>NC_091686.1:77800000-80300000 GCF_041296265.1 Equus caballus | reverse complement strand
AATTTTCCTCAAGTGCGGTGTTCAGAAAAGAAAAATCAACAAAACAAAATATGTTTCTGCTACATTGAATAGAAAGAAAGTGCGAGTGGGTGGAGACCATTTGAAATAGGATAGGGTATGGAGCAGATAGTTTAGGTCTTAAAGTTTAGATAAAAAGGGTGTTTTCAAGGACAGGAAAAAAAGGAGTTCTGTTCGCAATTGGTTCTCAAATTTTGGTACAAGTTGTTTAACTTAAGAAAAAAATAAAGTTTATTTCAGCTCAATCATAAAGTGAACAGTAGCCCCATTTGGTTTGGTTGTACAGGTCACACAGTTCGCATGAAACTCTTTCTCTCTCTCTCAATAGCTGGGTTCCCTTCGGCAATAAAATTCCTTACATTGGAAGAATCTATATGTAAATGTATATACTTTTTCTTTTAAAGTGCACTCCAAAAACAGCAATTTCTCGTCTAAGTTTATTCTTAGAGTAGCATTTTTTCCTAGTTACAAAATCAAATTAACTGGTCTTGACCAACATTTTAGGTAGTTAAATTGAATGAAATAAAATACAAAGAACATATCAGGATATATCACAAACAATAAGGATAATTATGCCATGAATATTTTGCTTCAGTTTGGATACTTGAGTGTGTTTGTGCATGTTGGAGTAATCATAACATAGCACGTATTCTTTTTTATTGTAGGTTATGGTCAAAAGTTTGGAAGCCATGGGTAAAGAAAATCATATACGTATGTACAACGTAGAGTATTGTTTGAAGTGACAATTATAAACCTAAATATTTATTAAAAAATGATAAATAAATGTATTTTTGTATATTCACATAACTGGATAAACCTAAATATATATAAATATAAATATACATCAAATGGATAAACCTGACTTGCATGTTTCAAAGAAAACAATACTCCCTAACGTATTAAGAAAATGAAGATAAAAGAAAAACATTAATACCATTTATATAAAATTTAACATACACATTACAATTCTATATGTTGTGTACATGCATATATAAGTATATATACATATAAAAAATATATATATATATCTATAAACATAAATTTAGGATTGGGAATTTTAAATTCTTAATTCACCATAGCAGTTTACTTAGAGGAAAATGGGCAGCAATGGGATTGGAAAAGATGCAAAGAAGACTTCCGCTGATTCTGTTATGTACTACTTCTTTAAAAATAAAGGAATCTAAATATATAAAATATTAATATTTGACAGAGCTGGGAGCTATGTACATCATTTATATATTATATTTTTTTGCTTGAAATATCTCATAAGAAAAAAATGTTAGAAAATAGGAATTCAGCAAAGACACAGGGAAGAGTAATTGTCGGCATTTACCACTTAAGTCATGCCCTTCAACACACAATCTTAACTCCTACTGACTTCAAGAGGGAGCAGATGCTCGCAGCTCAAGGAAAGTTTTATTTCTGGGAGCAAGATACTTGTGCCAAATAATAGAAAATTATTCTCTTAGAGAATAGCATAGAAGTCAGGGTGACAGCTGAATAGCCTACTATTTGTTCTGTAACAGTTTTTGAGATTACACTAGGTATCTATATTTTTAGAGACAGAAAATTTAGTGATACCGTGTGTTACTGCCGAGGAAATTATCAGCAGCAGAAGTGATGGACGAGTACATTTAAGGAGGTGGGCCGTGAATGCAATTAGGTTGAAATAGTTTCATTTCAGGCCAAGTGTGAAGACACCAAATAATCATATACTCTTTTACACACTTCCAGTTTTACATTTTACAATTTGAGTGAGGAGAGTATTAGGGGGAAAAAAGGAATAAATTCACTACTTACTAATTTAATTTTTTCCTTTCTTTTCTCTACCCAATCCAGAAGTGATTATGTACGTATGCAAAGATAAAAAGAAAATTATTTGGGCTAATGTAAAATGCTAGCAAGGAAAGATGAGAACAAGATACCAGGAGATTTAATCTAACATTCAGTAGATTTACAAACTAAAAGTGTATGTGCAAGCACACTCACACACTCACACATACATACATCTTTTTACAAAAGCATTTTAACATAATCTCATCGAAATGACGATCTGTAGTTTTAGTAAAGTGAAAGACAGGGGAAAATGCAATGTCTCCAAGAATTTCTCTTCTCTATGATCTTTTATATAATTTCGAGAATCTTTATTAAACATTTCTATTTGCCCTATATTTGTATTCCTGATCAGTCAATGCCAGCAAAATTGCTATCAAACAATTTAGGAATATGTTGGAACAGTTATATTGATCCTTTAATCAATAAATGTTCCACAGTAGCAGATGAGTCCTCTCCCTTTGGCAGTAGATGTACAGCGAAACTTGGAAATGAGATAGCCCTGTAAGTCTTACAGGAGAAGTCTGTTTTTGTTAAGGTTAAGACTCATAGGGTATGCTAAAACATCCCCGAGGTATTTTTGATTTTGGTAGGAGATAATGATCCTGATATCTGAAATTGCTCTTTTTCAAACTGTTTACCATATAAATCCTGTAATCAGCAAAATTTGGGAACTAGATCCACACCTTTATTTTAAAATAAGAAAGATCTTGGGGCTGGCCCCGTTGCCAAGTGGTTAAGTTCGCGCGCTCTGCTGCAGGTGGCCCAGTGTTTCGTTGGTTCCAATCCTGGGCACGGACATGGCACTGGTCGCCAGACCACGCTGAGGCAGCGTCCCACATGCCACAACTGGAAGGACCCACAACAAAGAATATACAACTATGTACCGGGGGGCTTTGGGGAGAAAAAGGAAAAAAATAAAATCTTTAAAATAAGAAAGATCTCTTTTGTTTAGTAGACAAAAAAAATTTAATTCTTAAAAACTTTGTATAGAGAGAGTTACAGAAAACTGATAATTCGTTTTTAAATATAAAATGTCCTGAAACAGAAGAATTCAAGAATTGAAGACCATTGTGAACATTGAATAGCTTACAAGACATTTGAAAATATATCAATGTATGTGAAGCAGAAATTCATTATATCTGAACTAGTGATAAATTAACACATAAATTTTTATCAAACTTTTTACTTTGAAGAAATGGAGAAAACATATCAAAAACCAGTTCTAGTGATCATTTGTATTACTGTATGAGATCCATTTTTATTTTGTCTTTGAAAGATTTTCAGTTTCAATAAGATACATTTTGGCATGTGTGTAAGTATGTTAAAGTTTAGTAGGGGAGAAATTTCTGGGCCAAGACTTTGGATGCACATTTAGTACATAGTATTTGTACCCTTAAACTTTGCTCTAAAACAGAAGTAAGGGTTTTAGGCAGTGTCAAACCTTGTATGTTCATGGCAAAGGATAGATAAGCTATTTAAATCAATAAATAGTCATTGCACATGGAAAACTTGAATAACACATTGCCCTTTATGTCTTTGAGCAGTGATTGGCTTTCATCATTTACAAAATAATTGGAAAATTTCTCTCCTATTTGCTTTCTCCTCTGCCTCTATAGGTGATCTCCTCTTTGCTCATAATACCATCTTGAAGGCGACTGTTCCAAAATGCGCATGTCCTACCCAGAGTTATCTCAATGCCAGAAACTCACATTCAGCTGTCTACTTGATATCTCCATTTACAGGCCTCATAAAAGTCAAAATGTACATCCAAAATTAAACTCTTAATTCTTCAAGTGAACACACACACACAGTACAACACACACATAGATAAAGACATACCAATTTACCCATAAGCCTTCACCATCTTAATAAATGACACCACTACCACTTCAATGCTAAAGCTGGAAATGTAGGGGTCCTTTTATTTCATTCTGCACATCCAACGCATCAATAGTTTATATAGATTCTAATGCTGAAAACAGTCAACTTTACAACTGCCCATCTCCATTGTCATGTGCTTAGAACCAGAAGTCATTAAGTTTCTCCAGAATAAAGCAACAGCTTCCTAACTGATCTGCCATTTAAATCCTTTGCCCTCTTTAATTTGTTCTTGCCACAGAAGCTAGAATTATTTCATTAAAATCTAAATCTGATTTGAGTCACTCCCTGTTTAAAATCCTTAAATGTCTACTGCTTGCACTTGAATCTAGACTTTGACTCTGTAACTTGACATTGGGCAAAATTTCACCTATTTCTCTGTGTTCCAGACTTACTGGTAGAAATGTAAAGCACTTTAGATCCTCAGATCTTTTGTGTATTCTTTTCTCCTTCCCCTGATCTTTCCTTTTCGTCTCAGCTTCAACAAAACTTCCTCAGATGGTATTTTCCTAATCAGTCTATCCAAAGTAAGTCCTTATATTTTTCTCAAACTCATTTCTAGCATTTTTCCAATAATGCACTTACTACAATTCATAATTGTTTTATGTCTGTTTACATGCTTTGTTGATATTGTCATCTGTCCCAGCAGAAGTAATCTGTATAAAGACTGAGGCCATCGTTCATTTATCCCTATGTTTCTAGCTTGTAACATAGATCTCGGCAGCAGAGTAGAGGGATGATAATTATTTGTTGAACGGGTTAATAAATGTCTTCTTTAATGAGTGATTTAATGGCCTGACAATTTGTTAAAAGTTTGCATGGAAAATGTAAAACTTTATTTTGGCTAGTAGAGCCTTATATATTACATATTACTTATAATTACCTGTTATATGTTAGTATAGCAAATATGATATACAAAAAGGGAATTTAAGACGAGCAACTTCAGAGTTTATAGAATTGCTATTGGAATCTACATAGAGAAAGTAAAATACACACGTGTGTGAGTACCTGGAAATTCAGAAGACTAGAACTTACCTTGTCCTCTGCATAATTCCTTAGTTTGCATTCTTATACAGGGTAAACTATCCACAGAGAGCTTAAGAAATGTAAACTAGCTATGCCAAGGCACAGAGGGGTTCTTCAACGATTATGCTGCATCTGATTAGTGCTTATTATAACTTGCCTGTTCTTCCTCTTCACTTACCTCCTACTTCCCCTCTGATTTAGTTATAATGAAATACAATGTGGATGAGCCCAAAGGTGTTGGACCACATGGCTGGCAAACAGCAGGAATCAACAGAAGCCTCGTTATTGTTCTAGAATCAGCTGCCTGCTGGGTTCAACCAATTAAATCTTTCACCCAATAATCAAGAGATTAGTGGAGTTTTTCTTTTTCCATGATTTGGGCTTAAATTTGTCCTTAGCCCACGCTCTCTCATTACTCCCACTTATCAAGAGCTGGTTGAATATAAATAATGTTCTACTAAATTTCACTTACAAAGACTCTCCAGCCCTGCCTCTTTTTCTGATAAACTTTTATACCAGTGGTGGAATTTCACAATGCTATCCATGTGTAGTAGCTTTGGCACCTGTCCAGGTGAATAACACTTAAATGTCATCATTCTTATTTCCCTTCACTTCTATACCTAAACCTGGATGAGGTGATTCAGAACTTTTAGAAATGTAGCAGGTATTGCTCTGAGCAAAGGAAAAATCATGACTTAATATATATCAGGGAAACTTGTATGCATAAATTTTCTTATATCCAGAACAGTGTTTTTCAGATATTGTCTCTAGATTGTCTTTATCCTAAGAATTATTTATGCAGGGAACCAAACGTGGCAGTTAAAAACTCCACCTCAGTAATTCTTATTTATATAAAACTTTGTGCATCAATACTTTGTGAATCAATTGGGGGAAATGTTGGGAGGATTCTGATTTCATTTGTGCTCTAGAGCTGGGATCAGAGTGATTACTGATTAAATGAAGGCTTCCACAATGAAAAAGTTAAAACTTCAGAGTCCTAGAAATTCAAGTTTAATTTGAAGACTTTTTGAGGCTTTTTTATATTTAGTATTCATAAAATGTCCATCCATCAAAGACTAGGAGGGAAAATTTCCTCTTGCGTGTCTCCACTCATGGATACTAAAATTCTGTTAAAGTAAACATAATGCAACAAGCACCACACTTTCTTGAAAATAGGTAATATTTTTGGAACAGAATATGTGCTATATACTCTTTAAAGGTTTTACATGTATTAACTTAGGGTGCAGCTTGAAGTGGCAAAGTTAGGCTTCAAACTTGTGCAGTTGAGTTGCAGAGTCGCTAGTTTCCACCCTTTTGTACTATAATTAGTAGTTGTTAATCATTAGGTTTTCTCTGTCATGCTATTATATATCATTACGAATTTCCCATTCCATGATCAGATAGTAATTCTGAGTCGTGTGTCCCATTGAATTATGTACTTGAATGGCATGTAATAGGAGAATGGGTAATGATCAAAAACCACTATCAGAGAAACCTGCATTAGGATTCCAGCTCTGATAGAACTGCAGTGAAATTTTAGCAAGTTGTTGACCTTCTCTAATGCCCAAGTTTTTTAATTAATAATATGGAAAGAATAATATCTCTTTTCAGGGTTGTGACAAAATTAAATAAGACAATATAAGTAAATTATGCTGCCTGGTAATTAAAAGAGCTTAAGAAATGAGAATTACTAAAGTATCATTTACAGTAATGAAAGTTTAACTACATCTGTATTTTCAAATTTTACTCCCAGAAATGTGTTGAAATAAAATATTTCTTAAAAACCCACTAAAAGAAAGAGAAAGGGTAGCTATTCTGACTGAAGTGGGAGTAGAGGAACACAGCGCCCTGCCACTCTACTCTGTCCCAGTTACTCACCACCCTCACCCTGGCGAGGCCCAGAGACCCTTAGACAGCTACGCTAGGCTTCCCCCAATAGACAAATTGAAAAAGATTGAACTGAACGATCTCTCTTATTCTCTAAAGGCTGTCTGTCATATTGAGATAATTATTTCACACTAACATTAATCCTTGATCATGTTTATATGATCTGCGGCTGAAATTGTCCTGAAGTGCCAGAACATGCAAAAAAATCAAAGTGTTGGTATGAATCTTTTTATTTCATATTTGTCACATTTAAAAGTGAATACTCAGAGACTAAAGACTCAGACACTACCAGTGTACCAGGAAACATTGAGATATCAGTGATATGACTAAGTAATTCAATACTCTACATTTCAATATAAAAATAAAAAGAAAGAACTATTGCATTATCTTACTACCTGACAAAAGATAAGCCAACTTTCTCTCAATTTCCTCTTTAATTGCCAGAAAAGTGTTAAAATGTGAGGAAAAACTCATAGAAATATTAGAATCTAGCAAGAATGCATCTCCAAGGGCATGCAACCAAATTCTATTCTTACACACTAATAATAATTGATTGGGGCATTTTTTTCATTATAATCAGAAAAAAATCAAATTATACAAGCGTAACTCCATTTTAATTTACAGTATATTTGAATTTAATATCTGAAAATGCAGGTTCACATTTTTTAACTTTTCAAAGTCATTATGGTGGAGTTTTTTGGTGTAGTTTGCTTGTTTTTCATTTCTGTTCTGAGGCAGATTTGTAGAATGCTAAGGATAAAGTCATAACAGTGAAAAGTTAATATTTAACTTTACTTTTTTTCCATGTAAATATTTTCCTAATGCAGCATGAGACATTCAGTGGATTCTATTCAACCAGTTTGCAGTGATTAAGCACGATTTTGCCAGCGCTTGAAAACTTTCATTGCTAACTGGTGACAGAAATTGATATTTTACAGAAATCAACGAGTTGTCAAGCATACTGTGCATCAATGACAATAAGGGTGGTACATATTTGTGGCATCCATCTACTTGAGAATATATATAGCTATTATTTACTTTTTTCTCACTGATATAAATGTAAGCCTTATATAACAAATCAATGGCACTTGTCTGCACAACTCTCTTTTGTATTTTGATAGTATTTGCAATTGTTAGTTTGCTCCTTTTCTGTTGTAGCCAATTTATATTCTTTAAAGAGGCAGTTAATGCTTTCTAGCTTATATTCCGGTGTCATTATTATATGTCGTGGTTGATGAAGTTGATTAGTTATGTTTAAGCAACATTAGTGAGTTCAAAATCTAAACTGTATTTTATTGAGTACCTACTCTGTGCCCGTGAATGCAAGAACCAGTTTTGGTGACTTAAAATGATTTCAAGCATTCTGATTGCATCTCACGGCTGAATAAATTTACAGTAAACATAGTTAAGAAATTTAAGTGTTTAAAGTTTTAACTAGTATATCAGATTCCAGGAATAGAACAACCATTAAGTTGGAAAAGTTATTTTCCAATGAACAATGACTACAATATAGAGTACAGTTTACCTGTTAATATTTTATGTATGCAAAATGTCACCAGTAAAAGGATAGACTGATGGAAGGAGAGAAGAAAGGAAGGGAGGGAGGGAGAGAGAAGGAAGAGAGGAAGGGAGGAAAGAAATTATTTTCTTTTTCTATTTCTATTACATTAGATAAAGTGCTGACTGTAAAGACAGAAAATTTGAGGGCCGGCCTGGTGGCGCAGCAGTTAAGTTCACACGTTCCGATTCTCGGCAGCCCAGGGTTCGCTGGTTTGGATCCTGGGTGCTGACATGGCACAGCTTGGCGAAGGCCATGCTGTGGTAGGCGTCCCACGTATAAAGTAGAGGCACGGATGTTAGCTCACGGCCAGGCTTCCTCAGCAAAAAGAGGAGGACTAGCAGTGGTTAGCTCAGGGCTAATCTTCCTTGGGGGAAAAAAAAAAAGAAGATTTGAGTTCAAGTTCAACTCTTTAAATTTTAATTACGTTGGACCAAGGCCAATACACAGCCTCTTAGCCACAGGTTTTTCCTCTGTCAAATGACTATAACAAAAATAATTATGTCACAGAGATTTGGCAAGAATCATAGAATACATGTGAAATACTCTTATAATTAATTATTTACCAAGTCTGATGATTTCTTTTTGAAAGTCATCAACTCTTTTTTTAAATTCTGTCATCCATGAGCTAAGATAATCTGACAGAAATAATTTCATAAAATTCCTACAACTTCCAACTAAGTGCTATAAAAGTAGTAGAATGAATAAAATAGATGTGTGTGTTCAGGTGAATGTGTGCATTTTTAAAGACTACTTGGCTTATTGTGTTGTATGTTTCATAATTCTTTTAAGAAATATTCGTATAATGTTTGATACATAATCAGACCATGAATATTGTCAGATCATGATTACTCCAGGAAATAAAGATTTCTGTGGGCACAAAGACATAACCTAGGATAGACCGCATGCTATTTCATCTCTTAAAGTAAAAACAAAAAAGCATGGATATCATAGATGAATTATTTTCATTTATCTAGTAAAGTATTAAACTGTGAGGGTAAGCCTCTAGATTCCTTATGTAGTGGATTGAAATAACTTCCAATGGAGACAGTTATACAATAGAAGTTGTAGGTGCCTGCTGTATTATCCTGTTGGCTTTTCAATTTGGGGCATTCCCAAATAGAGCCATTATATTCGTCTTTGTAAAAAGAACAAGGGGCTCTTTCATACTAATGATATCTGTTGAGAGAACAAGAGGTAATTGAGAAGTTTCAGAAGCTTCTGAGTATTCAGGAACAGTAATAAATATGAAAAACATAAAATAGTTAAGTAATTCAATGGGTATGCTTTTGATTTTCAATATTGATTTATCCCAATGATAGCCTTCATGTACTTTTGGTATAAATTGTACTAGTCACTTAAAGGAGTAAATCTAGTTTTAATGATTTAGTAGAGTAATAGAATTTTTTTTAATCTTCCTAGTCTTGCTAAAATGCCAACACATTCAGTAGTATTCAATTCCAGGTCACCATATGGCCTTTTTATCATGGCTTCTGGCATTGGTACATTTCACTTTTATTAATGAATGGTTATTTGTATTAAGCATCCTGACTAAACTTCTCTGGTCCTGCTATCTCAGAATTGGAAAGTGCTGTGATGATTTCAATTGCTGGAAAACTTATAAAAACTAAACATTTGGCTTGGATGACAAGCTCATTTGACCAATATGCTATACTTTCTTTGTACTTGCACTAAACTCAGGAATTATACTAACCTACAAGCATAAGTGTAAAGCCCCCTATTCTGCTTATTAATTATTTTATAATCCTTGGTTTCTTTACTTGCAAAGTGGACATTCTGTCACTATTTTCCACTGTTAAGAGTGTTAAATGGGACAACTCATATACTTAAAGTAAATTAATCTTTATTTTCCATTCTTGTTACTCTTTTTAATTTTTTTATTTGAGCAAGATTAGCCCTGAGCTAACAACCACTGCCTATCATCTTCCTCTTTTTGCTGAGGAAGACTGGCCCTGAGCTAACATCCATGACCATCTTCATCAACCTTATATGTGGGATGCCTGACACAGTATGGCTTGATGAGCAGTGGTAGGTCCACGCCTGGGATCCAAACCAGCAACTCCTGGGTAGCAGAAGCCAAGCTTGAGAACTTAACCTCTACACCACCGGGCTGGCCCCTTGTTACTCCTTTTTAATTGATATTTTTTCCAGAAACTAAACTTTTATTCAATGAAATAGAACAGTTTGAAAACTTGCACAAGATGTGTTATAATATATATATATTAAAATATAATATATAATACATATTTTTAAATTATATATAATTAAATAAGTATTTAATATATAGCTTAAAATAGAATTAAAATTAATTTATATAAACAGATATCATTTGTATCAAAACATTCAAATTTACAGACATGTCTAATAATATATATACATATGTGTGTGCATATGTATATATCAGATGCGTCAGGTATTAATAGACCCTGTGAAACACATATTGTACATAATAGAATATATATCACAGTTTTATGTTGACATGTGCAAGACATATCCCTTGATAATATCACCATACAAGGATTTCAGCACATATTTATTAAATATCTTTTGTCTTTCTGCTCAGTGGTTTAGGCCATCAAACAACAAAACTAAAACATTTTTAACTGAGGGTCGTAATTTCCTTAGATACCACAAGCTGCATCCCAGGCTTTCTTAAATTATGCTAGGAAATAGTTTTAGAGATGAAAAGCATGGAGATGTTCTATCCTCCAAGTACATGGTATTTTCTAAAATAATATCAGCCCCTACTGACTACTGAGAGTGCGTCCAAATGGATTAGATAGTTGGCTCAAATGAGGTTTACTTGCAATCAGTTTGTTCATCTTGACCTATCAACTGTTTACAAAGAATGTAGCTAATAATTTATATTATTAATAAAAGCAGCATTTGATTTGGAATGTCAGAACTTTCACTCACAATAAGATTAATCAAATATATATTTATCTATTCTCCACAAGCATAATTTGAGTAAAGACTAAGTATAAACTAATCTGGAATGTGTGGTAACTTGGTGACAGCTACAGCACAGCTTGACTCAGCAATCATTCTGATGTATTTTGCAATTATTTTCAATCATAGATATTCAACAGTTCTTGTAAATGCCAGGCTGAAAACCTGGGACATCGTTCTCTGATTTGATAATCATCTCCTTGAGAAGTTCAATCCAGAGAGGAACACTGCTGAGCTGAAAGTGTCTGCAAGTGAGTGAATAAAGATCTCCATTAAACAAATGTGCAGCTCTCGGCACATGCAATTTTTCCTTCTTATTCTGACAGCCATTTTGAAAATTAGTGTTACTGATCACAGTGAGGGTTGGAGACAGAGTAAATCTTCTCTTGCTATCAAGGCAGAAAACTCCTCAATTCTTGTACTTTACCAGTGTTCTGTCATCACCTCCATCTATAAACGGCAGTAAATAAGCATATTTGTATCTCTCTGTGTGTATATATAAAGAAATAGAATCCAATATTCTTAAAACAACTTTGATTCTCTTTCATAATTTATTTTATGTCATTTGGGGCAAAATGTTTCAATTTTAAACCATGTGACAGAATTTTCCTAGCCTAGAAAATTGTGCTTATTTAGCAAAACACATTGATATACCATTTGGGTTGTTAGGCCATAGCTTATTGGACAATGGAATAGATTATGCTATAAAAAAGAAAGGAAGAAGGATTTGATGTTTCCACCAACTTCTGGTGGTAAAACAAAAAGGTAAACATAGATGAGAGAAAGAAATGAGCTCAATAAATGCTTGAGAATATGGAGATTTAAGTCAATAGCTCTCAACCTTGTCAGAATAAACACCTTTTTATTTATTCTATATAAATACTTTAATAAATTTTATTGAGATATAATTTACATAAAGTAAAATAGAAATACTTTAAGCATACAGTTCAATGAGTTTTGATAAATATGTGTACGTATCTATCCAACCACCAGAGCAATCACGATTTAGAACATTTGCAGCACCTAAAAGAGTAGTCTTGTACTCACTGCAGCCAATCCTGCCATGACTTTTCCCAAACTACGTTTGATCTGCTTTCTTTCACTACAATTAATTTTATCTCTTCTTGAATTTTATATAAATGCAATCACAGTACGTATTGTTCTTTTTTTATTTTTGATCTAGCTTCTTTCACTTAGCATAATGTTTTTGAGGTTCATCCATGTTGTTGCACTGATACCAACATTTAATAGCAAATATTTTATAATGCTCCATTTCTATAATAAAATAAAATCCATAGATATATCCTTAATCTAAAATAGAAATAAAATAGTAATTTATATAAGTAGATATCACATGTATGACAGCATGTAAATGTACAGACATATCTAATACTGGGAAATAGCCAGATATCTGTGCCTATGATAGAAATAATGAAATGACTCCTTTATCATTATAAAATATCTCTCTTTATCCCTAGCAATATTATTTGCTTTAATCATCATTTTACTTTTAAAGTACTCATGCTTTTTTATTTAAACTGCGTTTCTTGTGGGCAACATGTGGATGGGTTTTGTATCTTATCCAATCTGACTTCTAATTGGGTTATTTAGGCCATTTTACATTTAGTGTGATTATTGATTCAGTTTGATTTGTCTATGATCTTGTTGTTACTTTTCTTTTTGTCCCATCTGTTCTTTACTTCCCTTTTCCTCTTCTCTTTTTTTGTATTTTTTTTTTCATGATTCCAATTAACCTCCACTTTTGGTTTATAAACTATAAACTCTTTGTTGTGTTTCTTTATTGCTTGTTTAGGGTTTATTATATAAATGCTAACCCATCACATCATTTGAAGTGATATTATACTCTGTTGCACTGAAATTCTCGGATGTGAATTTATAGTTTTTATCAAATTTGGATAATTATAGAACTTCATTTCTTCAATGGATGTTTTATTGTCTCCTTTCTGTATCCCATCCTTTGGGGAATCCAATTACCTGTATAGAAGGACAATTTAAATTGCCCTGCAGCTCACTAATACTCTTCATTTAAAATTTTTTTTTCTCTCTGTGTTTAATTTGGATAGTCTCTATTGCTATATCAACAAATTCACTATTTTTTTTTTTAATTTTCTATCTGACTTTATTCCATTCAGGACATTTTTCTTCTCAGTCATTAAAATTTTCATTTCTAGAAGTTTTATTCTGGGTCTTTTAAAAAGAGATTTTCATTGTTTCTACTTTACTTTTTAACATATTGAATATGATTGTAATAACCGTTTTAATATCTTTATCTGCTAAATCTAACATCTGTTAGTTCTTGGTTAACTTTGATTGACTGATTTTTCTCGTAATTTAGGATATCGTTTTCCTTATTCTTCCCATGCTAGTCTTTGGTTAGATTGTGAATTTTACTTTGTTGAGTGCTAGAGTGCTAGATACTTTTGTATTATTGTAAATATTCTTGAGTTTTTCTCTGGGGCACAGTTAGTTTACTTGGAACCAGTATAATCGTTTCAGGTCCTGCTTTTAAGATTTATTTGGCTAAATAAATAAGGTTATTTAGTCTTAACCTAATTTTTTTAACTTTTTTTTTTTTATTTTAAAGATTGGCACCTGGGCTAACAACTGTTGCCAATCTTCCTCTTTTTTTTTTTTTTTAAGGATTGGCACCTGGGCTAATAACTGTTGCCAATCTTTTTTTTTTTTTCTGCTTTATCTCCCCAAACCCCCCCCCATACACAGTTGTATATCTTAGTTGCCAGTCCTTCTAGTTGTGGCATGTGGCACGCCGTATCAATGTGGCCTGACGAGTGGTGCCATGTCCACACCCGGGATTTGAACCCTGGGCCGCTGCAGCAGAGCACGCGAACTTAACCACTTGGCCACGGAGCTGGCCCCTTAACATAATTTTTTTCTATTATTGAGGCAAGCTTTTCTGTGTACTCTACTGGATGCCCAACAAATTATGTGATTTTCCCATCTGCCTGATGGAAAACAGGCACCCACTATGTGTGATTGCCAGATATGTTTCTTCTAATCCTTTTGGATGTTTTCTTTTTCTTGACATAAAGTAGTTTTCACACATGCATGCACTAATTCTTTGTTGAAAATTTGAAGAGGATCCTCTTTAGATCTTTAGCATTCTCTCTCCTTGAGCTTTCTCCTCTCTGGTGCTCTGTCCGGTAAACTTCAGTTACCTTATTTCCCAGAACCCTCAGCTCTGTCTTCTAAAATCAGAGAGTCTGCCTAGATTTGCATGTGTTCACCTCCCCATGCTGCAGCCTGGAAATTGTCTCAAAGCAGTAAGCTGGGGAAATCATAGGGCTTATCTTATTATTTTCCTGTCTCTGTGGGATGTCTCTCCTTTGTTGCTTCATCTCCAGTATCTCAAAAATTATTGTTTCATAAATCAGTTTTTCTGCTTGTTTCAGATGGGAGAGAAATTCCAGTCCAAGTTAATCCATTTTTACTGGAAGCAGGAGTCTGGATTCCTTTTGTTTCTTTTTTAAGCATACTTTTTACTGGATTTGGAGTCCCAGGTTTACAGTTATTTTCTTTCAGCTTTTTAAAATAATTTTTCTTTCTTTTTTCTTTTGGTGAGGAAGATTGGCCCTGAGCTAACATCTGTTGCCAATCTTCCTCTTTTTGCTTAAGGAAGATTGTCACTGAGCTAACATCTGTGGCAATCTTCCTTTATTTTGTATGTGGGACACTGCCACTGAACGGCTTGATGAGTGGTACGTAGGTCCACATCAGGATCTGAACACACAAACCCCCAGGCTGCTGAAGTGGAGCACATGAACCTAACCACTACACCACCAGGCAAACCACTAAAATACTTATTTTTATCTCCTGAAATTATATCACTTCTTGAGAAGTTAGCTATTGGTCTTATTTTTTCTTCTTCTGCAGATAATATGTATATTTTCTTCTGGCTGATCTGTCTTTTATTTTTTCTAACATACCTAACGCACTATTTCTTAGAATCCATATCTGAGAACTCCATCTTTCGTCTATTCTTCCTCTTGGTGCCCATTATATCCTGTCTCTTTGTATACCTGTTTATTTTCGATTGTGTGCTGACAATCATATTATAGAGATAAATTGAGGCCTAGGATATTGTTATCTTCTACTAGAATGCGTTTTTGTGATTGTAAAGTCATTAAGGTTACTTGCAATCCGTGATCACCTTTATCCAATCAGAGCTTGAAATATTTGAAGCTGAAGCATCAATCCCTGTGACATATTACTTGTGATCTGACGCAAATCTGTATTTTTAACTCCCAAATCCTTTATTATATGCCTGCAAATAATTTTTAGTACTCCTGAATGACGTGGCCTGACCATGAAATGTCACATATCTCTACTTTGGCATCTGTCTCTCCATTTACCTGAAATGCCATCCCCTGCTTCTAGAAACATCATGCTCATTTTTTACATCCCAGATTAAATGTCACCTACTCTGTAATACCTTCTCTCTCTCCCACTGCCTTAGCAAATAGCTTATTTCCCTAGATTCTCATAGCCTTTTTAGCAAAATCGCTTGGCTAGTACTTTCACATTCTATTCTTAGGTATCTCTTGTACCTTTATAATATGAGCCGTTTGCGGAAAGAACTAGGTCAAAGTTGTAATTGTAATAGGGGACCAAAACCTCAAAATCTTTATATCCCCAATGTGTAATGCATTACCTAAAATATAGTAGGCTGCCTAATAATGGTTGCTGAATTGTGGTCCTGGGGTTTCATTGCTGTATTCTTTAGTACATTTCATGCCTTGTAGCATTCTCTGGAAATACACTTCTGTGATCTCTGACCAAATCTAACTGGAACACTTCTGTATTAAAGGACTGTGAATCCCTAGGCAGTGATTTCAGCGTGCTTCCACTCTTATGCCAAATCTAAACCATATGCTGTCAAAAGCATTGCCCTTGGGTTAAAATCACATCCAAAAAAATTAAGTGTTTTCATGAATTCAGGCTAATTCCCAGTAGTTATTTTTGTTCCAATTCCTGCTTTCAAATAATTAAAAAAGATACAGCAAAGTAGGTTAAAATGTCTGTTTTCATATAGTATAAATTGAAAACAAAATCCTTTATAACAGGAGCGTATGTACTTAAAATCTTAACTTAGCTTTAATTGGTGCTTCAAGATGCCAAAGTGTATCTAAGAAGTTAAGTGGGTAGCGGGAGAGCTAGATTAAAAGAAGAAATATGAACATCGAAAATAGACCAATTCACCAGGGCCAGGACAAAACCAAGTGATGAAAGGAAATATGAGAAGACAGGTAGAGACTGGTGTCCAGAATGAATGATAAGAGACAGTAGGTGATGTACTTTCGAAGATGTTGTCATAGATGCCCAGTATGGGAAGGCATGTCTGCCACAGGAAACAGGCAATACACTCAGAAATTGCATGCGCCCTAGCCATTCAGGCTAGTAAAAGATGCCAAAGGGGAATATCAGCAGATCGAAGTCCTGTACATTCCTGGAGAAATCTGAAATGGAAGGATCTAAATTTTGTATAAATTGGATAATAAGCTTTTTAAAATTCAGATTTAATTTGTCATCCATTCCACCCTAGACATGCATGAGTACACATACACACCATTTCAATGATTTTCCAGGATTCTTAGAATTGTAAAAAAAAGAAAAGAAAAACAATAGTAACAAGCAAAATCTAAAGATCTCAACATTGTCTGCAAGGCCCTGGTTGACCTGAAATTGGCCAACTTCTTCAATCCCATCTCACGATATGCTCCCCCTAGTTGGTTTATTGCAGGATTTTCATTCAAATCCTTACCTCTTTATATTCCCTCTCCCCATTATAAACTCTAAATTGCATTTTAAATCTCACCTAAAGATTCCTAACAGAAATTTTTCCTGAAATCACAAAGTCGTATCTGCCTATTGTAGACTGTGATAACATTGTCCAAATTTCTTTGTAATATTGCCAACGTTTAAGTATATCATTGACATTCGTAACTAGATATCAAGCTCCATGAGGAGAAAGACAGTGTATCTCTTTGCTTATCATGGTCTTCTCAGAAACTAATATAATGTATGGCACATTAGGCTCATTACAGCAAGAACTCAAGAAAAAAGGATAATCAGTGAAAGACTTATTAGAACAGAGTACAAGTTAAATTCTTGGATGTAGGATCAGGGTAGTATTTCTGATACTAGAAAAGGGAGACAAGGATACAACAAAACTAGCAGAAAGATGGCTGATCTGCCTATAGAGAGCTCTCCAAAGTCTGGAAAGATACCTGAACTGAGGCAGAGCTGAAATTTCACCCTGCAGCAAAATAGTACCTTATGTGTTTAATAATAACAATATAATAATAATAAAGCAGTTAACATTTACTGAGAACTAATCATGCAGCAGGAACTTGTCTAGGCATGGTAACTACCTTCCATGAGATAGAAATTATTATTATCTGTCCCTATTTTTGATATCATGACATTGAAGAACACAGATTTTTCTTATCTGGAAATATACCTGAGCTTACATCTAAGAGGTAATTGAGCTTAAATATGAATCCAGGCATTAGTATATAGCATATATTCTTTTCTTGGAATGGTTTCTATTTTTATGAAGACCTATTCACACTGCAAAAATAAAGCACACACCAACTCCTTGGTGGAGGATTTTCTAAGGTACAATCTCTCTCTGAAGAGGCTCCCAGGGTTATTATAACATAACTGCAGTGTGACAGTATAGCAGTAGAGTCTATTGTAATGGCTTATGAGCATACATGTCTTCTCTATTAGAAATTCCTGTTCTTAAGAGCAGGGATTATACAGTATTCATCTTTACAATCCCAGAGCCTTACTATACGTCACACAAAGTAAACGCTCAATAAATGATGGCTTAATAAACATGTGAGATCACACTCAAATTCAGTTATTTAAATCAGATTTATTCACTTTCAAAGTCTTTTGAGATTATTTCAGTTGAGGAAAAGAAAAGCTTGTGTGTGCATGTGTGTGTGTGTACAAGAACAAAGGTCATCAAATATAATCCCTAAATGTGACCATATTATATCCTAAATGTGCATGAAATGGATATGCCAATATGTGTTCACTTAAAACACTGTGAAAACCTCATTCTGAAAAGGCAGAGAACTTGGCCACTTTCTCCCTTCTGAGTCCTGCTTAGCAAATGAATAATCAAAACATGAGCACACAAAAAGGAAATTAGTAAATGCTGGGCAGCAAAAAGGAAATTAACAATGAATTGTATATTAAATCATCTTAAAGGTAGTAATTTAACAACATTATTAGAAATCCCATGTTCCTTATGCTTTGAAAAGAGACAATTGGGTTTTAATTTTTGAATATCAGAAAATGTATAAAGATCATCTCCAGCAACTGAGACAGCTAATTAGAACTGTTTCACCTCTTTTTCACAAGCTCATGATTTCCACCAGGAGCATATTGAATGGATAAAATTTCTCTAAGACTAACATCATTTTGCATTTTATGTATTAACTTTACATTTCAATGTATTTTGTTTTTAAGTTTTATACATATATAGATTATGCTTTCCTTGCTTTTATCCTCCCTATGACATCAAATATTTGATATTTGAAAAATTCCAGACACCAGACTGATATTTATTGTCAATATTCATCTTGGGATTTGGTACTATAAATAGTACATGTAATGGATTTGGAACTTAGTACTGTCGAGAAAGCATATTTACATCCACCTAGACATAAATAATGCCACGTGGTTCTGAGGATATCTGGAGATCAGTTATTTGGATTGAGAAATATAAAGCCCAGAGCTTCAAAAACTTGCCCAAATCTCAATCTGCAAACTAAAAAATGAGGGGGAAATATTCTCAGTTAATTCTCTAACCTTTTCCCATGACAGTAGGAAAAAGTCCTGAGGAAATTATAGTAGTCAAAGAACCTGGCTGGTCGGGTAGAAGACTATGAACAAAAATAAGTGCTCAAAACAGAAATTGAGATCTACGTTATGTTGTGAATCAAACGGACAAACTATTTGTATGTAGACGCCATGATAAAGTAAGTCCCTTATTGTAGGTCAGGGTCTTTTATATATACACTCTTATGGGGGTCAAAACTTTCCTTTTGGGATTTTATCAGAGACTGGTTTCTAATTTATACTCTGGAAAAAAACGTGCCATATAGGAAAATGCCCACCTTCTTTAAAAATCATAAACGGATTTTAAAAAATGAAATGCTTTTCCCTACAGTTAATTGTACAGAAGATTCGCCAAGTAAGGCCAGTCAAAATGTTGACTTCTGTCCCTGAGATTTCCTTTTACTGTGAAGATCTCTCTTTTCTTTTTATGAAAACATCAGTGGCCCCAGGAGAGGTGTGAGCATGGGGTAGCAACTGTGACTCTTTAGCACTTAGACCTAAATTCTTTCTATCTCCCCAATCCCGTAACATTGTATGAAACACTATGAGAAAACATAGAGTAGAAAACAATGTAAAAGTAAACGTTCTGAATTACCCATTGTGACTATTTTCTAGTGCTTGTTGGTCTCATTCCTACATGTTTTTGGCTTTTTTCTTTGGGCAAGTGATCTCTTATTACACTACATCCCAAAGTCCATGCTATAATACATATTTTTCTGAGAATCTGGATCCAGGTGGTGGGACCAGAGATAAATACAGACATTTCCTGTCTCATTTGTTAATTTTGAGGTCTGTGTTCCCATCAGAGAACCCACTGGTTCCTTGACTGACTAAATATGCATACACCTGAGGAAGGCCAGAGTGTGCAGCCTTGATGGCAAAATCCTCCCATCACTAAAACCACGTGGTTATGGAAACAGTCATGCAAAATAAATAATCATAGAGTCAGGGAGACTGAGGACATTTGTCCAATCCAATTCCATTTCATTCTGATTCTGTTTAGGGCAATTTCATATTATCTTCTGTCTCCCATTACCAATCATTTCCTTTAATAGATTATTTTTAGAGCACTTTTGTTTTATAGAAAAAGGTGTACAGAGAGTTCCCATATACCAACTCTCCCCCAACACAGTTTCTCCTAGTATTAATATCTTGCATTAGTGTGGTACATTTTTTACATCTGTTGTGCTAATGTTGATTCATTATTATTAACTAAAGTCCATAGTTTATATGAGAGTTCAATCTTTGTGTTATACAGTTCTATGGGTTTTGGTAATGCATGTATCCATCATTAAAGTACCATACAGAATAGTTTCACTGCCCTAAAAATGCCTTATGCTCCACCTATCCATCCTCTTTTTCCCCGGAACCCCTGACAAACACTGATCACTTTACCTTCTCTATAGTTGTGCCATTTCCAAAAGGTCATATAGCTGTAATCATACAGCATGTAGCCTTTTAAGACTGACATCTTTCACTTACTAAGATACATTTAAGTTTCCTCTATGGCTTTAATGGCTTAATAGCTCATTCCTTTTTATCACTGAATAATTTTCCGCTATATGGATGCACCACAGTTTATCCATTCACGCTATTGAAAGACATCTTCGTTCCTTCAAATTTTTGGCAATTATAAATAAAGCTACTATAAACATTCATGTTCAGGTCTTTATGTGGAAAGAAGCTATCAATTCATTTGAATAAATACCAAGGAACATTATTACTGGGTCATATGGTAAGACTACTTTTGGCTTTGTAAGAAACTGCCAAACTGTCTTCCAAAATAACTTTACCATTGTACCAGGAATGAATGAGAGTTCCTGTTGCTCCATATCCTCACCAGTATTTGGCATTGTCAGTGTTTCAGATTTTAGCCATTCTATTAGATGTGAGGTGTACCTCATTGCTTTAATTTGCTTTTCCCTGATGACATATGATGTGGACTATCTTTTCATATGCTTACCTGCCATCTGTAATTGTTCCTTGGTGAGGTGTCTGTTCAGATCGTTAGCCCATTTTTAGTTGGGTTATTTGTTTTCTTATTGTCTGAGAGTTCTTTGTGTATTTTGGATGCAAGTCTTTTATCAGATTTATCTTTTGCAAACATTTGCTACCAATCTGTGGCTTATCTTTTCATTATCCTGAGGGTGTCTTTTGCAAAGCAGAAGTATTTAATTTAAATGAAGTCCAACTTATCAATTTTTCTTTTATAAATTGCACTTTGGTGTTGTATCAAAAAAGCCATTGCCAAAACCAAGGTTACTTAGATTTTCTCCTAAGTTATCTTCTAGAAATTTTATGGTTCATGTTTTACATTCAGGTCTCTGACTCATTTTGAGTTGATTTTTGTGAAAGATGTAAGGTCTGTGTCTAGATTCATTTAATTGCATGTGAAGTTCAGTTCCCAACACTAAATTTAAAAGCACACGCATTATACCATCAATTATGGCGTTACAGTTACGTCATTATATCATTTAGCTTGGGAGAGGTTTAAAAACAGCTCATGACTGACTCAGTTGAGATCTGTAATAAGGCTTAGATCATCCTGCAGACATATTTAATCAAATTTCATCTTAATTGATCTTGAATATTTCTTTTCCAAAGTGAGACATTATTATCCATCTCATAACAAACAAATAAACACACACATATGTGTCTGTGTCGGGAAAGAATAAGTGGTTCTCATTATTTTCTGGTCCTGTTTATCACCGAGAGCCCAATGTGCACATTAAAATGACTGTAGGCTAATACCAAATAATCAAATGAGAGTTAACGTTTGAAGTGTGCGCATTGTGGATATGCCTGCTGAAAACATCGTCTTTCTACATGTACAAAAATGGATTACTTTATGATAGGGAACATTTAATCAATCACTTGAGAAAGCCAACAAGTATCTAAAGGAAGAATATAGCTTAGTAGGTAGATTTTTCTCATGAATGTACTTTTAAAATGAAAGTTAATAGGGCCTTAAAAATGAAAATTTTCACTTTTAATAGTTGATATGAATCCCACAAATAAATTGGCTTTTTAATCTTACTATAATCTCATACATACTGAAAAGTTAATCTAGAATTTTACGTACAATGTAGAGGTGTTCTATATTCATGTGTATTTTGGTATATAACATGAATGTGTATTGGTGTGTGTTCAATTATCATATATCTGGAAAATTACTAATGTAATTATAACCATAAAATTATAAATTTATAAAATTATAAATATATAATTAAAACATAATTATATTTTAGATTTTTAAATTTCTTCCAAAAAGAAGCTCAATCTATCATGATTTTGAGACCAAAATGTGGGAAAAAATAAAATAAAAATTGAAGCCCCATGTTCCTTATTAAACATGAGAACTGTTTCAGGTAATGTGATATTTCTCCCCCTATTATACTGCATGAAATACATATTACACGTAAGAAGCATATTAGCAAACAAAAATCATTTTGTAAAAGAGATATCATTTATAAGAAATGTAGTTTAGAAAAGAAATTCAAATCTGACAGTAATTTTGATCTAGAGATTCATAGTCGTTACTGCCGACTTTGGCTGCAAAATATTTTCACTGCTCTATTTCTTGAGATTCACCATATGTTGATGTTATTCACGTTTAAATATATTTACATTTAAAGGATGAGCATCCTCTAAAACGCCAAAGAGCAAAAGATGTCTTGGTTAGCTGTCATCCCAGATCGGACTGATTTCACTGTCGCTTTGCTCTGAAGCCAGGTTTCATGAACCAGCTTCTCGATCATGGCTCTTCACCTTTTTCATTCCTTCCCTGATTCCAGAAATCACTTTAAGATGAGTAAGGAATACAGCCAGCATGAATCCTTCTAAAGTTTATAACGTATTTCTGGTTCCGTGCAATGTGTGATTTTGCTGCCTGTATTGGTTACTTTGCCGTTTGGGATTCTGTCAATGTTCAGTTCAACCACAATTTTGGATAACAGGTATGTGTACCAATCCCATGGGTTGAACAGAAGTTTATGTATTTAAGTGCATATGTATGTATTTAGTTATTTTTAATGTTGTCAAGTTCATCAGTCTTTTCATTTATCAGAGGAAATTTTTTTAAAATCTTTATTTCTACATTATTCTTTTATAATTTACTATGAAATTTTAACATTTTGATTTTCACAGTGTTTGCACTAAATGTGTTTACACTAAGTGTGTTTTTGTGTATCACAGAAGGTAAGGATGCATTGTCACATAAAATATGAATAATAAACATTATATCATTTATTACATGGTCCCTCCTTTTCCGCAGGTCTGTAACGTGAGGTATTTCATTTATCATGTTTCCGTATATTTATTGAGCTCTGTCTGGGCTCTCCTTCTTTTCTCTTGGTTTATATGTTTATCACTGTGTCAATACCATCCTAAGTCTTGCTTTCAGGAAGAGCAAGGATGCAATACATTGTTCAACTTCAGCAATATCTTGGCCATTCTTGGCCCTTTAATCTTCTATGTAAATTTTAGAGGCAGACTTTCAGATTCCATGACAAGTCTCGTTGATCAATTTGAGGAGAACTGAACTATCCATAAACATTCTCTCTTCAGTCAATTAGGTCTTCCAAAAAAGTTTCCAAAAATGTTAAATAAACATTTTGAACATATTTTGTTATATTTCTTATAGGAAAATTATATATACTAGATAGATATTGTGTGCTATATATATAATATACACTATGTAGTATATATACTATATATGTCTGGGTATATGTGTATATTCCTTGCAAATACTGTACTTTCTCATCATGTTTTCTGTTTGTTTGTGACTGGAGAATAGCAATTTTTTTATTGATGTTATATCTAGCTGCTGATAGAATTCTAACATCAATTGTAACTATCTGCCTGGAGAGTCTCAAAATTTTCCAAGAAGACATTGATATCTGAAAATAACGACATCATTTTTATGCCTTTTCAATTTTGTATCTATTGTTTGTTTTTTCTTTCTTATTGAGGATCTTAATGGGTGGGTAGTAAGATAGTGAACATTTTTGTCTTGTTGCTGATGATAAGGGATGCTATTTTGACTCTACCACCGTGATTGACAACAGCTAAGATTTCTTTCTAGAATGCACTTTATCAGGTTTAATGTATTTTCTTGTCTTAGTTTGTTACGATTTTCTTTTCTAATAACAAAGAAATGTTGATTTTCTTCAAGTACTTTAATTGCACTTTTTTAGTTAGCATATTATTCTTCTCTTTTAATCTGTGAATATAGTGAATTATGTTAATGGATTTTTAAAATATTAAAATAACTGAATTCTTAGAGTGGATCAAACTTGGTCATAATGTATAACAAGTTTGATATACTGTAGCATTTGGTTTCTAATATTTTGTTTAGTGTTATTGCAATTATGTTCATAGTGGCCACACCTTAAAAAAGTGGGTGTCTCCCTTCTTTCTATTTTCTAAAACTTTGTAATTAGGCTTGCAATGATAAATTTCTTGAAAGTTTATTTGAATTCTAATTAAAAAAAGTTGGGGCCTGCTTTTTGTTTTCATTTTGTTTTGCTTTGAGAGAACTTTTTAATTGTTGATACTTTTTATTTTTTAAAGTCATGAGAATATTCTGACATTTGTTTCCTCTCAAATCAGTCTTAGTAGTCACATTTCTCTAGAACTTTTCTATTTCCTTTTAATTTTCAAATGCATTCTTGGGGTTCTATTGTAAATCTTCTTTTTAAATTATATTTCCTTTTTAATTTCTAATGATTTTCATTAGGACTTCCCTTTTTATTTTATTCTCTTTTTGTAGCATTCTCAAATAATCAACTATTGTGTTAGTTGATAATCTGTATCAATTTTATCTTTTCTTTCTAGTTGATTAATTTCTATTCTTTTTTGTTAGTTCCCTCTTTCAAATTTTCTGGAATCTATTCTGTTGGTTTTTTTCTCACTTCTTATATTGAATGCTACATAGTTTAATTTTTCTATCTTGTTTAACAAAATGCTAAGCTCCAAGTACTTTAAATTTTTTGTACTTTTGACTTTGAATTATTTACAAAGAATATTTTAAAATTTTATTGTTAAATGCATCTTTTGTCATTTATTTCTAAGTTGATTGCATGGTTTTCATTGCATGACATCTGTATGATGCTAATCTTGAAAGTCTCCTTCAAAGATTTGCTTAATTACCAACTTTTGTAAATATTCTATTTTACTAGCAAAGACTATTTACTCTCTTATCATGAGATGCAAGAATTCCTACATGTCCATTAAATCAAGCTTATTTTGTATATTTTATACTTTTATAATATTTTTTCCTGTTGGATTCATCAGTAATTTACTCATTCAGTGGATCTTTTTTGAGATCCTGCTTGGTATTAAATGATGCTATGGTCAGTCAGAATGTATCCTCCCAAAATTCGTATGTTGAAATCTTTGGAGGATGATGGTATTTGGAGGTGGGGCCTTTGGGAAGTGATTAGGTCATGAGGGTAGAGTCCTCATGAATGAGATTAATGCTTTTATAAAAGAGACCTCACAGAGATTCATTGTCCCTTTTGCCATGTGAGGACACCGAAAGACAGATGAGGACTTCACCAGAATATGACCATGCTGGCCCCTTGGTCTTGGATTTTCCAGTATCCAGAACTGTAAGAAATAAATTTCTGTTGTTGATAAGCCACCTAGGCTGTAGTGTTTTCTTATAGCAGCCTGAACAGACTAAGACAAATGAGCATATGGTAATGAGCACAGACACAAACCCCTGCCTTCGTGGAGCTCACATTATTCACATAAAGTGAGACAGGTAGGTTTCAATCTGAAACATGATTGGGAATTGTCAATCCCCCTCTCGTTTTTATAAGTTTTTGAATTATTTTTTTCAATTCCCCTGTGTATTTTTATAAATTATTACCTTATTTAATTTTAGGTTGTATTATTAAAATATAACAGTTGAGAATGTTTAAAATTTTCTGGAAAACTGAGACTTTTATCATTGTATACTGGTTGTCTTCAATAACACTTAAAAATTATAATATATTTTGTCTGATGTTCATACAGTTCCTCAATCTATAATTATTATTATTATTATTATTATTACTATGGTGGTAGATATAACCCTGATTTAAAACATTTATTTTCATTTCCTTTACTTTTAATCTCCTGTTTTTATGTTTATAGAGAATAATTTTTGACAAGTATTTAGCGGAGTTTATTTATTTATTTATTTTTCCAGATAAACTTCATACATTTTATTAATCAATTCAATATATTGGCATCATAAAAATTGTCTCATCACCTTTAGCTGGTAATTCACAGTTTTGCATAGTTAGACAACCACACAGATGCTATTCCTCTTCTCTTTGTTACGATGCAAAATTATGTAGCTGCTAGGAGGCAAAGAGTGGGGGCTTGCATCACCAACCTGAACCTAATTGACCATGAACACTTTAATGATTAAATGATTACAATGCACATAAAGAACATACATCCATTTTCAAATATGTTTTTCTAAAAACAATTACTAAAAATAGTAATTCTTGATAGTTCTTAAATAATTTGGCTGTCCCCTTGAAATGCCTAGCACTTATTATTTGAATCATTTAGTAAATACGCATTGAGGGCCATGTATGTGACAGGTCCTGAGCATAATTTGTCAGATTCCTCAATCTCTCTCTTAAAATGGCTCTCATTTTTCACATCTCCTTTCTTCACCTAAAATCAACTTCGTTTCTAAAATCAACCCTTTAGCAATGACTTTTATCTCATCCATTCCTGTTTTATGCAGGAATTTAATCTACAAATAATTTCTTCACATTTTTATTTTCAATCCTTCCTTTTCAAGCAGTTGTGTTTTAAAAGTCTTCCAACAGATCCAAGCTTCACCAGTTACCTAGTATTGCAACACTTATGGAATAGCTGGGCTTATTTGTTATACCTAATATGAAAATATATGTTTCTGAGATGGCAAAATTTAGAGCATTTATCTCTATTTTGATTAATGACATACTTGGTCTTATTTCTGCCATCTTATTCTATGGTATTTACCTTGGTTATCATAAACCACTGGGGTTGTCATTGTTATTAATGGAGTGTAATTTAAATATTCTTAGCAACAAACAAGTGTATAAAGAAGAAATGATAATGCAGCAAGGGTGAGTGCCATGAGAAGGTGAGTTCTATTCACGAAACTTACTTGTGTCTTTGAGATCTGTTCAAGCTCAATCACGTATATATGAAGTATGATAAATTAATCCTCAATCAGAAAGTGCTCTTGTGCATGCCCAACTGTGCAGCTTGATTTTAGCTACCACCCAGTTCATGGAGGACAACTCATTCAGCATGGTCATTTGGGGTTCATTGGTCAGGTGTTCAGTTTCCACAAGAGCAAGTTAGCCGTTCTAGCCTGCTTTCCAAAAGAATAGTTATCTCAAGAAGTATGCCAGATCTTTTGCCCAGTTTTTAATTGGATTGTTGGTTTTTTTGTTGTTGAGCTATGTGAGTTCTTTGTATATTTTGCATGTTAACCCCTTATCTGATATATGGTTTGCAAATATCTTCTCTCAATTGTTAGGTTGTCTTTTGTTTTGTTGATGGTTTGCTTTGCTGTGCAGAAGGTTTTTGGTTTGATGTAGTCCCATTTGTTCATTTTTTCATTTGTTTCCCTTGCCCGGTCATACACGGTACTTGAAAATATGCTACTAAGACCGATGTCAAAGAGCATACTGCCTATGTTTTCTTCTAGAAGTTTCATGGTTTCTGGTCTTACATTCAAGTCTTTAATCCATTTTGAGTTGATTTTTGTGCATGGTGTAAGGGAATGGTCTACTTTCATTCTTTTGCATGTGGCTGTCCAGTTTTCTGAACACCATTTATTGAAGAGACTCTCCTTTCTCCATAGTATGCTCTTGGCTCCCTTGTTGAATATTAGCTGTCCATAGATTTGTAGGTTTATTTCTGGGCTCTCGTTTCCTGTCCATTGATCTGTGTGTCTGTTTTTGTGCTAGTACCATGCTGTTTTGGTTGCTATGGCTTTGTAGTATATTGATCTGAACAGAGATTTCTCCAAAGGAGATATATGGATGGCCAACAGGCGTATAAAAAGATGTTCAACATCATTAGCTATCAGGGAAATGCAAGTCAAAACTACAATGAGATATCACCTCACTCTGGTCACAATGGCTATAATTAACACTACAGGAAACAACAAATGTTGCAGAGGATGTGGAGAGAAGGGAACACTTGTACACTGCTGGTGGGAATGCAAACTGGTGCAGCCACTATGGAAAGCAGTTTGGAGTATCCTCAGAAAATTAAGAATAGATCTACCATATGATCCAGCTATCTCACTGCTGGGTATTTATCCAAAGAACTTGAAAACACAAAGGCATAAAGATACTTGCACCCCTATGTTCATTGCAGCATTACACAAAATAGCCAAGACTTGGAAGCAACCCAGGTGCCCATCAAGGGATGAATGGATAAAGAAGATGTAATATATATCCACAATAGAATACTACTCAGCCATAAGAAATGATGAAATCCAGCCATTTATGACAACATGGATGGACCTTGAGGGTATTATGCTGAGTGAAATAAGTCAGAGGGAGAAAGTCAAATACCATACGATCTCACTCATAAGTAGAAGATAAAAATAATGACAAACAAACACATAGCAATGGAGATTGGATTGGTGGTTACCATGAGGGAAAGGAGGGGGAGGGCAAAAGGGGTGATTAGGCTCACATGTGAGGGGATGGACTATAATTAGCTTTCGGGTGGTGAATATGATGTAATCTACACAGAATTTGAAATATATTATGAGGTACATCTGAAAGCTATATAATGTTATAATCCAATGTTACTACAATTTAAAAAGAAATTTAAAAATAAAGAAGTATGCCATAAGGCACTGCCCTGTGATTCTTCTATCGACATTAGTATAGATTCCATATTATATCACTGTCTACTACAGACACTTGCATCTTCAAGGTCATAGGCCTAAATGGTAGAAACTCTGGCACTATGTTTTGGATCCATTTCAGAACTGTCTCTTTTTCTGAACCCCACACAAAACTGATAGCCTTATGGGCTACTTTGCAAATGATTCAACACAACATGTTGAAATAACATTATATATGTGTCCTGCAATTTCCATGGAGGCCTATTAAGTGTAGGGACTCTTTCTTAGTGACAGGTGTCACAATGTTCATCTTTTGTTTTGAGGGGATAATTTTTTAAGTTTATTGTGGTCTAACATATATCACAACATTTATCCATTTGGAGTATACCTTTGATGACTTTTAAGAAAGTTTACTAAGTTCTGCAACCATTATCATATTATAAGAGGATATCTTAATATGACCAAGACCACTGGATCCATAGAAACTCTACTAAGATGGAAGTCTCTGAATTTGGTGAGTTATATTTTATTTTCTGTCATGCCTGTAGCATATGAAGGCTTTTTGCTACTTCCTCCTCTCTAGATTCATTTAGCATGAGGCCACCCATGAAGCCAAGATGTCCTGTGAGATCAGATTCAACCCAGTCTGCATGGTGAGAGAGGAAGAATTGACATGGCCTTGAGTAAGACAGTGACATGTTTCTGCTGTCCACCCAAACTGTTTCTGGTGGTTTACGCTAAATGACATAGAGGAAAAAGCAGTGCCAGCTCATTAGCTGCATACCATGTGCTAGGGCTTTGTTGATTTGCTCCATAAAAGAGACAAAATCTGGAACAACAGCTGTAATTGGAGCCACCACCTGTTTTGATAATCCATTGCCGTTTATGAAAGCTGTCCAGTTTCTGCACAGGCCAAATGGGTGAGGTCAATAAGTGTGAGGGAGGATTGGACGCCTGCTTCTTTCATGTCTTTGCTGGTGTCCCTAGATATGCAATGTTGTTTTAGATTCATAGTTTTATATGGACAGACAATTCCAGGCCACCTGTAATACTCTGAAGATCTAGTTACAGATTTCAGCATCTGAACCTGGATACAGTCCCAAACTGAGTGTTCGTTGTCCATTCCATTCTCATTTTGACTCACTATTTCTCCTCCTCTTCGTCTTTCTCCACCCCCTCCCCCTCCTTCTCTTCCCTCTTCTTGTTCTTTTTCTTCTTTCTATATTCCTTCTCTGTCTCTTATTTCTTCTCACCTGCTTCCTTCTTTTTTCATGAAGACTTTCTTGGAGATTTCTATCTCACAAAACACTTACGAGCGTGTTATCCACTCTCTAATTGCATTATAACAGCAGATCCTTTCATAATATCTAGTCCAGCATCCTGCCAGAAACTGGAAATGTGCAGTCATTATGCATTAGAATAGAGTAGGATACACAAATAAAAAATTATAGGAAGAAGTTCAAGCTGAAACTTTAGAATTTTTTCTTTCATATTGAAACAACTTCATAGCAACAATTATGTTAGAAATTTTTCTATCTCCATCATTTTATGCACACCACTTACTTAGACATCAAATCAGAAAAAGTATTCTTTTAAATATCTCCTCATATAAAGTAGTTTGTATTTATCTGAATTTCCCTGTGTTGAGGAGGTTTTATAAATAAAAACAATTAATATGTCAGTCTCTGATTTATAAAAGAGAAGCTATTCTTGGGTATTGCTCCTTTTCTCCAGGACTAGGACTTTCCACATAATTTAAGTCTCTACAGGAAGTCGAATTTATTTTATCCAACCTTTCATGACACGGTTTTTAGCTATGAGCAATCATCATCATCATTCTTATTTCTTTTAATCAGTATTATAGAGGCATAATTTTGCATAAGTAAAATTTACCAATTTCAATTGTACAATTCAGTGAGTTTTGACAAATGTATATAGCTGTATACGGTTGTATAGCCAGCTGTGGTGGTTTAGTGGTTAGGATTTGGCACTCTTATCACTGCGGCTGGTGTTTGTTTCAGGCCAGGGAACCATACCAGCCCTCTCTTGGCTATCGTACTGTGGCAGCTGTGTGTTGCTCTGATGCTGAAAGCTATGCCACCAGGTATTTCTAAAACTAGCAGGGTCACCCAGTGTGGACAGGTTTCAGAGGAGCTTCCAGATTAAGACATACTAGGAAGAGGGACCTGGCCACTCACTTCCAAATAATTGACCATGAAAACCCTATGAATAGTGGAGTTTTGTCTGATACAGCACTGGTAGGCGAGAGTACGTTACAAAAAAACTGTAACGGGTCTTGAACCGTTGCACACAGGATCACTAGGAGTCAGAAACAACTCAATGGCACTAACAACAAATATAGTTGTATAAGCACCATGACATTCATGACGTAAAACATTTCCTTAACCCCATGAAGTTCCCTCATGCTCATTTACAATCAATTTTCTTTCTACACATTCAGCTCCTGGCAATCACAGTTCTCTCTCTCACAATAATTTCATCATTTTTTAAAAATTTAATATAAATGGAATCATACAATATATAATTTCATGCATTTGGCATCCGAGATTGTTTTAAGTTGATATATGTATCAGCAGTTTGTTGCTTTTTATTGACCAGTAATATCCTATTAAATGCAATTATCTAGTCACAATTTGATGGACGTTTGGTTGATTCCAGTTTTTGGCTGTTATGAGTAAAGCTACTTTACACAATATAGTACAAATGTTTGTGTGGTCATATGTTTTCCTGTCTACAGAAAGAACTTTGAGATTGCTGGATAGAAATATGTTTGGCTTTATAAGACACTGCCACACTGTAGTCCAAAGTGGATAAACCAATTTGAATTCTCATCAGAAATGTATAAGAGTTCTTGTAGCTTCAAATCATGGCTAATACTTGGTTATTTTGCTTGTTTTATTTTTTAGTCACTATAGTAGGTATGACGTCTTAGCTCAGATGGTTTTAATTTTTTAATTTGCATTTTCCTAATGACAGATGATGTTAAGCATCTTTTCACATGCTTATTTGCTTTTTGTTTATATTAGGTAAAATGTGTTTGCAATTATTTTGTCCATTTTATATGTGTACGTATATTAGGTGGTTTATCCACTGTTAGTGTTGTGATGCTTCTTTACAAACCTGGACAGAGTAAGTTATCACCTATGTGTTTTGCAAATATTTTGTCCTAATTTGTGTTTTTCATTTCCACTTTCTTAATATTGCCTTTTAAGGAAAAATCATTTTTTTTCACTTGAAGTTCAATTTGCCACTTTTCTTTTATGCTTCATAATTTCTACGTACAGTCTGAGAAACTGTCTCCCAAGCCCAAGATTCCAAATATCTTCTTCTATATTTTCTTCCAGAAGTTTTATAATTTTAGGTCTTATGTTAGGTCTCTGATTAATTTTGAAGTAAATTTTGTGCTGTTAGGGATCATTTTATTGCTATGGATATCCAAATTTTTCAACATTATTTACTGTAAAGACAAGTCTTTCCTCTTGAACTGATATCTTTCTTTAAATCAGTTGATAATATATTTGAATGTATTTCTGAACACTCCCTTCCAGTCCATTGACCTGTAAGTCTAACCATAGGCCAATACGCTACTGTCTAGCTTTACACCAACACTTCAATATAAATGAGTTTTAGCTTAGTAGGGACCAATTTGGGAAGTTAGCATGGCCAGATTGGGGAAAAAATGTGAAATTTTAGTCTGACAGACAATGGTTTAGCACCTCAGTCCTATCAATTCCTAGCTGCATGATGTTCAGATTGTAACTTTTTTCTTCTGAATATCAATTTCTCATCATAAGATTGTTATTCAGAATAAACAACATTTAATTATATGAAGTGTATCTCAGTAACTGATAAATAGAAAATACTTCATAAATGCTAGATCTCTTTATTCTTTGTTCAGGATGTCTTATAGAAAAAGGTTAGCTACTGTGCTTGTAAAGGATAGTAAACACCCATGTTATGCATTCATGGAAAAAAGACACACGGGGCCTGCCCCATGGCACAGCGTCTAAGTTCACACGTTCTGCTTCTTGGCGGCCCTGGGTTCAGCAGTTCGCATCGCGGGTGCGGACATGGCACCACTTGGCAAAAGCCATGCTCTGGTAGGCATCCCACGTATAAAGTAGAGGAAGATGGGCATGGATGTTACCTCAAGGCCAGTCTTCCTCAGCAAAAAGAGGAGGATTGGCAGTAGTTAGCTCCGGGCTAATCCTCCTAAAAACAAACAAACAAACAAAACACAGATAACTTAAGCTACAAGATACATGTACTTATACCTTGCTACAATAATTTCTACTGTATTTTGAGTAAAACAGACATTTTTGGTCATGCTTAATTGCGATATATTAAAAAAATTAAGCATAATTTAGTATCTTTTCAAGTGGCATCTCTTCTAAGGAATTATTTATTCTTTACATTATAACAAATTGTATACAAAATATAGTAACAATGTCCTTTTCATTACACTGAATAAAATGGATGTTTTTGCAGCATTTTAATATGTTTACATTAGAAACTAGTGGCCAAATTTAGAAAGCATTTGCTATTTTGTACTTTACATAAATCACAAATTAATTTATGCATTCTAGTTTATGCTTCTAAAGCTTATTTCATGAATATTGGGAAGACATTTAACTTACAAAAAAGCATTAAGTATTTGAACGGATGTTTTCGAAGCATGGTAGAGAATGGAAATTGGAAGGAAGTCTGGGTTTTAGAATTCAGTAAAAGCTTTTTTATGTTTGCTTTGTAACTTCATGACACAGGATGCTGTATAGCTATAAGGGTCATTCTAACTACTGTCACCCCTTACTCCCCAAGACCTCACCAAGTCAATGAGTTCACAGATATTGTATGGAATCTCCAACGTTACCATTGAACTCTGCCTACATGATACTTGGGTATTATGCAAATGGAGGTGGTAAAAACTAATTTTCCTTGAATGGGCAAATGCTATGTGCTGCTATCTAAAGGTAATTCAATGTAGATATAATCTAATTTGAGAAATTTGAAATATTGAGTTCTTCTGATATGCAGGAAATCTCAAGCCTACCAGTTTTTTGGAAGACTACAGAACAGCAGGGTATTTACAAAAATCCTGAAATCATATCTAAGTTTACGGTGCACCTATATCCCCTGCTTATATGGAGCAACATAACTATAAATGAATAATAATATTTTTATAATTATTAAGATAATTCTATCTCTTCTCTATATTTTTATTCCCCAAATTGGTTAATCTCAAGTATAGTTGGGAGGCACCCCACAAGTATTCAATTCTCTGTGTATAAAATTTAGGCTGAGAAGTTGATTTGATCTGATTTGATTTTAAAAATACATAAGTTATAGCTTACTCAGAACACAATATATTTATTTGCTTTTCAAATTATTCTTTATTTTTACTTTAATCTCTCTTCTTGTATAGTTTGTTTGTTTTACCTTGAGCCAGGGTATTGTTAGAAATCACCTTTTATTATAAAACATGAATATAGAAAATTGCACAAATCATAAAGTTACAGCTTGATGCGTTTCAGAAGTGAATACACCTGTGAAATCACTGAGATTAAAAATCACACATGGACACTCACATACAGACACACACACACAACATTACACTACTGGCATCCCAGAAGTGACTCTTGTTCCCTTTCCCAGTCACTAGCCTCCCCAAAGGTAACCGCTATTTTCACTTCTACCATCAAAGAGTAGACTTTCCTTCTTTTTAACTTTATATAAATGAAATCAAATAGGTACTCTTTTGTGCCTGTCTTTTTATTAACATATAATATTCATAAATGTATATATCAAAAATTTGTTTATTTTTATTGCTTTATATTCATGTGTTACATAATCATACCACAATCTATCCATTTTGTCCTTGTTTTGCATTTTGGAAATTTCTAATTTGGGGCTATTACATATTGTACTGGGATGACATTCTTGCGCATGTACTACAGTGAATATATTTAAACATTTCCTCTGTGTATATGCCCAGGATAAGAATTACTCTTTCCCAGCAGATAATTCGAAGCAGTTTTCTGAAGAGTTATTCCACTTCACACTGCCACTAGATGTGTGTGGAAGCTCCAGTTGCTCCTCTGACTTACAAAACACCTTGGAATTATGTTTTATCTCAGTCGTTCTAGTGTATGTGTGCAAGTGTCATATTATAACTTTAATTTAAATTTGCCTGAAGGATAATACTGTTGAGGACCTTTTCATGTGTGTATTGGCTATTGGCTATTCTTTTTTGTATGTGTGACATGTCTATTCAAGCCACTCAACCATTATTCTCATTTTTCTTTGCTGTCTTTTACTCCTCTTGAATGATTTGTAAGATAACTTTATATAGTCTAGACACAAAGCCCTTTTGAATATTTGTATTAAAAATATCTTCTCCCACTCTGTGACTTAAATTTTATCTTCTTTAGTGCTCTCTTTAAAAAATATTTCCTGGGAGCTGGCCCAGTGGTGTAGTGGTTAAGTTTGACATGCTCCGCTACAGTGACCCAGGGTTTGCGGATTCAGATCCCCGGTGCAGACTTACGCCACTCACCAAGCCATGCTGGGGTGGCAACCCACATACAAAATGGAGGAAGACTGGCACATCTGTTAGTTCAGGGCCAGTCTTCCTCACCAAAAAATAAAAATAAAATTTTCTTAATCTGACTAGTCCATTTATTGATTTTATACCTTGATCCTCAGCACTTTTTGAGTTCTTGGTAAAAATCAGTTCCTCCCAGAGTCATGAGGAGATAATCTTACATATAAATGTAAGTATATTTAAATACATTTTTAATTAATAAACTTTATTTTTTAGAACAGTTTTAGGTTTATAGCACAATTGACTGGAAAATATAGAATTCACATATATCCCCCACCCCCATACATGATTCACCCCCTCACTCTCTACATCCTGCACCAGAGTTGTACATTTTTTACAATCAAAGAACTTTCATTGACACCTCATCACCCCAAGTCTAAGATATACATTAGAGTTCACTCTTGGTGTACATTTTATGAGTTTTGACAAATGAATAATACCATGTATTCACCACTAAAGTATCATGCGAAATAGTTTCAGCCCTAGAGATGTTTGCCCTCTGCCTGTTCATCCTCCCCTCTCCCCTAAACCCTGGCAATCACCAATCATTTTACTGTCTCCACAGTTGTGCCTTTTCCAGAATGTCATATAGTTGGAATCATACATATGTAGCCTTTTTAGATTGGCTTCTTTCACTTAGTAATAGGCATTTAATGTTTCTCCATGTCTTTTCATGGCTTGTTAGCTCATTTTTTTTAGCACTGGATAATATTCCATTGTCTGGATATGCCACAATTTATTTGTTCATTTATCTACTGAAGAATATCTTGATTGCTTCCAAGTTTGAAACTTGCTGTAGATTATAAAACTGCAATGAGCATCTGAGTGCAAGTTATTCTATAGATGCAAGTTTTCAGTTCATTTAATAAATACCAAGGAGTGTGATTATTGGAACTAATGGCAAGAGCATGTTTAGTTTTGTCAAAAATTGCCAAACTATCTTCCAAAGTGGCTGTACCATTTTTTTATTCCTACCAACAATGAATGAGAATTCCTGTTGTTCCACATCCTCACCAGCATTTTGTTGTCAGTGCTTTGGATTTTGGCCATTCAATAGGTATGTACTGGTATCTCATTGTGGTGTTTTTTGGTTTTGTTTTCTGGTGAGGAAGGTTGGCCCTGAGCTAACATTTGTGCCAATCTTCCGCTATTCTTTTGTACATGGGACACCACCACAGCTTGGCTTAATGAGAGGTGTATAGCTCTGTGCCTAGGATCCAAACCCATGAACCCTGGGCTGCTGAAGTGGAGTCCACGAACTTAATCACTATGCCACTGGGCTGGGCCCATGTATCCCATTGTTTTAATTTGTAATTCTCTAAAGCTGTTTTCATTTGTAATTCCCTTATGATGTGTGATGTTGAAAATCTTACCATATGCTTGCTTGCCCTCCGTATCTCTTCTATGATGAGGTGTCTGTTCAGTTCTTTTACTTATTTTTTAATTGCATTGCACATTTTCATATTGTTGAGTTTTAAAGATTCTTTATGTACTTTGGACTATATTTTGTATAGTCCTTTATCAAATGTTTCTTTAGCAAACGTTTTCTTCTAGTTTATGGCTTGTCTTCTCGTCCTCTTGACATTGTGTTTAACAGAGCAGAAGTTTTTAATTTTAATGAAATCCAAGTTATCATGTCTTTGGTATTGTATCTAAAAAGGCATTGCCATACCCAAGGTCATCTAGATTTTCTCCTATGTTACCTTCTAGGAGTGTTATGGTTTTGCATTTTACAATCAGGTGTGTGATCCATTCTGAGTTAACATTTGTGGGAGTGTAAGATCTGTGTACATATATCTATGTACATACACACATATGTATAGATATGTGTAGATATGTATATAGATATATGTGTGTGTGTGTATATATATATATATGCAGGTGGAGGGGACACAATTCAGCCCATAGCAACATCCTTTATTGTTTTTATTTATTTATTATTTTTTTGAGGAAGATTAGCCCTGAGCTAACTACTGCCAATCCTCCTCTTTTTGCTGAGGAAGACTGGCCCTGAGCTAACATCCGTGCCCATCTTCCTCTACTTTATACGTGGAACGCCTACCACAACATGGCTTTTGCCAGGTGGTGCCATGTCCGCACCCGGGATCTGAACCGGTGAACCCCAGGTCGCCGAGAAGAGGAACATGTGAACTTAACCACTGCGCCACTGGGCCGGCCCTGCAACATCCTTTATTAAGTTAATGAAGTTGATGAGACTATTTTCATGAATTAGTGTTGAATTTTGTGAAATCTTTTTTTGTGTTCATTGAAATGATTCTGACTTTTTCTTAATAGCTCATTAATATACTGAATTACATTAATTGACATTCTAATGTTTAACTAAACTTCACTTTATCATGATTTATTGTCTGTTTGTAATATTGCTGAATATGACTTACTAAGACCTTGTTGAAGATGTTTGCTTTGATGTCCTTTAGAGATACTACCCTTTAGTTATCTTTCCTTATTTATCTTTATTTGATTTTGATATCAGGGTATAACACTGGCCCTATAAATGAGTTGCAAACTGCTCCCTCCTAATTTGTGTAGAATCGATATTATTTCTTTCCTCTATGTTTGATAGATTTATACCAGTGGCACTATCTTTCCTTGGAATTTTTGAGAAAAGTATTTCAACTATAATTCAATTCCATTAATCAATAATGGACCATTTAGGATAACTATATAGTTTAAAAATGAGCTATAGTAGTTTTATTGTGTGTCAAAGATGGAAAAGAAAATCAGGAGATGTTCTAGAAAAAAAGGTCTGAAGAAGGGGATGAAAGCTGAGGAAGAAGTTGTTGAGATATTTTTGTTCTTTCCTCTATAGGCCAAATTCTCACATACCAAAGAATACTAAAGGAAAGTCAGAGAACAGAGATAATTTTGCCCCATTTTTTGTTGAGGTTATGCAAGGAACCCTCCTCAAAGTTGCCTCTGAAACAAACTGGTGATATCCAATATGTAAGCAGAAACAGAGAGCCTATATTACTTTAATCAGACACCCTCCTATTAAAAGATCTCTGCATGAATTGAGCGTATATGACATATCTAGTCACTTGCTCTTCTTCTTAATCAGTACAACAATAGCCACAATTTCACATTTACTGCCCCCAAAATGTTAGAAAAGCCAAAGCTTTTCTCTTCCATGGATAATGCTTAATTAATTTCTGATCTTACTATCTATGGTCTCATAAAAGGAAACAGGTAAATAATTTAGTCCAAAAGGTAGAAATTATTATTTCAGTGTGGCAATTATACTTTCTTTGCCTTCAGTGAGGAACATCTAACTGGGTTAGAGTGAAGTACATTTCGATGTAATGGGCCATTGAGAAGTGTCAGTTAGTTCTTTTCCACAAAATCCAAGATTGAGTCATTACACTTAAGTCACAGTTTTGTAATCTTTTACAGCAGAATAATATGTTCTTATAATAGTTTTAAGCTAAAGTCTAATATTTTAATTTTGTAAATCAGTATTTGAATCTTAAAGAGAGTGAAATTATTGCAATCAATAACTGTACTTCGAAAAGTTAAATTTAAACGGAATTTGAACTCTGTATGCTTTAACATAATACGAAAGAAAAGAAAATGTCGCTTTTACATCCATATGTCTTCTTTAACGAACAGAATATGACAATGCTGTAAAAATATGTAAGCATCCTAGTTCTAGAATCATAAAACATGTCGTTCTTCGAAGCTTGAAAAAAAATCATTACTTTGCTTGCTTTAGATCTTCCATTTTCAAGTAGTACCTTGCAAAATAATTTTATCGCTAAACCAAGATTCTCCATGTGAAGAAGTATAGAGTTGATTCTCTATCCTATAAGTCACAATCTTAGGGAACACAAGCAAACACACAGCATGAAGAATATCTTTATGAATGATATTTTTACTTACTTATTCTCTACCTGATTCTCAAAACATTTTAATTAACTTCATTTTCTTTTGGGCATATTCTGACGATCTTTCATTAAGTAATTGCTGATAATTACTTTTGGGCTCTTCAAATGTGTTTAGTACACAGTCTAATGGGGTATTTTGGTCATTCTTTTTAGGTGTTCTGTATTTATTTTTTTCTAATTTTGTATCAAAGTTTACTTTTGCTTACTTCAATTTCCTGCCCAGACATTAGCCTGAATCTTCATATTGGTTTTTTTACATGTCATCTATTTGATGATTGATACTATTAATTGCATTTTAAAAGATAATCTGGGAATTCTACATGTTATTATTTTAAATAGTCAATAATATTTAATGCACAGTATTAATTTTTTAAACTCCCAAATAGTAAGCTTGTTCTGATATTGAATTCATTTCTTTTAATAATTTACCTATGAAACTTTCATTTAACCCAAACTTATTTTATGAAATACTGATATAAAGATGTAAAAATTATTAAATAGCATTTACATCACTTTTGATAAGCAAAAACATTCCCATATATATATCAGCCATAATTTTTATCTATCCATTAAAATGTAACCAGACATTTATTTTTATTTATATGTTAATGCTTCTAAAAATAGGATCCCTCTACAGTGTGTATATTAATGTTTCTTCACTATCTGAAAACTTGTTACTAAACAAATCCCTGTCTTTTGATTAATATTATTGAGAATTAAGATAATGTGGTCCTGAGAAACCAGTATCTTCAATGCAGTGCTGTTATCACATCTTTGGTATCCATCGCTGTACATTAAGCAGATGTTCTCATCTAGCTGTACGGCGGCCGTATGATCGCATTTCCCTAGTTGTGAATATAGAGGCAGTAGAAGACATAATTGACTTAGCGTAGTGGCTGTAGAGTCAGCTGGAAATCAAAATCAAGCCCTAGAACTGGCTTACTGTGAGATCTCAGACAAGTTATTTAACCGCTCTGGTTCCTTTCTTTCTCCGTGAAATGTTGAAGGCAACTCTATCATGGGGTTCTTATGAAAATGAAATGATTCTATTCATGTAATGTTTTTGGAATAGTACCTGAAATACAGGAAACTCACTATTATCATTGTGAATACATGCCCTCTGTAAAAATATAAGATCTGGCTGTTTTTGATTACTTCTGTTATTACTTTGCAGTTTCCAATGGCATTCTTTGGAGGCATAACGTTCCTTGGAAGCTTTGTAAATGTGCTTAGTTCCAACATCAATACTGATTTTCTAAGACTAAAGGCATTATCAAGGAGGTTCTGCTTTGATGGGCTAAACCTTAAGAACAGCTATACTTAAATTAAAGTGAGCATAGTAAGTCACATAAAGAAAAGACAAAGAAATGAAAGTTAATGAATAGACCAATCAGATATCTAAACAATGTGTCAGAAAATCAAAATGTGTCCCCCTCTGCTTAGTATGTAATATATATAACTAAATAATTATGTAACTATATGTGTATGTCTTTCTCTCACTCTCTAAATATATAATATATGTATAACAAAATAATTATGTAACTATATATGTATAACTTTCTCTGTTTCTCTCTCTATACACACACAGACACACAATTGTTGTCAGCAATTAAATGCCAATTCATTCTTTAGATTAAGAATATTTAGTAAAAATTCTCAGTACTTTTTACTCCTTTTACAAATGGACAGTGTCTTACAAGTTTGTCTGCTTTGCTAAAGGAAGTAGAAGGAAGCACCCAGAAGAATGAGCATTCTTAATTCCCTAGTTAACTTAAGTCTAAAAGTATTTAAAATACATATCATGAAAGAAAAGAAGAAAAATGATTTTCTGGTAATTGTTCTATTCTTCGTGCCTATCTAAAATTATCTCAGCAGGCAGACTTTATAAGGACAGAGAGTTTTAAGAGAATGGATTATCATTTATATCTTTACCCAAAAAGCAGGCATCACTTGATACCTTAAAAGAAAATGAAAACAATGATACTTTTACTTCTGAGGGATTTAGAATTAGAATGAAAACATAAATTGAATCTTTCAAAATCAGTTGAAGTTCCATTTTATTGAGCTAAATATGTGAAGCCATTTAAAATTTTCCTATTCATCATAATGAAAGGAATAGCCAAACCGTTGTCACTGAAAGGGGATTTATAAACAAATATTAGGTGCTTTATACTACGTACCAGATTTCAACTCTGTGCTAAAAGAAATGCAATGCTCTTGAGAGAGACAAACAATGTACGCATTATACCTTGATAGAAGAACACATGTAGCAGGCCCGGCCTGGTGGCTCAGTGGTTAAGTGTGCATGTTCTGCTCCAGCAACCCAGGGTTTGCCTGTTCGGATCCTGGGTGCGCACATGGCACCGCTTATCAAGCCATGCTGTGGTAGGCATCCCACATATGAAGTAGAGGAAGATGGGCACAGATGTTAGCTCAGGGCCAGTCTTCATCAGAAAAAATAGGATTGGTGGCAGATGCTAGCTCAGGACTAATCTTCCTCAAAAAAAAACAAAAGAAAGAATACATGTAGCTATATGTAATTAGGAAATGAGTTGCAGTTCTCTTTATTTTAAAAATTAGTAACTGTAATAAGATATTTTCTCAGTTCTTTTCCATGAAGATATTACCTACTAATTGCCTGTAATATTTATGAGTACAAATATAATCAGTATCTCAGTAAAACCAAACAAGTTTTCTGAATGATATGAAATAGTTTTGCAAGCTTTTTTTATGTACTAATATTTAGAGTGATGATTAAGGTTTACTTATGGAATAGGCAAGGAGTCTGGTTATTTATGAGATGTTGTCTAATATCTCTGATAAAATAAAATAATACTTTCTTGTATACTTCCTACTTTACTTTCAAATGGAGAAATATATTCTATATACTTTTAGTAGAAAGCAAAATAAACTAGATGTCAATAATATATAGATTTCTTTCACCCTAGTTCAGTGGTTTTCTTTAGAAAAGTCACTGTTTTCATGGAACTCTTTTGAACTATTATAAAATAAGGTTTCAAATTAGATGATCTTAAAAAAAATAACTACAGATAACTATCAAAAATTTGAAGTGGATTTTCAAAATTACATGATGCAAAACTTACACATCATATTAAAACTACAGAAAATCACAATAAAGAAAAAATCTTGAAAGTGGAAAAATGGAAAAGAAACAGCCTTATAAATAAGGAAGCAAAGATAAGAATTGCATCTGCCTTTTCCTCAGAAATTATGCAAGCAAGAAGAGTTGAGTGAAATATTTAATGGGCTCAGAGAAAAAACCACCAACCTAGAATTCTGTACCATGTGAAATTATCCTTCATAATTGAAGAGGAAATAAAAACTTTCTCAGAAAAAAGAAGAAATTTTTTAGTACACTTGCCTCGAAAGAAATGTTAAAAGTGTTTCTTTGGAGAGAAGGAAAATGATATAGACCAGAAACTAGGATCTACATAAAGAATAAAAGTATCTGAGAAGGAATAAATGAAGATAAAATATAAACTTTTTCTTATCCTTAATTAACCTAACAGATAATTTGTTTATAATAATAGTAGCAACCATGTATTCAATTATGCATGCTTATGCACATCTATATGCTTATATATAAGTGAAATGAAAGAGAGTAATAATATAAGGGACAGGAGTGAGGAATTAGGAATAGTTTGTTATTATAAGGTACTTCCACTACCTATGAAGCAATATAACATTATTTAAAAGTGGACTTGGATTAGTTGTAAATGTATATTGCAAACTCTAGGGCAAACAGTAAAAAAATGTAAAAAAAGAAGTATAATTGATATGCTAAGGAAGGAAAGAAAATAGAATTATATAAAATGCTGAATTAAAATCACAAAAGGCAGAAAAAGTGTAAAAACTAAAAATATGAACAAAGAGAAAGGGACAGAAATAGAAAACAGTAACAAATATCATAGTTATTAATCCAACTATATCAACAATTACTTTAAATGTCAATGGTCTAAATACACCAATTAAAAGACACAGATAGAGTGAATCAAAAAACAAGAACCAACTATACATTTTTTGCAAGGAACCCACTTTAAATATAAAGACACATGGAGATAAAATAAAGGAATGGAGAAAGATATACCATGCTAACACTAACCAAAGGAAGCAACATTAGCTATATTAATTGCAGACAGAGCAGACTTCAGAGTAAGAAAGTATGTATGTATGCACCTAACAACAGAGCATCAAAACACATGAAGCAAAACCTGATAGAACTGCAAGGAGAAATGAATGAATCCACTGTTATAGTTGAAGACTTTTATACTCATCTACCAGAAATGGACAAATCCATCAGGTAGAAAATCAGTAAGGACATAGGTGAACTCAACAGCACGATTAATCCACTGGATATAATGGACATCTGTAGATTACGTCATCCAACAACAGCTGAATACACTGTTCTCAAGCTCATATGAAACATTCACCAAGATGGACAATGCTCTGGGTCATAAAACACATCTAAGGGGTTGGCCAGCAGTGCAGTTGTTAAGTTCTCTGTCTGCTTCAGTGGCTCTGGGTTCACAGGTTCGGATCCTGGGCATGGACCTAGCAACATTTGTCAAGCCATGCTGAAGCAGCATCCCACATAAAATAGGAAAACATTGGCACAGATGTTAGCTCACCAACAGTCTTCCTCAAGCAAAAAGAAGAAGACTGGCAAGTGATGTTAGCTCAGGGCCAATCTTCCTCAACACACAAAAAAAACCTCACTTTTAAAAATTAAAAATACAAATCATACAATCTCTGCTCTCAAACCACAGTGGAATTGACTATATATCAGTAACATAAAGATAGCTAGAAAATCCCCAAATGCTTGGAGAATAAAAACTACAGTTCTAGATAACTTATGAGTCAAAGAAGAAATCTCAACAGAAAGTGAAAAATATTTTGAAATGTATGAAAATGAAAGTATGACAACAAAATTTCTGGGATACAGTGAAAGCCGTGCTTAGAGGAAAATTTATAGCATTGAAAGCACATGTTGAAAAAGAAGAAAGATCAAATGTCAATAATCTAATTTTCTACCTTAGGAAACTGGTAAAAGAAGGGCATATTAAATCGAAAGTAAGCAGAAGAAAAGAAATAACAGGAATTAAGGCAGAAATCAATGAAATTGAAGACAGGGAATCAGTAGAGAAAATCAACAGAATCAAAATCTGATTATTTGAAGATCAGTAAAATTGATAAGCTTCTAGTTAGTCTAAAACAAAAAGAGAGAAAAAACAAATTACTAATATCGGAAAGGAATGAGGGAACATCACTGCAAGTCCCATGGACACTAAAAAGATAAAAAAGAACATTGTCAACGATTTTATGTCCATGAATTTGATAACTTTGATCAAATGGATAAATTTCTTGAGCGATACATTCTGCCAAAATTTATACAAGAAGAAATGGAGACTCTGAACAAGCCTATATTTATTAATGAAATTGAATGAATAATTAACAAACTTCCAAAATAGAAATTACCAGGCACAGATAGATTCACTTGTGAATTCTGCCAACATTTAAGGATGAAGTTATATGAACTCTTTACAATGTCTTTCAGAGGATATAAGCAGAGGGAATACTTCCCAACTCATTCTATGAGGCCAGCAATGTCTTAATAATACCAAAACCAAAGACATTACAGGAAAAGAAACTGTAGATCAATATCTCTCATGAACATAGATACAAAAATCCTCAACAAAATATTAAATCAAATCTTAAAAAGTATAAAAAGAATTATTCACTAAAACCAAGTGGAATTTATCCAAGCTATGCAAGGCTGGTTCAGCATTTGAAAATCAATTAATGTAATCCTCCACAACAACAGGCTGAAGAAGAAAAATCATACAATCATACCAAAAGCAGAAAAAATATGTGACAAAATCCACCATCCATTCATAATAAACAGGGCTCAGTAACCAGGACTCAGTAAACCAGGGCTAGAAGGGAACGCTCCCCAACTTCAATACTTACTGTAAAGCTACAATAATAAAGACAGTGTGGTATTGGTGCAAGAATACACATACTGATCAATGGAACAGAATATAGAGACCAGAAAAACTCACATAAACATAGTCAACTGATTTTGGATAAAGGTGCAAAGGCAATACAGTGGAGCAAAGATAATCTCTTCAACAATTGATGCTGGACGTCCACTTGCAAAAAAATGCATATGGACACAGATCTTACTCCCCTCACAAAACTTAAAATGGATAGTAGACCTAAATATAAAATGCAAAGCTATAAAATCCCACAAGATAACATAGGAGAAAACCTAGATGACCTTGGATGAGGTGATGCCTTTTTAGATACAACACCAAGGGCATGATCTATGAAAGAAATAATTGATAAGTTGGATTTCATTAAAATTAAAAACTTCTGCTCTGCAAAAGACAATGTCAGGAGAATAGGAAGACAAGCCATGGACTGGGAGAAATGTTTTGCAAAAGAACATCAGATCAAGTAACATCATCTGTTAAAGTACTGTTATAAATATACAAAGAACTCTTAAATCTCAACAATAAGAAAACAAACAATCCAATTAAAACATGGGCCAAAGACGTTAAAAGACATCTCACCAAAGAAGATATACAGAAGACAAATATGCATGTGAAAATATGCTCCACATCATATGTCATCAGGGAAATGCAAATTAAAACAACGGTGAGAGCACTACATACCTATTAGAATGGCCAAAATTTGGAACACTGACAACTCCAATTGCTCCCAGAATGTGGAGGAGAAGGAGCTCTCATTCATTGCTGATGGGAATACAAAATGGTAGAACCACCTTGTAAGACAGTTTAGAAGTTTCTTAGAAACTATATATAATTATGCCATTCAGTCCAGCAATTGCATTCCTTGGTATTTACCCAAAAGAGTTAAAAATTTACATCTACACAAAAATCTGCACACAGATGTTTACAGAAGGTTGATTTATAATTGCCAAAACCTGGAAACAATCAAGATGTCGTTCAGTAGGTGAATGGATAAATAAACTGTGGAACATCCACACAATGGAGTATTATTTAGCACTAAAAAGAAATGAGTTATTAAGCCATGAAAAGACATGGAGGAATCTTAAATGCATATTACTAAGTGAAAAAGCCAATCTGAAAAGGCTAAATACTCTATGATTCAAATTATATGACATTCTTGAAAGGGCAAAACTGTGGAGATAGTAAAAAGATCAGTGGTTGCTAAGGTTGGAGGAGTGGGGAGAGATGAATAGGGAGAGTATAGAGAATGTTTAGGGCAGTGAAAACAGTCTGTATAATTTTATAACCATGGATAAATGTCATCATGCTCTTGCCCAAACCCATAGAATGTGCAATCCCAAAAGTGAACGCTCAGGTAAACTACAGACTTTGGGTGATTTTGATGTGTCGGTGTAGTTTCACCCCTGGTAAAAAATTTACAATTCTTTTAAGTGATGGTGATAATGAGGGAGACAATGCATGTAGAGGGCAGGGTAGATATGGGAAATCTCTGTACCTTCCCCTCAATTTTGTTTTAAACCTGAAACTGTTCTAAAAATGTAGTCTTATTAAAAAATTTTTTGATTCTATTCTCCAGAGAAAAACAAACAAACAAAAAGCAAACAGATGAACACCAAAAGTAGAAAAATAAAATATAATAGAAAAGTGAGCAAGGAACATCAATTGCCATTTCACCAAATAATAAATTGAATACAAATGCAGATGCTAGTACTAGCCACTGAAAACCAAAGTGGAAACTTCTCATTTTCTCATTTTTGTTCACTATTAGTACTTAGCAAGGGACGTTGAAATAATAACTTGAACTCTGCTGGCATGTGCATAAGTTGGTTTAAAAAAAGAGTTCTGTTACAGCTATTTGACCACATGTCTGATGACTCTTAAAAAGTCTTTCTCTTAAACTGATTAATTCCCTTTCTAGGAATGTCTCCAACAAAAATTTCAGAGGTTTAGACAAGAATTTATGAACAAAGACACACATGGCTCCTTAAAATGAAAAAATAAAATAGCAGCAATTCCTTCTCAATGAGGCCAGTGAGGCCACCTCTGACTGCCACCTCTTACTTCAACTTGGTTTGTAATCTTTTTTATGCAGTTCTATTTTTTCCATTACAGTTATCACCTTGTAACATATTGTTACAATTTAATCATTTACTGTTTATTATTTATTGGCTATTTCCTAGTATGAGAATATAAACTCTATGTGTGCAGAGATTTTGTATTTTAAAGCTTTGTTAACTGATGCATCCCAAGTGCCAAGAATAGGTCCTGTCTATGGTAAACACTCAGTGAATATCTGGTGAATAAAATAATTAATATCAAAAATATAAGAATGATATATAAATATAATTAAATATTGGAAATAAAAATTTTGTGTTAAAAAAATGAGGTATTTAAATATATGTAGATGTATGTAAATACACACATATGTGTGTAAAAATTAGAACACCACATTCTATATTTATAGTGATCCAAACAGTAGAAAATGTGTACATGTATATATACATACACATACATATATATACAGAACAAAGAGTACTAATGCCTAGATGGGAGAATTAAAGACGATCTTCATTTCTCTTTAATTCTATCTCCAAATATTCTACAATTATTGAATACTTATTTAACATTTAGAAGTAATATTAAAAATATCATAGGCTAAATAGAGCTTGACTTATATAGTCGTTTATAAAGATAATGTATTTCAACATTAGAAATTTAAGGAATTATACAGACAGGCAGAAATATCTTAGTATTTAGATTTGAAGTAGGGAAGAAAGGAAACACACGTGATGTAAAATGAGATGCTTTAACACAGTAGTATATAATGAAGTTTTGAGATGTTAAAAAAAGAATGCACAGGTACAAAATTCATAAGGCTACTGCCTTCCCCAAGTCACTAGCATCTCTTGGCTGGACTAGTCATCATAATGGTCTTCAACTGGCTTCCCTTTTTGCGCATTCACCCCTATGGTCTATTATCCCCACAGCAGCCAGAGAGCTTTTACAAACTGTGCAGTTTTTGTTTTCAAAACTCTCCAGTGGGGCCCGGGACGGTGTCGCAGCGGGTAAGTGCGCACGTTCCGCTTCGGCGGCCCGGGGTTCACGGGTCTGGATCCCAGTTGTGGACATGGCACCGCTTGGCAAGCCGTGCTGTGCTAGGTGTCCCACATATAAAGTAGAGGAAGATGGGTGTGGATGTTAGCTCAGGGCCGGTCTTCCTCAGCAAAAAGAGGAGGATTGGTGGCAGATGTTAGCTCAGGGCTAATCTTCCTGAAAAAAAAACTCTCCAGTGACTTTCTATATTACTGAGAACAAAAGCCAAATCCTTAACATCGTATACATGGTCCTCCTGTCGGATCTGAAACATCTTCCACCTCTTCTACGATCAAGTCACGTTGTGACAAAGTTTTCCCTAACTTTATGTAAAAATAGCAAACCCCCAACCAAAAGAGAGCTCACTATTCCTTTTACCCTGCTTTATTTTTCTTCACTGAAATTGTTGCTACTTGATAGATATCATGATATATATACATACACCATACACATATTAATTAAATATATATACATATATATGCACACATACTTATATTTCATGTATATATACACATACATTCAACTATATATTTCACACCCCTAGTATACCTATATCTATGCATATCATATACTTAATATCTGTATTTCACCACTCGATGTGTGTATTTGCACACATGCCTGTGTACCATTTGTTTTCTCCCATCCTTTTTGTCATGAAAAGGTAATGTCCATAGAAGAATACATTTAGTTTCTTTGATTCATCACTGCATTTCTTCATCTAGTTGATGGCCTGGCACATGAATAGAAAGTAATGAGTGTTTATTTACTAAATGAGTCATTAAATGCATTAATGCATTTTCTGCGATCACTCCTCCTACTTTAACATGGAAGATTTGATGGTTAATATGTGCATATAATATGGAAGACATTGCAAAGCTGCCTACTTATTTACGCATGTACGTACCCATCCATTGACTTAATCAATTTGCTCTTCTACTTACTCTGTCTATGTCTGTGACTTATTTTAATGCTTAAATTGTTCAGTAGCTTTAAGCTAGGTGCCTCTATCTTAACTGACTTTTTCTGCAGTTGCTGCCCTTCCTTTAGGTTCTCTGCCCAGCCCAATACAACTGTAAAAATTCCTAAGAAGGAAACTGAAGAAACCACTCACGATAGCATTCTAACTGATTTGAATAAAATCTATGTATATATCAGGGATGGCCAAATGAGAGGTTGAAAAGAAAGTCTGTACAGATTATTTCATACACCTTTGAGCCTGACTTTTATGTAATTTTAAGTGAGTAATTATTCTTTGATGGTTTTGACAAGAATAGATCTGACTAAAAATCTCTCTTAACATGATTATGCAATTTTCTTGGAATTCTCTTTTTATTGCTCTTCTTACGTCTTTTCACTTCGGAAAAGAAAACTCTAGAATTGTACATGTTGGTATCTAGAATTATGTGAGTCTGAGTATACTAGCTTTTGAGAGGTAGCAATTTTAGGACATACTTATGCAGGTGAATATTGATCCTCACATCTTCTCTAAGTATATTTATTTCATAGTCTGTACGTACCTAAATTCATAGTGAGTGATTATTTTTAAAATATTATGGCTGATATTTCTATGGTGCAGAAAAAGTATCTAACTTTTACAAACTAGATTTATGTGTTCAGAATGGCAAGATGGTTGACTAGCACATCAGAAAGAAACAGTCCCAGGCAACATTGTTCTTAATTTACCAAGTCCTTGGCATGTCTTATTCATTTTCAGAGAGCTAAGAAAAGAAATTTGATAATTTTTGAAGAATTATGCAGAGATTATTTCTCATTTTTATGAGTTTTAAAAACCAGTTCAGAATACCTGTACATTAGGAATTGTCTCTTAAAAAGTTAAGTATAATACTCATGTCATTAGGCTTAGCATAAGCTAGTGATCACGTAATTTAGAACATTGTGTATGTCTATAAAAATAACAAATACCTGAATGAGTAATACAAAATGAAGTAAAATATATGAATTTTCCACAGATTGGCTCTTTTGTATCCAGCAAAAAACTGTAGCCTTTGGTGAAATGTTTCTCCCAAGAAATATGTTATTTTTGTTTGTTATCTTGTTCATTGTTTTAAAGATTCCTTCAAGAAAATTTTGGTTTTGGGGATATAGCAACTGGAAGTAAGCTATTTCTTTTAACCGAGTAGATTCATCAGCAACTATCACCTAGAACTTCTTTGCTAAAGAGCTTCATGCTTGGAGAATCTATTCTTTCCTGAGTTGAAAATTAGAGGGAATCTTGGTCAATTAAAGGACAGTGAGACAGAGGACAAATAAGTATATTCATCTTTTAGAAATGGAAACATCATTTTTATTAGGCATCAAATAAAACCAGAGTGTACCAAAAAGTTCAAATATGTTTTGTTTCAGAATATTTAAACAATTTTTTTAGTCTTAATTGTATGGCAGAAATATAAGTAGCAACGTGACAGTAAACATTGTGTTCTAGGGTTATTTATTGTCATTTAATAAGACTGAAAGTTTGGATGTGTAAACTGGAAGTGAGATAATAAGAGTTGCCAAGACAAAAAATCTACCGATGTAGTTGCAGAGATTGAGGAGGACATATTTCAAGGGGAAAAAAGAGGAGAAACTAATCCTGGTCAAAATAGAATTATAGGGACATCTGTAGGGGACAGGGGGTGAAATAGCTAGTAGATTCACACAAGAAAGGCAGTAAATGTATGGTTGTTAAATTTATGGATAATTCAGTAAACTGAGGACCCCAACTAAAGATTTCTGGAAAGTGCACTTCAGGAATATATATTCCCCGAGTTAATAGACAGGCATATTACCCAAAGATAGTCAAATTGTATACTCTGTTCTTGGATTTTGAATCATCACTAAACAGACAAAGAAATTGAGAAAAGAAAAAAAATCCTCGTGACAGCATCTGGATGGTCTACGTCTGGCCCTCAAGCCATCATTACTGATACTGGTTGTATATTCTGTAGTTGCCTTGAATCTTATCTGTTTCCAAATTTGAATTCTAATCTTGTGAATTATGTGACACATCGTCATCCCCACCCCCTACTCATCTTCCAATACATTTCCTTTAGCTTAATTTCAACTTCAGGAAGTTAAGATATGTACTCAGTTAAGAAATCAGAATATTTATTTATAACTGTAGATAAGATATTTTACAGTAGTTAATAATCACATCAAGTCTTTGGCAGGGAAATTTTAAAACTAACGATGAGGATATATTTTTAAAGAAATCTAAACTTTATTCTAGAAATTGCTGTGGCAGCTAATATATTTATCTCAATGTAGCCTTCACAGCTATGTCTTTTTTAAATGGCTAGGTTAAAAATGAAAGTTAATATTCTACTTCTTTTACTTTTTTTCTTAACTTCTGTTTTTCTGTTTTGTTTATAATAGTTTTAGTATTTTTAATTTTTTTATCTGAGCTGCCTTAGGGACATTTTCTGCATAGTATAAAAATTTGTGGGGCTGGCCGTGTGGCCGATTGGTTATGTTCATGCCCTCCACTTCAGCGGCCCGGGGTTCCCTGGCTCAGATCCTGGGCATGGACCTAGCACTGCTTGTCAGGCCATGCTATGGCAGCAGCCAACATAGAAGAGCTAGAATGACTTACAACTAGAATATACAACTATGTGCTGGGGCTTTGTGGGGGTAGTGGGATAGAGGGAGATTGGTAACAGATGTTAACTCAGAGCCAATCTTCCTCACACACAAAAAAATTTGATAAATTACTCGAATTTTTGAGTGGTAGGTTTCCCTAGATTTTAAGCCCCCAAACTCTGAGGACCTGTGTATTATAGTGATCAAAGTATTCCGGCATGACCCAGTATATGTGAGAAACAAGTGAATAAGTGAATGGATATAGGAAGGAATGGTTACTTCCATATGATTACTTCTACTGGTTAATTGGTTAATATTTTAAATTTCTGGAGACAGAGTAAAGGTCAGTAAACTCTCAGAATGCTCTATATCTTCTGGTCTATGAAATTACACCAAATTGAAGTGGATTTTGGCTTAAGAGAGAATAAACACTGTATTTTGCAGATATTTTCAATTGACAATTATTGTTATGCATCAATCCATCTTATTTACATACTTAAAAATATAAATGATAATTGCTTTCATTATGCTAATTTTGACAATAAATAACAAAAACTTTCATATCCACAAAGAAAAATGGTTTTCCAATTATCTATGCAGAGAAATATGCTGTCATTCATTGTTTTGATAAGTGAAAATAATTGGTCTAAACTGAAGAATTTGAAATGAAAATATAATTAATAGCTTTTGTTAATTTTGTTATTACTCCTCATAATTCTAGGCGCTTCCTTTATCATGAACTAAAGTATCATATATGTTCCCAAATGTTTGCGTTTTCTGGAAACTGAGAAATTCAGACTCTGAGAGAGATGCACGAATGCTGTATGGAGACTTTATTTTTTCTTGATTGTGGCATTTGAAGTCACCTTGTCACATATATTTTAGGCATATGTCCTTGAGACCATGTTACTAAACCAAAGTGGGTTTGCTTCCTAGTGAGTTAAAATCAGAGCCTCCTCCAAAAGCAGTTATCATACAAAGTAGAATTTATTTGCAGCAAATAGGAGACCATACAGAATCATTTCCAAAGTTGTGGCTCCCCGAACAAAGGGAAGCAGGTGTCTTTTATTTTGAGTGGGGAATGAATACTTAAAAGGGAAGTTTTATCGTCACATATGGAAGCAAGTATTAGCTTGCACAGGCGCAGTCTGAAAACATGCTGTCATATACATCCCATGTTATGCTACTAAGGTCTAGGCTCCTCCTAGGGTGGAGATCTTGGTATTAAGATGAAGTAAAGGGCATCTTTTATTCATCTCTGGGCCATCTGCACAGGTGCTGCCCCTGTAGTGGGGTTCGATCTAACTCAGGCCGGTTGAAGCTGGTATCTCTTCCCAACAAAGCTCTGAAAACCAACCTTGAGAAAGTGTTAAGCTTCCTTCAAGCTGCTTAGGGCCTGCACTGGTGACAATTGCTCTCCCATAAATATCACAAAATGGATATAATAATGTGGAACAAGACGGATATATTGTAATAACCTCGACATCTTCCAAATAAAAAGATTTACTTAGTTATATAAAATTCTTAGAATTCTATTTTTACCATGATAAATTGGCCTGTTTCCACAGAAAAAATAAAATTTGATCATCTGAGAATTCAAGATAAAGAAAGTTGTAATAGGCCACCACCAATTTTTAAAATTCAATCGGAGATGATTAACTAAGTAGAATTTAGTACAATTTACTGTTCAAGACAACCCTCACTTAATCTTTGTTATTATTTTATTTCTTGGCCTTTTTATTCTTTTTCGCTGAGGAAGACGTGCCCTGAGCTAGCATTTGTTGCCAGTCTTCCTCTATTTTTGCTTGAGGAAGATTAGCCCTGAGCTAATATCTGTGCCAGTCTTCCTCTATTTTGCATGTGGATCATCACCACAGCATGGCTAAAGATGGTGTAGGTCTGTGCCCAGGATCCAAACTCATGAACCTGGGCTGCCAAAGCTGATGGAGCTGAACTTAAGCACTATGCCATATGGAGCTTGGCCCTGCATGACTTTATTTTTGATCCCTTGGGCAGGCTTTATTCAGAGATAAGTTGCAGGTAAATTTCATCAAACGTTGGAATCCTTTGGTGCTTAGGATGGTAAGAGTTGGTGCATCAACATTTTACAAGTTAGAGATGATAGTATTTCAGAAAAATGCCTACATTAAGATAGACTATTAGAGTTAGTTTGGAAAGTTCTCTTCAGTGAGTCAGAAACAATGTTTTAAAAGAAATATTTTGCTAAATAATTTATTGGCCAAATGAGTTCCCACTTTTTTTTTTTCAAACTATATCCACTGAGAAGGGAAAAAAATACAAACTTTGGAGTAAGATATTCTTGGTTGGATCTCAGATTAGTAAGTTCCTGTGATTAGGGGTAGTTCTTTAACATTTCAGAATCTGACTGCAGGGCTTATTTCCAATGTTAAATGAGGGAAATTATATAAATATAAAATTATCATGATGTTTAAATAAAAATCTGTAAAGGGCCTTTCTCGTAATTTCCATTAACAAACTTACATTCTTATATTTTGTTTGGTCACCTCTTAATCAGTATCAGAGCATAAGAAACTTTTGATTTTTCTATTAAAATGTTAGAGGACATAATGAATCCAAATCCACTATTGAATTAAATTTTTGTTGGGTAGCATTAGCTTACACTTTGGGGACCAACTGAAGGGCAATAATTCCTACTACAAATTGTAATTTCCTTATTGACCAAGGGAGAGAATATCAATTTTATGCTGCTGTTTTAGAAAAATTCATCAGAGTCTGAAAGTATGGACTATTTGGTTAATGTTCATTGAATGAATAAATGGACAAACACATTGGTGAATCAATGAGTGTGTTGGTTTTAAAATTTGCCCATAAATTATTTGATTTTCCACTCTTCAAAAGATAGAGTGAGGATGGCTTACGGGACTTATGGGGCAACATCAGACAGACTGACATTCACATGATATGGCTCCCAGAAAGAGAAGAGAGAGAAAAGGGGGCAGAAATCTTATTTGAAGAAGTAATGGCTGAAAATTTCCCTAACCTGGGGAAAGAAACAGATATCCAAATCCAGGCAGCCCAGAGAGTTACAAATCAGAGGAACCCAAAGAGATGTACACCAAAACACTTTAAAATTAAAATGTCGAGTGAAAGACAAGGAGAGAATATTAAAAGCAGCAAGAGAGAAACAGCTTGTTATGTATGAGGGAATCTGCATAAGACTATCAGGAGATTTTTCAGAAGAAACTTTGCAGGCCAGAAGGGAGTGGCATGATATATTCAAAGTACAGAAAGAAAAAAAATTCCAACCAAGAATACTCTATGTGACAAAGTTATCATTAAGAAGTGAAGGAGAAACAGAGTTCTCCAGACAGGCAAAAGCTAAAAAAGTTTATCATCACTAAACTGTCCTTACAAGAAATGTTAAAGGAACTTCTTTAAGCTGAAAAGAAAGAGTATTAATTAGTAACAGGAACACATATGAAGGAAAAATCTCACTAGAAAGGTAAATATATAGTAAAGGTATAATCACTTAAAAAGGTATTAATCACTTATAAAGCTTATATGAAGGCTAAAAGACAAAAGTAGTAAAAATAACTATCATTACAACAATTAGTTAAGGGATACAGAAGATAAAAAGATGTAAAATGTGACATCAAAAACATAAAACGTGTGGGGGGAATAATAATATTGAGTTTACAGTAGAATCAAACAAGTTTGTATCAATTTAAAATAGACTATTATATGTAACCTCATGGTAAACACAATGCAAAACCTATAGTAAGTACACAAAGATAAAGAGAAAAGAATCTAAGCATACCACTAAAGAAAGTCATGAAACCACAAAGGAAGAGAACAAGAGAAGAAAGGAAAAGAGATGAATTACAAAAACAGTCAGAAAACAATTTAAAAAGTGGAAATAAGTACGTATCTATCAATAATTACCTTAAATGTAAATGTACTAAATTCTGCAATCAAAAGACTTAGAGTGGCCAAATGGATCAAAGAAAAGAAGATACATCTATATGCTGCCTACAAAAGACTCACTTTAGATGTAAGGACCCACACAGACTGAAAGTGCAGGGATGGAAAAAGATATTCCATGCAAATGGAAAGCAAAAGAAAGCTTGAGTGGCTGCACTTATATCAGAAAAAATAGACTTTCAGACAAAGACTGTAATACGAGACAAAGAAGGGTGTTACATAATGATAAAAGGGTCAATCCAACAAGAAGACATAATATTTGTAAATATTTATGGACCCAACATAGGATCACCTAAACATATACAGTAAATATTAACAGATCTAAAGGGAGAAATGTATAGTAATAGAATAATAGTAGGAGAATTTACTACCCCACTTACATCAGTGGATAGATCATCCAGACAGACAATCAATAAGGAAACATTGGCCTTAAGTGACATGTTAGACCAGATGGACTTAACAGATATTTAGGGAATATTCTATCCAAAAGCAACAGAATACGCATTTTTCTCAAGTGCATATGGAACATTTTCCATGATAGAACACATTTTAGGCCACAAAATCAGTCTTAATAAATTTAAGAGGATTGAAGTAATATTAGGCATCATTTTTGGCCTCAATGGTGTGAAATTAGAAATCAATTAGGGGCTGGCCCTGTGGCCGAGTGGTTAAGTTCACGCGCTCCGCTGCAGGCGGCCCAGTGTTTCGTTGGTTCGAATCCTGGGCACGGACATGGCTCTGCTCATCAAGCCATGCTGAGGCAGCGTCCCATATACCACAACTAGAAGGACCCACATCGAAGAATATACAACTATGTACCAGAGGGGCTTTGGGGAGAAAAAGGAAAAAAATAAAATCTTTAAAAAAAAAAAAAAAAGAAATCAATTATAAAAAAAACTGGAAAATTCGCAAATATATGGAGATTAAATGACATGCTATTAAACAATCAATAGGTCAATAACTGAATAAAAAGAGAAGTAAAAAAATACATGCAGACAAATGAAAATGGAAATATATAAAAATTTATGGGATGCAGTAAAGCAGTTCTAAGAGGGAAGTTCATAGTGATAAATACCTAACTCAAGAAAAAGTAAAAGTTTCAAACAATCTAACTTTACATCTAAAGGAGCTAGAGAAAGAAGAACAAACACAACCTAAAGTTAGTAGAAGGGAGGAAACAGCAAAAATTATAATAGAAATAAATGAAATAGATAGTAAAATAATAGAAAAGATCAATGAAACTAATAACTAGTTATTTGAAAAGATAAACAAAATTGAAAAATGTTTAGGTAGACTTAACAAGAAAAAAAACGGAGGACTCAAATAAATAAAATCAGAAATGAAAGACGAGGTGTTACAATTGATACAACAGAAGTATGAAGGATCATAAGAGAGTACTATGAACAATTATATGCTAACAAATTGGAATAAATTCCTAGAAACATACAGCTTACTGAGACTGAATCATAATGAAATAGAAAATCTGAATAGACCTGCTAGTAGTAAAGAGATTGAATCAGTAATCAAAAAACTCCTAACAAACAAATTCCAGGACCAGATGGTTTCACTGGTGAACTCTACCAAACATTCAAGTAAGAAGTAATACCATTCCTTCTCAAACTCTTCCAAAAAGTAAAGGAGGAAGGAACTCTTCCAAACTCATTTTTCAAGGTCAGCATTACTCTAATATCAAAACCAGACAAGGACACCAGAAAAAAAGAAAATTACAGGCCAATATCCCTGATGAACATAGATGCAAAATCCTCAAAAAATATTAGCAAAAAAAATTCAATCATAAGTTTAAAAAATCATACACCATGGTTAAGTGGGATTTATTCCAGGGATACAAAGATAGTTCAACATCTGCAAATCAGTCAGTGTGATATATTGCATTAAGAAAGTGGAGGATAAAAATCATACGATCATCTCAATAAGTGCAGAAATAGCATTTGACAAAATTTGACACCCATTTATGATCAAAACTCTCCACAAAGCAGGTAGAGAGGGAACATACCTCAACATAATGAAACCCATATATGACTGGCCTACAGCTAACATCACACTCAATGATGAAAAGCTGAAAGCTTTTCCTCTAAGATTAGGAACTCGACAAGAATGCTCACTCTCACCACTTTTATTTAGCATAGTATTGGAAGTCCTAGCCAGACTAGTTAGGTGAGAAAAAGAAATAAAAGACATCCAATTTGGAGAAAAGAAGAAGTAAAACTATCACTATTTGCAGATGACATGATATTATATATAGAAAAGCCTAGACTCCATGAAAAATTTGTTGGAACTAATACACGAATTCAGTAAATTTACAGAATACAAAATCAGTATGCAAAAAACTGTTGCATTTCTATACACTAATAATGAACTGTCGGAAAGAGAAATTAAGAAAACAACCCATTTACAATTGCATCAAAAAGAATAAAATACTTAGGAATAAATTTAACCAAGGAGGTGAAGGATCTTTATATTGAAAATTACGAGACATTAATGAGAGAAATTGAAGAAGTCACAAATAAATGGAAAGTTATTTCATGCTCATGAATTGGAAGAATTAGTATTGTTAATATGTCCATACTACTCAAAGCAAGCTACAGATTCAATGCAATCCTTTATCAAAATTCCGATGGAATTTTTCACAGAAATAGAACACAGAATCCTAAAATTTATGTAGAACGACAAAAGACACAGGATAGCCAAAGTAACCCTGAGAAAGAAGAACAAAGCTGGAGGCATCATACTCCTTGACTTCGATCTATATGACAAAACTATAGTAGTTAAACCAGTCTGGCATAAAAACAAACCCATAGATCAATGGGACAGAATAAAGAGCCCAGAAATAAACCCATTCATTTAGTCAACTAATTTATAACAATTAGACAAAAATATATAATGGGAAAAGAACAGTCTCTTCAATAAATGCTGTTGGTAAAATTGGACAACCATGTGCAAAAGAATGAAACTGGACCACTATTTTACACCATGAATAAAAAGTAACTTAAGATTGTTTGAAGACTTGAATGTAAGACATGAAATCATAAACTCCTGGAATAAAACAGGTGGTAAGCTCCTTGATCTAGGTCTTGCCGATGATTTTTTGAATTTGACACCAAAAGCAACAAAAGCAAAAATAAGCTAATGGGACTTCATCAAAATAAAAAGCTTCTGGATAGCAAAGGAAACACCACCAACAAAATGAAAAGGCAACCTCCTGAATGAGAGAAAATATTTGCAAATCATGTGTAGGAGGCTAATATCTAAAATATGTAAAGAACTCATACACCTCAATATCTGAAAAACAATCCAATTTAAAAAATGGCAGATCCAAATAGACATTTAAAAAAATTTTTTATTATTATTTTCTTTTAAATATTTTATTTTTTTTTCCTTTTTCTCCCCAAAGCTCCCCGGTACATAGTTGTACATTCTTTCTTGTGGGTCCTTCTAGTTGTGGCATGTGGGATGCTGCCTCAGCGTGGTTTGATGAGCAGTGCCATGTCCGCACCCAGGATTCCAAACAATGAAACACTGGGCCGCCTGCAGCAGAGCGCGCAAACTTAACTACTCGGCCACAGGGCCAGCCTGCTGAATAGACATTTTTAAAAACAAGATATACAGATGGGCAGCAGGTACATGAAAAGATACTTTATGTCATTAATCATCAGGGAAATGCAAATCAAAACCACATTGAGATATCACTTGACACCTGTTAGAATAGGTATTACCAAAAATACTAGAAATAAAAAGTGTTGGTGAGGATGTAGAGAAAAAGGAACTCTTATGCACTCTTGGTGGAAATGCAAATTGGTGCAGCCTCTATGGAAAACAGTATTGAGATTCCTCAAAAAAATTAAAAATAGAACTACCTTATGATTCAGCAATTTCACTTGAGTATTTATCCAAAGAAAACAAAAACACTAACTAAGAAACATATGTGCACTTCCTTGTTTATTGCAGCATTATTTACAATAATCAAGATATGGAAACAATCTGTGTCCATCGATGGATGGATGGATAAAGAAATTGTGGTATATATATACACAATGGAATATTATTAAGCCGTTAAAAGAATGAAATATTGGCATTAGTGACAACATGGATGGATCCTCGGTGTGTTAGGCTAAGTGAAACAAGTCAGAGAGTGAATGACAAATACTGTATGATCTCTCTTGTAATATGAAATCTGAAAAATATATACATGTATAAGAAAAACAAGCTCATAGATACAGAAAACAGATAGGTGGCTACCAGAGGCAAAGGGTAGGAGTGGAGGAAATGGTGAACTATTTTTGTTTCTGAGTTTTAGTTTAAATAAATAGAATTTAAAAAATCAAAGATACAGATTTTTAAATACAATAACACTTGTCTTTGCATATTTAAAGAGAATATTGTGCTCTAAAGAAAATGATTTAAAGTTTCAAAAATATAATCTGGTAAAATAAAAGGCAGAAAACATTTGAAAATTAAGACGGAAGAAAGTCATGGTTGGGGAAAGAATACAGCTTCACATCAGACTTTTCCATAGCAATACATTATGGCATAAACTTTTGGCAAGACGTCTACAAATTTCTGGGAAATTAATGGCTGAGAACTAATTTTATACTAATAAAGTCCTGTAATTATAAGGACAGGAGGAGGTATATTTATATCTAAAAGATGACTCAAAGAATTTAGCAATGGAGAAGAAAGAAACAGGAGATCATTTTCAAAAAAGGTAAAATTATGACTCATAGAGATATAAATTAACATTATCAAAGACTTTATTGACTTCATTAAGTAATGAGGGAACCAGTAAGATATTAAAAGTAAAATTCAAAGTAATCATTTATAGTCAGAAAAAGAATGTTGAAATGAATTTATAAATAGATTTATAAATAAAAAATGGCAAAACTGGTCAATATCCTCAGGACAAAACCAATTACAGTTCACCAGACATCATTTGCCTTTCTGTTAGTAAGAATTATTACATTACTATCAGTTTTGTACAACTTTCAGAGTTATTTTATAACAAACACAATGAAAGAGATAAACACGATGAGTGAGTTATTCAGACACCCATTCATGTTGGTTCTTTCTTCCTTCTTTCCTTCCTTCCTGTTTTCCTTCCTTCTTTCCTTTCGTCTTTCCTTCCTTCCTTCCTTTATTGCCTGCCTGCTTGCTTGCTTGCTTGCTTTTTCTTTTCTTTCTTTCTCTTTCTTTCTTTCTTTCTTTTTTTTCTTTTTCTTTCTTTCTTTTCTTTCTTTCTTTCTTTCTTTCTTTCTTTCTTTCTTTCTTTCTTTCTTTCTTTCTTTCTTTCTATCTTTCTTTCATTCCTTCTTTCCTTCTTTTTTTCTCTCTCTCTCTCTCTCGCTTTCTTTCTTTCCTGTTTCAAAATCTTTCACAATTTTTCCCTACATCTTTTAGGTAGGTATTATTTGTATTCACATTTTAGATAGGGACACTCTAGGCAGAGAGCAACTAAACCCAAGGTCACATAGGTAGTAAGGGGATGAGCTGTTATGAAATTTACCTGAAATTTTATTTTAATCAGATATGGTAAGATAAGAGACATAGAGACGACTGCCTTTGAAAGAAGAATATATTAGTTAAAATTCCCAAGGGGAGGGGGTACGCCATGCCATGCAGGGCCATGTGGGAAAGCACCAGGGTCACTTTGGAAAAAGAAAGAAAAGAAAAGATGGAGTTTGACTTCCCTCTCCTTGAAGGTGCTTTGATTTATTGAGTGTCTTTTAATGAATAGAATATTGGAAAAAGGATGAAATGGGATTTTGAATGCTAGGTCATAAAGGGTATAGCTTCTGCCTGGTTCTCTCTCTCTCTCTTTTTCTTGTTCTCTTTCTTTTCTCTCTCAACACTCATTTTGTGAAAGCCAGATTCCAGGTTACAAAGACTGTTCAGCAGCTTGTTTGAGTTGAACTGAGGCTTCCCACCAACAATCAACATTAATTATTCAGCCATGTGAGTGAATCATCTTAGAAGTAGACCTTTCTTCTCCAATCCAGATTCAGCTGACTGTAGCCTTGGCTGATATTTTGACTACAACCTATAAGAGACAGAATCGTCTAGCTAAGGACCCCCAAAATTCTTGACCTACAGAAACAGAGGATAGTAAATTTTGGTTCAAATTATCTTAAAAGAGTAAATAAGCAAGTTGAAGGTACACAGGAAATATGAGGATTTGTTCCATAGAATTGGAAAAAGCAGTTATGATGTAAAAATTAGCATTACAAAATTTAGTCTAGCCCTCAAATTAAAGATGAATTGGTACCTTTAGATTTCTTAATTAACTATACCAACTGCTTCCTTTCTTCTCAGGTCTCACCCAAACACTTCCATGACTTGTTGGAGGAAATGAGAGAAAAGGCTTGATTTGGATCCCATAGAATACGAAAATTGGATTATCTATTGTAGTCATTCTTTTTCACACTTTCTGAGGATCCTTATTTAAGTCTGATCTTATTCAAATGCATCTGCTTGAGTTTATGAATTTGGTTGAGTTGGCCTAAATTTGCTTCTTTTAAGGTTTCTAGAGTTTGGAACCACCTGTGTTTCCAGATGACCAGTTATATTCTAGTTTTATGAGCTCCAATATTCAAGCCTTGTTATACCATTCTGTACACTTATTCTTTAGATTTGAGCAAAGTGAGGAATTTTGCTGTGAAAAGTGCTAAAATATTGTGTGTCTCTAGATCCTGGAAGGTTTCCCTACATATCATGATCTGGGATGTTTACTGATATCTGGTTATTTGTTGCCAAATGTCTTGCAATATCCTTCTGCCTCCCCATAATAACCCTGTTCTGATCCCTGTATCTGTTCTCCATGTCCTTTTTGTGTGGGCATCTTGTTTGAATCTAGCTTCTAGCTTCCACCATAAGCAAGTAATGCAACTTTGTAAAATGTTCTCCCACAGTTCTTTGGGACAGTTTGTCACAAAAAGGAGGACAGAGATTATGGGCTATAAGAATGAATTCAGGAAAAGTTTTTCAAAGGTTGGTTAGATGCAATACTTTGTAGTAATTAAGCAAAAAAACATCTTCTATAAATATACAAGGGCCTCACCTTGTGCTTAACTTCTTGTGTTCTTTCTGTCCTTTTGTTTTCCATCCTATATCAGTGCTGTTCTCCTCAATGAAGATATGCTGGAGATTACAGGAGGTTAACCAGGTAAACTGATTATCGTGAGTCATGGAAGGAGTATAGAAGGTATCCCTAAGTAGGGGAGACATAGAGGATAGAGATATATACCTGAGTAGGGGATTAAAGTTAGCCATCCACTCACAACCGTTTTGGTATTTGGGTAGGAGTGAGAACTAAGTATTCATGCTTTAGTGTATGTTCTGTTACAAGAGAAGGGTTAGTAAGCTGTGATGGGGATCTATCTACTACATTTTATTTAGATTTAGACAGAAACAGCATAGAATGTCCTGAGGAATAAGCAAAAGACTACTTAATGCTACTCAATTCTCTCTTCTGAGTTTTCTTCTTGTTTAGGTGCCTCCTCATCCCAGGGCTTCCTTAAAGCCTCTTCTCATAGGGGACAGCAGTCTCATAAATTACAACATGGCTAAGTATTAGAGACTTAATATACTGTCTTACAAGAAATGTATCCCTTCTAAAAAGGTCTTCCTGAATGAAGAATGGTATTCTAATGATAGAATGCCCGACACTGAGGAATTGTTGTAGGGGGATATTTGGAGATAGGATACACTTCAAATTTTGCTGGATTGGCGTCTCCCCACTTACTCTATTTTTTAAAATTGTCCCTGTCATTTCCATATAATGAGTAAACATAAACATGCACAACTGTCTTCAAATTATAGCTATTAGTATATATTTTCTCAACACGACATTGACAATTTCATCTTGAATTATTGTGTATATTTATTTTTAAAAATATGAAAATAAGAACCAAGCAGATTGTGTGTTTGAATCTGGCTTCCACTTAAGCTACGTAAGCACGTATAAACCAGTGACCCCACCTGACTTTCAGTTTCTTTCTCTTCAGAAAAAATAGGATAGATTACTCATCATTGGAGTTCTGATAAGATTAAATGAAATAAGATATATGTATGATGTCAAAATAATGTAAGCACATTAATTTTGTCATTGACTTGCATGTTTAGTATCAATATCCCCCCTTTACATGTCCTAAAATGTGTTAATTTCTCTATTTTTTTCCTGAAACAAGAGAAGAAATTGAAGTTCATTTAATGGCAAAAATACATTTTAACTCACCTTGGAAGAGAGAGTGATTTCCTTCAGGTTATAAAATATCAAGAAAAGTTTCTTTAAAAAGTAATTTTTTTCCAGTATTTTTACCTATGTTGATCCATTAGAGGTCTCCCATGTCCTGCATTTGAAATATAAGCCTCTTTGTGAGAACTTTGTGTAGTTCTTCCCTAATTAAAACTAATAAACACAGAAAGAAGTAAATGGTCTCTTTTTCAAAATATTACCTTAATTTACGTAATTTTTCACTTTTTCCATTTTCAAAAAGAAGTTCTAATGACTTAATCAGGATTTTATCCCAAAGAGAAGTCTTCTTTTGAGGTGTAACATTTTCTGTATACGTAATATAAAGCATTTTGTTTCTCTTTGCTTTCAATAACTGACGAATAATAAGTGAAAAGGAGTGCACCTTGGAAAAACGCAATAAAAAGTGGCCCCAAAATGCATGTATTATTTTTTGTAAAATGCAATGCTGTTCAAGTGCACTCTCATCAGACAATGCTATTTAATATGTTTTAATATCCTGGCTGGTAATATGGTTAGGATAAAAAATCTACAACAGATGCCCTTGTCAGTTTCTGGAGGATCCAGTAGGAAGATGTTATTTTGATACTTGTTGTTTCAAGTATAAATGATTTAAATATCTATCCTCTCCTTATCTCATAGTCCAATATTCTACATACGTATACTCTGAATGCAAACTTAAAATTAATACAAACTGTACCTGGAAATGAGAAAATATGACACTGATGGGAAAAATTTTTTTTTGATAATCTACTCTCATTGGCCACAAATATTTAATTTAAGGACATATGTCAAGAAATATAGAAATATTAGAAAAAATTACAAAAAATAGAAAAGAGACAAAAAGAAGATGTGAGTAGAAGCTAAAAACAAAGAATGGGACTCAGGATGACAGCATGCAGTCACTGTGCTAGAAATTGGAGGTCACATAAGAATAGACAAGATGCACATAAAATGAGGACTTGGAACGGTTATGGAGAAGAGGTTGGAGGGTAAGCGATCTTAAACATCTATGGAAAGGGTGTGAGGTGAAGTTAAATAAATAATTAAAGAAATTTTAATTAATTTCATGAATCTTTAAGAAGGTGTAAGACAACACATAATATCTACCACAAAGGAGTACAACCTCACTACTAGTTTTACTAGTACAACCACGCTTCTATGTTTTGTATATTTCTATGTATGATCCATATTCTAAAAAGAATCCAAAGAAGAGTTTACAATGATTTTTTATAAGAAATAAAAACATTCCATGTTAAGTAGTTTTGTGTCGAGCCTTTTATACAGTAAATAATATTATCGAGTAGCTATCTTGTATTTGGGCTTCTAGAAATTCTAAAAATAAGGAGTTTGCCTTTTAAATGAACAACATCATTTCAATCAGCCATTTGACTAGAGAAAAATAGCAGAAAATTTAAAATTAAAATCAACATTAATTTCTTAGATTTCAAATATTCGATACTGGTGATTAAGAAGAGAATCAAATAACTTCGATTATGTAACTTAAATGTTTTCTGTCATTTTTTTTGACAGACGGCAACACAATTTTGGTGTTCGGAAATTCAGAACTAATAATAGTCTTTCATACTTTTGACCTATTATTCTTTGACTGAAAAAGTACTTATATTTAAAATGTTAACTCAAGCATGGCTTTGATGCCTAATATTAATAAAAATGCCATTTTCATTTTTTACCAGTATTTCAAATATAAGAACATTGTGAGAAGTTTCATTCAGGAAAATTGAGAATTCACAGAAATTCTATATCAATTTAATAAAATTGACACTTCTAGTGTAATGGATTTTCACCTGCTTATATATTTAACCATTAAGCTCTTTCTCCAGTTAGCATAAATTATTTGTGATAGAATCTGAAATGCAGAATTATTAGGCCAAAAGGCATTTTTATGATCTTGACACATTCAGTCTATATTAGTTAACACAATTTTTCTTTCTGCTTTGATTTTACCTTATTGTGGTAAGAACACAGCACGAGGGGCCAGCTTCATGACTGAGTGGTTAAGTTTGCAGCCCAGGGTTTCATCAATGTGGATCCTGGGCACAGGCCTAGCACCGCTCATCAAGCTGTGCTGAGGTGGCATCCCACATAGTGCAACCAGAAGGACCTATAACTGTGCACTTGGGGGCTTTGAGGAGAAAAAGAAGAAGAAAGAAAGGATCCGCAACAGATGTTAGCTTAGGGCTAATCTTTAAAAAAAAACCCACACAGCAGGAGATCTACTTAACAAATTTTTAAGTATGGAATACATTATTGTTGAATATAGGTACGATGTTGTACAGCATATCTCTAGAGCTTCTTCATCTTGCTTGACTGAAATGTTATGCCTGTCCATTAATAATTCTCTATATCCCCCTCCCTCCAGCCCCTGCTCGTTGAATCAATCCACTCGTTGATTCTATGAAGTCAACTATTTAGATACCTCATGTAAGTAAAATCACGCAGTATTTACCTTTCTGTGACTGACATTTCACTTAGCATAGTGTTCTAAAGGTTCACCCATGGTGTTGCTTAATGCAGAATTTCTTTCTTTTTTAAGGCTGAATAGTATTCTATGATATGTGTATATCACATTTTCTTTATCCATTCTTCTGCCAGTGGAAATTTATGTTGTTTCCACATGTTGGCCATTGTGAATAGCACTGCATTGAACACAGGAGTGCTAATATCTATTCAAGATCCTGATTTCAATTCTTTTGGATAAATATTCAAAAGTGGGATTTCTAGATGACATGATAGTTCTTTTTCTAAATTTTTGAGGAACCTCTATTGTGTTTTCACTAGTGGCTGCACCATTTCATATTCCTATCAACAGTGTGCAAGGGTTCCAATTTCTCTACATTCTCGCCAACTCATCTTTTTTTTTGGTAAAAGGCATCCTGAGAGGTGTGAGATAATATTAGCTGTGGTTTTGATTTGCATTTACCTGATGATTAATGATGTTGAGGATATTTTCATACACCTATTTGCCATTTGTATGTCTTCTTTTGAGAAATGTCTATTCAAATCTTTTACCAATTTGTATATGAGGTTTTTTTTTTTACTATTTAGTTGTTGGAGTTTCTTATATATTTTGGAGCTTAACCATCTATCACATATATGAGTTACAAATATTTTTTTCCCATTCTGTAGCTTGCCTTTTCACTCTGTTGATTGTTTCTTTTGCTGCACAAAACCTTTTTAGTTTGATATAGTCTCACTTGTCTATTTTGCTTTTAATCACTTGTACTTTTGGTGTTATGTCCATGATATGATTGCCAAGAATAATGTCATGAAGCTTTTGACCTGTTTTCTTCTAGAAGTTTTATATCTCAGTTCTTCCATTTAAGTCTTTAATCCAATTTGAGTTGATTTTTATGTATAGTATGAGTCCAATTTCTTTTTTTTTGCATGTGGATATCCAGTTTTCCCAACACCATTTCTTAAAGAGACTACCCTTTCCTCATTGCGTATTTGTGGGACCCTTGTTGAAGATCAGTTAACCTTAACCGCACCCTGATATGGATATAGGCTTACATTTAGACAAGCCTGGCCCATCTACAGCTGAATGTTAGGTTAGTTTCTCCTGGGGAATTATTTGCATGGGGAGATAGTGTTAAATGGAAAAAAGGGAGAGGGTGTCTTTTAGGAAGGATAAAAGTAGATGGCTTGAATGCAGCATAGGCAACCAACTGTCTTCATTGTATTGCTTAAGTGATGTCAGAATAAATCATATCAAAATACTCTGTCCATAGATATATATGTTCCTAGTTTCACCCTCACTGGCATCCTTTTTGTCATTAAAAGGCTTATTAATATAACTGATGAAAAATGGCACTCTTTAATTTTTACATGTTTGATTAAAAGCAATGCTAAACATTTTTCATATATTAATGTGTTTCCTTTTTTATTTATTGTCTTTCCACATTCTTTGCTCAATGGTTTATTGGAATTTTATATTAGCATATATATGAAATATTAACCCTTTCTTCTTATCACTGTTTACTAAAGTATAGAACTTTTTACCATACCAAACCCTCCCCCAACAACAACAAAAAGCCCATTAGTATCTCTTCTTTTGTGATCCTTTAGTTAACGAGGCATTATTAGACTAGGTAATACATAAAAGCACATAGAAAATAATTTTGCCTTCTAATAAGTAAACCAAAAATTAACAAAAGGAAAATATAAGAGCAGAGATATCCTTTGAAGAAACAGAATGACTGATATGGTCTGAATGTTTGTGTCCCCCCAAAATTCATATGTTGAAATCTAATGGCCAATGTGAGGACAGCAGATGGGGCCATTGGGAGGGCATCATGTCATGAGGATAATCCTCATAAATGGGATTAATGCTCTTATGAAAAGAGACCCCTCAGAGCTCCTTAACCCCTTCCACCAAGTGAGGACCCAGTGAGAACTTGGCAATCTGCAACTCAGAAGAAGCTTCTTAACAGATACCAAACCTTCTGGTACCTTGATCTTGGACTTCCCAGCCTCTAGCACTGTAAGAAATAAATTTCTGTTCTTTCTAAGTCTCCCATTTGGTGGTATTTTTTTATAGCAGCCTGAATGGATTAAGACAATGACTCTCAGGCCAGTAAGCCACTAATTGAATGTGATAGATTAATGTGTATAAATAATTATCAGCTTGATTGATTTTTTTAGTGCTCTTCTGCTGTGGTCTGAATGTTTGTGTTCCCCCAGAATTCATATGTTGAAATCCTGGGGCCTAATGTGATGGCATAGAAGATGGGATTTTTCAGAGGTGTCTTTGTTATGAGGGTGGGGCTCTCATGAATGGGACTAATTCTCTTATAAAAAAGATCCCTCAGAACTCCCCAGCCCCTGACACCATTGGAGGATACAACAAGAAGTCTGTGACATGGAAGAGGACACTCACCCAACCATGCTGGTACCCTGATCTGACTTCCAGCCTCCAGAACTGTGAGAAATAAATTTGTGTTGTTTATAAGGTACCCAGTCCATGGTACTATGTTATAGCAGCTTGAATGGACCAAGACATCCTCTGTCATTCTCTGTCCATATCCCATCTACAGGAAAACTCATTCACCCTCCAGTTGTTGGGATTATCAGCTGCTGATGGCTCACAAACGTGTTCCATTAAGGAACTCCCTCAACTTTAAGGAACTGGCTCCTTCATGGAAAGCTCACAGAAAATGCCTGGTTGATGCAGGAATTTGAAGACCTGGCTCTCTTGCCTCAATCTGTCACTACTCTCATAACAGATCACCTGAGACCTCTGTAGAAACCATGTTGTGTGTCAGTTTCTTCTTCTGCTCATCACTTTCTTCCTCACTTTCTCACAAGTGTATTACCCAAGAGCTCACTACAATCTACCTCTTTGCACACAACCTGTTTCATTGTCTGTTTCAACAAGACCAATCTAAGAGAGATGATACCAGAAGTGGTCCTAGAAACAGACTCTAAAATGAGATTTAGGATGTGAATCATTTGTTAATCAGCTAGTAAGAAGTCAGCTAGAAATAAGGACCCTATTACTGGTAGTAGGTGGACTATCCCTAGCTCCTAGCATGCTTTAGTAGTGGAGTTGTTTAAACTTTTAGGTGGGAGGAGCTTCGTAGGGATACTTTTTAGTGAAAAAGAATAAGCACTGCCTTGCACAATACTATAAGGCTAGAAAAGTATCAAGAAAATAGTAACTATAAGAACTGTGGAATTGGGTGGCAGTTACAGAATGCCATTGATTTGATGTAGAGAGATAATAAGAGGCTCAGTGTAATTAATAAATAATTCAAGAAAAATATGAAAGTCAGATTGTCTCCTTGACAGCATTTAAGGAAACTCTGACTTGCTACAGTCAGTTATCAGTCGGAGCAGACAACCAGGCTCAGCCTAATTATAAGAGTCTCAGAATTTCATGTAAGACTGCATTCTTCTACACCAAAGTCAGGGTACTAATAGGTAAGGAATAAGACCCTAAGACTTGGGATGGATACAACTGGGTAGCAACAGTTAAGAATCTTGTAATCCCATATTGCCCTGAATCCACTGTGCCAAGAAAAATGGGCCACTTCCCTTCTTAGAAGATATTAACCTCCTTTGATTTACAATTATGCAGAAGCCTCATATGTGGCATGTGCCTTACAAGACGTTGCTTGTCTTTGGTATTTACCCCCACCTCATCTCCTGGCAGCCAGAGAAATAGCATACGTTAATCCCAGTATTGAAACCCAGGGATGGGCTGACTTGCTGAAGGAGAATAAAAGCTATATATTAAAAGAGCTGAAGGATCTAATTTATATATACCAGCATGGGCTGGGAGAATATGCATAAGAATAGATTCAGAGATTATTGGATAAACAGATAGAGAACATAAAGTTGAATATTAGAAATTTTTGTAACATAGAAACATTTCCCCATGATGCATATTTTATACCCTGGCAAGTACCATGAGCGATGACACTAACATAGTGTCAGTATAAGCCCTAAAAGTTTGGAAAAATTGTTGGCTAACAAGATGTAAAGTTGAAATGCCAGAATTTTCAGGGATGATGGTGGAGGAAGAGACCAAAAGACTCAGAAAAATTGACATGTCTTAGTATCTCAGTAGAAATATTATGTATAACCAGAAAATAGAGCAATGAGGACTTCAGTGGTGACTTGTCTCTCTAGTCCAGAACAGAGGAGAAAAGATAGCTTTGCAAACCTGGACACTCTGATAGCAATGTAGATAACAGTATCTTCAGATACTATTCTATTCTTCAGATACTAAAAGAAGCCAAGTGGTTAATACTTAACTATAAGGAGCAATGTGGTCACAATAAACAGTAATATTAGAGTGACATTCCTGGATAAGAGAGGGAGCTATCTTTCCCAGAGGCGTGGAGGTTAATACTGTGATTATCTAATTACAGTTAAGTGTCCATGGAAAATAGAAGTTCTCTCTAGAGTGTCTGGCAAGCACCAAAAGAAGAATCATGGCACTGATTTCTATGACTTTGGAGCAAATCGATGTCTTCTTTTTCAGGTAACTATTCTTCTTTCAAGAAATGATTTTAGGTGGAGTTTTTAATCAAATTCCTTAAGGCCGAAGATTTCCCTCTTTGCTCATGGGCCAGTGTGTCTGTTGGAAAGCACATTCAAATTTCCATCCATAACAATTCTCCCTTGGCTTTTACCTTCCACCAAACTTTCTCAGGAAGGGAACTACACTTGACCATAGTTTTCCAGCCAGACAGAAATGTGTGGAGAATCATCTGGCCCTCTAGTTTCCTCAAATTTCCAAGATCTGTCTGTCACCAAGAGTGGATTAAGGCTCCCATCAGCCAGACTAAACTTTAGACAAGGTTTTTCCTAATTCTAGGTCCCTGGGTCCCTGACTTCTTTTTTCTTAGAGCATTTACTTTACAAAACTTGTAATTATGTTATTTCTCTGTGTCTTTGGTATGTAAATATTTTTAAAAGCCCCTTCCAAGTGTTAAGACATAGGAATTTCTTTCTCAAGGACCTAGGAGCCATCCCTTTGAGGAAGATTATCCTTAAGCTAACACCTATGCCAATCTTCCTCTATTCTGTACGTGGGATGCTGCCACAGCATGGATTGAAGAGCTGTGTGCAGGTCTGTGCCTAGGATCCAAACCAGCAAATCCCAGGTGGCTGCCAAAGCAGAGAATGCAAACTTAACCACTACACCACTGGGCTGGCTCCCAACTCCTTGAAATGTAACCATCAAGGAAGATAGTATCCCTATCTCCCAATATCTACGGGAGGGCATGTGGAGCAGGTACTTTGCTCCAAGTTGTAAAACTACCCCATCGTAAAGACATAAGGAGTTTATTTTTCCTTTGGATAAAATCAATTGGTAAATGTAAATAGCCTACAATATCCACCCCTCACTCCTTCCTCAGCTCTTAAAAACTCTTCAAAACTTTGTTTCAGCAGAGTTGAGCTCAGAGTGATTTCTGGTCTGTCTACTCTCTATGGGTTGAATTGTGTTCCTCGAAAATTCATATGTTGAAGTCCTAATCCCAATACCTCAGAATGTGACTATGCTTGGAGATAAGGTCTTTAAGGAAGTGGTAGGCACAGAAGGAAGACCACAAGAGGAAATAGGAAGAAGGTGGCTATGTGCAAACCAAGGATAGAGACCCTAGAGAAAACCAAACATACTGAGACCTTGATCTTGGACTTCTAGCCTCCAAAACTTTGAGAAAATAAATTTTTGTTCTTTAAGTCACCCAGTCTGCAGTATTTTGTTATGGTCCCCCTAGTAAACTAATACACCCACCGCCCCCAATTTCTCCCTTGCCGGGTTAACATTATCTGGTGCAATCATTCCTTTGCTTATTGTCAAATTTCTTGCTAGACCACCACTTGCTTAAACTAGGAACACAACCAAAAGCAAGGAAAGGGACAGATTTTCTCCATTTGCTTTCTACTGATAGCCTCTTTTACTTGCAAATTTGTGGTTTTTCCACTCATCCTCCCACTCCAAATTGAGAGTACCTTCTCTGGCAGCCTGAGGCAAGGACGGTCATAGTCATGTCATACTCTGAAACATTGTGGGGCACACATGCTCAACTCTGACTATGCCAGTACCCAGGCCCCCCACTCCCGCTGTTTCTGAGAGCAACAGTGGAACATGGGCCTCCCTCATGCTGATTCTACCTAGTCATCAGCTCAGGTACAGGGTGGCAGTGTTTGGTTTTCAGGGTGGAAATGGGGAGAAAGAAGTTGAGCGGTGTCAGTGTTGCAATCCAATGTACACACCAGGATAGATGCAGAGAGGGCTGATGGCCACTCTGAGTTTATTATAACCAGCATTTCAATATATACATAGCTTACATCTGTTGAACATACACAGGTATTCTGGACAACTAAATTACCGAATGCCAAGAATTCTTAGTGATTTCTCAAGGAGCCCTCCCTCAACCTCTGTTTTGATATTATCATGTTTTTGCTGTGCTCATATATTCTTATCTCGGAACATGCAAGGCCTCCTAGGCAATGGCCCCTCCTTCTCCTGATGTTGTGTCTCCATCTGTGCCCCTGGGTGACCATGCCTGGCTTAGGTTGCCTCCCTCTGGGATCTTACCCATCTTTTGCTAACCGGCCTTCTCACCTCCATGTCACAGTTTGTTGGCAAGCCTTTTCCAGTGATTATTAACCCTTCCTGCATCAGGGGCAGTTACAAGTGGGAGCCCGGAAGTGGGGAGCAAGTGGCTGAGAATCCATCCCAAGAGAGGAGAGGTGATGGAAGTTCTAAGAGAACAGATGTATGATCCATTTCCCATTTTATTTACAAAACACAAATTCAAAGATAAAGTTATTATGAATTTCAAAACAACAACAATGGAACATTAAGCAGGAACCATGGGGACACTCTGAGAGCAAGGTTCTATGTGACTACACTTGTCACATTTCTTTGACCTATTCCCCAATCCTGACATAGGCAAAATGGATCATGCTCTCTGATTTGTGACTAACAGGCTGGCTGAGGCAAGGATATTAGTTAGGATCTTATCTTAATCACAGCAAGATCTTGGCCCAAGTGCATGCAGTAGTAGTAAGAAGTGGTTATGTTCTAATAAATTGTGAAGGGATTCATAACAGGATTTTCTGTTGGAAATGGGTGAAACAGAGAGCTCAAGAATGTTTCCGAGGTCTTTTTTTCCAAGTAACTAGAAGGAAAACTTGGTATTATTGAGAATGTGAAGAATATGAAAAGAGCGAGGTTTGGTGAAAAGTAGAAATCAAGAGATTTGTTTTGGGCATTTTAAGACTGAGGTATACAAGAGCTAAGGAGATCATCTTTGGGTATTGGGAAGTGAGAGAAGATGGCAGTTGATGTATACATTTGGAATTCAGGAAAGATGGCTCAATTGGAAATATAAATATGAGTGACTTCAGCATTTAGATTGTATTTAAATACATGAAACTAGTTGAAAATCACCAAGGAAACGCATACTCAGAAAAAACAGAAGAAACCTGTACTCAGGTACCATAAACTAAGGATTTAGGGGAGATGAGAAAAAACTCAAGAGCCTGAACATGAGGCCAGTGAGGGCAAAGGAAAAGCAGAAATGTGTAGTACTCTAGAAGCCAAATAAGAAATCACATTTTAAGCAGGGATGGGTGGTAAAATAGGCAAATTCTTCTGTTTGATCAATTAAGATCAAGATTAGAAATAACTGCCAGATTAAGCAAAATTACAACATTGGTGATTTTGACAGGAAAATTTCTTGAATGAAATTAAACTTCATTTTAGTTAAACTTTATTGGAAAAGAATAAGAGATGAGGAACTGGCAGTCATATAAATATGATAATATACATATATCATCTGTCAGTTGTCATGCTGTGGCGACTGCATGATGCTGTGATGCTGAAAGCTATGCCACTGACATTTGAAACACCAACAGAGTCACCCATGGTGGACAGGTTTCAGCACAGCTTCTAGACCAAGACAAACTAGGAAGAAGGACCTGGCCCCCGACTTCTGAAAAAATTGGCCATGAAAATCCCATGAACAACGGCGGAACATTGTCTGATACAGCACCAGAAGGTGCGAGGATGGCACAAAAAGACCAGGCAGAGTTCCACTCTGCTGTACACGGGGTCGCTAGGAGTTGGAATCAACTCGATGGCATGAACAACAAATGAATGTTTATAAAAGCACATTTAGGGGGCTGGCCCCGTGGCCGAGTGGTTAAGTTCGCGCGCTCCGCTGCAGGCGGCCCAGTGTTTCGTTGGTTCGAATCCTGGGCGCGGACATGGCACTGCTCATCAGACCACACTGAGGCAGCGTCCCACATACCACAACTAGAAGAACCCACAACGAAGAATATACAACTATGTACCGGGGGCTTTGGGGAGAAAAAGGAAAAAATAAAATCTTTAAAAAAAAAAAAAAAGCGCATTTAGTTCACTTTCTCTGTTAACTTTACTCTAGGCATATTGTTAAATTTCTCTTTTTCTGTTTTCATATCTCTATATCAAATAATGACATAGATTCATTTTGCCAGTATTAATTATTATTGTTGCTATTATATAGTAACTAAAGAAATAAAATCTGAATTTGCGGCAACATTAAAATGTTTACTTTGGAAATATTATGAAGATATTTTGACCTCACACATCCCAAATTAGAAATGAAAGACGAATGGAAAGCTAGAAAGTTAAGACCCAGTAAAATGTCTTCCAATATGCATATTTGAAGGAAGAAGAAGAAAATATAAGTATTGAGCAACAAAGTAGAATATATCATATACAATAAGATAATGATTATTTTTATTTTGGAAGGTTATTCTAAAAATCTGGGAGGTCCTAGAATATCTTACACAAAGCGTAATTAATCATGTTATACCTACCCACACAGAGAAATATATTTAGCTGCAAAAATGAGTGATGCAGCTCTATTTGTGCCAATATAGATGTATCTGAAAGACACTATGATGACCATCACAGCAGCTTGGTATGGATGACATTTTTATGAATTTATAGGCATTGTACTTATGAAAGATGAACAGAAAGAGAAGTGTTTGGCCATTTCATTTTTAGAATTTAATTTTCTTGGAAAACAACACGTTTCTGTACTAAATATTAATAGATATTTTAGAAATGTTCTAATTGGAAGTACAGGCTAGAACAGAGCTCTGGGACTATGAGGAATTTTTCCTTTCTTCATATTTTTCTTAATCTTATACAGTTTATAAAATAAAACACAGACGTATTTGATATATTTATTTGAGTAGGTAAAGCCAAGGAAAATTGTTTACTGAAAGAGCTTGCTATCTCATAATAATGCCATTTATTTTTTGTTGGCTTTACTCATAAAATATTTTACTTCATGAAATAATAATTTTACCCCAAAACTTTTCAAACTAAATTAGCAAAATGTTTCATATGCCACAAGTATCTTGGAATATGAGTGTTGTATTTTCCCCTATACCATTGTTTTCTATCTTTTGAGATCTTATGTAAGTGATATTTATTATTATAAATAACATAAATATAAATATATCCTACAAGATTTAGAAAATGTTCAGTTGATGCTTAAAAAGTCAGTTTTAAAAGAATCAACTGTTTTGGTTGATATTATTGAAAAGTGTTATATTTCTACTCAGTACGTTTGTACAGAAGTGTAAGTTAAATCTTGCATAACTATTGTAACTCTTTCTGCAGACTAGGACTCCATGATCCACACTGGCATTCATAAATGATACAGAAGAGTGATTAATATTACTCTAAATCACAGGGCTCATGCCTAGCCAGTGGCTCACAAACATGGCCGTATCCATCTCAATATCTGGCATTTTTCATTTTTCATAATTACATATTAAAGCAGTTAGACATAAGAAATTACTAAATTGAGAAAATCACATCTTTTGTTTAAAGATAATTTCTCTTATTCATATTTTACTTTTGAGAAGTTGTTCAGTGTATTAAAATTTAACACACTACATTCACACCTGGACTAAAATTCTAAGTCAAACATTTTTATCATAAATAGAAAATTTATCAGGAAAAAGTACAATCTATTTAAATTCCACCTTGATATTATTTCCCTATTTCAAATATTTTCTTTGGAAATCAATTTACCTTCACTCAACAACTCTCAATTTCAGATGGACATCAAATTATGACTATTTGATTATTTTTATAACCGTATGTGTCCCTTTCTATTTCCCACTTACTTTCCGATAAATAGGACAAGACAATTATCCTTAATCCTACCTCTCAAGCTAGAATAATATTGACATTGCATTCTTTATTGGTGAATTAGCTTTCTGTTTTGCTAAATTTATACTCAACATTTTCTACTTTATTCATTTTTTATTTATTAATATCAGCAACGCATACCATCATTCTAAACGTTGAAGGTCAGATACTCCTAGCCTCTTTTTTCTCAAGCTTACCAGTTTCTCTAAAAGCCACCAAATGTTGTTGAACCTTTTCTCATATTCTATCTCTAATCCATATTCCTTTAATTCCCAGCATTAACAATTAGTTCAGGCCCTTACTCTATAATTGTGCTATGGCAATAGCCATATAATCTGGCTTAGCCTACAAGGAGAAATAGATTATTTTTGTTCATTTCTGAATACTGTAGCTTAGAAAATATAAAACAAGACAACGAACAAAAATGGTCTCAGGAGAATATATTTTCTAGCAGGTTATTTTTGTGTTCACTTTAATATGTGGAAATCTCATTATTGATTCTCGTATTTCTAGTAACACATAAAAAATAATTGAAACATAATTTTGATGGATGATATCAGCTGGACTCTAGAACTCTGACCTGTTGCCCAAACAATTCTAATTACTTGTGTGGGAGGTATTGACCTAGTCCTACAAACTCAATTTTAATTCAGAGGAGGATCTAATGAGGAATACAGTAGAGACCCTGCAACATTTTCAATTACACATATGGTTTAGCTTTTTAAATAGAAATTCCTACAGCCCATTTCTCAAAAATCAATGATGAAATCTATACTAAATTTGAAGTGTAGCACACAAAAACTGCACATTTGCACATAAACATAAGAATCGAAAAACTATTTCTGCTATACCATCTCAGCTGAAATTAAAAACTCAACACAGCAGGGGCTGGCCCTGTGGCCGAGTGGTTAGTTTCGCGCGCTCCGCTGCAGGCGCCCCAGTGTTTCATTGGTTTGAATCCTGGGCGCGGACATGGCACTGCTCATCAAGCCACGCTGGGGCGGCGTCCCACGTGCCACAACTAGAAGGACCCACAACGAAGAATATACAACTATGTACTGGGGGGCTTTGGGGAGAAAAAGGAAAAAAATAAAATCTTTAAAAAAAAAAAAACTCAACACAGCAAAAGTACTTAAACTGATGAGCTAAAACTCTATTTTTTCATTGATAGGAACAAAGAAAGAAAATAATACCTTTGTATACAGTAAGTCTCTTACCTTACTTTATAGTCTTTTAACTCTTCAACTACTTTTATTTCAAATATTTATAAATTACCTATTGCGTGCATGACACTGTGGTAGTTGTTTGATGTTGATGAATAAGAGAATCCTTGATAAGAAAGAGCTAATTGTGCAATAATGTACAAATTTGATCCCTTCCTTCTCAATCTCATAGATCTCTTTATTTCTTCTTCAAAAATGACATTTAAGGCTGGTGTGTAATATCTATTTCCTCGTTAATACATAAGCTCATGCCAACCTGGGTTGCATCTGTTTAGCTTATTCTTCATCCTCATGATCTGGCTTAATTTCTGTCGGGGGTCAAGGTTTTGTAAATATTTCTTGCATGAATGGATGATGCAAGTTTGCAATACAGGAATAACCTCAGTATTCTGAAGAGGTACAGTTCAAAGGGCTAGTGTTTAACATCCATTTGACAGGATGAAGAAAATAGCATTTGAGAACGGATTTTAACAAATAAATAGGATTGAGGCAGACTGGCATGGGTAGAGATACTCAAGGAGAAAGACCTGTAGGAAGAAAGGGCATGCAATTGAAGAGTCATAATTCTAGTACCCAGGTACTACTTAATTTCTGGATATATGTGTCACTTGTATATGGCTTTCAAAATTCGGGTAAGGAGAGAATGAATGACTTCCGAGCTTGTCTTTCCTAAGCTTTTTATTGTCTCCACATACCTATCTAATCTATTTTTTATGTGTGTATGTTGTGGGAGAGTGTGTTGCATAAGAGTACTTTTCCGGAAGTTGTTATTAAGGAGCGGAAATGAGTAGGGAGAGTGAATCAAGCAAGTGACGGAAAGCTATAAAAAGTGTGTCAATGAGCTGTTGATTCTGTAGGCAGCTGGGACACAGTTCCACAGGGCGCTGTGGAACATATACTTCAGGATTGTCGAAGCTCTATTTCCTTGCTTCCCTCCACTCCCTTTAAAAATAATTCTGTGAAAACCATTCTGAGTTTGATCACTTTCTTTTCAGTTTTCTTTTGTTTAGTTTTCTTTCATTTTTGTTTAGCTTTCTTTCATTTTATATAATCTAAGCTATTATGAAGACAATACTTTAAGATTCTGCTAAGCATTGTGTAGAGATGAGTTTATAAATCAAAGTGGATCTTTTGTTTTGCTAAGAACGCGAAAACAATTATTGTGTTCAGATTTCCATATATGTATAATGGTTGGTACTTCCATGTACACTTAATCCACTTTGTTATCACAACTTTCAAATCAATCACAAATATTTTTATTTTGTTTATCAATTGATTTTAAGTTTGTGTACTTGTTACTAAAAGGGAACAAATTGCTTTGGGTTTTTGTTTGTTTTTAATGTGCTTGGGCTTGAAGCATCGTTGTACAGTAGGCAAAAGTCTTGTCTTCTTTTGGATTTTAGTGTGTGGTGTCTACCACAGTCCTGGCTAAACCATAGGAATCTAGGAAATATCTGGAATTATTTAGTTATTAAAATAAGGTATTACGTTTTCTACCTATTTGAAAAATGTATCAAGGACCTGGAAAACATTTTTTTGACTCTTTTTTAAAAATATGGATGTTCCCTATTTGCCTTTACATTCATTCTATTAATAATGTATTTATCAGGGATAAAAAAGGCAGCTTTCCTTAATCTAGTGTGAAGTACTTACTTTTATATGCAAAATATCCAATTATTTGGCATACACGGCATGCAAAATTGAAAAAGAGACAGTAGTCATAGTTTTCCAAATATGTGAAAATACTCCCTGGCATTTATTCATGCAATAAATACTGAATGGTATCTACTCTGAAAATTACTAGATTCAGAGGACAAAAATTATATGAAAATTTATAGAAAATGTTAGGATTCATACATAATACATTACCTGATTCATATGGAAAAGGCTGACACAAAGTAGCAGTGGATAGGGATATGGAACTTGCTATATTGCTGGAATTTGGACAAGTGTACAATCTTCATTCCACAAATTTGAAAGAATTTCTGCTGGTATTGCGTAGGTGGGTACAAGCACAAATGAAAAATAAACCAACTAGGAAACAGTAGCAGCACTTAAGAGTAGCAGGAAAAGTTTCTAGAAGAATACACTCTCAATGTGTACTGCCAAAAGATGTAGTGTAAAACCAAGGGCCAGTCATGGGACAGCCAGGGCATAAAGCTCTTGCAGGAATAGGTGGCACAGAGCGACATTTTTTTAGGCATACGCTGGAACCCCCTTATTGAGAGATTACTTGGATTCTGGGCATTGAGTTAAAATGTTTTACATAAATTATCTTTAAGCCTCAAAACCATTCAATGTGATCAGTGTATTATTTCCCCAATTTACAAATAAGAAAATTCCGTAGTTAATTATCTTCCAAAAATAAAAGACTGTGTGACACAGCCAAGATTTGAACTCACTTCAAGGCCATTGTTGAAAATCTCTACCTGCTGCCTCATCACGCCCTCCTCCTGGGGTGAGTTTCCATTGATACAAACTTCTGGGAGAGCTTTCTGATAAAGGGAAGCAAGATCTTTAAAATGGTCATGTTCTCTGATAGAATAATTCTGAATCTAAGAATTCATTGCAAGAAAAGGATAAAGAAAATACACAAAGTTGTATACAAGTGTGTCATCACAATATTTTTTATAACAGACAACTGCTAGAAAGACCTAAATTTCAGTCCTAGAGGATTAATTAAATAAATTATTATATTCAAAGAATGAAACACTATGCTTCCATTTAAAAATCATATTTTGTGGATTGCTTAATTATGTGATAAAATGGTCATAGTTAAATTAAAAAGGAGGATACTAAAAGTTTATTTTCACTATCATCTTATTGAGTATATGGGTATAAAATTTGAAAGAGAATATACCAAAATGATTATCTCCACAAGTTAGATTATGGAGAATTAAGAAAAATTTTTTGAGCATATTTTCTTCAATTTTCAATTTTATATGAAATAACTTCTAATTATTCAAATAATAAGGAAGTAAATACATAAGAAACTACTCCAGTGTTTCAGACTTCATATTTGACTGACTTAAATAGATATATATAGAACAATACTTAATGTAATGTGAGAACTTATGAGTTTTCAGAGGCCAAAGGCTTCTACACCTTCAATATCCAGAGAGATGAGCAAAGAGTAAAAATCGAAAAAACTAATGAATAACATTAACATTCCCAGCATGCTCCTTGTATTGGTTTCCTATGACTGTTATAAAAAATTATCACAAAGTTGGTGGCTTAAAACAAAGGAAGTTATCTCAGGGTTGTAGAGTCCAAATGTCTCAAATTGGGGTGTTGAAGGGTTTTGCTCACTCCGAAGACTCTGGAGGAAAATCCTTCCCTGCCTCCTTCAGCTTCTGGTGACTGCAGACACCCTTTGTTCTGGGGCTACGCACCCCAATTTCTGCCTCCGATCTTCACCCGGCCTCTGCCCTGCGTGTCTGTGCCCTAAATCTCCCTTTGCTTTCTCTCACAGAAACACCTCTAAATCCAGGATGATCTCATTTTGAGATTCTTAATTTAATTGCTGCTGTAAAGACTTTATTTCTAATAATTTCACATTCATAGTACTGGGAGTTAGGACTCACACATATCTTTTTGGGGCCCCTATTCTATTCACTACATTAGTGGCTTTGTGTTGGCTGTACACACCACATGGCTATCTCCCTCACTTCCTTCAAGTGCTGCTCAAACATTCCCCACTCAATGAGGCTTTTCCTGATCATCCATTTAAAATTGTAACTCCCACCTTGTATTAACTCTCAATCAACTTATCTGGAATCTTGTTGTATAATTTCCATAAGTATTATTTTATGGACATACATATGCACATACATGTGTAGATGCCATTAGAGCAGATATTCTGACGGTTTTCTCTGTACACTTTTAACAAGCAACTAGAACATTATAATTGATCAATAAATATTGCTTAAGTTAAAGGAAAGCCATATTATTCCTCTCCTCATAGCCGTCTAATAGCCCCTTGCTTCATTCAAAGTGAGACATTCACCTTCAATTTGTAATATTTTGTTGTAGAATATAACAGAAATTCAAAAACATAATATACAGCTTATTTAATTATTATAAAACAAATACTCACATAGCTGTTCTTCAGAAAAGGAAACAGGATATTGTAAGCACCACTAAAAAATAAAAGGCCCCCGGTGTGTTTTCCTGGTCACAATTTCTTTTCTATTTCCTAGAGGTTGTCACTACTCTGCCATTTATGATAATCATGTCCAGGCTTTTCTTTATAGTTCGTACACCTATGCAATTATCCATTAAAAACCAATAAACTTGTGTTTTTTTTTTAAAGATTTTATTTTTTTCCTTTTTCTCCACAAAGCCCCCCAGTACATAGTTGTATATTCTTCGTTGTGGGTCCTTCTAGTTGTAGCATGTGGGACGCTGCCTCAGTGTGGTTTGATGAGCAGTGCCATGTCTGCGCCCAGGATTCGAACTAAGGAAACCCTGGGCCGCCTGCAGTGGAGCGCGCGAACTTAACCACTCAGCCACGGGGCCAGCCCCAAACTTGTGTTTTTTTTAAAGTGAATATAAATAGATTCATACCACCTGTGGTTTTGTTTTGCTTTTTCTCTGGCTTTGGGTGGCAAAATTGTGTTTTTAAATTTCATCTATGTTGTTGTGGATAGATACTTGTATTTTTTTTTTCATTTTCCTCACTCTAGTTATAACATTGTATAGATATACCACCTTTTACTGAGCCACACTCCTACCAAACACTTGGTTTGTTTCCAGTTGGGGTTATTATGAATAATGCTGTCATAAACATTCTGTACATTTGATCCGCCACACATAAGCATGCAATACTGTAGGTTATATAAGAAAGAGTTAAATTAGTGAAACGTGGGGTATTCAACTTGAGGAAATGTCCCAACTGTCTGGCAAATAAATACTATCAATTTCTACTCCTGCAGTATTATATTCCTCCACATTCTTTCCAATACTTGATTTTGTCAGACGTTTCATATTTGTAGGTGTGTAGTGGTACCAAACATTCTGATTTTAATTTTTATTCCCCTAATTACTAGTGAAGTTAAGCACTTTTCATATGCTATTGAATATTTGGACTTTCTCTTTTATGAAATACCCATTTAAGTAAGTTTCCCATTTTCCTACTGGTTGACTGTCATTTTCTAATTGTCATTTTCTAATTGATTGGTAGTAGTGTTGATATATTTTGAATATGAGCCTTTGTTGGTTTATGAGTCACCATGAGGAGGCTCAACAACTTTCTTCTTTTTGGATGAAGAGAAGTTCTTAATTTAATATAGTCAAAGTTGTCAATAACTGAATTTTTTGTTAGTACCTTTGTGTCTTCTTTAAGAAAATGTTTGCTATACTAACATCATAGAGACACTTGCCTATATTTTCTTTTAAGTATGGCCTTGCAGATTTAGCTGTGTAATACATCTGAAATTGATTTGGGGATGTGAATATAGTATGACTCTACTTTCTGATTTTCCTTATAGAACTCCGAAAGACCCTTTTCTAAACATTGTAATGATCATAATTTCCCACTGCTCTTCAGTATTATCATCATAATAAATCAAAAAGAGCTTTTCCTAGTTGTACCTCTACTTAGAATTATCATTCTTTCTTCAGATAGTCATAAGACTATATCCTATGTTTGCTCAGTTATTATTTTCTCATGTAGATCCTTCTTGACCACTTTATCTAAATGGTAATCCTCTATTAGTCTCAATTCTTTTATACATTTTTTCTTCATAATATTAATTAATACTTGAAATTATAGTGCATGTTTTATTGATTAATCAGTTTATTGCTTATCTTCCTACGTGTAAGTTCAATGAGGAAAGGAATTTTGCCTTATGCTTTACTATAACCTATTTGTCTAGCATAGTGCATGATACATCGTAAACATGCAACAAACAGTCAATGAATGAATGAGTGAATGAATAAACAAATAAATTAATTTAAACAAAGGAGATATTGTCCTGTTACAATATTCAAACATTATCTTGCTACAGTATCAGTGTATGATTATAAATAAAACTATAAATACAAGCAAGGGAACAAAATATTCAGATGTGTGAATGGGAAAGAAGATTCAGGCCACAGTTCAGAGAAAAGAATAGAGAAAGGCATGATAGGCAGGGAGGCAAAGTAAGAGATTATGTAGAATACTAGCTCTGATAGTCAGGCTTCTCCAGAGAAACAGAACTGATAGAATAGATAGATAGATAGATGGATAGATAGATAATTAGATAAATAGACATTTACTATAAGTTGTTGGCTCACATAATTATGGAGGCTGAGAACTCTTGAGATCTCCAGTAAGCAAGCTGGAGACCCAGGAGAGCTGATGGTACAGTTCTAATCCAAGTCTGAAGCCTGAGAACCAGGAGAGATATTGGTGTATATTCCAGTTCAAAGGCCAGTAGACTTGAAAGGCAGAAGAGTTTGTGTTTCAGTTTGAGTCTGAAAGGCAGGAAAAGACTAACGTCCCAGCTCGAGGCAGTCAGGCAGGAGCAGTTCTCCTTCTCCTGGGAGGGTCATCCTTTTTGTGCAATTCAGGCCTTTAATTGATTGGATGATGGTCACCCACAACTGGGAGAGAAATCTGCTTTACTTAATCCACCTATTAAAGTGGTAACCTTATTCTAAAACTTCCTCACAGACATAGCTAGAACAATGTTTAACCAAATATCTGGGCATCTCATAGCCCAGTCAAGCTGACCCATAAAATTAACCATTACGCTAGCAATGAACAGTAAAGGAATCATGACAATAGAGATGCAACTAGAAAAATGGACTGTCAGCATTTTCCAGAGAGCACCAATGGAATTTGCAGATCAGTTAAATGAAAATGTTGGAGGGAATAATTCCATTAATTGAATAGAAATTTATGAAAACAGTGAAGGCTCAGGAGGGTGATCATAGAATTTTGAACAAGTGAAAAATTGTTTAAATTATTTGAGGTATAAAACTGTAGCAGCTCAATGAAGGATCTATATCAAAGGAGTAAGCCTTGGACTACTGGTGATAGTGAGAAACACATAGTAATTGATGGGAGGAGTCAAGGAAATAAATCTGGTTAAAACTTTAGCATTATATTAAAAAGAGGAGTAACCCTGAGGCCATTTGACATTAACTTATGCCATGTATAGCTTTTGAGTAAGCAGTTTCTGGGGACTGAAAAAGCTGTTGTGAAATTGGATTATTTGCATAGCAATCTTACAAAAGAGTCTCCCTCATGTTGTTATTCATTATTTTTATGTAATATATCCATACAACAAATTAAAGATAAATGCAGTATGATGAGTCATAAAACATCATAAATATCAGTGGGTGTAGTTATCTTTAGAAATTACAGGTGCTCTTTTTTTATGTAGAAGGGAATGACTCTCCACTCGTCAATAAAATAGCACGAAAGCTCAGCTACTAAAAGTTATTCATTTTATACAACAGACATTATTCTTCAATTGATTTGAAAAGCTTACACAGGGGCTGGTCTTACAAATACTACCAGGTTACCTTTAGTATGCGTCTTAGAGCAAAACCAAACAGACACATTCAGCTCTGTATTTGTAAAGGTAACACAGGAAAGCAAAACTAATAGAATTTTTGAGGAAATTGAATACATTTTTCTGTATCTGTTTCTCTGACTGAAACAAAATGAGGCTAACCTTAGAAGAATAGCTGCATGTAGGATGGAAACAGCCCAACACACACATTCACATGAGTGAGAAGCATCTAACACCAAGTGTGTGCAATGTCATTGTTGACCAAAATGCTGCTAGATGTCTTTGGAATAGCCATTTAAATCCCTTTTCCCAAAGAGCCCTCATAGAACTCTATATTTTCCATATTAATCTGGTTTATAAATGGTAAACTATGGGGGCCGGTCCCGTGGCCGAGTGGTTAAGTTTGCGCACTCCACTGCGGAGGCCCAGGGTTTCTCTGGTTCAGATCCTGTGCGTGGACATGGCACCACTCATCAGGCCACCTTGAGGCGGCATCCCACGTACTACAACTAGAAGGACCCACAACTAAAATATACAACTATATACTTGGAGGATTTGGGGAGAAAAAGCAGAAAGAAAAAAAAAAACAGATTGGCAACAGTTGTTAGCTCAGCTGCCAATCTTTACAAAAGGAAGATTGGCAACAGTTGTTAGCTCAGGTGCCAATCTTTAAAAGAAAAAAATGGTAAACTATACCAACATAAATGTCTAAAAATAATTAATAATTTGAATCTAAAAACATTTGCCTGTAAGATAAGCCTTTTTTAATACGAAAGTGTGGTACTCCATGTGTAGTATAATATGGAGACATAAACACATTTAAAATTTTGAATAAATATGGAAGCTGAAGATGCAAGTTTAGTTGGCATTGGTGTTCAGACTATTCCAGGTACTTTAACTTAAACCATCCAATCTTACAGGTGACAAATGAGGAGTTATAAAAATGTTTAGAGTCTAGTTTACTATTTTAGAGATTTGCATATATATTCACATATATATTTTAGATATTCTCATACTTTTTTTTAAATCTGTAGGAATATCGTCATTTGTTTTCATGGGTTTAAAGTAATCAAAGCAAGCTTCATTTTTTTCCAGTTTTATTGAGAAAATAATTGAAATACATCACTGTAATAAGGTGTACAGCGTGACACACTTCATTTTTAAGATGCTTGTAATTAAGGAGACTTAGCCAGCAAGGGATATTGGAAGCCCTCACCTTATTTCTCTCCTTCTCTACCCTGAGGATGATAATCTCTTCTTAAATTTTTGAATCTCATCTCACCAGAGACATATTCTTTGAAACTATGACTGAAGGTTTTCCTCTCTTTCTGGGTAGTAGAAATTTTAATGAATAGCTATTCTTAACATGAAGGGCTTTTAAAATTCAGAGGAGTAATGGACCCGCAGATAATCTTGTTTCTTCCAATAGCTTATATGAATGGGATTTAGCGGCAAAGTACATGTTTTGTCTTGCTTATCAATGTAAGCCAATTTACTAAATTATTACAATACATTAAATTTTGTGCTATTACTCCTTTTATTCACATCAATTTTTATCACTCATCTCATTTTTATCTCTAGTTGAATTCTGAAATATACGCTTTTTGATAAATCTTAGTTACAAATACCATTTAAATATAGCTTTGGTATAGTTGTAAATGAAACAAAAAATAATTTATATGTGTATAAATATTTATTCTAAAGAGATCTTTTTGCTTATTTCTGGAAACTAACGTCTCCATTGTTGTATTTCAAAATCAGTATAGTTTCAGATTTACTTGATAAAGAAAATGTTTTTCCAAGGACCTTAAAAATAAATATTCATCAAATGGAATTTTGATTTTAAAAACAGTACGTAGCTATTTTACTCTAAAAGTTTTTCCTGAGTTCCCATGGGACATTAATGCCCACATGCTAGTAGTATGTTTCTCATCAAGACCAATGTGCCAGGGGCAAAAATAAATCCATTATGTTTTATAGTGTGTGTGTGCACTTGTGTGTGTGTGTGTGTGTGTGTGTGGACAACAAGATAGCTATTTTTTAAGGGAAAAATATGAAATGTAAGTCTGTAGAGCAATATTTTCAGACTTCAGGCTGTTTTTACTGCTTTTCTATTAAGGTTAACCTAAGTAGTGTAAGAAAACTCCTGCTTTAAGCAGATCGCTTTCTTCAAGCTTTGAAATGTTACTAAATTCTACTAAAATTGCATTTTGCTTAATTGCCGTTAAGCACGAAACCATTACTTATTGAGAAAAAGATTTAGTCTTAAAATAATATGGACCAAGACTAATCATCCATATTTTATGAGAGAAACACAATGCTTATGCAATATGAGACCTTAAATAAATATTCCTCTGCATCCTAGATTATATCCTAAAGAAATGTTAACACAATATAGACATTTAGAAAACATTTGGAGACACTTGACTTGTATAACAAATATTCATTGCAGCTCATCGGCATTTTTTCTGTTAACAGATTTGGCAAAATACATGATTGATGACTAATTAACATCTATTCAAAAATTCTCAGTTACCATTTTTGTTCTAGATCCTTGATGATGATTTTCAAGCAATATGATTTCTAGAACACAGACATAGGACTGTTCCTCAATCTCTCATTTTTAAATGAAGAAACATAAATAATGAAAACTACAAAGGCATATGTACATCAACAATGGAAACCTTAAGAGTGTTTTCAAATGTGTGAAACCTGGAGAGATTTTTGCTTCAGACAGAATGCTCTTTGCTAAATTCCAGAGTAGTGTATTGAGAAATAAATCCATCTACAAAATTAGAATCAAAACATCTACTAATTTCTAAATTTTAAAAAGACTAAACACGGCAATTAAATTCAATGCACAATCCTGATTGGGCCCTGAATCAGAGGGGGAAAAAGTCCTATAAAAGACATTACTGAAGCAATTGTCAAAAAAACAAACAAAACATATAGACTGTATTAGATAATAGTATTATATCAATCTTAAATTGCCTGAACTGTGCCATTGTAGCATGATTATGTAAAACAGTGCCCTTGTTCTTAACAATTCTACATTGTCACATTTAAAGATAAAGAAGCATGATGTTGAAAATATATTTTCAAGTGGTTCAGAAAAAACTAACATGGATTGTGTTTCTATACATACAATTTGTATCACTATGTCTCGCTAAATCTATCTATAACTATACCTGTATCTACACCTATATCTGTACCTATATGCATACCATAGCTATACCCATATCTATATTTACCTATATATATATGAGAAAGAGAGAAAGAGAGAAAGGGAAAGGGAGAAAATGATAAAGAAAAATTCATTGCATTGAATTGAAATGCATTGGTGCATTGGAGAATCTGGGAGAAGAGTAATGTATGGGAGTTATTTTATTTATTCTTGGGTTATTTGGGACTTCAATATTCCACTTTCAACAATGGATACATTCAAAGCAGTTAATAACATTGAAGATTACATATGTGCCTTTGCTATTTTAGTCATTGGAATTGATCTGTATTACTAAGTTTTACTGATTCATTTTAACACCACGCGATTTTAAACAAGATCTTTTTACTGTGCTGAAAGAGTTCTCTAGCTTTTCCATCTGTATGGAATACAATTTCCACAGACTTCAAAAAAAAAAAAAAATCATTCTTTAAATATTTTAGGCCCTTAAATTACTTACTGACCTCTTTGGGACCATTCTTTGCAAAATTATCATTGGTGTCCTCTCATTTACTATTTTTCTATCTCCTTTTCCCAGGCTTAAAACTCATTGCTTTCCTTCCAAGCATCTGGTATTTTACTATTCTTTATCATTAAGAATACCCTATCCTAGTACCTTTAACAATTCTGTTTTCCTTACAACAATGTACTAAGGATATTCTTCTCTCCACCTCTCTTCTAATATTCAAACATTCTGTGCTACCTATTTTCTAAATTGCTCCTCCAGAAACTCATCTTCCTTCTCCACTCTACTCCCTGCCTCCAGGAGACTGACACATGGACCACATCACCAGGCTTCCATAATCTCTGGATTCCATTTGGGTTCCACCAATGGGGAACCTTGGCAAGGAATTTGAAGGAAGAAAGAACTGGAGGTGAAGACTTATTCCCCTGCTCAAGATAATGACTACTTCCAGGCTTTAGTAACCTCTGCCTTTCTTCATGCCTTAATGGCTCCGTATGGTAATGGCTTTGGGCTATTAGACCCATTTTTCCCTTGTGGTTTTCCTCAAATATCTTTGCAATTATCCCATTGTAAATAAACCCTCCTTGAATTAATCATGAGTGTGTCTTCTGTCCCCTTTTGTGATATTGAGTGATATAGATGCTAATACCCATTGAGCACTAAGTCATGGTCACTGTGTTAAAAGCATCACATAAACTTTTTAAATTCTTGCAAATATACCCTGCATCTTGCATTATATCATCTACATTTTAGAGATGAGAAAATTGAGACTCCCGAGTGTGAATAACTTGCTGTTGTGGCCTGAATTGTGTTCCCCCCCAAATACATATGTTGAAGTCTTAACCCCCAGTGCCTCAAAATGTGGCTTTATTTGGAGAAAAGCCTTTTAAAGAAGGATTGAGCTAAAATGATGCCATTAGGGTGGGCCCTAATTCAATCTGACTAATGCCTTTATAAGAAGAGGCAATTAGGATACAGAGAGACAGACCCTGAGGGAAGACCATGTGAGAACACAGCAGCAAGGTGGCCACCACAGAACAAAGACAAACCAACCCTGCCGACACCTTGATCTTGTACTTCCAGCTTCCAGAACCCTGAGAAAATAAGTTTCTGTTTTTTAAACCACCCAGTCTATAGTTCTTTGTTATGGCAGTCCATGCAAACAAATACATTTGCTTAAACCATACCTACAATAATTATACCTTAAAAAGTGCAGAATTTATCACAGTTCTATCAATCCAGTACTATATTTACCATATCATCTTTCTCTTCAAATTAATTTTGCAATTACTTGTCACTTGTTGATTGCTTCATAATATTTGTACTGATTTCTCACTTAGATTATAAAATTACTGAAAACCATTTTATTGTTTTATATCCTGAAATGATAAAGATAACTAATAATTATTTAAGACTTGCCATGTACCGGCAAGTTGTAATTGCATCACTTGTGTTATGTTGCTTAATCCTTCAAAGCATCCATTATTTTGTTGTTCGTTCTATCTGTATTTTATTGATGGGAAAAATGGACCACAGAGAAGTTAGGCAACTTGCCTAAGTTTACACAATTGGTAAATTGCACAGGCAGGATTCTTACTTAGGCGCTTGACTGTATTGATTATGCAGTTAATCATGCTCTCTAGCCCAGAGCACAGTGCGGTGATCCAGCACCGTGCAGGGCACATATAGTAGATACTTGAGGAAAACAAAAAGCCTTGTAGTGATAAGAAACAATTTTAATTACAAAGAAAGTAAACAAAAAACAAGATTCAATGTAATATTACATTTTAAAAATTAAAACATTTTTATTTATAAATTGTGAAATACAGTCACACTGTTTTTCTTGTCAAATGATAATCCTTAATATCTTGTGAATATTTTTAGCCAAAATAGTAAAATATCCTAAGGGAAAGAAGAACTTTTAATGCATATACCTTTCAAAGCTGAAAAGCCACTCTGTGATCATTAAATGATGGCCTTTCCGTCAGTTATGAAGGGCTATTGTAAGATGACTCTAGTTTGTAATCCTTCCTACTATCTGACACAGATGGAAATACGTGGCAAAATAGCTTGCTCACATTCAGTCACATCAACATAAACACACTTCTTAGTTTCAAGTTAAATGTCTTCTCTGTCCTTCAGAATAATAGTTTCCAGACATGGATATTTAAGTATCCAAAGTATCTAGCGGGGGCTGGCCAGGCAGCGTAGCGTTTAAGTTTGAGCACTCTGCCTTGGCAGCCGTGGGTTTGCCGGTTCGGATCCAGACATACACCTATGCACTGCTTATTAAGCCATGCTGTGATGGCATCCCGTATACAAAGGAGAGGAAGATGGGCATAGATGTTAGCTCAGGGCTAATCTTTCTCAAATAAACCCCCCCCTAAAACAAACAAACAAAAAAGCAAAATAGCCCCACAAAGTGTCTAGGAAACCTTTCCAAAATACTCATTCCTGAGCCTTATCTCATAATTGGTAAAGCCAATTATGGTAACCAGTGACTTAAAATTTTAGTATCTGTTAGTTATGATTTAGGCAACAATATTAATGACACCAAAGGTAGAAATTCCATGTATAATTATTTTAAATAGAAGTGGTGTTAAGATGTTAGTAATTTAGCATGAAAGAACTCTACATGATGATAATGTGAAAATACTGATTAGAAAGAAGAATGGTATCATTAAATAGATTCCTATCTCCTGTGTGAGAGTTATTAAAGACACTTTGAATTCATACACTAACTTTCATTATCAGAAGGTTTAAAAATCATTTGAAATAGAGGAGACCCAACTGTTCTAATCTAAAGATGATAAAAATATCTCTCCCAGGACTGTGAATGGTCACCATTCTTATCTGGAAAAAATGTGTTACAGTAATGTAACATCATAAATTTCTGGAAAATTAAAATGACTATCATAAATTATGGATGAAACATTATCGCAGGCCCACTTTGTAAAAGAAATGCTAGTATATTCTTCTTAAAGATTAAAGTTTGGAGTCCCTCTGATAATATGTGTATAATTATTGGACTACTCAGCTGACAATGAATTATAATACATGTAAGAATTTTATTTAATGCGTAAGACTCATTCCTGTATGAGTCCAGGTCATAATTTATGAGTTCAGATGTTTCTAAGCAACATTTTCCAATTTTTCTTCCCAAATAATGTTATTGGTATGACAAAGAATTTCTGTTTTTCTACTGACTTAAGTTGATTTTGGCTGGTGAATAACAGTACAGTTACAAAGTATCAGCAGAATTGGGTTATTCATTCAACACCTAGCATGGGAAGTTTGTTCTTTCAAATTAGTGATATTTGAAAGGAACCTAAGCTACGCCCTTAATAGAAACAGGAAGTGATGAGTTGTGAGGAAATATAGTAATACTTTAATTTATCTATGACCTCTTTAAAATCTTGTCCTCACTGTCCTTTATAATTTCTTCACAAAAACAACATTTTCCAAAGGCTAAAATAATTGTATGTATACACTTCTGGTACACTTCCACCAACATGTTTCAATCCTCCTGACAATTTATCTGTATGCTTAGAAAATTCACCAGATTTTGCCTAACTGAGGTACAACTTTTAAAAAATTATTCTTGTTTTTTTAAAAACACATTTTCCTTGTGAAATTTTTGGAAACATCCTTGTGCTTACATGATCACAGAGACAATTTGTATTGTCACAATCTAATAATTTCTAGAGAAACTCAGAGAAATCATTAAGCTACCTCTGTAAGTTCCCAGTTTACATTCAATAGCCAGATTGTATTGTTATCTAATATTCATAGAAAAGTAAATCAATAATTCCATAAACCATTTCCCCACTTGCATATATTTGCGTGTAATTTAGACTATAACACCATACTAGTATTTCCATTTTAAAGATCCAAAGGACATTCTGGACATCTTCTTGATGACTTGCAAATCCACCCTCCCAATTACTCATGTCAAAATGTTTCAAGTACCCTTGATCCCTCAATTTATTAAACCACACCTGATCAATTAGCACACTTTCAAAAATACCCCGACGGTAACTGTTTCTCTCCACCTTGTATGGTCTACCTTGGTCCAAATCATCATCATCTCTTACGGAGATTATTGTAATAATCTCCACGCTTGTCCCTTTTCCTTACACTTCATTCTCTCAACAGAGTAGCCGGAGTGATACAAATAAACAATTCTCATTGCCTAACTCCTCTGCCCAAACTCTTCAGTCCTTTTCATCTCACTCAGAATGATCTTCACAGTCCAGCCACGTCTCTCTCCTGCAGGCCTGATGACCTCTCTGACCTCACCTCTGACCTCATTTATCACATTCACCTTCATTTACTCCACTCCTTTCCAAAGACTTTCTTTTTTTTGGACACATCAGGCATACTATTTTTTTTTCTCTTTGCTTAAGAGTCTTTGCAGTTGCTCTCTCTCTATTGAAATACTTTTATTCATGGCCTGCATTCTTAATCCCTTCAAGTATTTGCTCAAATGTCCTATTTTGAGTGAAGCCTTCCTTGGCTATCCTACTTCAAACTATTTCCTTTTTCCTATACCATTATCAGCTTTCCTTTCTTATAGCTTTCATTTTATTGCCTAGTATACTGTATATTTTACTGGTTTGTTTAATATTTGTGCCTACTCTACTAGAATTTAACCATCTCAAAGTTATGCATTTTTGTCAGTTTTCTTGACTGCTCTATTTTCATATCTTAGAACAGTAGTTGGCTCATAATCTTATGCTTATTAATTGATGACTTATTAGAAATGAAATAGTACATTTTGCAGCTGGTGTTTTCTTCCAGAAAATTGGACACTTCTTATGGCTGATGTTTTCTCATAGAAAAAGCATCTCAAGAGAAGGCATACAGTAGTAAGTCTGTTCTTGCTGTTACTGCGATGTGCTAAAGAGCTTAGTAGCAGTAGAGATACCATCCCTAGAAAAAACTGCCTCTATTTTATTCAAAATTTTGATCTGGATAAGGGACTAAGTGTCCATTTCTTTAGAGCAGATAATATTAAAGTTCACATTATTTATCAAATAACTAAGCATAGATCTTTGTACAGGGCTCAGAAAAATTCAGACATTTCGTTCAATAAATACCCTGAATAGAAATAATATATGACATTCTACCAGCTTCCTATTAAATTTTAGCAGTTCACATAAATGCAAGAAACTAAATTATATAATCATTCCAAATTTGTGAAAACCACATGCATGGGAAATATTGTGTATGTCTGATAATGGTGTATAGTTCCATTCACATAGACTATATAATAGTTTCTTCATTAGCCTCACTCTTTATGCCCAAGAGTTGTTAAAAAATACAGTTTTACATCATAACATTGTAAGATATGTAATGGAGAAATCAATTGCTTTGGGTATAGAGATTTTCAAGGTATTTTTTTTCTCTTGAACCAACCTTTTTATTTAATTTTGTTAAATATCAATGAAATGTAGCATGTAATATGTTAGGCAAATTCCTTAAGTGCCAAAGCTCTGTTCGTTTTAAGATTAGTCTTTTAAACGCTTGGTATTAATTAAATAGACAATATTGTCACAATTTTGTAAACACACACAAACACACTCTGCCAGTTGATAAATGAAGCATCAATAATGGAAAATGAACTATTTGAAGCTTTTTTGTTTGTTTTTCACTCCTTTTTGAAAATTGTTTAACTCTCAGTATAGTATCTTTTTCCTCAGGAAAATTTATGTTGTAAAATATGTTATTTTTTAATGGAATTTGTCTTTGAACATTTTTTTTCTCCAAACTAGGATTATGTGTGTATATTCACACTTGTTTTCTTCTTTCAAACTCTTTATCCACTTGGTATTTGTTTTTTTTTGAATGGTGCTAAGTTAAACAATATGGTTTTCCAAATAGTAATTTTTCTTGCCCTTTGGTTTCAAAGATTTTTCAGGGTCCTTTGTGTTTTAGATTAAGTGCATACATTCTACTAGGGATTGTTTCTTGGCAAGCAATTACTATTCTAATAACCTACTATTTTCATAACTATAGGTTATAATTTATTTTGATATAAATCAAAATGAGTTCTGAAGTTGGAAAAACTTTTGAGATAAAGATGCTTTTGTCATGTTTATAAACTGAAAAAAAAATATGTGAGAGGAAAAGAGAAACTTTAAGAAACCTAAAAGAGAGGATCAATTATAGGGAAAAGTCTCAAATGAGGTGTAAAAGATTATGTTAGTCTTAAAAAGAAAAAGGTTTGACTCTTTCCTCTGAGAAAAGATGTAAGGAGATAGAATTGATTTTGAGTGCACACATATTTACGTACACATATGAAAACAAAAAATTGGACTTCAAATTTAATGAACTCAGTTTCTCTGTAAAGTAAGAGGAAAGATTGTCTGTTAGTTGTAAACAGTCGAAAAGACAAGATGTAAAGTATGAAATTGCAGTTCTAAAGTGATTTGGGTTTTAGGAAAGTAAGTGTTATAGTGATACAGGAGAACAAAATAAATTCAAGGTATCAATTCTTCTTCTCCTTTCTTTGTCTGAACAAAGCTCAAATTTGATTAGACATCAGGTGGCAAATGCAAAATTGTGCTATGTGGTAGTTAACTCTCTGTAATTAGTAAAAGGACTGAAAAATCAATATTACTTGAAACTAACACATGTCACAATAGTAGAATAGACTCTATAGTACAGTATAATAAGCCAACAGGGAACTCTTTGATCTGGTTCTCTGTGTTCACTAAATAAGTAGGAACATTAGTTCTATAATCAGTGGAGTCAGAGAAGAAATTCTCCCACACATTACCCAACTTAGCTGGAAAAGCATAGAAGGCTATTTGTGTCGTATTCTATGCAGAAGGAAGAATCAATTGTTATCTATATTTTTTGAGAAGGAAATTACAGATTAAGAAATGGGCTCTACACTGTGTGAGGCACAGACAGAATCTGGATTTGTCATGGCGAATTACTTTACATGGTGATGATGATCATGATAAGGAAGAAAAGGGACAGGTAGAAGAAGACGTCTGTAGTCCTTCTTATCAATGTGATTTTGGTTATTTTAGGTTTTTTGGATACTTTTCCAGTTGGCAAAACTAAGGATTAGAAGGTTGTATTTAAAATATGATAATTCTATTAGTCCACCCACAGAGATTTGTTGACTTTCTTTGTCCTTGCAGTAACCTTAAGCAGTTAAAATGGCAGTATGTACGTTATGCCCAAAGTATAGTGAAAAAATTACTGTAACTAGTTGAGAGTTGTTTATTGGGAAATAGGGATAAATAGAGAGGATTCCAATCATGAAGCTCATGTTGATTTACAGACAGCTAGATTTATTGTAGCTATTTAATAAGGAGCAAAAGTGGGGCACTTGAAGCACCATTCACTGGGTACCAGGGAGGGAAGAACTTCAGTTCAGAAGACAGAACACAGGTGTTGTGCACTAACTCTTCCACTGGTATACTCTTGGTCTTTCTCTGCCGGTGTGGTCTAAAAATCCCAGACAGTAGTTCCTCACCCGTGATCTGTCTGTCTTGCTGCTGCACCAGCAGAGCTTAGCAATCTGCCTGTGTTCTTCACTGGCACTGCTCTCATCAGGCTGGCTCTGCTATCCTCTCTGGCTGGCTCTGATTTTAGTTATATGATCCTCCATCTGCTTCCTTCTTTGGTGGCAAAGCGGCCCTGCCTATCTCTTACTTTGCATTCTTCCATCTTTCGACTTTTGCTGTTGCTTTAACTATATTTTAAACATGCAGTACAGTTGATTGAAAACTGCGGAAATGCTTAGTACTTGTTTAGATTCTTCACAGAGAACGGTTAGCCCTTGCCACTGACTAAACAGCTTTAAACCAAAGTGCAAAAACTTCTTGCAATATGTTTTAAGTAACCAAAATGGAAAATCCAAGCAAACTGTTGCCTGTGTTTAGCCTTGTGATTTAAAGACAGCTGGTAGAGATAAGCAGTAACATAAATCTTGTCTGAATTTCCCAAACTCAGCATATGAATCATGAATTCTTTTGTCACTTTTTCTAGATGTTTAACCACAGGTGATGATGATATAGCAGAAGAGAAAGAACAATGAATTTGGATTTAGAAAATCTAGGTTCAGAGTCTCACTTGCTTGCTAGTTATTTCCCCTTGGGGAAATAACCTCCCCCCTCCAATTTTGGAGATGAGGTAACTGAGGCTGAGAGAAAATATGCAATTTCCTGAAGTTTTCAAAACTAGAAAGTGTCAGAGATAGGTATTAAATTAGGTCTTTTTGACCTCAAAACCAATGTTCAATAACCACACAGAGCACCCAAGGTTTTGTTATTGTTGTTTTTAACATAATGTATTTTTTAAATGATGCTTATTGCTACAGCTCATCTATATTTGAAAACTTACATGGCTTGTGATCAGTTGCTATCAACCACTTGTGACTCAGTTTCTCTTTAGGCTGTAGTTGAATTCTTGGGTCTTGAATATTCTTTTTCTTTCTAGGCATATTTTGTAACTGGATCCACAAGAATCATTTTTCTTGAGTCAAAACAGAATATCTTCTCACGTATTTTCGTACAGATAGTCCTCTTTTTATTTTTCTCCTCTTATCCAATCACGCTTCTTTACTTCTTCCAAAACTCTGTCCTGATCTGTAATTAATAAAGTGACATGTGTTTCAACATTTTGACTAAACATTCCCTTTATCATCTTGGTTTATCTGAAACCTGATGCTCAACTGAAGACCCTACATCTATTGCATTTCCCTCCAGTTGAAAATGTAAATCTTCTTACACTACATGGATCTCATGACATTTGAGTGTGCTTGAAATCCTCCTACTGACCTTTACCAAATTCAGAACATTGTAATTCTACTCTCTCATAAATCTCTCACTTTGTGAGTCATGCAACTTGCCTGTACCACCTTCACTTTCACCTCATCCATAGAACTCCTTCATGTATTCTTTATTCTTCAACAAATTTGGAATATGGTTTGTAGTCTTTCTTTCTGTGGAAACTCCAATCATCGTGAGTGGCTTTAAAATCTATACTGAGACCTCGTGAAAAATCTGACATCTCAGTTTTCTGAACATCTGAAATACCATGACTTGTCTTACTTATCTCTGTACTTTGGCCGGATGATGGGTGATTACATACTGACTGAGTCTTATTACTTTACTCTTCCACCTGAAAAAAATTGTGAATTTAGCCATTTTGCGTTATGACCTTAGCTTTCTTTTGTTTTCTCAATTTCTTGCTGAATTTATGCCCAACTGTACACCAAATTCATGTGGATCAGCTTCTGCTATTGTGTTCACAGTTCTGATACACTGTCATGTCACTCACTCTCTTCTCAAAATTCTAAATTCACTTGCCTTTTTCTCTTTTCGCTCCATCACATAACAAATCCTACTACTGGATAATTTAACTATCTACATTGCCTTGCCCAGAGCTGGGATGCAGAGTATTTCTAAGGGAAAAAAAATTCAAATGAGCATATTTACACTATAAATTATCAACAGTCTCAATGAGGTCTTCAACCCCACTAGGCATTTCATTTTTCACTTTCTACAAGTATTTCAATCTCTTTCAACTGTCATCAAACCTCCAATAAGTCATCTTCTTACCATTTCATTTTCCACAAATGATTTCATATACCACTTTACAGAAAAAAAAAAAAAACTGAGCAAATAGATGGGAACCACTTCAACGTTCAAGAAGCATGCCACAAATTTGTCAATATTTCTAACTATTTTTTTCTTCTTTCCTTCTCTTTTCTTTCTCTTACAATGTAGGAGGACTAAAAGAGACTATGTAACTTGTCAAAAGTCACACACAATTGTGGGTGAACAAGAATTTGAACCTGATCTTCCTGCCTTCAAAGCCCATTTCCTTACCACTGAAATAGTCTAAATACCATGGAGAGAGATTATGTGAGTAGCTATAGTGTCTTTTATTGAATTTAAGAGGTCAATTTTGCTGCATTCCCCCATTTTCTTGCTCTGATAAAAACTATGCTGTAATTTTATTTCACTTATAGTGATTAAGAAGTCTAATAATATCATTTGTATAAAGGAATAAGGAAAACCAATAATTCATAATAGTGTAGAGACTAATATTCAACATACATTTACTTTGGTCAGTAATCTATTTAAAAAGCCCAGTTTTGTTTCTTTGAAACTCCAAAGGATCTAGTACAATGTGATTTATTCCTGAAACACTGTGAAATTAATGAAAATATTATTTGTGGGGAAAAATGAGTTTACTTGCATTTTTAATAGGTTTTGCTTGTAGCAGCAGCTGTGCTTATATCAAGAATATGCCATGCTGAAAAATGAAAGCTTATTTCTGTTGTTTTTCCTTTCCTTCCCCTTACATTTGTTTATCATTTTGAAAGAAGTGAAAATAATTTTTAATTATTTTATTATACTACAGGAGGAAGAATAATAGGGTGCCTGGAAATGCAGCCATGCCCAACGCACTCAATACCATTTAGGTGATTATCCCAGTCACTTGAGTTTGCTCAAATACTGTTAATCACAAGAGCTCCATCAATCCTAACTATCAAAATTACATGAAAATTGGTTTCAGCTCTTCCAGAAGGGAGTGAGTCAGGATTTTACTAGGCAGGTGGGTTATCCAAATCACTCAGTTGAAACTGGGATATATTCTTCCTCTGACATGTTTCAGACTTACAGGTAAGTACATGCAAGGATGAATCCTTGAGGCATATTCTAACAGTGCTTCCTGCAGACTATCCTTGCTCCATTACTCAGTACTGCCTAGGAATGGTTGTTTAAGCAGCTTCATTTATCCACAAGGGTATATTGAGAGAAAGGATTAAATGCCCTTTTCACATTCACTATATCTATGACGTTTGCGTAATGCAAGCAGAAAAAGATTGTAATAATAGAGAATAATAATATTAAGAAGGTTTGCATTATATTTTCAATAAACCAGCATTAGGTAATTTTGCTCTAACAGTATTGTAATGCCCTCAAAACAACTGTTTACCAGTGCTTTTCGAATCCACCTAGGCTTTGGCATCAAACTTACCAGCTTTAATTCTTTAGCTTTCATTATCTATCTCTTTTGCCTTTCTTGAACATTAGTAGACAGATTGACTCTAGTATATTTGTGTCTCTCCCATTTTTCATTAGTTCTCAAGGGTCACTCTTTCTCAAACATGTTTCCAAGCATACATTTGCAAGTTCTCTTGTCTTATAGAAAGAGTTCTGAATTTAGATTCAGAAGACCTGGCTTTAAGTCTTGGATCTGCTCCTCGGCTCATGCAGGTCTTAAGGCAAGTCACATATCACTGCTGCTCTTATTTGTATAATGAAAATAAGAATACATTGCTCAGACAACTATTTTAACAATTAGGTGGAATAAGATCCAGGTAATGGCATAGTATTTTGAAGAATAGAGTACAGCATATGGATAATATTAAATCACCATATACACATAAATGACTTTGTTAATGAGAATCTGTTAGTGTCCTTAAACACCAAATGTTTAGACTAAGCATGTTGGCTCATTTTATTAGTCAATGCTTTCATACTGTGTCTCCAATTATCTTGAACTCAGCTTGCCTTTAGTTGATATTTGACTTAATTATTCAGTCCAAAAGTGATTCTCTCTCTCTCCCTCCTGCTCTTTCTCTCTCTCTCTCTCTCACTCTGTCTGTTGTTGTCAAAGACAGAAGACACATAGGAATAGATTTTCCTGTTAACCTTGCATTAAGCCTTAAGATAAGCTATTATTCATTCTACTTCCTGATTGAGAAGGAGCCTACAGCCTATTTGTGATTTGATATCTTGTGCAAATCTCATTTCATTATGAAATTTAAATTTTCTTACACTATTTATATAGGCTGTGACTCTCTTTTAGATAGCCTTTCTTTTCCAATGTTTATGCTGGTTAATTTGAAAGTTACCTAAACAGAGAAATTCATGTGCAGCTACACTAGTTTCCTTTAAAATCCAAGTACTTAGGTGCTTTTCAATTAAGATTACTAAAAATGGATTTTTTTCTGTTCAGAAGTGGCATATTATGTGCCTGGTATTGGTGATGTGGAGATAAAACATAGTTTTTCAAGCATGTTCAGTAGATAACAATCTAATGGGAAAGAGAAAAATAAATGGTTACTATGATTAATGATATAGAAGCTGAGAAAAATAATGCAGCTCAGATTGGGCAAATCTGGATTGTTGAGGGAAGTTTTCTTACATGAATTGACACCTGAGTTAGGTTTAGAAGGATGAACAGAAGGAAAATATTTTTAAAATGAAGTGGAGACAGCTATGAAGAGGCATGTATGAGGAAAAGTGTTCACAAGCACGGACAGGAGAGTTGGGGGCTTCAGAAAGTCCTCCCCTTAACCTTGAGGCTGCAAGTCAGTTTTTGCAAGAGTGAGGAGGAAGCTGCAGGCCTCCTTTTGGCATAGCTTTCATCCCTGCTTACGTCCCTCTCTCAAGGATGCCCTTGATTCTTAAATACATCACTTAATATTATCTGTCTTCTAGGCCTTTTCCTCTTGTTTAGAATATGTGGTTGGTTATCAAAATGCCTGTATCTCCATATTTCTCTTAGCATTCCTTTCACCATCTTGTCTTATTTAAAACTGTCTCTCCTTTGAGGACATTGCTCTCCTAAATTTTATACAAGTGATAACTTTTATCTTGATATATATAAGCAGTACCTATCACAGAAATTAGCCAGGACATATCTACCTGAAACATTAGACATGTATTATCATTCCTTGTTGAAACACTTTCTTAGCTTAACTTTCCTTTAGCTCACCAACTCTATGTCTCAGTCTTCTAAGCTCATTCCTTTTTATCTATTCGTCTTTTTTGTGTGTGTTTGTGTGGCATCTTAAAACCAGTATGTCCAAATCCAAGATCCTTATATTTTCTCCCCAACTCTGTCTTCCTATTTCAGTTAAAGACAGCAAATCCAGTTGATTGGCTACTTATGTCTAGATTTTTCCTTGACTCTTCTTTCATTTTCACACTTCAAGTTCAATTAGTCAGATTTACCTTCCAAATACGTCCAGAATTTGGCCATTTTCATCTCCTCCACTGCTATTTTCCTGGTGAAAGCCACCATCATCTTTTCTGGACTCTTACTATCTTTGTAGTGGTCCTCAGATCCTCCTGCTTCTGCCGCTGCCTTTTCTATCCTCGAATCAAATCTTAGAGGAAGTAGCCAGAGTGATAGTTTTCAATGAAAGATAGATCTCATTGGTCTTTTGCTAAAAATTCTCAAATGGCTTTCCAAGTCTTCTGAAGTAGAACCCGAAGCTTTAAATGCCCTGCATATACTGGCCATCATTAAGCCTCTTAGTGCATCATCTCTTACTCTCCCCCTTGCTCACTCTGTTTCAGCCACAGTGGCCTCGTGCCGTTCCTCAGCCTCTCAGAGTCCAGGTATGTTCTTAGCCTAGGGCTTTACACTTGACATTCCATTTGCCTAGACCGTCTTTACTCCAGCTGTCTGAGAGCTAGCTCCATTTCTTCCTTCCGGCCTTTGCCCAGATGCCTTCTTTTCAGCTAAGCCTAGGACCATCTTATTAAAACAACACATCTGACACACACATACTTTCTTCTCTTCTATGCTTTATCTCTGTTGTGCTTATCACTATAATCTATAATTCATTAATTTGTTTTTATTTTTCTACTGGTACCTGAGGTCTATGGGGCTATGATTTTTGTCTGCTATTTAATTACATCTGTAGATCCAGAATCTAAAAAGATGCATGACAATAAAAGAGATAAAATGAATAAGTAGTTCTTAAAACAATAAACAGCAAAACTATAAAAAAATGACTAGGAGGGGCCAGCCCAATGGCATAGTGGTTAAGTTCACACACTCTGCTTCGGCACCCCAGGTTTTGCAGGTTCAGATACTGGGTGTTGACCTACACAATGATCATCAAGTCATGCTGTAGTGGCATCCCACATACAAAATAGAGGAAGATTGGCACAGATGTCAGCCCCGAGACAATCTTCCTCAAGCAAAAAGAGGAAGATTTGCAACCAATATTAACTCAAGGCCAATCTTCCACACCAAAAAGAAAAAAAAAAAAAACCCTAGAAAATATAATAAAAAGAAGGCATATAATTTACAGGAATTTAAAAAACTCACTTACTGGAATTAAAATACAATGAGAAATAAAAAATTTCCAGTATTCTTGGAGACCCTTCTTGTCTCCTCTTTCAATCACTCTCCCTTGTATCTTCCCCAAGGGTGACAGTTATCCTGACATTCACATTATGCTAAATTTACATTTACATTATACATTACATTAACACTAAAGGTTACTTTTGCCAACTTTTCTTAACTTCACAGAAAGGTAATCATATGGTCTATATTTCTACATTGTTAATTTCTTTAGCTAAGATTATTTTATGGGATGCAGCACATTGTTGTATGTAGCTATAGTCTCTATCTTTTCATTGTCATAATATTTCATTCAGTGAGTATACAACTATCTGTCTGTTCTAATGTTGACGAACATTTGTATGGTTTCCAGCTCTTTGGCTCTCATTAATAATAAAGTATGGACATTCTTGTACATGTCTTTGGCGTCCATGTAGAGGGTAGTATCTGTGAAGGAAACTGAGAAGGGTTTCTGGTCTACAAATCATCTACAGTTTTATTATCTGTGTGGTAGCTAAACGGGTGTCCTGTCTAAATTCTTATTCTACTCAGTCTCAACCACAGCAGCTCCCCGTTCCTGGCAGGAGTTGAGGATTCTTTCAACAACTCTAGCTTTGGCTATGTGTATCCACTGTAAAGAGCCTAGAATCTTTTTATCCTTCAAATTTGAATTGATTGCAACCTATGTCTTTTATGGGCATCAGTATATAAAAAGTCCAAAAAGCTAACAGAATACCTAAGATCATCACAAAACTAACCCCACATGCCCAAAATTAAAATAAAATAGAAAACAAGGCAAACCCCAACACGAGAGCAGCCATCTTATGCAAAATCCTATTCCCACAATCAGGAACGTTGTGTCGTCAAAGATCATTGCAGAAATGTTGTGATGACTGAGGACAGGAGTGACAGAAAAAATCTTGCTGGTAAACATTTGCTGGTATTCAGATCATCTACGGCAGCTGCTCTGAGCTTATAACATGTGATGTTAAACTCACCCGAAACCAATATCCTATCAAGAGGTTAATAATAGAATTACACATTTTTATATGTGTGAGAAAATTTCAATAATGTATGTTATCTTTTTCAGAATATCATTAATTAAAAAGTTTATATTTGTACAATGGTTTTCCATATATTCAACAATATGATATATTACGCAATTAAATAAACTATGCTTTCACACATACATTACCCCATGAAAACTTTAATATGTTCTTGGAAGAAAGTATCCTTATTTTCATTCAACAGAAGAGAGCAGATCCTGTTTTTAGCATAGTCCCCATCGCTATACTATCCCTTATGGTAAAGGAAGGAGGAACAAAGAAGTTATGCTGTTTGTGAAAAGCCACATAATGTTCTCTGAGAACATTCCTGAATGTAATTAAAAACAAAAAAATTAAAGACAATAATACATATTAAACACATGACTATTGATCCCCTTGTGATAGATAAGAATCTTAAGAATCCAAAGGAATAATTATTGCTTCTCGGCCTTTGGCTAAAATCAAACGCAGAATAATATTAATTCATTCTTTCACTCATTATCCACTCATCATATATACATATATTTTTGTCTTTTGGAAACTCTGTGGTGTGTCAGGCACCGTTCTGGGTACTGGAGACATAAAAAGAACAAAACAAAGTTCCTGCCTAATGAAACTTGTGATCAATTGGGGAAGACAGATAATATTTCAGATAGTAATGGTTGCATAACACATGACATAAAAATGTAAAGGTTTAGACACTCACATACGCACACATGCACACAACTACATATGTATTTAGCTTACATCTCTGCAAGTTGACAATTTGAGTCAGACCCAGATGTCGCAACTCCTCACCTGGACCTCCTCACTCACCTAATCTCAGCGAGGTCTGTTCGTACAACTGTGATGAGCTGGTGGGTTGGATGGGGCTACTGGCTTATGATGGCCTTGGCTTCTCAGATGGGAATCACACTTCACCTGGTCTCTTAGTGACTAGCAGGCTAGCCTGCGATTATTTACATGGTGGCAGTATTCCAAGAGCAGTGACAGAGCAAAGACCAGTGTTAGGGTACTTTTCAAATCACTGTTTGTCTCATGTTTACTACTCTACCATTGGCCAAACAAGCCAAATTGCCAGTTATAAGAATCAGTGTGTTAGAGGCTACCCAAGTGCATTAATACAGGGAGGTGTGAACAAATAGGAAAGTCATTATTACAGCAATGTACCATAGATAATAAATAAGCAAATGAAGGAATGAATGCTTTCATACATATGTACATACCTTTAGCTGAGAAATACCAAACTGTCTAAAATAATGACCATTTGGCCATCCTAAATTGGGCAAATGTGAACTTGAAGTTATCAGAGATTTGACTCAGTTATGCAAGGCATTTTGTTTTGCATGTGCTCGCATGTATACCCAGACTTTGGGGAAACAAAGCATATTACTAAAACATTTTATATGTGTAAGAAACTGGTTATGCAAAGATCATTAAGAATTATTTTTACTTTTAAGAAGTTAAAATTATACTGGTGGAGACACAAATTTAAACATATTATTACAAACAATATTATAAGATTAGTCATAACATAAATAAATTATTGGAGTTAATAATTTCACTGGAAGTAGTTGAACTTTACTGTTATGTAGCACAAAATATTCAACCATACTCTTGATAAAATATAGAAGCTCCTATTCTCTTTCAAAATGAAGTGTTTAGATAAAGGAAGATGCTATGGGAAAACTTCTATCTCCTAGCTTGTCACTGACATGAAACAGACACTGAAATATTGAAGCAAAGCTTATTACAAATGTCATAGACATTTTCTAACAAGTTTTCTTATCATTAGTTTGAAAATCTCCCAAGCATAATTTATATGTGTAATAGTAGAGAGTGGAAAAGAGTTTGTTCTCTGTGCTAAGTGAATGGAGGGGTTTCATAATCTTCACGTCTCTATCACTAGTGAATGATGTTTTCTGTTCAATTTACAGGTGAAAATATCCCCATTTCTTCAAGAATGGATAAGAAATAAATACAAGGCATAGAGTTATTGTTATTCACATTTACATGATATATTACAGAAGTTGACAAAACTTAGGAAAAGTGGAAAGCCCTTGGTATTGTCAATATGACCACTGAACTGGAATACACAGGCTGTTCTCCAAATAGGCAACGTTGAGAAAGTCCCTTAAGGGCTTTGCCTCCCTCATTTCTATAATGAGGGTTCTTAAAATAATTAAATATAATAACGGGGAGGTACCAAATTTCTTCTTTAGTTTTTTTAGATTACTTTAGAAATTTATACCACATTCAATGTTCAATTCACTGAATCTTAGCACTTAACACTGAGGATTATAAAATTCCCAAATGTATAGTTCCTTCAAGGACCATATAGCCTCCTGCAGAGCATCTGAAAGATTTAATTTGTTAGGAACATGGAGTAAGGCCAGTGTCTACCAGATTTCATTTACAAGAATATCATGTGAATGGGAATATTCGGTGAATTAATTATGTGAAGGAAATATGTGCAAAGAAGTTTCTAATTAAGGCTTTGATGTAAGTGTTGTAGAAAATACAGTAACGTATTCGAAGTGCTGGTTATTCTAGACGGCATGCTATTATTTTCCCAATAACCTGTATTTCAAGGTATGGTAAAAAGAATACTGAATTGGGAATCAGAAGATTTGGATTCTGACACATGCTCTCGTAATAATATATGCCATTAGGGAAATTACATCACCTCTATCAGATGCAATCTTCTTGATTTCTTTCCCTTCCGCTGAGTGCCAGTTTTCTTACTTGGAAAGTGAGTAGGTTGAACTAAATAAAATTACAGATACCCTCTACTTTCTCTTTCTATGACTCTAGTGTCTCTTCAATTTTCTTCTAGAAGGAAAGAGCAGCAGTGGCCTGTCAACCCTAGCATTGGAGAAATAATTTGACCAAAATTTGATTACTCTTGTTAAATTATTAATCCAGCTCAGATGTAGCCAATTGCACAAAAGACATGGATATTGGAAGAAAGAAATGTAAGCTTGCAAGAATTCAATAAGGCTTTAGGTATTTGCTCATGTTCTTTGAGATAATTGACATTCAATATCTGTTTCTAAGAAAACGACTATCAAAGCTAGTTTTTGTTGCCCAATGTTTTATTTAATAAATATATAGAATTGGAGATATGCTTGCCAGTATTCTTTCTCAGGATCTTGACGTCAAAGGAATTTCCTCACCATGTTTAGTTGCTCATATTCCTCGTTTTCTTTCTCTCCATCCATAATTCACTGAGCATCTGAAGGTGTGTTTTGTGTGTGTGTGAATGCTGTGATTTTTTGTTGAATTAACACTTGTTAAGTACAGCCCCAAGCTGTTGGATGGTGAGCAATGGTTCAACAAAAGACAGCAAGGGAAAGTGAAGTAGAAAAACTTATTACTCACAGGTACTGGAGGAGGTCCAGAGCGTTCTTTGAGAGGCTACATGTAAAGGTCAAGGCAGGGCGCAGGCAAAGAGGGAGCAGCAGGACCTGGGGCATATGCCTATATTAGGGTTTGTGAGTGGAGTGCTTTGGGGTAAATGGGGCTAAGGCTGAATTAGTCAATTCAAATCAAAAAGAGTGGGGTTTTGGAAAGCTCCGCGATGGTCTTATCTAAGGAGTGTACGAAGTGAAGAAGCCAGGAAGCAGGAGAGACTGTTTATCACAAGGGGCATTGAGGGAGTCATGTCAGGAACTTACACTTGCTTGTGACTCTGTGGGCTGTTATTTAGGGCGTGTGCTTGTGAGACGGGTGTCAATTCAGGCCACTAAGCTACACAAAATGAATACCAAGCACCAATACCATGGACTAGTTTAGCTAAACTCTCAACGGTGAGAGACGGGGAGAGAGAGAGAGAGAGAGAGAGAGAGAGAGAGACTGCTTCTGTCAATTGCTTTTTTTCAAATTAATCTGAAACGAAGGGTTGGGGGACTACATAAAAGAAAAAGTCTTAGACTTGTGCTGTTAGTACTTTTCCCATTCATGCATCACACTGCAGAGGCCACCTGTATGGGAACTGGGTGACTCTCCATCTGATAATACACAGCAAATAACAGGTATATTTTAAGTCAGCTAATAGTCACTTTCTAATTTAGATTGATAGCTTCCTTCTTTTTGCCTCTTTATTTTGTTCCACTTAATATCTCCACATTTCTTCAATGTACAGTTTTAATCAACTTTATTGAGAGATGATTTGCATACAGTAAGTGCACTAATTTTAACTGTAAAGTTCAATTGCTTTTGACAATTGTGATCACCCTTGTAACCAGAATCATAATCAAGATATAGAATATTTGTGTCATCACATATGCTTCTGACTGTTCTTTCAAATCAACCTGACTCTGGCCCCTGGAAACCACTGATTTGCTGTCACTGTAAATTAGTTTAGCGTGTCCTATAATTTGATAGGAATGGAATTATGCAGTTTTACTCTAATGTATCCTGCTTCTTTCACTCAACATAATGTTTTTTAGATTCAATCACATTGGTGCATGCATCAGTATTTTGTTATTTTGTGTTACTGAGCAGGCTGCCCTTCTTTAGCTATACCAGAAGCTGTTTATCCATCTGCCTATTGACGGACACTTGAGCTGTTTCCTGTTGTGGACTAAGAATAAAGCCACTAGGAAAATCCTCATTGAAGTCTTTGTGTAGACCAATATTTTCCGTTCTCTGGATAAATGCAGTGGAATGAACTGGCTGGGTTGTATGGCAAGCATATTTTAAATAATAAAAAAATGCCAAACTGTTTTCCAAAGTAATTTTATCATTTTACATTCCCACCAGCAATGTTTGAGAGTTCCAGTTGCTCCACATCTTTGCCAAAGTTGATATTATAATTCTTTTTAATTTTAGCCATTTTAATTAGGGTATAGTTGTTTAAATTGATGTTCTTCCAATGAATAATAATGTTGAGCACTCTTCAGATGTATACGGCTATTTTTATATTTTGTTTTGTGCAATAGCTATGGAGGGCTTTGCTCTATATTTATGATGTTTGTGTTCTCATTACTTATTTGTAAGTATTTATATATTTATATATATATCTTTATATATATTGGCTGCAAGTACATAGTCATATATAATTTATAAATAATAGTAATAAATACAATGTTTAATAATTTATAAGAATAACATGTAAATAATGTTTGTCTAGTCTGTGGCTTGCATTTTTCTGGAATACAGGCATACCTTATTTCATTGCACTTCACTTTACTGTGCTTCACAGATATTGTGTTTTTTACTAATTGAAAGTTTATGGCAACCTTGCATCGAGCAAGTCTGTTGGCACTGTTTTTCTGACAGCATTTGCTCACTTTGTGTCTCTGTGTCACGTTTTGGTAATTCTCACAATATTTTGAAACTTTTCCTTTTATTATATTTTTTATGGTGATCTTTGATCAGTGATTTCTGATGGTACTATTGTAACTATTGTACTATTGTTTTGGGGCACCACAAACCCCGCCTCTCTAAGGTGGCAAACTTCATCAATAAATGTTGTGTCTGTTCTGGCTGCTCCACTTCCTGGCTGTTGCCCCATCTCTCTCCCTCTCTTCATGCCTCCCTGTTCCCTGAGACAGAACAATATTGAAATTTGGCCAATTAGTAACGCTACAATGGCTTCTAAGCGTTCAAGTGAAAGGAAGAGTCACATATCTCTCACTTGAAATCAAAAGCTAGAAATGCTTAAGCTCAGTGAGGAGGGCACGTTGAAAACTAAGATAGGCCAAAAGCTAGGTGTTTGGCACCAAACAGATAGGCAAGTTGTGAAGGCAATGAAAAACTTCTTGAAGGAAATTAAAAATACTACTCTAGTGAACACACGAATTACAAGAAAACAAAACAGCCTTATTGCTGATAGGGAGAAAGTTTTAGTGGTCTGGCTAGAAGATCAAAGAGAATTTAAGATTCCTTTAAGCCAAAGCCTAATCTAGAGCAAGACCCTAACCATCTTCAACTCTATGAAGGCTGAGAGAGGGGAGGAAGATGCAGGCTCATGAGGTTTAAGGAAAGAAACCAACACAAAAGTGCAACATGAAGCAGCAAGGGCTGATGTAGAAGCTGCAGCAAGTTCTCCAGAAGATCCAGCTAAGATCATTAATGAAGGTGGCTACACTAAACAACAGATTTTCAGGGTAGGCAAAACAACTTTCTCTTGGAAGAAGATACCATCTAGGACTTTCATAGCTGGAGAGAAGTCAATGTTTGTCTTCAAATCTTTAAAGGACAGGCTGGCTCTCTTGTTAGGGGCTAATGCAGTTGGTGACTCTAAGTTGAAGCCGATGCTCATTTACCATTCCAAAAATCCTAGAGCTCTTAAGAATTATGCTAACTCTACTCTGCCTGTGCTCTGTAAATGGAACAACAAAGCCTGGATGACAGCTCATCTGTTTACGGCATGGTTGGCTGACTACTTGAAGTCCACTTTTGAGAGCTACAGCTCAGAAAAAAAGACTCCTTTCAAAATATTACTGCTCATTCACAATGTACCTGGTCACCCAAGAGCTCTGATGGAGGTGTGCGTTGTGAGGTACAATGAGATTAATGTTGTCTCCATGCCTACTAACATAGCATTTATTCTGTGGCCCATGGATAAAGGAGTAATTTTGACATTCAAGTCTTTTTATTTAGGAAATCTGTTTCATAAGGCTGTAGCTGCCATAGATAGTGATTCCTGTGATGGATCTGGGCAAAGTAAATTGAAAGCCTTCTGGAAAGGATTCACCATTCTAGACACCATGAAGAACATTTGTGACTCATGTGAAAAGGTCAAAATATCAACGTTATCAGTAGTTTGGAAGAAGTTGATTCCAGCCCTCATGGATGACTTTGAGGGACTCAAGACTTCAGTGGAAGAAGTAACTGCAGATTTGGTGGAAATGTTAATACAACTAGAATTAGAAGTGAAGTCTAAAGATGTGACTGAATTTCTGCAATCTCATGATAAAACTTTAACGGATGGGGAGTTGCTTCTTATGGATGAGCAAAGAAAGTGATCTTTTTGAGATGGAATCTACTCCTGGTGAAGATGCTGTGAAGATTGCTGAAATGACAACAAAGGATTTAGAATATGACACAAACTTAGTTGATAAAGCAGTGGCAGGGTTTGAGTGGGCTGACTCCAATTTTGAAGGAAGTTCTACTGTGGGTTAAATGCTATCAAACAGCATCACATACTACAGAGAAATCATTCATGAAAGGAAGAGTCAATCCATGAGGCAAATTTCATTGTTGTCTTATTTTAAGATATTGCCACAGCCACCGTAACCTTCAGTAACCACCACCTTAATCAGCCACCAGCCATCAGCTATCAACATTGACGCAAGTCCCTTCACCAGCAACAAGATTACAACTCGCGTAAGGCTCAGATGATGGTTAGCCTGTTTTAGCAATGAGGTATTTTTTACTTAAAGAATGTACATTGTCTTTTTAGACATAATGCTATTGCACACTTAATAGAGTACTGTATAGTGTGAACATAACTGTTATATGTACTGGGAAACCAAAAAGCTTCTTGAGACTCATTTTATTGCAACATTCGTTTATATTGCCGTGGTATGGAGCTGAACCCGCAATATCTCTGAGGTATGCGTATATGTTTTACAATCAGCAAAACTTTTTACCATTCATGAATTCCAATATTATGTGTATATTACCACTATTTATAAATCATATGTAACAAAGGACTTCCAACTTATTAATTTTCTTCTGTCATTGTTAGTGCTATTGTACCCTTTATAAAGGAAATCTTTGCCCACTCCAAGGCCATAAAGATGTTTAATAACTTTAGCTTTTTATTTAGGTTCATGATTAATTTCAAGTTAATGTTTGTATGATGGGAGGTCAGGGATAGGATAATTGTTTTCCATACAGATGCCTAGTTGTTTCAACACTATTCGTGTATAGAGTATCTTTTATACACTAAATTACGCTTGCATATTTGTTGAAAATCAATTGACAGTGAATGCGTGCATTTACTTAAGAGCTCTCTAGTTTGTTTCAACGATCTACATCTGTCCTCACAAATACCACACAGTCTTGATTACAGTGACGTTAACATAAACTCTGAAGTCAGATACTGCAGGTCCTTCAACTTTGCTTATCTTTACAGAATTATTTTGCCGACTGTATTTCCTTTATAGATTCAATTGAATTTTGAAATCAGCTTGCCAATTTTTTAAACAAAACATGCTGAGATTTCAGTGGAGATAGAATTGAAACTACGGAATAAAATCAGAAGGACAGAGCTAGGTCCTATTACAAAATGCGCCTTCAGATCTTTAGAAAATTCTTCATTCTGGAGATTGCTAAATCTTAGATAGATATGTTTGCCATTTGGAGTAATGGTTTAGAGTACAGCCCTGAGAGGGATTTCTTGAATTTGATCTTATTGTACTGCTTATTATTTAGATGAACTTGAGAAAGTTGTTCAACCTCTTTGCCTTAGTTTTCTGTTTGTCCAGTGGGAATAATAATAGTGACTACCTTGAAGGTATGTTGTAAAGATTCAATTAGTCAATATTTGTAAAGCAGTTACGACAGAACCTGACAAATATTAACACCATATAGATGTGTGCAGTTTTTTGTTTTCATTTTTTTGTTTTGCTTTTGCTATTGAAATAATTGCTGTATTCATTGCCATTTTTCCATGAAAGCCAAGAAAAAAGTTACTAATTAATAATAGGCTGCAGACTCAGGTAAAGTTTTCATGTTTTGCAGTGTAAAGTAAACACCATCGCGGGCTCTACATCCTCTTAGTGGATCTGAAAGTAGTTACGAAGTACGAGGGATGTTATGCATGGGAACACAGAATGGAATTAATAATGCTGGAATGTGTAGAACTAACATAGAGACATAATAAGATTAGAAATAATTAAAATAATATCCCTTTCAGAAGCAGTGAGACAGTTAACCACATATTCTTGAAATACATATTTATGTTTGTTAGTGCCCCACCTTACCCTTTCTTTCCTAAGATCCAGATACCACATGGTAAAAGTGGAGCCTTGGGTAGGGAAGGATTCATTGAAATTTAAGAATCTGGAGAGATGGCTTTTATTCTTTGGTAAGAAGCATCCTTGGTGCTGCTGTGGACCTGTCAGACGGAGAGCACCTTGGTCTCATGGGCTGGCATGCACGCAGCTAGCTTTCCCTTGAAGGTTGTTGTGCCTAGAGATCATCACCGTTCCTCCTTAAGTTAAGGGCCTAGGAGGCAGTTTAGGAAGTCTGCAGCTTGCTCTAGGGTTGAGAAAGAAGGTAAAAGGAGCTTTATTTTTCTTTTTCTCTTCGCTTTCTATTCCAGTTACCGAAGGAGAAAAACATGGGTAACTTTTATGTCTGTCTATATTTCTCAGATTCAGTGACTTTTCAGAAGAAGAAACCTCTAACTACATAATTTTGATTCATCAGAGGGAAAATGAACTGACAGTTGCTACTGATCTTTAACACTGAAATGTTAAAAAGCTTATTAACAGCAATAAATTAAAATAAGGGATCAAAAATTCAGAATTTGTTCGCAAGGAAAACAGGTAGCTGGTCTTTTGTGGCATTATGATTTTCCTAATATCACAGGTCAACGAAGAAGAGTGTCATTTATTATGATCTGAAAGAGCAAGGACTGTATCAGATATAGCTGTCACATTCAGATACTGGAAAGTTTTTAACGGCTTCTTTGTTAATGAGATGGTCTCATTACAAATCTGCTTATCTGTGATTGCCCCATCAAAAAGATTGATGACAGAGGGACTACAAATAGAATGGAGATTTCAGACGTAACAGTAGGAAATTTGTGACATACTTTCTGACATCACATAACAAAGTTGTCTAGTGTTTGTTAGCTATAATAAAGGCAAGGTAACACAGAGGAAATAAACTTGGAATGGGCTTCGAAGGCATAGGTTTATAGTCCAGATTCACTCCTTGCTTGTTGAGGAAACTGAGATATTACACACCGTTTACTGAGATCTGGTTTCTGTAATGTTAAAGTAGAAATAATAAAGCTTTTGCTCTCTGCCCTCAGAAAATTATTTTAAAATATAAATAAGATAATGTATGTAAAAAAATTCTGTAATCCATTACACTAGATGGTTTCCATCTTCAAGGATAGCGTGAATATGCTTGAGAGTAAATTTAGCTCTTTACTTGAGGATCAGGCAAGTCTGCCAAAACCAACAAACTCTGCCAATAGCAGTAGCTAGTAACTAAGGGTCTGGCTATACATATTCGTATATTAAGGAAAAATCACTAGTCATATTGTAATGTTCTCTGGCGCCCTTACACATCTGCCAATGGAGGATCTCTGAACCCAGAATGAAAATGCATTAAGTTACTTGGAATTTCAAATAGACCAAAAGCTGGGCATGTGTCCATCATGTCAGACTGCATTCTGGAAAACTATTTAGCAATATTGGTTCTTCATTAAAAATCTAGACATAGCTTAATTATTCATGACCCTGGTTCACTATTTTTCCGTTTGTGACACAGAAGATTGTTAATTAACTCATGCTATTTTGACTGTCACCAATGCTCACAGGCTAGTTTGCAGGCAGGAAACATAGCAAGCAAGGACCATATAAAGCAGCATAGTGTATTTGTGCCTGTGTGTTTTCCTTCCAAATTTAATTTATTAGATTACATATGCTTGCATTTCATTATGAGATCATAAAATGCAATATACTCTATAAATATCAATGTGATGCAGTACCTAAATTACATTTAAACTATGCCGAAGACAACCACCACAAAGCAATGAAAATTAAGTCTCTTATGATAACAAAGGAATTCAGAGCAAAAAGAAGACTTCTTTTGAATGTAGCACAGATACCACGTCTGCCTGTCAATAAGAGTAAACTTAATAAGAATATGTAACTTAAAATATACTGAAATATGTTTAAATTAAAATAGAATTAAGCAAACAATTATGCTAAAACTAAAATAACACTAAATTCCTTTCAATAAAGAGAGCATATTCAAATATCATAATTTCTACAGGAAACACTCTTACCACAGTCTACCATTTATTGAGTTTTCTACATACCAGCCATCATGTTGAATAGTTTATATAGAATATTTTATTTAATCCTCACAACTAATCCATGACGTAAGTATTAATCTTCTTATTTCAAACCAAAGATGCAAAGGGCCAATAAGAGTAAAATAATTTGAGATCAAGAGCAAGAAGTGGAGTCTGAAGTCTACCCAGGTCAAAGCCATAGCACTATGTTGATGCAGACTGGACCACACGCCATCACTCCTGCACTCCTGGTGGTGGAGGGTGTAAGTTTCTCATTGACTTAGCTTGTCAGTGAGGGTCCTTTCACATATTTCCCATCTGATGTGGCTCCTAACTCACTGTGTTCAGGTTGTAAGCCTTCTTGTAATGAGTTCACTCCCTTTTCTGTTTTAAATAATATCCTTTTGTCCTTAACAGCAGCCCTATTAGTGCTTTAGCTATGAGGAGATCAGAACTTCTCTACATATTTCTGAACCTCAATTAGTTTTATTAAAGTTCACATTGTTCATAGAACATTCTTTTGTTACACTCTTTCGCTCATAAGACTAGAATACTGTCTTTCTAAATTTGAATTTTTCTTTTTAAACATGAAATTGGATTGTGTTGCTGAGAGTTTAGGAATTAAACTTCAAAAGTTGAAATAAATTTTAAGTATCAAGAAAAATTTAATTCTCTTTCTAGATTTGGTAATTTAGTTGTTTATTCAATATTTGAGAAGGTCACAAATATTTGTTGGGGGTGAGTTACTTTGTGGCAATCTGTACTCTGCCACAACATCTAAAATGATATAAAACTGAAAAAAATTATATTCAGTAAAATGTATAATTTCTATATCTCAATGACAGTTTCACATAAGTGTACATATAATTCATACTTGAATCATATAGAAAAAGAACTATCCTGAAAATTTTAGCAACATTCTCCAATTAAACAGATTTGCACCACTCTTCAAAATTATTTTATTTTTCAAGAAAACTCAAAGCAACTCAAACTGCTTAAAAAATAACTGTTTTTATTTTTTTTAATTAAAGTCTGATATTTAGAAAGTACTCTTACTAAATGTATAAAAGCAACCTAGGTGCCCATCAGGGGAGGCATGGATAAAGAAGATGTGGTATTTATACACAATGGAATACTACTCAGTCATAAGAAATGATGAAATCCGGCCATTTGTGACAACATGGATGGTCCTTGAGGGTATTATGCTAAGTGAAATAAGTCAAAGTGAGAAAGTCAAATACCCTATGATCTCGCTCATAAGTAGAAGATAAAAACGACAAACAAGCACATAGCCACAGAGACTGGGTTGGTGGTTACCATAGCAGAAAGAGGGAGGGCAAAAAGGGTGACTAGGCTCACATGTGAGGTGATGGGACTATAATTAGTTTTTGGGTGGTGAACATGATCTAATCTACACATAATTTGAAATATATTACAATGTACATCTGGAAGCTCTATAATGTTATAAATCCAATGTTATTGCAATAAAAAAATGTCTGTAAAATGCAGCTAATATAGAATTTTTAACATATAAGTTTATTTTAAGGAGAAGAACCAGAGCCTATATTCTTTCATTTACTTATGCCAAATGTCTTGAAAACAAAGTTCATGTCTCTGATAGTTTCAGAAAGTTTATCTGTCTACTTATAATTAGAAGCATTCCCTGTGTCCACTGATGCTCTAGACATTGGTAATATGTCAATTTATGTGCTTTTCATGTTGACATGCATAGTTTTGAAGAATGTGAAGAGAGATTTGGACTTGAGTGTCCATCATTATCCTGTGGAAGGTGAGGACATTTTTGATTTCCTAACCCTATATTATTTCTGTACACAAGATCACAAAATATGTTTCAATAGGCTATTTCTCTTAATACTTAGGTTATGACTCAATTTACAGGGTATAATTTCTGAAAAATATAAAGAATGTTAGAGAATTATTCGCTTTTATGGCTACACAGAAAAAGATATTAGCTTAATGTCACTCTCCAGCAAATTCAGGTCCATATCCATAAAGTGAATCAGCCTATAGTAATTAGCACATGATGCGATAAACAAGTCTTTTAGAAAGTTGATTGACTAGAGTTAGATTTCCATAGTATTTTAGCCATTCTTATATTTTGATGAAATAAACAGAAATAAAGCAATGTGATTGAAAGGGATATAGTCTCCCTCAAAAAGGATAGAGTGACTACAGAGTTAATATTTCAAAAATAGGGAAATAAAATAATAGACACTATAAAACATTGATGTGATTTAAACTATGGATGGCAAAGGGAAAAATCTACCACAGCAAAAATAAGCCATCATTTTTATTATGTTCTAGACAATATGTGAAGTGAGTGCTTTATATGGATTACTCTTTTAATTCCTTAGAGCAACCATTTTCTGAGAATTGATGGCATGCAGTTAATTATGGCATAGCTTCAGTAGTAGCTCTTAGGTTGTAGCTCATTTGTTGGATCATTTCTGTACTTCTAGAAGTATTTAACTACCTGTAGTTGTTTCTCTTTCTTGCAACTGAACTGGATTGATATAAGTGCTAAGCTTTGCTTGGTCTTAGGAGGACAAAAGAGAAAGCAGGGAGCAGAAAGCAGGCAGTTATGTGATCTAACTGAGAACCAATAGTGACATTGGTGGTTTGTCTTCTCAGAGATATTGAGAAATTATTTGACTTATGATATGACATATTTTATTGTTGTACTGAACTGGGCTGTCATGAGTTGAATATGTGGGAGTTGAGATGGGAAAGAAAAGAAAACAAAAGGAACTAAAGTTAGTTGAGTATAATAATGAGGCTAGCTCCACTTTTGATTTTTGAGTCCTGACAGATTTCAAGCCCAGCAACTCTCCTTTCCCTTTCTGCCTCAAATCTGGCAAGCTGATAAGAGGGCCCAGGTTCTCCCTCCTTTGTTGCCAGCAGGAAATTTAATTCATGTTAGCCCCAGCCAGAGCAGGAACTGTCACCCCAGGCCTGTGCCCTAACCACCATGAAAGCCAAGCCATTCTCCTTTCTCAGCTCTCAATCCATTTTTAGACAATCTTGAGAGCCAACCCCACTCTCAATATAAAACTTCATTATGTGAGTAATAAACTTTTTTTTTGTGAGGATGATTGGCTCTGAGCTAACTGTGCCAATCTTCCTCTATTTTATATCGGATGCCATGACAGCATGGCTTGATGAGCTGTGCTAGGTCCATGCTCGGGATCCAAACCTGCAAACCCTGGGCCACTGAAGTGGAGCACGAGAACTTAACCACTATACAACCAGGACAGCCTCTAATAAACCTTTTTATACCCTCTTGGTACAAGTGTGGGTCATCAGTCTCAATGTCCAAATCAAATTTAGGATAAAGCTCATCCACAAAATTGTTGTGATGATAACAATCAGCACAGTGAACAGGGTAGCAGGGTGTCTAGATGATGCCCACACCACTGGGAGTCTTCTCTTGCCATGGCATGCTAATTGACCCTGCTGCTTATTGACAAACTTGCACTTTCACCTGTGCTGCTCTGTGCTGTGCTGGCTGAGTCCTCCGGACCCTCTGTTAGAGATTTATCCTAAGTCAGAAGTTTTAGTAATTGGTGAAGAGGGACAAGAGTATGAGAGTGGGGCCTTTTTTTTAAAGTGGTTGATTGTGAGTCTTGACCCAGATCTATCTGTGTGTCTCAGATTGAATTATATACCTTAACGCCGGTGTAAATTGTGAAATATGCTAATCTCAGGAACAACACTCTTACCCTGTGACAATTGGTAGTGTTTCAAACAGAAATTGGCCCCCATTTTGTAGGGTGCTCAGAAGAAAGACCGATATCCTGCAATGTATGGCCCTGTTGGGTGGCTGCTTCTGTGAAAAAGCAGTTATCATGTGATGTCGCAGTCTTTAAAGCAGATGGCTCACTAGAATCCTACAAAATGCCTTTATGCTGATTCTGCTTCTGCTTCTGTCACAACAAGGATCCTCATACTCAGGGTTATAGGGGAAAACACATGACACACTTGTGACAGAACAAATCTTGCTCAAGGCCAGGGTCTGTCAACACGGTAAAGCAACTATAGCCAAGAGGGAATTCCTTCACATTGACAATACTGACTTGCGATCTTCTGGAGGAAGAAACGTATAAAAATCAGCAGAGTAGTAAAGAACTTGCTGAATTATATCCTGAAATAAAACAAACCAAAAAAAGAAGACAAGCAAATGAAAAACATGGATTCGGGGGACAAAACACAAAACTGAAGAGAAGTCTACCATTGGACTCAATAAGCAATTCAAAATTTACTGAAGAAATTTTTGCAACAAAAGGGAAAAGGGAGCTGATTGGCTTTTGCACCTCTACGTAATTCAGAATGATGCTAAATGTCATATAATGAAGATCAAAGATGCCTGGTACTTACTTTTCAGACTATTCCATGTTATTGGAAAACTAGGGAATGAACTTTAATCTGGAGTCTCAAATACAGCCTACGTCGCCGCTCAGTTTCTGGATATCCGAATCCCTCATTTTACTTAGAAAACAATAGGTTATATTCACCTCAGCTGTGTAGTTATATGTCGCGATCACCTGCTCTTACGAGGGAGACTCATGCTAGGAAGACAGAGACCTATGACGTTTTCTAGAGTCTAACATGTCTCTGCTACCCACAATAGACAATATCAGCAATGGTTTTTGTCATCATTTTGTAAGAACATCTCTTGGCAGCTGCTTAATATCTAATGAAATGTCAGAAACTAAAGCAACTTAAGAAGCACTCTGAATAGAAAGGAGAGAAAAATAAAATTGGTGATTCCGCTACTAACTTGTCACAAGCAACTGAGTAATTCCCTATTTTCCTTTAATGGTCTCTTATACCAACTATGGTATCTCTTGGCGTGTCTGACTCCTTCAAACTGTCCCTGTTCCCGCAGAGCAGGCTACTTAGAATCATTTACATAGTCAATGTTAGATCATAAACTCTGCTTGGTTTACAATGAGAGCTATGGTATTTACAGGTTATTATTTTAAGAACTTTTTTTTCCAAAATAACACTAGAGTGACATTATGATCCAGTCTATGTAACAGTCTGTGGCGTAACCCTCCTAGATAGATGATGGTTTTTGCTCTGGGCAGGGCACAGACTCCTCTCCCTCCCTTGATTCAGAGTGAGATCCTCCATTGTATAAGATTGTCTTTCCTCCAAAGGCATTATAACATTGAAGAAAGTATTTTCTCTTGCTAATGTCCCAAAAGAGCTATGTAGGGCACTTGGCCAACATTCTTAATTTCTCATTTTATTTTGTCTTCCCTAGCCTTCCCTCTCATCAATATTCACTGTGGTTGACAGTACAACCATACAAATCAAGTTCTAGGAAAGGCTTCCGCTCTCCTATAATCCCCCAAGGCTAACAAACATTCCAAATCATAAATGTTAAACAGCATTTTAATCACATAGATATTCCAGAGCAAATCTTTTTCCACAGAAACTGAAAAGTTGGATGATTAATGGTAGTGTTCAGTGAGGGACCATTCTTGACTACAACGGAGAAACAATTATAACCTGGCAATTAGTAGTCACTGAATGTCTAATTTATTCATTCAGCAAACTTTTTTCTGAGAGGTTACTAAGTGCATGGTTGTATTCTAGCTGATAAGGATGCAACAATGAGCAAAACAGACAGAAATCCCCAACCACACAGACCTGGGTGATGCTGCCCTATTAAATAACTCCAACCTCTTAGAAGTTAAAACAATAAAGGTTTATTTTTAGTACCGTAAAGGTTTATTTCTAGTATAAGTTGAAACTTTATTACAAGTTGGCTGGGGGCTCTGCTGTATGTTCTCACTCTGCGGCCAAGGCCAATTGTGTAGCCACTATTGTTTCTGCCAGTCACAGAGAGAGAAGGAAAGAGAACTATGCAGGGCCTCAGGCCAGTGATCAAATGCTCCAGAACAGAAATGATATACAGCACTATTGCTCACACTTCATTAGCCAGAACTGGTCACCTGATCCCAACCCTACATAGAAGGGCCAGGAAGCGTAATCCTCCCACGTACCTCGGAGATTGAAAGCTGGATGAATTTCATGAGCAGCACAAATTACTACCACACGGGCATTGGCATACAATAAGAAATCAGAAAAACAGAATATATAGACTGCACAGATGTTATGAAGTAAAATAAAACAGAAAAGTTGAATAGAAAGGCTAGGTACAGGGGGTGCAATTTTAAACAGTACATTGGGGGAGGTGTAACTGAGATGTTGACACTAAATAAAGTTATGAAGTAGGTATAAGGGTAAGACAGAGGGTCGTCTGTGAGGAAGAGAATTCTAGAGGTCTTAAGGTAGAGGTCTGTGTTGTGTGTTCTTGGCACAGCAGGGAAGATAAGAGCTGGAGGAGTATAAAGAGAACTAAATTGAAGATGTAACTCTGAACCAGATCACTTAAAGCCACTTCACAGGTTGGAAAAGAAAAGTAAAATGATCTTTCCTAATGATTAACAGTATCTTCCTGAGTGCTGTGTTGCCACTAGAGAAGATGGTGGTGACTACCAGTTAGGAGACATTCTTCCAGCCCATGGACACTACAGGCTTGAGCCGTGTTGGTATCAATGCAGCAAATGAGATGGTTGGATCCTGATTACATGTTGAAGCCTGAACCAATATAGTTTGCTGATGAAAGTATGTGGGGAAGAGAGAAAGGGAGAAAACAATGATCAGGGTCTTATCCTGGGAAACTAAAGGGCTAGCATGTCCTATAAGCTCTAACTTTGAATATATGTACTTACTTGGCCCTCTATTGCTACCATCCCCTCTGCTACCACTCTTGTCCATGTAATCACATTTTTTCGAGAACAACAGGCAACAGCCTCAACTGGTATAATGCTTTTCTCTCTTGCACTGATAAGTCAATTCACCATATAGTAGCCTAAGTACTTTTTTCGAAAAGAAATCATTTTCCTTCACAGAGACAACATTTCAAAGTCTTTGCTTTGAATTTCAAAGGTCCCATTTGATACAGCATTAGGCAGCCCCCTGGCCTCATTTATAATCAATGTCTTTCTTTGCTTACTCGGTTCCAATCAGACAGCCTTTTTGCTCTTTGAACATAACAAATACTTCTTCCAGGGTCTCGCCTCTGCTGTTTTCCGTGCCTGAAACAGTCTTTCCGCCAAATATTTGCAAAGATCCTTATTCACCTTATTCAGGTTTCTTCTCAAAAGACATCTCTTCATAAAAGTTGTTTCTGAACATTTCATCTATAACAATTTTCCCATACCTCATCATGCTACTTTTTTACTTTACTCTTCTTTATTTATTTATTCCCTGTGGCACTTATGGCTGGCATCATGAAATATATTTATTTGGATATATATTTATTTTTGGCATTTCTTCCCCCCACTAAATTTAAGAATATGTGAGGGCAGAGAATGATCTGACTGGCTCATACCTCTATCCTCAGTGCCTGAATTAGTGCTGGCATAAAATGGGCACTCAAGATATATTGGTGTTGAGTGAAAGAATAAATAAATGAATGAAATACAGGTAGGTGAAATTAGAACCTTCTACAGGTGCTTCGCTTTTTTAAGTTTTTTTAAGTAAGTTGAGCAGTAATCTGATGAACTGTCAGAAACTAGAGACGTCATAAGGTAGCCAGCACCATTAATGAAAAGGGAGAAAGATTCAATTACTGATACTGTTAATATCTTGACAAAAGCAATTGAGTTCTGCTGACATTCTGAAACAATTTACAGAGTTCAAATATTATTGTCTGGAAAATAGGATAAAGGTAAAGATAAATCCACAGCCTAAGACTTAAAGAATATTTACCTATTTTCCATATGGAAATATGTGCTTGGGCCATGCTGTTAATTTCTAGAAATGAATGTGGAAAGTAAAAATTCTTCCAGAACATAATCCTAGGAGAAAATTCAATGAACAGTTTGGGAAGGAAAATTGAAACCTGGAGGACCCACTAATTGCAAACAGTACTTAAAATAGATTTAAATCAAGGAATGACGCACTTTGTTGATCCAAACCTGCACATTGAGTAGAATACTGAATTTTATGTCCTGGTTTGCCAAAAATGTACTCCAAGGACTCTGGTAATTGCAACCTTATCATCTATGTAGTATAGCCAGATGGTTAAAAATATGGAGCTTTGATGATTTCATCCTTTGTCCTATGCATCAGAGAGAGTTGAATTTTTTTTTGAGTTTTCTATTTGGTTTTTGGTGAGGAAGATTGTCCCTGAGATAACATCTGTGCTAATTTTCCTCTATTTTTCATGTGGGACACTGGCACAATGTAGCTTGATGAGCGATGTGTAGGTCCATGCCCAGGATCCGAACCTGCAAACCTGTGGCTGCTAGAGCGTAGCACGCAAATTTAACCACTACACCATGGGCTGGCCCTGAGAGTTGAATTTTTAAATTACTTCTTAAAAGTGTATCAATTACTAAATAATTGTATTCTGAGGAATCGAAGTTTTAAAGTGTATTTATATTTCCATAAGTTCATTCCAAATTTTAATAAATTATTTATAAAAAATAAACAGAGGATGAAAGTTGTAAAAGCTAGAGTAATCATTAGAACATTTTCAAAACAACTATCTCAATATTGGTATGGAAAATAATTTCAGATGACAATTAAAAATGAATGATGTTGTTGATAGAAAGAGCAAATTTGACATAATATGCTTTAAAAAGTTCATCATGGACCAATGGCTATGAAAATCAGAGCCATGTGAATAACGTTTAAGTTGGCTTAACAATTTTATTACATGAAATGTGAAGTTAAAACTCAACTTAGGGAATGAAGCCTGATTTATGTCTCTTTTAGAGACAAGGTCACAAGAAGTCAAGGTAAGAGCAAACAGTAGAACAAAGAATATGTTTCTACTTGGTGATTTAACACACTTTAAAGGGAAGCTGTCAAGGATGACAAGGCTCAAATTGAACCTACCCTGTATATAAATGGTTGTGTTTGACTCCTTCAGTACTCAGGGTTTTAGGATTTGTAACCCAAGGAACTGGGCTGAAAACATTATTATTATCAGAGTGGTTTAGACATCAAGCAGTTATGAGAAAAATGGTGGCTCTTTCTCCCATATTCAAATAGTAATGCATGGCCCTAATGACTATGGAACTAAATACATGAGGATGTTGAATATCTGAGGAAGTTATGTGTTCTGTGTTCAATGATGTTATTGTCTAAAGCTATCTATATCTATATCTATCGAGATCTATGCCTGGTATATGTTAGTGTCTGAGATGTTTAAACTCTCAAGTTACAATTTGAAAGCTATATTAAGCACCTTGCTCCAAGACACCAATTTGGTAATTACAATCTTGTTTGAACCCACATTTGTCTGATTTAAATATCCGTATTCTTTCCACTGTACAACACAGCCTCTCAAAGCAGGGAAGAAAGTAAACTTACCAAGCATTTTGAAGATAACCTGCTCATAGAAACCTTTTCTCTGCGGTTGCCACCCATAATTCCCTCCAACTAAAACGTGCACACACACACACACACACAAATATACATATGAAGTATATAATTTCAAAGTTTTATTAAGTGTTTCCATTAAATGTTTCAGTAAATGTTAAGAATTCAATGTTAAGAATGCTATAACTCAGGGCTGGCCCCGTGGCCGAGTGGTTAAGTTCACGCGCTCTGCTACAGGTGGCCCAGTGTTTTGTTGGTTCGAATCCTGGGTGCGGACATGGCACTGCTCATCAAACCATGCTGAGGCAGCATCCTATATGCCACAACCAGAAGGACCCACAACAAAGAATATACAACTATGTACTGGGGGGCTTTGGGGAGAAGAAGGAAAAAAAATAAAATCTTTAAAAAAAAAAAAGAATGCTATAACTCATGAGTTTTGTAGCCACTCTGTGGACATACAATCATAAATTACTGGTATTAATTTCATTTGTATTCATAAATTCTGACACCTTCAAATACACATTTTATGTATACTTGTTATATTTGTGCCCATGTTATTGACAATTCTGTAGAAATTGTTCGTGCTAACATTTATATTCAGTTGTGCTCATGAGTGATCACATTTTGTTCAATAAGAATAGACAATATCTAAATATATGTATGTTTCTTGCTTGTCCCTTGACATTGGAATTAGCTTGTACCACTTGGCATGTGTCTCCTTTCAAAATGAGGGCAGCAATTCAATTGCTATTTATTTGTGCCAAATCCTGGCTAAACTGCTTAATTCACATGGATCTCAAGAAATGGTAGCTGTGGGCTTTGTTTGTGCTTGTTCCTGTAAATCACAGCACAGGACAGGTTTTAGGGCACTGTTCGAATCAGTCCCTCAGGTCTCCCCTAACAAATGGGTGTCACTCACAAATGCTGGCAATGATGACTTCCTGATTTCAATTGCACTTTTAGAGGGCTAGTAAAGTGACCTATGGCCTTTCTTGCAGTCAGTCCCAGGAAGATGGGAAATAGTAATTATAGTGTAATAAAGCGCACGAGGACTCTATTTAAATGGCAAAATTTGCATTTAAATGGAAATTTTGAAATGAAAACATGTAAAAGCTTGATAGGTACAATATTTAGTATACAGCTCATGCCAACAGTTAGAAGCACACTTAATCGCATGTCATAGGTGGATGTGCAGAGGTGGGCTTTTGTGCAAGCCCAAAGGGCAGGGGCGGAAGATTTGAGTGAGGCTGAAAAGGAAAAGGTAAAATTAGCCATAGATATGACACATTTTACCAAATTGAATTAATAAACATATTTTGGTTTTTTTAAAGAGTACAGATTGAATTCTTTGGGGACACTCCCGTGTTATGACCTATAGCTAATGAAAATGACTAATTGATTAACACTTAGGGAATGTAATGGAATTTAGCTCTCTGAACTGCTCACAGTAATTCTGCATTAATTCATTAATTGAAAGAGTTTATTTATATCCTGAATAGGAAATTAAGGTATTCATAAGCTTAAATACATTCGACAATTGGAAGGCATTTTGCAGTTGACATGAAAATTTATCAGGAAAGTGATTTCCTTTTTTTAAATAAAAGAGTGTCATGAAGACACTTTTGCAGGTTGTAAGAAGGCAAATGTACTCACTTCAGCATAATGTAGCAAATAATGTAAGGAAGGAGAAATGATGTCTAAAAATCATATGCTCATTTGAATGTCCTCTCTTTTGCTCAGGTAGTAATTTTATTGAATAACTCAAACAGTATAGCCTATCTAGAAGAATTATAAAGGTATGTTTTCAAGATTCCCAATTTTTAAAAAGTTCTGTCAGAATGATGATTACTGCCCAACTATTTAATGAATAGCTATAGATCAGTGAATTTTCTAATCACAACACAAGGTAAAAATGTATACTATTGTGTTTCACATCTTACCCTTTGGCAACTGAATGACTAAAATATACACATAGGTTGTTTTTTAGGTTTCACATATTTAAAGGCAGACATCAACTCTATATTTAAAAAAAAGTTTAAGATCATCTATGTGAAAACATTTTATAAAATGTAGAGTATTTTCTGCTGAAGGCAGTTAAATCAGTATAGCGATCAATGCATAGAAGAGTTTGTCACTCTTTTGTGTTCTCCTCTTTGTGTTTAACAATGAAAGCACAAATGCCAATGTTATCACAGACAGGCTTACCTTATTATTTGGCTTTTTTTTTAGCATATCTGTTTCCAGTATATAGCGCTGTTGGGAGAAAAGAGATCAAACATATAGATAAATTTCTGCTGTCTAAATGTGCTATGGACTCATAATTTTAGTGATTATATAAGTTATGAAATAGAAAAGGGCCATGCTTGTGTTCCAATAGATTTACTAGGTTTAGAGTATACCTAATTATGGAGTAGATGCTTTTGTAAATACAATACTATTCTTGTCAAAAAGTAACAAGGATTCAGATGAACTTTAGTTTGATGCAAGATTTCTTGGATGATTCTAGTTTTCTCTTAGAGGGATGAACACATTTCTTCTTAGGATTTGAACCTTGTTTATGAAAGAGTTGTAAGGCTTCTCAAGTACCTGAAGATATGGCTCCCAGCTTCAATGCCTTCAGTGATGTTGAGCATCTTCTCTTCCACCTGCAGTTGTGTCTTCTAGTTTTCATTTCCTTTGCTAACTCCCAAATTGAGTTTAGTACTGGTCTCTTGTTCTAATAGTGATGGAAGTTAATGAAAAATAAAGAGTGGAGGGCTCTGAAACTTCCATTCACTTGTTTATTCATTCAACAAGTATTTAGTGAGCACTTACTATACTCCAGGTGCTATTTTAGTTACTGGACATACAGCAGAATGTAAAATAATGCAATCCTAGCACCAAAATTATATAATGTATATAATATAATGCTAGATAAGAAAAGCAAGTTAAACACTTTAAGACACAAAAAGATTATGTGGTGTGAGAGCAGTGCTATTTTATCTAAGGTCATAGGGGACTTGAATAAATTTAATGAGTTAACTATGCTGGAGGCATTCTAGCAACATTTGTGTGGATGGTACTAAGTGTCCAGAACATAGACTGCTTTACTTGGTATTTTAGGCAGTACCACTCCCAGGTCAAGCTTCATCCTTTTCTTGATATTTCTCTGTTTATTTTAGTAGAATCTTCTTTTTTTTGGATCTCTGCATTCATATTGTCCTGGTTATTTTAGATTGCTTGAGTCATACTGAAGTATCCTCACCTGATAATTACAATAACATTCACCTGGGTTTTTCAACAATTACCTGAAACGTCTGGTAGTAAGAATGGACAATAATGAATTCATTTTTACCCAAATAAACTGATCCTATTAATACATTAGCTGGCAATTTATCACTCCTGGTTACTATGTTAACCAATTAAAGTGCCAGTCTCCAAAGAGATGGCCAAAGAAGTATCTCTGGAGAGAGATGTCTCTATAAGGTGTGGCAACTTTAATGAGCTCCCAGGATTTAATTCTCTTCACATTTCTGCCTTGTTACTCCATTCCTGAAACATTTTCCTTGATATACTCCTTATGACGTGTAAGTATTACAATTATTTTCCTAAGTTTCTAAGTCCTATCCCTCATCAAATTGTTGCTTCATCACACTTATCCACCATCGGTCCTCATGGATGTCTGAAAATTTCTTGAGATTTATTTATTCAATAAATGTTGATGAGTTGCCAACTACATGCCAGGCCCTGCATTTGGCTCAGTGATGCCATGTTCCATTTGCCTTCTGCAACAATAATCATGTCTGCTGTTGTTCCTCACTAAAGCAATCTGTTAAAAACCTTACAAGGAAAATCGTTATCCATTAAATATCCACTATTACATATGTATAATTTTGAGCACCTACTGTGGGCCAGTCACCATTCCAATACTTGAGGATGCAAGAATGAATATGTTAATCCATTTTTCCGTCCATTTATTTGCTATCCAGATTTTGATGAGCCCTTTGTATCATCTTAGAAATTTTGGCTTATATTCTAAGATGAAAGTGCAGAATAAATTGGAATTAGTGAAGACTGGATCCTGGGAGAATAGTTAGTCTGCTGTGGCAATGATATAGGAGAGATGAGGATGCTATGAGCAAAAATGATGGCAGTTGGGCAACAGAGAAGTGAGAGTGTTTGAAAGATATTAAAGAAATAAACGTGTGGTCTTACTTCTTCCATTTGATTTCCTAAGTTTAAACACAATTCTTTCCATCTGTTTTCAGGCATACCTACATTAAGTGCAGAAAGGAACTCCTCCAATTGTTTGAGAATGTTAATTGAGTCTCTCCTTGTTACATGGAATCTAATAGAATGAAGTAAAGGGAAGCAGTTGCAAGAAAGGATTATCATCAAAATATTTATGGTGGTTATCTTAGGTACATTGCCTTAAATCTTCCTTATATATTAAGTTCTGTTCAAAACTTCATTAAAATTTGTTTCTATACAGTGAGGGAAATTGCTTTTTCTATTGCTGATAAAAATGATCTCTTCTTCAACGAGGAATAATAAATATTCATATACATAATACATATAGGAACATATACATAATATGTTTAAGAACAAATATGCTGACTTAACAAAGAATAAACACACTTGATTAACAAATGCAATTGTGCATTGAAAAAATGAATGGACCAAGAAAACAATTTTAGTGGAATGTACAGAATACCATGTGAGCACAGAAATATTTTGTGATTAATAAATGAGAAACACAACTGTGTTAGTTTCCTAGGATTGCCATAACAAAGTACCACAAATGCATGGCTTAAAGCAACAGAAGTTTGTTGCCTCATGGTTCTGGAGGCTAGAAGTACTAAGTCAAGATGTTGTCATGGCTGTGCTCTCTCTGAAGCCTCTAAGGGAGAAAACTTCCTTGTCTTTTCCTAGCTCCTGATGGTGGCCATCAATCCTCAGCATTCCTGGGCTTGCAGCCACATCATTCCAGTCTCTGCCTGTGTTGTCACGTGGCATTTTCCATCTGTGTCGGTATCTCCTCTTTTCATGATTACACTAGTCACACTGGAATAAGGGGTCATTCTACTCAAGTATGACCTTATCTTAATTACATCTGCAGTGACCCTATTTCCAAATAAGGTCACATTCTGAGTTATTGGAGGTTAAGACTTCAATATATCTTTTTGGGGGACACAAATCAACTCATATCAATTCAACTTATATCACAATTCAACAGCAATAATTAAATTTTCTCTAATGTAGGGTATACATTTAGAGTAAACTGACTTTCAATTGCATAAATAATTGGTGAATGTGACAGAAAAAGAGAACTAAAAGTGACTTCAAGCTTAAAGTCTGAGTCACTAGGAAAAATATAGAACCTTTAGCAGAAAGAGAGAATGTATTCTAACTTGAATTTGAGTCAACAAGAGGCCATTATTTACCATTTTTGTTGACTGATTTTCCTCCATCAGGAAAAGAAAGAGAGGCAAAGGAATTGATTTAGACAAAGACTTTGTAGGTCATTCATATCTGCGACTTCCTTCCCTCAGGGCAGCAAAGCACCAGTCTTTTCTACACTAAATCACTGTATCACACTGTAAACTGGATCATGTAAGGATCAGGATCACTCTAGTCATTTGCATAGATGTGACAGATGAGGTTATAGGATGATACACAATGCCTCGGAGAAATAATTTGTTAAACAAAATGTGGTGTACTATGTCCATAACCTACGTGGATGCTGCATACACTTAAGGCTCCAGAGGAGGAAAAAATTGCTGTATAATGAGAGAGAGGCATAATTATCACAGGAGGAGAGACAGACTTGAACAATGATGCAGACACAACAATGGAAATATAGATTATCAAGATGAGCTGTTGCCTCGCCAACTCTTAGAGATAGGTAAGAGATAGGAACAAAAGACAAGCAAAGGATAAAACTCAAAAGTTTTGCATTTGATTTTGGGGAAATAATTGATGATCTTGAAGAAAATGGTTTCACTAAATGGTAAGATCGAAACAAGGCTATTAGGAAGTAAAGAGGAAAATTAGATATTGATCTTAATATTAAATCATTTTGTATTCAAAGCATAGAGACAGTGGTAGCATGAAGAATATAGGCAAGAGGAGGTTTTGTTTTGCTTTCAACAAAGGAACAGTCCTTACAAAACGTATCAGATGAGAAAATGGGGCACACATGAACAAAGAGGCTGAAAATACAAGAGAGAGAAAAGATAGCATTCTGGGTTATAGGATATTTGAAAAAATCATATTTCCCTGGCCCACTGTATCAGTTTTTCCTTCTTTCATGAATCTATTCCAATCTCTCTATTGCAATTAATTCAATCATTTACTGAGTGAAGGATATGCAAATATCCTATAATCCAGTATGTTTTGAGAATCTGTAATCTGCATTAGTAATACAACATTATCAGATTAAAAAAAGTTAATATAATTTTAAGAAATATTACTATTTACTTTAGAATGATCTCAAAAATCTTGCCTTTTTCTTTTGGGCCTTTTTACTTTTTATGCTTTTATACTTGATATTTATTATCCATTATTAAAAATGTTACATTAATTTTATCTTTTTATTACCAGTAATCTATGCTTAAATATAATCACAGCTACCATTTAATCTGTTTCCTATTTCTAGGCAAATAGCAACTCATTCAATCATCATAATAACTACTTACTCCCATTACATTTGAGGAAACTGATGCACTGAAAAATTATCTTCCCTAGGAAACATGTTTTATAATAGTGAAGTTGGGGGGCTTGCCCGGTGGTGTAGTGATTAAGTTCACCCGCTCCACTTTGTGGTTCAGAGGCCCAGAGCGCAGGTGCAGACCTACACACTGTTCATCAAGCTACTCTGTGGTGGCATCCCACATACAAAAAATAGAGGAAGATTAGCACAGATGTTAGCTTGGTGACAATCTTCCTCACCAAAAAAAAATTTAAAAAAAGCAAAGTTGGGATAGAAGCTAAGAAATCTGATTTCTAGAATTCTTATTTGTATTTGCTATAGTGTGCTGCCTAATATTAGGGCTCAATTTACACATCTTCCTATGATTTCCAAGAAAGAATTTCAGAGCAGTATTTCTCTCCTCCTTATTGTATTTCTGTGAACTTTAAATATAGAGAATTTAACAAGAACATAACAGAAGGGAACTAAAAATAGAGTGTGTGTGTGTAAGAGGGTGTGCTCTTGCTCCTCTTTGTGCCCTAATGAACCTCAAGTCTGGGCATTAATTCCACAGATAAAAATTATACTGCATTTTAATATTTTCAGGTAACTGAACTATGAACTATCTGAAATAGTCAAGATATTACAAGAGAGACATATAAAAGACATGTCAGCCAATTCTTGACATATATAATGTTAGGAACCTTAGCATAACCGTGTCTCAGCAGTAGCTGAAAGGTTAATGGAATTGAGATTTGTGTAGACATGACTGATTTTCCTCCTGCAGGAAGGAAAGGAGGGAGAGAAAGAAGCTGATTTGGACAAAGACCTTTAAGGTTGTTCACATCTGCATCTTCCTTTCTTAAGGCAGCAAAGTACCAGTTTCTTCTACACTAAATCACTCTAATCTCTTGGAGGAATCCAAAGTTTGTCAGAGAAAACATTGTTCATCCAAGAACAAGCTAAGAGACTAGATAAAATAGCGTGAGAAGAGCAGAAGCCAACACTGTGAATCAAGCCAGTCTGAGTCATTTCTCTTAAGTCAGTGTCTTCCTGGTGGAAAACCTCAATATTTGTTGGTACAGTTTCTGGCACTTCAACGTTCCATAAGGATGATTTTTAGAGTATACCTTTGCCATCATCCCCTTGTAAAATGTAGTTAAAACTTTGTTTTAACTAGTGTCAAGATGACACCCTAAATCAGTTTGCTACTGAAGGATGTTGCTTCTTTTTCCCTTATACGCTCAGGAAGCAATGCTATTTTTTCAAGCTTTGCCTTAAGAAATCTTTGTTCTGCCTCATAGTTCTTTGTTGGGGTATAGCTGTGACCTCCTGACATCCCCTGTCCTTATAGGGTAATGTGACCACAGCTATCAGATCTAATCAAGCCAGATTTCAGACCATTCATTCAGCACAACAGTTTTTTCTTTAACTGTTTTAGGATCATATGCGTAATATAAAGTTTGGGGAAATTATTTTCGTATGTTCTACTGCTTCATAATTTTATGGGTGATTTTATTGCCTTTTGAAATTGAAAACTAAATGTGCAAAGGAAGAAAAAGTTTGGAAATCAATAGTTTAGTGTTCCACATTTTTATTGTCATGAATTTCAAGGCTCCTTTATTTAGATTTTTTTGTTGTTGTTCTGAGGAAGATTTTCCATAAGCTAACATCTGCTGCTAATCTTCCTCTATTTTGTATGTGAGCTGCCACCACAGCATGGCCACTGCCGAGTGGAGTAGGTCTGTGCTCGGGAATCAAATCTGTGCTGCCGAAGCAGGGCGTGCCACAGAATCAGCCCCTATTTACAAATATTTTGTCTAGAAATTTTATGTGTTCCTTCCATTTTTCATTGGTCCATTTCATTATCATTTAGTGTATACAACATCTCACTTCTTAGAAACAAGTTTCCCAAAAATAATTTCTATAGTTAATAGCTAAAATATTTTACTTATGATCAACAAGGATAATTTCTTTACCAATTGAAATAAAATAAGCAGATACTGAGATCCCTCTTGATTGCTGCATGCTTTACCAAAGATGTTTAAGATAAGAAAATAAACAAACAAAAGCTGTAGGTGTGCTAACGTCTCTAATTTTGACTTACTGTTATCACCTGAGAGCCCCTCCTTACCTTTCTATGAAGAATGAAAAATAACTTGCAGACAGAAAATATTGATTCTTCATCCTGTTGCAGTTAATATTTGCTCCGCTGAGGACACCATATTTATTTAATATGTTCAAACTAGAAAAGGGGAAAGCAGAAAATAAATTTATACTATTGACATGAATGCTAATGCAGTCTGGATCTATACAGCCAGACACAGCTAAACTAATGAAGATAAGATAAAGAAACATGAGATGCCAGGGACTTTAGAGTTCACGTAATCAAACCCTGTGAGGCACACATAAGTGAGGTGCCTGGGCCAGTGTCTTCAACCAGGGATCAGCAAGAATTTTCTGCAAAGAAAATACCAGATAGTATTTTAAATGTTCTGGGCCATACAATTTCTACTCTATACAACTGTAGCTACTCAACTCTGCTGTTGTAGCAGAGAAGCAGCCATAGGAATATGAAAACAAATGAGAGTAGGTTTTTTTCCAACAAGAGTTTATTTATAGGCAGGGAACAAAATTTGCCCATCAGCCATAGTTTTATCCTGCCTAAAACTATTAAAGTATTAAACTATTAAAGTAGGGGACAAGTGCTCAGGAGTTGGCTCAAAGAATTGGGCATCCTCTACTCTGAGATGTTGTTCTTCTAACTTGAGTTTGCACTAGACCTTGATAATGTGGGAAAGCAGTCCTTGCAGAGAATGATCCTAAAGACGATGAAAAGTTCATCGATGTTTAGATAACAATAAAACTTATTCAGTGTACAGAGACGGGAGATCAGGAAAGATAATTCATCTTGAAAGATTATTAGATTTGCTCACCAATAAGAGATTCTGTAGGTTGCATTCCAACTTGATGGGTGTGATTTAAATTGATGCCTCAAAATATTATATTCTTTACCTTTTTAGGGTGAGTAATGAATGATGACAGTTGCAAGAGTTAGGTATATGAACTTTACTTCATTAATCTATGAAGTTTTCTTGGAGAAAGGAAATAATGATAACCTGCTGCTGCTAGAGACACCATGCAGTGACACAATACACTTGGGAAGGCTAGGCTAAGTTTTCTGAGACATTTGTTTGTTTTACTTTCTAGACACAATGTATACAATTATAAATTTGACCTGAACTATTATTGGTGTCTAATTATGGTTTCTTGGACCAATGAAAAGTTTAACAAAAGCACAGATTACTGAAAACTCAAGTAATACCTAACATGTGATATTAATTATGGTTTCCCTCTACTTAAAAACTATTTTAATAAAGAGTGGTATTATGAATAAATAATTGTTAAAGTTACATGAATCTATTTTTTAATGGCTAGAATACAAAATATAATATTATGAAATGTCACATCCATCTATGACAAACTAGTCATTGTTGTTATTCATTAAATTGACTAATATTTGATGAGAACTTACTATGAGTTAGACAATAGGCTAATTGTTAAAATGCCAGTGAGATACTAGGCAGGTAGACAGTGTTCCATCACCCATGGACCTTTAACTGGAAAAAAAATTCCTTTAACTATTAAATGTACAAAATGATTATAAGTTATGATAAATGCCGTAAAGGTAAAAAAAAATAAAGATGATGTTTGAGAATAGTTTCTATGATTAAAAGAACTTCATCTTGAAAGATAAAATGATTATAGCCATTCTAAGAGTGAGGAAAAGAGAATTACAGACAGAGAAAGTAGACTAAACAAAGTCCATATGCAGAATCCTTAAGAAAATATCTTGTCATGTATAAGAGACAAAATGAAGATAGCTCTGCCTGAGAAATTAAGGAGGAAAGGAAATGAATTTGGGGAGCTAGCCAGAGATTAGATAAATCATTCTGAGTCTTATAAGTCACATTAAGGGACAGTTTAGGACTATATGTGTTATTATGGAAGAAATGAATTGTGGGTATGGAAGCACGGGGGAATTATAAGAAATATTTAGTAACAGTTGCAAGAGCCTGGGTATGAGATGAGTAGACTTGAGTTATGCATTTGTAGACAAAATTAACAGGACTTGCTGATGAATTGAATGGCAGAATTAATGGAGAGAGAGAAAACAGGACTGCCAGGTTTTAGATTTGAGAGGTGAATCTCATTGACTGGAATAAAGGTGAATGGAAGATAAAAGAGTCTTGTCAAGCTCTTTAGGAGACACAATTTGGAGATATCAAGTAAGTTCAGAGAAGAAGTATCGGGCTAGAGATTTGAGTGTCATCACTATTGTACTTGATGTGAATTACATCTCCAAAGAAGAAGAAGAGAATAAGGATCAGCATATTTCCTAAAGAAGAACCTTTGGATATCATTTACAGAGAAGGAGTCAGCAAGAAAATTGAAAAAAAAGGTCACATAAGTCAAGTATGTATTTCAAGAGAGAAGAAGCAGTCAGTTGTGCAAAATATTGCCAGAAGTTTGAGGAAACTAGGGCAAAGTAGTGTCCATTGGATTTGGCAACAGATCGTTTATGGATGATCAAAAAAATCAATTTTAGTAAAGCAGTGTTGACAAAAACCAGAATAAAGTAAATAGAAGAGAATTTGGACTTTCTTCGTTAAACACGGCAGATTGAATACATATGTTTATTTTGACTCCCTCTGGAAACACCATTAAATGGGAGTAATGGATTTTAAAAGCCATAGTACCCCACTCACAAAAATTAACTTGAACTGGAATAAAGACTTAAATATAAGACGTGAAACCATAAAACTCCTAGAAGAAAACATAGGAATAAAGCTCCATGGCATAGGCCCTGAAGAGGACTTTTTGACTATGACGCTTAAAGCACAAGTAACAAAATAAACAATAAACAAATGGACTACATCAAACTAAAAAGCTTCTGTACAGCAAAAGAAACCATCAACAAAGTGAAAAAGACAACCTATGGAATGGGAAAAACCTTTGCAAACCATGTATCTGATAAAGATTTAATTTCAAAAATATATGAAGAACTCATACAACTCAATGGCAAAAAAAAAATAAAAAACACAAACAACCCAATTAAAAAATGAGCAAAGGACCTGAATAGACGTTTTTCCAAAGAAGATATATGAAAGGCCAACAGGTACATGAAAAAATGCTCAGCATCACTAGTCATTAGGGAAATGTAAACTAAAACCACAATGAGATATCACCTCATGCCTGTTAAAATGGCCATCACCAAAAAGACAAGCAATAACAAATGCTGGCATAGATGTGGAGAAAAGGGAACCCTTGTGCACTGTTGCTGGGGTCGTAAATTGGTACATCCACTATGGAAAACAGTATGAGGGATCCTCAAAAAATTAAAAATAGAACTACCATATGATCCAGCAATTCCACTTCTGGGAGTATATCCAAAGGAAATGAAAACTCTAAGTCAAAAATAGATCTACATCCCTATGTTCATAGCAGCATTATTTACAATAGCCAAGACATGGAAACAACCTAAATGTTCATTGATGGATGAATGGATAAAGAAGTTGTGATATGTATATACATACAGTGGATATTATACAGTCATAAAAAAATGTGAGGAAATCCTACCATTTGGGACAACATGAATGGACCTCAAAGGCATTATGCTAAGTGAAATGAGTCAGACAAAGACAAATACTGTATGATCTCACTTATACGTGCAATCTAAAACAAACAAACAACAAAACTCATAGAAAAAGAGATCAGACATGTGGTTACCAGCGGTGGAGGGTGATGGGAGGAGGAATTGGAGGAAAGTGAGCAAAAGGTACGAATTTCCAGTTATAAGATAAATAAGTACTAGGGATGTAATGTACAGCATGATGACTATAGTTCACACTGCTGTATGATGTATAGGGAAGGTGTTAAGAGAGTCAATCCTAAGAGTTCTCATCAGAAGGAGAAAATCTGTTTTCTTCTTTCTTTTCTTTATGTTCTATCTATATGAGAGGAAGGCTATTAGCTGAACCTATTGTGATAATCATTTCACAATACAGTATATAAGTCAAAGCATCATACTCTAAGCTTTAAACCTATAGTGATGTATGCCAGTTATTTCTCAATAAAACTGGAAAAAAATTAAAAAGTAAAATGCCATAAACCCCAAATGACAAAATGAACAAGAGATTAAATAACAATAGAATAAAATATTGTAAATGAAAGAAGATAAACAAGTGGTAATTGTGTTAGCACACTGGATACTGGTGAAACTTTTAGAGTAACCTAGATGAAAAATCTTTAGAAACCCTTTATAAAAAATGTATTTCTTTAAAAATCAGGTGGAATTTAAAATTTTATACTAGCTAAATTATCCATTGAGTGTATAGAAAATGTAAAGATATTCTAGACAAGTAGCATTTGAAAAACTTCCTCCCGTGTACCCTTTCCCCAGAAGCTCCTGGAAATACACTCGATGAAAATGAAGCCCGCCTGAGAAATGGGAAGAGAATACACACAAGAAACAGTGCATCTAACAGAAAGGATGGCCAGGGTATTTTCGTAAATAATGGAAAAACAAAACCCCAGGAAGACCCATGCTTGTAGCGGGAGTAAGGATAATGTTAGGATGCATATTACCAGGTAACAAATGAGCAAACAAAAAAAAACCATTCAGACCCATGCTTTTGACCATTTTGAGAAAAGTTTTATGGCTCTATCAGAGTTGGGAGAAACCTACCTGGAACACATACAAAACTAAGTGAAAATAAATTAAGCTTTTATGAACACTAGAAAAAACACGAAGGAATATGAGAAAGGAAATGCAATCGATATATACTGTGTGGTTAAAGTTAAAACTGCAATTTATCGTAACAATAATCATTTACCCAAAGCGTGATATATCCATATCCACATTTAAAAGTACAGCATCCCAAAATGTCACCTCTTTTCATCTGACATTTTCTCATTTTTATTTTAGAGCCTCACTTTTCATGGTGTCCTTTCTGTAATCACATTTATTTTTATTAATCCATCCCTTCCTCCGTCTTCAATTTAGGCAACAGCATGCGCAAGCTTGCGCCAATGAAGATGTGTGTACACACACCCCTCCACAACAAACACTTCTGCATGGATGTGTTTAACTTTTTCAAATCAACTTATCCTTGCTGGCCCTTAGCTAGAAAGTGCTTAAGATGTCATGTAATTGCTTTTAATTCCCTTAACAAGTTTCCAAAATTGTGATAAGCTAGACTTTGCTAGAGACAAATTTAGAAATTCAATGTGATCAGGTTATATTTTCTCTAAATATTTTGAGCAGAATAATTTTTTAAAATGAAATGTACAGAGTTCATCCACAGGAATCATCCTACTTGTTATTTATTGAATTAGGTGTGTAATTGAAAAATAGACATTGGCATCCTGGTTCACTGTAGCCAAACATGAGGATACCAGGCACATCGCTGTTTCTGTTTCCGGCTGATTTATTCAAAAGCTACAGACATTGTCAAATATAAGTCCTTATAACTACTTAAGAAAAAATACTTTTTAAAGTCTATTACGTTCACGAAAACGTATCTGTAAAACATTTGGATAATATATTTCCAAAATACTAAGTCCTGGGTTGTTAATTTTACATGCATTTGTTAAATTATTTCATTTATCCTAGATTTAGCCACATGAAATAATCAGATTGCTTTCCTGCTATAGACAGAATGAAAACATGATGGAAACGAAAACACTTGTCATTTTGTTCCAGTTTGTTAGGTTTCCCTTCAAATGCAAATTCCTGAAAGTGTTTGTGAAGCACAGACCTATGAATACAGGTTCCAAGAGGAAATCTCTTTTGTTTTTCAGATCAGAACAGGGAGTCCCTGCTGTATCTTTTACCTATCAGTACATGGTACCTCATTTGTTTCTAAATTATCTAATAAAAAACCATTTTCTCAATCAGAATTCGTCCTCCTCATAATTATTTGAGGTGCTTTGTGCTCATTTCATTATACATTTTGAATACTAATTGATGAGGATTTTTAGGCTGGTTAGTTTTAAAACTACAGATGAGATTCAGGCTCCAAGGAGTGGAATTTGTTTGCCCCTTTGTTGGGAAACATTTGCATTTCTAAGGGAAACCTCTATCTGTGAAGATGCCTCCCTCTCTGTGCCAGGAAGAGGGGGGGATGGTCTTATCTCTAGAGGCTCTTGGTCAATGCCAGAGGCAAGAACTTAAGTTGGTTACTGTCTGGAAACCTCATGTAACTGACCCTCCCCCCCACAAATCCTCCTTTGTCTTTAGCCGAGGATAAAATTCAAGCGGTGACTTCTGCCATTTACTCCATCCGGTTTAATTCTTATCTAAAAGTTGTGGGACCGCCAAATGGCCAGACCATACGGGCACTGATACCATTTTAACTTTTTTACATATTCTTTGTCTTGTAAAGAGATGACTCACATACCTATGCCTTAAATTTAGTCCTAACCCTCAACTCGGGGCAGCAGCAGCAGGAGCTCTGACTGCCCGTGGGTCCTGTCCCCACGCACCAGCTCTGCCTGCCCATGGGTCCTGTCCCCATGCCAGCGGGGGCAGCAGCAGCGGCTCTGCCTGCCCATGGGCTCTGTCCCCATGCCAGCGGGGGCAGCAGAAGCGGCGGCAGCAGAAGCTCTGACTGCCCATGGGTCCTGTCCCCATGCTATTCCACACTATTCTCTAAATAAAAGAGCACTACTGCCAGATCTTAAGAGTCTAAGAAATCTTTCTTTCGACTCCTCGGCTCACCGACCCCGCATCACTAATGATGCCACATTTGAAAGAAATAAATCTGTTCCCGTTTGTGCATGCTTTAAATCGTTCGCTTCTGTTAAAAGCAGCTATCCATCTTCAGTCGTCTTTCCTATTGACTTTCATTATCTTGCTTTAAAAGGTTGTTCCTTTCATTTGATACTTAGAACACTTTTTTTATTTCTCTCTTTCTGTTTTCTTTTTTCTGGACCCATTATTTTCCCCATCTTATTCTTCTTATCACTTAATTAATTTGAGGCCTTATATGGCAAATCTCTTTCCAAGCACCTTACTAATTGTTGATCTTTGATATAAAAGGGTTTCACTTCCTTTCTTCATAATTTAACACAGAAACACCATTGAAAAGAATTAATTTCTTTTGGAAAACACATGTGTTTGGGATAAGGGTAATACTCAAATTGAGAATCCAATAAGAATGAAAGACTTTCTAACTCTCCATACCAAAAAGAAAGCCCAGATGGGGGGGGTCTGGATCAAGTGTATTCTCAGTAAACGTGGAGCTGATTGATTACCAGGAATCTGACTGCTAAGAGTTAGACAGTTTCCATGAGGCCCAGTCATTTGCAAGAAAACACCCTGAGATATCAATCAGGGTCCTGGCTAGAAACAGATGGCACATGGAAGTTGGGTAATTTGAAGATCTTTTTTTTTTTTTAAAAGGGGCTACCTATGTATGAAAGCTGTGGGCAAGTTGTGAGGAAACCTCACAGGCTAGTGCAGTGCCATTGGACTGGGAACAGCAGCTCAAAATTAACACTCTTCAGACTCAAGGGAAGAAGAAGGGAGAGGGAGAAGTATGGAACAGGCTTCTTGGAGAGGAGCTGTGGTCCTTCGACCAGAGATGCGGCCACCCAGAGGCAACTTTGAAGGATACTTTCAATTTCATTCTCCTTTTTCTGATCTCCATTTGGTGTTTCCCATTGGGCAGACATGAACTAAAGGCAGAAGGCCAGAGAGAGGAGTATGTAGTGCACATAGTCAGCCTCTCAGAGTATATATCTGCTTGGTGCATTGAAATGTTTATCATTATGAATTGACATCTTTATCACTAATAATGCAATCTGCCTTAAATTTCATTTTTTCTGCTATTAATATTCTAACATCAAATTTTTCTTCTGTTAGTTTTTCAATGGTTATTTTTTCCTGAGTTTTACTTTCATCCCTTATTTATCTTTATGTTTTACATATTTCTCTTATCGACAATATATTGATAGGTTTTCCCCAAGTAGGCAACATTAAATTTTCACTAAGCATTTAGTTGACTTATATTTATTATTATCAATGTGTTTGTTTAAATAAAAAATTTCATTTTGTACATTCCTTTTGTCCATCTATTCTTTGCTTCTTTTTCTCTACCTCCTTACCTTCTTTCAAATTGATTATTTTTTGTGATTCAATTGCTTTCTCTTTACTGATTTTGAAGCTATGAAAGGTATTTCTATTATTTTAGTAATTAGAAATCACATAACTTTTTGACTTATTGAAGTCATAGTTAATCAGCACTTTTATCCTCCTCTAGGACAAGAAAAGTTAGTGAGCAATTTAACTCCATTTTCCTTCCTTTCAAATTATATGTAAATTCTCTAATGCATATTAACGTACTCCCTTAATTTTAACTCCAAACATATATTTCCACTGAAAGATTTACCCTCATGTTTACGAGACTTTTGGTCTTCATTCCTTTTTGCACCCCATGCCTTCTATCTGAGCTCACTTTAATTCTTCTTTAAGTTTCTTCTCTCTGCAATTATTTTCCTTCTCTCTAAAGCATGGTCACTATAATTTTCCTTATAGTTATATGTTAGTTCGTAACAAACTCAATTTCTGGTCTGAAAATGTCATTGTTTCTTTTCATTATATTCTCAAACACTGTGTCTGTCCTATTCTCTCGTTTTCAAGATTTTCAATATTAAAATATATATATATATAATAGATTTTGTGGTCCATATTTTTTTAAATTACTTTCACATTTTCCTTTTAAGTGTCTCTCTCTGGCGTCTGGATAATTGCTTCTGACCTGTCCTCCAGCTTTCCAACTGCCTCCTTAGCTATGTCTATATTGCTGTTAGAACCTCGACATTTTGTTTAACTTCCATTAGTTTTTTGAATGTCCTGGAAATTCTGTTTGATTTTTTTTCTCATCTATGAGCTAAAGTTTCATAGTATGCTATTTCTTGAAAGTCAGCTTTTATTTCATTACGTATAGCATGCATTTTTAAAAAATTAATCTGTGACTAATAATTCAACTCCCTGAGTAGTACATCAGACTGTTTCTGTTATGTGTTGTTACTGCTGGGTTTTGCTCTGGTGCGGTGTTTACATGCGTTCGTGGACCTTTTTTTAAAAATTATAGGCTGCTGAAAAACATTGGTTAGGATTTCGGGGGGGCCTAGAATAAACATATTTATTTTTCCAGAGAGAGTGTGCTTGCTTCTGTCAAGTAAATAGGAGCACATCCAGTCAGGTATCAATTTAACCTAAGTATATGACTGGTAGTTTTAATTGGATCCCACAAGTGTAATAAATTGGGACAGCAAAAGCCAGCTTGGGTTCCAATTTCTCTGGAACATATCTTCCTTTGGTTTATTCAACAATGAAGAAATCACTCCAGTTTCTTGGAGGGTGTGTTTTGAAAAACTCGTGAGTAGATTCCTAGTTAGGGTTCTTGACTGATTTTTCTGTGCCTCACAAGGTTTATCCAAACTGATGTTGTTACCTTATCTGTAATCTTAATTTATTTTAGTTTATATCATGATATTACTTACTACCTTGTCATCTCTTTTATGCACTTAAGATTTTTTTTAATCCTGCATTTTGAATTGCTATCAGCAGAAGCGCTGGTCTCAATAGCCTGCTGTGTTTCCTGCATCACATGTTACACCTTCCACAATATGTATCTAGATTGAAAATTTCCTGGGACTGCTTCTTCCTCCACTCTTGTCTTCACATCTATTTATTGGGCTATAAGTTGCTGAGACTTTGTTTCTCAACTCTTGTATAATTATATAAATGTAATTATTCATAATGTCTTCTAATGGTAGTATGTTTGCCGCTGTGTGCCTTGGTGTATCTTTCTCCGATTCTGCTTCTGTGTAAGCAAAACAAAACAATAAAACTTGTCTTTTCAATCTCATTCTCACCCTCAATTCTACAGAGACTTGACCCGATATTCACAATCACTTTCACTTCACTCTACGTGGCCTTGAGAGAAAATCACAAAAGCTTTTATAAATAAGAACACTCCCAGTAAAGGCCGCTGAGATCCATTTTCCAACTTCAGTCTTCTTACATCCAAAGATCTCATGTTCTTTGACTATATTTTGTCAGCCCAAAGTTGAAAATACTGTGAATTTTTGTAGCTAATATTTTTTTGAGTATTTTCAAATAAGATTACAGAGAAGCAGCAGCTGAAAATGCATTGATTGTACGTGGCATAGTCTAATAACTTGAATTACCTATGAATATGTCAGTATATCAAAATTTTAAAATATCAAGGCATGCATTATTTAATAGACAATTATTCTCTTTAAAAAAATTTGTTTTACTAAGTAAATTGTATTTTACTTGGCATTCATTAGAAATAAGAGTATGTACTAAAGGCTGTAGAATTTTGAAATTTTGCAAACACATGTTTTTAACAACACTGTGAAGTATGAATACATGTTCTCCTGTCTTGGAAATGTTAGACTGTCTGGGTGAATCTTGTTGTCCTGTTACTCACTTGTGGACACTAAACAGATAAAATTGAATGCTTTATGTTATTTTGGTCATGATGATTGTATTTAAAGGACATGACATGGTCTGAATATATAGAAACTAAGTTATTTAGTTAGATGTTTTAGAAAATTAAAGTAGGTTAACATGTAACGATTCTTAGTTCTAAATGACAGTTTAAATTATATACAGTTACCTTGCTTCTCTCCTAAATTATCAGTGAAAAGAGAAAAATCCTCCGTTAGCTGTATGTTGGACAATCTGAATATCAAAAAATAAAGTACAAAAATGAATCATAAACCATTGTAAAGAAAAAAATAAATTCATGGATCTATATCAATATTAATAAAAAATAAATAATGGATGATGATGATAGACAGAAAGAAAAATAGACAGACGTGGTAGAGAAGAAAGGGCTTTAGCTTGCTATGAAAGACAAAGTGTCACTGGTAAGCATTAGGGGACTACTGAAGTTGGAAAATCATTCATTTGCAACCAAATTAGTGACGATTTTTTCAGACAAGAATCATTGATTCACAGGGGAAATATTTCAGGAAGAACAATTTATTTGCTTGGTGTAAATTATAAACTGTAAGTAGAAGTAAGTATCCAGTGAAGAAATTGCACAAGACCGTGGCTACATGAACAAAATTACTATCACCAATGAGGGATAAATGAATATCACGCATCTCCAGATGTGACACCCTGAAGACACAATATCACTTATGTAGTGTTTTGCTCAAGAATATGTAGTCTGAATCGAACAATAAGAAACGTCAGATAAATCCCAAATAATGAACTATTTAAAAGAGTGTTTTACTTAAAAATACCGCTGGAAAAACATACAAAAATGCTCTTGATGTGGTCCAATTTAAAGGAGACATGGAAACTAAGGCAAAATCAGATCCTCTGTACCAGAATGAAAAAAATGAGAAAAAGCACATGACTGTTCAATTGGAAAAAAAAATCAGAATACGGACACTAGATTAAAGTGCATATAATATCAAAACTTCCTTTGGTGACTGTACCGTGATTATGTAACAGAATATCCCTATTCTTAGGAAATGCATGGCGAACTATTACTTAGGGGTAAAGTACCATGATGTATAAAACTCAAACTTAAATGATTAAAAAGTGATTTTATTATTTTATCATTTATCGTAAAAATGATTTTGTCATTTTACAATTTAGAATGATTTAACTAAATGTCTATGTATGTGCAAATGTGCACACACACACAGAAAATAGTAAAGCAAATGAAGTAAAATATTAACAAAGGTAAATGTAGGTAAATGATATATGGATGCTCTTTAATATATCCTTATTCTTGTTATCTTTTCTGCAAGCTTTATTTTTTTTTCAAAAACGTGTACATAGACACATTGTTTTATTAGATATTTAACTTTCTATTAGAAAAGAAAAGAGGTGCATTTTGGTCAGACATCCTTTGCATATTTGCAAAGCTTGTCCCTTCATTAACATATATATGCATATATATGTAAGTTAATTCTAAAAGTTAGACATCATATATATGAAATTATTGGAAAAAATCATACATATACGCATATACACATATATAGTCCCTGCAAAGCTAACAAAAAATAAACATACTGACAAACAAAATCAAACCAAAACAAAACAAATAACATCAGAGCATAAAGGAATTAAATTATAAAAATAGAATGAATAAAAATCGTAAAACATTATGATGTATAAGTGTTTTAATCTGTATCTAAGTAAAGTGAATGATTTTCTATAAAAATTAAAATTTTAAATATAATCTCAGAAAAATTAGAAAGTAGAATATCAAATAATGTGAAAGTAAATTTAAATATAGTTACAGCTCCCAACAACAAGGCAAAAGTCTAACAATAGCGTTTTGTTTTTTGGATGGAGGCACAAGTGAGCATTTTTACCCACCTTCAAGAAATAGATTGTTTCTTGCTATTATAACTGTTCCAAAAATAAAAAAGATAAAATTTCCAGTAAAATCTTTTATGTAGTGAGTTCATACTTCTGTAAATCCATCTAAACACATAGCAATGGCAGGCAAAATATAAAATGGAAAAAAACAAAAAGCAGACAAGATCAAATAAATAATTAACATTTCTGTGTCTAAGAAATGGAAAGGCAAGTCAATATGGCGGGCTCTGTGTGTGCAATTATGCTTGGGTGGAAAAAGTTTATTTTCTGCTGGATGAACAGGGTTAAAACTTGCCAAATGAGAGTCAAAGAACTGGATCCAGCCTCACCGTTTAAAGCCAGAGCTAGTGAACCCCCTCACCCCATCTTCCTGACCTCTACTCCCGTGCTACCTGACAATGTGGTGTCACGTCACAATACTAATACAGACTTAGTGACGTTACCTGTGATAACCTCAAGTCACCACAGGGCAGTGATCCTAAACAGATTATAAGAACTTTTGGTAGGCACACAATTTTCAGGGAATTTAGAGGGCCAGGAGGAAACAACCATAGAAAGAGAGAGATGAGTGTAGAAGGACAGTAAAAGAAACTAGGAGATTCAAAAACAAACAAAAATATTAAAAACAAATCCTCTATTCAAAATGATTCAGCATATCAGTGTTCAAAACATGGAAAACTGAGAGAAAGCCAATAATATTATCAAACAAAGCATAAATCCTATTAGATAAAAAAATTAATAGAATAAAAAAATGTAAAATTAAATTTAAAATAAATGTGTTGAAATTGTTTAAAGAGATAAAGGAAGGCAACAATTTCCTTTCAAAATAACTCATTAATAAAATTTGATTGGTATGGAAAAGAACAAAATGAAAACCAAGTCCATGGAAATAAATCATGCAACAAACAACATGCATTCTTCATAGGACACAGTCATAATGTAAATTTATAAAGTGGGAAATAATAATGAAGAATTAGCCTAAAATGTAGTTCATCATGACAGAAATAAAAATATGAAAGCAGTTAAGAGACATTCCTCATTCTTCGGTATGAAGTTCTAAAAATTTTGAGAGACTACGTTTAAGACCTTGACCACAAATTTGAACACAAAGGAACAATGACTGCTTTCCTGGCAAAACAGCCTCATTCAAGAACAAGAAGAACCCTTGAAGAGCCCACTAGAGATATTGAAGAGGTGATGAAAGTTTTACCATTTTAAAAAACCCCTAGGAAAAGATGGTTTCAGAGCCCAGATCTACTGACCTTTAAAGAGTAGTTAATTCTAATGTTACTCAAAAATTACAGGTCATAAAAGATGAAAATCTCCCCAATGTAATTTTGAGGCCAGACCAAACTAAGCACTAAAATCTGTAGGGGAGCAAAATTTGCCATCCTAAAATATGTCTCTTTGGCATGAGGATTATCTTAGGCTGATTATACTTAAAAAATAGATGACTCAAAAAGTTTCCTCTTTTTACCTCCCCCTTAACTATCCAAAAGAATTTAGACAAGGAGGCTGTACCAGGAAGGGAGATATCACTGAAGATAATTTTGTTTTATAAGAGAAAGACTTCTCCACAGCGTATGGCAAACACCCTTCCTGTGCATTGTCTTCCTTCCCTTTGGATCCCAGACTCCTATCCCTTTCTCCTTAGCTAAAAATGGCATGTAAGCCTCAGTCTGCCAGACTGCCAGTGGGCTTAATATTCTTATGGAGCCCTATATTCACAAAATTAAATTTGATTTTATCCTGTTAATCTATCTCACGTCACTTTAATTCTTATACCAGCCAGAAGAACCTGGAAGCCTTGAGGAACAAGTTTTCCTCCTCAATAACCTCATAAAGTTATTATCAAAAAAAAAGGAAAGAAATCTTGTGAAAAGTACACGTGAATATTGACACAAAAATTCTTAATAAAATATTAACAGTAATATCTAGCAGTACATTTTGTTCAAGTAGGGTTTAGATGCGGAATTGGGGATGGTTCAGTATGGCAAAGTTGATCAGCATAATTTCTTACAGCAACAAATTGATGAAGAGGTTATATTAATTGTTTGATTTATAGTTATATGGTAGATTGTGTCAGGTACTGTTTTCAATGGTTTACAAATATTAACTCATAAAATCGCAATAGCAACACTATGAGTCAGATGTTATTAATGGTCTGTAATAATGAATACTCAAAAAAATTAAAAAATAAAATAGGAGAAAAAAACCACAATTAAACTACAGGTATTCTATGAAAAAATATAATATCTTATTAAAGAGCAATCACAAAATATAACAAATTAAAAAGATGTGCCATGCCTTTGGATAAAAAGATCTAATTTCTTAAAATTACAAATAGTCTCAAAATTAATGAATGATTTAATGGAATTGCAATTATAAACAAAATAAATAGAGGGAGTTAAGTAATAATAGTACAAAACTAATTCTAAGGAAGTTAAAGCCAATGTCTTCATTTTTCTCATTTAAAATGTGAATTAAGAATAAACTGAGGGATCTTGAAGGGTTAAATTTATCAAAAATGCATAGGATATTGCCTTGCACTTAATAAAAGTTGTCTGTATCTTTTCAAGATCGAAAGGATTTGTAAAGTTTTGGTATCAAGAGAAGAAAAAAATTATATCTTTTAGACAGACTATGTGAGAAATTAATGTTACATGAAAAGGTTTTAAAAATCTGTAGCTATTTCACAGGAAGGGGGCATGGAGTGGAGGTTGTATAATTCCTGAGTAAGAGTAAATTTAGAGGCAAATTTGAAATGGAGATGGATGAATACTGAAGAATCTATGACAGGACAACATGTAAGGCAAAATGCAACCTAATGCCTTCTTGAAAGTTTGTATATAAACCAAATAAAAAAGAACTTGGAAGACAAGTTTATACTGTCTGGTACACTCCTGTAAATTGTGCTTTCATTGACAGAAAAGTCCAGGTATATGACAAATGTGACTCATAATTATATGTCCCTATTTAGTAGGTTTTGAACTTTTCCCCTCCATTCAATGGATCCTTTTCTTCAAGTTGATTCTTATGAGATATAGACTGTCTTATTCCAGTGTATGCCAAACATTCTGAACCCACTCCAGATAATCATCACACAGTATTTTCTCTCTTTCCTCACTCCCTTTCCTCTTTCTATACACTCCTTGGAATAATCCTTTTCCTCTTCCTGAGGTCAGCCTTGGCTTAGGCTCTCAGTCAGTTGGTTCTGTTTATTTTCCCGAGATAAAACTGGGAATGCAGTATTCAGGAGGTTCCATAAGTAGAAAATGGCGTATATGGAAATGGCTATTCCAATTCTAGTGTTGTTATGAAACATTACAAGATTGGTACATTCAGTTTTCTTGTAATAGTGATTATGCCTTTTTCAGCTGTAGTGTAATTTTGCTAAAAGATTTTTTCTTTCTCTCATTTTACTAAGAATGTGTCTGTAATATTTTATCTTGATTTTGTCTATTATCCCAAGAATGAATGAGGATAGAAAGCCCAATCCAGAAACATATAAAATGTTGATATGGAGTATATCTATAATTAATTGAGAAGTAGAAAACCTAGAATGCCTCACCCACCCAATAGCCCAATATTGGGCTTCCACCATTAGTTAGTTCAATAATTATCCCAAAGTACTTCTAAAACACTAAGCTAACACATTTAAAATATATTCCAAAAGTTGTTTTTATTTTTTTGATAACAGATTTGTTACTGTAAACACCTTTACATCAGCTTAATATTCTTCATTTAAGAAATAACTCCATCTAATCCATGAGGCCATACATCTGAAGGTGGGGGCACTGGATCCCCAGGAAGCAGTGGAAAGAAGTGAGTGGATCCTTCCTCCTCCCTGGCAACAGCAATTTAGGTCACAGATCTTCATACAGCAGCCAATGTGTGACTGTAAGAGGAGGCTCAGAACAGGCAGGCCTACATGTGAAAGCTTTTGCTTTTGGAGTTGCAGCCCAGACACAGGAATGTCCACCATGCCATGGCAGCCCTGCCCATGGGAATGCTCTCCACTGAGTGGCATGGTTCAGCCCACGTGAAGGAGCCCCCACCAAGCACAGCAGCTCAGGCAAACTGCCTGTGAGCACAGAGCTGGCCTGCACATGTGAAACAAAGTTCCCCTCCCCTCCTATCTAGTGCACTAGGTTGGCCAGTCTCCTGCCAAGGCAGCAGACCTGCATGAGAGTGCCTGCATGTGTGTGTATTACACATCAAGTGGCTGCAGCCAGCAGGTAAACACAGATGAACACTTGGCATAAATTCCAGCAGATGCAGCAGGTTCAGAAAATACAGCTCCCCTCCTCCCCCACTGAGGTGGCAGGTAGAGTATGCAACCTGGTACTACTACAAATGTCCCAGCAAAGGATCAGTTCATCAAACACCATGAAAAAATACAGTAACATTTCAGAGCAGAAGGAAAATGACAAGTCTCCAGAAACCAAAATCGAAGTCACAGAAATGTACAATCTAATTGATAGAGAATTCAAAGTTGTTGTCATAAAGAAACTCAACAAGTTACAACAAAACTCAGAAAGACAGTTCAATGAGCTCAGCAATAAAATTAATGGGCATAAGGAAAAGATCACCAAAGAGATTGAATCTATAAAGAAAAATCAAACAGAAATTATTGAGATGAAGAATACAATTAATGAGACAAAAATAATCTAGAATCCTTAAATAACACAGCTAAATTTGTGGAGGGCAGAATTAGTGATTTAGAGGATAGACATATAGAAGTGCTTCAGGTGGAGGAGGAGAGAGAACTAAGATTATTTAAAAATGAAGAAATTCTTTGAGAAATATCCAACTCAATTACGAAACACAACATAAAGATTATAGGTATCCCAGAGGGAGAAAGGAAGAGGGAGTTTGTTCAAAGAGATAATAGCTGTGAACTTCCCAAACCTGAGGAAGGGACTGGACTTACAATTGCATGAAGCCAATATAACTCACATTTACATCAATGCAAAAACACCTTCTCCAAGACACATAATAGTAAAACTGGGAAAAGCTAACAACAAATAAAAAATATTAAGGGCAGCAAGGCAGAAGAAAATAGTCTACAAAGGAACATCTATCAGGCTTTCAGCAGATTTCTCAGTGAAAAATGAAAGACAAAAACTTTCAGCCAAGAGTACTCTATCCAGTGAAACTATCCTGCAGATATGATGGAGAAATAAAAGTTTTCCCAGGTAAACAAAAGCTGAAGGAGTTCATCACCACTAGACCTCCCTTACAAGAAATGTTAAAGGAAGCCCTGAAACAAAAAGGCAAAGGTTTACAAGCTAGGAGCAAGGAGATACACAGTCAGACAAAATCAGAAAATTGCAGCTCTTTATCAGAACACGTTATCAAACAGTTTATTATAACATAAAAGATAAAGGGAAGGAAAGAATCAAAAATAACTATAAACACTTTGATTTAGTCACAGATTCACAACACAAAATGGAATAATTTGTGACAATAATAACTCGGAATGGGAAGAGGAAAGTGATGGAATCTGCTTAGGCTAATGGAGATAAGAGGATATCAGAAAATGGACTATCTCATCTATGAGATCTTTTATACAAACCTCATGATAACCATTAAAAAGAAGTCATAGCAGAGCCACAATTTATAAATAAAATGAAAACTGAGAAATCTATCACAGAAAAATACCAAATTGAAATGGCAGTCAGAAATACAAAGGAAGAGGAACAATGGAAACATAGAACAACCAGAAAATAAGAAATAAAATGGCAGCATTAAGCCCTCATATATCAATAATCACTCTAAATGTAAATGAATTGAATTCTCCAATCAAAAGACACAGAGTGGTTGGATCAATTGAAAAATAAGACCCAACAGTATGCTGCCTCCAGGAAACACATCTCAGCTCTAAATACAAACATAGTCTCAGAATGAAGGGATGGAAGACGATAATTCAAGCAAACGGCAAAGAAAAGAAAGCAGGTGTTGTCATACTTATATTAGACAAAGTAGACTTTTAGATAAAAAGGGCAATGAGAGACAAAGAGGGACAGTACATAATGATAAAAGGGACATTCTACTGAGATACATAACATTTATGAATATATATGCACATAACACAGGAGCACCAAAGTATATAAAGCAACTATTAACAGACATAAAAGAGGAAATTAATAGCAACACAATAATAGTAGGGGACCTCAACACCCCACTTACATCAATGGATAGATCATCCAGACAGAGAGTCAACAAGTAAACAGATTAAGAAACACTAGATCAGATGGACTTAATAGATATCTATAGAACACTCCATCCAGCAGCAACAGAATATTCTTCTCAAGTACACATGGAACATTCTCAAAGAAAGACCGTATGTTGGGAAACAAGGAAAATCACTAAATTTAAGAAGATTAAAATCATATCAAGCATCTTTTCTGACCACAATCCTATGAAACTAGAAGTCAACTACAAGAAAATAGTTGGGAAAGCCAGAAATATGTGGAGACTAAACAACATGCTTCTGAACAACCATGGCATCATGAAGAAATCAATGGAGAAATCAAAAAATACCTGGAGACAAATGAAAATGAAAATACAACATACCAACTGTTATGTTGTTTCTAAGAGGGAAATTCATAGCAATACAGGTCCATCTCAACAAACAAGAAAAATCTCAAATACGTAATCTCAAACTACTCCTAATGGAACTAGAAAAAGAAGAACAAACTCTCATACACTGCTGGTGGGAATGCAAACTGATGTAGCCACCATGGAAAACAGTATGGATGTTTCTCAAAGAATTAAAAATAGAACTATTATACAATCCAGCTATCCCTCTACTGGGTATTTATCCAAAGTTCTTGAAATCAACAATCTTAAGTGATTTATGAACCCCTATGTTCACTGCAGCATTATCACAATAGCCAAGATGTGGAAGCAACCCAAGTGCCCACTAACTGATGAATGGATAAAGAAGATGTGGTATATATATATATACAGTGGAATACTACTCAGCCATGAAAATAGACAAAATTGTCCCATTTGCAACAACATGGATGGACCTGGAGGGTATAGTGTTAAGCAAAATAAGCCAGACAAGAACAAACACTGCATGATTTCACTCATAGGTGGTAGATAAACAAAGAGAACAGAGTAATGGTTATCAGAGTAGAAGGGGCTTGAGGGGTGGGTGAAAGGGGTTAAGGGGCACCTATTGTATGGTGACAGATAAAACTTAGACTATTGATGGTAAGCATGATGCAGTCTATACAGAAGCTGATAAACACTAATGTACTCTTGAAATTACACAATATTATAAACTGTCATCTCAAAATAATTGAAGAAAAAAAGAAATAGCTTCATCTAAATTGCATTGCATAATTCCCTTTAGACTAGCTATAACTATTATTTGATGAAGTTATTTTAGTAGCTATTATCACCTTGTTCTATGACAGTGATTGTCTTCCAGTATGTTGAGAAGTTTAAGTCTCTTCCAGTTACAAATGGCTCCAGATCTTTGAGGAGTTACTCCTTTCAGTTAAGATTTTCATGCTGTCTCGACCATATCCTTTGTCCTGTGATTATTGTGCCTAACACAACTCCTTTCTCTGTTCAAAAGTGACATATCGTAAGTGATGTTGAATTTTGTAAAAGGTTTTTTCTACATCTGTGGAGATGATCGTATGATTTTTATCCTTTATTTTCTTAATGTGGTGTATCACATGGATTGATTTGTGGATAGTGAACCTCCCTTGCATCCCTGGAATAAATCCCAGTTGATCGTGGTGTATGATCCTTTTGATGTGTTGTTGAATTCACTTTGCTGATATTCTGTTGAGGATTTTTGCATCTATGTTCTTCAGGGATATTGGCCTGTAATTTTGTTTTTTTGTAGTATCATTGTCTGGTTTTGGTAACAGGGTAATGCTGGTCCCATAGAATGAGTTTGAGAGTAATCCTTCCTCTTCAATTTTTTGGAAAAATTTGACAAGGTTGGTATTAACTCTTCCTTTAATATTTGGTAGAATTCACCCGTGAGGTCGTCTGATCTTGGACTTTTCTTTGTTGGGAGTTTTTTGATCACTGCTTCAATTTCATTTCTAGTAATCAGTCTATTTGGATTTTCTATTTCTTACTGATTCAGTCTTGGAAGATTGTATAATTCTAGGGATTTATCCATTTCTTCTAGGTTGTCCAATTTGTTGGCATATAATTGTTTTTAATAATCTCTTATGATCCTTCGTATTTCTGTGGTGTTGGTTGTAACTTCTCTTTCATTTCTGATTTTGTATATTTGAGCTCTCTCTCTTTTTTCTTGATGAGTCTGGCTAATGGATTATCAATTTTGTTTATCTTTTCAAAGAACCAATTCTTAGTTTCATTGATCTTTTCTATTGTTTTTTTAGTCTCTATTTCACTTGTTTTAACTCTGATCTTTATTATTTCCTTCCTTCTACTAACTTTTGGGTTTGTTTCTTCTTCTTTTTCTAATTCCTTTAGGTGTAAAGTTAGGTTGTTTATTTGAGATTTTCCTTGTTTCTTGAGACAGGCCTGTGCTGCCATAAATTTCCCTTTTAGAACTGCTTTTGCTGCCTCCCATAGATTTTGGACTGTTGTGTTTCCATTCTTATTTGTCTCAAGGTATTGTTTTATTCCTCTTTAATTTTCTCATTGACCCTTTGGTTGTTTAGTAGCATGTTGTTTAGTCTCCATGTGTTTATGGTTTTTTCCAATTTTCTTCTTGTAATTGATTTCTAGTTTCACACCATTGTGGTTCAAAAAAGATGCTTGATATGATTTCAATCTTCTTAACTTTATTGAAACTTTTTTTGTGGTTGAACATGTGCTCTATCCTGGAGACTCTTCCATGTGCATTTGAAAAGAATGTGTGTTCTGCTGTTTTTGGATGGAATGTTCTGTATATGTCAATTAATACCATCTGATCTAATGTGCCATTTATGGCCAATATTTCATTACTGATTTTCTGTCTGGATGATCTACCCATTGATGTAAGTGGGGTGTTAAAGTCCCTTACTATTACTGTGTTACTATCAATTTCTTGTTTTATGTCTGTTAATATTTGTTTTATGACTTTAAGTGCTTCTAGATTTGGCTCATAGATATTTATTTGTTTTATCCTCTTATTGGATCATTCCCTTTATCATTATGTAATGCCTTTTTCTTCTTCTGGTTATACTTTTTTCTTTAAAATCTATTTTGTCTGATATATGTATTGCTGCCCCAGCTTTCTTGTCATTTTTCACTTCTGTGGAATATCTTTTTCCAATCCCTTCACTTTCAGTCGGTGAGAGTCTCTAGGTGTGAAGTGTGTCTCTTGTATGCAGCATCTATATGGGTCTTGTTTTCTTTTCCATTCAGCCCCCCTGTGTCTTTTGATTAAAGCATTTAGTCCATTTACTTTTAAAGTAGTTATTTATAGGTATGTACTTATTACCATTTTTTTACTTGTTTTCTGGATGTTTTTGTAGACCTCCTCTGTTCCTTTCTTCTTCTCTTGCTCTTTTCTACTGTGATTTGATGACTTTCTTTAGTGTTATGTTTGAATTCCTTTCTCTTTATTTTTGACTTATTTATTATAGGTTTTTGGTCTGTGGTTACTATGAGGTTCATATATAACAACCTATGTATACAGTGGTCTATGTTAAGTTGATGGTCTCTTAAGTTCGAATACACTCTAAAAGCCCTAAGTTTTTACTCACTCTGCCACATTTTATGTCTTTGACATCATATTTTACCTCTTTTAATTTTGTGTATACCTTAACCTCTTATAGTAGATATAGATTATTTTATTTATTTTTTTGAGGAAGATTAGCCCTGAGCTACCTACTGCCAATCCTCCTCTTTTTTCTGAGGAAGGCTGGCCCTGAGCTAACATCCATGCCCATCTTCCTCTACTTTATATGTGGGACGCCTACCACAGCATGTTGTGCCATGTGGTGCCATGTCCACACCCAGGATCCCAACTGGCAAACCCCGGTCCACCAAGAAGTGGAACATGTGAACTTAACTGCTGCTCCACTGGGCCGGCCCCTAGATATAGATGATTTTAGTACTTTTGTCTTTTAACCCTCATACTAATTTTACAGGTAGTTGATCCACTACCTTTGCTATATATGTGCCTTTACCAGTGATATTTTTTCCAAAAACAAACAAAAAAGTGATCTAGACTCACAATCCACATAACAAAGAGCATTGGAATTCTAAAGAAAATAAACTATAAAAATGTAGGAGAATGCAATGTAAGACAGATTTAGAATCTTGTGCAATTTTGTGCAATATACCTTTGAAAAAGGGGGAAGAAGAAAGAGCAAGGGCAAGATATCAAAAGCAAGAAAAAGAGAAAAAGACAGAGAGAGAGAGAGAGATCAGATCCCTCTGGTTATTCTATTGGAGTAGGGGGAGAAACTTTTGTCTCTATGTTAGTAACACACTAATGTTAATTTAAGAGTTGTTTGCACTGATAAATATGATTTAGTACTGAATAATTCTTTCTTCCTCTATTCTTATCACAATTTTGCAGAAATTCCAAACTTTTTCTTGTCATTTTCTACCTCAGGTTCTTCCAGGCAGTCTCAAGTAATGCTTATGTCTTCTACCATTATCTATCTCACACAGCTCTGTCCCCTGTGGATACTGAGAATATAGTTTTCAAGAATTTTATAGATTCACCTTTACTATCTTTCATATTTCATAACTTCAAGCTGTTTACTAGCTCAATATCACTTTTCTTTAAGCACAAATGCAGTTGATCCTTAATTCTCTAATATTTTTCTGAAATCCAGCTAGTGTTTAATAAAGCTTTATTGAGTACTTAGGATACATTAGAAATATAGCAAAGAAGGTATATTAGAGAATCATTTTCTTGATTACATTTGCATTCATAAACTTAAAAATCTATCTCCAGGTGTTTGCCTCACATTTCTAATGAGAGAAGAAATTCCAGAGCTTTCCTATTGCACCAAAGAGCTTCACTGTACTTCAGTACCAGAAAGTAAGTCCTTCCTATTATTATCTAAATCCAAGACCCAATGTTATTGACAAAGGGATTTTTTTTCTTAGATAAATCCTCTCAATATGAGGGGAAATCTTCACCTTCCCTATCACACAGGGAAATTCTTATGTTTGGATTATTTCTTCTTAAATAACATTTTGTGGGTAACAGGGTTTTTAACATTCTTCGTTAGTACAAACTGATATGTGTCTCATTGTCTATCTACCTATAATTTATACTTATAGGTAATAACCCAATATTCAACATTTATATTCAGATCTGCATTTACTTATCCAAGAAAACAAGAAAGCATTTGCTTTATTTTTGTGAAACTATAGTGCCCTTTCTGGCAAATTTCTCAGATAAAAGCAATTTTTTGTAATAGTTATGGACTCTCTAAATCCAGAAATTAAATTTCTAAGACTCTCCAGAAAATAGTTACCCAGTTATCGTCTCTTGTATAAGTTAGAATACAGTCTTAACTGTTGCAACAACAAATACCCAAGAGGAAAGATGGTAGACAAGATAGAAGATTACCTCTCTCTTATAACAAAGTGTGAACAGCTCAGGGTAGATGTAGCATTCCAGGGTGTTAGGGAAAGGTGCTTTCTTACTTTTCTTGTTGACTGAATCTCAATACCTGGTATGTCCCTTTCTTTTTGAAAGGATTACCTGAAAATTGCATACATCATTTCAACCTGTTGATCAGAACTAAATCACATGGCTAAATCTTGCCACAAAGAAGGTGAACAATATAGACTTTACCTGTGTGTTAATGTACCTAGCTAGGTTGAACTACTATTAAAAACAAAAAATGGACAATATATATTGGGAGTAATCAGAATCTCTGCCATCCTAGACATAGCTTCTATTGCATTGAAGTTCGAACATTGGAATATTGAGAAAGGACAAATACTAGTTTTAGAGGTGTTCTTGGAATGAATGATTTGTTAAAATATTAAATTTAAAACTACTATCTATATTGAAAATTTTGTAATCCTCAAGTTGTCATGCAAAAATAAAAAAGAGTTTACCATCAGGTTGAGCTAAGTTGATATTTTTGGAACTCTCATAAGATAGGAAGTCCTTGCTTCTCATGTGTGTGTGTGTCTTAAAAATCTCTACATACATTTTGAATTTTATGGCTGCTCCTTTCATCTCTCTCAGCTACTTTTTATACATTGTGCAATATCTCAGTTCTTTTTCCCTTAATGTGTGTTGCAAATCAATAACTTTGTTTTATTTTCTTTCTTTTATATTCTCTTTGTTACTGAGGTCCTCTTAACAGTCTTAATTATTCACACTAAAAATAATGGATTGATCTGATGAGAGATCCTGTTTCTAAAGTAAATTTGAAAGAAAATCCTCAGAAGTACTTGATGTATTAAAACTACTGCAAAATTATATTTATAAGATGCACTAGCCAAGTGTTATCTTTATTTAGGGTTAGGGATAATGGAAACTTGGTCCTAAGCCTTGTCACTACTGAAATGGTACATCTGGCCTTGGAAAATCCATTAATATGAGAGACAAAGAAGCCTCTTGCTAGGGATAAATATTAAAGAAAAATATCAACACAGCCATATTTGAAACAAAGAAGTCATACAGTAGGGAACTTAGAAGTCATATAGGAGGGAAATTTTCATTTTAATGCTATCTTTGTCACTTAAACCTTTTCTCCAATCTAGTTCCCCATGTCCTATGGCAAAGATGGAGAGAAGTGGTTAGGAGGAATAGGATGGCTAGAAGTGAAAGATTATAATAATAAAATCTCTTTAAGACATCGAAACCACAAGAACTGGTTATGACACAATGGAAAAGAACATAGCACTCACATGGGGAGATCGTCTCACTATCCCATAGAACAGTGTGCCTTGGACACCTCTAGAACATTAAAGGAAATGGTACCATGAATTTGGCAGTGGTACCCAGCAGAGACATGACAAGTGACAAATGGTAATTCGTATCAGTTGTGACAGTACTGAGGATTCAGGCAGATATATTAGCACCTCTTAGAAGAAGGTCAAAGCTGGAGAAAAGAGAAAAATGTTTTCTACAGCAGGTTCCATAAATATCAAATAAGCCAAAAGAAGCTTAAACACATGCCAAAGGGCCATATCCTCCTATTAAGTGACTAGAGCACATTCTATTCTATTAAGTGACTAGGGAACTTCCTGCTATCTACTAGCATCCTTCCCTCAAATTCATTCACTTAACTTTTTAATCAGTTTATTTGGCAAATATTAGTAAGTGCTTTCTAATCCTTAGACATTGTAATAGTGGCAATTTCTAAACAGTACTGAGACACAATCTCTGCTTTTGAGGAAAATCATCTGGATGAGTTAAAGGCAAATGCTTGCTGCTGAGCTGGCTCTGTGCTCTTTATCTTCTCTTCCATCTGGGACTGAATACTTAGAGTTTGGCCCAGGTCAAATTGCTCCTTGACACTCAATATGTGGTGACAGCACAAAGACTCATCTGTTGTAGATAGGTTTTTTTTTTTTCCGAAAGCTCATTTCTATTTTGAGAAGCATCAGAAAAAAGAGACTTAAGATAGTGTCTTTAAACTGAATAGATTTTAATGACCAGCACTGAGATAAATATTCTGCACATAGTTTAAAACTGAGATACTAAAAATAGTCTTAGTCTCAATGCAGAGTCCGAAATTAAATCAGACATTGAATTAATCATTTCATGTATCGTTACTTCCTTAGAATATTGATTGTTATTTCTAAGTCATGCACATAATATTTCTAATAGAAAATGACAACTCAATCACCCTTTAAGATCTCTAACTTTTTTATTGAGTTAGAAATTCATATAACATAAAATTAACCATTTTAAATTGTACAATCCAGTGGCATGTGGTGCATTCATAATATTACGCAACCACTGGCTCTGTCTATTCTCAAAAATTTCCCTCTCCGCATACCCCTTAATCAGTCACTCCCCTTCTCCCACCCTCAATCCCCTAATAACCACTAATCTGCTAACTGTCTCTATAGATTTGCCTATTCTGGACATTTCATGTAAAAGGAATCGTACAAAACGTGACCTTTGGTGTCTGATTTCTTTTCCTTAGCATATTTTTGAGGTTTATTCAAATTATTTTTATGGGTGAATAATATTCCATTTCATGGGAGTACCACAATTTGTTATCCATCCGTCCATTGATGACATTTGGGTTGTTCATACCTGTTGTCTAAAATGAATATGGATACTATAAACATTTATGAACAAATATTTGTTTGAGTATCTGTTTGCATGTCTTTTAAGTATGTACTCAAAAGCGGAATTACTGAGTTAATGTTTAAACATTATCTATGTTTAGCATTTTAAGGAGTCACCGTTTTCCACAGCAACTGCACCATTTTCCATTCCCACCAGTAAGGTACATGGGTTCCTATTTCCCGATATACTCACCAACACTTATTTTCCTTTTTTTTCACTATAGCCATTCTAGTGGGTATGAAATAATATCTCATTGTGGATTTGATATGCATTTCTTTAGTAACCAATGATGATGAACATCTTTTCATATAAATGTTGGACATTTGTATATATATATTTTTGGAGAAATGTCTATTCAAGTCCTTTATCCATTTTGTAATTGGGTCTTTTGTCTTTCAGTTGTTGAGTTGTAAAAGTTCTTTATATATTCTGGAGACTAAATTCTTATGAGATATGTGATTTTCAAATGTTTTTCCACTGTGTAGGTTTTCTTTTAACTGTTTAGATAATATCCTTTGATACACAAAAGATTTTTGCTTTTGTTTTTGTTTTTGAGGAAGATTAGCCCCGAGCTAACATCTGCTGCCAATCCTCCTCTTTTTGGTGAAGAAGACTGGACCTGAGCTAACATCCATGTCTACTGTATATGTGGGACGCCTACCACAGCATGGCTTGCCAAGCAGTTCCATGTCGGGACTCAAACCGGCAAACCCCAGGCTGCCAAAGTGGAACGTGTGCACTTAACCGCTGCACCATCGGGCCTGCCCCAAAAGATTTTTTTTATAAAGTGCAATTCATCTATTTTTTTTTCTCTTTTTACTCCTGCTTTTGTTATCAAATCTAAGACTCCACTGCCAAATCCCTGAGGATACAAAAATTTATCCATATGTTTTCATCCAACAGTTATATAGTTTGATTTTTATATTTAGGTCATTAGTCCATTTTGAATTAATTTTTGTATATGGAGTGAGGTAAGTGTCCAACTTTATTTTTTTGTATGTGGTTATCAGTTGTCCCAGTATCATTTGTTGAAGATTTATAATTTTTGAGTCAATAGACTTTTCTATTTATAGTTATTATTTAGAATTACAAGGAAGTGGGGGTTTATAACGAAGAATAAGAATACTTTGATTTAGGAGGTTTCATAGCTTCTGGCATAATACAAAGGCTGCCTATAAAGATAGCATTGCAGGATAGCTATGACAAAAATATAAGCCAAATTATTTCATCATTCAATTGATAACAAATTAATACCTAAAAAAAAACAGCCATTGAGACCAAAATAGGACTGCAATTACTGTCAAGTCAATTTAGTCAAATGAGATTCTAGCCAACACTTACTATGAATGATCTTATATTAATTAACTACTAATTCTAACATATACTAATAGGCAGATGCCTGAAAAGGCCATTGAATAAATATGTAAAGCTTTGGAACAGCCGGAACTCAGATGACAAGCACTTCTAATCCATGTTTATGCCAGATGGCTTATTGTTTCATTAGTCCCAGACTTATTATTGTAAAGATAAATGCCTCTTTATATTATAATATTTAAAAATATGCATGTGTGTGTTCAGAAGTAAAGGACATAATTTCAGACTGGATTTTATTTAAATTTATTTTAGAGTGACCAAAGGATTTTATTATTTTAAAATTCAAGTGTCAAAATACTTTTAATAGGAAGATAGTTAACCCAACAACCCCCAAATAAAAATATAAATAACTAAACAAATGATTTGAGATATATTTTCTATTTCAATAAAGACTGATCTGAAGAAAACTGAAAGCAAAGGTGTGAAAAGCACCATTTTTTAAAGTTCATAATGAGTTATGAACGATGAACAGTTAAAATGAATAAAACACCAGAAACTCCTCTAGGCCTTAGCTGTGGCTGTTTTATCTGCCTAGATGGCAGATAGCTGAATATAGATATCTGAATGGACTCTTCTTCCTCTTCTTTTGTCTTCCTTATCAGTGTCACCTTGTGACCAAGCATTCCCTAGCACTCTCTCCAGTTTTATTTAATTCCACAAAAATTATCTATCTATATAGAATATAATATATATGATATATTTTTTCATTTGTCAAAATTCAGAATTTAACTTTAGTATGATACTATCAACTAACGTATAGACTTTATTCAGATTTTTCCAGTTTTCTCCCTAACATCCTTCTTTCTATTCCAGGATTCAATTTACGACACCATGACACTTTTTGATACCATGTCTTCTTAGTCCTTTCCATCTCTGATATTATCTTAGTCTTTCCTTGTTTTTTTGTGACCTTCACCCTTTGGAAGAGATTCAGTTGGGTATTTTTCAGAATGCCCTTCAGTTTGAGTTTGTTTGATGTTTTCTCATGATTAGACAAGGGTTCTGGATTTGGGGGAAGTATACCATAGAGGTAAAGAGCCTTCTATGGCATCACATCAGAGATACATAATATCAACAGGACTTACCACTGATTATGTTAAATTTGAATACATAGTGAATGTGGTTTCTCACATATTTCTTCATTGTAATGTCACTGTTTTGCTCTTTACACTCTATTCAAGTTTCTACACACTGCCGACACTCAAGGGGAGGGAAATTAACCTGCACCACCTGAAGGGGAGGATTATCTGTATTTAGATTTTCAAATTCTTTTGCAACAAAAATGTGTCCATTCTCCATTTATTTATTTTTTCAATATCATTTATTCTTTGGGTTATAGTAAGATAACTATCATTATTTTATTGCTCAAATTATTGCACCTTTGGAGCTCTTTCAAGCTGACCCTGTGTCCTTTTGACATGCATACCCCCATCTGTTCCTAGGTTTAGTTTTGTTTGTTTGCTTATCGGTTTGCTTAGCACTTCCTTACATTCTGGCAGAGTAAGATACTACAGGCTCATCTTGAATTTTTCCTGCCGAAGATTTAAAATCAACTATTTCTCTAAAGAGCTTGTTTTTCATACATGTTTTACTTATTTACCTTCTATTTCTTTACACTAAAGTGTAAGTTCAATATGAGTAAAGTTTTTGTTTCTTTTATTACCCATTGTATCCTTAGTGCTAAGCACAATGCCTGGCACACAGTCAGCATTCAATAATAATGCAAAATAGGTGAATCAACGTAAGAAAATTAAGTTCACCCTATACTTACTTATCATCATCACCGTTTTAAAATGCTTTTTATCATTTTCCCTCAATATATTCTGTGCTTCAAAAAAATCTGACCAGAAAATGTAGACCATCATGAAATTACCTTCCCTATAGGGTTTTTTATAATAAATAAATTTTTAAAAATTGCGGCTAATGCTGCTAGAGTGGACCCTGGCATTTTAAAAATAGATGTTCTTCCTCCTCCTCCTCCTCCTTTCATCAGCATCGTCCTCATCATCATCGTCATCATCTCACTGACCTTTGGGCATGGCTACAGCAGTAGAGGAATTCTATCTACATTTTTTTAATGAGATAAACAGACTTTTTCATATTTCTCCATGACTAATATGATATTTTCTTGATTTATGTAGTATAATTTTTATGGCTTTGATGAAACTAAAGAGAGTATAATAGAATTCATTACTGCATACCTGTTTAAGTCAAATGTCTGAACCCTTTTTCAACATGACAAGAAAATAGGAGGAAAATAAGAGGAGACAAAGAAAGAGAAAGAGAGGCAGGCAAAGCTGCTTGACCTTAAATCCAATGAAAGTTTACTTTGTAATTTGTCACCGTTCAAGGGTTCTAATCTAATAGCCTTGAAGATTCTGACTATTTTTCTTCAAATGTTTGGGAACCACATACATTGAAAATATGTCACAACATCACACTTCTTTGTCCTTACTCGGAAACTCTATAAAGTTCTAACTGAATGTCTTTCAAAGTCATATCAGCCAATGCAGTTTAATCTTTTTAATTATGCAACAGTAAGTTTAGTGTCAGAAACAGATATAAAAAATAACTGAAAATTGAGAAGTCACTAAAATGGAAAGCTTATTTATCAATGCAATTTTGTTATTCCAGCACAAATGTCTGGACTGTATCACATGCTGTCATGCCTCATAGGGATTTCTTTTCCATGGTGGAGATGATATATATCGTAGAAATTGATATAAAGAGATGTATTACCATACCAGAAAATGCTGATTCCAAAATTGCTTTCCAATCACAATTTTCATGCTCTATACATAATCTCAGTATGTAATAGTGCCTTAGTCATTTGTGGTTTGATTTCTTCCAGTAAATACTTGCATTGCTCATAAAGTACATGAATTTTGTCAATATTTTAGATTCAGGTTGTGCTATATGGTGATAAATGATTGACTAACATTAAGAGAATTGGAAATAATTCTAAAAGCAACCTGGAATTTTAAAATTTGAAATAGTTATGTGAAAAAAGGAAGGACTTATTTTTCATATCCTGATTTACAAATGGCTTAAGCTTTGCATAGAAAAATGCACTGAAAGAGACAAAACTGAAAGAAGACTGACTAAATATATAAAGTTCCTCTCTTCTAAGTAAGTATTGATGTTGTTTGCTAGGAGAGCTGCTTTTTCTCCTTCTTCCCGTATTAACTTTAACAAGATATGAAATTGATTCCCTCAGATCACAAATGCAACATCAGTCACATATAGAATTGTGAAAAAATTTCACCAGTGTTGTGTGTCAAATGAACCATTGTGTCTAAAGTCTATGATGGAGAGATTTTTCATACCAAACTCAAGTTATTATATATATGAATAGACATTGCTTTCTTTCTTTTGGAAAATACGGATGTACTTATTTCTGCTCCTGCCACACTCTTCAGAGAATATAACTGTATTTCTTGTCTGCTTTCCTAAAGGGCGCTACACCGAAAATATCTGTAAAAACCAAATAAAAATCCTTGAAGTAAAGATAAAGTATTCACTAGCATTTGAAATAATAAGCTAGTTTTATCTTGGTTTCTGATCATTCCTGAATAGTAAGACTGGCATTCTGTTTGCTGTGAGATTTGTTACCGTCATTTTCTTCAATGTATTCTGTGCTCAGTATAATTTTGGTTGTTTTTGATGATGTATTTATGCATGAGGGTGTGTATGAAGCTGTTTAATAAGGATTCATTTCCTTACCCCATGTTATTCTTTGTAACATCATTGCTGACTTCACACACACACAAAAAAGATAGGGATGATTTACCTGTAAATATTTGTAACTCACTAAATACCCATCATATAATGTTAAAGTTAAATTAGATTACCAGGTGTTTTAAGTTATATTTTAAAACATAATAATATGTGAAGGCTCTTAAACATAGCTATCCAATAAGATAGAAGATAAAATCACGTAGAATCTTAGATATAATATTCCTATTGTGTTAAGAAAAAAAAGGTTAATTTTATGGCCAATATTTTAAATTTTAAATGTAAAAGGGAATTTAATGTAATACAAAGCGATATGAGGGAGAGGTGTCAGGATTGATACTGATACATATCTGAAAATTGAACACAGAAACATAGAAAGCAAAGTTACATTTAAATACAGGTAATAACCAGAGTCTATGCATTACGAAGTGGTTAAAAGAAACTGAAAATATTTAAAAGAAGAAAATTCTTTCTCTACATATTTTTCATAAAGAATACAGACACTTTTGAGAGATACATTGGCAGACCTTCATAAATTTAAAATTTAAGAATTTCTCTACTGTACGTACTGCTCTTCCCTCTATAAAACATAAAGGCCAAGGTAGTGATTATATAGCAATGATGCTGAGTGAATACCTGCCTAAACACAAACAGTAATGAATTTCCTTCTCCATACATTATTTTCTCACCAAGGGATTCATGTCCATCTTCTATAATTCTTTTAGAATTCAATATGTTATTGACTCTTTCATATTATAGTGTAGTTTGCTCTACATGTATCTCTCTACTATAGTCTGAGTTAGCGGCTGAAGGAAACAAGACCAAGCTGCCATTGCATAGAGGCTACTTTCTGCCGTAATTGGTATAGAGAAGTTCTTAAATGTTTATTCAGTAGTTCACGCATAACGGTGCTTTTGATAAAGGCACAGAACTCCAACCTAGACATGATTGTTCCCTTACAAAATAAATTAAAGAAAAATCATCTATGCAAAATAACGACATAACAAATTGTAGAAGCAGGGAAGACGGGAGGAAGGCGTGGGAAGAGGATTCTTGCAGAGACTAGAGTCACTCAGTATAATTTTCAAACATCTTCTTAATGATTGAATTCATTTTTTTTCAGACTTCTAAATTTAACTAGTTAATACTGTGTGACTAATTTCTTACCAAGGTGAAGTAGGCAGGCACTGCTGTTGATATATCTTTAAAAGGAAGAAAGTCACCAAGTAAGTGTCCTTTTGTATTTTCCTTTTCTTTCTGCTAGCCTGACTTGATCCTTCATCCTATAATTGTTTTTTAAGTGTGAAGACAAGAGTTGTGAATGTTCTAAGTCTAAATTCCTTTGACTATTCAAAATTTATTTTTGTTTCTACAAATCACATAAACTTTTTAGTACTCAATTTTGACATGTGAAAAGCAGGAGGGTTTGAACATAATTTCTAGGAAGTAATTTTGTGTTTTAGTCCTAACTCAGGGAGGTTATAAATGCACTGAAACTTTTTTTTAAAGCAGAGTCCTTCAGATGAAGTGTAGTTTGTGTATTCTATTACATTCAAGCAACAGTGTCATGATATCAGCTCATTTCAATCAATAAAGAGTAATGCTTATAGATCACCATATCATTTAGTGTTCAGTTATAAATGACGGAAACATTCTAGACATTTAAATCAGGATGGATTTTACTGTGGGGAATGAGATGCTTCCAAAATTGTTCAACTGATTGGAAGAACGAATTCTGTGTGGGTCTTCCATAATATTATGGCACAACTGGCCAAACAAAGGAACTGCTACCTCTGTGGTAATCAGGAAGCTCTACTAATCACAGCTCTCCAAACCTGACTGTTGGCTCTACAAATAGGTCTCGGCTGCAACCTGAAGCTCAGGAATGAGCTCTCGGAATTGTTAGTCCTAGAGACATTCCTTGTCTGCTAGCGGCACAAAAGTCAGCTGAGTGCCCCTTGTGCTTCACTCTCCACTTCACTTTGGTCTGAATTCAAGCCTCGTATAAGTATCTTCTAAATGAATTCTAGAAATTCAGCTGAAAAGGAGTCTGGGAAATGCGAGTTCTGGTTCTCTTGTGAATGCAGTCCAGCAAGGTACATTAGAAGAAATTTCAACAAATATTGAGCAAGTTAATTTACCATATCTACCATAACTGCTCAAGTCTTTGACTTAATAAAGCGTTTAACAAAATAATATTAATACTATTTATTTTTAAAAGAAAAAATCTGTTTTAATGATCTTACTCTTATCAGTACCAAAACTAAAAATCCCATTCTTAAAAAAATAACTTGCTCTCTGTTTGCCCCGATCTCTTGTGCTAAATTGTTGTACTTTTGCAGGTTATAGATATATAGGAAGAACCTTAGCTCTCAGCCGTGACTAGAAGTCTTTCAGATGTAATCACTCGGAAAACAAATTGGTTCCAAACAACTACACACCAGTTTGAAGTGATTTTCATTTCAGGCTTCTCTTTTTAAGACACTCAGGGAATGCTTGAATCTTATTAGGCAAAAGAAAAAAGGATCAAGAAAATTTGGTATTAAAATCATAATAAAATAAGGTGCAAAAATTATAGTTTAGGAATAGCTTTTTAAAAAATATTTCAAAGCAAATTATTGCCCCGAAATGAAAGAAAAACGGAGCCAAATGGCAAAGTCAAAAAAAGTTAAAAAATCTTAGATGGCTATATCCAAGGTTAAAAAATTATTAAATTAGGAAAGAATCTATAATAATGTAAGTTATTTTTCTGGTCACCGGTAATGATAAAAATGAAAAATTTAGGACAAAGTTATCCACAATAGCCGATATATTCTGGACAAATACATTTTTTTTAAAAGTATGACAATCTCCAGAAGGAACATCTCTGCTGTGACTTATGCATTTTAAAAAGCGTGCTTTTAAGTTCTTGTTGGTGTACTTAAGCTAAATAGATGCCAAAGTACAGCCTTCCTACAACATTGCTTTTATTCTCATGCATCTGAGCAGGAAACGCTTAAATCAAAGAATGCGATTCTCTTATTTGAAATAGAGACGTGCAGAAAGCATTTGTGAGGGAGAAGGGTGGGCAGGAGTTGTACTCAGTGGACTTTTCTTAACAAGGAACGTTGCACTATCTATTAAGTGAAATAGCGAATGGGAAACTGTAAAGGACCAGGACTCCTATTAGGAAGGAATCTTAGAATAATAGTCTGTGGCCTCAAAGGCTTGTGACGTGTAGAGACAACTGAACCGTTGAAATGTTTCCTCGGTAAAATTTTATCTCCACTTGTGTAACAAAACGCATTCTCACATTTTAGGGAGAACATATTTAAAAGCCATGGAAGAGCGGCGAAGCATGCAGACCATTTATTTATGTATTTAAACACAGAAAATGTTTTTGAGTAAAATCAGAAGACTCAGATTTATGTAGGAGAATGAAGTCCCTCTTGATGAAGCTGCAGTTGATTAGCCTGTATGTTTGTTTGCTTTTGTGGGGTGTGTATGCTCTTCAAAGCGAGGAAAGAAGATAAACATGTTGAAGGGACCAGGAGGAGGCTCCAGACACTCGAAATTCCTCCTTTCCTATAAAATCCTTTTAAGATATACAAACAGAAAATTTTTTGAAGTCTTTTTTTTGTGACCTAACAGACACTAACAAATTCTCTGTATATTAAAATAGAGAACATACAGTATGCTTACATCATGCCAGGCACATCACTAAAGGCCTTACATTTACAAGTTAATTTAATACTTTTGATAACCCTATGAAGAAATTAAAGTCTCATCCAGTCTACTGATGCGAAGTTGAGGGAGAGAGTGGTCAATTGCCCAGGGAAACAAGAGTGAGAGAGCCAGGATTTGGGATCCTTGTCCTCTGATCACTTGGGTGATGCTCTTAACTATCGCCCCCTATTGCCTCTGGAACATTGATGATCTGTGGTGATCTTTAGTGTCACTACCCACAGGAGGCAGAAAAGACTGAAATTGAAATTTATTTCTGATTTTTTGGGAATGCAGGCATTATTGCCTTTAAATTATGCTTAAACCGTCCTTTTGAACTTCCTATTCTAACGTAATTCTCAAATTTGCAATAAGATTCTTTACAGAGATACGAGGTCTTTTCTTTCCCTTCATACATCTTCAAAACGGCAAAACCTTAAAAGATAATAGAAATTAAAACAGGTGATATGGAGAGGTCTTAAAACTGATATTTAAGGGTGAATGCCCCCCAAAAGACAAACATAAGGAGAAATTTGCAAGGACATTACAAATGAACCATAGACAAAATATATATATATATATATATGTATACACACACACACACACTAATATTTAAGATTCTCTTCATAAATCTAATGAGGAGTTTTTTTCAAATTATAGAATTAGAATCTCTGAAGGGGAAGTAGGTAATCTTCATTTTTAAAAATGAGGGGCCGGGGCTGGCCCCGTGGCCGAGTGGTTAAGTTCGCGCGCTCCGCTGCAGGCGGCCCAGTGTTTCAATGGTTCGAATCCTGGGCGCGGACATGGCACTGCTCATCAAACCACGCTGAGGCAGCGTCCCATATGCCACAACTAGAAGAACCCACAACGAAGAATATACAACTATGTACCGGGGGGCTTTGGGGAGAAAAAGGAAAAAAAAATAAAATCTTTAAAAAAAAAAAAAAAAATGAGGGGCCGGCCCCGTGGCCGAGTGGTTAAGTTCATGCGCTTTGCTGCAGCAGCCCAAGGTTTCGCCAGTTCGGATCCTGGGCACGGACATGGCACCGCTCGTCAGCCCACACTGAGGCAGCATCCCACGTGCCACAACTAGAAGGACCTGCAACTAGGGTATACGACTATGTATGGGGGAAGTTTGGGGAGATAAAGCAGAAAAAAAAAAAGATTGGCAAGTTCTTAGCTCAGGTGCCAATCTTTAGGAAAAAAAAAAAAAGAGTATCTGTCATTCTGATGCATATTGGAGTTGGAGAGCCACCGACTAAGATTTTATGTTAATAATAGAACATTTGCTGACTGTCTACCATATTCTAAGTCTGGCACCAAGCAATGAGCATGAGATAATACAATTTACCTTCAGAGGTATCCCATTCTTTGAAAAGAGACAGAAATGAAAAGCCAAAATTACGCAAAAACATATTTTAACACTTCTATTTAATTGTCAATTTATCTGGCTTTGTTGCAATTATGTATGTCATCACTATTACCAAATGGAAATAAAAATGTCTATTTTTCCACCAAATGGAACACCAGAACTAATTCAGATTATATTATTTTGCAACAATATATAAATGATTGTATTTTCTCCTACTTGGTCTTGATTGATATTTTTGTTTTAGAATTTTTATTACACTATTCAGAAAACATAGAAGGGGATATGATTGTAGTAATTTATTACTGACCTGACGGCTACTAATAGCAAATGTTTTCCTCAAAAAATCAAAGCATATTAGCACTGAGAAGGTTGGTAACTTTGGTCCTTATTTTCCAATGTTCTTGAAAACGGTCCTTGAACATCTTCCTGATCACGTTCAAATGTGAAAGTATTGTTCTTTGAGTATATATATTCCCTGTTGTAAATGTTCTGAAAGTTAGAAGTGTAAATTTACTTTTTCCATATTCTAAGTGTACCTACACAGAATTATTTTACTTTTCCTTTGCATGTAATTTGGTTCTTTAAATATTTTATAAAGCTGTACCTGCATCTATTTCCCTACACTATCTGCAGTTCCCTCTTCGACCTCCTTTTTTATTACTTCCCTCTACTCCCCATCACACTGGCCTCTTGCATCCTTCCACCTAAGGGAACTTGCATTGGCTCCCCTCTCTCACTAGACATCATTTCCTCAGATATTTGCTTGGCTAACTCCCTCACCTCCTTTAGAATATTTTCAATTAAATACTATCTTCCGAGTGACCTCTAACCTGAATGACTTATTTAAATTTAGAGCCAACCACTCCTCCAACACCACATGATAATTCAGATCTCTTTGATGTTGTTTTATATTTTCCATAGTACTTACCAGCTCCTAACATGCATACTTGTTTTTATTACATTTAATTGTAATTAAGATCTTTCTCCCTTCCTATAGGGTCATTTCCAGGAAGTAATGAATTTTTCTATCTTTTGCTAATTAATGTATCCCAAGTATTCCTAAGAATCCCAAGTATTGCTTGGAACTGAACATAATGACAATAAGTGATAATTCACTGGGACTATATACTTATTTAATCAGGCACTAGACTTTGTTCATCTAAAGATGTTTCTACTTGCTTGCCTGTTTCTTCATGTAGTTGCATTACCTCCATTTTATGTTTTTTTCATAATGAGGAGATATTAAATAAAATGAATATTCTTTATATTAAGCAAATACTCCATTCTAAGTAATTGCTAGGATTAGAAAATAGTCAATTTCAAAATATTACATGCTAAAATTTAACTGGTTATCTGTATTGTAAACTGACAGTGATATTGTTATTGTTTATCTCTAAATTCTGGAGTTATTTTTTCTTCCGAAATAAAGAAAATTACCTGTATAACAAGAATAATACAGATTTCCTATTTATTAGAGATTGCTGAAACATAGTATGGCAAAACATCAGATAAATTCACTATTCTATGCACACTGTAGAAATCTAAGAAATATTAAACCTCCACGAAAATTCCAGATTGAAGTTTACCTGTAAAGCATTTATTGTGTTTCTTTAATGAAGGTTACACGTGCCATTTATAATTGTCAAACGTGCCTTGGCTAATAAGGAAAAATTCCTTTTGGAGATAAGCTCCAGACAAAATTCTGCCGTTTTCAACTTATTGTGTATAACCTATTGTCTATACTATGTGAGTAATAAAAGGTGACTATTCCTTGTCAAAGAATATGTACTTTATCTATAAATTCTGTAATTGGAAATGTTAAACCTTAAGGATAATTACATTTCTGATGCTGTATTTAAATTAGAGCATATGAAAGAGGGAACTCATGAACTGACCAATTCCTCACAATCTTTTCAGAAATTGCCATGAGATTTACAATAATTTACATGTGGAGGTTTGATCTGTGCATTAATTACTGCTTTTTCTGAAACCAAGTATCAGTGATGTTCAGAGATTTCTTCTAAACAATGGGAATACTTTAACAATTATCCAGCATCCTTTGAATGCAGTGAGAACAAGAGCAAATGAAGTTTGCCAGGTGTGCTGATGGCTTAGCTTGGTTGATGTAGCTAAATCTGAAGCTCTTTATACAATAGTGCAATCTGCAAATAGGAATATAGATAATGTGTACAAATTACCTGTTGTAAGTGAATTCAGAGGCTCAGTTTTTATGTTATGTACCACGACGAGAAGAATTATCTGAATTGATTTAAATTTATATTATGAACAGATTCAGCTGTTTGCTATTGAATCACAACGTGTGCTACTAATGAAAAGAATCTCCTCTTTGTAAGATATTTCAGTTCACTTCTTCATTAAAAAAACAGAAGCAAAGAAAAAGTTCTTTCCTAGAAGGAGTACAGTATAATTTTAATGTATTTTTCAACTAAATGCTTCACATAATTCATCACACCACACAGTAGATTAGGAAAGAAAGATACAATAGGAAAGTAACACAGAAGTGAGTTAGCGGGGGGCATGGGCCAGCCAATTAAAAGGACTATGATAGAAAAGATGAGAAGGAACACAAAGAGCAAAGTGCCAAGAATTAAAAATGAATTTGAACAAAATTAGAAGAGCTAAAGCAAACTAACAAAAAACTCTGTCCCTGGGACAAGAAACAGATTCAAAGTGTTAAAGCTTGTTTTCTAAAAGACTCCTAATGCTGGGGAATCTTTGATTTATCTGGGAGTGGACCTTTTTTACAGAATGTGTATATTGTCCAAGATTTTTTCCTCTTTCCCAGCCTCCCAAGACCTCTCAGCCCTAGTCAAGCAAGTTCTTCGCCCTTAACTGTGTTAGATATCTAAAAGAAAAAGATCCAAAAGAGTGATTTAAATAGAGAAGAACCATCTCCCCACCTTAAATAGGAGCATAAAAGTAAGATGGAGACAAAGAGCAGTGAGTGATCTTCCTTCAGAATGAACTGAGGAGGTGATAGAAGCCTAGCCTAGACAGTAGAATAATGAACAGTAAACAGGAAGCTTAGGATAAAATAGAAAGTGATATATATACACAGGCACACCGCAGAGATGTTGCAGCTTCGGTTTCAGACCACTGCAATAAAGCAAATATTGCAATAAAGCAAGTCACATGAAGTTTTTGGTTTCCCAGTGAATATAAACGTTATGTTTACCCTATACTGTAGTCAATAAAGTGTGCAATAGCATTATGTCTAAAAAACAATGTACATACATTAATTAAAAAATGCTTTATAGCTAAAAAATGCTAACCATCATCTGAGCCTTTGGTGAGTCCAAATCTTTTTCCTGGTAGAGGGGATCTTGCCTCAATTTGATGTCTGTTGACTGATTAGGGTGGTGGTTGCTGAAGGTTATGGCAGCTGTGACAATTTCTTAAAATAAGACAACAATGAAGTTTGCTGCGTAGATTGACTTTTCCTTTCATGAGTGAACAATTTCTCTGTATCATGCGATGCTATTTGATAGCATTTTACACACCGTAGAACTTCCTTCAAAGTTGGAGTCAATCCTCTCAAACCCTGCTGCTGCTTTATCAACTAAGTTTATGTGATATTCTCAATCTTTTGTTGTGATTTCAATAACCTTCACGGTATCTTCACCAGGAGTAGATTCCATGTCAAGAGACTACTTTGTTTGTTCATCCATGAAAAACACTCTTCATCCGTTAAAGCTTTATCATTACAGCAATTCAGTCACATCTTCAGGCTTCTCTTCTAATTCTAATTCTCTTGCTATTTCCATCACATCTGCAGTTTCTTTCTCCACTGAAGTGCTGAACCTCTCTAAGTCATTCATGACAATTGCAATCAACTTCATCCAAACTCCTGTTAATGTTGATATTTTGACCTTTTCCCATGAATCACAAATGTTTTTCATGGTATCTAAAATGGTGTATCCTTTTCACAAGGTTTTAAATTTACTTTGCCAGATCCATTGGAGGAACCACTATCTACGGCAGCTACAGCCTTACGAAATGTATTACTTAAATGCTAAGACTTGGAAGTCAAAATGACTCCTTGGTCCAAGGGCTGCAGAATGGATGTTGTGTTAGCAGGCATGGAAACATTAATCACATTGTATATTTTTCTCAGAGTTCTTGGGTGATCAGATGTATTGTCAATGAGCAGTAATATTTTGAAAGGAATCTTTTTTTCTTTTTCAGTAGGTCTCAACAGTGGGCTTAAAATATTCAGTAAAGCAAGTTGTAAACAGATATACTGTCATTCAGACTTTGTTATTGCATTTATAGTTCACTGGCACAGTAGAATTAGCATAATTCGTAAGAGCTCTAGGATTTTCTGAATGGTAAGTGAGCACCGGCTTCAACTTAAAGTCACCAGTTGCATTAGCTCCTGACAAGAGAGTCAGCCTATCCTTTGGAGCTTTGAAGCCAGGCATTGTCTTCTCCTCTCTAGCTGTGAAAGTCCTAGATGGCATCTCCCTCCAATAGAAGGCTGTTTCATCTACATTGAAAATCTGTTGTTTAGTGTAGCGGCCTTCCTTCATGATCTTAGCTAGATCTTCTGGATAACTTGCTGCAGCTTCTACATCAGCACTTTCTGCTTCGACTTGTACTTTTACGTTATGGACATGGCTCCTTTCCTTAAACCTCATGAACCAACCTCTGCTAGCTTCAAACTTTTTTCTGCAGCTTCCTCACCTGTTTCAGCCTTCATAGAATTGAAGAGAGTTAGGGCCTTGCTCTGGAGTAAGTTTTGGCTTAAGAGAATGTTGTGGTTGGTTTGATCTTCTAATCAGACCACTAAAACTTTTTCCATATCAACAATAAGGCTGTTTCCCTTTCTTATCATTCATGTATTCAATGGAGCAGCACTTTTAACTTCCTTCAAGAACTTTTCCTCTGCATTTATAGCTTAGTTAACTGTTTGGTGCAAGACGCCTAGCTTTCAGTCTAGGCGTTCAACATGCCTTCCGCACTGAGCTTAATCATTTCTAGCTTTTGATTTAAAGTGAGAGATGTGCAGCTCTTTCTTTCACTTGAACACTTAAAGGCCATTGTAGGGTAATTAATTGGCCTAATTCCAGTATTGTTGTGTCTCAGGGAATATGGAAGCCCAAGGAGAGGCAGAGAGATCGAGGAACAGCCAGTCAGTGGAGCAGTCAGAACACACACAACATTTATCAACTAAGTTCGCTGTCTTATAGGGGTGTGGTTCATGGCACCCCAAAACTATTGCAATAGTAATTTCAAAGATCATTGATCACAGATCACTATAACAAGTATAATAATAATGAAAAAGTTTGAAATATTGCAAGAATTATCAAAATGTGACAGAAACATAAAGTGAACAAATGCTGTTGGAAAAATGATGCCAATAGATTTGCTTGATACAGGGTTGCCACCAACCTTCAATTTGTAAAAAACACAATATCTATGAAGTGCAATAAAGTGAAATGCAATAAAATAAGGTATACCTGTGTACACACACACACAAACACACACACACATATGGCTTCAGATTGAATGAAATGATATTTCCTGACATCCAGTTGCCAAACAGTGATTAAGTATCCTCTCTACTGAAACATACTGTGCAGATGCTTAGAGTGTAGCTGTGAATAAAGCAGACACATCTCTGCCCTCTTGGAGTTTGCAATGTAACAGACAAGACAGGCTTAAAAACAGCAAATAATTAATTAAAATTTTATGAGTAACAAAATGACATAAAGAAGAAATTGATGGTGCTACGGGTTCATATAACAAGGCCATCCAACCTAATCTGGTAGAGATGGTCATGAATAATGTCCTTTGGAATTGAAATTTCAGCTGGTGTCTAAATGGTGAAAAGGTAAGCAGAAGAACCCCCAGTGTGGAAATTTTGCCAGCTGCTGAGTATGTCTACTCCGATTATGCATTCTCTAACTGGGAAAATAACTACAGGATGGGTTCGGGGACTGACTGGACCCTCTGTGAGATGGATCTGAGCTAAAACTCCATTGATCACCTGACCTCCATAAGCCCCTGCTGTGAGTGGCAGGCCACCATGATGTTTTGGGTCTCCTGAAATTACTGCTAGTTCAGAGCCAGTGTTCAGCAATTCCCAAAAGCTCTGATTATTTCCTTTTTCCCAATGCACAGGCATTGTGGTAAAATGCCATAAGTCCCTTTGGAAAAGGCTGGAAGAAAGATCAACAGTACGTACTTTTGGCAGTGTAGCTCCTCAAGGGAACTCTGTTTCTTCTTCATTCAAGGGATGCTGGGTCTGTTAACTGGTTCAAGTTTGGGAATTCACTGAGGGGTTGTGAATCTCAATTTTTATGATTTAAGTTAGACTTTTGTTGACTTTTTTCCCTTGCCACCATTTCCTTCTTATCTGACTTCAAATTTTTCCCTGCCTCCACTACTCTTTTTAAAGTTACCAGTGATCTCTGTTGTGACATTAACTTTTGGTCACATGATCCCTCAGCAGCATTCCACACAGTGGACCACTCTTTGCTTCTTAAATCACCCCACTATATTTCACTGAAAACAAAAGGGATTTTAACAAAACGTACATTTGATTGTGAAATTCCACTACCATGAAATCCTTTGATAGCTTCCTATACCCTTAGGATAAAGTCCTAAATTCTTAGAAGTCTCTTTACACAGTTATCCTCATCACTGTAATTATATTTTCTTTAGTGGTTGAAAAAAGTATATACATCAAATATGATCTCTTTCAAAATAACAGCTTATAAAAAAACAAAGTTTTAATCTTTAAAATAAACTAGAGATATTTGAAATACATGAATTTTTGTTTTACATTAAAACAAGCATGTAGAAACATTAATCAAAGTCTGATACTGCTCATTGAGAGTACTTAGTGAATAAGAAAAGCAGCTTGGAATAAAACTAAAGGCAACAAAACCAGAAAACAAGTGGAGGAGATCCTAATGCCACAGACTCTGAGGGGAAAGAGAAGGCTCCAGGCTCATGAATTATAGGCAGTAACCCCCAGATCCGGGGCGAAATAATGCCTGGAGGAAAAATATATTGTGAATCAGTTCTGACACAAAATTATGCTGAACCAGTCCCACTTGAGATTTCACTAAGAAATAAAGTCTTCTCCCCCTTAAATCCATTACCACCCCCCTAATCAGGAATCCTATGAAACTTTTCAAATATCCAGCAATAATATGCAAACACCACTACCAGAGCCAACAAATAATTCATCACAGGCTTCTCATTATTAAAAAGAAAATGTCCAAAGCAGGAAGGAAATTAGCAGTATTGAGAGGAGAATGATGTTTTTAAGTTATGGAAATTAATACACAATTGAATGCAGAAGAGATGGATCCGATAGACAATAAATATTGATGATGTTGGACATAGAATAAAATAAAGGTGAAAACAAGAGACAGGAGGAATAGAAATCAGGATACTGGAAGAGAAGGACAAAATATCACTCACTTAATACAAAGTAATGTTTTACAAAAAGAAATTGCAAAGGATGAATTTTATTTTTCTCTTCTATTGTTTCAGTCTGTCAGTGGGGAAAAGACATTTCCTTGATTTCTTTGTAATCTTAAACTTGCATGGTCTAAGTATTGCAGTAGTAGCCATTATATAAAATAGCTGGTGTGTGTATGTGTGTGTAAGCAGATAGTGCCCTGCCCCAGAGAATGGTTTCTCCTCTTGACATCTTCAGTCCATTTCATCTAAAACCTGAAAACACCACTATTGGCAGTCATGTCATCAATTGCTCTTTCCAGCCATTTAGGGATGTCATTAGGCCTTAGGCTTTTTGTAACAAGAAAGGATATATGCTTTGTACTTTTTCTCATGTCATATTTGTCAGCCTTTCTGTGAAATTACTGCAGTGTTCTTATCTGCCAGATGTCAATGAAATTTGAAGGAAAGGAACAAACACTATAGATATTTCAGTGGATCCTGGCTTTAAAATGATGGAGATACAAACCCACAGACATACAATTGCTTTCAAAGTGTCTTTCTTCATGGCATTAAAATATATAAATATGAAAATGGAAAAGCTAGAATCAAAGATAAATTCAGAGATACATGTGCTTATGGACAGAAGTGAAATGAAGTGAAAGGAGAATGTACAATGCAAAAGAAAGCTGTGAAGATGAAGAAAACAAACAGAAATGTATAAAGAGGAAGGAGAAAAAGGTAGTGAAAACTGGATAGAGAAAACAGTGAAGATGTATCGTGCAATTTGGAGGGTCTTTGATGTTCTACCTGGACAAAATCTCTTCCCCTTGTTTAATCATTTTACTTTGGTTTTATTTGAATACACACATAAAAAAAAGGGTTCAGCCATTATCAGAATTTTTAGAAATGAATTATTAATGACAATATATTAGAACCAATTTTAGATGCTGCAGCGAAACACAGAGCCTTGAGGTAATAAAATTATTCTCTTGATTTGTAAGGGTATTTATAAATTGTATTAGCATACATCTTTTTATCTAATTATCCTGTCAATCCTGGGAAATAGAGAGAGCAAGTGTTGCATATTACAGATAAGGAAATTGAGACTTAAAGCACTAATAAGCAATGGAAATAAGACTAGAAAACTGATTTTCTTCCTCCCACCTAGGCCTCTTACTATTTTCACAATACAGCTCCACTTGTATCAGGAGAGGAAAATTTGGGTGATAAGAGGAATGTAATAAACAAACAAACAAGCGAACAAAATTAGTGTATGACACTGAAAACATATGAATTTTATCCAGAAACATCACAGTGATACTCCTCAATAATTTTTGGGAAAAAAAAAAGATACCAATGATGGAAAGGGTATGTGAAACATGAAAAGGGGAGAGTGGGCAATAGGTATGATACTACTGCTCAATTTTCCATCACAATTCTGCTTGATGAGGTGAGCTATTAAATAGATTCCTTTACAAAGTCTATTTTAAAGGTATATTACTCAAAATTCTCCAAAGAAACAGATATAGATATCTTTACCTATCTTTATATACATATATAGAAATATACAGATATAGAAACAGAACTAGAGAGAGAGAGAGAGAGAGAGATTTATTATATTATTATACAGTATTGTCTCACATAATTATGGAGGCTGGCTGGTCCAAAATCTGTAGTGTGGACCAAAAGGTTGGAGACCCAGGAGAGCCAATGTTTTTGTCTTTAATCCAAAATCTGGCAGATTAGAGACCCAGGAGAGTCAATGGGGTTGATGAAGTCTGAAGACAGTCTGCTGGAGAATTCTCTCTTGCTCAGGGGGTGCCAGTCTTTTTGTTCTAGTCAAGCTTTCAACTGATTGGGTGGGGCCCCCTCACATTATGAGGGCAATCTACTTTACCTAAAGTTCACCACTTACATGTTAATCTCATCCAAAAACATCCTCCATGTTGACACATAAAATTAACCATCACAAAGGTTATAGCCTCAATAGGAAGCTAAACATCCAGAGATGAAAATTGTACCTTCCTCTATAATGTCCACCCTGCTTTTGAGAAAATAATTTAATAAATACTTTCTGAATATCTACTGAGTGCCATTTCCTTTCCCAGGCTTTAGTGGTAAAGTGGTAAAATTGTTACTGAACCAAAGTGGGCTCGGTTTCTTGGTGAGTTGAAATCAAAGCCTTCACCAGAAGTAGTTGTCACATACAGTACAATTTATTTGCAGCAAATAAGGAGACCACAGGGAATCACTTCCACAACCATGGCCCCTGAACTAGCGAAAACAGGTGCCTTTTATTTTGGATGCAGAAGGAATATTCAAAAGGGAAGTTTCAGCATCGCAAGTAGAGGTGGGTATAAGCTCATGTAGGCATAGTTTGAAAACATGTTTCATATACATCGCATGTTATGCTAATAAGGCTTACGCTCCTCCTGGGGCAGAGATCTTCACATTAAAATGAAGCAAAGGGAACTTTGGGATGCTACTCTGTCCATTTGTGCAGGTGTTGCTCTTGTGGTGGGGTTTGGACCAGTTCAGGGCAGTTGGTGACTGCATCTCTTAGCAAAACTGAAAAACAACTTTGAGAAACAGTTACGTGCTTTTGAAACTTCCTTTGAGATACTCATGGCCATTAGTTGGTGACAAAATTTATTGACAAGGCCCAGACCCTCATGCTTTTTATACGACCATCATCCATAGTAATTTAATTCTGGGCCTATGGCATATGGATGACTTTGGTAGTTTAAAGCAAAGGTCTCTTTTCCCAATGTACAGAGAAGACCTTCTTTCTCATGGGCAGACTCCTCCTTTGACATCCTAAGTAACATAAACCCATTGGCAGTTTATGGCAGATACAAGCATTTAGCAATGGTTAGTGACACATATATCTCTGAACACCTAATCTGGGAGGAAGCAGAATTAAATATTTTTAAAAGCTTTCTATATTTTCTATCAATTTGTATTGAGATAATTTTTACCAAAAGACTTTACACGGAGATATAATTCCATTAAAGTGCTACCAATACTATATTAAGTCTGTCAGTATTGAAAACAGCTTTGAGAGGAAATATTCCGTGTATATGTATATTGTATTTTGTATCATATATTTGCACCAAATGTAAAACCAAGCTCTGACTATAAACTAACAAGTTGTTTGGGTTCTGGAGTTTGGGATTTATTATTTAGTATTAATAAATTTTATATGAGCCTGATACTCCTGGAGAAAATTTTTTTAAAAAATATGTTATATCCAGGAATGCTTACCTATTAGCTTCCTAAGGCTGCTGTAACAAATTACCAGAAACTTGATGGCTCAAAACAATAGAAATTATTCTTTAATATTTCTGGAGACCAGACATTCTAAGTCAATAGGACTAGGCTGAAATCAAGGTGTCAGCAGAGCCATGCCCCCAGAGGCTCCAGGGGACAATCCATTCCCTGCCTTTTTGGTTTCTATTGGCTGCTGGGATCCTTGGATTGTGCTTACGTCACTCTAGTCTTCAAGGCTTTCATTTTCAACTCTTCCTCTGCTCCAATTTCATATTGATTTCTCCTCTGTATGTCTGTGTAAAATCACCTCTGCCTTTATCTTAAAAGACTACTTGTGATTGCGTTAGAAGTCACCTGGATAATCCAGGAGAATCTCTCTGTCTCAGAATCGTTAATTTAATCACATCGGCAGAAATAGCTTTTTGCGTATAAGGTAACATTTATTGGTTCTGGATATTAGGAACTGATATCTTTGGGGGCCATTAGTCAGCCTCTTTAGCAACATATGATTAATTTTCATTTTCATGAATGAATCAGTTCAGATAAATTGGATTATGGTACTGTAACAAATAACCCTAAAATATTGCTTTCTTAAAGCAACAAATGTTTATTTTTCCCTCATGCTACCTATCTATCACAGTGTCCTTACACAGAGGCTCAGGATGACTGAGCCTTTACTCTTGGGAATATGGCCTGGCACAGAAAGGAAGGGACTGTGTGAATTGTGCACCACCAACTTTTAAAGACTCCACCTGGAAGCTTAGCTTTCATTGGCCATCCTAACCTCTGGAGATCCTATTTTGTGCCTAGAAAGTGAAGAACCAGAAATGTTGGTGAATGGCTATAACTATCACAGTGAAGTTGGGTGTTTCAGCTCAACATTCCGCTATGATATAAAGAAAATGGATTTGAAGTAAAAGTTAAGAATAAATTGAACGAACTTGAATAATAGGCTACCTTAAAATATACCAGGTACTATCCAGAAGACTTGGATTATTTTCTTGTAACTGATATTTGTTCGGATTTGGAAGCATAATTGAACTAGGTACTGTTGTGTGGATAAACCTAAACATATTTCCTTGGGGTGATGGGGGAAGATGTGATATTATCTCATACAACAGAGTGAATAACAAGCCTTTTATAAAGACTTTAATGTTTGTCTTTTGAGTTGCTTTTTCAGCAGAAAGAGGATATGGATTTTTATGTAGGGTCAAACAAAGGGCAGTGGCCAATGAAAACAGGGATGAATTATTGAAGTGTTCTGAGGCTAAGGAGAACTTGAAATCAGTTTTAGATATTTGTAGTAAGACCATGTTCTAAAGGAAAGCTTGAAATGCTGCTTTTGGTTGGATAGCATTTGCCAAGAATATATCATCAGCATTGGCGAAGAGAAACACACTTATCTGATCATCTTGACAAAGAGAATGGAGGAAATGAATGCTGTTTCTATTTATATGAAAAATATTTATATTCGATTTATATGAAAGCATGTTATAAACTGGAAAGCACTACACAAATGTAGACTTCTTAATCCCTGAAATTTAGTGTGTTAATTCATTGGAATATTTCAGAATTTATAGCTAAAACATGTAGAACAGATACACTTTTTACAGGTCTTTTGATATCACCTGTTTTTTTCTCAACATTACAACCCCAAATTACAATGTAGGACAGCAAATGCAGAGAAGTGAAATTAAGAACCTCTCTCTAAATTATCGGCAAAGGCAAACATGTTTAAAGTAGGTAGAATGAGATAAGTAAAAAAAAAGTGGTGACCTCTGGGGAGCTCAGAAAAGAGTAAGCCAAGAAGTGAATTGATGCAGGTGGTGGAGTGGGATAAACATCATAAAACTGTAGAGGTTAAAAAAGAGTCACATCATTGTGTATCATCCAGACAACAATTTTGAGGATGAAAAGAGAGTGATTAATAAAATCTCCAGGATAACACAAACAAACTGGGGCTCTCCAACCACACCAAGTTCTGTGTTCACTCTCTTTTTAATGTTTAAAATACTTTAGATTTAATTTACCCCAGAAAGTTTGTAACTTAAAATTCCCATTGATAAATAGTTACATTTAAAAAAATGAGCATTTTATAATGAAACAAGATTTGTACTTTTGTGCCTTCTAAATCTTATTAGATCAGTTAATTAAAAAATTGTATAAAAATGGGTCACTAAAATATTAAAATACATTTCTTCTTTTTTTGTTTTCCTAAAGAACAAAAATCTAAACCACTTAGAATTTATCAATTCAACAGATATCCACTTACCACTTACTACTGCTTTAAAAATAAATTATGAGGATGTAATGTACAACATGGAGACTATAGTAACATTGTATTGCATATTTAAAAGTTACTAAGAGAGTAAATCTTAAAAGTCCTCATCATAAGAAAAGAAAATTTTGTAACTATGTATATATACAAATATCAAATCACTATGTTTATGTTGTACACCTGAAACTAATATAATGTTATATGTCAATTATACTTCAGTAAAAAAATAATTATTGATATAGTACTTTACATTTATATATATGTGTATATATATTATGGGACACATACACTTAAATGTGCATTGCACTGTGTCATCTAATTGGATATTTGAAACTACTCTCTGAGCACAATTAGGACAAATACCATGTTCATCTAGATGAAGACCAAATCTTGTTGTAAGTAACATGGCTGGTTAGGAGTTGGAAGATCATTTGATATAATATAACACAATAGTTCTCGAGAGTAATGTGTTTGTTTGGTGGTAGTGGGTTTTCAAACTATGAGAAGACTTTCAAACTATGTATGCTTATTCTATTACTCTTCCCATCCCAGCAATTTTGCATCAAACTTGCTCATTTCAGCAACCACTATACCTAGAAAACAGTAGAAAGCTCTTCTCCAATCTTCTCTACTACCTCACAAACTATCTAGTGGTTCTATTTTGGCTTGTGGTTGCCTGAGTTGACAAAATGAAATCCTGTGGCATGTCCAGTTGTTTCTCAGTGTTTGAAGTGAGTTGATAAGTAGTCGTATAAGGGAGGAAAAGCCTCTATCATTTTTCTCAAGAGAAGACCAGATACCCAACTGGAACACTCACATGGTACATTTGATGGATAATAATTCCTATTTGCATAGCTTAAGATCAAATGCACCATACTTCCCAGTGTGCTCTCTTGAACCTCTTACTTAGAACTTCCCCAGCTTCTGCAGTAAATAACCTTAAACAAAATTCCTCACTTGGGTCCTCAGCATCCTGTAAACTCTTGGGTTGGCATCCATTCAATTCCCCAGGCATCCACTGATCCTAATACATTCTTTTTGTCCCTCAATATTTTTTTTTCACAAGAAACGTTAGTAATACATTTTTAAAAATAAGAAAGAAAAAAAAGGATAAAACAGTCCAAATTATATTTATACACACATACACATTCGCAGATAGAAAAATACACAAAGACCAACACCAAAAAAATCAAAATGTTTTCCCTTTACAACTCATGCTGGTAGATAATGGTCTTAAAATACTCCCTTACAAGAAATAGATTAATTTATTACTAAAGCAGGAAAGTAAAGAAAAACAAAATGGTTACATTTTATTAAAAGACTTGAAGTATGTATATTCTGCTATAGTGCCAATTGCTACTTTTAGACTGAGACATATTCTTTGTTCTGATAAAGAAAACTTGTTACAAATCTATAATTAATTATTTTCATAATGCATAGCGGCAATAAAAAATAATTCTCTAGCTTTATAAAATAGCTTAAAATATTTAAATATACATAAGGCATTTAAAAACTATGCATGGTGAATGATTTCTTAAAGGAAATATTGACCTCATGATATTTCTTTTACTTGTATTTATCTATATTTTTATTGTTATTTGGTATGGTTAATGTATAGATGAGTACTAAGAGTACAAAAATAAATTTATTTGTAATAAACTGGTTAAAGAACTTCTAGAGTTTTGAATGTCTATATATTATTATTGTTATTCTAAAGAAAAGAAAAAGTACAGATGTTATATTACCTGGAGAAGTTGATAATATATTAGAAAATCTCAAAATCATAAAATTGAAATCATTAAAAGGTCAAATGGTATTGGGTCAGGGATTCTTCAGAAAGTACACATGTTTAAAACAGATGAATAGTCCATTCTGTCTGAATGCTTGTATTTCCTTAATATCAAAAAAGCTAATAGAATTTGTGTTTTAAATAAAAATAACTCTTATTTTTTATCTTTTTGAAATTATTCATTTAAAAAATATTTCTCATTTACCTACTATACTCCAAAACCTCATTTAGGTGCCAATAATATATTCAAAATACTCTAATGGTCTCTGTATTCAAGGAATCACATTCCAGTGGAAGTAAGCAGACAGTAAATAAAATAAATTTATAGAATATAAAATAAGTATTAACATATGTTAATGTTTATATATCATATTTATATGAATATGATATATAAATTATTATATGAATACAAATATGAAATAAATTTAGATAAGTATAAACAGTATAAATTGAGACTGAGTGACGGCTTGGGCTGAGGGTTTGGAGTGGCTATTTTACATACCATGGTAAAGAGAAGATCTTTTTGAGAAGGACCATAAATGACAACAATGGAACATGCAAAGATCAGTGGGAAGAATGTTCCAGTCAGAAGAAATAAAGGAAAAGGTGATAAGTTAAAAATGAAGAGTATAAGATAGTAGAGGGAAAAAATAAGGATAAAATATAGGAGTGGTAGGCAAGGGGCAGAGCCAGTTGGAGCCTCTGGACAAAGAAGAACTTTTAGCAGGAACATGGAATGGTAACATTTTAATTTTAGACACTCATATTGGCTGAGAATATCGAGAAGAGTTGGAGAAGAGAAAAGAGGAAGGTAGAGTATTTATAAAGCTATCGGAATACTCCACATAGAGAGAGTGAATCTTAGCCCACAGTGGCTGTATGGAAGAAGGAAGTAGATAGCGTTAGGCTGTACTTAAGAAGTAAACCTAATTTAGAGAATTGCCTTCCATCAGCTCTGCCTGAGATCTACAGTCATAGGCATGGTCTCTCAATGTCTTCTCACACTGTTTGATTTTTATATTAGGAGTCATCCTCATATATGGTGTTTCAGTGTTAAAAAAAATTTGCCTAATTCAGTTTAATTATGATGTTTACTTGTTTCTCATTCTTCTTTTTGTTTTGGGATGTTCTCTAAGAACTGGGGAAACTAGTAACATTCACTGAGCTATTTCAGATTCAAAAATCAATAAAACATTTTTTTTAACAGGTTCAGAATATTTCATTATTGGGATATATAATTGATTTAAAATAAAGCACATTTTTTACAAAATTAACAATATTTGTATCACCAGGAAAGAGATGAACCAATTGTAGCCAGAGCTTACCAGAATCTAGTTAGGCACTAAATAAAAACAAAGAAGGTAGAGTCAAGTGAGTAATTATCCAGGCATGCTTTGTTTGTTGAAAGGAGTCTCTCTGAGGCAAAGAGGAGCTGAGAAACTGAGTTGTGAAACACCCCTCTGTCTTCTATTATCTACGGAAAAGAAATGACTGTCTAACCTACACCTATAGAAATCTGTGCTATGAAGAAACTTACTATGATCCAAAAACAGTTCCTTCTAGCCTAGAACATAACTTTATATTTTCCCCATATGGATCTCTTGCTAAGATTCTGTCTAGGAAAAATTAATGTCACTCAAAAATGAAATAGAGAAAATAATCAGCACAGGATTTTTATTATAAGGAAAAGAAAAGCAAGGGGAGAGTAAGAAAGAGAGACACAGAGAGAACAGAAAATCAGAAAATTCATGAATACTCCTCAGAAATAATTGTCAATAAAATAATATGACTTTATATGTTACCATCACACAGTGCAAGAATCAGTTTATATCTTGTACACACCAAGATCTCAAAGCATTATATACAAAAGACACAGAGGGACTATAAAAGATGAAATATTGCCTTGTAATGTCTAAAATGTAGAAAAATAGTCATGGAAATGAATGCCACTTTGGGAGCAGCAGAAGGGAGAATAAGCTTCGCTGAACAGAGTTAAGGACATGGAGAAAACCTTTGAGATGAGAAAGGAAATGAATTATGACTTAAACTGGATTTGAGAGGAAATGATTGATTTGGAAACTGCTCCAAAGTGTTCCAACATATGCATAATTGGTGTCTCTGAAGGCAAGACATAAAATACTAAAAGAGAAAAAGAAAATCCTAATAGCATAATTCCATACACTTTCCGGACATAAAGGAAAGCTTGAATTTATAAACAAAGCTGTACGGTCCAGTAATTCTCCTTCCACAAATTTATACTAAATGTATAGTAACACATTAATGAAATGATGTATATAAGCTAAGACTCATAGAAGCAATGTTTGTATAAAAAAAGAATGGATATACAGTCATGTGCCGCATAACGACGTTTCAGGCAACAATGGACTGCATATACAAAAGTGGTCCCATAAGATTATAATGGAGCTGAAAAATTGCTATCACTTAGTGAGGTCATAGCCATAGTAATGTTATAGTGCAATGCATTACTCACATGTTTGGGTGTTTGTGATGATGCTGGTATAAACAAATCTGAACTGCCATCAATCAAAGTATAGTATATAGTATAGTATATACAATTATGTACGGTACCTAATACTTGATAATGATAAAAACGACTCTGTTACTGGTTTATGTATTTACTATACTATGTTTTCTATCATTAATTTTGAATGTACTCTTTCTACTTATAAGAAAAACAGCATGCTGTGTTACACTGGCAGAAGCCTCATACATCTTGTGTTTACTGCCTCTCTTGATTGCATTATTTTCTCTTGTGCTTGATTTAATCTTGTGTGTTTTCTTCATCATGACCCTAAGTATACAAAATCCTCTGCTAATATTGCTAGTAGGAAGCCACATCAAATGATTGACTTGGAAACAAAGTTAAAAGTGATGAAGGACTACAAAGGTGGAAGATCAATGATGGCTATTGCTCACCAGTCAGTTATGTCCCCTTCCACCATAGCTACAATCTTGAAAGAACAAGAACCAAATGATGGAAGCTATGAAAATATCTACTTCATTGAAGGCAAGAAGACTAACAAAAATTTGAGAAATTAGACATGCAGAAACTTCTAATGACCTAGATTGAAGACCAAACACAGAACATAGCCATCTCAGTATCATGGCAATCATGGTCAAAGCAAAAAGTTTACTTGTGATGTTGAAAGAAAAGGCTGAACTTGACTACAATGTTGAATTTACTGCTAGCTCTGGGTGGTTTAAAGAATTCAAGAATCATTATTCGTTACACAATGTGATAGTAAGTGGCAAGTCTGCCAGTGCTCATGTGAAGGCAGCTGAAGAATTTTTGCAAACTCTAGATAAGCTGATTGTGGAGGAAAACTACTCTCCAGAGCGAATATTCAACGGGAATGAAACCTCCCTATTCTGGAAACAGTTGCCTGAAAGGACTTTTAGCCACTAGGAAGCCAAGACAATGCCAGGTTTCAAGGCTTTTAAGGATAGGATAAAAGTCTCATTTGGGAGCAATGTCACAGGTGACAAATTGAAACCTTTTGTAATCTGGCTCGGTGAAACCCCCAAGTCTTTCATGTATATCAATAAGCACACACTGCCGGTGTACTAGAGAGCAGTAAGAGGTCATGGATAACCCAGCTCCTCTTTCAAAGTGCCCTCCTGAGTTGCTATGCCAATGAAATGGAGAAGTGCTGTTTAGGGAATAACACACTTTTCAAGACTTTGCTGATTGCTGATAATGCTCCCAGACGTCCTCCTTTTATTGGTGATCTTCATTCCAATATCAAAACGGCGTTTCTCCCTCCAAACACCACCTCTTTGATCCAACCAATGGATCAAGGAGTTATAGCAGCTTTGAAGGCCCACTACCTGGAGAGGACCTGTATCTAAGCTATTGCTGCAACTAAGAAAGACATTGATGCAATTACGGAAGGATTACAACGTTTGTGACTGCATCAAGAACCTTTCTTGGGCTTGGGGTGATACCACCAAGGAGTGTATGAATGACATCTGGAAGAAGATACTCAAAAGGTTTGTCCATAACTTCAAAGGATTTGCCAAGGACAAAGAGGTTGCAAAAATCAGCAAGGCTGTGATTGAAATGACAACCAACTTTAGCCTAGGTGTGGATGAGGATGACAATGAGGAGCAACTAAACGTGGTTCCTGAGGAATTGACTAACGAGGAGTTGTTGGACGAAACAGAAATATGTAACCGAAGAAGAGGCAAGACAAAAGGAAACTGCAGGAGAAGAAAAAGAAGAATCCTCAAGAAAATTCACAATGAAGGGTTTAGCAGAAGATTTTCAGACCTCAACAAGCTCCTTAAACAGTTTAAAAACATGGACCCTAACAACGAAAGATTTTCATTAACAGAGAGAAATGTTCATGGTGCATTATCTGCTTAAAAGAAAATCTATGATGAAAAAAAAGAAAGAAACCAAGTGCCGACTATGGAGATATTTCGAAAAGAGTGACACCTTCTCAAGAAGAACCTCAGGCATGTCCTTCAGGAAGTATTCCAGAAGAAGGCATTGTTATCATAGAAGATGGCAGCTCCATGCATGTTATTGTCCCTGAAGAACCTCCAGAGGGATAAGATGTGGATGTGGAAGGCAGTGGCATTGATGACCCTGACCCTGTGTAGGCGTAGGTCAATGTGTGTGTTTGTGTCTTAGTTTTTAACAAAAAAGTTATGTATGATGTGTTTGTGTTTTAAGCTGTGTTATTACGAAAGAGGCAAAAACTAAAAACAATTAAAAATTTACAAAGGAAAAAAATTACAAACTAAGGTTAATTTATTATTGGAGAAAGAAAAATATTTTTTATAAATTTAGTGTAGCCGAGGTATACAATGTTTGTATAGTCTACAGCAGGGTACAGGAATGTCCTAGGTCTTCACATTCACTCACCACCCACTCACTGACTCCCCCAGAGAAACTTCCAGGCCTGTTCCAATTATAGCAAGTACTCTATACAGGTGTATCATTTTTTTTATCTTTTATACCATATATTTATACCTTTTCTATATTTAGATATTTTTAGATACACAAATACTTACCATTGTGTTATAATGCCTACTGTATTTAGTACAGTAACATGCTATGCAGGTTTGTAGCCTAGAAGCAATAGTCTATACCACATAGCCTCGGTGTGTAGTAGGCTATACCATCTAGATTTGTGTAAGTACACTCTATGATGTTCAGACAGTGATGAAATTGCCTAACAATGCATTTGTCAGAATGTATCCCCATCGTTAAGAGACACATGACTGTAATATGATTTCTATCAATATAACTTCTTAAATGAACTGTAATACACTCACGCAATGTCATACTATGCAGTGTTTAAAAAAAATAAGAGGTTCTACAGAACTAACATGGAAGAGCCCCAAATCATATTTTTGGGTGAAAAAGAATGCTAGAGAAGTGTAAGTGCATGTGAGTGTGTGCACATTTGCCTGAGTATGTGTGTAAACTTACACACGAAAACACACACATTGTGTGTCTGAGAAGAAGACACTAAAACAGGATTAGGTATGTAAAGTATTTGTCAGAGTAAATAGTTTTGAGGCAGAGAGGGGAGGGAGCTATAGGTGGTGAGAAAGCTTTGAGATTGTAACCCAGTTCTTCCCCTATGAAGAGAGAAAGAAGGAAAAAGGATTGTATTGGAAGAATCAATCACAGACTATAACACAACTTTGGTCAGGCTGATGGGGAATCTTCAAGTCAAAGTCACCCGATGGAGTGTCCTGTATCTCAAAAGAACAGGCCTGTATGCTTAGTCACTGGCTAGAAGCAGTCCATGACTGACAGCGTGTATATGCTAGTGAATTCAGAGTGCAGCAGTTGGAGCCATTGGTTAATTACATTCCCCAGAGCCAGAGACCAGAGCGGCACATTTTTATGCCTGCTACAATTCACCCTTTTTAAGAAAAATATCTATTTTACACTTAAATTTGGAAATAGCTCCTCCGTAGCTTTTCCATGGGCCTCTCTTCCTGAAGTAAAACATAGAAGAGATGTTAGAGGGGTGATCTGTATCTCTGGTCACTGCATTTGGCTTGAGGGTTGCAGCTGTACTCTTCCTCTCTCTCCTATGTCATCCATGCTAAATTTCACTTGTCAGCTATCACTTCAGCACGTCTTTGTAGCTTACTAAAAGATGTGACCCAAATCTTCATTCTCAAGGGGTCATTCAGAGTTTAGCATAGAGTTGCTGTACATGTCCATTCACATTAGAAGACGGAAAGAGGAGGCACTCAAGTTGATCAGCTAGGTTTCACACATCCTTCTTTTCCATTGTATAAAAGCAGCCCTGCCTCTTTCTACTGATCAGAGTCAATTACCCCTGCCAGTATGGTGATTTCACTTCTCACCTGTTGGACCCTGGACATAGGAATTCCTAAAAACATTGATGTACCTTGTAATTTGTAGTCTGATGGAACCCTTGCTATCACCTTACAAGAGTATGTGCCCTATGTGGACTAAGACTTCCAATCTTGAAGTGCTCAGGGGTATAGGGAGAGGAAGTACAAGTTTCTTTAATGGGTCCTAGGAATAGTAATAAATGGAGCCATACCTGCTTCTACAAGTTGGTTCTGGGACCTATGTAATCTTCCTCCTGGGGACATAACACCACATACATCCTTAGATTTAACATCTATTGTTTATTCTGAATCATGGTATATCACTATTTCACGTTGTTCCTTTTGAGATAGAAATTCAGCTGTGTATATAAAAAGCTGTTCCAGATTTTTATGGGGCCAGTTTTTTCCAGATGGTGCCTTGTGTGATATAATCCTTCATTGTGAAAAGGGTCCTATAGTCATATGCTATGCTGTGTGAAATTCCATGGTTGGAGATCCAGTACTCCATAAGCTCCTGTATAGTGGTTCTGGCTCACTCTTGAAAGCAGAAATGGCAAATGCATACTCAGAAAAAATGTGTGTCTCTGAAAAGATAGGTTTTTGAGTCCAAACTGGATTTAGCCCAATATAGTCAAGTTGCCATCAAGTTGCTGCTTGATTCCCTTGAGGAATAATGCTAGATTGTAGATTCAGTGTTGGTCTTTTTCTGGACTCTTGGACTTTCAAATATAGCAATAGCTAGTAAGAATCTGTGTTCTTGGGTTCCTGGCTAGCCTCTGTCTCTGCTACCTTGAACTTTTTTTGAGCCTAGAGGATAAGTTCTGGAAGAAGCTTGGCTAATATCAACTGGCCAAGTCATTTTGTCTATGTGGTTGTTCAGTGCCTCATCACAGTGTCTGATTTCTAATAGGCTTTAATGTACACTACAAAAATCTTCTTACCATGTACTCACTCATATAAATATATCTCTAGAGATCTCTCTCTATAATACATATATACCTCCACATGCTTGTATCTCAGACCTTCTTGTCTCTTGTTGTATTAATTTTCTATTGCTGCTGTAATAAATTACAACAAACTCAATGGTGTAAAATAATACAAATTATTTATCCTATAGTTCTGTAGGTTGAAGCCCAACACTACTCTCAGTGGGCTAAAATCAAGGTGTTGGAAGAGCTACATTCCTCTCTGAAAGCCCTAAGGGAGGTTCTGTTTCCTTGCCTTTTCCAGTTTCCAGAGGTTTCCACATTCCTTGACTTGTGACCTTCTTTCTCCACCTTCAAAGCCAGTAAAGTTATATCCCACTTAGTATTCTCCCATAGTTACAACTCCCTCTTCACACATATGGAAAAGTTCTTCCCTTTTAAGAGTTTATGTAGTTAGATGGGGCCCATCCAAATAATACAGCTTAATCTCCTCATCTCAAGTCCTTTAACCTTAATCACATCTGCAAAGTTTATTTTGACATGTAAGGTAACATATTTTCCGGTTCCAGGAATTATGCCATGGGTATCTTTAGGGGATGGGAGTATTATTCTTTCTACAACACTGATTTTCTAGTTCTTTTCCTTCTAGATCTCTGTTCACATACACAGGCCAGCGGTCACTGTCACTGTCTGGCAATTCACATGCATTCTCACCTGAGGCCACCTTTTCTCCACCCAATGTAGATGACAGGGTACCCTGATGCAGTTATATCTGTTGGCAAGATTTTCCATCTCTACCATCTTTCAAGACATCCCTGAATGTGACTGTAAAGCAGCTATCATTCATTTTTTTTTTTCCCAGCCTGAGACAATCTGTCTATAAACTTTAGATTGTTTTTCCTCCTCCTTCAACTTGTCATCAGGACCCCACCCCACAATATGGCCACAAGAACAGTGTGGATACCTGATCATGCAGCTTACTCATACGTTCTCATCCTGCTTAGGCTCAAAGCAGAACAAAATTTATCCATCTTAAGATTGCCTACCATTAGACTCATCTGAACTTTTACATTTAGTACTTCCAACAGAACTCAACTCTTAGTGGTTCAGATTTCTTTGGAGTATATTGTGACAGAGAGTGGGAAAGTTAATATGCTGAAGGAAAACTATGAACGAATATTGTTGTCCATTTCACATGAGTGCAAACTGTTTCTCATCTTCTTATGTAATTGGAATGGAAAAAAATAGTATTTACCAAGTCAATAATCACATTACATGTGCATGAGACATTATTTAACGTGCTCTATCAGAAATACAATGACCAGCAAAGCAGCTGTGATTGGGGACCAGTACTTGGTTAAAACTGCAGTATTCCAGTCATCTCCAGTAATCATCTGGTTTCTGCAGATACTGGACTGGCAAATGACGTGGAGATACAATAAAGACAACCAGCCATACATCTTTAGGTCTTTATTGATGACACTAATCTATTTCTATCTTACCTCATAGTCTGAGAACTCAGTTTGGGGGTTACTCTAACTGCTAAGTATATCCATTTCAATTATGTACCTTGGGACTTGGGAAATGATTTCTCGTTGGATTCACAGAACTGTGGGCCCCCTATGAGCCAGGATCTCCATTTATTGTTTGGTCCCTGAAAGCTCCCACTCGTAACAGGGGAGCCTTCATAGCTTTTTGGGTCTATTAGTACTAATGTCTATTCAGACCTTGAGTGCAATGCAATAGTCCTTCAGATAACTGGGTATTCTCCTTTCCCCAAGACTGGGAGAGTCATCACACTATAAACTTTACGGTGTTAAAAGCTCTTTCCTCATCGTCATATAGTTACTTCTTCAATCAGTTGGTTCTATATATAAAATCTAGCTGACATCTAGAAGTGAGCAAGGAATTTTTGCTTTGGGTTGTGGCGAATGTCCTCAACCTCCTGCTTATACAGATGGCTAGACCCTAGCTTTAATAGTTATTTTTCCATGAACCAGCACTGAGAATCTGCAGCAACATCCCTCAATGAGTAGGACTGTATCATTTAACTGCACTGTGGGTAGAGATGTATGCATAATGTGGATAGTGGTTTACTTTCTTCTCATTGGGGTAGGATTGGACTATTTTATTTGAATGGAACCCCATCTGCTCAGCTTGTCTATATAATCAGTGTCTCTGTTTCTACGGAAACTATTGGACTATATAGCGCAAACCTTTCTATACCAGTATAACATGGAGGGGTGAAGAGTGTGATGTGAAAGGAAAATTACAGATAGCTCAATGTTTCTATAGCCTATATTAAAAGAAAGGAAGAAGAGTTGTAGATGTCAGAGCATATCTTTAGGAAAGTGATCAGAGGAGAAAGGTCTGAAATCTAGGACACATTGAGCAGTGACAAAAGAGCATTAATCATTTGCATGAAAAAGGGAAAATTTAGAAAGTACATGATAATTGTCTTCCACTGTCTGCAAATTTGCCATGTGTAACCTTTGCACAGGGATTTTTCAGCTTACTTTGAAGTCATCTTCATGAATATACAGATTACTAGAGACCTATGTTGCAGTAGAATTATACCCAAAAAACCTTGCATGTGCTTCTACAACTCCTTGGTTGTGAAATTTAACACCTATGAAATTAAATTCAAATTTATGAAAAGACTTGGGATCATTGGACAAAAACTATAGCGTAAATGCCAGGAAATTAATGTATGTACATATGTATGTTTTGGTAAAATTTGAAACTATTGCAATAATTTGTTTTCATATTCAGTTTCCTCCAAGAATCATGAAATACTTTAAAATAAATGAGTTCAATTGCTTTCAATATGTGAATAAAATGCAAGTCCCAGAGAGTTCAAATAGTTCACTTTAAATGCTACGGGGGAAAGATTGTCATCTTGATTTCAAAGTATATCAGAAATTCCCAGTTTAAGTCATATGTTCCATTAAGTCTATTTGTAGAATTATGTTAATTGATAATTAAATAACTGTTATTAATAGTAATATTACTTACATTTACATTTTAGCCTACTAAATACATTATTTCCTTTAATCTTTAAAAAGCATATCTGTAAAAACAAAAGGGCATGTGTTTACATCGAGGAAACAGAGGCAAAGAAACAGTCGGTGAGTTCCCTAAAGTTGCCTGGGTAGTAAGTAATGGACCAGGCATATGGCTAGTAGGTAATAGACCAGGGGTAGGAAGATCGCTGCCTTTTAGTGCAGATCTCTTTTCACGATTTTAGCATTTGCATACCTCAGTTCATGTGGTATTCTGAAGGTTAAAGATGGCTTTTGGTCATTTTATCTCCCATAGCACCTGTAAATAATTGGAAATCAGTTAATTAATAAATGAGGTACAGTTGTACTTTTCAGTTCAAAATATAGTCATAAATAGTTGTCAATTCAATAAATGCCAATTGTATCATTCATGGAAAAAATGTGTATAGTCTTTATATCAGAACTTCTGATCATATTAGCTACTCTTTATTAATATATTAAGTGCTCTCATAAAGAAAACTTAGATTTAGACATAATCTAAGAACTATAGAAAACAAGGAACCATTATTATGATTATTACCAATTTAATAATAATTGAAGAGAGTTTTAGGGATTTAAGTTTGTCTTTTTTTAACTGACTCCTTGATATACAATGAAACTTGATTTGGTTAATAAGGGTATGAAAATGATTTTATGAACCAATGTTGGTAATGTGAATAATGGTGAATTGAACATTTGAATTTAGTTTTACATCTATATTATGTGTACATTATGTGAATAAAGAAAACTATTAGATTTATCTTTGAAATGAAATAGGTATAGTAGTAGGGAATTACACAAAAGAATGTACATATTATCCATTTTAAGAATTTAATTAGTCTTTATAATATGCTTAAATGGCTAAAATATAATATCTTTTCTTCAGGCTTGTACATGTTTGTGAAGTTTAAATTTTTTTCCAATTCTTTAAAAGTGAACCATGAAAATTAACTAAGTTAACTAATATACAAACATTCGCTCATTTGACATGTGGAATCATTTGCTTTGTGCATTCTCAAAAATATACCGCATGCAAGAATTCCTCATCCTAGCAGATGAGGCTGGACGAGTGAATGCTTCAATCAGAACTTCATGTTATTCAGCAGTTGGGAGATTTCAAATACTAGAAAAATCACATTGACTTATCTTTCAAATATCAATGCCTGCTTGACAATGAGAATAATTACGTCTACTTAGATTTGCTTATCTTTTAAGTTCTACCCTTAAGATGGTCACAGTCATGTGAATTAATACAAATTAGGTTTTCAGGGTCAGAAAACTTATAAATAAACAACATATTTCATAATAAATTTCAACAGTTTGCAGTTTCTTTCACAGTACTGGACAAAGGAACTTGCTGTAACTAAGTGGGCTTTCATACAAGAGGCCACATCGACCGCATGCTATATCAGAAACAGTTCTTTCTACTCCTTGAGTTACAAATATTAGAAATCTCAAATATAAAGCTCGATGTTGCGATTGTCAGTAAAGATTAAAAAATGTGCCGTTCCTGTAGTTCAAGAGACATAACCTTCTGAAAGTAAGAGGAAAAGACTTGCTCTGGTTTTCCTGCTTTTCATCCATTGTAAATGAGCTGGCTGCTGGTTTGATATAATTCTGACAGGCGCTCTAGCCTGTGAACTCTTCTTCGTTTTTGCAACTAGACTGTCATTTGGATTAGTCAGAAAATATTTGGTTAGCAGGATGTTAGAGATAAAAAGAATGTGTGGAAGTTGTCAAAGATTTCTGTTTAAATTTAAAATGGAAACAAAGCCCAAAATACATTGTAGAATTATAGAATTTAACAGCTTCTCAAACAACAGGTGTAATAGTGTTGTTCTGTATACCCAGTATCCGGCACTGTTAAGTAGATTTGGTTTTCTTTTGAATGTAAACCTAGTAAGTTTTTAAGCAATCCCTGTTGGTGGATTCTACTCTCCACTCTCAATGGAAATTTAACAGATCATAAGATATATGGATTTTTCAGAATATCTTTTCCCAAGCAACATACTTCCCACAAAAGAAATATACAAAAACTAGACTCTAATACTGAGACTACAGTTGGTGATGTTTATCTGACACAGGTATTATCGAAACTCACAACATTTTTTGTGAATAGTACCTCCTCTTAACATATATTTCATTCTTTCACCATAGCATATTCCTAATAATGGCTATTCTCTCATCAAGGTTTAAAGTCTTTCATCTACTCCCAGCTTCACTTCCATCCAAACAAAAGAAAAGGTTTCTTTCTCATTTTTCCCCAAAACACATAGTTAGGAATCATCAAGTTTTATTTATTTATTTTCCTAATTTTTGTATTTTAATTTCAATGCTAATCTAAACACACACATGCGCACGTAACCATTATATGCTGTATATGTGTGTGCATGTATGTATGTGTTAGATTGTCTGCATCAGCATTTTATAGGCAATTAAAATCATGCCATTGTACTATTGGTTTTGCATCTCTGTTTACAATGACTTTGGCAATGGTAATAGTTTACATCAGAAGCTATTGTCAAAAGAAGCGACAGACTCAACATATTATGATACATGTATACCAACTGAAAGTCAAATGATGTCATGATTGCAGTAACAGGAGCGTTCCAGTAGTCTGGGTAGAGGAAGTGATAGAAGAGTTGAGTATCCCGAGGCGCATAGTTCTAGAGAAGTGCTGAATTTAAAGAAACCAGTTTTATGGCACACCATATAATATTTATTTCGTAAGGGATTACATTTATGAACATTACCTCCTCTTAATTTAAATGTTATCGTTTAACTGCTTTTTTGTATTTAATTATAAAAATGTGTGCTCATTTTGATCTCTTTACATGAGCTATGAATTAATACCTAATTTTGTTATTTTATATATTTAAATAACATTATTTTTAAAATAATCTAAGGTAGCACTCAGGAATTTATGAAAATTATTTTGCCCATTCAAATGGATTTTTTCTATAACATACTCAAACTTGAACAATACTATTCTAGGGATTAATATATTTACTAGGAAAGTAAAGATATTGTAAACTTCTCCCATTTTAGTAAATAAGATTTCTCATTGTTATTTGAGATAAGCTCGCTGTTTAACTATACTCTCCTTTTAAAATATTTCCTTGCTTCTGGGCATCTAAATTGCACCATGCATACAACATCTTCAGTTTTGTGGAAGTAGCAGGAAGAAAATCTATTTCAGTGTGGGGTGTCTAGGTTTCATTTGCCAGAATTTAATGCTGAATATTCATACTATTCACATAAGCACAGGTGACAGAATGGTTAATGCCATCATAAGATTTTGTATTTCTTTGAGTCAGCTGGATAAGTTCTTTGGGAGCTTTTTATTTCTCATATGAAGTAAGTTGTTTTGGTTTGCTCATTATTGAAATAATAAATTCAGTAGTAAAGGCAATATCCCCAGATAGTCTCCTTGATTGTCTGTCCCAGCTCTCATTTTAGCACATGGAAAATATCATCATCCTGTATATTCTGAATTCTCAAAGCTACTTAAAACTTAGGTATTTCCTATTACTCTAGATATATTCTTTTGGTATTGCATGTTCAAATGTTTCTGCGCTTTGCTAGATGCCACTTGGTTTGTGATTCCTATTCAGTCATTTTTTTAAGGGGAAACATCTATGGCTGTATGCCACAAACTATATAGCACAAACTTCTTGTAGTATTTACTTCAGACTGTGTGGAGTAATCAGCCTTCAAGATAGCCATTGACGCTCCTTGCCTCTTGGTATTCAGATGCTAATATAGTCCCCCCTTACAGTGAATTGGGCTTACTTAGATAACTGTCTTAGTTAGTTCAAGATGCTATAACAAAATATCATAGACTGGGTAGCTTAGATAACAAGCATTTATTTATCACAGTTCTGGGGGCTGAGAGGTCCAAGATCAAGGTGGCGGCAGAGCTCTGATGAGAGCTCTCTTTCTGGTTTGCAGATGGTCATCTTCTAGCTTTATCCTCACATGGCAGAGAGATAGAGGGCTCTAGTCTCTTCCTTTTCTTGTAAAAGTACAGTTCCCAACATGAGGACTCCAACATCATGACCTCATCTAAGGTCCCACCTCCCAAAGGTCTCACCTCCAAATACCATCACATTGGGGAGTAGGACTTCAACATATGAATTTTGGAGAGACATAAACATTCAGACCATAGCAATAGCCAGTAAGATGTTGCATAAATTATGGGTGTGACTTTTGAAGGTAGGTCCTAAAAGATGCAGCTTCCATCTTGTATTTTGGAACCATCTTCTCTGGGGCAATCAAATTGCCATGTTATGAGGACACTCAAGCAATCCTATGGACAGGCCCATATGGTGAGAAACTGAGACAGTCTGTCAATAGCCACGTGTGTGAATCATTTTAGAAACAGATCCTCCAAACACAGTCAAGCCTTTCTGTGACTGTAACGCCAACCCCTTGACTGGACTTCAACCTCACAAAAGACCCTGAGCCCTAATCACCCATCTATTTGGCTTCCAAACTCCTAAACCACAGAAACTCTAAGATAACAAATATTTGTCATTTTAAGATGCCAAATTTCAGGGTTACTTGTTACATAGCAAAAGGTAGCTATTATACGTGGACCAGTTAGATATATGTTGTTGTGATTTTTCTGTTTGAGTTTGAGAGGAAAAAAAAGCTTCTCCTGACACCAGGAACATGGCCTGACAGTAATATCTAGGTCTTGGTTTTGTTAGAAGTTGGCCTGGCATTCACAGCTAGGCTGTAGTGTTCTCCTTTCGAACATAATCTAGTAGAACAAGAAAATAAAAAAAGATACTCTGTGTCAGTGATGAAATAAATCAAAAAACAAGGCCACTCTGTAATCTTGTCTAAGTACAGGTAAAAATAAGGTCACCATGTAAAGTGCGGAAGTACCAAAGTTTCCACCCTGCTGGCTAACCTGGGTGACTGCTGCTTCTTTACGAACTGTAGACCTAACTTTTTAAAATTCCTCCTGTCTTACAGAAAATGAGTATTAAGATATCAAATCATGTAATTGCCCCTGCCTCTTGAGAGCCTCTGCTCCAGAGTAAAGACCCCATACTCAAATCACCTATCATAATGCCAAATCCTATAGCAATCTTTGTAACACTCTCATATTGAGATGATCCAAGGTTCTGCATAATATATGGTCTCCCTCATTGAAACAAGTAACAAGTTCTACTTTATTTGACTACAAGTGTATATCTGGGGGTCTTTTTCCTGGTGGCCATTGACGAGGTCTTGAAAACATCCATATATTTAATAATAATTTAATTAGCACTTGCCTTCACTCATTACATCGATGGATAACATGGCTTCTTAAGCCCCAAAGTGAATATTCTATGAGTAAAATATTAGTGATACTTTTTGAACAATAGGTATGGAGTTTTCATTTTCCTTTTTTAAAATAAACTTTTTAGGAGCCAGGGAAAAAATTAAAACTTCTTGCTGTGCAAATCTCACCAAAATTTATAGAAAAAACTGTTAAATATCCTAGTTAGAGAAGAGATTGAAAGACTTACTTCTTGCTATCGATTAAATACTTTATCACACTAACCCTCTTAGAAAATATTTTCTTGTAATCTTCAACAAAATATTATTTTAGCATTTTAAAAATCATTAGCCATTGAGTAGTCCATTCTTTTCAGTACTCTTTAGAATTCAACATTAATTCTTTCTCCTTTTTTGTTAAAAAGACATTGCTAGTAATTATTTCTAATAATAATATTTATTGATTGTTTCTCTGTGCTAGGCACCATTCTAAACGCAAACTTCATATCTCAGAAATCTTATGAATTGTTATTATTCCTGCTTTACAATTGATTAAACTGTGCCATAGAAGATTTGAACACGTTGTCGAAGAGCATGCAGCTCTAACAGTCAGAACTTAAACCCAGGTAAGCCGGTGTCAGAATCTACACCTTAATCATTATACCTATTGAGCTTCTTCCTGGCTTTTAGGTTTCCTAAAAATCAGCCATTGCTTCTCTTCCTTGTAATTCATTTTAATTGCTTGCCTATCTAATCTTTCTCTAGTTTAGATAACTCTAAGCTACTTTTTAAAATATTACATGTAATATACTTTTATCTGCCTACAATTATTCATGACTCAAACAGACATTCAATGTCTAGTTAAAGGATTGGTAAATTTCACAAATTTCTATCCTAAAAACAATTGTTTTTCACTTATTTCTGACATTTTAAATTCATCAAGTACAACAAAATGGAGGTTTGTGAAAGTTAAGATTGTTTATATAGGTACTACTTTCAGAAAAATATTATGCAAAGTTCCTAACTATTTTTTTATTGTAACCTGTTCAAAAGCAATGCATTCAGTCTATAAATTAAAGAGGATATCTCTACCTCTAAAAATGCATTTTGGGCACAGTTTTTGTTTTACTGTCACCCCTTCAGTGGGAGGTCTGCCTGAGACGTGTCGGTATCCTATGTAGACCAATACTTTAGTACTCTTTCAAGTTGTTAAACTTTTAAAATATTGTAGCAGGTATTTTTTTTCTTAGTGAGATACTGACACTGGAAATAGGTAAAGACCTCAGAAAACCGTTGGTGGCATCCTTCAGAAACAGTTCAATTTTTTAAGCATTTCAGGGGTGGCCTCAAAATTTTGTAGCCCATGCAACACAGATGTTTTGCGTTTAACTACAATTTAAGCTGGAGACTAGTGAGGGGGTGAGTGCACCCCTTGTTAACAAAAATTTACAAGAGTTCCACAAAATGCAGTAGCAAATCACTGCTTTTGGGGAGAAAACAAAATTAGAACTTACAGCTTTTCACTCATTCTTATCTTTCCTATTCAAGAACCTAAGCTAGGTAAAGGATTTCGCGTTTGTGAGAATGAACATGGATTTCTTTTTAATACTTCTTTCTTCTCCCTAAACCTTCCTGTTGGTTTGTTTTTCTCACTGTCTTTAGCTTAACTCCAGAAGTTAAAAGCATGGGTTTGGGAGCTTGACAGACCTTCCCTGACTCCTGCTTATACTCTACTAACCAGCCTGTGGCCTTGGGCCAATTATTTTACCTCTCCATTTCTGTGATTCCTCATTTTTATCTTATTTATTTATTTAATTTTTTTTGAGGAAGATTAGCCCTGAGCAAACTACTGCCAATCCTCCCCTTATTGCCGAGGAAGACTGGCCCTGAGCTAACATCCATGCCCATCTTCCTCTACTTTATACGTGGGACTCTTACCACAGCATGGCTTTTGCCAAGCGGTGCCATGTCCGCACCCGGGATCCAAACCAGTGAACCCCGGGCTGCCGAGAGGCTTAGTGTAGGAACTGAACCGCTGCGCCCCCGGGCCAACCCCTGATTCCTCATTTTTAAAATCATGACGTAGTAGTACATATTATTGTGTGCATTAAATATAGTAATTCACATGAAACCCTTATCATAAGCATTTGGTAAATACTTAGTGAAAGCTCTTAGATAGTTTGTCTTCTCTCCCTTTTTATTGTGATGGCCTTAAGAATGTATGTCATACATCTCCAACTGCAGAGAGCATTATGGACCAAGGGCCCCAGCTGCTATGTTCTGAAATCCGAAGCCATGTTAACACTGAAAGCTTGCATACAGCAGGCTTTTGCCAGCCGAGAATTGAGTGTGTGGAATACCAAGGCAAGCTGTTCCTGGGGGATGTAGGACTCTTGAAATCTGACTTTAGGTTGAAGGCTTCTGAAGACCTTGCCAAACCTTCCTTAGGCTGCATGGCAGTCTAGCATACTTCTACCAACTTTCCCTTCCTCTCTTCTTCCCTTGTGGTCAGACTTGCACTGTGGTCTGGTTTCTCTCTCGTAGTCCCCATAATCCTTCACACAATTACCCTATGAAAATTTTTGCACTTCTACTCTCAGGTTGGTGCCTGATTCTCAGAGAATCCAGACTTCACACAAGCAATTATCTTTAGAGTACCTAGCTCTTTGCCATCAACTCCCCGTGGACTGCCAGCTTATATGCACTATATACTCACTCCTACCTGTATTTTGCTTCCTCACTTCCTTCATCTGCAGTATCTTGCCAATAAAACCCGGGAATTAATAAATAGGAAGGACCAGCGGCAAATCTATGACATTTAAGACATGCTTCTCAAGAACTAAATCGGACTGCCCCAACATTGCCCTTAGGGATACATCCTGAAAATATCAAATTCCTAACAAATAGGTAACTCAACCTAGTTTAATCTTTGTTAGAGAATCAATAAAATTCCTCCTGATCATTTTCACAGAGAAATGGAATGAAACACATGCCAAATCTACTGGTTGTCAATTGATCAAGAAGCAGTAAATACGTTTCATCAAAATGTAATTCAGATTATAGCCATTACCACAAATGTTCTTGTATGTCTTTACAAATGTCTGTCTAAGAACATTTGCCTCAGTTTTTATATAGGACTTAGCCTTTCAGTGCTGTAAAGTTAGATGAATCTCCAGGTGGGAAGAGACATATCTTGAATCAATCTGGTACTTCCCAGAGAGAACCCTCTCTCTTTGGACTGCTTATACTTTGACTCCTGGTACTCCAACACGAAGGCACCCCCAGGAAGACATCACTTTCACTTTATACTTTTGCCATAAATCTGTACCCCAGTTCCACTCTTCTTTCAATTTTAGCTCAGAACAGGTAACCTATAAATACAGGTAAATAAACAAATAAATATACATTTTAATAAATATTAAGACAGAACAGAAAAGGAATCAAAGAGAATATAAGAATATAAACATAGCCTGTCTTAAAAAGGGTGGGTGTACTCTACCACCACAGAGAGCTTGCTCTCGGGGCTGAAGGCCCTGCTCCAGTTCTTATTGGGATGCAATCAGTTTGTTGGTGCTTCAAAGAGTTGACACAGCTTTGCTGGTGTCTTTTAAGGTTTCCTTTTGCCTACCTTCTGCCCCATCTCTTTGTTCACTCCTTCCTTGATGCTTTTGCGGTAAAGATCCAAAGAGTGAGATTACCTGAATGCAGCCCAACTAGACTCTGTCTGAAAGTCCTGATTCTTTTCCAGGCAACTGACACACAGTGAATGTGCTCACCACTTCAGGGGAGACCCTGTTGTTCACCAAGTGGTGTAACTTGAACTTCATTTTAAGTCCAGAATTACGGCTCTAATATAACACATCAAAGCATTCATCTAATGGGTGTCAAGAAATAAACCAACACTAGATTGTGGATCTCTGAAGGAAGTGGAGCATTATAAGCCTCACAGTGCCTCCAATTTATTTGAAGCTCAAAGGAATTTTGAGGAGGAAATGTTTAATCTTTTTTAACTTTCCAAACACTGGATGCCTGAAAGGTTCAATAGTGCCCTGTGTCTCCTCTGAACTGCTGGCGCAGGTGTTAATTGGCGCAGTTACTCGGTACCAGCCTCTACTCAGTATCTAAACATGCAGCACAGAGACTCCTCATTTCTTCATCTCTGCAGGCCACATTTGAAAGGACCAGGATTAAGTGAAACTAGTAAATCAGATTAGAAATACAGAGGACATACAGTAGTCTCAGCTCGCAGTTTGAAACTAGCTTCTCTCAAGAACGCTAATTTCATGTAGATTGTCTTTTTTATATCTCAATGGAGACTCCAGCTTAAATGTAAATATTACAAGCAGTAGGAACTAAGACAAATATTCCAAGCGAGAGACAAGTAATCTAAGAAAAGCACAAAAAAGGCAATTCACAAATGAGGTAAATTTGTGAGATTTATAATCAAAATATGAAAATAAAATGAGATGCCAGCTTCTTCCTAATAAAATGATGCTTTTTAAGACAGAAAATATCCATTGTAGTCCAAGAATTAGGAAAGGAGGTATCCCCATCCATAGCCAATGGGATTATAAATATGTGTGTATTTTTCTAGATGCAATTTGCTAATATAAAAACCCTATCCCTGAGGAATTTCTTCTGCCTTCCCGTCTCCCTTAGAGGATGTCAGTGGAGGTGGCAACCATGTTATCTAGCCTCAATCTTGTCCTCAGCTATTTCATAAAGTCTCAAGTCATAAATAGATAGATAGAGTCCGAAAGTCTATTCACCATAAAGCAGCACATTGATATGAGAATACAAAGAAAACTTGCAGGAAAAAATTAGGTGCAGATAATATGTGGAGGGGATTTAAGAGCCAGATTTTTTAATGGGAGAGACACACAGTCCTGTAGCAGTCAAATCGCTTGATAAGAGTCATATCTTATTATGGTGAAATTTCTGAGATATTTCTCCTAAAAACCAAAAAAATGTCATGAAAAGACCAACCCAGCTCTCTCTCAGGGTCACCAATTCCAGTGTCAGGCTCCAGGGATGAGAAAATAAATAGATAATTCCCTTTGTGTTTTTAAATTGTTAAAAAAAGGAAAATCTGGAAAAAAATCAAAATCCATAAAATTATGCATATGCCCTTTAAACTGATAATCCTGCAACTAGGAATTAACCTGAAATAAGTAATCATGTCTGTGTTCAGTGAGTAAATCGTAGTCGTCACAAATGAGTTTTTAGTATTATGAAATTGCAAACATCTAGAATTTCCAAATATAGGACCTTTGTTAAATTCATTCACTCATGTCACAATTATTTACTAAGTGCCTGTTATGCTCCAGGCACTTTTGATGTTCACACCAGGGAACAAGACAAATTTTCTTCCTTTGCGTTAAATTTTATTGAGGGTAGTCCATAAGGAATACTGGATATGTAGACATTAAAACTGTAGTTTAAAAGGAAATTTCAATAAATGCAATTCACAATTTTGAAAATTAGTATGTGTATGCATATAAAAGAAACACAAAAAATTACACCATTCCATTTATAGTAGGCTCACGGGTGATATTTTAAAATCTACATTATTTTCTGTCTTTCTCAGTGCAAATTCCATTACTTTAAATAAGACTGCTTTCTCCCTATACATTTAATTTCTCATATTTAATAAAATTATCTATTTTTAATATTTTCAACAGTCATATGATAAAAAAGATACACTGTATTTGAATAAAAGAAACATGCAAACACATACACAATTATACCATCACATTTACAGTAGATTCGAACATGATTCTTTTTTTCTCCTTGCTTTTGGTTTACACAAAAATGTGGACCACTCCAAAAAGGAAATATCACAAAGGAATAACCATGGTACTCCTGTGTCTAAGATTTATAAAGTGGTCAAATGTGATGAACGGACACAGCTGAAATAGGAATCAGCATGGTTTAATGATTGTAAAGAATTTGTCAGTTATGGACCTTCAAATCCTGATTCTACCATTTCTGGGTTGTGAGATAATGCACAATCTTAACCTCTCTGTGTCATCTACAGAATAGGGATCATAAGATAGGTCGCTGAAGTATTTTTAGATATTAAATGATAAAATATTCAAATGTTTAACAATGTACTTGGCACATACTGAGTACTAAGTAAGTGGTAGCTATCATTATTATTAAATTAGAGGTATACAAAAACTTCTCTACTGTCAGCCTTTCACAGTGAAGGGCTATCAATGCGTGGGAATAGAGAGCACCTCAGTTTTCCACACATTAGCCGACTCCAGTTCATGCAACTGCTTAAACTCCGGAGGCCAGTTGGTATTCCAAGCATAATTGCAAGTGTGATTGGCTTTGTGGGTGATAAGAACAAGGGAAAAACACAGTCATAGTAGAATGTAATTCCCCTAAGAAGGTTCCAGTCTACATTACATAGGGATCAAACAGTTCAAATGCTCAGACTTGAGCGTTCAAAATGGATTTTTGAGCTTAGGAGTGGAGGAGGCAAGAGCCATTTAATGATGCTCCTATCTTATATTTCCTTCCCCAGACTCAGTTTATTTTTTTCTGTGAGGATTGGGGGATGTTGAAAATTTGAATGATGCATAGGTTTTGATTGGAATATTTGAAGTAAAAAAGATATATTTAAGGATTTTGCTAATTGATGACAGGGCAAAAGAACTGATAAAAGCTTAGCGATTTAGCTGGTATCTTTTGCTACAATATGTTACAGAAGCTAAGTGAGCAATGGGTCCTATATCTGACTGATTACCAGAATTACCTGGGGAGCTTTTTTGCATATTTACCCAACCCACCCCTGGCCTTCTGGATCAGGATCTCCAGATGTCTCTTTTAACAATAGTCCATGGGGGATTCTAATTGAGAGTCATGTTAGGAAACCACTGGTCTAGAAAAAGACTTTATTGTGCTGTCCATTGATTTCTAAGGATATGTAGTGTAATGTTTAAGGTATGTTATTCTGATTTTTTAAATAATTTTGCCTTTAACTAATCAATTCTATCTTTCATTAACTCAGCTTTTTTAAAATTCCCTTAATATAGTTAAATGTGTTTAATCACGGCCTTAAGAGTTTAAAATCTATGTGGCATACCTCACCAGCAATGGAAGACTGTTTAAAGACAGCTTACCTAAGGATTTCTGTATTAAAGACACCTTACTGAATTATTTATTTTTATTGAAATCAATTTCTAAGGAAATTTAAAGTTGTATGTTGCCTAGATCCATTTGGACTAACACTGGCTCCTGTCTGTGAGCTCCTAGCTCCTCAAAGAATATGTTGGGGGATCCTAAATAAGTCTTCTATTCTGTAAATGTTTATTGAGTGAACAAATGCTTAAGTCTATTAACTTCCCACAGTTAGTGATTGAAAATTGACCGAGTCCTAACTGATGTGCCTAGCACCAGGCACTAGTTCTTAGAAGGTAGGCCATGGGAAGAATGTCACGTTACACTTGCTTTTAAGAAGTTAACAGATGAGATGGGCAGGTTTTTTGTTTATTTTTTTGCTTTATTTTTATTTTTTTTAAGCTCACTTGCTGGCTTGCTTGTTTCCTTCCTTCCTTCCTCTTCTTTTGCTTTCATCTTTTGTTTGTTCTCTTTTAACTTGTGAACTGACCCTCATATTATCCATTCCCAACCCTAGACGTAACTGAGGTTTCACAGCCTAGCAGGAGATTAAAATTTAATAATATTCCAGAACTTCTGTTTATTTCTGGGGTTTTTACATGCCTGGATGTATTTGGTCTATGACTAACAAAATGTTATCTGTTTGAGGACTCAGGAGACCCAAGAGAAAAGAAGAAACCTCAAGAAAACAAACACACAAGAACTGAATGAGGACATTCAAAGGGTTTCCATTTCTGGAGTTCAGACATATCTCAAAATCCAGAAAAGTCTTGGGGTAAATGGACAAATGCCTATTTTTTGAGGAGAATAAAGAGTCTCCTGAGAAATAATTCATTCTAAGAGGCATGATGAGCCTGACTCAATAACAAAGACTTGGCTATTGATGATCAGTAGAGATTTTGAATACAGGGAGTGACTGCTATTCAAATCTATTCTTAACCCCACCTCTCAGCCTTACCTGTGGGACAAAGTGAGAGAGAGGACTGGAGTTACCAGAAAAAAAGCAGTAAGTAAATAAGAATGCATAAAAAGTTTTAGCATACTGTATCTGGCACATGAAAATAGCTCAGTAATGCAATGATCATCATGATAATGCTGATGAACTTTGTTTTTATGTAGTTACTCAATTTTGTAGAATGCCCAAAGTTAAGTGATATGAACTGTTATTTTCCCTGGATTTTGTTGTAATGAATTGTGATTGAAATATTCTCTCCAGATTGTTCTTTCATATATTCAACAGATATTTTCAGAGTTTGTGCAATGAGCCAGGCTCTGAGATAGGTTACTGAACTCACAAGAATGTGAGAGACATTACGAGGAGTTTGTAGACAGAGAACAAAATTTCCATACAGTGCAGCAAACGCTGAGACACTCAAGATAGACTTACGGGACCAGAAAACGCCCTTCCCACAAAAGTGAAATGACTTTGATGTCTGACCCTAAGATCTAATTAGTATCCAGCTGTGAAAAAGAACGTGGAGACAGGGAGTGGGTATAGCAGAAGCGTTTCTGACCAAAAAAAAAAAAAAAAAAAAGTATTTACTAAGACCCTAAAGGAAAGAAAGAACATGACCAAAACAAAATTTAAAGATGTTAACTGCGATCGCAAAAGTGTAAGAGTCACACACACACAGACACACCCACACAAATCAGTGTTATATATTTGTGAATATCCAAGCTAAACATTGAAGTAACGCTACACACTGAGCAGAAGTTGATGTAACTGAACTGAGCAATAGATTTCAGAAGTCCGGTTTTGTATTTACTGCTGTCACAGTTTGTGATAGCTCTTTGAGCTCAATATTATGAATACAATTTACCTAAGAGGAGATTTCTTTGACTTATAAAACTAGCAAAAGAAAAAGAGACTAACTACATTTTTCCTTTTTCTTCCCACTAAATATTTTCTACTTTTACAAGGCTTGTGGGTACTGATAGGGTACACAGACAGACCTCACAACCTCCTGTGGAAAATATCCCCTGATGTTCCAGCCCAGAGTAGATCCATTTCTCACTGTTTTAGTGTGTCTGTGTGTAATTCTTGATCTTGCCCCCTGGGCACAATATATTTAAGCAGGAGTGGACACATGACTCAAACTAAGCCAGTCCAATTTTTCCTCCTGGGAATTTGGATTCAGAGACATCATTCACCTTACTATCTTTTGATCTCTCAAAATGAAACTCGGATTCTGTGAATCCTGACGCACTAAAGGGAAAGAGACATTTTTAAGAAATATTTACTTTTTTGTTTTTAGCAAACACAGATTGTGCTTACTGTGTTCCTGTCAATATTCTAAGTAAGCATGTGGAGAATGAAGAGATAAGAAACTACACCAGTCCAGAGGAGAAGAGATAAATGACATGCAGAGCTGTTTGGATTCAGAAAATGTTTCAGTTTCAGGGTCTAGTTCCTCCTGGGGCCTGAATGCACCAAATAAAGTTTCTATCATTGTCTTCAGTGAGATATCCTTTATGCTTATAATAGTGCTCCCTGATAAGTACCTAACTTATTCACTTATTTATTTACTTTATTTCGGCAGGTTTATTCTACCAAAACAACATCTCCAACTGTCCCTAAAATGGGGCTGGGCAGGTATACAGCTCTCTCCTCAGAAGTTGTTCATTGTTCTTTGGAAAGTTAAAAATATGTGAACAATTCCTATATAAATAGTGAGATAAATATCTTTAATAATTCAATTGTTTCACCAAATTATTAAAGAAGAATTTGCACATAATTCAACATTTACTTTAGCAAGCTGAAAAGCTGAATTTCCTCAACCTAATTTTTTAAAAAATCATCTTAAGAAAGTGATATAAACTAGCTTTTGGGAATTATCAATATTATTCTTCAGTACGTTTCACGTGACCTTAGTGATACCTTGACAACCGTGAGGGTGCTACTTTTCTATCTATAAAAAGTAGTCTAATAATTACTACTTTGACTACTACGTAGTCATTTTATAATAATAAAAAGTTGAATCAAAATGAATTTATAATCTGGAAATGGCTCTTCTTTCAGAGAGTTGGTTAAAAAGTCAAGACCAAGTGTCTAAGTATGAGGATTTTTTATTTAGTTTCCACTTGACAATTTTTTAGTTTCTCTTACATACACAAACTTTTTGCATAGTGTTTAAAATCTCCACAATTTTCTTCATTTTACAAAAGAGAAAACTAAAGGCAATAAAGTCTTCGTAACTTATTCAAGTCTACGTAGAATTGAATTCAAGTCATTCAGATTTTGTAGTACAAAATTTCTTCATTATGTCATCCTGGCTTATATGGAATCATAGCTGTTTTCCAGAGGAAAAAAATATTTAATAAGGAAAAATCCTTCATTTGTAGAACTACTTATAAAGAAGTATCATTATATTATTTTCTTGTTTAAAATCATTTCAATAAACCTGATCGAATATAAGGAGTTTTTCTGCTTTTCTGGAACATATAATTTCTAAGAAGCAGTGGGACTCAAAGCACATCTATTAGGTCCTGACCACAGGCCCAGATCCTCCAAACCCAGTGGGCAAACCAGCTACAGGCAACTGAAGACTCCTGAAAGGCAGGGACCTTGCATAAACAGCCATGAAAAACTGGGTTCACCACTTGGCAGATACTGATTTGCTATGAAGAAAGGATGTGGGAGGGGCCAGACTAGTGGCATAGTGGTTAGGTTCAGCACACTTGGCTTCAGTGACCCAGGTTCGCGGTTTCAGATCCTGGACTCAGGCCATGCTGTGGTGGTGACCCACACACAAAATACGAAAACATTGGCACAGATGTTAGCTCAGGGCCAATCTTCCTCAAACAAAAAGAGGAGGATTGGCAACAAATGTTAACTCAGGGCTTATCTTGTTCATCAAAAAAAAAACAGAAAGAAAGGAGGCAGAAAGAAGCTCTTGTGAATATTTTGCTTGTCTTTTATAGATTGGAAATATTTTGGAGTTGCTAAAAGAAAAACAAAATATAAAATAGTGTTTCAAATATTTAACATAACGTTGTTAATTTTCAGTGACCAAACATTAAGAAAACCATAACAACAAAAGGTATTTTAAATTGTACCTACTTTACCTGAAAATATACCTTTAACAATTAAGAATAATAGACCAAAAAATGTTACATTTCATACTTTTATGTAGAATTCTCTTAGGCCTTCTCTTTCGCAGTTTACGTATATTCTGACACATCACATAGGCACAGCTTCGGTGTCACAAACCACAGAGGAATTTGGGAGTCCTGAATACTGTGATCAACACATGTGATTTAACTCATCCTGAACTCTGTTTGAACAGATTCATTAATCCCATATGCTCTCTGATGGATTTATCGCTATCCCATCTGGTTAAAAGCCACCAGCCCCTCCACTTAAAACACTCTATTTTAGAATTTGTCCTTACTTTTTTATAGGCTTTCCTATTTTTAATCATTACATATGTTTTCAACATTTCATTTTTCTGCTCCATTATATTCCATTTATATTTCAATATGCTTCCCATCTGTCTATCATATCTTCATGTCATGTCTACTGTTTTCTATAATAGTTTCCTTCTGCCCTTTATTGAAGTGTCAGTTTTATGCTTCCTACTTTAATCAATATCTGTTTGGAAACTACTTACTTTTCTTCAAAGGATGGCTTTGGTGTATAGAAATTTTTTCATTTATTACAACAAACTCTGATTGCACGTACCTATTTTTCTAAATGTCAGCCTTCTATCAATGTTCCGAAATGTGTCTTACTTTAAATCTGCTCAGACAATAAATTTAAATGTAATAAAATGTCTGTCTTCCTACAAAATACCATTTCAACAGTTAGCATATTTTAAAAAATTTTTTTTCCTGAATTACAAAGTTTTAATACGTTTCTGAAGTGGCTCTATAGTAGAAAATGCATCTTAGAAAATAATCTAGTGTAAGAAAGGATTTTCAAGGGAATATGTTTCTTTAAAAAAATATTATATTTTGTCAAATAATGCTATCATTTATAGTACTTGGGGAAATTACTATATTAATAATGAGTTAAAATATTGGCTATACATAAATTATATAGAGAACATTTTTATTCCTTGTCTTTAACAATTTAAAGTGTTTAGATGAATTCAATATTTTCTAATGCTATAGCTGAACATAAATTTTTGTGGAGTTCAGTAAAAGAGTGGCATGCAAAGATATTAAACTCTGTGTCATTCCCTTCTCTCATTCTTCCTCTTATTACTACCCCTTTCAAGGTTAAATTGTATCTATCCATTAGTTATTAATAAATTACACTATCTAAATAACCATATAAACTAAAATGGACACCTCAGGGTATACCATGACATTCTTTGAGAATTTATGATATTGACATTGGTAACCTTCACGAGGCTGAGAAAAATCTAAACTGGTTTTAAATAATGTGATGTTTTTTCTCAATTCCTGATAAAACCAATAGTAACACAAAGAATCTGGGAATAATAGAGAGTGTGATCCTTTAGGATCAGAGTGCCCTGAATGTGGAGTTTGAAGCATTCTTTTACTAGCTTTATGATATGAGCTTGATGAACAAATGTTTTTTCATCTAAAAACTAATTTCATCTATCAACTAATATCCTGCCTCACAGGGTATTTGTGAAATCAGAAATAGCGTTTGTCGTCTGCTTAACATAGAATTTGGCACATAATAAGCACTCATTAAATCATGGTTTTTTTCTTGTTCTTGTAATTAAAGAAATGGAAAGAGATCCAGGGTGGTGGCGATGAGTAGGGAGCAGTGAAATGTGTTCCTTCCAAAGCCACACATCATGGGCTGGAAAATCACATAAAGAATAGAATAGAGCCTTGAGTGTTGTTCCAGTCACTAGTTGGTGGCAAAAAGAAAGAAAATGAATTCTAGTCTTTCTCTCCTCTACTTGGGTACACATAGAGTGGCTTTAATAATAGAGACATGAGGTGGTGATGTAGGATTTTTCGTGTGTGTGTGTGTGAGAAACCTCAGGCCAGAGCTAATGTCTATTGCCCATCTTACTCTTTTTGCTTGAGGAACATTGTCACTGAGCCAACATTGGTGCCAGTCTTCCTCTATTTTATGTGAGATGCTGCCATAACATGGCTTGATGAATGGTGCTAGGTCCACGCCTGGGACGTGAACATGTGAACCCCAGGCCACAACTTAACCACTATGCCACTGGGCCAGTTCCATGATGATGTGGGACATTTTTGATGTTCCCGTGAGGTAATGATGTAGGATACTTTAGATGTTCTCATGTTTGACAAATTATGAAATTTTAAATTATCTCAAAAATCTAATTGCATGTTTGGAAATTCTGTAGACAACAACTGAAAATGAAATAATGTTAAAAATGATATTGCCTTTTATTAAAATGTAGGATCTCTGTCATAATCAAATCAACCTACGATCAAAATTCAAACTGTTGAGGATAAACTTGAGGCAATAGCCCAGTTAGGTGCAGATGGGTGTTATTGAACTTGAGGCTATCTCCTATGCTCTCAGCAGGATAAGTATTGAATCTACTTTTCTCAAATGTCAATCAATGCACTATACTACTCAAATAAAACCAAGTCAAGGCTACACACCTCTCTATTTTTATAGTTCATTTGTCTGGATTGCTCCACATTGATTTAGTACCTTTGGAAAACTGATGAAGGCTTTACAATTTGGGGCATTTTGGATTATTTATATAGTCCACATGTATTCATGCAAAAAGAATTAGATTTAAAAGGTTTAAATTTAAAGGAAAAAGAGGAAAGGAAAAATTAAATCTGACATTTTTTGTTCTTTTTCAATGTGGATAGCAATTTAGATAACGATTCAGAACATTAGTTTAGGAACAAATTACTGTTACAATGGCATTACATTTTTTAAAATTTGGAAAATGCATTTATCCAAATAAAATTATGAATTAGATATCCATCATATCTCAATAAAGCTGAAATTTAAAAATTATGAATTAGATAATACTGAAAAGATAATCATAACATTGTGGAAAAATATTAAAGCTCTTTTTAACTACCTAGTTTTTCAAGTCAGAAACTTTGGAAGACATATTTAACTTTTCTCTTCCCATATCTGATAAACCACTAACTTCTAGATTCTACCAAATATCTTTTCAATCCACTGTTCTCCACCAAGTTGACTCTAGGATGTGCAGGGTCCAGGTAAATACTTATTTTGGGGATCCTATTTATATAAGCAATTTGATTTAAAAATTATTCACCAGCTGATGACAAGTACAGTGACTTATCAATGAAGATTTAGAATAATTGATAGAGAAGAGGTACTTAATTTTCTTATCTGTCCATGTAAAAATTATTCATAATGAAACACCATATCTTCCTGTTCAGGTCTAGGAACCATCTCTTTATGGTTTTTATAGGCAAATGTGTCATTCGTGGCTAATGTCTTATCTCCCACTGTGATGAAAAGCTATCAAGTACATTACTGTTTAGAACATGTCTGTATTGAAGCGATAAGTATCTTCTTGCCTTTGCAGTTCCCTCATCAATTATTTAATGATGGTTACATTCTTACTTGTGATGCTGCATCATCCACGGTTCATCCCCTCTTTCTCAAATCCTGCCTTCCAATGATTTTCTCAAAAGTTGTTAATGTACTCCATTGATGATGACCATGAATGCAAGTCTTACCCAGAGTATGCAGGAACATGTGAGCTATTAGTCATTTTCTGGACATATTAATTTATTTTAAAATTTTAAGATAAATACAGAAAGAACAACACATCATCCTACTACATCTTCTCTTCAACACATTAAGCTGTAATCACTGCATTCCTAGATTGTGATGTCTTTCAATATTAATTGTACCCTTGTCCTTCATACACAGTCATCTGTAGGTGGCGAGAGTAGGCAAGAAATCTGTGGGCAGAATGAGAATAGCAGTTCCATTTGCACAAAGAACATCCACCCCTAATCTGACATGGTTTAAGCTTGTCAATGTTACCACATTAACTAGAAGAGTCCATTAGCTTTGCAGAGCAATAGTGTTGAAAACCCTCAGAAAAGACAGATGTAGCTCTAACCAAACACTGACTGGCATGGTGCATGGAGTCTGCAGATGAGGTAGGGTTACTATCCTGGGTACCGTGAGCAAGTGGAGGCACAGGGTAAAGATGCTTGTCACCACCCAAACTGAGAAGCTATTGGGCAGTGGTTCCCAACCAGGGTCGATTTTGTCACCCAAGAGACATTCGTAACGTCTGAAGAAATCATTTTAACTTGTCACAACTAGGGTTGGGAGCATGGTTGATACTAGTGTCTAGTGGGAAGAGGCCATAGATGCTGTTTAATGTTTTACCATGCACAAACAGTCCCCCTGGTCCCCCAACCAAGGGATTATTCAGCTCAAATGTCAACAGTGACAAGGTGGAGAGACTATGCGTCCACCCAAGACGCATTGAGGCAGAAACTCAGATGTGCAAGAGCCAAGGAAATTGTTTACATACACTGATTAAACCTAAAGGTAAATAGCGGACTATTATTGCAGCAGACTCCTGAACTTAGTCTGTATCCAATGTAAGTGTCATCCCAAATCAGTGTGTCAGCATCATCCTGGGGCCCAATCTTACACGATCCTGAAAGGAAATGTGGGTCAGTGGTAGTGATCCACTCCTAAGAGTGCCATCCTGAGACTGGGGCATGGCCAGAGAGCCCTTGCACATCCTCACAGTACAAGTTCTAGAGCTTCTTGAAAAATCTGGTTGACCCCATTCATGTAAAGGATCAAAAATTGAAGGGGGTCCTGAAGGAAAGAAACAGGTCCGTGGGCCAAGGTAGGTCATAATCTGAGCTCAGGATGCCCTGCCTGTATGGCACTGCCAATCTGGCCAGTTCACGCACCAGAGGGAGACATTTGAATGTTTTACAGAAAGCACTTCAAGTTTAGATTCCCAGAAGTATGTACCTTGGTACCAGTTCCTGAAACACTGTCATGTTTTTATATACACAGTGTGCTCCTCCTAACTATTCTCTCAAAGTCCTATCTGCCAACTCTTACTCCATTCCTTTCATTTTAGCAAGAGTGAGCTCTCTGAAATAAATAACCATTTAATTCTCTTAAGGTCATTCAACTTTCTACTTTTCTCAGAAGAAAATCTAAAATCTTTAAAATTGACCTGTAAGAACCTCAGCTGTTGTCTAACATTCCAGTCTATCTCATTTCTCTCTCTCCTTGTCCCTCCTTTTTTTCCCCACTATAATGCACTTCTTTGCATTCTGTAATGAATCATGCTGGGGTTTTTTGTTGTTTTTTTTTAACCAAGGGCCTTCCTAGTAGCAATAAGGCAGTTCACACCCTCTGCCTCTTTCTTCTGCTTTTGAATCTCTTCTTATAGGCACTTCTTCCTGGTATTTTTCATTTCCTCTCAGGCTAAGTTAGCTTCGAGCATTACACACATTTGGAGCATCTCACATTTTCACAGGCCTTGTAATTACTGAGGCAGTGTCTGTCATTCCCTTTGTACTACATGTTCCCTAAGATCAGGGACTGAATCAGACCTGCTCACTACACTAGCCCAACAGACAGAATGGAACCTAGCACATGGTAGGTGGATAGTTGATGAACAGTTGTAGGCAAAATAGATGTAGGAAACTATTTTCCTATTTTGTTTATTATCAAATAGATTCTACATTTATATTACTTTATAATATTACAAATGTTAAGCATACAGATATATAGAAGGAACTTATGGACACTGAATTTCCATCACCAAGATCTATTAATTGTCACCATATTTTATACTTACTTCATCTATTTTTCTTTAATATTTTAAAATGACTTTGTGTTATCTACCCCCAAATACTTCAGTATAAATATCAGAAAACAAAGACATTCTCCCGCACAACCTAATCAGAGTGATATTTCACTTCACAAAACCAAAAACAATAATTCCTTCATATCTTCTTTCTCCAGATTTTCCTAAATATCTTTTACATTTAGTTTATTCAGACTAGTATCTGACCAAATCTACACATTGCATTTGACTATTATGTCCCTAAATTTCTTTGATATAAACAGTGCCACATTTTTTTCATGGCATCAACCTATTGAAGAGAGCAATCAATCGTCCTACAGAAGGTCCCACCTTCTGAATTTGTCTGATTGATTTCGCATATGTCTTTTAAAGTGTTCTTATTCCCTTGTGTTTAATGTTAACTGAAATTAGATCTAACAGGTTGCTTAGATTTAACTTAAATATTTTTTTGTCAAGAATGCCTCACAGGCGATGTTGTATACTTCGCACTGCAATACATCAAGATGCACTTAACACCTGATTATGTTACTATTATTGATGCTAAGATATATCAGTGGGTTAAAGAACTCTTCTAACTTTCATATCATATCATAGATGAGACTTAAAACATTAGGATAGGGGCCGACCCTATGGCATAGTGGTTAAGTTCAGCATGCTCTGTTTCAGCAGCCTGGGTTCACAGATTTGGATCCCAGGCATGCACCTACACCACTCATCAACCATGCTGTGGTGGCGATCCACATATAAAGGGGAAGAAGATTGGCACAGATCAGATGTTAGCTCAGGGCTAATCTCCCTCAAGCAAAAAAAAAAAAAAAAAAAATAGAGGAGGATTGGTAAAAGATGTTAGCACAGGGTTAATCTTCTTCAGCAAAAACCAAAAAACAAAAAAACAACCACATGAGAATAAAGTATGCAACTTGTTTAAAATAATCTAATGGACTGCCCTAATATTCACTGAATAAGTTTTGCTTAGTTTTCTTATTTTCCATTGCAAGTCTCCCTGTTTTCAGTATCTAACTCTTATAGAAATCTTTGGAAAATTTAGATGGCTCATAAAGACTGAGGGAGGAATTTAAAAAACCATAATATATATAATATAAATTCAATAAGTAAATGGCCAAATCTCCTACAATAAAAGATGAGAATGAGCACACACCTGACAATTTATTTCTAGTCAATCACTGACTACAAATTATGAATTTAGGCATACGATTAAAGCTCATTACTATACAACTGGGTTTAGAGATCTCTACAAACTAAGCCGTAACACGTTTGTAATCTAATTAGTGCTCTTAAAATCTTCCCATGCTGAGCAAGCAGTTTTGCTTTTCCTTCTTATTTTCCGTATACTCAATGCAAAAATAAAACAAATTAATTAACCTCTTACTTACTTGGTTGTTTCAGCTCCATTAAACTAAACTAATCAAACCCCCTCATTTCTAAAGCCTTGAGAAAATAAATTTAAACTGTGAAAGGACGGAAACAAAGCTCACTGGCAAGGTGGGATCTGAATAGTGAAATAATTTTGAATAAGCTTTAGGTACTCAGGAGCTTCCACATGAACAGGTGATTCTTGAAAAGGCCTGTAATCCATTCTGAACATAGGATATCACATTTAAGAAGAATACGTGGTGTCAGGTGCTCTCTCTGCATATACAAGGGAAAACGTTGGTGTCAGTGTGCATTTGCCTTAGTCTTTGGGACTCAAAGTCAGGACCAATCTCTTCCTCCTCCCCCCTCCTCTTATTTTTTTCCTCTCCACTTTCTGAAACAAAAACGAAAACAAACTAAACATCTTCTTCTAGCTAGATCTATAATGTGGAATTTATATGCATTTTGTTTCATAAAGCTTTGCCAAAAATTTAGTAATCGTTACTAGTATTCACATTTTACAGATGAGGAAACTGAAACTCAACATGGTAAGAACATTACCCAAGGTGGCCTCAAGGTGATGTAGCTGCTGAGTGAGGGAGTCGGGACTAGACTTCAGCTCTGAAACAAAGACCATGCTCTTAAGTAGGGAACTAAAGGAACTAAAAGGAACTAAAGGAAACAAAATCATCTAGTCCTTCTCCCCATGCACATTAAAACAAAAACACAATGGTAGTGTGTTTTTCAATCAATTATGTGTTGTTATTATGCCAGGATACATGCACAGGTGTATTATGTCATCAGAATAAATATAAAGATTATAATGTTAAAATGTAAATTTTGAATCTCACTTTGTCTTCCAACTATATCCTTTGTCAAATAAATCCTCTCTTTTCTACCTTAATAAATGTTATATATTTCGGGAAATGCAATATGTAAAGCCACCATTTGTGTTGTATTTGGAAGTAGTTTATCTTATGTTGGCTATCAATATTTTATACTGTTTTCTCACCCTAAAACTATCTCCATCTACTCTCATCAAAGATATTTGGAAATTGAGTTATTTAAAAAAACAAACAAAAACAAACCTCGTGAAGAGCACACAGTTAAAAAGCTATGACTTTAGAAGAACAAATACATGCCTCAGGAGTGAACACACATGGCCCCTTCACACTTCCGTTAGAAAATTAGAAGCACTTAGTCAAGGCATTCAAAAGAACAATGTGTCAGCTTCATAATTACTTATAATCAGCCTGCTTATGCTGTTAACATTGCCTAGCTGCTCTTCCGTGTCTACGGTAGAATCCACCTATGATGCTTTGAGCATTGACATCTCACGTATGCAACATTATGCCCCAAAAAGAGGGATGGCTGTGTGGGAGGGAACAGAGGGCCTGTGTGGGAAGCAGGCTTCCCAGGAGACTGACTGTGTGAGCTTGAATGAGTGAAATAAATTTCTTGAAATTCAGTAACCTCATGTCTAAAATATGAATAACAAAACCTACTTCATAGTGTTCTTTTGAACCAAATTAATATTTTATTTGCTGGCACGTAACAAGAGTTTAGTAAATATTTGTTGAACCTGGAGTATTAATTAATGAAAAGTATTTGATAGATTTATATGCATTAATGTTTCTGAAAAGAGAGAAAAATATCACCGGTGGTTACATTTGGGGAGATCCTAATGGAAAGAACTTAGCGTTTATTTTATATATTTCCTTTTCACCAATTTCCAATTACTACAGTTAAACATCTTCATTCACTAATAAACATGCAACTCCCAAACAAGTCTCATAGTTGCATAACCTTCCATGCTGTACCGCTGAAGCCCATTTCTAAGTCTCTACCTGACAGAAAGTCTTAACCTGCCATAGTGAGCTGATCTAATTCCAATGGCTGTTCCAACACACCACTGAATGCCCAGAATAGCTAGCCTTTTGGATTCCCGAAAGTAATTTTCTTTCATTGCATCATTTCCTTGATGCATTTGTTACCTCATAAGTTTTTCATGTTCTATTTCTGCCTTTTGTGTATTCGATACTCCTGATTTGCTGAGGACTGAAAACCACATAAATGACATGGGGTTACTATGAGAACCAGTGGAGTAAACACAGTGTAAGTAGGGACTTGAAGGACATAAAGAATATGCTTGATTTTGTTTTAACGTCTGTGGTACACAGAATTCTAAGAAACTCTATAAGATTTCTGTTCCCTGGGGCCCATTCCTTATGTCATTTCTTCTTGATTTTGGACAAAATCTGTGAACACGATAAGATAGTAGATCCCTTGGTTAAGTTACCTTATATGGCACTCTCAAGACTATCTTAGATTATACAAAAATTCATCTTATCAGCTTGGAGCGGGGTTGGAAGGAGAGACAGACTCCTACTGTCTGAAGAAAGCAAATATCGTGCAATGGCTGTAGGAGCTAGATGGCCAGGAACTGCAAGCCTCTTAGTCGTGGAGAATAGCCCTCGGCCAACAGCCGGCAAGTAATGGGAAATCTCATCATCAAGGTGCAAGAAATTGAATTCTTCCAACAACCTGAATGAGCTTAGCAGAGAAAGCTGGGCCCGAGATGAGAACCACGGCTCTGGTCAGCTTCTTGATTGAACCTTGTGAGACCTAAAAAAGAAGATCTAGCTAAGTTGTGCCCAGACTCTTGACTCAGGAAAATTGTGAGAAAAATAACTGTATGTGTTTATACACTGCTGAGTGTGTGTTAATTTGTTATGGAGCAAAAAAAACAAATAAAACATTTGTCATTGGAGATTTATTTCATTTAGACAAACTGGTTATCTCCTAGATATGTTAATTTCCTGAATGGTAATTAAATTGTAAATAGAGTTAAGATGTGCACCTCCTCCATGGCCCCTACTTGATAAATATGATGAGAAAGAGACAGAGAGTAAGACAGAGACAAGAGAGAAAAGCAAACAGAAAACATTGTGGTACTTGAATATAACTATAGATTTAATTGGTTAGAAAAATTTAATTATCAACCCCTTTCTCCTTTGTAAGTACACTATCCTTAAATAATATTTGATTAATTTATAGAATTTTACCAATAAGATTTATTTACTTACCAATTTTTGATGGATAGAATGTCATTTACACGAAGAAAAATGTTACAAATAACGTTTTCTTTTTTAAATAAACTTTTTATTTTAGAATAGTTCTAGATTTACAGAAAATTTGTGTAGAGAATACAAAGAGTTTTCATATACCCTACCCCAGTTTCCCCTATTATTCACATCTTATGTTAGTATGGTATATTTGTTACAATTAATGAACTAATAATGATACATTGCTATGGAACCGAAGTTCATATTTCATTCAGATTTTCTTAGTTTTTACCTAATTCTTTTTTCTGTTCCAGGAGCCCACTCAGGGTACTACAGTACATTTAGTCATCATCGTCTCCCTGGGTCCTCTTGGCTATGAGAGTTTATCAGACTTTCCTTATTTTGATGAACCTTGATAATTTTGAGGAGTACTGGTCAGGTATCTTGTAGAATGTACCTCAGCGGGGAATTGGCTAATGTTTTACACGTGGTTATGGGGTTACGATTTTTGAGAGGAAGACCAGAGGTAGGTAAAATGGCATTTTCATCACATCATAGCATTGCATAACATCATATCAATGTGAGCTATCACTGTTGACTAATCACCTGAATGAGGTCATGTTTGTTAGGTTTCTCCACTATAAAGTTCCTCTGTTCATCCCACTTTACATGCTGTACTTTTTGGAAGGAAGTCGCTATGCAGAACACACACCTCAGGAGTGGGCAGTTACGCTTTATGGCTTCACTTCCTTGAGGATGGAGTATCTCGGTAAATTATTTGGAATTCTTTTGCACTGGAAATTTGTCTCTTTGCCCTCATTTTTTCAATCAATTATTTCTGCTGGTGAGTCAATATGGACTCATTGGTATTTATTTTAAACTTTGGGCTGTAGTCCAACACTATGTTGATTTCTGTTTTGCTTGAAGCATTCCAGCTTTGGCCATTGGGAGGCCTTTCAGTTGGCTCCTGTGTCTCTTTGACATGCCCCCACTAGTAGTGGGTTTTTTCTCTCTTTGCATTTTGGTTTGTAAACTTTCTATTGATAGATTCAAGCTCACTGATTCTTTCCTCTTCTGTGTCTAGTCTACTGGGCAGAGTCTCAAAAGCATTTTTCATTTATGTTGCAGCATTTTTTATTTCTAACATTTTCTTTGATTCTTTATTAGAGCTCCAATTTCTCTGCTTACAGTATCAGCTGTTCTCACATTTTGTCTACTTTTTCCATCATAATCCTTAACATTTTAATCATAGTTATTTAAAATTCCCTCTGGTAATCCCAACATATGTGTCATATCTGAATCTGGTTCTGATGCTTGTTTTGTCTCTTTAGATCATATTTTTTCTTGCCTTTTGACATGCCTCTTGTAATTTATGTTTTAAGCCCAACATTTTGTATCAGATAAAGGATCTGAGGTAAAAAGGCCTTTATTGTGAGGATTTACGTGACTCTAGCTGGGGGTCTGGGATATAGGTGCCAGTGAACTTAAATTCCTCTGTGTTCTTGTTTTTATCTTCCCTTTTGACTTTGGGCTTCTCTAGTACTCCTCCTCCAAAAGAGTCTGTGTCTTGCAGCTCTTTCAGTTTTAATCAACTGCTCTTTTACTGGAACCCTGTTGATTGGTGGTAAGCTATAGGGGAGGAAAAGCATGCTATAATCTAATGAGTAAATTTCATTCTTTTAGGGGGTCTGTGTTCCTGAGCTGTGACTTTCACAAGTATTTCTTCAGTGGTTTGGGCTTTCCAATCTTTAAGTGCAAAAGGGAAGAATAGAGGGAGTGGGGTAGTAGAAATGCCCTTTACTCAGGTGAGACAAGGCTCTGGCAAATTCTTTTCCTCTGGAGAGTAAGACTGCTATGGAGAAGGCTCTGATTACTTTTCTCTCCCTCTAACCAGGAGCCTGTGCCAGGAAGGGATATTTACTAGATCCTCACCACAAGAACCTTGGCTTCCTGGAGTAAAAACCCCCAGAGATTTGGGGGTCTCCGCAAGACTGCCATCCCCAGAAATTTCACACTAGTCCACACTCAGTCCCCAGCAATTCATAAAAGTAACCAAAGTTATTTATTTTTATATGCTTAGAAACCATTTCGGTCTCTAACACATAAGAAGTACTTAACATTTATTAGAAAACGGAAAAAGGGAATTCTAGCCAGGGCAGTTAACAAGAAAAAAATAAAGGAAATCCAGATTCAAAAAGAAGAAATAAAACTATATTTATTTGCAGATGACATGACCTCGTATATAAACTATCCCAAGGAATCTGCTGAAAACAAAATAAATTATAAGAATTCAGAAATGATTGTGATATATAAGATAAATAGGTAAAAGTTAATGGTATTTCTATATACCACCAATAAGCAATGTAAAGATGAATAAAACTAAGAAAATAATTCCTTTCATAACATCAAAAAGAATAAAATACTAAGGGATAAATTTAACAAAGAAGTGCAAGACTTCTACACTGAAAATATCTTAAGAAGGAAGCAGTCCTCAAATTAATCTACAGATTCAGTGCAATCCCTATCAAAATTCCAGCTGTCTTCTTTGTAGAAATTGGTATTCTGATTCCTAAAATTCACATGAAAATTCTAAAGACCTATTTTAGATAACCAAAAGACTGTTGAAAAAGAAGAACCAAGTGAGAAGATTGGGAATTCTTGATTTCAAAATCTACTATGAAGAAATAGTAATCAAGACTGTATGGCACTGGCTTGATAAACATACAGATCAATGGGACAGAAATTAGAGTACAGAAATAAATCCAGACTTTCATGGTCAATTTATTTTTGACAAGGCTGCCAGTATAATTTGATGCGGAAAGAATGTCTTTCCAATAAATAATATTGACACAACTATATATTCACACACAGAAAAATGAATTTGAACCATTCATGCTATATGCAAAAATTAACTCAAAATAGGATCAGAGCCCTAAATGTAAGAGCTAGACAACATAACTCTTAGAAGAAGAAGTAAGAGTAAACCTTCATGACCTTAGGTCATAATCAATGAAAGAAAAAGTAGATAAATTGGATTTAATTAAAAATTAAAAACTTTTTGCTACAAAAATATCTCAAAAAAGTGAAAATGCAACTCACAGAACTGGAGAAATGTTTGCAAATCATATATCTGATAAGAGACTGATATCCAGAATGTAACAAGAATACTTACAATGCAACGATAAAAAGACAATCTAATTAAAAATGGAAAATGGAAATCAAAACTAGTACGAGATATTATCATCACACCCACTGGGAAGGCTATAATAAAAAAAAACCCCAGATAATAGCAAGTGTTGTTGAGGACGTGTGAAATTGAACCCTCATTCATTGCTAGTTGGAATGTAAGATGGTGCAGCCACTTGGAAAACAGTTTGACAGTTCTTAAAAAATTAAACATTTGGTTACCACATGACTCAGTAATTCTACTCCTTGGTATAAATCCAAGAGAAGTGAAAACATATATCTACACAGAAACTTGTACATGAATGTGCATAGCAGCATTTATCCTAATGGTCCAAATGTGGAAACAACGCAAATGTCCATCAACTTATGAACAGATAAACAAATGAGGTATATCCATGCAGTGGAATATTATTCCATTGAATAATAAAATGAAGTGCTGATGAAAAATAAATTCATGAAATGAAATGAAAAATAAATGAAGTGCTGGTACTTGCTACAATAAGGATGGACCTTATAAATATTACTCTATGTGAAAGAACCCAATCACAAATGATCACATATTGTATGCTTCCATTCGTATGAAACAAACAAGGCAGACCTACAGACACAAAACGTAAGTTAGTGGTTGTTTAGGGAAGGGATGGTGGGGAATAACTGTTAACGGGTATCAGAGTTACTTTGTAGGGTGACAAATGTGTTCTAAAGTTAAATAGTGGGATGATTGCCAGATATTGTGCATATACTAAAAATATTTAATATTTAATTGCACACTTTAGTTGAATTTTGTGACATGTTAATTATGTCTCAATAAAGCTGTTAAAAAAAAAGAATAAAAGTAAGGATGAGGGGAGGAAGGAAGACAGAAAGTAAGAAAGGAAACCCTTTTCTTTAGCGCATACTATGGGCCAGATAGTACACCGGATTTTCACAGGCATTAACTTTTGTAATGCTCATGATAAGCACAAAATAAGTTTTTTTATCTTTCAGTTTATGCAAAAGGAAATTGGGTCAGAGAACTTAACTTTCTAAAGGCTGTCAGACACAAGATGATAAATCGTGATTCCCACTAAAGTTCAACTGACAACAAAACCATGATTTTTCTTTTCCTTTTGTCTTTTTAAAGATTGGCACCTCAGCTAACATCTGTTGCCAATCTTTTTTCTTTCTTTCTTCTTCTTCTCCCCAAAGCCCCCCAGTACACAGTTGTATATTCTAGTTGTAGGTCCTTCTGGCTGTGCTATGTGGAGCATCGACCCAGCATGGCTTGATGAGTGGTGCCATGTCCGCACCCAGGATCCAAACCAGCAAGATCCTGGGCCACCGAAGCAGAGAGCATGAACCTAACCACTGGACCACAGGGCCGGCCCCAAAACCATGGTCTTTAAACCACACAAGTGCATGAATTATTTTACCAAGATGAACAGAGTATAAAGAAACTCATTTATTCTTCCAGATTGTTGGAATTACCTTTTTGTCTCATACATGTTCAAACAAATTTGATTCACTGAAAAGTTTTGAAATCAATAAGATAAAAATTGGGAGATGAGAACTATTGGATCAGCTGATTAAGGTATATATTTAAGCAACACTTTAATTTGCAGAATGCACAGTGATCATTTTGTCTGGTTTATCCTGAATAATAAATAACCAAATCATTTTTAGGACTACGTGAAATCTTGCTGATTCTGAGAATTATAGTTATCAAGACATATCCATTTCAAATTCAGAAACATGCTGATGGTACACAGTCAACTTTGCCAGGACTAGACAACAATTTGAAAATATTATTCTAATTTAATTTTTTGTAAGAAGATAAAACAAATACAGAATTTTGATTATTTTAACTTTTCTGCCTCAATAAAATTTATTCCTAATTTATTCTGTGAAAATTAAATAAAATAGTGTGGCTCTAAAAACTTAGTAAGCTTTAAAAACATGTGAATGAAAGCGATACTATCATTAACACAGCAGGTGTTAAATAATTATGTGCTGAATTAAATTTCCTAAGATAACAAGATTGATTATAAGTATTTCTTTCATTCACTGTCTTCAAAACTGTTTTTTTCCTACTAATTCACCTTTTATGTTAACATATCCTCAATAACCTATTGAAGATAAAATTTAAAAGAAATATTTAAATTGCTTAGTCAGCATAACGTATAACTTAACTGTAGTTTTCATTGCTTTATTAAAACCTAGAAGTCTTTGAAACATAGGTGCTCAGGCTTGACCAGATAAACAAGGAGTGAATTTAAGGGAACATCTGGTTGTTTGTAGCTGCCTAGGGTGGGAAAAAGGGATCCAGATGCTTACATAATTCATCCCTTTGTCTCTCTCTAGAACAAAAATGTCTCTGCAGTAGATATAGTAAGCAAAAATTGAGCGTTGTTTGGGCTCACATATGCCTAACAGAAGTGGATCCAACATGTTTTTCTGAATTTCTCAAATTGAGGGTCCTCACAAACCTACTATATACATATATTACAACTCAAAAACATTTATTGTAGGTATTTTGACTATTATAAGAAAGATAATAGGCAGAATTCTAAGATGGGCCCCAAGGTCTCCCTGCTCTGGTGTGCGAGCTCTATATAATCCCCTCCCCTTGAGTGTGGATGTGAACTGTGAATATGACAGATATCACTCCTGTGATAGCTTACATTACAAGGCAGATGTGAAGGAATTTTGTAAATATAAAGCTAATCAACTGACTTTAATTTAATCAAAGGGAGATTATTCTGAGTGGGCCTGACCTAAACAGCTGAGCTCTTTATAAAATCTCAAAAACAGCAGAGAAGCTATCCTACTGGCCTGGATGAAGCGAGCTGTCAGTAGTTACACAGCTGCGAGAAAATGAATTCTGCTTACAAGGATGTGCGCTGGGAAGCGGACCCTGAGGCTCAGATGAGCTCACAGCCCCAGCTGACACCTTGGCTGCAGCCATGTCAGATTCTGAGCAGAAGACACAACTAAGCTGTGCCCTGAGTCCTGATCCATTGTAACCATGAGATAATACACATATGCTATTTCAAGCTGCTAAATTTGTGGAAATTTGTTGCACTGCAATGGAAAAGTAATTCAATACATATATGAATAAACTAGAGTTAATTTCAAAAAATTAATCTTCCATAATATCAAGGATTTTTTTCTGTCTGGACATTAGCAAGAAGTTCATTACTAGAAACTTTGTAAGTATGGAAGCCCCAGGTAAATCTCAAGCATACTCGTTCCCAGCTAGAATTGATTTAAGGTATATCCTTGAGTATAAAATATGCTCTTTTACAGACAGATTGAAACAGAAAGAGGATTATTGTAATGCTTTGAAAACTAAAAGAGATTTACACCATAAACAATTTGAAGTTTATCTTTTAATGCTAGGAATATTTTCCAAGTTGACTGGGTTTGTGAGGTGGAGGTGCAAAGTGGCTTATAAAATAAAAAAGCTTTATTTTTCAGGATACACAATTACAGAAGGACATCTAGCAGGAGGCTGCGTAAAAGGATGCGTTCTTTCATAAGCTTTATTTAGCTCTGCAATAAAACTTGAGAAATTCAGAAACTTTTCTAAAGGAAAAATAGAAGAAACAAAAGAAGCTTTGTTTCAACTTTTTTTTTTTTAGAACTAGAATAGTAAGTGAGCAAGAATGTCTTTTGATCATTAAAATAAAACTTGCCATAGTGCTAACAGGCATCATGGTCATTTAATAAACTTAGAAATGTAGGATGCCACAAAGGAATATGCCTAAAACATTTAGTAACTTTCTATGAAAAGAATCATGGTCATAGAAATAGTAAGTATTCAGACCAATTACACCTAAAATAAGGTATAGAATATATTAATCTGAGAGCAGCTTAGAAGCATCCATTCCTAGTGGTAAAATAAAGGGCTTTAATAATATAAATAATAAATAATATAATATAGTAATGTAAATAATAAAATAAAATAAATATAAATAAATATAAATAAAATAAATATAAATAAAATAAAAATAAAATAATAATAAGATGAAGCTTATGGAAATGGAATTTACCAAACTCTCCTTATTTGTGATTTGGTCTGAACGTTGATGAAGAGTTGGACTTTATCTCTGCCCTTGCATGTAATTACCAATGTTTCATTTTTTCTATCCCTCTTCCTAATTAATACATATTCTAACATCCCAAGTGATGAACTTCTGAAATTCATCAAGAATTATGTATTTAATTCATTCACTCAATCTAAATAACTTTTTCGATAAAAGATAAGATAAATACAAACAGGAAACAGTGAAATTCATTTGTTAGATTTCCTTAGATGGGGTTGAAAATGCCAATATCTACGTTTCATAACATTTTTCCTTAGGGATTTCAAGTCAGCCTTAAGACTATAAGCATAGAAAATTATAAATTTTCAGAAAATCCCTTTTTGGCTCCCTGCTAATATGTTTCTTTAGTCTTCCGCCTTCCCTTAGTCTTAGTTCCACAAATTTCATGCATGATTCCCTCAGGAAGGAGGAAGTGCTTGCATAGTATGCATGGTTACCCCTCCATAACTATTCGTCCTTGGAACTCCCCCAGTTACTCTCTGATTTTTTCCTCTCAAATATGTTCAACTTTTGGGACTATTTGTTCTATCTATCTTGATTCTTAAGGGTTGGTTTCCAGTTAGTATAACCATGGACACTTGATCTGCAATTTTAAGAGAACAGTTCTTCCTTCCCTCAAGATACTGCTTCCCTTTGGTCTTAGTATTTCAGTCGGCTTTCTGACATCTGATTCATATTTTTTATTAGGTTTTCTTCGGGGTCTGATTTCCCTTTCTGTTCTAGTAACAATAATAATCTCTCTCCTTTTCTAACAGTTTAAGATCAGTTAGAAACCAGAGACTTTACTCATTTATTTCCTTTTAATTTCATTTTATCTTCAAGAAATTACTCTCTCCCTCTTGTTTTATCAGCCCACGTTTCTTCTTTTTGTCTTCATTCTTCTGGTGCCCCTGTGCTTGCAATAATTTGGAAGTATATATATATATATATAGTGTAGCATATGAACTTAACAACTACGCCAGCCCCTGAAGTGTGTACGTTTTTAAAGTATTTTTTAAATAAAACATATACACTGAATGTTCTGCCAAAAGCCCTTAGAATTGTCTTCTTTAGTTTTAGGCTTGCTCATTTTACTTGCTTAATTTTCTACATCCAAGTTTTGTACATCTAAGTTTATGGCCTATTCTCTTTGAAACAATTGTCTCATTTCTCCTTTTAGTTGGTTTCTTTTTAATGAAACATATCATACCTCTTTGGGTAAAGCCATATTTGGGGTCTCTGAAATGCAAAGTAACAACCAGAACTCACATAGTCAATGAAGTTAGGTCCTGATATTGCTCAGTGAAAGGGATGAAAGTCAGGAATTTGAATACTGTACAGCCCATTAAGTCCTGCCTACTTTACCACTGGAACACAGCTATCGCTCCAGTTTCAAGTCCTGGTCCATAGTCTAAGTAAATAAACATACTAAAGGTGATCAAAAAAAAAAGAAGAAGAATGTTCTTCTCCATCTAGTACATGCAATAGTTTTCCTCTATTCAAGTTTTTACCTTAGTTGGCCTAACAACCTATCTACATTGGCAGCCTCCATGTCTTTGTTAAGGCCTAGCATGGTCCCCCCGTCATTTGCACAGTGGGGCCTGCCTCTTATTAGCCGAGATCCACTACTGTAGTGCTGCCTGGATAAGTTGCACAGGGCTCAGAAGATTCCTGTGCTTAGTGTAATTTTCTGCTGTCACTATCTTGAAATGCTTAATAATTTTTAACAAAGAGACCATGTTTTCATTTTGTACTGGGCACCACAAATTATGTAGCCGGTCTGGGTAGTCAAAGCTATCTTTTGCCAAGGTCACAATTCCATGTGACTGAGTTTTAAAGTCAGTCATCCAGGTGACATCAGTTAAAAAAAAAACACATAACTATAAAAACAAATGCAAAAAGCAAAAGAGAAGTTATTATAATTTGATAATCTGAAACAGTCAAGATAGCCCAATCTCAGATTTACGATAGCACCACTAAATCTTGCAGCCAACACTTCTGGTTGTTCTAGGTGTGTCTGTCACTCCTTGAGTATTCTCTCACTTAATTTCAACCCTCATCTATTCTCCAACTTCCAAGCCAAATGTAGTAGCTGTTTAGAGTTTGGAAGGGCCCAATAAATAGTACCATTCTATTCTATCTAGATTCAGAACCACTTGAAAGGTAGACAAGAATAAAACTTTTGGAATCAAAATATCAACTGTATTACTGATAAATTAACATAGGAAAACTTGGTTAATTTTGGCCCAATGTTGTGTTAACACTTCCCTAGATGACATTATCCCCCCCAATCAGACTTCCTCCAGAGATTCTGCTAAGCCTATCACAGAGCTAAAAGAAGGTAGGAATAAATGCTTCCTGCCAGCAGCCACCCCTCTCTCCCACTACTGAGAAAACAGAAGAGCAGAGCCAGGCATGCCCCATTACTTCTCCCAAACTTACCAATCAAATAGCTCAGCCCCCCTTTCTTGAGGAAGCATGAATGAAGAGATGTTTCTCTAAGTCGTGAACTCTACTCACACAGATTATTGAAGGCAGGGAGAAAAGAGGTTCTTATAATGGGCGGAGGGACATTGTAGAACAAGGTAACACACCTTATTAGCTATACCTCTAGTCCTTTTAAGAGAAGGATTTAGAGTTGAAAGTTGTTGAAGAAATCCAAAGGCCCTTCTCTATAGGAGTTTATCCAAAGACTAATTAAGAAACTCCAAATTTTGGAATAAAGCCTAAATATTTTAATGTGTAAACAAGAAAATTGAGAATAAAAGTAAATTGTGATTCTATTTGTGAAGTAGTAGAAATTTAAGCCCAAATTTACATTTTTTCAGATTCAACTTAATAGCACTTATTTTTCCATTTCACAAGCTTTGCAGACTACTTTTAGTTTGCTACCCTACATTATAAATTAGAGCTGCTTCTTGATATTCCATTCAGTTTTGAACAGTGGTTGTCTATATGTGCAATGGAATGTCCACCATGGCACACTATTTACAGTTATATTGTCATATTCCCTATTTCTCTTATATTTTTATTTATTTAAGTAACTTTGATTTATAACATTATATAAATTTCTGGTGCACATCATTCTATTTTTCTTTCTGTGAAGACTACATCATGTTCACCACTCAAAGACTAATTACCATCCATTACTGTACACATGTGACCTTTTATCCTTTTCACCTTCCCCCCGCCTACTCCCTATGGTAACCACCAATCTGTTCTCTTTGTCTATGTATTTGTTGTCATTGTTGTTTTTACCTTCCACATATGAGTGAAATAATATGATATTTGGCTTTCTCCATCTGACTTATTATTGCTTAGCACAATGCCCACAAGGGCCATCCATGTTATCCATCCACTGCCAGCAGTGTATGATGGTTCCCTTTTCTCCATATCCTCTGCAGACTTATTTCTTGTCTTTTTAATAATAGCCATTCTGACAGATGTTAGGTGATATCTCATTGTGAGTTTGATTTGCATTTTCCTAATAATTAGTGATGTTAAACATATTTCCATGTGCCTGTTGGCCACCTGTATATCTTCTTTGGAAAAATGTCTATTCAGATCCTCTGCCCATTTTTTAATTGTTTATTTTGTGTTTTTTTGTTGTTGAGTTATATGAGTTCTTTATATATTTTGGATATTAACCCCTTATTGGATAAATGGTCAGCAGGTATCTACTACCAATTGTTAGGTTGTCTTTTTGTTTTGTTGATGGCTTCCTGTGCTGTGCAGAAGCTTTTCAGTCTGATGGAGCCCCATTTGTTTATTGTTTATTCCATTGATCTATGTGTTTGCTTTTGTGCCAGTACCATACTATTTGTTTGGTTTGGTTTGGTTTGGTTTCTGTAAGGAAGACTGATCCTGAGCTAATATCTCTTGCCAGTCTTTCTCTTTTTGCCTGAAGAAAATAGCTGTTGAGCTAACATCTGTGTCAATCTTCCTCTGTTTTATGTGTGATGCCACCACAGTATAGCTTGAATAGCAGTGCTAGGTCCATGCCCAGGATCTGAAACTGCAAACCCTGGGCTCCTGAAGTGGAGGGTGCCAACCTAACCACTACACCACCAGGCTGGCCCCAGTACCATACTGTTTTGATTAGTACAGGTTTGTAGTATAGTGCTTTGTTGTTCCATATAAATTTTATGATTTTTGTTCTATTTCCGTGAAAGATGTTGTTGGGACTTTGGTGTTATCACATTGATTGATTTGTGGATGTTGAACTGTCCTTGAATCACTGAACTAAATCCCACTTGATCGTGGTGTATGATCCTCTTAATATGTTGTTGTATTTGATTTGCTAATATTTTGTTGAGGATTGTTGCATCTATGTTCATCAGTGATATTGGCCTGTAATTTTCTCTTTTGGTGTTGTCTTTGTCTGGTTCTGGTATCAAGGTAATGTTGACCTTATAAAATGAGTTAGGAAGCTTCTCCTTGTTTTCAATTTTTTGGAAGAGTTCGAGAAGGATATTAAGTCTTGTTTGAATGTTTGGTAGAATTCACCAGGGAAGCCATCTGGTCCTGGACTTCTGTTTTTTGGGAGATTTTTGATTATTGTTTGTAGCTGCCCCTGATGCAGGAAGGGTTAATAATCACTGGAAAAGGCTTGCCAACAAACTATGACCCGGAGGTGAGAAGGCCGGTTAGCCAATGACAGGTAAGATCTCCAGGGGGAGGCAACCTAAGCCAGGCATGGTCGCCTGGGGGCACAGATGGAGACACGATATCAGGAGCAGGAGGGGCCATTGCCTAGGAGGCCTTGCATGCTCTGAGATAAAAATATACGAGCATAGCAAAAACATGATAATATCAAAACAGAGGCTGAGGGAGGGCTCCTTGAGAAATCACTAAGAATTCTTGGCAACTGCTAATTGCATTGTCCAGAACACCTGTGTATGTTTAACAGATGTAAGCTATGTATATATTGAAACACTGGTTATAATAAACTCAGAGTGACCATCAGCCCTCTCCGCATCTATCCTGGTGTGTACATTGGATCGCGACACTGACATTGCTTTGATCTTTTTACTAGCAATTGGACTATTTAGATTCTCTATTTCTTCTTGATTCAGTTTTGGAGGGCTGTATGATTCTAAGAATTTATCCATTTCTTCTAGGTTATCCAATTCTTTGGTGTATAGCTTTCCTTGGTAATCTTTTATAATCCTTTGTATTTCTCTTGTGTCTGTTGTAACTTAGCCTCTTTGATTTCTAATTTTATTTACTTGAGCCTTCTCTCCTTTTTCTTGCTGAGTCTATCAAAAGTTTTGTCAATTTCCTTTCCTTTTTCAAAGAACCAGCTGTTAGTTTCATTGATCTTTTCTATTGTCTTTTTAGTCTCTATTTCATTTATTTCTACTTTGATTTTTATTATGTCCTTCCTTATACTGATTTGGGGCTTCCTTTGTTTTTCTTTTTTAGTTCACTTAGGTAAATTGTTAGATCGTTGGAGATTTTTCTTGTTTTTTTTTTTTTGTGGTAGGCACGTATTGCTATAAACTTCCCCCTTAGTACCACTATTGCTGTATCCCATAAATTTTGATGTCTTATTTTCAATTTTATTTGTCTCCAGGTATTTTTTGATTTCTTCTTTGATTTCTTCATTGACCCAATCATTGCTCAGTAACATTTTTCTTTAATCTCCACATATTTGTGACTTTTCCAGTTTTTTTCTTGTAGTTGATTTCCAGTTTCATACTGCTGTGGTCAGAAAAGATGCTTGGTATTATTTCACTCTTAAATTTATTGAGACTTGTTTTGTGGCCTAATATGTGATCTCTCCTACAGAATTCTCCATGTGCATTCAGAAAGATTGTGTATTCTGCTGTTTTGGAAAGAAATGCTCTGTAAATATATTTTAAGTCCATCTGCTCTAATGTGTCATTTAAGGCCAATGTTTCCTTCTTAATCTTCTATCTGGATTATCTATCCATTGATGTAAGCGGAGTGTTAAAATCCCCTACTATTATCATGTTGGTGTCTATTTCTCCTTTTATGTCCATTAATATTAACTTTATATATTTAGATCCTCCTATATTGGGCACATAGATACTTACAAGTGTTATATCTTCTCATTAGATTATTCCCTTTATCATTAGATAATGCACTTCTTTGTCTCTTGTTGCAGGTTCAATTTTAAAGTCTATTTTGTCTATATAAGTATTGCTACCCAAGCTTTCTTTTCATTCCTATTTGCATGGAATATCTTTTTCCATCTCTTCACTTTCAGGCTGCAATTGTCTTTATGTCTGAAGCATGTCTCTTGTATGCAGCATATATATGGATCTTGTTTTTCAATCCATTCAGCCATTCTATGCCTTTTGACTGGAGTATTTAGTCCATTTACATTTAGCATAAATATTGATAAGTATTGCTATTTTGTTACTTTTTTTCCGGATTTTTTGTCATTATTTTCTGTTTATTTCTCTTCTTGCTCTCTTCTTTTGTGGTTTGATGGCTATCTTTAGTGTTATGTTTGGGTTATTTCCTTTATTTTTTGTGTATTTATTACAAGTTTTTGGTTTGTAGTTATCATGAGGTTCTTATATAATAAACTATGTAAATAGCAATCTATATTAAGATTATGGCATCTTATGTTTGACCTCCTACTAAAAGCCCTACACTTTTACTCTCCCCCCCAACATGTTCTATGTTTTGGTATCATATTTTAGCTGATTTATTTTTGCATATCCCTTAAAAACTTATCCTATAGATGATTTTAGTACTTTTTCTTTTGACCTTCATTACTAGCTTTATAAGTGGCTGATCTACTATCTTTATAGTGTATTTACCTTTACCAGTGGTATTTTTTTCTTTGGTAATTTTCTTGTTCCTATTTGTGGTCTTTTATTTTCCACTTAAATAAGTCCCTTTTAACATTTCTTGTAAAACTGGTTTAGTGTGATGGACACCTTTAGTTTTGTTTGTTTGTAATGCTCTTTATTTCTCTTTCCATTCTAAATATTAACTTTACTGGCTAGAGAATTCTTGGTTGTAGGTATTTTCCTTTCAGCACTTTGAGTATATCATGCCACTCCCTTCTAGTCTGTAAGGTTTCTGCTACAAAGTCACCTAATAGCCTTATGGGATTTCTTTTGTATGTGGCTTATTGTTATTCTCTTGAAGCTTTTAGGATTCTGTCTTTATCTTTAATTCTTTGTGGTTTTTTTTTTTTTTTGAGGAAAATTCACCCTGAGTTAACATCTGTCACCAATCCTCCTCTTTTACTGCTTGAGGAAGATTAGCCCTGATCTAACATCTGAGCCAATCTTCCTCTGCTTTGTATGTGGGAATCCCGCCAGCGTGGCTGCTGAGAGGAGTAGGTTCATACTCTGGATCCAAACCATGAACCCTGGGCTGCCGAGTTAGAGCATGCAGAATTTTAACTACTTGGCCACAGGCCCAGCCCCTTTATCTTTAATTCTTGACATTTTAATTCTAATATGTCTGGTGTGGGCCTCTGGTATATCTTGTTTGGTGCTCTCTGTGCTTCCTGTACCTGGATCTCTGTTGCCTTCCCCAGGTTAGGGAACTTTTCAGCTATTATTTCTTCAAATAAGTTCTCTGCACTTTTGTCTCTCTCTTCACCTTCTTGAACACCTATAATGCAGATGTTAGTAAACTTGATGTTGCTCCAGATGTCCCTTAGACAGTCCTCATTCTTTTTAATTCTTTTTTCTTTCTTCGGTTCAGCATGGATGATTTCCTCTACTCTTTTGTCCAGCTTGCTGATCCTTTCTTGTATGTGGTCTACTCTGCTCTTGATGACCTTTAGTGAATTTTTCATTTGCATTATTGCATTCTTCAGCTCTGATTAGTTCTTTTTTATATTTTCTAAGTCTTTGTGGAAGTTCTCACTGTGTTCATCTATTCTTCTCCCCAGATCAGTGAGAATCCTTATGACTATTAGTGTGTACTCTTTTTCCTATAGATTGCTTATCTCTGTTTCATTTAGTTCTTTTTCTGAGGATTTGTCCTCTTCCCTTTTTTAGAACATATTCCTTTGTCTCCTTATTTTGCCCATTTCTATGTATTCATTTCTATGTATTAGGTAGATAGCTATTTCTCCTGAACTTGGAAATGCAGCCTTATGTAAGAGATACTTTATTGGGCTCAGCAGCTTGATCCCCTTTTGTGACCCATGCCAAATGCTCCAGGAGGTCTCTTGTGTGGGCTGTCTGTACACGGAAAGCCCAGGCATGACAGTGCACAACTGTTTCAAGTGTTGGAAAGTGGGCGGATCCCCTGTGTGGCTGTTTGTGATGGCCGACAGCACAGGTCTGCCACAGGCCTGTAAGGCCACCACAAGTCCACAGAGCCTCCGTGGGCTTACTGGTAGATGGTGCCAGTCCCTGGGGCAGGGTCCCTGCTGCCTGGCTCCTCTAGGAAAAGCTGCATATTTTTGAGATAGCTCCTGGCCCTGAAGCTCCACGGTATGATTTTATCCTCAGCAGGGCTGTTTCTCTGTCTCTTACACCCCATCTGTGTTGTCCCTTGTTGTGGAGGTTCTTCTTATCTAGTTCCTAGATCTCTCTCAGAGGAAATTGTTCCACAGGTAATTGTAGTTTTGTTGTGTCCATAGGAGGAAATGAGTTCAGGATCCTCCTACACTGCCATCTTCCAAACTCTCCTTCCTGTTTCTCTTAAGGAAATAGAAATATGTTCTACTGGGTACCTAGAAGTATTTCTCTTTCACCAGTGTAATTTCTACACTTTACTAACTGAAGAGAAGTATTAGGCTCATCTGGATAAAATCCATTGCTGGTGCCTGATGACAGAAAAACAAGCCAAGGACTAATTACACAGGGAACAAATTTAAGATTGTTAAAGTGTTCCACTTTGCCCTCATTTGTTACCATACATTCCAGATATTGTCTAGGTATATTTCCAGATCTACTCTCCACCTTTTTCCACTCTATTCTCTGCCTGGGACAATGATCTGCACAGATTACATTAGCAAGCCTCTTGCCCTCTGGCTTCAGGTTAGGGTGGGTCAATGGTGAGCACAGGCAGAGATGGAGGGAGAGACAAAAGTAAGATCAGGGTAATTAACTGTTGCTCTACCTCCCACCTTGAGGGGATGCCTTGGGCTACCACGTTTCTCCCCTAAAGGTCACCACTCTTCTCAAGACATTCTCCTTCCAGGTTCCAGGAACCATCACTCTGGTATTCTCTGCCCCAGGTTACTATTTCTTGTGGTTAGTGGTTCCCTTACACTCAACCACATCTTTCTAAGTAATCACTTTATAGACATTCCTAAGATTATCCTAATTTTGATGTGCCCTCTATTTTATATAGACCCAAACATACACAACCAACAGTGGAAAGGTCTATCTAAAAGTATATAAATCACTTAGTATGTACTAAAACCAGCGTATTTTCTGGTTTTAAGAAATGCAACAAATTTAATGGCAGGTTGGTAAGGGGAGATCCTTAGCTATTTTGTTTAGATCAATCACATTTTAAATAAACATAGCTTTTACCATGTTCCTACAACCTTACTTGTCCCTTAGTTATTGAAGCTCTCCTCATGGAGGAGCATATAAAGAACTCCAAGAGTGCTTGTTTTCTCATCCATCTCCAAACCTGCCGTGGAAAGGCCTTTTCCTGAGAGCATTATGATTATGTACCAGATGTTGTCTGATCAATATATTTCTACTTAAGAATACCAAATACTGAAAGTGATGATCTTCCAGACTATACAATATTGGAATCTACTCAGAGCCCTTGTGCCATTTTAATAAAGAAAATCATCTACAAAACTGACTTCAAGGTGTGGGTAAAAAAAAGATGCTGAATTAGTCATCCAGTCTATGGCAGTCACACTGCTCTCTTGAAAAGTAAAATCTAATTGCTAAACTAGCTTTCTAAACCTTGATACTCATTTCTAAATAAGCCATTTCTAAACTCTGATACTCACCTAGGACTCACAGCCTATGGCCACTGTTAAACTTTGTAGCTTCACACAGAGGAATACAAAATCACGCAGATGGAAGACACTGAAAAAAATAATGTCTTAAAAATGAAATAGCTAAATGTAGCATGAATTTGTTTTTGATAGCTACTGGTGGTTTTTCTCCTTTTTTTTGTTAACCAAATAAATTCTCGAGGGAGAGTTTGTAGAAGAAGCCATATATTTTGAAATACCAGTGAAATAATATACCTTTTACACAAAGATCTTTCCATAATGTGCTCACACAGCCTGTCTGTCTTCTCGCTCTCCTTAATTTATTCTGTCCTCTTTAGCACACTTCTAATAATAGCAATTGGAGGCATTCATGCTACTCCTTTAACTCTCACCATCTCTAGATTAACTAAAAATAAATTGGATGAAGTTGTGAACAAACATAATATTTCCTGAGTTCCTCTTCAGAGTGGAATGTTACTCTAGAATACAGAGAAAATAAAAGTGGCATACTAGTATGTTTTCGTCTCTCTGTGACTCTGGTTTCATCCTGGAGCCCTTGAGAATAAGGGACCAGGAAAAACTCTCCTGGGAAAAGAAACCTATGAGTTTAGGTTTAAAGAAACAATCTTCGGCCTCATGTTTCTTACTTGTTGGGCAAAAAACCTCAAAGAACTTGAGGGATTTTTGTGAAACTTGATTTAACAATAACGGTGATAGATTTTTCTCTATTCTCCCCTAAATTCATTGAATAAATACATGAGAATAATTATAAAAATAACTAAGACAAACAAAAGATAGGAAAATGTTATGTACATATGAGTCAACAGTTTGAAATGGATTATTAATGAAGTAAATTTCAAACCATCTGGTTTTCCAATCTTGATTAAATTAGAGTGTAATCACTATGAATGGATCAACTGTGGAACATACAAAACTGCTACATATAAATGAATCATGTATAATAATTGTCTACATATCTAAAATGAGAACTTTATGTGCCAAACTGCTGAAAATATACAGATAATCAGATATCTACTCCCTCAGTTCTTCAATGTAAATTACCGTTAGGATTATTCCATCACTTTACAGTTGTAGAAATTTGTTTGCTTCTTTTTTTCATGATCAAGGACTTGTTAATACATTTTTAATTTCTACTCTTCACTCAGTGAGAGACAAAGACAGAGGAGTGAATTAGAAACCTTGTTCTCAAATAGCTTGTAAACCTGCTGGGGAAGAAAAGAGCTGCATGTGGATTACCAGCGAGGACTAAAAACAATTCCAAAACAGGTTATGGGAATTTGGTAATGATGAATGCCCTATATAATTTGCAGAGTTAAATGATCATTCATGCACAAAATTTAATAAAGCGTGTGTTGCAGAGTTACTGTTTTCTGTGAATAGTTGAAGCCAAGCAGGTGTGGCTGTAGACAAAAGCCTACATTTTATTTATTTGTTAATTTTAACGTTGGCATCTAGAAAGTGTCTGGCAAATTATAGGTGTTCAATCAATATTTATTAAATGAAAAAATAAGGGAGTGTGAGTCCCTCCAAACTGAGAAGACATCCTCCCATCCATCAAAGCACTCTGAGTTCTGCAGGCATCCGGGGTTCTATTTCCTAGTTGCTATGGTTGCTTATTGCTTAAGCTGCAATATTGTTAACACTTTCAGCGTTAGTAGTAATAGTGTTTGTTGTACAGTCAGGATCGATCTCCCTGTCGGAAGCCTCCAACATCTCACCGGAAGAGTGGGCATCGTGAGGGCTGCCCGGAGAAACGGTCCCTGAAAGGAGGTTCTGCCCAACATTATGCTTCTATCTGTGCTCCAGGAAATGTGTTTCTGCCTTATCTTCCTGAAACACCTCCCCATTTACTCTGTTTCGTGTTCAGATGGTTTTCCTTCCTGGACCAGTGTCTGGGCTCACTGCAGCTGTTTGAACCCTGTTCAGGTCCTGGAATCTTGCCTTTGGAATCCTCTCTTGTCCTCTCCTTAGTACCATGTTTGGAGCCATTTCTGATTATTTCTCCTTCTTTTTTCACTTAACCTTAATAATTGACTGTGTTGTTAATTGACTTTACATGAACAATTTTCAGTCTGGGCTGCCTCCTCAGTATGTATCTTTGGATTCCAAACACGCCTCAAGCAGGCCCTTAGCTGGGCTAAAATTCTCTATAATCATAACAAACAGATAAGTGTGAAAGGAAAGAACACACAAAAGAACTCTCACTTAATTTAGATGTAGGAACCTAGGTGTCCTTCATGGAGCAGAACATTCCCTAAGAAATGACAGGTCAAAGAATTCAGATTTGAGGAGTTCTCTGTAATTACTACAAATGGTTAACAGATAATAACCCAGTTTGCTAGGATCATATTGGCACCAGGAAAATGCAAGCCTTTCTACCGCTCTTGCCAGTACTATCATCTACTCAATAGCAAAGTGATTCCCTGCAGATACTTATGACATAAAACTACAGGTATAAATATATTCCTGCTAACAACTTACAATACAAATGTCTTATATTATTTTACCTTGCAGTCTTTTTTGTTTAGGGGATTTTATATGTCACCTACTTTCACTAACATCTCTTTCCTCAGATGTGAAAAGGGTTGTAGATGGAAAAGCATCAATGTCAAAACCTGCATCATGAGTGTCAGTGGCTTATAAGGGAATCCTGGAGAATGCAATGGGACAATCCTTTGAGAAATGCTGTATCTGCTCAGCTGTTGACAGCACGGAAGAGAATATTATACAAGAAAACTTGAGCAAGGATGACTGTGTCAAACATTGAATCAGAAGGGTCAGAGTCTGAATGAAAACATGCTTTAGGTATAGCTTAATCAATTATATATTTATATTCCTTTTTATGTTTTGGTGAGGAAGACTCTCCTTGAGCTAACATCCATGCCAATCTTCCTCAATCTTTTAGTACATGGGCCACCAGCACAGTATGGCTGCTAATGGAGTGATACAGGTTCACACCTAGGAACCGAACCTGGGCCACCAAAGCAGAATGTGCTAAACTTAACCACTAGGCCACTCAGGCTGGCCCTAAACTTCCTTTTTTATGCACGTTCAATAATAATATTTGATTTTAAAATCTAGGTTGAAATAAGTCTAAAAGAGTTTATAAAAATAAAGTAAAATATAAGTAAAAGAGCATTTGGCAGTGTTTAACTGGAATCTTTTTTATGCTATATAAAATAAAGATGCCTTTTAATATTGATAGAACTTAGATTAAATGAAGTGAGGTAATTATGTAATACCTAATGAATTCACCTCTCTTTATTATCCTCATGGCTATCTGTGGATTAAGCTCTCCTAGCTGCCAGGCCAATCTTGCTGCCCAGTAAGATCTTTTCCACCTTTTCTGCTGACACTTAGGCTCTCCTCTTTGGCTTCCATTATGTCAGGGTCCTATCATCACCATTGCTCTTGGCAAACTCAGGTCTGTTACAGCTTCCCCTACCATTAGCCTGACCTACAGGAGTACAGCCATCCTGGAGCTTCACAAAGATACCTACAATGAGACTCTCACCAGCATATGCTTTATCGCTTTACCAAATGGTATGTCTTCTGGGTTCCTCAGTGAAGCATAATGAGTTGATGGGTTTTCTAGTCTCACAAAGTATAGCTACTCTAACATGCTTACTTCTCTAAGACTTTTGACCCCTTTTTCCACTATCTGTCAAGGTAGTCAGTGACAAATCTGCTGTATTTAATATGGGACATTGCTTTCCCCAAGATTTCAAGAGGCATTTTAGCAGTGTTAGCATCCCAAGGTATTAAGTCCTGGGCATTTAACACCCTTTCCCAGGGTAGTAAATCCTATACATTGGGAGAATACTCCCAAATCAATAAGCTTTCCCTTTTTCATACTTATTTTCCACTGTCTTGCTATAGTTCCTTTGGAATCTAGTAGTATGCATACTTTTAGAGCTTCTTCCAATATGTGTGAATGAGGTCCTGTAGCCCCTTTGTAATATAGACCCTTTCCTTTCTTAGCAAGCCTTGTTGAATTATATTGTAGTGTGACCTGAGTTAAGAGTATAGAGATCACAAAAGGGAGTGGGGTGAGATCCTGAGGTCTTCGCATCATCCAAGGGGGAGATGCTAACTTCTAAGAGAGAAGAGGGAACTACTTCTGCCTATCTAGTAGATTCAGGGAGGTATGAAGTTTCAAGGTTTCCAAGAACAATAAGTCAGATGACCACATCCCAAGTCCAGTTTTTTCGCAGCCAGAGCCCTTACCTTGGTGGAGCAGACTGGCCAGGGTGGAGAATTCACCTTTCTCTGGAGCTCTACTACTCCAATAATCTTCTCTAACTGCAGGAGATAAGTATCTCTTTGCATGCTGCCAAGGAGTCACTTTGACTTTTAGCCAGTATTACTAAAGCAGTTATAATTGACAATTAATCACCCTCAGCCTTTCATTTGCTTCCTCCAAAACATCAGTGGCACTCAGCATAGCTGTCTGATTCCATTGTTCTTATAACTAGTATGTCTTAAATCTCTTGAGGGCCTGAGATACTGCAACCACCAGTACAATACATTTTGCTTGTGTCCTATATCAATTTTCTGCCAATAAATGTTTTAACAATTGTAATTCTACAGCATGCCAGGAGTTATTAGGGCTCCACCTACTCCCAGTGATGAGGTCATTATTGCCAGCCAGTCTCTAAAATATTCTTAGAGTCTGATTCATCAGATAATTCTTGGTACCAAATATATCACTTCAGGTTCCTTGGACAACAGACTGAAATGGAGATATGAATGCAGGATTATTACAGGGAGGAGTAGTGTTGGGGATTTCCCTTAGCCTCAACATTTAGTGGGTGAATAAAGATGTAGGATTGGGCCGAGGGGGGAATTGAACTGTGATATGGTCACAAAAGCCTTAGCTAATCCCATGGGGAGATGGGATGTCCCTTTATGTTGACCTACCTTGAGGCAAGTTTGTCACTGTCCTCCCACCTTGATCTTCACTTCCAAGAACCATCTTAGTTTCCTAGCACCAGTCATTGGATGTGAGCTCCTCTGGAGGAGGGGGCATGACCTGGATGATCGGGCTCTATTAGGCTGAGAATCATGCCTCTAGAGGAGCTCAGCTGAGGGCTGTCAGCCACTGAACACGGGGCAAGTGGTTGGTGCACCGCTCAAACCACTAAACTGCCTAAGACTTTTTTTCCTGTGTATTTTATTTATTTACTTATTTTTTATTGAGGTAACACTGGTTTATAACATTATATAAATTTCAATTGTGCATCATTATATTTTGATTTCTGTGTAGACTACATCATGTTCACTACCCAAAGTCTAACTACCATCCGTAGTGACAGTACGCATGTGTCCTTTTACTCCTTTCACCCTCTACCAGCCCACCTGCCCCCTTCTCCTATGGGCAGCTAATTTTCGACAAAGGAGCCAAGGATGTACAATGGAGAAAGGAAATGGTGTTGGGAAAATTGGACAGCCACATCCCTAAGACTTTTTATTTCCATCTTTCTTCTCCTTGGTGTTTGCCTAGTTTGCTATGTCAGTGCTGTCCTTAGTACTACTCTTTCTCCCAAGCAACTTTCCATTTTGCCCACAGCAGTCATCACCTAGCTGCGATGACTCATATCCCATCTCCTCTTCTCTTGCTCCTAGATGGCAGAGTACTGTTGCAGCAGATGTAAAACTATGCAGACCTGTCTCAGTACAAATTCATGCTGTGCAACTGCAGTTACATTTTCACAATTATCAGCACAAACATTTGAAATCACCTCGGGCAATGCTTTGACAGCTCCCTGGGGTATTGCTCAATTCTGAAGAACACTGTGAAAAGCTTAAAAAAAAATATGCTTGACTACCCAGCAGCCGAATACACAGACAGGACTAAGCCAGGCCTCAAGCAAAGTAAATTCTTTCTCCAACCACTTGACAATGTTATGAAATGGTAATGAAGGTTATGCATAACCAACAACTAAAAATTGGTACTTAGTGAAGTATTTCCCAATGTAAAAAATAGTGTTAAATTCATTGTGTAAAACTACATGAACAAAGAAAAGCCATCTTTTGTATCCCTCTCTCCCTTTATCCATGAAAAGACTTCAGAAGAGAACATGAGAAATTATCATTTCAGTCGGGAAATACTATTGAATACCTACTATGTGCTAGGCATTCTTCTAGGAATTGGAGACATAGCAGTGAAAAGTAGTAGCAGAAAGATAACTCCCGAATCTTGTTGAAATTGGAATATTTTCCACTTGCTGTTCCTCAGTTGCCCCCTTCTCTCGCCCATCTCCTTGCCTCTGCACGTGTCACTTTCTCTGTCACTGCTGTTGTCCGACTTGTAAAAACCTAGTTCAGCTCTTGCATACCCTTCTCTTTTCTTACTCATCCTCCTCCTGTAGCAGTTCCACCTTTTCCATATTTCTTCTTTCTCTTTTCCTCTTTTTCACCACCTCTTTTTTTATACTAGTTTGCACTAGTTTTTAAGTTCCTTCTTGATCAGAACAATTCTGTTATTCTTTGTATCTCAACCATATAACACAGTGCACTTTGACGTATGTATCTTGAATATGTGAAAGAATTCATATATATTAACCTATGGGGAAGAAAATATGAACTGATGTTATGATAATTATGGTTACGTATCAGTTTCTGTTTGATAACTTCTCAAAAGGAAAGAAAATTGATCCATCTATAATAAGAATAGAAAATACATTTTATCTCACTTGCCACTTTCAATAAATTGGTAATGATTTCCTGGAGTACCGACTTGAAAAGAAATCACAGCTGTGCTCAGGCTCAGAGGGAAGGATTATCATAAGCCATTATCTAAGCCTGTTATGAGCTCCTGAGAAGGCATATTGGCATCCGTACTTTTCCTTTGCCATTTCTAGAATCTTCTGATCCATAGTCAGATGCATTATCCATTGCGCCACTGGCCCTGTCCTTTGCCATTTCTAATCTCTCTCTCCCTCTCTCTTTCCCTCTCTCTTTCCCTCCCTCTCCCTCCCCTTCTTCTCACTCACTTACATGTCTGTGAAGTTTTTATGATTACAGTAGTAAAAGAGAAACAGAACACAATGATTATATATTGTATATATGTTTATATGATGTATATTCAACTGAAAAAAAACAAAATTTTTCCTGGTACAAAGTTTTAAAAGAATTTTACATTGCACATCTTTATTTACTGGACAAAGTAATGCAGTTACAATTAACTGTGATTTTGTAGACGCATAGACATTTTCATCACTTGATTCTCCTTGGTCTTCTTTTCTCTGACATATTTTCTCTTCACTTTGTTTCAGCAGCCCCACACACAACAGTGCTCTAAACCTCACCATCACTGAGCACAGCTTTAGCCACCGCTTTTGAGCTCTGAAAATCTCAGGCCACAACCTCCTATCCTTCGACTTCTGTTACTCTTACATTTTTTCAAAAATTGCTGGTTGTGGTACTTGTCCATTCCAAAAGTCCACCACATTTTTCTGACTTTCCTTTCCTTCTTATTCAACCTGGAAACTATAACTTCACAGACACTCTGGTCCTTGTCCTCCACTCAGTGGAGAAAGTCACATATCTTTGCAAATCCTCTCCTCTGGAAATATGTGAACACGAGAAATATGTTCCATGTAGTTGAAAGCAATTTCATTTATATCTTTTCTTTTCCATTTCACATATAGCATGATAGCAAACAATCTGCATAAAAGAAAAGTATATAAAAAATGTTCGTGGAATAAAGAAGAATCATGTACAGTTGTAATCAAATATCATATGGCATTAATCAACATTATTAACACTATGCTTTATTTTCATATTTCAGGTATTCATAAACATGGAGTGTTTTTCATATTCAACAATACTATGGGTTTGACATTTTTTTTCATCTTAATATCTACCCATCAATACCCCTCATTCTGTTTTCTAGGTGAACGACTTAGGACAGGTCAGTGACTCAGTGCAGCTGATAACTTCCATTTTAACTCAAAAGATTATAGTTTAGAAACAGATATGAAATTCATTCCGCAAATTTAGGATTGCTAGAAATTTAATTTAGTTTTCTAAAATTAAACAATTTCACAATCAAGCCCTCATTTTATTGGTCATAAAAACTTGAATTTGGTCAAGAATTTCTCCCAACCCTATCCTTTTTTTTCAGGCCACAACTAAAAATGAGGGTGTTACATAATACACCAGTCAGTGGGGGAGGTCAGAGAATTTACCATTGGACCTTCGACGCTGTCATTTGTTGGACATCATTGCAGCTGTTCTCTAGTGCTATTTTTCACAATAGGGTACTGCATTGTCTCCTGTCCAAAAACACAAGATCTTTCCAGGTTTATCTGTCTCTCGATGTTTTCTTACCTTCTTAGAAACAAAAGAAAAATATATTGTTCCCAATCCACTTGCGAGTTGAAGGAAAGAGTGAAGTTGTATCATTATGTTCATGCTAGTCTTACTGACAACCAAATACATTTCACTGTTATTTGCATCACACTGGGGTATGATGAGATTTATGACAAGATTTCTCAACCTTGGCACTTGTGGTCTTGTGCACTAACAGAAGCTTAACAGTATCCCTGGCCTGTACCCACTAGATACGCCCCCACCACCACAGTTCTATACAATCAAAAAGTCTCCAGACATTGGAAGTCACCTCCAGTTGAAAACCAGTGCACTCTGAGGATGCATTTGACTCACTTTTCTCCATTTATTCTCTACTTCTACCCGCTGGTTCAGCAAGGGAAATCTCTGGAACCTTGTCCACAACCTGGATTCTTCTCTGGGAATTGGGAGTATGAATCTTCTTTCATCCTTGACCCTCAAATCTATAATTCACCCCATTCTGTATTTGGCTTGGTAGGGCCTGAGGGCCACAGAAAGTGGCTGTCATGCTCCATACATATAGCAGCATCTAACTTTTCAATTCAACTCCCTCTTCTCTCTTCCTTTCTCTTCTCTTCCCCTCCTTTTCTCTTCCCTTCTCTTCTTTGACCTCTCTTCTCTTCTTATATATCAAATATTATCCTAAATGTTTCACTTGATGTGTATGCCTTGGTGTTTGAATATCAAAGATCAAGAATTTGACACTTCTATTTCTCCAGGGAAATGACTACTGTGGCTCAAACTGCCCAATGATGGAAAGTTAGGGAAAAAAGAGTACCAATGAAGGAAGTATCCATTAATGTCTCAAAATGTAATCCCGCTACTACCTTCTGCAGCTTAATCACCAACAGGTGTGACATATATTTCTAGTTCTGATTTTATTTAAAAGCTAAGGAACATCTGAGTGCCCAGAGATCAATTTCAGCATGTGCATATAGTGTGGGATTACATGGCAATTGAAAGGGAGTTATTGGCCTGAAAATCACTTTTTATCATGCTGAGAGTAATCATACTGTCTTCATATGGACACTTGTCAGTGTTCTTTCATTGTGTTGCCAGCCAGAGACCCAAAATGAATATTAAAAAAAATGTTAACCCAAAATTGGTATGTGTGTGTACATACAAATAACGGTATTGTTCCTTTATTTTTCTATTTTGAGAAACACATATACATATATTATTTTGGTTGTATATTGCTGAATAACAAAGTACCTCAGGACAAGAGCTACTTTTTATCCCTCATAATCTTGTAGGATGACTGTTTTGGACCAGTGGTTCTTGTGATGTAAGTGATGTTGGCTGAGCTGTATTCATCTGGGAGCTCAACTGGACTAGGCCATCCAAAATGGCTCATATGGCTGTTGGCTGGGAACTCACCTAGAGCTGTTGAATACAGTGCTTTGGTTAACCCATATGTGGCCTCTTCATTTGGCTTGAACTTGAGTTTCTCAGAACATGGATGCTGGATTTGAAGAGACAGGGAGTAGAAGCCATCAGTCCTCTTACAACCTGGGTTTGGGAGTTCCAGAACATCACTTTCACTTCATTCTATTAGTCAAATCTAACCACAGATTCTAAAAGAGGATGAATTTCTGGGGCTAATTTGGAGACTAGCAACCATGTATTTTAAAACCATATGCATTGAAGAGTGGTTGTGAAAAATCGAAACTCTGTAACATTTTATTTTTTAAATAAATGCATATTTTCCCAGAAGTCATATAAAATTGCTTAAATGTGTCATTCTTTGCATTTATGCCTATTCCATGACAATATAAATGTTTGAAGTTAGGTATGATGACATGGTTTCTGATTACAAGTCAAGATTTGTAATGTTTCTTACACACCAGGGGAAGTTGATTTGTTTATAACGGAAGTATGGCCTCCCTCTGCTTTCCTATATCAAAAGATATTTGGGTTGTTTCTAGTTTTAAGGTGTCACAAATAAACTCTCATACATTTCTGTTGGAAGTGTAATTTTATAAAGCCACCTGGGAAAAATGGTTGGCAATATCTACATAGCTAAACATATGCATGCCCTATGACCCAGAATTCCATTTTTGGGTATACTTGAGGAGTGGAATGATTTTTCTTTCACCTTCATAATCTTAAACATTCAAAAACAAGTGAAAATTTAATCTTTGCCTCATGAACTATAGATTTAAGACAATCCATCAAAATAATCTAAAACTCTTTTTAGAAAGGATCCATCAAATGCTTTTATCATTTTATTTTCTGTTTTTCTCTTTAGGATATTAACATCTTTTTTGCAGTACACATAATATATCTCTTCTTTGTATTAAAGGAAAGAACAATAACTGTGAAGGGTCTATAACTGTAGGCTTCTTGTGAGCTCACAAATTAGCCTTCTACAGTTTCATGGATGCTGGCAGAGGTCAAAAACTCCTGGGTCAAAGAAAAAAAGAGTTTATTGCTTCTGGCACATTGAGCACCCTGAGCTTGATGTTTGCATTTGTTCCCCTTGACCTCCAAGTCCCATGTGGTGATATGAGGAGGCCCAGGTGGATTCTGTGCATGTGGTAGGTCTGTATCAAAACTGGGGAACCCTGAACTTAGGAACCCCAAATGTTTTATAATGGGCTTGAAGAAAAACTGCCCAGTCTTTGCTCTAAGAGAAATATCATCTTTAGGATACTGGACAGTAAGCAGACATCTACTACAGTGTGGGACTGTACAAACAACGCTAAAAGAATAATCCAAAGAAACACCATCAGTGCCTCTGCTGGCAAGAGATACAGAAACGAAAGAGATCCATGGAAAATTATGTACCAACTGATAGATTATTTGTCTTTTTCTCTTTTCTCTGTCCTACAATTATTGAGACTTTTGATTAATAACTATCTTTACTTAGTTATAGCTACAAATAGTTCATAAGAGGCTATAGAAAAATTTGTTGTCAATTCTTTTTTATTAAGTTTTAAGGGATTATTTTGGTTATTGAATAAACTAATTGATTAATGCCCTCCGAAATCAGATGCAGATTGCAAGGTAGCATCCTGACAACAGAGCTGTGTTAATCACAGCAAAAATATTGAATATACTTTCATTCTTATAAACAAGAACATATATATTTTTATTAATTTGATTTAGACTGTTCTGAAAAGTATTTAAAACAGAAGTAGAAAAACCAGTAAATATGGAGGCTGACAAGAAGTTTTTGAATACTCTCTCTACCACTAAAAAAGTGATTTTTGCCCTAAATATATGAGTTTTCTAATCCTAACACTTTATATTGCAAGACAGAGGGGGCATGACAGAATCATGAGTTCATGTGTAGGCTCTGGAGTAAGTTGCCAAAGATAGAATTTGATTCAGTCACAACTGCTATTTGACTTGGATAAGATTTTTAGTCTCTTTTTTGCATTGTTTTTCATCTTGTTAAAATAGCACGTCTATAAAAAACACCATTAATAAGTGTCAGTTTGTTGTTATTTGAAATATTTATTACAGACCTACAAGACTTACTGTATGTTTTAAATGACTTAAAGTCTGGGAAAGGTAGAGAATATTTTAGATTAACAGTAAGTGCTTAGTAAAAGTTGATCCATTTGTCTTTCTGGATTAACAGAGAACTAATAAGAAATATGTGAATAAAGAAAAAAGTAAGCAAAGATACTTTGTTTTGATGATTTTCATATTGGCATGCTATATTGTACATTTGGGCAACCTGAAACTAGAAGATCGAGTTGCATGAATTTACAGGTGCTGATCCCCATTCTAAAAATTCGAAACCAACTCAAACACTTGAGGTGTTTTCAAGAAATTATTGTATAATAGTAGTGTATAATCTTATGCAGTTGAAATTGAAAATGATGTGTAATAACAGTGTTATATTGCCTTAATTTACTTTTAAATGCTCTGGTTTACAGAGTTCCACATAACTATGTGTATGCTGGCTTTAATCTACACCTCTCAGAGAGGTTGATTAATAAACACAGAAATGCACAGTCCAAAAATGGTTAGTTGTTTTTTGAGCAGTGCTGATTCAGAATCCAAGCTGTTATTTAGTCTCCCTTACTCATTTCTGGCAGCTTGGTGAGAGAGAGGGGGAAGGGTGACAGAAGAGGAGTGGAACCTGGGGCTGCAGGGAGGGCCTCCCGTAGCTTTTCTCTTTTGCTTTGTGTTAACACCCTAAGAGACTAGGGACTGGGGACGCAGCTGCAGTCTAGAACAAAGTCGTGAAATAGGGTGGGCAGTAAACTTAGAGAGGGAGAATCACCAATGACAGCCGCAAAGATCCTAAGAGAGGGAAGCTGAAGTTTCTGCTGAACCATTTCCAAGGTCTGAGTGCCTAAGTTTGAAGATCCTTTTTTATCAATATTGCCTGAACTCTTCCCACAAGTTTGGGAGAGTGATTTGTGGAGGAAGAGAAATTGGCTTCTTTCTCACCAATGCTTATATTTACAAACTACTTTTTTTTTTTCTCCCAGAGTAGTAAAAAACAAAACAAAACAAAAGGAATGAAAAGCCACAAAGTTATCAACACAGTGTCTGACAGTGAAACTGAAGATGATGACAACATGGACCTTCCTCCAGACACTTCTTCACCAGGCTGGGGCACGGGCAGAAGGGAGGACCTTATCAAGGAACCCATTTAGTCTCCTGGGATTGGCTACAAAAGCACTAATATGGAGTTTATCCCTAAAGGCAAGAAAAAACTTTACTGTATCAACTCATCTACCTATGCTAGAGGGTAGTAATTGGTTTATCAACAATTCACTGTGTTCTTCTCTGACATGCTAAATGAGGATAGGAAAGATTCTAATCAGTTCACAGTTTCCCACCTGGGTCAGACATTGATGAAGCTAGCCCTATGGAGTCAGCAATACTATCAACAACTTCATGCTCTCTCTAGATATCATTGTATTCCTATCCAGCTGGATGCAACTGATCTCAAGGGTGCCGCTCTCTCCTAAGCTACTTTCATGAGAATCAACTTTGGATCCTCCATCAGTGATCTGCCACCTCACTGATGTTGGTAAAGTGACTGCCTGTGAGATATGCCTTCCCAACTTTGCCAGTCCACTGATGTCAAGTAAAACACAGAGATGCAACAGATATCAGCTAGCAATGTTACAGCCACTTCCCTCTCATGTCCCCAGAGGGCACAGGTAAATTTGGACTGAGTGCTAACATGCTGAGAGGTCTTTTCAAACTTTTCCCCCCACCTCACTGGACCTCAACCATAATTTTATTGGGTTTCAACTTCTTAGTGGATGCTGCATACAAAAAGAAACTGCAGAGAGGGACATTTAGACACAATTTGCAAATTAACCTTTTCTCAGGCACAATGATTGTCAATAATAGTGTCATGATTGTTGGGTTGATGGCAAGAAACTAATTGTATCAGCATAAGATGTGTTAGAAATATATTGACTTTGCTGTTCTAAATATGTGAATTGGCTCTAAATACTGTTCAAGAACATTTGCCCTTGTAGCAACAAAAATATAACAATCTATACCTCTTGCATTTGTGCTCTATGCATAGGATGTCTGTCTGATTCTATTTTTTTCCATGTAATGGAGAATTCTGTGATGAGATTCCAACTAAAGGTTAGCTGGCTCCTGCTGCTAAAATATTATTGCATGTGCCTTGAATCAATCACATAAAGTGCTTAGGAGTGTATGCACCTTTGCTGAGCTCACAAGAATAAGTTGTGTGACTTAATTTTTGCCTGCTTGCTGGTACAGAATTCAATCAGAGACTTGCTCTCACCCAGCACATCCACCTGGTAGAAAGATTGTGGGAGAGGTGAATTAGAGCCCCCATCTTTAATTTCTGAAGCTTATGAATATCTACCAAAATAGTTTATCTACATAATATTGTAAGTGGCCAAATTGGCTTAGTTTAGTCCACAAAAGCTGAGTGTCATGAAGGAAGGTTGACTGGCTGACTTCATTCACTGTCTTTCTGGCAATGCACCTCCCAACATGGAGGATACCTTATTGAATTAAGCATAGACCAGGATTTTGACTTGAAGCTTCTAAGCACAGAAACATTAATTATTCTTTCCTTTTTCCCCAAAATTGAAATTGTAAACAATTCTCAGGGGGAAGAATCATATTACCCAATTTCACATAGAACGGTGTTGTAATCTAGACAATAGTTCCCCCCATCTGAAGTTTCACTTTCCATGGTTTCAGTTACCCGTGCTCAACCAGAGACAGAAAATGTTAAAGGGAAAATTTCAGAAACAAACAATTTCATAAATTTTAAATTGCACACTGTTCTGAGTAGCATGATGAAATCTCGTGCAGTCCTGCTCCGTCACACCCAGGATGTGAATTATCCCTTTGTTGGATCCCCAGCCATCTGTATTGTCTGCTCCATCAACATGGTCATGGCTCCATGATCCTCCTTCTGATGTATCATCAGAGGGTCAATGGTAGCCTAATGCTACGTCACAATGCCTGCGTCACTCACCTCACTTCATCTCATCACATAGGCATTGTATCATCTCACATCATCACAAGAAGAATGAGTTGAGCATAATAAGATGTTTTGAGAGAGAGACCACATTCACATAACTTTTATACAGTATATTGTTACAACTTTTCTATTTTATTATTAATTATTGTTGTTAATCTTTTACTGTGCCTAATTTATAAATTAAACTTTTTCATAGGTATTTATGTATAGGAAAAACACAGGATATGTAGGGTTCAGTACTATCCACATTTTCAGGCAGCCACTGGGGTTCTTGGAACATATCCCTCACAGATAAGAGGAACTACTGTATTATCCAGGAATTTGCAATGAGAAAATCAACTGTCCAGGAGGAAAAATGAGATCAGTACATTCTGTACCCAGATGAAAGCTTCATGGTCAGACAAATTATAATCAAAAGTTGAAAAGAGAAATGGAGCAACAGAAGTCAATAAGCTAAACTGCTACAGGCAATAATCATACCAGAAACCACGTAGGGACCAAAGCATTCATATTTTCAGCCCAGGTCACCTGTCTTTTGAAAATACATGAATGAACACAGGGAAATCTCCTGGTGGTTGATTATTCTTTTGCCATGAAACCATGCAACCAACTCCTGGCATAGTATTTCCCTAAACAGGATCAATGTCAATCATTATATATATATATATATATATTATTTTTTGAGGAAAGTTATCCCTAAGCTAATATCTGCTGCCAACCCTCCTCTTTTGGCTGAGGAAGACTGGCCCTGAGCTAACATCTATGCCCATCTACCTCTACTTTATATGTGGGACACCTGCCACTGCATGGCTTGCTAAGCGGTGTGTAGGTCCATGCCTGGGATCCAAACCAGCAAACCCCAGGCTGCAGAAGCAGAGCACACAAACTTTGCTGTGCCATAAGGCTGGCCCCTGAATCACTATATTTTTAATAATTAATTACAGTCATCTTGAAGTACAATAATTACTTCAAATTGTAATCTCAGACAGTAGTGTCTACATAGCCTGATTGATGTGCTAGGTATTTATTATAAACATCTCAGGGAGATACTTTGGCTGATTGTTGTTTTATTCCCACCGTTTGCTTATAACTGAATGAGTGAATAAATTTGACCACTTTAAGTCTTAAAACTACTTTAGTTCCTGTATTTTTCACATTCTCAGGGGACTCCACACTGTTCCACATTGCTAACAACAATGTTGTATTGTGCACAAGTAAATGATCAATTTATATTCTGTTGATTTGGTCTTTCTCTAGGGCTCAGTTTCTTCATTCTCATTTTTAAAACTTCTTCTACCCATTTTCTTTTCTTCTTCTTATGGTTTCCCCAGAAACTTTTGAAGTTAAGACAGAAAGTACTAATTGGTATGAAAAATCGTATAATCTATAGGATATAAAAGAGGAAGGAAAAACGTACTGTCATTATTTCTCATTCTGTGATTCTTCTGGAAAGAGTGATGATAGAATTGAACTATTTCTTACAATTTTCATCTATGACTTATTTTAAGTACATTCACCATTTTGGTCATTACTAAACGTATATTTTCACACATCAGTTACACAATGATTTGACCATGCTTGGAGCTACAAAATCAGTAGAGTGCTCTCATCTTGATCCTCCCAGAATGCCACAGACAGTTCAGAGTTTACCACTGTCTTGCTTTCAGTCCTCATGCTGCCAAAAATGTTTTTAATGTTTTATTAAAGTGTAGGTTTCTTCTGACTGTTAAATCTGCATTAGGCTAGAGTCTGAGACCAAAATTTCCTGACGGGCCTCCTACAGAGTATGTCACAAATGATGGCAGACACAGTAATGTTCACAGCAATATGGCAGCTGCCAGAGGGAAGCAAATAATAAGCTCTAAAAATGCCAATTTTAACTTAAAAAGAAATCTATAATTCTCACAAGGTGAGAACTCTGCCTCACCACAGAATTTTCCAAACAATATGCTGAGGAGTATGGATTCATATGCCCTTGAAACTGACTCTGAATAAGTCCGCTTTTGAAACAAAGATCATTTAAAGCCCTCTTTTGTTTTGGCCTCTAAGCTCTAATCAGACAGAAAGCAGCACATTTTGGAGAGGTAGTTTGCTTTTGAACCAATTACCAATATCAATCCTGCGGGGAATTGACCTTTGCAAAGAAATTTTCAAACAACTCATAAAGGTGTCTCATAGTGATCCCTTGCCAGACAGAACCTTAGTGAAGTACAGGATGTTTAGAATTTTCATGTCTCACATAAAAGAACATCATAATGCTATGGATGACTCTGTCAACTGGGGCTCATTAATTCTGATCACAACTGTATTTTAAAATCCTTAAAGCCCAAAGTGACTACAAAAAATGTAACTAGTTTCATAGACAAATCTCCCATGTTGCACAAAGTACTAAGTATTTACCCAAATGTTTCAAATTGTATACTTTTCCTATGTACCTATCATTTTAATAAATGCTTCAAATTTTTCTTTTTTTAGTTTTTCAAAGAGACTATACAAAACTATTTTTTAAATATATATGTATGTGCATTTCCTTTAGATAATGTTCCTAAATCTAATTAGATTTGCTAATAGATCTTCAACAGTCAAAAGTTAGTAAACATTGCAGAAAAATATTCCTTGTATACTTAAATACTATTGTCATTCCTAGTGTTCATATTCAATAAGCGCTTTCCTGGTTTTATTTTTGGATAATAGTATAGTGCAATCATGCTTAAGAATTGAGCCCCTGGAGTCCGACCGTCTGAATTTGAACCTGTTTCATCACTTACACCCTGTGCAACTTTGAGAAAATTTACTCATATTTTCAGATCCACGGTTTCTCATCTATAAGCTAAGGGTAAGAATGCATATATATTCATGTGCTAATTGTGAAGATCAAATGAAGTGTATGTATGCAAAGCATTCAGCTCAAGACCTGGCTTATAGTAGAAGTTCATTATTTTCAGGGTCTGGAAATGAAATTTCCAGCAATACTGAAACATATGCTAGAACTTTAAAGTGAAAAAAAAATTTCAACTTGTCGTATTTATATACTGTCATTTTTTTTCCTTAGCATCACATCTTTGTAAGTATAAACTGACTTTCATCACTAACGCACATCTACCACCCAGCCCCATAATACCATCTTAGGCATTGCCAACACCCGGGATAGCACTGTTTCCTAATAATAAATTGAGCCACTTCACTGCCTGACTTCAACTTAAGTTCTTTCCAGCCATCTCCCCTGTTGATTCCACTGTAATTGCTGCTCAAATTCATAGAAGAACCAGCCTCTTGACTCCTTCTGTATATTTGGTTTCTTCTTTTTTGCTTCATTGCTCTCTGGCTGCCAAATGTATTGCCATTCTGTTGTAAATGTGTGCATAAACCACAAGCAGCTTACACTGGACTTTCCAACTGCTGTTATAGAAAAAAAAAATATATATATATATATATATACCCACTTGCAAATGGGCGAAGAAAGTTAATGAAGACCTCCAAAAACAACATTTTACTTAATTACCGTGTTAAAATTTTTAAATATTAGACAACCTACACAACTTCATTTATTCTTTTGCTGGTGGTGGTGTTCTTTAAATAAGACATTGTATTTTAATTTATTCTTTTTCCTTTATCCAGTTTTATTTTAGAACAATTATTGGTTGAATGGAGAAATTAATGCATACATGAATGCATTTTGGACATGACAGTCATTTGGACCAGCTGAAAGATGATCAAGTTCCATAGAAACCTGGAATTTTTCATTTTATGTCATTGTCAAGAAAATATCTTAGAATAGTTGAGCTTTACTATTTAAAACAAAGACATCTTGGGTGAAATATGCATATATCTCTCTTTTCTATTTTGAGGTATATTCAATACTGTACTCATAAAGTAGTCCCAGATTGACTCAGTATATAATTTTGATGTAGGTAAAAATTAAATCCTCCTGAATTTCTTTGTTAAAGGAAAAAGTCTAAATTCAGTAATTTTGTGAATGTGAGTCTATATGTTATCTCCATCTCATAACTGCTTGCACTGATTGTCTCATAAGAATGTGTTGTTGTTTCATCTTAAATCTTTTTCAAGCATCAAGAAGGAAAAAAATTTCCCCCAAACCTTATATATCAACTATGAAAAACTATGAAGACGTGTATCTCTTAGTGACAAAGGCTTTTTGAACAATTCTTGTTCCAAAGGCAATTATTTTTAATTTGTTTAATGCATCATTGAATAATTATATTATCTAAAAGTAACAATATTAAATCATTACAGTTTTAGTTTATTAGATTTTATAATATTTTTATATTAAAGATTCCTTTTCAAAAATCTTAGTGCAAAAACATCAAGGGAATATATATGTATTACTACAAGGGACATATAAAGAAAAATTTTTAAGGTTCAAACCAATTATATATACTTCAAATGTGTCCTAATGCATGTGCTTATAACTGTCTCATTCTCCTAACAATGAATTAATTGGCAAAATTCTATCCAATTGACCAAAACAAAGCTTTCCTTATAGTGCAACTTTGCACTCTAATATAAATGGGATATTATGCAGCTCTAAACATTGCATGTCATACTCAGGGTTTTTTTTTTTTTAACCACATCTTTTCTCTGTAATGAATGAATGTGCTTGCATTTGGAGCTTCAGTATTCTTTTTTTTGTGTGTTTTAATAAAATTTGTATTTGACATCCATTGTTCAAGAAAAAAGAGACAACAGTTTCCATCATTCAGAAATGAAGGGAGTAAAACAGAGGAGATATTGGCTTGTTGGTATTGTGCTTAATTTGAATCTGATTTTACTGTAAAATCTTACCATACTCCTTGTGGATGACTCATGACTCTCCTTGATGTACTGGTAAAAAAAAAAAGAAGAAGAAAAGTAGAGTGTTGGTGTTTTTTTCTCTCATTGCACATAAGACTGATCTTTGATTTTTCAAGTTCTACAAGTTGCAATCAGTTAAAAACATTAATATTAACACTTTATACTGACTCTACTGTAAATAAAATGTGTCCTCATTCCAACCCATCACATTCACCTTCCTGCAAAACTAATCTCTTTGTAATTGGTTACTCTTCTTGCCAGCATTTTCTTTTCCTTTTTATTTTCAATCAATGTCTTAAAATTGTCACATAGAGTATGATTTTGCTTTTCATGTTGGAATTCAGTGTTTTTCCTTTCTTTTCTCCAAAAATAAATTTAATGTTTAGATTTTTCCTTTGGAAATGGTAACTTCTGGAAAATATGTCTGAGCTGAATAAAGAAAAAAGCTGGAAAGAGTTTTGATGAAGTAATGTTTTGAAAGAGTAACAAGGCAAACCATATAGTCAAAGCTAGACAGCAACCATAATTTAATGCTGAAAATTTATACAGATTTTCCAACCATGATCACCAAAATGTAGCCTCGTGACATCTCTTATCTGTAATCTCCTACTACTTTCCTCGTCCTCTCCTAATCTTAGACTTTCTAGTCTAAGCATATTGATAATATGCTTCCTGAACAAATAAAACTCACAGAAGGGTCTTAATCTTTGTCTTTGCTTATTTTGCCTTCTCTACACAGAATGCTTTTTCATTAATCTAGAAGTGTTTTGGCTTTAAGCATCACAATCCTAATTAGAACCAGCTAAGAAAAATGCAAATTCAAAAAAATAAAACCAATGACCGTTCAGGAATTAAACTAGATTTTAGGGATAGACAGAATCTTGAAAAAAGCCCTGATTTTCTCTCTCTCCATTGAATATCTGATCTGTTTCTACCTTCATCTCCCTTTTATTCTTTCAGAATGACTTCCTCTCTGCATTGTAACTAAAGCTTCCAGCAACTTTCTTATGAATATCTCTCAGCCTTGTCATTGAAGGATACTCAGTATTATTTCCTTTAATCCCAAAATTAGGATTATAATCAAAGAGGTTCAGATTTGGCTAGGTGTCCATTCTGGAGCTAATCTATTGTGACCTAAGAGAGTGGCTCAAAGTCCCTCTGTAGACCAACCAATGTGACCAGGAAAACACAATAAAAGGAAAAAAAAAAGCATAAAAATCATTGAAGCTGCCATGACCATCAAATTATTGGAGTCAGGGCAGGCACATTAACCAGAAAACAGGGAAGAGTGCTGAATATGAAATTCTTCAAGGTCTAGCATGAAAAACACTTTGTTCATCAGAATTTTCAAAACTGCACTAGTTACTACTTGCTTCATGTTTCCAATAGAATTTCATTAACACTTATTGTATGCCATCATAGAAATTGTCACATAGCGTTATATCGTCTGACCTGTCTCCTTGCAATGTGAGCTACTTGAGTTTGTGCCACGTTTTATTGATCCAATGATTACAATATTACATTAATCTGTGTTATTTTCTTTAGAACACTGCTCAGTCTCCTAAATTATCTTATTTTTATCCACATTTGTGTTTAATATGCATTTTTCTCATTAAAATAATACATCTCTGGATCCTTAATACCTCAAGCAGTATCAGATACATAACAGATGTTCTCTACATAAATAAATAATACATAGGAAATCCAATATGAATCTTGGCCTTCAGAGATTATTTTTTATACTAAGCAAAAAAGCTAGCAATTAGGCATACAAAATTATTGTGAGGACTGAAATGTGCATAAAATTATTTCTCAGTGGTATAACATGAAGAACTCTGTTACAGTTAACATCTGAATGGGTGTAGGAAGATGGACTGAATTTGTCCAGGTGGAGCTAAAGGGGAAAGAGAATATTAAATAAATATCAACATTAATATGTGTTGAAGTGAGGTAGGTAGGCACAGGTATTTAAAGGATTTGACAGAGAAATAGGACGCTAGCAGGTGAGTACTGAAGAATGAGATTGGAAATAATTTGAGACAAGGTCTTGGAGAATTTTAAATTACAATCAAAGTACTGTATTTATTCTTTAAATGTTAAATAAGCATTGGTAATTTTTGATCAGATAATAATGAAGTCATTGGAGACTTGCCAGGAGGAGGCAATTTTTAGAATTAAGGTGAAAGTGTTAATAAAGAGAGGAAATGGAATAAATATGAGGGAATGTGTGAAAATATTGTTAAGGGAAGATAAAATATGACTGGCAACACGCTGTAGTGTCAGCAAGGAAGACACAGAGGTTTTGAGTTTAGGTGACTGAGCAGATGCAGGTATCCTGGGCAGAAATAAGGAAAATATGAAACTAAGGAAGTTTGAAATGAAAGCTACATCATATTACATAGGTGTCATAGGATATCTGGAGGTATCCAAAAGCAAGGACTGAAAATTCAGGCCTGGAGAACAGATAAGTGAAGGCTAGAAACACAGGTTTGGCAGTCATGCACAGAGAGGTGAAAAGCAAGTTCAAATCTGGTGTGCTGGTTTAGATTAAACATATAGAGAGAGACGAGAAGAGGACCTAGAACGGATCCATTGGGGAAGTTTTATTTACCAGTGTTCTTTGTAGAGTAATAAATAGTAAGGTAAGGCAAATGCTTTGGGAGTAAATAAGGTATTATAATCAGAAAATGATTGTGTTGTAGAGTAACCCAATATAAGATAGTGGTAGATATCAGATTTGAATTTATATGTTTTCTCCCAAAGCAACTTGCCTTTCTGAAAAGTTGACAAAAATTCCCTTATTGTGATAAATTCTTTATTCAGCAGTGAAAACTAAATGGCTGTCTTGTGGGGGCTCTGTATAGGTTTGGTAATTACCTTCCCCTCACCACCAGCACCCCCCATGATTAAACTAACTTGCTGAGTTGATTGCCAGCATTCCAAAGGGAGATGCTGGAAACGGATATTAGAATGTAATGTAATCTACACATTGAGTTTTTCTCAATTCACTAAAGAATATTCGTTTACCTATTGTGTGCTTTTCTCATTGATTGTAGCTTATTTGCTTGCCAGACTAGACTCTTACCACTTAGAGGAAATATACACAGCTTATTCTAAGACACTAGGATTTCTTCAAGGTTAATAAAGTCATTCTTAAAGAAAACTAGCCAACTGTAGTTTGGGGGAACTTTTAAAAAAATTTTTGAGGGGGGCCGGCCTGGTGGCGCAGCGGTTAAGTTTGCACATTCCGCTTCTCGGCGGCCCAGGGTTCACCAGTTCAGATTCCTGGTGAGGACATGGCACCGCTTGGCATGCCATGCTGTGGTAGGTGTCTCACATATAAAGTAGAGGAAGATGGGCATGATGTTAGCTCAGGGCCAGGCTTCCTCAGCAAAAAGAGGAGGACTGACAGTAGTTAGCTCCGGGCTAATCTTCCTAAAAAAAAAGAAAACTTTTTTGAGGGTACTAATGCTGAATAATTTAGTATAAGATTGTGACACTAATATGAAAACATTGAAAAGAAGCTTTAGAGGAAGAAATTTCTATTTCCTTTTGTATTCAAAATATTTCTATCTAAAAATGTGGAAATGAGTGAAGGCTTACAGAAATAGGATTAAAATATCTGTGGTAGGGTGTAAAGGTGATATTCAAGTTTATTCATAAGCAGTCATTTGTATATTTGAAAACATTTTATGCCTGTCCTTTCCCTCTTTCCTCCCTTTTGTCTTCTGACAATCACAAGCTTTTGATTTCTAGTTTTGAAGTTTTCATTTAAAATATTCATTTTATTGCAATGAGTTGCTTTCAGGATAATGCGTTTCTTCATTTTATTATATACAGCATTTTAAATTGTATTGTGTTAAAAAATGCAAGAACTGGTAAAAAAATGGAAAAATATATATATAAGGTACTACAAAGTCTATAGTGAAAATAGCAGCAGATTGCCTTATCCTTCCCTCGCCACTACTCCCACACCCCAGGGCTAACCATTTTCAAATATTTAACTATTAGTCCTGGTATTTACTTTCATATTTATCAAGAGCATGCTATATTAGTAATTTTATGTAACAATATTTTACATTAGCTATAAACATCCTGTTAAGGAAGGTGAATTTTTTTCATGCCACTACTTCCTCAACTTGCACTTCCTGTGTAAAACCATGTATTTATATTAGCATTTTTGTTTAAATCAACACCTCTTTATTATATTGACTATGCATTTGTTTATTTCTACATTAATATTAAAGCATATTTAAGTTTCTTTGATATAAAACTTACTGATTTTTCTGGTGTTAGTGATTGCCTTGTGTTTTGACTTGTTTGGTTTTCTTTGTATCTTTTTTTTTAATGTATTTTTTTTTTAAGAGTGGCCCTGAGCTAACATCTGTTGCCAGTTTTCTGGGCATCTTTTCCTCTTCTTCTCCTCACAGCCCGCAGTACTTAGTTGTATATTCTGGTTGTGAGTACCTCTGGCTCTGCCATGTGGGATGCCACCTCAGCATGGCCTGATGAGCCGTGCCACATCAGGGCCCAGGAGCCAAATCTGCAAAACCCTGGGCCGCCAAAGCCAAGTGGGTGTACTTAACAGCTCGGACATGGGGCCAGCCCCAAATTTTCTTTGTATCTTAGTTTAATTGCTTCCACATGCTCCATCAGATATGATAGATATATACCAATGTCATTTTAAAGATGTCTGAATACACATAGATAATCAAAAAATATGTAGATAATTAATTGGAGTTTTTTTGTTTTTGTTTTTCCCCCTGTAAACATCCGACTTGCGGCTACAATAAGTCCTGGCTGTTCTCCTAGACAATGGCACAGCTCCCATTCTAACGCTTTTCTTACCTAATTCTAGATCATCCTTTGCCTCTTTTTGGCATTGGATTTTCTGTTTCCTGGACTTTACATTTTATGGTAGCTCCATATCAAAGGGAGTATGGAAAGTAACTATATATTGGGGATGTTTGCTTTACTGAAAATGCCTTCTTTTCTATGTTTACACTTGACTGATATTTGGTTGGGTATATAATTTTAAGCTGAAAATTGCTTTCCTTCAGAAGGTTTAGTCAGGTTCCATTAATGAGAAATCTGCTGTAATTCGAATTTCTGTTTATTTGCAATATGACTCTTCTCTCTGGTTTTTTCTTTATTCCTTTCACAATCAGATGCCTTAAACAGAGTAAATCTCATGCATCCTTTCATGCATTGTCTTGGGCAGCTGGGTACACAGTAGGATATACCTTTCTAAATGGTGACTTCTTTAGTTGGCAGGTTTAAAATATTATCTGTTATAACAATTTATGTGTTTATTATTTGTTCTTACTTTAACTTCTTTGTCACGAACAAGAACTTCTGAGTTGATTCTTTAAATTTCTTAGCCCATCTTTCTTTTTTACGTTTTGTTTGATTTTTTGTTTATATTCTCTTAGATTCTTTATGCATTTTCTTCTGATCCTATTGTTGTATAGTTTTTATGCTATTGAAGTTTTAATTTCCAAAACCCCATTATTCTTTAGTGATTGTTCGTTTTTCATGTATTCCTGTTATTGCTTTATAAATGCAATAGTTCGTCTCACTTTTCCCTGGATATACATTGTAGCTTTTTCCCTTATGCATTTCCTTTGTTTCATCTGGACTAGAGCTCTTCCCCTCTTTTTGCTCACTGTGTTTGATGTTGGAGACTTTCCTTTTGTGGCTGGTGTTTGTTGGTGGTCCATTTATCACTAAGAGGGAGACACTAATGATGGACTGACAGCTCTGCGAGTCTGAGTGGAGAAAACTGATATGTAGGCTACACTATAATATGAGAAGATAGTAAACTAACTATTCATTGTGGACTCTAAATGTCAGTGTCTTGAAGATTTTACTCTGAGACTCTTAATTTCCTTCAACAAAGAGACCTGCAATCCATGCCTAAGAGACATGGGCCTGGATGTAGGCATTTTTGAGACAAGACAAGAGAATGAAACTGAAGTTGGTCTCACTCTTAAGAGTGTAGACTTCTACCTTGTCTTCTGGTTTTTAATGCTGCTCTTCTCTTCCTCCCTCTCCTAAGTAGTATTAGTTCTTTGGAGTTGCTCTTAATCTTACTTGATGGCGGAGTGGAGAACTAAGGGCAGTCATCTGACTAAGAAGAATAGGAAATAGGATGTGGGGACTCCTACTGGTCCATATATAAGGTTTGTTCTCACCTCAGTTCCTGTACAAGTTTTGATCCCACTATATGGGAAATTTCCCATTCAAATGTTCACACAGTTTGCTCCCCCCTCTATTTTACCCCATGTTCAAATGTCGCACTCTCAATGAGAACTTCACCTAACCATCACATTGAAAATTGACTCTCTGAGGCCAGCCTGGTGGTGCAGCAGTTAAGTTCACACGTTCTGCTTCTTGGCAGCATGGGGTTTGCTGGTTCTGATCCCGGGTGCGGACATGGCATCGCTTGACAAAGGCCATGCTGTGGTAGGCATCCCAAGTATAAAGTAGAGGAAGATGGGAATGGATGTTAGCTCAGGGCCAATCTTCCTCAACAAAAAGAGGAGGATTGGCAGTCGTAAACTCAGGGCTAATCTTCCTCAAAAAAAAAAGGAAGAAAGAAAGAATATTGACTCTGCCCTCCAACTCTCTACCTTCCCTATACATATTCTCTAACGTATTTTCCTACAAAAAATTAATTATAATTTCTTGATTATTTGTTTATTGTCTCTGTCCTCTCCTTTAAGACATAATTTCCATGAGCATGAGGATTAACTGCTATAGCTCTAGGTGAACAGGATCTCAAACATAGAAGCTAGTCCACAAATGACTGTTGCATAAAACTGTTTGTTTTTTATTTTAATAATCTCGAGGGCTTTTTCATAGACAATCATGCCATCTGTGATTAAAGACAGTTTTATTCCTTCCTTCCCAAACTGTGTGCCTCTTATTTATTTATTTTCTTGCCTTATTGCACTGGCTAGAATTTCCTGTATGATGTTGAATAAGAATGATTAGAGTAGACATGCTTATTCCTGCAGTTCATGCTTGGTCCTGAATTAGAAGATACTCAGTCTTTAACATTAACATATCACGTTAGCTGTTAGATTCTTTTAGAAGCTGTTTATCAATCTAAGGAATGTTCTGTCCATTCCTAGTTTGCTTAGGTTTTTTGTCATGAACGGATGAATATTGCCAAATTATGAGTCTATGATTTTTTTATCTATTAATATTTTGATTGTCTTTTTTTGGTTGATCCAACCTTTATTCTTGAGATGAACACCACTTTCCAATGCTATATTATCTTTTTATATATTGCTGGATTGTATTGCTCATATTTTCTTGATAAGTTTGTTGATTATAGATAATTGTCTCTATATCTCTTTTTTAAAAAATGTCTTTGTCTTGTTTTAGAATCAAAATAATGCTGACCCTATAAAATAAGTTGACGATTATTTCCTTCTTTGATATTTTCAGAATGAATGTATGTTGAATTGGTATTACCTCTTTGTTGCATGTGTGATTGAATTCAGCAGTGAATCATTTTGGCATGGACTTTTTTGGTTGGAATGTTTTTAACTTCAAATTCAATTTCTTTAATAGATGTAAAACTGTTCTGGTTATCTACTTTTTATTGGGTTAGCTTGGTTTGAGTTTTTTCAAGGAATTTTCCCATTTTATTTATTGTATTGGATTTATGGACAAAAAAGTTTTTAAATATATGATTATCTTTTTAATGTCTGTAGGGTCTATTTTAACATCCTCTCTTTCATTTATCATATCGGTAGCATGTGTCTTGTATTTTCTTGATCACTCTCACTAGAAGTTTATCCATTTTATTCAGCTTATATTTTCTTTTTAGAATGCCATTGAGTTTTTTTTTTTTTTCAGGAAGATTAGCCCTGAACTAATATCTGCTGCCAATCCTCCTTTTTTTGCTGAGGAAGACTGAGCCTGAGGTAACATCCGTGCCCATCTTCCTCTACCTTATATGTGGGATGCCTGTCACAGCACGGCTTGACAAATAGTGTGTATGTCCGCACCCAGGATCCAAACCACTGAACTCCGGGTTGCTGAAGTGGAAGGTGTGAACTTAACTGCTGCGCCACCAGCCCAGCCCCATACGATGCCATTGATTTTTGTTCTTAATTATTTATTTTTTTCTATTTGCTTTGGTTTTAATTTGTTCTTTTTTCTAGTTTTTTTAGATGGAAGCTTTGTTCATTGATTTGAAATTTATAGTCTTTTTTAATATACATATTAATACTATAAATTTTTAACCACTTCTAAATGCATTCCACACATTTCAATATTTGTTTTCTTTTTCATTTAATGAAAAATATTTTATCATTTCTCTTTTGATTTCCTCTTTGACTCATGGGTTATTTGGAATGGTGTCTTATTTCCAAATATTTGTGAGATATCTCTATATAATTCGCTCCTGGTTTAATACCACTTTGGTCAGAAAATTATGCAATATCTTTCTTTATTCATAAACAATATTCTTTATCTTCTATCTGCTTTATCTGATATGACCACTCCAGATTTACTTTGATTAATACTTGAATGCTATATATTTTTCCATGTTTTTACTTTATATAGGTGTATATATCTCTTTATATTAAAAGTGAAGTTACTTTAGACAGCACATAGTTGGGTTTTGCTTTTTTATCCAATCTAGCAATCTCTTTTAATTGATTTGTTTAGATTATTTGCATTTAATTTAATTATTGATATGTTTGAATTTAAACTTACTATCTTGTTACTTGTTTTCTATTGACGTTATCTGTTCTTGGTTTCTTTCTTTCATTTTTTTTTTTCTTTTGCTTTTTGTTGCCTTTATTTGAATTGAACATTTTCATTATTTCATTCTTTTCTCCACTATTGGCTTTTTATTTCTTTCTTTTTTTGTTTTTTGTTTTTTTTTTTTAGTTTTTAGTTGTTAACCTATGGTTAAAATATATATCTTCAATTAATCACAATATACCTTCAAATACTATTATATTGCTTCATATGTAGTGTAAGAACCTTACAATGGTATATTCCCAATTCCTCCCTCTGATCTTTAGTGCTACTCTTGTCATAACTGTTACTTTTATGTAAACTATAATATGCAACATTTTGCCACTGTATTTGGTTTAGACCAGGGTGATTTACTGGTTCAGACCAGAGTTAGGCGGATGTTGGGTCCCTAGGATTCAGGGATGTTAACGTTCTGTGATTCTGCCTTTCCCCTAGTGACAGAAGACCTCTCATGGTCTGGGCCCAGGACAGTTCCTACCCCTGTCTAGTAGTATAGAAGATATTTTATTTTCTATTCCCTTCCTCTAGTGTCTATGGGTCTTCACCTGCACCCTGGGGGTGACAGGGTTTTCTGTCTTTCCTCCAGTGGCTTAAGACTTGTCTTCCACAGGGGAGTTGGGGTAATGGATCCAAGTGGGGCTTCTGCATTCCTGCTGCAGTAGCTACCCCCTTCCTCAGGCATGCAGCACTGATGGAAGCTTGTTCTCCCATGAACCTTTCCTGTGAGCCTGCAGTAAGGTCCATGCAGAAAAACCTTTGATTAGAACGAACTCCATTTGTATCTGAAATAAACGGTAGTTCTATTCTCAAGCCAGCCCCACTCCATTTTTAGGTATTTACTTTAAAAAGATTAGCTTCTATAGTGCCCTTGTCTTCTTTCCATGCTTTGCCCAGTGCTCACGTTTGAGTTTCTCTTTGGTGGGGCTTATGTGCTCTTGGATTTCAGGCAATTGATTGCCTTGTGACCTCAGATTTTTGGTGAGGTTAGAAAGTTGTGATTTTGAGCATTTTTCTTTTAGCTTTTTCTCGCTGTTAGAGTTGGAGTGATGTTCTTTCCCAATTTCTGCATTCTTAGCAAATGCTAGAAATAGATTTTTTTAAATTTAAATTATTTCTGGATGTTACTGCAAATTCCTTTTGTTCAATAAGTCTTGCTTGACTGAGATGAAGACCATCGTTCAACAATACATGAAATACTCACCATGTGGAAATACAACTGACATCAAATTACAACCATGGAAGAGTCCTTTCAGAAGATTAAACTGACGTCATTGCATAAAGATATTATATGTAATGTTTATAAACTAGTCTATAATGTCTCCCCATAATTTATTTCATCAAGAAATCACTGATTTTTGTGAAGTAACTGCTTTACAAAAATTATATATAAAATGCAAATACATGATAGGAAGATGTCATCCAATCCCCAACAGACTGTAAAACTATATAAGTTCATTAATTCAAATATTCCACAAATATTTGTTTACTGTCTGACAGGTACCAAGCACTAAAGAGTGTGGTAGGTTCACGGTGGAGACTAAAATACAAGCTTTTTTATTTTCATGATTTTTAAATAATTAAACAAAAAAATATCAAAATGTGTTACATAAAGTAGAGAGAAAAACCAAAATGATAGAAATGATTAAAAGAGGAGGGGAAGAAGGGAGTGGAGAGCGCTTTATACTTGGGTTTAGAGAAGTTGTCTCTGAGTAAGAAATATCGACACTGTGGTCCTAAAGATGTTACAAAAAAAAGAAAGAATATTCCAGGTACAGGAAACAGAATGTTGGATGACCCTTAAGATGGACAAGAACATTGTGTTTTTGAGGTTATGGGAAAAGGTCATTGTAGCTGAAACTGAAGGAGCAAGGAGGGTAGTGTCAGAATTTGAGGCTGTCGAGATGGGCCGGCAGAGACATCTCCTTGGGATTTCGGAGCCTATGGTAAAAATCTAGCTTTAATTCCACATGCAACGTGAAGCTGGCTTCCCATTTCAGTGAAGGGCAGTTCTATTTCTCCAGTTAGGCAGACTTTTGTGGATTTTGTTCACTCGTATATCCTGAGTGCCAAAAATAGTACACAGGGCATTTAATAAACATTTGCAGATTAAATAAATGCATTTAAAATTTTGCTTTTGTAGAGGAACTTTTATCCAAATGCATTCATATTTATCTTTCTTTTGAATTAGAATTGTCTTCCTTCATCTGTACTTTAATTAATGCATTCTGACGATTATCCAGGTCTTGCTATTTGTTTCAACTATTTGATTCAAGTTTTTTTTTTAAGATTACATATAGTTCTTTAGCTGAAAAAATAAAACTTTGAGGTAGATATACATAAGTTTGAATTCCAAATTTATCATGCAACTTTGGGCAGTTTGATTAACATTTCTGAGCCTTAGTTTCTTTACCTATAAAATAAGTAATTTATTTTATCACAGAATTTTTGTGGTGAATTAACAGGAAAATGTGGACAAAGTTACTAACACTAAGAAATTATTCAATAAATGGAGTGTATTATTATCATTATTATTAACAGTAGCATTATTATTATTTTTATGATGTAATTGTCCCACGGTGATCAATATTCAAACATATACCTCCCAAATGATTTCCTAAACATCTCATCAAATTCATTTCTTTAATTAAAACAAAAATACACACATTAGAAATCTCATCAATATCTTAAGTCAAGCATATATCGAGAGTGTTGCAAAAATTATGTAGAACACATCTGGAAGTATTTAGGAATGCTCTTAAAAACCAGGGATTGTGACTGCAAAATTAAGAAAAAAGTCTAATATAACATGTAAAAGCATTTTGTTATTATTATATGTAGCTAAAGAACTACAGGGAAGTTTAATATTAAAAATGTTTCCTATGTTGATGTTTGATTTCTTTTCCCTTTTACTCCACAGAGATCTTTTCTTAATTAAAATAGCTTAATCCAAATTATTGTAGGAATTACAGCATAGCTCATCTATATCCCTTTGCCAAATTCATCCCTGTTTCTTAGTTGTCTTTCATGTCACCTGACTATACAGCTATTGTCTAACAACTCAAAAGACGAAATTTTAAAACTTGCTCTGTTGGATCTCAGTCTTAATTGGCAATTGTGGATTTAATTGGCGCAGGGCATTTTCTGTGACTATCAGCTGATTGAGCTCGCTTACCACTTACACAAAAGACTGACAGTCTTGATCCTTCATTGTCTATGAAGTCTCAGGAACCTCTCTAGTCGGAAAGCACCTTTTTCATTGCTAAACTATTTTCACAAACGCCATTTGGATTAAATATAACCTCTTTGCCAGAAAGAATTTATTCACTCTCTCTCCCACTGGCAGAAGAGCCTTCCTGTCAAAACAAAAAAAAAAATGAGTTGCAGAAATGTGGATGGAAGGTTAAAAACTTTGGAAGGAGATAGAGGTGAGTTAAGAATTTGGGGGAATTACATCTCAAAGAAAAACACATAAATCAAGGTGCCGTCATTGCATCTCCAGCTAGATAGACTTACTATCAAATTCTTCTGGATCCTCTATTAGGAGCGAGTCTGAGCTTCTTGACCTTTACTAGCTAAGGAAACTTAAGTTACAATTTCTCCAAGTTCAGTTTTCTTATTTATGCTATAATGTCTTCCAACTCATTAAGCTAAATGTAAGTTACGATTATTGATCACATAAAGGATTTTTAGTATTTCAGTATTCCGTTACATGGTGCTATTTTAAATGGCTGAAACATCACTGTTGTTGTTGTTGCAATTTGATTTCAGATACTGCAGAGAAGGTTTCTTTAAGCTCCTTTGCTCTTTCACCAATCCCTCCCCCTTCCGCTTCTGCTCTTGCCCTGCCCCTCATTGACACCCTCATCACAGACCTCTCATTTGTACGCCACCACTAAGCCTTGTCAATTTTCCTGTCCCATTTTAACATCTTTCATCTTTCTTTAACATCTTTAACATCTTCCTTTACCGAAAGCGAGGAATTTTGTTATTGTTACTTTGGAAGGAGAATTTTTGAGTAGATCTATTGGTGGGCACAGAGAAACATCCCTGAAGAGATTGTCCTAAAATCTCCACACAGGACAGCTAAATTTGGCTGAATACTTGAGCCAAACAAGTCCAGTTGCTCTGAGGACCAAAGGGCAAAGCAGCTTGAAGCCAAACGAAATAGCAGAGTTATTAATGGTTAGTAATTTGTATTAAAATTTTAAGATATATTAAATATATATCAAATCAATTTCAAGTTCTGCATAATATATGTAATGAGTTTATATTTTTTATTTAAAATATATTAAACATTAATTTGATTGCTTTCCTATTAACTGTGAACCCTTTTAAAATGAATTACAGGCATTTATAACAATCTTTAAATATTATATGTAACATATACCAAAGCATCAGCATTGTCATTTGATCACATATTATAGTCTTCTGATTAGATATGTGTAAATTTGTTGTATTAGTTTTGAAATTATAAAATCTTGCATAGATGTAATATTAACCTTCTACTTCATAATCTGGTTTCACATATCTTTCACAAATGCAAATTTTTAGATTAATTCAGACTGATATGCAAAATTTGCTTCTTTTAGGAATACTTGAACTTTAAATAAGATTATTTCCAAAGGTCAAGGCTAATTGTCTATTACTAGTGACATCTTACAAATTGTATTATATGTTATTGGTCAAAAACTTTTAACAGGGCCGGCCCAGTGGCACAGTGGTTAAGTTTGCATGTTCCGTTTCGGCAGCCCAGGGTTCACTGGTTTGGATCCCACATGCGGACATGGCAGCACTTGGCAAGCCATGCTGTGGCAGGCGTCCCACATATAAAGGAGAGGAAGATGGGCACGGATGTTAGCTCAGGGCCAGTCTTCCTCAGGAGAAAGAGGAGGATTAGCGGCAGATGTTAGCTCAGGGCTAATCTTACTCAAAAAAAAAAAAAAGAATTTTTAACAGAAGAAAAACTCCCCACTTTCCATTGTTACCTTTTGTAGAAAATTGCTGCTACTGAGTTTATACTTAAAGATGATCTTATATTTTCTTCAATAAGAGATAGAATATTTCACCAAACATCATTATTGATAATGATTATTTATTTTTCTCCTTTAGACACATCTTGATTATTTTTGTAGTGTTATCTTCATATTATGCCTATAAAGTGAGAAGCACAAGGTCTTAGGGATTCATTTAATGCTAATCAATCTGAAAAATGATATTAAAAGGATCATAATCCTAAAGTAATCCTAAAAAGATACTTCTCAAATATGGAGCTTCTACACTTTTAGTTTTCGAGTAGCTAAAAGACTACCTCCCTCACCCCTTCCAATCCATCTATCGGCCCAATGAATGATTTCCCCAAATTCATGAAAAGCTATTTTCCATTAAACAGGCTAGTGGAAAGATCCACATCGACTCTACAAGCATAAAACTTCTGTTTACCCTGCTGTAGAAACACAGTATACAACTGCTTTTAAAAAATGAACTTGAAACCTGCGGAGGTTTTTAAACAGATAGTTAGTGAATTAGCCTCAGAATAAAGAACTCTGAAAATGTTTTTATGGAATTCCTTCCCAGAATAGTTACTTAGTCTTTTACTTTCATCTGAGGTGCAGCTGGTCATAACAAAGGCATTTGCGGCCAAGCTTCTGGGGTTCCCTTTCTCTGTCGTCACAATCCGCGCCCTGTTGACTGAAATCTCAATGCATGGAACCATGTCAGGACAATGAGCATAATGATGCGGACTCAGTGGTACAAATGAGGTTAATAACTTGTGAGAAAGCAGAGCTTTGTTCCTAGATCCTTCGCCTTTTCCTCTCTGCGTGGTATAGCTCTTTAGAAATATTGCCTGTCCGTGGAGAGCTAATGGCTCTCTTCACAAAGCTAATACACTGTGCTTCAGTAGTTTGGGAACTCATTTCTGAGGTGACACTAATCTGCCTTTCCTCTGCTATGTTTTGTTTCTGCTCCTGAAAAGTTTTCTTATTCCCCAAGACTTCAAGCTGAGTGTAAAGCTTTTCTGCTGCTGCTTCTGTCGTTTCTAATCAGGGGTGATACTTTTTTCTTGACTTTTTTTTTTTTTTTGCAATTTCCATTTTTTAATACACAAAGAAGCATCTTGTGAAGGAAATAAAGAGTACTTTGAAAATGTCACAGGCGCCGCTTGAATACAGCTGCTATGTCATCCCCATGTGCCCTTCCTTCTCCTCTTCCGTCTCACCTTGTCCCTGCCTCTCCACATCTGAGGGAGAGGTTTGCTGTCCATCCTGCTCTTACTCATTCCCTGAGTCCTGTCTCTCCTACAAGCTATTTTGACGATATTGAGTCTCGTAATAGACTAAGAAAACCATACATATATGTATATTTTAGTTGCCGGGAACTACCTAAGGGCAAATGGATCCATTTGATTGTTTTCTGCACCAGTCTGTCCCTTGTAATGGATTTTGATGATTTCTTTTGTTCGACCTATCCTTTGGCGTTCCTTCCCTACTCTTACATTCTGAAGATCAGCAGGCAGTTAGGGAAAGAACCTGAATAAGCCATCTTGAAGGGAAATCAGATCACAAAGAATGAGAAAAAAATTTGCTTCTAACATTCATCACCCTGAGATAGACTCAGCCCTGAGCAGAATTATTTGGGGAGTTTGTCCCCTTCCCTTTGGGTATGCTTTTCCTTTGCAGTGTTTTTGTTTCTTAACATACTTGTAGTTATACTGTGGTCGTAGCTGAAAGGTTATTTAGCACTTCCTATGTGCCAGGCACTGCTTTTACATATATCAACTCTTGAGCGGTAGGTAATATTATTACCTTCCTTTTACAAAAGAGAGAAATCAAATAATCTGCTTCAAAGTGGTTCAAGAATTTGCACAGAGAGATTAAGTAATTTGCTCAAGTTTGCCCAGCTAGCAAGTGGCAGATCTGGACTGTGGACCAAGCGAATCTAGTGCTGGAGATCATGTTCCCAAGCACTATACCACATACATTGAAACAGCTTTGCATAGAACATAGGAGCAGAAGGAAGAGCAACAGTGTATGGTCAACTAGATCTGGTTTGAAGTGCTGCTCTCCTTGTAATAGAATTTATGTAAGTGAGTATAATAATTTGCTTCTTGAGCTTCAGTTTCCTTATTGGTAAAATGAAACAACCTGTTTTATTGTGATTTGATAAGGATTAAAATAAAAAATATAGAGAGACTATCCCTAATTTTCTGATGAGAAAAACAGTACACCTAGAGATTAAATGACATGCATAGCTATAGATTTGGAAAGAGCAAAGCCAATGCTTGAATAGCATTTTTCCAAGGTCCATACCTTCCATGCCCTTAGCCAATAAAATTATCCTCTCCAGGTATCCACATTCCTTTCCCCTCCACCTACCTTCTGCTCCACTCTTGGGATCCATTGATTTGAGTATTCTCTCCTTCCCAGGAGTATGAAACTTGCTACTGAATTCCATGATGACTGCACCATTTTACATTTCCACCAACAGTATACAAAGATTCCAACTTGTATACCAAGTATTTCTCCTCGCCAACACTTGTTATCTTTTTGGGTTTTTTGTTATAATAGCCATCTTATTCTGTATGAAGTGGCATCTCATTGTGGTTTTAATTTGCATTTCCCAGACAACTAGTGATGTTGAGCATCTTTTCATATATGTGTTGACCACTTGTATATTTTCTTTGGAGAAATCTCTATCAAATCCTTAGCCTGTTTTTAAATCAAGTTATTTATGTTTTGCTATTAAGTTGTAGAAGTTCCTTACATATTTTGGATATTAACCCTTTATCAGGTATATGGTTTGCAAATATTTTCTCCCATTCTGTAGGTTGCCTTTTCACTCTCGTGCTCGTTTCTTTGCTGCGCAGATGCGTTTTAGTTTGATGTAGTCCCGCTTGTCTATTTTTACTTTAGTTGCTTGTGTTTTTGGTGTCATAGCCAAGAAATCATTGCCAAGATCAAAATCATGCAGTTTTTCCCTATGTTTTCTTCTAGGTGTCCTATAGTTGCAGGTATTCCATTAAGTATTTAGTTTACTTTGAGTTGATTTTTTTGCACAATATAAGAATTCAATTTCATTCTTTTGCATGTGTAGATCCAGTTTCCCCAACACTGTGTATTGAAGAGACTATTCTTTTTCCATTGTGTAATCTTGGCATCCTCATCAAAGATCAGTTGACTGTATATGTGTGGGTTTATTTCCAGGCTCTCTACTCTATTCTGTTGGTCTACATGTCTGTTTTTATGCCAGTACCATATTGTTTAATTTCTGTAGCTTTATATACAATGGAATGTTATTATTCAGTCTTAATGAAGAAGGAAATCTTGCCATATGGGACAACATGGATGAACCTAGAGGACATTATGCTAAGTGAAATAAGCCAGTCACAGGACAAATACTGCATGATTCCACTTATATGAGATATATAAAATAGTCAAATTCATGGAAACAGAGAGTAGATTGGTGGTTACTCGGGCTGAGGGCAGGGGAAAATGGAGAATTGCTGTTCAATGAGTACAAAGTTTCAGTTATGCAAGACGAATAATTTCCAGAGATCTTCTGTACAACATTGTCCCTATAGTTAACTATCCTATATCGTACACTTAAAAATTTGTTGAGAGTAGATCTTATGTTAAATGTTTTTACCACAATAAAAAGGAAAAGACAGAAACTTGCTCCTGTAAATCTAGGTCCCTAAGGATCAGCTCGCTTTCTTTCATACCCAAACTTCTCAAGTTAACCTAAGCATTCAAGATTTGCTAAAAGTGAGGAAGGTAAATGGCTACAGGACTTCCTAAATAATTATGAATTTTAATAGCATTTGATGACAATGCCATTGATATCTGGTCCCATAGTGTAGAAGTAAGAACTTCTGACCTGTCTAGGAAGACACATTGGGTTAGAAAAAACCTCACTTCACTTCTCACCATGCACAGCATTAATTACCTTTTGACTTGGCTGCATGAAATGCCCAGTACTGACCTCCAACAATGTTTTGAAAATGAGTATTAAGGAAATAAGTTAGTCAATCTGTAATATTCCTTTCTCAAAGAACTTTGAGAGATTTGGCTCAATTTATAAACCTGATGACCAGACACTCAGGAAGTAACTGCTAACTTACATTCTCCCAATAAAGGGCCCTTTCATGTTCTTTTTAAGTTTTATAAACTAAGATCACCAACATGTTTCTCATTCCTCTCCATTGCATCCCAAGCATTTCCCATATGGAGCTTTAAAAATTAAGGAAAAAAACCAGTTCCTACTACTAGTTTCTACTCTCTAGTTATCAGCCCAATTACACATTTTCCTGATTCTTTCTAAGCTATAGAGAATGCCTCTATAAGTCTCATATGTTCCTAGTTACACTTTGAGATTCACTTTTAAGCAAGAAGTTCCCCAAACAGATTTATTTCATCCTCTTCTTTGTTCCACTTGCACTTTTTAAATCCCTGGATTACATAGTACTTGTTATATCATCTTGTGACTTTGTTTTTTATTAGTCAATTGAGATTATATGACAATACAATATTTAATAAGAATTTAAGTGGCACTTCACACAATGTTCAGTCTGGTAGTCAGTATATAGCCTGAAATAGTCCAAATCCCAAAGGTGCTCATGGTCTAGTTGGGAGAGGGACAAGACAGAATCATGGGATAATATACTAAACTATATATAACAGAATGGTCCAAGCTACTAACAACATGCTGTCAATGATTTCTATTGCAACTTCTCTGCGATTTCAGAAGTGAAGAGCAGGAAAATGTTGTATGGGTCCCTAAAATATTGGGAAATTTAAAAAATTCTCTTCATAAGCTGCCGTGCCAGGCATGGATTATCTAGAGAGAAATAAGTCAAGATCCTTGTTTGATAGAGTTCACTATGAAATAAGGATGACAGATTGACAAACAGAAAACAAAGTGGTAAATGCAATAGTAAATATATACCCGGTGCAGGCTGGGAATAAAGAGTAAGGAATTTTGGTCTTCTGGGAGTTAGCGGGTCAGAAAGAACATCTTCATGAAGATAATTACACCGTAGACACAGACAGCAGCTTGAGCAGAGGCACAGAGGTGAAATGTCATGAAGTTTCCTTTGAGAAGCAAGCAAATTCCCATAACTAGAGTATAAAGGGCAAGACTAGCATGACAAGAGCTAAAGCTGGGAATGCAGAATGGGGGAAAATTCTGCACAGAATAAATATGATGTGAATCCGCATTCTATCAAGTCAGACCTTGAAGAAAAGGGCAGGTCAGTAGGGGGATTCCCTAAATCACTGACATTCATAGGAAGAAATATTGTTGGGAACTTTGTGATCACTCTTATAGGCTATGGAAATAACCCATATATTACCCAACATGATCTATCAGAAAATACTGTGGGTACCTCCCAAGACCTTAAAATCTGCACTTTCCTCCCTACTTCCCCTGATGAATATGGGAAGAAGGATGGCACAAGAAGGAATGGAAGCATATTTCCCCTTGTGCTTTCATCAACCTGATGAGTTTCCTTGAGTGTTGAGACTGACTTCTGGTGAATAATGAAATTCTAGAAGAAATCTCTTACATCAGAGCTGCAAATGAGAAGAATGCTGTGACTTGCATTTGTGGTCAAATATTTGTTAATTCCTACATAATTGAGGATAGAGTATCAGAAAAATTATTTTTCATATTTTGGGTTACTAATTTAAACCATAATTGCACTTGTGCTATAAGCCAGATATTTCCTTTTGTACTTTTTCATACTTCATATTTCTCAGATTTGGTTATATTTGTAAACTACTGTCTTTATATCAGTGACTTGTTAACAAATACATGTTTCATAATATGCCTTGCAAAGTTTACGATATAATTGGTTTAAAGAAACAATAGCAAAATTCATATGAATTTTATTTGGTCAGCAGATGGCAGTGTTTCTGAATTGGTTAGTACAACTTTCTGTTACCTATCAAATTTGAAGTTTTGGCTTTGAAATATAGGTTTCTTGTATTCAGAATTCTAATTGTAGAGTTGTATTGGGAAAGGTGTTAATATTTTTGGGAAGATTAGACACAATGAATCAGGGAATCCCTTCCCTTGATCCACCCTGGTTCCTCGCAATCTTTCCCTTCTCCCTGCCTCCTTTCCTCTGTCTCTTCCTTCCTTCCCTCCTGTCTTCCTGTTTTCTTTTACCCCTTCTTTGCTTTCTCATTCCCTTTCTCTTATATTTTTTCTGCGCTTCTTTCACTCTTTCTCCTTTTCTATTTAAAAGAATTCTTTAAAAAACCTGACTTGGCAAGTTAAAAATGAAGATAAGCGAAAAGCACTTAAAGATCGGTCTTGCAAAACAGAAGAGTTTTAGTAGAAGCCACCTGCGGGACTGTGTATGGAAAAATGTTTTTATTCTGAGATTAGTGGTTTTAAAGTCAGGCTGATAGATTGTTTGCTGACATTTAAAAGGTTCAGATTGTCTCATTTTTGGTGTGTGAAAATAGAGTATTTTCAAAATTCACATGGCAATTTCAACTGTTTTGATGCATAAAGAATATTTTAAAGCTTTGAAGATACTTGAATTTACCTGTATTTTCAGGAGGGGAGTGGATTTACAAAGTGTGAGATGTTTGGGAGTATTTGGTTTTCCTGCTGTCAAATTATTTTATTTGTATATCTAAATGAAAATCTATTTAAAAAGAAATTTTTTTACTTAGGATTCTGTAGGGCTTGCTTTAAAGCAAAAATCTCTTGTACTATTACGCAGTTGAATTTTTTAATAGGTATTCCATAGTGAATGACTGAATACTGGATAATGTTTTTTAGCAAGAATAATGGTAAACTATTTAATGAATAAAGGCTCTATTTATTTTTATTCTGAAAGCTGACTGTTCTAAATAAGCAAAGGGGCATGTCTTGATTAAGGCTGTTAACAGCTATTGAACAATTAAATTTCATTGGGATTTTTAAAGTATGTTTCACTTTTAGTGCTTGTGTCCTTATTAAGAAGCTAAACTCAATAAGTATGTTTCCTTATACAGAACATAACAGGTTATAGATCCTCAGTCTGTTGTTGCAATGGAAGTTGTTGCCAGGAGTGGAGATTTCCCATCACCTGCCAAGAGGGCATCCTCCCACTAAAGCTTCAGTTCTGTTTGAGGGAAAGTAACATCCTGTCTGCGCAAGTCTCAGCCTACTGTTCATCCTCTGAATACCCCTCTCTGAAGTGCCCATGGGGCCGCTGAAAACGTGTCTGGACATGTTCCAAGGTTGTGGGGAATTGTGATCCTACTAGTTTAGAGAAACCCTGAGAAAACTACAAATACTTGGGCAGAAAGATATACAGGAGTGCCAAAAAACTTAAAATTTAAGTCAAAACACATCATCATCGTTTTTGTTCAAATTTAAACTCCAACATACAACATGCTGCTATTTTAAATGTACATAATAAAGATACCTAACACTTGTTGAACACTTATTATATATCAAGAACTCTCAGCAATTAATGTACTCTCATTATCTATGTGGTATAGTTGAGGAAATTGATACTTAGGAAATTCATACAGCCAGATATTGGCTTATTCTTTAGAAAACAGGGACACACTAAAAGTCTTAAAAAAAAAAGCACCAATGAACTAACAAACACAAACATGCAGATTCACAAGGGGATCACATCATTAAACATGGGTTGCAGACAAATACCTCTGAGGGCATTGTAGAAGAATCTTGGTGGAGCGAGAGCACAGAGGCTCTTGTGTGGTCCACAAGGTAGGAGGTAATTCAGATCTGAATACTGACAGTACTAAAAAATTGAAAAGAAAGGGCACATACAAGGGACATCTAAAGTAGAGCTTGACATAATTCATTTCTTTTGTGTTGAGAGTAAAAGAAAATGGAGTCCACTTACCTCTGTAATAAAGTCTCTGAAGTCCTTTTCTCTTTACTCTGACTTCTACTCAAAGGGTCGTGTAATTCAATAAATAAAATATATTGAAGGGCAGCTGCTTTTAACACTTTGAAAATTTAATGGGAATTTTTTTCCTATGATAGAGCTATAATCAACAACTGTGGGCTGATCTAATTTGGATTGAATAATAATATTTGCCTCCCTGTGCCTTCCTAGAGGCACAAAATCAAAATGTGTGAAGGCAGACATTGGAAGAACGAAGCAAGCACCATTTTTTCCTCTGGCTCTGAGGAAAAAATTGAGACAGGTAATGTTAATGCTTTGGGAATAAAAGGTAATTCACATTGGAGTACTCAAAAATTAAGATTTTTAAAAATAAGTATGCTGTGGGCCAGCCCAGTGGTGTAGCAGTTAAGTTCGTGCTCTCTGCTTTGCTGGCCCAGGGTTCACCAGTTTGGATCCTGGGCACAGACCTACACACCACTCATCAAGCCATGCGGTAGCTGCATTCCACAAATAAAATAGAGGAGGACTGGCACAGATGTTAGCTCAGCAATAATCTTCCTCAAGCAAAGAGAGGAAAATTGGTAACAGAAGTTAGCTCGGGGCCTCTTCCTCACCAAAAAAAAAAAAAAGCAAGGAAAAAAGAGAAAAAGCATACCACGGACATAAACCATATAGCAATCTCAAAAGTAAACCCAAAAAATCACATAATATTTTTGTCAAAAATAAAAAAAGAGATTTAAATTCAAAACATCCTGACTGTGGTCTGTTGCCTGCCCAAGCTAGCCATCCTCCTCCTCAGCCTGCTGGGCGCTTTGGGACAGCCGCGCGCATCCACGTCAGAGAGTCACCCAAATGGGAAAGTCTGGACAAAAGAACTGGGGAAAGAAAAAGAATTCTTCCTTTGCCAAATAAGAAGGCTCTTCTAAGGAAATTAGATTTTATTAGAAAGTGGAATAGTAGTCCTAGTAGAATACATATTTTTCATAAATCCCTAGAATTTTGAACATGCAAAAAAAGGGAAGTATTAGCAGATAGGACAAAAGACAACATCCCAAATTCTTACTGTGTGCCAGCTACTTACATTTTCTCCTCTCCATGGCCTTATTATTATCTTCATTTTATAGACGAGAAAATTGAGGATGAAAGAAGTTAAATAACATGCACAATATCAAACTCCAACCATCTACCTTCAAACCCTTCGTTTATAATTACTCTACTGTCACGTCAGATAATTCATTCCTAAAAAATGCTAAATTAAAATATAAATATCTCATGTTTAATAATTAGGATATATTTTCTGAGGGCAACATTTTTCTTGATTAAAAGACAGTAATGACATTATGAAGATATCTACAGATATGTCTGTACACTTGAGAGTGATTACAATGGGAAAAAACTGGAAACATCAGCATTACAGAAGACAGCTCATTCTCTACCTGCTTCTATGCAATTTTTTTTAATAATGTTGCATGTTTATGAAAAAATTAAAATGCAAATAAATTCCCAGATGGTCATCGATATTTGCAAGTCTCTAGATATTTGTTACACTTCAAATGGTAGTAAGATAATTAGTTTTGAAAATATAAATCGCAGGCTGAAAATTAGTGTAATGTATATATTATAGACCAAGCTGAATAACTGCCCAACTGCTTTACGACTCATCCGGCTCTATTTTGGTGGATAGATAAGGCTGGCATATATGCAGATTAAATAATAATTTAATATTTAAATGAACTTTCAAGGACTTTTCTGTGGTTAAAAATACAGACATTTTATTTTATTTTAAAATCAATGTAAACGGTTTCTTATATAGTTGTATTATGGAATAGATTTAAACTGGCATAAAAATTGCAGAAAAGTTGCACTTACAAAAATGTTGCAATGGAAACCTCATATAGCCCTCAGCCAGATTCCCCAGTTGATAAATTTGTATATTCATCACTTTCTCACTCACTGCATATAAATGTGAAGAATTACGAATAATCTGAGATTTTACCCCACTTGAAGGCTAAAGTTACCTTATCACAGTGTCATAGATGGTGTCAGAAGTTGAAAGACTTTTGGGTCAGAGACTTTATTATTACTCATTGAGACTTTATTACTCAAGACACAGCAAGCAGCATTAGCTTCATGTTCCCATTGGTTCCTCTTGTGCAACACAATGGGGATGATGGGAAAACAGACCCAGATGGATGAGGTACACACAGTGGGTCTTTATTACAACTGAGTAATAAAAGCCTCCATCTTATAAGGGGCTGCAACTACACCTTCACCCCAGAGGGAAACATTAATTTTTATTGTCCTGGCCATAAAACAAACCTTTCCTCTGCTTAATGGAAGGAGACATTAATTTGTCATACAAACATCCTTGCAAAGATAGTATAGGATAAAATCTTTCTCAAGATACAAAGAAACGCAAAGACCCGTGGAGAATTCTCTTGCAAGAATGAACACCTATTACCATTTTTTCCTTTTTGAGCCATTGACAATAGTTCCACATGTGACTCCTCCTCAGTCTTTAATACTACAGTGCATATTTTACAGAAACAAGATACTCTCCTCCATCACCATAGCACAACCATGCAAATCTGGAAATCGATCTTCTTACAATATTACCATGCAATCCATAGATTGCATTCAAATCTTGCTGACAGTCTAACAATGTCCCTTTTTCCACTCTTGTCCAAGATCTAATCTAGGGTCATGTATTGTATTTTCATGTCTCTTCATTCTTCTTCAATCTGGAACGTTTTTCCAGTCTTACACTGCCATTCACGACCCAGACTCTTTTAACGAATGTAAGGCTTTCCATCTGGAGGATTTCCCTCAATTGGTTCTGTTGAGTGTTTTCTCAGATGTAGAATCAGTTCATGGCTTTTCAGGAGGAATACCCCAGAATGATGCCGTGGCTTTCAGTGCATCACATCATGGGAACAGCACATCTTTCCATCCCCACTTGAAGCTGTACCTCTGATCAGCTGGCTAAGGTGCAAAATTGTCTGCAAATTTTCTCTGCTGAAAAGTCATGGCTTTTTCTGGTGTAACTTTTAAATATTTGATGGGAAATTACTGTGAACCTACCTTAATATTCTATCATCAAAGTTCCACCTGCCAGTTTTATAACATTGATGCTCCCTGCCTGAATCGACACCCACCATAATGGTTTATTTTTTATTCCTCTCATTCTTCCTATATGTACTATGATTCTCACATAAGGATGAGGTTTCCCTCAGCCTCATAAATATTCATTCATGTGTTTATATCTATATGCATTTATGAATTATGATTTTTATCTAATTTTATATAAGCCAAAACTATTGATATTTTTGATGCACAAATTTCCTAAGATTTAGGAGCTCTTTCAAACTAACTTTTTTCTCCTTTTGACATATTTCCATACTTCGAGAACTTTAATTTCTGTCACAAAAACATGTTCCAATTTCACCTTGTACTTTCCCTGATTGAAATCAGCCATTCAGACATTTCTTAAAGGAGTGTTGGTTCCTTTCAGTAGAGGATAGTATTTAGAGACAAAGATCTATTCACTGGGTCTCCTCTTTACTACAGAGATATCACAGAATCCAGGCCTTCTAGATATCAAAGCTAAAATATAAGTCTAAGATTTTGTATACGTACATACATTTACTTCTGTATGTAAATTTGTGGATTTCTATTCACAGGAATAATACCAAGTCCAATCTAACACCTTCTCCCTTTTCATATTTGTAAATCCCTTCTGTGATAGTGAGAATCTTGGCTCCCAATATCTCAGTGCATTTACTTAGTTGTTCAGTCCCCCTAGATACGCCCAGGCTCCTGATTGCCAGTCACTTCCTCAACTACTGGCCACACTGCAATCTCCTTGGCCCCACTGCCTGCTCATCCCCGGTCCACCCTCATTTCCTTGGCACTCCACTTGCCTGACCAGGTTCATGGCTCCATTGCAATCTCCTCCTTCATACTGCCTGCTTGGTCTCTTCAAGGGAAGAGAAGTGGACAGAAAAGAGGAAATCACTTTTAATTGTTATTTTAAAGATAATCTTTGTTTTTCACATTTGACCAGATAAATTTTTGTCACTAGATAAATGGCATTAAGAAAATAGCCTAAAACCAATAAAATTTAGGGGAGCCCTTTGCCTTGCCTAAAATTATCTTAGTAGGATTATATGCAAATTTTAGTAATAAGACATTATTTTTTGGACTATGGCTGATGCCCAACTATTTTAGTCTTCCAGTTTTGTTACGTTAGAGATGGCATTCTACTAAATCAATGAAATGCTGTTCAGTATAGTCTCAGTGGTATGGAGTTTCTGAGAAAAAGCAGAAACCGGCAACTTACCAGAAACAGTGTCTTTGAACCATGACAGGCCATCATATACCTTCAGCAGAACTGGGACAGTTGGGTCCCAAGAGCTGCAGATAAAACTCTGAGTAACTCAGATGCTATAAAAAAGGAGTCTTGCTGTCTCTTCAGGATTCCGATATGATATTCTAAAGATACGTACACTAAAAAGGAAGACTGCATCACTTCTAAAATGAATGTGAATCTTTCATCAAACCTAATTCAACAGGAATTGAAGCCTTAAAAAAAGAAGATATTCATAGAACACTGTGGTATTTAAAAGTGTTAATAGAGCCCTAGTGAAGTGCTTTGTGATTCAAATAATCTTTCAAGGAATCTAAGCATGTTCATGCTGTATTTTGAGTAAAAATATGTCAAAGTAAAATTTAAAGACAGAGACAAAATCAGGTCAAATTCATAAATTATTGGAATTGTTGCCCTAAGGAAATCTTTTGGAATGAACGTGGATAATAAATACAGCCAGGATGAAGTTCTAAATCTCTGTGTGTCCAGAATGCTTTTGAACCACAATTGCCAGTTTGTATTTGAACCTAAGTGTTTCTCAGATAGCCACCAGCATGATGAATCTGGGACTTCTAGTACCTCAGTTCATAATCCCCACCTCACTGTGCTGGTGCTCATTTTCTCTTATTTCTTCTTCACTGAATCTTTGGCCAGGTGGCTCATCCACTTTTTTCCTTTTTTTCAACTTAACCTACTTTGTCATTTTCTCCTTTTTGTTTTTCTGATATAGACCCAAAGAACTCATCATTTTTCAAATGATTTACTTGAGGAAATGTTTCATTGCTTTACGCACATCTGATTTAGTCCTTCTTGTATCCATCTTATTTTCCTGTATGTGTGGTTTTCAATCAAATAGAAAGACCCAGTCCTCACAGGAAGCAACCTCTGGTTGATATAATGGAGTAAAGTAGAACCAAATAATTAATGGTAAACATTGATAGTTGATATAATTTTATTATAGAAGTTTATATTTATATTAAAACATATAAAATATATTTTCATTAAAATAATATTTATATTATTACAGAACAAATGAATACACAGAATGAATCAAAACTTGATAGATGGAGAAAATTCTCTTGAAAAATATTAAAGGTCATTATATACAGAATAATAATTAGCTTGTATCCCTGTCTTTTTTAATTATGTGTTAATTTATATGTAGATAAATACTAGAGAACAGGAAATAGAATTTGTGAGAATGGCATTAAATATAGGAAATGTTCCCAAAAAATTATGAAATATGTTTTGGATTTCTTAAATACGAGGTAAGTGTTTTTCTGAATGGAAACTTGAGAATTGCCTAAGGAATCAACCGGCGGAGTTAGGGAGTCGCATCCATCTCTAGATTCTGTAGTACTACAACAATGCTGCCAGTAAAGCTGATCTAGGCTGCCAAAAATTTCCTTCAAGCACACAGCCAGCAGCAGTATAGAATCGAAGTGGGTTGTTATAGTCAAACTGACTTTGGGGTAGTATGTACTGAGGAGAAACAAACATGCTGAACCTGGTTCCCTGGCCACATCCCGTAACGATTTTCTTCATCTGTATCACTGTCACTTACATTGCTTTCCCTGAGAAAAACAGAGATTCTGCTTTTGTAGGGCTTAGAAAGTCTGGTCTACTACCCACCCAGAATGAGGAATAAATACAACCTAATAAGGGTTAACTAATAATAAAAACACTCCATTTCACATTAATTAATCATAAGTGACTATTATTAGAACTCAGACCTTAGTGAGAGATTAGAATGGAGTTAAGAAATTGTTCTTTGTTTATTGAAGAGATTAGTCATACAAAAATAAAAAGTAAGAAACTCTCTGAGGTGAATATATGACTAAATAATAAAACTCTTCCTCTGTTTGCCTCTGTCCACTTGTGCAAGGATTTCTATAAAATTATCCAAATTTCAAAGAACATTTTGGATGTTAATTCCAATAAACTAGTATTTTTGGAAATGTAATTAATGTTAGTTATATAGTGGTTATTGTTCCTGTGATGTATTAGTATTCCTGTATACTCGTGTGTCTCCAAATTCCGAAAGGCACTAAGTTGGTTTGGTTGATAGCACTGCATATGTTTAAAACAGCATCTTTGAAGTCATATAAAGTATGTTCATATCCTCTCTCTCCTACTAGACACTGAAGGCAAGTTATTTAACTTCCCTGTCCAAATAACTTAATACTTTTAAGTCCTAATTTTACTCTCTGCTAAATTTTATAAGATTAAATGAGTTAAGGTCTACAATATATTAAGCACATAGAAAATGATCAATAATTAGGAGTTCTTGTAAATGTCATCATCACCATCATCATCATATGTAAGTATCTTTCCTAAGTATTCCCTGGGAGGGGCATGATATTTTGGTCAAAAAATATTTACAAACCTATTGCTACTGGAATTAGTTAAATTCTAATGTTAACATATTGTATTAATCTAAATCCATTCTGCATTGTCAAATACGTATGCAATTTATCTTCCTTTCCTGACCTAAGATGCTCTGGAGTAACCAAGATCATCAATAAAAAGCTATTATACAGACAAGAATGGTGGGTGGAAACTCTCAAAATAGTTTGTGTATTGTGTTTGCATCCATCAAGATGAAAGTGGAAAACTGGAAAACATATTTTATCACCTGACAAGCACTATGAAGTGTCTACCAGTATTGTATACAAAAAACATATTTTATTAACACAGTTAACAGAAGGGAGCAACTTTATGGTATAGTATGAATTTATAAGTGTGTAGTCCCTCTTTGTGCATATATCCATAATCTCAATTTAAAACTCTTAGAGACTATGGAATATCTATTATATTTGCTTATAAATGGTTTATAAGCATTCATTAATGCAGAAAACACTTATCAAGATTCAACTATTTATCAAGCAAATAGTTTGATTCTGGGTAGCCACAGGGATGAACACATGTTCCCTAATCTCCAAAGCTTGGAAGCTAAGGAGAAAGATTATTGTCAGAATCATTATATTGCTCTAGCTAGATGACATCCATGTTCTATTTAATGCAATTATATTCTTGGACCAAAAAACACCCTCTGCCTCTGTTTGTGTGTCTGAATGTGTCTGTTGGGGAGTAGGGTGACGGTGACAGCAGAGTTTAGGAAGAAGAAATAGAGAAAACTTCACAAAGTGAACATCACAGTAAAAAATATATTTACAAATTCATCCACATAGGTGTGTTTAGAAAGGACTTTTATTTTGACATGGTTCTACAGAGGTTGAATATGAAGAAATGACGAGGAACCAAAGTGGAAAATTTTTCAATTCCAACCTCAGCTGTTTGGGCTTTATTTTTAAGTTGTGTAAAGTGATAGAAAAATTTCTGAACATTCTTTCATCCACTTATAGTTATTCATTCAGAAAGTATTTCCAGAATACTTAAATTCCAGGCAGCATCTAAATATTGGGAATACACGGTTAAGCAAACATGAACACATCTGTTGCTCTTGCAGAGTTTACAATCCAATGGAGGAATTAGATATGAATTAAATAATCTGATAAATGTACACATATAAATATGTAATTTAAAAAGAGAGAAGTACTCTGAAGAAAGTACTATAACAGCACATGTCAGAAGAAATAAATGATGGAAGAAGTCAGGGAAGCTTTCTTAAGGAAGTGAGCATTAAACTGTTAATCCTGTAGACAATGATTGGATCTCGAAAAATAGGGGGATGGGAAAGGATGATACTTCCAATGATGAAGTTGTTTCAGTTTTCTTTACCATGTAACAAATTACATGCAAATTTAATGACTTAAATTTAAAGTTCTTCTGGCAGAGTAAGATGCTATAGGTCAAAACTTAAGCAAAAGAAATGAAGAATGTGGAAAATGGAATAAATGAAGGTAAAATATGATTTGTTATTATGTTTAATTACTCTAAAATTTACTGAGAGTTTAAAGCAATGAAAATAAAAATGTGTGTTTACAGTGTATGTCAAAGTGAAACATCTGACATTAGTGGTAGGATGGATGGAGGGAGGAAGTAGAAATATACCGTTCTAAGGTTCTTACACTATTTAAGGCGCAGTATATTATTTAAAGATGGACTCAAGCTATTTTAAAGATGTATTGTAAATCCTATGGAAGTAATTTAAAAAGTTAATAAGTTAGAGAGATAAGTAATAAGTCAAAAGAAGACATAAAATCGAATCATCAAAAATGCTCAACTAACACAAAGAAGGCAAAAAAATGTTTAAAAAGAAACAATAAATGGTCGATATCAATCTAGTTATATTAACATCAGTCCTGGCGGTCTAGTGGTTAACATTTGGTGCTCTCACCATCAAGGCCCTGGTTCATTTCCTTGTCAACTCAAGGAACCTGCCCATGCATCACTTATCATACTATGGCAGCTGTATGTTGTGATGCTGAAAGCTATGCCATTGGTGTTTCAAATACCAGCAAAGCCATGGCACTAACAACAAAAATACTAACGATACTTTAAAAGTAAAGCAGTCACTATCGAAAAAAGTTTGGTGGTTCTTCAAAAACATAAACATAGAATCACCATATGACTCAGTAATTCTGTTCCTAGGTATATACTTCCAATTTTTGAAAACAGGGATTGAAACAGGTACTTGTACGCCAATGTTCCTAACAACATTATTCATAATAACCAAAAAGTGGAAACAACCCAAGTGTCCATAAACAGATTCAAGGATAAACAAAATGTGGTGTATGCATATGATGGAATATTATTCAGTTATAGAAAGAATGAAGTTCCGATAGATGCTACAACATGGATAAGCTTTGAAAACAGCACATGACGTGAAATAAGCCATATAAAAGAAGATAAAAATTGTATGATTCCACTTATATGAAATATCTAGAATTGGCAAATTTAGAGGGACAGAAAGTAGATTAAAGGTGACAAGGGACTGGGGAGACAGGGAAAGGGAAGTTATTGCTTAAAGAGTGGGTACAGAGTTTCTATTTGGGCAATGAAAAAGTTTTGGAGTGTGAATGTAATTGGGATTCTGACACTGATTGTGATGTGTGGGATTTTTCTTCTCCCCATACCATGCAATTCTTGAACATCAGCTTGGTGTCTTTCAATTCAACTCAATTCTGACACTATCTATCTGTAGATAATGTCAAATCCCACAGATCAAGTGCTCAGTCCTACAACACTGCCTCCCTCTGCCACTTCAGACACCAATCGGAGGTATGGGTTGTTCCCTGTGCTTCTAAATAGCGAGTTATAGACCAGAGTTTCCAATGATCCCCTCCTTGGGTTCTATTAATTTGCTAGAGTGACTACCAGAACTCAGAGAAGCAGGTTACTTGCCAGGCTACCATTTTATTATAACAGCCAGATGGAAGAGAAGCATAGAGCAGGTATGTAGAAAGAGCAAGGAGCTTCTATGCCCTCTCCAAGTGTGCCACTCTCCCAGAATCTCCACATGTTCACCAACTCAGAAGCTCTCTGATCCCAGTCCTTTCGGATTTTTATTGAGGTTTCACTACATAGGCATGATTGATTACATCATTGACCATTGATAGTTAAATAATCTCCAGCCCCTCTCCCCTCCCTGGAGGTAAGGGGGTGGGATTGAAAATTCCAGCCCTTTAATCACTTGGTTGGTTCCCCTGACAATGAGAGCCTCCATCCTTAGGTTACCCCTAGGGGCTTTCCAATTGTTACCTCATTAACATAATAAAAGATACCCTGATCGCTCTCATCACTTAAGAAATTCCAAGGGTTTTAGGAGCCCTGTGCCAAGAATGGGGATGAAGACCAATTATGTATTCCTTATTGTAAATCACAATATCACATTAATTAATGCAACTGAGTTGTACGCTTAAAATGGTTAAAATGTCATATTTTACATTATGTGTATTTTATGACCAAAAATAAATGATCTAAACAAAACAGTTAGAAGGCAGACATTTCTAATTGGATACAAAGCAAGACTCAACCCTATGCTCTCTACATGAAACCTATTTTATACGTAATGCTACAGATAGGTTAAAAGTAAAATAATGGAGAAACCAATACAGAATGAACTATAATATACGTAAACAGAGTAATTATCCAGCCAAGATGTTGGGGGATCCTGAGATAGAATGCAACTCAACCACAAATGTGACACAATCTTAATATGAGGGATGAGGTAAAGGAAGTGACTATAATAAAGTCTGAATCCATTTTTGATGTTAGACTGGTGACCACTTTCAAGCCCCACCACTCTGTCTTCCCATCTTGTCCCATATCCACACAAGCTAATAAGAAAGCCCACATTTTCCCTCCCTCAACACCAATGGAAAGTTCAAACCATGTAAGCCCCAGCCTGTAATAATACAGGAATGCTCAGCCTACACTCATACCCTAAACGCGCGTGCACACACACACACACACACACACAATTAGTTATCCCTTCTTCCTCTCTCAAGCAATTTTTGGACCTACTTGTCTGTCAGCCATTGTCTCCCCAGAAAGCCTCATTGTGTGAATAATAAATCTCTTCATACCCACTTGGTGCATGTGCAGTGTCATCAGTCTCAAAATTGGAACCATTTGAGGGTGTCTATTTGCCCCTTAAGGGTGACTACAATATCACTGACTTATGTAGATTTGGAAAATGATGTTTTTGCTGGATTCTATAAGGCTACTATTTATGTACTAGAAAATGTACATAAATACTGTAGTTTAAAGTGTAAGTTCCCCTACACAGGGATACAGATTAGAAATTCTGAAGCCACTTTATAGGTATAGTAGGGTTAACAAATTAAATATATCAAAGTCAAGTTTCTCAATCTCAGGGTAATAGTTTGCAAATAAGTAGGTAAAAATTTACAAATAAATAAGTGGATGGGCTAGAATGAACTCTTTGGTGCAACTAGAATTGCAATATGAAATCATTTTGATGTATATGTGTGTGTGTATTTTTTCTCAGATAGATGCTGAAATATATATAGATATGTGTAACAAAAACCACATCCAATGTCTATATACTTGTTTCTATATTTCATTTTTAATGAAAGGAACTAAAGTTCCTTGAAGAAATGGCTAATTCTGGAACCCCAACAGAGAAAATACAAAATGAGTCTGGAGTATCTTAGAGTCCCAGAAACTAAGAAGATGCTCAAAAACAACAGAAGAGCATTTCGAAGGGACACAGAAGCCAACTTAAAAGAACTCCCAGTAGTCAAATCTAGAATAATCTGAGGAAATAATAATAATAATGATAATAATAATAGCAATGGATTATAACCCAAGTATTAAAATAACTATCTATGCATCGATACTGACCCAAATAAATGATTGAACAAAATTTTAAAGTGAGGAAAAAGGGATAAATCATTCCTACTCAAGAATTTCAAATAATAGATGATTGATTGATAGATAGATAGATAGATAGATAAATTCCTCTCCCAGGAGGTAGAGCTTAATTCTCCTCCCCTTGAGTGTCAGCTGCACTTAGTGATTCTCTTCAAAAGAATAGAATATGGAATGGCAAAAACAGTAACTTTAAAGTGGAGAAATTGTGGGACACCACCTTAATCAAGCAATCAACATTAATATCACCAGTAACAAGCAATGTTGATATCATATATCCTTCATCTCTATGATATTCTTCCCAAAACTCCATAACCCCAGCATAATCATAAGAAAACATCAGACGAATCTGGACTGAATGTCAACGAATTACTGCGGGTACACTAACGTGGGACTATGAGGTAGTTATTGCCACCTGAAGTGGTGTATATGGAGTGTGTGTGTGGGGGGGGGTGTGAGTTAAAGGATTTCTGGAACAATTTTTTTTTTTATTTATGAAGGTCACTAGTGAGTATATAGATCAAAATTTGACTTGTTTCAAAAGGGGATTTGTTAGTCAATCAATAGCCAAGTGTATTTCAGAGTGCAATTTTAAAGGTCCTTGGACACACTCTCTTTGGGAGTATGAGTCAGAAACATACTACCCTAATCATAGAACAATTTTTTTAAAAGTATGTCAAGGTCTGCTTTCTGAAAGAGTACAATTATTATTTTTTTATTTCAAAAAGAGCCTGAATAATAGTGACAAGTAAAATTTTTTCTGTTAAAGAGCTTATTATCTTCCTTGATGTTCTGTAGCTTTTATCCTGTCTAAAAATATAAGTACATTGAAATTACTTGATGTTATCCTACTTAACAATATACTAGAGTTTGTATACTCAAATTAGTGTTATCTAAGACACTCAGGAATTTATACAAGTCACTCATTCATTTATTCTTCTTTTTCTTTTAGGGCTAACATCTGTTGCCAGTTTTCCTCTTTTTGCTTGAGGAAGATTGTCGCTGAGCTAACACCTGTGCCAATCTTCCTCTATTTTGTACGTGGGGTGCTGCTACAGCATGGCACTGATGAGTCCACGCCTAGCATTGATGAGGTCCATGCCCAGGATCTGAACCGGCAAACCCTGGATCACTGAAGTGGAGCGCATGAACTTAACCACTACGCCACTGGGCCAGCCCCCGTTCCTCTATTTTTATATCACTGTGATGGAACATGGTAATGCAGAGCACAGGCCCCCCTTTTGCTTCTGCTGGAGATAGGGCCATCTGCTGACTTCCTTCAGCTATTTCTCATACCGGGATTGCCTCAGCTGCCATTCCACCATAAAGCAGGACATCTGTGATGTAATCCTTCCTCTAGGAGGTAGAGCTTAATTCCCCTCCTAGAAGAGCTCTTTAGTTCTTGAGCTCTCATTAGGACTAGCCAAGGATTTAATGGGGCTTCTTTTGCGGCTCAACATCTCCCTCTGCTCAATCCTGCTCCCCAACATCAATCTAAACACATATGTATTGATTCCAACCATGCTCATAATAGACCTCTTGTATGCTGAACTATGTCTGCTTGTTGGAGAACCCAAGGTGAAAATCAGACATGCTAAAAAAAATCTGAAATAAACAAATCTCTATACTGATGAAAAGTTATTCCAGTGTTTTATAATATACTTGGGTTTTTATTTATTTAATTTATTTATTTTGCTGAGGAAGATTAGCCGTGAGCTAACGTCTTTCTCCATTTTATATATGGATCACCACCACAGCATCGCTGACAAGTGGTGTAGTTCCACGCTTGAGATCCAAACCCATGAACCTGAGCTGCTGAAGCAGAACATGATGAACTGAACCACTACACCAGGGGGCTGGCCCTTTGGGTTTTTAGTTTTAATTTTAAAATTGTCTTAACCCCTAAATCGTATTATTTTAAAGTACTTCATGTGTGGCAACATTTTATCCTTTCAGGATACTGAGTTCTTATTGCTGAAGCAGGCTTTGAAATGCCAGATCTGGTGTAACTTTATAGTGTTATCTCAACGTGTCTAGGAACTGAGGGGCTTCTGCACACAATCAAAATAGAATAACAAGACCTAGACTTACCTTCCCACCTAAAGCAATCACAAAACAAATAGATAAAAGAATGAATCAATGGTTCTCAATACATTGAGCATCAAGCATTAAAGGACAATGATTCTTGAGAGACAGGAAGCAACAGAGGTAGCCATACCATTGCTCAAATTTACTGCTTTGGGGGTGTTTCCAACCTGAAGTGCAGGAAGGCAAAACCCAGATGGAACCAAGCAGATACTAAAAAAAAGAAAATCTATGAGCATCTCAGTAGATGCAAAATCATTGGTTCACAAAATCCAATATCAACATCATTTTCTGTAAAAATGTTCAGCCAACTAGGAATAAAGGGGAAATTCCTCAGCGTGGTAAGAACATCTAGGAAAAATCTACAGCTCACATCGTGCTTAATGGTGAAACTCTGAAATATTCATCCCTAAAGTCAGGAATAACATAGGAATAAATCAGGAATAATGAGAATGTTAGTACTCACCACTTTGATTTGAAATTGTGCTGGAGGTTCTATTTGGTGAAAGAAGAAAAAAAGAAATAAAATTCCAGATTGTAAAGGAAGAAGTAAAGCTGTCGTTATTTACAGAACACGTGGTCAACTATATAGAAAATCCAATAGTATCTACAAAAATGTACTAGAGCTAATAAATTTGACAAGTAAATTTAGCAAGCTTCCAGGAAGTAATACTAATATTTTTAAAGTTGTGTCTCTATATACTAGCAATGAACAATTAGAAACTGAAATTTTAAAATACTCTTTATAATATCATTAAGAAATATGGATCACATAGGAATAAGTTTGATGAAATATATGAAGGATCTTTACACTGACAAATTGATTATTAAATTATTTTGAATGACTCTAAAATTCATTTGGTCATTCAAAGAAGCTAGAATATCCAAAACAACTTTGAAAAGCAAGAGTAAATTTAGAGGATTTGTACTCTCCGACTTCCAAATTTATTATAAACCTATTCTAATCAAGACAATATGGTAGTGGTACACAAATAGGCAAATAGATCAATGGAACAGAATAGCAAGCCAAAATATACCGACACAGATATGAATAGCTCATTTTTCACTAAAGCACAAAGGCAATTTCAACAAATGGTGCTGAAACAATAGCATAGGCATATACAAAAAACAAAAAGTCTAAACCATGCTTCACTCTATATACTGAAATTAACTGAAAATGGGTTGTGACCTAAATGTAAGAGCTATACTATAACATTTCTGGAAGAGAATATAGGAAAAAATCTTTGTCATCTTTGTGTAGGCAAATATTTCTTAGATATAGTATTAGAAGTACAATCCATAAAAGAACAAATTGATAAGTTGAACTTCATCTAAGTTAAAAGCCATGTCATAAAGTGGGAGGAAATATTTGCAAACTAAATATTTGATAAAGGATTTGTAATCAGAACATACAAAGAACTATAGAAACTCAATATTAAGAAAACAAAACAACCTAAGGAGAAATGGGCAACAGATTTAAAATACTCAATCACTGTGAAGGGAGAGTTACTGGATTCCATGCAATGTTGTATGGAATACCATGACAATGGATAAGGCATTCTGAAAGTCCACAGGTGGTAGTTTTGCCAAAAGCATTGTGTTCAGGGGAGGTAAATCCATACCTAGAGTAAGTGTCCATTTCAATAAGGGCAAAACACTGATTCTCCCATGATGGAAGTGGCCCAGTGTAATCAACATACCACCAGGTTGCTGGCCGATTACTCCATGGAATAGGGTCATATCTGGGGCTCAGGGATAGTCTCTGCTGCCAGAATTGGGCACTTGTCAGTGGCCATAGCCAGGTCAGTTTTGGTGAGTAGAAGTTCATTTTGCTGAGCCTATGCATAACCTCCCTTCCTGCCACCATGGCCACTTTGTTCATGAACCCATTGGGCAATGACAGAGGTGGCTGGGGAAAGAGGCTGACTGGTATCTACAAAGCAGGTCTTCTTATCCACTTGATAATTAAAATCCTCATCTGCTGAGGTCACCCTTTGGCAAACATTTACATGGAGATAAATATCTTCACATTTTCCGCACATTTGAGGAGTCTATCCACATACTTCTCTAAATTTTCTTCTCATCAAATTTCCAATTATGTTCCCTCCATGTATCTGACCATTCACCCAAACTATTGGCCACAACAGTTGAATCGGTATATAATCGCACATCTGGCCATTTTTCATCAAAGTGCACAACCAAGGTGAACTGCTTGAAGTTCTGCCCACTGGGAATATTCCCCTTCACCATTGTCCTTCAGGGATGTCCCAGAAAAGGGGCTATAGTGTTGCAGCTGTCTACTTTCTGGTGGTGCCTGCATATTGTATAGAACTATCTGTAAGCCAGGCCCAAGTCTTGTCTTCCTCTGTCAAATGATTGTAGGGAACTCCCCATGAGACCATAGGTGCAGGCTTGGAGAGAGAAGGTAATGTAGCAGGAGTTGGGACCTTGGGCATTTGGGCCACTTTACATAATTTACTTGTGCCTTCAGGCCTGCTCGAGTCCACTCATGTATTTGCCACTTCCACTTGATGATGGAGTGATGTTGTCCATGCCCAACTTTATGTGGTGGTGAGTCAGATAACACCCATTGCATGATAGACTAGTTCATGATAGAGTAGTTATCTGCAGAGGATGGAAGGGCTTTGCTCCAAAATCCTAAGGGCCTGTGCAGCAATTTACCTATACAGGCCTGTCATAGCCTCTTTAGGCTGCTCTAAATTTTGAGAAATAAAAATAGTAGAACAAAGAAAGAAAATAACCCAAATGCAAGTTAATGTTTCCATGTCTCTTTAGGCTCTTAGGCATGCATGTTTTGATCTATTTACATTGTTATTCTTATTTTTTCAGCTTTATTGAGGTATAATTAACAAATTAAGTTGTGTATATATGTAAGTGTACAAAATTATGATGATTCAATATATGTACACTTTGTGAAATGATTACCACAATCAGATTAATTTACATATCCATTACCTCAGATAGTTATGTCATATGTGTGTGTATGTGGTGTGTGGTGTATGTGTGTGTGGTGAAATGCTTAAGGTTTATTCTCCTGACAAATTTCAAGTACACAACAAAGCATTATTAACTATAGTCCTTATGTTGTACAATAGATCCCCAGAGCTTTTTCCTCTTATAACTGAAGGTTTGTACCATTTGATCAGCATCTCCTAATCTCCCCCAGTCCCCAGCTCCTGGTAAACACTATTCTACTCTCTGTTTCTATGAGTTCAACAATTTTTTTTAGAGTCCACGCATAAGTGAGATTATGCAGAATCAATCTTTATTTGTCTGGCTGATTTCACTTAGCATAATGTCCTTTAGAGTCGTCCATGTTGTTGCAAAAGGCAGGGTTTCCTTCTTTCTGATGGCTGAATAACATTCCGTTAAATATATACACCACACCTTTATCCATTTATCCATTGAGGAACACTTAAGTTGTTTCCATATCTTGGCTATTGTCAATAATGCTGCAATGAACGTGGAAGTGCAGATATCTCTTAGAGATAATGATTTTCTTCCCTTTAGATGTATAGCCAGAAGTGGGATTGCTGGATCATATGCTTCATTTTTTCATTGCTTGAGGAACCTTCATACTGTTTTCATAATGGTTGTACCAATTTACATTCCCATCAACCTAGCAAGGGTTCTTTCCTCCACATCCTTAGCACCACTTGTTATCAGTTGTCTTTTTGGTAAAAACCATACAAACTGGTGTGAGGTGATACCTCATTGTGGTTTTGATTTGCATTTCCCTGATGATTAGCAATGTTGAGCACATTTTCACCTACCTATTGACCATTTGAATTTCTTCTTTGGAAAATGTCTATTCAGGTCCCCTGCCAATTTTTTAATTGGATTATTTAGTTCTTTGCGATTGAGTTGTATAACTTCTTTGTATCTTTTAGATACTGACACCTGATCTGATATGTGGTTTGAAAATATTTTCTCCTATTCCATAGGTTGCCTTTTCGTTTTACTGATTGCTTCCTCTGATGAGCAGAAGCTTTTTAGTTTGATGTAGTCTTTTTTTTAAAAAAAGATTGGCACCTGAGCTAACAACTGTTGCCAATCTTCTTTTTTCTTTACTTTTTTTCCTGCTTTTTCTCCCCAAGTACCCCCAGTACATAGCTGTATATTTTAGTTGTGGGTGACGTAGTCTAATGTGTTTATTTTTGCTCGTCTTGTCATTGCTTTGGGAGTCATATCCAAAAAATCATTGCTCAGATGAATGTCAAAAAGCTTTACCCCTACATTTTCTTCTAGGAGTTTCATGGTTTCAAATCTTACATATAGGTCTCCAGTCCATTTTGAATTAAATTTTGTGGATGATCTAAGATAGAGGCACACTTTCATTCTTTTGCATGTGAATTCCCAGTTTTCCCAACTCCATTTATTGAAGATACCATCCTTTCCCCATTGTGTGTTCTCCGTTCTCTGTAATATTGTCAAATATTAGTTGACCATATATTCATGAATTCATATCTGGGCTCTGTGTTCTGTTCCATTGGTCCACGTGTCTGTTTTTATGAGAAAGCTATACCGTTATGATTACTATAGCTTTGTGATATGGTTTGAAATCAGGAAGTATAATGCTGCCAGCTTTGCTCTTCTTTCTCAAGATTGCATTGTCTATTTAAGGTCTTTTGTGGTGCCATATGAATTTTAGGATTGTATTTTCTACTTTTGTGAAAAATACTAGTGTAATTTTGATAGGTATTGCATTGAATCTGTAGATCACTTTAGGTAGTATGCACATATTACAATATTAATTTTTCTAATCCATGAACATGGGTTTTTTTCCCATTCGTTCCATTTACTTGTGTCTTCCTCAATTTTTTTCATTAATGTCATATAGTTTCTAGTGTATAGGTCACTCACCTCCCTGGTTAAATTTATTTTATTTATTTATTTTTTGTTTGAGGAAGATTAGCCCTGAGCTAACATCTGCAGCCAATCCTCCTCTTTTTGCTGAGGAAGACTGGCCCTGAGCTAACATTCACACCCATCTTCCTCTACTTTATGTGTATAGGACACCCACCACAGCATGACTTGCCAAGCGGCACCATGTCCACACCTGGGATCTGAACCAGCGAACCCCAGAGCCGCCAAAGTTGAATGTATGCACTTAACCACTGTGCCACTGGGCCAGCCCTAAATTTATTCTTGAATATTTTATTCTTTTTGATGTTATTGTAAATGGTGTTGTCTTTTTTGCTTCTCTTTCTGATAGTTTGTTGTTAGTGTATAGAAATGCAAGTGATTTTTGTGTATTGATTTTGTATACTGTGACTTTACTGAATTTGTTTGTTCTACCAGATCTTTGATTGAGTCTTTATTATTTTCTCTATTTAAGATCACGTCATCAGCAAACAGAGACAAATTTACTTCTCTTTCTGATTTGGATACATTTTATTTCTTTTTCTTGCCTAATTGTTCTGTCTAGGACTTCAAGTAGTATGTTGAATAGAAATGGCAAGAAAGGTCAACTTGTTTTGTTCCTGGTTTTAGAGGGAGAGCTTTCAACTTTTCATTATTGAGTACAATGTTAGCTGTGGGCTTGTCATATATGGCCTTTTTTTATGTTGAAGCATGTTCCCTTTACATGCAATTTATTGAGAGTTTTTATCATAAATGGATATTGAATTTTGTAAAATAGTTTTTCTATATCTATTGGGATGATCATATGATTTTTGTCCTTCATTTTGTTAATGAAGTGTATCACATTGATTAGTTTGCAGATATTGAATCATATTTGTATCCCTGGAATAAATCCCACTTGATCATGGTGTATGATCCTTTTAATGTATTGTTGAATTCAGTATGCTAATATTTTGTTAAGGATTTTTGCATGTGTGTTCATAAGGCATACTGGCCTGCAAATTTTTTGTGTGTGGTGTTTTTTGCCTTCTTTTGGTGTCAGGATAATGCTTGCCTCACAAAATGAGTTTGGAAGTGTTTCTTCCTCTTTTGTTTTTCAGAATAGTTTGAGAAAGATTGGAATTAACTCTTCTTTCTCCTTCATTTCTGAGGAACAGCTTTGCCAGGGAAAGTATTCCTGTTGTTTGGGGGGGATTCTCTCAATCTTGCAAAGCCAGGCCAGTGCTAACAGCCTCCTGTTTGCTTTCCATAGGGCAGTGCTGAGTGCTCCAGTTTGTGTGCTTTCTCTCAATCCTGCAGTCAGGCCAGCTTCTGTATGTGCTTACTAGCCCTCTTCAAAGGTTAGCACTCACTACCCTCAGGAACGTGCACAGAGAGACAGCCACGTTGTGAAAGTGTGTGTGAGTGAGACGCACAGAGCATTGGAGGTGCCTATGATACAGTTGAGGGGATTCACAGGCGAGGCATCCCAGTGCCTCATGGACTGGCTTTCTGACGGAGTCCATCAAGTAATCAGTGGAATCCAAGTCCCTTGGATGCCCTTAGAAAGCCATGGCCACCGTTCTCCCAGCTCCTCCCCACCAGCCAATATGCAGCACACATTAGTATTCTGGATGGGGTGAGAAAGAACTGGGCCTCTTTGGCAGCATCCCACACACACAGCTGGGAAAACCAGGTGCTCACTCACAGGCTGTCACTCTCCACTGTGGGAGAAATTGCCAGCCCAGAAGCTTTCTCTTGGTACTGAGCTGTGCTGCCTTGGGAGAGGGGTGACACAGGTAAAGAGGAACCATTTTTTTTACCCAACATGTCCCTGTTGGATTTTTCTTTGCTCCAAGGGTATGCTGGAACTTCGCTGGACTTCCAAGCTTCCACAAAGGAACTCTCATCCATAGGTGATTGTCAAATTGGTGTTCTTTGGGGAGGAAGATGGGGAAAACTCCTATCCTGCCATTTTGCTGATGTCACTCCCTGTTTACATTTTTAAATCATGGTATTTATGAATTACTATATATTGTTTTTCACTTAGCTTTTAATTATTTTTACTTCAATTTTATTTCAATTTATTCACTTTTATTGTAATACTTCAATATAAGCATCTTAATGGGAGCATATTTTATGTTCTACGAATGAATCTAAATGTACTTACATATTCACTCATTTTTGATATCTAGATTGTTGCCATTTTTCTCTAAATCGCATCCCTATAAAAATGCTTAAAAAGAGGACAATATCACCATATCAACAACAAAATGATGAGTTATCTTTTCAGACAAGTGCTATAAAATTAAAAACAAACAAAAAGTCCTGAATTTAAAATGATTAGGGGCAGAATTCCATAGACCTACCACTCCCCTCACTGACTTACACTCAGTTATGAGTTACAACTTCATTCAGTTATGATAAGCTCCCGGTACCAGACCTGACTGCATTTTCTTGTGAGATGCTTAAAAGACCAAGGAAAAAGAAACACACCTCAGCAGTAAAAATAAAAACAATCCTTAATGGGGAAAGTATCTAAAAGATATGAAAGTGTTCCACCGGTGTAAAGAAAGTTAAATTGCACATTAATGTGCTTCCGTTGAGTGCAAGAAGTTATTCAAGGAAGGCTCTTTTTACATATGGTCCCCATATATGCTAAGAACAGAAGAAATAAAAATTGGATAATTTTGAAAGTAAAATAGGCTTAGGTTATAAGAAAGAGTATGTGATGTGACAATACTGAAACCAATTACTGGGAATCTCTGTAACATCAGGAGTGAAGTTTCTTAAGAACGGCAGAGTTTAGCTTTGTCTTTTGAAAAAAATAAAGTATTTTTTAACTTAAAGATCATGGCTATGACCCTCTTAATACCAAGAATATTCAAAGAAAAATTGTGGATTTATGTTTTTAAAAAAATGTACACACTTCTGAACTATTTCCCCAGTACTAGAATAGAGTTGTAAGATCTTTATAACATCCAATCTACTGTACAACTGGTAGCCTTGAAACTATAAAATATGAGTTCCAATGCACTAAGAAGTTGTCTTCAAAATTTAAATAGACAGTGTTAACATATTTCTGTGATTGATTGGAATGTCATATTAAAAAAAGAAATATATCTTATGAATATGGAAAATATCCAAAAGATATTTTAAATTCTCATTTCTCATTGAACTCCCGCAAATTGCTTCCATATTTGCCACTGATTTCAGAAGAGATCCTTAGCCAGAAGAGAAACGCTAAGGATAAAAAAATAATAACTATTAGGTCCATGAGCACAATCTGAAGAAAATAATGGAAATTTACCTTGAATTACATATACGGATATATTTTTTCTCATATCTAAGTCAATATGCACTAAATCTTAGATGTGGTTTTCAGTATGTGTTTCTCCATTATTACACCATTAGGTTGAGAGAGAAAATTGCAATTAGCTAATGATTACATGAAGGAGTCAAAGTATAAGAAATAATAGATAAATCAAACAATAAGATTTCTAAAAGATTTTACATTTCACTTATCCATAACAGTTCATTCAGGGATATACAAGCCATCAATCTAATGGAATAGAATGGAATGGAACACTTGCCACTTAGGGTTCACTGTATAGCAATCCAGGGACAAGTATCACTTCCCTAGAAGCATCGCAGAGCCTTCCCTGGGTCAACAATATACTTCTTTAGCATGTCCTCCCGTATAGTTCAAAACCAACAAATTTTCTAATTTTTGTGCTTCCCTTCTCAGTAAACAAATAGTTGTTGATTAGCTTGAAATGCATTGTGCAGTAAACCTTTCTGGGGGTATTTGGTATTTGACAGCTTCCTCAGAATAATCATAAGAAAGGTTACCTTTCATCTCATCTAAGGTAGTCCTATGTTAATAAATATGACTTATTCTTCAATATTTATTCATTTCAATGATTTTTGAAGCTTTGGCTTAGCCCCTTAATTCTAGTCTCACTTAGACATTATGCTTAGAACCTGAGGCAACATGCATAATGATAGGTTAATATTCATTGTCAAAATCACATAGGCATAAAAAATAGCTGAGTAAGAAATCTTATAATTCAAACATGTAGAACCATATAAACATCTATTCTAAACTAATAATCTATTAAGCCAAAAATTTATTTTTGCATTTCTAATGAAACTGACATAAATTGCTATACTATTTGATGTGACATTATTTAGCTTACTGCTTGTTTTTTTTTTGTAACTTGCATTTCAATCAGTTGCTTAAAAGGTCATGTTTAATGTCACATTTGCACTTTCCCAGAAAGATTTATTTTTGTTTAGATTTAGTATGATAACATAAAAACTTTCTGGGTGTTCATCCCAAATGGAACTTTCGAAAACTTCCATTCAAGATTTTAGCATAGCTTCATTAAGGTATCCACCTTTAGTCAATGAGATCCAACTGCTATAAAACTTTATAACATGAATGATGCACAGCAATATTTATTCAATGAGTCTTTCTCTTTCAGCTCTTTGGATTTCATACACAGACAAAAACTAGGTACGAGTAGAGATATAGATATAACTATATGATTCTAAGCACAAAATGTTATTCAAATACCTTTCTCTTAAACTATATTAAAATTAAGAAAATCACATAAATCAATGGATCTTTTAAATTTTTTTTGAACATCTAAATAAGTCTCATTCCTTGACCTACTTTCTTCTCCCCCTGGTCAATAGCTTCCTCAAGCATAACAGAAAGCATTATCACCCAACAGCCTTATTGAGTCTTATTGAGCATGACTATATATATAACCACTTCTCTTGGTGTTGTGCCATTGAAAACAATCATACAGGACTTTAGCGAATAAGGCAAGCATATATCATGGCAATGGTCCTTGCTATTTTTGACAACCTGTCATTTCTTCTTTTTCTTCTTGTTGCAAGAACACCAATTTGGCATGAATGAGTGCCTTATCATCTACTAAGCAATCTGCATAATTCAAGCCCAGAAGAAATCACAAATTGGCATAAGAGAATCTGTACTTTTCATCTCCTTAACCATGATCAGGGTGCAAGAGACCTGAGGAGCATTTGCTGATGCTTTTGGGGGAAAAATATCTCCTGATCTTTCAAGAAAGGTGAATTGTCCTCTCTGCCTGATGGACATAAAAAATAGAAACACACGGATCACAAAGCTACTAGCACATTTTTTATTTCTCCAGAAATATTGGCTTTAAGTTGAAGTAAACACAGTAGAAGACATAGAGAAGAGAGGGAATGAAATTTTTTGTTGAGTTTCTGTAGGCTTCTAGATAAATTTTCAACTGTAAATGCCAAAAACAGTTCTTTATTTTTTAAGCCAAGAATTCCTTGCCTATAATGCACCAATGCACAACTGATAAAGTCTGCATTCTCATAATAAAAATAAAAGTACAATTAGAAATTCTGGGTTTTTTCCCCTACATTTTTTACAAGTCTTTCAAGTTCTGTATCCATGATGAATAATTAAATGATGAAAGAGTATATTCATCTTTTTTCTGAACTGATAATACTTTGTAAGTTATTTGACACAATAATAAACCACATCGTATTGGTATTTAATATTTTCACATCTGTAAAATATGAAGAACAATGTTTCTTTTATATTTTCTACAGTGCATGGAAAAGCACTATATATTTTGATAGGAGAAGAAGAAAAATTATCGAAAGCTTTGGTTGATGACTATCACTACATTTTTCATGTATAGAGATAAGAGCATATTAATTAAATTATATTATACATGCTGCTTTATAATAAAAATGATGGAACTGTTAAATTAAATGTGCTTTAATTTGTCTTTTAATATAGGAGGAAAAAACCATGGTGAGCTGGAAGGAATTGCTATATTTTACATATTTCATCACCCAGGAGATATTAATTACTATAATTTCAAAGGTTAAAAAAATCAATTTTAAAACATTAAGAATTTAGAAGCATTAAACTACATTTTAAAAATATTTCAGACAGTTACAATTTATTCTATGCTATGAAATACAGGTTATTAGCATTCAAAAATCACAAATTGGCATCTATTTCTTTTTTTCCTGATGTTGGGCTGAATATTATTACCTAGTGCTAGTATTCTTTTCTAAACTATAGTCTCACACCAGTCCTTTTACCACAACCTGTCTGCCCATTGGTTATATTTTTATTCATCTTTTACCAATCAATTTGTTTTGTTTGTTTATTTTCCAAAGGAGGTTTCATAGCTGAAAATGTTTGTTACCTTTCCACTTAAATGACATAATGGCTGGATGTAATAACCATGGGTTATGCTTCATTATTTTCTATGATTGACTATTACCATGCTGAATTCTGAGGCTGTCTGAGTTTTGTCCTCATGTTTGTGATTTTTTTTCTATTTACATCCCTGGAAAACTCATTTGTGATACTTACAATTTAGTAACTAGCAAGATATGTCTGTGTCGCTATCGTTGTGATTCAGTTTCTTATCATAATGTAGGTCCATTCAACTTGTAGATCTTGCTCATTTGTCTTTATCTGAACCACTGTCCTCAAATTTCTTTATATTTACATTTATCTAGCTCAGTTTTCCACTTCTCACTACTCTCCATATCATTTTATTATTGCCTCTGAAATGTGTCATTTAATACCTTTATTCACAAAATTATCTCTGAAAGTTTCCTTTTTCTTTCTCTCCCTTTTATTTTCTGAACATTGCTTTGATTTCTTCTCTTTTCTTTCTCTCTCTTTTTTTTTCCCTCAAACTTAAACTTGCCTGTCCAATTAGGATAGTGCTTGTCTTAAAGCTCTCATAAGCAATGAGGTTATTTTCCCAACATCCTGGGATTTTCTTGCCTTGGAAGAGAGCTAAGAGTTCTATTTGTTCCTCCTTGTAAAATTTTCAATTTTTTCCTGCTTTTTCCTTCAAAATCCTTGAAGTTTGTGTCATCAGATGGTACAACTGTTTATACTTCTTTATTCCTGCCAGCTATCATATTCCAAGTTACCCTTTCCTTTTTGTTCATTGAAGACTGAAGCTTCACTTGGTCGCTCTATCCCTCTATGCCTTTGTTCCTTTCATCCCTCTTCATGGCATTAGAAATCAAACAAAAAACATGGACTCCTAATTTCTTGACCTTCTAAAGTCTCAGCATATGTTTAGCAAACAATCTTAGCTACTCACTTTATAGGAAGCGTTTTGGCCCCCCAACTCCATAATCCTCAGTGCAGTCATTTGATCCTATTAGAAACTTTGAATGACTAACCTTATCATTTTTTAACTTGTTCATCACTTCATCTGTGACCTGTTTTCTTTCTTTGCCTATTTGAGATTCTATGTCCTAGAAATCTATTCAACTCTTGCTCACATCCTTAATGCCATCTTCTTTCCCTCCATCTGCCAACACCCCAACCCTGGTTAACCTACAAAACAAGCATATTTACTGTGAAGCCTACACATGTACAACTGGATGTCATAGAATAAAAATCACACAACTAGGGGCCAGGACAGTGGCACAGTGGTTAAGTTCACACGTTCCACTTCAGCGGCCCAGGGTTCACCAGCTCAGATGCCGGATACGGACCTATGCACCACTTATCAAGCCATGCTGTGGCAAGCATCCCACATATAAAGTAGAGGAAGATGGGCACGGATGTTAGCTCAAGGCCAGTCTTCCTCAGCAAAAAGGGGAGGATTGGTGGCAGATGTTAGCTCAGGGCTAATCTTCCTCAAAAAAAAAAAATCACACAACTATGTTGTCATGTTTCATTAAAAATTTTTGGACCAAACCTCAAATGGATATATCCTATACCTTTTAGTTATATTGTTGCATTCCCAGGCAAATAAGCTTTCTCACCCTCCAAAGCAATCATTTCATAACTTCTCTGTCCTCAAATTTCTGATACCCTCCTGCTTACCAAAAATATCTTTGGCTTATACTTGTTAAAATTTAAGAAACCAGATGAGAAATTCCTGATTATTCTACCACCAAATCTAGCAGTCTGTTTTTCTCCTTCTTTCTGTGGCAACAGTGCTCTGGGAACTAGTGTTGGGTATATAATGTCAAGCTATCAAGATAAAATGACAAGACATACCAAAAAGTAAAAAAATACAATTTGAAGAGATGGAGCAAACATCAAAACTAGATGTGGCAGGGATGTTGGAATTCCCATAGTGGACATTTAAAACAACTATAACTAATATGCTAAGGGCCCTAATGAAAAAAAATAGCATGCAAGAAAAGATGGGCAGTAGAAGCAGAGAGGTGGAAATCCTAAGAAAGAATCAAAAAGAAACAACAGAGATATAAAAAAAAAAATGCTGTGACAAAACTGAAGAATGCCTTTGATGGGCTTATTAGTAGACTGCACACAGCTGGGGAAATAATTTCTGAGTTTGAGGATATATCACTAGAAACCTCAGAAACTGAAAAGCAAAGAGAACAAAGACTGAAAAAACAAAACAGAATATGCAACAACTGTCACACAACTACAAAAGGTATAACGTGTGTATGGGAATACCAAAAAGAGAAGAAAGAGAGAAATATTTAAAACAGGAATGTCTGAGAATTTCCTAAAATTAAAAAAATGGAGAAATGTTCCATGTTCATGGGTATAGATGTGAAGATTCAACGTTGTCAAGATGTCAATTCTTCCCAACTTGATCTTTAGATTCAATGCAAATCCAAAGTGCCAGCAAGTTATTTTGTGAATGTTGACAAACTGATTTTAAAGTTTCTATAGAGAGGCAGAAGATCCACAATAACCAAATCAATGTTGGAGAAGAACAAAGTTGAAGGACTGACACTAGCTTACTTCAAGACTTAAAGTAAAGTGACAGTAAATCAGGACTGTGGTATTAGCGAAAATTAGACAAATTGGTCAGTGAAACAGTATACAGAGCCCAGAAACAGCCCCACATATTTATGTAGTCAACTGATCTTTGACAAAGGAGCAAAGGCAATACAATGGAGCAAACATAGTCTTTTCAACAGTTCTGGAACAACTGGACTTCCACATGCAAAAAAGTGAATCTAGACACAAACTTTACACCCTTCACAGAAATTAACTCAAAGTGGATCACAGACCTAAATGTAGAATGTAAAACTATAAAACTCCTGGAAGATGTCATAAGAGAAAACATAGATGATCTTAGGTATGGTGACAACTTTTTAGATATAAACACCAAAGTCACAATCTATGAAGAAATAATTGATAAGCTAGACTTCATTAAATTAAAAACTTGCTATGCAAAAGACAATGTCAAGAGAATAAGAAGATGAGCCACAGCCTGGAAAAAAATATTTGTAAAAGGCACATCTAATAAAGGACTATTATCCAAAATATACAAAGAACTCTTAAAGCTCAACAATAAGGAAACAAGCAACCCAATTAAAAAATGGGCAAAGATCCTAACAGAGCTCACCAAAAATGTATAGATGGCAAATAAGCATATGGAAAGATGCTCTACATCATTTCTCATCAGGGAAATGCAAATTAAAAGAACAATGAGATGCCATTACATGCCTATCAGATAGGCCAAAATCCAGAACACTGACACCACCAAATGCTGCTAAGATGTGGAGCAAAAGGAACACGCACTCATGGCTGGTGAAAATGCAAAATAGTACAGGCACATTGGAAGACAGTTTAGTGGTTTATTACAAAATTAAACATACTTTCACCATATGATCCAGCAATTGCACTTTTTGGTGTTTACCCAAAGAAGTTGAAAACAGGTCCACACAAAAACTTACACATGGTTGTTTATAGCAGCTTTATTCATAATTATGAAAACTCGGAAGCAATCAAGATGTCCTTCAGTAGGTGACTGGATAAATAAACTGTGGTACATCCAGACAATGGCATATTATTAAGTGTTAAAAGGAAATGAGCTATCAAACCAGGAAAAGACATGGAGGAATCTAGTTAAGATTATTATTAAGTGAAAGCATATTATTAAGTGGAAGAAACCAGTGTGAAAAGGTTACATATTGTATGATTCCAACTATATCACATTCAGGAAAAGGCAAAACTATGGATACAATAAAAAGATCAGTGGTTGCCTGGGGTGTCGGGGAGGAAGGGATGGATAGAGCACAGAGGATTTTTAAGACAGTGAAAATACTCTGTATGATACTATAATGATGGATACAAGTCATTATACATTTGTTCAAACCCATAGAATGTGCAACACCAAGAGTGAACCATTATGTAAACTATTTATGTTGGGTGATTATGGTGTGTCAATATAGCTTCATCAGTTGTTACAAATGTACCACTCTGGTGGAAGATATAGATAATGGGAGAGGCTAGGCATGGGAAATCTCTGGATCTTCCCCTCAGTTTTTCTACTAACCTCAGGCTACTCTAAAAAAAGTCTTAATGAAAAATGTACCATAGCTTGTTAACTTCTGAGCTTGCTTGCAAACTCCGGTCTGTGTCTTTTCAAAGACTGTTTTCTTTTTATCACCACACGGACTTTTCAGTTTAAAAAGTGTAGTTTGTTCATATTTTTAAGAAAAGGGAATGAAAGAGAAATTTAGGTTTTTTTAATCCATTTTGTTACTATTTCATCTATTTTCATTATTTCTTAGGTTCAGCTTCCCAATCTATATTTATTTCTACCTTTTGAAAATTAAGATGTTGTTATTTCTCCTAACATCAGTATTTCCCTTATAACGTAGCTAACTTATTTCCTCTCTCTATGCCTCAGGTTAACGCATTGGGTTACAGTCATATCCACCACCTGAACCATTAAGAAGCAAATTACAGCTTGCTAAAGAGCTTTTGCCCATATTTTAGTATTTCTGTTCTAAATAGACGCATCTTATTTTACTTGTTTTATTATTGGAGTGCCTATTTATAAATTAAAGTGCCATCTCTTTGAAGATATGATGCTAACAGTTCAGATCATTCATAGGAAAATAATCAGCTAATGTTGGGAAAATTATTTTTGATATAATTTCTCTTTAACATTCAAAATACGATTATTTTAAGTGTCATAGATTGACTTTTCCAAACTCATGAAAAATATAAAATATTAGAAAAAGTAAAACATTTCAGAAAAGATATAGTTATAAATATTAGAGCCTGATTCAAATGGACATTACATTTCTTTATTTATAACATTGTTTAGTATAAGAAGAAATAAAGAAGTATAATCAATGAACATTTATTAAAGAATAAAGCACTAAAAGAGTAAGCCTGTGTTAGAAATGATAACATGCATAAAGTCTTAATTTTTGAGATTTTCCACGAAATTCTTCAATATCTTTTACAATAGCTATTTCTTATACAGATCTTTGACACTTCAAATTAAAGACAGAAGTCAAACTTTTTCATGCTTTCACATATATCCAGTACTTAAATGAAATCCCCAGACAATTGACTAATTTTTTCCTTTTTCAAGCAGATGGTCTGTGTCATGTAGATACAAGCATAGAGACTAAATGCCTTATAGAGCCCATCAAATTCATTTAAATATTACACAGTGGTTATTAGATTTTGGCAACATTTTCTGTCGGAATATTTTGAAGCTGACACTTTTAAACAATGTCTATATCTCATATTATGCTTAAGTTGAAGAATGAAGGAACTGAATTTTCATGCTAAACTACCTTTGTATAAATATATACAAAAAAAGATTGCTATAACATGAGCTAAGTGAGGCATCAAGAAGTCTGATTATATTCCAATATAAACAATTTAAAAAGAACTAAATGAGAAGAGGTTTCTGAAAACACAGCTCACTTCCTGACATTTATATGCTATATAAAAATATGGCTTTATAGTTAATTTATAAAAATAGAATTTCTAAATTTTCTTTCCATTTTTAAAATGGAAATAAATATTCTTAAGAGAAAAAATGTCACAGAGTGCTGAGGAAGATTATTTTCATACGTAATTGATTAAGATTATGGCCTGGTCTTGGAACATACTAAAAGTACAATTTTACCTTGGTTATAAGACAACATTATTTGAAAATGCACTATTGATTTAATATGTGGAGATAGGGTTAACCTTAATATTCTTCATGATGGTATCAATTGTTCTAGAAATAATACATAATATGTTACTATTTTGTTTAAATTGTACTTTGCCTTTGAAATATCATTAAATATGTAACATTTATATAATGTACATAATGCATGTATATATTGTATATAATGCATAATGTATGTTATGCAATTACTTAATCTTGGTGTTGAGATTAATGAGCAAATTTTATCATAGGGATACCTCGCAAAGATGCTTTTACTTTTACTTTATTTAATTTTGCTTAAAATTAAAACAAAAGACTTCCCTAATGTTCACAAATAATCAGGGTTTGCAATTTACATGTTTGGACTACAGAGCATGTTATAAATAAAAGATAACTATGGTGGTCAAAATGTCTCAGGTAGGGAACAGAAAGTTTAGTATTAACTACACATCTCAAAGAACAATCAACAAATTGAGCTAAAAGTAGTTGGACAATCCTTCCTTCCCTGCTCCATTTCCCAATCCTAGCATGAAATGGAACAAGGGAAAATAAGACTTGATTGGGAAGGTGTGGAGACATGAAAGATCTGAGTTTCTGTTTTAACGTTTTCTTGCTGTGATTGCCCCGTATCCATTCTTTTTCAATAATATCTTGATACTCCAATCTATTCTTTCAGTTCCTTTTTGGGCAAGAACTCTCAGAGGATTCTTTGCCTAAGAAGAATTATTAATATGGTGCTCTACAAAAAGCCACATATACTCAGAGAAGGAATGACTGAGCTCATGAGAGCCTTCTACCCAGGGGTGAGAGACATAAAATCAGCAAGAGGTGATGAGGAAATACATGTTATTTTTACCTTATTTCTGTTAATAGACTCAATATATACAGATTTCTTTTTCTTCATTTAATATATTGGTGATATTGTGCTTAATTTAAAATATGTGGAGTAACATCAGAAAAAGGCAGACTAGAAATATCTAAGCACTCATTCTCCCCAAAAACATTGAAAAATCAACCATAGGTTGAGTGAACTAACACTGTAGGAGCTCTAGAAAACAAAGGTTTGTAGCCATGAAGCAAGAACTCAATTGAGAAAAAGCTATTTTCAAAACAGTAGGAAATTCTGTGGTGGTTTTACGTACCCTTGCCCCTTCCGTGGTGTGATGATGGTCTGATTCTGAAATGGTGGCAACCTGATTCTCAGTTCCCCTCTTTGGACCAGAGGGAGCAGAGCAGACTGTATCTGTAAATTATCGTGCATGTCTCTTCTAACCTGTCTGGAGCATATCTGAAGGACAGGCTCACTTGCTCATCTTTGTCTCACATAACTAGAAGCACAGATGGAAAAAGCAGCAGGTGCTGTTGCAAATTACCCAAATGTGATCAACAGATGAATGGATAAACAAAATGTGGTCTATACATACAATGGAATACTATTCAGCCTTAAAAAAGGAATGAAATTCTGATACATGTTACAACTTGAATGAACCTTGAAAAAGTTATGCTCATTGAAATAAGCCAGACCCAAAAGGATAGATATTGTATGATTCATCTTATGTGAGGTATGTAGAACAGGCAAATTCATAGATACAAAAAGTCTAGAGGAGAATACCAGGAGCTGGGGAAAGTTAATTTTTGGCTAAGAATTAAAAGCATCAGGAGTTTGTTGAAGGAGATTACATTTTTGTTTTAAAGAAATAACTCTCAATTGAAGGATTCACTGCCCACATGTCAACATAAAGAAGTTCATAGGTCTGTTCCCCAGCAAATTGATAAAAAATATTAAGGAAAAAAATCCTCAAAACTCTCTGGAAATGTTTCTAAGCGCATAGAACAAAATAAGAAACATTTATTGAACAAAACCTACTAAAACTTGGTTAGATTAGTAAGAGTCTGTAGTGTGGCATGTGAACCACAATCCTGTTTCTCCCTACATCCTCCTGCCCCCAACTAAGCATGATGAAAACTTTACTCCAGAGTTGTGCAGCCAGGAACACTTAATTGGGCTCCGATTCTCAATCAACTGTTTTTAAAATTGTGGGGGGTCTCTTTCTAAGCCAAATCAGCCAATGTTCACATTGATACTCAATATAATCAGCCCATATACCTGTAATGTTTTGTTTATTGCCTCTATTCAACCATCTCCAGTTTATAATTTGGGCCATTTAACTTTCAAATCTTGTATGAAACTGAAACATTATTTACCCACCTATGGTCTCATATTTAAGTTTTTTGAATGCCTAAATTATAATTCATCAAGATAAGAGGATTTTCTTAACTTATAGTAGACATATCTGTATTATCATTTCCTCCCTTTTTTTGCTTTGATTTTCTCAAACCATTGTTTTAACATGGTTCTCTATTAAACTCTTTCATTTTTATGATATTTTTCCTAAATACAAATCATTTGAGATGTTCATATCATTGACACTCTTCGTAGGCTCATGTCAAACTTTCATATTTGTTTTTCTCTGTATGACTTTCCTTCAAATTATCATTATTCCTTTAAAATTTGAGCTTACTCTAGAGCTTCATTAATAGCCACACTGGTTCTTTAGACATATACATTTCATTGTCACTAAGGATGATTTGTAATAGTATCATTTGATAATTTATCTAAATAACTCCAAACCCAGAATTTATATAGCATTTATGAAAAGTCTTTAAAACTCTTCCTTGATGAATTTATGGTACCCAACAGATGATACTCTTCATCCTCCTCCATCACAAATGTTAGATACAGAAGAAATGATTATTTGCTTCTCATGGTACCATCATTTCCTTCTTTTCTGTGTAGTCCAGTTTAGTGCATTTAAGGAGCGCTGCTTAGGCCCATAGGATGTATTTGACATCAAGCTGCATAACAGATACTCTCTTCCAAATTAACTCTGAAGTTTCTTAATCCATTCTTTCTTTATTTCATCATTCTTTTTCTTTTTCTTTTTTGTTCTTGAGTCTCCTGGCTTCACATCCTCTCAATTTTTATACTATTTCCATTCTTCCACCATTTTGTCCATTCCTCAGTAGTATCCAATTTTCTTGACTATGATAAATATGTATTACTTCAATTATTAATAAAAATAGCAAAAGTTATTAACCTTATATGTGTCAGATGTGTGAAAAAAATCACATACATTATCACTCTTTTTATAGCATGATTATTAACTGTATTGGTTAATACATTCCTAGGTTTCTTCGTCTCTGAGGGCCTTCCACCAATAAAATGCCCTTGTAATTCTATCTTGCTCAAAAATAAGCATTCATGTAATCAAGGCTATGACATCATTAATCAAGACATCCTTGTGGTTAAAAAATCAGATCCAGAAAAGAGAGCAGCTGGCCTCATCACTTTTTATTCCGAGAGACAAAATTAGTCTTTTGGAATTCATTTTCCACACAGTTACATCAAACTTTTACCAAATATTCTGGAATAGTCTTTAATTTGTGGAACAAAGTGAAGCAAATATTTTTTTAAAATGTTCTTTTTTTATCATTTGTTTAAAACTTCATGATGATAGTTGTTATATTTTAGTTACTTCGGTCTCTCAAATGAGCCCAGTGAAGAAAGTTTAGGTGTAGTGTTATAAAAATATATTTTTATTTGGCTTTCAAGAATTTAAAAAAAGAGTGCAATGAAGCAATTCATTCTTCTACTGGGCCCACAGCTCCCTGAATTAGATGCCTGTAGAAATTAACATTTCACCCGCTTCTGACTGCTGTTCACAAATTAAGATCTTATGCCTTTCCATATAGGGATGGACACCCTCTACTGTGTCGCTGAATTTCTTCTGTACCAAGCGTGAATCAACAAAAGTGATTTTGCATGTGATATTATTATACCTTATGCAACCACTGTTTTGTTTCTCACGCTTTCTAGAAGAGTAAAAAAAATGTATTTGTAAAATATTTTTACAAACCAGGTAAGGTTACGTCATTTAGCTGTTCTATTTCTTCTTATCAGAATTGGGTAAGAATCATATTCCCTAGTTGTTTGGCTTTGGGAAATTTACTTAACCACTCTAAAACACTTGGTTTTCCTCACCTTTAAAATGGGAACAGTGATAATAGGCTTTATTGGGCAGCTGTGAGGATAAAATTACGTGAATGCAAACTGTCTGACAAGTCTCTTGTTCTAGCATAACGTAATTACGCAAAATCTAGGCCATGATAATTGTTAATTATTGTCAATATTGTTCAGAACAATAAATCAATTAGTTATTTCCAACAACAGATCCCTTTTTTAGTTATAAGTAAAAATATTAGAAAGGAAGCTCAAGATCTATTTAAATCTTCAGGTCACCCTAGAAGGCTAGTTACAAAGTCCGTATTAGTTACTCACATGTTGCTAGAAATAGCTATACTTCCCAAACAGGGTACTCTTCTTTGTAAATATGGGAATTCCAATTCCCTTTGTTCTGAGGATAGCAAAACAGCATATTGCAAGGAAGCCTTAATATTTTTCTTCTTTTTAGTTTCCCATTGAGACGATGATAAATGTTTGAATTGCTCACCTGGAAAGATTTTCTTTGAGAAGAAAGTGCTGGGGTCATTTGGAAAGTCACTTGATACTATGCTAGAAACAGAATAGCTTTTCTCTTGGGTTGGCTATCAATAGATGAAATAGCTTTTTCTCTCTGCTTGCCTCATCCCCCGCCCCCTTCACTCACGCCCTTTATAATATTCCACAAAAGCATTGCTCAACTGCATCTTGTCTGACAGCAAAGGTACATAAAATGCCCATTTTGTTTAAATGAATGGCAGTAACCTTTTGCTACACTAACTACTACTGCACCACAGGAAACAGCATGGGCTCAACTGGTACTCTTTCAGCTCGTGCTGTCTTACAGGTGGGATAAATCACAGGCCCCTTTAATCTTTTAATCAACTGACATGAGATCCCTGTGCTGTATTCAAGAAGGTTCTTTACTTGTTTGAGACACCTAATGTTTCTAAAGTTCTCTACTCGCTAACATTGATAAACAACACGTTTTCTTAAAGTAAAGAAACAAAAATGGCCAATAGCATGGTCTTGAATCCTGCAACGTTATCCTGTCTTTAGAAACAGTTTCAATGACTATTTAATCTTTGACATTAATACATTCATTTACAAAATGTTTATTAATTTTTAATAAGTATCAATCCTATGTTGAGTGCTGGGGATTGAAGAATGAGCAAAAAATAATCACCCTGCCTTTATTGACCTATCACTTTAGTTCTTCATTTCCCCTGGTATATAAAATAACATATTTATATATGTATTTTTACTAGATATATATTTTACATATATTTACTATTTTTGATTTAGCAGAAAAATTAATCAAGTCACATAAATCCTCCTTCCTAGAAAATTCATACCACTATTTTATTCCTAAATGACATACACACTCAACATGTACAGAGTGGCCGGGGCAACATTTAAATATCAAAACTGACAATATACAAACAATACATGAGAAGAGGTAGACAAACTCACCAATGCACAACACCAAGGATCATACAGGAAATAGTCAAATTAGTGAATTCGTACAATCGCCAGTTTAAAGTCTAGTGTTTTTACTTTGGATTTACCCAGAAGCATATTCTGAGACAAGTATTGCAGTGCAAAGAGTTTGTTTGGGAGGGTCTCAGGAAATACATGTAAGGGAAAGTGGAAATGAGACTGGAAGAAGAAGACAGACAATAAATTGTTAACAGTCAAGCCAGTGGCTCTGTGGATAAAAGAAGCTTACTCTACTGGGGAACTCAACCCTGGCATCCAGTGAGGAACATCTGGCTCCGAATTATCTCACCTGTGGGGCAAAGGAGCTGAGGGTATAAAGACTTCCATTTGTTACTGGTTGAGAGCTGCTCCTCAGGGATGCTAACTCCCTGCTACTTTGAGCTTACTGCAATGATGGATAAGACGGCTTCAAAATCCAGAGGAATTCTTCAGGCAAAAAACATGTAGGTACTGGTAGTTGGAGGTCTGCCCAGCATGGACTGAAGAGGTAAGGTCGAGGTAATGCAGTAATCCGTGAAATAGAGAAAAGAGCGGGGAACAACAGCAACAAAAACAAAAGGAGGCAACGTATGTGAGTGATACATAACTGGATTACTATCCCACAACTTCTGAGAAGTTATAATTATTCCTATCCTCCCTTAATCCCCCAGACTAATTAGGTGCTCATTCTGGGATCTCCCATAGCACTTTATACTTCCTTAATCATACTTTATCAACCTTTATTTTTATTCATTATTTTTTTACTGTCTACATCCTTTTGTGTAGAATAAGCTCTATGAACACAGGCACAATATGCTTAATGCCATATCCCAGTAATTAACAGAATGCCTACCTCAGAGTGAGTTCTTTGTAAATACTTGATGAATAAAGGGTCAATAATACTAAATATATTTTTCAATGACATTCGAGAGAAAAAAGAGGATATGTTTTTATAATAAAATGTAAGTTTATGGACTGCATTTAAAATGGCTTTAAATAATGTTCATACATTGTAAGAACTCAACAGAAATAGCATTTGTTGCTCTTTTTTTCCATACGTAGCCCATACTCACTTCGTGGAAATAATTGTAGGGCTTTATAATTTCACTTAAATTATTTACAGTTTAATCAATTCACTGGTATTTTTAGAAGGTTGCTAATAGTTTATCAGGGTGAGTATAGGATTTGATTGGTGTTATGATCTGATAGCATTTGCTTTTGATCTAAATTTCTTTTCAAACTCAGCCGAGAATGTTTCTATGCTGGCAAGAACAAAAGTCCTGAACAGCAAATGTATTATGATGTTCATGTGATGTTACTTTGAAGAAAGAATAAACTCTCAGGAAAAGTAAAGGGAGTCAGCAGAGCGCTTAATTAGCACTTAGGCAAACCTTTCTAAAAGAATGTTTAATAGCCCCGATGATATATAACATTGATTCCTTTCTAAAATGTTTCAAAGTGCTTTGATTTGGTAAAGTATCTAAATAAATGCTTTCAGGTTTAGGGAAAAAAAAAATATCCTCTCTGGGTGATCCAGTATACTGTATTTTTTGATATGCCAGCTTTTTAGGGTTGTGAGAAACAGTGAATTAGTTTGCTTAGCTGTAAGGGGTAGAAATATGGAGAGGAGAAAAAAACTCAGGACTTTAGATTATATCTATATTTATCGATATTTATCTCTATCTATCTCTCTCTCTATATATATAGTGCCTTCCTCTTGGAAAACTTTACAGATTTGCCTTCCTTGATAAAGGAGAAGCTCTCAGAGCTTTCTTAACTAAATTTGACAATTAAACAGATAACTACTGAAAGTAACAGAAAGTTTCTCATTTTATACACCAACTTTAAAAATCTGACATTTTAGACAACATTTTTGTTTTTCCATGGTTTCTTAAATGGAGAATTATGATGTAAGGCAATCTTCAATGTCAAAAGACAATACAGTTAATGGCAGGACAGATTCAAAACTTGTTGTTCCCACTCTGTCCCATGGCCTTGTAACAGCAATAATTTGTACCTTTATATGAGCCAAAATGTATACTAAAGTTTGCTCAAATCCAAACCTGGAAGGTCTGGTACATGAATTTGAGAACCTTATCTATGCTTGTTTATTCAACTTTTTCATTTCAGTGTCTCAAGGGCAACTGAATGTTTCCAATTTCCCTTAAATTCTAATTTTCTTGTGTTCAGTGTCCTACTGAAAGGCACCAACATCTATATAATTGTGCCAAAGCTCAACTTAGGAGATACAATGACATCCTTCTCTCCTTATCCCACCTTCAGTCCAATACTTGTTCCTATTGCTGGTCTCTTACATTTCTCCTGGATCTGACCACTTTCCTCCATCCTAACAGCCAGCCACCAAAATAAGCCAAAGACTTACAGAACTGTGGCTCAGGAAGAGCAGCATACGAAAGAAAACAAACTGAGGATCTTGTGGATTTTCATTATCTCCCCACATCACTTTTAACGTGACCAAATCTAGTCTTAAAAGTCTAACATTATAGTTTTATGTACACATTTATAGTATAAATATTCTTATTTATATTTATTTGTATATAATATAGTTTTATATACATTTATGTTCACATAAGTATAATGTTAAACTATTTTATAGTTTTATATATACTTACATTTATATGTGTATATATTATATAGTTTTACATACATTTATATTTACATATAAGTATAGTGTTATTCAAACTCTACTTTTTTAATGAAAATAATGCTTCAAAGATAATTCAGAATTAAGAAACTGTACAACTTAGTGAATTCCCATAGCAACTCAAATAAAACTTGTCAGTCTTATGAGATCATTAACTAAAATGTACCTTAGGCCAGACAGCAAATGAATGACAGGTTAAACTCTCTCTGGCTTCCTCGTTGGCAGTTCGATTGCTCACCTATGTAGTTGCCATAGATCATTGATTAGGAGGAACCGAACTCATTGCTAACTCTGGAATATCAAAGAGGAGAAATTAATCAAATTCTACAGACCCGCAAAGATTGTCAGAAGACCAATGACTTCTCCTGGACTGTTAGCAATAGACTTGTTTTGAATGAATTAAATTGATGAGTTGAGGGATAAGTAGGATGCTGTTAAATATCTTCAAGGTGGTTTTACTAAAGTCTCAATAAGAATCAACTCTTCTATGTCAAAGCTGAAGCATTTTAGCTTTTAAATGTCTAAATTGGCTGACTCATGACCACCCTGACTTATCATAGATCAGTTATTTCAATAGCCACTCGATGAGCACTGCCAATTATGGCAGAGTGAAGCCTATAATTATGGATCAGTGTCACACCCGACCGTGGCAAAAGGGAAATTATAACTTGTACTTGCTGTTAAAAAATAATAATAATTAAATGGTTCTCATATTACATTTTAAAAGTTTTCCTTTGACTTTTGATAAAAATGTTAACAAATAATTTAATGTGTAAGTTTAAGACTAGGATCAGCATCAATATTATTCAGATGAACACATATTTGTAGCTTTTACATGAGCACATACTTTTTATTTCTGTAAATGTCCTAATAGTTTGTAATATTATTTTAGCAAAAATTACTTTATAAATAAATTTGCATTGTCACATATATTACATAAACACACATATTTAGGAGAATGATATGGTTTTTGTTTTTGCTTTTGTTTGAATGTATGAATATAACTTAGTCATTGGTACTGTTGATAACTTTGAGTAAAAAATTAATTTATTTTCCTAGTACAGGAAATGGTATTTTATATTTTCCTTGAATTTAGAATTCATTCTTTTACTTTAGAAACTCAGACTCTTTTCTTTACATGTTGCATATAATTTGTTTTTTCCTTTCTATGGTTACAAGGGATTGTTTTCTCAGACATCACTTTTACTCCCTGATAAAAAAGCAAAGATGGAGCATAATTTCAACTGTCAAGGGACACATTCTTATTACATACTTGTATTTTCTCCCATATGTTACTTCCCTCTAAGATTCTTATAAAGAAATCCTATGGAAAGTGGAAGAAAAATGTCAAATGGAATATCTTGATCTCATCTGGCTTTAGTGAACTTTAAAAAACCATAAATCAACGTATCTTTTGCTCCCACTTTAGCTCTATGCTTGAGTCATTTTATTTTGTGTGCATGTAACCTCATACTTAACAAATGCTCCCTCAGACCCACAGGCAGCTCTTTATGATAACAATATATATGCTGTGTTCTGAGAAAAATGTAAGTGGATAATGGGGTTACATACGTAAGACTTCTGTAATCTAGGCATTTAAAAAAATTGTTAAATCATTTGAAGTAGGACTAAATACAAGAAATAAAAGTACAACTAGTCAGTTTGAAAGTATAGGTTTTCATGAAGTAATATAAATTTATCATCAGATATATAAATGTATCAGAATCATAACTGCAGAAAGTTTTGAAATTCTTAACCCGTTCATTTGCTACATAGTTCTTGGGCACTTACTATTTGTTACTGTGCTAAGCTTGGAATGTGTAGTGGTGCACAAGACTTTTCTCTTCCTTATAGAGTTTACAGTGTGTTTGATGGAGCAAAATAAATACATGAGTATAATACAGTTTTAGAAAGGCCGTGTCCTTCGTTTATTACAATAATAATAGTCATTGAACCACTATGTGGATGGTTATATGACACAAGTTGAAGCAATCTGATTTCTTCCCTGAGATAGTTCTAACTAGAGTTATTTTGGGGGAAATTCTTCTTTGCTTTTCTGCTCATGCAGCTTAAATATTTGCCCCAGATCTGTCAGTGACCATGCTCCACATGTGAATGAATGAAAAAGTTATCCAGAGAGAAAATCCACAAAGATGCTAAAGGGTCTCTGATTCTTTTAACTCTCTTTGATTTGAAGCCTTTAAATACATCATCCCTCACCATCAAGCTTATTCACATTTTTTTTCAGGGGTCGATATGGTTAATGACTATGACTATGATTAGTCAATATGCCTAGTATGCCTACGTGCTTACTCTTATAGCAGTGTTAGTAGTCAATATTATACAATATGGTGACTTTTCTCCAGAAGTGCTTATATAGACATTTAGATGGCAAACAACATTTGGATTAATCTCATATTGGAATTTTGGCAGGTGGGGATGAGAGTGAAAGAAAATAATGAAATCGAATTAAAAGTATTAGGCAAAGAATGAGAAACCATGGTAGATCGCACATTTCTCGGTGATTCCTCTACGCTAATTTATACATTTCGGGCTCCTATTCCTCCCAAATTGAATCGTTAGGCTATTCAGAACTTCTACAATAGGACTAACAAACTGCCTTTTTTTCTTTTTTCTCAAACATGTTTCCTAATACTCCTCTGTCACCTCACCCCAACAAAAACCTGGTTCTGCCTTGGGAATACAACTTCCCCTAAAGCCCTTTCACATGGATGTTGATCATCCTCTAAAAAGAAAGGAGGAGACTCCAGCTGGTATTTTTATTACCACACATCAATTAAAATTATCAAGGCCAGAACCACGAATAGATACCTTCAATGGGGTACTTCATTGGTGTTAGGCACTGTTCTACATTCATATCATGTCTTATCTCATCTAATGCTGAAAGCAATCCTTGAGAGAGGCTCTAGTTTTATTTGCATTTTACAGATGATAAAAAGTAGGCCCCACATGACTATTTAACTTCTTCAAAGTGACACAGCTAGAACAGCTTTTTGCAAACCATTGACTTCTGCATCAGAAATCCTGTGAATGTAGTTTAAAATGTTGATTTATGAGAACCCATCCCTGACCCGCTCTCCAGGACTCTCTGGGGTTGGGAGTCTCAAGAATCTGAATTTTCAAGAAAATCTCCAGATGGTATGAATGCATTCCAGTGAGCTTAGTAAGTTCAAATGATGGGATTTTAACACAGGTACTCAAGAAATCTGAAATTAGGCATCCTTAATGCTATTATAATACAAAAATAATATATATATATATTTTTTTTTTTAGGAAGATTAGCCCTGAGCTAACATCTGCAGCCTATCCTCCTCTTTTTGCTGAGGAAGACTGGCCCTGAGCTAACATCCATGCACATCTTCCTCTACTTTATATGTGGGCCGCCTACCACAGCACAGCTTGCCAAGTGGTGCCATGTCAGAACCCGGGATCCTAACTGGTGAACCGCGGAGCCACCGAAGCAGTTAACATGCACACTTAACTGCTGTGCCACCAGCCTGGTCCCCAGAATAATATCTTTTAAGGTAAGTGTCATTGGTTTGGGTGATTGGATCTCAAGAGACTTAATTCAGATATTTAATGATATTTGTTGATCTTTTATATGTTAAATATAATTGAAGTAACTAAAAAGATACATTATGATGTATGTAATTTTTTAAAAATTTATTTTACATTAAGTTACCATTATATTTCTGGTCCATTTGAGATATTCCTTCTCCAGAGTATTTAATGGAAAATTTTCTTAAACATAGTTATTATTAAAATTGGAGAAAATCTGAAAATGTGTTGTAAGTTGTTGAACATAATATTGAAGGCATAGGCATGACTTCTTGAAATATTTAAATTGTAGTATACTTTCAATAGTGTCCTCAAAAATGTCTCATTTGTTTCCACAATTGATGGATTTTGAGTGCTCACGAGATTTTGTAAAAAGTTGATGCTTACTGTTTGGACGTTAAACCAATCTTTCCCACTGCATATGATTCAATGTAGGCTATAGAAATTATACTTGGCTATACCTAATTTTGTTTCAAAATTCATGTTGTGAATTTTCCATATAACATGAGCTATATATTTAAGCATAATATTTTCTCTTTTTCAAATCATGGTGATAAAAATGTACTTAAAATGAAGAGTTTTTGTCTTTATGGTTCAGTCAGTTTGATGAATATCAATAACTACTTTGAGCTAAGTGACACAGTAATTTCCTAGAGCTATTTCAGTGACCAGCGCAAGAGCAATGCCCCATCTAATTTGTTCCTTTTACACTCTTATAGAAAGAAAAACCAGAAACCTAATTTTCTTGTAATTATGTCTAAAATAACGGTAAAAAAGATCAGAGCAAGGACTTCTCCTACAAATTATGTTAATGAATTCAGGGCATACAATTGCTTAGAGACTTCTAATTTTTTCCTTGACATGTTAGTTTGCTTTTTTGCTATTTCCCAATTTTTGTCTTTGCTTAGTAGATGCAGGTGGTAAGTTGGTTAAGTGTAAGAATAAGAACAAAACATTAGAAAGCTTGGAAAGGAAGCCTTTGATGGTAAAGATGAGATCATGCTTATAGAGCATAATTTAGTATTCATTTATGAATCACCCCATTTCTTCTTAGCCTCCAACCATCGCAGACATCTGTTTTATCCTTTTCTTATGCTGGAATAAGATAATTGAAACATCATATACCAGCCATTCCTCATAGGCTTAAAGAATTTTATTTCTTATCCTCTAGTGAGTGCTGATGACAAACTGTCAGAAGCTCTAGGGCAATTACCCCGGCAGCTCTGGCAAAGGAAAGGAACATCGCTCCTCAATAGCGGATTGTTTCTGAATGAATGCCTTGTATTAGATGATCCCCAGTCTCAGCAGGATTTTCAAAGAGATTATTGACTTGCTGCCCCAATGTCTCAGGCCAACAACTTGTAAATCGTATGACAGAAACCACGGGAAGTTGATTTCTTTGGACAGAAAGAAAAAGAATTCAGATTCCCTTAAAGAAGATAGAAACTCCAATTATTGATTTTTTGAGAGAGAAAAAATTAATAGGGGTTTCTTGCCTCCTATCCAGGTAAATCTCAAGACTTCAGCTGGCTAAAAGTTTTCTTACCTTTAAAATCCAAAATGTAGCACAGAGTATGTTGTTAGCTTTCACTCCAAAAAGTTAAACCTGTATTTATTTTTATTAATTTGATTTTGATGATTACTTATGCATTATTTTTAAGAAAAAACAACTTGTGGATACATTCAGGGAAATTTTGCTGGTATCGTTCTGAAATCCAAATCAGTGTTTATTATTATTATTTTATTATCATTATTATTATTATTATTTTTACCAGGTTCAATTCTCTAATTGTTTTTCTGAGGAGATATTTTGGCATTAATAACTGAAACAGATATGTACATATTATGCTCTGTTATTGGGTAATTTGATAGTCTATTGGCTAATTTTGAATTGTTTGTGGTAGGTAACTACAATTTTAAGTAAGACAAATACTCATCTATCCCATGGCTGCCTGTCTCTCTCCACTTGACAGCATACCCTCTAAAATCCTCTCATTATTCTATGCACCTTGATCCTCATTTTCCACCATTAGTGCCCAAATATCAATCACCTTGGAGCTATTAACAAACAAGTCCCCTGCTCTGTCACAGATGGCAAAGAGATCAGTTACGAACACAGTAAAATATCATTGTAAATCCTTTTGCCATTTGTACATTTCACAGAAAAGGAAATCCAAAAGGGGAATCTGCAGTTAATGTTGTACATACTACTGAAGCCCGTGACCCCTCTGTGCCTCCACAATGTGCATGCTCTATCTTTCTGATATATGGTGAACTCATTACAAAATTTTTCTATTTCCTCTTCCTCCTTCTTCCATTTCTCAAATCTTCTAATCTTTTACCTTAGCTATCAAGATTTGGTTTATATGTATATTTTAAATTGACACCATTTAATGTCATCTGAGATACATAAAAAATTGAACATAGATTTAATTTTATAAACTTAAATTTTCTATTAGCTATGTTAAACCTGTATTATTTGTTGAGTACTCTTTTGCTTATTTTGGTGAACTATAAACAAAAACAACAAACAGCCTTTTTCCTAAGCTTTATCAGTTTACATATCTATCTCTATTACTCCTATTTTTCTCCTTCCTAAAGAAAAAAAATCATAATGAAACATCACTAATAAATAGAAGCATAAATGCATGATCTACTGGACTCATAATGCCTAATGCATTCCATTTTAGAACATGCTTACCAAAGGACCCTATTCATTTTTCGTATTGCTTTATAGAATCCAAAGCATTATATAATTACAAAGCAGACTGTTATTTCTATACACATACATATTTAATATTCAAAGTTTTGGTTCTGTTGTATAAAATGTTATTATTGGAATTCCCAATACAATTTTAAACTGAATTAACTGCTAACATTTAAAACTCAGCTGATTTTTACATAAAATTTAGATTTCATCTTGTCTTAAAACATTAGAAAGTCTGGCTACTCTAGGCTCACATTTTGACATGGCATTAGTTTTCTTTTGCTAAATGTTGACTGCTCTCTTTGGTTGAGTATTGTACTTTCTGATGAAGCACATTGATTTCTATTGTCATCCTAAACTGTAAACATTTCCATTTTAGACCAAAGCTAATTCCTCTTGTCATCTATTTCAGGATTCCTTCCTAGAGCAGCAAGGAAAAATTTCAGGGAAAATAATTCATTTCATCGTGGTTCATTTTTTTCATCGTTTGACTAATTTAATTAGAGGTATGCCTTTCACTAAACCCATGCCCTGTCTGAATAAGAAAAACCAGGTGAACAGTAGCTAGCGTCAAACATGTGAAAGAGTATCATCTGAAATTAGGATTAATTTATTTTGTGGAGTTCCAGAAATGAGAACACAGACTGATGGGAACAAAAGTATTTTCTAAGTATCGGAAGGCATTTATGTTAGTATGTCTTAGCTAGGTTTTGCTGCATAACAAATCACCCCTAAATTTAGTGGCCTAAAACAACCACCTTTTATTTAGCTCACTGGTCAGTTGGTTGGCTCAACAGAGCTCCACTGGGATCATTCATGCAGCCTCAGTCATTTTTCTGGTGGTTGGTAGGCTTTTGGCCAGAGTAACAAGGGTGACTTATCTCTCATCATCTAGCAGGCTTTTCCATGCACTGATTCTAGAGTTCCCACAGCAAGAAGATGGAAAGGGGCAAGATCTCTTGAGTCCTGGGCTTAAAACTTGGTACATCACAAAGCAATTTCTAAGACCAGCCCAGATTCAATGGGTAGGATAATAGATTCCATCTCTTGATGGGTTGCAAGCTGAAAATCATTGTGGTTATTCTTGCTGTCTACCAAGTGGCAATGAAAAGTTCCCAGTTTGCCAAAAGAAGTGCCTTTCAACAGCAGATGCAACACCTGGGAAAATTTTTTCTCAGATGAAGTTGCACATGTGGTTAGCAACTTCTGCCTTGCTCAGCAGCAAAAACTTCTCTCCATTTTCATAACTGTTTCATAGATTTTTAATTAATTTTCCAATTTTTTAAAAATTATTTTATTGAGGTCATATTGGGTTATAACATTGTGTAAATTTCAAGTGTACATTACTGTGTATCAGTTTCTATATAGGCTGCACCTTGTTCACCAATAGTCTAGTTTTTGTCCATCACCACACGTATGTGCCCCTTTACCCCTTTTGCCCTCCCCTTACCCACTTCCCCCAGGGTAACCACTAATCTGTTCTCCTTCTCCATGTGTTTTTTATTTTCCACATGTTAGTGAAAGCATACTGTGTTTGTCTTCCTCTGTCTGGCTTATTTCCCCTAACATAATACCCTCAAGGTCCATCCATATTGTCAAAAACAGCATGATTTTGTCTTTTTTATGGCTTAATAGTATTCCAGCATATATATACACCACATCTTCTTTGTCCCTTCATCCATTGATGGGCACATGGGTTGCTTCCACATCTTGGCTATTGTGAATAATGCTGCAATAAACATAGGGGTGCTTAAATTTCTTTGTTAATTCTCCAGTTTTTGTTTTTCCTTTGAAAAATTCAGTCAAGTTTACTATTCCTGGTAATATAATATGAATATGGAGATAATATAAAAACATAAGATCTAACTGTCATTACTGAGAGTACAACCAGCCTTTTCGGCCTACTCCTCTGAGTCTTTTTCCTATTCAATGCAAGATTTTTTATAACAGGAAGATTTGTTTTAATTTTTTGCCCCTGATGCTTTGACTCTTTGCATGCAGCACTTCAAATTGCCTAGAGGTTGGCAGGAAAACACCATACACAAACCACACAGTGCCTGCTTATTTTTCAAAGCACACACAAAGTTAACAGAAGCTAGATGTGTACATAGAGCAGAAGCAGAGGCAGCATGTTGTGACATATCTTTTCCTAGGCTCCTTGATATTAAAAAAAGTGTGCAGCTACTTATTACAGTCTCTGAGTAGGAATAGTTCTGCCAAACTTGAGAAAATATCCTATTGGAAGCTATTGTTTCTATACTCGGTTACTTTTTTTTTTTTAAAGATTTTATTTCTTCCTTCCCCTCCCCAAAGCCCCCGGTACATTGTTGTACATTCTTAGCTGTGGGTTACACTCAGTTTTATATCAAATTTCCAGAAACTTTTAAATCTATGCCCTTCCTTTAAAGGAAATGTTTCTCTGAAGATCCTGTTTCCCTGAAGTTCAGTCTTTCATTCTGATCCAATATATGTTTTTGAATTATTATAAAGATTAGTTTGGTCCAAGAATATCATCATAAATCTATTTCCCTTATATTCCCCTTTGACAAATTTAAGACTTATAAATTAATAGCTTCATTTTGAGCACCTCCGTACTGTAGTACCACATGCCCAGGTCACTGCATAGCATATCTCCTTTCACATAACTACCCTATACACCCAGTATTAACTAATTTATTTTCCTCTTGTATTATATTATATTTCTCTTAATTTCCTTCTTGTATTATTTTCCACAAGTTTCTCCTTTAGCCACCATCTTCCTAACCACAAAGTCCAAACCTTAATTTGACTTCTCTTTTTCATTATGGTTTTACATCCAAGTTACTTATAAATCCTGATATTCCAGTCCTCAAATCTGTCTGTCTATCCTGTGTTCTATTTTTATCTGCTCAAAAGGCTACCCAGCTAGTCCCTAAACTCCTCTTCTGGCAAATTCCTCCGAGTCTAAATGTGTACATAATATGTAAATATATATATAATATATATGTGTATATAAATGTGTATATATAAACACATTATATATATATATATGTATATAATCTGTATAACTACACTGAATTTATTGAAACAAAATGCTGGTACTTCTATTCTCCTGCTAAAAAAAAAAAAAAAGAAAAGAAAAAGAAAAGAATGCCCAGATTCATTAGACTAACATAAAAGATCCTCTAAGCCAAAATTCAGTTTGACTTGCCTAATATTTCCCATTGTGCTGTTCAACATATGCACAATGCATTCCCAAATTCCTTTTGCTTGCTTTTTCTGTTTCCTTTCCTAGAATTTCTTTCGCTCCCTTTCGTCATAGCCAAATCATACACTTTCTCCACGGTCTACTTCCAAATGCTGTCTATGTGAACTGTTTAATAAACTTTCCTATTTCTCTCAATGCACTCATCTAGTCCATCTATACTTCAACATTACTGATCATTTTTAACGTGGTTATAACTTACTTGTGCGTATAACTCACTTCCTACATTAGCTAACTGTCTGGTTCAACTTTACTTCTCCACAATAGGGAGTGTGCGTAACAGGCACGCAGGTACGGTATTAATTCAATGAGTAGTGATAGAATTATTTAACGGAGTCAAGATCCCACATCAGCCTATTTACTTCTCCCTGTATCCAGTCTATAGTATACTCTCTTTAAAGACAAAAATTATTTTATTTTATTAATTTATTCTGTGTGTGTATGTGGCATCCACTACACGGCAAGTGGTCTGCCTTCTGATAGGTGCTCAGTGAATATTTGTGTAATCACTGAAATACCCCAATCTCTCAACTACCTCCTTATAATGAAATATAGCGAGCTGAACACCCCATTATTGATGTTTTTACTAGCGTGAGACCATGTGAGATGAGTATTCTCTACAGTGAGAAATCTATTCTGGTTGATTAGGACAAGATTTCATTAGAATTTTGGTTGCCACACATATTGCTAATTTATTTTCAAATTTTAAACAGCTAAAGTAGATGTGTGCAGGTGTCTGTGCGTGTGTGTGTGCGTGTGTATAAATAACTGTTAAGGAAGATGATCTCAACATTTTTCAAATGGTTACTGTTTTCAGACTAAAAGTAGAATTCTGGAGGTATCTCAATTTTATTTTGTAGTTTTTATTCCATCCTGTTGAGAATTATGTGTTTATGATATTTTCACAACTGTTTCAGTTTATGTCATAATTAAATTTGAAAAGCATACTTTCTATTTCTTCATTCAAGAGAAATAGAACAGGACAGGTTCTAGGATAGTTACTAGACAAAATAAGCCAGGCTGACGCTGATGTTTGAATACCATTTGAATGCCATAATTCACTATACCCAGTTTGCTTAACTGTACTAACAAAACTAAAAATTATCACTCTCTTGCCTTACTCAATGTTATAATAACTACAAAAATATCAGGCAAACCAAACATCAGGCAATACTCTTTGAAACTGTCTAACTGGTATCTTTGTTTACTAATATGTCTGCAAATTGATCAATTAAATTAATTATTGTAGGAAGCAGATTAAGCATTTCATATAAATGTACCTATCCCCAAATATTTTCAGTATTATTTTTTAATATGAGAATAGTTTCTTTTTGTTAAATTAAAACACACACACACACAGAGTTTGTCACAAGATGGCCAAGAAGAAAGAGAATAGGAAAAAAAAATCACATTGTCAATAGTAAATGTAATATCTCTCAGATAACTATGCACATCTTATAAAATTTGTGTAGTTGAATATCGTCTGAAAGAAAGTGCAAAACTGAGCTTAGTTTTCTTATCTTGATATAAACAATCATGCTGGATCTTATGCTCAACTTAATATCACTAATGTGCAAAGTAATATGGATTTTTTTTTCTGAAATTAAATCAGTGAATGTTTATCAAAAGGGAACACAGAAATGTAGATGGAAAAACTACCTTTTAAATGAAATGCATTTCATAATATATGTCAGCCCTAAGGTTGATTTATGCTTTTTAGACATTCATTTGTTATTGCACAGAAATGAAACAGTATAAAGTAGTTATAAAGATCAATCTGCATCTTAAAACATCTTACACTTTTATTTCTCTTTGCAAGACAATGCAACACTTTTCACATCTTTTAATAGTATTATCTAAACTGCTGGATCAGAGAAAATTCCAAATGTTGCTTTTCTACTTTGTATGCCTCATTGATGTGCTCACGTGTTGTGTTTGTTCTTCATCTGAAACTCTGCAAAAGGAGGACTGGGAAAAAAAAAAAGTCCACCGTATTCATATAACTCAATTAATGTTAAGATTTCCAGAATCTTTTTTAACAAAACACCATCTGGGTCACCCATTAGAAGTGTCCAAACACATAATAATAATAAAGTTTCTCTTAGGAAGTGATTCGTTCACAAGAAATGAATACAGACTATACTTTGAAAATACAAACTTTTCTACAGTTTCTAAGAAGTTACCTTCTGGTCCACATATAATATGAATTTTAGAAGGAGGAAGAATGGGAGAAAAACCAAAAAAATATATTCTAGGACAATGATTTGAACTTTTTAACATCAATGCCAAGAAGCCTTTGTTTACTTGAAAACTCGCTTCTGATTTTTGGAATTAACTGTCTTAACATTGAAATTTCAGACAAAACTGCTCTTATGTGGTCAGCAAAAGTGACCTTTTAAATAAGGTCACCTTTTCTTTTCTTGGAGAAAATAATATTCCAAAGCAACCTGTGATTTGTGAATATGTTCAATGGAGAATTGACCTTACATGCTATAGATGTCTTCCAGTGCCTAGTACATTTGATTTGTGAAGCACGGACATAGTTTAGGGTTAGTTTTTATTTTCTCTATTTCTACTCTACTCTTCAAGGACTTTCTGTTTACTGTTGTTTGCTATCTACAGTTATGGTTTGATTTTGAATTTGCAGCATTGTGGCTGCCATTTTAAATTTTTTCCTTTGTGTTTTCTTGTTCAGGTACAAGCACATGATCTCTATTTTTCCCCATGTTTTTGGATACACCGGATGATAAATAGCATATAATGGTATTCACATAACATTGAAAACATCATCAGATTTCTGAATAATAAATACATGATTGCCTATGTTTGCCAAGCAAATATTTGAAAGAGAAAACAGCATGGTAAACCTACTAAAAATAAACATATATGCACACTAAAGAAAGAAAGAGAGAATTCAAATATGAGATTTGAACGTAAATGCAGAGAAAAGAAATAAAGAAAGCAACTCAATTTTTTTGAAAGAAAGTGTTCTAGATTGAGAAACACTCAGATTTTCACAGATAAGTTAAAAACAAAAGTCGGCATGTTAAGTTAAATAGTTCTTTCGTAGTTCTTACTACAATTTTAATTTCTACTCTGACTCCATAGTCACTTTGAAGTTTGCTTTTAATGTTTAAATGTATGGATTTCTCCTAAATATCCTTTGTAACTGAATATAAACTTTATTGACTTGTAGTCAGATAATGTGTTCTGAATATTATTAATTTTTTGAAAAAGATTTAATCTAGTTTTCTTCCCACAATGTGGTCAGTTTTCCTAAAAGTTCAAAAAATGCTTGGGGGAAAATATTGATTCCACATTTATTTAGTATTATGTCCTATATGTGTCTTTTTTTTCTTTTTTTAAGGAAGATTAGCCCTGAGCTAACATCTGCTGCCAATTCTCCTCTTTTTGCTGAGGAAGACTGACCCTGAGCTAACATCCATGCCCATCTTCCTCTACTATGTATGTGGGCCGCCTACCACAGCATGGCTTGATAAGAGGTGCCATGTCCGCACCCGGGATCCGAACCAGCGAACCTTGGGCCACCAAAGTGGAACATATGTTCTTAACTGCTGAGCCACAGGGCAGGTCCTATGTGTGTCTTTTAGATCAAGCTTATTTATACACTTTACTCTCCTCTGCTTTTATGAGTTTTGTGTGTTTATTTCATTTGCTTAATCAATTACCAAAAGATTAATTTTTAAATCTCATACAATTGTAGTCAGTTTAAAGAAAATTTATTAACCAATGAATGCTTACTTTATGTATTTTGAGACTGTATGTTGCAGTAAATGTGATAATTATTATACCTTTCCAGGGAATTGTATATTTTATTGATAAACAATGATGAATTTACTTCATACGACTAGGCATTGAGAGAGATTTTCTCTTGGAATATTGAGGATATCATTTCTTTCATCTCTACTATATCATTGCCATTTTCTTGTAGAAGACGTGTTTTTCCTCTTGCTTTGGCTCTATTATTTTCTTTCTGTGTTTGGTGATGTACATGTCCTCTGGATACATTTAGTTGTGAAAATTCTTAAAATCATTCTTGCTTGGAATTTGTTAAAATTCTTGGATCTCAAGACTAGGGGCCTGAAAAATTGTCAGTCCTAAGCTCTTTGATTATTGACACTTTCCTCTTCTCTCTCATCTCCTTCTGGATCTTTGTTTTGAGCAGTCGATAGTCTCACTCCATCTTTCACGTATCTTATCTTATTTTTGCCTTCTTTTTGGATCTCTCTAGGCTGCATTCTGGATGTCAAAGACTGCAACACCTACTGAATAGCTGGGACCAGATACCTGAATTTATTATTTCTTTAATTAGAGTTATGCCGGACAAGTAAAATCTCACTGAGAAAGCAAAGTGTGGAGGTTCTGGAAAGCATTTGGGAGAAGCTATGTTGGCTACAGAGATGAGAGGAGGTTGCCGTCAGCATAGAAGGATGTTCAGTGGATTGAGTACCTTGTAGATTTGCTGATCCTTAAAGGATGTGGCTGTCATTGATTGGTTGAACTTTCAGAAGCATGATCATTGAAACAAATAGATACTGATTGATTTGAGAGATTTAAAATCAGTTCTGGAATTTACCTGATGTTACAACTACAAACAATCAGTACCTTCCTGGGAGTATGAGGACCTTATGACAATCATGGATAATTACTCCTGATATGTCACCTGTGGTTCACTGATCTTCTCTTCAACTGTGATTAATATGCTGTTTATTCCATACGTTGAATTTGTAATTATTCCAATTATATTTTTCATATCCAGTAATTATGTTTGCTTTTTTCACATTTAATTTTCACCTGTTCATCTTTGACATTTTAATTTTATTCTTTACACGTACTACATGCAGATATTTTTGTTCTATGTGAAACAATTTCGTTATCTTAATCTTTCACGAGTCTGTTCACTTTCTGATTTTTGACCTTAAGCTTCTTGTTTTTCTTGGAAATTTATCTGAGGTAATACTTTAAAGCATGTTTTGAAGTAAAGTTCTGCCAGGGGGGTTTACATAACTTATTAAAGTAGCCCAAAGATGACCCTGACTGAAATCATTTTAAATTCAATTCTTTATCTGAGATTTATTTTTTAATTACACAAGAAACATTGATTAAGAATGCAAATACGATAGTGAAAATTTGTAGTTATAAATTCTCAGGATCCTTTTCTTTGCCTTAACACAGTTCCAGGTTTTAGATAAGTTTGTTTGTTGTCCTTCTGGGAATATTGGGGTTTATTTCTCATACCCCATGGTTGCTATGTGAACTTTCGAATTCTCACTATTACATGGGGTTCCTGTAATATTCCCCAGCTTCAGTAGATGTTAGCTCTGTCTAGTGTTTCCTTTGTCTAATGCAGTTGCCCAGAGTTCAACAGAAACTTACAGTGTTTAAGCTGGTTTTGATACTTTCTACCAGCCAAGAATCACAATTTCACTTATTTTAGATTCTTGGAAGTTTCTTTACATTTGCAACAGCCTAACAATGCATATGTTTGTGTCTATACCTATCTTTAGATTTATGTCAACCTCTCTACATATAGACATACCAACATGGATATAGGTAAATGTAGACATATACATATATACACACATAGAACATATATATTTATATCTATTTTTAAATATATAAATACTTATTTAAAATTTCATCTTCATTTTTGTCTGTTATATCTCTTTCTTGTCTTTTAATATTTATTACTAATACCATAGCACCTAATATTTGGTGACTGCCTAATGTGTCCTAGCTTGATGCTAAGCAGTTAAGTACATTATCTTATTCAATACTCAAAACAGTTCTTTTAAGAAGATACTATTGTGATCTCCATTTTTAAATGAAGGAAATTAAGTTTTAGGAAGTTGAAAATCTGAAAGATCCCACATCAGATCATTTTCAGAGCTGAAAGTTGGACTCAGTGTATCATCCACATAAGTTCTAATAATTAAGCATGGTATATTTTGATTTTTAAATAATATGCTATTTTAATAATTAGATCAGTAAAGTACTTCTGTATAGCTGACATAAGAATCAAGGACCATGCGTCCTGTTGACAGAATTCCGTATGTTTCAGAATATGATTTAGTATGAATCTCCCTGTACCACAGTGGTTCTAACTATAAATGAGGAAGCAAATATGTGTACATTCTTTCATAGGTAAATTGGGGATTTATTTGTTAATTGGCTTTGAGATCCTAGTATTAAAGGTTTAAGTACTATCTTTATTAAGGATAAAACCTAATTAAAGTCTTAATCTCAAATAATCTTAGTATTGAAGTATGTCTCCTAAATTTATGTAATGGCTAATTGAGATAAACTGCCTCTTTACAGTCACGCACCCCTCTCCTGTCACCTTTTCCCTTCTATGATTTTCATTCCAATTTCTGTCATCAGTCAGTGGCAGACTCCTTATTCTTTGGGTGGAATATCACAAATAAAGTTTCCAATATTTGGATAAATAATGACTATATTTTATTTCCAATGGGTACAATGTGCCTATGTCATAAGGATTCCTCTAGCAAAACTCAGAAATCCTAGTCTAATGAATAGTTGAACTGTGGAGGAGAAAGAGCGTATAGTTTCATTTGAGAAATTATCATTGGTATAGAGAAATCAAAACAATCCATAACATGGTTCCAGATATACTCTGGTCTTTCACTACACTGCTGTTTAACACATGTGAGTTTGGAGAGTGATACAGATTTGGTACTGGCCTTGATCTAGATGAAGAAATTAAAATCTACATACTAGGCTTTTCTCTTTTCTCAAAGAAGTTCAACTGACTGTGGAAAAGCACCCATTTTCTAGACAAGGGCTATGTCACTTAAGGTATTGTACAATTGCAGAAGTCTAAATTAAAGTGTCTCTCTAATGCACTTTTATTAAATAAGATAATTAGTAAAGAATGTATTATAAATATTACCAAAAGGAAATACCCACTATATATACATATATGCATGTATTTATCCCAGTTTCATTGTAGCAAAAAAAAAAAAAAAAAAACTCTATCAATTTTGTTTCCATCCTTCTGATAAAAATGGAGTTCCAAAATCAAAACTTATAGACCAACATTTATGAAAGACTGACAAGATATCTATATTATATAATATTGTAGATATTAAGAAAACAAAAATACATTACCCTTGCTTCCAGTGTTCTTGTCACCTAATTTGGGAAAGTGTTAAATGAATATATAAACTCTTATACAAAGATTTTCTTTTTAAGTAAAGACTGTGATAACATCGTTGAAGCCTTGGAGGTTGAAGAACAGACACAACATTTCAGTCTGTGATGTTCTGTCAATACTATTTACGGCAAAAGGGAATTCGAGCTTGAGATTTAAAAATGGCTAGGATTTTTGCATACTACTCTGTTCTAGTCCTGGAATTAAAGGCTCCCTCTTAGAAATTAAGTTCTCCAGTGGACTCCTAGAACTTTCGTCTGGGTGTCCTTCTATATTGTAGGGCACATCAGCTCTAGTGGGCATTCCTCTTCTGAATGTACCCTTAAGATATATTTTCTGAATGGTTGATTTTCACCAATATTTTATATTTCATTTGTAGGCTTTCTCTGATGAGCTTTTCTGGTGTTTATATCCTGTCCCTGGAAGCCAATGATTCAAATTCTCATTTAGACTCAGAACACGGATATATGAGTCTAATTGGCTATTGGATCTATCTACAAGATTTTCTCACACATGTCAAGTCAACATATTTAATGAAAAAAACCTGAAATATTTATTAGAAGAAGTAAAATCTTTGTGTTCTTTGGTTCGTTATCTTGTCATTGACATTACTATCATCCACTTTCTTTCCCATATGAGAAAACTGAGATCTGCTCTGTCCTCATCCCTCCACCTCCATTCTCCATGTCCAATTGATCACCAAGTTTTATTGATTAAATGCCCTTCATATTTCTGAATACTTATGCCCTTCTTCATTCCCACACCCACTGACATATCTTAGCGCCTTGACATTTCCATCTGGACTGTGGTAGTTCATTGTCTTTATCTCTTTTGTGGGACCCAACCCAATATATGGCTGCCCTCAGTGCTTTTGCTAATGTGATGTTTCTAATATAGAGATGTTTGTATTATCTGCCTGTGTAAAATTCTTCAAAAACACTCCATCACCTGTGGGATTTTCATGATTTGTCTCCAACTGCCTATAGTTTACCCCTCTTTAGTTTCTTGAGTGTATCTGTCTGCATTATCTGTCCATTTCCTTATGGTTTTTAGCCCCCCTTGCAAATATTCCCTATGACCTGCGACCTTTGAAAAATTATAATTTATTCTTTGTCAGATTAAGCATGCATTCCACTGTTAGTTCCTCTCAATATTTTTGCTTAGACTGTAGTTTTCAATTAGACCTTAGATATGATGGGATTATAGAATTTATCTGTTTGCATGTCCTTCACTATGTGCTTGTGGCACTGAGAATATGCTTTTTTTTCTATGCCAAACATGTAGCAAAAGTGTCTGGCACATTTTCTAAGACATACCTGAATGCCAAACATGTAGCTAAGTATTTATCATCTACTCACTGAATTAATTTGTTAATCAATTGATGATACTGAAAGTGACTACATTAAATAGTCCATAGACTACAGGGCAATACAGGTAAATTTTACAGGTAAAAACTAAACTTGGATTTGGGCTGAGGCAAACCCCAGATACTGGAGAAGCTGAATCAATTGCTAAAGGTGACCTGAAAATGCTTCAGACACTAGGCAAAGTTATCAGAATGGTAAGATCAAACAGTTCTCCGGGAGTTATACCTGGTAGGTTAGTGGAAGCTAGAACAGGGAAAGAGGTCTGATATGGAAAGCCACAGAAATGCCCAGATGAGAGTTTGGATCCTCCTATCCATGTTTAGCATGACTAACCTGCAGCCAGATGCTGAATAGTTTAGCTAGGGCTGATCACTGCAAGCTCTATCATGTATCCACATAAATAGATGGAATTGAGAAAACCTCTCTTGACACTGGAGTGGGAAAAGTAATGACGTGTGTGTGGCTGCTGGTTGTGGGGCCAGGCAGAAGAAGCAATGCTTATTAGGAGATCAGATTTTTGAATTGGGCTAAAAAAGGGTAAAGTTTACTTCAAGTTAGAGATCTTACCCACACATGGGTCTCATTCCTGGGTGTTCCAATTAAGAAGAGACTTTATTAGGCACTGGGTTCTAGTTAGGAAAAAACTAGGTACATTCCTTTACCCATACACTTTCTGTCAACATGGAAAAGATAGTCAATAATACATTAACATACATTGGTCTAGTTTTAATTCCAAAAATGATTATAATTAAAGACTGGAAAAAATACCACTGTATTATGAGAAATAATGATAAAAGATGTCTAATTAATATGGAAGATTAAGGAGGTATAAGAAAGGAATATTCATACTGAAATCTAAGAACAAATACTCAGATGAAAGAGGAGAGATGGATGCTAGTGCAAAGGATAGATAGTGTTCTGAGATGGAAAAAAAGCTGAGGGATCTACAGAAACTCAGTGCAGGTGGAATGTTGAAGGCTATGGCATGGGCTGCATTAGATACAGCTAGAAGAGTAGGCAGGGGTCAGTGAGGTATGGCCCCTGATCATAAGCCATGCCACATCTATGCATCTTTCTTCCTTATATTCATTTTTCTCAAAACTTTAAATCAGTGAATGATTCTCTTCTATTTAGAAATTCTTTGATTGAATATACTACACAAAATGTATATGTATGAACCACTGGGACTTTTGGCCAACATGGTAGCAGACGGGAAAAGGGCCAGGGATAAGGGACTAAAGTAAACTCACATGAACTACAGTTTCATAATGGATTAAGCCACTGTTACCCACAAAAACCAGAGGGAGAAGCTCTCTGTCTCTTAAGCTTTATCCTCTATTCAGATATTTAGAAGTTTGCATATGTAAATACTCCTACATATGTATTTAATCTTTATTTATTTGAAATAAATTTATTGGAACTGTAGTCGTCCCTTCAAGCCTAAGCATTGAACCCCTGGATTATCATTCAGCCCATATTTTCCTAAATCTGGGACAGCTCCTCTTCAACTAGGATAGTGTGTAGGCCTTGCTCAAACCCAAAAACAATAGAATTAAGTCAAAACTCTTGCAGGGCATCTAGCCTAATTCTCTTAATTCACAAAAGAGGAAACTGAAACCTTAAAGTAATCATATCTCCAAGCGCCTTGGAAAGTAAAGATCAGATTAAACACACATGCCCAATTTTTGCAGTGGATAAAACTTTCCAGGAGGACAAGAAAGGAAAATAGAATGAGAAGTTGAGATACACTATGATAAAAACACTGAAGTCATAAAAGTTTTCTTTTCATCCTAACATCCACTGTGGGATAAATTCTTGTTTTCTGTTGGGCTAGGTTGAGGACTTTACCTTGAGTTTGGAGAACTTTTCAGACTTTATTATATGTACCTTGATTGAGCTCCTAAATCATAATCCTTTCTTTTCTTCTGATCACCAATAAATTTGATTACTTTTCTTTTTTCTGGAGTACTGGGACCTTGTTAATAGCTACATTTATTATGTAGCTAGAATTCACCTTGTAAGTAAAAAAGGATGATAATTTACTACTAATTAAAAGAAACTTTGTTAATAAATAATGAAATTTTTGCTGCTAATTGCTAGAAACAAGACTATCAAAAGTTGCTCACACCTCTTTGTTGATGAATTTCTCTGCATGCAATTATAGCTATTTACAGTCAGATGCTAAACCTCTCAACCTAATGATGCTGTTTATTACAGAAAGTCATTTAATAAGTAGATGTTAACTGTGTCCCTGACACAAAAAACTTCACAAGAAAAAATTATTCTTTTGCTGTTCTTGACCACTGAAGTACTTTCTGCTCAAGTAATTAACATGACCCTATCCAAATTAAGATGGCTACTTGAAGAATTTTTATTTTGCTGATGAGTATAAATTCTACATTATTTAATATGTAAAATTCCATGCATGTGTTGTCTTATGGCTAAGTTTAGTATTGTTCTGTTTCGTACTTAACACAATATATTTATTAAAGTGCCTTTTAAATGGATATGCAAAAGCATTTTAAACTTGGTGTGCCAAAGCAGGAGAAGTCATTATTTAAAGCACTATGACAATGAACATTATAACTCTAAAAGCTTTGTATTAGTTTTAAAGTGTAGTAGAATTACAAACACACATGCACGTAAAATATGATTGAGCTGCAAAGAAGTATCATTAAAAAGGTAAACACAATGGTACAGCAAAAGATCATGTATAAATCCAGCCTTGGTGTATGTACTTTTGACTTTTTATGTTTGAGTGTTTGGCTCATATGGATATCTGTTTTTAGAAGTTGCTATAATAATGCATTAACTGAAAGTGTTAGTGAAATATGATAAATATACCATATATTGTTTTCCAAAAAAACACTAATGTTTTTGGGTACATAGCAAAATGAAAATATAGATTGTAGGTAGATATAGATAGATCAATGACAGGTAGATAGATTGATGATCAACAGATGATAGACAGATGGATGATCAACAGACAGACTGATGGATGATTGGCAGACAGACAGATGGAGATAGATAGAGGATAGATAGATGGAAGATAGAATATGAAAGATAGATAAATGAAGAATAGATGGTAAATGGAGGATAGATCATAGATGGAGGATAGATAGATGACAGATAGAAAGATGATAGACGATAGATGATAGAGTGACTGTTAGATGATAGAAGGTAGATGATGGAGGATAGATAGATGATGGAGAATAGAAAGATGAAAGATAGATGACAGATGGATAGATGAGAAATAGATGACAGATGACAGAAAGACAGATGACAGGTGAGAGATGAGAGAGGACAGATGACAGATGATAGATGACAGATAGATAGATGATAGAGGATGGATGGAGAGAGGAGGAATGGATAGATAGGAGATGGATGGATGGATAGATAGATAGATAGAATCTAACGCTTCTCACCAAAAGATTGCCTCATTCAGCTATCCAATAGTTAAAAGACTGTTGTCTCCCCAGTTCCATAATTGAATCTTCATTTATTACGGTATTTCTCTGTTACCTGCTGACTCTTGCAAGGAAACTGAATTGCCCCATATTCCTTGTCCACCTGAGTTGGAAGGGACCACTTTCTTTACTTAGTTTTCATAATAATTAGAGAAAATCTTGTGCTCTAATTCCTCAAAGTTCAGGCTTTAAGCATAAACTTCATTATTTGTATATCAAAATCTGTGGCTAGATTTTTTCTGAGGTACCAAAATTGGTGTCAGGCTGTGATTCCAGGAAGTACACCTCTCTTCAACAAAGTTCTTTCAGTGTCTGCTACACCAAGGCTTGATTTCTTTCATCTTCCTCTTTGGGATGAAATCTGTATTGTGATGTTAATGGAGATATTTCCATCAGAGAACAGCAGTAAAATTCAATATGCATAATATGGAATAGATTTCCTGATAGGCAAGGGTGACTTCTGATTTCACGTTAGCTAACATTCTTCTTTAAGATTATACATTGAGATTTTTTCAGTTTACTATTGTAGGTGGAGATGAACAGAAAACTATAACACCTGCATCTTTAGTAGATTAAGCCAGACCTCTCAGACTACTAGCTGGTAGTCTACATTTTTTCCTTCCTATTCCAGTTAAGCATAGAGTAGAATATTCTGTTCTCTCTTGTCTTCCCTCTAACAGATTTATTGTCCCAGCAAGTATAATTCAGTGAATGTTTCTTCTCTAAGATTTAGGACCCCAACATTTCAGAATCTTGAACTACTAGGACAGTGAATGACATCTTCTCTAGAAGATGTAAGCATAAAAATATTGCTTTCAACACGTAGACTATAATAAAAGAAATGATAATAATTTCTAGGCTATTACAGCAGATGCCAAGTTCATTTCCTTGACTACTCTAACACCTCTTCTATCAGTTTCAGACTTTAATGTATGTACGACAAAGATATTGCTTCTAGCACAGCTTCATCCTGCTCAAAAGTATTACTGATCCCCATTGCTTGCCAAGGATATTTAGAAGTGCTTAATTTATCACTCAAGGTACCTCCAATGGTGCAATCTTAGCTAATACTAGAAAGCATGATTTTTATGCAATCTGCACAGAAGCATGTTTGTGTCCAGTAATATGAAACAATTTAGTACTACCGGAAGGAACATCAAAAAAGAGAGTTTAATGAGCTCGGTGATAGTGTTAAGATTTCTACAGAGGAAATAATTAAAACATGAGTAGTAGACTGGCGTGTCAGAGAAGTCTGGGGAAAGACATTGACTAAAACGTTACGACAAAATCTAGGGACTGAATCTCAAAATGAGAATGACTTGAAATTTCAAAAGGAGAGAGATGGGTAAAGACAAAAAGAAGATTCTGTGGTCAGAGAAAACAGTTTAGAAGCTGATAATTTCAACATGTCAATTCCTAATAGAGACAATACATGGTACAACTTTATGAGTGGTTAAATGGAAATGAAGATAAAGATTATTTGAGTTTAAATTGTCAAGTAACTGTAAGGTGAGGATACTGTAATGATCCTCTAAGAAAATATAGATGCTATTAACTTGAAGAGATGTAGTTCAAATTTAATGGGTTAAACGTAAATAATGACAATGAAACCCTAGATACAAAGTTCATGGAAGGAACGAGGTAGAAGTGAGAAATGAGAGCTCTGTGCAATCTAATTTTAACTTCTCATTTGAATGCTCAGGTTTATCGAGCTGAGGTTACATCTCAATCAACTCTTATGTTGTACTTAATCAAATATGAAAACATTAGAAATCATACATCTTTTACGAAAAACAAATTGAAGCTTTCTTTTAATCTCTCCATGGATTCTTTTTGAAAGAAATTGTGATAGTTGTGACTCTTCTCTGGGAAATGACAGAATATATACTAATATTCAGGTTTCTATCTGAAAAAGGACAAGTGTGACTATAATTGTTGAAATTAAAGAGATTACAAAGGATGTGCTGTGTGCATATATGTGCATGTGCATACATGTATGTCTTAGAAGAGTAAACAACAGGGTTTAATTTAAGTAGAAGATTAGAGTGAGAAAATAGGAATTTAGTAACCTATTTTATATATTTGCACACAATTTATAAATAATTTTTTGAATAAAATTATATTTATAAATTCCAAAGCAAAAACAATAGTATTTATACCAAAAATTATGGATGGTTGTAGGTGAATATCTATTTCACTCCCCAAAAGATCAAAAACAAAAGAAATTGGTATAAAATAAAATAAATAAGAAAAAGTCAAGCATAGACTTTTGCAGCATTTCTGTAGATGATATTTTGTGTCCTAAAAAATCAAGTAAAAGAAGCTTAATGTAAGACTGACCACTACTTCTTGCCAATAGTCTAGGCTCCTTGCTTAGCAGAGTTTCTGTTTTTAGAGTCCTTGAACACCTCTGGATGGTGTTAAGCATATCCTTAAAACTGAGTGGGAAAATGCATCTATACGTTTACTGTACTTACACTAAAATTTATCATTTCCATCAATGATGTATGTGTGAAATAACATAATATACCTGGAATGTAATATAGCAATACTTGGAATTTTGCCTACAATAGAATTTATGGATATTTTTCTGAGCATATTATACTTGTTGAAGACACTTTAAAATAAATTTAGACTCACAATTACTTAAAAATTCCAGCAGTTATTTGATACTCTCCTAGATTATTTTGTTGAATGAGTTAATAGATAATGAGTTATTAGTTAATGATGAATTAATTGATGTGTCAGGTTGGATTCCTTGGGAGGCAGATATCGGAAGAGAATTAAGAGTACAAAAAAATTATTAGAGGAAATGCCTGTGAAGAGAGAAAAGCAAAAGTAGGGAGATTAGGCTGTGATACTGATCTAAAACTTGTGAAAGGAGACAAGGAAGGAAGGAGGAATGGTAGGAAGAGCCTCAGACTGCAGGGCACCTCTAAGAAAGTCTGGGCCATGAGAAGACCCATGAGAAACCACAGTGCAAGGATTGCTGTTGGAGGAATCTCATGTTGGGTAGGCTTCTCCCAAATGTATACCTCTGCTGTGATCAGTTATTGCCTGAGAGAAGCCCAGTGGATCCTGAAGGTGAGACAACTGGAGACTCTGAGCCAATTGTGCTCCTCACAGCAGATTCTCTCCTGAATGGAGAAATCTAAGTGGTGCACTTCAATGACTTCCACAATAAATATATCACTAACTTTCCCTGTATTTTGATAATTGTATCTAAATACATTTGTTTCTTTTATAGTCCCATGAATTGCTTATCATACATCTAAAAACCTTATTCTGAGATTTCCAAAGGCTTTCCTTGACAACTGCCAAAGGGTCCATGGTTGAAAAAATGTTATGAACCCTTCACCTAGAAAAGACATAAATGGGTAGGACATCAAGCCAAATTTCATGCTGTAATATCAAGTTTCCCTAAACGTTTACTCATACATCAATCTGCTAGATAATACATTAGGTTGAATTGAATAATCTGCCTGAATCGTGTGGCTCAAAGAACTTGCATGAAATTCTCTGTTGACTTCTGCTTATAACTGTGGCCCAGATCTATTACAAGAATACCTTCTGTGAGATTTCAGGAAAATCTGTATTTGGCTCCAGAAAAAGTTATTTCAAATATGGGCATTTTTAAGAACTATTTTAGAGAGCCCCATCTCTGTTGCTGATCTCTATAAATTGTCTATTAACATAGATTATGGCATATAACATACAATAGGTCACTCAAATCCTTTCTGTGATGGCTAATTTTATGTGTCAACTTGACTGAGCCGCAGGGTACCAAGATATTTGGTTAAACATTATTCTGTGTGTCTGTGAGGGTGTTTCTGGATGAGATTAACTTTTGAACTGGTGGACTGAGTAAGGCAGATTGCTCTTCTCAATGTGGGTGGCCCTCACCCAATTAAATGTCTAAATGGAGCAAAATGGTGGAGGAATGGAGAATTTTCTCTCTCACCGACTGTCTTTGAGCTGGGACATCAGTCCTCTGCCTTTGGACTCAGACCTGGACTGGAACTTACACCGTCAGCTCTCCTGCTTCTCAACCTTTAAGACTCAGACTAGAACTATACCATTGGCTCTCCTGGGTCTCCTGCTTGCTGACTGCAGATCTTGGGACTTCTCAGCCTCCATAATTATGTGAGTCAATTTCTTATAATAAATCTCTCCCTTTCTCCATATATATATATATATAGTTATAGGGGACTATATATAGCCTGTCTATCTATCTGGAGAGAGAGAAGGGAGCCTATTTGCTCTGTTTCTCTGGAGAGCCCTAACTAATACACTTTCTTTCAGTCAGTGAGTAATAACATTTGGTGGGAAGTTCTCCTTTTGGACTTAGTAAATAGTTCATTAGATGATAGATTTGATGAAAAGCTGGGAGGGCATAACGGTATCAAAAGTGAGGAAAGAAGTCAGATTTCTCATCAACTCTGATTCACACATTTGGCCTGAGGAGTTAAAAGGACTAAAAGAACTCGAAACTTGATCTTTGTTTAAAACAGATCAGTGTTTCCTGATTTACTGACCCAATTTTCCATAGATTCCAGCAACATCTATTTTGTCACCGTGGAAGAAAAAGGCTCCAGTGCTGAGAAGTTTTGTGCTAAGGACGTGATGAATGGAATACTCAAAGGCTAGCCCTGTCACCAGCAAGATAGATTTCTCAACGAACTGTGATATTTGGGATTTGGGTGTTCTTAGGGGGAAATTGGTTGGTGAGTAGAAATTCTCAATTTCAACATTTATTTCTCAGCTCTTTTTTCAGGGAGAATGTACAAAATCATTTCACGGAAGTAGAAGAGTAATCATTTGACATAATATGAGGTTAAAGACTAAACTAAAGAAGGAACAAAGATAAAAACAGAACCTAAAAATTCTGGTTGTCTGAGTATCTTTGGAATCTTTTCTTATGATGTTTAAAGGCATATAAAAATGAAGAATATTAAATAAATAAGATTGTACAGATGATGCTGGGAAATGCCTGGGCAGTGGTATTCATCAGAGTAAATACTTAGACCCTTGCCTTTAGTCACACGGCTCTGGAGGTCACCATGCTTATTTGTCTACACCATAACCTTGAAATGAAGTAGATGAATAATCTTAGTTTGGAAGTCTCAGTGCAAGCATTTCTGGGGAGACTTCTGGGGAAGCAGTATATTGCCTCTAGGTATAATCCATCCTCTCATTATCTAGTCATTCATTTATTAATCTACTCATCAGTGTTCTAGTATCTGGAGATAGAGAGAAACAAGTATCCTGCCACTATAGAACTTGCCTAGTTCAGGGACAGACAGACTAAAAGTATATAGTCACATAAAGAAGCAAATTAACTAGAGATATATAGATAAGTGCTGTGAGGACAATGCATGCATAATGAAATAGATAATAAAGTAGGTTGCAAATTTCTAGTTTGGATGGTCAAGAATGGCTTGAGAGGTACAATTTTAGAAAAAATGTGACAGATTAAAAAGTGGACAACCATTAAAAAAACTAGGGGGAATTATTCTATGTAAATAAAATAGCATGGGTAACCATCAAGAAGGTGGAAACTCTTGGGCTGTTTTGAGAAACAACAGACAGCAGTATTGCTAGAACACTCTAAATGAGGGGAAGATTATAAGTGAACATGTTGGAGAGATTTTCAGACACCAGAACATTTAGGGCATTAATACAAGATTGTAAATATTTTGGATGTTTTTCTAAAAGCAATGGGAAGCCACTGAAGGATTGTAGTTAGTGGAGTAACTAGAGCAAGTTAATTTTAAAAGATTCCTCTGATTCTGCATGGCATCAAGGGGATTAGCACCTATTATGGTATTTAACACTGACAAGAAGCTCAATATACATTTATTGAATGAATAAATGGTTTATGAATAAATTAATTGACAGTAATAGGGGATTGAGATAGAACATGGAGATTCCCTGGAAACAATGTCCTGGCTACATTTTGATCATATTATTTTGCCAGTATGCCTCACGCACTTTCTATATACCCTACATTGAGAATTCCACAGTAACTTAAAGATAGACACAGGGGAAGAAGAGAAACAGTCAGCTGGCCAGTAAATGCTTCCAATAAGCTTTATTATTCAACAACATTGCTATTGAGGACCATGCCAAAAGTGGGCAAATAAGAATACCCCTTAACTTTTGAAGCAGTAAGAGAAAAAGCCTCCATGTTTCTGTCCAACCTGATGTCCATCTTCATCCCACATCACAATCTGGTAGTGCTTGGATACAAGAAACCCATGTGCATGTGGAGACATCAGGAGAAGTTGGAACAAACACGAGAAGCAGTAGGATTTGGAAAATAAAAGCAGAATAAAAATGTGAGCCAAGAAGAATAAAATCAATTCTCTGGGAGAAACTGGCTAAGGGTTTTCACCATTTTCTCTGGAAGAAAGAATAAAAAATCATTTATATCAGAATTGCACTCCTTATATCTTCAGTCAACTGTATAGTAAAACGAGTATTTTTTTCTCATACTGTAATTTGAATTTTCCAGTCTCAACAATTTATTCTTATAAATTTCCAAATTAAAGAACTAAAATTCTTCATCCTCTCATTGCTCCATTTGTCCAATAAAGAAATATTTGTAGCATGGTAATGCACAGCAAATGGTGTTAGGATAGAAAGTAAACTAGTGAATAGTTGTAGATGCTGCCTCTGCCATTACAAGACTTCACAGTCTAAAGTTTTATACACTGTAAGATGCAGGTTCAATATAGTGTAATCAGCGTTATGATGGAATATACACAGAGCGTAATGTCTTCATAGGGAAGTATTTTAATCCAAACATATAGGATCAAATTATTCTTCCCAGTAGAACTGACATCTAAGTTAAATCCTCAAAGATTTAGCCAAATGAAGATAGAGAGGTGAGCACTATTGACATAAATAACTTGCAGAAAACTACACTATAAACAAATAACTTTGGAAAACTAGAAAACCAGTGTCTCACAAGAATCGATAATTATGTCTGGATGGAAAAATAGCATGTACTTCGTGGGATATGATGACGGTGGAGTGAATTGTGTGGACAGAGGGAACGGATAATCCAAGTAAGGAGAGAAGAAACTTGGATAATAGGAAAAGTCCGGATTTCCCAGGGCTTGTAAACTGTATTAACCTTCCCGTCCTTTGCCTAAATGCTATGTAAAACCACAGAAAGGTTTTAATCAGCAGTGTCACATAATTAAATATAATTTTTATGAGATTACTCTGGCTGCAATGTGGAGAATTTATCAGAGAATGATAAAATTGAAGACAAAGACCAAAGACATTTAGATTCAGTGATCCCTTTTTTGACTATTCCAGTTGAAAACATCCTACCAAGAGAAGACATGTTGAAATAAACACTGCAGCACCTGATAAAATATACTAGTTGAAGAAAGCATATTTCTAATGGGGCTCCTTTTTATGCGTATCCAAGACAAAAAATTTGCATCAGTTTTAAATCACTAAATTATATTCAAGACTGGATAATACAAATACTTAAATGAAATAAAGGGCAATTTGAATATTCAAAAAGCACCTTTTCGTGCTAAATTTGTGAGTTTACCATATATTATTATTGTACACAGATATTCTCTTTCCAAACTGTAGGTTCCTTTTGAGTTCTTTTAAAAAAGTGAGATTATTCTCCTATTCCGTCCAAAAAGGAATTCACATTACAACAGCATTTACCAGGAAGCAACAGAAAAATTCAAAATAACACATAGGGAAATAAAAGAAGAAAATCACAAACATGAGAATCACTGTAAGAGGCCAAGAAATGACTCAATGCACATTTGTAATGATGTGTATAAATGTCAAGGAAAGTTTTATAAAGAAAGCTCAAGACCTCAAAATTGTGTAAAGTGGAAAGAATCATTCTTGTCTTTGCTATCCAATAGCAGGTTCTATGATTCTCCTGTACCTAGACACATGTGAGATGCATGGAAAAGAACCACTGACTTTCCCTTATGGCGTTATCTTTATCTAGCCCCTGAACCTATGATTTTAGAAAACATTGCACTATTCTTTTTCTTTGTAGCTCATATCATTTTGGTTTCAAAGTACCATCCCATAAATAGCAACATATTCAGAAAGCAACTTTTCATTATACATGATAGGTCTTTATGATGGTTGTACGCTTGACCCAATATTTCCTTTTCTAGGAGTTTTTCCTAAAACAAAGAAAAAGAAATGTTTTAACACTATGAGCAATGTTTGTTGCACAGTTATTAATAAAAGATGAATGTGAATGAAAGAAATATTCCAAAGTAAGGTATCACTAAATATATTCGTATACATCTATACAATGGACTATAAGGAAGTTTTGAAAAGTGAAGACAAAGTAATTTTAATGAAATCAAATACAACATTAAGTAAAAAAGCAAAACAAAAGCTGTGTATGAGTTTAATCTTAACTTATAAATGTGTATGCTATTTTAAAAATCTAATAAATGTTTAAACACACACATTTATACATCTCACACACACTCACTGAATTTGCATCCTAATCTATGAAACATCCTAATGGTTTTTGAGCTCTACAGATTAAGCCTAAACTGTTCTCTGCCTGCCTTATTAGTGCTTCCACTCCATGGTTTAAGATATAATACCTAGAAAGTTATTGTAGGCTTTTCATGCTTTACTCATGCATTGATATTATTTTGAAAAAGTATAAAGACATCTTAATCCTACTTTCCATGCCTGCCTACATGAGTCAACATTTATTAAAATTTTACGTCACCCGCTTCTATATTCTTTCTTTTCTGTTCTGCGCATGCCTCTCCTCTCCCTTATGCATACCTATCCTTTCTTCAGTTGTCTGAAACAAGTCATCCTTTCTGTGTCTGCTATTAATCATACTCTCCTAGTATATATATTTTTATTGAGGTATAATTAGCATATTATATTAGTTTCAGGTTTATAACATAAAACATTCAATATTTATATATATTGCAAACTGATCACCACAATGAGTCTACTAGACATTCAACCCCATACATGGTCATAATTTTTTTTTCTTGTGATGAGAACTTATAAGAAGTGCTCTCTTAGCAAATTTTAAATATGCAGTACAGTATTATTAACTTTAGTCACCCTGCTATACATTTCACTTTTAAGATAAATTTTATTATGGTTTAGAATTACAGAGTCAGATCCAGAAATCTCATTCTCCAAAGAATATAAAACCAAAGTATAGGAAAGAAGAATCATTATACTACATTACAGTTAGTGACATAGAAATTGATACCATTTGGGCCTAAACTATTCTGCTGAAAGTACAGAAAGGTTATCTAACTCCATGGTTGTGTTGCTCTTCTTGTCTTCTGAGTTCTATTGAACTAATATACACAGAAAAAACATTACTTGAGAAGGTAAAGAAATTTTTGTTTGAAGCAGGTCACTAACATCTAATCAAATTTTTGCTGTGTTGCCAAATTCTCATCATATGAAACAATTCAGGCACAAGATGCCATTATATTTACACTTAAAACTTATCTGTGTTTTTATGGATAAGATAAATGGCTCGAAAATTAAATGAGCTGGAAGTATGCGTCTAAAACCGAACACTTTTATTTCCTCTGAACTGTTTGACTGAAAAAGGTATTTCACTATCTATCTTCTCAAATACATTTGAATTTCTAAATCACTCTGTGAACTCTGCACCAAGCACTTGAAATACAAAAATATATAAGTTACAGATCTTATAATCAAGAAGACACTGTCTGGTTAGGACAACTTAGTCTCTGTTTTTGTTTTGTATTCCCAAGTTAGTCCATGTCTTAATTTTAATATAAGCTAAATTTGCTAAGTTTTCAAATTGTAGGATAATTAGCATTGAGAGTGGTATGTACAAGAACACATGAGAGAAAGCCTGCATGCATTTTTAAAAAGAACACTGTGCATGTTGAAGTTAATTTCGTATATGAAAACACACATATAAGCAGCCATACCAGTTATCTATATGTCCCTCACCCGTCTCTAGAAGTAAAGGCGTTGATGCTGTCTTATTGCTCTTTTCATATTATTTCTAAACTATAAGAAACTTGGAAGCATTTCATGTCTTTCAGTTTTCAAAACTCAATTACACCTTGTTCTTTCATGTGTTCCTTCAAATATTGCTCTCTTTCTTCTCCTGGTATTCTGACCATGCAGATCTCACAACTTTTGATACTGTTCCACATTTCTTGGATGTACTGTTCTATATTATAATTCCTTTTTTTTCCTCCTTGTGTTTCAATTTGGGACATTGCTATTGACCTATCTTAAAGTTCATTGATATTTTTTTTCCTCATTTGCTTCAGGTCTGCTGATGAGCCTGTCAAAGACATTCTTCATTTCTGTTACTTTGTTTTTCACTTCTAGTCATTGTTTTTGATTCTTTCTTGTAGTTTTCATCTCTATGCTGACATTTCCCACCTGCTTTTGCGTATTGTCTACTTTTTCCATTAGAGCCTCTGTTGGGATCCCTAAGGCCACCTCAGATTTGATGATTCACCAGAAGGACACACAGGTCCTAGAAAAACTCATGTATGCATGGTTGTTGTTTAATACAGTGAAACAATACAGATTAAATCAGCAAAGGGAAAGGGCACATGAGGAGAAGTGCAGGAGCAACCAGGCACAAGCTTCCAGGTGTCCACTCCCAGTGCAGTTGCACAGACATATCTAATTCTTCTGCAATGATGTGGAACAACACATCACATATTGCTAACCAGGAAGCTCACTCTAGCCTTGGTGTCCAGGATTATTTATTGAGGATTAGTCACACAGGCAGGTAGCACCTGTGTGACTGACCTCAGCTACTCAGACTCCAGCCTTCCCGAACAAAAACAGGCATTCACCATATTAACTATCTAACCAAACTGCTACCACTTGGTCCAAGGCCTCAGGCAAACAAAAACACTCATATCAGGCAGAAGATTCCAAGGGCTCAGAGCTCATCTCCCAGCAGCCAGTCAAGGGCCAGTTCTAAAACAGGTCTTGTCTTGGGAATGTGAGAGTCGGAACAACCCAGATCTGATGATTTCATGTTTCCCTACACAGAGTCTTTAACATATTATTTATACTTATTTTAAATTACTTGCCTAATAATTTCAACATCTGAGTCATATCTAGATCTAGTTTTACTGACTACTTTGTCTCTTCCGTCTGTGTTTTTTCTTGCTTTTTGGCATGCTTTGTAATAGTTGTATCTCTTTGGATATGCCTGACTCTCTAGATTTTGAGGGTATCAGTTTGCCCCAAAGCTTCAGTTCTCTGATGGATTCAAACATGTCATTGATCTTCAGTTATCACATATTTTTCTTGTTTTAAGGACAGGAGTAACAACTTCCAAAAATCTTTACATGTCACAAATAAAACCGGAAGCATGTTGATTTATTTCTTATAGAACAAATTAGTGGTAGTCCTAGAAACAGAGAAGGTAGCTTACTTAGAATCATAAATTGAAAAATAGTGATGAAAGGAGAATTATGAGTGCTGATGAACTGGTAGAGAAATAGATATGCAACACTGAAAATGGAATACTTCCTTTATACTAATCTTTAAGGGTTGGCTGATTTAGTTGAAAGAAAGCCTAATCAGCAAATTCAAATCAGAAAATAGCAGACTACACATTTTCAATCTTTAGAACAGATCGAGGATTGTTACTATTCAGCTACTAAATTCTTCGGGAACCAACTGACTCCAATGACATTTGTGTAAAGTGTAAATGGGTGAAAATCTATTTTTAAAAGTTAAATTTTAACCTATTATTTTTTTTTTACTTCTACACATTCTAAATTTTAACATCATTGTGTTGATTCTACTTAAAAGTATGACTTATGCATCTGTATCCACCAGTGTTGAGCAGCAGAAGTGACAGTATTGAGATGTGGACAAGAAAAGAGCTCTCTCTTTTTTTTAAACTCTTCATTGGATTAGACGGCTATTTTTCCAATTTTCTCTTTATTTTGTGGTGCCAGAAGCATTCATGTTTGTACTGAGAAGTATGTTGAGTTTTCTTGCACCTGAGGCTTCCTAGCCTAGATTAAGAATCGCTACAAAGCTCTCCCCTTAGTGACTCTGTTTTGAGCACTCCTGAGAATGGTTAAGTACTAAGTCCTCCATAGAAGAACGATGACTTATTCACATGAAATAAAATGGCAGAATTGAAATTAATTAAGAAATGACAAATGTACCTTTAAAATTTATACAGGTTGGTTATACTGTTGATCGAATTGCTTATCATATTGACTGGTGATAGTTGACAATAAGTATAATCATTAATATACTCAGTCTCCTAAATATTTTAAAATATGTAATAAAGGTAAATATGTAAGATCTACAAAGGATTATTAGGAACTTCAGTGCAACTAATAAGCATCTAATGTGCACATATGAGCAACAAACACAAACAGGGAAACGTAAGTTTATTATTTTGCTGATAGTTGATGAAGGGCTGGTAAAGCCAGGTATTATACATTTGATCTTTCCTTAGGCTAGAGTGAGCATATTCCAGAAGACTGTAAAGCTTGCTGTTTTAGCAATGTAGCTGAAGAGAATCGATCAAAGAAACTTGTTGGCATGTGTGTATATGTGTGTGTGCGCGTCCACATGCAGACACCACAAAAGGTCTAGGGAGAATTACATCATTAACAAGTAAGGTTTAAAATAAATTAAAACTTAATTAATGTTTGCATTTTTAAAAATGTTGACAATGTGTCATACTCTGTTTAATGTTGTGCTGAAACTGGCTTTAACTGGCTCACAATATCTGTTAAATTTCCAAGAATTTGCAAGCCAGTTGTTAAATTGTTGATAGCTTAAAATTGGCCGTGGTAGGAGGATTTACATAGAAATCAGCAAACAGCATAAATCAAGACTTTTTTTACCCTGAAACGTGGACTTACCGGTACACTACTACCCATTCTTTCCCTTTACCTTTTTGATTGAATAATTAGGTGACTATGAACTGAGAAGGCCTCTGTGTCACTTACTAAAGGTGAAGACAAGAGCCTAGTGAGAAATCGTTCAGTGGCCAAAATGCAACTGGCAGATGTTATTTTCTTACTGGTTCCCATGCTCTTCCACATAGGCTGAAATGTACTCCTCATGTCCCTGGGCAGTGTTGGGATTAATCTCGAGCAGGTGAATTATACATAGAATCCAGACTTTTCCTACTATCTTTTCTTTTAAGCACAATTTGTATTCTCCTACCAATGTACAAAACTAGCATTTTAAAATGTCAGATAGCCGGGAACGTTTATATCCATAAGCCACGATAGTCACTATTACAATGTAAAACAGGTAATATGAGGGGTGTTAGCTTAAAAAATAAAATAAAATATATAAGTGCAATTAAGCAGAGAAATCTCAAAGAACTAATTTGTAGAACATCATTAGACATTAGACATGAGTAAAACAAGCCAGTCAATAGCATGCCTTTCCTATACATGTGGAAAGATTAGAAATAAATTGCCATTTTGAATGTACGAATTTCAAATCAGAACTAAAGGTAAAGCTTAGCTTCCTAGACAGTAGATAGAATTTTAAAATTCTGACATTTTCATGTCAGTATCTATAAGCTGAAGCTTATAAAAATTTTCTCTATAACTGTAATTTTGAACATGTTTCATATCCAAATATATTTTTATTTGTGTTCCATGTTGTTACACACACAAGGAAATTATTTAAATTTCTCCAGAGGGCTTGTGGTCAGGAATTGCCAAATTGTTTCAATTCCTGGAACCAAAATATTGTAAACCCTGTTAATTCCTCCTGTTTGAAAACTGGTGGCTGAGTCTTTCTTCTTCTTCTCTTCCTTTTTTGTTTGTTTGTTCATTAAGATGGAATTACAGAATGATCCATTTTAGATAATCAGAAATGAGTGCTATATGTCAAAACTTGATTGGTTCTTGCAGTTGAGGGAAAGGAAAAGATCAGCGATAAGCTTCTAAAGTTATTACCTTAGAAAATCAATTATCTACTGTGAGGTAACAACAGTGAACAGCTTTCTGGAAAGATGAGAGAGAAAGCAGTGAGAGAGGATTAATGGAGCAGTTAGCACAGTATCGATTAGGCCTCAAACTAGCAAATTTAAGTCTGGATCTTGCTAAAGAGGAGCAAAAGTCACTTTGCCCAAATAACAGTTTAATAACTGTTTCATGAAAATAACTTCGAGACATTGCATCATATTATGTGGTATCCACATAAGCTGGATAAATCAGACACACAAGGGCATGCATATATACACTGACAAAGAATATAAATGAGAAACATTCCAATGGCATCATTTAATTTTATTTTTCAGATTTTTATCTTCTCTTGATAATATGCTAATTATTGGGTGAAATATTAACAAGCCCTAATGTTCACTTTTAGGAGCTTAAACAGTGCAACAGGGACAAATAGATTGTTGTATAGACTTTAAAATACTGGGATTTTGAAACCTATGCTAGGAAGTTTATTTCCAGGGGGATGAAGGAAATGATAAATTTAAAAAAACAGAAAATTTGATTCAGCTGAACATTTTACTCTGCTTAAAAAATTTCTGACAGTCCTCCTGTATTTGGGGGAGTTGTATAAATTTTGGGTTTAAATTGATTCTCATTAGTCAAAATATCAAGAATGATCCTATTAACTAAATAAAACCTTGATACTGCTGTAAGTCACTAAAATACTAAAACTAAAAGCAAATTAAAAGAAATTGATGTGCATGTGTCTGTTGGTGTGTGTGTATGAGGTACTCTTTGCAATATATATGGTAGACAAAAATCATATAAGAGACATAATAAAATCATTTGAATAAATAAAATACACAATACTCAGGAAACTGTGGTGGTCAAATTTATGGAGAGAAACAAGAGTTTATGTTTTGATATTATACTTTTAGGAACAACTTGAAACTTTTAAATCTTATATGTTTTCCATTTTAATTTAAAAATGTTAATAAAGATAAAATACAAATTAGGATTTTATTCTATTTAGGTTTTCATATGAATATACATGATGGCTTTCAAATTTTTCAAAAATATGCTGTTTTATTCCAAAGATATCTCAATCTACATCTCCCTTTTTTTTTAACCTTAATGTTCTTTTCCTTGAGCTTCACTTTCAAAATCATACTCTCATGACTTGAAGGTAGAAACAAAGAAAATTTGATTGAAGGCAAATAGTCGCATTTCACATTACATTACTATAGTGGCCGGATAGAAATAATATTTATTTTAAAATAATGTACCACTACTGATAGTTATGAGTGAGCCTGAAAAAAGGGTTGTGCCTTCTAGTACTCTACACTCTACTTTGACTTGTTTTTATTTGGAATTTCTTTGCCAATCAATAATTTTCACTCTAGCATTTTAGTTTACATGTTATCAAATAAAAAAACTAAAGCCTTCTGGATAGATATACTGCAAAGAGTTAGTATTATAGTCACATTTATGTTTGTAGAACTTAGAGACAAATTCCTATTTAATATTTGAACTATGACCTCTTCATTGATAGAGTCGTAAAGCTTTATATAAGCTAGGTCTATGATAAGTAGTTTCACCATAAACATTAGCTGTTTTAGAAGTTGTTTTTCAAATAAACCATCTGGCTACATGCTGTACAAGTATCCTAAGAGAAGAAAATATAGTTATATAGTAACAAATCAAGAAATGAATAAAGGGTTATAAGGAGTATGTTTCATGTTTTTTAAAATGCATATCTGCATAACTTGAGTTTTAGTAAGAAATTTTCCATTTTGTCTCAGCATTAAACTGATCTGATCAAAGACATATGCTATTTAAAAATTCTTAAATAACTCATTACTGAGTAGAATAAAAATCATAGAAAGCTCATTGGCAGTATTTATATTAAGCAAGTATAATTGTTCAAATGAATAGATGAATCAGCTTACCCCACGCTTAATTCATTTGCTTAATAAAAACAGATTGTATTATTCTTTGATCTACTTGATCACTAATTACAGTAGAATTAATTTCCTATGCTTGATTTATTGGAATTATAAGTTTACCTAGCATCAAGATGAACTGAATACATAGGTGAAATACAGAATATAAGAAAAAAATAATTAATTTTCAATATAAGGTGATGGCAACTCTTAGTTACCCGAAAGGAATAAAATCAAGAAAAATAAATGGTGTTGGGAAAACTGGATAGCCACATGCAAAAGAATGAAAGTAGACCATTCCCATACACCATGCACAGAAATCAACTCAAAATGGATTAAAGACTTGAATGTAAGACCCGAAACTATGAGACTTCTAGAAGAAAACAGGCAGTACGCTCTATGACATTGGTCTGAGCAGCATAGTTTCAAGTCCCATGTCTGACCGGGCAAAGGAAACAAAAGAAAAAATGAACAAAAGGGACTACATCAAACTAAAAAGCTTCTGCACAGCAAAGGAAACCATCAACAAAACGAAAAGACAACCTAACAATTGGGAGAAGATATTTGCAAACCACACATCAGATAAGGGGTTAATATCCAAAATATACAAAGAACTCATACAGCTCAACAACAATAAAACCAACAATCCAATTAGAAAATGGGCAAAAGATCTGAACGGAGATTTCTCCAAAGAAGATATACAGATGGCCAAGAGGCATATGAAAAGATGCTCAACATCATTAGCTATCAGGGAAATGCAAATCAAAATTACAATGAGGTATCACCTCACTCCAGTCAGCATGGCTATAATTAACAAGACAGGATACGACAAATGTTGGAGAGGGTGTGGAGAGAAGGGAACCCTTGTTCACTGCTGGTGGCAGTGCTGCTGGTGCAGCCACTATGGAAAGCAGTTTGGAGTATCCTCAGAAAATTAAGAATAGATCTACCATATGATCCAGCTATTCCACTGCTGGGTATTTATCCAAAGAACTTGAAGACACAAAAGCATAAAGATACTTGCACCCCTATGTTCATTGCAGCATTATACACAATAGCCAAGAACTGGAAGCAACCTAGGTGCCCATCAAGGGACGAATGGATAAAGAAGGTGTGGTATTTATACACAATAGAATACTACTCAGCCGTAAGAAATGACAAAATCCAGCCATTTGTGACAACATGGATGGACCTTGAGGGTATTATGCTGAGTGAAATAAGTCAGAGGGAGAAAGTCAAATACCGTATGATCTCACTCATAAGTAGAAGATAAAAACGACAAAAGAAAAAAAACACATAGCATTGGAGATTGGACTGGTGGTTACCTTTGGGGAAGCGGGGAGGGCAAAAGGGGTGATTAGGCTCACATGTGAGGGGATGCGCTATAATTAGCGTTTGGGTGGTGAACATGATGTAACGTATACAGAATTCGAAACATGATGTACATCCGAAAAAAATAAAAATTAAAAACAAGGGAAAAATCATATAAATGTCTAACGAAATTACAGAGTAACTCAACACTTGTATTATACTACCAGAATAACACAATTCAAAATATTTCTAATTGTCCCTAATCCAGGACCACTGCACCTTTTGAATGTGATTGCTAAGTCTTAAGCTTTACTTCCAGTAATGCTCAGATCTCAATGACAAGCTGAATTCTGTTTTGTTTTGTCTTGTTTCCCTATTCTCTTGTTTATTCATCTATTCAACAACTGTATTGAGCAGACCCTGCATTGAAATAGTGTTTTGAAAAAAGGTTTTATTATATCATTTTTTTTACAGAAAAAGAAATGCCACCTGATCACCAAAATTTATAATCTCAATATGAATTTTAGGCACCAGAAATGAAACAACATTCCTTTAGTAGTGTTCATTTAGGAGGAAACCAAAAAAAGAAAACAAAGAATGATTTTGAGTCATGTCTCCCAGTCTTAAAACATATTAATGTATTAAACAGAAGAATGAATATGAAAGTGGCAGGTTTGGATAGAGAGGGCATGATATGAAATAGGATTTGAACATAATGAGTTCAAGGTGATGGTAAAGCAACCAAATAGAAACATCATGAAGTGGAACTTTTTTTAATGACATGTTATCTGTTATGGAGTATTTCCTTTGTGAGGATTGAATACTATACATTATGCAAATATTTGTGTCTTTTTCAGTATTTGGGGTAGATTGGAAATGTACTAGCTCAGAACTGGAACGAACCTTTTCAATTGAATTTATCTGTTTAATTATGTCTCTAGCAAACAGAAAAAATGCAAAAGTATTCTTGTTAATGAAGTTTTGGGCCTATATTCCCATGTACTGGGTTTTACCACTCATTCATGCAATTGTATCTGGGTATCTGTAAAATAGGGCTAAATGTATTCTTTTAAGACAGATGGGTGGCCAAGATAATCTAATGTGTTTCCTGTATTTGCAGCTCTTTCTCCATGTTGGCAACTGCATAAATGGAGAGAAAAGATTTCTTTCCTATTAGGTCTTCATTAGTTTTTAAGTGTAACGTTTAAGAAAAGAATAAGAGTTAAACCTGATTTGGAAAATTGTATCCTCTTCTCAATTAAAACAATCTGGAGTAACAATTGAATTTGACAAATATTCATGTGTTAAATTATAATTGGACTCTCACAGATGCTCTATCAGCTCTATTAACACCAGCCATTTGCATTTTGAGAGCATGAAATAAAATACACACATAATATACAATTCAGTGTTTCATAAAGTGTCAAAACAAAGGTTCATATTTCTATGTTCTAATTAGAGATGCAAAGCAGACAATTCATATCTTTTGTTATTTCATAGCAAACACTGGTATATTTAGCACTGGGAAACATCCCAGAGAGGCTACAAATTAAATTGAATGAGAGACAAATATATGTTTACAAAAACAAGAATGGTTGCCAAATAATGCATTTCTATAGCATATTTACAACTCAAACCCCATCATATAAATGAATCCCAAGAACAAGTCTCACAAATTAAAAAACTAACAATTTTACCAACCAAATACTGATTAGTGCTTTTTAAAATATTGAACAATTTTGATAAATATTACTAAAAGAAACTTGAATTATTGCATATATATCTCTTTCTGAAAAGTTAATATTTTGCATTCAAAAGCATATAAATTAACAAATATTTTTGTTATTTTTTATTAAGTATCTTTGATTTGATTCATACAGCCAAAAAGAAAGAGATTAATAATTGTTTGTATTATGAGCATTTTAATACTAATGCTCATGAGTCACTTCCCTATGAAAGCTAAACGTGTCCTCTTAGAATATTTCAGGAATGATCTGGTCAAACTAATTCAAACTATATTATTACTTGAGTCTAGACATTTTGTCAACAATTGCTTAATCACAATGTGCATGTAATTTTAGTGATACTCTGCTATATTGAGAAGGTAAATATTAAATATTGAACAGCTAAAAAATGCAGTAGGTGTTCTCTTATAATTTTTAAATTTGTAAAAGTAAACCAAAACAAAACAAAACAAAAATCTGGCATTTTTGAAAGGAAGAAAGCATTTACCAGCAGGGCTTTGACTCAAATGAATTGATACTTGGAATATTTAAGTATTTAGGATGAAAGATCTACTTGGGAATAGTATCTATAAGAGCTATGTGATACTATTTTGCCAAGCCAAGAATTCAAAGAAGCATACTTATAGCTTGTATTCATATGAAGGAAGATGCCAAGAAAGGCAAAGTGAAGCATAAGGAAGTCATGAAGTCATGAGGAAATTGGAATTGCAAAGGGCAAAAAATGTGAACCAAGGGGAAAGCAAGCTTCTGTCAGGAATGAGGTGAAGCATGCACCAAGAAGAAGGCATAAAACCAATTATTTCAGGAGATAATAGAGCAAGAGCTACATTTCAAGGAAAGTGAATCAGTCCTGTGAACCTCTTTTGTTAACGTGTCTGTGTATCTCCTGGTTTTGCCTCAGCAGTCATTTGGCACAATATCCTCTCATTCTTTTGCTGTGAGAGTCAGTGGAAACTTCTCCTCTTCATGCTTGTTATGTGCATATTAATCATATGTCACATATGTATCATCTTATGCTAGAACTGTAGCCACGGAAGTCTAAGTGTTCTTTAGGTAAGCCTATAATTTGACCAGAGAGACTCATCATTAGGAAGTAGAAACATATTACTTGGTTATAGATTTTTAAGTGCTGAACATTCAAATATGAATGGAGGTCTAGTTTCATTCTCTTGTTTGAAGGAATCACTGGTGTATATAATAGCAACCATGTAGAATGTCGGAATCAATTTGAAATTGCTGAGTAAGGGGATTGGATCCATTTTATGGTGGGGTAATATTTTTTTTTTATTGTTTGTTTGTTTAAGTCTTTTGGAAAGAGGGTTTTGGGTGAATTGGGAAATTTGTGCTTCTAAGACAAAACTCCACCATGCTTGTTTTGAAGCCCAGGATGCGCATTAGTAACAATAGGAGAACACAAAGACCACTATAACTACCTTTTCATAAATGTGTATGCTCTGATAAATACTCCAGATCAACAAATCTCTAAGGGGGTGGAGTTTAGTACCTAGAAATACATTTTGTTCTTAGTGGTACAGTTGAAATCACTTGTGATCAATTTCTGTAGGAAGAAATACAAAAAAGGAGATAAATAGATTTAGGTCAAGTGGGAACAAGATTCCCCAGTGCTATAATGAAGTGTATTGGTTTTATGTACCAGACATTGGGGTAGACTAAACATGGAGACAATAATCAAACGGTGCTTGGGTTCTTGAAATTGTTTTTCCCCCTGAGGGTAGAGTGTGAGGAATGGCTTCTATTTAATGATGTAAGGAAGAGAATAAGCAAGAACTAATAGAAATTTAAAGTCCTACTGAAATAACAAATTTCTGAAAATTTTTACATTTAGTAGGTATACATCTCATTAAATTGGATATAACTTGACATATCACAACACATATAAAGGAGACAATCAAAGCATATGTGGCCATATTTACATTTTTTGGGGATTTAAACATAAAGTTGTCGGAGGTATAGTAAGAATAATTGCATTGGATTTTATATGATGACCCACGTTCTTGTTGTAAATGAAGTTACCTACTATTGTCTGAGTAGATTGTCCATCCCAATTTTTACAAGCAATAAAAAATAATATCCTAACACCTTTGAAACATAGTGTGCTAGTGTGAGTCTAAAGGAATATGCAAAAAAAAATTTAGTTGTTATAGGCTTCTAAAATATGCAATTTCCACTTATCTGCTTATCAGCTCAAAAATCAACATTGTGTCCATTAATCTCTTAGAAGGTTTAATTTAATTTATTAACAGCAAACTCCTGGGACGAGGTAGTACAGATATCAAATACTAGAGTAAATTGATAGTTGATCCTTATAGTAATGATATTGAAAAGGCTGTTGGTCACCAAAGACCTGGCATATTCCATTTATTTATTTGTTTATTTTGTGTGTATATGAATATGAATACATATTTATTTTTAATATATACCTATTCATTTAAAATCAGATTTTATTTTTCAGTTTTTCCAAGGCCTCTTTCTTTGTTCTATTATTATTGAAGTCTAATTGACATACAACATTACACTAGTTTCAGGTATATAACATAATGATTTAGTATTTGTATACATGGCAAAATGATGAGCACAATAAGTCTTGTTAACATCCGTCATCATATACAGTTACAGAATGCTTTTTTTCTTGTGATAAGAAGTTTTAAGATCTACTCTCTTAGCAGCTTTCAAATATGCAATACAGAATTATTAACTATAGTCACCATGTTATACTTTACATCTCCATGACTTATTTATTTTATAACTGAAAGTGTGTATTTTTTTACTTTGTTTACCCATTTTTTTCACTCCCCTAACCCCTGCCTCTGGCAACCACCAGTCTGTTTTCTATAAGTATGAAGTATTTTTGTTTTTTGTTACATGCCAGGAACTTTTTATTATTATTATTTTCTTGAGGTCATAATAGTTTATAACATTGTGAAATGTCAGTTGTACTTTATTATTTGTCCGTCACCATATATATATGTTCCCCTTTCTCCCTTATGCCCCTCCCCCAATCCCATTCCCCTCTGGTAACCTGTTCTCTTTGTCCATGTGTTTATCTTCCACAGATGAGTGAAATCATGCAGTGTTTATCTTTCTCTGTCTGGCTTATTTCACTTAACACAATACCCTCAAGGTCCATCCATGTTATTGCAAATGGGATGATTTTGTCTACTTTTATGGCTGAAAGATATTCCATTGTATATATATATATATACCACATCTTCTTTATCCAATCATCAGTCCACGCGCACTTGGGTTGCTTCCACATCTTGACTATTGTGAATAACGTCTCAATGACATAGGGGTGCATAAGTCTCTTTGAATTGTTGATTTCAAGTTCTTTGGATAAATATCCAGTAGTGAGATAGCTGGGTCATATGGTAGTTCAATTTTTAATTTTTTGAGAAATCTCCATACTGCTTTCCATAGTGGCTGCACCAGTTTACATTCCCAACGGCAGCATATGAGGATTCCCTTTTCTCTGCATCCTCTCCAACGTTTGTTGGTTTTTGTCTTGATGACTAAAGCCATTCTAAAAGGTGTAAGGTGCTATCTCGGTGTAGTTTTGATTTACATTTCTCTAATGGTTAGTGTTGTCAAACGTCTTTTCATGTGCCTATTGGCTATCTATAAATCTTCTTTGGGAAAATGTCTGGTAAGATCGTCTGCCCGTTTTTTGATTGGGTTGTTTATTTTATGTTGTCGAATTTTATGAGTTCTTAATATGTTTTGGAGATTAACCCTTTGTTGGATATAACATTTGCTAATATTTTCTGCAGCTTGGTAGGTTGTCATTATGTTTTGTTCTTGGTTTCCTTTGCCTTGCAGAAGCTCTTTAGTCTGATGAAGTCCCATTTGTTTATTTTTTCTTTTGTTTCCCTTGCCTGAGTAGACGGTGTTCAAAAAGATGTTTCTAAGACTGATGTCAGAGTGTACTGCCTATATTTTCTTCTAGGAGTTTTAAGGTTTCACGTCTTACCTTCAAGTCTTTAATCTATTTTGAGTTAATTTTTATATTGTGAAAGATAGTGGTCTATTTTCATTGTTTTGCATGTGGCTGTGAGTTTTCCCAAAATCATTTTTTAAAGAGACTTTCCTTTCTCCATTATACGTTCTTGGCTTGTTTGTCAAAGATTAGCTGTCCATAGATGTGTGGTTTTATTTCTGGGCTTTCAATTCTGTTCCCTTGATCTCTGTGTCTGTTTGTACCAGTCCCATGCTGTTTTGATTACTATAGCTTTGTAGTATATTTTGAAGTCGGGGATTGTGATGCCTCCAGCATTCTTCTTTTTTCTCAGGATTGCTTTAGCTATTCGGAGTCTTTCATTGCCCCATATGAATTTTAGAATTCATTGTTCTATTTCTGTGAAGAATGTCATTGGGATTCTGATTGGGATTACATTGAATCTGTATATTGCTTTAGGTAGTATGGACATTTTAACTATGTTTATTCTTTGAATCCATGAGCATGGAATATCTTTCCATTTCTTTATGTCATCATTGAATTTCTTTTGATAATGTCTTATAGTTTTCATTGTATAGGTCTTTCACTTCCTTGGTTAAATTTATTCCCAGATATTTTATTCTTTTTACTGCAATTGTAAATGGGATTGTATTCTTGAGTTATTGTTGTTAGTTCATTGTTATAGTATAGAAATGCAAGTGATTTTTTTAAGTTGATTTTGTACCCTGCAACTTTGCTGTAGTTGTTGATTATTTCTCATAGTTTTCCAATAGGTTCTGTAGGATTTTCTATATGTATTATCATGTCATCTGCAATGAGCTAGAGTTTCACTCCTTCCTTATAAATTTAGATACCTTTTATTTCTTTTTGTTGACTAATTGCTCTGCCCCAAACCTCCAGTACCATGTTGAATAATAGTGGCGAGAGTGGGCACTCTTGTCTTCTTCCTGTTCTCAGAGGGATGACTTTCTGTTTTTCCCCATTGAGTATGGTGTTAGCTGTGGGTCTGTAATATATGGCCTTTATTATGTTGAGGCACTTTCCTTCTATACCCATTTTGAGAGATTGTATCATAAATGGATGTTGGATATTGTCAAATGCTTTCTCAGCGTCTATTGAAATTATCATGTGGTTTTTATTCTTCTTTAATGTGGTTTATCATGTTGATTGATTTGCAGATGTTGAACCATTCCTGGATACTTGGTATTAATCCCACTTGATCATGGTGTATGATCCTTTTAATGTATTCGGTTTGCCAGTATCTTGTTGAGGATATTTACATGTATGTTCATCAGTGATATTGGCCTGTAATTTTCCTTCTTTGTGTTGTCCTTGTCTGGCCTTGTAGAGTGAGTTAGGAAGTGTTCCATCTTTTTCAATTTTTTGGAAGAGTTTGAGAAGGATAGGTATTAAATCTTCTTTGACTGTTTGGCGGAATTCTCCAGAGAAGCCATCTGGTCTTGGACTTTTATTTTGGGGGAGGTTTTTGATTACTGTTTCAATGTCTTTACTTGTGGTTGGTCTATTCAGATTCCCTATTTCTTCTTGATTCAGTTTGGGGAGGTTGTATGAGTCTAAGAATTTATTTAATTCTTCTACATTGCCCAATTTGTTGGCATATAGTTTTTCATAGTATTCTCTTATAGTCCTTTGTATTTCTTTTGTAATTTCTCCTCTTTAATTTCTAATTTTATTTATTTCAGCCTTCTCTCTTCTTTTCTTAGTGAGTCTAGCTAAGGGCTTGTTAATTTTGTTTATCTTCTCAAAGAACTGGCTCTTAGTTTCATTGATAATTCCTACTGTTTTTTGGTTTCTATGCCACTTATTTCTGCTCTAATTTTTATCATTTCCCTCCTGCTGCTGACTTTGGGCTTTGTTTGTTTTTCTTTTGCTAGTTCTGTTAGGTGTAGTTTAAGATTACTTATTTGAGATTTTTCTTGTTTGTTAAGGTTGTCCTGTGTTGCTATGAATTTCCCTCATAGGACCATTTTTGCTGCATCTCATATGAGTTGGTATGGTGCATTTTCATTTTCATTTGTCTCCAGATATTTTTTGATTTCTCCTTTAATTTCATCACTGATCCACTAGTTGTTCAGTAGCATGTTTTTCAGTCTCCACAATTTTGTCACTTTCCCAGCTTTTTTCTTGTGTTTGCCTTTTAATTTCATAGCATTATGGTTGGAAAAGATGCTTGATATGATTTCAATCTTCTTAAATTTACAGAGCCTTGCCTTGTTTCCCAATATATGATCTACCTTTGAGAATTTTCCATGTGCACTTGAGAAGAATGTGTATTATGCTGATTTTGGATGTAGTGTTCTATATATATCTATTAAGTCCCTCTGATCTAGTTTTTCATTTAATTGCATTACTTCCTTGTTGACTTTCTTTCTGGAAGATCTATCCATTGATGTAAGTGGGTTGTTGAGGTCCCTTACTATTATAGTGTTGCTGTTAATTTCTCCTTTTAGGTCTGGTAATGGTTGCTTTGTGTACTTTGGTGCTCCTGAGTTAGGTGCACATATATTTATAAATGTTATGTCCTCTTGGTGGAGTGTCCCTTTTATCATTATATACTGCCCCTCTTTGTCTCTCATTCCCATTTTTATCTTGAAGTCTAGTTTGTCGGATCTAAGTATGGCAACATCTTTTTTCTTTTGTTTTCCATTAGCTTGGAATATCCTCTTCCATCCCTTCACTCTGAGCCTGTGTGTGTCTTTAGAGTTGAGATGTGTTTCCTGGAGACAGCATAATGTTGGGTCTTGTTTTTCAATCCATTCAGCCACTCTGTGTCTTTTGATTAGATGATTCAATCCATTTACATTTAAAGTGATTATTAATATATGAGAGCTTAATACTGCCATTTTATCACTTGTTTTCTGGTTGTTCTGTATTTCCTTTGTTTCTCTTCCTGTCTATTTCTGACTGCAAATTCAGTTTGGTGTTTCTCTGTGATGGTTTTCTCAGTTTTCTCTTTATTTATCATTTGTGTCTCTGTTCTGATTTTTTTGTTTAGTGATGAATGTGAGGTTTATATAAAAGATATTGTAGATGAGATAGTTCATTTTCTGATAGCCTCTTATTTCCTTAGTTTAAGCAGCTTCCATCCCTTACCTCTTCCCCATCTAAGTTATTGTTGTCACAACTCATTCCATTTTGTGTTGTAAGTTTGTGATTAAAATGCATTGATTATAGTTATTTTTGTTGCTCTCCTTCCTTTTACCTCTAATTTTACAATTAAGTTCTTGGTACTCTGTTCTGATAAAGAGCTGCAATTTTCTGATTTTGTCTATTTATCTCCTTGCTCAAAGCTTTGTAAACCTTTTCTTTTTTCAAGTATGAAGACCTTTTTGATCGCTTATTTACGGGGTGTCTTGTGGCTATGAACTCCCTCAGCTTTTGTTTATCTAGGGAAGTTTTTATTTCTCCATTGTAAGTGAAAGTTAGCTACACTGGATAGAGTATTCATGGCTGAATGTTTTTGTCTTTCAGAATTTTGAATACATCATTGCACCCTCTCCTAGCCTGTAAGGTTTCTGCTGAGAAATCCACTGAAACACTGATAAGCTTTGCTGGTTATTTTCTTCTGCCTTGCTGCCCTTAATATTTTTTCTTTCTCACTGACTTTTGCCAGTTTTACTAATATATGCCTTGGGGAAGTCTTTTTGCTTTGATGTTACTTGAGAGTTCTATTAGCTTTGTTTACATGTAATTCCAGCTCCTTCCCCAGGTTTGGAAAGTTCTCAGCTATTATTTCTTTGAACAAGCTCTCTGCTCCTTTCTCCTTCTCTTCTCTCTCTTGAAAACCTATAATCCTTATGTTGCATTTCCTAATTGAGTTGGATATTTCTTCAAGAATTTCTTCATTTCTTTTTAGTCTTACTTCTCATTTCTTCTCCATGTGCAGCATTTCTATATTTCTGTCCTTCAAATTACTGATTCTGTCCTCCAAAATATCAACTCTATTTTTTAAAGACTCTAGGTTTTCTTTTATTTCATTTATTGTGCTTTTCATCTGCAACCCTTGTGATTTCTTTTTTATACTTTCAATCTCTTTTGTGAAGAATTCACTGTGTTTGTTAATCTTATTCCTGAGATTGTGGAACTATCTTTTTGAGTTCTTGTAACTCATTGAGTTCCTTTATGATAGCTATTTTGAATTCTGTCATTTAGGTTGTAAATTTCTGTGACTTCAGGATTGATTTCTGGGTACTTGTCATTTTCCTTCTGGTCTGGAATTTTAATATACCCCTTCATGCTATTTGATGGTATAGAATTGTGCCATTGCATAGTGGTAGTGTCTGGTTGCAGATTCCATCTGCCACCACTGGGAGAGGGCAAGAGCTGTGTCTTCTGAGCCTACTGTGACCCCTGGCAGATGTGTCTATCCATTGGAAGGTCTGCCAAAAGAGCCCATCTGCATTTGCCCAGTGGCCACTGCTGCTCTACCCACATATATGCAGGTGCTCTGGTGGGGATCCTCTGTTCTGGCCAACTGGCTGAGCTGGTGACCCAAGGTGGGAGAGAGGAGAGTGGCACTTTCTTTTGTATGTGTGATTGTGTGTATCTCCACACTGCATTCACTGTCTGCCAGTTTGAACTGCTCAGCTTGGTGTGGGCACTCCTGTGATTCTTTAACTGCCTCAGTGTGGAAGATTACCACAGGCTGGCAGGCAACTCTGAGAGCACAAGTATTCCCCCGTGAGGGGTGTCTTTTTCCCCTTCTCCTCTCAGTATCATGTGCCAGCCACCAGCGAGGTCTTGTGCCCTAGATTGCTGCCACTCAGAGAAGGAGAGGAGATATCCTTTCCTCCTTCCACTGCCTCCACAGGGTGTCCAGCTCTCCCATCTTAAGACTCATGGCTGTATGGATCTCTCAGACACCTGTCATATTGTGTGAATGTCCTCTGTTGGTTTATGAATGTCCTTTTCATTGTATCTTAGTTGGGAGAGACTAAGGGAAGAGCTCACCCCACCATGATGTTGACATTACTGACCAGCTGCAAGCTTGTTTTTCGTAGATTCTACATATAAGTGATGTCATATGGTATTTGTCTTTCTCTGTCTGATTTATTTCACTCTGCAAAATGCCCTCAAGTTTCATCCATGTTGTTGCAAATGGCAAGATTTCATTCTTTTTGTTATTTTATTTTTTTTATTATTCTTTTTCGGCTTGAAGAAGATTGGCCTGAGCTAACATCTGTTGCCAACCTTCCTCTTTTTGTTTGAGGAAGATTGTCCCTGAGCTAACATTAGTGCCAATCTTCCTCCATTTTGTGTGTGGGATGCTGCCACAGCTTGGCTTGATCAGCAGTGTGTAGGTCTGTTTCTAGGATTCAAACCCACAAACCCCAGGCTGCCAAAGTGGAACATTCGAACTTAACAACTACACTACGGGGCTGATCCCAAGATTTCATTCTTTTTTATGGCTGAATAATATTCTATTCTATATATATACCACATTTTATTTTTCCATATCCTTCCTATTGTAAATGATGCTGCCATGGACATGGGGGTGCATATATTTTTTTGAGTTAGTTTCTTCATTTTCTTTGGATAGACAACTAGAAGCAGAATTGCTCAATCATATGGTAGTTCTTTTTTTTTTTTTTTAAAGATTGGCCCCTGAGCTAACATCTGTTGTGAATCATTTTTCCCTTCTTCTCTCCCAAGCCTCCCAGTACATAGGTGTATATTGTAGTTGTAGGTCCTTCTGGTTGTACTATGTGGGACGCCACCTCAGCATGGCTGACAAGCATTGCCATGTCCATGCCCAGGATCCAAACTGGCAAAAGCCTGGGCTGCCAAAGCAGAGCACATGAACTTAACCACTTGGCTATGGGGCTGGCCCCTGGTAGTTCTCTTTTTAATATTTTCAGGAAACTCCAAACTGTTTTCCATCATGGCTGCACCCATTTACATTCTTACAAACAGTGCACAAGTGTTCTCTTTGTTTCATATCCTCACTAACCCTTGTTATTTCTAGTCTTTTTGACTACCATTTACATTCCTACCAACAGTGTACAAAAGTTCTCTTTGTATCATATCCTCACTAACACTTGTTATTCCTAGTCTTTTTGATAAAAGCCATTCTAACAGCTGTGAGGTGATATCTCATTGTGATTTTGATCTGCATTTCCCTGATGATCAGTGATGTTGAGCATCTTATCATGTACCTGTTGGCCATCTGTATATCTTCTTTGGAAAAATGTCTGTTCAGATCCTCTGCCCATTATTACATCATATTGTTTTTTGCTGTTGAGTTGTGTGAGTTCATTACATATTTTGGATATCAACTCTTTATCAGATATATGATTTGCAAAGATTTTTCCCATATAGTAAGTTGCCTTTTCATTCTGTTGATGGATTACTTTGCTGTGTCAAAGCTTTTTAATTTGATGTAATCCCACTTTTCTTTTGCTTTTGCTGCCTTTGCATTTGGTGTCAAATCCAAAAAAGTCATCACCAAGACTGATGTCAAGGAGCTTACCACCTATGTTTTCTTCTAGGAGTTTTATGTTGTCAGGCCTTATGTTCAAGTCTAATCCATTTTACTTAATTTTTGTGTTTGGTGTAAGAGAGTGGTCTAGTTTAATTCTTCTGCTTGTGGCTGTTCAGTTGTTCCAACATCATGTATTGAAGAGACTGTCATTTCTTCATTGTATAGTCTTGGCTCCTTTATTTTAAATTAACTGATCATATATATGTGGGTTCATTTTGGAGCTCTCTATTCTGTCCCACTGATTGATGTGTCTGTTTTTACCCCAATACCATACTGTTTTGATTACTATAGAGTTGCAATGTAGTTTGAAATCAGGGAGTATGATGCCTACAGATTTTTCTTTTTCATGACTGCTTTGGCTCTGGGGTCTTTTGTGGTTCCACACAAGTTTTAGGATTATTTGTTCTATTTCTATTGTAAATGGGATTGTTTTCTTAATTTCTCTTCCTGATGGTTTATTGTTAATGCATAGAAATGCAACTGATTTCTGTATGTTGATTTTTGTATCCTGAAACTTTACTGAATTCATTTTAGTTCTAACAGTTTTTTGGTAGAGTCTTTAGGGTTCTCTATATGTAATACCACGTCATCTTCAAATAGTGACAATTTACTTTCTCTTTTCCAATTTGGATGTTTTTTATCTTTTTTTGTCTAATTGCTGGCTAGGTCTTCTAATACTATGTTTAATAAAAATGGTGAGAATGGTCATCCTTGTTTTATTCCTGATCTTAGAAGAAAGCTATGATGTTAGCTATGGGCTTGTCATATATAGCCATTATTATGTTGAAGTATGTTCCTTCTATACCCACTTTGTTGACAGCTTTTATAAATGGATGTTTAATTTTGTCAAATGCTTTTTCTGCATCTACTCAGATTATCGTATGATTTTTAGCTCTCATTTTGTTAATGTGGTGTATCACATTGAATGATTTGTGGATGTTGAACTATGCTTTCATCCTTGGAGTAAATCCCACTTGATCACAGCGTATGATCCTTTGAATGTATTGTTGAATTTGGTTTGCTAATATTTTGTTTAGGATTTTACATCTGTTTATCAGGGGTATTGGCCTGCAATTTTCGTTTCTTGCAGTTTCCTTGTCTGGTTTCTGTATCAGGGTAATGCTAGCCTTGCAAAATGAGTTTGAAAATATTTCCACCTCTTTTAATTTTTGCAAGAAATTGAGAATGATTGGCTTTCTTTAAATGTTAAAATTTAACAGTAAAGCAATCTGGTCCTTCAGTTTATTTTATTGGGACATTTTTGATTATTCATTCAATCTCCTTAGTAGTAATCAGTTTGTTGAAATTTTTTATTTCTTCATGATTCACTCTTGTAGGTTGTATATTTCTAGGAATTCACCCATTTCTTCTAGATTGTCAAATTTATTGGCAATAATTATTCACAGTAGTCTATTATGATCTGTTGTATTTCTGTGCTATAAGTTGTAACATGTCCTCTTTCATTTCTAATTTTACTTATTTGAATTCTCTCTCATTTTTTCTTGATTGATCTAGCTAAAGGCCTATCAATTTTGTCTATCTTTTCAAAGAACCAGCTCTTAGTTTCATTGATCTTTTTAATTGTCTTTTTAGTCTTTATTTCATTTTTTTCCACAGTGATCTTTGTTATTTCCTACCTTCTACTAACTTTGAACTTTGTTTATTCTTCTTTTTATAGTTCTTTGAAGTGTAAAGTTAGGTTGTTTATTTGAGATTTTTCTTGTTTCTTGATGTAGGCATTTATTGCTATGAACTTCACTCTTAGAACTGTTTTTGCTGCAGCCCATAAGTTTTGGTATGTTGTATTTACATTTTCATTTTTATCAAGGTATTTTTGATTTCTCTTTAGACCTCTTCCTTGACCCAATTCTTGTTCAGTAGCATGTTGTTTAACCTCCACGTATTTGGGAATTTTTCAGTTTTCTTCTTGTAATAGATTTCTACTTCCATACTATTCTGGTCAGAAAAGTACTTGATATGATTTCAATCTTCTTAAATTTATTAAGACTTGTTTTATGGCCTAACATATGATCTATCCTGATGAATGTTCCATGTGCACTTAAGAAGAATGTTTATTCTGTTGCTTTTGGATCAAATGTTCTGTTAAGTTCATGTGGTCTAATGTGTTGTTTAAGGCCAATGTTTTCTTATTGATTTCCTGGCAGGATGATCTATCATTGATGTAAGTAGGGCATTGAAGTCTCATACTATTATTGTATTGCTTTCTGGTTATTGGTCTATTAATATTGCCTTTATATATTTAGGTGTTCCTGTGCTGCTTGCTAAATATTTACAAATGTTTTGTCCTCTTGTTGGATTGACCTCTCTATCATTGCACAATAACCTTCTTTGTCTCTTATTACAGTCTTTGTTTTAAAGTTTATTTTATCTGTGCAAGTATAGCTACCTCAGCTTTCTTTTGGATTCCATATGCATGGAAAATCTTTTTCCATCCCTCACTTTCAGCCTGTGTATGTCCTTACATCTGAAGTGAGTCTCTTGTAGGAAGCATATAGACAGCTGTTGTTTTTTGATCCATTTAGCCACTCTGTGTCTTTTGATTGGAGAATTTAGTTCATTTACATTTGTCATTTTGTCAGTTGTTTTCTGGCAGTTTTGTAGCTCCTTTCTTTTCCTTTCTTCTTTGCTTACTCTCTTTGTTTTTGGCTTGATGGCTCTCTTTAGTGATATGCTTAGCTTCCTTTTTCTGTCTTTCATCTATCTACTATAGGTTTTTGCTTTCTGGTTACCATGAGGCTTACATGTGACAACCTGTATTTATAATTGTCTATTTTAAATTGATAACAACTTAAGTTTAAATACCTTCTCAAGTTTTACATTTTTACTCCCTACCCTTGCTTTGTGTTTTTGATGTCACATTTTACATCCTCTGTATCCCTTAAATAATTATTATATTTATAGTTATGTACACTACTTTGGTGATTTTATCTTTATTCTAGTTTACTAAGTGGTTAATCCATGACCTCTACTATATATTAACCTTTACCAGTGAGATTTATACTTGCATATGTTTTCTTATTCCTAATTAGCACCCTTCCTTTTCAGCTTAAAGAAATCCCTTTAACATCTCTTCTCAAGTTGATTTAGTGGTGATGAACTCCTTTTGCTTTTGTTTATCTGGAAATCTCTTTATCTCTTTTTCAGTTCTGAATAACTTTTCCAGGTTTTCTTAGTTGTAAGTTTTTTCTTTCAGCACCTTGATATTTTCTTTCTGATCTGCACAGTTTCTGCTGAAAAATCTGCTGATGGTTTTATGGGAGGTTCCCTTGTGCATAGCAAATTGTTTTCCTCTTGCTGCTTTTAAGATTCTCTTCTTAACTTTTGACTATAATGTGTCTTGGTGTGGGTCTCTTTGGTTTCATCTTATTTGGAACTCTTTGGGCTTCCTGGATCTGGGTCTGTTTACTTCCACAGGTTTGTGAAGTTTTCAGCCATTATTTCTTCAAATAAGTTGTCTGCCCCCTTTGCTCTCTTTTTTCCTTTTGGAGCTCTTATAACATGAATTTTAGTCTGCTTGATGTTGCCTCATAAGTACTTTAAACTACCTTTATTTTATTTTTGTTGCTCTGGTTGCATTCCACTACCCTGTCTTGGAATTCACTGATTCTTTCTTCTGCTTTATCTAGTCTCCTGTTGAACCCCTCTAGTGTATTTTCCAGTTCAGTTATTGTATTCTTCAGCTCTGTGATTTCCAATTGGTACTTTCTTAGTTTTTCTTTCTCTTTATTGAAGTTATAACTGTGTTCTTCTATTTATCTCCCAAGTTCAGTGAGCATTTTTATAACCAGTACTTTTAACTCTTTATCAGGTAAATTACTTTTCTCTATTTCATTGAGGTTTTTGGGGGGGGAGGTTTTATCTCTTTCTTTCATTTGGAACACCTTCCTTTGTTTTTCATTTTGCTTAACTCTCTGTGTTGTTTTTTATGCACTAGATAAAACAGCCACCTCTTCTAGTCTTGAAGTAAGAGATGAACCTTATTGTTTTACTCTGCCCTAGCTCTTGGTTATCTCTCAAACTTTTGTGATGGTCCAAGCAGCCTTTTTTTATTTTTGATGGCTTCCAGTAGTTGAGGGTGTGCTAAGACCTATTAGTCCCCGAAAGGGGAGGATCTCAGTCATCACGGACGTTCAGGCTGATTTGAAGCCAGACCTGAAGGCAACAGCTTTTGGAGCATGCAAATATATGCAGTCCTATGGAACTGCAAGCTTAAGCCCCACTGGCCATGAGTGACAGGCAATATAGAGTTGTCCCCTTGGTGTGGTAGCAAAAGAATCAGGGCTCTGGACAAGTTTATAATCTCTTATCTGGGAAATAATGGGAAACACTAATGAGGCAGGGGGAGAGCATAAGGATGGTGTGTACCATCCTACATTCCCTGAAAGCACATCTGTAGGCCACTAGATGTGTGCCAATCCTAAAGTCTGCCTCTGAGGCTGTCACTCCAGGACAAGCAAATAGTCTTCTTTCACAGAACGAGTGGAGATGGATCTTAGTTAGCTGTCTGTTCAGTGCTCTGGGTGTGGTAGCCTTCCAAGAACTATCTCTCTATCTCTCTGATTGTTAGAGTCCTGTAAGAACCCAGAAACACAACCCCCCCTGACTACCAGAGCCAGGTGATCAAGGGGCATTCCCTGGGCAGCAGCCACAAAGACTGAGGCACTAGAATAAAAACCATGGCACCAGATGCATGTAAAGCCTCCCCTCCTGGAGATACTGGCTCTGTGGAGCATGGCAGGGAGAGTGCAAACAGGACACATTGAGGAAAAAGAAAAAAATAGTTGACATCTGCTAGCTTTAGCTTGGCAGAGGGAGAGCACAAAAATGTCACCCACTAGCACTTTGATCCCTGGAGAGTATCCTAACAGCACCTGACCCTCCAGCCAACACTTTAAGATTAGCAAATGAATCTATTTCACATAAAGTCTGGGTGCTTTTTAAATACTGCTTCTGTACTAGGTCCTTGGGCAAGTGAGTCTGTGCTTTGAACCCTTTAAGAGGGATTTCTCAGCTCATACAACCCTTTGGGTCTTATTGGCAAGAGTCTTGTTGGTTTTCAAAACAAGATGTTTTGGGGGCTTGTCTCTCATGTATATGTCCTAAAAGTTGGGGTGTCTGAGGTGGGGTACAAACACTTGACTTCTCAGGGAGAAGCTTCAGGTTTGTGAGTTCCCTCCTGATTGTGGGTCACCACACTGGGGGTGGGGTTTACTGTGAGAGCACATCTCAGCCTCTCCTACTTCCCTTGATATGGCCCTTTTCCCATTTGCTGATGTTAAGGGAGCTGCTCAGCTGGATTTCAGGTCTTTTTCAGAGGAAATTGCTCCATATGTAGCTGTAGATTCGATGTTTCTGTGGGAGGAGGTGAGTTTGAGATCTATCTACATCACCACCTTGGACTGCCTTTCTCCATTTATTTTCTTACAATTAGGACTGGAACTCCATAGCAGAGTTTAAATGCTAAATGAAGCACTCCCAGAAGATTGCGTCCAGAAACTTCTTTAGAGTTCAAATTTCAGACTGGGAGAAATAAGCAAATTTCCCCACAGAAATATGAAGCTTACGTGTAAGAGAATGGCACTATCATGTAGGAAATGATATTTATCCCATATATTGAGTTATGTACCATTCTCTAGGTTACAAACAATAACATAATTTCTCCCCTCAATATCTTACAGTCTGCGAGGCAACCCTGTTGTCAACCATTCTGTTGACTCACAGTTAAGGAAATCAAATAAGAATCTGACTTTCATGGTCTTAAGTCAGAAATGGTTTAGATTACAGTACATTACTTACATTTATTGGCCAGGCTTTTAAGTTAACTGTTCTATTTTATAATTTGCCATTCTGTTACCCTTCCTAATTTGCCACGTATGAACTATAGAGACCCACTCTTTTTCAGAGTGCTGCACTTTCTACTTGCAGCTTGTATGAATAAATAAACACTTGATGGACTCTATATAATGAATCTGATTAGATATAAGTCTTGAACCTTAATGAAAGACTCCAAAGGAAGTGTTAACAATAGAAATTAAACTTGTTTGGAGTCACATGTGTACACAAATATTGACTAGATTCAAAAAATTGTTTCATATTCCTGAACCCATAGGAAATGAAAATAAAAAAGGAGAGTTTAGAATTTTCTCGGCTTCAAAAAATGGATGAGCAGGTCCTTGAGAGATTGTTAATTGCCTTTAGAATTTAGACGAAAATATTAGCATGAAATAGGATGGCAAGTACTTCTTCTATATTGTTTATTATCATGTTTCCAGTTCTTGGGACACTCTTTTTTTTGTAGCAAGGACTCAAAAGTTAATTATTTAATAGTTGAATATATAAGTGCAGGCCCATATACTGATTTGGGGATAAATTCCATCTTAGGAATAAGCCATGGTATTCACAGCACAGGGCTAGGAAGACAGGAATTGGGAGTCCTGCCAAGCAATTGATATCAATGAGATCTGAATGGGTGAAAACCCAGCAGATTTCCAGAGTGTAACGATGGGGCACTGGGAACAGGCTATGTGTAATGTTGGAGATAGGTCTGCAGACGTCAGGAAAATCTTACAAGGTTTAGCTCTTCCAGCAAGTGGCAGTATAGAATAAAGTTCAGAATCAGAATTTTAACTTGCTAGAGGTTTTGTGAATATAGTTTCTGGAGTAAGAAATGGCCAGCTTTGCCACTTTTGGTCAGTGCAACTTTGAGTAAGTTGTTACTTTTCTTAAATCTGCAAAGTAACATTCACAAAATACTTCATAGTAACATGATGAGGATTAAATAAAATATCAATTGAAACAATGCCTAGAAACCATAAAATGTTTGTTAGGGACTTATTATTCGAAGAAGAAAGAGGAGGAAGAGAAGCAAGAGAATAAGGTCAACCCAGGAGTCAGTGATGGTAGAATTGAATACTGGATAGATTATCACTACAAGGTTTTAGATTCAGAACTAATAAAAGGATGCAGTATTTATAATAGCAGATGTAATCTTGGTCACAAGAGGAGGACAGAAGCTCATATGTTAGAGTTGGGCCAAGATATCAGAGCTGGAAATGCCATTAATCTTGACTTGGTCCGGAGTCACCTAAATATCAAAATATATATAAATGCCTCTGGATTTTTCTAAATTGGACAGAAAAAGCTGTAGCAAATAGCAGCCATGGGTATTGAGGACCCTAACAGTAGAGATCCAGGCAAATTATGCAACCAAGGATATGAACTAAACTGTGAAAATACATGCATCCTTTAGTCTTGACCTCTAGGAGTTTTATGTTCCCCACAAACTAGCTTTGCTCCAGACAAGTGCCCTTCTGAAAATTCTGTTGGTTATGCCAATCATTAGGGTAGCAGCAGAGCTTTTAACAAAAAGTGAGAAGTTGAGGAGGGTTTTATCTGATTCCAAACACAAAGTTCTTAACCCATTGTCATACTCAGAATATCATGAATGTGGTCTGTGCTGTCCAGGAAATTTCCCTGAACTTGATAGGATGGGCTTTTGTGAGTGTTTATGATGGTTTGTAAGTTTACCTTCAATGACAGATTTGCAAATGTATCTGTATTTGATATATCTTTTCACTAAACTCGCAATCTATATTTAAAATTGTCGCATGTTTTCTGTTCTTAGGCTTTGTTTGTTTAGATCTAACAAAATATGTCTCCTCTCAAATCTTCTGTTAGTTATAAACACAAGGCTATTTGCAGCATATTAAAGTGATTCAGTAATTGACAGCTCATCAACAGGAGATCAAGTCATGTCTGTCATGCTGGATGCTGTTTCTACTTAAGTGGGATACAATTTTGGCCACTTATGGAAAACGTGATATTATGTGTTCTTTGCTCCATCTGCTTCTTCAAGCTTCTCTGCATTCGTGACCACATTTAGATCATTAATGCAGAGATTATTCCTTTTGTGAATTTACCATATAAATATATTTAACTACTCCTATGTTTGTTTGTCATAAAATAGACATTATGAAATAAGAGCTGGTAACAGGGATATTGCAGCCATATTGATTTGTGTCACAATCCTGCCTTGGCTACTGATGAGTCCCGTGATCAATTTTTCTCATTTCCAAAAGTAACATAATGATACTCAGTTTTTAAGACTGTTTTGAAAAGTGAATACAATAAAGCATATACAATTTCATATTACTGCCTAATCAGTAATATGCAATCACTAAACAGTATATACATATTTAGCTTTATTAGAATTGGCGTAGTAAACTGGAATTCTGACTTACACATCAGACAACTGCTCTGGGATTAAATATAATAAGAGTTTTCAGGCCGTCCTGGTGGCACAGCAGTTCAGTTCGCACATTCCACTTCTCAGTGGCCCAGGGTTCTCTGGTTCAGATCCCGGGTGCTGACATGGCACCAGTTGGCTAAAAGCCATGCTGTGGTAGGCGTCCCATGTATAAAGTAGAGGAAGATGTGCATGGATGTCAGCTCAGGGCCAGTCTTCCTCAGCAAAAAAAAAGAGGAGGATGGGCAGTAGTTAGCTCAGGGCTAATCTTCCTCAAAATAAATAAATAAATAAATAAGAGTTTTCATCCTACACTTGATTATTTATTGGTACTTGATTGTATATTGGTACACCAGAGTTGAGCTTCGTTCTTGGTATTTAGACACAATCTATCACGCAGTGTCAGATTAACTTTTACCCTTTGGAATTCTAAATAGACAAATGTGTATGTCAATCACATTTGTGGAAATATTGTATGGGGTCAATTAGAAAGTGATCATATAAGATACATCCTATTTAATCAGTGTAATCTCAGTACTATGAAGAAGATATTTCATTTGGATTATAGTAATTACCTTAATATTAATTTTAAAACACTCATATTCCAGATATAACTTGTATTGAAACATCCCCACACATTCTTTAAATATTCAACTTCTATCAGCAGTTGTATATACATGTATAAATACACATATATGTCTATAATTGGATATAAATAATGTTAGTTGTGAGAATTCTTCATTTTGTGCATAATCCAATATAGAAATATTAAATGCTTTAAAAATAAAGAAATAGATTGATAACTATTAAAATAGTATTATTAACCACATATGTATGTAAGAAGAACATCTTGAGTCCACAAATCTCTGTGACTTTTAAATATTGATACCGGGCAAGATAACAGTGATTATAATATAGTGTAACTTTAATTTTATATAGTTCTTTGGGATATTAGCATTCATAATATCAAAATAACTCTTGAAAAAAATCCTTTAAATCACATATTTCCATTTAAGCTATAAGTATGTCAAGAAAAATCCTATTTGAAAACTCTTCATTTCTTATAAAAATGTTAACTTTTAGACATATTTGTGAATTGAAAAATCTCCAGTACCATCTACAATGTCAATCACACATCTATAAAAATAACAATAATATGAAGAAAAAATTGTTAGAAGAAAATGTTCTCAAAACATATTTTATTCTAATTAAATTTCAAACAACAAACTTTAAAAAATGCTTTAAAAGATATTTCTTTATAATTTTGAGATTTTGGAAGCTCAGAATTTAAGTAAAAATTGACAACTTGCTAGAAACTGCTAACCATTTTCAGCAGTTGAAGAAGAACAATTTTGAATATTGCTTAAGTTATGGCCCCAGGAAAGGTCCTTTTAAAAAACATGTTACTAGAACACATCCTTTAATTACATGTTGCTATGCCCCAAAGGGTTATCAAAATCATTAAATATCTTATTTTTTGCTTTAGTCATCAGACATTGAGAAACCATCAGAATTCTAAGTCGGCAGCATGTTGAGTTTTTGCTTTTATTTTACTTGCTTGCCACAAGCTGTCTGAACATAACACAGACAAATCATGGTGAATCTGATATTGAATAAATCATTATAGAGAGGAAAATCAGTGAAGATAATGTTCATCCAAGTGTCCATAGCAATGGAACAAACATGATGGTAGTTAAAATTTATTAAGGACTCATAAGGATACTTTTTTGCCCAATACTCTTCAATTGAATATTCAGAATGGAATTGCAGCAGAGTGAAATATAACAGAATTATTGATAGTATACAAAACATAGCCACTTCCATCATTTTTATTCAACTAATTTTAAAGTCCCTTACTAAGTGCATTTACAAGTTATTTTACAAAGATGGAGAAGCACCTAATAAACATGTAATAAAAAACTGCTTGGGCGCCAGCCCCGTGGACAAGTGGTCAAGTTCATGAACTCTGCTTCCACAGCCCGGGCTTTGACAGTTTGGATCCTGTGCCCAGACCTAGCACTGCTCATCAGGACATGCATCCCACAGAGAAGATCTAGAATGACCTACAACTAGGCTGTACAAATACATACTGGGGCTTTGGGGAGAAAAACAAAATGCTTGACTCAAGGAATGTCTTTACAGTTTAAGGTGAGGAGATCAATTCTAAATAGCAAGATTTTACTAAAAACTAATTCTCTAAATTACGGTTAATGATTACCAACATTTTCAGTAGTTAAAGAAGAAGGACTTTTGAGGTTAACCCAAATAGTTTATTTGCCAGAAACTCTTGGAGAAATAGTTGAAGTGCTGGGCCTTGGAAGTACAAATAATTCTTACTTGCTACTTGCTATAAAATTCCCCTTTCATTCTCCTAGTGGAAGATGATGCAGATAAAACATAAGAGATTATTTCATTATTTTGAATATTAATTACTTTGCTCCATTGCCGCCTTTCTAGATCCAAGGTTTAACAGCATATTTTTTGCTCAAGTGACTATGTAAAGAAATGAATATATGGAAAAATATGATAAAATTATGAGTTAGGGTAAAAATCTTGGTCTGCTTGAGAAATGGTTAAATTTATATTCTTTCAGCATTGCATAACTCTTCAGCTTGTGCTTCATTGAACTTGAATATCATATCATCATCATCAAATCTTCAAATCCAGGGATTGAAGAAGGTACATAGTCTTTATCTTAGCTACTATTAGAGAAGGCGAACCTAATGGCTTGTTACCAGCATCCTTTCAACAATATCTTTTACATGATAAAGTGAGCCAAATTATGCCTTGTTCTTTTACCAACAGCAAATGAACGTGAACAAATGTTTATAGTACAAATGTACAGTATAATGACCACTGAAAGGATATAGCAGACTCCTGTACTATGTTTCCTGTGCAACAAGTTCAAATTTTTAAAAATCTGTCTACCAAAGCTTTAGTAATAAAATTGTAATAATAATTATGCCAAATTAAATTTTAGATTTATTCTTGTATCTCATTAATATAATCTACACTGTTGATATAATTACAATAATAGATCATTGACTTTAACCTTCAAACACTTAACATTGGGTCGAAATATGTATTTGGCACCCTTCTACAAGCGTGACAGCTTACTAAAACCTCCACTCCTGTTGGCCTAAAGTACTACATCTCTTTTCTGCCAATACATGAGAACTACATAATTTTGGTTATCTGGCTGACTGGTTCATAATGGGAAAGTGAAAATGACCAAACATGAAAATGTCTAGAAAAGTCCAGATGCTTCTGTGCTTAGCGGAAAAATATTACAACATACCTAAACTCACAAAGGAAAGGTACGAGTGTCCTCTTTGATCTGAAGCAAAAGGTGAGAGAAGTATGCCCTGGCATCCTGATTGCTTTCAAAGATACCAAAGACTTAAGAACATGCATAATTGTTTCACCACTCAGCTAGAAATTATGAGGTTTATACCAGGTGTCCTTGAAAACCATCTTGGATTGTTTTGATCCAAGTATTTGTTCATGAATAAAACTGAAAGCAATTAAAGTTGGATTTGTTTGTTTTATGTCTTATCTTTCTCACTAATATTCAGGAAGAATAATTATAAAATTCATTAATAATTAACATTGCTGATCTTTTAATACAAACATCTGTATTCAGTGTTGAATTGCAAGTTGCCTTGAATTTGATAAGTCCGAGAATATATAATAGAAGAATTAATCATACCTTTCACCAATTTGTAAACTGAATGAACTCTCTGGATATTCTAGAATGGAAAAGACTGTGTGGCTTATTATACAATTCACAAAAGTGAATTAGATTATAATACCTCAATATTTATGAATAACAAAGAGTGTTCTGGGGGAAAAATCCAACATTGAAATACTTTTATCAGTTGGGAAAAGGAGACTAATAAAAGAAAGTTACCAAATATTTTTATTTGCAAATAGATTTTTCTCGTGCTTATTTCATATTCTATGTGAGTCTGTCAAGTTCTTTTCTGACCTGTCATCATTTGTTTAGACAACCTTTGCTTCCTTGCCATGTGTTGTTTGCACTCAGCGATTTAGTGAAGACACCCACACACACACCCACACACACACTCACACACGTGATCACTCTCACCTTCCATGGATCTCTAAAGAAGCAAGCCATCCCTATTTTAAGACATTTCATTATTATAATAAGAGCAATAGACACACTATTCCAAATAAAATTAAGTTACATTAGAAAATAAGTAAGAAGAAACTGGAAAGAGAAAAGAGAGCTAAAATTAATTTTATGGTAAGAGTAAGGCACAGTGTTCTTTTAATTTTTTTTTTCTTTTTTGAGGACGATTAGCCCTGAGCTCACTTCTGCCAATCCTCCTCTATTTGCTGAGGAAGACTGGCCCTGAGCTAACATCCTTGCCCATCTTCCTCCACTCTATATGTGGGACGCCTACCTACCACAGCATGGTGTGCAAAGTGGCGCCATGTCCGCACCTGGGATCCAAACCGGCGAACCCCAGCCCACCAAAGCCGAATGTGCGCACTTAACTGCTGCACCACCAGGCAGGCCCTAATTTATTTTTAATAGTGCAATTTAGAATAAATATAGAAGCATATGTAAAGCACACTAAGGTCTTGGCATCTCGATTTGCACTTGATACTAACAGGGATTTGAGATTTGGGTGGAAGAAGGAGACAAATCTTGAAAGATATATAAGATCATAAGGAAGGATCTACATATATGAGATATATATATATATATATATATATATACACACACATATATGAGTTTTGCTTATTCAGTCCTTTGTCCTAAAATGGAGTTTTTTGGGTGATTTAGATGATGGAAGTAAACTTTTTTTTTTTTTTTTTTTAAAGATTTTATTACTTCCTTTTTCTCCCCAAAGCCCCCCGGTACATAGTTGTATATTCTTAGTTGTGGGTCCTTCTAGTTGTGGCATGTGGGACGCTGCCTCAGCGTGGTCTGATGAGCAGTGCCATGTCCGCGCCCAGGATTCGAACCAATGAAACACTGGGCTGCCTGCAGTAGAGCGCGCGAACTTAACCACTCGGCCACGGGGCCAGCCCCGGAAGTAAACTTTTCTAATCTTAACTATAAGCAGAAATGTTGGTTCTTGTGTATATTTTAAAGTGGAAAGGGTGATTCTAACAGCATCCTAGGAATGGAATTAAGATGTTTACAGGTATATCTTTAGTATCCAAGGTATTTTGCATCTATGGGAACAGAACTAAATAATTGAAGATGATAATACTCAGAAAATCCACAATACGTTTTCAAAAATTATGAGATATATATATGTGTCTGTACTTCAGGGCTGTAGGGATGTTTTTCCTTGCAAAGGAGGATAAATAGTGTTTAAAGTTTGATATTAAGCTTCTTAGCCAGCCCTGGTGGTCTAGTGGTTAAGTTTCAGGGCCTTCACTGGCCATGGCCTGGGCTTATTTCCTGGTGAGGGAACCACACCACCTGTCGGTCAGTTGTCATACTGTGGCAGCTGTGTGATGCTGAAAGCTATGCCAATAGTATTTCAAGTACCAGCAGGGTACCCATGATGGACAGGGGTCAGCAGAGCTTCCTGACTAAGACAGACTGGGAAGAATGATCTGGCCACCCACTTCTGGAAAAATTGGCCATGAAAATCCTATGAATAGCAATGGAGCGTTGTCTGATATAGCACCGGCAGGTGAGAGGATGGCACAAAAAGACCAGGTAGAGTTTCATTCTGCTGTACACAGGGTCACTAGTCGGAATCAATTTTACAGCAGTAAGAACAAGTTGGCCTTCTTAGTTACAAATTTCCTTCTATTCACTAAGTTATTTCATCTTATTTTAATATATTATTCAATTTTATGTGCTTTAGATGGAAAGCTTTCAACTCGCAATCTATATACTAACCTCTTCTTTCTCTAACTTACTCATCTCAGAAATTGGTACCACCATCTAACCAGTTGCTCAAGTAGAAGAAAATGTTACTGAGTCATTTCTTGATTCCCAAATTCATGTCTCCAAATCTGACCTTTTCTCTGAACTCTAAACCAATGCTATCCGATTGAAACTTCTACAATGGCGGATATATACTGTCCAATATGGTAGCCAGTAGCCCCATGTGCCCGTTACATATGCTCCTGAAAGCAGCTAGTATACTGAGGAACTGAATTTTTTATTTTATTTGATAAAAATTAATTTAAACTTAAATAGCCACATGGCGCCAGTGGTGACCATATTGGACAGCACAGCTCTAGACATATATAACCAACTATCTAATGTGTATATTCTCTTGGATATGCTATAAGAATCTCAAATTTAATACCTACTGGACTCAAGGCTCTTGATTTTTCAGGCCTACTCACCAACTTGGTTCTTCTCACTTTCCTATTAAAATCTGCCATTGCCACTCTTTATCTCTTTACATTATTAAAATTTGATGGCACTATCACTCTATTATTTTATACTCTATTTAGTGGATGATGTATTTTTTCTCTGTTTCCTTGGTTATAATGTTAGAAACATGAAGAAGGGATCTTACCCATCTTTATCACCATTCTAACCACAGAGTCTAGAATAGTGTTATCATATAGTAATCCTTCAATATCTCATGAATAAATGAATGAATATTTTTAAAAGAAGAATCACAATACTAGAGTCACAGACCAACAGAGCTGAGATTAAAGGGAAGATATTTGAGGTTAGACATTAACTTTATGGATCTGCCTTTTATGAGTAATATATCATTAGCAAAATGGCTGATTTAGCCACAGTTCCCGCCTATGTATAAATATATTATAAAAACACTTACTTTATAAGTTATTTTAGTGCCAGAATGATATAATGCTTGTAAATGGCATATAGCCAACAAATGTTGGCTATAATAAGAATGTTAATAATAATTATTGTTATTTCAGTTTTAACTTTGATGTGATAGATATCCTTAGCCCGGTTTCCTACATTTTCTGAGATCTGTTTATCATCTGCTCCATGGAGCAGTTGGATGTTTTGATCTGTTTTTAGAACTAGCAAACCTCCACAATCTGAAGATAAATGAATTCTCTAGTGCATATTTCAAATGAACTAAAATCGTGCTAATGTGAACATACAATAAAACACATAATTTTCTTCCCCATTCAGTGTCTTTGATCAGTATTTTAGAAAATTTACATTTCTCTACTCCTCAGTTTAAAATGCCTCAAGGAATCACAATATAGACCATTTAAAATAACCAATTACTGCATATGTTCACTTTGATGAGTTCAAATTCAGACTATTGGTATTATCCAATTTTCCTTAAGATTTTTATCATATTTTGCCTTTTAAAAATTTGGTCTCCTTGAAAGATTTAACTTACAAAAGAAAAAGACTGGAAAACATAATGGTATCTGAGTTCAATCTGGAAGAAACTTTAACATTGTTTAATGGTTTTAAGTGACATCTTTATAAGCAGCACAACAGTGCCAATAGATCAAAAGTAAAATGACCCAAAATTCTGATGCACAATATGTGTCACATTCAGAAAGCAATGACAGGAAAGTACATTTGGAGGGAAAAAAGAGTGGCTTTGCCTTGTTCTGAGCAGAAACCCTAACTGCTGTATATGTCCATTAATCATTAAGTTACAGTAGCAGGATCTGGCAGTTGGGTAGAATGGACTATTTGCATTAAAAATCTGTCAATTTAAAATGCAATAAAAACAAAAACATCAATAATAATACATTTAAATTCAAACAGTCATCACAGGACTGCAAGAGCACTCAGTCATATTTACCAAGGCCACGTATGTAATAATCCTCCTGATCCCTATATAATTACTAGCTTTGGCTCTTGAATTATCAACAGCTCTCATGGCTTATTGCCTCATTCTTGCTTAATAAGCATCTGCAATCAATAATCTTGCCGCAGAGTAAGAGGCAACCAGCCAGCCAGGCCCAGGGTGTAAATGCTGCAGAAGTGATCATTACAACAGTATGAGTGACAAGGAGGTGACTGCGCTAATGGGAGAGGCATGCAGTAAAGAGGTAATTTAGAAAATCTGCTTACTGGAATGTGTGGGTCTTCTGAGGGCTCATAGTGGCTCAGCTATGGGGGACAGTCACCCTTGAAAACACATCTTCAAATTCTTAGAGGTGTTCTTACTGGGGTCGCCGTCATCAGCAGCTGTCTTTTCTAACTTGCTATCAACATAACACTTCCAGTTTGCCTGAAATGCTTTTTATCCGACTGGAAAAGCAAACAGTTATTTTCTTCACTCACATGGTACATGGTGGAGAACGGGGATTTATATGCAAATATGAGTATTAGTGACACTTTGATGACAAGAGTTTAAGAACCAATTGTCATTGTCAAAAATGTTTGAAAACCCCTATTAATGTCGTTCACATGAAAAATAGAATTGAAAATCCCAATCGAGAAAGTGTGTTGTAGGGATAGCAACATCGTAGTGCTTATTTTACTCAGTGTCGAACTGTAAAGCTGCCCACATTTTTGCAAAAGGAACAATGGGAAACACCATCATCAGGACAATATCATTTAATTTTTAGCATTTTAAATGTTAACTATGCTCATTATTGCTATTTTAAAATTCACCATTTATCCATAACTTAGGAGACTTTACAGAAAATATAAAACACTGCTTTTGCTCCCATAGTATTTGTATTAAATGGATAACAGAGAAAAGTAATCACTTAAAAAATAAGACTCAGGACCGCTTGTTTATATTAATTCTTATTTAGAAGTGAAATTATAGATTCACTGAATTACATTTTAAATGAATTTTAGCATAAATCAGTATTGTAAAATGTGTCGCCTAGTACAGTATTAGAAGGTGTCCCCAGTATTGGGCGGGGTTTCTTCGGGGGCTCATTACCCACCAGAGAGAAGCAGTCTCTTACTGGCCTTTATGAAAGATCTCCTCAGGCCCTTCCCAGAGCCTCCCCTAAGGAAGGGCTGATTGTGATGATCACATTTTCATGGGTCCAGGAATTGAAGCATGCGGGAGTTTGGAAAAGTCTCACCACCAGGAATAAAACTAAGGACACGAGTAAATTAGAGTAAGTGGTTGTCATTACAGAGTGCTATCAAGTTTAGTAAAATGATCATGATTTCCAGTAGTTTCTAGAATGGGAGGTTCTTTTATTTGTTATCCTTATAGCTTTTCATAATTCTTCTTAGTGCTCACTAATATTCTATTTCAGGAACTGTGGGGAAGCAAAAAAGCAAATTGATAAGACTATATGTAAATCTCCAGCTTGTGGGGAAGAGGAGACTCAGGTATAAGGTGATAGAATCATTGGAAAGAGAAGTAATGCTCTGGGGTTTGTTATAAGGAGATAAGGACAGCATAGAAAATTATGCTGGGCTCACACTCGGCTGTTAGATTTGAAAAGGAGATATTCACATGTGCTTTGGAAACAGAGTAAACCTAGAAAAGAAAAATTCTTTTTCATAGCTTGCAACAATTGGCTCCTTATGTTTTCTATATATAGGGCATCTCTATTTTAATATTTTACTAATATCTCAATCTCAAAATATGTAGTACTAAATTTATCAACTCTTTTCTTTCCATTTTTCCTTATTTCCAAAAATTAAGACAGAATTAGAGCCTTCCACTGTCAAGAACATGTTATAGTATGCTCTTGGCAATTTTTTTCTTCAAATAACTAATTACAGTGTATCTAAAAGTAGATAATTATAAAGCTTTATTTGTTCAAACTGAGGTCATAATCATAATTTTGAAAGTCTGTCACATCTCCGGTTTTTAAAATTTTGTTTTAATTTCATAATAAACTGGATGAAAACTTAATTTAAGCATAGTAGGATTATCTGTGTTATCAACTTCCAACCAATACTGGAAAAGAAATAATGACTCTATGTGTCTGTGTGGCCAATGATGTTGGCACTAAGTCATGCTCCTTTAATATTCCTGAGGTAATAATAAAAGCATTGAGTTACATAGACCTGTGTGATGCATTCAGTCACAGTGAAGGAAGAATAACATCCTATACAAAATAAAGTATGAACGAAGTTTAGTAATACTTCAGGGGCAGAAGAGAAGTAGGAGAGTTGAGACGTGATGTGTCACACAGCCATAGAAGCCTCCAGAATTAAAAGAGCTTGTGCTGAAATACTTATTACCAGTCACCTCAGCAGCAGTAATTTTCCAGTGTTTTCATCACATTCAGTTAATGCTGTTAATTTGAATATTTTAAGATTTTAATTCATATTTAACATGCACCTTTGATTTGGTATACTATACCATAAAAGCCATAAGCATCAAATGTTATATTTGTACATATTCAAGTAATGTTATAAGGAAATAGCATTAGAGCTTCACATATTACTCAAGTTTGAGAAATACTGCTATAACAATACTACCAAGTGTATAAAGAGTGTGTGTGTTATAAATCCTTAATAAACCCTCAAGTTCTTCAAGAAGGAGAACCAATCTGTCTTTCCAAAATTTTCTCCCACTAGAAAATTTCATGAGAACTTTGATTCATCCAGATTCATTTTTCTAACATCAGGTGTATTTCCTGCCTTCATATCTGTATTCACTGCTTACTCCCTTGACTAGAATTTCCTCTCTTCCTATCCTCACTGACTTTGACTATATATCTTAACCCACAGAACTTTTCTCCCCTCCTGACTTACCATAATATGCATTTTTTAAAAATATTATTTGTCAGGGCCAGCCCCATGGCCAAGTGGTTAAGTTCGTGCCCTCCACTTAGGCAGCCCAGGGTTTTGCCAGTTTGGATCCTGGGCCCGGACATGGCACCGCTCATGAAGCCATGCTGAGGTGGCGTCCCACATAGCACAACCAGAAGGACTTACAACTAGAATATACAGCTATGTACTAGGGAGCTTTGGGAAGGAGAAGAATAAGGAACAAAAAGATTGGTATCAGATGTTAGCTCAGGACCAATCTTTAAAAATATGTATATATTACTTGTTACTTGACACATTTTAATTTACTTATCATTCATAAATATATGACAATAGTATATAGATCATTCATTTTTGATGATGTATCATATGTGTATATCATATACATATCATTATATACATATTTTTTTTCTGGCTTTCCCCCAAATCCTTAACCTCCTTGAAGATGACTGCAGAGCACAGTGCTTTGTATATAGAGATGCAACATAAACAGTTTTTAATGCACATAGAATAAAAAGTCTAACCAGGGTTACTCTATGCCAAATCTCTATTATGGAAGTGTATGTATGACCATTTAAAGGAGGAGACATATTTTGGGGGGTGTGAAGGGAAAACTTCAAAGCAGGGCCTATCATTCTCTTCATCTCGTTACAGAACACATTTGGTCCCCACAAAGTAAAGGATCTGTTCTTCATAAGGATTAATACACACACATGGCCTTTTTGACTGTCTTTTTTCCCTTTGCATAATGTTTTCAAAGTTCTTCTATGTCGTGGCATGTATTGGTATTTGATTCCTTTTTGTGACTGAATAATAATATCTCACTCTATGGACAGACCAAAGTTCATCTATACATTTATCATTTGGTGGACATTTGGGTTATCTCCATTTTTGAGTATAATATATAATGCTGCTATGAACATTTCTACAGGAGTTTTCTGCATAGATATGTTTTAAATCTCTTGAACCCAGACTTACGAGCAGAATTGTTGGATCACATGAACCCTATGTTTATATTTTTGAGGAAAGATCAGAGAGTTTTCCAAGTGGCTGCTCCATCTTACATTTCAATAAGCAATGTATGAGAGTTCCGTTCAGTCTATGTCATAGCCAACACTTGTTATTACCCACATGTTTTATTATAGTCATTCTAGTGAGTGTAAAGTGGTATCTCTTTATGGTTTTGACTTACATTTCTCTAATGAATAATGATATTCAGCATCTTTTCATCTGCTCGTTGTCGTCTGCATATCTTCCTTGGAAAAATGGAGAAATATGTTATACATTTTTAATTAGATTGTCTTTTACTTGTTGAGGTATAAGAATTCTTTAAACGTCTGGATACTAGATTCTTATCAGATATATAATTCACAAATTTTCTCCAGCTTTGTGGGTTGTCATTTTCTTGGTAGTGTCCTCTGAAGCATAAAGGTCATATTTATCTATTTTTCTTTGTTTGCTTGTGCCTTTTGTGTCATGTGTGAGAAACCAGTGCTTAATCCAAAGTCACAAAGATTTACACCTGTTTTTTTTTCTAAGCGTTTTATAATTTTAGCTCTTAAATTTAGGGCTTTCATCCACATCAAGTAAAATTTGTATATGGTGTAAAGTAGGCACCCAAATGGCCTTTTTTGAATGTGGATATCCAGTTCTTCCAGCACCATTTGGTGAAAAAACTATTCTTCACCTCTTGAATTATCTTAGCACTTTTGTTGAAAATCAATTGATCATAGATGTATGACTGTATTTCTAGATTCTCAGTTCTATTTAATTGAACTCTATGTTTATCTTTATCCCAGCAGAAAAAGTGTTCACTACTATGGCTTTGTAGAAAGTTTAGAAATAAGGACTGAAGGACCGAAAGACATTATCCTTTTCTGACATTTTCTAAGATGTATGCCATTAGCAAACCTAGTCAGCCCAACATGCTATCCAGTGTTTAAAAAAGCAATCACATTGCAGTAGCAAAGAAGTTTGGTGGCTAAGGGACACTGCATTACTTGAATGTCAGTATCCAATTCTACAAAACTTTTTTTTATTATCGTAACATTGATTTACATTATGTAAATTTTGAGTGTATATCATTATATTTTGATTTCTGTGTAGTTTACATCCTGTTAACCACTCAAAGACTAATTACAATTCATCACCACACATATGTGCCTAATCACCCTACCCGCCTCCCTCCACCCTTCCCCTCTGGTAACCACCAATCCAATTTCTGTTTCTCTTTGTTTGTTGTTGTTTTGATCTTCTACTTATGAGTGAGATCATATGGTATTTGACTTTCTCCCTCTGACTTATTGTGCTTAGCATAATACCCCTAAAGGTCCACCCATTTTGTCACAAATGGTCAGAATTTATCCTTTTTTATGGCTGAGTAGTATTGCATTGTGTGTATATACCACCTCTTCTTTATCCATTCATCCCTTGGTGGGCACCTAGGTTGCTTCCAAGTCTTGGTTATTGTGAATAATACTGTAATGAACATACAAGTGTATGCATCTTTATGCATTCGTGTTTTCATGTTCTTTGGATAAATACCCAGCAGTGGAATAGCTGGCTTGTACAGTAGTTCTATTCTTAATTTCTTGAGGAATCTCCATACAGTTTTTCATAGTGGCTGCACCAGTTTGCACTCCCGCCAGCAGTATATGAGAGTTCCCTTTTCTCTACATCCTCTCCAATACTTATTTCCTGTTTTGTTAATTATAGCCATTCTGATGGGAGTGAGGTAATATCTCACTGTAGTTTTGATTTGCATTTCCCTTATAATTAGTGATGTTGAACATATTTTCAAGTGCCTGTTGGCCATATGTTTATCTTCTTTGGAGAAATATCTGTTCAGATCTTTTTACCACTTTTTAATTGGGTTGTTAGTTTTTTTGTGTTGAGATGTATGAGTTCTTTATATATTTTGGATATTAACCACTTAGGTATATGATTTGCAAATATCTTCTTCCAGGTGTTAGGTTGTCTTTTCATTTTGTTGATGGTTCTTTTGCTGTGCAGAAGCTTTTTAGTTTGATGTAGTCCATTTGCTTATTTTTTCATGTTTCCCTTGCCCTGTCAGACATGGTACTTGAAAATATGATGTTAAGACATATGTCAGAGAGCATACTGCCTATGTTTTCTTTAAGAATTTTCATGGTTTCAGGTCTTACATTCAAGTCTTTAATTCATTTTGAGTTAATTTTTGTGTGTGGTGTAAGGTATTGGTCTACTTCATTCTTCTGCCTGTGGCTATCCAGTTTTTCCAACACCATTGAAGAGACTTTCCTTTCTGCATTGTATGTTCTTGGCTTCTTTGGTGAAAATTAGCTGTCCAAAGATGTGCAGGTTTACTTCTGGGCTCTGGATTCTGTTCCATTGACCTACCTGTCAGTTTTTATGCCAGCACTATGCTGCTTTGATTATTATATCTTTGTAGTATTTTTTTGAATTCAGGGAGTGTGATACCTCCAGCTTTGTTCTTTTTTCTCAGGATTCCTTTGGCTATTCAGAGTCTTTTGTTGCTCTACATAAATTTTGAGATCCTTTGTTCTATTTCTGTGAGAAATGTCATTGTAACTTTGATAGGATTGCAATGAATCTGTAGATTGAGTTAGTAAGTATAGACATTTTAACTATGTTAATTCTTCCAACCCAAGAGTACGGAATATTTTTCCATCTATTTGTCTCCTTAATTTCTTTCAACAACGTTTTATAGTTTTCAACATACAAGTCTTTCACCTCTTTGGGTTAAGTTTATTCCTAGTTATTTTATTATTTTTGTGGCAATTGTAAACGGTATTGTATTCTTATTTCTCTTTCTGCTACTTCATCATTGGTGTATAGAAACACAACTGATTTTTGTATTGTATGTTGATTATGCATCCCGCAAATTTACTGTATTCATTTACTATTTCTAAAAGGTTTTTGGTGGGTTCTTTAGGGTTTTCTATATATAAAATCATGACATCTGCAAATACTGATAGTTTCATTTCTTCCTTTCTAAATTAGATTGCTTTTATTCCTTTTTCTTCTCTGATTGCTCTAGCTAGGACTTCCAATACTATGTTAAGTAAGAGTGGTTAAAGTGGCATCCTTGTCTGGTTCCTGTTCTTAGAGGGATAGCGTTAAGTTTTTCTCCATTGAGAATGATATTTGCTGTGGGTTTGTCATATATGCTGAGGTACTTTCCTTCCATATCCATTTTATTCAGAGTTTTTATCATAAATGGATGCTGCATCTTGTCAAAACTTTTCTCTGCATCTATTGAGATCATCATGTGATTTTTATTCTTCATTTTCTTAATGTGGTATATCACATTGATTGATTTGTGGATGCCAAAACATCCCTGCATCCCTGGAACAAATCTCACTTGATCATGGTGTATGATCTTTTTAATGTACTGTTGTATTCTATTTGCTAGTATTTTGTTGAGAATTTTTGCATCGATGTTCTTTAGTGATATTGGCCTGTAATTTTCTTCTTTTGTGTTGTCCTTGCCTGTTTTGGTATCAGGGTGATGCTGGCCTTGTAGAATGAGTTAGGAATCTTCCCCTCCTCTTCAACTTTTTGGAAGAGTTTGAGAAGGATAGACATTAAGTCTTCTTTGAATGTTTGGTAGACTTCACTAGGGAAGCTGTCTGGTCCTGGAATTTTATTTTTGGGGAGGTTTCTGATTACTGTTTCAATCTCCTTACTGGTGATTGGTCTATTCAAATTCTCTATTTCTTCTTGGTTCAGTTTTGGAAGGTTGTATGTGTCTAAGAATTTATCCATTTATTCTAGATTACCCAATTTGTTGATGTAGAGCTTTTGGTAGTATTCTCTTATAATCTTTTGTATTTCTAAGGTGTCCATTGTAATTTCTCCTCTTTCATTTCTGATTTTATTTATTTGAGCCTTCTTTGTTTTTTCTTGGTGAGTCTAGCTAAAGATTTGTCAATTTTGTTTATCTTTCCAAAGAACCAGCTCTTGGTTTCATTGATTTTCTTCTATTGTTTTTTGTCTCTATTTCATTTATTTCTGTTCTGATTGTTATTATTTTCTTCCTTCTATTTATTTGGGGCTTTGTTGTTCTTCTTTTTCTGGTTCCTTTAGATGCACTGTTAGATTGTTTACTTGAGATTTTTCTTGTTTGTTGAGGCAGGCCTGTATTGCTATAAACTTCCATCTTAAAACTACTTTTGCTGTATCTCATAAATTTTCACATGTATTTTCATTTTCATTTGTCTCCAGGTATATTTTGATTTCTCCTTTGATTTCCTCATTGACCTGTTGTTTCCAAATGACTGTTGTTCAGTAGCATTTTGTTTTATCTCCACATATTTGTGCCATTTCTGATTTTATTCGTGTAGGTGATTTCTAGTTTCCTACCATTGTGGTCAGAAATGATGCTTGGTATTATTTTAATAGTCTTAAATTTATTGAGACTTGCTTTGTGACTCCATATGTGATCTACCCTGGAGACTGTTCAATGTGCATTTGAAAATGTGTATTCTGCAGTTTTTGGATGTAATGTTCTGTATATATCTACTAAGCCTGTCTGGTCTAATGTGTCGCTTAAGGCAAATGTTTCCTTATTGATCTCCTGTTTGGAGGATCTTCTGTTTGGATTACATTGGTGTAACTGGAGCGTTAAAATCCCCTACTGGTCTATTTCTCCATTCATGTTTATTAATAATTACTTTATATATTTAGGTGCTCCTGTGTTGGGTGCATAGATATTTACAAGCATTATATCCTCTTGTTGGATTGTTTCCTTTATCATTAGGTAGTGCCGTTCTTTGTCTCTTGTTGCAATTTTTGTTGTAAAGCCTGTTTTATCTGAGTTAAATATTGCTACCCCAGTGTTCTTTTCATTTTTATTTGCATGGAGTATCTTTTTCCATCCCTTCACTTTCAGTTTGTGAGGGTTCTTTAGGTCTGAAGTGTGTCTCTTGTATGAAGCATATATATGGGTCTTGTTTTTTTTAATCCAGTCAGCCATCCTATGCCTTTCGATTGGAGCATTTTGTCCACTGATATTTAAAGTAGCTATTGATAAGTATGTACTTATTGTCACTTTGTTATTTTTTTCTAGATGTTTTAGTACTTCTATTCTTCTCCTGCTCTCTTCCCCTGTGATTTGATGGCTTTCTTTAGTATTATGTTTGGGTTCCTTTTTCTTAACTTTTGTGTATTTATTATAGGTTTCTGGTTTGTGAGTACCATAAGGTTCATATATAATAAACTACATATATAGCAATCTATATTAAGTTTATGGTCTCTTTAGTTTGACCTTTTGCTAAAATCTCCACTCTTTTACTACCCTCCTCACACATTTTATGTTTTTGATATCATATTTAAATTCTTTGTGTGTGTGTGTGAGTGTATCCATTATCCTCTTATTGTGGAGATAGATCATTTTACTACTTTTGTCTTTTGATCTTCATATTAACTTCATAGGTGGGTGATCTGCTACCTTTACTGTATATTTGCCTTTAACAGTGATTTCGTTTTTTTTCTATTTTATTTTTTATTGAGGTTATGATAGTTTATAACCTTTTGAAATTTCATTTGTATATTATTGTTTGTCAGTCACATTGTAGGTGCACCAGTTCACCCTTTGTGCCCACCCCTCACCCCCTCTTTCCCTTGGTAACCACTAATCTGTTCTCTTTGTCCATGTGTTTGTTTATCTTCAACATATGAGTGGAGTCATACAGAAATTGTCTTTCTCTATCTGGCTTATTTCACTTAACATAATACCCTCAAGGTCCATCCATGTTGTTGTGAATGGGACGATTTTATCCTTTTTTATGGCTTAGTAGTATTCCATTGTGTATATATACCATATTTTCTTTATCCAATCATCAGTTGATGGGCACTTAGGTTGCTTCCATGTCTTGGCTATTGTAAATAATGCTGCAATGAACAAAGGGGTGCATGGGACTTTTGGAATTGCTGATTTCAAGTTCTTTGGATAGATACCCAGTGGTGGGAATGCTGGGTCATATGGTAGTTCTATTTTTAATTTTTTGAGAAATCTCCATACTGTTTTCCATAGTGGCTGCACCAGTTTGCATTCCCACCAACAGTGTATGAGGGTTCCTTTTTCTCCACAAATTCTCCAACATTTGTCACTTTTTTCATATACAACTTCTAAATGTAAGCTACATTATCTCAGATTTTAAAACTTCTATTCTCACCCACAATCAGTATTATCAGTAATATATAATTATTAAGGGATTGCTGTATGTAAAGTATTATAATCTACAGAATAATTTGACTTCCCCTCATTACAGAAAAAAAAAGTTGCATTTTAAAACAAGTCATGGGTCTTCAACCTTCTTTCATTTCACTTTCCAGACAGCCCCACATCACATTGCCTCTACTTAGAACTTGTAATTCTTCCCTGTTATCTCTTCATGGTGTGACAGTTCCTCATGTGTTATAGTTCCATGGAGATGTTTCATATTTTATTCTAGCTCCTGTCACTTGCTTGACACAGCTTTTCTAGCTCAAAAAAGTATACTGCAGATTAGTGTTTCCCATAGAGTTTTGGGCATTTGGGGTGAGATGATCCTTCTCTACATAGGAATGTCCCTCTTATTACAAAAGGATTGCTGTTCCTGACCCTGCCCACAAAATTTTATTTCGTCTACCTACAAGTGCAACATCCAAAAAATGCTTCCATTCTTTCCCAAATGACCTTTAGGAGAGTGATTCCATCCTTGCATGTAAACAAAATCGAAATCAGAAGCCAAGTTCTATTCTTACACCAAAGAGCTACATACTCCAAAATTCATATATCGCTATTAACAGACCCTGAGACATTAATTCTACCAACATCATAACAATGCCTGTTATATTTTGCAATAAACAGATATATTGTCTGGTTGGATTCTGACTCAGCCAACTTCCTAAAAGTGAAAAATTGTCTTCACATTTTCAACTTAAAACCATAGCTACACTAAGATTGTTTTCCCTGGAGGATCCAGGTTCAAGAGAATGTCATCAACAAAATTAAAAGAAACAATAGCGGAGCCAACTGAAGGTCTGTTAACAAGCAAATGTCACAAACTTAACTTTTAAATAGATTTATATCTTTTTCGCCTAAATGAAAAATCATAAGGTTGAGGGTGGGAGGGCTATATTTAAATGCGCAGTTTGGTTGAGTTGGTTTTAAATATTTAGCAAAAAAAAAAAAAATCTGACAATTTGGATTTCTTCTGCCTTTTCTCTTTTACAATTTCTGGGTTTCTCTTTTACAATTTCTGGGTTATTTGAAAGATTACTATTTTTAAAGTATATTCTCCTTTCAACTTATGCTATTAAAATTGCTTCTGGACACTAACAAAATTGAAGGAAAAGGAAAAGAATTAATAAATTAATTTCTTCAAAATTCCAAACAATTCTTATTAAGCGGTTTCATTTTTAAATGTAAAACATGGAATAGATAGTGGTAGAGGAACAGACAACTTGACTGTACCATAGGCACAGCATGAGTTTGCACACAAATGCATTTTTGATGAAGGAGAAAGATGGCAGATTTGTAGGCTCAGGATAATGCTGAGTTAGTATTTTTCTACTTATTTGCGGTTATATTTTTATATCTACAGGAGAACAGCCTTAACATTTTTCTAGAAGTATTTACATAATATTTTATGGGATTAAATTGTTTTACAAAACCTTTAAATTATCAATCAAAAATAATATAAACAGCGACTTCATAATGATGTCTACAATATTTTGAACATTGTTATGTCTCAGGCATTATCTTCTTAGTGTATCCTTATTTCTAGTTCTATCACTATTATTTCTATTATATGTCTAAAGTTTCTTGTTTAATCCTTATTACAACATTTGAAGGTATCTATGATGTCTTTATAGCGCAGAAAACTAAGGCTTAGAAAAATTAATTAACTTTCCAAATATCACTCAAATAGTAGGCGACAGAGTCAATATTTTTATGTAGATCTGTACATCTCTAAGTATTTTGTGTGAGACAATATCTACTATTAAATTTACATATACAATTAACAAATAAAATAAACAGATAATTATACCATAATTTCAGAAGGTTTGGGGTTGTAGAGAACACATACTGGCCTTAGTAACTTATCTGCAATAATTATTTCATACAGACAAGCATGGGAATTTTTGCTTCTCTTCTTGCTGTCATCTTTGAGGTCTCCTTATTTAAACCACAGCAAAATTTCCTGTATCATTGAAACTGAAGAAAAGAGAAAGCCTGTTCTTATTTAAGAAATTAATTTCTAATGATTTTATTGTAATTTATATATTCCTATTGTGGATAACTTGGAAAAGACAGATTTAAAGAAGTACAAGTTCAAAATTATGTAACGTCATTTAGCTAGAATCCCTGTGTATATGTTGCTATATACACGTCCAGAAAAGAGCTGGGCTACAAAATCAGACCCTTTTGACAGAGCATGCAAAACTTTTGATAAAGTATTTTCACAGCATCAGGGAATCAAAGTGTTTGATATCATATTCACATCATACTGAACTACCATAAATATCTTGTGGTTTTAAGGCATGAGAGTAGAATGTTTTGAGGTTGACCCTTTGTAAAACATATATAGATGTGGATCATTTCAAAGATGATGTTGGAACTCATGCTAGGATCTCACTTAACTAAAGATTTGATGTTGCACAGTTTAAACTTTTCATTTTCTGACACAAACACACATGAGAAATTAAAGATTATGGCTCGATAGCTAAGTACAGAGATCCTAAATTAAAGAGTGCCTGGATCACTGTAGCACAAACCGTTTTATGCATACTGAAATTTTTACAGATATTATATCTCAGTACACATTTATTCCAGCATATATACTCAATTATGAGTAACTTTTTAAGCAAGAATAAAGCTTCTTTATTCCTTATTTTTGTTACAAATGTTTCATGTAACAATTTTTGCAAAAACCTTGTGGCAGAACTAAAGAATGTTAGCATTTCGTATTTTAGTTTGTTATCACTTAATTGAACAGATCTGAATTTAAAAATAACAAAATTATGAAAATAATCATCAATTACACTTTCCTAATACTTCTTAATCTACCTGAAATGATAATAAACTAAATTATCTCATGTAATGATTTTTTGTGATGCTCATTAATTTATTTATACTTTCTTTCTTTTGGACTAAATTTGTACTTGCCCTTATTTGATATTACAGGAATTTTGTAAGTACATATATAATAAGGATAAAATATGTATAATTGAGCTACTTTGTGTTTAACCATTTGCCTGTGTCTTAGCTTCCCAATTAATTATATAAATGAAATAACACTGGGCTCTTTGTCATCTAAGTTAAATTTTCATTCAACAAAATGTGTTTTGGCCTAGACAAAGGTTATTGAATATTAAGGGTATTATGAGAAAAAGAAACACCAATATTTTACAGAAAATGGATTCATTAAAGTATCTGTGATAGAATGATAATATGACGGGCCATGATATATATACCTTATATACAGAGCCCATATATATAAAAGAACATATAATAATATTCATATTATAAAATTATTTATAAAATATAATCGATTTTTATTATCTGATTTTCAAGTTTTTGGTAACAATAACAAATTTGCTTATACATCTAAATATTCTTTTCAGATTATCTTTGATATACATATTTGTCCAATTGGTTCCTTGGAACTATGAAATATAGGAAATGCGGCCAGACTTCTTAATTTTGAAATAAAAATATGGTGTCACTTAGAAAGTTTTATTTAAAACAGCTTTTTTTTTCTTTTTTTTGAGGAAGATTAGCCCTGAGCTAACATCTGCCACCAATGATCCTCTTTTTGCAGAGGGAGATTGGCCTGAGATAACATCAGTGCCCATCTTCCTCTACTTTATATGTGGGATGCCTACCACAACATGTCTTGATAAGCAGTGCGTAGGTCCATGTCTGGAATCCAAAATGGCGAACCCCAGGCTGCCAAAGTGGAGTGCACAAACTTAACTGCTGTGCTGCTGTGCCACCAGACTGGCCCTAAAACAGCTTTTTAACAATGTCACTTCTTCTAGTTAGTAGGGCTTAAATATTAGAAGGTAAAGTCTCATCAAAAATAAATTATTTGCAGGGCTGGCCCCATGGTGTAGTGATTAAGTTTGGCATGCTCCACTTCGGTGGCCCAGGTTGACAGGTTTGGATCCCAGGTGCAGACCTATAAACACTCAGTCAGCCATGCTTTGGCAGCAACCTACATATAAAGTGAAGGAAGACTGGTACAGATGTTAGCTCAGGGCTAATCTTCTTCAGCAAAAAAAATAAAATTAAATTAAAAAATTAATTATTTGCTGTCAGCAATGGGATTGATTTAAATATCTTGTTAGTTTTGCTAACTCTCTTAGTAGAATAAATTGGACTAGATGGAGAATTCAAACTGAAAGAATATGACAAGGGATGCAACATAAATCTAATTATGAAATAGTTTAGAAGCAATTGCCAGTATCTGTATGAGTTAATCCACAATGTCTTAGTACATGTAAAACAGCATTTCCTTAAATTTATTCCTCAAAAAAGGATACTTTAGGAAAATACCTTAAATTTGAAAGGAGACGAGAGATTCGAAAATTGTGCTGTGTCAGTGATAAATTCCTGACTTTGATAATTTTACTTTGGCCATGAAAGAGGATATCTTTGTTCATAAGAAATGTATACTGAAATATTTAGCAATAAATAAACACAATATTGTAAACTAACTCTCAAATTGTTTAAAAAGAGAGAGTTTGATAATGCAAGCAATTAGCATAAAATGCAAACAATTTTTGAATCTGAAAAAAAGAGTATACACAGTGCCTTGTAGTATTGTAATATTCTTGCAATTATTCTTCATGTTTGAAATAACAGCAAAAAAAAAGTTAAAAAAAAATCTAGTTAGAGATGAAGAACAACAAATAGCCTAGTAGTCTAGGGATGTGCCTTTTCCAGTAGGATCGAATGCCTGCAGTTTCAGGTACTTTGTTAGCTCTCAGACGGATTTACAACTTTTTTTTTTAACAGTAACAAGGCTATCTATCTAATTTATTGCACAGACAGCAATCACAGATTTATTAGCAAGGAATAGTTGAATGCTTTTGATAAGGAGTTAACCAAATAATAAATACTTCATGGTCCAATTATAACAGGTGATACTGTACAGATAGGAAAATACCCACCAACCTCTGTTTACAATAAGATATGCTAAAGCAGTGTATAGCCCTTTGGTTGTTATGAGGGCTAGGTGAATAAATATATGTAAAATATTCAGAAAATATATATAGTACAGATCACACATGGTAGTAGTTATAATTGAACTTGTATAACTTGAATATTTTCTTTGAGGAAGATTAGTCGTGAGCTAACATCTGCTGCCAATCCTCCTCTACTTTATATGTGGGACCTCACCACAGCATGGCCTGATAAGCAGTGCATATGTTCACACCCAGGATCTGAACCAGTGAACGCCGGGCCTCCAAAGCAGAGTGCGCAAACTGAACGCCTACACCAACGGGCCAGCCCCTTAAATATTTTCTTCAATAGATGTTTTATAGAGCTCACCTGCAGCTTCCACCATATAAAGTGTTCCTCTTTGCTATTCTGTAGCATTCACTACCTAAGAAAATACTTGTAGTTTCCTCAGAGATCATTTTATTTAAGTAAACTACTCATTATTTGTACAATCACTCAGCTGTTCATTCATTTGTTGAACAATCTAATATTTTACTTATCTAGAAGAGAAAACCCACATATAGAAATACCTAAAATAAAAGATATTACAGATCAATTGTATACACGTTTTAGCAAAGAAAATTTAAGGATGTTATGTGAGAGATCTGGGGAAAGGTTAATAGAGGAGACCTAATACAGAGGATATTGAAGGTGTAGTTTGAAGGATATAGATTTCATAAACTGAGACAGCATAGAAAAGCATTCCAAGTTAAATTGTTTTCACAGAAAGAGTTCTCCAGCTGAGAATGTGCTGAAGAGATTCTCAAACCCACAATAGCATTAAAATAGTCTTCTATTTTTTAGCTATAGTTGATACCATCTTTCTTTTACAGTCTCCTCAAAATATTCTTCTCCTATTTAGATTTGTTTTGGTTTTCATTGAGAATGCTGACTCTTTAAGAATAGAATCTCAAGATTAATTACGTTAGTCAGCATGAGGACTCATTCAATGTGGGCAGGAGGGCAAGCCAGATCAGTGGAAACGTGATGCCAGTTACAAGATACAACCAGCGAGCAGGAAGGATCTCAACAGTAAACAATAAAAAAAGAGGTCGACTACAGGAACTATAAAATGCAATAGAAGAGATTTAACGAGGAACATGACTAAGAAACATAACCTCTATAAAGAATGCTATAAAAGTTTATTAAGTGACATAAAAGAAAATCTGAATACATGGAAAGATACATTATATCCTTGGATAAGACTGCATAATGCAAGGTGGCTGACTCCTAGGTTTAGTGTATTTTAATCCAAACTCCCACAATATTTTATCTCTAAGATTCTCCAAAATCACTCCAAAGTTAATCTAAAAAAGAAGATAGAACAACTACTTAATCTAAACAAATAAGATTGTTTTTCAGTATTTCTATCATATTTATTTAAATTCAATCAAAATAAAAATGTAGAATTAAGACATGAATAAGCAGATGATACACACACACACAGAAATGGATGCCTTTATTTCTATGAGTATAATTTAGGAAAACACATTATATATAATATCAGGGGAAATTCACAAAGGGGTGTTTGAGTAAGAATGGCAACTTTGTAAAAAAATGATTAGGCAAACACCTTGTCCCACAATACATATATAAAGAATATATATATGTGTAAAGAACATATATATTCTTCAGATAAAGAATAGACCATAAACAACATTAGAAAATAAGAATAAATATTGCCTAATTCTGTAGAGAGAGATAATAGTCTAAGATAAAAAACTATTATAATTGCATAGAAACTATTCATAATTATATTTCTGTAATAACTTTATCTTAATATATCACAAGTATACAAGTGACTGAGAAAATATAAATATTTAATGTGTTTCTCTATAAGCAGTTCATTCATTCATTTTTTTTAAATCAATAATACCATAATAGGTAAATAAGCAAAATATGAACTCATAAAAGTAAACAAACAACTGAGAAATATCACTCTATTGCCTACTAAATTAACCACATTTGAAAACTTAAAATAACCAGTGGTGGTGAAGATCTCCTGAAACAGTTACTCTCAAAAAAATTGGCATTGTATGGTGAAAATACGTTCATCCTTTAACCCACTCTTCTCACCTCTGGGAACTTTTTTTTTAAATTTATTTATTTTTATTTTTATTGAGTTAATGATAGGTTACAATCTTGTGAAATTTCAGTTGTATATTATTGTTTGTCAGTCATGTTTAGGTGCAACCCTTCACCCTTTGTGCCCAAGCCCACCCCTCCTTTCCCCTGGTAGCCACAAATCTGTTCTCTTTGTCCACAGGTTTAAATTCCTCATATGAGTGGAGTCATACAGAGATTGTCCTTTTCTATCTGGCTTATTTCACTTAACTTAATTCCCTCAAGGTCCATTCATGTTGTTGCAAATGGGACAATTTTGTTCTTTGTTACAGCTGAGTAGTATTCCATTGTGTGTATATATATATATATATATATATATATATACCACATCTTCTTTATCCAATCATCTGTTGACGGGCACTTAGATTGCTTCCACATCTTGGTGATTGTAAATAATGCTGCAATAAACATTGGGGTGCATAGGACTTTTGGAATTGCTGACTTCAAGCTCTCTGGATAGATAACCAGTAGTGGAATAGCTGGATCATATGGTAGTTCTATTTTTAATTTTTTGAGGAATCTCCATACTGTTCTCCATAGTGTTCTCCAATTTGCATTCCCACCAGCAGTGTATGAGGGTTCCTTTTTCTCCACAACCTCTCCAAGATTTGTTACTATTAGTTTTAGTTATTTTTGTACAGTAGTCTAAAATGTAGCATAAACAATATTGTGATGACAATCATTCCAATATCATACATGACATCCAAGAAGCATAAAGGATGTTATAATGTAACTATAAGAAAATTGCGATTTCGTTCTTTGAAAGTATGTGCCATCAAAAATGAAAGTTACAAAAACAGTGAGGAAACAGCAACATTTCTGAAAGATACTTTGTACATATCACATGTATGCGGAAGGGAAGGGACTTGCAGATAATAACCTGCAGAATTGTGATACAGTTACTTTATTTCTCCCAACCTTAGTGTCTTTGCCTTTTCAAACACCTGATAGGATTTTTGTAAGCACAAAATAAGAAAGAAAAAAAGGTGTCAAGGACAGTGGAGTGCTTTAATTCATGTAAAACACGTATAAAGCTCACAGCAAGGAGTCTACAACTAAAAAAAGTATTTTCCTTTCCCTTTCTTCTTCATTAGCAAGATTATATCCTATACTTATGCCCAACACTCTAGTTTCAAATAGAAGCAATATTTTAAAGCTTTTTCTGACTTGAATAATGCATTTAGTGTCGCATCCAAGTTATACACTCACTTGAATCAACGAAGAAAATATAGCTCTTTAATTTTTCCATAACTGATCGCACCTTCCTCCTCTGTTGTGCAACAGAGAAAATTAAATTTTCCAATAAACAGTTTATCAATCTTTTCAGGGTCGCGCTGCCTCCATTGCATTTTAAAATGTGCCTTTTATTAGGCAGACAAAATAATGTCTCACTATCGTAAACTAGCATTGAACGAGGGAGAGAATGATCTAATCTGTTAGACACACAACAAGGTACTTAATGTATTCCTCTTTAGAATAATAAGAGGTCATCAAGTGTGCCTCAGTACAGGGAAAGAATTTATAAGACCAGTGTGCATCTTTGTCTTGATTTCTTAGTCATTAAGCAACCTTCTGATAAAAACTTGATTTTCCGAGAACTCAGATACTGAGATAGGAATATTCTAAAGGACATAAGCTAGTATTTAAAGTATTGAAAATATATAGGTCCATTCATAAATGTGTTAATGTCCGTTTTAGTTGCAATTTTGAGCAGCATGAATCAATTCCTAAAGCCTAATAGAGTTGAACATTCAAGTCTGAAAATTTGGAAACCATAGCCTGGTCTCAAGGCGAGTGCGTTACAATGGACTTGAGGGGGTTGCAGGGGAAGACATTTCAATCCTCCACCAAACGCAAATTTGTAATATGGCCAAATGATACCGTCTGACCCTCTGGGAAAAAGCACTGCAAAAGAGCTTTAGGGGCCGGTGTGGCTTAGTGGTTAAGTTCACCCATTCGGCCCCGCGTCCCAGGGTTTCGTGAGTTCGGATCCTGGGCGCGGACATGGCACTGCTCATTAGGCCACGCTGAGGCAGCGTCCCACATGCCGCAACTAAAAGGACCCACAACTAAATATACAACTATGTTCTGGGGGGATTTGGAGAGAAAAAGCAGGGGAAAAAAAAAGATTGGCAACAGTTAGCTCAGGTGCCAATCTTTAAAAAAAAAAATTTTAAAATTAAAAAATTAAAAACCACCAAAAGAGCTTCAAGTTTCCTACCTCCACCTTCCAACATCGCCAAACCCTGCATTTGAGGAAAGCTCTGAATCCGTTAGTTCACGGACCAGGGCTCCATCTCTCTTGTCAGAGAGGACAGATTTTTAAAATATACAGATTTTTCCTCCTTCCTGGGAACTGACGAGAAAAGCTGGCTCCTCCTCACCCTCTGCCTCAGACTTTGTCTTTAAAACCAGCAGACTCAGATGAAAGCAGAGTTATAACAACTGGCCAGAAGAGACTCGTCTCATTACAGAGAACCATTAAGAATTAAAATTCTACTTGTCTGGGGACCGGCCTGGTGGTATAGTGGTTAAGTTCACGTACTCTGCTTCTGCGGCCCCAGGTTGTCAGGTTTGGATCCTGGGCGCAGACCTAGCACAACACATCAAACCACGCTGTGAAGGCATCCCACATAAAACAGGGGAAGATTGGCACAGATAGTAGCTCAGCAACAATCTTCCTCAAGCAAAAAGAGGAAGATTGGCAACAGATGGTACATCAGGGCCAATTTTCCTCACCCAAAAAAAAAAATTCTACTTGCTGTTTAATGCACATACTGATGGCTGCTCTATTTCACATACGTTCAAACAATATAAATCAAAAAGGAATATAGACAGGCCCATCACCAATACCAAATCTTGATGTCCACTCTAAACTATAGTAAATCTAATACAAAAATTTGATTTGTTTGTATCACTTCCTTCTCCCATTAAAATGTTACTACAAGGTAGCAGGATAGCTGTTTCCATCTTGCTGATCAGCTCTTCTTCTCTCCCTTCAATCAGTATTATTTGTGGCTAATTTATATAAAGGTCTATTTATATTCCATTCCATAGCATGTATAGAGTTATTTGTTTTTTATATACATGTAGAGTCAGAACCTAAAATTAAGTGTTCAAGAAGCTGAAGTAATTCTTACTGTAGATTTTAGCTAAAAAAAACAGCTACACAATTTCTATTCTTTCTATTTTAGAGGAAAAAGAAGAGGAAACGATCTTAAATTCATGGAGTTATCAACTAAATTGAATGTGCTGAATAGCTGACCGAAATCTGAGGAGACTAATTCACCAGGTTTATAAAAGTACCTGCACTTCTTTTCAATTAAGTAAACATGTTGCTTGATTTAAAAGGCACAATACTATTTTCACATAATTTTTCAAGCTGTTGTTATATTTTTAAAATATTCATTAAAAGGATTACAGTATCTATGATACCAAAATATTTTACTAAAAATAATACATAAAATGTGTAATTTATTCCACATATGTCCTCCATTAGGATTTCTCTTTGTGTATCTCAAAGAATCTTCAGTTTGCTTCTCAGAATTTTATTGAAGTTCAATTTGAATTCATCTTACAAGAGGAGTAGTTCAAGGTCACCAAGTTATTATACTCATAGATTGAAGGACAGTGAAGGAGCATATCAGAATATTTGTCAATTTCAGTAGATGATTGAATTAATAAAGGAACCAACATATCAATCATAAAGGTAAAACGAAAGAAAATGCAATAACCTAATTAATAATCCAACTCAAACATTCATCATTAGAAATGAAATAAAATACTTATTGGCTCTGGGTTGAATCCAGACACTTTTTAAAATTTGACAATTTTACTAGCACATTAAAACAGTCATTATTTACTGTAAACAAATTTATCCATGTCTGCAATCTTTTCAATTCCAATGAAGATAGTGCACCTGTGAATGTCTGTTGGACAACCTTCAGATCTGCATTAGCTAATTATTTCACAGTCTAGGCAGTGCTTTTCCTGACAAATCATCAGGATGTGCAATATTATGTATCAACCTACAAATAATTCAGACAAAATCTTTAGGAATTATGGAGCAGGAAATGGATGAAGGCATAGAAACTGAAATCACCTTGTCCATCCTGAGAGCATGAGCATTTTCTATTAGCTAATTAAATATATTTTCATAATAAAGAAAAGGAAATAAAAGAAAGAATGAGGCCAAAATATAGATTATGTTTGCAAAGCTGAAAGAGTATTACCATATTAGAACTAACTAAATTTGAAAAGCTAGACTGAAAGACTGTCTTTTTAATAAAATTTTGCCTCTTTTCCCCAATATTTATTTGATAATTTCATAATCTACAAGCACACTTCAATAATTTTACAAAAAAATCATATGTACATATGTGTATACATATATACACATATGTGTATGTGTATATACAATGAGAAATATACATATACATATATTTTATTTTTTATAAAGACAATTATTTTGCTTTTGCCTTTTTGTTTGAATTTTCCCTCTACCTATCTTTCTCCTTCCAGCCCTACCAGGCACTGTGCTCCACCTCTGGCAGTCCATGTTAACACCTTTTTATAAATATTTCTATATTTTTTCATGCTCATACATTCATATTAAAATAAATTAGAGACATACATACACATATGAACCCACATATTTTTTGTTTTCTGTATCTTGCTTTTCCCTCACTCAACAATATCTTTGAAATTCATGCAAAGCAACAGGTACAATGACAATATATTTATTTTTGTGTTGGTAACATACTTATGGTATGGAAGACCATGATATGATGTGCTCCACCATTTTTCTTTGATGGCATTCACTCCGATTACAATTTTTTGGCACCATAAAAAATACAATAATGTTCTTCTTCACATGTCTTACTAACTTTTTTTTCTTCGTACTTTGAGAATAGATTTTCAAGGAGTGGAATTACTGGGTTTAACTATACGAGTATGTGCAATCTATAGAGAAGTTAACAGTTTGCTGCCACCGGCATTGCATGACTCCAACTTTTGTTCATTTTCCAAGCCAGTAGTAGGTGCTAGAATTTGTTTTGTTTTTGCCTTACAGTGCAGTGTAACAAGTTGTTTTTACTTGAGTTGCATTTCACTGACTGCCAATGGGGGCAGTTCTAAATATGATTTCTCACTTAGATTTTATCTTTAAAAAAAATCCTGTATTTATATTACTTACATATTTGTATTAAATATTTTCTTATGAATTTGTGAAAGCTCACTGCATATTATAGATATAAACACTTTGCTTATTTTGTATATTTCTAATTTTTTCAACCTGTTGGCTGTATATTAATATTATTTATGGTGCCTTATATTTTAGAGCAAGTTTAATGCTAAAGTATAAGGCATCATACATATATGGCAGCTAAGTTATTAGTCTTGGTTAAGAATTTCTCCTCTGTTCCTTCTACATTTTCTTGCAATATATTAATTCTGCTTATCCACATTTTTTAGACCTTCAGGAATATATTTTTGCATATGATAAAAGACAGAAGTTGTATTTTATTTTCTTCCAGATGAATAGATATTTGTACAAGCACTGTTTATTAACCTATCTTTTCTCCATTGAATTTTACTTTTTCAGTTTAAAGTATTAACATATCATTTATACTGAGATCTATTTCTGAATTTTTTCTGCCACTGATCTATTTTTCAATTTCTGTAACAATACTATATTAATATTAATGGTAGCTTTGTCGTATATTTGTATTATGTTTTGGCGCATGTCCTTCACTATTCTCTTTCATACTTGCTATGCATCTAATCTAGAGGTTGATATGCATAATCTAGAAGCAAGGGACAACTTTTGTTTCCACATAATATTTGAGGTTATTTATTTGATTTAAATTCAAAATTTCCATAGGGATTCTAATTTCAAATTAGTATTGCATCAATTTTAAGAGAATTGATTTTTATGATACTATATCTTCCTACTACAATGGCAGCATATCTTTCTATTATATTGTCTCTCATTATTTAATAAGATTTTGTAGTTTTCCTTATCCAATATCATATTTAATTTACTCTTAATTATTTTGTAATTTTCCCTACGGTGCAAGTAATATTTTATCTAATTCCACTAAATGGCATTTATTGCTAGATTAGAAAGACAAAAGCTTTCTTTTTTTCCTCCATTTATTTATAAATGGGGTGTATCTTCTATCTAAAGAAATGACTGATTTTATATAAAAATTTTATATACGTATTTAAAAAGTTGATGCTAACAAGACTTTATATATAGTCTTGTTAGCATTAATTCTTTTCCAAGTTTTTGGTTTAAAGATTATCAGCATAATCCATTAAAAGTAATTAGTTTACATAATTTGAATAAAGCTAACTATATCCAGTATCTTATGCTCCCATGGTTTTGTTGGGTCATCTTAGTATTTTATGCGGAAACATTTTTTTCAGTTAGGAAAATGATTGCTATTTTTGTACTATCTTTACAAGCTCTTAGTATGAAAATTGTGTTGGCTTACTACAATGGTTTGGATAATCTTGTTAGATTTCTTTGAATAACTTAAACTTGAAATTATTTGCTCTTTAGAAGTGTTCTGAAACTCAGATGTAACATTCTGGATTGAGTCCTCTTTACGACAGTAGATCTTAAATAATCCTCAAATCTCTTCTAGTAATTTAGCTAGTTGTAATTTCTGCCAATTCTTGGGTCAGTTTTAGGTACTTAAAATTTTACTAAGAAATGATGTTTCCTTTGCGTTTTCAAGATTTTGCTATAGTGTTATACACGGTAATCTCTTCATTATTTTTATTTTAAACGCATTTCTAATTTTCTTGTTCTTACTCTTATAAATTTTGTCTGCCTCGTTCTTTCTTGCTCAAAATATATCCAGGCTTATTTATTTTACCAAGCTTTCTAAGATTGCAAATTTGAGTTTGCTTTCTATATCATTGCTTTCATTTTTTAGTTTTCATTCCTATTTCTTGTTTTCTTTATTTTTTTGGACTTCCTAAAGTCAAATAATGAAGGCATAGCAAAGTAAATATTTCACCTTGAATCTAGTTTTTACTGGACTTTGTTTTTAGTGAATCATTTTCTTTTCATTGCTTTCTAAATGATCTTAATTTGACATCAGCTTCATTTGCATACAAAGATTATCTAGGAACGTGTTAATTTTACACGTTATGTTGATACTTAGGTCACATTTGTATTTGCATTTGGATCAGAGAACATGGCCTGGAAAATATCTAGTTTTGGGGATGTTTAGTGATTTTTTCCTTCTGCTTGCCAGAATGCAATTGACTTTGTGATTGTTTTTTGCCACATATATCCAAATAAATGTGACATAAAATGATAGGTAAATACATAGATAGGTATTATTCAGTTCTTCAATACTCTTAATAATTTTTTTAAGTTGTCCGCTTCTGAATGAGAGATATTTATCTCTCACTCTATAGGTATATGTTTAACAAGTTCTCGTTCTATTTCTATTAATCTTTATCTAGCATATTTTGATGTTTGGTTTCTTTTACAAAATGAACCTTTTGTTATTTTACGTCATTTATTATATAGATTCACAATTTTAACAATAAATTATAACTTGTATCCTATAAATATTGCAATTTCTGCTTTCTTTTCTTGCATTTTCTTGGTAAAACTTTAATTTTTTCCTTTATTTTCAAATTTTATTGATTCTCACAAACTGAATCTAGTTTTGTTTTTATCGCTTTTATTTTTTTAATAAGCTATTATTGTTCTTGCTTCAATTTCCAGATTTTAGAATTGCTTTAAGAACTCAGATGACAGTTTCATTTACTTTTCCTTAGTAGAAAATAATTTCATAAACTTCTCACTCTTTATTCTTAGAATTCAGGAATTCTACAACAATATGTCCAGGTATTTTCTATCTTCAAACTCAGCAGGGCTTTCAATAAAGAGAATCAATTCTTTTTCAGTGCATTAAAAAAAAGTCTTCTGTTGGGGCTGGCCCCATGGCTGAGTGGTTAAGTTCACCTGCTCTGCTGCAGGTGGCCCAGTGTTTCATTGGTTCGAATCCTGGGCGTGGACATGGCACTGCTCATCAAACCACACTGAGGCAGCGTCCCACATGCCACAACTAGAAGGACCCAGAATGAAGAATATACAACTATGTACCAGGGGACTTTGGGGAGAAAAAGGAAAAAAATAAAATCTTTAAAAAAAAGTCTTCTGTTATTAATTTGATCATTAACACTGTTTGTCTCCTTCTGGAACTTCTATATCTACATATAGACCCACTTGGATCTATGTTCCAAATCTCTATTTTCGCTTTGGCATTTTTATCTCTTTCTATAGTTGTTTGTATTATGAGAGAATTCTTGTGTTTTGTCATCCAGTCCACTTAAAGAGGATACAAAATAAACTGAAAAATGTCCTGATGTTCAGAAATTTTAGGTCCATAAAGTCTATAAACTGCAGTTGATACACACATTCAAGTACTTTAAAAGACAAAAAAAATTCTAAACCACACATAATGTTCTTTGAAAAAGCATTAGAGAAAATGGTTGTGCTTTAATTCTTTCTGGTGGCCTGCCAAGTAAAACAAGTAAGGGAATAATTAAAACAAATATTAAAAAGGAGTGGGAAAGAAATATCAGAAACCATATAAATTCCTATCAAAATTTGTTCTCTAAGGTTTAAGTAGAAAACTCACTTTTTTTCTTCACTTTGGTTATGTAGTCTCCTAAATGTAGACCATTAATTTAATATAAAAAGGAATCAAGGTTATATCATATAATTAAACAATAGGCAAATATAATAATATATAATTATTAGTTGAAGAATATGACGGGAATCCAAAGGTTTATCAAATAAGGAAAGCACAAAATGTGCATTCTAAGCTTGATTTTTGAGACAATAAAATTTGTCAATACAATTGGAAACATATATAAGATATATTGATGTATTTTGTATACGTAGAGAGAGAATTTTGGAAAACCGAATACTTGAAAAATCAAGTTCTGAGCAGTTGAGTCCATATTTATCTCCTAAAGAGTCAACCAAAATGAAAATAATTTAAGATTAAAATAATTAACAATTATTATATTTAATAATTTAAGACTAAATATTTAATTTTTTAGTCAAATTGCTAACTCATTTCAACAGAAAATTTTAAATGTACACATACATAAAATTGAGAGTTTTTTTCTTTTCTGAATAATGTTAATGTGGAATTTTATTCTGGAGCAATCATATTTTGTCAGGTTTTCACTGAATTCATTTTTACTCATTCAGAAATAATTGACAACTATGACAAAACCAATGTGGAGTCATTTAAATCATCTAGCTGACACTATTTTTTAAATATGAGTCATTTTTTATTTACATGATTCTCAATCAGTTCATAATTAGATTTTTTTCTCAAATGCTCAATTAATTTAGTAGTTTGATTATTCATCAGTGCAAAAATATATCTGAAATTTGATAACAATATCTGAAATTTGATTTTATTTTCCAGTAACGATATAGTTACTTAATTTTTAGAAGTATAAATATACCTAACTTATCTAATTTTTCTGGACACTCCAAATTGTTTTTCATCAGTTCATGGTCTGATTGTAAATAGTATTCATGACTGTAAAGTGTGTGTGTGTATATCTGTGGATGTATATGTGTGTGAATATATATATTAACAAACATATAAATATGTATTCAGAGAGAGAAGAGAAAGAAACTATGAATAGAATTACATTCATGTATATCAATATGTTCTTCTTGGATGCCCTTCATACTTGCTTATGTTCTCATGCATGGTTTTGAAAAAATATATATACTTTACATATATCTTGATCTGCCAATAATTTTGAAGGAAATAATATTTGGACACTTTTATGATGAACTTTGTTTAGATTAATTTTGTTTGTTTTCCAAAGAAATGATTCACATTTTAAATAGAACAAGAAAATAATGTTCTCATTGGTAAAAGATAAAACTGACCATAGATGATTTTGAAATAAGTGTGAAAATTAGGATATATAATTCTACAGAAAACAACCCCTACTAATGAGGTACTCATTTACAAGAGTGCAAATATGTATATCTATATATAATTTAAAAGATGCTACTTCTATTTATTCTGATAGTGTTCATTCTTAATTATTGTAAATAATACATATTTTAAAAGTAAACCATATTCTTTTTAAACACTTCAACCTTATTTGAAATGTGTATTTGTTATAAAGATTATATCTTCTTTAAAAGTTATCTAGTGTTTACTATCTGTATTTTCAGAAACCTCAATTGACTATGATGCCACATCAATGGTGAAAATGTTTCAGAAGGATTGTGAATACTCTGTAAAGGTTGTTTATGAGTTCCAGAAATCCTGGTTTTAACCTTGTAATGGAGGAAATATTTTGGTTACTTTGAACAAATGGTACAAGAGGAAAAATCTGAACTGTTTTGTGTTCTCAAGGCTTAGTTTTGTGCTGGCCACTGTATATTCTCAACAAATACAGTCACGTGTCTCAATGATGGGGATATATTTTGAGAAATACATCGTTAGACATTTTGTCATTGTGCAAACATCATAGAACATACACAAACACAGATGGCATGGCTTACTCCACACCTAGGCTATATGGTACTAAACTTATGGGACCACCATCATATATGCAGTCTATTATTGACCAAAATATTGTTATGCAGCACATGACTGTACTCGTTTAATAAAACAATAGACTTCAAAGCATTAGCAAATTTTGAGGCTGAAAGACCTAATTTCAAATCCAAGTTTTGTAACTTTCTAACTATATTCCTTAACAAATTATTTAATCTAAATAACTATTAGTCTTATTCATTGTATGCAATGGGCGTTGGAAACAATAATGCCAACTTAGCAAGATTGTTTTAAAGAGTAAATATGTGTAGAAATAGATGCACAATGCATTGTTTTGTTAGTGCTGTCAAGTCGATTCCGACTCCTAGCGACCCCGTGTACACCAAAGTGGAATGCTGCCAGGTCTTTTTGTGCCATCCTCTCATCTTCTGGTGCTATATCAGACAATGCTGTGCTACTGTTCACAGGGTTTTCATGGGCAATTCTTTCAGAAGTGGGTGGCCAGTTTCTTCCTCCTAATCTGTCTCAGTCTGGAAGCTCCAATGAAACCTGTCCACCATGGGTGACCCTACTGGTATTTGAAATACAGGTGTCATAGCTTTCAGCATCACTGTAACATGTAGCCACCACAGTATAACAACTGACATATGGGTAGTGTGGTTCCCTGACCTGGAAACAAACCTGGGCTGAAGCAGTGAGAAAGCTGAATCTTAACCACTGGACCACCCAGGGCTAACTCCAACGCATTTTACCTTGTATTATTTCTGTGTATGATTTTATATATAAATTTGAAATTAAAGTCAAAAATTAAGCTTAGTGGTAGTGCCTAATTTCAGGATATGTATGCAGTTATTTTTCTATTTTGAGTTGAAAAATGTAAAGCATAACACAACTTTGAAATAATAAAAATTGGAAAGAATCCTCCCTCTCTTGCTTTCTCATCATCAGCCAGTATTTACTCCTTTTCCCCCATGTATACTATACATCAGTTTGAGATAAAAGCAAATCCCTTTACTCCAAAGAGTTTATTTCCTCCCACGGCAAGGCACTCCAAAGAGAAGAGAGCCCAGAAGAAACCACAGGTTCTCTTTAGTTAGAACTGCCATTTTTTTAAACTTTAGAAATGTTTGCTTTACAAAGTCATTACAAGATGACTTTAAATGTGTTTTCAATATTTCTGTTTATAGACTCAGCAAGATTATTTAAAAATAACTTTACCTTAAATAAGTAAATCTTGTAAGTTTTCTTTTCAGATTAAAACCATAAAATATGCTTGTTAGAACAAGTAAAAATTTCTCATATAAAAACATATAAAGGCAAAGCTATTATTTTCCTCATCACCACCTGCCTCCCACAATCGGGTAGTCATTTTGACTAGCTTTATCCTGCAATATACTACTGTATCTTTCTGGTTACTGATACATATTTATACAGGAATCTATACACATACACCTGCTTATTTGTTTACTTTGATAAAATTGCAAGCATATTATAAGCCATATGTTTGCAACTTGCTTTCACAAGACTATATATTACCATTTACGTATATAATACACTGTTACTGGGTTTCTTTTCAGTTTTTGAGTGTCTATTGTTAAGATTTTAGTCTTTGACTTATAACTATCAGAATTTTTTAATAAATTTAATTCCTGGATATTTTATAAGTGTTCTTACAATTGTGATTTTTTTTAACCCTTATTTCTCCCAATGCTTATTGTCATAATCAAGAAAAATCCATTGGTTTTGTATATTTATCTTATGTTCAGGCACTTTGCCAGATTATCTTGTCATTTTATGTAGTCTCTTGAATTTTCTAAAAGTCAAATTATCATGAAAACAATATACTTTTTCAACTTGTTTTTTCTTGAACATTTTTGAAAAATAATAGTAATAGAAGACATTTCTATGTGCTCCTCACTTTACATAAAGTTATTTTAATTTGCTTTATGTAAGAATAAGGTTTCCTATTGCCTTTTCATAAACTCTTTTATCATATTTATTTAACAAATTTCTTTCTGTTTGTATATTTTTATGTTTAAAATTAGGAATGGCTGATTATTTTTTCCAAATAACTTTCATACTTTCCAATATGAGTAAAGTTTTCTCCACTAATTTCTTTATATGACAAAATATTTTGTGTTTAGGAATGTAAAAATTCTACAGAATCAAGAAAGATTAATAAAATTTGTCTATCTATAGTTTTACAAAGTTTCTGTTAGCTCTGTCTGTATATCCTTGTCTAAGCTTAGTTAATTTTTTGTTTCTTATTATTTTCTTTTATAAGCCGGGGAATGATGTCCTTGCTATTTTCATCAAATACTATCCTAAAAATTATTATATTCCTCCTTCTAGAAAACAGTTAAACACATTTGTCTTAAAATATTTTTTGAATTTCTAATTTTATTTGTTTTACAATTCCTTTGGCATTTAAATTATTTTTAAAGATATATCCCTAAATTATGAACTACTTTCATTACAATAACTTTTAGATTAGTTCACTTGATTCTTGAGTGGTGATAATGAAATTATTTGAATGCTTATTGTAGTTAATGAATGAGCACTAGGTTTCTAAACTATTGATTAAATTGCTGAAATATAAGTAAACAAAGTTAGAATAATTTACTTGTATAGTAATTGTAGTTGTTTGTCTTTATTCTAGCTGTTACATGACATTGTGAGGAATTGGAGTTTACTAATTGGAATGTTGGATACATACAAATATACTAGTGACCCTCTAATACAATTTTCATGATGATTATGTAGTAGGCACTAATTCTTATGTTTTACATGTGATATGAATTAATCTCTGTATAGTTAAACAACTTGATCAATATTCTGTTAGACATTACATCATCCTTATATAAATGAAATAAATATTATGCCTACACATCATCTAATTCAGAGGAAATTAAGGCACACCAAAAATAGAATGCTGAAATAATCGAAGATATTTTTGTTTTTGATAATAATGTTGAATAAATATATGTAAGTTGGAGAATTTGTGGTTATTATAAAATCTGACTTGCATATATTATATGCCAGTTGCCCAAAGCAATTTCTGACACATAGGAAATAATCAAACACCATGAATACAAACTCCATAAGGGCAGGTGCTGTCTTTGTTTTAGTCTGGTTGCATTCTCATTACCTGTACCATGTCAGGCTTATAATAAGCTTTTAATGATTTTTTGTGGAATGAATGGATAAATAAATGAATCAATAAATAAATATAAGCTACTATCTTTTATATAGAAAAAGATTAATGAGAAATCAAAATGAAAATCTGGATTCCAAAAGCATTTTTTTTTTTTTTTTTTTTGGTGAGGAAGATCAGCCCTGAGCTAACATCTGTGCCAGTCTTCCTCTAATTTGCATGTGATATGCCACCTTAGTATGGCTTGATGAGCACCTGAGATCCAAACCTGTGAACTCCAGGCCGCTGAAACGGAGCACATGAATTTAACCCCTACGCCACTGGGCCAGCCCCCAGAAAGCATTTTCTGAGGAACATATTGAATGACAATGGTATAGAAAGTCTTTAGTATATTTTTGTAAGTTTCCTGTTTTGTGTTAGTTATTCAGATTTATGAACAGAGCAAAAAGAAATTTTACTGCAGTCCTAATGGCTACATTTTATTATTTTAATTTTCTTTTTTATTTGTTAGATGTAATAGGACTAAGTTATTTAGATTCATTTACTTTAAAAATTGATATGGTTTTCTTTATGTTACTCACAAGTTCTAGGCTTCTTTGCAATCTAAAGGTCAGTTACTCTTAACTCATAAACACAACATCGAGGCACTCAACCCTGTTGAACACAGGAAGTTGTATATTTATTAAACTAAAAATTCCTCTCTCCAAGAGAATTTGGGAGTCTCAGAAAATAATAAAGTCCCATTTTTGGTAAGAATCCATGGACCAACAGTTTGACTAAAAAGTAAAAAAGAAAATGCCAATAAGCTAAAGGAAACATGAAACAACAATAGAGACCACAAAAATCAAGAAATAAATAACTAAAAACAAAGTTAAAACCAGAAACACACATCCATATCTTTTTAACATTAAATGCCAGACTGCAACAGAGAAATCTCTAGAATATCATGAAGAGAACATCAATGATAACAAAAGTAGAGGAAATTACCAAAAATGTTAATAGATGTACTATACAGTGAAAGATTAGAGACTATGAGGACTTGAATCAGTACAGAAAAATAAGCTAATGGACCACAAAAATTTCAGAACAGATGTGAAATCTCAAAAATAGATCAATATTTATATAAAATTACAGCATATGGTCATATAGCATAGTGATTTGAAATGTGGATTTGAGGTCAACTCAACTTCCTAGTTAAGAATTGGTTCTTCCACCTATCAACTCTGAAAATTTATAAATTGCTTAATACCCCTTTGCCTCATAATAATGATAACTACATTATACAGCTGTTAATACTACTGGACACGGGTAGCTTTCAATACAGCTTAGCACTAGATAAGAACTTTATAAAAGTTAAACACTATTCCTGGCAACATAATAGGAATTAGGTATTTGCAGTCATCATAAAAAATCTTCTTGTGCATACAAGAAGAACAAATGAAGCCCAAAGTTAACAGAAGGAAGGAAATAATATAAAAGCAGAAAGAAATGAAATAGAGACTAAAAAGAAAATGGAAAAGATCAATGAAACTAAGAGCTGGTTCATTGAAAAGATAAAGAAAATTGACAAACCTTTAGGCAGACTCACCAAGAAAAAAAGAAAGAAGACAAATAAAATAGAAATGAAAGAGGAAATGTTACAAATAACACCACAGAAATACAAAGGATCATAAGAGGTTTTTAAGAACAATTACACACCAACAAATTTGACAACCTAGAAAAAATGGATAAATTCCTAGAATCATACAACCTATTAAGACTGAATCATGAAGAAATAGGAAATCTGAACAGAACGATAATTAGTAAGGTGATTCAATTAATAATCAAAAACCTCCTGGTGATGTCAGTATCAAGGCAGTATAAGTCATTTTTTTCCTCTCCCCTTTGATTTACAAATAATCAGATATTCATAGCTGAACAAAAGTGCCTCTCCACAGCAGACCAGGACACCAGAGATCCATCCATCTGTGCATCCAAAAGTGAGTGGATTGGACCTTGAAGGAGGCCATGGGGTACAGCTGTAGCTGGAGGGGACCAGTTGCTCTTTCTGAGAAAGGACCTCTTTGACTGGGGTGAGAAAAATGAGAGGACAGGGAGCAAAGAGAACAGAAGTAAGGCATTTCCTGCTGTCTGCCCTGAGATTTCAGCAAGAGGTTCACCCACAGACCTCTGGGACTTCCTCCATTGAGAATCCCCCTATTGGTCCATGGGCACACCTAAGGCCCCAGGTGCTAAGCATACACCATTCCCTATTCTGTGATCAGCTTTGTTTTGTCACTTCAGCACTTTCCCACATGCCAAAGCAATCCTGAGAAGAAAAAACAAAGCTGGAGGTACCATGCTTCCTGATTTCAAAATAAAATACAAAGCCATAGTAATAAAAACATCATAGTACTAGCACACAATAGACACAAAGACCAATGGAACAGAATAGAGAGCCTAGAATTAAATCCTAGCATATACAGTCAACTAATCTTCAACAAGGCAGCCAAGAAAACACAACGGGGAAAGGATAGTCTTTTCAACAATGGGTTCTGGGAAGGGGTTGGCCCAGTGGTATAGTGGTTAAATTCTCACACTCTGCTTCAGTGGACTGGGGTTCACAGGTTCGGATCCTAGGCACGGACCCACACACCACTCAAGCTATGTTGTGGCGGTGTCGCACATACAAAACAGAGGACTATTGGTATGGACATTAGCTCGGCAACAATCTTCCTCAAGCAAAAAGAGGAAGATTGGCAACAGATGTTAGCTCAGGGCCAATCTTCCTCCCCAAAGAAAGTGGTTCTGGGAAAACTGAAGAAACACATGCAGAAGAATAAAATTGCACCCCTATGTCATGCCACTCACAAAAATTAATTCAAAATGGATCAAAGACTTGGGGCCTGCCCCGTGGCCATCAGTTAAGTGCGCACGTTCTGCTTTTGCAGCCGGGGGTTCATCAGTTCAGATCCCGGGTGCAGACACGGCACCTCTCGGCAAGCTGCATTGTGGTAGGCGTACCACATACAAAGTGGAGAAAGATGGGCACAGATGTTAGCTCAGGGCCAGTCTTCCTTAGCAAAAAGAGGAGGATTGGCAGCAGATGTTAGCTCAAGGCTAATCTTCCTCAAAAAAAAGAAAATGGATCAAAGACTTAAACATAAGACCTGATACCATAAAACTCCCAGAAGAAAATGTAGGGAAGAAGCTGCTCAAATCAGTTTTAGCAATGATTGTTTACATTTGACAACAAAAGGAAAAATCAACAATGGGACTACTTCAAACTCAGAATCTTCTGCAAAGCAAAAGAATTAACAAAATGAAAAGACAACTTCCAGATTGAGAGAAAAATTTTTCTAACCATATATCGGATAAGGGGTTAATATCAAAAATATATAAAGAACTCATACAACTTAATAACAATCAGACAAAAAATCTGTTATAAAAATGGGCAAAAAAAGTAAATAGACATTTTTCCAAAGAGGAAATCAAAATGGCCACAGGCATGTGGAAAGACACTCACTATCTCTCATCATCAGGGAAATGCAAATGAGAGCCACAATGAGATACTACCTCACATTTGTTAGTATTGCCATCATCAAAAAGACAAGAATCAGCAGGTGCTGGCAAAGATGTGTTGAAAAGTGAACTCTTGTACACTGTTGGTGGTAATGTAAATTGCTCCAACCACTATGGAAAATAATATAGAGGTTCCTCAAAAAATTAAAAATATATCTGTGAGACAAGGTAATGTATGTAATGTATGTAACATAATGTAAAGGAAATGAAAACAAGGTTTCAGAGAGATTTATACGTTCCCGTGTTTATTGCAGCATTACTCACCATAGACAAAATATGGAAACAACCTACATGCCCATCAAAAGGTGAATGAATACAAAAAATTATGATATACATGCACACAATGGAATGTTATTCAGCCATGCGAAAGAAAAATATTCTACCATTTGGCACAACATGGATGGGCCCTGACACATTATGCTAAATGAGATAAGTCAGAGAATGACAAGTACTGTATGATATCACTCATATGTGGAATCTAAAAAAGACAAGCTTGTAAAAAACAGAGTAAAATGGTGGTTACTAGGGGATGGGTGGTGGGGGGATAAGATTGTTGTTTGAAGACATGAACTTGCAAAGAGTAGTTAATAAACCATAGAGATCTAATGCATAGTATAATGAATATAGAAAACAATATCATACTACCATCATCAAACTTGCCAAAAGACTAAAACGTATTTCTTCCAACCACTAAAAAGAAATAATTACGTAATGTGACAGATTTGTTAAATATCACTATAAGAGAAATCATATTACCATATATTGATGTACAAAATTAACACATTGAACACTTTTAATTTACACAATATTATATGCCAAATGTATTCCATAAAAAAACCTCCCAGCAAAGAAAAATGCAGAGTCAGATAGCTTCACTGCTGAATTCTACCAAACATTTAGGGAATATTAATATCAATCCTTGTCAAACTCTTCCAAAAAGTAGAAGAGAAAGGAATACTTCCTAACTCCTTTTACAAGGCCAGCATTACACTGATACCAAAACCAGAGAAGGATGCCACAAGAAAAGAAAATTATAGGCCAATCTCCTTGATGAAGATAGATGCAAAAATTCTCAATAAAATATTTTCAGATCAAGTTAAATAATATATTAAAAGGATTGTGCACCATAATCAAGTGGGATTTACTCCAGGGATGAAAGGATGTTTCAACATCCACAAATCAATCAACATGATACACCACATTAACAAAATGAAAGATAATAATCATAGCATCATCTCAACAGATGCAGAAAAAGCATCAGACAAAATTCAATATCCATTTATGATAAAAAGAAACTCTCAAGAAAGTGAGTATAGAAGGAATGTACCTCACCATAATAAAGGCCATATATGACAAGCACACAGCTAACATCATACTCAACAGTGAAAAGCTGAAAGCTTTTCTTCTAAGAACAGGAATAAGACAAGGATGCCCACTCTGACTATTCTATTCAACATGGTATTGGAATTCCTAGCCAGAGAAATTAGGCAAGAAAAATAAAGAAAAGGCATCCAAATTGGAAAGGAAGAAGTAAAACTGTCTCTATTTAAAGATGACATGATTTTATATATGGAAACCCCTGAAGACATTACCAAAAAACTATTAGAAAACAAATTCAGTACAGTTGCAGGATACAAAATCAATATACAAAATTCCATTGCATGTCTATACACTAATATCAAACTAGCAGGAAGAGAAATAAAGAAAACAATCACAGTTACAATTACATCAAAAAGAATAAAATACATAGAAATAAATTTAACCAAGAAAGTGAAAAACCTATACGCTGAAAATTATAAGACAATGATAAAAGAAATTGAAGAAGATACAAATAAATGGAAGGATATTCCTTACTCATGGATTGAAAGAATTAATATTGCTAAAATGTCCATACTACACAAAACAATCTACAGGTTTAATGCAATCCCCATCAAAATTCCAATGAGACTTTTCACAGAAATAGAACAAGCAATCCTAAAATTTTTATGGAACCATGAAGAACCCAAAGAGCCAAAGCAATCTTAAGAAAGAAGAACAAAGCTGGAGGCATCATGCTCCCTGATTTCAAATTATATTACAAAGCTATAGTAATCAAAACAGTATGGTATTGGCATAAAAACAGACACAGAGATCAATGGAACAAAATCCAGGGCCCAGAAATAAACTCACACATAATATGGTCAATTAACTTACCATAAAGAAGCCGAGAGTATATAATGGGGAAAGGATAGTCTCTTCAATAAATGGTGTTGAGATAACCGGACAGACACATGCAAAAGAATAAAACTAGATGACTTTCTTACATCACACACAAGGGTTAACTCACAATGGATCAGAGATTTGAACATAAGACCTGAAACCATAAAACTCCCAGAAGAAAACATAGGCAGTAAACTCCTTGACATCGATCTCGGCAATGATTTTTTGTATTTGACATCAAAATCAAAGGCAACAAAAGCAAAAATAAACAAGTGGGACTACATCACACTAAAAAGCCTCTACACAGCAAAAGAAACCATCAACAAAATGAAATAGCAACCTACTGAATGGGGAAAATTACTTGCAAATCATGTATCTGATAAGGAGCTAATATCCAAAATATATAAAGAACACATACAACTCACTATCAAAAAAACCAAACAATTCGATTAAAATATGGGCAGAGGATCTGAATAGACACTTTTCCAAAGAAGACATTGTCGGTGTTGCAATCCAATGTACACATCAGGATAGATGCAGAGAGGGCTGATGGCCACTCTGAGTTTATTATAACCAGCATTTCAATATATACATAGCTTACATCTGTTAAACATACTCAGGTGTTCTGGATGCAGTAATTAGCAAATGCCAAGAATTCTTAGTGATTTCTCAAGGAGCCCTCCCTTGGCCTCTGTTTTGATATTATCATGTTGTTGCTGTGCTCCTATATTTTTATCTCAGAGCAGGCAATGTCTCTTAGGCAACGGTCCCTCTTGCTCCTGATAGCGATATCGTTTCTCCATCTGTGCCCCCGGGTGGCCGACGCCTGGCTTAGGTTGCCCCCCCAGGGGGTCTTACCCGTCATTGGCTAACCGGCCTTCACACCTCCGGGTCACAGTTTGTTGGCAATCTTTTTCCAGTGATTATTAACCCTTCCTGTGTCAGGGGCGGCTACAGACATAAAGATGGCCAACAGTTAAATATCACTAATCATCAGGGAAATGCAAATCAAAACTACAACGAGATATTATTCTGCACCTGTTTTAATGGCTACTACCAAAAAGACAAAAAACTAGTGTTGACAAGGATGTGCAGAAAAGGGAACACTTGTGCACTGTTGCTGGGAATGTAAACTGGTATAGCCACTATGGAAAACAGGGTGGAGGTTCCTGAAAGTATTAAAAATAGAACTACCATCTCATCCAGCAATTCCTCTTTTAGGTGTTTATCCAAAGAAAATGAAAACACTAACTCAAAAAGATATATGCACCCCCATGATCATTGTTGCATTATTTCCAATAGCCAAATATGGAAGCAACCTAAGCGTCCATTGATTAATGAATGGATATAGAAAATGTGGCAATAGAATGTTATTCAGCCAAATAAAAAGAATAAAATCTTGCCATATTCAACAATACAGTTGGACCTTAAAGGCATTATGCTAAGTGAAATAAGTCAGACAAAGATAAATACCATAGGATCTCACTTATATATAGAATGTAAAAAAGAAAACAAATTGAATACATAGGGCCTGGCGTGGTGTCATCATGGTTATGTTTGTGCACTCCACTTCGGTGGCCCAGGGTTTGCAGGTTCGGATCCTGGGTACAGACCTACACACCGCTCATCTAAGCCATGCTGTGGCAGCATTCCACATACAAAATAGAGGAAGATGGGCATGCATGTTAGCTCAGGGACAATGTTTCTCAAGAAAAAGGAGGAAGATTGACAACAAATGTTAGCTCAGGGCCAATCTTCCACATCAAAAAAAAAAAATCGAATACATAGATACAGACCTCTCTGGTACTTACCAGAGGTGGGAAGATGGGGGATAAGAGAAATGGGTGAAAGGGATTAAAAAGTACAAACTTCCAGCTATAAAATAAATAAGTCATGTGGATATAATGTACAGCATGATGACTAGAATTAACAATACTGTATTGCATAATTGAAAGTTGCTAATAAAGTAAATCTTAAATGTTTTCATCACAAGGAAAAAAATGTAACAATGTATGGCGATGGATGTTAACTAGAGCTATTGTGATGATCATTTCACAATATAGACAAACATTGAATTATTATGTTGCACACCTGAAATTAATATAATTTTATATGTCACTTATGTCTAAATTAAAAAATACCACAAAAAAAAGAAACTGAAAAGAAAATCATGTGCCTTAAAGCAATAGCAAAAAATAGAATGCATTTTTTATCTTTTTCCTTTTGTTTGTTTATTTTGTTTTTCTGAGGGGTCTGAGTCTTATAGGACTCCTATTTTACATAACTACACTGAAATGGTATCTTATCCACAAGGCCAAGGAAGGTGAGATTTTACTGTTTTGTTTTGTTTTGTTTTGTTTTGTTAGGAATGAACTTTCATAGATAAATCTGTGAATTGTCTTTAATTGGCATGAAGATTAGAAATAGATAGATATAAGTAACTATTAACTTTAACCATTAAAGTTAAAAAACTATATCCTAATTACTTTCAAATACCTTGATGATTTGACTTATCCAGTGTTGTTGAAAATTACAGATTTTGAAGCCTGTTAAAATGAATAATTGCCACAAATCAAATAAATATGAGCTACTATCTCCCACATATAAAAAACACACTATATATACCATACATTTTGCATACATCACCTTATTAACAGCTCTCAAAGTCCTCTAATATAGAGATTGTATCTCTTATTCATAAATTAAAATACAAACATACACACTTGCAAACGTATAGCATCTTGATACTCATATAGCTAACGTGATTCTACTACAATAATGTAAAAAAATCTTGAACAATTAATATATTCTAGGAATTGTGCTAAGCTTTTCTACTTGCACTTTTCTCAACTAATGTTAATAAAAACACAAAACAACAAAACAGTATTATAAACCCCCATGATTCTGACTCAGGAGCTCATTGCCTCAGCAACTAAGCTGCTGTATACCAGGGATGGAATTGAACCCCAACTGCTCTGACTGCAAAGCCCATACCTTTTGCAGGATGTGGAATGTTCATGAACATCTCCTCCCTTATCTCACACTTGATGTCATGCATGAAATCTAGAAGTGTGGCGAGGTGAGATATTACAAAAATTTCACGTTCTATATTCACTTATATACAATTATTTTAAAATACTTATATCAAGAAGGTACTCACATTAATAATGACTGAGAACCAGGTGTTAATTCCAGTCTACATAAATTAATTAGATTATCAAGTGTATGTTTCTCTTATTGAAATTTTGTTTTGGAGGAAATCATCATGCTTTCCTTCCTTAAATATTTATTTCCGAGGTTTTTTTCAGGTTGAATAACACTAAAGGAATAAAAGTAAACTTTGCTTGTGGAAGATTCTATCTTATTTTACTTTAAATGCAAATATCATAGGCATCTCTGCTTAGAATAATGAAATTAATCACTCCTGCAATTCTCCGGAAATTTAAGATCTTCATAGAAGCGTAAAAAATTTTGAAGCTCATGAAAAAGCTAAAGCTTGCTTTAAATTTACTTGTTTCTTTATTAAATATCAATTTCTTCTCATTTCTATTCAAGTTAACATTATTGTAGGTTTCCTTGACTCACAATAAGGTATTTATCTTCTGTTCACATTTCTTTCCCTCTTTATTTAACAAAAGCTCCATTATAATACAAACTCTTTAAGCACAAGAAAACCTGAAAATGTTGCTCAAGTAGACTCCTTTGAATGTTTCTTGCAAATGCAATTCTTTATTTGTGTATGAGGCTACACTCTTCGTAAGAAACTCTCTTTCTTCTATGCCAATTGGTTCTCAGTTTGAATTGACAGTTTTTTGTGGTGAAAAAATGCAGATTCACCATTTAAAAAACAACGAACAAAACTGCATGTTTCCCTTCGAAAATACAATTTTTACAACTGAAATCATAATTCAACTCATGTTGGTGATTTGTCACATGGGAAGGAATCAAAGATATAAGGAAGAGGAAAGGATACTCAAAGTACTACTTGAACACTGTAAATATACATGAGAAAAGGCACTAGAAATATCCATAATAACACTGTGGATTTAGCACCTCGTGGAGAAGAATGTTCAACAAAAAGCAGCTGGAAACATCAAGAGAAAATAATACAAGAAAAAGACAAGGAAGCATGTTTTTCAAGCAGGGAATTAATCTGTATCTCTACAAATATATATATTGAAATCCTTTTCAGAAAAAAGCACTAAGCTAGGCAGAAAGGCATCTCTGAATATGCCCTGAATTTTAGCTCATGTAGAGTTTCACAATCAAAAATTACGGAGAAAACGCCTAGCTTCTTTGCTGATCCTTATTTCTCTTTTTTTTTCATAAAAGGCCCTAATGTAAAATGAGGCATTTTAGTGGAAAAAGCACTGAGATTGGAGTGTGTGGGCTCAAATTATATCCCTAGAAATCTGGGATAAATCTTAGTCTTTCTGTTTATATTTCCCATTTCTCTTAAACGCCCCCTAGTTCCAGGCTTTACTAAAGCTAAACAATAAAATGAATTGGACATTTTATAAAATGTTATTGGTATATATGAAAATTTTGTTGTAATGAAAGAACTCCAGCCTGGTTCCTACTCTCTGCTTCATCACTAACGCATGGAGCTTTGGACATGACATGCCCTTTCATCTTTGGGCATCTCAAATTTTCCATTTCTGAAAGTAGGGATTTGGAGTAAATTTTGATGCTTAACAAAAATGAGAAACAAATCACTAATAAAGTTTTTCAAAATGACCCTCCCCCTCACCCCCACATACTCACAGAAATTATTTCAATTAACTTGCACTGGGTAGGTTTCAGATATATGGATTTTAAAAAATTTCCCCAGGTGACTGAGATATATCCACTGGGATGCATACCTGTTAACATCTGCAAGTTCCCTTCGGGCTCCAAATAGTCTATGATGCCATGGCATTCAAAGGGATTATAGGAAATTCTACTTTTGGCCGAGACAGAGTAATGGTAGCAAGATTTACCCTTCCACCTGAAAAAAAAAAAAAAACCTAAAAGAATTAAATAATCACTTAGAAAATATAGCAAAAAACAGTTTTTAACATATTGTTTATCAGCCACCAACAGATTGCAATCTTTGAGAAATAACAAGCAATGAAGTGAAACCTACAATGCCAGAGATGGCTGCCTAGAATGAGTTTCCAGACTATAACATGATGAAGGAGAACCAAAAAAGAGTGGGTAGTCTCCCTGATTTGAAGAGAGGGAGCTAGTAGTCTATTAAGGCCAAGGTAGTTAGAGTTTACAAAGCAGACAAAACGGAAAAGAGAAAGCTGATAAAGGAGAACTCCGGAGACCTGAAGATAGTGTTCTCAATTCTTCAACTGAGGACGGATCAACGTGTTTGTGTGAAGAAACTACCTAAAGCCAAGAAAAAGACTACCTGAAAGATTTGAAGGATAAAATACCCAGAACTCACACAGGGAAGGAAATAGTTCCTATTTCCATCAGCCAGACTGAAAACCTCATAATTTTCAGGGCTTGTTAAGGAGTATTTAAACAGAATTTGACTCAGTATTGGAGCAAAATTATTCCTAGAGTTAATGCTGCTCTGGTCCTGTCAAACAAACATTAAAAGTGAGGCCTGAAAAATATCAAGCTGTTTATGTGTAACTTAACTGTATCATGTAACAAAGTCCAAGAATACTTATGGGAATACACAAATATATACCACACACTATGGTAAAATTTTTAATGTCTGGTATTCACTCAAAAATCATCAGGCACACAAAGAAGCAGTAAAATATAAACTATAATGAGGATAAAAAAACAATTGAAACCAACCCAGAAATAGCATAATATATAGAATTAGCAGACTAAATAGACAAGGATATCAAATGACTTATAACTATTTCATGTTTAAAAAAACTAGAAGAAAGAATGAGCATATTAAGTAGAAACATCAAAAGTATATAAAAGAACACAATCAATTTCTAAAGATGTAAACTAGAATTTCTGCAAAGAAAAATACACTGCATGGAGGGGCTGGCCTCCGTGGCATAGTGGTTAAGTTCAGCATGCTCTACTTCGACATCCCAGGTTCACAGGTTCAGATCCTGGGTGCAGACCTACACCACTCCTCAGCCATGCTGTGGTGGCAACTCAAATATAAAGTGGAGGAAGCTTGGCACAGATGTTATCTCAGAGCTAAACTTCTTCAGAAAAAAAAAATATACATATATATATATATACTGAATGGGATAAATAGAATATTAAATACTGTGGAAGAAAAGATTAATAAACTAGAAGACATAATATGGTAGGTTGAACAATGCCCCCAAATATGAAAAGAGTCCTTGTATGTGTGATTAGGTTAAGAATCATTAGAGAGAGATATTATCATGGATTATCCAGGTGTACTCAATGAAATTACAAGGGAGATTATAAGAGGAAGATGGGAGAGTAAGGGTCAGAGTGAGCAACAAAGAAAGAGAGAGAAACTGGAATATACTATACCACTGATTTGAAGATACAGGGTAAGACTAAGAAGCCAAGGAATGCAGGCAGTCTCTAGAAGCTAGAAAAGGCAAGGACACAAATTTTCCCCTTGACCCTCCAGAAGGAATGCAGACCCTTAATTTTAGGACCTCTACAACTTTACAGTTTAACAATTAAGAATAAATCTGCCCCAAAATTAAATATACAGGTTTAAATTTAACAAAATATATACAAGATCTATATGATCTACAAAACTCTCGTAAATGAAACAAAAAAGAACTAAATAAATGAAGAGAGATTCCATGTTCACGGATAGGAAGACTCAATATTTTCAAGTTGTCAGTTCTTCCCAACTTGATCTATAGATTCAATGCAATCCCAGTTAAAATCTACGAAAGTTATTTTGTGGATATCAACAAATTGATTCTAAAGTTTATATGGAGAGGCAAAAGACCCAGAAGAGCCAACAAAATACTGAAGGAGAAGAACAAAGTTACAGGACTGACACTATCCAACTTCAAGACTTAGGATAAAGCCACAGTAATCAAAATAGTGTGATATCAGCAAAAGAATAAACAAATAGATCAATGGAGCAGAATAGAGAGCCCAGAAATACAGCCACATAAATACAGTCAATTGATCTTTGACAAAGGAACAGAGACTATACAGAGAAGCAAAGACCATCTTTTCAATAAATGGTTCTGAGACAACTGGATATCCACATGCAAAAAAATAAATCTAGACACAGACCTTACACCCTTCACAAAAATCAAATCAAAATGGATCACAGGCCTAAATGTAAAATGCAAAATTATAAAATTCCTTGGAAATAACATAAAAGAAATCCTAGATGACCTTGTGTGTGATGATAGCATTTAAATAAAACACCAAAGACACCATCCATGAAAGAAATAATTGATAAGCTGGGCATCATTAAAATTCAAAACTTCTGCTCTGTAAAAAGCAACGCCAAGAATTCAAAGACAAGCCACAGACTGGGAGAAATTATTTGCAAAAGACACTTTGCTAAAGGATTGTTATCCAAAATATATTAAAAAACACTCTTAAAACTCAACTATATATTATATAATATATAGTATACAATTAATATTCTATAATGTATAACATATGTAATATGTAGAATGTAATGAGAATATATAAATAAGTTGAGAAATTTATATTAAATCGATTTTAATATATGTTAAATTATATTAATAAATATTGAATTAACATATATTATATATAAATATATATTAAATTATATATATAAAATCATGAATCCACATATTTAAATATCAAGAGTGAGAACTGAGAATCATCTGTGTCAACATAACAGCTTTTTATTCCAGAAAATTCTTGACCAAGAAGTTGATGATATAAACCCATAAATCACTTTTTGCGATAGGAAACTTCTGCCAATGAACTTATCCAAATTGTTCATCATTTAAACAAATAGCCCACAATAGATCTTCACTTCTGTGATGCTGAACAATTTAATTGTCAAGATTCTCTTCAAGACCTTCTCCTTGAAGAGTCCACCAAAGCTAAATTATTTTGTCATTAACATTGACCAATCCCAATTACTTCAACACCTTCAATGATCCACTCTAACCCACTTGAGCCCAGATCAGAAAACGTCTACTGACCTCCTCCCACTGAGATATTAGATGGTTTTCTTTTCTGTTGCACTAAATCCCATAAACACAGCTGTACTTCATGATCAGGTTATTTTGGGAGTCTTTCTTGGGAGTTGGCCATTGGCAATACATTTATATAAACATTTAAATGATCATTTTTCTCTCGATATCCTTTAGATCAGTATGTAATTATCTATATAGATCTTGGCTCACATTTGTATTCTTTGTTCTGACTCGCTCGGAAATAATGCCTACTAACATTTTAATAATTAATGTTTATGTTGTATTTTGTCAAAACTAAGTAGGATGGACTTTTTACTAATTTTAGTTGACAGCATTATTAAAGAATACTCTTGGTCTAATATACATGAAGCAGTCACTGGGCCAACTATCAGATATAATCAAATTTCAAAGTGAAAAGTACATTTATGAGCTTAGCTTCTGTGTGTATCTATCACCTTTATGAATTGTTGATCTGCTTTCTTTGACAGGATTGGAAACTTTTTAAAAATTACATTTAAATTTTTTCATTTAACATATTCTTATCTCCTCTGCAAGTTGATGTAATTTCACTATCTTCTTTTTAAATGCCTTTTTAAAAATTAGAAATAAATGAATACTTACTAAGGAAGCTATACACTACACACAGATAAAAAGAACAATTTTTAAAAATTCATATTCCAGGGTCTGGCCCCATGGCCGAGTGGTTAATTTCGCGCACTCCACTGCAGGCGGCCCAGTGTTTTGTTGGTTCGAATCCTGGGCGTGGACATGGCATTGCTCACCAAACCACGCTGAGGCAGTTTCCCACATGCCACAACTAGAAGGACCCACAACGAAGAATATACAACTATATACCGGGGTCTTTGGGGAGAAAAAGGAAAAAATAAAACCTTTACAAAAAATAAAGTTCATATTCCATCACCTGGACACAATCACTGTCAATGTTAGAAAATATTTTTTTTCACAGAAATGGTATAAAATAGACCTTTATATAAATTGCTTCTTTTATATAACATAAAAATGTCCACTCCTATAAATTTTTATCATTTTGTAAAAAATGCTAAATATTATATGTAATATGTAACATAATATATAATATGTAATATACCTAGAAGATATATAGAGAGAGAAATGATATGTATATTATTTACCATTTTCACTTCAAGGCTCAGGATCTTACAAGGGCTAATGTTGCCATTTGTATCAAGTCCAAATTGCTCCACATAGCTTTTAAATTCTTCTATGATACAAATTTTTATGGATTTGTATTATGTCCACTTATATAAGCTGGAAGCATGTGTCCTAAAGTTTCTTCACTTGGTAGTTCCAGGTCAGTTGGGGTCATGGAAGACAATTTGTGGATAAAAACATTTTGAAGCAAAGCTGCAAACTTGCATGTGTCTTGCTACTTATTTACCGCCATCCTCGTTAGTATGCAGCAGCAGTTGGGAGCACCTTTCCATTCTGCAGGATCTTCTTCAACAACTAGGCCACATGAACGTTTAACTCTTTAGCAAACAGTGCCGGCTCCTCTCACAGAACACCCCAAATACCAGTTAGAGGCTTGGAGGTACTGAAAAATCCCTTCCGTTTGCAGTCCATCCTCTGGGGTTCACAATCAGTCTTGCAGTATTCAGAGTATCCTTGCTTTCCCTAGTTCCTTGGTATCTTCTCTTTTCAAATGCCTACCCTGAGGATGCAAATTCTAGCAACAGACGGAAACAGCAGCCTCACAGAGACTGTTTAACCAGCATCCAAATCAGTTAGGGTCAGATCCTAGTGGTTCTGTTTCTCCGATTGAATGCTAAAAGGTTCACTGAGTTATTGCACATTATCCCTTTGGATATGAGGGCTGTTCCACTGAAACCAGGCTACAAAATGCTAATCTACATTAATCATATTCACATTTGCCTTTACAGCCCAGCTGCTTATAGGCTGGTCTGTCTACAGGGAATCACCTCATTCCCCTTCCTGTGAAGGAATCCACTTTGTCTTTCAAAGAACAATTCAAACCACCTCCTTGATACTACTATAACTGCGGTTGTTTTACTTTTCTATATAATAAACCTGATATTCGTTTAAAACTATTTCAGATCTGAGTATATATTACTTTATATAGTTCCTCTTGTCTTCCAAATGTGGGTGAAAGATGGGAGAAAAAAACTTTTATAATTATTTTATTCTGCAGCACTATTAAACATACAATATGTAATCAGTCAAACTCTTTTGAATATTAATGCATAAAACGTGCATTTCTACCCCATAAAAAAATTCTATTTCTATTCTGGTAAACCATAAAAAGCAGGGAATATTCACATAGGAAATTTCACACATCAAAATGGAGGGGAGGAGTGAAGGACGGTCTTGGAATTATGGGGGAAAAATAACATTTGAAGAAAACACATTAGGTTCCCTCTAATTCTTTTGAAAGAATCCCAAAATGAAATTTTATTATATAAAACATAAAGGGCTGGAAGTACTATTTAAAAATTCATTTGAAACTCAAGAAATTTGAGTTTTGCCGCTATTCTATTTGCCACTGGATATATCGCTTTCTAAAGGCGAAGAACTGTGAGCAAGCAGACATCCGTGCCTAACGCAAAATGAAAATCAATTTTGCATTGTCTTTAAACGTATGTATTAATAAACTTAGATTCTAAAAGTTGATGAAAAAAATTTACTAATCCCTATTGGTAGATTTCTTATTAATTAAACTAGATCTTCTTTCTTTGCAGAAAAGTTTAAACAAATTTCTACATTCTGGTAGAATCATGTGTTGAGAGACCGAGAATAAGAAACACGTGTTCTCAGACAGGCATATGTATATAATCCATTACACAGTTCTGTGAAAATACCTGACATTTATTTATTCACTTACTATTAATTTATGAAAGGTAACATAAAATAATAGCTATGCCTTGAGAATAAAGGAAAAAGAAGATATCGCCAGAATCAAGCAGGGAAAAATAAGGATTTTAAAATAGAAATTTAGAGATTTTACATGAGCTGAAAAATAAAAATAAATGCAATGTCGCTAGCATTTATCTGTTTTATGCCAAAAATATCTTGACTACTCATATATTCATTTTCCATTTTAGGTGCTGAATTTAGATTTATGTTATTGGATTGATTGTTAAATGGAGTCATCATTCTCTTTCAAGTCATACTGTTGGCAGAACTTCACCAGTAGCTTATACATTAATTAATGTTTTCATTTTATTTTAATGTATCCTTCAAAGTCACTCACTTTCCTAGACCAGAGTTGAAATTAAATAATTTTCTCCATAAATTTAAATTGGTGGCAACATGAAGCTTAAAACAGATTAGTAAATGATTGACAGGTTAGCTTTTTATTGTAAGTCTACCTAAGGTAAATATCTAAAAGATTAAATGCCTGAAAGGAAATAAATTAGAGGAATGAAAAGAGCTTTTTAAAATATGATGTTAAAAGACAAAAATAAACTAAAATGATCATAAGATGTCATCATATCTTCCCTAGACCATGGCAACCACCTCTTAACTGATCCTCTCAAATCTGCTCTTGCCTTTTAAAATCAATTCATGCACTAATGTATAATGCAAATTTAATGATGCCCCTCTCCTGCTTAAAATCGTTCAATGACTTGCCTTTGCTCTTGGGATAAATTCCAAAATCTGTAATGTGGCTGGTAAGTTCCTAATGATCTAGGCCCTGTCTTATTCCTCACCACTATTCCTTCAATTACAATCTGTTCTTATGATTATGAAACTTCCTCCTGTCTTAGAGTTTTCACAAAGGATTCATTTCTGCTGTTCAACTTTCCCACCATCTTCTCTCCTGTGTATGTAGAAAATTCATTCATTAGCTCCGGCTTAAACCTCACCTCAGAGGTAGCTTACCTTCTCAGACTTCATTAGAACCCTGGTTATATGCCCTCAAGTCATTCTGTATTTTTTCTCTACAACAATGTTTTCTCTCCCACTATAATCAGTGTCTATATTATTTTTACTGTTACTTTCCAATATTTAATATAGAGCATGTAACATAGAACATGATCAATAAATGTGTGTGAGGTTCACAAATAACCCTAATTCAATATTATTTGATATTTGTTACAAAATTAATGTTCTACTTTAAGTTATGATATTCACTTCTTTATAAATGGCTAGTAAAATATTCTTTATTTAAAGTCATTACTAATCCCCAGTAGATGGCTATGTAAAGCTATTGCTTTAAATATGACCCTTGGCCAGAAACATAAAGATTACCAACAAATATATAACCCTAACCAGGATACAATCCATTTCCTCTTTTCCTGACTAGTATTTTGCCTTAATTAGCAGGCAGAGTTTTGAACCAACTTACTCTATAAAAACTTTTCCTAGCCTTTGGCAGCTGATTGAATGTCTTCCCAAATCTCCAGTTTTTTTCTCTGATAATTTCTCAGTATCCTATCTCAAGTAATGCTCTCTTTCTCTGCTTCTCTCTCTCTTTATGTACCTACCTGTCTATCTGAACCAACCAACCACCAACTAGTACCTAGCAACCTTCATCAACTAAGCTTTTTCTTAATTATTTCATCTTTGATCTTGTCTCTCGCTACATTCCCTGACGGCCAATTTATCAGCTCTATGTCCTTTGGTCTGGTGTCTGCTCTGGCTCTTGTCGTAATACCAGTCTGAACCAATATTCACTTGGACCCAGCCTAGTAGAGGTTGGGGTTCAGACAATTCATAGAAAATTCCCAGATGGTCAAGCAAAGAGATGGCATTCTCAAAGAGGACAGATTAGGTTAGGGATAAGATATGGGAGCATAAAGTATAAGGAAAATTACCACTGAAATGTGGGAGCCTGAACTGGAATATTCACTCTGTGATGAGAGAAGAAGAAATGACATAAAGAGAGATGAAAATAGGGTACACATGTTCATTGACTGAGATTAAAAATGAGTGAAAGATCAAAGAAGAATCTGTAGTTTATTCACAAGTGCAATTTTATTGTCAAAAGACCATAAAAGAATACAATAAAGATTTAAGAAGAATAAAATTGTCACTGCATACATAATGCAAAAATTATAAACATAGAAAATGTATTTAAGCTCACTAAGAAATGAGAAATGTACATTAAAACAAAAATAAGAGGTTCTAGTTCAAGAAGATGACATAAGGATTATGAAGCCTCCTCCCATGAACACACCAAATCTACAGCTACGTGTGGAACAACTTCCTCCGAAAAAAGAACTGAAAATTAGTTGAGTGACTTCTACACATTGCGAAACCAAGAGAAGGCCCACATTGAAGCAGGTAGGAGACGTTGGAACACAGTCTCATCATGAACCCCACCACCAGCACAGTGACCTACAGTCAGGAGTGATTCAAAACCTGGAACTTCTCCCTGGGGAGCGAAGGGTATGGACCCCACATCAGGCACCCAAAACTTTTAAGATTTGCATCTGAGAGGTGAGTCCCAAAACATCTGGCTTTGAAAACCAATGGGACTTGCATCCAGGAGACCCACAAGACAATAGCAATCTGAGCAATGGCTTCTGAAGGGCTAATGCACTCAGACTCACAGGCCACAGGGCCCAGCATGGAAGCAGCTGATGGAGGGGTGCCCAGGCTTTGTGTGGGAGAGGCTCATGGCTTGTCTTGGAGTATCAGCCTCAGGGGCAGGCATCGGATTAGAAATATATTTGGGGGATTACTGCAAATCTCCTGGGATGGAGATTGGTGGGGCCATCCTAGTGCTCTCTCTCTGCCTTGTTCTACCTGGTGGGGGTCATTTTTATTTTAAACTCGGTTTGTTTTTTTTTTCTCTTTCCATCAGGTACCATTTCAATGCTTTCCCTCTGCCTCACTCCAGCTGGCAGGCACCATCTTCATGCTTTCCCTCTCTGTGTTCCAGAGCACCAGTATCTCCCTCAGGGGGACTTTTACATACATTTGGTGCCCCAGTGTGCGTGGCTGCAGCCAAGGGACACCTCTGCATTACCTGGTTCTGGTAGCCAGAAGAACTTATGCTCATGGGTCCCATTGGGCTATAATCAATGGAGAAAGAGATCTTAAATGGCTACCACCTCCAGGGCACAGCAAGAGACCACAGACCCAGGAGCTCAGCCTTTGTGTGAAAGAGGGCTATCTTATCATCATAGCTGCAGCCTAAGGGACAGGCAGCTGCAGCTAAACACACAAGTAAGGGCTTTCTGTAATCCTTTCTAGAGATGTAGAAGGTGGCCTTTATCTTTTTGCTGTCCTTCTCCATGCTCCAGAGCACCATTGTCTCCTGGAGGGGAGCTTTTACACCTGTCTGGTGCCCTGGATTTTACTTCTGGTGTCCTGGTCTTGCAGCTGCTGCCTAGGGATTATCCCTTAAGCAAGAAGGGCTTACATTCCTGGTCCTATGGGATGGTAACATCAATCAGAGAAATATAGTCAGCCCTCGATATCCACGAGTACCATGTACACAGATTCAACTAACCACAGATTGAAAGGCCTACAATGGTTATGCCCTTATTGAATATGTACAGACTTTTGTTTCTTGTCATTATTCCCTAAACAATATAGTATAACAATTATTTATATAGCCTTTCCATTGTATTATGTATTATAAATAATCCAGAAATGATTTAAAGTATGCAGGAGGATGTGTGTACATTATATGCAAATGCTATGCCATTTCATAAAAGGCACTTGAGCATCCATGGATTTTAGTATCTGCAGGGGTCCCAGAACCCAGAACCCCTCCACCTTGGATACCAAAGGATGACTGTAGTTCTTGGCAGGCTACCACCCCCAGGGGACCACACAGACTGAAACATAAATCCAATATTTCTTTAAAAGAGGTCTATTTTCTTGTCTTGGAGCTTCAGCTTAAGGGACAGGCTTCAGGTTTGGCACACATCTAGTGGCCTACAAACATGCTCTCAGGGAATATAAACCAGTGCATACCATCTCTGTGCTCTCCTTCAGCCTCCCTACAGCTGCTAGTATCTACCAGACAGGAGCTTATACACTCATCTGGAGCCCTGATTTTTGTGACTGTCACACAGGGGACACCTCTCAATCACCTGGCACTAGGGGTCAGCAGGGCTTATGCTTATGGTCCCATTACTGTATACACTTTCATCCTTTAAAAACAGCTGCCTGAGGGTCTGATTTTCAATCAGCCTGAATCTAAGTGCTGACAGAGATGCTCTCCTTTAGGATACTGACAGATCTTGGCACACCCTCAACTACTGAGAAACATTAAAAGCAAAATAGGCTGCTTGGACAATTACAAAGGTTTCAGATATAACCAAGAGCTAGGGCAGGGGTGAGCAGTAAGGTACATCATCTATACAAGGCCAGTCCTTTAAGACTGGGAGAGGTAGTATTTATCTCATGCATAGGAACCAAGACAGAAAATCAAACTAATGAAGGAATAGAAATATGTTCCAAACAAAAGAAAAAGATAAAACCTTAAAGAAAAAAACTAATGTAATAGAGATAAGTAATTTGCCTGATAAAGAGTTCAAAGTAATGGTCATAACCATTACTTTGCTCATTGAACTCAGAAGAGAAGAATGGATAAACAAAGTGGGAACATCAACAAAGAAATAGAAAATATAAGGAAGTACCATTCAGAACTCACAGAGCTAAAGGATACAATAATTAAACTGAAAAATACACTAGATGGGTTCAACAGCAGACTAGATGAAGTGGAAGAAAGGAGCAGTGAACTCAAAGAAAAGGCAGTGGCACTCATCCAACCAGAGCAGTAAAAATTTTTTAAAAAGTGAAGATACCTTAAGGGATTTTTAAGGGATTTATGGGACAACATCAAGTGGACTAACATTCACATTATAGGAGTCTCAAAAGGAGAACTGAGAGAGAAAGGGGCAGAAAACTTATTAGAAGAAATTATGGCTAAAATCTTCCCTAACCTGGGGAAGGAAACAAATTCAGATCCAGGAAGCTCAGAGAATTCAAAAGAAGATAAATTCAAAGAGACCCACGGCAAGACACACTATAATTAAAATGTCAAAAGTTAAGATAAAGAGAGAATCTTAAAAGCAGCAAGAGGAAAACCACATGCTATGCACAAGGAAACTCCCATAAGAGTATCAGCAGAATTTTCAGCAGAAACTTTGCAGGCCAGAAAGGAGTGGCACAAAATATTCAAAGATGAGAAAGAAAAAAATTCTAAACAACAATACCCTACCTGACAAGGTTATCATTCAGAAGAAAGGAGAAATAAAGAGTTTTCCAGATAAACAAAATGTAAAGATGCTCATCATCACTAAACTGGCCTTACAAGAAATGCTAAAGGGCCTTCTTGAAGATGAAAAGAAAGGGTGCTAATTGGGAACAAGAAAACATATGAAAGTATAAATATCACTGGTAAAGGTTGATAGATAGTTAAAGTAGTAGATAAATCACTCATAAAGCTAATATGAAGATGAAAAGACAAGAGTAGTAAAAATAACTAAAACTACAATAATTAATTAAGGGATATACAAGATAAAAAGATGTAAAATATGTCATCGAGAACACAAAATGTGGGGAGAGGAGAGTAAAAATGTAGAGCTTTAGAATGCATTCAAACTTAAGTTGTTATCAACTTAAACTATTACAAATATAAGTTGTTATATGTAAGCCTCATGGCAACCACAAAGCAAAAACCTATGGTAGATACAGAAAAGATAGAGAGAAAGGAATCTAAGCATACCACTAAAGAGAGTCATCAAACTACAAAGGAAGAAAGCATGCAAAGAGAAAATGCACAGAGAGGAACTATAAACAACTGGAAAACAATGAACAAAATGGCAATAAGAACATACTTATCAATAATTACTTTAAATGTAAATGGACTAAATTCTCCAGTCAAAAGATATAGAATGGTTAAATGGATAAAAAAATAAGACTCATCTATTTGCCTACAGGAGATTCACTTCAGATGTAAAGACACACCACCTGAAAGTAAAGAGATGGAAAAAAACATTTCATGCAAATGGAAACTGAAAAAAACCTGAGGTAGCTATAGTTAAATTAGACAAAATAGACTTTAAAACAAAGACTGTAACAAGAGACAAAAAAGCTCTTCATATAATGATAAAGGGGTCAATCCAAAAAGAGGATACACACATATAAATATTTATGTACCCAATACAGGAGCACCTAAATATATACAGCAAATATTCACAGACTTAAAGGGACAAATAGATAGCAATACAATAATAGTAGGGGACTTTAATATCCCTCTTATATCAATAGATAGGTCATCCAGACAGAAAATCAGTAAGAAAATCTAGCCCTTAAATGACATGTTAGATCACATGAAACATTTTCCAGGATAGATCATGTTAGGCCACAAAACAAGTCTCAATACATTTAAGAAGATTTAAACCATATCAAGCACTTTTCTGACCACGATGGTATGAAACTAGAAATCAATTACAAGAAGAAAACTGGAACATTGACAGATATATGAAGATTAAATAACATGCTACTAAACAACCAATGGGTCATAGAAGAAAAAGGAAATTCAAAAAATACCTCGAGACAAATGAAAATGGAAATACAGCATCCCAAAACTTATGGGCTGCAGCAAAAGCAATTCTAAGAAAGAAGTTCACAGCAATAAAAGCCTACCAAAAGAAACAAGAAACATCTGAAATAAACAACCTAATTTTACACCTCAAGGAACTAGAAAAGCAAGAATAAATGAAGCCCAAAGTTAGTAAAAGGAAGGGAATAAAGATCAGAGCAGAAATAAATACAATAGAGACTGAAAAGGAAAATGAAACTAAGAGCTGGTTCTTTGAAAAAATACAAAAAATTGACAAACATTTAGCTAGACTCATCAAGAAAAAATAGAGCAGGGACTCAAATAAAATCAGAAATGAAAGAAGAAATGTTACAACAAATGCCAGAGACACAAAGAAATCTACAAAGAAACCTAAGAAATACAAAAGATCATAAGAGAGTACTATAAACAATTATATGCTACCAAATTTAACAGAAACTGGATCCATTTAAAATAAATGGATAAATTCGTAGAAACACGCAACCTACAAGACTGCATCATGAAGAAATCAAAATTTGAACATACCAATTACTAATAAAGATATTGATCAGTAATCAAAATCTCCCTGCCGGGAGCCACCCACCAGTCAGCTAAGCCTCTACCCAAGGGCAACGGTCCGGGAGAGAGACCAGGGAACATATGGCGGACCCTCAGAAGGTGGCGGTCGGCCGCTCCTGATCCTACTCATGCTACTAATCTTAGCAATGTTGCTCTTGCTGTTCTTTTTCTGTACATGGGATATCTTGGGGAAAATCTCTCCACGCAGGGGAGAAAAGCTAATGTAACCTGGCCTTCTAGGGAGGGTTCAGGGGAACAACAGCCTGAAGGGAAAAAATGATCTGACGCCCTCCTGGAAAGGCGGTAGGGGAACCTGGACAGCCCTCAAGGAGGAAGCCTTCTAATAATCAGCCTCTAAGGAGAACATTCCCTCCTCAGGTCCTCCTAGGAGGTAGAGATTATCCTAGGCCTGTTAGGACAGGAGGTAAATGGTGGCACCCACCCAGGAGCAGAGACACACAAAAACTACCCCTTCCTAAGACAACCCATAACCCTAATAAAGTTACAAAAAAAATCATAATATATTGACACAGGGGAACTGGGATTATGATAAAGATTGGGAACCCTATAAAATAGTTAATGGTAAAAGAGAAACCCCAAGCACTATGCCTGTGTAGCTTTCGATCAGACGGAGCTGGGGGCCTCCGTGTATTTTCGTCCCCTTACACTTTGCAATACTTCTGCTTTCATTATTACAGGAATAAAGATAGAGACTTAGGGTCATTCAACCCATGAGGAACTAAATCTAGACGTTACACCCCGTTTTGCAATCAGTCTTAGACATTTAGACGCCTAGTAGACATATAGAAAAGGTCAATATCTATATTTAATAAAGGTTGCTTACTTCTCACAGACATACTGTGCTAATATTGTAACAAGATATACTTATGTACCCATTTTATTTGCCAAAATTATATACTGAGACAATTCCATGAAATCATAAACGCATGACCTGGACTCTATATAAGTGCTTGAATGCTTCGAATAAATCAGGCTTGGAAACCTCACTTCCAGTCTCACCGTAACTTCTTTTTTTGCCGACGCTGTTCATCCCTTAGGAACCCTACTGGCTGGAGCTGGACTCCGGCATCTCTCAACAAACAAAAGTCCGGGACCAGAAGGCTTCACTGGTGACTTATACCAAACAGTCAAAAGATTTAATACCAATCCTTCTCAAACTGTCCAAAAAAATTGAAGAGGAGAGGATACTTCCAATATCATTTTGTGAGGCCAGCATGACTCTGATACCAAAACCAGACAAGGACATTACCCAGAAAAAAAATTACAACCCAATCTCCTTGATGAACATAGATGCCAAAACACTCAACAAAACACTAGCAAACTGAATGAAGAATACATTAAAAGGATCATACATGATGATAAAGTGAGATTCATTTTAGGAAAGTAAGGATGGATCAATATCCGCAAATCATTCAGCATGATTCACAACATTAACAAAATGAAAGATAAAAATCATAGGCATAGGATGCCTAAAGCCATCTAGAGAAAGAACAAAGCTGGAGGCATCACACTCCCTGATTTCAAACAATTTTACAAAGCTAGTAATCAAAACAGAATACCGCTCACATAAAAATAGATACATAGGTCAATGGAACAGAATAGAGATCCCAGAAGTAAACCCAGAGATATATGGTCAATTAATTTACAATAAAAAAGCCAAAAATAGACAGTGGGGAATGGACAATCTCATTAATAAATGGTGTTGGGAAAACTGGACAGCCATATGCAAAAGAATAAACCTGAACGACTGTCTTACACCATATACAAAAATTAACTCAAAATGAAGACGTGAATGTAAGACCTGAAACTACAAAATTCCCAAAAGAAAACATAAGAGGTAAGCTCCTTGACATTGGTCTTGACGATGATTTTTTGGATCTGACACCAAAAGCAAAGGTAAGAAAAGCGAAAGTAAACAAGTGGGACTACAGCAAACAAGAAAGATTCTGCACAGCCAAAGAAACCATCAAGAAAATGAAAAAACAACCTACTGAGTGGAAAAAGATATTTGCAAATCATATATCTGAGAAGGGGTTAATATCCAAAATATATAAAGAACTCATACAATTCAATAACAAAAAAACCCCAATTTGATTGAAGTATGGGCAGAAGTTCTGAATAGACATTTTTCCAATGAAGACATACAGATGGCCAAAAGGTACATGAAAATATGCCTAACATCACTAATCATCAGGCAAATACAAATCAAAACTACAGTGAGATATCACCTCACACCTGTTAGAATGGCTATTATCAACAAGACAAGAAATAAGTGTTGGCAAGGATCTGGAGAAAAAGGAACACATGCATTGTTAGTTGGAATACAAATTGGTGCAGCCGCTATGGAAAACAGTATGGAGGTTCCTGAAAAAATTAATAATAGAACTACCATACTATCCAGTGATTCCATTTTTGGGTGTTTACATGAAGGAAACAAAACCACTAGTTTGAAAAGATATATGCATTGCCGTGTTCATTGCAGTATTATTTTCAATAGACATTGCATGGAAACAACGTAAGTGTCCACCAACAGATGAATGGAAAAAGAAATTGTGATGTGTATATAGATGTAAAGAAATATCATTCAGTCATAAAAAAAAGAACGAAATCTTGCCATTTGCAACAACATGGATAGACCTTGAGTAAAATAAGTCAGATGAAGAAAGACAAATACCGTTTAATTTCACTCATATGTGGAAGATTAAACAACAGCAACAAACACATAGATACAGAGAACAGATTGGTGATTACCAGAGGCAGGGAGTGAAGGGGGGAAGGTGAAATGGGTGAAGGGGGTCAAAAGGTACGAATTTCCAGTTATGAAATAAGTAAGTCCTGGAGATATAATGTGCATCATGGTGACTATAGTTAACAATACTGTATCACATATTTGACAGTTGCCAAGAGAATAGATCTTAAAAATTCTCATCACAAAAACAAAATATTTTGTAACTACGTATGGTGATGGATGTCAACTAGATTTATTGTGGTGATCATTTTACAATACATACAAATATTGAATCATTACATTGACACCTGAAACTAATATAGTTATATCTCAATTATACTTCATAAAAAGTGAGATGCCATTATTATCACCACATTGGAAAAATTAGCTTTGATATTATCAGTGTGAAGAGAGTATTCTCACACTCTGCCGGTGAGACTGTAAACTGGCCCCTGGCCACTTTCGAGGGCTACTTACTGATTTTATACAATTAAAATTCAAAATACATAGCCAGTTTGGACTTTAGCCATTTCAGTTCCCAATATCAATCCTAATAAAATACATATTTGCAAGAAGACATGTAAAATCATTGTTTTTAATAGCTTAAATTTGTATTTTAAGTTCTAGTCAATGGCAAAATATTTAAAGAAAATTGGATACATCTAATCAATAGGATAATAAGATGTGTTTAAAAAGCATGATATAGATCTTGATATAAACTGTGAGGAATAAATATCTAAGTAAGACGATCAACCATTTAATTTGACTTGCTAGTGAGATTCTTGCCTGCTACCTGTTGTCTTGGTAACCTGTCCAGTTTAGAGTCTTTCCCAAATATTCCATCGTTAATATGTTATTATCAACAGCTGTGTTCAAATAAGCTGAAACGGGCCTGAAAGATATCTATTCCATTCTTCCAACTTTCACTACTGTCTCATCTAGTAGTATGTAAAAAGACATGTGAAGTGAATAGTGTTTTTTACTTTAACGTGAGATAAAATTTAAATGATCAGCAATAACATATCACTCTTTCGCAGTCCTGTCCAGACCAATCGAACTCACATCTTCCTTTCAGGGAAGTATATGGAGCTGAGAGACAGATTGCTTGCCAAGGGGCTGGTGGGTACCGCTACGCTTGCATGTCTCAGGTAGTGGTGGAAGAAGTATTCAGTTCTATTGACTGTGCCAGATACAGGGTGTATCATGTGATTTTGTCTTAGGGAAGGGCACAACATGCAAGATGCATGAAGCCACTAGAGCACCAGATGGCAGGGTCAGTGGGAAATATTACAAAATACGATTAAAGTGTATGCAAAGTAAGTATAAGAAATGAAAGCTGAGCAGTCCTCCCACAGAGTCTATCGATAGTGGTTTGAACACTCTACTAAAGTGGTTTCATCACTTATTGTACAGTGTTATATACAAATATTTATTTATTACAGTATTTTGTAATTCCACTTTATTTTGCAATAAACTTTTTCATCAGTAATGAGCTAAAAAAATGAACGTACACGCTAAATAAAAAATAGGTGCTCAATTGCTGATTTTAAGATTTCAAGAAAGTTGATAAATGTATAACTTGCTCAAAAACATGTAGCTTGATGTTTTTCATTTGCCCTGGAATGATTTGAGAAGATCTATGTTTTTGCAGCATCAAAATCTGGTGAAATCTTTAAAAAATCATAGCCAATATGACTTACTTGATTAGTTTTCTCTAAAAAACAACTCGTTGAGGAAAGATTGTCTGAAAGGTGGCAAAAGACAAAACTCAAGAAAATATGTGAAAACCTTCCATCTAACTGACTTTGCTCTGAGTATATGACATACATCAACAAGTATAGAGAAATTTCTCAGTAAAAAAATAATATGTTCTGCAAAGAACAGTCTAATAAAGATGATGGCAATCTCAAATTTATTAACCACAAAATAGAAATTTGAAGATTGCAGGCAATTTTATAAAAATAACTAGACCATGTTTTTAAAAATCATTTTTCATAGAAATAAATTTTTAATAGAAAAATAGTTTTTCATAGAAATATCAGTGACATGATATTAAAAAATTATATGGAAGGAGATGGTTAAATTTCTTAATATGCATTGAGCAATTATTCTGGTTATATATTTTTGGTTGTTCAGAAAAGTAACGTACACACTTATTTTAACATTGCTTCAGAGTACATACCGTATTATTTTATTTTTAAGAAAATATTTGTTTTTGAAAATATATCTTGAATAAAGCTATTTCACAGGCCCATTGGTATAATAAAATCAATTGTTTGGTCAATAAATACTTAAATTATACAACATTAATTACTTTAACATTCCCTTATTCTCTCAAAAGTGTCTGGCATCATTGTCATCTGAGGTATAAGATATAATATTAAGTGTAATGTTACTTAAGTTATGAGTGGTATGATAACATTTATGTAAAAACAAAGAACCTATTAAAAATAACATATTTCTACATTTTCTATATATTTAAAATATATTCTTTATTTCTCTATATATGTAAGCACACATACACATACACACACAAATACGTAGGAAAATACACATCTAAATATTAAGGATAGTTACCTCTGCAGAGATGTCTGAGACTGGAGATGGTTGTTTTATTTAGTTTTATATTTAAGGTTTGATTGGATAAATCACTGTGGAATTCAGGAAAGCTGTGTAGCCTGGAGACAAATATGTCAGACTCATCAATCAGCATTATTAGTCATAATTACAGTCAGGTGAATGGGTGCAAATGAGCAGAGGATATGTACAAAAAGAAAATTTTACTATAAAAAAGGATAGCGGGCAAAATTTGAGCAAATACTTAAGTGTTTGGTAGAGAATAAGAGTTGTTTTGAGGATTAAGAAGAAAGATTGAGGCATGTTTTAAATTGAAAGACAACACTAATATTTTTAGAGACTAGGAATCATACCCTGTCCATGCCTGTATTCTTAGAGTCAAGGGTACTAGCTAAGTGAACAATAAATACCTATTGAAAGAGCAAATGAATATTAAGAAGCATCCAAGAAAATTTACAGGAGGAGAAAGTTTAGAGAGGATAATAATCAGGAATATATATGCACTTAAGTTGTTAACCATTTGGAGAGTTCTGATGCTTTATAAAATACTAGAAATTTCTGAAACTAATAGAGTCAAATGTATTGTATGCAGTGAAAATATTATATTAGTTATTAATCTGGCTGCTTCACCATCCACCTGTAGGGTCTTTACTATATATACTTATATGTATGTTTTTATTTATGTCTTGACTGGACCAACAGAGATGATTGTGTGAGTTACAAAAATTAGTCCTTGTTTCTTCTTCATATACACATATACACACACATACACATGCACATACACATATAGATAGAGAGAGACAGACAGACAGAGACAGAGAGACACAGAAATAGCCAAACCATGATAATAGTCTGGGATTCTAGAACAAAGATAAACCAAGTTTTACCTGATGACTTTCAACATTCATCAGCCAAGGTGGAATTTAATCATCAGTTGCATGACCGACCACAGATAACAAAAATATGATGTCTTCCAGGGAAATTATCAATTGGTAAAGAAAAGGAGAAGTTTAATTAATAGAAACTCCTTTAGTTGTACTGCTGTCACTATTGGGTTGACATCTGAAGATTTTCTTAGTCAGCTTAAGTAGTAAATACTCCCTAAGTATAACACTCGAAGTTATCTAGATGTCAATGCTAATAGGCACTTTTGTTTGTAACCAAGAGAATAATTAAGCTTGGGTTAAATGTAATAAAAAAACTTATGTAATAAATAATAGATTTATAATAAGGGAAATGTTTTAAAACACAATGCAATTTTTAAGAGAATTGAGCATAATGAGTTACGGGCAAAAAATAAATAAGCGCAACTTTCCTTAAAATATATTTCTTTACCCTGTCTCTTATTGTCTTAGCACAAACATCTAGATAAGTCATATCTTTCCAATTATTTAAATTAATACAATAAATGTTGAATGTCATGTCATCTAAATTTCCATTTCTAATAAGCACTAGGTCCATCATATAATGTAAACTTATGACTCCATTCATTTAAACACAAATTAAATTTGGTTTCTCTCCATGACATTTAATGTAAATCTTTGCTTCTAGAACTTGAAGAATTTATCTAAAATACAAAGCATTGCCAAATATCATCACTTCATTCGCCACAACAGCATAAACTTTTCTCTTCCACCTTCAACTATGCAATAATTACGTCAGAGAAGCTATAACACTGTTTTCCTTCTTCCTCTTTTTCTTATTTCCTCTACATTTGATCCAAAATATTATTCTTGACACCATATCATTTCCTTTTCCTAAGATTATGTTACTTAATTCATTAAGATTTAGTCATAAGATTCAAATTTTAGCACTGCTTTAAGAGCATGGAGGAAGTAAATCTGAAACCATGGAAGGAAGGAAAAGTTATTTATCTTTTGTGTGGAACTGGGTTCATTTAACTTTTACTCTCAGAAATTGTAGGTAAATTATTTTCCCAGTAAAATAGTTTGGGCCTGTGTCTATTTCCTAAGAATAACATAGTCCATTATACATATTTTGGATCCTCTCCTTCTAAGAGTTTCCTTTCACTGGCTTCAAGCTTGAGCTAGGCAGTGAGACATATGTCTGCACGAGGCCATAGGGCTTTTTCTCTGGCCTCAGGTAAATATAAGATGGGGTACAGCTGGGTAACCCAGAAGTGCAAGAAAGGATTCTCTCCCTTATGTATTAGGAGATAAAAAATGTATATCTATAAACCCATCTACACACTATATTTAGTTTTTTCCCATGTGCTTTCTCTCATATCTACTTTTGAAGCTTTCCAGGAATATAGGAATGAAATTGGCAATTGTGATTTGTTGTATTTTGTTGAAAATTTGTCATAGTATTTTTAATCACGTAGACTTTCCTTCAACTTCTACATACTCAGAAAGTAAATTCATCTTACAGTCACAGGCTCAGAGAAAACTGGCCTAACAGCTTAAATGTTTCTCTGGTTTTGGATGGTTATGTAAAAGCTAAAATTTTCTAGCGTATTGCTTTCTATTTTGTTGATTAGCTTTTTCATTTTTATAGCACTCAATACATCAGAAATTTTCCATAACTGCTGATTAACTATATTTGACTTGCTTGAAGACTTGTACTCTTCTAAAATTAAATAATGAAACATACTAATGCAGAAGTAGAGGAAATCAAAAGTACTTTTACTAGTTTTTCATTTTATTGTGGACTTTGTGACTACATCTTTTCAAAAAAGTAATAGTCACTAGTCATCATCTTATCTTACAATCAAATGTGCAGTATCTCTCAGAAATCTTTCAATACTTGTGAAAGAGGTCAAAGCAATTGCAGTCAATCTACTCATTTTTCAAATGATAAAACTGGCTGAGGAGTTCTGCTCCTGATTAAAAATCTATATGTGATTTTTGAAATCTGATAACAGGAAATTACAAAGGCTTTACCTGACAGGTGGAGGTTGGGGGTGGGGAATAGCTACCCTCCCCTCACCAGACGCTTACCCAGCCAGTGCGTTGCTGTCTCTGGGAGCGGTGGCAGTCAAGTCTCAGGCCCCTCTGGCTGGTCATGCATATTTACTGAGCAAGGATCTCAGTAAATGATTAAAGGCCTAACTCTTTCATCATTTGTTTGTTGCTTTAATGGCCCACTCCCAAACCTGACAGCGCAACACTCTCTCACAGCTCAGCTGAGCTCCAGATGCTGGTATATACAGATATTAGCTCCAGATTCCTGCGATAGGCTTAAGACTACGAGTGATTCAAACAACCAGGATATTTCTTGGAGAAAATGAATTTTCTCAACCTTCATAAATTGGCATTGTGGTTGTAGAACCTCTGTAAAGCTTCCACTAAAACCTAGGGAAATACAATTTTCACCTGCAATCCACGATGCTCTAAGTCAAAGCACAACACGGCCTGGCATAGCCTTTTCGAGCTTCTGTAACAAAAATGCCATAGACTAGCTTAAAAACAATAGAACTTGTTGCTCACGGTTCGGGAGGATGGAAAGTCCAAAATCAGGGTGCCAGTATGGTGGGTTTCAGGGTTGCAGACTGTGACTTCTTCTAGTATCTTCATGAGGGGAGAGAGACAGCGGGTAAACTCTCACCTGACTCTTATAAGAGCGTTAATCCCTTTCATGAGGACCCCACCCTCATGACTGTAATCTAATTCCAATGAGCTTCCAAACACCCCACCTCCTAATACCATCACATTTGTGGATGGGTTTTGACTTATGAATTTAGAAGAATACACACTTTCAGTTCATAACAGAGCCAAACAGAACACACTAAGGAAACTCCCTCAGCATAACGCCTCTTCCTCTCTCCCGCCCTCTCCCCTACATGCTTATTTTAGTTCTCTATGTTTTAACAAGAAAGCTAAGCAAATAATTTGATGACCAATATCTTGACTCAATTTTCTTTCTTTCTTAATACTGCACTGCAAAATATTTACTTTAGCTAAAAGTACATTTTACTCCTCTTTTCTTAATGTCTAAATCTTTCTGTTTCCCCCTACTAGTTTGCAAATGAGGACTCACTCAAAATTAGAAACTATCACAACTAACACATGAATTAGCCATCTTTCCAGTGTCTTCCTCTGACTCCATGTCAGATGTTATTATTTAAAATTAAACATTGTTATTGACCTCTGACTGTCCTCAAGAGCCTTAAAAACATTTAAGACCAAACCAGAGTTTTTTTAGTAGAAATAGAAAGATATTAGAGTTGTAAGGGCTCAAGGTAGGACTCAACTAATGCAACCGCCCACCTAAGGTGGGAAATCCTTTCAGAGTCAGTCATTCATGTATTTAAGCATTGAGAATATGCATTGTATTAAAATGCTTATGTACTGCAGATTGCAACTAGAGCTTTCTTGCTTTGTGACACTCCAGGTCTGAATTCAGGTATAGTATCCCTGTAAATATTTTGTAAACTAAAATTTTTCTGAAGATTTACAGTTGGGAAATGTATCAGATCTCATGAATTCAACTTTCTATCATCCCACATTAGTTTCTTCTTTGTCATTATTTTGTTCAGTTGTATGAGGAATTAAAAATATGCAGCTTTTGTTCTGTTAAAAGGTGAACCAACACGCCTACCCCCAGCTCACTCCACGCACACATGGAATTTTGGAAGAAGACCATTAAAATGGTGTTGTAAAGTCTTTATTTGGATTACCAGTATTTCCAATAATATCATAATGTTCATCTTCTATCAGTGTGGCAATAGAAATTTGAGGACAAAAGAAAATGTCTCATGTTGATGGCTACTTAAGTTTGGTTACACTCGAGTGATTTAAATGAGAGGAAAAAAACAAAGCAAAGCAAGCAAAGATGGGCTAGACTCCTGAATCCAAACTTAATCAGATCGAGAGTACAAATATTTCAACTCTTTAAATTGGGGTGGGCGGGTGGTGGAAGAGGAGAGTAGAGATACCAACAGTATCAGGTGTCCAGATTGTAATTAAAATTAGTTTCATTTTGTAATCCAATTTATGCTGTTTAAGGAATACTTTGTTTTAAGGACTGATCAAAAAAGTGAAAACATTTGTCCTTGAAGTAGAAAATTTAAATCAAATTGACATGCCTTTCAACTTTAGGAAAGACACAACTCAGGGTCTAGGGAAAGAAAAATCCTTCAGATAAAACTTTTTGGTATCTTTGATCTAGTATTTTCCACCTGATTTGGTAAAATTTTGCTTTCCCTAACTATTATCGCTTAGCCTAAGATAAGGTTCCTCAGCTTCCGCAGGTCACAAAGTGCTTTTTTAAAAGTTGTTTTGGAAGTTACTGCAATTTTACACAGCATCTCCTGTGGTTGCTTAGGCTGGAAAATCTGTGGGAGGGTGGTTTACTGGGTCCATCCTTCAAACCTTCCTAACACAGCCCAATTTTCTCCAGAACTCATTTTTGCACTGCTTCAAGACACTCTGATTTTTCCTTTATTCAACTCAGAGTATATAGTACTTTCTTTAAAATTGATACTACTTATTCTATATCCAATACTGTCTTAGGTCACTGCTTGCTTTACTGATCTTTGTGGTTATTTGTATTTAAACATAAGTACCTATTGGGGAGCCTACTCTGTCATTAGCCTTTAGAGGAAGAATTAGTTCCTGTCTCTGTTGGTCACTACTATGAGGCCACACACAGTGCTCGGAGATTCTGATTAGTAGCTGCTTATAAAATGAAAGAGAATTAATTTAAATATTTGGAAATATTTTTTCCAAATAAAGATATTTATTAATAGAATTTTATAATCAACTTTTTTTCCAGATACACTAAAAATTGCCTTGGGATATTCTTCTCTCTCTCTCTACATATGTATTATACATATTATATATAGAGATTTTTTTTTTTTCAGATTTAACAAAGCAATATTTACCTATCTCATAAAAGAAAAAGAAAACTGGTAGAGTCTGAAAAAATTAATACAATTTCCTTATTCACACTTGTTATCGATTGCTATCTTTACTAGAAAAAGGTGAGTAGAAATTGCTATTGGGACTTACTGTGCCTTTTTATAGTATATATATATATATATATAGTGTCTCAGGTTAGATTGTAGTGTTTGTCATTCTTTTACCCATTTTATAATGCCCCGGTAGCATATCTCCAGGTAACATTCTGGAAACAAATATGCCTTGTGTTAACCGTATTATATAATGATACACAATTAACACTCACTGAACACTTAACACAGTCCATGCAGTGTTCAAAGAATCTGACTTGCGTTAACTCATTTGTTATTTTTATTTTACTGATAATGAAACAAAGGCTTGGAAAGAAACAGTTTTTAAACCAAGGCTGGTTGAAATATTGTGATATATTTGACTGTTTATGTTTAGATTTTGATTCTCAGGGTGTGTAAAAATACACACGCACACACAAACATAAAATTATTTTAAACTATTACTTTCTCTGGATTTATGCCATTAATTGATATGTTACTTTAAACAGTTTTTAAATGCTAAAATGTAAACTTGTTACTCTCTTCTCCAAGTCATCACAGCTGATGTTCTCCCCTTTAATCCTGGTACTAGACTGACTGTGCGACCCTATTCTCTTGTCATTCTCCTCTAGGTCACACACAGGAAAAATCTGAAATCCCTGTGAATATTAATCCAATAGAGTTAGTACAGATATTGAATGCTTTTTATCATTATGTAAAGACCATATGGGCTGATTATATTTTTTGGATGGCTTTTCTTATGTGGGCTGTTCTGGAGAATTAAGTGCTGATAGACTGATCTGATAAAGGCAGAATGATATTTGAATTGTATGCTAAAAGTCTGGCCAAAACCAGTAGTGTTTTGTCTGGCTCTAATTCCTTCTGCTCTAATTATTTAATTCTCTTTTCATAATTAAAAAAATAAATCTGTGTGTGTGTCAATTTTTCATTCCAAATCATCAATAAAATCCCCTCTGCCTATAGACTGAAATTGGAATTAATAAACTGGATATTCCAGGCTTCCATGTCCTGACACTAGTGTGGTTTTCCAAGCTTTAGACTCACCTTTCACTTTCACGAGCCCCACACTTCATCTAAACTGAACTGCTTAGTCCCACTATTTTCCCCATGGTTCCTCATTTGGGCTTTTTACATACCAACTGCTTCAATTAAAATATTATGTTATCTCCACCACATGATTTCCATGAAATCTTCAAAAACTTCCACTTGGAAGCAATTTCCTGCAGATTCAATGCTTCTATTGTTGTCTGTCCTGATTTATGCAAATTTATCCACTCTCCCATTAGGCAGTAAACTCCTTGAGGATTGGGGCCACATGAAACCTGTTTTTGTATTCCTCAAATGCCTGTCAGCAGATAACAGTAAATGGACAGTGTTTTTGCCTAAATCTATTATTAGTTAAGTGTTCCTTATTCAGAGGAACACATTAGTCTCACAGGTGTACATTTTCACAACATCCTCAGGCTAAAATTATAATTCAGTTTGGGATTGAACCCAAGCCTCTTTATTAAAAACAAAAAAATTATAGGTTATTTTGAAAGCCATTCTCATGTTACGAGCGTTGATATAAGAAATTCATATGTACTGTGAGTCAAGAGTTGTATTTTACATTATTTGGGAAGTTTTCTCTTAATTATGTAAGTAAGTCATGGTCATTAATTCATAAATGAAATGACTGATTAGAAAAATATGGAAGTAACTTTCTGTATACACACCAAAAATGCACCTTTTTTTTACAGAATAAGAGATCAAACTATTTAAACTATTTATATTCAAATATGTTTTATTAAAAAAACACTTTTATATTCTTGTATGTACATACATATATTATTATTTTAGTGGTTACATAATATTCCTATATGGATGTCTTATAATCAGTGTACTAGTGTTACTATTTAGATTTCTTCCACTGTTTCAACATTATAAATAATGTAGGAACAGATATTATTATACATGCATCTTTATCACAGTAATACCAGCACCAAGAACACTGCCAGGCAGATAGTAAGAGTTTCATAAATGAAAGAGAAGTGGTGGGTGTGATTAACAAATTAATATTAAAAAGCGAATCTTTGCATACTTGTCAGAGGATTTCCTTAAGATAAAGTGCTGCACCAAAATTTAATGTATATTTTGTGAGGAAATCATATTCTTTTTTCTAGACCTTACCACTCCTGTTTTTCTTTTGGGAGCTAGGTAAATATTGACACCTATTTCCATACTTACATTCCTAACATTCATATGACAAGTAGTATTTGATAGTACTGATTTCCTGCTGCTGTGAACTTAATGTTTGTGTGCCCCCAAATTCATATGTTGAAACCTAATACTCAATGTGATTGTATTAGGAGGTGGGGCTTTGGAGAGGCCCTAGCTCATAAGGGTATAGCTCTCATGAATATGTTTAGTGGTCTTGTAAAAGAGATCCCACAGAGCTCGCTAGCCCCTTCTCTGATATGAAGTTATGTGAGAAAAAGGCCATCAGCAAAGAAGTAGGCTCCCACCAGACATGGAATCTGCTGCCGCCATGATCTTGGATGTTCCAGCTTCCAGAACTGTGATAAATAAATATTTGTTGTTTGTAAACTACCTAGTTATGGTATTTTTGTTATAGTAGCTTGAACGGACTGACACCTACATCTTCAACAAAATGTACATTGTTATTGTTATTTAATCTTTGTCAATCTGAGAAATCAAAATATCTCATTGCTATTTAAATTTTCATTACTTCGATTCAATAGATCTTTAAGGAGTTTTTCATATTTTTAGATATTTCTTCTTTTCTGAATTTATGCGCTTTACTCAATTTTCTGTCAAGGAACTAATTTTATTGAATTATAGTAAATTTTATTTAAGAAAATGTTGACATTTTACCTTGTAAGTGAAAATTTTCCAAATTGTCCATTTCCTTCTATTTTGTTTATCCTTTATTTTGATTACTGTTTATTATTTAATATTGTACTTCAAAGTTTGTAGCTTTTACTTCAAAGTTTATAGCTTTGGGGTCATGTTTGAAATGTCAGGCCTCCATTATAATCTTGCTCTACTCTAAATTCATATAAACTTCACTTAAAATTAAATAAGTACGTTAACCATACATTCTTTTTAATTCTTAAATCTCTCTCCAGTTCTTTGGAGTTCCAACTGTATCTCATCCTTGTACTTCATCCTACGTCTTTCAAATTTATATTTTTAATAAATCTGTCTATTTATATTCTATATCAATAAATATTTTTCATATTAGAGAATACCAGTCTATTTTTTTAAATCCATTCTTCCCCTAGTTTCTTGCCTAATATTCTTTAAGGAACAATTGTACTAATTTCCAATCACTGAAACAATTTATGGAAAAGTAAAATACTCATTGTTGGATCAGGAGCTGTACTAGGAGTTGAGCACACAGTGGTGAGCCTGGCAGACACATTCCTGGGCCCTGGAGCCTGTGACCCTCTTTGATACTTCATTCTTCAGTTTATCAATTTCACAAATTATGTATAACTCTTCCCCAGAGGCTTTCCATATGTTCCACTCTGAATTTAATAACATTCAAGATAATATAAATTTAATAAAATTTAGGATAACTTAAAGTTACCTGAGATTGTTTTTTAATGTAACATAAAAATGCAATCCATAGGAGTGTTTCTTTATATGTATATCTTTTGATGGGCTCACAGCATTTATTTAAAAAAACCTCTTATCCCTTTCACCCAATTTGATATCCAAAAGTAGAAACAGAAATGTTTATGGATTTTTACAAAGTCTACCCTCCCAAATATACATAAAGCTTTCCTCTTGTGTTTCAAAATCTCCGTTCTAAAGTATTTCTCGAGTAATTTTTTTTTGAAGTAAAATTGGTATGTAACATTATAGAAGTCTCAGGCGTACAACATTACAATTTGACATCTGTTTATACTATAAAGTGATCACCACCAAAAGTCTAGTTACCATCCATCACCATATGGTTGACCCCCTTCACTCAAAATGTATTAAAGACTTGAACGTAAGACCTTAATATATTTTTAAATCATTAAGGTCATACAAAGACTGAGCTTATTGTTAAGTATAGCAAAATGAAAAATGTCACATAGAACATAAATGTACATATGGGAAAAATGTAACTCGACATTTATATTGGAAGTATTATTTCCTTTTAATTTTAGGTGTTAGGAGGGAAATAATATGTTTGGATCTTTTTATCCTTACTAGATCTTTTTCCACTTATTTTCCCTTCGATTATTGATTAAAGAGTAAAATCTCTAATTGTGGATTTGCTATTTCACTCTATGATTTTTCAGGTGTTTTTGCTTCTTACAGTCTGATTTTCCATTAATGAGTACTTACACATTTACCATTTGTATCTCATCTTGATGAATGGTTCCTTCATCGTCATAAAATTATCTATCTCTGTTCGCACTCTTTCCCTCAGGTCGACTTTGTCTAATATCAATATATCCACCCTGGTTTTCTCATGATTAGTGTTTGCATGGCATAACTTGTTAATTTAAAAAAAACTCTGCAACTTTATAGTTTATGTGCATCTTTTGTAAATAGCACATAGTTGGGCCTTGCTTTATAATCCAATATGATAATTACTACTTTTAAATAGAGTAATTTATTTTATATTTGTAGTCATTATTTACATGGATAAAGTTAATTTTACCATAATGACATTTGTTTTATTATTTATCTATTTTGTTCTTTCCCCCTCCTATTTTCAATTGGAACAATTGATTAAATTTTGGCATTCCATTGAATCTCCTTTATTGACTTAGTAGCTATATATTTTTAATAAATGTATATATGCTACTGTGGGGGCCTGGAATTGGCCACCCCAAGATATATCTCTTTGGCATGAGGATTATTTGGGGCTGGTTACTTTGCAAACAGGAAAGCAAATGAAAAGTAGAATTTACTTGCCCTTTGTAAGAGACATTTACATTGTAAAGGAAATCTCCATCTGTAAGATGTCTCCCTCTCTGTACCAGGATTTTTACATGTTTATTTGTAACCTGTTGTGGGGAAGATTTTATAGAAACAAGACTTTAAACTTCCTTCCTGAAAGATGGAATTTAATTTGTCTATGCATTAGAATGTCTTTTTGCAGGATAGATAATTAAAATTTACTATTGTTAAAAGTAGGTATATAATCTGCGTTGATTTATATTTAGTATTATAGTATTAAGATAAACAGTTATTGCATTAGATCGCCTCTATTCCATTGAAATAATTTTGATTATTTTGAAATAGAGAAATCAATAACAAATCTATATTGTTTTTAGTCAGGAATTCTGCAATATCACAAATAACTAACACCAGCTATGTGTCACTTGATTTTCTGTAGGTAATTTGATATTTTCTCTTTAAATTTCATTAAACCAAAGCGCTCTCAAAGTAGTTCTGCTCCAGCCAGTCACTTAGCTAATTGTTTATCAAACTCATCAATCTTTAGAACATCCATATTTTTCACCTGAATTAAAAGTAGAGGTTCTTTGAATTATTTTATGGATTTTTTGGCAATGAGCTAACGGAAGATATCCTAACGAATTGACTCTGCTTAGTATTACTTTGCACAGGCTACTGTCTGGTTTGCATTCTAAATGGGTGATTTTCTCACCAGACAAGGTCCAATCCATGGAAATGACCAGTTATCTAGCATTAAACCTTAGGAATTACGCATCTATGAGCATCTCATATGGAAAACAAAAGTTTATAAACCAATCTTCCAAAACTCTAAGATCCTTTCTTCTTATTTTGCTGTAGCCCATTAGAGCAAGCAGCTCAGCAGTGACGTTCTTAGTATACTGCTCTAGGTCCTTTAGACATATTTGAATACTTAAAGTGATAATTTTTAGAATTAACTTTTTGTCCTTTCCAAATCCACAGAAGGTTGCAGCATCAAAACTTCAAACATGTTTGACACAACTGTTGGAAATGTGTTTGGTACAAAGCTGGCAAAATACTTTTCTGGAGGAATGACTGTGGGATCCTAAGTTTGCTTTTATTTTTATTTGATTATTAAGGCCTCTTCTTATTACTTAAATCACCTGTGTGTTGTTTGTAGCCTTTCTTTCATCTTTAAAAAACAAAGTTTCCTCTTTAAACTCTGAAGGTGTTTGTGGAATATTGTAGAAATTTACACAATCAAGGCCTTTATTAGAACCCTTTTCTATTTCCACATACAGAGATGTGAGTCACATAGGAGAATCTCTCCTATTAGTATAGCCACTGTTTGGCATAACTGCCAACATTTTAGTTGAAATTCTACTTGTTTCTCTCTTTAGAAAGCAAGGTGCGATACAAAAGACCAAAAATACTTGGAAACAAAATTGAGAGACTGTGACAAGAGATAAAAAGTCCACAAATATGCCTCAGATGATCTTCTAGACTCTAGATTCTTTGTATCTCTTGATTCAAAAGAGGTGTAGAAATGTTTCCTTTTGAATGAAGAATGCATATTCTGCAGAGCTTGAAGTGCTCTGTGAAATAATAGCAAATAAGCATAATATTAATAATAATATATCATAACTTATTACATATTTGTAGAAAGCTTTATGGCTTTTGAAGAGCTTTCATATGCAGTCTCCAACCTGAGTTGATGTAGAAAGAGTATGGTTGTGGCATGAATTGACATCGTCTTGATATCTACTCTGGTATTACATATTTTCTTACTTTTTTTTCCTGGCAAGATTTTCAAATAAAGAAAGTTTTACAAAACAAATTGATTGGATTTCAATGGACTGAAGCTTTAGCCTGGTTTATTCTTGACGAATCTCTAGCCCTCATTAAACCAATTTGAAAAGAAAGTCAAAATTACATCAAGTAGTTTTACTGCAGAAGAGAGTTTTCAGTGACTTGTTGCAGTGATATTTCCATTTTTTCATTCATAAAACAGACAAACAAAAAAAGTGTTTTGTACTTAATGATCCCTCAGGGATCAGGATAAAAAATGCATTCAACCAAGGCAGTCAATCATTTAACACCATTTCATCCACGTAAATAAATTGAGTTCCCCAGTTAAAAGGGAGAGTCCAGTGTGATGTGGGTGAAGAGAATGATTCTCCAGGGAAGAAGTGAGAAATTAATTTCCCTCAGACAGAGGAGGAAGAGACAAAGCAAATGAAATCATTTAATATGGATGCAAAACAAATTACTTCAAAGAAGTACTAAATCTAAAGATTGAGGAAGTAGCCCTTTACGTGAAGTATTTATTCAATACAAAGAGTTAGAGATAAAACTATATAGAACCACAGATTTCACCCTTATTTTATAACAGTTTTACTTTTGCTTGTATTTTAACATCCATTTTGTTTTATTTCCATATATTTTTTAAAGATTTCATTTTTCTTTTTTCTCCCCAAACCCCCGGTACATAGTTGTTTATTTTTAGTTGTGGGTCCTCTAGTTGTGGCATGTGGGATGCTGCCTCATCATGGCTTGATGAGCAGTACCATGTCCCTGCCCAGGATTCGAACTGGTGAAACCCTGGGCTGTTGAAGCAGAGTACGGGACTTAACCACTCGGCCACGTGGCTGCCCCCTATTTCCATATTTTTTAATATTTAGGCACTCACATGGATAGAAAACTACATTAGTATAAGAGGTAAAATGCATGATATGGAAATGTACCTAACAAACTTCTTGTGACATAGGCATTTGGTTGAGACAAAGGTTTAGCTAGAGTCCTCTTTTGGGTCAATTAAAGCTGAATCTTTATCTTAAATACCTATAATTCACTCTTCTCTTTTGGGTCAGCTGAATCTTTATCTTAAATACCTATAATTCACTCCTCTCTTGACACTTTATAGCATTTTAATGAATTTATGAATACTTTGGTTATTCTCCCTTTTTACTTACCGGTATTTCATAAATTTTTAATGTATTAATTGACTCTATATGCTTGTGATTCCTCCTTATAGATATAAGAATTTCTCTACAAAAATATCCATAATACGAAAACAAGGGGAGGAATAAACACATGCAAATATACTTTTTGGATTTTCATTTCACCACCTGAGGACTCATAAAGATAATATTTCCTAACATTTCATGTACACATTCCTCTAATTTTCTTGCCATTATTGCTTGGATTCAAAAAAAAAAAAAAGGCTAGAATATTACTTGATTACATAAAGACAGCACATGCAAATCTGGATCAAAAAGTCCAATCCATGTCACTTTTCACAAGACTGCTGTAAGTATTTTTAGGGTAATTGTTAGAGCTATTGTGGTTTATTTTATACAACAGAAGAAAGTTTCTGCATCTCTAGGATATTTTCTCTTTGGCAACTATCAAAAATTTAGATGAAATGGATCCGTATGCTCTATGTAAGTATACAAATTACATTAACCTGGCAAGTTTTAAAGAAGATCTTGAAAAAAACCCTGACATTAAATATGATTATACATTTAGAGTACAGAAGATGGAGGTATTGATGTTTCAGGGAGAATATTCAAATTTAAGGTTCAGGTTGGAACTTGCAGCTTCTAGACCCATACATTTTCTTTTCACAACTAAACATTGAATACCGGGAAATCATGCCAGCACTGAAATTTCACATAATATATCTGAAAAAAAAAATAGAATAGACCTTTCTCACTATAGGAAGATGAATAGACATAAAATATGAGTAAATGTGAAGCCAATGTTCAAAATTTTCCTTTTATGTAATGGGTTGACTCTCCAGCAGGTGTGGGCACAGTACAGCACATGGAGCCAATCCACTCTGTTCTTGTAAATAAAGTTTAGTTGGAAGACAGCCATGTCTATAGACATAGACATTATTTTAATAGCTAACTCTCCAGGACAAATCAATTGTTTCGTACTACCAGATCTCTTTCCATTTAGTGGATACCTTCAAAACAATTACCTTGTTCCCATATCTTTGATTCAGATGAAGTGTAATATGCATTTGAATATGACAAATCTTTATAGCCATTCTTTCAAACTTGATATGAAAAATTAATGTCCTTTGGAAAACACAATAATGCTGGGGAAAGTAGAAGGCAGCAGGAAAAGACGAAGACCAAATACAAGATAGATTGACTCCATAAAGGAGCCATAGACGTGAGTCTACATAAGCTGAGTAGGACTGCTGAGGACGGGACATTGTGGACATCACACATTCACAGGGTCACCAGGATTCGGAGCCAACTTGATGACACATAACAACAATATAACATTAAGTGAATGTAACTTTTAAGAGTCCCCATGGTCTCTTTTGAAATTATTACCAAGTTCTATAAGGATATAAATTAATTAATTTCATATATTACTCATTATTTAACATTTATCTCACTTTATTATTTTTTTTATCTTGCCCAAGCAAAAATTTCTACTTAGTAAATAGACACTATATGTTAAGGTAAGAATAACAGAATGATCATAAATATTTCTGCCTCAAGGAAAGCTTCCAGTTTTTATATGGGAAAGATTTTTAAATGATTTTGTGAGCTACTTTTAAATATGGCTCATAGTTACAGAATCAAATTTATAGTGTGCAAATGTAACAGTTATTGCAATTCAAATATTAAGGCATGTTATTATGCATGAACACTGTTTTCTTTTGTCAAGAATCCTCTATGTAAATTACTTAAGCAATTTGAACTCTCATTATTTCTATTATTATTTTTTATCTGCCAGAATTTTTATTTGGAACTGCATTATCTGAGGTCTGATACTTAAAAAAGCAGAACTAAGATGCCATAAGATGCTGCTCACTTGAAGAATGCTATGAATTTAAGTTACTTTGTTTTCAAGACTCTGTGCAGAGATTCCTTTCATGTTCTTCCATTATCAGTTTACTCCCAGTAATATGTCCTAGCAGCTCTAGATGAAATTTATACAATTCTACCAGTCGAATGTTTACTGAATAACCTTCTTCTTATAAGGAACAGTTCACAGCATTTTTAAAATAAAGTGTAGAGAAACAAACATGAGACCCAATTATCCGCTAGTACCTTTCCACACTATCTTTTTGAAGAATTCTGAAGAAAGTCTAAGGAAACAGCTTTTAAGGAAAAGAAAAATACAGAGCTTGATATATTATAACAGAGAAAATAAAGGCAATATTAATTCAAATAAAGAAGAAATGAACAGTTATTTCCTCACACACATACTTCTACTTTATCAAGAATTCTAATTGATAAAGCTTATTTTGCTAGTAAATTGTGATAACTTCACAATTTAGATAATAGAGAGAAAATTTTGATAATTACTATTTCCCTAATATCTGATGATATTTACATCTTGAAATAATTTCAATATTCACATAAAATATGATTTAGAACCAAATTATTTCATGTTATGACTGGCTTGGTAAGTGTGATCTTATGATTTTCAGCAGATAAACATGTGATCAATATGACTGTGTATGTATTATATTTATATAACTGTGTATATATTAATTTATATAACTTGGCAGAATTGAAACATTATACGAGCCCTAAAACTACTTGCGAACCGATTGGGTGAATCACATTTAAGATTGTTGTCATTGTTATTGTTGTTTCCTCCCAGTTAGCACACCTTCAATTGAAAGGAACAATAACCACATCAACAATAATCCTCACTCAAACTGTCTCATCATGAAGGGTACAAGTTATTTCCTATATCTCACATAAAAGGACCTCCAAAGACAGGCCAAGTTTGAGGGCTGGTGGATTTAGTGGTTCAATGATAACAACATCAAACACAAAGTTCCTTGCATCTCTCCTGTCTGGTGTCCTAAGTGAGTCATGTTTGCTCTCAGCCTGGATCTTCCCAAGTCTCTCATAATGGCTGAAGCAGAACTCGTCCATACACAACTGTCACTAGAGGCAGAAAAAGGAATAAAGAAATCATGGACATGTATTCTCCCCACCTGCCAACACTAAACCAAATACTCACATACTTAATGAGTCAGAATTGGGTCAGCTTCTTCTTAACTAGGTATAAGCAATGGAAATAGGACCATTATAATTGAATTTTACTTACTAAATGTGACCTGTTGAGCTTGGGAGATGGTCTTATGCTTTGGAGGGATACAGGACAGAACTGGACGTCACAATGAAATCAGCACTCTGCGTCTAAACTAAGGAGGTGGGGTGGGAATGAATGTTAGGTAGAATGCCAATATTATTTTCATTAGCAGTCCATAATAATATTTCAAATTAACAGCATAATTACGCCTAAGATTTATCCATATAGATGATCTGTGTATGAGTTGTCTATCACATTTAAAGTACCACACGTTCAGGAAACTTACTGTTTAAAAAAAATCTAAAGGAAAGGATTGGGAAATTATCCCATTTTATTTCTTCTAATCTAATTTTGTAATATATAACTTTAATTCCTTTTTCACATGTTAGCATTAAAATTTTCTGTGAGGGATTATCATATCTAAACCCATCTTGCCTATTTTGGGCCAAATATATCTACTTTGAAAAACTACCACTCAATATATTTATAGACTGTCTTACCTTCCTGATTATTATCTTACCATTGCACTTAGAAACAGACATAGTGCTCCATTTTCCAGCAGAGTATTTACTCCAGGAGATACATACTCTCCCTTAACCAAAAAGATAATTACTAACTGGCTTAAGTTTACATTAGCTTTCTTTATCAATCATGTAACAATCGTTTTTCAAATTGAACTTGTGGTAAATAAATTCTACTCATTTTATCATACACAGAAATGAAATTAAGTAATTTCAGACTATTTTTCTTATGGCATAGTTTGTTTATTTACTTTGTTTATTGCCCTAAATAAAATTTCTTGGTAAATAATAAATTTTACCAGGAAATTCTACCATTATTAATATCGCACATGCAGGTATGCTTCATCTTAACAATAACTCTCTAAAGATTTATTGTTATATCTAATTTCAAGAAAAAGAAAATGAGTTTCAGAGATATTAATTGCCTTGCCCAAATGTACACAGCTAAAGCAACTGGTGTATCCAGACTTCCAAACCATAGCTATTTGACATCAAAGCGCGTGCTGTTTTGCACGTGTCTTTAATGATAAAAGATATTAATACAAGTCCAATAGCTAAATAAGTGGTGAGACATCAGAGATTAAAGATTTCTTGGTGTAGTCTTTGGAATATTAACTCCTAACATGATGATAAAATGGTTCAGTTGTCAAATTATTTGAGAATGGTGAACTACAGCATGTTAAATTATTTTATATCAGAATTTCTCAGAAAATTTGATATATGCACTTATAGCTTTGGAACCTCCAAGGTTCGAATATATATAATAAATATAAAGAATAAATATAAAGAATTATATTTAGCAAAATGATTTTATCATGAGATATTTGGGTATTCATTTCCTGTTGGCTTTTGGGCAAATGAACCTCATAAGAAACAGAATAAATATGATATTACTTGCAAACTTTTTAAAAACTGTGTACTATAGAAAATTTCAAACCTATACAATAGTAGATAAAATTTTTTCTTTAATGTGTGTCTATCCAGCTTCAAAAATTTTTAATTCATCATATATTCCCTAAATTCTCCCTCAAGTTATTTTTGTAGCAAATACTAGAATTCTATTTCATCCAAAAATATGAATAAATTTCCAAAAAATTAAAAGCTTTTTATAACATAACCATATTATTATCACTAAAAAATTAGTCATTTCTTATCTTTAAATATCTAGTCAGCATACAAATTTATAATTTTCTCATAAATGTCATGTTTTAGTCATAGCAATTCTAAACCTATTGAATAGACATTATATGTAAGAGTGTTTAAAAGTCTCTTTATGCTATGTGTTAGTGTTATTAGCATAAAAATAACAAGTATTTATGGGATATGTTAGCCAGACCATCTACAAGTTGCAATAATAAGAGAAACATGAAACTGGGTCAGCCCAGTGGCCTAGTGGTTAAGTTTGATGTGCTCTACTTTTCCCAAATTTTCTTCAGGAAATCTGTAGCTTACAGAACCAAAAGAAGTCTCTTTTCACTTTGGATCTATTACTGTATTGTCATTGGGTTAAAATGAGCTATTATAAAGAAAAACAAGGAAATTTCTCTGTTTTTTTTTTTTAATTTTTCTATGACCTCTTTGGTTCTATTCTCTGTCCTTTTTTTCTCTTCTGTTACTAGACGTGACCTCACTGGATGACCTCCATAAGTTTAATTGTTCTTCAGACATTTTGTTTAGTTGACATAAAGTTTTGGTTTGTTTGGTTTTGGGGGTCAACATACATAAATCAAAATAATTCTCACAAAATTTTTGATTTCCAACTTTTCTTAGTGTATATGGCAATTCTCCACCCACATTCCTTCATGGTAAAATTGTCTAGAACTGAAATAACTCACCACTTATAAACAGAGCTTGCGTGCTCCAATTCATTCCACATTACTCCCACTATGTGTGTTCATGCCCCTTTCTTCATTCTCCCTGTATACTCAGATTCCCTAATCAGAGGAGTTGGCTAACACAGCCTGCCCACTTATTCTGGGCTAACTCAACCAAACTCACAGGTGCCAGAACCAGAATCAGTGAGCACTGATGCTGTCAAAGCTTTGTCTACAGTTCTGCCATCTTGTCTGTCCTCCAGATCCATGTGTTCATCAACTTATGTGACATTTCCAGTAAGATAATAAAACAGAACATCTAAAACTGAAATCCAAATCTCCAAACTTTTTGTTCTTCTGTTTTCCCTATTTGATTTAGTCATCACCATCTACACACTCACTCAAGACCATAATTTGAAAGTCCCATTAAATGTTTTCTTTCCATTATTCCTTATATACAATTAAATATCAATCGTTACTGATTATGACTCTTGAAAATACTTTCATCTGTCCCTTCAGTTATTAGTACCTATCAAATGTTATGCATTGAATATTCTCCCCTATTTTGCAATACATTCCCTAATCTTTTATCTAGTTCTTAAACTCTCTCAATGCTTCCTCCATTGCCTTAGAATTATTTCAGATTTCTCTGAGACAAAGTAAACTTTTCCTACAGTAAACTTCTGTCGGGGTCACAACAAACAACTTAGAGTGTCTTCCACCTCTGTACTTAATTCAAGAATATTATCATTGTGTAGAATGCTGTTCTTTACCTTCCCCATTTGACAAGTAATATCTTAACTTAGTGTTCTCTTCTGTAACATTCTTCCTGTAACCAGCCCTCTTCATTCTGTGCAAGGTGCCTTTCCTTTCTGCTCCTGTAATATGCTGTGCGTTCCTCTATCATTGTGCCCACTGAGCTGAATTGCCTTTTTGTTTCACAACTGCCTCTCCCGCCATGCGTTGAACTTAATAAGGATAGAGACTGTGTCTTCTCTTTCTTTATCTTAGAAGAGTAATTGGCTTATAACAAATGCCCAAAAAATGGTGTGTAAATGAATTATTGAGCATAAAATGTGATGGAAGAAGTAATCTTTGCCTGAGTTTAATCCATATAACTTTGCAACAAGTACATGATTGTACCAAATGAACTTTCATACTTTTCACATTCTATAACTTTATAATATCACCACTGCAGAGGGTGGGAGGTGTAAAAATGATTAAACAAACAAACAAATAACACAATGGCACAGCACCCATCATTCAGAACTGATAGCAGGTATAAACAACCAATATGGTCAAGTTTGCATATGCTGGCTGAGTAACAGCAGTGACCATCACAGTAGAGAACTCCTCTCCCACATTTGATTTCAGTGTGTGTTGGTTTGTTTATCAAGGTGTCATCAAAGAAAAATGAAGAGAACACATGAAAGCAATCCAATATGTCACGCAAATATGAGAGGAATTCACACTTTGATATAAAGGTATTGTTGATATTGCTAACTCTATAAGTTAAAATTTCCCCTTTTTACCTTCACAATTTTTAAAACATGTATACTATTTTCTGGGTAGCACATATAACAAAATTAAATTCTTGAAATTAAATAATATGTCTTATAATTAAAAGCTAAGTGCTCCATGCTTGGCACATATATGAAATAATTTTGAAAGAAAGAAGAATTGTACTGAGAAGTAATCCTGTCTTACATTTTCAGTAAACATGCTTCATAGGATTTGCTTTTAGTAACTAGATAGTCTGAATGTTGGTTATGGTGCAACATGTTTGTGATTTTTACACCAATGTTCTCCTTACTTCACTTTAATGAGCCAGAGTTGCTGAAAGCCCAATTAAAATACAAGAAATATAGACATTATTCAGTAATTTTCACTCTGCTGGCAACAACAAAAAATAAGGTTTACTGTGGATGATCTAATAGGAAAGTCTTTCAGCATCTTCCTGTTGGTCTAGCACATTTACTGTAAATTCATCTCTATGTTCCCTGATTGGGTGTTTTGCTCTCTTTAGTGACTGACTAGCTAAATACCAATTTCTCTGAGGTGAGTATGCTCTGGATAAGCCTATCAGTGTCACGATCCAATGTACATACCAGGATAGATGCAGAGAGGGCTGATGGCCACTCTGAGTTTATTATAACCAGAGTTTCAATATATACATAGCTTACAGCTGTTAAACCTACACAGGTGTTCTGAATGAAGTAATTAGCGAATGCCAAGAATTCTTAGTGATTTCTTAAGGAGCCCTCCCTCGGCCTCTGTTTTGATATTACCATGTTATTGCTGTGCTCATATATTTTTATCTAGGATCATGCAAGGCCTCCTAGGCAACGACCCCTCCTGCTCCCGATATCTGTCTTCATCTGTGCCCCAAGGCGACCGTGCCCAGCTTAGGTTGCCTCCCCTTGGAGGTCTTACCCATCATTGGCTAACCAGCCTTCTCACCTCCAGGTCGCACTTTGTTGGCAAGCCTTTTCCAGTGATCATTAACCCTTCCTGTGTCGGGGCAGTTACAAAGTCCGTCTCTTCTAGGAGTTCAAAAACTCTAAGGATCAGGAAAGGTCCACTTCTTACATCTGGACTAGGAAGGAACTGAACAGAGAGTTTCACAGAAGTCCAAGAAAAGCTAATGGATTTGAGCGAAACTAAAAGTTTATAAGACATTTACATATTTATTAATTCAAGAAAATTATTTACTTTTGAAGAGTACTGATTGTATAGCTGCAGCCTAGCCTGACATTGGATATCGATATCCAGTATTGATATTGGACATCCTGGTAGGACATTGATATTTAGAAGTTATGCTGGACGTTAGTCACCTTCCTACCTTTGTGTCTCCCTTCCTTCCTTCCTTCCTTTGCTCCTTCCAACAGCTCCCCTTAACACCTTGCTTCTTCTCCATCATCCCTCATTTTCTGCAAGTACTGTTAATGTGGCAGATGAGGCATCCCAGAACATCTTTGGAAACAGCAGAAGAAAGACACGGTTAAAAATCTCTACTTAATATTTTGTTTTTTTAAAGATTGGCACCTGCGCTAACATCTGTTGTCAATCTTTTTTTTTTTTTCCCTTCTCTCCAAACCCCCCCGGTACATAGTTGTAGACTCTAGTTATGAGTGCCTCTGGTTGTGCTATGTGGGATGCTGCCTTAACATGACCTGATGAGCCGCACCACGTCTGTGCCCACAATCCAAACTGGTGAAACTCTGGGCCACAGAAGCAGGGCACGTGAACTTAAACACTTAGCCACAGGGCCAGTGCCCCTACATAATATTTTTAAAACAATATGGACTAGAAAGGAAAAATTGACTAAGAGGGAATATTGGTTCAAGGAAGGAGTGGGAGGTATATGGACCATAAGACATCTCTTGCAAATAGGCTAGTGGCATTTTGGCAAAAGAATTTCTAATTTTAATTCTAGTTTGCTTCTGGTATTGTGATGTGATGCTCCTCTATGCTGTGAATTGTTTGTAAAACCATTTTTACCTAGCCTTCTGCAGATAGTCTTTAAAGAATTTTTTAAAATATAGTGTTGTCCAGATCAGTGTTATTTAAAACTTTCTTCATTGTTGGGACTGGCCCCGTGGCTGAGTGGTTAAGCTTGCACACTCCACTGCAGGCGGCCCAGGGTTTCCTCAGTTCAAATCCTGGGCATGGACATGACACTGCTCATGGAGCCACGCTGAGGCGGTGTCCCACATACCACAACTAGAAGGACTCACAACTAAGAATATACAACTACGTGCCTGGGGGCTTTGAGGAGAGAAAGGAAAAAGATAAAATCTTTTAAAAAAACACAAACTTTCTTCATTGTTGCACTGTTAAAGGGAAAAAATAAATTTAATTTAAATTTCACAAAAGAAATTAAATATTAAACAATAAGATTTGTTGAGTAGGGTTGTGCATTAGATGGTCATGAACCTATGTTATCTAAGAAGTTTTTGACCCCAAGGGCCAATTTTCATCTACTTGGAAGAGCTGTCACCCACATTAAAAACGCATGATCTATATGGTAACAACTAATGTTGGAAACAAACATTATGTATGAGACAAAGAGATGACCCCTAAATGGACTGTGTTTAGAAAAAGCAAGTATTCAAATAATAAGTGATTAAAAGAACTAAGCATTATGCCAATGTTTTGGCTTTTATAAGTAAAACTCTTAAATGCTATTGTACTTTGATAACTGTTTCATCTCTGAATCATTTTTATTTCTTTCTTCAATTACTTATTGAGTACATTTTTATGTTTCAGGCAGAGGTCTGGATGTTGGGAAAACAATGGTTAGGAAGATAGAAAATGACTATCCTGTAGGAAGATAGACTCCAGAAAAAGCAGATAACTAAGCAAGCAATTAATTTAAAGGATGTTAAGTGCTTTGATAATAAAGCAAATTATTGGAGCAACACTTAAAAAATTTTGAGTAGGGAAGAAAGAGTCATTGTAAAATCCAGGAATAAATGTTGTTAATGCTAAAAAGAGAAAGAGCTGGAAAGCTTGGAACATGTTAGGTAGGAGAAGTAAAAGCTGCTTTGCATGTGGCGGGGGTAGACCTAATTTGGGGGCTCAAGCGGGAGTTACTTTAGAATGAATGAATGTTGATGTGAAAGAGAGTTGAGAATGTCCAGTGTACTTGATGGTACAGGAAGGAAAAGATACAGGAAAGAGAAGGGAATCAAATTATATGTATGTGTGTGCACGTATGCCTGTGTGTGTGTACATATATGATCTATAGAATATACATTATTGATTTTAAGACAGCAAATTCAGAATTTGTTTAGCAACGTTATTCTTTTTCTATTTTCTGTTTCATTAGTTTTGCTGTTACGATCATTATTCACTTCTTGCCATTTACCCAAATTTTCTTTGATATTATCTTATATATTGAGTACATAATTCATTTATTTTCTCTCTTTAAAATTTTTTTTTTCCCGAGGAAGATTAGCCCTGAGGTAACTACTGCCAGTCCTCCTCTTTTTGCTGAGGAAGCCTGGCCCTGAGCTAACATCCGTGCCCATCTTCCTCTATTTTATATGTGGGATGCCTACCACAGCATGGCATGCCAAGCAGTGCCATGTCCAAACCCAGGATCCAAACCGGCGAACCCTGGGCCACCGAGAAGTGGAACGTGCAAACTTAACTGCTGCTCCACCGGGCTGACCCCCAACTTGCAGCATTATTCATGGTAGCTTCAAAGTGGAAACAACTCAAATGGCCATCAATTGATGAAAGGATAAACAAAATGTGGTATATCTGTACAGTGGAATATTTTTCAGCCAATAAAAAACAATGAAATACTTTTATGTGCTATAGCATGCACAAACCTTGAAAACATTACGCTTAGTGAAAGAGGTCAGGCACAGAGGTCATATATTGTACTGTTCCATCTATATGGAGTGTCCAGAATAGGCAATTCTATAGAGACAACAAGTGAATTAGTGGTTGCTGGGAGATTGGGAAGGAGGAAAAGGGAAGTGAACTGCTAATAGGTAAGGGTTTGTTTGGGGGATGATGAGAATGTTCTGTAATTAATCACGGTTGATGTTTGCACAACCTTGCAAATATGAAAACCCCCTGAATTTTACACTTTAAAATGATGAGTTTTATGGTATGTCAATTATATCTCAATTTCTAAATATTGGAAAACAAAGAAAACACCTATTTTTAATAAGATGCATTTGCTTATTTAGATCTTTATGAATCACTTAAAGGGCATGATATTGTGTAGTTTTTCAGGCATTATTCCCTGAAGTCAAATGTTAGTACAGGAAATAAAAATTATAAATATAGAATGACACCTATCTATCTATCTATCCATCTATCTCTCTATCTGTATATTATCTATCATAAATAAAATATGAAAAACCACAATCATGCATTCAGTAACTTTGAGAATCCATGATCCAGCTATTTTCGCATTTATATTCCACTTAATAACTTTACTGGTATATGTGCTTTGGCTTTCTGTTTTGTTCATCTTCAGCTACTCCTTGTTCCACATTTTAGAACTGTGCAGGCTGCAAAGATGTGATATCTTATTATCTTGTCAGTTGAAAAAGAAGATTTGTGCAAATCAATGGTCACGAGATTTGTCTTTAGGGATCCATTCCTGTAAATTATATAAAATATAGACTTCTGGTAAAATGACATTTAGAAATACTCACGCATACATCTATTTCAACTAATAAGTCAAGTTTTACTTATGTAATGTGTTCCAGTCACATGGAAGTCATAAAAGTAAGTGTGATCACAGAAATGAGTGCTATTATAATAAAATATCCTGCAATAAAATAATACGCAGCAAAAATATAAAGGCATAAAAAGTATTGTGCTCCTGATGCCTAATTTACCAACATCTCAGGTCAGCAAAATTTTTGAAGATTCATTCCTTTCCGAAGTTTTCTTTTTAACAAATACTGCTTAGAATACATTTGAACAAAATTTTGTACTATTCCCTGAATGGTCATTGATTGAGTCAGATAGAGGAAAGGATATACTGAAAAATGAATCAATGATCTGCAACACAGTTTAACAGGAACCTATATATACATTTTTAGTGTAACATTACTGTAGCGCACATACTCTTTTTCTCAGATAACTAATGTTGTGAAATATTCTTTTTCATACATTCTTTTTTTCTCATATAACCTGGAAATATGAAAGAGAGAAACAGAGTTGAAATACATGGCCTGTGATTCATTCTCTTCCTGCATTAGGGGAACACCTCTGGCACAAAGAAAGAAGGCAAGTTATCTGATTTAACCTCCTTGCCCAGAAGTCCCCTAGATTTCTGACTAAGTAGACTATTTTTTGCTACAAAGAGGATACTTATCAATTGAATATTCTTCATGGTATGGCCTTTGTTAATAAGTGCTTGTAGAAAAATCCCAAAAGCTAAGGATTTGTGGGCATGGCTTCCTGGGAAATGTCATGTAAATTGAAATATAAATAGCCGGGTTTTACAAGCTAAATGTTCCCTGATAGTTGGGGTAATAATCCATATGCCTCACATAGAAATCTAAGGCAACACAGATTTGCTCTTATGATCTTTTCTAAGAATTTTGTAGATTTAGCGCTCACATTTATGTCTATTATCCACTTTGAATTAATTTTGGGGTATACTGTGAGATATCGGTCCAAATTCATTCTTTTACATATGAATATCCAGTGTCAATGACCACTTGTTGAAAAAACTAGTTTGTCCTTTATATTTTCTTGACACCTTTGCCAAAAATCAATTGACTATGAGTATAAAGGTTTTGTTTCTGTACTTTAAATTTCATTCCATTGATTTAGCTTTCTATTCTGTGCCAATACCATGCAGGCTTGATTAGTGTAACTGTGTAGTAATTTTGAAATCAGGAAATGTGAGTCCTCAAACTTTGTTCTTGTTCAAAATTGTTTTGGGTATTCTGGACCCCTTATATTTTCATATAAATTTTAGTGTCAGCTTATTAATTTCTTTGAAAAGTTTGCTGGAATTTTGATAGGGATGTGTTGATTCTGTAGGTTCATATAAGAAATATTCTTCACAAATTCTTCCAAAATGTAGAAGAGCTAGTTAATATTAACATCAATTATCTAATTAATATTTTAATTAATCAATTATTTAACTATTTAATGTAATTTCAAATTAATTAAATTATTTAATTAATTATTTAAATAACTAATTGATTAATATTAATAACTTAGTATTAAGTCTTCTGATCCATGAGCATGGATGTCATTGCACTTATTTAAATCTTTGAATTCTTTCAATGATGTTTTATAGTTTTCTGTGGACATCTTTCAAGTTTTAAAAATTATTCCTTTGATGCTATTATAAATGGAAATGTTTTCTGCATTTCATTTTTCATATTGTTCACTGTCATTGTAGAGACACACAATTGATTTTATACATTGACCTTGCGTCTTGCAAAACTGCTGAACTCGTTTATTAGTTCTAATAGTGTTTTTGTAGATTCCTTAGGATGTTCTATAAATAAGATTACGTCATCTGCAAATAGAGATATTTTACTTTTTCCTTTCCAATCTAGAATCTTGCCAATTGCTCTACCTATATTCTCCAGCACAAAGCTGAATAGAAGTGGCAAGAGGAACCATCTTTGTATTTTTTCTGATCATGGGAAACAAGCAATCAGTCATTCACCATTAAGAATAATGCTAGCTTTGGGTTTTCATAGATGCATTTCATCAGGTTAAATAAGTTTCCTTCTATTTCAAGTTTGTTGTGTGCTTTTATGATAAAGCTGTTGTATTTTTTTTCAAATGGTTTTTCCACATCTATTGAGATTGTAGTATGGTTTTTCTCAGATGTTAAACCAACCTTGCATCCTTGGGATATATATCATGTAGTCATGGTGTTTAGTCCTTTTATATACATTGCTGGATTTGGTTTGTTAGCATTTCAATAAGGACGTTTTGCATCTATATTCTTAAGATATATTTGTACATATTTTTCTTTTCTTTTGATGTCTTGTTTTTGTTATCAGGGTAATACCGCCTTCGTAGAATAATTTAGGAAGTGTTCCAATCTCTTCTACATTTTGGAAGAATTTGTGAAGAATTGGTATTAATTCCTCTTTAAACATTTGGTAGAATTCACAAGGGAAGCCATCCAGTTATGAGCATTTCTTTGTTGGAAGGTTTTTAACGGCTAATGTAAACTCTTTACTTGCTATGAGTCTATTTATTTTTCTATTTCTTCTGCAGTGAGTTTTGGCAGTTTGTGTTTTCTCAGGAATTTACTCATTCTGTCTAAGTTGTCTAGTTTGTTGGCAGAGTTGTTTGTGGTATTACCTTATATGGTAGGGTGAATAATAGCTCCCAAAGATATCTATTTCCTAATTCCTGGAACCAGTGAATATTATGGTTTTTTGGCTTCCTCTTCACCCCATTGGTGAGGAAAGGATACCTACCCTAAGGTTTGGGGATGGCTGAACACACAACACCTGCCACCGGACAGATCAGAGTAACAGTGATTTATTAGTCATATATACTCCCAGCCTGGGGGAAGAGGACACTCCTCCATGCAGGGCCACAGAGGGGTGGAACTCAGGATCCAAGTGAACAAGCAGGGCTGTGGCACACAGACTTTGTAGTAGCAAGAGAAGAGAGTGACTCTTGGTTCCCTTGGGAGAATATAATTAGCTGTTTGAATAATTCCACAGGCTGACAGGAAACTGAGTATGTGTGTATATATATATAGTTGGTTTATAATTGTGTCCAAGCTTTTTACTTCCTTGTTGATCTTACCAGATATTCTATTCATTATTTAAAATGGGGTATTGTATCTCTAAATATTCACTATTTCTCTCACTAATTGTGATTTTTTTTTTGCTTCTTATATTTTGGGGCTCTTTTATTAGGTATATATATGTTATTTGTTTTATGTAGTTATTATATCTTCCTAATGAATTAAAACATTTATCATTATAAAATGTTCTACTCTAGAACTATAAGAAAAAATTCGTGTTGCTTAAAAGCCAATCAATCTATGGCATTCTGTTATAGCAGCTCAAAGACTAAGACAGAAATTGCTACTGAGAGGAAGCATGTTGCTGTAACAAACACCTAAAATTGTAGAACAGCTTTGGAACTGGGTAATGGGTAGATTACCACTGGTGATAATCTACCACTGGAAGAGTTTTGGGGTTTGTGCTAGAAAAGTCATACATTGTCATGAATGAACCATTAAGGATGATTCTGGTGAGAGCTCAGAAAGAGAAGAGAAGAGCTGTAGAGAAAGCTTCAGTCTTCTTAGAGAATATCTACATAATCCTGAACAGAACATTGGTAGAAATATGAATGGTAAAGACCATTCTGATGAGGTCTCAGACAAAAATGAGGAACATGTTATTACGGGACAATGGAATAAAAACAATCCTTGTTTAAAAGTGGCAAAGAACTTCACTGGATTGTGTTTACATCCTAGTGTTTTATGGAAGGTAGAACTTGTGAAAGACACAGTTGGGTATTTGGCTGAGGAACTATCTAAGCAAAGGGTTGAAGAAATGGCCTGGTTCCTCTTGATGGCTTGTAGTAAAATGTGAGAAGAGGGAAATGATTTATGGATGGAATTGTTAATCAAAAGGGAAGCAAAATGTAAACAGTTGGAACATTCTCATGCTATCCATATTGAAAAATATTGAAATTTTTTGATGTTTACAAAATATTGAAAAGACTTAGAAAACCTGTTCAGGAAAGAATACTAAGGAAATGGCCAAAGAATCATTTGATAAGGAGATTAGGCAGCCATCTCAACAAAATCCAGCAGCTATTGTTCAAGACAATGAAAGAATGACACCCTTCCCCGTCAAAGTCAAAGTGATTCAGAGATCATCGGGGTTGCTACCCTCACTACAGGCCCAAAATGTGAGGGCCCCAGGAACAGACTCTTTCAAAGGAGGGATCACTGGTGCCTGTGGGACCTCTGCCTGCCCTCCCTCATGCACCCTGCCTAGCACAGTCTTACCTTGAAGTCTCCATTCCTCACACTCTAGTGTTTCGCTCCTCTGCCAGGTGTGGCTCCAGTGGGTTCTAATGTGGTGTGGGCAGTGCCCAACAGAGCCACAGGGCCCAGGCAAAGAACCATCATGGCGGTAGGTCTGCTCAGAGCCTCAGGGGCCCAATCCGTGTCTTGCAAAACTGTGAAGCAGGACTTCTGCTGCTGCCTTAGTGGGTCCAGAAGGTGGGACCCCAACCCAGTAGGCCTGGAGGGCAGAGCATCCAGCCAGAGAGGATTATTCTTGAGCCTTCTGGTCTAATGGAAAAATGCCACAGTAGGTTTTGAACTTGCTTGGGCCTTGTCACTGCTTTCTTCTTTCCCCTTTTTGGAATGGAAATGTCCATCCTGCCCCTGTCCCATCATTGTATTTTAGAAGCACAAGATGATTTCTCCCATTCACAGCTGGAGAGCAATTTGCCTCATGATGAATCATAACTTGAGTCTTACCCATATCTGATGTAGGTGATGTTTAGATAGGACTTTGGACTTTAGACTTTTGAGTAGATGCTGCAACAAATTAAGACTTTGGGGCTTTTGAGATGGAATAAATGCATTTTGCATGGAAAAAGGGCATGAATTTTGGGGGACCAGAAGTGAAATGCTATAGAATGAATGTTTGTGTCCGGCCTAAAATTCATACATTGAAACCTAATCTCTAATGTGACGGTATTTGGTAGTGGGATCTTTGGGAGGTGCTTAGGTCACGGAGGCAGAGCCCTCATCAATGGGATTCAGTGCCCTTATAACAGAGGCCCCAGAGACACTGCTTGCCCTTTCTGTTAGGTAAGAACACGATGAAAAGATGGCCATCTGTGAACCAGAAAGCAGGCTCTTACCATACACGAAGCCTGCTGGTGCCTTAATCTGTGACTTCCCAGCCTCCAGAACCATGAGAAATAAATTTCTGTTGTTTATAAGCCACACAGTCTATATGATATTTTTATTGTAGCAGCTGACATGGACTAAGTCAGTTACCCTGAAGATTAAAATTAGCATATAAATTTAAGTCAATCTAGTTCTTTTTAATACTAACCTAATTTCAATGGTATACAGAAGTTTTGCTCCAATATACCTTTGTTCTCTCCTACTCTGTTGTGCTCTGTGTACTGTCATACAAAGTACATCTTTTTACATTATCAGTGTGGTTTCATAATTATTGCTTTAAGCAGCTGCATTTTAGATCAGATAGAAGACCAGATTAACAAAAAAAATTTGTTTACTTTCTCCATTATATTTGACATGATTTACTGGTACTCTGCTCTTTATTTCTTCACTTAGATTCTAGTTACTGTGGATGCTGCAATCTTGTCAGTAGATTGCTATCATTTTTGGCAGTGCCTTGGAAATACAGCTTTTTTTCACAGAACTGATCGCTGAGTTGAATCAAATAGCCACAACACTGTGGGAATGGAGATTTTCCAGGTTGTTGCTAGTTTGGACAAAATATTGACTGTGATCTGGGGATGGAGCTTTTAATGGCGCTCTGAAAGGGATTAATCCTTTCATTTGGCTGGGAGTCTGCTGATTTTTTGTGGCTACTGTGACAAAGAGCTAAGGAGGGGTGTGGGGAGTAGTCACAAGTTGAAATGCCGGAGACACTGCTATCTTAGTGAGATTCAGTAGTTTCTCTCGGACAGACAACATTCAGTTCATTCTGTGGATTTGGTTAATTTCCAGCATTCTGAAATTGTTGCTTTTAGCTGTTTTGCCCGTATTTTTGTTGTTGTTGCGGGAGAGTAGTTCACCAAGAGCTTTTCGTGGCCATTTTGGAAGTCAACTTTAATGTATAAATGTTTACACTTTTTATTAGAGAAAATTTAAATGCTGTCTCATTTTGTGATTTTAGAAAATATTGATCCATTAGTTCGCTAGAGGTTGCAAAATAATACTATTCTAATTATCCCATTTCTTCATTAGTTATCAGCTGGGATATATATAGAGAGAGATAGAGATATTATGCATATATATCTCCTGCTATTTGCCAATCTCTAAAATAGTGAGCTGTTTCTGTAGCACTCACCAAATGTGACCAATGAGGGTTTCTGTTTGTTTGCTTTTTGTGTTTGTTTTTGAGTATATTATGGCTTCTTACATGCAACATATTTGCTCTGTTTTAACCAAATATCCTTAAATGCTTAAATTGTTTCACCATGGGCCAGTGGGAGGTCCCATAAAGTTGGCTCCTGAGACATTTTGACATGATCTCAGTGTCTTTGATAGCTACTTTTCTCTGTGGTACTTGCCTTGGTATACGCCATTACTCCAAGGGTCTCCTTGTTCCTTTTTTAACAAAAATAGTATTTAGAGACAATAATGTGCATATTAAGATTACTCATTGCTACCAGGTTTGGGCATCGTTTCCCAGCATTTTAGAGATAGGAAATAAAAATATTTGAAATGAAATTTGTTTGTGTGTGTGTATATTGCCAAAGAAAAGTTGTGGAGGTTAAATTGTCAAGAAAGACTACTCAGAACTATTGTAATAAGGGAGCGAGACTGAACACAACTCCCCTGAAACAAGACACAAAAGTGTTTTTAAATGCTGAAGTGAGCTAGTAAAAAGAACTGGAGGAAACTGGGGATGCTGCCCAATGCCACTAGGACATCTGTGTTTGCTAACTGGTGCTTATCAAAGTTATACCCCTACGCTCTCAGTGACACTGGGAGATAGAGATTCTTTCTTGATGGTTACATTTCAAATGGATGGCTCCCAAGTCCTTGAGAAAGATATCCTTGGGTTGTAAAACTGGCAAGAAGCTGGGAAATTTACATCTCAAAGGCTCAGAGAAAGAATTTACAACGGAAAGTTTTCTAAAGTAAATGCTCTAAGAAATGGGAGGTTTAGGCATACGGTCAGGAAGAAACCTGTCTTAAGTACAGTCAGCTAAGGGGAATGTTAAGGCTGTCTTGATCAATACACATACACACATCCGTGTACAGTCTTACATAACATATGTGTATGTGATATAATGTAAAATACAAAATACCTCATGAGTACATTCTAACATTTTCAGTGCAAATTCAGGGCTATAGAGCTTTTACTTAGCCTTGTTATTCTTATAACTGTTATTTCCTTTTCCCTTCAATAGAAATCCTCATTCACAATAACACCACCATAACTACTCATTTGTTTTTCTCAAAATGTACGTACAACTGTTTCAGAATAATAACCACAGAACTATCTTTAACGATATGAATTCTGAAAACATATTGTTATTTTTGCAGTTCTTTTTGTCCTCAATTCATGTCATACTAAGATGTATATAGTTAAATTACTATATTTCAAAGTCATTTGAAAGAGTTTTTCCCTGTGGTATACCAACACAATATAAAGTTAAGTTGATTTATTTTAGTTTACTTTTTGTTTTTGAAGATCACCTTCCTAATGTAATATATTTTCTTGGTTCCGAAATCAAAACTATAAAAATAGTATATTCAGAAATGTCTGTTTTCTATCTTTGCTCCTCTCTACACTATTCTTTTGCTTTATATAGGTAAAATTTCTCTCCCAATGTTACAGTTTATTGATCCATTCTTTCTTTTTTTGTTATATTAGTAATTATGCATAACTATGTGTGTTTATGTACATATTTCATATTGTAGCTCTCTCCCTGTTACAGACTGAATATTTGTGCCCCCTCAAAATTCCTAGGTTAAAACCTAACCCCTAATATGATAATATTAGGAGATGGGGCCTTTGAGAGGTGCTTAGATCATGAGAATGGAGTCCTCATGGATGGGACTAATGCTTTTATAAGAGTGACTCCACAGAAATTCCTCTTCCCTTCTGCCATGAGAGATTAGAGAAGACAGCTGTCACTGAGGGAGAAGGCTCTGATCAGATACCAAATATGTAGGCACCATGATCGTGGAGTTCCCAGTCTCCAGAGCTGTGAGGAATAAATGTTTGTTGTTTCTAAGCCACCCAGTCTATAGTATTTTTGTTATAGCAGCCCTAATGGACTACAACACTCCCTTTTTTACATTATGTTATTTATGCACACTTTGCTCCACATTGATTTTAAAATAATAACAAACTTTGGAATTCACATTATAGTAATATACAGAGAGTCTTTATCCTTTTCTTAAGTACTCTACTATGTAAATATAACAAAATATATTCAATCACTCCACCTGCTAATGAGTATTTGGGTATTTTTGTGTGTGACTATGTTGTTCTCACAATATTCTTGAGTCTGTATATTTTCTTGACCTCTTGGAAGAGGACAATGGGCCAAGTCAGTTTTCTTACTTTCATTATCTAGAGGTATTTTTCCTGTGTTAAAATTGTTAGCTTCTTCCTCTCCTCACATTTTATCTAACCTCTCTTTTCTTATGCCTGTATGGTACCTGTTCTGTTTAATTTAAATTTTACTTCAGTATTTCTCCCCACTTCACGGCTTTGTACTTTCTGGACAAAGGGAGTCTCTGCTGATTTATTTTGATAGTTCTCGGAACCCCAAACACTTCCTACTATGGTCCTGTTATGTCCTGGAAAACCCCCTCCACATTGTATGCACTATTCTCAAATTGACTTGCTGAGATTTCCACTGAGTAGCTTATTGCATTTGAGTTTTATCTGAACCTTCTGAGAGTTATTTTCCTTTCTTCTGAAGTTTTCTTGTAATTGTAAGAATAACAAAGGCAAATTTTCACTATATACATGGAATTTCTCTGTGACTATGATAATTTCATTGGTATGGCATTGAGTACTTTACAAAATAATTCATCTCATTTCATTTTTTGAAACTCTAATGGCCCCAACTGTATGTTCAAATAGTTTACAATATCTGCCATCAAGATCAAAAGGAGTTCATATATGGTACAGCCAAAATTAAATCCAGTTTCCAACTTGAAGCCAAAGGATGCTCCACGACATCATGGCATACAGCTAAATCTCTGGTAGGTTGGATGCAAACTAGTCTATCAATCTTATATGGTTTCTTCATGTTTTTAGAGACTTAAGGGAAATTGCCCATGACTATCCTAAACCAGTAATGTTCATTATCTCAAATTATAGCTCCAAGAAACTCAAAAGAGTGTGTGAGTGACAGAACAAGTCACTATCACCACTGAGAAGAGATGATGGACTAAGTCTCCTGTCTCCCAATCTACAATCCTACGCACTAATTAGATTGAAGACATTCTCTGAAGGAAACACACAGTCAGTTCTCTGCTGCTACACCTCACTCATTAAAACATTGTTCTTTTAGTGAAAAAACCAGTTACCTTGAGGAAAGACTGCCTTTCTGAATTTCAAAATACTCTTTCCTGCAGTCTTTACTATCTAACATAATATACTGAGATTAAAAATATAGGAAGGTCACTTGCTCATTCATTAGTTTGCAGCAATGCTGAAGTAGGAGCAGTTGTACTGCTCCTTAGCATCCCCTGGAGGTCCTGGGTAGGATGTTTATCCAAATTTTCTGACTATTAGAAAATCATGAATTATTATGAGATACTTTCATTATTCTGGTGTTTTATCTTTTAACCTTTGATCCTAGATCCTTGAATTGTGAGGGAGAAGGCAGCATTTTCAAATGTGAGAGAAATGATTGCACATAAAATAGAAATAAGGGTTATATGACTATAATTTGTTAAAATTTGGGGTCGTGTGTATCAACAAACCTGTTATACCGAGGGACCATGAGCTGAGTGACATGGCATGACCCCTAAAATATATTTCTGTATCGCTAGCAATTGTAACTGTAGCAGTCTTGGTCTAATTGAGAGGTAGAAATCACCCAGTAGGTTAAGCAGTGGAAGCTTAAAATAAGAATTATTAACCATAATAAAAGAATAATTATAAGACATAAGAAAACTCTGTATAGTACCCTAAGACTAAGGGAGAGTACTCACGGAAGTTTAAGCTTAGGGTTCTGACCTCATTGAAGAACATGCGGTACATTTGGAACTGAGAAGCAACCAATATAAATTGGTAACTAACACAGTAACTAAGCCAATTGCTAGTCACATAAATAGCAAATAACAAGATGATCAGGCCATAACAGGGATGGCAAAATCTTTTAACTAGGTTAATGTGTCATTGTGTCTTTGTGTTCCTTTACTTACATAATAATGTAAATTGCTTAATAAATTATCCAAAATCTTTCATATTCTAAATTATTTTCCACCATGGCCCAGCCATTTTCCCCAATACTAAATGTTGTATGGGTAGTTAAATAGTGAATAGTTAATGACCAATAATGATAAAGAAAAGTAAATTCAGATAAGATATTAACTGATATATATGTAAGGATTCAGTTATAGTACATTGACTTAATTCAATTTATCTGAGGTAAAAGTATAAAACATTAGTTAGGCTCCAGAATCATACTTTCTAAGTTAAATTCCTAAATTTCCACTAACAGCTTTTTGGTCTGGGAAGTTAACTAAGTTCTCTATTCTTCAGTTTACTAAGTCAAAAAATGGGGCTAATAATAATATCTACCTTACAGGGTGGGATGTAACCAATTTAATTGATAACTCTAAGTACATAGAAAAAGCCAGGCAAACAATAAATACTCAACAAACATACTATGATCACAACTGCCAGTATTAAAGCTTGACCAGGAGGAACTTGTTTGTGAACCCGGGATGTGTTGACGAAAAGAGTAGAATAGACTTGTCACAGTAAGCAATATCTAACTTTTAAATTTTTCTTAATGCCAGATATTAAAATTTAGCTGTTTAGATATTTTAACTAATACTATTGAATCACTTTCTTTTTTCTGGGTCACACTTAAGGGAAAGTAAGTCCCATAGATAGATATGCTAGTGGGGAGCTAGTCCTGAAGACAAGAGGACATGCCATACAGTAAAGCCCTGAGCGCCAGACATAGGGTGGGCCATTGGAGTATATATGCAACAAAATCAGATAATGCTTTAATAGCCAATTTGATTAAGTTTATTATCTTTAAACAAAAGACAGAAATAGAATACCCCAAAGAAAATTCAAATAATATTCAATATAATAATACACACCACAAAGAGATACCACTTCACATCCATTAGGATGGTTATTATTAAAGTGAAAAAAAAGAAAAGAAAAGAAAAGAAGAAGTGTTGGTGAGGATGTAGAGAAATTGGAACCCTCATGCATTGCTGATAGGAGTGGGAAAATGGTGTAGTTGCTACTGAAAACAGCATGCTAGTTCCTCAAAAAATTAAACATAGAACCACCATAAGACCAAGCAATTCCACTTCTAGGTACATACATGAAAGATTTAAAAATAGGGGCTCAAACAGATATGTGTACACCAACGTTCATAGTGGCATTTCTCACAATAGCCAAAAGGTGAAAACATCCCAAATGTCCATAGAAAGATGAATGGGTAAACAAAATATGTTGCCTTATTCTAATTTAACTAACCTAAAATTTACATTGATCCTGCATTTGTCATGGCCACCTATTACAAAAGGAATAGGTTCTAATCAAAATGTAAAGTTTAGCATCTATGTTAAGAATACAAAACTGTCTATCGAACATAGAAAGAGAAAAGAAGAAAATAAGAGACACCGGAGACATCTTAATGTTTCTATTTGGAAATTTTCCAGGAATACTTAAGGAACAAGAGTGTGAACAACCAAAATAGCTGTGTATCAGCGTTTTAAATGAACAGGGTTTATTAGAATTCCATTATTTCTCATTATTGCTAATATTGAATTCCCCAGCTGGAAAGTTTCCAAGAGGTTTGGAATTTACTGAAGATCCGTCATGAGAAAATTGTCAGAAGATCCATAATCGAAATATAAAGCACTTTTCTGGGTAAGTACACTTTGTATCGGTGGCACTAAAAGTTGGTCAGAGGAGGGATGGGAATGTTTCTCTCTGCAATTTGACATTATACGTAAGACAACATGAGTTGTGAAAGATTTTATGACGAGTATTAAACATATCAAATGGACTAGCTCTTCTAAAAAATAAAAGAATCCTCTTTGTGGATGGAAAGGGACAGGAAAGAAAGCAGTGGTGAAGGCGGAAGAAGCAGACATAGCAGACTCCAAAACTTCAGACACATGACTGCAACCAGGAAAAGAAACCAAACCACTCCTTTCTTGACGGAGAAATCAAGACAAAAAATTATCATGAAACCTAGAGCTAACTTTTTCTGCCCCCCTATACCCACAAAGATAATCTTTTGTTAAAAAAAAAAAAAGAGGGAAAAAAAGATTAAAAGTACTATTTGAGGCAATAGGGTAGGTAGTACCTACCTGCTTCTTGAAATGGCACTAGGGAGCAAGACAGTCATTCTGCAAATACAGGCTAAACTGTCCCCAGAAATAAGAAATATAAATCTTTGGAATGAGACTACCTAGCAATAGCTCTAAAACCTGCACAGGAGGCTCAGATCAGGCAGATGAGGATTAATCTACCTCCACAGAATGGATAATCTCGGAAAAGGAAAAATTGAACATCACACACACAAACACACAGACACACACACACCCCTCTCATTTGCAGAGGAAACTAATATTTTAATAGTTAACAAAGGATAGAATTTACTGAATCATATTTAAATCGTTAGTTCCCATTGAGCAATACTGACTCTTGCAAATGCTCTAGCTGAGCCAAACCAAATCTGAAAATGACAACTACCTCTTAGCCTTAGAGAAGGGAAGAGGAAATATCTCTGACATGCTATTAAGAATCAGCAGTATTAGGTGCAGCCTCAGTGCCCTAGTGGTTAAGTTCAGCAGGCTCCACTTTGGTGGCCCAGCTTTGGTTCCTGGGCACAGACCGACAAGGCTCTTTTAGTGGCCATACTGAGCTGGTGGTCCACATACTGAAAAATAGAGGAAGAGTGGCACAGATGTTAGTTTAGGGCCAATCTTCCTCAGCAAATTTTAAAAAATCAGAAATATTACAATATGTGTGCCCTTTTCAACTGGGTGCCAAATTTGCAAATCCTTTAACTACTCAACTCTCCTGCCACCCCTATAAGATAATTGTTATAACTGATTTAGTCAGCAGTGTTTAATAGACTACAATGCACACCTCATATGTGAGCCACACATATAAGTTTGTTTTCTAGCAACATTTTAAAAAATTACAATTGGCAATAGATCATTTTAAATCTATCTGAAATGTTATCACTTCAACATGCTATCAGAATGAAACTTACTAATGAAATATTATACACTGTTTTTTTGATAGTACTTAAGTCTTTGACATTGATTTTGTATTTTACGCTTATGGCACGTCTCAAATCAAACCAGCCACCCTTCTAGTGCTAGTGAGCCACAGGTGGTTAGTGGCCATGGAAAGTGATGATTTAGATTTTTTAAATAAATACTGGTATATTTGTGCTATTGTTCAGTCATGGGGGGAAATATCAGGAGACATTTATGAAAAATGATTTTTCGTAGCTCTTGAGACAAATCGTGTATGCTGTTAAAATGCCTGTCCAGACATTCATGATCTAACTGCATCACGTCTTCCTAGTTATTCTCCATCTTGTTGCCTATCTTTCAGCCACACTCATCTTCTTACAAGGTTTTGGAATGTGCCAGGTTTCTCCCACCTCAGAGCCAGTCATGGCACATGCTGCTTACTTTCCCTGAAATACTATTTTCTCATCTTTTTTTCTGGCCTCCTACTCGTCTCTAAATTTCCAATTTAACATACGCATCCTCAGGAAAGCAATCTGAACCCAAAATAACATGAAGGCTCTCATTTGATATTTGAAAACAACCTACTAGTCTACAAGTTTTCTTTAGAATAACCGGAAACACTAGTGATGTTTTTTAAAAAGATTATGCCAAACCACTTCTTAAAAGCTTATGGTGACTTCCTATCATGTTTATTTTTATATTTTTATTCTTTTTATTGTTTGCTGAGGAAGATTTTCCCTGAGCTGACATCTGTTGCCAATCTTTCTCTTTTGTATGTGAGTTGCCACCACAGCATGGCCACTGACAGACAAGTGGTGCAGGTCTGTGCCTGGGAACCAAACCTGGCTTCCTGAAACAGAGTGTGCCAAACTTAACCACTAGGCCACCAAGGCTGGCCTTCTGTCATTTTCACAATAAAATCCAAATGCCTTACCATTGTCCTCAAGATTTTATAACCTGTTTCCTGTCTACCTTTCAAATCTCAAACTCTTTGCCTTTGCTTCCTTCATTTCAGCCTCTCTGACATTCTGTTTTGTAGGAATATGATAGGTTTATTCCAATAGCTTTGTGTTGCTCTTCTCTATGTCCAAAATGTTCTTGCTCTAGATGTGTTCTGTGCAATAAGGTAGCCACTAAGCCATACGCATTTTTAACTTTGAAATTAAATTAATTAAAATAAAGTAAATAAAATTAAAAGCTTAGACCTGTCATCACATTTCAAATGCTCAATTGCCACATGTGGCTAACAGCTAACAGGACAGGGTGAGAAACATTCTGTCATACTTACTTCAGTTGGACAGAACTGCTCTAGACCAGGATGGGCAAACTTTTCCTGTTAAGGGCAGAGAGTAAATAGTTTGCAGTTTGTGAGCCATATGGTCTCTGTCACAATTATTCAGTTCTTCAGCGGTAGCATTAAAGCAGTATAGATAATGCAAACAAAGGAGAAGAGCTGTTTTACAGTAAAACTTTGTTTATGGAAAAAGGTGACAGGTTAGATGTGGCCCACAAGTTAGAGTTTTCTGTTCCCTGTGAAGGAATTCAGAATGAGTCTCCCAAAATGTGCCACTTTGGCACGTGAATTATTTTGAGCTGAAGGCAATCAAGAGCCAGCAGGTTTAAGAAAACTGTTGCCTTCCCCTTAAATATCTAAATGAATTTAGGGGCCGGCCCGGTGGTGCAGCGGTTAGGTGTGCACGTTCTGCTATGGTGGTCTGGGGTTCGCCGGTTCAGATGCCGGGTGTAGACATGGCGCCTCTTGGCAAGCCATACTGTGGCAGGCGTCCTACATATAAAATAGAGGAAGATGAGCATGGATGTTAGCTCAGGGCTGGTCTTCCTCAGCAAAAAGAGGAGGATTGGCAGCAGATGTTTGCCCAGGGCTAATCTTCCTAAATAAATAAATAAATAAATAAAAAGTGAAAGAATTTAGAGGGCCTGGCTCAGAGAGAGATTGCCAGAGATAACTTTATCTGAATGACTTACCTGTCTGGCAGAGCAAACATCTTCTTACCAAACATCTGTCCTTCTTGTCCTCCTGTGAACCAACCTCCTCCCCTTGGAGCCCCAAGCCTCTATCCCATTTCTTAGCTCAGGACAGCTTAGATGCCTTAATTTCCTGACTTGTCCTTGGGTCTCATATTCTTATGGGATCCCTGTACATACTTAATTAAATTTCTTTTTCTCCTGTTAGTCTGTCTTATGCCAATTTGATTATTAGACCACCTAAAGAACCTAGAAGGGTAGAGGAAAAATATTTCCTTCCCTACATCTATTTTACGCATTTCTGTGGCTAGCTCCTTAATGTTATATCTTTTTCAGTCAAAATTTACCTCACTATTGAAGCCTTTACAGACTATAAAATCTAAATTATCTTCCAACTTTCTACTTCGCCCCAGTTTCTCTTTATCATCTCATCCTACTTGATGTTCTTCATAATGTCTATCATTACCTTGATTTCCTTTTCATCGTTTTGTCCCTAGGACCTAGAATACAACTTCCAATATTGCAGACAATAAGTTTTTGATGAGTGGATACTTAATACAATTATACTTAATTTATTTTATTGTTTTATTTAGATTGTTGCTTAATGTCTTTTTCCTGCAAGTCTTCGTGTATAACAGAGATCAAAAATTTGCGTTTATCACTGAGGCCCAGATGTTGACAAAGGGCTTGGTACAAATATCATATCTCCTCAATTATAAAACTCAATAAAATATGTTTCATCAGTTAAAAATGGAACAATAATACATTAAATGCATAAATAATTATAAGATTCTTCTTTCAGAAACACTAAATGTGGAAAACGTGAGTCTTAAAGTAGAATAAAAAAGTAAAGCATGTATCTGCTAGGTATGTAGTAGGTAAAGTCATTAAAGTTATTTGGTCATTTTCTGTCCACAGACATCCTTCACAGAGCATGCTGTTTTGTCTCTTTAAGAGCATTACATGGCATAGCTAAGTTGTGTTTAATTTCAAATAGTTGACCTGAATGAATTTGCATGGAAACTCCTGGTTTCATTCAAGGTTCCCTGCTGTTTGCTTCTATAAGCATTACAGAAGCACAAAAGGAGATTGCCCCAGTCTTTGTAGAGACTACATTGATTTAACATATTCTTTCTCTCCTAGTTTTTAATGCTGATTGCAATGGCTTTTAGGGAACAAATTTTCCTTTTATTTAGAACATCAGAGATCAGGTGAAATAAACAGAAGACAAAGGAGACACCAGTTTCTTTTATTTCTAGCTGAGCAAACGGTCAAGAAATTATCATGCCATCAGTTTGGTAGATTAGCTCTCAGGTTATTCCTATGTCTTCAGGGAGATGTTGGGGATCCCATGTCTGATACAATATAGAGAAGGTACTATCTTGGAGTGAAGTAGAACTTGAGGGATGTTCTAATTTTGAACGTGTTATTTCTCCACTCTTTCAAGCTTATGCTTAGTAGTCCTTCCTGCTCTGGCAATTAATTATATTTTGTGGGTTCTCTCCTTCTGACCTTTTTTTTTTTTTTTTAGGAAGATTAGCCCTGGGCTAACATCTGCTGCCAATCCTCCTCTTTTTGCTGAGGAAGACTGGCCCTGAGCTAACATCCATGCCTGTCTTCCTCTACTTTATAGGTGGGATGCCTGCCACAGCCTGGCTTGTCAAGCGGTGCCATGTCCACACCCAGGATCTGAACCAGCGAACCCCAGTCCACCAAAGCGGAATGTGCACACTTAACCGCTGTGCCACCGGGCCAGCCCAGCCTTCTGACCTTTAAACAGAGTGTAACTCAGGATTCTCTTCTCATCTGCTGGTCCAGTCATACTGTATTTCTTTCAGTTCCCCAAAAGCATTTGGAATGCTCTTTTCTGTCTTTGACCTTGGCTTATTTCAACTTTTACATTTGGGCTTAACTAGGATATTACATTCTCCAGAAATTTTTCATGTCCTTCCTCTGTTTACTTTCTTCTTTCATTATTGTCTTTATGTTGGCTAATTTACAATGAGACTTTTACAGGGCAAAATGTAAGTAGAAATCAATCCTTTTGTTAAAACCAATATCACATAGTAGTTAAGAGCACAGTGGGTTTTTTTAAATCATATTTAAAAATTAAGATATAAGTTACATACAGTAAATTTCACCCTCTTTTAGTGTATAGTTTTGCAATTTTGGACGAATGTATACAGTCCTCAAATTACATCCATAATCAAGATGAAGAATAGTTCCATCACCTCAAAAAATTTTATGCTGCTCTTGTTAAGGAAAAATTACACTGGACAGAGTTAAACAGGGAAGGAAGAGTTTATTTAAGACAATTACAATAGATTTCAACACTGTTGTAATAAGGAGAAAGTTTGAACACAATTTCACCGAAATAAAAGACAGGAGAGAGTTTAAGAATTGGAGTGACCTGTGGAAAAGTACTAACAGTACATCAGGGTGAGGTTGGTCAATGTGGATAGACCATGTGTGTTTGCTAATTGATCCTACCTCACAGAGACTGGGAGATAGGTGCTCTTTCTTGATGATCACATTTCAAATGAATGGCTCCCACATCTTTGAGAAAGATGCCCCTGGGTTATAAAACTGGCAAGAAGCTGGGAGAGGATTTACATCTCGAATGGGCACAGAAGAAATTTATGACTCAAACTTATCTGAAGTAAATTCTCTAAAAAAGGGAAGTTAGGGGCCTATCGTCAGGAAGAAACCTGTCTAAAATTTGATCAGGCAGAGGGGAGTGTTAAGGCCTTGGTCATCCTTTGTAATCAACCAGTCCCTTCACTCCAGGACCTTGGAAATAATTCATTTGTTTTCTGCCTTGACAGTGTTTTTGCTGCAAGAATATCATACAATGAAATCACATGGTCTATCCTCTTTTGAGTCTGGCTTATTAAACTCTGTATAATGCATTTTAGATTCATCCTTGCTGTTGGGTCTATTGGTAGTGCATTCCTTTTTATTCTTGGGTAGAATTCCCCTGCATAAATTTGCTACAGTCACTTTCCCATTCTCTAGTTGAGGGGCATTTGGGTTGTTTCTAGATGTGAACAATTACAAAGGCAGCTGCTTTAAAAAATCACATGCAAGTGATCCCAAACCTCTTAATCAAATTCATGTGCCTGATGCACAGGAAGCCAAACACTGAGACATCAGTGCTTGGAGATGGAGAAAGGTTTATTCAAATTGGCCGAAATGAGAAGGTGGGAGCATGGATTTCTCAAATCTGTCTTAAGAGGAGCAGAAAACAGGGGGTTTTATAGAGCTAAGCGGCTTGGCAGGAGGAGTTTCAGAGAAACCAAAGGATTATTTCTGATCAGCCCCTGGGCAATCTGACTTCTGGGCATCCACAGCAGCTGGGGGCTGGCCACATGGCAATAGCAACCTGCCTGAAGGCATTCTCTTTCTTCTGCAAGAGAAGCTCACAAATCCTCAGTACCCCTGAGTCACCCCTCAAGTTAGACAAGAAAACCACAAATTGAACAAAGTCAAAAGGCAATTGTGTTCTTGATGAATATCTACAGTAATCCTCAGGTATCTAGCTTCACAAGTTTTTAGGAGAACATGGGTTTTCATTGCAATTGTGTAAATATCTAATAGTGGGATTGTTGGATCATATGACAAGTTTGACTTTTTATAAGTGATAGTAAAACTGTTTTCAAAATGTATTTTGTATTCTCACCAGCAATCTCTCAGAGTTCCAGTTGCTCTCGTCAACCTACAGAAACAAAAACCAGTTTAAGAAGCAAAGTGTTTATTTGGGAGGAAAGAATTGCAATTTGGGGAGCACAGATTCAGGTAGAAACCTAAATAGTGTCCCACTAGGTAGTAAAAGTCAGGGACTTTTAAAGGCAAAGAAAGGAGATTGTATTATAAAGAATTTTAATTGGAGTTGGAGGCAGAGAGCTATTGACTGTTCATTCTATCTTCAGAAAGTCCATGATTCTGTCTTCGTGATCAGGATGGCCGTTCTCCTCCTGGATTATCAAACAATTGCTTGTAAAAGAATTGCCATTTTGGCCCAGTCCAAAGGTTTGGCCCAGTCCAGGGTTCAAGACAGTAAGACAGTTTCTCTGGAAAGGTAGCTCTGACTCCATTTTTAAAATGGCTCCACAAAAGTCAATTGACACTATACATCCTTGCTACAACTTAGAATTGTCAGCTTTTTAGTTTATTTATTTAATTAGTTAACTTACTTTAGTACCTTTAATAAGTGAGTAGTGGCAACTTATTGTGGTATAAATGTGCAAGTCTCTAATGACGAGTGATGGTCAGCATCTTTTCATTTGCTTAATAACCATCTGTATGTCTTCTTTTGTGAAATCACTCTTGAAATCTTTTGCCAATTTGTTTATTGAGTTGTTGGTTTTCTTACTATTGATTTTTGAGAATTCTTTATATAATCTAGAAAAAATCCTTTATCAGACAAGTGATTTGCAAATATTTTCTCTAAGATTGTTACTTGTCTTTTCATTTTCTTAAGATTGCCTTTCAATGAATAGAACCTCTCATTTTTGTTTCTACTTTTGACAAACTGATCTATTTGATAAATTTTGATAAATATTTGTCATTTTAAAATTTCTGATTACACCTCTGCTGTAGTTTATGAGAAATCTCTATCTAGCCCAAGATCATAATTATTATCCCCTAGGTTAAAACGTTTAGATATTTAGGTTTTCTGTGCAGGTCTATGAATCATTGTAAATTTATTTTTATGTAGGAAATATGATATGAATCTAATTTAAATTTTTCTTCTTTTTGCAAATGGATATTCAGTTCTTCCAAAACTCTCTTTAAAAGACTATCCTTTCTTCATTGAGGTACCCTAGCATTTTTGCTGAATATCAATTTATCATATGTGTGGGGGTCAATTTCTGAATTGTCTATTTTGTTTCATTGATCTCTATGCCTCTCCTTTCCAAAATACCACAGTGTCTTCAATACTGCAGCTTTAAAATGAGTCCTTTTTCCCAGATTTATTGAAATATTGTTGATATATAATATATGAAAGTTTAAGGTGTACAACATGATGATTTGATATATGTATATACCATGAAATGATTACAACAATAAGGTTAGTTAACACCTCCATCCTTTCACATAATTGCCATTTTGTGTGTGTGTGTGGTGATAACACTTAAATGTACTCTCTTAACAGCTTTCAAGTTACAATGTTGTTAATTACAGTCACCATGCTGTACATTATATCTCCAGAACTTATTCTTATAGCTGGAATTTTGTACTCTTTGGCCAACATCTCCCTATTTCCCCCAACACCCAGCTCCTAGCAATAATGGTTCTACCCTTTATTCCTGTGAGTTTGGTTTTTTCAGATTACACATGTAAGTGAGAACAAACACACATGAGAACATATTCTCCTTCTCTGTCTGACTTATCTCACTTAGCATAATGCCCTCAAGGTCCTTCCATGTTTTTGTTGCAAAGGGCAGGATTTCTTTCTTTTTTATAGCTAATAATATTCAACTATGTATGTGTGTATGTGCTTATATATATATATAATATCCTTTGTATATATACCCAGAGGTGGAATTGCTACATTATACGGTAGTTCTATTTTTAACTTTTTGAGGAAACTCAATATTGTTTTCCATAGTGGCTGTATGAAATTACCTTCCTACCAACAGTGTACAAGGGTTCTCTTTTCTCTACAGCCTCGCCTGCACTTGCTGTCTCTTGTCTTTTTGATAATGGCCATTCTAACGAGAATGAGGTAATATCTCCTTGTGGTTTTGATTTACATTTTCCTGATGATTAATGATGTTGAATGTCTTTTCATGTACCTGTTGGCCATTTATATGTCTTCTTTGGAAAAACATCTATTCAAGGCCTTTGCCCATTTTTTAACTATATTGTTTTTATTTTGTTTTTGCGTTGTATAAGTTCCTTATATATTTTTGATATTAACCCCCTATCAGATGGATGGTTTGTCAATAATTTTTTCCATTCCGCAGGTTGCCTTTTCATTTTGCTGATTGTTTTTTGGTGTGCATAACTTTTTAGTTTGATGTAGTCCTATTAGTTTATTTTTGCTCTGTTGCTTGTGTTTTTGAAGGTATATCCAAAAGATCATTGCCAAGACCAATGTCAAGTAGCTTTTTCCCTATATTTTCTTATTTTCTTCTAGTAGTTTTATAGTTTTACATCTTACATTTAAGTCTTTAATCAATTTTGAGTTAATTTTTGTGAGCGGTATAAGATAATGGTCCAATTTCATTCTTTTGCACGTGAACACCTAATTTTCCCAACACCATTTATTGAAGCAATATGAGTCTTTAAATTAGGTAGTGCAAGTATTCTAACTTTTTGTTCTTCCTTTTCAAATCATATTGGATATTTTAGTTCTCTGATGTTCTGTAAAAATTTTCAAATCAGCTTGTCAATATCTACAAAAATCCTACTAGGGTATTAATCAAAATTGTGTTGACTCTATGGACTTATTCAAGTAAAATTGACATCTTAATAAAATTGACTTTTCATATCAATGAAGGTGGCATACATATTAGGGCTGCCATACAGACTGGGTGACTTAAAACACAAAAATTTATTTTTTCACAATTCTGGAGACTAGAGTCCAAGATCAAGGTGTTGACAGGATTGGTTTCTTCTGAGGCCTCTCTCCTTGGCTTGGAGATGGCCGTCTTCTCTCTGTGTCTTCATATGGTCTTCCCTCTGTGTGTCTGTGTTGTAATGCCCTCTTCTTATAAGGCCATGAGTCATATTGGATTAGGGCTCAATGCAATGACATCATTTAAACTTAGTTACATCTTTAAAGACATCTGCTCTAAACATAGTCACATTCTGGGATACTAGGCATTAGGACTTCAGCATATAAATTTTGGAAGGAACAGAATTGAGCACTTAACAGTATAATTCTCTATTTATTTAGGTCTTTGATTTCTTTTACTCCTGTTTATAGTTTTAAAATGGAGATATTTCAGATATTCTTTTTTCTTTAAGGAAGAGTAGCCCTCAGCTAACTGCTGCCAATCCTCTTCTTTTTGCTGAAGAAGACGGGCCCTGAGCTAACATCCGTACCCATCTTCCTCTACTTTATATGTGGGACGCCTACCACAGCATGGCGTGCCAAGCAGTGCCATGTCCTCACCCGGGATCCGAACTGGGGAAATGGAATGTGCACACTTAACTGCTGCGCCACTGGGCTGGCCCTCAGATATTCTTATATTTCACATCTCTCTGCTGAAATTATCCATTTGGTCATACATGGATAATTTTACCATTTTCAGTATTTACGAAATTAGCCACTAGCTATAGTTATCCCTTTCTGATATTTCCAATATATGGGTCATTCTGTGTCTAGTTCTGTTGATTTCTTTGGCTCTTGACACCTCGTTGTGTCTCCTTGCTTTTTTTCTTTGTCTTATGTTATTTTTCTTGTTATTAAAGCTTGTTCAGGACAGTAGATACTGAGGTAAATCGATTTTATGCATAGAAATGGGTGTGTCTTTCTTTCTGCTAGGTCTTTAGTGTGGATGTGTTTAGAACAGCTACAGAATAGTTGGTCTGGGATTTGCTGTGGGTATGGTTACCCTCAGTATATCAAATGTTTTAGATTCCTCTAGTGTTATCTTGTGTTTATAGCAAGGGCCAATTTGTCCAAGGATTTTTCTTAATGTCTGTCCACTCTCAGCAGTAGGACTTGGTTTCTGTCTCAGAGAGGATCTTTTTCCAAGTTCTGTCCTCTTCCAATGGATGATTGCTGTGACTGGTTGGCCAACACTCGTTAGCCTGGAGGGGAGGTTAGTGAGATGTTGTCTGTTGTTCTGGCCGTGCTTCCTACGCAGGCACTGTGTTCCTGGGTTTGGGGCCTGCAGCTTTGTCTATGATCTTGCCCTGATATCAGCAGCAGGTCTGAGAATAGCATATATTTTTCTGCTCATCCAGGGGTACAGGGTTTTCCCTTTTCTTGTCCTCCAGCTGCAATGGATTTCCACCATTGTCCTAAAAGTGTGATTAGCAGTTTTTTTACTTTCTCTAGAGGTTTAAGGCATTTGTTCCATTGCAGAGATAAGAGAAAACAACCCAGGTGGGATCTGTGCTTTTCCTAAGGAAAGCTTTTCTCTTCCCCTGTCTTCATCATGGGGAACACATTCTTTGTTCTCCTGTTCAGCCTCCAAACATTTTGCGAGCACTCGGTGAGGGATGTGAAGGAAAACCTAAGAGTTGCTGCAAAATTCCGTGTGTCTGCAAACTTCAGGGTTCCGTATTCTGTCAATATCCAACACTCACCCTCCATTTAATGTAATTCTTCTCACTGGTGCCTAGTGGCATTAGCCATATTTGAGCAGGTTCTCAGTTCCTTGGAGGTGCTTGTCTTCATTTAGATTTGAGATAGTTGGTTGTCTTGCAGTTATCTGGCGGGTTAAAGTGAATTTGTATATTTGCAAATTGCTTGGAGCTTTCGTTGTTACTGGTGTAAATGTGAGAGAGATGCTCTTTCCAGGTTTGTATTTTGTTAGCAGAATCTGGAGTCTTAAGATCACAGGTTTTTGAGTCAAATACTTCAAGTGATATCCCTATAATATTAGTTTTTTATTTTTGAACAGGCTATTTAATTTCCTGTACCTCAATTACTTCAATAGGCAGAGTAAACATGTAACAAGAACTATGTTCAAAAGCTGCGTTTATATGGTACTCGATATGGAAATGGATCCATGGACATGGAATCTGAGTTTTAGTTTGGATTTACCACTCCATTTTTCCCATTAATTCTCTCAGATTCCCTTCCCTTATCTGCAAAATGAGAACATTCGACTAAATTATATCCATGCTGCTTCTCTGCCATAATCTGAAACTATTATAAATCATAGTTCCATCTTAGAACACACAATTTTTTATTCATCGAGTCTTACTTATCTACCTCCCACAGATGCTGTGTTTAGTGCGCATGAGTATGATTGTGTGAACTATTGCTAATATTTGAATGTTAAGATGTGAAGCATTGAATAACATAGTTATACGGTTTGTAAACTAGATTTCTTCTTTAAATGATATGTCATCATTTCTTATTCTGAAGAATACTATGTTGCTACCTCGAGTTAAAATCAGAATGCACAGTTTGAACAATTTTTTGAAAAATAACAAATATATGTTTATTTGGGGGTACCAATAAACTAATGAAATGCAAGAAAAATTCTTAAAATAAGTTATTTATTATTATAAATAAATTAGTATTATTATAAATAAGTTAGTTATTCATTTCAGTGATAGTGTTAGTCAAGTAACTTAATTTATATAATTTGCTATTTCTTCTTTCTTTATGGTATGCATGCATGTGTTGTACATCCAATAAGCATGGTTTCTTACTCACTAAGAAGAGAAAGTTTCTGGAATTCATGTTATTTTACCAAAGAACAATAGAGATTAACTTCCAAGGAAGCATTTACATTAGGTGAGATAATTTTTAAGATATTGTCTTTCTCACTAGATAATCATGCAAAAGAAAATTAAGACTCTATATTGAGTTCTAGAAACAGGAGAAATAAAACTTAAAATGGAAACAACAGAAATTATTTACTTGTAATATTTCTATTTGCTAAAATTTCACTGCCCACTTCAAAACCACATCTGTCTTTGCCTGGTGGATCACTCAGCTATGTCATTATAAAGGCTTATCTCATTTTTGTAATCACCAAGAAATTATTTAGGGAAGCACTAAAAACACTTAAAAGTAGAATAGTTGGTGTGAGGGCATTCCGTTGGCAGTGTGTTTCTGTCATTCTGGGCCATATTTTGTAGTAATTTAAAAACTGAAGATATTTATAAAATTAAAGTTCTGCTGACTCCAGCAGATTCGAGAACTGAAGGCTTACTGTACTTGTTAAAGGCAATGTATCATTTGACATTTTAGAAAATCCCATGGATAGTCCGCAGTTCCTCTCTCGAGTGAAGCAGGTGGCACAATCTGGACATGAAAAGGAATCAAGATAACCGCTGCTGAGCAGCCCAGCCTCATAGTACGGGAAACTTCACTTTCTCCCAGATTAAGCATCCAGTGGTGTGGCCCAGTGATTATATTTCAGCAAGAACATATTTCCTTTTGGGAGAAGATATTATAAGATTGCTGACTAGAGAGACTTAAGTGATCTGCAATTTCACAATTCAGCAGTGGCCAGGTACGCTACATCAAACAAACACAAAACGAAAAATGTTTAAGTTTTAAGTCAAGACAGTTCATTCATTGACCAGCAATTGGAATTCCTTGTGAAGTAATACATTACCTGTGCTATATTTAATAACTTGACAATTTGAGTCAGTTTTCCAGGCTCCTTAATAACACAATCTTAATTGTTGATTTTTTATTAGTTTCACGAGATCATTTGAATTATTGATTCTTTCCTTTAATATTGAACTGCCATGTGCTTACAATGTTTCAAAGGATATGGGGAAAAAATAATTACGATTTTGGGTGCAAGGCTAAAGGGGGAAAAAAAGCAAGCTTGCTACTTACAGCCTTAGAGCAAAGTCCTACCTACGTGTTCATATGCCTTCATGTAAATTGCCCATGGCAATGACAAATATTCAAGGAAATCATTCCAGGTCATATAACAGAGAGTTTGGAGCAACAGCTCTAGAAAACTGTGGTAGACTATTTGGAATAATTTTACCAAATGTGGAGCTTTTCAAAAGGCTTTAGGCAAATGTCTGAAGACATTTCTAGATAATGCCTAAACTAAGCAATATGAATTAATAAATTAATTCAGGAGATTATGATTCCATTTTCCACGGCAATGCTAATGATCTACTTTAACTAAATCTGCCTTCATTAGGCACATTTTGACAATTAGTAAGAAATAAGGCACTAGAATCTTACAGACATATGTCAAATTTATGGATTATTTCATACTAGAATTATAGACAGTTAAATTCTTTTACATATTAACATTTAAACACGTACATATACCAATCACTACTTAAATCTATAAATGGCTATATTTTTACCATATATAGGATACAGTTATTTAAACTGACAATTATTCTTCTTAATTATAGAGGTCCACTTGTGTGTGATCATTAATGGAAAAAAGACCAGCATTAAGTTATAAATATATAACAATAGCTACTTTTAGCAAAGAACACTGATGAGGAAGGCCCTAGCCCAATCTGACTCCTTAGACTGAGCTATAAACCTTGGCATTACAGTGCTCTATTTATATTAACTTTAAGACAAGAAACAGTGGGATATTTCGCCCTTTTAAAAACCACATTAATGAGGGCCATTCCCTCCAGGCTCTTTCTTTATCTAATTCTTTCTTTATCTGAAAGAGAAGAAAGGGATGGCCACCAATCCAGTTAGTTTAGCCACTGGAAAATTAGATTCACACCTTCTCTTTATAATCCCCAGAGGATCTGTTATAAACTTGGTTTAGATGCCCAAAAGCTTAAATGAATTTGAGTTAGCATTGTGACGTCTTCATCTGTCAAATTAATGGACCACCAACTTAGCAATAAGCAGAAGGCCTGAGGGAAATAGGGCCCAGAAGAAGCAAATTTTCCTTAGTGGTAAGAAATGGAAGTTCTGAAACAAGAAGACAGTTCTGGGTTTGGAAGAACACTGGAGTAATGATGCCTGAGAAGTTGGTAGTAAGGAGACTACTATGTGGGAGGAAAGCACCGTGGCGGGAATAGAACAGATGATGAGTCCGTTTTGTTTTGGACCATGTCTAATACCTAATTTGATAAGAACTGTTTATTCTGTTTCTCCCAGAGGCCTTCAATAACTTCTACCACTTGCCTAATCCGCACTAATCTAAATCCCTCTAAATCTGGTTACATGGTTGCATCACAGAATGAGCTTAAAGATTACATTCAGTTTTACTCTAGGGAAACTTGAAAATGTGCATATGATGGCAACATTTTCCTCATCTAAGTTATGCCCTCCATGCCTTATGGTGCTGGACTTTTGTGTTTTAATCTTTAGCAGACTCAGAATTATTTTCCTTCGGAAAGTCCTGATCCTGCCTTCAGAATTCCTGCTCCCTTTCTTATACAGTGAAGAAGCCTAGCCCCCAATTATGACCAGAATGTAAGTCATATCCTGTGAATGACTTGTAGATTTAATTTATAATCGAAACACAGGCTAGCATGAGACAACAATATCTAAACCGGATGAAAAGTGATAAATTTTAAAGGCCTGAACCTTAGAATGTTTTAAATGGATAAATTAAAAATAAACTTCTGGCTGAAATTTTAGATTAGAACTCATAGTTCTTTCCATTCAGTCTGTCTTAACCACCACCATACTCATTTCAATGACTATTGAGATCTGTAAATTATAGGTCTTTTCTCAAACAGTAACATTATACTATCTGGCAACAATAAGCTTGAATCTCCAGCTCTTTAACTTCAGCCAAACATTTAGCTGAAACATCTGTTATTTCAAAGGGCTAGCCTCATGTGTAGGTCAGTCATTCACTATTTCAGATACTCAGGCTAAATGATGCTACACGCAGTTAGCTGTCTTCAGAGGGCCATCAACTATCTGTGCGCTCTAGGGCGGAGCTACCAACCAGTACACACAGCACACTGGGTGAGCTCCTCGAGTTACAAGTAAGATAACCAAAAAACTTATGGTCCCATCTGGGACCTATTCAGGAATGAAAAGAATACCAATTATTGAAATTTTTCACTTTTAAAATATGGATTGATACACTATTTTATTTTGATATTTTTTCAAAATAAAATTATGTTCTATAAAATAAAAATACTTTGCTATATATATTAAAACAAGAAAACATCTTTGTATTAATTGCTAGAACATTAAAAGTAGCATAATGATTCTACATACCTATTCATGTATTTTTAATCAATTTCTAGGTCGTATCTGTCCTTAACATTTTGATATTATTTTTCTAAAAAATGTTTTTCCATATGATATCAGCATCTTATTTTTTATTTACTTGGAATATTTATTAGAGTTTTATTTTCTGGTTGACATATATTTAGAAAGACCATTTCCGTAGTTTCCATTTGCTAGTCTACAAAATTTTTACTTGAAAAACAAAACGCTAAATACTCCTTTTACTGGTTCTGATATATCTTGTAAGCTTAGATCAAAGTCTGTCGAATGGAGAACATTTTCAACTGTAATTTTTTTCATGTGTAAATGTTTCAGCCCAAATATTGGTGCTCTTTCCTGAAGTTTTTGAAGAGTCTTTGGTGTACTTTGAGTTGTTTTTCCATTCTCCTCATTAGTGGCTAATAGGCTATCTCCCGTCTATTTCATTTCATCCATCTACCTGCCAGACACCAAAATCTTGTCATTAGTATCACTTTCCCTGTTCTTTCCAAAATTGTGGGTCTAGTCCAGGGTTTTTTTTTTTTTTTTTTTTTTAAACAATCTCTTCACTGTAGTTTTAATGGGATTTAGAGAGGGAGCAAAACTCTCAGCACCAGCAATATATGGAAAGGTTTAAATCAGTATCAACATTTCACAGTTTTTTGAAGAAACAAAGAAAGATTATGGATACTGTTTGTTGTAGATGGATATTTGGTGTTATTGCCATTAAGAATGGGAAAAAAAAGATAAATATATTCACTTTCTCTCTTCCCTGGAAAACACCTAAATTGTTTTCCTATCCGCTAGCATTGGTGGTAGGAAAGACAGTAATATTTAAAAAAGAGAAACGTGATACTCTTCTATAATGCAATTCTTAAGTGCATTATTTTAAAAAGTCACTCTCTAGCTCTGTTCAGATATAAATTTTCTGTATTCCTATATGTTATGTCCCATATGCTAGCCACTAGCTACATGTGCCTATGTGCTCTTGAAATGTGGCCAGCGTGACTGAGTAAATGAATTTTAATGGGATTTAATTTACTAATTTAAGTTTAAATATACATAGTCACGTACTTCATGCTACCATTTTGGGCAGTTCAGCTTTATTTAAAGAATCTTTAAGGGGGCTGTGCTGGTAGCTTAGTGGTTGTGTTCCTGCACTCTGCTTTGGCAGCCTGGGGTTCGCAGGTTTGGATTGTGGGGGCAGACACAGCACTACTCAGCAAGCCATGCTGTGGTGGCATCCCACATAAAATAGAGAAAGATTGGCACAGATGTTAGGTCCGGGCCAATCTTCCTCAAAAAAAAAAAAAAAGAAGAAGAATCATTAAGGTAATATCTATTTTTTGTAATACCTTTTTAAAAATATTCATATACATTATAGAACTTTAGTCTAAGTATCCATTTCTCCTTAATGCAGGCTAACATATATTCTTTTTGTTATTTGATAAAAATTAAAATCACATTGAAAATCAGAAGAGAAAAATGTAATAGCAGCTATCTTCAACAAGTCTATTAACTTTTCCTGCATTTTTCTTTTCTTGCAATTTTAACCCATTTTTTAAGCTAATTTAAGCATTTTTTTTAAAGTGAAAGATAAGTCTCTGTGGCAATACAGCTGGCATAAATGGCTCAGCTTTGAAAACAAAGCAAAACAAAACAAACAAGAAAACCTCTTATAAATAAGCTTCACAACCATAAATGTTTACCCATAAAGCTTTGCTTTTGAGATTTGTTGTGGCTTTCGTGATGTAAGCCCATAAAAATGTAAAAGTTGTCCTTTTGTTTCCTTGAAGTCATTGCTGAATCCTGGGTTGCTGATAGTTTTTGTTGCCATCATTACAGTCAAAACAACAGTGCATCTTGAATTATTTTAATATAATGACTGTATTTTTACACATTTGATTTTCGCAAGATTGTCCTTTGTGCATTCAGCTTCAATAAGCTAGCTTTTCTTTTGTTAGATTTTAGTCTTTTTAAGGCACCCTTCCCATGTCAATGTAAAATAAACCAATTAATTAATCAACCAGCCACCCAATAACAAACAAATGAAAACCACAATAATCCTGTATTAAAATAAGGTTAACACCTCAGCGTATATTCTGCTGGGGCTTGACAATTTATTTAATTAATTACTAATTACATATTTTCTAGTGTCAGAAATATCTTGAATAGTTATGAACTCATCTATACCCCATCAAGTATATTTCTCAAAAGATAGTAAATTAAACCAGCTTTTTGGTTTTGAGTTGACAGCCAACTTGATGGTCAAACACTTATATTTACAGGTAGAGGCAGAATCTGCTTTTCATTATCTGCTACTTTTTCATTTCAGCTGTGTCTAAAAATAAAGGTATTAGCATCATATAATGGCAATTACAGGTAAACATCAAGCTATGCTAGTATATTTCAGTCTTCCACATTTTAATTAAGTAAACTTATGCTTATATAATTTAATTGGTATAATATTCTTAATATTGAAATTAAATTCCAGTGAACTTTTTTCTTTTTTCTTTTTGATGAGGAAGATTAGCCCTGAGCTGACATCCAACAGCCAGTCCTCATCTTTTTGCTGAAGAAGACTGGCTGTGACCTAACATCTGTACTCATCTTCCTCTTATTTTATATGTAGGATGCCTGCCACAGCATGGCTTGATAAGTGGTACATAAGTCCATGCTTGGGATCCGAACCTGCAAACCCGGGGTGAACCCGGTGGCACAGCGGTTAAGTTCACCTTTTCTGCTTCTCAGCCGCCTGGGGTTCACCAGTCCGGATCCTGGGTTCGGACATGGCACCGTTTTGCATGCCATGGTGTGGTAGGCGTCTCACATATAAAGTAGAGGAAGATGGGCATGGATGTTAACTCAGGGCCAGGCTTCCTCAGCAAAAAAGAGGAGGACTGGCAGTAGTTAGCTCAGGGCTAATCTTCCTCAAACAAAACAAAAAAACAAAAACGAACCTGCAAACCCTGGGCTGCCTAAGTGGAGGACATGAACTTAACCACTACGCCACTGGGCTGGCCACTCCAGGGAACTTTTCACGTCAATTGTTCCCCAAATTAGGAATGGATACAAACATGTAGGTAACTATGCAAACAGATACTTGAATTTGAAAATCTTCTATCATTTTTAGCCTAAAATTTAGCAATAAGTATAAGCCATTAAGAAGTTAACATCACTATATAATAAAATAGAGATAAATCCTAAAATCTTTTGCAAATAATCATAAATGTTTAGGATTTCAAAATGGCTAAGTTATATAATACATGTCCTGTCCTTCATACATGAGTATTCAGTTTCTAGCCTAAACCTGGAGTATCACACTAGTGGAGTTTATAATTTTTTTTAATAACTGTGAGTTTTATAAATTAATATATTCACATTCTCTTTCATGGTTACTATTTTGGTTAATAAAATGACTACTGAGGGGCCAGCCCCGTGGCCGAGTGGTTAAGTTCGCAGTGCTCTGCTGCGGGGGCCCAGAGTTTCGCTGGTTTGGATCCTGGGCGCAGACATGGCACCGCTAGTCAGGTCATGTTGAGGCGGCGTCCTACATGCCACAACTAGAAGGACCTGCAGCTAAGATATACAACTATGTAGCAGGGGGGATTTGGGGAGATAAAGCATAAAAAAAAAAATGATTGGCAACAGTTGTTAGCTCAGGTGCCAATCTTCAGAAAAAAAAAAAAGACTACTGAACTGATTGATTGTCCATGAAGTCGCGGAGGCGTTTGTCATTCATTTCCTGATTCCGATGGTTTCCTAAGTAGCTTCTAGAACGGCTCACCAAACTGTATTACCCAATAAAGATGCTATCAATGTTAGTCCTCATCCATTAGTTTCTTTCTGTTGCATGTTCAGTCAGCAGCACAGATCTAGATGATTAGAAATGGGTGTGGTAATACAGAGAGGTCTTCTGGGAAAATGATTACATTGGGAAGGGCTTTTCCTTGACTTTGATGCTAACTTATAGGCTACTTTTCCACCCAAAATACAATTATGCTTTTAATTGTGGTTTTGCCAGTTTCCTATTAGACATATTATATCTATATATGATATCTCTATCTATAGCTATATATTTATGATATGCAAAACACTATTTTTCACATTAAAAAAGCATTTTTTGAGTTGTTTCCTATGGTGATCTACACTATGGTTTAGTTTGATCATGCCACAGAGTTAACTTTTGAGTGAATGATTAACTTTTTCCTGGAAGTATTTAAGTGATAGAACATAAAATGCAAAAGGATTGCCATGCCAGAAGTTTTCTCAGCAGGTATAGGGTAGAAGAGATATAAGCCTTGAGTGAATGCCAAGAGAAATGAGGATAAAAAGAATTTGCTGTTAAAAAAATTAAAATTCCAAACGTAATTCCATGTAATTCTATGAGTTCTTTCTATTTTAGGACTGTCATAGCATGAAAACATAGTATGAAACAAAATTTAAATGTTTATTATATTACATATTACGTTATCATTGTGTGTGTTTGTGTGTGTGTGTAAAGAGAGAGAGAGACAGAAAGAGAATATAATGTGATCCAATATGGATGTCATAATCTGAGGCTCAAGGTCTGCTTAGCAGAAGTCAGTCCAGAAAAGTGTGAGGTGAAAGGAAGAAAAGAACAGGACAAGCCCTGGAACAGCAGGGAGCAATTTTTTCAGATAAAACAAAGTGTATATCCAACTGTGATGGCATTAGTAATTATGGCTTTGCTGATGGAAGGCAGAGAAGAATGTAGAATTGGGGATTTGAGATAGTAGCAAGGCTGAAGCACCTGTAAATATGTGATCTTTGCTAGGAAATTGCTTTCAATACAAAGGAGGGAATCCGGAATTGAATCCTTCTACCAGGAACCTGCTGACAGTCATTAGGCAAAATGATTAGGCCCCTTAGCTGACATATTTGAGCTGGAGGTGAGCAAAGGCAAAAGCAAGACTCAGTCCAAGCATACTTGTTTAAGTCATGTCATTATCCTATAGCTAAACCTACTGTTACAGTGTTCGTGTCTGTGTGCACATTTGCAAAGATGAGATTAGTTATATATGTTAATATGTCATTTTTCAAAATTCTTTCCATCAACAAAATTGTCTGTGAAGTGTATAGGAAGGCACAAAACACTTGAAAGAGAAAATCCCTGAGCAGCTGCCATCAGGAGTGGAGTGGGCTTGAAACTGGCTTACCTAAAAGATATAACGCTATTGAAACCAGCAAAGAGTTAGCCATTGATGATTAAATAGCTAGGAACTAAAGGTTTTTCTCCTTTTTGCAGTTACTGACTCTGATTTGTAGCTGTGTAACCCACCTATGGTTAACTGTGCTGTTTAGGCAATATGCTGACTCCCATTAGGCTCCTATAGATAACAAATCCCTGGAGCCGGGGGCACCACGGTAACGGGTGTGTGAGCTGTTTTTTGGGAATTATAACTCCTTGTACACTTCAGGCCGGTAGAGACCACCAACCCATCACCTGGGCCTGTGCAGATGTCCGATAGGTGACCTTTTGACATCAAGAGGCTAAAAACTCAACCCTCAGATCATGCTAATGCCACCATTTTGTGAACATGGGTCCTATGAAGAGCCATGAAGTCTGACTACGCTTGCGCATATCATCAATTACCTCACCTCTCCTCATCTCCAATCACCTATCTTCACATTTCAGACTGCCTTGCCCCCTACCCCATAAATATCCCTGAGTCCCTATTTTCGGGGAAGTGAATGTGAGCTCATGGTTGATGCGGGGTTGGTGAGCCAAGGAGTCGAAAGAAAGATTTCTTAGACTCTTAAGATCTGGCAGTAGTGCTCTCTTATTTAGAGAATAGAATAGCATGGGGACAGGACCCATGGGCAGTCAGAGCTTCTGCTGCCGGCGTGGGGACAGGGCCCGTGGGCAGGCAGAGCTGCTGCTGGCATGTTGCTGCTGCCGTTTCTGCTGCTGCTTCTGCTGCTGCAAAGTTGAGTGGAGAGTAAGGCTAAATTTAAGGCATAGGTATGTGAGTTATCTCTTTACAAGACAAAAAATATGCAAAAAAGTTAAAACGGTATCAGTGCCTGTATGGTCTGGCCATTTGGCGGTCCTACAACTTTTAGATAAGAATCAACCCGGATTGAGTAAATGGCAGAAGTCACCGCTTGAATTTTATCCTCATCTAAAGACAAAGGAGGATTTGGGGGGGGTGGGTATCAGTTACATGAGGTTGCCAGACAGTAACCAACTTAAGTTCTGGCCTCTGGCATTGATTAAGAGTTTCTAGAGATAAGCCCATCCCCCTTCTTCCTGGCACAGAGAGGGAGGCATCTTCACAGATAGAGATTTTCCTTAGAAATGTAAATGTTTCCCAACAAAGGGACAAGCAAATTCCACTCCTTGGAGCCTGCTTCTCATCTGTAGTTTTAAAAGTAACCAGCCTAAAAATCCTCATTTAAAATTAAGCAGCCTAAAAATCCTCATCAATGGTCTTGCTTCCTTGTATGGCTACCTTGTGATTAAACCCTCTCTCTGCTGCAGTTTCATCGTCTCAGTGTTTGGCTTTCCAGGCGGTGGGCAAAAACGAACCTGATTCTGTAACACTATCAATAATTTCTGCCCTCAGGGTAATGTTTTTCTTTTTAGATGTGTCCCCATTCTCAGGAGATTCTTTGCACTTTTCTTATTAAGGACTTTAGGATATCAACCATGGTTAAGTAAATAAAACACTCCAGTAATTTTCCTGGGCCTCATCAAAATTGACAAGTCAAATTACCAGTACTCCTGATTTAAAAGTAATGTGTAGTTAGGTTGAGATTTTCAAAGTGAAAAAGAACAAATTAAATGCAAAAAAATATATTGAATACTGTTAAATCAATATTAGAATATTCTTATAATTAAATGATTTAAATTCACAATTGACATCTATGACTAACAATTGCTTAGAACACGGGTAGAAGAAGCAGAGCCAATCTATTAGTGTAGTGTTGATCTTGTAGTAAACACATATGTTACCTAATTATTTCTCAAGAAAGTGTTAGGAGGAAGGTATCAATTTTATCCTCATTTTACACAGAAAAAAATCTGGTCTAATTAAATAGAACTACTAAGTGAGAAACCCAGAAAACTAAGATATATATTCTCGACTTTGATTATGTGTTTCCCATAAACAATAAGGATATTCTGGTAACATTTATCAACTATATTATGCGTATGGAACCTTGTAGACAAAACACACTTGGTATCTTCTTCAACGGAGCCTACAGTCTGACGGCTTGCTTCAATTTCAGTGAAAACGGAATTCAATATACAAGGACTGTAGTAGAGAGAATACGCACCTAACTTTGTGTCATGGATAATGGAAGGTACTTTGGAAGAAGGGACTCTTAAGTTTGGTTTTAGAACAATGAGTAGAAATAACCAATTAAAAATGTTTAGCAGCATGGAATCTGGAACCAAACTGCCTACGTTTATATTCCATCTCCCCAATTCACTAGCTGAGTAAATTAATTAGAATAAATGAGCCTTAGTTCTCTTAGGTATGAAATGCAGATAATAATAGTACCTCTGTCATAGGTCTGTAGTTAGATTTAAATTCATTTACATATACATATTGCTTAGAACAGGGCCTGGTTTAGAGAAAGAACTACAGAAGCAGTTTATGTTATTATTACTGTTTATCCTAGACATGCACCAAACACACAGTGCACACATCCTAAAACAGTTGAGTGAGGGCAAGGAGGCAAGAGACAGCATGGTATGTTTATGGAGCCACAAGAAATTCAGTGAATGGGGTGTGGAGGAGTCAGAGGGCTAGAGGAGAGGTTGCCTGGGCGCAAGTCATAGAAGGACTCAAGCGTCATGCTAAAGGGCTTCACCTTTGCAATTGGGAACCATTGGAAGATCTCCAGCTCCGACATTGGCAGATTTTATGTTTTTATAAAGCACCCTGAGGGGAGACAATTGATTTGAGTGTAGCATAACCAGAGGCAGCGATATTCAGGGGGCTGCTGTAATGGTCCAGAGAAGAAACGATGAGGACTTAAATTGCTGTGATAGTATTAGATATAAATAAAAAGAAGTGAGCAAATTCTAGAAATACAAACAGAAGTTTGAGTCATTCGGTGGGTGTAAAGGAGAGAATTGAGGATTTCTTTAATTTTGGTAACATTTATTGATGTCAAGCGTAGAAAAAAAGAAGAAAGGAATGAAAAGGGCACAACAGTCCCCAAATTCAGTTTAACACATGATGGGCTTGAGATTCCTGCCTGGCACAAATGAGGCCGTCCAGCACAAATTTGGATAATGTGTGCTAGCCTGAAGCTGTGTTTTTAACCACTCATAGGGCTCTAGATTTTTGTTTCATGGTTTCTGACACTTATAAATGTAGAGTATGAGCTGCCACAAGGCCAATTTCTCAGGCTGTAGAAATTCTATTGTAATTTTTTCAGTTATTCTTCGTGTGACTGGTGCCAAATTCGAAATTATATTATGGAAACTCTTTTGATTTTTTAATGAAAATAGATAAACCAAAAATATGCAAACACTGCTTAAGAATAAATATTTTTGTTAGAAGCTTCAGTGAACTTTTAGGAAACGTGCGTTTACTCAATTTGGGGAAAGATAAAAGAAACTATCTTAGCTTGTTCCTAGAAGAATTCTTTCTCCAATTGAAAATTCCTCTAACTCTCCGTTGCAATTTGGTAAAATAAACATTCAACTCTTCTGGTCTTAAGCATTTTTTAATCTTTCCACTACTAATCAAAATGGAAACTTTAGGTCTGTGTTTTGGTTACTAATTACCTCCTGCAATTTACATTATGTGGCCGTTTTATGATTCAAATTGAATTCACAGAATGCATATAAAATGAATAGGGCCAGCTTTAACGGCTCTTTGTATTCTTATTTCCTTTATGTGATTTTTTTTTTTTCTCCTTTGCAATCAAATCTCACTTACAGAATTTGGCAAGAGCTAAAAGCTCTGTACTGTGTTCATTTGACCTTTTATTTATTAAAACGCTCTGGGTACAGATTAATTTACTTTGCAAATATTTATTGTTGTTTCACCTGACTTGAAATGGGAGCTGCGGGCACTTTGAAAAATGAATCGGGAGGTTGTTTGGCTGCTCCATACCTTCTGGAATTACTTTTATCCCTTACTGAAATGTTATCTTGCAATTTTCTGCTAGTGTGTCCCTGGGGAAATGGCAACTGATATTCCTGTGAATTCTCTTGCTGCCGCGGTAGCTCTACTTTCCTTCCCTTTCTGTCAGTGGAAGTACGTCTCGTCAAAAAATGTCACTCTCTGAAGCACTGGCTTTTTGTATCTCCTGCCTTTTTGGTTATGCATGACAGATCAAAATGAATGAGGCTGGGTCATGAATAGTCCGGAGAATGGGTCTTTTCTCTAATCAGTGGGACATTGTCACAGGATAGTTCTTTGTATGTATTATGATTCTAACCACTTCTCCTTATCGGGGGCTCTTTTGATCAGAACACTTCCCCGGCTGTGTATGACTCTGACAGTTACATGGACCTGTTTTTATGTAAAGATACTGGTTTTAGATACAAAGCTCTCTCTTTTATCAGTATAAGATGAAAAGATTTAGTTCAGCTTCAAATTCTATTCAAAAAAGATACAGAGGCAATGGACTACATGTGTCACTCTTAGGCCAGGGGAAACAATTATAGGTGAAGCACTTTATGGGATAACAGAGAGCCACGTTAAAGGTGAAAATTTCATTTGACTGGGCGAAGTCATGAATTTTTCTAACAATCCCACCAAATCCACTGGTTGGCTTCAATATCAAGGGAAGCTTTGTCCAACAACTGCTTTTTCCTTTCCGTTAGAAATTCTACCACATTATTTTGTTCGTTTATTCAACAGATATTTATTGAGGGCCCATAAATCATTAGGTACTGTTCTGAGTTATGGAGATCCGACGTGAATATAAACATAGAAAGTTCCTGCTCTCATGGAATTACATTCTAACAGGACAAAAGACGATGATGAACAAACAATGAATTAAATTCATGGGCACCAAGAAGGAAAAGAAAGTCAGCCTAAGTGGGCAGAGAGTGACAGGAATGTATTATTTTAAATATACTACTCAGCAAATGTCTCCCTGACGTGGTGACATTTTGAGCAAAGACATAATGAAGTGAGGGAACAAATCCTGTAGATATCTAGGAGAAGAATATCCCAGGCAGGGGCAACAACAATTGCAAAGGCTCTGAGGCAGAATTCCAGGAATAGTTGGTGTGTTCCAGAAATAACAAGAAGAGCAAGAGGCTGTAGTCAACTAAGCGCAGAGGAGAGACAGAGTCAGAAGGAAGAAAGCGTGCAGGGCTTGAAGGCCAAGAGGAAGACTTGGGCTTTTCCTGATGTAAGTGGGAATCCATTGGCTTTTAGTGAAGTGACCTGAGAAGGCTAGTTTTTAAAAGATCACTCTGGCTCCTGTTACAAGTAGCAAAACCACAATTTCAGCTTTAGTTCTGGCTTGTCCCAGGGGTATTGCCAGATACAAGAAATTCTTTTTTTCACTTATTTTGTCATTACTGTTTTAATTTTCAGAATTAGGTTTTAAGATTAAGATCTTAAACTGGATTGATTACATGAGAGACACTATTTGGGCCTTCATGGACTGAAATATCTGCATATTTACATGGCAGATCACTTCTCAGGTGGGAACATATCTACCTTTCTGGGTTTTGGTTGTGGGAGACCCTTGGAATTTCCACAGCATGGTGCCAGAGCCCTTTGATAATCTCATCTGTTATACCTCCCTTTAGTTCTCTGATTGTATTAAAAACTGTTAGTTTTCTCTCTTAAAGGGAAGATTGGTAAACCAGTCTAAACAATTGGTACAATAAAATCAATGAACCACAGAGAGGGAGAGAAGGAAATATTTGAAGAGTTCCTTAAAAAAGTCTCCATAATTGTAAGTCATCCTTGTTGATGTTTTCTATTTCTATAATGTAATAGGAAGAAAGCTTCTCATGAGAGTCTAAAATGAGTTTAAAAGTTATTGCCTATGTAACTACAATTCAGAGTCTCTATTCTGGGATAGGTCATAGAAGAGGTTTAAACACACACCCCTTCTTCTCCAACTCAAACACCAAGACCGTTTCCCCTCAGCTGAAGTGAACAGTAAATGTTTCCACAATGGCTTGGTTCTGAGCTGCCAGAAAAATCTCTAAGTGTCATCTAATTGTCAAGAAAAACAGGCCAGCTCCTGAGTGTCAGAGACTTTGAATTATCAAAGAAAACTGCCTTCAATACAATGTGAAATTGTCATGGGAGAAACTGCTAGTTTTCACTAAGTATCTGTCCCCCTGTTTTTCTGTAGAAAATAGAAAGTGTAGCTTGGCACATGGCAGCCGACTGGAAGACTGCATCCTTTAGCCTTCTTTGCAACTAAGTGCGGCCACGTAAAGTTCTGGCCAGTGGAATGCGAGAAGTATTGACGAGTATAAATTTCAAGTCTTATTCTTAAGAATAAGTCTTATTCCTAAGAACAGTCTCACATCCTTTCCCTTCTTCTTGTATCTTTCTTATAAGAGTGCAAGCACGGTAATGAATAACCTTGGATCACATAAATGAGGGCTGTGCCATAGGGATGGCAGAGCCACAATATACAAGTTCCCGTGTCTATGAGACCATAACACTAGCCCATCATTCTTGGATAGATTACTCTCCCATCATTATATTAGAAAAAAAAACAACTTGCACCTTATTTGAGCTACTTTTACTTTGGGGCTCTGTTATAGCAGGATGTGTGTAATATCTTAAAAATAAGAACTAGTGGGGTTTCTAATAAATGCATCCATCCTTTCAATGAAACTACCACTATCATAACAAACAGACTTTATGTCTGGGAAGCTCAGAGCACTATTGCAACTTTAAAATCCAGATTAACAAAACTTTACTAACTTTTTAGTATTCTAAGATCACCTTTCCAAGATGAAAAGCCTTTTCAGTTTTCTAAGATTTAGCTATATTTTGTACTTTAAAAAAGTTTTAGATGAATATATTGACATCATAGTTTATAAACTCCACATGTAAATGGATCCCAACCAAACACATATTTCCCGTTAACGATCTGTATTTAGAACTCTCTATTGTGTCAGACACTTGACTTTGGTTTGATTCAAAATTGTTTTTAAAAAGTTTGATCAAAAGTCTTTGATCAAGGAAGAGTTCTTTGTTGCTGTTTTTCTTCTCTCCCTTTAATCTTTTAAGCATGGTCCTAAGTTCTAGCAAGGTCAAAAGAACTTTAAAAAATATTAATTTTAGAAACATTTTTTAAACTTTCTAAAAGTACTGCTATTATTCCAGTTTACTGGGCATGATTCTTCTCCCCTGGGGTTGCTGTCAGTGAAAATCCTGTGTAATGTGCCTCATTGATCTCAATTTCATCTTCAATTATTTGGACCTGTCAGCAATTTATAACCTCTGGTTTTCTTTCTTTTCCTAATCAACACCTCCAAACACACACACACACACCTCACTCTGCTTCGTATGGTATGTGTATGTGTGTGAGCATTTGCAACTGTGAAAATCCGGAGACCAGATTGTGTATTTTGGTCTTTTTTTCCTATGGTTTCTGCAGTACTTGACAGAGTAAATTCTAACAAATATTTGGTAAATTTAATTATAATTAGACTGGAGAGATTTCAGTAAAAATAAAAATCACCAAACTATTTTGACTGAATTTTGAAGCAATGTTCAAGGAGATAAAATTCATTTTATGTATCAACATGCGCTCTTTCAGACACAAAATATCTAAAGGTCAAGTTATGCATATGTGAAGATGCCATCATCTAGAATTATTTTTCTGAATTAATTGTATAAAAAAATACAAGTTGCTCAGGTACAAATATCAAGTGTCCTTAATAGTATGCCTTAAGGAAGATGAGTTATTTTATATATTAACTATAATGTAATTATTTTGAGCTTCACTCTTGACTTACAAGCGTAGGGGAAGAAGACATTTCCTCTACCCCCTGTGGGTTCTTCTGTCCAGAGAATGAATTAAATTCACATGAGACAGAATAATAGGAGAAAATTAAACAAAGCTTTATAACATGTATACATGAGAGAGGCTCAGACAAGCTGAGCAACTTGCCAAAATGGCTGAAGCCCCCACCTTAAATATCATCTTCAGCTAAAGACAAAGGAGGATGTTGGGGTGGAGGGGGAGTCGATCATGGGAGATTACCACACAAGTACAGTAAACAAATGCAGATTTAAGTCCTTGCCTTTGGCATTGATTAAGAGTTTCTAGAGATAAGGTCACCCCCACCTTCTTCTTGGTACAGAGAGGGAGACACCTTTACAGACGGAGATTTCCTTTACAAGGTAAATGTCCCTTAACAAAGGGTAGGTAAACTCTGCTTCTCAGAGTTCCTTTCCTGTCTGCAGTTTATTAAAAGTAACCAGCCCCAAATAATCCTCATGCCAATGAGACATATCTTGGGGTGGCCAATGCCAGTCCTCCACACAAGTATTCACCATAAAAAAATGCTTATATATTACATACTCTGGCATAGAGTAAAGAGACTTGTCGTAGCTTAACTTGTTGAAAAAAATTAAAATTACATTTTTGCATATAATTATCTAAACATAATATGATGGTATCATCATAGAATTTGTGATTTGAAGAAAACATTGAGATTCATTCTTTTAGTCATATTAATGAGGAAATAAGACTTAGAAAGGCTTACTGATTGTCCAAAAACAAATGTACACATGGGATAAGAGCCAAAAGTTTTAAAAATTAGCTATTATTTATTAAGCATGTAGTATATTCCAGGTATCATATTAGATAGGTTCTAGAGAGAAGGTTTACCATTGTGGAATTATGCTATGAAGTTATTAAGTGAGGGCTCTGGAGTAAAATTGCTTAAGTCTTAATCCTGGCTTTCCCCTCTAATAACTGTGTGGGAAAGTTCCTTACCCTCCTTGTGCTTCAGTTGCCTCTCTTGTAAAATAGGGTATATGTTAGTATTTTACTCAGTTATTTTGAGGATTAAATAAGTGAACATGTGTGAGACACTTAGAGTTTCACATAGTGTCTGTCACACAATAAGCCTTAGATGATTACTAGCTATTTTTATTAAATAGATCACATTTAATGTTCAAAACAGCAATTGAACATATCATCTCCATATTTTATAGAAGACCACTGAGGCTCCGAAAGGGTAAATTACTTAAAATCACAAAATATGTACGTGTTTCAGTTGGAATTTAAACACTGTTTTGACTTAAACACTGTATTCTTCACTGTATTAAGCTCCGATTTCCTGTAATCTTTAGACTGTTTTCACAGAAAATGTCTTGACCTGCATTATGCAGTTAACAGCTTTTGTCTTTATAACAAACAGTTCAAATGCAATAGTCAAACGTGAAGCCTGGTACGTGAGGGTGACTGTAGATATTCAGCAAGAACATGATTGCCTTTTGACCTTGTTAGGAATCTCGTCAATTTGCTATTTTCTTGTTTAGCTTGAGGGGTGACTTGGGTCTGGAGGATTTGTGAGTTTGTTTTACAGAAGAAAGAGAATGCCTTCAGGGAAGGGGAGGCTGGGTTCACTAGATGGCCAACCCCTAGCTGCTGTTGACGTGTAGAAGTCAGACTGCTCAGGGGCTAATTGGGAGTGACCCCTTTGTTTCTCCAAAGCTCCTCCTACCAAGCCCCTTAGCTCTATAGCCAACCTCCCCTACTCCCCCGACCCTGGCCCAACTTTTTGCTCTGGTTAAGGCAGATTTGAGGGAACCCATGCTCCTGCCTTCTGTCTTGACCAACTCCAAATAGGCCTTTCTCCATCCCCAGTCACAGATATCTCAGTGTTCGGCTTGCTGTGCATCCAGCACACAAACTTGAGATTAAGAAGTTTGGTATCACATGGAATAAAATATCATGCTGGATATTTGAACTTTGCCCCGAAGAATTTCATCCCATCAGATATCTTATTTTTTTTGATTGGAGCAAAATATCACAAAGAATTTTTTGTTGTTTGTTTGTTTGCAATTTTTCTGGAGTCTTCAGATACATGTTGTTATATATATGCTAATATAGAAAAGCTTTTTTTAAAATTTTTTATATTTTTTTTTTGAAGAAGAAGATTAGCCCTGAGCTAACATCCACTGTCAATCCTCCTCTTTTTGCTGAGGAAGATTGACCCTGAGCTAACATCTGTGTCCATCCTCCTCTAATTTATATGTGGGACACCTGCCACAGCATGGCTTGACAAGTGGTGCGTAGGTCTGCACCCAGGATCTGAACCGGCCAACCCTGGGCCAAAAAAGCAAAGCACTCGAACTTAATTGCTGCACCACCAGGCCAGCCCTGATACAGAGAAATTTTACTCTTAGCATCAATATAATGTGAACTGTAATGTTTTTCTGTTAAAATCAATTGCCATACATTTTCTGATTTCCCAACATTTGGTTCAGGAACTTTTATTACGTCAACAAAACTTGATGGTTTGTGAAACATTTATTGCCTAAAATACTTTACAGCAAGTGATAGATCTTTTTATTTTTCATTACTGTTATAGAAACATGCATGAATACAAAACAAAAAAATCAATATATGACATATTAACAAAGAAATCAAATACTTCAAAATAAATATCCCTTTTGGATCAGTGTGGCAAATATTGTTAAGTTTGGTGATTATTAAATAAAAAATCTCATTAAATATTTAGTACAAAAAGCAAGTAATATACTGTCAGCATAATTTTATTATGTTGAAGGCATTTCATGAAATTCTCTATAATTGTATTTGAATTTAACTATATCTAAACACATGCATTCTTTAAAGACACAGCTTCCTAAGTGAAGGCATGAAGTTTAATGGCAAAACCAAAAGTATAATTCACAGATCAGGTTGTTTTAGAGTCAACAGGAGTTATTGTATACTCTCTGGAATTTCATCATTCATAAAATGAGACCATGAAAGGTTACTTCTTAAGTTTTTTCTTTTTATACCTGTGGAGAAAAATATGGTTGTGGTGGAGTAATAACGTATTACAAAATGAAAAAAAAGTGTCTTCCTTTTGTTAAATTCATCTTTTTAATTTTCAATCAAAAAGGTCAAAGCAGTTTGTATATTTAAATTTATGTGGTCAGCTTGAAACGTGTAGTTTTCTCCTTTCCAACTCATTATGTTATTAGCAATGAGAGCAGACAAAAAAGTTATTTTTAATTTTTAAATTTTTTTTGAACAGTATTTGAGAGATAATCTGGGGTGATAAGATAATTAAAATCAAGTATGTTGATCATATCATTGACACATACTTGAGAATTTCATATAGATTATTGAGTGCATTCTATCCATATCTCTTGAATATAAAGTGTTATATCATCAATATATCACATCACATCAAGTGTTATATCATGAATATAAAAGGTAAATATCATCATAAGGTTATCTGTTTTTCAAGAACATTAATATTCGAAGTATTTTTATAAGAAAGCACTCAAAAATAAAGTTAAAAATATCTAGGGGAAATTTGTAGAATGATGTGTTATTGTGAAAGCTATCTTCAGGACAAAATAGATTGAGAGATCATCTATTACGTTATCAAGTGTAAACTACTCTGGGTTTCAAGGTCATTTATAAAATAATCCCAGTTTCTGTTTTTTTTTTCCTTTCTGCTTTATCTTCCCAAAGCCCCTGTACATAGTCGTATATCTTAGTTGCAGGTCCTTCTAGTTGTGAGATGTGGGACACCACCTCAATGTGGCCTGTCGAGCGGTGCCACGTCTGCGCCCAAGATCCAAACCCTGGGCCACCACAGCAGAGCGCGCCAATTTAACCACTCGGCCACGGAGCCGGCCCCATAATCCCAGTTTCTTATCCAGCTTTATTGCTTCTCTTTCCTCAGCACACCTCCTTCGGTTACCCTCTGAGCTCAGCCTCATTGCTGTCTCACAGTTGTAATGCTGGGGTAGGTGAATCAAACTCTGGGGATTAGATTTCTAATTTCGCAAACCTCTAAATGTTACCTTATATGGAAAAAAGATCTTTGCTGATGTGATTAGATTAAAGATCTTGAGAAGGAGAGGTTATGTTGGACTATCCGGGCGGGCTCTAAATGCCATCACAAATGTCCATACAAGAGAAGAGTAGAGGGAGATGTAACACAAACAGAGGAGAAGTCAATGTGAGTATGGAGGAAGAGAGTGTAGTGATGCGGCCACAAACCGAGGATGGACTGGACGCTATAAGAGGCAAGAAATGGATTGTCCCTTAGAGGCTCCAGAGGGAGGGCAGGCGTGCTGACACTTTTTGGCCCAGTGATACTAATTTTGGACTTCTGACCACAAGAACTATGAGAGAATAAATTTCTGTTGTTTTAAGCCATCCAGTTCGTGGTAACAAGTTAACAGCAGCCACAGGAAACGAGTGCACTGCTCACCACTGTTCCTGTTTCCCTTCACTTAGCAATCCATTCCATTTCTCCTTGACCGTCAAATTGTATCTGTTCTATAAATATCAGTCATCCTGGTTTCAACATTCCCCATAACTTTCTCCTGCCACACCAGCCCTCACTGATCTCTTCATCCTCAAAACTTTTTTAACACTTTTGTCACACAAATTAGCCCTTAGTTCACAGCCTTGAAATTGATTGTTCAATTTATTTTTTTAATCAAATTTTTTCTCAAAGTTTATTGCACTTGCCTTCGGCTTCTGATACATCTATTCAATATATTACACCTCAATCAAAAGCCTTTCCAACTTTGCACTGTTCTTTTTCCATTCCTTTTTCTCCATGCATATTTTTTATCCTTACTGTGAACCTCACCTTGTCTTAAACTCTAATCTTCTATTTAAACGCAATCTTGGTTATCTTTTTTAATGAAAAATCATTTTGTGGCTTTAATTGCCATGTTTGAATCCAAATTCTCAACATTGGCAAACTCTTCAGTGATGAAGAGGTTATGCATATTCAAGAGAATACAAATTTGGATGGGTACCCAATCTGTTTTGATTGCCAACATATAGCTGGCATTTAGGAGATTGTCTGAAGCTGTAGCCACATGATAATATTATTTGCAAGTGAACTGCAGGCTTTATTTCCAATTGGTTCTTTTGTGTACAAAGACATGGCTATAGACAAAAGGATCAGTTTGAGCATGGCCCCGTACACATGCTTTCACTGGTTAAGCCACGAAGGAATCAGTCATCCTGACTAGCTTGAAGCCTTGGTTTCTGAGATAAATAGACTAAAGGAACTTAAATCTGGGTGTTTGTGACGTATAGTGATTCCAGACAACGGAAGCTAATGCTGTCCTAAGGGGGTAAACTACTAATTAATCAGAGCTTTGTGATAGGAGAACAGAGCCCTTTGAATAAATTTAACAGATCCCAATAAGCCAATTGGTCAGAGAGAAGAAAAAATGGATTTGACTGACATCATTTTGACAAAAGCCAGAAATTTAGTCTCTAGATATTACATAGCAAACTTATTTGGCAGATTCTGTCTATGTCTGATAATGAGTTTAGTACCATATAGATAGAATCATAGACCGAGCACACAAATGTATGTACACACACATACACATGCGTAACCCACATGTGACACATACACATGACATGTAGCTTATAAAGAAATGATCGAATAACCAACTGTATGGAACTTAATAACTGCTTGATAGAGAAAAAGCATTTACATCTCTCTTCCTTAATAATCCCCATCATTCAGTGTTGATTGAAAAGCATTTGGTAGCATGAGTACAATGGAAAGAAAGAAAGGCCGAGAACAAGTCTTACAGAGATGTTAGGGAAAGCAATGAGACAGAGGCTCCTGTGGCAGAGTGGAGCCCTTTGTGGACGATACAAATAAAAATCTTGAACACAAGAGTTTCACCACTTCAGATTTTGCATTTAACCTGGAGAAAATGATACGCCTGGTAGCATCGTGGTAAAGAGAAAAAGTCAAAGATTTAGAAAGAAATATTGTCAAACACCACAGGCATGACTGATACACATGCTGCAAAATTAAAGTTTCCCTCAAAAATTTATTTTGATACCTCCCTCCCCAAAACCCATCCACCCTATTTTTGTCAGGTTTTTAGAATTTCTCATCTGTTCTTTTCCATTTCTGAATCATTTGCAATTTTCTGCTACAATAGCTTTACCTACAATGTTAAAAAGTAAAATACATTGACTGAAAATTTTATATATAAGTGTACACTAGAACTATTGATTTAAAATTCATTACACAGCAACCAGAAAAGATAATTTAGCACAGTATGGTATTCTGACTTCAGAAATAATTTTCCTCCAATTAGCCTCTCTATCTTTTTCTATTTGTTTTCATCGTTGCTGCGAATGCATATAAACTTCTTGTTTATTTGGTTCAGAAGTTCAGTAGTTCTGGTTGTCAGGAGCTGACCCATCTCTTCGAATTTTGTAAATGAGTGCCTCAGCCACGAACCTGCTCCTATCATCGTCTATGCTTCACTGATCGCACTGCTGAGTCTCACAGACCCTGGGTTCTTTTTCTCAGGAATATATCGCTTTTACTAAGCAATATATATGTTATCTCTCCTATTTCAGACCCCTTGCTCTGCCCATCAAGGCTGAGAATTCATCTTATCAGAGAAGTCAACGAGGAAGTGGAAAATGTAGTTTAAATATTAGGGAAAAAGCAATTCTCATTTTCAGATGAAATGCATGAGGTTGGCCTGGCAGGTCATAGAAATTTAAAATATCTCTGTTTACTCACATTAGAGATCCCTCGGGAAGATATATGCAGTAAAATTTGCATGTGTGGATTTCCTAAATCGGAAGAGAACTTCAGGGTCCTCTATGACGTATAGGAAGTTATGGTAATAACTGTTACCCTTTCAAGACTAAGTCACCATTTCATTTCCATAGATGTTCAGATAGTTAACTGAAGCGACAAAGAAAAGACAATTTCAAGCCGTCACTCTTTTTTTGTTTGTTTTGGTGAAGCCAGTGTACAATTGGAAATCTGTCCTTTTCTGGGGCAATTGATCACTCTCCCAGCTTTACGTATCAACTTATGCGTGAACAGAAAGTGAGAGTCTGAGGCCTATAAGAATAAGATATTCAGGTCCTTCACCTTAGGTTTACTGGGACATCAGAAGTGGTCACAAGTTGGCTTCATCTTCCTGTGGGAAGCCCTGCATGTTACTCCAGAGAACGGTGTTTATAACTTTAGACTACATGTTCTTTGATTACTCATCATAAATAAAATATTAAATGGGTTACTGTTTTGTCTTAGCTCCTTCCGCAACTCCTCTAATTCCCACAGCCACACCAAGTGGAGGAGAAAGGAAGGTGGTAGGCAATTTCCCAGTGATGGTGAGCTTCTCATTGCATTCCTCAGGGAAGCCTGAGAAGAGATTTTCATTTCACAGTTTCATCCTAAATTTCCTTATGAGATATCCCTTCCTGAGTTTCAGTTCTTGGCTGCTCATCTCTCTGGATAGTTTTTCATTCTTGTCAACCATCCCCCCGGTCACCTCTGTAAACCTCAGTCCACATTCTAGGTTCCAGTAAGTTTTTTTCTCTCCTTTTATTTGCACAGTTATTTTCCTATGCCCACATAGTTCCATTTTACCAATTCTGTTACCCAATTTTGCATTTCATGATGCAAAGAGTTTTGTCCTCATGACTTCTACATCATCTGGATATCATTAAAATATATTATTCTCCTTAAAAGGGGTATTGTTTTGTTGTTGTTGTTTTATCATTGTCAGCAATAGCTGGTGAGAGGGAAGGGAAATAGAATAGAAACTAAACAGAACTAATGTTTCTTTGAATGTGACCTTGGGGAAAAAATGAGTCAAGGTTCACTGAGACTTTGGGATTTCATGCTATCTGGTAGGAACAAAGTACCTGAGATGTGTGAGAGAATAGGTAACATAAATAAAGTTATATAATGTGGTATTGCAAGGGGAGTTGGCAAAAAAGCCCTAGTGAATGTGGGATTTTCCTGTTTAAAGCTTACTGAGCATTTTTTAAAAGTGATTTGAAGGTTTTTGGTTTTTTTTAAGATTTTATTTTTTCCTTTTTCTCCCCAAAGCCCCCCAGTACATAGTTGTATATTCTTCGTTGTGGGTCCTTCTAGTTGTGACATGTGGGACGCCGCCTCAGCGTGGTTTGATGAGCAGTGCCATGTCAACGCCCAGGATTCGAACCAACGAAACACTGGGCCACCTGCAGCGGACCACGCGAACTTAACCACTCGGCCACAGGGCCAGCCCCGATTTGAAGTTTTTTTTATTGAAATCATTTAAAATATTTAAGTATCTCCAAAGTTAGAAGGAATTGAAATCTTAAGACAGGTAAATTTGTGGCAATGTTACTCAATATGATTAAGCCATCCAATGGAAGAAATAAGCATGAAGTAAATAAGTGTACGCTATGATAATGCTTCATAAGGCTAATATTGGGTATTCTAATTTTAGAGAATCATGTAGTGCTAATTATTTTTATTTACTCATTACAGTACAGAGAGTTAAACATATATTTTAATCCTCTTTTTAAGTTGAGAATTCGGTTTTACTCATTTGCTGTTCATGCTTATGAAAATGTTATTAAATTGATTTTTCATATTCCTATGAGAACACATTGTCCATCCATGGCTCACTTCCAAGTTGGACTGAATGGACTTTAATTTGGACATAACATTTTTCACTTTTAGGGGATCTCTCATCGTTGGATAAAATTGTTGAAGACTCTACAAATTATTAAATTTAATGTTTCTACTGTTGAATGGCTACAAAATACATCATTTGTAAATTATTTGACTATGCATCATCAGGTCATACGCGTGTGTACAGACACAGACACACACTCTCAAGCACATTTTTCACGTCTCAGTAGTAATGTGGAATAAATTACTAACTGAATTTAAAAATGTTTACATTAAAAAATCCCAAATGAGGCATCTATTAATTCACTGTGTATTTAAAGCAGTGCTCTTAAAAGCTTTCTCTCAGTATTAGAACAATAAAAATCTCTAGGTAAAAACACGAAGAAAAAGCAAATCTGGAACCGATATTTCCCAAGTTTCTTTTAAAAAGAAGTAAAATCTGTTTCCCTAACCACATAGAATTCTTGTTTATCTACTCCAAAGCCTTAAATGGTTCTTTTTATGAAAGCCCAGCAGGGATATTTTAAGAAAGTCTCACCAATGATGCTGAAATTTTAATTCAAAAAGACTCATACGGGTATCTGGACATGAAAATTCATACCTTCATACCCATACATAAGATAATATGTACGATTATACAAACAAATCTTCAAAAGAGATGCAGGTTTTTGTTTTTATTTTTGGAGACTGTGACTTCTGTTTTGTAATTTTCACTATATCATTTTATGTTGTTGCCATATGCTACTTAGTATCTTTCTGCCTCCCTTACATTGCTGATGGCAGTACATGAGATGATTTAGGCACTCTACAGTTTACCACATACTTTGGAGTGATCTCAAGTGAAATTATCTTTTGGCCAGTCACCTTCCTAGTAACCTATTAACTTAAGAATTTCCATAGGCACAGACAATTTATTCCAGCTTTTCAGAATTTCCTACAATCTGGTTGAGACCTATGAAGATAGTTGCAATATCACTATTCTTTATGTGCTGTGTTATATAAATTCCCATATTTTCATATTCAGTTGTAAGTTAATGAAAATTTAATATGTACTGCCATTTAATTTTCTAAGTGAAATTTTAAAAGTATATTCAGTTATTTTCTCCATAAAATAGAAAATGCTCTTTCCACAGTTTTTCCTGAGCTTTGATTATAATTTTATTTTCTATAAATGTGTGACAATTAGAATTTTAGCTGTCATGTCTCTTTCACTGAGATATATGCAAGAAACCTATCTAGAATCAAACTAAATGATGTGAAAATAGTTATGTTTGCAAATGAAAACATTTAAGGTGTTCAACATATTCTATCCTAACGACTACTAAATAAGCTATTGAGTCCATGAGATTTTAAATCAATTTTATTTATATATGATAAAACAAACTGGACAGGTTTTAAGCAAATAGTTTATAAGTTTTGAAAGATATATATATCACCCTAATCCAGATTTGAAATGTATAGAAAAATATAACCAATGCTCCAATCACTTCAGAAATTCTGTTGTAGCCACACGCTGTCAATCTGTCACTCTCTTCCCCTGGTAAACTATTAAGCGTAATTTCTATTGCCCTAGCTTGATTTTACTGTTCTAGAAGTTCCTGTAAATGAATCTATACAGTATGCATTTATTTGTACTTGGCTTTTTTTGCTCAACACGATTTGAAATTCAGCCACGAGCTTGTGTGTATTATTTTTACTTTTTTATTGCTGAGTAAGTTTTCCATGTTAAAGCACACCACAGTTTGTTTATACATTCACCCCTCAATAGACATTTGGTTGTTCCAGGTTTTGGCTATCAGAAATAAAAGTGCTATAAACATGTGTTTTACAGATCTTTTCATTAAGATATGTGTTTACTTCTTCTGGGTAAATATCTGGGTGTGGAATTGTCCAGTCATAAAGTAGGAGTGTATAGAACTTTGTTACAAGAAACTGCCAAATTGTTTTCCAACATATTTGTACTGTTTTAAACTTTCCCAGCTATACAGAAAGGTTCCAGTTTCTTCACATGCTTATCATGATTGGTATCGTTTCAGCCATTTTAGTGGGTGTGAATGATATTTCACGGTGGTTTTACTTTGTAACTAATGATGTTGAGCCACATTTTATACGTGTTGTGTCTATCCTTATGCATTGTTTTGTAAAGGACCTGCTCAAATCTTTCCTCATATTTTTAAAAATTTTTATTTATTTATTTGAGGAAGATTAGCCCTGAGTTAACATCTGCCGCCAATCCTCCTCCTTTTTTGCTGAGGAAGATTGGCCCTGAGCTAACATCTGTGCCCATCTTCCTCTACTTTACCTGTGGGACACCTGCCACAGCATTGTTTGATAAGCTGTGCATATGTCCCCACCTTGGATCCAAACTGGTGAACCCCAGGCTGCCGAAGTGTAATGTGCGAACTTAACCACTGTGCCACTGGGCTGGCCCCTGCCCATATTTTTTAAATTGGGTTGTGTGGCATCTAGTTTCCAAAAATGGTTCCTAATGAAATACCCTTCCTGGTATTCATGCCTTGGATAGTTCCCTCCCACATTGTATCCCAGATGGCCTTGTGACACATTTTAACCAACTGAATGTGGTAGAAGTAATACTGTACTAGTTCCAGACCTAAACCTGAAGAAGACCTGGAAACTTCTGCTTTGGTGCTCTAGCATGACAACTGCTATGTAGGAAGGCTCATTATCCTGTTGGAAAGAGAGACCAGGGGGATGAGATACCACCTGGAGAGGACAACACATGGAGGAGCACTGAGGACAAGACTTGAGCATGAACTATCTTTGGCATTCTAGCCACTAGGGTGACTACAGTACCCACTGCTATCACACTGGCTGAACAGCCCATCTGACTGAAGTCAACCCTCAGAGTTACAGGAAACAATGAAACAACCATCTTCAGCCACTGTGTTTCAGGATGTTTTCATGCTTTTACACAGCAACTTATGCTGTTTATATTTTCATTATAGAGGAGTAAAACTTCTTTTGATATAAGGCCTTTGTCAAATATATTCATTATGAATATTTTCTCCCTGTATGTGGCTTACTTTTTCATTTTTTTATGAGGGTTCTTTGAGGAAGGAATTTTTAGTATTGATGAAGTCCAATTTATCATTTTTAACAAATAGTAGTGCTTTTTCTATCTGAGAAAACTTGACCTACAGATTTATGAAAATAAGGTAAAAATAATTCACCTATATTTTCTTCTGTAAGTTTTATTCTTTTAGCTTTTATCTTTAAATCTATGATCCACTGATTATTAATTTTTTATGTATGATGCTGGGTAGAAATTAAAGTTTTCTTTTTTTCTGAAGGTATCTAATGTTTTAAAACTATTTGTTAAAAAGTTTATAATTTTTCCATTAAATTAACTTTGGGCCTTTGTTAAAAAGTCATTTAAATTATTTCTTTTTTAAAAATGGCATTTATATTAGTGATTTCTGCTGGCTTGATTTCTCTCAGCTTTTATATTTCTTATAGTATCTTTATTATGTTGTCATTTTTGAAGTATTTATATTTATTTTAGATAAATAATTATAGAATGATAGAATGCTATATGTTAATATATAAGAATGCATAATATGTAATATAATGTAATTATATAACATAATTTATAAATATAAAATTATAAAGATATATATATCTTTTGCCTACCTGTTTTAATGACTTTTGTTTTGATCTTTGGTTTTCTGCATTATAACATTTAGTGTTCTAGTTGTGGATTTTTTCAAAAAATTTAATCATGATTGGGCTTACCCAAACTTTTAAGACTTAAGGATTGATATTTTGCAACATGTTGTTTCTGCTGAATTATCTACTACCTTCTGGAATTCTGAATAATCCATATATTAACAATTCAATGTTGTTCAAGATCACTGAAAATCTGTTCTATTTTAGCATTTTTTTCCAATATATATTCTCCAGTTGAATGACTTTTATTAACCTAACTTCAAGTTCATCAACTCTTTCTTCTGTAGTGTCCATTTTAACGCTCAGGCAGCCATTTTTTTTCTAGATATTGTATGTTCAATTCTAAAATATTCATTCTATTTTCTAAAATATTTTACATTTTTCTTCTGAGAATGTTTGTATAATCACTCATTCTGGTATCTTTTCCTATCAGTGATTGGATAAAATTATTCTTCCCCCTGGATATTGATAGTTGCAAACATATTCGTAAATATGTTGCTTCTGTGATATATTTTTAAAAATTTTGTGTCCTATTTATTTACTTCTTTGGATAGCTCATTTAAAAAAATTCATGCTAGATATTTTTATAGAAGAAAAGTAGAGATAAAAATTCAATTTTTTGATATTATTTATTGTGGGGAGTGCAAACTCTTTCTGTGTCCATCAGCCATTTGAGGAACTGATCACACAATTTCATCTTTCTGAGTTGATGTTGAACTGGGCTTTAGTGAGATTGAGTTTCCCTCTGGTCAGCCCAACCCCAATCTTATGCAAAAACCAGAGTCTACTTTTGTTGATTTTTATCAGTATTTGAGCCAGGAGGGGGACTGGCTTAGGTTTCATCTTTGGATTTAACAGTGGGAAGTCTCCAGGTTCAAGAAGCTACAAGAATGGGGAAATCTATGCCCTCTATGAGCCATTCATCCCTGCTTTTACTGTCTTTTTCTCAGTAAAGTTCAGAGGGGAAAGGAATTGCTAAACTAAGAATATTATTGCTTTGTTTGAGCATCATTTAGACTTATTTCTATCTTGATTTACCCCACTCTCACTAGTAGTTTGTCTGGCCTTTCCTCCATCCAGCAAAATCACTGGCTAACCAAGACCTGGGATTTGTCTCCAGGAAGCTGTTGAGGCTCCCTCCTTATTTCTTCTCTCTAATTCTTTTAGCATCTCTTCCATGTACTTTTCATTGGGAGTCACATACATATTTATGATTTTCATTTTGTCTGGATTTTTCTTGGTACCATAACAGGGGTGAGGGGCTTTCCTGTCCTTTTATATGTTAACCAGGAGCAGAATTCAGTGACATTTGCTGAATTATTAAATATTTGTAAAGATCCTACTCATGTAATGTTTGCCTATCAACGAGTTGTAAGTGATCAGCATATATCAAACAGCAGAATACAGCAATGAGTTCAACAGGTGAAAAAATTCCTGCTCTTGTGAATCTTATATTTTAAAGATAATAGGAAAATAATCATTCTAATTTGGGGATACAATGTGATCTAAAATTTGACTTCCTGTCTCCACGCTTCTAAACCTCTCTTTTCTATAAGTCGATCTCAAGTCCTTTCTTCCCATCTCCAAGGAGAAAATAACGTGGTTGCTTGCATCTATGCCATTTTAATCTAAACCTTTGTATCTGCTCTTAATCTTTGCATTACTGGTTATTCATTTTTTTAGTTTTTATCTTCTCACTTTTCCCTGGGTCTTTCCCAAATGTCTACAAACGTTTTCCAACCTCTCATCTTAAACAAACGAAATTTATTTGGAACCTCTAACACCTATTTAACACTTTATATTTATTATTACTTTCAGAGCCAAGGGACTTGAATTAATGGTCTAGAGTCCATTTCTTCATCTTAATTATTATCTGTTATTCTCCAATGAGGCTTCTGCCAACAATACTGCTTAGACTACTCTGGTAAAGTCACTAATATGCATCATTTCCTCTCCAAGTGAAGCCTTTGAGCTTCATTCACTTAATCTTGTAAAACTTGTGAACATTAGTTATTCTTGTAGAACTACCAGTCATTAACTCTTTGAACATCTCTTCTCTTTGGGATTTCAAGAATTCATCCCCTTCTGTTCCTTCATTCTTATCTCTTTGTTTTACTCTTTTACTGCCTCCTTATTTAAAACCAGTATTTAATTAACATTTGTGGCTTGATCTCACTGTAATAATTGTCCCTGATTTTTCTTTTAAAGATTTTCACCTGAGCTAACAACTGTTGCCAATCTTTTTTTTTTTTTTTTTTTCTGCTTTATCTTCCCAAACCCCCCAGTACATAGTTATATATCTTAGTTGCAGGTTCTTCTAGTTGTGGGATGTGGGATGCTGCCTCAGCGTGGCCTGACGAGCAGTGCCATGTCCGCGCCCAGGATTCAAACCCTGGGCTGCCGCAGCGAGTGCGGGAACTTAACCACTCAGCCACGGAGCTGGCCTCTGCCCCCAATTTTTTATCTATACTCCAGACATCTCACGTTAGCTCAAAACTGTACATCAAGACACATACTGGACATTCTCATCTGGGTATCATAGGAATGGGTCAAATTTAGTATATTCACAATGGAATCTATTATCATTCACCATAAATCATACTCCTGATTCAAATATATTAATGAAGATGCCACCATTCACCCTTTCATTTAAATGCCATCCTTTCCTATAATCCCACACCTAACTAGCCTCCAAACCTTACAGTTTATGAGAAATGTTTTTATTTTAGTTTCCTCTTTTTATCCTCACAAATATTAAAATTGTCCATAGGTAAGAATTTAAGCTACGGAATTATGTGCCACCAAAAAACAGGGAAGTGAAGGTGGGACTAAAGACATTGTGAGATAAATAAAGACAAATCACACTTTGATGATATAAAATAGTGAGTAAATCGATAAAAGGAATAGGGCAATAGAGGGAGAATAAAGAAAAGTTTTAGAGATAAACCAGCACATCTGGTGACATTTTGAATAGTGGAAGCCAGTTAAGGGGATAAAAAATACTGAGGATGACTTCAACTTTATTTGACAAGATAAAGACATTCACCTTAGGAGAGAAGTCAAGAGAACAAAGAATAGATCTAAGCTGTACTGAGTGTCTACAATAGGCAATACTCTAGGTTTTATTAAAATATTTTCTCATTTACTTCTATCAATTCTATAAATCAGCTATTGATTATCCTATTTTATTGTAAAAATAAATTACATTTCCAAGTTGTCAAGCTGCTTCCCAAAGTCACACCACAACTAAGTAACTAAGCTGTAATTCAAGCAATATTATTGGGATAAAAGACCCAATGTTATTTTTTTCTCATCCTTCTTTAATTGTGAAAATTAAGATACCTAAAACAAAATATTTATTCAATATATTTTTCATTATGTAGAAATATGATAAAACACATAGATATAGTGAATACTCTTAATATCCCAGTAGAATTTTCCATGATAAATTACATTTTTTTAATATCAGTGATGAGCATTATATATTCATTCAAATTCTGGACATAGTTGCTTGCAATTTGTAAGTAATATGTTCTGAGAGTAATACTTAATACGTATTCTGCCTTATACACCATGTTATGTTTATGGACATTTGAAACATTAAGAATTTTTAAATGAGCCCAATTTTGCAACTTAGGACATTCAAACTTTATTTTTTGTTGTTTCATTTTATTTATTCCATCAGTCCTAACCCAGCGCTATTGCTTTGTGGTGGGAGGCATGGGTTTATAGGTGTTTTATGTGTATTTGAATACGAAATCAGCTGTGTGTGCAGGAAATACGTCTGTTCTTTAATGCAAAACTTTATGTGAGTATAGAAATTAAAAAACTTAAAATATTAACAGCATCTTAAAAATCTATCACTTCTATACCAAATAATAAGTTCCTGTCTTTTCCATTCTGCAGTTTAATTACACAGTTGAGTATAAAGGGAGGCAGGGTTTAGGTGTGTGGGGTTGTGTGCTATTACCGATGGTATGCTACCTCATGGATGTCAATATTTTTCAAAAAATAATGCAGTCATCTGGTTGCCTTACTACATCTCTCTTAATTCAAGTAAATATCCATATTTCAAAATATGCAATTAAACATCCATCCATCAAACAATGAGCCCTTCATCAATTAAATTTTTAACAACCTACTATGTGATAGTCACTGAAATGGGAAGGGGTGGTCAAAACTGCCATAATCTCTGCTTTTAAAATTTTTACTTGGAAATGGATTTAAAAAAAGAATAATTATAATTAATTATATGCATGTGCTTGAAAGGAATATGTACAGGATTTTGTATAAGCGTAAACTAACTTCGTCTTGGAGTATAAGAGTCAACAGAAAAAAGATTCCCTAGAGAAATGATTTTGAAGACTCGATCTGAATGATAAAAAAAATTTAACAAGGTAAAGTGAAGGAAGACAAGTATTTCAGATCTGTGAAAACTCAGAAGTGAGAGAAAGCATGACTGCTTTTAGGTACTGAAGGAAGCAAAGCATGATGCGTTTTAGGTATTGGAAGAAGTCTGAAAAGGCTTGAGAAAATTATGTAAATGAAAGACTGCAACTAGATGAGTTTGGCAATATAAGAAGAGCTCAGATCATGCTAGAGTTCCTAGGACCTATTAAGTGTTTTTACTTAAATCAACACTGCATATCTATGGAAGAGTATTAAGCTGAGGAGTGACATGATAGACTTACATTTTAAGAAGTCCACATGGATTGGGGTGGGAATGAGTGACTGCATTAAGACCAATTATAATACTACTGTTATAGGCTGCTATAAAGTGACACAGTAGTGATGAACTTTCAGAGATTCTCTAGCTGAGAATATTCAATTTTTTTTTTTTAAGATTTTCTTTTTTTCCTTTTTCTCCCCAAAGCCCCCAGTACATAGTTGTATATTCTTCATTGTGGGTCCTTCTACTTGTGGCATGTGGGACGCTGCCTCAGCATGGTTTGATGAGCAGTGTCATGTCTGCGCCCAGGATTTGAACCAAGGAAACACTGGGCCTCCTGCAGCGGAGCGCACGAACTTAACCACTCGGCCACAGGGCCAGCCCCTGAGAATACTCAATTTTTGTTCATCTCAAATTGAAGCAGTATTTCTCCAAGAGTTAGCACACATATAAATAAATTACTAGGTTCCTTGGCAGTTAGGCAAGGTCATGTGACTGTGATCCAGCCAATGAAATATGCCAAAAGTAATTAGCTTCTATTCCAGCCTTGGCTCATAAAACTATGCCACTGTGCTCCTCTGTGCTTCTCCACAGGAAATGGGAAACAAACTGTTGAATATGGCAGAGCCTACATCAAGCTGGATCACTGCCAACCTTCTTGCCTGTCCAGTATTATCAGGAAAGCAAAAATGTTTCACATTTGGGGCCTACTTATTACCTCAGTTAAGCTATGCTAACTAATACACAACCTTGGATTTAATTTTAAAAATAAGTTGATTTTGTATACAACTTTAAAATCAGTTAAAGATATTTGGGCGTGTCACCTAATTTTCTTTTATCTAACTTAATTATTATCTAAGCTAGTCTTTACTAATTATAGTGACATGACACTTCACCATGCTGCTTACATATATTGTGCACAATATGCCCTTATATCATTTTTCAAAGTCATTTTTATTGGGATAAAATACACTGTATTCATTTCCCAGGAATGCCATAACAAATTGCTACAAAGTGGGTGACTTATAGAAATTTATTCTCTCGTAGTTCTGGAGGCTAGAAGTTTGAAATCAAAATGTCAGCAAGGTTGGTTCCTTCTGGAGGTTCTGAGGATGAATTTGTCCCATGTTTCTCTTCTAGCTTCTGGTAATCGCCAACAATCTTTGCCCCTTCTTGGCTACAGCTATATCACTCCACTCTCTTCCTCTCTTATCACGTGGCATTCTCTTTGAGTGTCTGTATCATGGGCCTCCACACAGCCTTCTTATAAGGGCACCAGTCATTAGATTTAGGGGATAGCCTTACACAGTATGATCTCAACTTGATTACATCTGCCAACACAGACCTGAATATCAAATATTGCCACATTCACAGGTCCCAGAGGTTGAGACTTTAACATCTCTTTTTGGGGAACACAATTCAATTGACAACATACATATACAACAAAATTCACCAATCATAAAAATATAATTCTTTGACTTTTACTAAAGAAAACACAGTTTGTAAACACTGTCATACTCATGATATGAAATACTTTCATCACCCCCAACAACTTTCTCCTGGCACTTTGCGGTCAATACACCACCAACGACAATCCCTAGCAATCACGAATCGGTTTTCTATCACTATAAATGTTTGCCTATTCTAGTATGTCAGATTAATGAGTCATACATTATAAAATATTTTGTGTCTGGTTTCTGTCACTTAGCAAAATGCTTTTCAAGTTCATCTATGTTGCTGTGTGTATCTGAAATATGCGCTTTTTTGTTGCTGCATAGGGTTCTGTCCACAAATCTGCCGTGATCTGTTTATCCTTTCTCCTGTGAATGGAAATTTTTCAACGTCCATCTGGGTGTAGTTCTACATCACCCCCATGGGTCTTAGTGGGTAAGAGAGACTGACAAGAATATGAAGCTCATGCTCATTGCTGTGCTGTGAACAATAAGGTCCTTTGACTTCTTTTGAAGCTAGAGGTCTCATGTCTTCTACCAGTAAGTGTGAAACCATGACAGGCACACTTAATAACTTACAGGTAGGGTAAAAGACAGTTTCTTTATGATCTCCTTTGTTGATGCTTATTCCAGTGACTAATTATTTCAAACTCGTATGCCCTAGGTTTTATTTTGGGCCTTATCGGTTTTCTCATTCTATTTGTTGTATATAGTTGACCTGATTTACATAAAATGTTTCCAGAGCTATCTGTCTATGAACAACTTTCAAGCATTTACATACAGTTCAAACATCCTTCTTTAACTCTAAATATGTATATGCTACCACATATATCCTATCATTGCATATCCTATTACATACTTGGGCATCCCCTCCTGAGTATCGAATAGTCATATCAAATGAACTATATCCACAATGAAATTTATTCAATATTCCACATAACATGTTTCTGATCCTAAATATATCATTGAACACTACTTCCTTCACCCATTCCGTCAAAGGATTTTCTACTACTGAACTTTCTCCTAGCTGTGAGATCCTACAGCTTCCATAGCAGCAATTTCTTTTCAATCTGATGCTATTTTCCAGCTTTCTTATTATTGAAATAATTTTCAAAGTTTGTGGCAGAAAGAACAGGGAAGTTGAGAAAGAATTTAGATATTTTGCTTTATCATTATTGAAGTAGAGAGGGAGGGAGGGGAAGAAAAAGGGGAAAAGAGAGACAAAAGCAGACAGAGGCTGAAGATGGCTGCAACTTTGATATGATATAGATATATAGATTAGAAGAGAAAATACATTGAAAGAAGAAGAAATTTAACATATAAGGAAAATCTGCTATTCCATCTTCTTTTACCAACATTTTCTCATTTACTTCTCATAATAAAACCATAAAATAACTATCAACACTACTCTTTTCTATTAGTGGCAAATAAATATCTGAGCAGTCAAGTTACTTGCCTTAACTCCACACTTAGGGTCATTTCAAATAGAGTTAAGCTACTTGAAGAAAATAGAAGTAAACCAATGTGAATTTATTTGTATTTCAACAATAGCTTTTAACATTTTTCATTATGAAATATGGCACTGAGAAAATATACAGAACAAAAATGTAGAACTCAATGATTTTAAAAAAAGAAAAAAAGTGAATTCACATAGCAGAACTCAGATAAAGATAAAAAATATTGGTACTTCCCCCAAAGTCACTTTGTTATCACTTTGCATTTTTACGTCTTTCTTCCCACCCCCCCCAGAGATAAATATTATCCTAATTTTATGGCAATGAATTCCTTACACACCTAATTCTGCACACTAAAAACTTGAGCTTAATTTGGCATGCATTTTGGAGCTAATATAAATGTAATCATCCAGTATTATTTTCTGTCTCGCTTCTTTTGCTTACTAAATATGTGTAAACTGGGACTGCTTATAATCCCTTTGTTTTTAATGCTGCATAGTATTCCATTGTGTCTATTTATAGCAATCTATGTAATCTACTCTAGGTGGATATTTGAGTTGTCTTCAATTTCTGGTCTATTACCAGTGTTCCCATGAATATTTAGCTGTAAGAATCTTGGAGAGTATACATATGAATGTCAGTTGGGTTTATACCTAGAAGTGGACTTGCTGACTCATGGAGAATTTGCGTGTTCAACTTTAGTAGATAATGTCAAATAATTTTCAAAAAACCTCTTTAACCAATTATACTCCTTCAAGTAGTATATGGGCATTCCTGCTGCTCCATATTTTCCTCACCACTTGTTAGAATTTTTCTTTTCTTTCTTCCCTTTTTGATATTGGCCATTTGGTTGAGTACACACTGGCATTTCTGTGATTACCTAAGAATTGAGTATTTTTCCATATTTATAATGTATTTAGAATTGTTTAGCTGTGAAGTGACTCTTTATGTCTCTCAGCATTTCTAAAATCGGATTCTTGATATTTTTATTGCTTTAAAACAATATTTCATGTAATCTGGATGTAGGACTTTTATAGGTTATATGTGTTGAAAATACCTTGTACAATTGAGCAAATTGCATTTTTACTGTCTTAATTATGTATATTGATGAAAAACAATCCTCAATTTTATGAAGTGAATTTATTAAAATTTTTAAATGATTAGTGATTATGTTTACTATCCTTTTTATATATCCCTGAGTTTGAGTTGCTAATATATAGTTTAGGATATTTGCATCTGTGTTCATGAGTGATATTGGTGGGTAATTTTCTTTTCTCGTAACATACTTATCAAGTTTTGGTGTCAAGGTAATGTGAGCCCCATGAAATGAGTTGTGCACGTTTCCACTTTTCCATTCCCTAGGAGATTTTTATACTGTCAGCAGAATTTATCACTTAAATTCTTGTTGTAATTCCCGAGTGAGACCGTCTAGAATTAGAGGTTCTTTTTGTGGAAAGATTGTACAATTACGGCTTCAGACTCTAAAAGTGATGTATAGCTACTTGGATTCTTCTTGTCTCATTTTTGTTCTGGAATTTTCCTAGGATTTGTTCATTTCGCCAAGTTTTTCAAATATATTGTCACGTAGTAATGATTCATAATTGTCATCTTTGCTGCTAGTTCTTTCATTCCTTTACTGTCCTAACCCCATTCTTCAACCTCATATGACTAATCTCCACTGTTGCTACTTTGAATAACATTAACATCTTTCAGATTTGACCAATTTTGTATTCCTAGAACATGTACCTTCTTTGCTACTTCGATGAACTTATTCTCTCATCTGGGCTCCTACAGGGCTTTCCTAACTCTTTGTCGCTATCTTCGTCACCTTCAAATGCCCCCTTCACATTGCCAGTGGAGTGAGAAAAGTAAAACACACGTATGATTGCTCTTTTTAAAAGGCTAACATATTCCAAGTATCTACATTATAAATTCCAGTGAATATTTCACTAGAATATTCTTTTCACCGTATTTTTATCTACTTAATTTATACCCTTGTTTTGGTTTAGTATAGGCACACTAACCTCAGCCAGGATGCATTTGCTGCCTACTGTCCTACCTACTGGGTTAGCATAAGGCTTTCCATGGGTCTATACCCTTACACTTATTTGTAATATTATCATTGCTTTAACTGCATTTTATCATAAGTTTCTGTTTGTATGGGCTTTCCATAACTAAATAATTATCTACTTAGTTCTTTAGATTATTTATCTTCATATCTCTGATTTTTCGCTTAGTAACTCACATCACTGAAACCCTCAAGGAATATTTATTAATATAATGATTGAATAGATGAATGAATAAAATATTTACTTTTAAACTAAGTCATTCTGATAATTAATATAGTGCCTAATGGTTTATTACAAGACATTAGAAAAGAGTAACAGTGAAGACAATAAAGTCAACATGTAGTCTCTGCCTTTGTTTTGCTCACTTTGTAATAGTCACTATTATCATGTGGTGGTTTAAGAGCTAGTGAGTATGCCACATCTCTTAAAAGTTTCCTGAGAAGTAAAGGCAGAATATCAAGTGTTTTTGAAAATTTTAAGGTTTCTACATGTACAAACTTAGGTTTTGGAATATCTGTATTAGTCCTGTTACTTACTGAAATATGTTATCTCCTGTCATTTCTCTTTCAAGCCGGGTAACAGAGGGGCAGTTTTTGGTATATAACTTAATTTCCATTAGACGTTGCCACAGCTATATATTGAATGAGTTAACCAAGGATTGCATCTGATTTTAATATTTAATTATTCTTTGTTATTCTATATATTTTTATAGATAATCTTTATGCATTTTCTTAGAAAAAACGATATAGCACTTATGAATGAATTTCAAAGAACTTCGGGGATTTTAATGCTTAATAATTGGTTCCTTATTTACAAATTCTCCCTATTCCTCCTTTTTTACCACTGCTTCTTAAATCCTGTATCGTTTATAAAATCCAACATGAATTATGCCTCCTTCCACGACATCTTCCATCCTCCTATCAAAGTGCATATCTCTTCATTTCTTTCTTCTGCTTAAAAGACTTCAGTGCTTCTCCATCACCTTCAAATTAAGACGCAAACTCCGGGGCATAGTGCGCAAACTCATTCATATCTCAGCCTTTTTGTAAACCCTTCCAGCCTCGTCTCTTTCTGCTCCTCTCCTCTGATCTATATCACAGACAAATTGGAGAAGTCGAATCCCAAGAACATTCATTGTTTCTTGCCTTAATGCCTTTGCACGTGTCCTTCTCTCTGCTTTGAAGGTTTTCTTTTCCATTTTCTGACTCTAACATATCCTTGAAGTGCTAAACTCCTGTTGGGATGGACGCCTTTCCAAACCCACTGATTTGCATCTGACATTCTCCCTATGGCTTTCCATTGCCCCACTGAATGCCACCGTGAGTACGTTAACAATATTACAGTGATCAGTATTCCTTCCAAAATCTTGTTCGACTCTGTACCCCTAGAACCAACCACAGTGCCAGGAAGCTCCATCCTTTTGTTAAATGAATGAATGAATATGCCGGTTTTGTGGACGTGCACTTACATAGGGCTCTTACTATTCTGTCAGCTTACTAGTTTCCCTGTCCTTTCTCCTCTCACTTCTCTCCTTATACCACACTTTCCATCCTGTGGATACATGTTTCATTTATGTGGCGGCTTGTCCTCGCAGATTTCTGCAGTTCACCCTGGGTGCTCCTTAGCATCTGCTAGCTTCCCCTCAGCTCCTAGTTTAAATAATGTTCCATATGCATTCTTCAAGGTTTATTGATTCTGCTCTCTAGAGAGTGCCCTATACTTCAAGTGAAGAATTTGAAAATATGGGCATCATTAAAATAAATTCCTGTGTTTTGGCCAAAATTCAGTTATGGTGCTGTAGTTGTTTGCAGATCTCAGCCTGGAAGCAAAGTTATAGAAACAAGAAATTGAACGTAAGTATCTAAACAACAGATTAATAAAGGAATTTTCCGGGTCTTAATTTTAATCAGTTTATTTGCCACAGGAGAATAGCGTTTGAAGTCAAGGTTTAAAATTCAAATACATATTAATGGAATTTATTATTGAAAAGCATAGAAGTTATAAACAAAGCTAAATTACAGGTAAAACAAATACAGGATGTGAGGAGAAACTTGGAATCTCACCAATATTGTGGTATAATTTTATTTATTTTTTTATAAGTGCTACTGACTTTGTAAAATGTTTCCAATAAGTTGCAGAAAGTTCACAAATTATTATATCTCAGAACCTGAGATAATTAATGTAAATATGCCTTCAAAATCTCTATCACCAGCTCAGAACTTTACCCTGAGGATGTAATCTTTTTTAAAAAATTGATCTGAAAACATCCACATGATTGTCCCATAAGCAACTCAAATTCACCGTGGCTACAACTGAAATTGTGTCAGCATTCTCTGCAAATCTTCTTCTCTTGTCGCCTGAATTTTCTTAATTATTAGGACCTTCATCCACTGAGTACACCATGTATAAGTCACCTCCCTCTCTGTGCTATATATGGCACCCTTCTGTCATCAAATTTGACCAATTCTACAGCAAATCTTTAGTGTATCTCTAGCCTGACTATTAGAGATTTTAGTGATTCTTTCATTTTTACTTGAATAATTGAAATATACTTCCATCTATCCTGTTCTTCAGATCAAACTCTCAGAAATCTCTTTTAATTTCTAATATTTCCTCAATTCACATCTAATCTTTCAGTGAATCCTATAGACTCTACTTGCAAACATATCCCTAATTTGAACATATTTAATCATTTCTGTTGTCAAACCAGTCCAAGTCATCACTCTCTCATTAAGACTACCGCAATAGTTTTCAAACTGGTCTCCTTATCTTGCCCCAAGAATTTTGTACACTGGTATGAAACATTGTTCTAAAGGATAAATCTGATCATAATTTCTATTACTTGCAATGTTTGTCTAAAATAAATCTCCCATCACACATGTTGAAATGCTTGGTAAAATATGCACAAACATAATATTTTAAGTATGTAGCTGAGACTTTAAGAAAGTTAAGTCAATACCCAAAGGCCAAAACATAAAGAATAAGCATGAAACTGGAGAAGGAAGCTTGCAAGGATAGTCAGTTGTCTAGTGGGGATTTATCAATCTTTGAAATCTAGAAGATTATACTGAAAGGTCTGGGGAAAGAAGGCCACATCTTGGGACTGCACAAAATACAGCAAACTGAGAACCAGGCTTAAATATAAAACTCTAAAAAGACTCTATCTTTTGTGAGAAATTGTAGAATACAATAAATTGTCATCCATCAAGGAACAATAAGAACACATCTTTGTGTCATTCTATGCTTTGCTTGGAAAAATACAGTCACTCGTGAAAATCATCAGCACAATCACTGCTGGTTTGAGGATATAAATTCATGCTAGAGTTTTGCCAAGAAATGCAGCTATGTACTTGCCAGGAGAAGTAGCTCCACTAAAGTGCACGACAAAGGAATGCTCTGTTGAGGGGGGCACACTGTCAGGCAGCGCTGAAGATCGTGTCCACCAGCAAAGCACTGCCTGAGATTGTTCCGAAGGAAAAAGTCACAAACCACAGAAACAAAGAAAACAGACAACAAAGTATCGTAAGCAATAATAAGCAGAAAGAACACACAGCAGAAATAGACCCCCCAAAACTTTGTGTAATTATTATAACAGCTGTCATTTGACCAGTGCACACCATGTCAGAGTACTTCCCATGTGCTAATATTTAATTCTCAAAAGAACGCAAATAGATATCGGCAATGTTTCCATTTTCCATATGAGAAAAGTGAAATGGGTAAGTTTAGAGTATTTCCTCTTTTCACGTGTGAAATAGAAGTTACATATTCAAATTCTGGCCTTCTTGCTTTTAACTACCATGCTACGCTGCTTCCTATTAGAAAGATCAGCTACTGACTATTTTAGTGTATTGAAAATGATTAAAGTACTCAAAGATGGACCCGAAAACATGAACAAGAAATAGGAGCTTATCACACACACACAAAAACCCAACGCTAGTGTTTTAAAAAGGAAAGAAAGAGAATTTGTTAAAAGAAAATTATTACTGCCAAGATTAATCTTGGATTATAAGAATAGCTGAGTTCATTTTTTTTTTTTACTTAATAGCATCATTCTTTAAAATTTATTGGTAAGTTTGCTCACTCAAACTTTCAGCAATTCTTTAATGGAATTTAAGGCATTCAAATTCATGCATTAATATGAAACTGACTTTTTTTTAAAATGTGCCTTCAGGGTCAAGGAAGAAAACTGCAATAGTCATTGGACATCTGGCCCAGACTGCCGGTTTCCTGATGAAACTGAAACCTGGGTTTTATTTGTCTTCTCTAATTCCTTTTGAGTCCTTGGAGTTTGTGCCATGATGCTAGGTAACACAAATAATGAGATTTTGCAAACATTAATTTTCTCGACATAAGTCCTTTAGGAGCTGGCATCTTGCTGAATTTTGTAGGTGTGGATTGTGTTACAACAATCTACGGCATCCTAAGAATTCCTGCACGGAATGTTATGGGAAGTATCCCTTCCAATTCCAATGTCTTGAGATACATATGGGCAGTACATGGGGAAGGCATCCTGGGCTATAGCTGCTGAAGTTACTCCAAGTTTCTCTAGACAGAGACAACTCTCTGGCTAGGACTGAACATTGTAAGACTTTGAAGATAATGAATTGTAAACTTCAATTTCTTAGGACTTTTAACTAAGAAGGTCAACAGTATTTGATTTCAGACTAATTAATTTGATTTTAACCTAAGAATTTTGGATTTTCATTTCTTCGGTACTCTAAACTCAAAATTCTTGGATTTTAATCCTCTCCCCAACGTCATAGTAGATAAAATAATTTCTTTTTGGATATGAGGGCAATACTGTACTGTTGGTATTTAAATTTTGGAATATCTGTGTGTGTGTGTGTGTGTGTGTGTGTGTGTGTGTGTGTATGAGGAAGAGCCCTGAGCTAACATCTGTTGTCAATCTTCCTCTTTTTGCTTGAAAATGATCATTGCTGAGCTAACATCTGTGCCAATCTTCCTCTATTTTATGCAGGATGCTGCCACAGCATGGCTTGATGAATGGTGCTATGACCATGCCTGGGATCCAAACCTGTGAACCCTGGGCTGCTGAAGTGGAGCACGTGAACTTCACCATTACGCCAGGCCGGCCCCTTAATTATTGGAATATCTCAGTATAAGTTAATCCTCTTGCAAAATTTCTGATAAACACAACATGGCCAGACACCATTTTGCATGAGAACTAGAAGAGTGTTGAGTTCAGTTGATTTAACATGTTTATTTTTCTTAAACCTAATGACTTAGGAATTAAAAATCATGTGGATTGTCGGAGAAAAACATATTCTTCACACTTAATATCTTCTTCCATTGGGAGAAACATCCAATAAAGTAAAAATTTTTGGACTTTCTCCATTAGATGCCTTTTGATAAATTTCCCCTTTTGTTCCGTGTTTATAGAATTTGACAGAGCAACATTAGGTTTATATATGGATATTTTTGAGCTCCACTATTTTTAATTTCTTGTTTTAATTTCTTAGCCCTGTAGGGGCTAAGGCAACATGCAAAACAACCCAAAGGAGGCCTCATTAGTGTCTTGCTAAATTAAATTATTCGTATAGGTCCTTAATTTGGTCAATCAGAATAAAATAAAGCCAGATTTGGGAACATAGTCCCCTTGCTCATGAGTTTAATGAGTAACACTATGAAAACTGGGTCCCAGCTGGTACCAGGAAGGATAAATTTCCCAAACTTTTCAGGACAGAGTCAACTGCCCCAAGGTCAGGATTATCTCATGTTCCGGTACTGCCCCTCCATAGAAAATTGTGTATTTAAAAAGGTAAAATAAAATTAAAAATCCAAAGAAGTCTTTCTGCCACAGGAAATATTCAAGGTCAGGCAGTTCCTATGCCCACCCCCCCTTGATTTCTAGAAAGGGGAAGTATTTTTATACTATACATTCATTTTTCTGCTGGACATTCCACTTCAAGACTATGTTTCCTCCTTTACAAGCTATAAAACTGCCTTTCTTGGAACAACATTCTACATAAGGAGAAATCTAGCTATTTAGACAATTTTTATGCTAATTATCTCATAACAACATCTGAGAAACAACACACAAATGGTTGTAATATGTTTATGGCTCATTTAAATTAGCAAAGAAAACCCCTGAAAATGCAAAATACTTGTGGATAAAGTCATAGACAAGCAATATGGTTCTCAGATCATGTTTCTACCTGGAGAACATACCTCCTCAAACTACCATGGAAGTCCAAATTAGCTGAAACTCTCTCCAGATACATAGAGAAAGAAACCTATGTTCTGTCTTTCTTCCTTTTTAACTTCTATATTAAAATGTTGATATCGCTTTTTAGTTTAATTCATTTCTCTGTAGAATAGAGAGATAAACGATCTTTCTGCCTATTGATGTCTTATTTTCATATGTCTAAAATAGTCTTAGCAAGACATTCATCTAGGTAGATTACTACTATGAGAAACAGTGGATGAGAACGATTTTTAATAGAGGTGGTTAAGTTAGATAACTGAGGTAAAATCTTAAATGTTAGGAAAATACTGTCAAACGAGGCTTCTCATTTCCCTCATGTGATAAATGGGAATACTATGACTATTACCATGTAAACTTCTGAGAGGTGAATGACATGATCCATATTAAGCACTTAGCAGAATGTATGGCTACTAATACTCAACATTTATGAAAACTTTAGCTTTCTTGGTTCAAAAATATCTACTGTGGAGATGGTTACTACACAATGCTAATTTATGTTGTCTCAATTGCCACAGGTTTAAAATGTACTCATTTGTAATAATATTTTTATTACTTGACTATAGATGTACTATAGTTCAGTACAACTGAGTTTGTTCTTTATGTGACTGTGCCTATTTTGGAGTTTCTACATGCATGTATTATCTGAAAGCATTAGCCACTCCATAAAATTTTAACCATTTTTTTGTTTATCTTACATTTAAAATTATAAATTCTTTGTAATGTGATCATGATTGCATGCCACTCTCATTTTTTTCTAGGAGGAAAAGTTGGTATTGGATAAAATTGAATACTATAAATTATGAAAATATTTGTACATTTCATGTGACATTTCTCTTATTGGTGGTATCTAGCAATCTTCAAACACAGTAGAACATAAAGCGTTAACACACCATCTATTATCTGGTTCATAATATTAGCAGCATATTTTATTTAATGCAGTACAAGCATTTTAAATTACATGCTTGAATCATCTTCTTTTACACGCACACATATATACAAATGCATGAGAAACTAAGATAAAACATAAAAAAAATTATAATTTTTAGAAAAAATAAATTTATGGAAATTATAGAAGAAAATGTATTCAGTATATGTGCCTTGAAGAATTGAGTAATATAAAAAAATAAGGAAGTCTATTACTGGTAAAAATGATAAATTGGCAACAATGTCATCTTGTAATAAGAATGATAAAATTTTACATGTTGATCTTAGAAATATGTCGTGTTCAACATGAATTGAGTCTTCAAAAGTTAGTCTTCAAAGAACCGTGCAACATGGATGATATAAGACTTTGGGATTGTCTGAAAATATCTTTATCAGAAGGAGATTTTACGTTTGGGAAAAATACGGAACTTTTAGATTATGACAGACAATTAGAAAGGAAAGGACCTATAAATCACATCAATACAAAACTTAGGTAAATGCCCTCATTATCTATTGTTAACCTGGAGTTATACTGCTTCTCTGGAGGCTTTAGGAGGTATGAGGACCGTCTGTCTATTTCATCATTAATGGGGAATGCTCTGGCCTGTGTTGCCTGGAGAATAGGGTCACTAATTTTCTATAGGGCACAGAACCGTCTTGCTCACTAACCCTGCTGAGGCAAATAGAAGCCTTCTGGTTTTTATTTTGATGTGCTAGATTGTAGTTTTGGGCACAATTTCAAGTTCTGAAGGAACTCACTATGATTCTTATATTTTATTTTGCTTGTTCTCTGTTAATGAACATTATGAACCATGAACTTATTGAGAAAAAAATCAATATTCTTTACTTTATGGGCACAGGTATGTGCCTGAAAAAGCTTGCTTTTCTGTCCTTCTAATAAGGTAGACTTTAAATATTAGCCTTTTATATAAGTTATAAAGGTGTGTCCACAGTGAGGCTTTTTCCATGGTGGCATCTCATTAATTTAATTAGGAAATCAGCTTGAGATCCTTCCAGATAGTTTTAGCATTCAGGAAACAACTAATATTGTGTCCGTTGCTACCATGTAGGATTAACTTACTGTGTATCTTTCTATATTGCATCGTTGCTGGCCCAATGTACTCATTTGAGGAACACTTTGTTATGCGTTCAAACTTCAATGGACATTTCATTGTCTGAATGAATCAATTTCTACATATTTAGAATAATAGCTTATTTTTGTTGCATTTGTGTATGAAAACACCTGCAACTCTGTAAAAAAGTCAATAGAGCATTACAACTTGTCCATGAACGTCAATAATAAAAATCTTATGATTCTTAATATTTAATTAAAAATAAATTATTGATTCCTAATAATCAAATATCAACATTTTATTGAATATCAAGGGAATATTAATCAGGCATAAATTTACTACTGAGTTAGTATTTCTGTTTTATACACTTTGGCAAGTAAGAATTAGTAAGAAAAAATTTTGAGAAAAAATCGTATGACTGATATGACTTTAAGACTGAACACCACTCTTAGAAGTGTGGTAATACAGATATTCGGGGGGGGGGGGGAAGAATAATAATGAAGACAGGTAAATGCTAGACAAATTACAGCAAACATATTTTAAAAATACTTTTGAACTCACAAGAAATAAGGATGTTAACGAAAAATAAGAAAACATAATAAACAAGACATAAGCTAATATCAGAGTGGCACTGAATACAGAAGCCATAATTTCTCATATTTATTAACAATTCTAGGAACATAAATGTGAAGAGATGAATGACTCCACGAAGAATAGGATTCTGGTTCTGGGACCCTTATAGGAAGTCATCCCTCAACATAGATGCTTCATAATTCACGTAGATGAAGTACTGATAAATGTCAGTTTACAATAAAAACATCGTAACAAATGCCATGAGAAGGCAATCTACCATAAGCATGAGCTAGCCAAAACAGTACTCAATAAATTCATATCCAAATAATTCAAAATTGGAGGTATTATATACAGATTATAAAGTAAGTATGTAGAAAGTTTTGAAAATAATGTATACAAAATCTTTTAATAAGCAAGAAAAAGAGATGACAAAAATTCAGAATATTACTGTGTGTTTAGATTTAGAAATAAACTAATTTAAACTTCTAGTAATTAAAAGTTTTGGTGTCAAAATTAAAAACAAAAAATAAAATATAATCTTAGGATGGTTTAAAGAGTGGATTAGAAACAAGCATAGAAACACTTACTAGATTGATCTTAAGTCATGATACAGTCAAAAGCAAAAGATGAAACTCGGGTAAGAGGCACAGCCAGTAAGGCAAGAAGGTGTACCATACATCTAATCTGAGTTCCAGAAAAGAATAAAGAAAACAATGGGGAGGCTATATTAAAAAATATGATGAGAATTTTTCAATATTGGTGAAAAATATCAATCCTCTGTTTCATGAAGGACATCACATTCCAAGCAGAATAAATAAATTCATATCCAAAGAATACCAAAGACAAGATCTGAAAGCAGCCAAATAGAAAAGAGAGACCGCATACAAATCAATGGTTATTAGACTGACAGCAGTTTCTTCAATAGCAGAGAAAATATTACATTGATAACATCAAAGTGACAAGAGAAAATATTTGTCAATATAAAATCATGTACTTAGGAAAACTATCAATATGGAAGGGAAAACAAACACATTTTCAGGTTAACTAAAACCATTTACCAGCAATCGATCTTTTCTAAAGATTTCATAACAAAGATGGTCCCACAAATAGTTTCAATTTTAAAATTTTCAATATTATTACTGTACCATTCCCTTCCATGGCCATAGATTACACAACACCAAAAATGTTGGTTTTCAAAAATATAGAAAATGTCTTCACACAACATTTTGAACCTAAGCTTAATGTTATGCAGCAAATATTTCTTCCAATTTTGGTAACTTGCTGGACAATTGGCTCTATCATTTCCTTGGATACCAGTGATGGTGTAAAAACTGTATTAGAGCAACAGGAAATTGTTAAGAGAGAAAGGAATTTCTGGTAGTCCAAAGAATAGGTCCCTCCTCTCAGGCTATATTTTCAACCAAATTGAAAACTATTAGTTTAGCATTGTGTTTCTTATCTGTGATGTTTATATCCTTAGGGTTATGCAGCATAAGGCATACTAGCAACACACAAAGACACAGAATAAGAATGCTGTATTAATTCTACTGGAGTGGAAGATAAAATTCGTGATTTTAAAACATAAACTAATGCAGGGAAAGCATGTTTAAAGGAAAACTTATAGCATTGAATGCAGATATTAGAAAAGAAGAAAGAGCCAGAACCAATCATCTAAGTGTCCACCTTAGGAAAGTAGAAAAAGCGGAGCAAATTGAACCCAAAGTAAACAGAAGACAAGAAAGAATAATTACAACAGAATCAATGAATTTGAAAATAGAAAATCAAAAACTGATTCTTTGAAAAGATCATTAAAATTGATAAGCTTCTAGCCAGTCTATTTCAGCAAAAAAGAAAGAAGACACAAGTTTCTCATATCATAAATGAAAGAAGGGACAGCACTACAGAGCCTATGGGCATTAAAAGATTAATAAAGGAATACTATGAACAACTCTATGCCCACAAACTTGATAACCTAGATGAAATAGACTAATTCCCTGAAAGGCACAAGCTGCACAAAACACAAACCAATGAAAGAAGAAAAGACAACAAAATAAGGCTATATATATTAAAGAAATTGAATCAATATTAATAACTTTCCAAAAGAGAAACACCAGGCCCAGATGGGTTCACTGGTGAATTCTACAAAACATTTAAGATAGAAATTATACCAATTTCAGAGGATAGAAGCAGAGGGAGCATTTTTTAAGTCATTCTATGAAGCCAGCATTGCCATAATTCCAAAACCTGACAAAGATATTACAAGACAAGAAAACTAAAGACCACTGTCTCTCATGAATATAGATGTAAAAATTCTCAACAAAGTATTAGTAAATCAAATCCAACAATATATAAAAAGGATTATACACTACAACCAAGTGGGATTTACCCCAAGTATACAAGGCTGGTTCAAAATTCAAAAATCAATTAAGGAAATACATGATATCAATAGACTAAAAAAGAAAAATCAAATGATCTTATCAATAGATGAAAAAAAAGCATTTGACAAAATCCAATACCGGTTCATGATAAAAACTTTCAGTAGACTAGAAATAGCAGAGAACTTTCTCAACTTGATAAAGAACACCTATAAAAACCTACAGCTAACAGCATATTTAGTCATGAGAAACTTGAAGCTTTTCCACCAAGATCAAGAATAAGGCAAGTATGTACTCTATCACTCCTCCTTTCAACACTGAACTGGAAGTCCTAGCTAATGTAGTAAGACGAGAAAAGAAAATAGAAGGTATACAGATTGGGAAGAAATAAAACATTGTTAACAGATGACATGATTGTGTATGCAGAAAATCCAAAAGAATCAACAAAAAACCTCTTAGAACTAAGCAGCAATTATAGCAAGTTTGCAGGATACAAGACTAACATACAAAAGTCAATTGGTTTCCTATATATCAGCAATAAGCAAGTGGAATGTGAAATTAAAAACATGATACCATTTAAATTGGCACCCTCCCAAAATAAAATACTTAGGTATAAATCTAAAAAAATGTACAAAATATATATGGTGAGAACTACAAAACTGTGATGAATGAAATCAAGGAAAATCTAAATAAATGGAGAGAGATTCTGTGTTCACAGATAGGATGACTCAATATTGTCAAGACATCAGTTCTTCTCAACTTGATCTATAGATTCAATATAGTCCCAATCAAAATCCAAGCAAATTATTTTGTGATATAAATTATAAACAGATTCTAAAATTTATATGAAGCAGCAAAAGACCCAGAATAGCCAACTCGATATGGAAGTAGAACAAAGTTAGAAGACTGACAGACACTACACAACTTCAAAACTTACAATAAACCTACAGTAATCAGGGTAGTGTGGTACTGGCAAAATAATAGACAAACAGATCAATGAAACAGAAAGGAGAGCCCAGAAATACACCCACACAAATATACTCAACTGATCTTTGAAAAAGGAGCAAAGGCTATACAATGGAGCAAAGACAGTCTTTTCAATAAATAGTGCTAGAACAACTGGACATCTACATGCAAAAGAATAAGTTTAGAGACAGATCTTACACCAGTCACAAAAATTAACTCAAAATGGATCATAGACCTAAATGCAAAAGGCAAAACTATAAAGCTCCTAGGTGATAACATAGGAGAGAACCTAGATGACCTTGGGTATGATGATATCTCTTTAGATACGACACTAAAGGCACAATCCATGAAAGAAATAATCGATAAGCTGCACCTCATTAAACTTAAAAACTTCTACTCTACCAAAGACAATGTCAAGAGAATGAGAAGACAACCCACAAACTTGTAGAAAATATTTGAAAAAGATGCATCTGATGAAGGACTGTTACTAAAATTTCTTAAAATATCTTAAAACTCAACAATAAGAAAACAAACAGCTGGATTAAAAATTGGGCCAAAGACTTTAACATACACCTCAACAAAGAAGATATACAAATGCCAAATAAGCATATGAAAAGATGCTCCACATCATATATCATCAGGGAAATGCAAATTAAAATAACAATGAGATACCACCACACACCTACTAGAATGACAAAAATGTAGAATACTGACAACATCAAATGTTGGCAAATATGCTGAGCAACAGGAACTCTTGTTCATTGCTGGTGGGGATGTAAAATGGTCCAGGTACTTTGGAAGACAGTTTGGCAATCTCTTACAAAACCAAAGATACTCTTACCATATGATCCACCAGAAGCATCAGACACTTCTTGGCATGTAGCCAAAGGAGTTGAAAACTTATGTCCACACAAAAAACTGTACACACATATTTATAGCAGCTTTATTCATAATTACCAAAACTTGGAAGCAGCCAACATTTCCTTCATTAGGTGATTAGATAAATAAACTGTGGTACATTCAGACAACAGGGTATTATTCAGTGCTAAAAAGAAATGAGCTATCAAACCAAGTCATAGAGGAATCTTAAATGCATATTACTAGGTAAAAGAAGCCAATCTGAAAAGGTTGTCTGATTCCAACTATAGGACATTCAAGAAAAGCAAAATTCTGGAGACAGTAAAAAGATCAGAGGTTGGGCAAGGGGAGGGATGAATAGGGAGAGCCCAAAAGATTTCTAGGATGGTGAAAATACTCTCTATGTTAATATAATGATGGGTATATGTCACTGTATATTTATCCAAACCCACGGAATTTACAATACCAAGAGTGAACCAAAATGTAAACTGTGAACTTTTGGTGACGATGATGTGTCAGTGTAGGTTTATCAAGTACAACAAATGTATCACTCTGGAGAGGAGGGGTTGTAATACTGACAATGAGGGAGGCTATGCATGTGTAGGGGCAGGGAGTATATGGGAAATATCTGTACCTTCCTCTTAACTTTTCTCTGAACCTAAAACTACTCTAAGAAATTAGTCTTTAAAAAAACATAAATTATGGCATATCAGATGAATTTTGCACTGCGAGGCTCTACTTCAAAGTTAGCATCCTTTCCCCTGCCCCAATTCTAGAGGTGCACACACTATCTGTAACAGCCCAGAGGTCCCAGGAGATCACAGGAGACCAGCACGGTCAGTTTCTAAGGATTAAGGAAAATTTAAGAATCCTCATCTTTTAATGAAACCTCATAAAATTTCAATGTTGACAACAAATTCCAAAATGTAAATACATGCTGAAGGTTCTACCTACATTACCAAAAGCAAAACATGCCTTCAGACTATAGGTCACAGACCATTCCTTCCTCGTGTTTGCTATAAAATCTTTGCCCCATAATCTTACACGCAACCCCTACAGTTGGTGATTTAACCCAAATTAAATGGATGTTACCACTTCAGATAATTTTAAACTAAGGCCCATAGTAAAAATCTTATATTTCAGTTGAATGAAAATTCCATAAAGTCAGGGATGTGGCCTGTGTTGTTCATCACTCCACAGTGTACCCAGCGACTACACAATTAACCTGGCACATCGTAGCTACTGAGTATTTGTAAACAGTAAATATATATATATGTAATTTATGAATAAATTATGCAAAGAAGTAAATCAAGGGATATATTTAGGTCCTGTAGCCCACATTCTAGTTTCTGTCCTTCAATCTTACTATTAGCATATTTTCCCCACACCCTCTTAAGTGTACTCAGTCTAACTTAGTAATAAATACTTTGAATTTTGCTGGAGTGACCTTGGTAAATTTCTTATTACTGTATAGTCATCTTCAAAATCTATTAAAGGAACTGTAGTCTGAGACCAGGGTCTCGAGTCATCTCCTTCTTAGCAGGAGGTAGTACTAACGATCAGATGTAGAATTAACAAAAGATATAAAATGCAACTTTTTTGGTTATAAAAATTATAGAATTTAAAAGACCCCACGGTGTTCAGCCGCCGACTCTGTCGCGTCGTGACGTGTGCTGAATCGCGGGAAGGACCCCGGGTCCCCGGGAAACAGCAATGGAGTCAGTGGTCATTGAGGACGTGGTTGTGAACTTCACCCCAGAGGAGTGGGCTTTACTGGATCCTTCACGGAAGAAACTCTACAGAGATGTGATCTGGGAAACCTTCACGCACCTGGCCTCAGTAGAAAGCATAGGGTAGGGAGACTCTGTGAAAGCGAAGAGGGTAGTCAATGTGGAGAAAACGTCAGCCTTCTTCCAAATCTCAGTCTGAACAAGAAAACTACAGGAGCTAAACCATGGGGATGCAGTGCATGTGGAAGAGTCTTCACGCATCATTCATTGCTTAAAATGCACATTAGATGTCACACTGAACATAAAACATATGAGTATCAAAAATATGGAGAGAAGCCATATCAATGTAAGGAATGTGGGAAAGCCTTCACTTATCTTACTTTAGTTCAATCACATGAAAGAACTCATACTGGAGAGAAACCCTATGAATGTAAACAATGTAGTAAAGCATTCACTTGTTCCAGTTATCTTCAAGTACGTGAAAGAATTCATACGGGAGAGAAACCGTATGGATGTAAGAAGTGCAGTAAAGCATTCGCTTCGTCCAGTTATCTTCGAATACATGAAAGAACTCACGCTGGAGAGAAGTCCTTTAAATGTAAAATGTGTGGTAAAGCCTTCATTTCTACCATTTCTCTCGCAACACATGGAAGAACTCACACTGGAGGGAAACCCTACGAATGTAAAAAATGTGGTAAAGCATTCGCTTCTTCCAGTTATCTTCGAATACATGGAAGAATTCATACTGGAGAGAAACCCTATGAATGTAAAAAATGCAGTAAAGTATTTATTTGTTCCAGTAATCTTCGAGTCCATGAAAGAAGTCACACTGGAGAGAAACCCTTTGAATGTAAAATCTGTGGTAAAGCCTTCAGTTGTAACAGTTCTCTTTCAAGACATGAAAGAATTCATACAAGAGAGAAACCCTACGAATTTAAAACATGCAGTAGAGTATTCACCTTTTCCAGTTCTCTTGAAAAACATGAAAGAACTCTGGAGAGAAAACCTCATGAATGTCAGGAAAGTGGGATAGGCTTTATTTCTCATGCAGACTTTTGAGGATATGCATAAATGCACACGAGAGGATAAACCATGTAGACATAAATAATTTGGGATAGATTTTGTCATCCCAGTTCTTCCTGAAGGCATGAAAGGACTCACTTGATAAAAATGTCTTGAATGTAAACAGCATGAGAAACACTTCAGTTGGCCTACATCTTTCTGTGTGAAACTCCCACCAAAAAGAAATGTAAAGGTAAGTCCTATGAAAAAGCTTCACGGAATTTAATTTGTATGTGAGCTTCTAGAAAACTTTCAACAGGAAAGAATTGTTATAAAAGTAGTAAGTAGATTGTATTTATCAAACTTCTTTATTAAAGTGCAACATTGGACTGTGGATTTCTATTAATTACTTCAGAAATGAATATTGAGGTGAGATGATTCTGCTAGTCATCCTTCATAAATAGTAAATAAGATTCATAGGTAATGCTTTTCCCTTAAATCAGTTAATAATTTTTTATCTTTACTTTTTTTTATAATGTTTTAATTTTTCTCTGTTAAGGGGCCATTGAAAAGTGACAGTTTGTATTTGTTGTGATTTTCTTAGTGGCCTTGTATTTACAGTTCCTGCTTGTGCCTCATCCATTGTACACATTGTACATGTTTCAGAGAAAGCTCCTTTTTGGGGTTGGTGGGTGGAGGAGCCTGTTTTTATTTTCTGTACTATTAAACAGTTGGAAAAAATTATGTATGGCAAGTTTATCCAGTAGTGTACTTCCTGTGAATTATTTTCCTATTTGGGCCTTTGCTGTTTGTCCTTCCTTCTGACTGGCATTTGGTGAATAGACTTTGAATTAAGTAGAGGCCTGTGGCAGGGCAACAAAATCTAGAGCTGGACACATCACCCCTGTACTGCATCGTGTCAGTGAGGGTAATCTGAAGAGCTAGATCTTTAAGAATCCATCCCCTTTATGTGCCGTGTTGGAATTGCCCAATGGCCTCACTTACATGAGATTTGGAAGGCAGAAGCACACAAGGCCTTAGGCAGATTTTTGAGTGACGACACAGGGAGGGAGACAGTTACGTATGAGCTTCAAGGACACCACCTTCCAACCCTTTTTCTGGATTCTTTGCCCTTCTTGTCAAGAGTATCTTGAAAACCACCAATAACTAGTTGATTTCCATATTGTTAGAGATGCATTTTCCACCAGTTTTACATCAAAGATCCATTCGAGTTAGGGTCTTTCTGTAAGGCCTCTTGTGTCCACCAGGAAGCTAATTCAGACCTTTGTGGGTGGGAGTATTGTCTGATTCCTCTTTTCTCTAGATGATAATGGAATAAGGTCTGATGTGTATAGGAAACACCTTGTGCTATTGATAGTGCTAGTGAGCACATTTTCCTGCTTCACCATGGCATCTACAATGGGACATAAAAAGAAGCACCTGTGAGTTTGTTTCCCTGCTCCGTTGTGCAGTGGCTGCCTTGACCCAGTTGTTCTATGTGAGAACAATCACCTTGCGTGTGCTGGGAAGACTGTGTGTTTCCTGTTACTTGTAGCTTGAATGGATTCCCTCGATGTGTTCTCAGTAACATTTGACTGTATGTCAATAAAACTATGTCCATTTGTTTGTGAAATAAAAAAAAAAAATTATAGAATTTATTTTTTATGACATATTACAAGGTCTGAAGCAAATAATTATTTCTACAATGTCCACAGTATGGCATTGATCCAATGTCATCCAGCTAATTCTTTTGTAATTGTCATATTTTAAGATGAACATAAACAATTTTGCAGTTTATGATATCAACCTTTTATCGTCTGAAATCTGCTTAACGCTAAAACTTCGTTTTTTTCTCTGTCTATGCTTTTTCTGTTCTGGTCTATTGCCCGTGCTTTCCAGGCTGCCCGAAATGCTCTTCAACATCCTCTTCTGCTGGCTCCATGGATCTTTCTGTGACACTGCAGGGCTGTGGAAGAGGTCCCTTGTATGATAGGTAATATGTTTACCTGCTTAAATTGCCCATTGAACCCTTTGCTTCTTGAGTGTGTGTGTCTTGTCCGCTATTGTATTTATAGCGTTTACCCAACTGACTGGCCTATTAGTGATATTCAATTAATATTTGATAAATGAGTGAATAAATGACTTTCACTGGACTCTTTAAGAAAGTTGCTGATATAACCGTGGTTCTGAAATTTCAATGCTTATCATTGAAACCTGTAGATATTTCCTTTACTTCTCTTTCATCCAATATTATAGTCATCAGAACTCTATTAACTAGAATTTCAGCATTTATTTAGAATGATGATAATGTGAACACTCTAATGCTATCTGACTCATTATCTGTTAAATTCCTTTCAGCATGATTTTAACAACACTTTTAATATGCTGCATTTCGATTAAAAAAACATGATATGCACAATAGCATTAATCCAAATATTTGATTAACTATAATACTACATTTCCCTGTCATTAAAGATAACAGATAATTTATTATTCTTGTTGTAATGATATTAATATTCTAGCTAAATGAGTCTATTTAAATCTAACATTAAACTCTCACTGGCTGATTAATGTACATCAATAATTTCATATGCTGATTTGATATGTTTTAATGCACTATATACTTTTTTAAAAATGCAGAGAATCTTTATTTTCTTCTGGATATATTTATGAAATGAGATGTTCAAAGCATCAGTAACTAATAATCGTCTCCACTCTACACTTTTCTTAGGAGTATATCATGCACATAATCGAACCTTAGAGTTTTCTATGAGGTATTTAACACCATGGAGCCCTGAGGATGCATTACAGCAACAGTAAATATTTCTCTTTGGGGACAGAGGATGTTGCAATGATATAATGCGTAATAAGGCATTATGTTTCTAATCTTGGATGTTTGTGGGTGATGAGGACATAAAAACAAATAAAAACACTGGAAGCAGTTTGCTGAATGTTAAATGCAATAAAGAAGTGATCCAAACCCTGAGCACTGGCTAGCATGGGGATAAGCCCAACTAGAGGACGTTCTAAGTTAAAGACCAGTGAGCCTCGGCCGCTGACTTGATAGTAATCAGACACCAGCAGAAGGAAAGAGCCGTTGATTGGTGCTTTGCTTTTTTCATTTCTCTTAGAGGTATTTGGTTTCTCTTAGTGAACTGTGAGCTGAAAGTAATCTGCAAAGTAAAATAACACACAAGCTTGAGTCGTCCTACAGACATAGCACTGCCGTTACGAAAGCGAAGGGTGTAGGTGGGTGGTGAAGTGCTGCTCTAAAACGCAATGTCTAACTAGAATTGAAGTTCTGGCTTCTGTCATGTTGCAACACAATAGACAGAAGATGAAATTCTACTGCATTCAGGTTCTCCTAGGCAAGATGGCCTTTTTTGAGAAGGTCAGGAAAATGTTATAGCTCCAGGTATTGGTAACACACCATTTCACCATTTAAAACAGTATCTACTTAGATTTACATTTGAGGGAATTTTTAAAAATTTAGAAAATAAAGACATAAAGGAGGATATCATTATTTTAATCAATATTTGCTCAACAGGAGTTTTCAGGTGTGTAAAATTTCTCCTTTTCTTTCTCTTCTTAGCCTCATCTTCTTTTCTGCCTCCCATGGTGATGACTCATAATTCCTGAATTAATTGTTTTGTTTTTATTAATTCCATTCAATTTCATAATCAGTTTTTTTGTTCATACATGAATTCGTCCAGTTCAGCAGCTTGAGGCAAGCCTGGTGGGAGGCATATAGAAACTGGCTTTGAATCTAGAAATTTTAGTCTTGCTTTTGCATTTATCATGGAAGTACCTGGATGGTGAGTTTGAACAAAGTTTTTTCTTGCAAGCTGTTTGATGAGGAGACCTTAATCCTAAACCCTATTTCTCAGTTCCTTTCTTTGCTTTAAAGTAATGCTAAAATGAGGGCCAAGTAGTGTAACCTTTACAATATTGATTTCCTTCAGAATAACCAAAGCCAGTATAGAAGGCTGTGCAGTCGGCTGCGAGCTGGAGGTTCTCCAAAGAGGAAAATAAGCAGAGCAGAGCTTGGAAAAGCCACCAGAGACCATTGTGAAGACTTTAAGAAGGCTTCACAACAACTCCACGGAAGACAGCTGTATAATGTTTCATGATTAAACAGTGCAAACGCAAGGTACGAACAGCGATGATCTGTTAAACTTGGGATGCGTTAAAATGGATAACTTATCTAAAGAGGAACGATTATAAGCACTTATTGAATATTTTCCTCAAATTTATAAATAGAAAATGTTAGTTGGTCACATGATTATTTAACTGATTCACTTAAATAAAAATGTATAGGGTGTTGTCAATTTACCTCATCGAAATGCCAAAGCCTTTTCAACATGGTCAATAACATGATATGATGCCCATAAAGAAAACAGTCTGCTTTTTAATTTTATTTACAGATTAGTGATCATAGAAATAGCATTTCCTATTGTGGGAATTGTTATATGTTAACTTATTTGGAGCAATTTCTGTGTCTGCTATGTTGACTAGTGTTATACTATTAGATCACCGGATTAAAAAAGTAATCTTTGTGAATGAGAATATGATGTAAATTTCCTGTAATATCCTTATTTAACTGTTTTCTGGCTTTCCTGTTCGTACAATAGTTTTGATCCACCCATTTTTTTAATCAGTAGTAGGACAAAATCTATGCTAAGTGTACCTGTGCTTTGCTGGAAAACTTGGGTTCTTCCCTTTCTTAATCATATTCTTTCTGATATTTAAGAAGGCAACATGAATTCATTTTAAGGCCAGTACATTTGCTGTGCATATGGGATAAAGAAGTCTCTTACATTTTGGTTTACTAGATCCTGCTTTGTGCCATGACAATGAGTATTGTGGAATTTGAACTGTCATTCTTTGTGAGGTCTCTCAGCTCCCATCATTCTTCATGGCTCAGTTTTAACAATATAATCCCAGCTTGCTTTAGTCCAAATCAAAGAGATATAGTCTTATATTCTAATTTTACTTTCAAGTATAAATGTTGTCAAAACAGTAATGCATATGGTAGTCTTATATGAACTAAAATCAGTATGTTTTATTATTAATATAAATCATGAAGTGAAGCTAAGTATGTATGTACAACTTTTATCATATACTGCTTAAAAATACTACATATGAGCCAGCCCTGATGGCTTAGTGGTTAAAGTTCAGTACACTCTGCTTTGGTGGCTATGGCCTGGTTCCGGGGCATGGAATCACAGCACTCGTCTGTCAGTAGCCATGCTGTGGCGGCAGCTAACATAGAAGAACTAGAATATACAACTATTTACTGGAGCTTTGGGGAGGGGTAAAAAAGAGAGAGAGAGAGAAAAGAAGATTGGCAAAAGATGTTAGCTCAGGGTGAATTAAAAACAAAATGTACTACATATTAATAGTAGAAAATTTGGTAAAAGTGACATAAGTTAGAAAATTTAAATTTCTCATCATTTCTCTATTTAGACATAACTACTATTTATCATCAGTGTTAATTTGCTAGGGAAAATTTAAAAGAAATGTATTGTCTCACTGTTCCAGAGGCTTAAAATCTGAGATCAAGATGCGGCAGAGTTCTTTCTGAGGGCCGTGAGGGAGAAATCTACTCCATGCCTCTCTCCTAGCTTCTGGTCATTTGCTGGCAATCTTTGGTCTTCCTTGGCTTCTGCTGCATCATCTCGACCTCTGCCTTCATTGTCACAGGGTGTTCTCCATGTTGTGTGTCTGTCTCTAAATTTCTCCTTTTAATAAGGACAACATCCATATTGGATTAGGGGTCCACTCTATTGCAGTATGACCTCATGGTAACCAATTATATCTGCAATTACTCTATTTCCAAATAAGGTCACATTCTGAGATTCTAGGGGTTAGAACTTCAACATGAATTTTGGGGGAACACAATTCAACCCCTAACACCATCTCATTACATATTCTTTATATCTTCTGTGCTTATATAGTAGTAATAATTGCCATAACTTACTAACCTCAGACTCTGTGCCAGTAACTATGCAATCCAAGTTAATAATTTATCTCATTTTATATGAGAATATATCAAAGAGCTTGTATTAATATCATGATTCTACCATTAAAAAAAATTGGGTGGCTAACACACTATTCTAATATAGAGTTACAGTTTTCTAATTCTGTTTATTTTTCACCTTTACCCGAGTGTTTATACTTTCATATATTTTTATGTCATTGATTAGCATCTTTTCATTTCTGCCTGAAGACTTCCTTTCAGCATTTCTTGCAAGGCAGGTCTAATGGTGGTGAACTCCCTCAGCTTTTGTTTGTCTGGAAAAGCCTTTATTTTTCCTTCATAACTAAAGAATAACTTTGCCAGATAAAGTATTCTTGGCTCCCAATTTTTATCTTTCAACATTTTGAATATATCATTCCACTTTCTCCTGGTTTACAGAGTTTCTGCAAACTTAGGCATAGAGAAAATAGGTAATTTTCCTAATGTCACATAGCCAAGTACAAATCCAAGTGATCTGAACCCTGGCTGTTTGTGGAGCATTCATGTTGTGTGTTCTGTTTCATAACTTGAATCCTAAAAGTCTCTCTGGCATTATATAGGCCATTTGTGATGTCAACCTTCTGGGCTTAGAAGATTGAAATAGGCTCACATTAAGAAGTTGCTCTATCCGGAACTACCTGACAAAGCCACTGACGAGTTGATCCCTTTTTCCACGACCTGTCTTTATAAGTTTGGATTTTCAGATACTGAATCCACCACTTATTAGTTGGGTCAATCTGGGGGAAAAGCAAATCCTCCAGATATAATTGCTTTGCTTTGATGTAAAATTTAAAATAAATATCTAGGTTTTTATGAAAAAAATTAAATATTCTATCATACTTCCTATATCCTATTTTGTCAGTATTATATCCAGGACCACTAGATGGAGTTTCAAATGATACAAATTCTTTAAAAGAATAAATGTAATTAAAGAACCTAAAATGACATTTATGGCGTTCTTTTGTTGAACTGTATAGAAAGGGACAGCAAGGGAAGAACGCAATGAACTATTAATTGTTTTATTTGATCTTCACAACAAATCTTTGAGATAGGTACTGTCACTATTTTCATTTTATAAATGAGAAAAATTTGGCACAGAGAGTGTAAGCTCTTTGTTCCAAATCACCCACATATTCAGGGCCAGATGTGGGACTTGAATTCGCATCTATCTTGCTTGAGAGCTCGGGGTCTTGCTCTTAGTCACATTGATCTAATGTGTTTACTGAAACTCCTCTCCCATCCTTCAGTCATTTGAATGCCAGTTATCTACTTCCTAAATATGCAATAATCATTATGCTCTGTTCTCCTTCATGAACACAAACCTAATCCAAAGAAATATATTGTATTATTTAAAAGACTAATTGTTCTTCACATTTTTTCATTTCATCGGTAGGATAGGATTTAAATTTATTAAACACATAGAAATAACTGTAAATACATGTATTTATTTTCCGTAGATAATTTAATGTTATAATACTAGCATAGTGCTTATGAAAAACCAATATATTGTTTTAAAAATATACTCATCTTCATGGACATTTCTCTTTCTAAATGCAAAAAAAATTAAAAACTCACAATTCGAATTTAAGTAGGATGTACATATAATTAAGCAAAGAGCAGGAATACAAATAGAATTTTGACTTAAGGCAAACTATGAAGTGTAATAATTATAGAAAATTGAAAAGACCTCCAGATGCATAATAATTTTCCTCATTGCCTGATTCAGAATTTAAAAAAGGACAGGTTAGAATGTGGCTTTTACTGTCAATAGAATATATATATTTTTTGCTTTTTAATATCAAAGTATAACTCAATTGAATGTGTTGTCTTAATTATTTTCCTATACAAGATAATTAAAAATTTTAAAACATCTATAGAGGTCACAAGCTCAAAAACTTATAAATTGAGAAAATAAAACTTGAAGCAGGTCACTTTCTTCACATCTTTTATTTTGTTACTTTTGAGAGAGATATGTGTATAGTAGAATGTTTCTATATCACAAGGAAAACAACAGGATAATGTGATGTAATGCAATTTACCTTCAGCCTTGGTTATTAGAGCTACAATAAGGTCTGGTAGGGATTGTGGAAAATTAGAACATCCATCACCTTGTGTAAATTGGTCAGACTCTAATTGGCTCCTATTGTTGATGCTTGAGTCTACTGTTGCCAGACTGTCTGACATTTTAAGATAATCTGGAAAACCATATTTTATATGAATTCTTCCAATTTTTAAATATTGGTTCAAAACAGTTATGAGCCAAACAAAATAAATCCCCAGGTTAAATCTATCCTTTAGACGACCAACAGGCAACTTATGAAACATTGTCTTTGGTTTCAAATAGGCTGTCAGCTGTTTTTCAGACTAGAGAAGAAAGTTTTGAAGTGGCATCAATCAAAATCTTACTTGTGATTCAGCTGTCAAAGCTAGTCATTTATCTGCTTAATCTTAGATGTTGGTCAAAGAGTACAAACTTACGGTTGGAAAATGAGTAAGTTCTGGGGATCTAATGCAGAACATGTGATTATAATTTACAGACTTCAAAGTTGCTAAAAAAACTTTGATCTTAAGATCTTGAAGATCTTAAAGGTTCTCACCACAAGAAAGAAATGATAGTTATGGGACATGATGAAGGTGTGAGCTAACGCTATGGCGATAATCACATTGCAATATATAAATGTATCTAATGAACATGTGTTACACCTTACACTTAAACAATATGTCAATTATATCTCAATTAAAAAGAACTTAGCTACTCTGCTATGATAGACAAGTCATCTTTAATCTCCATTCTACACAGAGCAGCCACTGTAATCGTGGCTAGGCATAAGGCAAGTATTGTCAATCTTCTGCCCCAAACCACTGAATTTCCATTTACAGAAAATCCAAAAATCTTCTAAGCTCCCACTTGACTTGCCCTCATTAACTTCCCAATCATGATCAGGCCTTCTATGGCTCTCACCTCCCTTCCCTCTCCTTTACCCCCAACTCACTGGCCTCCATCAAGTTTCTGCAATATTCCAGAAAGGCTCTTCCTTGAGGGCACTTGCTAATTTCTCTGCCTGGATTTCTCTTTCCACTTAGACCCACATGGCCATTTCTCTCAGGTTTTCATTCAAAAGTCACTCTCTTAATACGACCTTCCTGGCCCCCCATCTAAAATTTTAAGCCCCCATCCTTGGTTCCTCATAGCATACTTACCTATTTTATTTATCTTTTTTTGTTTTTCTACAGTCTAGCATAGAGATCTACACCATGGGTTTGTGATGTTTATCTCCACTCTGGCCTGCTTTAACAGCATTTAGTTACGTGTTTGCAAAAACCCCACAAATTTTATTTGAGTGGACCATTTTCCTATACCCTTAATAAAATTCTGTATGCTCTGAATTTTCAAAGAACGTTTCAGTGGATAGTATGGGATCAATTCAATGTTTTCTGATGACTTATTTTAGTAAAGTGATAAAGATAAGTGAGCCAAGGATAATTAATAATTAAAAATACGATGTCTCCTGAAAATATTTAGTCTCCAGCAAGTCTTGATTATTGATTAAAATATGTGATGAGTTTCTCAAGTATTTAACTTAATGAAAACATGTAGGTTAAAAGTGGAGGTAAGCTGTACAGGGAATATTTCCCTATTACGTAGCCATAAATACATTTTCTGCAAGTATGTTTAAATATTACCTGTGGAGCCGCTACTGTGAAACGGATATGTCAGATTGTCATTCCTCTCTTTCGGAATCCTTTAATGCCTCTTTATATCACTCAGAATAAAACTAAAAGTTATTACAATGGGCCACTCGGTCTCCTCCTTCAGACCTTTACTCAAATGGCACTTTTTGGCATTGCATTCCTGACAAAACAATTTAAAATTGCAGTAGCTCCAGCCTCTGCTTCCCTATTCCTATTTTGTTGTTGTTGTTGTTGTTGTTTTTTTGAGGAAGATTAGCCCTGAGCTAACATCTGCCAATCCTCCTCTTTTTGCTGAGGAAGACTGGCCCTGAGCTAATATCCATGCCCATCTTCCTCTACATTATATGTGGAACACCTGCCACAGCATGGCTTGCCAAGCTGTGCCATGTCCGCACCCGGAATCCGAATTGGCAAACCCCGGGCCGCCAAAGTGGAACATGTGCACTTAACCGCTGCGCCACTGGGCCAGACCCTCTTCTTTGTTTGACTTTGCTATATATTTACTTATTTCTTGTTTCTTTTCTCCACGACATATGTAAGCTCTACAAGGTCAGAGGTTTTCATCTGAATTTTTCACTAACGTATCCTCTCTGTCTATAATATTTCTAAATCAATCTATTTATTCATGTGTAAATTACTATAACCCATACACATAAAAAATATAAATGCACAACATCGTCATTCAAACTAAGTAATTATATGGACTAAGTAGAAGTATAAAACAAGAATTAGTTATTTTTTCTAACAAGTGTGTGTGAATAATTGTGTTTTTTCCTAATTTACAACTATAAGCATTTAAAATAAATTAAAATTATTTTGAAGTTTAAAAATAAACTTCAACTAATTCTTAACAAATATGACTCTGAAATATTTGTAGAAGTGATTGCACAAAATCCATTTAAAAAACAGTTAAACCTTTGACAGATACAGGAGCTTCTGAATCATTAGAAAAACTTCTAAAAATAAATAGGGGTATTTGGTATTGACATAAAAATGAAATTCAGTTACCAACAATAATTTCTGAATTATCTAGGAATTTTACATTACAAGCTTGCAACCAAAAATCATTCACAAATTCAACTGTGCATCATATCAATCAGGATAAGTCAGATGGTGGTGTGGTTTCAAACAAACAAAATTCACAGCTGCTAAATACATTAACAGTTTACTTTTGTTGATGCTACATAGCTAGTGTGGGTCTGGAGGGACAAAGGGTCACTTCTCATTGTCGTCCCTCATGGTTGTAGAGCGAAAGAGGGTCCATTTCAATATATGTTTTCAACACTAGACAGAAGGAAGGGAAAGCGACAAGGTATAATTAATTTTCGAAGTTCCTGTGCATGATTGAGACTCATTTCACTAACCATGGCAAATGACAGAGACATGACTAACTTCAAAGAGGGTAAAGAAATGCAATAATATCCTATGCTTTAAAGGAAGAAGACAAGAAGTGGGATGGCCAAAATATGTGAATATATATGAACAGCACTATGAAGGATATTTAAAATATGATGTGAAATTTTGCTGTAGACAATGCCAAAGAATACAGAGTTGTGGATAATATCTTAAAGAAAATGCTTCAACTTTTGACAGATTATTGTTAAATCCCATTGATAAATGCCACTAGAAACACCTTGGTAGATAAGAAGAATAACGACAAAATTTAGTGAGCTTGCTGCAGCAAGGGAGAGCACATCTCAGAGCAAGGATGGGCATCACCTGAGAGAGAGTTGGAGGGGCTTGTAGGTTTCTAACAGGATTTGTGCTTGTGCTGGAAATTACCAGAAGAGTTTAAGGCAGTGGGGGCTACTCCTTGATTGCACACTGTAAAGAAATGGGAGGAATCCTGCAACTGGGTGCCTTGGTAATTTTTATCTAGAATGTGGGAGGACTGAAGTGGGACTAGAGTTGTCATTGCTGGAGGAGCAACAGTCATCTCTGTGAGCAGGGTGGCTGTGGAGTGGCCTGGCCTGGCCTGTCACAAGCTCACAGAACGGTCTTGCTAGAACACTTGTATTCTGAAAACAAGATTAATGTGAGGTTGGAAACGTCATACCTTGTTTGCCAGCAGACCCATTCCTGTTTTTCACAGATTTAGTAGTTTAGAATTTATTTCTAATAAAACTCAGTCATCATTACAGCCAAAAAATAAAGTTTATCTTAACAGGATGCTAATAGGTGGCAGTGGGAACATGTAGTCTTAGACTCAGTTTCTTTACTGTCTTCAGTTCCTTTCTTAGGCTACTGATAAATAATGAAAAGAAAATATAGATTTGGAATGGACAAGGGGAAGCTGGTAAAAATGCACTGACCTAAGAAATGAGGACAGTTATGGTCTTGATACAAAGGAATTTTATAAATTTAGCAAGTATATTAACTCTCTCTCTTTAGCTTCTCTGTTGCAATACTCTAACATCCGTAATTAATTCTATGATATGTACTGAGAATTCAATGAGTGTTACACCTTTAAAAAACACAGAGAGTAAAAGTGTCCTCAAAATGCAAGATATTATTGGTCTTACACACCTGCCCTACAGATTCAGTGATTCAGCTGAACAATTCACTGATATTTAAGCTGAAAAGTTAGCATTGCCAAAGATTATGTATTTATCAATTCCAGGTCATTTCTCTGAAATAATATCAACAACAAAAATCCCCATGTCAGAAGTGTGTTCTTTTGTGACAGCAATGTATCACAAAAAAATTTTTTTTTGAATTCTTACTAGGTGCAAGCTACTTTATCTAGACCCATTTGAGTAGCTTAAAAATAAACACACACATACACAGCACACACACACATCTACATAGCTGTGCACTGTCATAATGCCATTATGGAGAATGATCAAAAGTTATTTATGAAGACAATTATACAATAAGACTAAGAAATATATTACTAACAGAAATGTTTATAAAATTTAGCATGGATTTAGGCAGCCTGGGTTTGCAGGTTCAGATCCAGGGCATGGATCTACTCCACTCATCAGCCATGCTGTGGAGGCATCCCACATACAAAATAGAGGATCATTCATACAAATGTTAGCTCAGGATTAATCTTCCGCAAGCGAAATGTAGGAAGATTGGCAATGAATGTTAGCTCAGGGCAAATCTTCCTCACAAAAGGGAAAAAAAAAATTAGCATGGGCTAAGTATAGACATTATTAACTATACAAACTATATAGTGTTTCCATATGAATTAAAAAAGAGAGATGCTTACCTCATTTATCAAATAAAATAGGCTAAACTAACATCCTTTTAAAAGTTATTTGAAGTTAAAAAGTGCCTTCATAAATAACAACCTGAAAAGGTGGGAGAGTGGTGTAGTATAGAGAAGAGTATTTATAAGGAGAGGTTTAAGGCGGGCTGGTACATACACATAGAGTCTAGTTTCCCTTCTAGGGACTAAAGCCCCAAAGGACAGCAAAGTAAAAGAACCCAACATTTGGGAGTAACAATGATGGCACCAGGAGGGCAATTTCAGAAGGACTTGTTTTAGTCAGAATTAGATAGTGAGTAGTGCTAGAGACAAAACATATAGCAGCATGTGGTAGGCTAAAAAATGGCCCCCAAAGAGATCAGGTTCTAATCCCTAGAAACTCGAATTGTTAGATTATAAATTAAAAAGTGCTTTGCAGGTGTAATTGATTAAGAATCTTGAGACAGGGAGATCATCCTGGATTATAAGGGTGGACCTTAAATCCATTTACATGTATCTTTTTTTTGGGGGGGGAGGAAGATTAGCCCTGAACTAACTACTGCCAATCCTCCTCTTTTTGCTGAGGAAGACTGGCCCTGAGCTAACATCCATGCCCATCTTCCTCTACTTTATATGTGGGATGCCTACCACAGCATGGCCTGCCAAGCGGTGCGATGTCCGCACCTGGGATCTGAACTGGTGAACCATGGACCACTGAGAAGTAGAATGTGTGAACTTAACCACTGTGCCACCGGCTGGCCCCCATATACATGTATCTTATAGGAGAGAGTTAGAGGGAAATTTCACACACAAGAAAAGGAATGCCAGCAGCCACCAGAAGCTAGAAGAGGCAAGAAGCATAGTCTCCCCTAAACTTCCAGAGGGCGCCCTGCTGTCACCTTGATCTTAGCCCAGTGACTGATTTCAGACTACAGGCCTCCAGAATTGTGAAAGAATAAATTTCTGTTGTTGTAACCTCTCAGTTTTTTTAATTTGTAACACCAGCCATGGGAAACTAATACAGGTATCATACACAAAATAGGTTTTAACGTTGCATAGATTCTCTGATTATTTCAATAGATTATAAAAGTTCTTAGAAATTTATTCTTTTGACCTTGACATTTCCAATATATGCTCAGAGCCTCAGAATAACATTGTCAGAGCAGGCAAAGATAAGCCAGTGTGAATCTTTTACATAGATGAGGTTTCTGACAGATAGGGTTTATCTTTTGTAAATTAGGAATAAGTTAATTATATTACTTCTGGAAAAATTACAGTAATTATTAATAGAAAACTCCATTAATTAATTGAGAATTAATTTTGAGAAAAGTTTTCTTTTTCCCAAAAGGAATGAATCTGAGTGATAGCAATCCTCACATCTGTTAAACATTGGTCTAACTTCTGGAAAGCAGGCAGTATAAATATAACATTCCATCCTTGAAGACAACATAATTTGCCAAAAAGAGGTTAAAAAAACACAAAACTTTACCCATGCTAAAATGCTAGGAAATGGCACAACCTCATACTACAAACTTAGAATAATATCTGCCAGATAAACTACTGTTTAATCCCAATTAAAAGAGGATGCCTGACAACTGAGATGACAAGGCTGCCATTTAATCATATGAGTAACTTGAGGAAGAAGTAGGTTTTGAGCATAATGAAAAAAATCTATTTTTTGCAGTAATTTCACAAGGATAGTTAGACCTTAAAATTAACAAGTAAAGTGGGAAATTTAATATACAACTGAGCAGTTCAATCGAAATACAACTTTAGGACACATTGGCATGTGGTTATGGTTTATCCTAGGACCAGAAAGAGCATACAAAGAGAGAGAAAAGGAGGTCTCATGAGAAGACCATGCATTATGCCAACATTTACTGTTAAGAATTACAGTTGAAGAATTGACCTTATACAAACAAAAGAAGACAAAGAAAGGGGCACATGCAAAAAGATGCAGTAAACAAAAAGAAAATAGAGATATTACGCAAAAATAAATAAGTGAAGAAAAATTGGGAAAAAACGATTAGCACAGATTTACATTCACACTCTAAGTGATCAAAAAAACCACACAGGAACTCTATTTTTTTTAAACAAAGATAAGACAGTAGAGTGTGATGAAAACTGAGCTAAGAAAAATAAGGGAATAAATAAGGAAAAATAACATAATTGGATACTATAAAGCAGAAATGAAGCAAAAAGAGAAGAGTTAATAGTGTAGAAAGACAAATCAGCTCCACGGAGGCCAGGCTCAAGAAAATCATGCATAATGTGAAAGAAAAGGGCAAAGAAAGCCAGCCACTTTATAGAAAGAACATAATAAGTACAGAGGACAAAGAGCTCTGAAATCGTAATGCTCTATTTTTCCTGAAAAGAACAAAGGTAATGAAACAGGAAACATTCAAACAGAAAAATAGAGGAAAATTTCCATGAAGTAAAGGCAAGCTTGAATCTTTAACAAAAAATATTTGCATTTCTTTCAGGACAAAGCAAACAAATTTGACAATGGCAACTTGAATTTTTGATGCCAATTCTCCATCCCTCCTTGTGTTCACAGTCTTTTTCATGTGACTTTTTAGTTCTTGTCACTGGAGGTGAAATTTACTTCTCTGCCCCACTGATGAGGGAGTTGCCCATGAGACTTGCTTTGACCACAGATATGTGTGAGAAAAAGGCAGCATACAAACTCTAAAGCCTAACTTTAAGAGATATCACGTGTTGCCTCTTGCATCTCTTGAGCTTCTTCCGTGCCCACGAGAAGATCTCCTATGTCCTGGTGTCCAGGCCTCTCACTGGCATCTTCCAATCCCCAGCTCACTCAATGAGAGAGAGAAGATAACAAATATGGGGGCAGACATGGGTCCACACTGCAACTTGGAGCCAATTCCTGGTGATCCCAGCCTGTATCAACCAGCTCATTCACTAACCCACTAGTAGGTGATCACATGTCAATAACTGTTTTAATAATCCAATGTTACTGCAATAATAATAATAATAATTGTTTTAAATCAATGACTTTTTAGGGATCACTTACATGGCATTTTTGTAGCAATAGATGATGTATGCATTTACAGACAAGAAAATATTCCATTGACTCAATTAAATTCAACTTTAAAGAAATATAGTTATGTATCACATAACAACGTTTTGGTCAATGAGGGACAAAACATACGATGGTGGTCCCATAAGATTATAATGTTGCAGCCCTTGTTATGCCATAGAGTAATGGGCATAGAGCCCATTGCTCACATGTTTGTGGTGATGCTGGTATAAAAAATCCTATTATGCTGCCAGTCATATAAAAGTATAGCACATACAATTATGTTCAGTACACAATACTTGATAATAAATGACTACTCTACTTGCTTATGTATTTACTATATTTTTTATTATTATTTTAGAGTCTACTCTTTCTTATAAAATAACTTACTGTAAACGACTATGCTGTGTTACACCGCCAGCAGCCTCATACATCTTGTGTTTACTGTGTCTATTAATTGCATTGTTTTCTCTTGTACTTGATTTGATCCTATGTTGTTTTGTTCATCGTGGCCCATAAACATACAAAATCCATTGCTAATGTTGCCAGTAAGAAGTCATATCGAGTCATTGCTCTGGAAACAAAATTAAAAGTGATTAAGGACTGTGAAGGTGGAAAATCAGGAATGGTTATTGCTTTCCAATCAGGCATGTCCCATTCCACCATAGCTATCAACTTGAAGAATAAGAAAAAAGTAACAGAAGATGTAAAAGGATCTACTTTGTTGAAGGCAACGAGACTAACAAAAATTTAAGAAGAGCTTATGTCAGACATGGCGACACTTCTAAAAACCTGGATAGAAGGCCAGACATGAAACCTAGCTCTCTCAGCACCATGATGATCATGGCCAGAGCAAAGTTTGTTTGCAGTGTTGAAAGAAAAGCCTGGACCCAACTACCGTGTTGAATTTACTGCTAGCTCTAGTTTGTTTAAGGGATTCAAGAACCACTCTTCATTATATCATGTGAAAGTGAGTGGTGAGTCTGCAAGTGCTGATGTGAAGGCAGATGAAGAATTTTTGGAAACTCTAGATAAGCTGACTGTGGAAGAAAATTACTTGCCAGAGCAAATACTCAATGTGGGTGAAACTCCCTATTCTGGAAACGTAGGCCTGAAAGGACTTTCATCCATAAGGAGGCCAAATCAATGCTAGGTTTGAAAGGTTTAAGGACAGGATAACAGTCTTGCTTGGGGGCAATGATACAGGCTACAAATTGAAACCCTTTTTGATCTGGCACAGTGAAAACTCTAGGGACCTCAAGCGTATCAATACGCTTACACTGCCAGTGTACTGTAGGAGCAATAAAAAGTCATGGATGATCCAGCTCCTCTTCCAAGGTGCCCTTCTGAATTGCTATACCAGTGAAATGGAGAAATACTGTTTGTAGGATAAGGTACATTTCAAGATTTTGCTGATTGTTGATAATGCTCCCAGACATCCTCCTTTTATTGGTGAGCTTCATCCCAATGCCAAAGCGGTGTTTCTCCCTCCAAACACCACCTCTTTAATCCAACCAATGGATCAAGGAATTATAGCAGCTTTTAAGGCCCACTACCAGAGGGGGACCTTTGCCGAGGCTATTTTTCAACTGAGGAAGACATTGATACAAATCTGGAGGATTACAATATCAATGACTACATCAAGAATCTGGTTTGGGCTTGGGGTGAAGTCAAGGAGGATATGAATGACATCTAGAGGAAAACACTCAAGAGGTTGGTCCATGACCTCAAAAGATTTGCCAAGGGTGAGGACATTGCAAAAATCAACAAGGCTGTGGTAGATGGCAAACAACTTCAACCTAGGTATGGATGAGGATGACAATGAGGAGCAAGTAGAGGTGGTTCCTGAGGAACTGACTAATGAAGAGTTGTTGGAACTAGAACAGAAATGCATAGCTGAAGAAGAGGCAAGAGAACAGGAAACTACAGGAGAAGAAGAAGAACTCCTGAGAAAATTCACAGTGAATGGTTTAGCAAACGCTTTTGTAGACCTCAACAAGGTCTTTAAAAAGCTTTAAAGCATGGGGCTGGCCCCGTGGCCGAGTGGTTAAGTTCGCGCGCTCCGATGCAGGCGGCCCAGTGTTTCGTTAGTTCGAATCCTGGGCGCGGACATGGCACTGCTCATCAGACCACGCTGAGGCAGCGTCCCACATGCCACAACTAGAAGAACCCACAACGAAGAACAACAAAGAATACACAACTATGTACCGGGGGGGGGGGGGCTTTGGGGAGAAAAAGGAAAAAATAAAATCTTAAAAAAAAAAAAAAAAAAGCTTTAAAGCATGGACCCCAATACTGGGGGGTTTTCATTAACAGAGAGGAATGTTCATGGTGAATTATTTGCTTACAAGCAAATCTAGAATGAAAAAAAGAAGCAAACCAAGCAAACCACCACAGACATATTTCTGAAAAGAGTGACACCTCCTCAAGAAGAGACTCAGGCAGGTCCTTCAGGAGGTATTCTAGAAGGCATTGTTATCATAGGAGATGACAGCTCCATGTGTGTTACTGCCCCAAAGACCTTCCGGTGGGACAAGACGTGGAGATGGAAGACACTAATATTGATGATCTTGACTCTGTAGCCATAGGCTAATGTATGTGTTTGTGTCTTAGTCTTTAACAAAACAGTTTAAAAAGAAAAACAAAAGCAATTAAAAATAGAAAAAAGCTTATAGAGTAAGGATATGAAGAAAGAAAATATTTTTGTATAGCTGTACAATGTGTTTGTGTTTTAAGTGTAATTACAAAAGAGGCAAAAAGTTAAAAAAATTAAAAGTTTTATAAAGTAAAACAGTGGCAGAAGCTAATCTTAATTTACTATTGAAGAAAGAAAAATTATTTTTAATAAATTGAGTGTAGCCTAACTGCACAGTGTTTATAGTCTTCAGTAATGTACAGGAATGTCCTAGCCTTCACACTCACTCACCACTCACTCACTGACTCGCCCAGAGCAACTTCCAGTCTTGTGACCTCCATTCTTGGTAAGTGTCCTATAAAGGTCTACCATTTTTTTATCTTTTATACCGTATTTTTACCATCCTTTTCTACATTTAGATACACAAATACTTACCATTGCATTACAGTTGCTTACAATGTTCACTATAGTAGCATGCTATGCGCGTTTGTAGCCTAGGAGCAATATGGTATATCACACAGCCAAAGTGTGTAGTAGGCTATACCATCTAAGTATCTGCAAGTACACTCTATGATGTTCGTACAACAAAGAAACTGCCCAATGACACATTTCTCAGGATATATCCCCATCTTTAAGAGATGACAACTGTAATATACTTTAGAAAAATATATGGAGGCACATGCATGCAGCAGATGAAAAAAATAAATATTTTTTAGATGCCAGCCCCGTGGCCTAGTGGTTGGTTTCACATGCTCTGCTTTGGCATCCCAGAGTTTCGCTGGTTCAGATCCTGGGCACAGACACGTCACTGCTCATCCAGCCATGCTGAGGTGGCGTCCCACATAGCACAACCAGAAGGACCTACAACTGGAATATACAACTATGTACTGGGGGGCTTTAGGGAGAGAAAGAAGGGGGGAAAAAAAGAAGATTGGCAACAGATGTTAGCTCAAGTGTCAATCTTTTAGAAAAAAAAATTTTTTAGGCCATGAATAAACCTGGAAAGATGTCATTTACCTTTAAAGAAAAAAATGACTAAGCAAACTGATCTCAGACTTCTCAGTAACACTGGGCCACTCCAAAGTCTATTTAAAAGAAAACAGCCAGAGGAATTTTTAAAAGCTGAAATCAGATCACTTAGCCCTCCTTGTTTGGAACACTGCAGCGACTTATGTCACATTTCCATTAAAATCCAAACTACTTTACCTAAATGACCTGGCCCAAAGCTACATCTCCAACCTCTTATGCAACCCCCTCCATCACTTAATTTTCTCTGCCCGTACTGGCGTCCATGCCGTTCCTAGCAAAGCCAAGGATTTTTAAAGGCTCAGAGTCTTTGCATTTGCTGTTTCCTCTGTTTAGGCGCTCTTCATTCTCATTTTAGATTGCATGTTCCTAGATGCCTGTCCTAACCATGCCTCCAAAAAACAGCCTTCATTTCCCTACATAGAGCACTGAACAGTCATTTGTATATTTTTTATCCATTATTTGTTTACTTATTATTGCACTCCTAATGCAATGGAAGCTCTAGTAGGGTCGAGGTTTGGGCTGCTTGTACAGTGCTATATACTCAGAATCTGAAAATGTATTTGAAAGAAAATAGTCAATAGATTATTAGCAAATATTTTAATACTTTAATAAACAAGTGATAGAAGTCAAACAAACATCTAAATAGTTTTAATGAAAATAAAGTTTTTAACAAACCTCTCTGTGGAAGCCTATAATCTCTATAATTTCCAAATAAAATCTACTTCATATCCTCCCTAGATTACTGACCAAAAAAACAAAAATAAAAGCTACAAAAATCAGAATATAACAGTATCAAAGTACTGGGGGGAGCATTGAATCTAGTTATAGACACAGAATTGTGTTAATTTAAGTGTGATAATTATGGATATGAAGTTATGTTATAACTTGTGAAAAATCCACTGTCCAGTGAGAAATTTATGACAATTCATCTACAAAAGGTCTGAGGCAAAAATCTCAGACATGGGTAAAGTGATTTGAGAAGGGTAGTAGGAGAAGGCCCAAGTAATTTATTACTTTAGTTTTTATAAAGAGGGTCAGTACTCTTTGCTTGGTTTCAGTGGTGGATAAATCAAGAAATATAGATTAAGGATTGATATAAACATATAAAGAAACTTCTGCTAGTAGAATGAAAAGCATTCTATAATTTCCAGATTATCGGAAGGAAAGAGAAGTAAAACAATAATACAGATCATAAAGCACATGGTAGGAAACAAAGCAATTGCTAGAAAACATTAAAAAACAGAAAATCAAATAAGATGACAGAAGTAAAACCAAAATTGTATGTCAAATCAATATATATAAACATAGTAACCTCATATTCAGGCTTATAAAGTGAAATGCAACTATCTAGGGTTGTAAAATTCAGCTGTATGTTGTTTACAAAGAGACACCTAAAACCAAATGATTTAAACTGCTGGAATGGAAAAGAATGGGAGAGATACAGAAAAATTGCAAATAAAAAGAAAGCAGTTGCCACAATGCTATTGTCAGAAAGTAAATTAAATTCAAAGTAAAAATAAATAGTAGCAAAATATATAAAACAAGAAAATGCAGAAATATAAGAAGGGCAAAAAAATGTGTTTGCCTCCTCTGATAGTTTAAGCAGACAAAAAGTTCTAAATAGACACATTTCAATCTAAATCAAGAACACAGCAGAGATGAAGAAAACCTCTAAAAAATTTAAGTTAAATTTAAATCTAAAGCCGTTCTCTCTAATTCCTTTTTCTGTTGAGTCCCACGTAGGTTCCTTCTCAAAGCTTATGTCGTTTCTGCAGCTCCAGGCTGTGCTGTTTTGTTTGATAATTGGTAAAAGTTCCTTCAGAGTCTCTGAAATTGTACAGATTCAACATCAAGTCTGTAACGCATCTAATTATATTTTTAAAGTGCCAAGTTTAAGTGTACAATTTAGTGCATTTTTCAAATGTGTACAGTCATGTAACCGCTACCAAAATCATGACATATAACGTTTTCATCACAAAATCTCCCTTGTAGCACATTTCAGTCAATCCCCAGAACCTGGCAACCACTTAATTGCTTTTCATCATTACAGTTTGATTTTCTAGAATTTTGTATGAATGGAATGATAACATATGTAGACTTTATGTCTGTCTTCACCTTTTAAGATGCCTCCTTGTTGTTCCTCATTTTCAGCAGTATAGAGCCCCAAAACGTAAACAACCCAAATGTCCTCCAATTGGTCAATAGATAAACAAATTGTCATACATCTGCACAATGGAATCATTCATCTTTTAAAGAAACCAAAATATTAAGAAACAAGATCGTCAGAGTATGAGCCACATAACCACCAAATTTGGGAAAAAAATCCATCCTAATCCTACACGTTGTTCCAGGACCCAGTAGGTAGTATTACCAAAGTCCGAGACAGAGCTTTATTCCCATTTTATTTGTGAAGGAGTGGGTACAGAAATATGTCTTTGGTTTTGGCCAAAGACCAGGACCACCAGGCAGTCTGGGACACCAGGTGGTCTGTGCCAGTTGTCTGGAATCCATGATGAATTCATTAACATTCAATTAGGAAAAGTCCCAACGAGAACTCCATTTTGTCACAACACATTTACCACATTTAGAAGCCAACCATTCTGAGAAGTCTACCTCCTAGGCAAGGGCCCCACATTTGTATCAGCTGGAGAATCATACTCAGCAGATTTCTGAACTGAAACCTGCGCCACGGCAGGCAGAAACTGGGGCAGGGGTGGACTGGTACGAACCAAACTTCACTTATGTGCTCCTCAAAATACTGTTTTCCTCTATTTCCAATTCTATAAACTGTTCAGGAATGATCCCCCTTGGGCACAGGGAGTTTCTGCATATCCACTCACTATAATTCTCTTATCTTAAAACACACTCTAATATTTTTGTAGTTTTCATTCTCGAGCTTGTGGACAAGTCTCCATGTCCCTCCACAGAATCCTCTATGGCCCCAAATGCAGAATGGAATTTGATTCAGTGTATTTAGTCATGTCTACATAAGCCTAGCTCTAACAATTTAAAGCTGGAAATTCCCCTGTGCTGTATAGAACAAGCAAACTCAAATGCCTTGCTTCTTAACTATAGTAGAAATTGTTCTGCACACAAATGCTTTAAAAGACTGGAAATATTCATTTCCTTACAATCAAATCTTTGCTTCAGCCAAACATTCCTAGGAAATCCTGCACCTGTATTGGAAACTGGAAACAGCGGGCAAACGGACAGCGCCTGAGCCTGCGTAAGTAGTCTTGGGATTGTGAATGCTATTTTGGCCACCTACAGAGCCAGCATTGAGAGGTCACCCACGACCTCTGCTGTTTTTATAATTAAATTCTCCTTTTATTTGTGCCCACTTACTAAGGCTCCTGCAACACTATGGCATATTTGACATGCTCTTTCACCCCCAATAGATGCCACTTATCCCTTTTTTCTTTTGCATTTGCTTATATAAACCCATTCACCTTTATGCATTTGCCTTCACTTTGTTGGGGAAACTTACACCTTCCCCAAGGTTCAAGTACCTTTGCCTACTTCTCGCTTTTATAAACATAGCAGTCAACGGGGGACAAAACCTCCATAAAGAGGAGTCACCATAAAATTCAAAACACCACATAGCCCAAGTCTTAAAATTTATAGTCCAGATGCCACTAGAAATCATTAAAGTCAAAACTCTACTCAAATCTTAAAGTGTAAGGCCAAAAGCCCCAGGGCCAGGCTCCACGAAAATCCTCTTCTGTATATTTTGTGTTCTCTTATTCCACAATGTCTCCAGTCTTGCAAAAGATACTGGTGTCTCCAAGAGGGCACTCCATAAATAGTTGTACCTTCCTTGGTGAGGTTCTAAAAAAAAATTTAAAAATTAAAAAGGAGTAGCTGATTAAGTGGAGGCTAAAATATGACCATTATTTCTGATAGCAACTGGATTGGTGAATAGAGTTAGTATGGAATTCAAATGGACCTCTTAACTGAACTCAAGGATTAAGGAATTAGACCGAGTTACTACCAGTATCAGAGCAAGGAGGTGGTCTCCATGTAGGCGGTTCTCACCAAGTCACACGTAGCACCAAGTAGCATGAAGAAGCAGAGGACAACCCATGATTCCTACTGGCACACAGATCATAAGAGAAAGGGGACAGCCTGGGCTATGCATGCCCAATGTATTCTTCCCAAATTTCTAATGAGCTAAATCACTCTAGTTCCTCTAAGGAGAATTGATTACTGGGAAAGGAAATGGCAAGAGTCTTACAGCTATTAGGGATTCATGACTGTAGAAAAAATTATCATGATTGGAGATAACTTCTTCCAACGGATTTAAACAAATTCATCTCCCAATAACTTATTCTCTTGAAAATATAGATTTGTGGTTTCTTAGTTGTATTATTAAAAGTTCTGGGAAAATTCAAATATCAAAATTCTATATATTTTTGTTTTAAGGTTATCAAATTAGGCTGTATTTGCATAATTATAACAATATTTAAAATAAATTTTAAAAAGTATAAAGAGCTCCTTTCCTTCTTGAATGTAGAAAGCTGTAAAGAAAAAATTCTTTTTCTATAAATGAGAAAAGGCTGGCATGACTGTAAAATTTAAAGAGTGACAGACCCACCCCCCCACAAGGAAAGAAGGGATGCCAGGGACTGGCTCATGTGTGGCAGAACAAGGGAGGAAGATAAGACTGACATTAAGTTAATAAGAATAAATGAGATAGTATTTTAAAGAATTGTGAAAAGGATCGGTGCAGTCTAGAATGACAGTAGAGAATCCATAAGAGCCCCAGAAAGAAGTGCAACTCATACTCAGTTGCAGGTTCTTTTTCGCAGATCTCCATTAGGTGTTTACAAGAAAGAATAGAGGTAATGGATGAGTCCAAAGACAACCTGTGTCCTTCAGCATCTGTAGGAAGGGATTTACTGCTGCTGTTGAAAAGATTCAAACTCTACCCTCTGCCTGGTCTGATCTCTCACGCTGAAAAAAAGCCTTAGCTAGGTAAAGGAGCAGCAAACTCTGCTGTTGCTGGGATACAAGTAAAGTCTGAGTGGAGGAAGGATGAAAAGAAAACATGTTATAAACTTGGATGAGTGGCAAGAAACATTCCTGAGCTCAGGATCCTATATAAATGCTATTAGAGGTCGCCTATGTCTAAGGGAACAAACTCTCCCACATAAGACCCACTAGAGATATAAAATTTGACTCAGGGGTAAGAGAAGAAACTCTGAGAAGACGCTACCCGTGATGCCAGGCTACTCCCTCAAAACTATCCTGGTACGTACCCACTAACAAAAAGCAAGAGCTTAGCACTGAGGGAGGGGCAGGATAATACAGAAGACACCTTCTGTGATGTAAATGTATAGGAGCAGCTGAATATCAACAGTAATATATGTTGACAACATATACTTCTGAGATGATGCACAAAAAGGGCATGTCACTTTTGTGATATTCTTGCCCAAAATTTATTATCTCAGATTAATCATGAGAAACATCAGACAAAATCAAATTTAGGGGCATTCTGTAAAATAAAATGATCTTTCAAACACGTCAATGTCATAAAAAAACAAAGAAAGATTGAGAAACTGTCATAGATTAGAAGTGACCAAGAAGACATGATAACTAAATGTTATGTGGGATTATGGATTAGATCCAGGAATGGAAAAAGAGGCATTAGTGGAAAAACTGGGTAAATCCAAATACAATGAGCATTCTAGTTAGTAGTAGTTTACCAATGTTAATTCCTTAGTTTGGATAATCATGCTATGGTTACTTAAAATGTTAACCTTAGGGGAAGATGGGTGAAGATTATATAGGAACTCTCTTGTAACTCTTCCATAAATCTAACACTCTTTCAAAATAAAAATTTTTTAAAAACAAATTACCAGTATTAAAATGAAATTTGGCGTATCACTAAAGATTCTGCAATGTTAAAAGGAAACTAAGGGAAGATTAAAAATAAATTTATGCCAATATGTTTGACAATGCTTATGAAATGTATAAATTCCTTGAATTAGAGAAAGTATCAACACTAATTCAAGAAGACAACCTAAATTCTCTAGTTGTTAATTGATTTTATATTTTAAAACTTTGCAACAAAGAAAGCTCTAGGCCTAGATAACCTCACTGATTAATTCTACGTAATATTTAAGGATGAAATAATACCAATTTTACATCATCTCTTCTGGAATGCATCCCTCCTGATTTTTTTGAGGCAAGAAAAATCCTGATTTTAAACCGAACAAAATAATTACAATAAAATCATGGAACATATCCTTCATGAACATAAGTGCAAAAATCTTCAATAAAATATTAGTAAATCAAATTCATACATCAGTCTTGATCTATATCCTGCACAAGGCTGCACGGAGGATATTCAGGGTGCCAAACAACAAAGCAGATAATACATGACGATGAACTTGAGTTTATCCTGGAAATTTAAGTTTTTTCAAAATCTGAAAATCAATCAAAGTAGCTCTATAACCACAGACTGAAGAAGAAAACAATATGATTATCTCTACTGAGGTTGAAAACACATTCGACAAAATTCAACATTAAGTTATGATTAAAAATAAATTATAAGTAAAGTAAGAATTAATGTGAACTTTCTCAATCTGATAAACAGCATCCTTGAAAAACCTACAACTAACATGACCCTCTATGGTGAAACACTAAATATGTTCCCTTTAATATAGGAAGCAAGGTGATATATCAATTTTTATTAAATATTGTACTGAAAGTCCTAGCTAGTGCAACAAGGTAAGAAAAAATTAATAAAATGAATATAGAATGAAAAGTGAGAGGAAAACTGTTTTTTATTCAGAGATAACATGATTTTCTATGTAAAACATCCTCAAGAATTTACAAAAAAGCTATTACACCTAATAAGTTAGATTACCAAGTTTACTAGGGAACAATATTAAGAGTCAGAATACAATTACTTTTCTTTATTTCTTTATTCATTATTTCTTTATTAAAAATACAATAAAATTGCAAAAAAATAAGAAACACTAATCATCTATGTGCAATACCTTTTCACTGAAACTATAACACATTTATATGTTAAATTAAAGAGGATCTAAGTAAATGAGGCAATGTTTGTTGTTCATGAATCAGATTGCCCAATATTGTAAAGATATAAATTCTCCCCTAATTGAGCTATAGATTATAGATTATAGACCAATAGTGCTGGAACAATTAAATACCCACAGGTAAAAACATCAATCTTGAATTATATCTTCCACAAGGCTGTACTGAGGATATGCAGGGCAATGGAGAAAACACGCACACACATGCACACACACTTTTCTTTTTTGTCAGTGTCTCTTACTATATAAGCAACTTGAGGCCGCCCAAATTGGCCTGTCAGCAATATCCCGGCAGATCATTCTCAGACAATCCTGCAAAAGAAATACTGTGCCTGCCAGGGAGAGTGATGAACTCACTAAGTTGCCCTCTTGGAACCAAGGTTCATCAATTAGACCCAATATGATATGAAGCAAACCTCCTATTAATAAGTCCCAGAGGTCCTCAGTTGACCCAGTCAATGGACTGAAGTGTAGAGAGTACTCCAAAGGGGAGAAATACTGACTGGGGCTCATGTGGGTTGTCTCCAATATCCAAGGAGTACTTTGACCATTTGGAGAGAAGCCCCAAAAAGTGGAGGGGGGTGGTGCTGTGGGATAGGCCCCAAGTGTGGCAAGAGCCCCACCTGCCCAGGACTAAGAGCAATACTGCCTTGAACCATATAAAAAACTCAATTCAAAATGGATCATATATCTAACATAAAATCTAAGATTATAAAATTTCTGACTATCAGAGAAAATTTTTGCAATCTGGGTTAGTGAAGGATTTTTTTCAGGTAACACACATAAAAGCAAGAAACATAAATGGAAAAAATGTGATAAATTTGACCGTGTCAAAATCTAAAACTACTGTTATTTGAAAGACAGTTAAGAGAATTAAAGGTCCAGATACAGATTGGGAGAAAATATTTAGACAGCTATATATATATATATAGAACATGTAAGTGACAGATATACTGCATATATAAAGAATTATCAACATTCAATTATAAGAAACAACCCAATTTAAAAATGGGCAAAGATTTGAGTAGATACATCTCCAAAGATGACACCGACACGGCAAATAAGCACATGAAGAGATGCTCAGCATCATTACTTATTAGGGAAATGGAAGTTAAAACCACAACTGAGATAGTGCAATACACTTATTAACATGGTTTTAAAAAGAAAAACATAACTGAGTGTAGGGGAGTGAAAGGACTAGCTGGAGCTCTCATGTGTTGCTGGTGAAAAGTTAAAATGATAAAGCTACCTTGCAAAAGGGGCTGACAATTTCTTACACAGTAAAACACGTTCTTATTTTATGACTCAGTATCCTCACTACTAGGTATTTACCCAAGAGAAATGAAATCATCTGTTTACACAAAAACTCATATGTGAGTATTTATACCAGCTTTATTCACAGTCACCTAAACCAGGAGACAATGGTGTGGGAAGCAGTAAATGGAAAAAAAGAAAAAAGTGGTACATCTATCATATGGTAGAATACTACCAAGTAATAAAAAGGAATGAGCTACCGATACATAAAACAACATGGATGAATCTTAAATGACTTATGCTAAGTGAACAAAGCTCAGAAGATTACACAATATATCATTGCATTTCAATGGCATTCTAGAAAACACACGTATTTGGACAGTAAACAGACCAGTGCTTTCCAGGGCTTCAGAACGGAGGCAAGAGATTAACTACAAAGGGTTATGAGGTACCTTTTTAGAGATGGTAATATTCTGTATTTTGATTGTGATGTTGATTACATGACTATGCATTTGTCAAAATTCACAGAACTGTACACCAAAAACAAGAGAATTTTTCTCAATTATATCTCAACCAAACTTCAATAAAAAAGGCAATAAAAATATTATGTAATTGAATATATGAAAAATCGCCCTTTCTCTGATACCATCTCCAACAATCATCTGTCACTACTTAAGTATAATTTTTATTTTTACAATATTAAATATTGTGTTCATACATGTATACTGCTTAGTTCTTATTATTGGTTGCATATATATATATATATACACATATATATACCTTTAAGATATCATATATACATATTAAGATGATCTCTATATAACATTAAAACTTTATATACACAGCATATCATTTCTATTTTCTTATTTTTAAACATTTTCTTTTAAATTTTAGACTCACAAGTTACAAAAATAGCAGAATGTTCCCTTATCCCCTTAATCCAGATTTTCTCAATGATAACATCTTACATAACCATTGTACACTATAAATACCAGGAAACTGGCAGTAGTACAATACTATTAAACTATAGACATTATCCAGATTTTTCTAATTTTTAAATGCACTCATTATTATTGCTGTTGTTTGGTTTTTTGTTTGTGCAGAAACTGGGTTATAAGCCCTGTTGAATATTTCTTCCAAGTACTAAGAAATTGACAGCAAATAAGAATCATTTCACTCCTTTCCAACTAGGGACTTGGTAAAGCATTAAAAGAGAAAGAAAGGATTCTGAGCATACCCCTGAGTGATCCATGCATAAAACTAACCAGAGTGAACACAACAAATGGTTTGATCGATGGTGTGGAATACTGTCCAGGTTTCAGATTGGCTTCTGGTTAGTACACAGTGGGACAAGACCTTGAAAATTGCATTTACATGTAAACTGTAGCCCACAAAACCTAAACATGTGGTATTCTGAACCTAAAGAGGTGGCATTCTGAACTTAAACAGGTTGACTGCCTGCTAAACTAGAAGAGTTAAATAAGAACCAGAGGCTTATAACAATAAACTGCCAAGATACAATCCAAAATAATCATCATAGCAGGAACTAAGAAAATTTCAATTTAAATAAGAACAGATAATGAACAGATGCTGACACCAAGATGGTACACCATTGGAATTATCTGATGAGTATTTTAAAGTCATATTCTTTAAAATGTTCCAACAAGCAATTATTAACACTCTTAAATTTAATTTGAAAAAAACAGATCTGAGCTAAGAAATAGAAGACATATTTTCTAATTTTATCTTTAGAAGAACTGCAAGGAACTTGCTCCACATTGGAGGAGCTCAACAGCATAATGGAGATGATAAAGAAAAAAAAGCAGTGAACTTGAAAATAAATCAATAAAAATTATCCAATCTAAATTGCAAAGATAGATTGGAAAACAAATACAATGAACATGTTCCACATGACTTGCTGAACAAAAACAAAAGATCTAACATCGTGTCACCAGCGTTCCAGGAAGAGAAAAAGGAAGGAAAAGCAATCAGGTGAAAAAACTTGAAGAAATAATGCTTGCAAACCTCCCAAATTTGTTCAAGTCATAAACCTACAGTTTCAAGAAGATTAGTAAACTCCAAGCAAGACAAATCTAGAGAAATCAATAACCAGCCACATGATAATAACATTTCCAAAAACCAAAGACAAAGAAAAATCTTGAAAGTAGCCAGAGAGAAAAGATACAGAACCTACAGGGTCGCAATAACTTGAATAACAGAGGATTTCTCATCAGAAACCAGGAGGTTGAGACGAAGTAACAGTTTTCAAATGTTGAAAGAAAAGGATGGTCAACCCACAATTCTATATTCTGTAAAAATATCCTCCAGGAATAAAGGAGAAATGAAGACATTGTCATATGAAGAAAAAATAAGAAAATTTGTTGCCAATAGAATTGCTTTAAAATAATTTCTAATGGAAGTTCTTCAGACATAAACTAAATGATAGACTAAAACATGGGGTATAAACATGTTTTTAAGGACATAAAACAATTTATTGATTTATTATATTTAGACACCATCAACTAGTTTCTTGTTGAGCTATGAAGCTACTAGCTGTCAATTGATTCTCCAGACATTCTGGACTTCATCCAATCCCTGAAATAAACAAACCTGCATTAACTTTCTGGTCATTTACACGTGCTTTGAGCTCTGTTAAGTCACAGGATTAATTTTTACTTATTCCTCAGATCTCAAATAAAATATGTTTTCTCTGGATTTATTTCCTGAAGTCACTCAGATGGTTTATATGTGTTTCTACATATGCTACTGTTGCATGTCATTTCTCCGATCTTAATACTTACTACAATTTAAATGATTGATTTATTGTAAGCTCTCTTAGGAACTGTGACTCTGTTATGAGCCATTGGGACTCTATTTTTGAACATTGTATTCCCACCATCTAGCAGACTATCTGGCCCAATAATAAGCCCTGGAAATAATTAAAGGAAGAATATATAAGGGATACTTTCTCATTAGATCTTAATTTAAAACAAATAAATGGATAAGTTTAAGAAAAACATCACATTTTTAATCATGTTATTTTGGAATTCTCAAATCACCAGTTTTAAATGAAAAATATAGTATGTAATGTGTAACATAGATTATCTCATTGAATTCTCACAATAATTTATGACAATAATGCTATTATTTTCTCTGCTTTTATAAGGAGGAAATTAAGTCACAGAGAGGCTAATCAACTCTAAGTCTTAATTGGTAAGTGACTGGGAAGGATTTGGATATGAAATTTTAAGAGGTAGTTCAACAACTTGGTATTTTATAACTCCTAATTTTTTTTTTTTTTTTAAGATTGGCACCTGAGCTAACAACTGTTGTCAATCTTCTTTTTTTTAATCTGCTTTTTTCTCCCCAAATGCCCCCAATACACAGTTGTGTATTTTAGTTGTGGGTCCCTCTAGTCGTGGCATGTGGGATGCCACCTCAGCATGGCCTGATGAGAGGTGCCGTGTCTGCGCCCAGGATCCTAACTGGTGAAACCCTGGGCCGCTGAAGCAGAGCGTGCAAACTTAACCACTTGGGCATGGGGCCCGCCCCCTATAACTGCTAATTTTTAATGCATTTAAAAGAAGAAATTACTTCTGAAGAAAGCCATTCCCCAACGGACATTTTCACAATTGGTTATTTTCTACACTGTCCCTTTATTCTAAGTAATATGATTGTTATAGATAAATCTAGAATTCTGGTCATGCATTTGTGATGCTTCACCACATTTTTAAGCTTTAACAAAAATATCCAATCAGAGGATGATATTCAAATGTACTTTTGGAAGTGTCAAGATTAGACTGCAAGTGTGACCTTAAATAATCTTTATTCTCAGCACATGTTCACACCATTGTATAAAGCTTCACTTTAAATAATCAAAATGCATAGAAATAATAGCAAATATTAATTTATGTCTCACTATGTATCACATACTCTTCTGAGCAATTAATACATATAATTAAATTAAACCTTTATAATTCCTGTACATGAGATAGTTAGATTCCCTGTTTAGTAGAGAAGAAACTGAGGCCCAGAGAAATAATTTAATGTGTTCAACAACACACAGGTAATTGTTTGCAAAGATTTCATAAATTTGTATAGTTAAAAGAGTTCACCAAAATCCACAAAGCGTACTCAGAGTAAAGCTTTTACTTTAAAAAGTACAGAATCAGAAAGAGAGTGCAGGCAAAAAGAGGCAGAAAGAGGGTGTGAGACATCTAGACAAAAATCTCACCAGGGTTCTTATGCATGGACACACTTTGTCTCTGGATTAAACCACCCAGATCTGTATCCAGAACCCTCGCTTCATAATAGCTCAGGGTAGACATTCCAGTGAGGTCTTTTTATGCCCCTCTGATCAGCTAGTCAAGCCAGGCAAGCTAACTGCTCAGGTCAGGTGAAAACAGACCAGTTCTGGGCGTCACTAACAGAGTTTTGGACTTTAAACAGCACATCATAAATTCCACTGCCCTTATTTCAGCCAGTAGTCAAAGTCAGATATTTGGGCAGCCCCAGAGGTGAGGCTAGAACTTTCTAGGTCCAACTGTAAATGAACTCCATCCTACACAGTGTTGGAGCGTGGATTTCAACCCTGGCATTCTGTCTCCAGAGACCATGCTCTTAAAACCACATTATTTGTGTCATAGAGGAAATGTACTATTCATTTGGCCTGATACTACTTATTAAAGATGAAAAACCAGGTCTCAGGGTGGTAAATTGATGTACTAATATTAATGATATATTAATTGATCGTAATTTTAATAGCTGACATAACAACAATATGAAGTAGGTATTTTATCAGCATTCCCATTTTACAGGCAAGGAAACTGAGGCTTAAAGAGGGTATATAACGTTATATAGCTGTTTCTTGAAGAGCCACCCATCCATCCTTCTCCATCCATCATCCTACTGCATTGGTGATGAGTTTAAAATGGAGCTATACTGCTTGGATTATAGCCCTGGCTCAACCCCTAACTAGCTGTGCATTTTTGACCACACCTCTTTACCATCTAGTGCATCAATGTTCCTATTTCTAAGCAGGAGTAATGACGGTATATATCTATAACATAATCCTCATTGTGAGGATTGAATGAATTGCTGTATGTATGGCTCTTACAACAGCGTCAAGTGCACAATTAATGCCGTATCAGCATGAGCTATGACTTCTCATTCAATAAATGTTTACTGAGTGTTTACAGGATCTGTTCTAGACACAGGGGAGACATTAGTAAATAAACCAGACAAAGTCAATGCTCTCAGGGAGTTTACATTCTAGTGGGAGAAGATAGACTGTATATAAACAAGTAAATATGTACCATATCAACTGGAGATAAGTACCATCAAGAAAAATGAAACAGATAAATGTTATAGAGAGTGGGGCTGCTATTTAATACATAAAATTTGAGGCAAGCTCTAAGAGAAATGAGGAGAGAGTAGTGCAGACATCTAGGAAAGAACATTAGTGGCAGAAAATAGAAATTGCAAAGCACTGAGGTAGGTATATGTTGTATAGCATAGGGAAGAGCAAAGGAAGGCAGTGCAGCTGACAGTTTGAAAGAGTTAAAAAAAACAAAGAGTAGGAGGAGATAGGTCATGGAGGTGTGGAGAGAGGTCTGGGGGCTGGGGGCAGATCAGGCAGAATTTGCACACCAAAAGGACTCCCAGCTTTATTTAGAGTGAGATGGAAGTTTCTAAAGTGTTCAAGGAAGATTAATGATAAAATCTAAGGTACAGATTGGATTGGTGGTTACCTAGGGGAAGAGGGGAGGGGGGAGGGCAAAAGGGGTGATCAGGCTCACATGTGAGGTGTTCGACTGTAATTAGTTTTTGGGTGGTGAACATGATGTAATCTACACAGAATTCGAAATATATTACAATGTACATCTGAAAGCTACATAATGTTATTAGCCAATGTTACTGCAATAAAAAAAAAAAAAAGCTAGGGTACATTTTAAAATATTCTGTTAACTCCTGTATGGAAAGCAGATCATGTCGTGAAAAGTGGCAAGGAGGGGAGGGGACTACTGGAGGAGAGCCGATAATTCTTCAGATAAGGGCAGTAGATTCATGTAAGAATAAGTGGTCTAAAACTGACTGTACTGGAAAGGTAAAACCAGGGTTGAACCTGGGCCTGCTTTATTTTAAACCCCATAAGTCTACGACCAGACATGGGACAAATGCCTTTATCTCCTAACTCCTAAGATTCCATAGTATAACTAAATCACGCCGCTGCTTCTCCAGCTGGGGAAGGACCCTGGTTATGCCAGTCCCTTTTCCCAATATGCCCTAGAGTTTATGTTCCCTCCCAGGGTTTGAACTCATTCTGCATTCTTTCTCTAGGAAAGCTCACTCCTGTTCTCTCAATTACCATCTATACACAGATGCATTGCAAATCTTAACTCCATCTAAAATCTTCCTAATACTCCCTGAGACTTTCTTTTTCTATAGGAAATTATAAACAAACTCCTTCTTTATCCTTCAGGCATAGCAAACTCAAAACTAAATTCAATATCCAAACACCCTTCTTGCACATAAGTCTGCTTATTATCCACAGACAAAACTTCACTTAAATTTCCTCTGTTCTGGTTGCTCTCAGTGGATAGCAACTTTTTGAAAACAAGGCACAATGACAACTAGAGATGAAAAGAAGTTTTCAATTTATACATCAACTTTTACCAATCAGTGATGGCTGGCTGGATTAGAAAATGAGAAAGCACAATATAGCTTATCAGACATCTTTTTCACACACACATAATTGGAATTCAGTTTAATTATGCAAACGTCCCTTTAAGCAAAGTGAAAGTACATTGAAAGTTGGGAGAAAAATCCCACGTAGCATGCTGTATTACAATATAGAATTGGGTTTTTTAAATTTGTAATTGGTCACATATTTAATTAGAGGAGTATCTATTTGTTTGAAAGACAGTAAGTACCTTGCATAAGACGGAATCTTAGAATCTCTGACTTGGAGGGTACACTTAAGAATCTCTCACCTGGGCTGGCCCCGTGGCCGAGTAGTTAGGTTCACACGCTCCGCTGCAGGCAGCCCAGTGTTTCGTTGGTTCGAATCCTGGGCGCGGACATGGCACTGCTCCTCAAACCACACTGAGGCAGCATCCCACATGCCATAACTAGAAGGACCCACAACGAAGAATATACAACTATGTACCGGGAGGCTTTGGGGAGAAAAAGGAAAAAAATAAAATCTTTAAAACGAAAAAAAGAATTTCTCACCCAGTGTAGGAATCTCCTCTAAAGCAACCCTTGATGGTCTTCCAGATTCTGCATGAACATATTCAACAATGCAGGAATCACAAACTCTTGTGGTAGCTAAGGCATTTTTAAAAACTCTAATTATTAGACCATTCTTTAGTTCTTACTAAAGGAGCTGTGCAGACATTTGTGCAGAGAAATATAATGAAATCCAAACTACTTAGTATGCTGTTCAAACATTTTTACAAACTACCTCCAAATCGCTTGTCTACTTGCTTCATTGTTTACCCTTAAATGAACCTAGCATACCTTAGTAAGCGAACCACGGCAAATACCTCTAAGCCAACTTGACATTAATTTTTTCTCTCTGTACTTGAATATGAACAAGATTTTATCCTCAATGTACCTCAGTCTAGGTATCTGTTAAGAAAAAACTTGGTAATAACAAGGTCCATTCCATTATTTTGTGGAGAGGATTAAATGATATACATAAAGTGCCTAGCACAATTAATCAATTTGTGATAGGTATTATTATTATTGTTGTCATTGTTATTGTTATTTTCTTATTAATATAATTTCTAACTTTCTCTTATTTCTTACTTCGAATTCTAGTCCATTTCTCTTATTTCTTACTTCTAATTCTAGTCCATTTCTTTCACTCCTGTTGGCCAAATATTCCCTTTAATCGAAGCCATCTTTGGCATTTTCCACCTTGATTTGATTTTTGGCATATCCCAGACTGTGACTTCTGGTTTTCACCCTTTAGCTTTACATGCAAAGAAACCACTTGTGAACTGCACAGGCTGAAATGCCCCTCATTCAGCCATGACTGGACAGTCAATGTGAGAGGAAAAGGAAATTCCTGGAGTCCAACTTGATCCAGTGCTTCCAACTGTTAGAGATCCATAATCCAAAATCTAAGGTCAAATTTCTAATCACAGATTTGTTTTTCACTGCTAAATCTCACATCAACTATTGATCCTTAGCACAGAGTGCAAACTGTGCACGTCTAAGCTCCGCCTCCCATCTTCAGGGGATGTCATCATAGTTTCTGCTTCGTAAGTTTTGCAGTGTCCTTTGAGACTGCCTGTTTTCTTTATTAGAATGATTCAAACAACGAAGAACTAAATTTTCAGGGCTTTCTAAGAAACATGTGTCCTTAATGTCAAGCAACGGAATCAATGCTTCCTTTTCTCCTACCTTGATATCTGTTCTCCAGGGACCACAGGGATCTCATGGTGATAAGGATTACCAAGAATAATTTTTAAGATAACTTTTTAAAATAATAAGAATATATTTTAAGATAATTATTTCTCCAGCTTTTTATTACTCTTGAGTTATCTTCCTTTGTAGTTATTTGTAATAAATAACAAACTCATACCTCCATTCTTATCTGCTTCCACAACTAACTGTATGAATGGCCCACCATTAGCGCCTCAATCCCATTCCAGTCCTTGAGTCAGTCCTATATTAAAGGACCATGTCTGGAGATGACTTTTAAAAAAAGATACTCTGCATATAACTTTTTTTTTAAATGTGTGTCCTTAAAATCTAGGAGATGCTTCTCAAACCATCCATGAAAAAGACCAGATTTTCTCAACCGATCTGTCATGAATTGATTCTTCTATGAAATGCACACACACACACAACTAAGAACTAGAAAATGAAATTTTAAAAAGTATACTCAAATAATAAATGTTAATTTTTACTATTAAAATTGCATTTCAATAAATATAATAAAAACTTACAAAAAAGCATATTTAAAAAAATGAACATATAGGCAATAAATATAGAAAATGGTTATTATACTCACAACTACTTGATCTTCTGTGACGTAAAATGCCAGAGTGAAATGATATTATCTACAGTAAAGTTGGACACATTTTTTTTGCACACTTTTTTTGCACACTTTGAATGAACACTGTGCATATCAATATTTAAAGTTTTAAGTGATGAGCTTGCTTCTTATTTGTTAATTTATCTAATCTAATTGGATTGATACAAGGATACAGCAGCAGATACTCTATAGCTAAACATTTTCTCTGTTTTATTTTATCGTCACTCATAGGAGAAACCAATCCAACAGAGTATATTGATGAAAACAAAAAAAAAAATCTAAAGCAAATCAGCAAGCTCAGGATATTCTTTTTAAACTTTTACTCAAAAAGGAATAAAAAGTGGTGATGACATGTTTTCAAAATTCAATAGCCAGTCCCAACAATTTGTCTTATAAACTATAGCTAAATTAAATAATAATTTGATAAAAAAAAATGAGTATGGATTTTATACTATTTTATCTGTTTTTCTTCTGGATTAAGAAAATTGCCTAGCCTTATTTTCTCAGCTAATTAACTTTCTTCCGTTCTCTAAAAATGTCAGGTTACTTTCTGTTTGTGCCATTTAACATAACTTAATCATGTGAGTGAAATTCCATCATATTGAGAGGCCCCAATCAAATTAAACACAGATTTAAAATGGCTTTGGTCATTGTGGGGGGTCATCCTAGAATTCTGTCTACCTGAAGTATTAGTCTTCCTTTGCAAAACCAATCCCCTAAATACATAGTTGGTAGGTAATATATACTTATAAAAGACATTTTAAAAACAGACCATAAATGTTACATTATTCCATGCAAGAATTAGCAAATTAATTTTTCAATATTCAGGAAACGAATAGAAAATAACAACAAAAATAGTGCCTTAGCCTAAATAAGGCCATCAAAATGCTGATAATCTGAATACATACTAGATGTTTCTAATTGAGTGGACTTGATTTAATAGAGGGAGCTAATATTTGGCTTCAATAACAACCATTTAGCTAAAAGAACAGATATAACTTTTTATTTTAATGTAAATAATTCCATTTTTTTCCTGATCCATATCAGCATAAGTACTTTGCCTATTACTTTCCAAATGACACAAGCACCAGCTTATACCTTAAAAATAAATGTAATCTATCTTTAAAGAGATCTAGGAAAACACATTTGGAGAATCACCTGGTAATGTTATAATAGCTTCACAAGTTTCTTAGAAATATTTCACATTCTACAGTTAACGTTTGCTTTTTAAATCATTTATCAGTTTCTCTATATTCATATATTGAATCTTGTCCCTGGGAATGAAGTTTAATTCTCAGCATCTGTGCTTTGGCCAGGAATGTCCATATTCCTTTAACGCATAAACACATCCTGAATATTTCTCATTCTGTTAAGAAGAGCTGTGAAGCACAGAAAATAATGTTTCAAAGAGGAACCATGAGGGATCATTTATTGCTCCAGCACTTTGAAAAATCTATGAAATTCTTTTATGGCTTCTTCATTATATTTTCAATGGAACAATTAGTTTGAGTGGCTACAAACACTGAATTTTCATGACCATATTAGCCTTTGAAGCCAAAATTATTGAATGCATTATTCTGCATGCAAAATAGAGTGGGATGTGGCGAGTTTGCGATTAAAAAGCGTAAGTTGCCTCCAACTGGAAAACGTAGTCAAGAGTTAATTTTCTAACCGCCTATCTGGTCACACTTTAAAACCCACACAGTTTGCATAATTCAGTAGTTTGTTCCAAGGATAGGTTTTACAAGTCTTGAGAGCAGTAACTCTGGCTTTTTTAATATTTAGCAAAGCTCTTGCAATGTACAGTAACATCTCAAATACGAAAGTAGTCCCTTGAAAACCTGAGTTGCAATTTCTAAAGGTAATAAGACATTCTCACGCCCATTTCATTCAAGTACATGCTATAATTACCTCAAAATTACTGAAGGCGCAACTCTAGCATCAACTGAAGTAATTTCCCACTGCTTGACAGAGTAAAAGTATGATGAAAATATCTTCAAAGAGCAGGGCTTTACTCCCGTTGTGATATTGGCCTGAAGCAAGTTTAACGAGAGGGAAGGCAGGTTGTAACTTAGAATAACCTCTGACTAACTAACCCAAGCTGTATGCGTTTTACCATGCATGTAGCCTAGCAGATGTGTAGCCACCCTCTGGGAAATAATCCAGGCTGACACATATACCTCCCAATAGTGATAGATGATAACTTTATTCTTTTGAATTCTTAGGAACGTGGCGACTTCCTCAGAGAAAACATCTATGCTGGCGTCCATCATCGATGACAATTGAAAGACCTGGTGTAGTGTCTCTGATGCGGGTTCAGCAAGATGAGGAGATGAAAGAAAAATTTATTCAGAAAATAGCATGGGGACAGAACCCATGGGAGTGAAGAGCTGTAGCGTGGGAACAGGACCCATGGGAGTGAAGAGCTATAGCATGGGGACAGGAGCCATGCCACTGAAGAGCTGCAGCATGGGGCAGGACTCATCATGGGCAGTGCAGAGCTGCAAACATGGTTTGAGGGTAGGGATAAATTTACAAGGCATAGGTATGTGAGTTATCTCTTTACAATACACAGGAAAGGTTATGTAAAAAAGTCATTACACTGGTATCAGTGTAGGTGGTGTCTGGTTATCAGATGGTCCTATAACTTTAGATAAGAATCAGTTCATATCAGGTCAGGATGTCCTATGCTTCCCAGAAGATGTTATAGATGGGTATGTAGGGCAGGATACCTTGGGCTTCTCTCCCTGGGACAGCCTTGATCCTCATCATCTCTAGTCACCAATGCCAGATGGTCAATGTTCCTGAGCCCCTCCTTCATAGCCCGCCAGTACGTATATAACTACGTCAAGATTACGTACCTGTTTAAGATGGTCTTTGCAATGTGAGTCTACCATCTTCCAATTTTTCTGACTGATTGAATAAATCCCATTCTTGAACACAGACTTGTTTGCAATTGATTGGCTTCAGGGTTGCGGTGAGCAGAATGAGCCCTTGATCAGTTACAACTGGATCTTACCACTTCCATATTTTTAAATTCTAGGAAATTCAAGTGATACATGGAGGTTTTGACTCTAGACTAGGGATTGGCAAATATTTGCTATAAATAAAAACATAGTAAATATTGTAGGCTTTGGGGCATACAGTCTCTTGGACAACTACTGGACTCTGCCTTTGTAGCCTGAAAGCAGCTATAAACAACACTTAAATGAATGGGTGTGATTGTGTTCCAATAACACTTTGTTTAGGGAAGAGGTGGCTGATGGGATTTAGCCCTCAGGACCTAGTTTGTCATTGCTTGCTTAAAACAATAGAATAAGACCCATGCTTCCCATTTTCTCAAGCCAAAACTACTTTCCTGGTTGAAGGAGCCAGTTTTATTAAGAAAAGAATACACTGTGCTCTTTGGAAATACATTCTATATTAATTGCAGCAGTCCTATTTCATTCAGGGCCTCATGATAGTTAATTTTATGTATCAACTTGGCTAAACCACAGTGTCCAGATATTCAGTCAAACACTGGTCTGGAAGTTGCTACAAAGGTGCCTTTTGGATGAAATTAACTGTTAAATCAGTAGAGTTTGAGTAAAGCAGGTTATCCTCCATAATGTAGGTGGGCCTCATCCAAACAGTTATTTAACAGTATCTTCAAAGATGATGACTTAACCTGTGCAACTGTAAAAGTTATATTCACCTATATTTCTATATGAATCTATATGAAACATGACTTTTCACTTAAATCAAATAATTATTCTTCTGGAATAATCTTGCTCATTTATTTATGCATTTGCAAAAGTGAGGTGATAGATGTCAATTGGTTGGCTTCACTGAAGCAGCAGACGTTTATGAAGAACTTTTATATTGTTAACATTATATTCTTCAAATAGAAAATCAGCTAAATTAATTCCAACAATGGTTTAATTTTTTCATCCACTTCTTAGAATCGATTAGTAAGCCTTTTGAAAGTTCACTCTGGTAAACATGAAACATCTGAAATCACTGGGATTATTAATATAAATACAGTTGGAAAGTTCAACATTCAAGACAAATTTGTTTTTGCAATAATAACACAAATACAAATTTTAGTACAGCACAGTGTCTTGGTAAAAACATTATTTAGTAAGTGAGAAAACTATGGAGTAAAATCTATTTGCAACTGTTTATTATGCACACATAATAAAAATTGCATCTAAATTGTTATATTAAAGAAGTTAAAATTATCAAAATTTAAAAAATATATACACAGTGGACTTGTTATATAAAATGTTGAGATAAAAATATAAATTTAAATATAAAATTTAAAGATAAAATATAAATTTCTACACGTTGGAATGTGTTTTCTCTCTGCTGCCTGTTATCAATTAGATTTTGGAAATGTTTGCACTTTTGAAGAACTACTTTGTAAATTAACCTAACTCTGCTACAATGGCATCATGTTTTTTGTGAGTGCTCTAAATTTTGGGTGTAATTTGTTTAAAATGAGTTGAAAATCTTTAATCATTTAGATAAGAAATGGAGCCAAAAAAACTTGCAAGATTTTTGTTGAATAAAATTGATATAAAGAAAGCTCCCAAACTGATAGAGATATTTAGTCCTACCAGATAATGAAAGAATCAAACAAGTTAAATAGTAAGAGCTCAAATAGTGTAATTTTTAAATACTATTACTGTTTTTTGTTCTATCTCAGCATTAAGAAAAGATATTTTAATAGTTTTTTTTTGTTTTTTTAGTACTTTAAGAATTTTTAAGTGTACACATTAAGAGGCATCATGGATGCAGTAAACATCACCACCATCAATCTCCTGAACCCTTTTCATCTTCCCAAACTGAAGCTTTGTACCCATTAAACAACTCCTCCTTGGGTCCGGCCTGGTGGCACAGTGGTTAAGTTGGCACGTTCCGCTTCTCGGCGGCTCAGGGTTTGCCTGTTCAGATCCCGGGTGCAGACATGGCACCACTTGGCATGCCATGCTGTGGTAGGCATCCCACATATAAAGTAGAGGAAGATGGGCACAGATGTTAGCTCAGGGCCAAGTTTCCTCAGCAAAAAGAGGAGGATTGGCAGCAGTAGCTCAGGGCTAATCTTCCTCAAAGGAAAAAAACAAAAAACCACAACTCCTCCTTCTCCTCAGCCCCTGGCAATCATCACTCTTCTTTTTGTCTCTATGAATTTGACTATGCTACATACCTCATATAAGTGGAATTACGTAATATTTGATCTTTTATGACTGGCTTATTTCACTTGGCATAACATCATTAAGTTTCATCCATGTTGTACCATGTGTCAGAATTTCCTTTTTTTAATTTTTTTATTTATTTTTTTCAAAGTGTTTCTCATTTTATTTTTTTATTTTTAAAAATTGGCACCTGGGCTAACAACTGTTGCCAATCTTTTTTTTTTTTTCTGCTTCATCTCCCCACACCCCTCTGTACACAGTTGTGTATCCTAGTTTCACGTCCTTCTAGTTGTGGGATATGGGATGCTGCCTCAACGTGGCCTGACGAGCGGTGCCATGTCCACCCGCAGGATCCGAACCTGGGCCGCCGCAGCGGAGCGCGCGAACTTAACCACTTGGCCACGGAGCCGGCCCCAGAATTTCCTTTTTTTTTAAAGGTAAGCGATATTTCATTGTATACTACATTTTATTTATTCATTCACCCAATGATGTATACTTGGGTTACCTCCACATTTTGGCTATTGTGAATAATGCTGCTATGAACATGGGGGTACAAATATCACATGGAGTCCCTGCTTTTAATTCTTTGGGGTACAGATCCAGAAGTGGAATTGCTGGATCATATGTTAGTTTATTTTTAATTTTTGAGGAACTGCCATGATGTTTTCTACATTGGCTGCACTGTTTTACATTCTCATTAGCAGTGTACAAGGGTTCCAATTTCTCCACAACCTGGCCAACATTTGTTATTTTCTGCTGGTGTTTGTTTTATATTAACCGTCTTAATGAATGTGAAGTGGTATCTCATTGTGGTTTTTTTTTTTTTTGAGGGAGATTAGCCCTGAGCTAACATCTACTGCCAATCCTCCTCTTTTTGCTGAGGAAGCCTGGCCCTGAGCTAACATCTGTGCCCATCTTCCTCTACTTTATATGTGGAACACCTACCACAGCATGGCATACCAAGCGGTGCCATGTCCACACCTGGGATCCGACCTGGAGAACCCCGGGCCACTGAGAAGTGGAACGTGCACACCTAACCACTGCGCCACCAGACCAGCCCCATATTTTGCCCATTTTTTAATTAGATTGTTTGATTTTTATTATTGAGCTGTAGGAGTTCTTTATATATTCTGGATATTATCATTTGTATGATTTGCAAATATTTTCACCCATTCCGCAAACTGACTTTTCACTATCGATAATGTCCTTTGCTATACAAAAGTTTTTAATATTGACGAAGTTCAATTTATTTATTTTTTCTTTTGTGGTCTGTGCTTTTGGTGTCATATGCAAGAATTCATAGTCAAATTTAGTGTAATGAAGCTTTTACCCATTCTTCTAAGATTTTTAGCTCTTACAGTTAGGTCTTGATCTTATTTTGAGTCAATTTTTGTATATGGTATAAGGTAAGAACCCAACTTCATTATTTTGCATGTGAATATCCAGTTTTCCCAAAACTATTCGGTGAAGACTGTCCTCTTCCTATTGACTATTCTGGGCACCCAGCTTGAAAATCATCTGCCCACATATGTGAAGTTTTTTTTCCTGGGCTGTCTATTCTATTCCACTGGTCTCTATGTCTGTCTTTATGCCAGTGCCACATTGTTCTGATTACTGTAACTTTGTAATAAGTCTTGAAATCAGGAAGTGTGAGACTTCCAACTTTGTTCTTCTTTTTCAAGATTTCTTTGGCTATTTGAGATCCCTTGAGATTCCAAATGAATTTTAGAATGGATTTTTTTTTCTATTTTTGCAAAAAAAGTCATTGGGAAGAGCTCTTATTTTTAATTGAATAAATGTATTTCGATATTGGACTAAAATAAATTGAGAAAGACTATGATATTGCTGCACCCAACTTTGGCAAAATTCAAAAGAATTATAGAGAAAACTTAAGCGACGTGCTTTTTGTGGCAAAAATGGTTTCCTGTATAATCCATTTTCTTTCACCGTCTTTATCAACTTCAATCAAGAGAGCTCCACCCTTCAGTGTAGCAGGGAGCAGAAAGGGGGTTGGATGACGATGTTCCCTCCCTTTAGAGGTTCACGTAAAAGAATATTATTAATTATGCTTCATCTCGGATTCTCAAAAATTTGTATTAATATATTGTGAAGTACAGAGGAAAGAAACATCTATCTCCCACGATCCAGATCAAGATTTTCTCCAAATCTCATTCTCCATCTGAATAATTTTATGTATATATTCATTATCATTTTAAAAATCATATACAATGTGTCCAATATTACTTACTATAATACAAATATTATTTCCAACCTTAGAGTAGCTGTGAGATTCCAAGGAGAAGAGTCCATCTGTCCCATGTTCTGAGGGTCCTATCCCTCTGCTTCAGGTTCACAGAGACAACCCCAACAGAGCAGTGTAAGGATTCTCTAATAGATTCTGTAATAAATTAAGGGACAGAGTACAGCCTGGGAAAGAAGATCACCTCCACATAAAACCAGCACTTCTCCTGGTCTCACATCAAGCTTGCTTTGCTACTTAGTGATCTTTTAGGCACTTAAGAAATTGATAGAATCAACATTTCTGTAAGGTGGAAAATGGTGTTCAGACATAGCAGACTATATACAGAAGTGTCGACGAAAATAATCCATAACCAATCTATAAATGAAAATTTGGGTGAGTTTATTCTGAGCTGAAATCTGAGGACCATGGCCCGGGGCCTTTCTTCCCAAAGGAAGAAAGGGCACCAAAGAAGTGAGGTATACAGAGTGGTTATATACCCCCAAACAGGACGTTTCACATGATTGAAATGTCTCTCCCACAATAGTCACAAGATTGCCCTGTCAGCACAGCACTTGATGGACACAGCAGGTAGTGGGTCTGCTATCTCAGAGGGCATAGCAGGAGGCAAGTTTATTGTCTCAAGCTGGGCGGTCACAGGTGAGCACAGCAATCAGTTTCTAGCCTAAGGAAAGATGCTTAATCCTTAAGGAGATGCCAGCTTGGGAGGGGGAGGGAAGTTGCACCTTTATCTCAAGGGCCTTTGTTCTTGCCATAGGGAATCTCTAAAGCAGATATACAATGCATGCTCAATGACCATGTCAGGCCCTTTTGGAGAGACAAGGTCAGGCCGGATTAGGTTTACACAAAATGGCTTCCTCATATACTCCAATATATCCTATTACTTGCCATTTTTATTTGTCAGAAGATTTCGTGTATTCTCTGGAGTCCAAAAACTAGGTGTGATGTAAATACATGGTATTAGAAAGGAATGCTGACAGTAATAATAATGAAGACAGTAAACTTTATGGACAAAATGTTAATGAGTCAGGAATTTGCAAATCTCTGAGGACATTTAGCAAATTATCAGTCACATTGACATATTAGAAAATCTGTGACCTTACTATGCCCCAGTGATATTAAATTATTTGTAAATCCTTTATTGAAACTTGTTAACAGGAATAAATATATTTAATGTTTGCATCGTTTCATCTGTCCTGTATTTTTTCGTTTGTTCATTGAAAGGTATCTATTCATAAATTCATATATATAGTGTAAATGTTAAAGGTGAAGCCAAAAATCCTTGATTATCCAACTCATATCTTTAAAAGAAAAGTTCTTTGATGTTAGATTGAAATTTCCATTCCTTGTATTTTTCCCATCTAGGTCCCTTATCTGACTTAATGTAAATCAAGTTACTATTGCTTTTGTAAATGAGATCAGTTGGGCTGAGTTACTCAGCACTATCAAAGCGATTTCTGTCTTATGATAATAGGTGTGCTGTATTATCCTTTATTTTCTCTTACTGTTGAAATGGTAATTGAATCTTTTGAGTCTTCAAATTTACTAGCAGCCAGTTTTTGTGTGTGTGTGTGATCAAAAAGAAACAAGAAATATACACCTATCTACCTATATGACTGAACTCTAATTAGGAAAGCATAATTCTACAGCTATTCAGAATTATAGCCTGGAACAGAAAATACAAGTTACTATTACTCTATATCTTATTATAGGAGGATCTGAATTGAATAAAAGGTAACACAGATGCTGCCTTTCCTTTTTCCTTTCTTTTCCTTCCTGGTGGTATTTATAATCTGGGAACTTGGCATAGCTTCTACATCCTTTTCCTATCCCAAACTCCAACCACATTTCTTTCTCAGGAAATACTGAGCAAAATTCTCTGAGAATAGAAAATAGAAAGCTTCCTCTTTCCCCTATTAAATAGTAGAAGCGAAAGAGACAAAGAATGAAGTCATCTGAGAGTTTACAATTGCAATTGTTTCTTTAAAAGGAGCATTTGAAAGTGTTCCTTCAAGACAACACAATTACATTTGATAATTACCTTCTTACATGGTCAATAATAATAATTTAAGGATCTAAAACATAAAACTCAAGTACTAGAAAGTACAAGAAACTATGTAAACTTCTAAGAACTTTCATTCTTTGTTTTTTTTAAGACAATCATTTATCAATCTTATATAACCTGTAATAAGCTAAAATGGCTAGAAAAAATCCTGCTGGAAAGAGATGCAGAATTTGCCTAAATTCCATTGTCAGGTTTACTAATTTTGAAACTCATCATTTAGAGAAGCCTGTGGAGAGTAGTGGAGAACAGCCTAAGAAACAGAAGAGGACTTTATGATCTGACATGAGTTAAAAGCTTAACATATCAGCTGCATGACTTGGGCCAGTGGTTTAAAATCCCCAAACGTTCATGTGGGTGACTGCAAATATACTATTCACGGAGCGTTTACTCTGGGCCAGGCACTGTGGTAGGCATTTATATATTTTTTTTTCTTAAATAATTCTCTTGACAACTACATGAGTTAAGCATACTTATCCTTATTTTATAGATAAATTGAGATTATTTTAGAGAAATCATAGTAATTTCCTCAGGATCAAATAACACTCAAGCAGCAGAGCCAGGATTTGAAATTGACAAGTCTAGCACCAAAACTCATGAATAGATAACGATTACATTACATTGCGTCAATTTATTAAAAATGATCTGTTTATAAATAAAAGTGCCCTTGGATTGTGCTCAGTAAGCTTTAACAAATATGATTTATTATTCCGTGAAGAATTCCAAGGATCAAAGTTTTGGCAACAGAAGTTCTCTAGCATTTACTTTTCTTTTTTTTTCACTGTGCTTCCCACCAGCAATCCTCTAGTGTAAACTTTTAATGACAGATTATAACCATGAGGATCTTTTACATAATGAGTGTAGGAAAGTTGTATTATCGTTCGTCACAGGAATTATGAAGTTTACTAAACAGAGTTGAATCTTAAGAATCATTTTTAGGCTAGTCTTAGAAATCAGCCTATTTCCACTTGAGACACTCTCCAAAGAGAAAGAACAAATTCACATTCCAGGTTATCTGCCAAGATAGACAGTGCAGCTGCCTTGTGACCTTCTTACATGAAATATTAGAGGTTACTTTTTAAAAAGTCCAAAGTAGATATGGCAGAAAGCGGATTTCCAGGTTTATTGAATGCACAAGCTAGATAGGTTTCTATGGTTAAAATTCAAACACTAATTAATAAGATTTAATTAAAAGTATCCTTACAGTCACCAAACTCTCTCCTTTTCCTTCCCTCCCTCCCTCCCTCCCCTGCTCTTCTTTAAGTTGACGAACATCTGTTTACTTTTCATCGAAGAAGCCTAACTAACAAGGCGTTCAATAAATAGTAGTTCCTTTCATTTCACACAATTCAGTATTAAAAAAAAAAGTACCTTTGCTACTTATGTAATGCCTTTTTAAAAAAATTATCACTACAAATATATTCTTTCCTATTTGAATACTCATCTACACCAAAGTTAGGTTTCAAATTTCTCTTACTGATGTTACTTTATTTATTCATATGTTCATATCTTTCTTCATTGAATCATTCGCTAGCCAGGCATTGGGATGGATAGGAAGAACAAGGCACAGCTCCAGACCTAGAAGGACAGTCTATCAAACGCGAAGGTTGACAGGCAAATGGGCAACAGTAATACTAGAAAAAAAGCTAGCCCAGTTCTATGGAATCGCAGAAAAAAGAGAAATTGACTCTAAAGGAAAGGCACACTAAGTTATAGCCGGTTACTTAGGAGTTAGCCTGTGTTAGATCAGCGGCATTTGTTTACATAATTCTCAATCACATATCTTTTCTGACATAAACAGCCTTCAAATTGCCAGTTAAACGTATTATTTTAGAAGTAACAAAATAATTCTGGATTCTATCCTGAAAAGCACTTTTTTTAGCTTTTTGGGGAGTGAACTGATGGTGGATTCATAAAATAGCTTATTAACCAAATCCTGCTTAAAAGCCAAAAAGTAGGAACTGTTAGAGCCACGAAAATTTCCTCTTTTCTTTATGCAGTGTTCAGAAACACTGTGCCGGAAGGCCTGGTTTTTGTCTACATAATAAATACACTGAAACGTTGCAGAGAGAAAGTGGATGCCATGCGTTTATCTAGGAAATTTCAACAGTAGCAAAAACAAATGAACAAACAAACAACCAGATAGTGTCACGGTGAGTAAAGAGCTCGATGTTGATGTGTTTTCTTCAACAGAATGCCACCTGTTTTATTTTATTGCAAACATTTCTATAAAATATGGTAAAAAAACAATTCAAGAGTGTTTCCATTTCGTGGCTGCAAAAGTCGGCTACCACTGCATATCCTGTCGTGGCATCTGTTTATTCATCCATCCTTAGGGATCATTAAAGAGATAAAAGATGATCTTAAATCTTGGATATTAGAAGATCTGAGAATATGCATAAAGTTTTTGTTTTTTGCGAGGAAGATTGGCCTTGAGCTAACATCTGTTGCCAATCCTTCTCTTTTTGCTTGAGGAAGATTGGCGCTGAGATAACATCCACGCCGACCTTCCTGTACTTTATGTGGGACACCAACACAGTGTGGCTTGACGAGTAGTGCTAATGCTGCACCCGGGATCCGAACCTGCAAACCCCAGGGCGCTGAAGCAGAGCACACGAACTTAACCACTGCACCACCCAGCCGGCCCCTGTGTAAAGTTTTAAAACTTAAATTTTCTTAAACATATTTGAGTCTTCTTGACCCATCAGTTGGTAGTCTTAAAATATGATGCAAAATTATACTGTTTCCGTTTCTTAAAAGAAAAAAATATTTCTCCCTTTCTTTGAGAACAGATATTTTCCATGTTACTAATGTTTAATTTATATGTAGACCCAGAAACTTCTTCTGACATAATATAAATTGACAGAAGAATATGGTTTATACTAGTAATTCAATTTTTATTCAACATTTCAAAAATATTTCTAATTTTTAAGTCACTCACATATAACTTTCACAAATTCTATATTGTTGCTAGATATATCTCTAACATATAGTTTTATAGATATAGAAAACTGATGTTTTTTAAAGGTTGACAGCTATTAAATCAAGGCTTAAACCAATGAAGGAATTCAGAAGCCTTTGTCCTAAAGACCTAACTTTAATTAATCAGGTCACCTATCACCTTGACAAGTAAAAAGGGCTTTCAGAGTAAAGACCCAGACTTTATAGTGTGATAGAGTGATTATGAGCATGATTTTGATCTGGTGACATTTACATGGCCTAAATTACAAGATAAAGACTATCTTTCTAAGACTGGCTGAAGTTAATTTATGGGATTTGAAAGATGATTAATAACGCTTGTGACAGGAAACAAGAAAGAGAGAAAATGTTTTCTGGAACTCCTTTCTCCTGTTCTCCAAGATAGGGTCAAAGGTGTGACTGGCCCAGGTGTGGCGGCACTAATCAGTTATATCCTGTTTATGTCCCTCCTACCATCTGTTTCTTTTTCTGGAGTTAACTGCTCACATTGAGGAAGAAATATTCTCAAAGATGGTGAGGTAGACAACAAAGTCTTCTGAATTTGCCTCTGCCCAATGTGGAAGGGCATGCCAGTCTTTTAAATTGTTTTATTTTCAGAGAGCAAAAACATAGTGAAATGGAATTACACTAATATGAACAAAATGCATAAACACAACTTATTTTGTAAAACAAAACATTAACAGGATTTTTAGGGCAGTGAAACTACTCTGAAGAATAGTGTAATGGTGGATACATGTCATTATATATTTGTCCAAACCCAGAGAATATACAACACTAAGAGTGGGCCCCAATATAAACTAAGGACTTGGATGATTATGATATGTCAAAGTAGGTTCATCAATTGTAACAAAAGTACCACTCTGGCAGGGGATGTTGATAGCGGGGGGACTATGCATGAGTGGGAACAGGGAATATAAAGGAAATTTCTGTACCTTATGCTCAAGTTTGCTGTGAATCGAATCTAAAAAATAAAGTTTATTAAAAAATATTGAGGTGCTTAATAAAAGGATTGTTTCCTCCAAAAAAGTAATCTATTCTACACTATGTAATGCATTTAATGCCATTATTTTTAAAATATCAATTTATACCAAAAGTTGAATAAAAGAATACATTTTAAAAAATGAGTAAAGGAAAACAAAGTAAATACCAAGTGTATCTGTTTGAGTGAAATAAACAAACGGATAGCTATCAAAAAACATAAATCATTTGCATCACCACATAATCCACATCTGAACAAAACTGCTTTGGTTTTGATATAAACCTGTGATTTATAAATAAATATATTTATATGTATTTATTATATTTATATTATATGTTATACATTATATTTATTATATTATAGTATTTATTTATAAATGTATAATAAAATATAATATAAATATATATTTAATATATATAAAATAAGATATTTGGAACACACTGTAGACTAATATGTGGATTATAAAGTTCTTCAAATGTTTGTGATAGATATTTATTTTTTATATAAAATGAAATACATAATGAAGTCTTCAGCAGATTATAATGGCAAAAATTTTCGTTTGCTCATGTTATTTCTAGCATTAGTAGTTTAAAGTATTTAAAAAGGGGGCCATTAGATTGAGGTGGCTCTAATGCCTTGGTAGCCTACGTAGTAAGCAAACCAAAACCTCACCTGTGTCAATGCACTCCAATCTGAGAAAATGAAACTTAAGGATAACCAATCATAAACAGCCAACGAGGCTTTCCCAAATAAGACAACCGTGTAAGCAATAGCCAACCAAATAATTTCCTTGCTTTGCTTTCATGTCTTCTCTGTAAGACTCTCCCCTAGCTCATGTCATTGGAGTGCTCTTAACCACCTTTGGTTTGGCACTGCCCAATTGGAACCAATGTATGCACAAATAAACCTTTGAAAGTTTTAATGTGCCTCAGTTTACCTTTTAGCACTTCATATACCACTCAATCTGGATATAAGAAAGTACACTCTATGGTAAGTGCTTCAAATTCATCCTGAGGTTTTGTAATAGATGCAGCTTTGGTGGCATTTATTTATTCTAAATATTTCTAAGAAAATGTTCAAAAAAGGTAATCTTGCTTAAATACATTTTGGTCACCACGAATACATTTTATTCCCATTTACTAGATTAGAAATACCCAATGAGTGAGTTAAGAGAGGCTACCAAGGCTTCACTTGCTCTCTGCATGACTGTCTCTTTCCTGCAACTACACAAGACACCACAGTCATCTGGAATTGAGGAGGTTATAGAATCTAAGAGCTTCCACTAAGACCATCCTGACCTACATCATAACTACCTAAGAAAATTCTCAAAAAGAAGGCCGTATTCTCCCTAATCTACCTCTAATCTGGCTCCCTAACAAATTTCTCCAAATCTTCTGAATTGACCCTTTACCTGACTGCTCTGACTAAAATTCAGCTGTCTGCTGAGGCCAATGATTCCCCTGCAGACCTTTTAGCCGTGACTTTTTTTTCCACAACCCAGACACCACAACACTCACCGATGTGTAAGTTACTCGCTTATTCTTCATTGCTACAATCTACAGGAAGCCAGTATGGCCTGTCTCTTCCTCTGGAATACTAGTAAAGTGTAGCTATCACAGAGCTTTTCACCATGAAGCAGTGCTTAGCCATTCACATAAGCAATTTGCTTTTCTGTTTACAACACGCATTAGGTTCTCTTCTATCCTTAAGACATTTGTTGATGCTAACTAATTTATGTGCTGTGATTCTTGTCTATGACTCTGAAATTGAATCATTGGTTTCTCCAAGTTTATCTGGGTAATTCAAGTAGTCCAATGTTTTTGTATATTCATGTCTTAGCTCTGGCTGTTACATCAAAATATCATAGACTGGGGGGCTTAAACAATAGAAATTTATTCCTCATAGTTTTGGAGGCTGGGAAATCCAAGACCAAGGTGTTGGCCAATTGCTTCCCGGTGAGAGCTCTTTTCCTGGCTTGCAAATGTCTGTCTTCTTGATGTGTCCTGAGAGAGAGAGTACACTCTCTGATCTTTTCTTATAAGGGCATTAATTGCATCATGAAGACCCCACCCTTATGACCTCATCTAAATCTAATTACCTCCCAGAGGCTCTATCTCCAAATACCATCACACTGTGCATTAGGGCTCCAATTTACGAATTTTGGAGGGGGCACAAACATTCAGTTGTCGGTGTCGCAACCCAATGTACACATCAGGATAGATGCGGAGAGGGCTGATGGCCACTCTGAGTTTATTATAACCATCGTTTCAATATATACATAGCTTACATCTGTTAAACATACACAGGTATTCTAGATAAAGTAATTAGCGAATGCCAAGAATTCTTAGTGATTTCTCAGGGAGCCCTCCCTTGGCCTCTGTTTTGATATTATCATGTTGTTGCTGTGCTCCTATATTTTTATCTCAGAGCAGGCAAGGTCTCTTAGGCAACGGTCCCTCTTGCTCCCGATATCAATATCGTTTCTCCATCTGTGCCCCCGGGCGGCCGCTGCCTGGCTTAGGTTGCCCCCCCAGGGGGTCTTACCCGTCATTGGCTAACCAGCCTTCTCACCTCCGGGTCACAGTTTGTTGGCAATCTTTTTCCAGTGATTATTAACCCTTCCTATGTCAGGGGCGGCTACATCAGTCCATAATAACTCATGAATCCATAACTCCTTAATGTCAATTTTAAAAAGGAAATCTATCACCTCATGTCTAGCAACCCCTAGCCTTGAGCTACACTCTCCAGAAACAGGAAACTGCTGATAGGTCTTCCTGGTAAAATTGGCTGTTTGTTAGTTGCGTCCTTCATAATTTTGCTCATCTTCCCCTTCCGGACACTATTCCTCTTCACCTTACCTTCACATGGACAATATCTACTCTGCTTTAAAACTCAGACCCCTCATATGGGAAATCTTTCATAGTTGTTGTTTTTCAGATCTTTCCTTCCAGACTGGGTAAGGTGAATCTGTTTCACAACAATGTTTATATCTGCAGTGCCCCCCACACAAACTCTACTGGTGTTTAATGAAACAATACACGAAAGCCAATGAGATAATTTTTCTTACTCCCAACAGATAAAGGAAGAGAGGCAAGGAGAAAACAAGGTAAATAAAATGATAGGCCAGATACTTTTCCTTAGCTGCCCATCAACAAACGCCCACATCTTCCTTGTTTCTTTTTTCGTTTGTAAGTGGCAGTGTTCCCCGTCCCAGGGAATGAATCGTGTTCCCTCTATGTCATTTATGGCATGCCATCTCCACTGGCCAGTAATCAGCTTAAGAGTAAATATGACCCACTTCTGGCATTGGAATTATAAAGGGAGGTAGGGTGGGGGGCTTTCAGGAAACGTTTTCCTTGCTGAACACAACAGATAGATAAGGATAAACACTGCTTGCCCCTTCCTATTAAGGTGATTGAAATGAAGAAACTATGCTCAGAGGCTATGGCAGCCTTCTTATAACCAAAAGAGGTAAACCAAGAATACACCAGAGAAGTGAACCTGGAGGCCTAATTTGTTCAACTTCTGTATCAGCTCTGGAATTTCCCATATGCAGACTACTTGTTACATGGAAATGTAAATTTCTATTATTTAACCTACTTAGGTCAGGTATCAGTTTCTTGCAATTAAATGGATCCTAGGTGACTCAGAAGGCTTACAACCATGAGATTGTCACCTGTTAACACATCTGGGCAGAGACCTTCCCTCACGTTAGGTCCTCTCCTCTCTGCCTTTCAGAAGCAACATATTGGAATTGGAGGCCTTCAGTACAGATTTTCTGTGCGCATCTTATTTTGGCTATATAGGGGCCAGCTAACGCTATTAATGATCATAACCTTTTATCGTCCACTGAGAAATTTCTTCCCGTTGCCTTCCTACAGCAGAATCTCATTTCTCCGAGAAAGTGGTGCCAAGCAAGCCCCCATCTTCACAAATAAGCTGTTAGAAGAGGCATAACCAGCGGACTGGGTGAAACAGCAACTGAATCACTGCATTAAGGCCTAAAGCACTTGAAAGCTTCCAGAAGGGGTCAACTCTCTGAATATCTATTGTGAAGGACAACTTCCTTCCTTTGAAGGAACTCTATTTTTATTGTGCATCAGGCATTAATAGAAACCACCTCTTCACCCTCCCTCCGATCACATCGTGATGCTCTCACCTCCCATAACAAATTCCTCTCCTAAAGAGCTTAGTCCCCTGCTAAAGGGCGGCTCACTTAGCACAAGACATGGGAAACATCTCCATCACCGTACACAGAATGCTGGAAAATGAACGCATTGGCAGGTGAACGTGTGTGAATTTGAGATCTTTAGCTGTCATAGAACAACTATTATGAACTAACAGACCCAGAAATTTGCATGGAATAATTGTTATTTGAATTTATATTTAATGTCTGGTGGAAAATGCAGTCCAGTTGACAGTCTCAGGAGTTTAGCAATGAGACCTTAAAATCCCTGTGCCTTAATTAGTCCATTCATAAGACTGAAAGAAAAACTAGTTTAACATGACCCTTTGAAAATTGAAAGTATGTTAGCTTTGAAGGGGCAGAAAGCTTTATTGTTAAATAGCACACAATGTGTCACCTAAGAAGACACATGTAAATTCAAGAAATATAACTCAGATGTGGAAAAAGAGGGAAAAAAGGTATTAAATGGCCAATTCATCACTGGAAAAAATTCACACTTCGGAAAAAAGAAAAATCAAGTGCATTTTATCAGGAGATCAAGAGTCAACATAGAGAAACCTCATTTCTAAATTACTAATTACATTATATATTAAATAATTCAACAAATTTTAATTTACTCTGTGCCCTTCATGTATTCCAAATAAGACTGCTTATTATTATGCCAAATTCCTTTCCACATCCTGGAGAGTAACCACAGTTTATAAAAATGGTTAAATCAGTGAAATGCATCTTTGTCACATAAATATCTTTTACTTTTCTTTCAAGGTTAATATTACATTTATAGTTTGCCTCTTATAAGCCATAGGTTTTCAGCGGTTGAAGTGGCTACAGAAAAGCATCTTTACAAATTTCTATTATTGACATATTTAAGTTATAAAATCCTAGAGAATGACATCAGTCATATCTAGCCTTTAGATTAAACGAACACTCTCAGAGATAGCAGAATTTGGTTCAAATGAATGCCATTTGAGAAAATGTATGGTGTTCTGATATGCATTCAGGCTTCCAGATAAAAATCTTATCCATCAGCTATCGATGAAACCTTTACTGTGTCTATGATGTAGAATACACTAGTCAGTAGCAATGAGGAAAAGGGGATCTGATATTTAAATTGTTATACATCCTATATTCTGAACAAAAGTTTATTATTAGAAATCAAAAAAAGGTTTGACTTTATCATCTTGCGTTAGTTACATAGAAAGGAAAGAAAGAAGGAAGGAAGGAAAAGAAAGTAAGCAAGCTGTGTTTTAACGAACATAAAATGTGAGTTTGAATAACAGATATTGAGAAGCTCTCTTTGGCTGAGATCTGATCATTCCTGATTGAAGAGAGAGAAGCAATCATTCAAGAGGTGTTGCTCATAATACCCACCTAATCAGAAGGTGGGTGGGTAAAAGGCTTTTATAGTTATAAAGATAAATATTAACATTAAAAGGAATACACGTCTTACCATCAAAATACAAAACCTATTTAGCAGTGAATAATACCACTAAATGTACTGCAATCACAGAAGTCACCTCTTGAGTGGAACACATTTTCTGTTTTGAAAACTTAGACTATTTGCGCTTATGGATAACTTTTTATGTTTTTTGATATTGTTTCATTACAATATAAAAAATATGGTTAGAAAATACAGCTGCCTTCATAAATCTTTTTATGTTTTGCTGATGCTTAATGTCTGACTTCAGAGAATTTTAAAAGCATAATAAATGCTGTTAATTGTTTTTATTTAGGTGGAAGTCCTGAAAGACTCTTCAGAGGGATTGGACCACACAGCTTCAAGAAAATACAGTGTTTCAAAATATTGTAAAAGATGTGTTTAAAATGTATATGTGTGTTTATGTTTATTGCCTTTTCTACTGTAAATGACTGATAATTAAAAATAATTACATATCAATGATCTAAACAGCATTTTTCAAAGATGAGAAGTATACCTTTAGTATGAATTTTGAATTTAAAAATATAAAAAGAATTATGCTTTACTATTATTTAATATTTAGACTGGCAGTGGCACCTTCTCTAAGGCCACGTCTATCAGAAGGTCCCATGTGAGGTACAGGTAGGATCCACCCCTAGGGAAGAAGGAAGTTCCATGAGGCAGTAGGTGAAAACGACACTTTCAATAGTTTCTTTTCAACGTATTTTGACAAAGTACAGCATATGTATGCCAGACTAACATGATTTATGAGTTATAATAGCTGGTTTAAGCTAAGTAAATCTCAAAAATGGATAATGACCTTAAAATATTCCTGTAAGGAACAGTTTATTAAAAATAGCACCAATAATTCAAGCACAAACAATGAGAAAAAAAGCAGAGATGACATTTAACACATCCTAGCTAAAGGTCTTCATCTGCTAGATCACGAGACGAAAGAATGATGATCTTAGTCATATCTAACAAGAGGTAGGCAACAGATGGGAAAATCAGAGTATCAGAAATAGGGATTTATATTCACTATATTTAAAAATAAATAGTGTTCTATCTTGTTTGCTTTATTTCTGAGTTAAGAATGCTTTGAAGTTTTTGTGATACGAACAATATTTACAAAAATTTATTTCATCTTTATTTTCTTTTAAAGATTTATATCTTGAGTAGTATTCTGATTATGTTTATAAAACTTATAACATATGAGAATAGTCATCCATACATACGATTTATTTTAACATTTATATTTTGGAGTAGTGGTCAATAATTATGTAGTAAAAGAAGTCTGGATTTTTTTTTTTTTTGAGGAAGATTAACCCTGAGCTAACTACTGCCAATCTTCCTCTTTTTGCTGAGCAAGACTGGTCCTGAGCTAACATCCATACCCATCTTCCTCTAGTTTATACTTGGGACGCCTACCACAGCATGGTGTGCCAAGTGGTGCCATGTCCGCACCCGGGATCCGAACTGGTGATCCTGGGGCCACCCAAGTGGAACATGCGCACTTAACTGCTGCGCCACTAGGCCAGCCCCATAGTCTGTAATTCTTTAAAAAGTTTGAATACCACCACTCTAGGAGAGGAGAATTTGAAGGGTTTTAGTGAGAATAGGAACTCAATTTAATCTATTTTTAATTGAGCAATAAGGACTTCAACCTAAATCTAGCATGCAGTCTATAAATTTGACTGATTTTTAAATGAAATACATTAACTAGATGATCTGGAAACTGGGATTCTTTATCTTTATTACATAATTTTCATGCAATTAATATCTGATGATTGTCATCTAAGTGGTAAAAAAAATAATCTGTACTTACGGCCATGAATGCAATATAATTTACATGAATAAACATTGTTCTGATTTCCAGAAAAACGTATCTTACTTTTGAGAATCTTTACAAGCTGCAAATTTGGAATGTAAATCGCTGTTAATCTGGACGCTCTGTCCATCTTTCCTGTGGATATACTGCAAAAAAAAAAGTGAAATATTTCAATTTCATAACTGAAATTTGGTCAAGATTATGTTCATATAGGCATACATTTTCTTTTTGAATTACTTAAGAGAATCTATTTTATCTAATAATATGTAACCTATGTTTACCAGGAACAAGCATAAGAGAGAAAATAAGGTCCCATCAAAGACCCTGAACTATTTCTCGGGTTGTGCCACCTCCTCTCTATGCTGCACATACTCCTGCCAATCCCTAAAGCTTCCAGTTCATTCTGAGATTCCTTGAAATCTCTAACATGTCCCTTTAATTATATGCTCTGTCTCTCAGCAAGGCTTGGTGTGTAGGAGCACAGATTTTGAGTCTGAATCTTGGCTCAGCACATAGAATGTGTGACTTTGAGCAGGAGATCTAAGGTCACAGGATTCAGTTAGTCAATATATGTGAGCACTTGGAAAGTGTGTGGCACATAGGAAGGCATCACACATAGTCCTATTTGCATCGTCAGTGATAACTCTGGTATTATGGACAACTAATGAGGTTGTTCCACCACAGGCGCCACCAAATTTACTGCCACCACACTGTGGCCTAAAAACACCCAGAAGTATCTCCGCCAGGAAGGATGCCAGGTCCTGATGTTTGGAGCACCGACGTGTGCTCTGAGGATCTGCCTGCTCTTGGCATTGCCTCGATCCCTGCTGTGGCTGTGGGCTCTGTGGATGCTGATGCTGCGGCACTCTCACTGTCCCACAAAAACCATAGTCAAACAGCACGTCTTTCTATTTGCTCTTCTACTGTATAGTGCTATACCTTTTGCCCGGAGCAAACACAGTGGCCCCCTTTCCTTTACCCAAATCTTTATAACTAGAATAGCGATTATACACTAGTAGCTCTTGGGCAGTTGTTGCTGTTGTTAGTGCTGTTGAGTCAATTCCGACTCCTAGCGACCCTGTGGACAGCAGAGCAGAACCCTGCCCTTTTTGCACCATCCTCTCACCTTCTGGTGCTACATCAGACAGTGCCCTGCTGAGTATGCATAGGGTTTTCATGGCCAACTTTTTGGAAGTGGGTGGCCAGGTCTTTCTTCCAAGTCTGTCTTAGTGTGGAAGCTCTGCTGAAACCTGTCCACCATGAGCATCCTTGATGGAACTGGAAATAGCAGTGGCATAGGAGCATCACAGCAACAGGCAGCCACTCCAGTGTGACAACTGACAGACAGGAGGTGTGGTTCCCCAGGAAACGAACCAGGGCTGCAGTGGTGAGAGCACCAAATAGTAACTACTAGGCCACCAGGGCAGGCTATCATGGGCAGTACTTAGTGTTTATTAACATATTTTTAGAGCATTTAAGTTGGGCCTCTATGTTCAATTGATTATAGTCTTATTGTTAATTATTACCTGATATCCTAATACGTTTTCCTGTTTGGCTCCTGAAGACATTTTTCTTGGGTTTTAGTCTCTTTCTCACATTGTCAAATAAATTAATTCCCTGTAGGCTCTTTGGTACTTCATCTATATAAACTCTGGCAAGCCACCTCGTTACTTCTCCAGATGTTTAAGAATTTAAGGTTGGTGTGGACTGGTTTTGAAATGGAGGTTTTACTACAAATATAATGTGATAAGAAAAACTTGACAATTTTGAAGTGTTCTTGGTCTTGGCCTGATAGAAAATATCATAAAAGCCCATAGTAAATAATTTCTAGTGAATGGATAAATTAATAATTTTATAAGCATACTTACCATATGTTCTTGTACAGAAATTTATATCAACACATTAGAGTTTCTTAACTCATTTTTTCTTTCATATAATCAAATTTGTAAATGGAGCCTAATATCTAAGTAAGCTACTTTGAAACATACTAAAAGATATGCTGAGAAGGAAGAATGAAATTAATTTTTTTTTCAAAAGTTAACTGGCTTTAAAAGTAAGCTTTGTATAACAGGAGTTCAACTTTCCGAAAATCTGTATCAACAAAAGCAAAAGTCATTCTGGGCACAATGAGGAATTTCTACGTTCGGAACTATCTTTCACTTTTCAAAAATCTGACTGAGAACAAATAGTTAAATGTGCTCAAAACAGAAGGGGCCAAGTCATTAGGTCTATTGCGGCAGCTAAACAACGTGTGAGTTACAGAACCGTGGCCCTGAGGGTGACTGAGCAGATGAGGGAAGAAGGGAGTCACAGCCAGGGCGTTCCAGCTCAGGCCATGAGTCCATCTATGATCCAATGGGGGCTAGTCAGATAAGTCACTCTGATCCAGCACGATTCTCCTTCTTCAGGAGTCCCTAAAAAGCTCTCTGGTTTGCTTCTGTCTGCCTTCTGTGTTAGAGACAGCTGACTGTCTCAATATCCAGGCTTCCTTTTTCCCTTTGTAAGCTAATCATCTATTTGTAGTGAGGTATCTGACCATGCAGAGTTCAGAATGCATTTTCTAGCCTCCCTTTCAAACAACTGTGACCCATAGGTCTAAGTTCTGACCAATGGCGTTGAGACAATATAAAACATCAGGCCACCAAATCAGAATCAGTGGTCTTATCCCATATCAAATTGTGATACTTGCAAAGTTGCAGCTCAGGGCAAAATCTGGAGACATCTGGACTATCAAAATGACTCTCCAGGGTCCGGCCTTGTGGTGCAGTGTTTAAGTTCTTGCAGTCCACTTCAGCGGCCCGGGGTTCACAGGTTTGGATCCTGGGCATGGACCTACACACTGCTCATCAAGCCATGCTGTGGCAGCATCCTACATAAAAAATATAGAACGATTGGCACAGATGTGAGCTCATTGACAATCTTCCTCAAGCAAAAAGAGGAAGATTAGATGTAAGCTCAGAGCCAATCTTCCTCACCAAATAAAACCCCAAAACAGTCTCCATGTCTTGGCTTTTTATGTCAAGATGATCCTTGTTTCAGATTTAACATAGGAGGTCCCTGAGTGATGTGTGTTACTCAAAAGGAAGCTATTTTGGTCATAAGATGCCTTGGTTTTATACTCCAATAGTTATATTTTTTAAGTGACGTATTCCATGGAACCATTCCTCAAAGATTTCGTAGATTCAAGGTGTGTTTACCACAAGCAATCCTAAATATATCAGGTATATTCTGCTAAAAGTATTTCAGAGATAAGGACTCTCCAGCTAGTAAATGCCATTAGTGAGTTTGCCAAGGTATTAGCATGATTACAGTAGAATTTGACCCGATGCTTACTTTTTACTAATCAGATATTTAAGCCAAAAATCCATGTGTGACTTTCAGGATTCCTCCCTGTAATGTTATACCAAACCACCTCCAGAAACTCAACTGCATTTAGCATTGACCAACATTGAATTCAGATGTTCAAACAACCAAGAGTTGGCACTTTGATAGAGAATTGTCGATACACCCATATTGATAAAGTCAGCTTGATCTAAATGTAAGATTCTTCTCTCATGTAGCGCTCTCTGAATCCATTTCTACACAGAGTCTGAAGATTTATACTGACATAAATTAATAAAATCTTGAAATTCTTTTAGTGTGCAAGTCTTTTCTTTCTGAGTTAAAAATTATATACAATCCTCTATAATTGTATCCAATTATATGTATCCCCTGATGTAGTCATAAATCTACAAGCAATTTGGGAGGGATGGGAGAAGCAGGGCATGAAGAAAATGCCAATGTAAATAATGCAGGTGATATCATTACAAATTTTTCAGGGTATGAACTACTTCATTGGACTTAGAAGTCCAATGACAGTTCCGCTGTCAGAAGACGCTCATGGAGTTTAGGAGTTTGGGATATACAGATTTATTTGAATCTACCAAAATGTCTCAATTACAGTATTAGAGTCTCTCTGTTTAGCAAACAATACATTAACTTTCATAAAAGGGACCTAATAGGCCTGCTGCTTTAAACCACTCCTGCTATAGTGGTTTAGAGCAGTGGTACCTACACCCAACAATGGTGTACTTTCATCAAATAGGTAAGTGTTCCACAGCTGTATTCATTCTATCAGTTTTTCATCCTCTAATGATGATAGTTTTTTTTTGCTGTCTTCAACACTATCATGTCAGATAACCATCCCTGAATCCCATTTTCTTTCTTTCTTTTTCTAACTTTCTTTCTTTCCTTCCTTCTTTCTTTCTTTCTCTCTCTTTCTTTCTTTCTTTCTCTCTCTCACTCTCTCTTTCTTTCTTTTTTGAGGAAGATTGGCCCTGCGTTAATATCTGTGCCCATCTTCTTTTATTTTATATGTGAGATGCCTGCCAGAGCATGGCTTGATAAGTGGTGCGTAGGTCTGCACCTGGGGTTCCAAACAAGCAAACTCTGGGCCACTGAAGTGGAGCCCGCAAACTTAACCACTCCACCACTGGGCAGGGCTTGAGTCCCATTTTCTTTAGGGACTGTTTGTTGCCTGCATCCTCTTTTGGTAATAATTACTAAACACAAAAAGTAAAAAGTTATAAATAACAGACTTCTTTTTATCTACTTTAAGTAGAATTAGGTTTATTAATAGATAGGGAGCTCAAAGCAATTTTTGGACTACTAAATGGACTCAGTAAATCCTGAATTTCCAGGAATTATTCCCTAAACCAAACCATAGACCTGGAGATGAAGGTACATGCCTTCTCTGCCTCTCAGTTGATAGGGAATGAAAGGAAGTTGCTACCAAAGCCGGTATTTCCAGGACTGTGGTACCTCCGCAAGAATGCTCATCAGTGAACGTCTGCTCCCTGCCTCTCTTGCCACAAGTATCTCCTTCCAAAACTGAAACTCTCAACTGGGAATATTTCTCGCTTCAGGAGGCTAAAGTTTCTTTATCTGATTTATAAAATCTAAATCATATCCAGTAGCCTAGGGTCAATGAAGTCTGAAAAGTAGTATTTTTGCCCTATTTCTCCTACACACTGGAAACAAATATGAGTCCACATTGAGCAAGACAAGCCACCACATCTGACACATCTATGATTAACTACTTTCTCATGGAAATCGACTATCAAAACTAAATGACGGGGCTGGCCCTGTGGCCGAGTGGTTAAGTTCGCGTGCTCCGCTGTAGGTGGCCCAGTGTTTCATTAGTTCGGATCCTGGGCGCGGACATGGCACTGCTCATCAGACCACGCTGAGGCAGTGTCCCACATGCCACAACTAGCAGAACCCACAACGAAGAATACACAACTATGTACCGGGGGGCTTTGGGGAGAAAAAGGAAAAAATAAAATCTTTAAAAAAAAAACAAAAAACTAAATGACGTATCTAAGTTTGAGAAATGATAAATTGGACAAAGTTAATATGTTTCTTTACTGTGGCCTTTTTAAGAGCCTTTTAAATATGAAATCCCTTGAAAGGGGATATAATAAGAGGTATTTTAAGATTTGACCACAAAAATATTTTTATGAAATGTCTATTAGAAAAGAATGAGATCTTAGATTCAATGCAATAGCTTTAAAAACAAGCAGCCTAACTGCTGCTTTTTTAGACAACTACGTAAGTGTAATTGATTACCTCCACTCCCTGAAAAACTAGAGATGAAGCCAAGAAAAATATATACACATGCATGTGTGTATACTCATATCTTTTGTGTCTGAATGTATGTGTGTGTGAAAACATATTTGGAAAATTGATGTAGATTACATAAGGAATAACTACAAATAAAATTAAAACGTAACAGCAAAAGTGACACCACATAAATCTCAATCAAGCCATTGGCATATAGAGAAAAAACAATAAAAAGACTAAAATGATGAGGGAGAAGCTGATAGATATGTTTGATCAGAACTGAGAGGAACTCATAATGTTTCATTTAGCTAGTTACTCTTGAGGAAGAGATAAAAACAAAATTTAAAAAATAAACAGGGGCCAGCTCCATGGTATAGTGGTTAAGTTTGGCATGCTCTGCTTTGGTGGCCTGGAGTTCACAGTTCAGATCCTGGGCACAGACCTATACCACTTGTGAGCCATGCTGTGGTGGCTACCCACATACAAAGTGGAAGAAGATTGGCACAGATATTAGCTCAGGGCTAATCTTTCACAAGCAAAAATAAGGGGGGGCAAGATTGGCAACAGATGTTAGCTCAGGGTGAATCTTCCTCAGAAGAAAAGAAATAAAAAGAGAGAGAGACAGAAAGAGAGAAAGAGAGGAAGAGAGAAAGGAAAGAAAGAGAAAGAAAGAAAGACAGGAAGAAAGGAAGAAAAATAAAGAAAGCAAGAAAGAAAGAGAGAAAAAGAAAGAAAGGACTTTCTGAAAGATGACTTTCTGGTGTTATGAGTTATCTATGAAAATGCATGCATACCCTGTAACATTTTAGAATCTTAACAATTAAGAAATACTTTATGTGTCTTCATGTTAAAAATGAAAAATACAGGGTTATTTTTTAACCAAAATATCCAAAATTATTCATATTTCTCTGAAATATTAAATGTCAGAACTTATGGAATCTGTATCTATACTTTTGAAGGAAAAAAATTCCCCAGGAATTTTTAGTATGACCAATTTGTTTTACTTTTTTTTTTTTTTTTTTTTGAGGAAGATTAGCCCTGAGCTAACATCTGCTGCAAATCCTCCTCTTTTGGCTGAGGAATACTGGCCCTGAGCTAACATTCGTGCCCATCTTCCTCTACTTTCCATGTGCAATGCCTACCACAGCATGGTGTGCCAAGTGGCGCTGTGTCCATACCTGGGATCCAAACCAGCGAACCCCAGGCCGCCTAGGGGAATGTGTGCGCTTAACTGCTGTGCCACCGGGCCAGCGCCTATTTTACATTTTTTAATGCAACTTAGTTATTCACAGAAAAGCAACTCCTCAGAAAATTTACCCTTCACATAACTTTTAAAAATATATTATTTGCTATTGTACTCGTCAATTACGGAATTAATATAGGTTATAAAGCATCATCAAGTAAGGAGGAAATCATAGTGCAAATATGTTAACAGGATGTTTTTCACTTAAATTGTCATTTGAGATAAGATTTGAATGTCAAGGAGTCAGCCATTCAAGGATCTGAGAGAAGAGAAATGAGAGGGCTTGGTTTATGAGCACCAGGAAATGAGATCAGAGATTCAGGCAAGCACTCATGCTAGAGTAGGATGTAGAAATTTTAATCTCTTTGCAAGGGAAAGTCATTGAAGGATTCTGAACCGGGCAGTTGCTTGACATGATTTACATTTTGGAAAGATCCCTGGGGCTACAGTGCCAAAGAAAGATTTCTGGAGTAGAAGTAGAAACAGGAAGGCCAGATAAGTGCTAACAGAGGAGCGTAAGTGAGATGTGGCTGGGGCTTAGTGCAGAGACACAGTGAAGCTGGAGAGAAGTGCAAATATGTGGAATAAGTTTTAGACAAAAACTGGTAAGGTATGATGTGGACTGGCAGTCAAGAGGGAGAGAACTAGAGAAATCAAGGATGACTTCTTGGATTTGGTTTCAGCAACTGGGTGAATGGTGGTGCCCCTCCCTGAGATGGAATTCGTTATCTAAGAAATATATTTACAGGGGTTGGAGGGAGAAAGAGATTTGTTTTTGAAATGTTGAAGTTGGAAATACTTATTAGACGTGAAGCACCAGCAATGGTTGAATACAAGTTAGACATTGAGAATATAGCCAGTGCTTCGTGTGAGGGTGGTGCCGAGGGACATCACCCAGTGTGCCAGACGGAGGGAGGAAGTAGCAGGATCCCCAAGGAAGCCTAGGGAACTAACTCAGGGATGCCGGACAGTACCCTGGAGACTCCATGAATTATCTGAGATATTTGAGCTAGGAAATGGAAAAGGAATATGTTCCACAGAAGGAGTGATTATAAAGCCAGAGAAATTTTTTTTTCGCAACTGTTATTTTGGACTCATTTTTTTTTCCTTTTAAGGTAGTTCAACTTCAGACACAGTTACTTGTTACCAGGTAAGCTGGATGCCATAAGGGATTCAATGTGAAACATGTATGCTTGTCCCAGTAATTAATCCTGAACAAATATCAATTTGGATAACTAGCCCATTTAACACATTGCGTTATAAATGTCAGAAAGACAGGCAGGTTTATATTAAAACTAAAATGTATACAAAACTTTTATAATATACATTTTCTGAAAGTTCAAATCATTTTATATTTTTCCACTTTTCTATAATGAGCAATTACTTTCATTTTTAATAAAAACAATTCATGAAAATATTTAAAGTTTTTTCCCTCCTGCAAGAATTTAAATCTCTGTTACTTTTTTGAAAATTGAGTTTGCTGTGTACATTTGCATTCAGCAATTCCTTGTATGAGGTCTATATGAAGGAAATGCAAACGATGGTTTAGGCACAAGGATATTCATGACAATACTGTGCACAATGGTGAGAAATTGGGAACAAGCCAAATCCCCAATACAAGGGAGATTTAAAAGAAAAAGATGCATCTAAACAATAGACAATAATGCGGTGATTAAAATTAAGCTTATTAGGGTCCTATGATCAAGGAAAATGTTTATACTATGGTTGTTAATTAACTACACCAACATACAGATTGTATTTTCAGTATAATCACAAATGTTTAAAGCAGTCATGAAGAGCCCAGTGTCCTATGACAACATGTTAGTTATAGTTGCTCCTGAGTATTGGAATACTCTATTGTTCTTCTTCTATTTTACCCTTTTATATTTTATTATGCTTATTAAATTTCTTCTATTTTATTCTTATTAATTTTCTGGTGGTATATTTTAGTTTTGTAATTAGATAAAACCAACAAAAACAAAATAACACAACAACATGACTTTTGGGGGAAAGTTTTGAGCTATGTTTTCAATCTTCAGAATCCTAGCAGGCAATTGTGGACTTCAGGGAACAATAAATAACATCCATCTCTCCCACCTACAGTTTGAACTAAATGAGAAATATGACAAAAATAGTACAGAAGATATATAGTCAAAATATATCTGTTACTAATAAAGCTAATTTCTGCAGCTTAGTTGATTTCTTAGTACTAAACCCCCAAATTTGATTATTTCCCCTCCCCAGTCATGGGTAATGTTTGACCAGTTCTAACATATCTGTTCTTGTAAAAGTTATCACATGAAGAGCTGGCAAGAATGAATTTTTCAGTGGGCAGATTGGCTTCTACAAGAAAAGAGGAGAAGAAATAACAAGCTATGTATGCATGCCAGGTTCTGCTTTTAAACTCAGTAGGTGAATAAGTCACTCATCTTTGGAAACGGAATGAGTTGGGGGAGACGGAGGAGAGAAGGTTAGTAAATTTATGCTTTCGGAACTCCCACCACATGGAGGGAAACAGCAGAAGTTAGAAGTAGGTCACATGAGTCACATTACATGTAGGGACAAATTCATTTTTATGGATTAAATTTATTTTTTTAGGTTAATCTGTTACCTAAAATAAACAATATATATATTTCTGTTTGTGAATTTAGACTTCACTATTACTAATTTTTCTCAAGTAATCAATACAAATTTAGAAAAAAGATATTCAGAGTATTTATCGAAAGTCATCTTGACATGCTGATGAACAGAGTTTCTAAATGTGCCTATAGTTTTGATGTTGCTGTTAGAATATACATTGTGAAAGAAAAATATTCCTTTCTGTACAAAAGTAAAAGACAAAACTGTCTTTCTTTCAAATGGAAAATTATAAATTATTGTTAATTACCCTTTTTGCAGAAATTAAATGATGCTTTATGGTTCTAACACATTTTATGTAATTTAACAATCTATCTTAAACATTCTTCTATGACAGCATATAGAGAATCATTTATTTCTCTTTTATAAATGCAAAGCAGTCCAGTGAATGGACATATTTTTGTTTCTTTTTCTAATTCTCTCTTGGTAAACAATTAAATTTGGGGGCATTAAAAATACAGCAAATAATATTATTGGAAATATAGCTTTCTTCACTTATTTTCTAGACTAAAATATTGTAATCAACATATGTAGGTGAAGAAATGCACAGCTAAATTTTTGTTTTATATTCCAGAATTGGCACCCCCAAGAAATCTTAATTGAATAACATTTCCAAAAAATGTAATTATAACTTTGATAGATTTCCAGTTGATTAAAAGTATTGTGTACTTTATTTTCACTGGATTTGAATACCCAAAAAATGATAAAAAATAGTTGATTAATTACCTTATTCTAGCAGCATTTCCACAGTCTAGCAAAACATATGAATGTAATATTTAAGGATTCATAATTGCATAATATTTCAGGAGAAAATTAGTAAAATATGGTGAACTTGTAGTTGTTCCAAGGTGTAATTTTAATGTGTTTTCAATTAAGACATTTAATGCATAAAGGAATAACTGACATGTTTTGTTTAGAAATATCTCTAACAACTTGTCCAGCCAAAGCCTGAACAAAAAGAAACATTTTCCTTCTAGACTATGCATATTAAAGGCAACACCCATTCTTCAGGCATATTTAGAGCATTTTGTCACAATCTCTAACTTGCAATATTTATGGAAATAACTCAATCACTCATCCATCCATTTGTGGACAACATATACTATGACCTCGTATGCTTTGGTACAGTGACAAGTGCTAAGAGTACATAGATGTGTGAGACATGGCATCTGCCCTTTAGGATTTGATAGAAGCTACATCATTCTGTCAAAAAAAACCAAAAACTCAGCTGTAGCATAGTCTATACAACCTAAGATCAGCAGTGTAGAATCAGGTAATTTAAATAACACCATATGCATACTTACATTACCATAAGATTTATTCTTTGAATGAATGTTTGAATTACACCATTCTCTGATTACTAATGTGAAGCATGCACAATGTTTATTCAAGCATTAAACAAAAGGGTAAAGTATTCAAATGTGTCCTCTAAGATCCTCCATTTTAATGTTTAAAAGTTCAATGTTAATGACATATATTCTACCCAACCATCTGTGTGCTCCCAGAGAGAATCAGTATCTTCATGACGATCAGATTAACTATTCATCTATCTATAGTAGAAATGTCAATCTGGTCCTCTCTAGAAGCACTCCATATTTTCTATCATATTCTGTGTCTTTTCTCAATTTAAATTTCTATTATGAAAACACTGTCCAACACATATCTGTTACATCAGCATCTTACTCTTAAGTAAAGATTCAGTGACTGAGGAGAAAAAAAAAGTTAGAAGGACAGTTACGTGTTTCTGTTTTGTTTGGTTTTTAAATTCATGGATAAAATGATTCTGACGTGTTTATCCTTTGAAAGGCACTGTGCTGGGTGCTAAGGATCAATCTTGAGGGAATGGAGCAGAACTGAACATGAGAGGAAGATTAAGAAGGATGGTCAAACTACTGTTTTGATATGGATGATGGTATCAACAGGACCATTTGAACAGGAGGTTCAGTATCTTCCAGTTTCCAAACAGTCAATTGTATACATGACCCTCAACTTGCCTCAATGTATTTTGCCCATAATTTGCTATGAACTATTGTTTTAGGATAGTAAAGGCACACTGCTTTCATATCATGCCCATTATACATTTAAAACAATTTCCACCAGAAGCCTGAAAACATGCATCATGATCTGCACAATTCCAATTGACTTTAAATAAAAGTAAAAATAGATAAAAGTGTTTTCTTGAAGTATGATGTGTAAGATGATTATAAAGTGGATATATATTATTTGCCACTCGAGCTCTGGCAGCATGAGAATCTGCGTTCCCTCGGAATTTGCTTGAAATGGAGAATAGGAAGCCCTACCGTAAATATGCACTTCAAAAGATCCTTAGGTGTCCATATTTATGGTATAATAAAATTAAGAAGCACTGCTCTATAGAAGTTTGTGGAGATTGAAACAGAATAAGATAAGGTTAAAATGAGAGATAAGGTGCTGAAAGGAATGGTAGGTTAAAAAGGAGATACACTTGAAGGGTCGGTCTAGCAGCGGTGGAGGATGCGCTGAAATGGTAGGGCAGATGTGCTGTTTTGATTGCTCTTCAGCTTGTTCTCTTTTAGAACACCCAGTGATACTGGGAGCTTTCTAAGATGTTCGCGATATGCTCCTTTAAACTCTGGCAAAATGAAATTACACATTCTGGAGCTGCAAGCCGCCTGAACTGGATGGCATCTCATCTTTACCAAGCAAGTTGACTCTTCTCAGGTATTTTTGAACAATTATCAACTGTATTTCTTTCTGTTTTACTTTCACAGCAGTGAGTGAATGCAAAGCCACCAGCCGTCTAAAACTTCTCCTTTCTTGAAACTTGGAGGAATGTTCTAAGTGAGCATTTTAGGTAGAATCGTTAACTCCCTAATTTGTGCTATCGTAGAACTTAGCTCCTGCTTTGAGAATTATGTGTCTGTCTCCTCACAAGACAGGCGCCATGAAAACAGAGGCCAGGTCTCTGTTTCTGTAGCTTTAGTCCATGGCACAGTGCCTGTACACAGCAGGTGCTCTATATGTGCTTAATTAGGGAAGAACTGATTGGCTAAGTAACAGAATGAATGATGGACTAAATCATTTATGTAAAAAAGATTTCATTCACCATAGTCTAACAAGGAGAGAAAGGGAGACCTGCGTCCTCAGCACTTGGATGGAGAGGGTCATTAAGCTACAGGGGTCCAGCCCTTGATTTTTCAAGTGGCAGCTGCTCTATTCACTCAGCAGGTAATGCCAGCTACTCCATCACTGATAGCCCCAGGGAAGTCCACTTAAGGGTAACTGCCACTTTAGGGGGATTTCATATTCACACAGATTGCAGGCTACTGAGTCTAGTCTATTTCCTACGTTTGTTCCACACAACTTCTGAACACAAACAAGAACATATAAAAGAATTATTTTGGATCCAGTTGTCCTTTCTGCTGCAGCCAGGGTGGCTGGGTAGTGCAGACACACGTTTTAGAGTTACAGGAGTTCGTCTGAAAATAGATAAAAGAGAGATGCAAGGCAAGGTAAGTAAAATCATAAAATGAATTTTATGTATCATTAATTCTGATAACTGCTTTTATTGCTTTGGAAAATTATTATGGCAGTCTGCTACAAAATACTTAACCTAATTTAAATTTCAGAACACAGTTTTTGGCAAATCACTAGAAGCAATATTTTTAATCAATGAAGTGGATCTAATTTGGATTTCAGATGCAGGGAGAGAGAGAGAGAGAAAAGAAGTTTCCTAAGGTAAGCACTTTATATTTCACAGCTGTGTTTTAAATGTTGTTACAAGGAGCAAAATTAAATAATGACTTTTTACTTCTATACAAAAAACCCACAAAAGATCAAAGTCTAAACTATTTCCTTGCTGGCATATTTTAATTGATATTTTTATATAGTCATTATGGTTCCAGGAACTACTTTATTACCACTGCACACAAGAATTTTGCCAAGAACCAGATGATGTTTAAGAGTTCTATTAGGATACCTAGCAAATAGTGTTTTAGGAATTAGGATTTTAAAATTGCTATCACTTTGGTCTGACCAACAACTTAACCTTAACAAGTTATTCTAATTATCAAAAGTTTAAATCATGGGGCCGGCTCCGTGGCCGAATGATTAAGTTCGCATGCTCTGCTGCTGCGGCCCAGGGTTCGGATCCTGGGTGCGGACATGACACCGCTGGTCAGGCCACGTTGAGGCGGCGTCCCACATCCCACAACTAGAAGAACCTGCAACTAAGATATACAACGCTGTACGGCGGGGGGGTTTGGGGAGATAAAGCAGAAAAAAAAAAAAAAAAAGATTGGCAATAGTTGTTAACCCAAGTGCCAATATTAAAAAAAAAAAAAAAAGTTTAGATTAGGAAAGACAGGTCCACATTGTTTTCTAAAGTTTAATTTTTCCAGTTCTGATGTTTTTGATGGCATCACCTGTTTCAAAAGGTTTGGCTGCATCAAACATTAATTCTATAAATATAGGTCTCATACAGTTGAAAAAGAAAATCTCTACTTTCCCATTTGTTCCCTATAAAATGTTAGTAAATGTGAGAAAAGCTAATGTTCATATCAGACGGTTGATTACATGCTGTGAATTGCAGGCAGCACTCACAGAATCCTGGCTTCATTTCCTTGCTTTATCTCTTCCTAGAGCGATCATCCATGATACCAGCAAATAAAGCTATCCGCTGCACTTAACCTAAAACCTAGATGAGGTCAGTGACTGCCAGAGTTGAATGAGAGCCAGCATTATATAAACTGGTCCCTCCTCTAGACACTGTTGAGGAATGCAAGCATTTTTTAAAATGATGCATGTGTGTTGATAGGAAGAAAACTGAATTAACTCTGCTTATTCAAGGGAGATCAGAGACTTCAAAATCAATGGGCCAAATTCTGCTTTTTATTTATGTGTCTATTACTCCTGATGAAGTCAAGATGCACATAAATGAAAGCAGAGGGCCACCCAACTCATTCCAGATTTTGGCATGTTTTAGCTTTGCCTTAAGCATTCTTATATTTTGTAGGACAAAAAAAAAGTCATGGACAGAGTGCCTCTTTTTACCTCTTGTGATTGGCATTTTTCTACTGATATACCTTTCTTTAGGATCTGTGGAAGTAGGTGAGAAAACTTAGCTCCACTCAGATGAATTTAACATGATTTGGTGAGAAACGGTAGGTACTTAAAAAACAATATCAGGAACCAATTTTCTAGGTTGTCCTCAGACAAAGAGCAGGCCACCTGCACCTCATGGGGGAAAGTTAATCATCCCCTAAAGAAATGAAAATTCTGATCCTCTTAGCAGAACATGCTTTTGAACAGATAACTGAATCAAAGAACTTTTGAATGGAACACAAGAGCTGCATTTTTCACAAAGCAAGTTCAAAATGTCCAATCTATGTCATGTAGAGCAATGGATTTCTTTCCAGGAAATCCAGTATGCCATCATCATGGGGAGGTAAGATTATCAGGAAATTACATTAGGATATTGATGATTTAATCTTTTTCTTAGCAGACCAGTTTAGGAGAGGCAGAGGTTTGGGCAAGAACTATAAGTAGAGAGGATGATATTCTGACAAATACCCTATAGTTAGGTGATATTATTTGAAATACCATAACCTCATTCTCAAAATATCGGAGTACATAGAAGAAATGCATTTAAATTTTTTCAGGATATAGTGGAACAATATCATTCATACAAAAAGGATTCATTTTTTAAAGGTGATGGATTGATACACATAAAATAAATTCAAAATATTGTACGAATTTTGCACTAAAAGAAAATAATAAAAGGAAATAGAGCAAAGTACAGAATTCTGCCTCAGGATAATAAAATTGAGAAAGATCCTCTTCAGTATCCTTATACTTTCCACATTTTATAACAAAATAATATGCTTAAATATTAGATAGGAGTATAATTATTTAGAGAACCTCTGTCTTTTAACTATTTGTGCAATGAAACGATCAATACACATACCTATTTGATTTATAGGCTAAATCAAAGAAAGCCTTACATGTAACATAAAGTGAAATTTTGTTATTTTAATCACATAGATCATTTCCACATGAGTTCATTTGAATGGAACGTTTAGATCATTTCAATATGCACTTAATGAGAGCCTGTCCCCTCCTGAATAACGGGATATCACGAGTTTCTTGTGCTCTATTTATAATTTTCAAATTATGTTAAAATAAAGCATGTCATCTCATTCTCACAACTCTGTAAACTCTTATTTTTAGCAAACGTGTAGTTGAAGAAACAAAGGATTAGGTCCCACATCAGGAAGTAGGAGAGACACAGATTAAAACCACAGTTTCCCCTGCCGTGCTCAGTTTTCTTTCTACTGTTCTAATTGCCTCCCAATAATTGAAATAAAAGATTCAGTCTTTTTCATTCACTATAGCCTAAAATGTGTGATTCATGGAATGGTTGAGATAAATAGAACTAACCTAATTTCTTGTAGAACAATAACGACCAGTGGCAAAATGATTGCAAAAAATAGGTATGCTTCCTGCTCTATATGGAGCTGCCAGAGGAGGTGGATCATTTTGGGTAACAGAATACTGCAGGACACATTTTGTAGGAACAAGAAGAAGGCCAGTATGAATGATATAGAGGGAAGGAGAGGCAAAGTGAAGGGAGATAAGCCTAGGGAAATAGGCAGGGGCACACAGCATCAGACTGTGATGGTAGCCTCAAGAACTTTAGTCTTCATCATAAGAGGCTAGGAATCCATTCAAATGTTTTAAGAATAGATGGAACATTATCAGATTTTAGTTTAAAAAAATACGGCTGCAGTATGGAGAACTGTGAGAAATGAGTCAGAGTGGAAATGAGTAATTAGATAGGAAGCTTTTGTAGTATATAAACCATATATAACGGTGCTTAATATGTGACTCATTTTGATGATGGTGGTTGTGATTATGCCTCAATAAAACCAGGAAGGGGGAGCCTCTGAGTTAGCAGCAGGGCAATTTTCATTTACAATATTTATGAACCAATGGAAGCGGTCACACAAGTCATTGAGGAAGATATCCATTGGTATCTATCATTCAATAATCATCCAAGCTGAGCCATAGTAGTTTATGGCTATCCATTATTTGCTATGGATTATAAACCAAAAGACGTATATGATCCATTAACTCCAGCAGTTTATATATTTTTTAATGGAAATGTATGTTTTAACTACAGAGTATGAGAAATCTCTAAGGAAAAAAATGGATTGTCACATTAATTTCTGAGTCATTGAATACTGTTTATTCATTTAAATAAGTATCACTAAGAACTATTTTGTATTTGACCTCAGTCAGGTATGTACACAGTTGCTAATTCGATTGTCTTTTCTTTACGGCCTTAGATATTCTTACAGCATCCCAAAGTGGCATATGTGCAATCATTCAAACTGAATGCTGTGAGGTTTGTTTGCTTGTTTGTTGTTGAGGAAGATTGGCCCTGAGCTAACATCTGTTGCCAATCTCCCTCTTTTTTTTTTCCTCCCCAAAGCCCCAGTACACAGTTGTATATCCTAGTTGTGGGTCATTCTATTTCTTCTGTGTGGGACGCTGCCTCAGCATGGCTTGACAAGCAGAGTGTAGGTCTGCACCCAGGATCTGAACTGACAAACCCTGGGCAGCCAAAGCCAAGCATGCAAACTTAACCACTTGGCCATGGGGCTGGCCTCTGATTCAATTGTTTTGCTAAAGGAGCTATGTGCTTTTCTACTCAGGAGTGACAACATTTTATAGCAATAAATCTTTACTGACTATTGTGTATATAGTCACAAACAGATTTTTGATCAAAATATTTGAAACAGTTGTACTGGTTAAACATATGTCAAGAGCCAGACTCCACTTTGCCAGAGAGGCTTACTTAAATGACTACATACCCATGGGTCAGTATGCTAACTTGCTTCCTAAGGACTTGGTAAATTGCAGCACCTGAGAATGCTTAATTTTGAGAACTAATAGTTACTGTGCATTGAGAGCCTCTGTGGCAGACTCGGAAATGCCCCACTTCGATGGATGTCCTGCATAATTGACTGAGTTATCATCTGCTGCTCCGTTGGATTCCCACCACAGTCACACTTAGGCAGTACCTGTAGTGAGTGGGCTGCTTCCAGCCAATGAAGGTGCACTCTGGGCACACAAATGAGGACCATTTCTTTGAGATGTGGGACTCCTCCGAAGAGTGACTTTGGCTCTAGGACTCCCAGTTGGCCTTGCCAAATCTTTCTTGAATGTGAACTGCAATCTGAGACTCCTCTTTTTCGAACCTCCTTCTTTTCCCTGCTCTTTTTCAGCATCTTTGCATCTAAGCTCACCGCACTTTTGTCACTTCCCTTGTGTCTATCCTTAACCTGCATTTCCTGCAATAATTCACTTGTGTATCTAGTTCTGCCTTGGCATGTCTCTGAGAGAAACCTGAAAAAAGCATTGTCAGTAGTGGTCTCAGAAAACAGACACATTAACAAGTAGTTAGCAAGGCCCCAGATGGTGATGTTTTAATTACTAAAGATTTCACTGTTGGTGACCTGCAAAGATGTCCTAGCGTAGAGAAATTCCCTTGTGGGTACATCATGCCAAATTTTTAAAGATAGGGGCTAAATCAATTCTGATCCCCATTTCCAGTGTGTGAGTCGGGGCGTGGGGGTACCACCCACCAGCAAATCTCCAACACCAGCTGGATGTCCCACAATTCAACTCAATTTTGACATTTTCTGTCTGGAGATAGTGTCAGATTCCACAGGTTAAGGGCTCAGTCCCACAAGACTGCCCCTTCTTCGGATGCCAATCACAAGCCCAGGTTGTTACCTGTGTTTCTGATCAATCTTCAATAAACAGAAGTTCCCATGACCCCCTCCTTGGGTTTTATTAATTTGCTAGGGCAGCTCTCAGAACTCAGAGAAACATTTTACTTACTAGATTACAGCCAGAGGGAAGAGGTGCATAGTGCAGGGTATGGAGAAGGGGCGTAGACATTCCATGCCCTCTCTCTTAATGTGCCACTATCCCCAAATCTCCAGGTCTTCACCAACCCGAAAGCTCTACAAACCCCATCCTTTTGGGTTTTTATGGAGGCTTTGTTACATAGGCATGATTGATTAAATCATTGGCCGTTGGTGATTGAACTCAATCGCCAGCCCCTCTCTTCTCTTCAGAGGTTGGGGGTGGGACTGGAAGTTCCAACCCTCTAATCAAGTGTTCGTTTCCTCTCTGGCAGCCAGCCCCCATCCTTAGGTCCAAAAGTGTGCTCATTAACATAACTCTTTATTGCTCTCATCACTTAGGAAATTCCAATGGTTTTAGTAGCTCTTTACCAGAAATAAGATGAAAACCAGATATATATTTCTTATTATAAATCACAGTATCACAGGGGGAACAATGCCTGCAGGGATAGTTGAGGCCACTGGTTACAGCTGAGTTGTGTTGACACATTGCAGAGGAAAAATGAGAAATTGAGGGATATTAACAAGCAGTTAAAGGCTACGTATGAAAGTCAAGGGGTCTCTATAGTAACTGATAGAGAGGCACTTATCTCCTGGAATGGTTGAGTAGACACAGCTGAGCAACAGACTGAGGCCCTTTTAGAATCACAGAGCTCATGTGACATTTTTTCTTTTTTGTCTTCTTCCAAAGCCCCCCAGTACAAAGTTGTATATTCTAGTTGTAGGTCCTTCTGCTTGTGGACATTTTAATTTCCAACCAAAGTAGGTCACTATGCTAAAGTCAGACCCTTACTGTTAAAACCTGGGACCCAGTAATCTAGGATGAGATTATCTAGATGAATACTCCATATCTTGTCTCTATAGAGATCTTTAAACTCTCAGAGCTTACAGAAGTGGCCAGCTCATCTCTAGTAGGAGCCAGCATTACCCCCATGCTGGGTGACAATAGATGCTTCACTCAGGAATAGTTTCCATCTTCTCTTTTGGCTTCCAGGCTGACTAGGGTTAAATCCCAAGAAAATTTAGCTGTGAACTTGCAGAACCGATAAGGGAAGAAAGGAATTATGTACCACAGGGGCTGCAATGTTTAGATAAAGACTTCTCACAGGAGCCAAGAGGGTACCCCTGAGATTGATTTAGAGTACATTTGATCACCAGGACTAGAATGTAAGGCTTGATAAACGAGAAGTCATTGATTTGGAGGCATTTTCTTGGGATACCAGATTTCATACCGAGAACAAGGGCCCCACGAGTTGAGACAAACTCACTGCTGGAGTGAAGTATAAACCCCTGAGTTGTCATGGCAGGTAGTAGAGTAATAAATAAAGAACCAAATGTAGTAGAAATGCTGGGATGCATAATAATGTGAGAAGAGAAGATTCACAGAAGATAATGTTCCAAAGGAAAGCCCAGAGGATGCTCTATTTGTTCATCAAGATTACAAGGATGTACTGATTAGTGGAGTACCAGCGTTGTTAAGAAGTTCAGTGGCAACTCTGCAGGCTAACCCTGAGGTTAAGAGACCAGCCAGAGAACCCTGGCAATACTGATGGAGAGAACATAGCCCTAGAGTCATAGAAGTCAGGGGGCAGAATTGACAGTTCTAAACTGTCAAAAGCCAGGAGTCTGTATTTACTTTATCAGTATTTCAGAGGGGCATTCAAGGCAGCTTGACACATAGCGAGTCATGGATATGTTAAGTAAAGCATGGTGCCAGTGCAGGGCAAAATAGATGGGCAGCTAGCAAGGATGGTGTTGACATTTACAACTAGAAAAAGGCAAGAATAGATCAGGAGAATGAAAGCAGTTCTCTCAATGAAGTCACCATCTCTTACTCAGTAGCTAGACAAGACCCAATTTTTACATCGAGAACTCTGACTTAAGAAGTATCTGGGTCCTTGGGAGAAAAGGAAACACAACTGCAAGTATATACTATAATAATTCCTCTAGTCTCCCCCAAAGGCGACTATGACCATTTAACAAGGTGACTTTACAGTGGGAAAAAGAGAATACCCAAGCATGACAAACACCAAGGGACAGAAGGTATGATTTCAGTGATACCTGAAGGCTCAAAGCATCAAATCAGCCTCTTGTTAGAATAGCATGCTAGCAAAATTTCTGCTCACAGGAAAAAAAGCCAATAATTTTTCAAAGCCTAAGATTTGTCAAACGCCAATTACTGCATTTAATAAAATTTCTTACATTTGTTTATTACATGACCAAACTTATTAGGTGCACAAATGGTAAGAACCGTGGTGTGATATAAAAACATGGCCTTTAGGCCCACTGCATCAGTGGACCCACCCAGTGGTTATTTCTCCAGACTTTAGTGTATAACTAGAATTGATATATTTGGCAGTTGGAGTAACCTCCACGTTTGGTTCTTGGTGTATGGAGTAATGCCTATCACAGCAGGCAAGTCCAGGTAGAAATCTCTGAAACTGTACTCTTCACACATCTGCCAAGATAGTAAATCCAAAACAATAAAGTATCCTGGAAGGAGAAAGGGAAGATGGTGGAGTTTAGAGCCATGATTAAAGATGCCAATGATGCACAGATACTGATACCTATCATGTCTACATTTGTTTTCCCATTTTGTCTCTGTAGAAAGTGGAAGGATCTGGAGAATAAATGTGGACTGCCACAATTCGTAGTATGCCAGTATAAACAGGTGAAGGAGAGGAAAATGAACAAAATTTGTTTATAGATAGTTTAGCTTGCTATGTCGGTGCAAACTTAAAAATGTAGTGACCTCGAAAGACAATGGAGAATGACAATCTTTCAAATAGGTATTGCTACAAGCATTGCACTGTTCATTTACTTATGTAGAATTGGAAGTGGCCCAAGGAGAAGACATAATAGATAAAGATATAGATATACACACACATATAGATATAGCTATAGATAGACAAATATTCTTGGGTAATGGTCAATGTCTTGGTCATCCAATGACGGCCTGAAAGAAAAAGGCCTAGAATGCTGACAAGGATATCTGAGATTGAAGCAAGTGGATGGACATTGGGATTGGGCACAAAGAGTGAAAATTTTTGTTTCATACATTAATGGCCACCAGAAAACACCCAGAAAGCCAGAAGCATTGAACAAGCAAGTCAGCAAAATGGCTTCGCCAATAAATATTAATAAGCCATCACCACTGTCTACTCTGGACTAGCACCATGGGCACATGAACAAAGTGGTCATGGTGACAGAAACTAAGACTATTATAGGACAAATTCTGTACTAGAAGGGCCAACGGTTCATACACAGAGGAATGGATGACTATTCCATTAAATGCCTTTCCTGCCCACAGATCCTTAACTAGCAGCAGTACTTGAGGTCTTAGGGGATTTCTGCTCCACAGGGAGGTAATGCACAGAACTAGCTTCTGGTCAGATAACCTACTTCACACTGAAGGAGGTGTGTGAGTGCATCTATTACCATGGGATCATGGGATCCACTGGTAGAATAAAATATTTCATCAACCAGAAGTGCTTTGCCATGTAGAGAACTGGAACAGCACAGCTGAAGTGCCAATTCAAAGGCAGCCCTCTGAAAGAATGAGATGCCATCCTTCCAGAGGCAGTATAATGCATTAGAGACCTCCATATAGTGATGTATCTACAAAGGACAAATACATGGGTCCACCGACCCATGTGTAGAAGCAGAAATGGCTCCACTTACCATCACTCTTAATGACCTCCTGAGGGTTTTGTGCTTCTTGCCCTCACAAGTTATATAGTTGAAATTCCTTGTCCCCAGAAGGCTGTACCATTGCCAGGGGACACAGCAAGTGCTCCAGTGAATTACTATCTACGGCTGTTGCCAAAGTACTTTAGAGTTCTTATGGCTAGGGACCAGCAGGTGAGAAGAGTTATTATCATGACAAGGGTTATCGTCCTTGATCACAATGAGGAGGTCTAAATGCTTTTACACAATGGGGACAGGGAAGAATAAGTATGGAACCCATGTAGTTCCCATGGGTGTCTCCTGGTATTCTCTTACCCACAATGAAACTGTGAAAGTACATGGTAGAAAGCCTGGCCAGAGAAAGACATGATTTCCAAGAGCTCAGACCCTTCACTAATGAAGATTTAGGTCACAGGAGCATGTAAGCCACCAAGACTTGCCAAGGAGATAGCTGAGGGTTAGGATAAAGGGGATTTAGAATGGATAATAGAGAAAGGATAAATGAGCACCAGTTGGGGCCTTGCAACCAACTTTGACAAAAAGAGGAGTAGTTTGTCCTATAAGACAAACTTTTGAATCTTCTCCTTCCAGGTTTCCCCTTAGAAAATGAAGCTTATGGGAACCACAGAGAAGCAATTCCCCAAACTTGTGGACTAAGTTAGATCGACATGGTGCAAGGGGTGGACAGTGGCATCCATTAAAATATGCAATTCAAATCTTCTGTTGTGAGTAGTGTGTTTGACTGGTGTCCAAGCTACTGCCTCTCTGGATTCACCATCCTGTTTGTGCTGAGACCACATTTCTTATAGGCTTCTCTCATATACTGACTGAGTACTGTTGGAGTGCTCATGCAAGCCTATTCCTGTAAGGCATGGATTCCTCTACTGGGAAACTTTGGCTCCAGGGCTATCATTGCCCTGGCTGAACCTGTCTTGGAATTGCACAGTCTGAGATTCTTTTCTTTCAATTCTCTTTCTTTCCCTCTCTCCTGTATATGTGTTAGACACCATCACAGTCTGCAGTCTTTCTCTCTCTCTTTTTTATTGCACTCCCCTTATCCTTCACCAATCATTTCCCCAAAAAATTCCTTGCAAGTCACATCCCTTTTTGGCATCTGTTCTTCGGAGACCTCAAACTAACAGTCTGGAATGGTCTGTACACATAAGACATTCCCTGACGCATTAACAATAGTCATATAAGGTAAATGTCATTATCATCATCTTGTCAATAAGAAAGTTGGGGCTTCAGAGGTCAGCATATTTGTCCAGGATAAAAGAGCTGGAAAACTGTGGAGCAAAGTCCACCTGAATGTAAGGCCAGTTGACTTTCCACTGTACCTAGGAGTGATTCTTGACTTTCAGCCCCCAGTTCAATTATTGCCAAGTCTTTTGGAATCCAATCACATGTCCATTGCAAACATTTTCAACTTGACCCAAGCTCCAAAATCCCTTTTGCACTCTACCTTCCATCCACAATGGCTTCTTCCATTTTTGTTAAATGCATAATAGTGTCTTCTGCAATAGGGCCAAAGAAAATCTCTCTCCCACTTTCTTCCTCTAGTTAGTTTCTCTTTATACATTAGATCTTTTCAAATATTATTCTTTAGGAAAGTCTCCTCTGGCCTCCTTTCAGCTGAATTCAATATTGTGCAGTCATTTGATTAATGCTAACCCTTCCCCCACTCATGTAGTCCATTTGAGACAGAGAGAATATCTGGTTTCTGTACACCTTTGTTTTTGCCAGCATCTTATACAATATCTACCACAATAGACACTAATATGTTGTTGAAAGACTAAAGAAAGGATTATGTGAATGTACCATGCTTCTTAACACTTGGTTTTTTAGAACATATGTTGCATTTGTTTCAAAATCTACTCTAGTTCAAAGGATGATTAAAAATGGTTGATGTATATTTTGTGCTTTACTTATCATACTTGCTAATAAATTTCAGTTGCCGTGTTGTAACTACTAAAGCATAAGTTGAGAGACTGAGAACTCAGCAAATAAGGGTGGATACAAATGCCAGCACTATTAAATTTTGTCACACCCAAAAATTATCTCTTGGGGTGAATTTGAAAAGCATGAAATCAACAATTTCTTATTTTTTCTCTTTTTTTCCTACTGATATCACACAAATCCAATTGTAGAAAATGAGAAAGCTATGATTGTCAATTAAGAAGAATAAAATTAATGATATTCACCATTGTTCAGTTTCCCTCTGCTTCCATGTACATAGAGGATTCAACTGCCCCAACTTTTCAAATTTGGATGTCGCCATCTAGCAAATTATGGGCATGAGATGTGACTGGAAGTGAGGCATACTCACTTTTCAGTTCTCACGTGTCCTTCTCTATGAACACTTGAAGCACATATTGAGATGTCAGAGCATTTTTGTCAGGATCTACGAGTGTGTAGTGCAGAATTCTGAGCCATGAAGCAAGACCAAGAAGAAAATATTGGTTATTTGAAGCCACCAATATGTGGAGGTTATTCTTCCACACATTAAAACATACTCTATCCTAACTCTTCAACTACACTTAGGTGTATTCCTTGAAAAGTGTAGAAATGGTTGATGAGGGAGTTTCTACCTGAATATGTATTTTTAAATTCTTAGCTACTAAAATGGAGGGCAAAGAACTATATACATTGAGAAATAACTGAACATACAATCTCCATAGCTATTTGGGTCTTAGATGCCACATTTTACAACTACGTATGTGAGCAAAATCTATTTAACGTTCAATGATCTGAGAATCATGAACTGTGTTCATGAAGAAAGATTTCTTAAAAGTTCATTACATAATTGGAGTTTTTTTAGTTCTTTTTAAGAACAGTTATTATGAAAATTATCTGGAAATAAATTAATATGATAACATAAATTCCCAGAACAAAGATGGTCTTTCAAATAGAAAACAAAAGTATGAATTATTAATAGCTTATATTTTCCTCAGTAGTCCACTGGGATATTTCAGGAGTATGAGGATTTGGTTTGTTTGTTTTTTTGTTGTTTTGTTTGTATTTGTTTTATTTTTCAAGACCATAAACATATGTAATAAATATTTTGCAGATGCTGAAAGTCCTATGCTCTGTTTATGCCATATTATTCCTTTAAAGTATGATTTGAATGTTGATACTTTCTGCATAAAGGACTAAAGGTTGTAAGGAAAACGGAGTAAAATTTTAGTATATAACTCAAATACGTATTTTCACATACATAGTGCCCCTTAACATAAGCGTCATTAAAAATCTCAGCACCTTAATTAGCCTGCTCAACTTCTCTTGCATTCAAAGAGTAGAAGCAAGAAAATCTATTTCTCTGTTTCTCTTTTATCTCTCCCACCTTGTTTTGACAGATCAGGTACCATAGAGAGCGCTGCCTTCTAGCAATTGGTAAGTGGATACTTTCACAGGGTAAGTATGGAAGGTTTACAAAAGGTTACTTCTTACGCCTTGTAAACTTCTATCAACAACTATTAGGGAAAGGAAATTTTTCCAGTCATTTTCTTGATTCTTGAGAAGGTAATGCATTTTTTATCCATAAAGTCGCATGGCTAATAAAATATGTTTGTGTTGGCTTCTTAGTCACATAGTATAACATCCAGCCTGTTAGTAAATAACTGAACTAACCATAATTTACTAAACATAATTGCCATTTTTTTAAATTGTGTTATCATTGTAGCCCTTAAATTATTTATTTTACTAAAATCCAATTTAAACTTTACTGTACAAAAACTTGTATAAAGCTAATTAAATCATCATAGCATTTATCATAAAAGCCAAAAAAATTTTGTAGAAAAGGAAACAACCCAAATGGTGAATGGTGAAAGAATAAACACAATGTGATATAGCTATACAAGGGAATAACATATATTGTACAATTAAATTTATATGAAATGTTCAGAAAAGCCAAGTCTATAGAGACAGTAAATAAATTAGTGGTTGCCTGGAGCAGGGACGAGACAGGGTTAATTATAAACATTTACAATTGGGTTGATGGAATGTTCTAAAACTAAATGTTGGAGATGGCTGCACAACTTCGTAAATTTACTAAAAATCATTTCATTGTACACTTAAAATGGGTGCATTTTATGGTATACTTTATATATAAATAAAGTTGTTAAAGAGTCAAACAACTAACTCAATATTATTATAGTTATATCTTTCAACATACAAAAGACCATAACACAAAAAGAATAACCAAAACAAGAGAGCCATAGTAGAATTTTCATAAATAACATATATATGTACACATGACTATCAATTATATAAAAATTCTTAATATTGAAAAAGAATACACCTAAAAATACTCATAATTGGTAAATCTGGCTGTTGAAACAGGTGGTTTGAATTTTATTTTTGACATTTTTGTACTATCTATATTTTATACTGTTATACTCTCAAGTAGGATAGTTAAAATAAAAATTGCATTGCACATGGAATTTTCATCATGTCTAAAATATCCGGATATAGCAATTGGGAACTCAAAAACTTTAAAAACATCATGCTATTTTGAAATCTATGATCTCATAATTAGTGACAAGACAGAAAAAATTGAAAATCCAGCTTATATAAATGATAGTAAAAAAATAAGAGGGGTCGGCTTGGTGGCGCAGTGGTTAAGTTTGCATGCTCTGCTTCGGCGGCCCAGGATTTGCCATTACAGATCCCGGGTGTGGAACTGTGACCGCTTATCAAGCCATGCTGTGGCAGGTGTCTGACATATAAAGCAGAGGAAGTTGGACACCGACATTAGCTCAGGACCAGTTTTCCTCAGCAAAAAAAAAGAGTAGGATTAGAGGCGGATGTTAGCTCAGGGCTAATTGTCCTCAAAAAATAAATGAATAAATAAAGAAAGAAAGAAGAAAAAGAACAACCAAGGTCTCAAAAAAAGTTAAAAAATTGACTAATATGAAGAGAAGATACAATATCACAAAACAGTTTTAAGAATTTTTTTCATTAAAAAAAGAAAATCTCATAGTGAAAAAAACAGTCTAAAAGTCTAACCACTGTTTGATTCCAACTATATGACAGTTTAGAAAAGGCAAAATTATAGAGACAATAAAACATCAGTGGTTGGCAAGGATTAGGGGGAGGGTAGGGGGCTGGAGCACAGGGAATTTTTAGGGCAGTGAAACTATTCTGTATGATAAGGTAGTGATGGATACACAACATTATGTCTTTGGCAAAACCCACAAAACGGTACAGCACAAGAGTGAACAATAACGTAAATTATGGACTTTAGTTAATAATAATGTATCAATATTGGTTTATCAGTAGTAACAAATGTACCACACCAATACTGCAATGTTAAAAATAGGGGAAACTGTTGGGGATGTAGGACAAATACAGGAACTTTCTGTATTTTCGGTTCAATTTTCACCTAAAATCTAAGAAATAGTCTATTATCATTTACAAAAAGCAAGCTTAGTAGTTTCTGAGAGTACATACAATAAAATGACAGTATTATTTCATTTCCTATTTATTAAATCATCAAAATTAAAATTAGGGCTGGCCTGCTGGTGTAGTGGATAAGTTCGAGAGCTATGCTTCGGTGGCCCAGAGTTCATGGGTTTGTATCCTGGGCACAAAACTGAACACCCCTCATCAAGCCACGCTGTGGCAGCATCCCACATACAAAACAGAGGAAGACTGGCACAGGTGTCAGCTCAGGACCAACATTCCTCATCAAAAGAAAAAAGAAAATTAAATTAATGATAAACCTAATTCTGAGAGTTATAGAAAACATATACATATATATTTATTTTGACAGTTGAATAATAATACTCTTCTAAAGAAGGCTATGGTAATATACTTCAGGTTTCTTAAAAATGTTATTATTTGGTGTAATAATCACAGTCGTAAATTTATTTTAAAGCAATAATATGAAGGAAGAAAATTAAATATTTTAATAAGCACAGTGATAATAGCAATAATAAAATTAAATTAATGGTATTTTGTCTCCCACACTACGATAATTTCATTACATATATAAACTGAGTCTCAAACAATGACTCAATGATGAAATAATTTGATTATCATACACTGAGTGAAAAGTTATAGCCATTAAAAAGAGGCATAGATATTAGGAGGAATTATAGAAAATCTTTATAATATAGTGTTAAGTTATAAAATAATTACAAAACTTTAGATTGCAATACTATCAAAATTCTCAAGGATATAAATAAGAACTGGAAGAAACATGAAAAAGTGAAAATGTGTTGTTGGGATATTGAAATTGTGAATGTTTGTGTTCTTTTTTATTTCCATTATTGGTAAAATTTTGTCTGTGCATTGAATACAGCTCTTGACATTATAGTATAGCATAATAATAGCATAAAATCTTATATTGTATTTACTGTATGAGAGGCACTTTCTAAAATTTAGAAATCTATCCTGCACGTTTGCCACATTTTAACTTAGTTTTATAGACAAAGAACTGGAAGGGCCAGTCTGGTGGTGCAGCCGTTAAGTTCGCACTCTGCTTTGGAGGCCCAGGATTCACAAGTTCAGATCCCAGGTGCGGACCTACACACCACTTGTCAAGCCATGCTGTGGCAGGCGTCCCACATATAAAGTAGGGGAAGATGGGCACAGATGTTAGCTCAGGGCCAAGTCCTAAAAAGACAAACAAAAAAAAAAATGGAAAGGACAGACATTTTAAATAGCTTCCCCAGGATCACATAGCTAATGGCAGAGCCACTACCAATTAAATAATTTGGGCAATAAATGTACAAACAACTCATTTTATAAAATTATCCAAGATATTTAGGCTTCTAATCATATTATAGTGAACATTTAAAAGAGGAAAGGACTTTTTTAATGATATTTTGAGAAAATAAACTTTTGTCTATAAGATCCATCAAGAGGTAAGTTTTAAACTGTTCTATGGTAATTATTTAACCTTTTATTTGTACAGGGTCTCATAATAAAATTGTGTGGCTTACACTCTCACGTGATATTGACAGTAAATTCTGTGAGACAGGCAGAGTAAGAAACATCACTTTTTGACAAATTAAAAAAAAAACCAACCCTGAGGCTCCAAGAGATTACATGCTTTTTATGGTCATATCGCTAGCAAGTAGGGAGGACAGAATCAGAACCTTTCTCCTCACTGCACACACTCTGGCAGTCGGCTTCACCCAGTATCTCCTGGACTGGCCTCTCACTCTGGATGTTCCGTTGGGTTTCCTTATCTGAGCAATATCATGTTTAATTTCCCCTGAGAATTAAAGGTTCTGAATTCTGCTCTAAGACGGTTTCAGGTGGGAGAAAAGCAGGAATTTAAGAGCCTAAGAATCTTACTTTTATCTTTCATCACACCAAACTCTGTAATTTGGGAGTGAGAGATGGACAGAATTGTTAGCCTTAAACTCAAGGATAAATACAATTTTTCCTTTCTCCTCGGACATGTAGCTCATTAGAACAATTTGACTTTTTCTTTAATTATTAAAAGGATTCCTTCCTTTTTAGTCTTGTATTTTTCCCAATGGTAGCCACAAACTGAGGTCTGAAAAGAGAAAACACACTCACATGGCCATGCTGACCTGCTGTTTTAGTCAGCTCATCAGTTTTCTTTAAAATAGGCAGTGACATCCTTTACATCAGTGGCACTTTTATAATGAAATAATAATTTTACAAACCATGTACTCTTTATGTTAATTCTATTCCAGATAACAAATTGGATTACTCGTTAACTACACCAAGTTTCTTAAGATCACTAAGTATTATTTTATAACTAATTGAATAAGCCAAATGTTTTAGATATTAATTTTAAAATATGTAATAAAAAATAATAATTACTACTTTTTAGTTTTGTGAGGTTTTGAAGTTTATTCAATGTTTGTGGCAATCTTTAAAAATAATATGACATTTTATTTCGAAATCAAGTACAGGATATTGGAAGGAACTCCAGCAAACAAAGATCCTAAAGCTTAAGTTATACTAGCTTCTTGGTAAATCAACCTTTGTTGACTTATATTGGATGCTTTTGCAATAGGCCTTATGGAAAATGCTTTTCATGCATTATTTCATTTTTTTCCTTTAATGACCATGTGAGGTAGACACTTTTATTAACCACAATTGATGCATAAGGAATCTAAGGCAGAGAAAGATTAAGAAGATACTCTTAATAAATGGTGGAACTGGAATTAAACCTAATAGTCTGTTCCTGGATTCCTGAAAATATTTTTTAAAAAATTAAATGATGATATTTAAAAACAAAACGAATCTTTGCCATTTTGCCCAATCCTTTTATTTTATACAAAGAACTCTAAGATCAGATAAGTTAAGTGATTTACTCAAGGTTACATAGCTAGGCTATTTGTCATAAAGGTAAACTGAAACTTTAAGTGACATTTGACTTTCATTTCAGTTACTTTTCCTCTCAACATTTCTACCAGGAGCAGATTTTGAAAGACAATGGCAAATCACCATGACACTCATCCACGTTAACTGGTTTCCTTTCAAAATTATTTGCTTTCCAGCAATTCCAAGCTTAGCCACTTTATTTTTTCACCCAGGCTTTGGATATATCTTTTGATATCTCCAGCCACAGACATCTAGGCCACAGAAAGTCATAATGTCAGATTCCATTTGTTCTTCTGCCCATTGCAATTTTGTTCCTGCAAAGCTTTCAATTCTGCTTATTTTTATCTTAGCTTTGGAGTTGCTTACTTGCTTTGCTGTCTGTCTAATTTAGACACTTTCTCTCTCGTCCTGCTGTTAATTCAGTGACATATCATTCTAAACTGATCTGTCAGTCTTGGGGATTTGCATTCTACATTATTCACATTTCACTTAGTTTTATAGAGACCCTTAAGCGTATCTTTGACAGGAGAATATCTCACTGAGTTATAGAAGTGTGTGCTGTATACGGACAAGCATATAAACATAATCATTATTTTTATGGCTTTCTCCCTAAGTTTAAGTCCAATCTTTCTATACAAAGAGACTTTCTATGTTATCAGAAGGATTACACTGAAACATATACCTGAATATTTGTCATTTATAACTTATTATTTTAAAAACATTTCCCAGAAGGTAAAAACTGCAGTATTAATTTTATTGGGAAGCAGCATAAGGATTGTAAATACTATAAAACGTGATTCTATACAGTTTTCAAACGATCAGAGGAAAAAATGAAATATGAGATATACAAAAATATAAAAATCCCATAACCAGACCTTTCACATCAGCAATATGATATTGCCTGAAATACAAGAAATGTCAGCAACATCCTAAGAACTTAGGATTACTGGTTACCAGGTTAGCTTTTTTCCAAAAGATATAAATAAAGAAGTGGAAAACATGATAGTGTTTATTAAAGGAAATATTTAATATATGATAATGGATGTATTATAGTTATATGGTGTATAAGCTTTGAAAGTTAGATTGAAATAGATGTATTATTGCCTAAAGTGAACATTAAAGAGCTGGATCAAATCAGTGGCTTAAAAAATGGTGACAAAAAAACTCATTTTTGTTTTAGATAAAATCTGACAGGAACGTCTGATGTTCAAAGCAGATACACTGAAGCTGCTCAATTTCAAGCGAGGTTGGACCCCTGAGCACGCTGCTTATTCCTCCTGCGGGCAACCCCCCTCCCCCCAGCTTCAGTTGGCTTGGACTCTCAAGGGTCTGTAAAGATTAGTATGAAAACTTTTGGCTTCAAATATGTTTTTAACTTTATAGCATTGTAAAAATATTTATACATTCTCACCCTTTCAATTCCGATCTCTACTTCTGGAGAAAGTTCTCTGGTAAGACAAAGTAAATCGGCACACGCTTTTTAGTCATGGGTCGTTGACATTCTGCTCTGAATGGAAAGACATTTAGTGCTGAGCATCTGGCTAAATTTTTCTGTGAAGCTTGTGTTAACTGTGGAGGTAAAAACCCCTGACACGCATGGCATCACAATCGTGAACATTTTCACCTATATTTACTTGTGATGAGATCAACTTGAAAGGCAAGGTACTGAGAAATTAAAAAGCTTTTACACTTGCTTGGTATGGGAGCGATATATCTAGAATTTCTCCCTTCTTAGTAAAATCAAAGTAATACAGAAATTCTGGAAGCATACAAAGATTGTGAACATGAACAAAAACTTGAACGTACATGGATAGTGATCAACACAGTGTCTGTCATTCGATTTTCTCATCTGATTTATTCAAGGAAAACAAAAGAAGAAGAAAGGAAAGAAAAACCACATAATGAATCATAGGGAATAACGTGTAAACTTACTCAGGTGGTGGCCCCAATTGTGGTCACTTTGCTAAATATTGTATTATTATTAGACCTGATCTAAATAAACTTTAGCACTTGGCCACAGGCTATTTCTACATGGAAAACTTTCTTCTCCATCCTGAGTATTAAAGATGATTGAAAGTAGTTTGCAGCTACATGGCAAGAAAAGCAGTATAACAGAAGTCTATGGTAATGCTCCGGCTATCTGTAACTACACAGTCCTGAACTTATCATTCGGCAGAACATTATACTGGCCTATCATATTGATGAATAATACTAAGCGGACCTGTTGAGCAGAAAGTGGTGAATTCTGTAGACATCATAGCCATAGATATCACAATAGGTATAAGAAAACAATCTCAGGAAAAAACAAAGGCCTGTGAACTTTTTAGGAAACTAGTAGTCTGGTATATCCTATGCTATCCCCTCTTAGATACAAGAAAAGTGTTGCACTTGCATCTCCTGCCATTAAGAAAGAGACACAGTATTTGACATTTTATTATACTCTTCCACCTCATTTATTGGGTGACATCAATGGTTGTCAGTTTCAAGTGGGGCCCAGTATAAGACTGCTCTCAAGAGTGTCCAGGCTGTGAGGAAAGCTGCTATCCCACTTGGGGTTTAAGATTCAATAGACTCGATCTTGCTAGAGGTACCCGTGATGAATAACGATGGCATGTGGAGTCAGGTATATCATAGAATATATCCCTGGGGTCCTGAAACAAGTGATAGCCTCCTCTGAAGAGAACTATTTTCTCTTCTACAAAGAGCTATTGGTAGACATGTAGAGAATGATCCTCTGATACTAATGCACTGATTGACTAGGCAACCATGGCTAGCCATCATGAGCTACCTGTCATCCAGTTCTCCAATGCATGAGGTTAGGCAGGCATAGCAGTAATCTGTTGCATGATGGTAATGGTACAATCAGAAACTGGCCTTATCAGGTGCAGAAGACATGAAGAAGTGGTTGTCCCATAATCATAAACAGCTGTCCTATAATCTCACATCATCATCTCTTTGGCAATATTGACATACATATAGCCTCATGGGAAGATCCCAACAATCAATTGATGGAAGAAGGAAGGACATGAGTCTTTACAGAGAAGTTCGTGCAAAATGTGGGAGTAAGCTGGACAAAATAACTGCTACACTACTTCCTCTGTATAAGATGGTCATGGGGACAGAAGAAAAGGGGAATATTTCCAATCACCAGAGCTGCTAGCAGAACATTTGGTTGTTCGCATACCATGAAGAGAGAAAAAAGCTAAGATATGGCTATTCTGTGATGTCTGGGGGATGGCAAATAACGCAGCTAGTTGATCTGAGGCCTGGGACTGGAACAAGAATTATGTGAATAAATCTAGGAACTGGACATGTGGATCTCTATGTTTCTCATATAATGACAATCAGAGATCATCCAACAGATAAGGCTCTTGAAAACTACATGGACAGCATTACTCAACCCATAGGTTTGAGCTAGCTTCTCTCTTTAGCTTACCCTAGAGTGGGCATGGACCCACAAACAGAGTGGAAATGGTGGCAGGGATGGCGCTATGATTTTAACCAACAGCACAGACTCTCTCATCACAGCTGTTCTAGCTCCTGACGTTGTCAGTCTGCTAGTAGCAGAGGCTGATGTTGAGCTCTTGAGACAGCATTATTGTTCGGAGAGACCAAGAATCCACTTGGTGGCAGTTCATTAATATTTCATACTTTCCACTTACAAGGAGAATTGATTCATCCTGAACAGAATTTATACATAACCTGGATATCAGGATATCTTCTCTGTCTGCAGTGACTTCACAATGCCTTTTGTCAATGGCATTCAGAATGCCTCATCTATCACAATGGTAACCCACACATTACCTTGAACGAAGAGACACTTTTAAAGTACAGGAGTGGATCAGTTAGCTCAAAACTGTAAGATTACATCATATATTATGTACCTCTTCACCCAGAAGCAGCTGGATTAATAAAACATTGGAAGGACCTACTGAAGGCTTACTTCAGCTAAATCTGCAGCTTGAACAAATCACTTTGAAAGGTTAGGATAACATCAAAATGGAAAATATAACATGCTATCTCCCCCATAATGAGAAATTACAGGTCTAGGAATCAAGGAATAAAATAGGATGGATCTTCCTCATTATTCCTGTCATTCACCCACTTGTAAAATTTGTGCTTTTCATCTCTGCAAATATATGTTTTGGTAGATTTGAAGTCCATGTTCCTAAGAGTTCAACACTTCTATCAGAGTATACTGTGAAGTTCACTGGACTGGAGGCTATGCTTACCGCCTGGCCCCTTTGGACTCCTCATAGCAACAGGCCAGGTAGCAGAAAAAATAATTTCTCTATTGGTTGATGCAATCAACCCTGATAATTATGAGAAGATAGGATTGCAAATACCTAATGGAGGAGGGGACATATGCTTGCAACACGGGGTTCATTACATTATCTCCTAGAACTTCTCCGCTCAGTGATAACTGTGAATGGGCAGCCGCATGCAGTAACATACACAAGGCAAATAAGTGCTCATATATCTCATGATGAATGTCTGGATCATCCTAGTAAAATCTAGACTTGGTAGTGAAGGAGGTTGACAATGAATATCAGGTATTGCTGTAGGACCAGCTGCACAAGCAGTGACTATATTGGGTTTTGCTAAATCTATTTGTTTCTTTTTAGGAAATTATAAGTGACCACATCTTGAACATTTAGACTCCATCAGAGGTCAAAACGAGGCTTGGGACAGAGTTCCATGACACCTATTGTTGCAGGAGTCACAGAGGCTTCAGCACTCAGGTCAGAGACCATGAGGAAACAGAGGCTATGACTTAGCCAGATGTAAGCCTGATACATTGTTGAGTAAATGCTCTCTTGGGTGATCTTTGATCAATGATAGGAAAAACAAAGGAGTTGGCTCATAAATTGGTTGCCTTTTCTTCCCCACATAGACTGTTTTGAGATGCAGGAAATCCATTCACGTTACCTGAAGATATCCAGCATGATTGAAACCAGCTATGTTTTCTTGTGACCCTAAGGTCAGCTTGATAAGCCACCAACTTCCATTTTCTCTCCCCCTTCTCTGCTTCACTTTCCTTCTTCCTTCATTCTGGATAGTTTGGTATTGCTCACCCTACATAAGCATAACACGCCAGCTTTCCCTCAGCGTCTGTTTTCTGAGAACCTGGGCTAAATGTGGAGCCACACCGAGAGAGGAAGAGTCCTCTTTGACAGAGCTCTGTACTTCCCTGAGTGAACAGCTGCTCCAGGGAAATGCAGAGTGTATAATACTGTAGCTTTCCATCCCAAAACTTGTATCTGATTTTGACTCTATTTTACCCAGTACGATTTCTTCTTCTTCTAAGGTGATTTTCTCTCAAAAATTCCTCTTTATTATCTTACAATCTGTCCTCTATCAGGTTATCCTCAGTCCTTTAGACATGTCTGAAGTCTAGTTGTTGTCTTAGTCCAGTTCTTCCCAATTGTACACAAGGGCCAAACATATGAGAGACCTGTTTACTGTCTTAAAATGTGACTGTTAAGGAAACAATGATGTTTTAGCACGAGAAATAACCCTTGTTATGTATCTTGAGGCTTCTTTCAAATGTTTAGTGTATATATTCATGGACTAAATTAAGAGATTTCCTTGAGAAGGGTTTGCACTACCACTTTAACCTTTGGTTCTTTCTAACAGATACAGATCTCAAAGTATTAATAAAAGCTTTCAGGGCCAGCCCAGTTGCATAGTGATTAAGTTTGTGCGCTTGGCTTTGGCAGCCCAGGGTTCATAGGTTCAGATACAGAGCACGGACCTACACACCACTCATCAAGCCATGCTGTGGCAGCATCCCACATACAAAATAGATGGAGGTTGGCACAGATGTTAGCTCAGTGCCAAACTTCCTCACCAAAAGAAAAAAACAGTTTCCACTCCAATTTCAATTTAGTTCCGCCCTTATTATCCAAAATCTGATTCAAGACCTCCAAGTAAAGGAAAGAATGTGAAAATAAGTAAAAAGAAAAAAATGACCAGACATCTGGAGCTCCTCCTGCCACTGCTGAATCCATGACAGTGAAATTCTTGTTCACTACGGTAATCACAGAGAACGACTATGCCATGCCACTTCCAGATTGCCTCACTTTCGCTAAAAGCCAGCAGGTATTTATATTCCTTTTTAAAAACTTGCTTTAAATTTTATATGAGATGAGTGCCTGGAGCCTTATCCAACTCAATCCTGTCTCTCTATTTGTAGTCAAATTTTAAATAGCTTTGTCCTAGTAGTCTATTATTTTGAGACTCAAAATATGAATGTTCTTGGGGCTGGCCCCGTGGCCGAGCGGTTACGTTCGTGCGCTCCGCTGCAGGCGGCCCAGTGTTTCGTTGGTTCGAATCCTGGGCGCGGACATGACACTGCTCATCAAACCACGCTGAGGCAGCGTCCCACATGCCACAACTAGAAGGACCCACAACAAAGAATATACAACTATTTACCGGGGGGCTTTGGGGAGAAAAAGGAAAAAATAAAATCTTTAAAAAAAAAGAAATATGAATGTTCTTTCAAATAGAAATATATATTGGCAAAAGGATTAAGCTCAATAAGTTTTTTAGCTGATAAAAGAATGCTTTTGAATATACATATACACATATATGTGTGTGAATACATGTAACTAGATAGAAATAAATGTTTAATATATATTTATTTAAGTAAATATTTGAATATATAAGTAAATGTATAAGTAGGTATAAATGTGTGTTAGTATATGTGGGTGCATGTGTGTGTGTAAGGAATGAAGGAATGAATGCCAATACATGGAATATTAACACTGCAACAAATTCCAGAGATTTTCCCATAGTTTTTAAGAATGCATATCGTACATAGACATAGACATACACACACAGGTATCCAAGTTGATGTTGACTGGTTACAAATTCCTGGGATCAGATGTCTGCCCTGTTTTTGTAATATGAGTAAGGCTCTAATTCTCAGCACAAAGAATTATCAAGGCAATGTCTTAACAGATATTGCATAATAAGGACCCTCTTCTGTTTCTTTATACATCCTCGTTTTGACTTTCTATGTCTACATTAGCTTGTGACCCGAATAGCCAATGATTACAAAGATGTCTGGTAAATAGTAGACATTCAAAATAAAACCATATTAAAACTGAAGTTCTATTCAAAACACAAATTTCATGTTTTACCTAATGCCTTTCAGTTTATAGCTGACAACTGCTGTCTCCTTGCTTCCTACAGTGAGTGCTGAAATGACTATATTATCTTCTAGGACAAACACATAAATACGAACTAGCATCTTTTTCACTGACTGTCTTTCATCTTATCAAAAATATTAAAACTGATCCAAACAAAGAGACAGCAACTGCCATAGTCAGAAACTGTAGGTTTGAGTATCAATTTACTATGAGAATTGCACCGTCTGCATTCCCTCTCTTTGTTGCACCCTGGGGACTACATACAAGATATGAGAGAACCAGTCAATAATAGCAGAAAAGGAGATTCTTCAACAAAAATAAAGTATCTGTTTAAGTAAAATCAGGCTCCAAGTCATATTTTCTACCCACAAGACATGCCTAAGGGCAGTAATGGAAACTGCCTCTCATCAGGATCAATGAAACCGTACTGCTTGATTACATACTTATCAAACCTACAGCCAAATGAGGGGGGTAGGAAAGTGTGATATATACTAATCACATCTACTAAGATCACGTCCGCTTTTTAGTTTTGCACAATTTGCACATACATAAAACCTCAGCCTGATGAGTAGGGTACAGCAGAACCAACATGTACACTAGCCAGATCTAGGACTCACATGTTAGAGTTTACTTAAAGTAAAAATTTTACTCTTAGCTTTCACAGCTTCATGACATTCGCTCCCAGTATGGGGATGCATAGTCCTCTTTTGCTCTCCAAAACCTGGAAGGTGGAGACGCTAGCTGAAGGTTTTAGAACTCGTTCTGATAAGAACTAACGTATCAGATCTAATACATAGTAATATCCTATGCAGCTGCGGGGAAAAGAGAAAGCATCTAACTCAAATGCACCATGGCAGAAACCACCTAGGTGTTAAGCTGTTATGACCATTTACGCCTATTCTTTTGTGGGTGTGGTATAGATTAATATAAAGATTTGTTTTATGTAGGTTTGACTACCTTAGAATCTTTTGTTGTGCTAAATAATTTTGTAATAAATATGAATGATTTGAAAAAATACCTCTCATTGGTTTTCAGAATACCACGTCGCATTGGTGAGTAAATGTGATCTTTGATCAAGGCCCTGCATTCAAAGAGGCCTCCTCAGCGTGGACTCTTCTTTTGTTTGTTGCAGATATTATTCTTGTTGTAACAATTATTCTTTCAATTAAAAATGGTAAATTCTCCATTGTCTGCTTGGCAGGTGAACTCATAAATAGGGAAATACTCCTGTAAGTCTTGGTGAGAAGGGAATAGAGTGAAGATCAAGAAGAAATCAGCCTCAATTCAGTTGTTCATGCTTTGAGTAGGGATCCTTCAGAGAACGATTGCCAGATACAACTTCCTGGGTGTACTGGTTCCAGATGCTCTTTGCTTTAGTAAAAAGATAAGACTTGTTCATAACAACTATATGTCTATGGCTTTTTAAATTAAATAGACACATAATAAAATATATAGTCTGTAAAAATAGTCCCCCTGGATTTTTAATGATAAAAACGTGACATAAGTTCTTTTTAGGCTTATTCTTAAATAGATAATAATGTCACACTATTGAAAAAATAAAAATAATAAAATAGCTACCATTTATTTATCATTTAATATGTACCCACAGTGTTCTTTTTATGAGTTATCTGTAATTCTCTTCAAAGTAGACATTATTGCTTAAATTTCAAGGTAGATATTTTTGTTCAAATTGTGTGAAACAGGATATAGAGGCTCAGAAAAGGTTAAATCCTTTACACATACTCACATAGCTAGCAGGTGTAAAGTCGAGATCCAAACCAAGAGGTTTCTCACTCCGAATTCCATTTTAACTTAACCATTGCTGTAAGACTTATCTATGTTCATAAAGAATCTTTTGTAATTAAGACATTTTCCACTTTGTGTGTACAAGATTTCTTAAGGTTTGGTTATAATCATTTTCCCTTTGGAAAGGAGGAATGGGGAGTAAGTATGAGTCTCTATATGAGAAAATAAGCAAAGACATTTTAAAAATGATTACTTCATGCTAAAGAAATAAAAGTATTCACCATAAACATAATTTGACTAGGAATATATTGTTTTGAGTAAATATATCAGAGATAAATTGACAGGAGACCAGATCACAGGCATATTTTGAATTTCAGTATTTGTTAAATGTTGTTTTCTTAAGTGTGATAGAACAGCTGAGACAGTAATAGTCACCAATCCCTGTGAAGGGGTCATCAGTGGAAATGCCCCATGAAAAGAAAGCTGCTCTATTCATGGAGGGTGGAGCAAGTGAAGGACAGCCTGTGCTTTTGTAGACGGTAGGGGAGAGAGACCACCATGAAATGACTGAGATCCAGCTTGGCACATCCTTTCCCTGACACCCTATTCTTTATCTGCACACATCTTGGCAGAACCCTGGGTATGATCCATCCTTCTCATATTTCAAGGGGAATCAGTAAAATAGAGAGAGCTCTTAACTGCGTCTACCTCCACAGGTATTATCCCAGGGCTGTGTGAGTATCCTGCCCTGCAAATAGGAGTGGGAGAAATGAACGAGTAGCTGGTAAACGTTTTTCTTTGTCTATTACACACAGTTAATAAATCTATCTTCTTTATGTAAGGGTCTGGTTTGATTGCTGGAGTTGCAAATAAGTTGTCTTAAACTCAAAAATCTGTCTTTAAATTTCTTAAATTAAATTAGAAGTTATCCTACAATATATTCTGCAATAAAATGCAGATATAGTCTGCATTTATCATTTGGTGATCTGCTAGTTTTTAATAATGTTTTCTATATTGCTACTGTGTTCATGATCATAATTTTAATGGCTGTATACTATCAAGATTATATTCATATAATTACCTTAATGAGAAATATTTAATTGCTGTTGTTGTTTAACTTTTTAGCCACCCCTAAATATTCTTTTTATGGAAATCTTTAGATAGGACATTCATACTTTTCCAAGTATCAGTTAACATCCTTAGGGGGACTCAGAGAAGAGAGAATATTGGCTATGTTCATACCATTTAAAAAGGTTCAAAAGATAGTGTGCCACAAAGAGAAAGGCATTTTGTGCCCTTGATGGCCATTTCTCTACATATAACATAATTTTAGAAATATGTCCCTCTGTCTATCTTTCTTGGGCTTGGCATGAATCAGAGCACAGTATTGCATTTTTTCCCTGAAAAAAATATAATTAAAAACAAAATTTTGCCCTAATTTAGCAAGCTGTAAAGATAGCCTATTAGCATTGCCAACACAAAAATTTTGGATTAAATGCTTTTGCTGAGCTTTATATTGTCATATTTTTAAAGTTATGTCCTCAATATTGAGCTCTACAAATTTTACAGGTGATAATATTTTGGTAGCAAACCACGAATCCTATTTTTTCAGGTATCTCCGACAAAAGTAATTTTGATGTGTTTTCATGTGATTGTTTTTATCCTTGACTATGCAAATGTAAGCTTGGATTATTATTGAAGCTGGATTCGTTCAGGGCTTTGCCTATTTGGTTGGCTGTATATTAAGTAGAACTTCAAATGATGTTTGATCTCAAATCCATGTAGTCTTTAGTGTTAATATCCACACAAAACAGAATTCCCTGATTTCACATATTTTTACATTTGCAATTGTCTAACCCAGAAGATTTTGAATCAGATAAGGAGTTCAATTAGCAATTTATATAACTAAAAGTACTTTTGTATACTTAAATATTAAAAGGCACACAAAAGCATTTAATATTTGCTCCTTAAAAATGTATTTTGCTGTTTAGGGGCCAGACCCATGGCTGAGTGGGCAAGTTCTAGCTCTGTTTCGCCAGCCCAGGGTTTTGCCGGTTCGGATCCTGGGCGTGGACATGACATCGCTCATCAGTCCATGCTGAGGTGGCGTCCCACATAGCACAACCAGAGGCACTCACAGCTAGGACGTACAACTATATACTGGGGGGCTTTGGGGAGAAGAATAAAAAAAAAAAAGATCGGCAACAGCGTTAGCTCAGGTACCAATTTAAAAAAAAAAAAGATTTTTGCTATTTGGTTAATTTTTATGTACTTTTTTCCAAGCTTTATTGAGACATAATTGACATATAACATTGTACAAGTTTAAGGTATATAATGTGATGATTTGATACACGTATATATATACACATATATATTGTGAAACGATTACCAAAATAAGGTTGGTTAACACACCCATCACCTCACGTAATTACCATTTTGTGTGTGTGCAGTGAGAACATTTAAGATCTATTCTCTTAGTAACTTTCAGGTATTGTTACAGTGTCATTAGTTATAGTCACCATGTTGAATACTAGATCCCCAAAACCTCCTCAGTTTATAACTGGAAGTTTCTGCCTTTTGACCAACATCCCCTCATTTACCCCAATCCCCAGCCCTTGGCAGCCACCATTCTACTTCCTATTTCTACAAGTTTGGCTTTTTTTTTTAAAATAGATTCCACATATAAGTGAGATCATACAGTATTTGTCTTTTTCTGTCTGACTTACTTCACTTAGCATAATTGTTTGGCAATGTGTATTTACACAATATGCTGTAGTACAAATCAAAAATCAATGTAGTAGTAACTAAAATTGATCAATGTTATATGAGTACTTAGCAGGTTATGTTACCAAAGGAGTGCAAGACAGTTGATCTATTGTTTTGCATTTAGGATTTAGATGACTATAATATCCAAATAATATTTGTGAAAAATTAATAAATTGGTTAAATGACAGAGTCACTGAAAACTCACAAAATGTTGACTGATAGCAAGGATCACCATATACTCTATTTCTAATTCTCCAATTCGATTCAGAAACACCACTTAAGGTGTCATATGTCTGTACTTGAATCTACACATGGTAATTTTTTATATTTACGAAAGAAATTCCTGAATTAGATTACTGATTACTAAATTCTGCTATCTAAAATATTAGATTTCTCAGGTTTCTGCAACCCTTGTGTCTGTGTGCAGTGGTAGGTCTGTGGAATAATACTCAAGAGGAGACGATAAGGGATGATGTTGGTCAAGGTGTCATGCTTACAATGCCTGGTGGCATCTCCCACAAATCAAGATTTTAAGATTACATGTCACTCTTGATACACTGAGACCTTATGGTAGTCAAAGTTCCATGAAATTTAAAAGAAGTCATCCATGTAATGACACTATCCTGGTGTTATTAATATTACACATTTTAGGATGAAAATTTCCACTCAAGCATTGTGAACTGGAGTCCACCTGGTACCACCGTGACCTCTATCAGAAGTGTCTGATGCCAAGGTATGTATAAGCTTCTGAGATTGTTCATTGCTTATTTTTCCCATAGCACAGAATAAGACAGGGAAGCCTGCTGACACTTGCCAGGAAAACTTCTTCCATCACAATTCTCGTAAGAGGTTCAGGCTGCAGGTGGATGACAAAATGGGGCAAAAAATATGAATTCCCTGAAGGTGCAAGGTTGCAAATAGTTTGCTCCTGGTTTGCATATTCTGGCTTTGATTAGAGGTCAGCAAAATCTTGCCCTCGATGATCAATACAGTGACTATTAGTTATTGTGTGTCTGGAACAGCCCAGGGAGTTCTGTCCTGTTGTCTAGGCATAATTATTAATAGTCTGGCTCTCACTCTCACAGACTACTGGAGGGTAAGTTATGTTATCACACTACTTAAAAGACCATCTTGAATTTCTTTTCTCCCTATTTCATAGCCTGAAACTACAAAGGCTTCTGGTTTCCTGCCTAAGGGAAGTCTGTGCAATGCTCTCTTTCAAGAGTTCTCCAGAAATTTAAGGCAGGGCTTTAGCTTTAGGAATTTCTTTCATATAGAGGAATCCACTTTTAACAACTCAATCATATAATAGAGTAGAAAAAGCGCTTGGCCATTAGAGTGGGAGATAACCGAGGTTTCCATTTCAGTTTTTATACTCAGTAGCTGTTATACATTTTATCATACAGAAAGTTTTAACTTTTCAACCAACTGTATAATTCATTATTTATAAACTTCATTTTCTTATTCTCCTGTAGTTTTCAAGAAGGCAGGAGGTTTTAAAATTTTTCAGTTTTGGCACTGTATAGCTTAATTCTGGAAACAATGCTTTCATAGAGTAGGTGCTCAATAAATATTTGTTAAATGAAGAGAAGTAGGGGACGACTTTGGGTCATCAGTTTTCATAGTGATGAGAAATGAATGCACAAATTTTTTTGAATATATAGACTCCAAATGGCTGTAAGCCTTCATTCTCCTAAAGATCTTGCCAATAGAGTTTAATATTTTTTAGTTAAAAAATAACTAGTAGGGGCTGGCCTGGTGACATAGTGGTTAAGTTTGCTTGCTCTATTTCAGCGGCCCAGGGTTCAAGGGTTTGGATCCTGGACTCAGACTTACACACCATTTATCAAACCATGCTGTATTGGCATCCCACATAGAAGAACTAGAAAGTCTTACCACTAGGATGTGCAACTATGAACTGGGGCTTTGGGGAGAAAAAAAAAAAAAAAGAGGAAGGTTGGTAACAGATGTTAGCTCAGGGCCAATCTTCTTCACAAAAAAACAAAAACAAAAACAAAATAACTAGTAGAACTTGTTTGGCCTTTGTGATAAACATTTTGTTAAATTTATTATTCCTCCTTGTAATAATATTCACTCATTATTTCATCTAAGTTATTTAAACTTTTAAAATGCTTAATTTAAGGCCACTAAAATATGGACACTATAGGTCACTCTGCTTTAAAAAAGAATACATACCATCTATTTCCAAATAGATGCTCAAAATAATTCAGATATTATATTGTACTAAAATATTGCCTCCTAGACAAATTTTTCAGTCTTACACTTAATTTATATCTAAAAAACAAATTGGAAACTCAGATTGACATACAACGTTTGCTCCCTACAATGTTGGCAAGGCCAGTCCCCAAAAGTAGTTCAGGATTATAATTTATAAAGTGATTTCTAATCTCCAAGGCTATAAATATATGAATAGTTGTTGGATTCTTTATTATGCATATCTCTGTCACTGCCTAAATCTCTCACCTGGTTTGTTGCACTACCACTGAAGAGGTTTGAGGAATAAAGTAATACCTAGGGAATTTTCATCAGTAGGGACTTTCTGAGTGGTAAATAAATGGTAAATTTTCTGAATGGTAAATAGTTTCATAAACAAACCAAAAGACAAATAAGAAATTGGGAAAAATACTGTTTGGATACACATCGGCAATAATAAATTGCCAATTTTCTTAACTTTTAGAAAGAGTACAATTCATTCAAACAGGGAAATGTAAAAAACACATACATAGGGAAGGAGAATTTGCTACCTCAAAATGTGTCTCTTTGGTTTGATTATTTTTAAGAACAAAAGACTCAGGAAGAAACTTTGACCTTCCCTATAACTGCCTAAAAGAATTTAAGATAGAAGGCCTGTTCCAGGAAGGGGCTAATACCATAGATAACTATAGTCTAATATGAACTAGAGGTGGTAGACAGGGAGGAGCCTAGCAAGGCCCATTGGATCAAAGTCCTCTCCATGTCTCATTGTCTTGGTGAGACATGGCAAACATTTATTGACCAAACATTTGCTTTTCCGTCTCCATGGAAATTTCCTTCCTCCCCTTTGAAGTTCAAAACATTACCCGCAACATCCTCTTTTGTCTTTAGCTGACGATGGTAGTTAAGGTGGTGGTTTCAGCCATTTTGGTGAGTTACTCGGGTTTCCTGAGCTTCTTTCATGCATACATGTTATTAAAACTGTTTGATTCTCTCCTGTTTATCTCATGTCAATTTCATTCTTAGACCAACCTAGCAGGGTAGAGGAATATTTCTTCCTCCCCTACAGAAACAAACAAAATGTGACACACCCAATAGAACAACAGGCACAGTACATGAAGAGATAATTTCCAAAAAAAATAAAAAACTGAGATTATCTAATAAACATATGAACAGATGGTCAATTTTGTGCATAACTAAAGGAATGCAAATGAAAACAATAAATAATTTTCACCAACATAGTTTAAAATATGTGAAAATGTTACTGCTACTAAATATTGTTTACCATGTGTGGAAATGTGTATAAATTGAATACACTCCTATACTTCTGATGGTGGTATAACTTTGCACAGATTTTTAACAACGATTTGCAATGATTTCAAGTGGGGCATGATTTGACCTAGTATCCAACTCTTTATCACCTGCCTTAAAGAATCACTTATATGTATTCACAAGGCAGCTTTGAAAATTCTCATTGCAACATTGTTTATATTGCCTAAAAATGGGAAACAATAGATATTAACCACCAGATACTTGATAAAACACAAAAAACACCAAATATCCATCTAAAAGAATAGGATAGTTGTATATACATTAATATGGAAACATCTCCAATTTATATTATTAAAGAAAATTTGCAATCTTTACTATATCCCACAATCCTCTGCAAGAATTTTCTAATATAGCACCATAATGTCCCTACGAGTTAGGTAGTAGTATTTTTTCCTTTTAGAGAAGAGGAAACAAAAGCTTTCCTTTCTTTTTGGTGTGGGGAAGGACTTACTCAAGAACACAGAGAGGAAAATTGTGCAGCAACTGATTTGATTCCAAATGATGTCTATTCAGTCATGATAATGTGCTTTCTTACGTATCTATTTCTGCATCCCAGTCTGTTCCATAAACTTAATTCTACATTTAGGTACCCATACCACACTGCCATAATATTATACAAAGAATTCTGATACATGATTCACTTGACATTTAATGTTCCACATAAGTCTTAGAATAAAAAATCAATTAAAATTTTAATGGAATTGCTGTAAATGTGTAGACTACTGTTTGGAGAGTTATTATTTATATATTTTTGTCTTTCTATATTAGAACATGGTATGGCTTCATTTATTTAGCTCTTTCTTGTTGTTGATGTTCTTTTTCTTCTTTTTTCTTGATGTAGATTTTGCACATTGATACCTTATTATTTTATATTTATGATTTTAGTAGAATTTCCTTTCTGTTCTAGCAAATGTACTTTTAAAATTTTGTTGCTGTTTCTATTTATTTGAGTGCATATGCAGTAACTATAAAGACTTTCCTATGGTCACTGATCACTTCCATCTCTCCCAGTTCTTTTTTTCACTATAAATTCTTCAACTGTAAGTTTTTCTACCGTGAAGACTTTCAGAGGTCAAACTCCCAAGGTTGAAGAGGGACTGATTGTTTTCTCACTACTGTGTGATTTCCCTAAAAGGAGCTGTTTTTTATTTTCTTTTATTTTTTCAATCTTTATGGGTGTATAATTGACAAATAAAAATTGTATATATTTAAGATGTACAACTTGATGTTTTGATATAAGTATTGCCACCTTTGCTCTGTTTTGGTTTCCATTTGCATGGAATATCTTTCTTCATCCCTTCTCTTTCAGCCTATGTGTGTCATTAAATCTAAAGTGAGTATCTTGTTGGCAGCCTATCTCTGATCTCCTTTTTTTCTTCCTTTTTAATCCATTCAATCACTCTATGCCTTTTCATTGGAGAGATTAGGCCATTAATATTTAAAGTAATTATCCATAGGGAGGACTTATACTATTGCCATTTTGTTAATTGCTTTCTGTTTTGCAGTTGTTTTGTCCCTCGCTTTGGCTCTTGCTATTTTCTTTTGTCATTTGATGATGTTTTGTAGTGATTTACTTTGATGTTTTTCTCTGTATCTTTTGCATATCTATTATAGGTTGTTTCTTTAGTTTGAGGCTTACATAAATTATCTTCCGGTCATAACCAGGTCTCACCTAACATACTAAGCTCTAGCCATGTTTTCTTTGTCTCTCAAAGGATGCTTCATGGACTGGCAGCATCAGCATTTCCTGGGAACTTGATAGAAATGCAAATTTTCAGTTAAAAAGACTTACTGAATCAGAATAGGTGGATTATGAGGCCTTGACATATATGTTTTAACAAGCCCTCTAGATAATTCCTATGCATACAACAGCTTGAGAATTATGTCATTTATCTATAATTATTTTAACTTAATATACTCTGCTGCTTCACCTAGGTGGTTTATTTAATTTACATTTGCTCTCTTTTCCTACACGTTCTCTCATAATTTTTTCCTCCCTTATTCTCCCCAAAATAAGATTTAAAGTCTACTCATCTTTCAAGATGCAGACCCCACTATGTTTCCAGGTATGTTTCAGGTAGAATTGGGCACTTATTCCTTTTCCGACCTTTTTACCAATTGCATAAATTTCTCATAAATCTATTAAACTTTGTTTTGCCAATTGCTCATTTATCTTTCTTAAAAATGCATTGTCTCATTCTTTATGGTGTCTTTATTGCTTGCTAGAGTGTCAGACAAGTTTTAGTTGCTGAGTAAATGTCCCTTGACCTAATTAATAGGAAAAAATTTATTTCATAGACTGGTAAACTTCGCTAAGCTTTGACTTTATGGAAATAATAATATAGTAGGCAGTAAATCAACTTATTTTTCATTTCTATTTGGTACTTCAACCACCTAAAGAGAATTTGGAATGAAATATATTCAAGGTTATGAGATAATCTCTGAAGTGCTGTAATTTATGGCATCGTGGCAGAGCAGCTAAAATGGTAAGTGGAATTGCGATTAAATATGCAACATGATTTTTAATAGACAGATATTTAAGGTTCATTCAAGTCTCCATGTGAGTCCACAAAGCAGCTCGTGCCCATCTGTTGTCTTCTTACTTTATTCAATCACTATCAATGGATGCCAAGGAGGAGTTACTACTTTTATATGAATCTTAGCACAAAGGCTTTAGATAATTAAAAATGATAGAATTGGGACAGACTGCTAAACATAAACAGAAGGATAAAAAGACATCTGGCATAATCAACAGTGAATAAACCAGGTTTAACTAGTCTGAGTACAAAGCACATTGAACCATCATGAAAAACTGAAAAACTTCTGTTGAGAGATAATTCTGCTAATATATAACTTAAAATATTTCTTTTCAATTGAATTTTTATTAATTGGGACACCTCCATCAAATGGGGTATTTGGTTTTTAGATTTCATCTGCTCCTGCTGTTTATTTCTCAGTTGAAGGCATAATCCTTTGTTTGTGGCACTGAAACTGGCTTATGTAGAGATGATTATGATGTACAGTCAGAGAATTGTGACTTCCAGTGAGAAATAAGCAGCAGGAACAGATGAACTCTTATCGATAGAGAAAGTATTTTCATGCAAATATCCCCACAGGAACAGAAAGATGAGAAAAGAGAATTACAGAGCACAGAGGGCTTACAAAAATATTATTTCATAATATTGAATCATTTCCTATTTTTTTAGGTAGAAGAATCAGTCAGAAGGTTTTAGAAATATATTCATATATCTCTATAAATACCATTAAACAAGTTCTCCGAGAGAAATTGCACTCACTTGTTTCTATGACTAAGTCAAAGACACTACCAGCAGGCATGCCTGTTCAGGAAGTTTTCGAAAATCAGAACTGGAAGCGGTTGTGTAGTTTAAGCATTTAGAATCCAGGAATCAAATTCATTTAGTAAAATGAGAACTTGATATATAGTTTGATAAGATGTGTTTGTGTTTGGCTGTTTGGTATAACAATCTGTTTGTTTTTAAAAAAAGAAAAGGAGAATTGGAAAACGTAGTCATCTGGACTAGATATAGATGCATACACTATCCAATTTATAACAAATTAAGATAATCAAAAGTCTGTGCAGACTAAACCTTAATAGTGTCTCGGAATCTACTTTAATCCTTGCCATTTGTCATTTCTTCAATGGGGATCTCATGTGGAAGTCAGGTTATAATAATACCTGCCATATGTTATTTACTATGATTTTTGGATAAAGTATCAAGAAGGTATGAGATTATGCTGTAGAAGAAAAAAACATAAAACTACAATTTTCGACTTTGCAATGTTTAGTTTATAAATTGGTTCCATAGATTTATGTCATTGACCTGTACAACAATTAGGAGCTTCAATTTTATCAGCAAATGCAGAATAATATTACTCACTCCTGGCCATACCCAATTCCTTTCAATTAAAACTAAAGATGAGACTCAGGTATTAATGATACATCAAATGGCACAATGATGGAGCATGGTTAGGAGGTAGAATTTAGTGACAGAATGCCTAAAGACAAATCTGGGCTCTGTCATTGCATAAAGAAAGTTTCGGGCTGGCCCCGTGGCCGAGTGGTTAAGTTAGCGCGCCCCGCTGCAGGCGGCCCAGTGTTTCGTTGGTTCGAATCCTGGGCGTGGACATGGCACTGCTCATTAGACCACGCTGAGGCAGCGTCCCACATGCCACAACTAGAAGAACCCACAATGAAGAACACACAGCTATGTACCGGGGGGCTTTGGGGAGAAAAAGGAAAAAATAAAATCTTTAAAAAAAAATAAAGAAAGTTTCATTGCCAGACCCTTCAAATATACTGTGCTCACAGTAGGAGAAATGGGAAAATCATCTCTTCCTCTTTGTCTCTCTCACCTTCACTCTCGTTCTCTCTCTCGCTCTTGCTCTCTCTCTTTCTGTCTCTTCTTTACAGATAAATTCCTTTACTTGATATAGATTGTTATATCAGCCCCAGCTTATCTTAAACATTTCTGACTTCTACCCTCGTTGACTACAAAATATTCTCATATCCTCAAGGTGATAGATGTGCCACTATCAATCAATGTTAGAAAAGGTTTATTTCAATTTCTTCCTATAGATAATCTTGAGTTTCTCTTCAATAGTAACATGCTTAGCAGCATGCAGTACTACTTACTATATCCAAAGAATGTCTTTCCCCTAAAACATTTTCGGTGTTTTTTATTTCTTCTTTTTATTAATCATTATAACTGCTTACCAGACTTCAACTTTCCTTTTACTTTGTTTCAGTGGTTCTATGTTTCTGGTTCTTTTTGCTTTTGTCATTTTGTAGTTAGAAATTTATTGAGCACCTACAATTGGTAAGACACTATATCAGGCTCTGCATATTCAGTGGTGAACAACAGAGGCGGGGTGCCTGCCATCACAGTACTTACAGATCAGTGGTGCGGCTAGAGAGTTAAACAAAGAAACATGCATGTAACCATCAGAAAATGTAAGTGCCATTGAGGAAAAATGAGCAGATAATAAAAGAGAATAATAGAAGTGTGTTTGATTATTAAGAAAATGTCTCTTTGTGAAAGCAATATTTGAGCAGATACTTGAAGGAATCAGATGGAGAAGTCAGATGTGAGATTTTGCAGAAGAGCATTTTAGGAGGAGGGAACAACAGATACAAAACTCTGAGGTGCAAGAGAGCTTGACTCTTTTTTTTCTTGTTTTTTAAATTTATAAGATGAGGTCAAGATTTTTAGATACTAATGGTGAAGGAGTATATGGGGAAAACACGAAGTTAGAAAGTTATGCAGGCTCTAGATAAAATAAGACATTGTAACCTATGCTATGGATGGTGCAATTGAAAATCATGTAGGTGGATTGGGAGAAGAATGAAGCAGAGGAGTTTAGTTGGCTTCAGTCAACGGGAAGGAACAGTGGGAGGGTGCTCTTTTAAGAGGTGCCATTTATGCTGGACTCAATGTTAACCCGTGATCTCTCTAAGAAATCGTAGTATCTTAGGTGCAATACTGCTTTATTATTATCACAACCTTGATGTTGCTGATATATCTTGAAGGAATAATGTGGTGATTCATAGCAAAACTGATTTGGGTCCCAGCAAGCCTTAGAAAACACAGACCCAAACAATCATGCAGTCTATATCCCATGACTACCAGTTCCTCTCATTCCGCCTCAGGAAAAACCCTCATCTCTATACATCATTTCAACTTAGAGAATATGTCTTAACCTTGCTAGTTGTAACAATGTAGTCCTTTGTTAAATCTTGTGTGTGTTTTAGCTGTAAAAAAAAAGATACTTGTACATAAAATAGCATAAATCCAGAGAAGAGATTACCAGAACATGCCTCGCATTTATAGGCCTATTATTTTCTGCAAAGAATGAGTATCAATTTATAAACTCTGTGTTTTATTTCTGTGCAACTTAAAAGTCATATGAATTCCCATAAATAGAATTGAATGGGTGTTTTAGCAGTTAGGAAATAAACTAAGCTGCTCTAATAAACAGGTGCTAAAATATAGAGCCTAAAAAAGGACAGAAATGTTTTTTTGTTGTTGTTTTTCCTTTGTTTGTTTTCCCTCTCATATCAAAATTCAGAGGGAACTATTCAAGGCTGAGTCAGCTCTGTTCTGTGAGGTTATCCAGGGACTCGTGTTCCTTCTATCTTGTTGCTTCACCATACCCTAGGGTGTGTCCATCATCAATGAGTCAAAACAGGCTTAGTAGGGCCATATTCCCATACAGCCCATTGGAGAAGGGAAAGAGAAGGGGGAAATGAATGCCCAATCATTACAAAGGAAAGACTCAGAAGCTGCATACCATACTTCTGTTCACATACTGATGACAAAACTAATTGGATGACCACAGGAAGCTACAGGAGAGGTTTGGAAATGTAGCTTTAGCTGGGCAGTCATGAGCCTATCAGGTAGGAAGATATAGTCCAAGTCACTAAAATGAAGAAAGGATGAATGGATATTAAGAAAAATTAGTCTCTGATACAAAGGAGTATTTTTAAAACACATGAACACTATCATGTTTTGTTTTATAATTGACATTCAAAATATAACCTGTTTTCAACATCCATCTATGATAAAAATTCTCAAATGGGTACAGAGGGAACATTCCTCAACATAATAAGGGCCATATATGACAGACCCACAGCTAAAACCATACCCAGTGGTGAAAATCTGAAAGCTTTTCCTCTAAGATCAGGACAAAACAAGGATGCCCACTCTCAACACTTTTATGGAATGCAGTATTGGAAGTCCTAGCCATAGCAATCAGACAAGAAGAAGAAATAAAAGACCTCCAAATTGGAAAGGAAGAAGTAAAACTGTCACTTTTAAAGATGACATGATACTATATATAGAAAACCCTAAATATTCCATCAAAAAACTAATAAATGAATTCAATAAAGTTGTAGGATACAAAACTAATATGCAGAAATCTGTTGCATTTCTATACACTAATAATGAACTAACAGAAAGAGAAATTAAGAAAACTATGTCACTTACAATTGCATCAAAAAGAATAAAATACCTAGTAATAAATTCAACCAAGGAGGTGAAAGATTATACTCTGAAAACTACAAGACATTGATGAAAGAAATTGAAGATGATACAGATAAATGGAAAGATATACCATGCTTGCGGATTTGAAGAATTAATACTGTTTAAATTTCCATACTACCCAAAGCAATCTACAGATTCAGTGCAATCCCTATCAAAATACCAATGGAATTTTTCATTTTTCACAGTCCTAGAAAAAATAACCCTAAAATTTATATGGAACAAGAAAAGATTCCAAATAGCCAAAGCAATCTTTAGAAAGAAGAACTAAGTTATATATATCGTGTTACTTGATTTCAAACTATACTACAAAGCTATCAAAACAGTATGATACTGGCACAAAAACAGACACATAGATTTATGGAACAGAACAGAGAGTCTAGAAATAAGTCTATGTTTATAGGGTCAATTCATCTATGACAAGGAAGGCAAGAGTATACAATGCAGGAAAGACAGTCTGGTCAATAAATAGTGTTGGGAAAACTGGATAGCTACATGCAAAAGAATGAACCTGGACCATTTCTTATACCATATACAAAAATAAACTCAAAATGGATTCAAAACTTAAATGTAAGACCTGAAACCATAAAACTCCTAGAAGATAACGTAGGCAGTTAGCTCTTTGACATTGGTCTTAGCAATATTTTTTTGGATCTGTCTCCTCAGGCAAGGGCGACGAAAGCAAAAATAAACAGATGGGACTACATCAAACTAAAAAGCTTTTACAGAGCAAGGGAAACCATCAACAAAACAAAAAGGCAACCTACTAAATGGGAGAAGAGATTTTCATATGATATGTCAGATAGGGATCAATGTCCAAAATATATAAAGAACTCATACAACTCAATATCAAAAAAACAAACAAATCCATCAAAAATGAGCAGAGAACCCAAATAGACATTTTTCCAAAGGAGACATACAGATGGCCAACAGACACACGAAAAGATGCTCAACATCACTAATCATCACGGAAATACAAATCTAAACCACAACAAGACATCACCTCAAACCTATCAGAATGGTTATTATCAAAAAGACAGGAAACAACAAGTGTTGATGAGGATGTGGAGAAAGGGAACCCTCATGCACTGTTGGTGAGAATGTAAATTGATGCAGCTGCTAGGGAAAACAGTATGGAGGTTCCTCACAAAGTTAAAAATAGAGCTACAGTATGATTTAGTAATTCCACTTCTGGGTATTTATCTGAAGAAAAGGAAAACACTAATTCAAAGAGATATATGCACCCCTATGTTCATTACAGCATTATTTAAAATAGTCAAGCTATGGAAGCAACCTAAGTGTCCACTGATAGATGAGTGAATAAAGAAGATTTGGTATATATAGACAATGAAATATTACTCAGCCATAAAAAAGAATGAATACTTGCCATTCATGACAACATTAATGGACCTAGAAGGTATTATGCTAAGTGAAATAAGTCAGAAGACAAATACCATCTGATTTCATTTATATGTGAAATCTAAAAAACAAAACAAACGAACAAACAAAACGGAAACAAACATAGATACAGAGAACAAACTGGAGTTTGACAGAGGGGAAGGGGGCGGGGGAATGGACAGAATAGGTGAAGTGGACTAAGAGGTACAAACTTCTAGTTATAAAGTAAATGTCACACGGATGTAATGTATAGCGTTAGGAATATAGTCCATAATCTTGTAATAACTTTGTCTGGTGATAGATGGTAATTAGAATTATAGGGGGGATCCTTTTTAATGTATATAAATGTTGAATCACTATCTTGTACACCTGAAACTAATATAACATGGTATGTCAACTATACTTCAATAAAAAAATCACCCATTATTAAGTTATGACAGATATAATCTTGGTCTTTCATATAGATGCTATGCCTCTAGCTGAAATATTTTTGATATTTTTCTTGGACCTACATTTATATACTTCTCTAGGAGTCATTTCTCAAAGAAATGTATTCTTCTCTGCTTGTTCCTCCACACAACACAAAACCATATAAACAGAGTTCATTTACTAATTTTTATTCAACAAATATTTAATAGGCATTTATACATTGAGTGCATGGTAGATTCCTAACACACATTGGTATTCAGAATACACATGATCTCTCTTATCATGGAGACTGTAGGTCAATGAGAAAGATATACATTCAAAATATATAAATGAAAATTTTTAAGTGTTGTAAGTGGCATGAGGGAGGTACATAGTCCTCTGGAACATATCATAGAAAGTTTTGTCCAGTCAAGGAGTTGTGGAGAAGATTCTTTAAAGAACTGATGATTAAAGGGGGATCTGCTGGAGAAAGTCATGGTTACCTTAGTGAAGACAGGTGGGTAGTGGGTGAGTGTTCCTAGTATAGGAAACAGCAGGCTCCAAGGCCATATGCTGAGAGTGTGCATGACACTGTCGGGGCGGGGGGTGGAGAATCAGAAGACAAATGAGGGTAAAGCACAGAAAGCAAGGATGCATGATAAGCCCAAGAACCAGGTAGGGAAGAGTAAAGCTGGAGCCTTGAGACCTCTCTAAGAGTTTTGCTGTTTATCATCAGAGCAGTGGATTGCTAATAAGGTGATTAATCAAGGGAGAGAAGTGATCAGATTTCCACTTCAAAAAGATCCTTCGAGGCCAGCCCAGTGGTGTAGCAATTAAGTTCACGCATTGGTGGCCCAGAGTTTGCCAGTTTGGATCCCAGGTACAGACCTATGCACCCCCATGCTGTGGTAGGCATCTCACATATAGAATGGAGGAAGATCGGCACAGATGTTAGCTTAGGGCCAGTCTTCCTCAGCAAAAAGAGGAGGATTCACAGTGGATGTTAGCTCAGCGCTAATCTTCCTGAAAAAAACAAAAAGATCCTTCTGATAACAGTATGAAGAATGGTCTCTTGAGGGTAAAACAGACCACACAGAGATTTGTTCTTTTCTAGTAGCCCGGTTAAGAGTTGACTACTAATGGATTTATCATTTGCTAAGTACTAATTAACATCTCTGGAACTTTTCCATAAATTTCTGAAGGAAAAGAACAAATTTGCTATATATTTTACAACCAAACAATTCTAAAAACAGCCTAAGCCAATGTAGCATGGAGTAAGGTATTTCTTACATTTTTATACATTCAAAAATGTGTGTGGGCTCAGACATTAGACATTAAAGATAATTTTCTAATGTTTTCATGAAGTAAGGCATATAATAGATCTGAATTTGACGATAGGTATTTAACTAAAGAAAGACATTTTTCTTTAATCAATGGCATTATTTAAATTGGAAACAAAAGACATTCAAATGGAAATTATGTATGAAGATTTTGCATGTATAGATGAATATGAGAATTAAAAGAAATTTGAATGCGTTATTAATCCGACTGTATGTAAGAGGCCTCAGCTATGATTAAACTATATTTTTAGATATGGATAAAAGAAAACAAAAGGGAAACATTAAAGAGCCTAAATCTGTTACTTCCTTAAACCACCCACCACATATCATAAATTCAAATATATTTAGATTCTACATAAAAAAGATGTGATTTTTAAAATCACAATTCAAGCCATGATAGTTCCTGTTTACTTTTATTTAGCTGGCTCAACTCTTTAACCATTTTTGTTTTGTTGTTTTTGCTTTCTACATAGATTGTTATAAAGTAGATCAAAAGGGAGAATTTGTCTGGATATATTTAAATTAACTATTAAACGTTTATTACCCTTTAGTGGAAATTCTTAAGGATATAAGGTTTTTTTTAAAGATTTTATTTTTTTCCTTTTTCTCCCAAAGCCCCCCAGTACATAGTTGTGTGTTTTTTAGTTGTAGATCCTTCTAGTTGTGGCATGTGGGATGCCACCTCAGCATGGCTTGATGAGCGGTGTCCACACCCAGGATTCTAACTGGTGAAGCCCTGGGCTGCCAAAGCAGAGCGCGAGAACTTAACCAGTTGGCCACTGGGCCGGTCCCAGATATAAGTTTTATGTTAACTGTTTAACATCAAACAAAGGAACATTCATGGGTAGTAGAATTTAAGGAATAGCCTAGGGAGATGGGAGGGCCCAGTGGGGAATTTGTTATGTTAAAAGCTTTGAGAGTGAATGAATGGGAGAGCCCTAGTGAGTGTTATTTTTCTAGTCAGCCACTGTCTTCCTCTCTCATGACACATTTTTTTCCCTCAATGTACACATTTCATGATTTCTTGTTTTTTATTCTAATAAAACCAGTTCCTCTGAGTGTAGTTGAAATTAATTAGGCCTTATCTACAATTTTTAAAATGCTAATAAAAGCAAATGAGGAAAGAACAGTAGATTTATCATTCTGACTTCAATATAAATGAACATTTGATCTATTTATTGCAATCAAAATACAACATTGGAACTGATTATAATCACTTTGACTCGGATAGTCTTGCTAGCAAATAACTCTCATTAAGTATCAAAAGACAAACTAAAATGACTATATCAAATTGAGGTTCTAATTAGGCTTAGAATCCTAAATAACACCATGTAAAATGAGGAGAAAAAAAAGAACATTTGTTATTTTATGCATTCAATCAATAGCATTGCTCTTCCTCTATATCCAGAACATTGTACCTGTCAGCAAGTTAAAATGGAAAAACTTGAGACGTTCTGGGAAGACAGAATCGGTTCCGAAAGCAAGCTCTGTGTGGTGGTTCATTTTATGTGTTACCTTGGTGAGGACATAGCACCCGACTATTTGGTCAAACACCAATCTAAATGTCACTGTGAAGGTATTTTTTAGATTAACATTTAAATCAGTAGACTTTGAATAAAGCAGATTGTTCTCCATAATATTGATCGGCCGCATCCAATCAGCTGAACATGTGAGGAGCAAAAGGTGCCATCCCAAAATGTGTCTCTTTGGCAGAAGGATAATTTTAGGCTGGTTGTTTTTAAGAAATTGAAGACTCAGGAAGTTTTCTTTTTACTTCCCCCTTAATTACTCTAAAGAATTTAGATAGGACCTATTCCAGGAAAAGCGCTATCACTGGAGATGACTACAAAGAATAAGAGCTGGGTGTGGGGAACTCAGGGGAACCTAGCAAAGCCTGTTTGTTCACATTCCTCTTTGTGTCCCTTTGTCTCTGCCCGGCCTGGCAAACATTTGCTTACCAAACGTTTGCTCTTTCCATCTCCTGTGAATTGTCTTCCTCCCCTTTGAGTTCAAGTTTATTACTAGACCAAAGAACCCAAAAGCATAGAGGAAAAAATTTCTTCCTCCCTGGCGAATAAGAGAAGAGACTGAGGCCACCTGAGGAAAAGGCAATTCTGCTTCTAGATTACTTTCAGACTCAAGCTGCAACATGAACTGTTCACTGAGTCTCCAGACCACTGGCTTCAAATTTTGGGCTTGCCAGATTGCCTGTGAGCCAATTACTAAAATTAATATCTCTATCTCTATCTATCGTTCTCTCTCTCTCTCTCTCTCTATCTATCTATCTAATCTTTCAAACAAAAACAAAGGGCCAAGAGGAAACTTTTAGAGGTGATGGATATGTTTATTACCTTGATTATGGTGATAGTTTCACGGGTGTAGGCATATCTTCAAACTCATCAAATTTTCTGCATTAAGTATGTCCAGTATTTTGAAATATCAATTATACCTCAATAAAGCTGATTTTTAAAATAAGTAGAGAAGAAAACAGTTCCTTGAGGAAGAGAATCACCGGCCAACCTGTAGTAAAATCATGATGGAAGTGGAAAAGCTGAAAAGGGAGACCGCAGTCAGCCAGCATTAACACAGTGAGAAAGCAAACGTTATGGCAGCCTGAGCAGACTTCTACATTCTCCTACCGCCTAGGAGCTTGACCAGAGAAAGTCACTTACTCCTGCCCTACTTATTTCTACTTCCCAACTTATTTCTCTCATCTACAAAGGAAGATAATACCAATCTTACAAAGCTGTTGTACCTATTAAATATTAATATTAAATACAAATATAAGAGCTCTATGTTTTTCACCTCTATATTCCAAGAGAATAGAAATGTGCTTGGAACAGTAAGTCCCGGTAAGGTTTATTACTAATTAATGAATATCAGAGGTCTAGCATAGCAAATTCCTCACAGTAGGTGATAAGGTTGTGGTGGCTCCTCTTTCTACGACTGCTAGCTGTAATCAGTGTGATTAAAAGCAGGAGAGGTAAAAACAATTTTTGTAGAAGATAGGTTACCCTTGGAACAATTCCAGGTGGTACACATTATTAAATAACAAAGTCAGTAGTTCACCCACTGAAGTGCTGTGCAGAAAAAAGAGATCAATAGGATTTAGAATGGATGCAAAGGACATTATGCAAAAGGTGAGGCTTCTTAAGGTCTTTAAGGATGAACATCATTTGGTGAGATACAGCTGTTCAACAAAATATTTTTATTGTCAACAGTAAGAGAAGCGTCATAAACGCGTTCCCTTCGAATTGGCAAACTATAATAATTGTTAAGTACATTTATTACACTAAGATCACCTAAAATAACCTTCATTGACATTCTTTTTTTTTTTTTTTTTTTTAAGGATTGGCACCTGGGCAAACAACTGTTGCCAATCGTTTTTCTTTTTTTTTCTACTTTATTTCCCAAACCCCCCCAGTACATAGCTGTATATCTTAGTTGCAGGTCCTTCTAGTTGTGGGATGTAGGATGCCGCCTCAACGTGGCCTGACGAGCGGTGCCATGTCCGGCCCAGCATGCGAACCCTGGGCTGCCGTAGCGGAACACGCGAACTTAACCGCTTGGCCATGGAGCCGGCCCCTTCATTGACATTCTTATTCTTTCACACCAAAGTCACCAGTGAAATTGCTTTATAGGAAAATGACTGCTACTGGCAGCAAGAGTAGAAAAATCAAATTGGTTAAAACTTTATTCTCAACCACTTGTAGTTAAGAAAGACTGAAAGAGTTTTACTGAATATGTCAGAGTCATAGTAATTTTACTGATGTCCCAACAGGCTGTGGTGCTTTAAATACTGGGAGGTGTTGAGTGTAGTAATAGGATTCAGCTTCTTTGAACTATATGCACACCGAATAGATTATCTGTGGGTTATCTGTGTTTTTCAATCTCTCACATTAGCTATATTTCATTCCCTCAAATTCCTTCAAAATTTGAAGTTTTGAAGCTCTGTCATTCTTACTAGTATATCTTTACAAGGAATAGAGAAAAAGAACATATGATTTACTTCCATAAATATAAAAGAAGGTCTAAAACCCAAATTTACTTAGCATGTAAGTGATTATATACAGTTTTCAAAGATCTCTGTTTTAATCTCAGTGTCTGCATATGATCGTTTAACTTCTCTCATAACAGGGCAGTTGAAAGCATTGAGATAAATCCTAAGAGGATTTTCTAGTTGTAATTTTTTCAGGACCAAGATCTCATGAGTCTCTCATTAGCTTTTTAAAAATATTTTCAGTATTAGCGAGGGGAAATATGGAATACTACATAATCGTTCACAAATATTCTCTGCCTTTTCTGAGGTATTATTATTCTTCTCCATCTGATTGTTAGTCTCGATCTTATGACTTGATTTGGCCAATGAAATGTGGTAGAAAATTGTAAGTACTAGTACTCTTTTCCCCTCCCTCATCAGTTAGCAATTTTCTAGGGCAGATTAGCTTGATTTTTGAAAGCAATCAATGCAAGAAAGATCCACAGCCAACTCATGAGAGTTACGTAGAATATGTGAGAAATGAGCTTTTTTGCTTTTCAGTCACAGAAATTTGGGGGTCTGTTATCACTACAACATATAGTACACTATTATGACACATGAACCCAGACTTTTCATGATGGATTTATTCATTCATATCACAAGTATTTTGACTGCTATATCATGTCAGGCACTGGAGAAGATATTGCGGTTCTAATGGTGAAGAAAAGCAGATATTTTCCGGCAGTCGTGGAACTCCGTCTGGAGTGACCTCCCGTCATGATGATGTTTTGCTATTGCTCTCTCTTTCTCTTTTTAAAAATATATTCCATATGCTGACTATCACAGCCTCAGGCATAGCTCTCTCTGTCAAATTTTAAATGTAGCTGTACCTAAACACGAAGGATAAAAGGAATTCGAAGAATGGAAGAGCAGAAAAAGGACAACGCAGGAAGAGAAAGGTGATGTTTTAGTCCATATGGAAGGCCTCCAGTGTTATAATGTGCATCTCTGAGGATTGAAGACCGCAGTGGAAGTTGAAGCCCTGTTTATCTTCTCTTTGTCTTCCTCTTTACAGGAAGTTTCAAATTGTCCTTTGGCTCATTTTATGTGATACTTGAGGCTCAGCATTGAACTTCCTTATTCCTTGCTTCAGGATTAACTGTATTTTGTGACTGTCAATAACTCTGAAACAAATCCCTTTACATGCAGAGGTTGAACTGTGCAGCAAATTATTGTCCTGGGAGTCTCTGCGGTATTATAGCGATAAATCTCATTGTAACCGCAAATACCTTGCTCATGGGTTGACTCTTAAATTTATATAGATGGTTCGTTATGTTATATACAATCTATATCTATTATGTTTTTATAATATTTATATGTAATATAGATATATACCATAATATATTAAACATAGATCTATATCTATCATCCATCTGTCTATTTATCTATCTATAAGTAGTTTTGGTCTAACTGTTCTAACAGAATTCTTTCCTATTTTGATCTTCTCCAGAATTTTAAAATCCTGACAAATGTGTATCTCTGAAAAAGATAAAGTGTGGGTTGAAGATTTTTCTGTATTTTCCCAACATAACGAGAAAGTGAAAATCGGCCCTGCTGAGAGTCAGATCATTAGAGCACGAACAATGTTTCTCATAGCACATAATCAAGGCCGTAATGTAGCTGCAGACACGGACGGTCCCCTCCTTCCAGCAATGACTGCTTTCTCCCCAGAGACACTTCCTGCCCTGATTTACTCCTTCTTCCTCCTGGATAAAGATTATTAACACATCCAATCAACATATTCCCCCCTTTTTGACAGTATCCAATCCAGAGCTGATCCCTGTTTCTCTAATTTCTCCATAAAGTTTCTGAATCGTACCCCAAACCCTAGAAGAAGTCCTCCCAGCTCATCCTTGCTGAGATGCCCCCCGATTTCCCCCAGTGTGTGTTCTCCCTTGCCACCGCAGACAGCTAAACAAACTGACTTTGCTTGAGGGCAGGAATATCCCTTTTGATCTTTGGTTGGTGGATTTCAACAATAATGATACAGGACTCCAAGGAACTCTTTTACTTAATGGTTAAACACATACACACACACAGATGTACAGAGATGTTGCCCTAAATGTCAATAAAACTGTACACCACGGGGAAAAATATTCGTGTATTTTATGTAGGAAAGCAAACAGTGAATTTTTCTGAGGAAGAACATTTTAGTACCGTTCAGATTTAAAATGAATAGGAAGTGCTTCTTTGTATATGTTTCAAAACTTCTGAAGAGAATCCATTCTCTTTTGGCTGACTTACAGGATTGGTCATGTAAGGTGCTGAGCCATTTTAAAATGATGCTGGGAATCCAACTCAGTGGGCACAGAGAGTCCTGAGATGATCAATCATATTGCATTTATGGCTAAAACCAATATTTCCATTGTTTATTCTTTCTTGTTGTTTCAACCCCATGCTTCCCAGGCAGAAACAATGAACTGAATAGGACAGATTCTGAGAATTTTATTATCAACAAATGTATGTCAGACATTATTCACCCAAAGTTTATATTCCAATGAAAAATAAATAGGATTTATACATTTTCCCCAGGAAGAATGAAAATTTCTGAGTGTTTAGTTTCCTAGTCAAAATTCTGTGAATGCTTTCTGCTCTAGTCACAACTTGAGATTTGTTACTTTAAGGATATAAAGGAAGACTATAAAAAAGATTCATAACCTCAAATTGCATTAACCATACATTAAGGGAGATACACAAATCCCAAGAAATAATGAAATGTCAGGGTTAGAATCATCCCTTTTCAGGTTTAGTGCTCAATCTCCTATGATCTTGCATAAAATACTATTGCTGTTCACCTTACTATTAGGAAGTGAAATTGATTTGCTTGCAATATTTATTAGTGCATTAGTCATGTACATTAGCACCAAACTGGAAACAAATAATGCTTTACTTCCCCAACTCTGTGGCAAGCCAATGCAAGTAAAAATGTAGGTGCGGATATAAATACAGTGTGACTCACGCTCCTGAAATATCCTTTCTTTGCCCAGATTTACCAGAAAAAATTAGAGAGATAACCAGACTCCAACCATTTCAATCTTTGATGAGTGAGAACAGTTCACATTAGGGTTTTTTTTTTGTTTTTTAAGCTTGGTATTCTTTGGACAAATTATCAGTAAGAGGTCACAAAAAATAAATCACAACTGAAAACAACGGTTTGAGTGATATTAATAAATAGGATAGGTTAAAACATGAGGCTACCATTTTGCCAAATTTTTTATTTCAGCTCAGGTTGTCCTCCCAAATCCTGCATTAGACTTGGTTGTTGGTTGTAAAAAAGAGAGAGAAATGTATGTTCAATCAAGTGAAGGGAAGTTTGAAGGCCTGATGTTATTTGTAATAATTGGCTCCGCCATTGCCATCACCACCACTGTCACGCCATCTGTATCTAGACCTAATTCAAGCCAGCTCCAAACACCTCCATGACCACCTACCTACCTCAATTTCTGTCTCTGGTCACTGGCATGTGGAATTTTTCTGTATTACAAACTAAAACAAGCATTTCCCAAAGGACTTTGGATTTCTTGATTTCTTGGTTCTCATCATTCTGAGTTTTCTCCAATAGAAATCTTTCCCTTGACAAGCAAACCCTATCTCCTGACCTTCAAAAACTTCCAGTGTAGATGAGCCTCAGGACTACCCACTCCTCTGCTTTCTTGGGGAGATTGAAAGAACAACAAAGAAGAGTAGACAGTGTTAAGGCATAGCATTTATAAGAATGGTTTTAAACATTGTACTGCGGGCTTAAGTATTTTATACTGGAATCCTATCATTTTAATTTTCTCTTCACTTTGATTTAGCACTATAGTCAAATTGCACTATTTTTCAAATGGCCCTAATTTCAATTTTACTATTTGAGAATTTATGATCATCTAAACTGAACTGTTCAATCTAGTAAAACTGCCACCATTTATTGAGTGCTTAGTAAGTGCCAGACCCTGATAAATCTTTTAAACTTCACAAAACCCTCATAAGATAGGCATCATTGTCCCATGTGACACATTGTATTTCTTTAAATTAGAAGGAACCATCCCACTTATTTGACATGCTTTTTGCAACATGACTGCCAGACATCAAATTATCCAGACTATTCTCCATCCTTGAATCTGACTAGGCTGTTTCACTTCTTTAATAAAGAACATGGTGAGAGAGACATTGTACCATTTCTTGCTGTAGGCCTTAACTGGCCTGGCAACTTCTATGTCCTGTCTCTTAGAAACTGGTCACCATGTAAGATATTGTGACATCCCTGAGACCACCATACTGTGAAAAGTTCAAGCAACTTAGAAAGATCCTGAAGGATGAGATGCTACATAGAGAAAGAGAGGCCAAGGAGCATAAAGGTGGCAGGCATGGTCATGAAGAAATCATCAGAACTCAGTCAAAAGGCATAAGACAGTCCCCAGATATTGTGAGTCAGAGACCACAGTCCCCTTGTGACAGACCAAAACTCCTCTCCCATAGAATTGTTAACATATGAAAGTGGTTGTTGTTTTATGTCTAAGCGTGGGGTGGTTCATTAGGCAGAGAGAGAGAGCCAAAACATCACTGTTTTAAAGAGGAAACAAAGGCTCAGAGATGATAAGAAATTTGCCCAAGTCCGCTCAGATATAAAGTGGCTATAAAATAAACTTACAAAAATCAGTTGCATTTATATACACTAACAATGAACTAGCAGAAAGAGAAGTCAAGAATACAACCCCATTTACAATCACAACAAAAAGAATAAAATATCTAGGAATAAACTTATCCAAAGAGGTGAAAGACCTGTACACTGAAAACTACAAGACGTTATTGAAAGAAATTGAAGAAGACATAAAGAAATGGAAAGATATTCTATGCTTATGGGTTGGAAGAATAAACATAGTTAAAATGTCCATACTACCTGAAGCAATCTTCAGATTCAATGCAATCACAATCAAAATCCCAATGACATTCTTCATGGAAATAGAACAAAGAACCCTAAAATTTATATGGAACAACAAAAGACCTTGAATAGCTACAGCAATTCTGAGAAAAGAGAACAAAACTGGAGTCATCACAATACCTGATTTCAAATTATACTACAAAGCTATAGTAATCAAAACAGCATGGTACTAGCATGAAAACAGACACATAGATCAATGGAACAGAATTGAAAGTCCAGAAAGAAAAGCATACATTTATGGACGGTTAATCTTTCACAAAGGAGGCAAGAACAAACAATGGAGAAAGGAAAGTCTTTTCAACAAATGGTGTTGGAAAACTGGACAGCCACATGCAAAAGAATGAAAGTAGACCATTGTCTTGCACCATACACAAAAATTAACTCAAAATGGATTAAATACTTGAATGTAAGACCTGCAACCATAAAACTCCTAGAAGAAAATATAGGCAGTACCCTATTTGACACTGGTTTTAGCAGCAGATTTTCAAATACCGTGTCTACTAAGACAAGGGAAATAAAAAAAAATTATCATATGGGACTACATCCAACTAAAAAGCTTCTGCAAGCCAAAGAAAACCATGAACAAAATGAAAATACAATCTACCAAAGGGGAGAAAATATTTGCAAATCATATATCCAACAAGGGATTAATTTCCAAAATATATGAAGAACTCACACAACTCAACAACAAAAAAACAAACAACCCAATCAAAAAATAGGCAGAGGATATGAACAGACATTTTTCCAAAGATATACAGATGGCCAACAGACATATGAAATGTCCAACATCACTAATTATTATGGAAATGTAAATCAAAACTGTAATCAGATATCACCTTATACCTGTCAGAATGGCTATAATTAAAAGGACAAAAAATAACAAACGTTGGAGAGGATGTGGAGAAAATGGAACCCTCATGCACTGCCAGTGGGGATGCAAATGGTGCAGCCACTATAGAAAACAGTATGGAGATTTCTCAAAATATTAAAAACAGAAATACCATACGATCCAGCTATCCTACTACTATTATTGACAATAATACTATTGACAATACTATTCATACTAATAGAACACATTTAGCACTTCTTTGCGCTAGACGTTACTTATGCACATTGCGTATATTAACTCATTTAAGCCTTATAATAACCCTATGAAGTAGTTACAGTAGTCTTCTCCTTATCCGCACTTTCACATTCCCAGGTTTCAGTTATCTGTGGTCAATTGTAATCTGAAGTATAGATGGAAAATTGCAGAAACAAGAAAAAGTAGCTAAGCTAGGATTTGAACCAAATTCTCCTGAATATATACCCCATGATCTTAACCACTATGTAATGCAGGTCCAGAAATTTATTTTTCTAAAGATACTCTAATTTTAAGTAGTACTGTAGGGAATATGTTACTTAAGAGAATAATCTCAGTCTATGGGCTATAACATACATATGCTTATAACCAAACAGATGATCCTAATTATAAATTTATTTTATCTATTTGTTGAAACATGCTGACATAGTATCTACTCAGAACACTTTAATTTAAAATATGTATTTTAAACAAATAGAATTATATTATTTTCTTTCTTTAAAAAATATATTTAGGGGCTGGCCTGGTGTCACAGTGGTTAAGTTCATGCCTTTTGCTTCGGCGGCCCAGGGTTTGCTGGTTCAGATCCTGGGTGTGGACCTATGCGCTGCTTATCAAGCCCTGCTGTGGCAGCGTCGTCCCACATATAAAGTAGAGGAAGATGGGCATGGATGTTAGCTCAGGGCCATTCTTCCTCAGCAAAAAGAGGAGGATTGGTGGCAGATCTTAGCTCAGGGCTAATCTTCCTCCAAATATATATATATATATATATATATATATATATATATATATATATTTAGATTTTCAGTAATGCACCATCAATTTCCAAGTTTTTTGGTAATATTTCAGACCAAATTTACCTAAATCATACTTTTCTATAAGTTATGTTTTAGTGCTCAGCTCAGAAAAGAAGTCAAATAAAGAGAGGTGTTAGATGATCTTTTCTGACTCTTAAGATCTAGGTAAACTGAGAAGAAGAACAAATTCTGTGAACAACTGAGAGGCCTCAAACTCAAGGCTTTTCCTTTCACATATGTGTGCCTGCCCCACACAGTGGCTTCCAGATTTGAAATCCAGACCCATCTTTAAATTTCACCAAACAGCCACAGCAACCACCACAGTAAAACTCTCTTAATCAAGTTTGCATCAGTCTGGACTGAGAATTTGAGGAACACACAGCAGGATCGCTTTGCACTCGAAATTCTTCTTCCTCAAAATTTATTCATCTATGCAGTGAATTCTCTTTGGATTTTTAGCTCATATAGAGCCCCGTTTTATGAAACCTCTCTGGTTTCAATCTCTGCTTACTTCTTTTTTTTTTTTTTGACTTCTCTTTCATGAGCACACCAAAGTAATGATCCTCTTTTTAAAAAAATGAAAAGCATTGTTTTTTTAAAATTTTTTTCTTTTGTGTTGAGCTCCTGCTTTTGCCTATTCCCAGAGGCTGTGTCTGCTACCCTAATTGGTCCATAAAAACATTTTCCTTAACAAGAAAATTCTCCCTCAAGAGGAACTTTGCTACTAGCTGTGAAAATAATGCATCCACCTTTTGTTTCTCATTTCTGACCACTCTAACTCTGAAACCTCTTGGGAAGTTACTTAACAGCTTTAGCTCTCATGAAATATATATTGAACAACAGCAATCCCAAAATGTTGCTGAGAAAATTAAGAGGAATAAGGAAGATTAAGTCTAACACAGTGAAAGAACTAACAGTCATTTCCTTTCTGCTAATCTCCTGCCACATTTCGTCATGCCTTTCTCCCTGCTATTAAAATCAATCCAGAGCATTTCTTCATGTTTAAGGTAGGTATTACACAGGACCACCGAAGGCTCCTGTTATTTTTTAAATAACTTTCTCTTACCCTCTTGTGCTTATTAGTTCCCACCCTAGTCTGTGCCTATACCTGCTTTCATATATGAGGCAACCTATTCTCTAGGTAAAAATACATGAAAATAGGGAGGAGATCTTGTTCATTCTATTTATATCCTGTACTCCTAAACCCAAGAAAAAAGAACCATTCCGTCAGAGAACCATTCTAAGCGACTCTGTTGAATTGACCATGCCCAGCAATCATGCTGTAGTGTTTGTGAACACTGTGGGATTTTACTTTTCTTACAAACAAAAATTATACTTTAAAAAGATATAAGAAAATGTCTTTGAAACAGTTAAAGTGAAAATGAAGCTGTCTTATCAGGTTCAAGATGTTTGCTGACTTGATTTTAGGTTTTAGAAAGATTTGTACAGATTATTCTAATTAACACAATTATAATCAAAATAATTGTGTTTTTTCTCTATAAGTTTCAATGAAGTGACGGAATTTTAAAACCATTATGCTTTGATAATTTAGCTTTCCTTGTACTCCGTATACACATATTACTATGAACTGTTTAAAGTAATCCACAAGTAAAAAAGTGACTTGAATTAAAGATGTATAGCAAAAAGTTAGAAAAAGAAAATATAAAAGATATATTGTCAATAACGTTGCATGACTATTGTATGAATAGGAAATCTCCTCTGTTTGGAACCACAAAAGGTATTCAGATACCAGTCAAATTGTCCTAAAATATCTGCTGGGGTGAGGACAGGAACTGTTCGCGTTGGCGTTCCATACAATTGCCATCAGAGGAAGGAGATCAGAGCACAAGAGATGGGAAATGATGACAGAAGAGCAGATGTGAACAATGTTCCTCATTTAACTGGAAAAAAAATAACAGCATGTTCTAGAGTTATGAAAAGGGTAAAAAGTGGGTGGAAATTTTATTTAAGTATTTAGTATGGTGAATGGCTGTGGAAGTATTTATTCGCCTTTCACCTTTAAGATAAAACGACACACTCTTACTTCAGACCGAGTTTTGGATCTCCAGATGTGACTTTAGATCTCACCAATCAGAGAAAGTGCAATGATAGTTAAATATAAAACTGAATTGGATTTTCTTTTCTTTTCTTTTCTTTTTTTGCTAAACTAAGTTGCTTCAAGGTTTGATTTGGCTTCCGCCTGAGTCAGGTGATTCTGTACCTGACCCTAAGCTCCAGGGGCGTATGTGATTCGGAACCAGCTAATCAAATCACTTCATTTTCCAGGCCAAGCGATCCATTCAGAGATATATCTGTGACCCAGTTTGTTCCAATGAGAAAGAATCTCTGAAGCTACTGGGGGGAGAACTTTTATTTATTTACTTATTTATTTGTTTGTTCAGTCTTGCTGAGAGGAGAAATGTTCTCAAAAGAAGAGTTACTTGTGCATAAAGGGAGCTTGGCTTTGCCTCCAAAAGTAAGGGATCATGGTGCTATGAGTTTGGTTTTTGAGCTTTCTGCAAAGTCAGTATTGCATCTCTGTGACTGAATTCTCGAGGACAATGGGAAGGGTCCCACGCACTGTAGCATCCACAGAGTATTCCCTTGCTCTGCGGCTCACTCCCAACTGGCAAGTGAATTAGAAGATATCAGAGGTGGTGTCTTGGTAAGAGTATATAGAATATATACAACATTTTTCCTTTAATTTTGAGATAATATTCAAAGATGTCCCCAGAATACAGGACAACACAGGAATTTATTAAGGCAGCAGGTTTTTCAATTTCAAATAATTTATCTTTAACCCTCTTTGCACATGTATGACTACCAAGACATTCAGGGCACCTGCTCATTTCTATGCTCCAGCTCTTATTAGCTTAGTATTATGAATGTAGTGGAAGAATGCAATATTCCTTGAAATAGTTATATGATAAAAGTCCATTTGAATAAATTTTGAACAATGCAAGATGTATTTCAGGTGACAGTAAATTCCTTCTGAAGTTGATTGTGAACTAGATTATTTTACTTTTGAATAACTGAATACTATGTGCTAGGGATTGGAATAATTTGCTTAGGAAAAGTACCAATTTTGATGTAATTGTTACTTCTGATAATTATTCTCCACTACTTTCAGTCTTGCATTTGTCCTATTGGAGAATTAAGCAGAAAGTCCATGGGAATCATTATCACAGCATTTTTCAGGTTTTTGATGGTAGCTTAATTTCTGGAGTTTCCAAGGAAGCTGTATTGTATTTTGTTATTGAGAAAAAAATTTACACAAGATGAAATGCACAGATTTTATATGTGTGACTGATGAGTTTTCGCAAATGTATATACTCAAAGGCCAGCCCCAGTTGCCTAGTTGTTAAGTCCAGCATGCTCTGCTTCAGCAACCAGGGCCCAGTTTCCAGGTGGGGACCTGCACCACTTGTCTGTCAAGTGGTCATGCTGTGGTGGTGGCTCACATACAAAAGGAGGAAGATTGGCAACATATGTTAGCGCAGGGAGAATCTTCCTCAGGAAAAAAAAAAAGTATATACTCAAACGATCATCACCCCAAATAAGATATAAAACTTTTCCAGGGTCTTGCCTGGTGGCACAGCAGTTAAGTTCACATTTGTGGCCTGGGGTTTGCCAGTTTGGATCCCGGGTGCAGACCTATGCACCACTTGTCAAGCCATGCTGTAGCAGGCGTCCCACATATAAAGCAGAGGAAGATGGGCATGGATGTTAGCTCAGGGCCAATCTTCCTCAGCAAAAAGAGGAGGATTGGTGGCAGATGTTAGCTCAGGGCTAATCTTACTCAAAAAACAAAACAAAACAAAGCAACTTTTCCATCTCCCAAGAAATTTCCTTTGTGTTTCCTTCTTTCAGCAACCCCCTTAGCATCTACTTAATATCACAGCAACACTTCTGTAGGTCTGGGAAACCAGGGTTTTTTTTCTTTATTCCAGAGTATTGTGACTGTCAACCCAATTCCCAGAATTTCCCTCATGTTCCCTTCCAGTAACACCCCATCCCACCCTTGCTTAGGAAAACTCTATTCTGCCTTATCCTAAATTAGTGATACCTGTGCTTAAAGAGTCAAAGAATGCAATGGTATGTAGCTTTCAGGAAATGCCTTGTTTTATAGCACAAATGTGCAATCTTTCAGTCTTTGCTCAGGGACCAGTGGTTATTCAGATCTATGGGCTGATATCTCTGGTCCTCAGAATGCCATTGCAATCTATTGATGGGAACAAGCCTCATAGTAGTCAGGTGATGAACGAAATTTGACCTTAGTTTGCCTTGGGTTAAGGCCAAAAGGATTGTAAAGAAAGCTGTTGGCCACATTTCTGTCTCTGAATATACTATTTTCAATAAATATAGCAGTTCACTCAGGCCAAGTCCAATAAAAGTGAAATAGATCTACGTGGATAATATTTCTAAAAGAAGAGATGTTCATCATACAGAAACAATATGTTGTTTATTCATCACCTTCCTTCTACCAAGTCATTCAGACATTTATTACATATTTGGTGCTGAAACAATTGAGCCTATATTTCAATTGATTCAACATTTGGGGAACAAAATTTTTCAAGGAGGACCCATTTGGAGGAAATTTGAGTAAACTGTTGAAATAGCATTACAAATAAAAATTGATACCAAACAAATACACATGGAAGTTTAGATGTTATTTACGCAATTCAGTAATTATGTATTGAGTCTCTACTTATGGTGACACATAATATTATTGACACCTTGATTAGTCTATAGTAGGTGATGTAGTTAGATCTTGCTTATATGGAACACTTCCTTTATCTCCCATAGCAGATGGGATAACTGCACTAAGCATTCCATCTGTTTCATACACATTTTCCAGGCCCCATGCAGTTAGGTAGCACCAAGGGACTACTTTAGCCAATGGACTGTGGGCAGAAGTGGCTTGCTTTGCTTTTAACCAAAGCATGCAAAAGCCAGTACATAACATTCCAGTTCTCCCTCTCGGATGATGCTACCCATTTCAGATGGGATATGTGACCCAGGATACGTTGATCTATGATATGTGACATACAACGTGTCAGTTCCACTTCTTGCTATGCTCAATTATGTTTGTCTCACTCTCTTACAGTTGTTATTAAGAGCACTTCTCAATACCACAACTAGAAGGACCCACAACAAAGAATATAATACAACTATGCACCGGGGGGGGGGGGGGGGGGGGGGCTTTGGGGAGAAAAAGGAAAAAAATAAAATCTTAAAAAAAAAAAAAAAGAGTGCTTCTCAGAAAAATCCCTACATGAAAATCTCTGTTATAGATTTCTGTTTCCCAGGGAACTGGACTGGGATGACAGATTTCTGTGGTCATTGCCTATTTCTCCCACTTTATCACATGCGTCTCTCCCCTTCAATCACCGCACCCAGTGACATCAGTCTTCTGAAAGTTTCAATCTCCGAGCCTTGCCAACTGTTGTTTGCTTTTTATTTTTTGCCCAAAACACTCTTTCCTTTTTCTTCACGGAGCTGAAGCATTCTTGACTTTTGGGATTCTTTGTGTTCTTCTCAGAGAGCCTTGGCGACCATTTTCCACTTGCTTACAATCGTGGCACAGCAGGATGCATATTTTTCCTGTTTACATCATATCTCTAAAATTTTATTCATGTTTGCTTTCTTATTTGGATTGTATATTGTAGTAAGTGAATTAATACTACATCTGTTCAATAGATTTTTTATGAAATATAATATATATCATCCAACAGAGGCACTTTTGTGAGTAAAATGGAGCTAAAATTCTTTAAAATGTTAATACTTTTCGGAAGAGTTATGTAATGACTAACACATTGGTGCTTTATTCGAACACTATTTTAACAAGCAAAATTTTTATAATATAATAGAAATAATATATGTCCATTAAAACAAAACATATATATTTTCTAACCAAACATTAAAAATAATATAAAGAGTATAATAATTTTGGTGCATAGTCACTTACTACATTTCTTCCTTGGATCTATCCCTAATACCATGTAGCTAATATCATATTGTTTCTCTAAAGGGTAGATTTTTCAATTTATTCATACATTTTTCAATATATTCATATTTTTTTCATATAATTGCCTGTAATCTTATTCTCGGTTGAAATTTACGGCTACTAAATTTGATATTATAGACACCATTAATTGAATTTTCTTTGCCAGCAATCATAGTTTTAACTGATAAATACTCCTCATAGATGCTGAGGTACTTAGTAAGCTCAGGGCATATTCTGTGAAATTAAAGATATTTTTAATTCTAATATTTTTATTCTTAAATGTGTAAATATTTCAGTCCAACTATATATTTTCATAGATATTCACTGCTGGCCGCCATTCAAAGTACCTTTCTTCAAAAAGTGTTCTCGTAATTCAAATCTCATAAATCCATTTTCCTTATTTTGCCTATTTATATTTTGCTTGATTTTGATGCAGCAAATAATAAGCCTTCTCAGTTTCATTCCATTCCACAATAGAATATAAATTTATCCATTTAGAAAAATGAAACTCATCAAAATATTTTTATGAGAAGTTGAGACATTCCAAATTGCAATTTTGTAATTGCAAGTTAAAGCCAGTATTCCTTGGAGCTCTCTGTTGCATTTGTTTAGCTCCCTCGCTTTGTACAGAGATACATTCCAATGTCTGCCTGTTTGTAAGACTGTATGTCAATAATTACATTTCCCTAAGAGCTTTGGAAGCTGAATTCTCCTTGAGCTACATTTACTGAATACTTTGATTAAAGATTTCCAAATGTTTTTGGAAAAAACACAACAAATATTCAGAGTATTTATTTACAAAAATTCAATACCACTGTTGAACACTTAGGTGGATTTCTAAATTCTTTAATTGTGAAGAATTTCTCTTATAAAATAATTCTTCAGCTGTGTATCTCTTTAGTCTTGTCCAATCTGTGATTGTTCCTAGTCATTCCTTGCCTTCCATGATCCTTAAATTTTTGAAGAGGGCTAATAAGTTATTTTGTAGGATGTCTCTTAATTTAGATTCGTCTGATATTTTCTGATTAGATTGAAGTTCTGTATTTTTGGCAAGAAAGCCATAGAACTGATGGTATCTCCTTTTTGGTGCATCACATCAGATGGATCAGGATCTTGACATGTCTATTACAGGTGATGCTAACCTTAATAACTTTCGGAAATTATCATCCGCAGGGGTTCTCCACTGTAAAGGTGCTATTATTCCTTTTATAAATAAAAACACCTCGGGGGAGAAGCATCAAGACTGTACGGATATCCTACTTGCTAACTTTGCTCACTGATTTTACCACCCTTGGGTGAAGCTTGAGTGCAATAATTATTAATCTGATGATTGCTTAATAGTGATTTTATATTTGCCTCTGTCCTACAATTTTTTAATTTGAATTATTTTATAATGGAGCACTGTTCATTTTTGTGGAGCTTTTCTCCCACATTTATTTGTTATTCAAGTATTATTCCATGTAATTATGAACTCACAGGTATTTACTTTATTCTATTAGTTGTAATTCAATACTGACATTATTTTGTCACTTATTTTGTTCTAGCTTGGTCTTGAGGAGTTTCTTCAGATTGGCTTCTTTGTCCTTTTGCGTAATCTCATTCTTTTTGGAACACTTCTGTGTTTTTGGCATCACAAGATATTGTTACCTTACCTTACCTTATATTCTCACTACAGCTCTGCAATCAAGAACTTCCCTAAGTAGCCTTGATTCTTTCAGTTGGAGACTGGTATTTAGAAACCATGATCTGGACACTAGTTGAGGTCATTGCTACTGGGGTATCACTGGTCCTAGGCACTTTCAGTCAATTAAGCATAGAAATACATGTTTGTGTGTGTGTGTGTATATTTATGTATATGTATATATATACACAAAATTTTGCATATGCTCATATCCATACTAATTTCTATGTCTATCAAACTATGCATATTATTTTTATATATTTATAAATTTATATATTTTAAATATTTTTTATATATATGCATGTCATGCTGATAATTCTGATTCTAATTTAGTATCACAGGGATTATTCTAGCCTCTCGTTTTTCATGACTTATAATATTATAAATAATAAAAAGTATTATAAGTAATACTAACAATACTTATTACTTCTTTCTCCAACAGTGACAAACAGAGATCACATTACCTTCCTTTATGTATTTGCTCTTCCTCATGTCCAGAATTGCTACTGCATACCCTGCAGAAACAAATTTACTAACTAGTGTATGTATCATACTTTATTGAATTGTGTTGCATATATATATTTAGAGAAATTATTAATTCTTAAATACATCTGCTACAGAGAATTTCTAATGAGAAATTGTATATCAGAACTTCAGAAAAATCAGTAGAGAATAAAGAAGTATGAAAGTAGACAGCTTGGTGAATTTCTAGATTCAAACACATCTGTCACGTCTTATTTTAGAAGATGACTAGTACCCATTCGATGACTCTTCTAAGAACACACATAAGTCACCACTTGCTTGACCTATTAGGTTGAAAGTTACTATTAACATTAAACTTACCACAAGTGGAACAATAACATATAACCAAGGCATAGAAAATGCATGCCATTTGATTTATACTTATTCTTTCAAAATTATATTTCAATTTATTCAAGTTTTGAGAAAAATGATAGTACTGGATCATAATATTCCTAAATGATAATAGTAAATAATAAGTGGCAAATGATTATTACTTCTGTTGGCTCATTATACTAACATTAATCATAGTGAATTATTTTGATGTTATCAATGGGGATGTAAGACATAATACTACCAATATGAATAGTGAATCATTTCTCCAGGAGTTCAGTGTCTTATAAATACCTCCTTTATAATTTTTGAAATCATTGCTATTCATAACATGAACCTGCAACAAGAGAGAGAAATTAACATTTAATTCAATTGTTTAATAGAATATTATAAATGTATTACATGCTCATAATAATAATGAAGTGGGTTATTGAAAACAATGTCAATCCGTCCTTCATCCTTCCAGTTCATCTTGTTTTCCACAAAGCATTCTACAGTTGTTTTTTAACAATCCATTTTCCATTTCAATCCAAGTTTTCACGAGGTAGAATTAGACACTAACTATAACATCTTCAAAATTATTGGAAATATTCAAATTGGTGTGTTTCCTCATCTGAGAAATAAATCTCGTAATGCTGCTAATATTAAGTATTAAAAACTCAAAACATTTTCTTGTTCCATATGAAGAGATTATGTTTCAAAATATAAGGATGAACATACTATACACACTTATGAATTGCGGTGTTAAAATGTATCTTTCAGTTTCTTTTTATATTCAATTGTTTTTATCAAGAAAATTATGTCCAAACACGCATTCGGGAATGGTAACAATAAAAGACACATTTGCTTTACTGTTTTTTAAAGCAAGCTAAGAAATTAATATATTTCTTCAGATAGAGCTAGAAAATAGAAGAATCTGTGTTCAAAATGCAAAATTTGTCACCCAAGAAAGGGAAAATATTTTTCAGATAATTTGCTACCTCCTAGTCTTATTTCAATAATAAAATGGTCCTGGGACTTTATCAGTAGTGGTTTGTTAGGCCCATTTAATTTACAAACGTTGTGATGAAAACCCATATATTGTAAACCTACTCCTGAAACTGAAGAAGCTAATTTGTCTAGTGTACTGTTTTAATGCTAACACTTTAAACTACTTTTGTTTATGTACAAAATCAGTTACACAAATTAGGCAAGAGGGAGAGACAACTAATTTACCCGTATCTAATGCCAGAGTGCTGTGACAATGCTAATTTAGATAATCTGGGTCCAAAATAGAGCCCAGAAGTAGATAAGTAATTCTTCTCCAATTGCTGACAAATATAGTGATAATGTCAATAATACACGACTCCACTTAATGAGAGTAATGAAAAGTGCTGGATATATTTTTTTAATGATTTAAATAGGTGTAGAATTGCATAGTAAATATCTCACGGAAATTGAGCTAAGTTTTAAAAATATATTATCTTTTTTTATTTACATGAGATTGATATACAAATTCAACATACGTGATTGACATATAGATAGGTATGTGGAAAAGAACATAATATAGTATATTGAGATAAGAAACGTTATTACTTCTCTGCATATCTCTCAGATTCTAAAATATTAGTACTGAATTTTCATTTTTGTGACTGTACAAAACTAGCTAAAAGAAAAAAAGCTAAAGTTGAGGCTGGCCTGGTGGCATAGTGGTTAAGTTCACACACTCTGCTTCTGAGGCCTGGGGTTCGCCACTTTTGATCCTGGGCGTGGACTTATGCACCACTTATCAAGTCATGCTTTGGCAGGCATCCCATATATATAAAGCAGAGGAAGATGGGCACAGATGTTAGCTCAGGGCCAATCTTCCTCAGCAAAAACAGGAGTATTGGTGATGGCTGTTAGCTCAGGGCAAATCTTCCTCAAAAAAATGCACAAAAAAACTAAAGTTGAAAGAGTCATTAAATTGCCTTTGGAAAGGTAGTCTTTGGGAAATAACAGAGACATAACTGATAACAATAGGTACCATTTATTTAATATTTACTTTATGTTGACCACAGAGATAAACATTTTTTACAAATGTCTCACTTATAAGAACACTTTGAAATAGATAATATTATTAGCCTCATGCTACAGATGAGGAAGTTGAATGTAAGGGAAATTAAGTAATTTCTGTAGAGTCACATGGTCAGCAAATAGCGGAACTGAAATTATAATCCTGGTCTGTCAGATTCCATGGTCAGAGCTTTGACATACCATGCTGAGTGTTTGAGACATACTACCCAGCAACTCCACCCCTATACCCTCCAGCTCAAAAACTCCATTTTCTTACACTTTAGATTGAGTTTAAAATATAGTAAATGGTTCTGTTGTACTTTTCAGCAAATACATTTGAGTATATCAAATATAAATTAGGTAAGATGTGAAAGCCAGTGATTGAAAGCAGGTAGAAGTTAAAATTCTTCGGTTTGATGAGCCTTGTGCCATGGAAAGAGGGTGGGGGCATCTGGTAACCTACCACATGTAAATTATAGCACACTCAAACTATGTGAATCTCCAGAACAGATGAAGAGCCTAAAAATGTTGTATTGTACTAAATATAATTCACAATACCATGAAACAGAAATTACTAGGAAGTTGGTTTTAGATAAAACATGCATAAACTTCCAATTTAGTTTACTAAAATAAATCTGTAGGTTTTAGAATGTTATATTTTGGTGACTATAGTTACTCGCATTATTCTTGAGATTAATCAATTTAGATACTGTCATAATTCTGGGCACTTTAAGAATATGACATCTAAAAATATCATATATTCCTTTCTTCAAGTGAAGGATAAACATGATTTAATCCTTAAATTAAAGTAATAATATAATTCAAAATATTCTCATACTTCTACTTCTCCTCCATATTTTAGTGGCTGTTGTACTTTAATTTCCCACAGTGGTACTGGTTGGTACAGATTTCAGAAAGAAGTTGTGAAATAATATTAACAAGGTTATATAAAATTTTATTTTAAAAAGACAAGAGAATATTCACGTAGCAGGTTGCTTCTGACCTATGACTATTGATGCATAAGCCTCTTCTTGAAATCTTAGTTTACTGTCATGATTTGTAAAGAAAACTCTCAAATGTCTATTCGAATAACATCTTTTTTCTTTTTCTTCCTCTCCTTTTTTTTTAATACACAGGTCTAATGAGGTGCAAAGGATATTGGATATTGTCGTGCTCATCTAAAGCACACAGTCTTCATCTCTCCTTCATGCCACAGTGAATTAAGTAGATAAACATGTCATGGGAAATTAAGATGGATGATAAGCTTGTTGGCACCATCTTGAAGGCACAAGACATCATCACCCTCTCCACAGGTATTTGGCTAATGTACTCTGTCCTCACATTGTCAAGCAGCACCTTGAAGAGATATCGCATACATTGTTGAAAGCAGAAAGGAAGTCAAAGATAATATGACTCATAGTTTACATATTGCATACATAATGTGGTCTTGATATGAACTTGAAAAGACAGTAAAATATGCACAATACTTAACACTTATTTGCAGACACTAATTCAGTCAATTTCCTAATGGAGTACATAAGAATGTTTTCTGTATTCTAGATAAAGTTACAAAAAGAGGGAAAGATAAGTTAGTTGCCCAAAGCCTTATTTGCTTTCAATTAAAGATCTAAGTTTAAATGCATTTGACTGCCTCTATCTATTTATATCAGACAAAGAACAATCATTCAAAATATAATGTGAAATCAAAGATGAAAAATACAGGTTTATCATTCTTTGCATGAAATCCAAACCATACGGCAAGGAAGAGCTGTCTAGTTTAGACAACTATATTTTGATGACAAAGTCAGTTACACGCCTCATGGAAAACTGAATATTAGGATGGTTTTCATGTCATTTCAAGGACTAATTCCAGCTCAGACACTTCATTAGAAGGTACACATGCAAAAGGATGAAAGTAGACCATTATCTAACACTATACACAAAAATTAACTTCAAATGGATTAAACACTTGAATGTAAGACCTGAGACCATTATCTAACACTATACACAAAAATTAACTTCAAATGGATTAAACACTTGAATGTAAGACCTGAAACCATAAAACTCCTAGAAGGAAACATAGACAGTACACTCTTCAGCTTTGGTCTTAGCAGTATACTTTTGAATACCATGTCTCCCCAGGCAAGGGAAACAAAAGAAAAAATAAACAAATGGGACTACATCACACTAAAAAGCTTCTGAAAAGCAAAGAAAACCACCAACAAAACAAAAATGCAACCTAATAATTGGGAGAAAATATTTGCAAATCATATGTCTGACAAGGGGTTAATATCCAAAATACAGAAAGATCTCATACAACTCAACAACAAAAAAACTAACAACCCAATTAAAAAATGGACAAAGGATCTGATCAGAGATTTTTCCAAAGATATACAGATGGCCAACAGGCACATGAAAAGATGTTCAACATCACTAATTATTAGGAAAATGCAAATCAAAACTATAGTGAGATAAAATCTCATGCCTATCAGAATGGCTATAATTAACAAGACAAGAAATAAAAAGAGTTGGGGATATGTGGAGAAAAGGGAACCCTCATACACTGCTGGTGGGAATGTATACTGGTGACGCCACTATGGAAAACAGTACAGAGATTCCTCAAAAAATTAAGAATAGGTATACCATATGATCTAACTATTCCACTTCTGGGTATTTATCCAAAGAAAATAGAAACACTAAATCAAATAAATATTTGCATGCTTATATTCATTGCAGAATTATTCATGATAGCCAAGACTTGGAAACAACCTAAGTGCCCTTCAATGGATGAATGGAAGAAGAAAATGTGGTGTATATATACAATGGAATACTACCCAGCCATAAAAAAGATGAAATCTTGCCATTTGTGACACATGAATGGATCTTGAGGGTATCCTGCTAAGTGAAATAAGTCAGATGGAATAAGCTAAATAACATATGATATCACTCACAAATGGAGGATAAAATGATAACAACCACCATCAAATATATATAAATATAGACATTAGATTGGTGGTTACCTGAGAGGACAAGGTGGGGGGAGGGTGAAAGGAGTAAAAGAGCATGTGTATATGGTCACAGATGGTAATCAGTCTTTGGGTGTTAAACATGATGTAGTCTACACAAAAATCAAAATATAATGATGTACACCTGAAATTTATATAACTTTATAAACGAATGTTACCTTAATTTAAAAAAATAAGAAAGTTGAAAAAGAAACAGCTATAAGAAAAAAAGGTCTGTTAACCTTGGCAGGAGATATACTTCGCCGTTTCTTTTTTTCCTGAAGAATATTTACTCAACTGAAGAAGTTGGTTGTAAATGAGATGTATACAAGGTTAATGAAATGACAACTTGGAGAAACATACACAAAGTTCTGTGCTCAAGAATTCAAACAGATTCTATTTTGGCAAATTAGAGAAACTATTAGAGAGTTTGTCTTCCCTTTCTTTCATCCTCTTCTCCCTCCTTCCTTCCCTCCCTCCCTTCTTCCCTTCCTTCCATCTTTCCTTCCATCTATGGATCCATCCGCCATCCATCTACCTAACGATTTTAGTGAGCAAAATTGTATTATTTGCCATTCTCACCTTTCCTCACCTCACTCCACATTTATACTTACCAAGTACCTAATATACATTTGGTAGTCAATAAATCCTGAGCTAAATCGAAATGAACTGAACTGGAACACATATAGGTGTCACAAAAACATATATATATATATATATATATACACTAATGTTCATATTGTCATATATAACATATAATATCTCATATCACACACATTTACACATATGAACATGAAGCAAACTAGCACAAACTGCATGCTTTTTCACGCTCCCTTGTCTAAACTCCTGTTAGCTCATACATTCTTTTCAACCTAAGTAGTGCATAGCAACTACTGTCTTCTACTACTATCATTAAGAATTGAATTTAACTCATCAAATGCTTGTGCCTTAAGTCTCCAAGTCAAATGGTCTATGGATTTGGTATGGATTGTGCCACGAACACTATATCCATAACTTAGGAGAGTATTTTGCACAGGGAAGAAAATAAATATTGTTGATGAAGTGTTATCACTTGTAAAGATATCCACCCAAACTGTCTGATTATGTTCACCCTATCCCTTCCTCCCCAAACCTGACATGATGAAGACAGGCAACATACAGTAAGTAACCCATGCATAAAATAACTTTTAGTCAGCTAAGTTGCTGTAAGAAATGGAGCATACTCATCTTGTTTTACCTAGTTTGTATCATGGAATCTGAGACGAATTTGAACACTTTAATTTGAAATTTACCTTTGAAATTCCTATCACGCTAACCTTAGAAGATTGGTTTTGTTTGGATTTCATATGAAAATTATTCCCCCAGCTGAGTTTTGCAAATACCGACATAATTTTCTTAAGAAAAATGTTGCAGTCACATTGTATAAAAACAAACAAAAGAGCTGGTCCATACTCGTTGCTTAGCAATAACATGTTCTTGGTCTAGAGCAACTTGCATTATTTTAGTTTATAATATTCATAATACGTTTCAAGATTTTACATGTTACAAAAAGATGTTTATGACTGTTAGTTGTAAGAGTTTTGTAATAAATAGGGATAGGATGTTTTTCCCACAACTCTATGTAAGACTGGGAAGTGAAAACATTTGAATCTATAACATATTTGTGATTGAAGAAACACATATTACTAGGCTGTTTATAGAGAACCATTTTTGTTTCTAGCCTTAGCATATCCTACAGTTATTTTTCATAGTTTCGTATGAGTTTTGTAAATGTCCCTTAAAAATTCTACTTTTTGGAACCAGTTAATTTCATAGATCAGTGTGTACAGTGTGATGAACAGAGTATGTAATTTGTAGGCAGAAGACTTTGGTTCAAGTCACAGTTATGCTTTTACAAACTCCATAACATATTTTTGTAAGCATCAGTCATTTTGAATGTTAAATTGAAAAAATAATCACAATACAAGTAGTAGCAATAGTAGTAGTCGTAATAGTAAGCAGTAGAGTAATATTTACATAACATTTGTTATACTTAGGATGTAGATTTAAGGATTCAGATATATAGAGATATTTATAACTTGTAAAAAGACTTTAGACACCACAAAATACTTTTAAATATTAATAAATATAGCTTATGTAGAAAAATAATAAGTATATTTATTTGACACATTTTCTGCCAGGTACTGTTACAAATGCTTCAATTGTATTCATTAATTTAATAGTTCTTATTGTATTCTCCATTTACAAATGACAGAAAGATTCAATAACTTGTCCAAAGTCGAAATTTTATTAGAATTCATACTTATAAATCTACTTCTAGAGCCCATGCTTTTAACACCTATTATGACACTTTAAAATGTACTTGTCTTGGCTATTGTGAATAACGCTGCAATGAACGTAGGGCTGCATGTATACTTACACATCTGTGCTTTCATGTTCTTTGGATAAATAACCAGCTGTGGAATAGCTGGATCATATGGTAGTTCTATTCTTAATTTTTTGAGGAATCTCCATACTGCTTTCCATAGTGACTGCACCAGTTTACACTCCCACCAGCAGTGTATGAGTGTTCCCTTCTCTCCACATCCTCTCCAACACTTGTTTCCTGTCTTGTTAATTATAGCCATTCTGACTGGAGTGAGGTGATATTTTATTGTAGTTTGGATTTGCATTTCCCTGATAACTAATGATTTTGAACATCCTTTCATGTGCCTGTTGGCCATCCATATATCTTCTTTGGAGAAATGTTTGTTCAAATCTTTTGCCTATTTTTTAATTGGGCTACTAGTTTTTTGTTGTTGAGCTGTATGAGTTCCTTATGTATTTTAGATATTAACCCCTTATCAGATATAGGGTTTGCAAATATCTTCTCCCAATTATTAGATTGTCCTTTTGTTTTGTAGATGGTTTCCTTTGCTGTGCAGAAGGTTTTTAGTTTGATGGAGTCCCATTTGTTTGTTTTTTCTATTGTTTCCCTTGCCCAGTCAGAGTACTTGAAAATATGCTTCTAAGACCGATGTTGAAGAGCGTGCTGCCAATGTTTCCTTCAAGAAGTTTCAAGTGTGTAATCCGTTTTGAGTTAATTTTTGTGTATGGTGTAAGATAATGGTCTACTTTCATTCTTATGCATGTGGCTGTCCAATTTTCCCAACACCAATTATTGCAGAGACTTTCCTTCCTTCATTGTGTGTCCTTGGTTCCCTTGCTGAAAATTAACTGTCCATAGATGTGCGGGTTTATTTCTAGGCTCTTGATTCTGTTCCATTGATTTCTGTTTCTGATTTTGCTCCAGTGCCATGCTGTTTTGGTTACATAGTTTTGTAGTATATTTTGAAATCAGGAAATGATATCTCCAGCTTTGTTCTTTTTTCTAAGGGTTTCTTTGGCTATTTGAGGTTCTTTATTGTTCCAAATAAATTTTAGAATTCTTTGTTCTATTTCTGTGAAAAATGTTGTTGGAGCTTTGATAGGGATTGCATTGAATCTGTAGATTGCTTTAGGAAGTACATACATTTTAACTGTGTAAAATCTTCCAATCCAAGAGCACAGAATATCTTTCCATATCCTTGTGTCTTCAATTTCTTTCAACAATGTTTTATGGTTTTCAGTGTACAGATCTTTCACCTCTTTGGTTAAGTTTATTGCTAGGTATTTTATTCTTTTTGTTGCAATTGTAAATGGGATTGTATTCTTAATTTCTATTTCTACTGCTTCATTGTTAGTGTATAGAAACACAACTGACTTTTGGATGTGGATTTTGTATCCTGCATCTTTACTGTATTCATTTATTATTTCTAAAAGTTTTTTAGTGGATTCTTTAGGGTTTTCTATATATAAAATCATGTCACCTGCAAATAGTAAGAGTTTCACTTCTTCCTTTCCAAATTGGATTGTTTTTGTTTCTTTTTCTTGCCTGATTGCTCTGGCTAGGCCTTCCAATACTATGTTAAATAAGAGTGGTGAAAGTGGGCATCCTTGACTGCTTCCTGTTCTTAGAGGCACAGCTTTCAGTTTTTCTCCACTGAGAATGACATTAGTTATGGGTTTGTCATATATGGCCTTTATTATTAAGTACTTTCCTTCTATACCCATTTCATTGAGAGCTTTTATCCTAAGTGGGTGCTCTATCTTGTCAAATGCTTTCTCTGCATCTATTGAGAGGACCATGTGATTTTTATTCTTCATTTTGTTAATGTGATGTATCCTGTTGATTGATTTGTGGATGTTGAACCATCCTTGCATCCCTGGAATAAATCCCACTTGACCATGGGGTATGATCTTCTTAATGTATTGTTGTATTTAATTTGCTAGCATTTTGTTGAGGACTTTTCATCAATGTTCATCAGTGATATTGGCCTGTAATTGTCTTTTGTGTTGTCATTGTCTGGTTTTGGTATCAGGATAATGTTGGCTTCATAGAATGAGTTAGAAAGCTTTCCTTCCTCTTCAATTTTTTTAAAGAGTTTGAGAAGGATAGGTTTTAAGTCTTCATTGAATGATTGGTAGAATTCACCAAGGAAGCCATCTGGTCCCGGACTTTTATTTTTTGGGAAGTTTTTGATTACTGTTTTGATGTCCTCACTGGTGATTGGTCTATTCAAATTCTCTATTTCTTCTTGATTCAGTTTTAGAAGGTTGTATGATTATAAGAATTTATCCATTTCTTCTAGAATGTCCAATTTGTTGGCATATAGCTTTTCAAAGTATTCTAATGATCTTTTGTATTTCTGAGGTATCTGTTGTAATTTCTCCTCTTTCTATTTTATTTATTTGATGCTTCTCTCTTTTTTTATTGGTAAGTCCAGGCAAAAGTTTGTCAATTTTGTTTATCTCTTCAAAGAAAAAGCTCTTAGTTTCATTGATTTTTCCTATAGTTTCTTTAGTCTCTATTTCATTTATTTCTGCTCTGATTTTTATTATTTCCTTCCTTCTACTTATCTGGGGATTTGTTTGTTCTTTTTTTTGCAGTTCCTTAAGGTTCACCGTCAGATGGAGATTGTTCTTGTTTGTTGAGATAGGCCTGTATTGCTATAAACTTCCCTTTTAGAACCACTTTTGCTGTATCTCGTAAATTTTGGCATATATTTTCATTTTCATTTGTCTCCAGGTACTTTTGATTTCTCCTTTGTTTTCTTCATTAACCGAATTGTTCAGTAACATTTTGTTTAATCTCCATGTATTTATGGCTTTTCTGATTTTCTTGCTGTAGTTGATTTCTATTTTCATATATTTTCATACTGTTGTGGTCAGAGAAGATGCTTGGTATTATTTCAACCGTCTTACATTCATTGAGATTTGTTCTGTGCCCTGATGTGTGATCTACTCTGGAGAATGTTCCACGTTCACTTGAAAAGAATGTGTATTTTGTGGTTTTTGGATGGAATGTTCTGTGTATATCTGCTAAGTCCATCTAGTCTAATGTGTCATTTAGGGCCAATGTTTCCTTATTGATCTTCTGTTTGGATGATCTATCCACTGGTGTAAATGGAGTGTTAAAGCCCCCTACTATTATTTTGTTACCATTTCTCATTTTATGTCTGTTAATAACTCTTTTATATATTTAGGTGCTCCTACGCTGGGTGCATAGATATTTGCAAGTGTTATATCCTCTCGTTGGATTGTTCCTTTGATCATTGTGTAGTGCCCTTCTTTGTCTCTTGTTACAGCTTCTGTTTTAAAGTCTATTTTGTCTGGTATAAGTATTTCTACCCCAGCTTTCTTTTCATTGCCATTTGCTTGAAGTATCTTCTTTCATCCCTTCACTTTCAGTTTGTGAGTGCCTATAGGTCTGAATTGTGTCTCTTGTATGCAGCATATATGTGGGTCTTATTTTTTTATCCAATCAGCCACCCTATGCCTTTTAATTGGAGCATTTAGTCCATTGACATTTAACATAGCTATTGATAAGTAGGTACTTGTTGCCATTTTGTTATATTTTTTCTGAGTGTTTTAGTAGTTCTTCTCTGTTCCTTTCTTCTTCTTTTGCTCTCTTCTCTTGTGGTTTGATGGCTTTCTTTAGTATTAAGTTTGGATTTCTTTCTCTTAATTTTTTTTGAGTATTTATTATAGGTTTCTGGTTTGTGATTACCATGAGGTTCATATAGAATAACCTATGTATATAGCAATCTATATTAAGTTGATGGTCTCTTTAGTTTGATCTCTTTCTAAAAGCTTTACTCTTTTATTCCCCTCCTCCCACATTTTATGTTTTTGATATCATATCTAAACTCTTTGTGTGTGTGTGTCTATCTGTATTCCTCTTATCATGGGAATAGGTAATTTTAGTACGTTTGCCTTTGACCTTTGTGTTAGCTCCATAGGTGGTTGATCTTTTACCTTTACTGTATTTTTTACTTTACAAGTAATTTTATTGCCTTTTTGTTGTTATTAACTTTATTATTCCTATTTGTGGTCTTTTTTTCCCACTTAAATAAGTCCCTTTAGCATTTCCTGTAAAATTGGTTTCTTGGTAATAATAAGTTTTTCTTGTATGGGAAACTCTCATCTCTCCTTCTATTCTGAATGATAACCTTGCCAAGAAGAGTATTCTTGGCCTTAGATTTCTCCCTTTAGCACTTTAAATATATCATGCCACTCCCTTCTAACCTGTAAAGTTTATTCTGAGAAGTCAGCTGATAGCTTTGTGTGGTTTCCTTTGTGTGTAACTTATTGTCTTTCTCTTGTGCCTTTCAGGACTCTTTCTTTATATTTAATTCTTGACATTTTAATTATAATGTGTCTTGGTGTTGGCCTCTTTGGATTTACTTGTTTGGTGCTCTCTGTGCTTCCTGTACCTGGATGTCTGTTTCCTTTCTTAGGTTAGGAAACTTTTCAACTATAATTTCCTCAAATAGATTCTCTATGCTTTTGTCTCTCTCTTCTCCTTCTGGAACACCTATTATACAAATGTTACTGTACTTTGTGTTGTCCCAGAGGTCCCTTAGGCTGTTTTCATTCTTTTTGGTTCTTTTTTATCTGTTCAGCTTTGGTGATTTCCTCTAGTCTTTTGTCCAGCTCCCTGATCTATTCTTCCATAGCATCTACTCTGCTATTGAGTCCCTCTAGTGAATTTTTCTCTTCTAGCATTGTATTCTTCATTTGTGATTGGTTCTTTTTTTCATATTTCCCATTCTTTGTTGATGTTCTCACTGAGTTCATTCATTCTTCTCCCAAGATCAGTGAGCATCCTTATGACTTTTTGTTTGAACTTTTTGTCAGGTAGATTGTTTCTTTCTATTTCATGTAGTTCTTTTTCTGGAATTTTGTCCTGTTCCCTTATTTGGAACATATTCCTTTGCCTCCTCCTTTTACTTCTTTCTCTGTGCTTATATATATATCTGTTAGGTAGATCAGGTACATCTCCTGATCTTGGATAGGGGGCCTTATGTAAGAGATGTCTTATGAGTCCCAGCAGTGTGCTTCCTTCTTGTCACAAGTTCCAGATGTTCCAGGACTGACCCCTTTGTGGGCTACTTGTGTCTGTCTGATGTGGCAGAGTTGCTCTTGCTGCAGGCTCCCAGGGAAGCTAGGCTGTCCCTTGGCCATTTGGTTGTAATGCTCAGTTGCGTGATGGTACTATGAACCTTTTGGTCACTTTGTCGGCCTGGGGGAGCCCCAACACAGTTGGCTGCAAGGTCTTACAGCACATTCCTTTTGCAGCTTTTCTAAGTGAGCAGGCCCCCAACATCTCTGGTTGCTAGGCTCAGGGGCTTACAATTGCTGTAGGCCTCCAGCCAGCAAGGCTCTTGTCAGCTTTCTCTGGACTGCTGCTGACTGGGGTTGGCCCCAGGCATGGGAGCACCCACTTGTTTCAGACATTGGAAAGTGGGTCAAATCACCTATGTAGCTGTTTGAGAAGCACAAGTCTTCTACAGCTGACAAACCCCAAAGCCCACAGGGTCACACACACTGTCAACACAGTCCTGCCCTGTGAGTGCACCCTGACCCCCTGAAGTGGACCCAATTGCCCCAATAGAGAGGCTCACACGCTCCACTCCACACACTCTGCCTACTTCTTGTGCATGCTCTGACTCACAGAGTCAGACCCACTTGCTGCAGAAGATCCACGCACCTTGCCTATGCAGGCCCACAAGTTGCCGGAGGGCTTGCTGTTGGTTAGGGCCAGTCCCTATAGCAGGCTGCCTGCCCTAGCTGAGCTGGATTAAATCTGTTCTCTTGTTGGTGGGACAGACCCTGGGCTGACAGGTCAGGGGAAGAACTCCAATGGTGTCTGCCAATGTCTGTGTCAGCACACCTGTACTAGGCCACCATAATGGCTGCTGCTAATGTCTCAGTCCCTGGCTAGGTGTCACCCCTCACCAAGATGCACCCAGAGCCTATCAGGTAAGTCTCTTTTCACCAAAGGACAGTGTACCTTTCTTTCTGGTGATTTTAGATTGCTTTCCAAAATGGATGAACCAGCCTTTAAGAGGCAGTTTTATTTTCCCTTATGTCTGATAGCCTTTCTGGGGATGTTCCCCATTGTTATTAGTAGCCAGCAAAGCAAGATATTATGACACTTATCTCGATTGTGCTGGGTCAAAAGGATGCTTATAGCAGTAACTCTCCCCCGCTCAGATCCCCCATTCCTCTAGGGAAGGCTGCATACTTGAGGATTTCTCCCTGCCAGCTGCAAAGTGCCGTGGCTTGTGTAGATGGCATTTTTTCTCTCTGGAAAGGAATTTCTGCCTCTTCCACCTCAGTCAGGACTGTCCCTTATTGCAAGGATTCTTTTTATCCAGTGTTCAGTTCTCTTTCAGGGGTAATTGTTTGCACAGCAGTTGTAAATTTGTTGTATTATGGGAGGAGGTGAGTTCAGAGTCAGCCTATACCACCATCTTGACCTGCCTTCCAACATTTTTTCTTAATTATAGAGGTTAGATGTAGTAAGAACAAAGAATTTTGTGAAGTACAACAAACTATAAAAAAATCAACTGCAAAAAATTTTGAGCACTAGAGATTTTGATGTAGTTTTATACTACTCTCCATGCCTATTAATTTATTACATTGTTGAAATCATGTTTTCTCTTTCTCTTTAAATGTCAGTCATTTAAAAGACATGTTATTAAATATTATTATTAAATATAATTTTAATGACCAAAGATTCTTTCATGTTGATTTACTCTAATTTAGTCATTCAACCATTCCATTATTGTAAATATTTAATACACCCAGCTTATTTAATACTATGATTACTAAAAATGTAATTATCTGTATGCATTACTGTATCTCTATATTTTATACTGTTGTTTTAAGGTAGATTCTTAGAAGCAGGGTTATTAAGAAGTAGAAACACTCAAAATTAACTTTTGAGGTACAATTAGCATATAATATAAATGTGCATAACTTGCTGACTTTTGATACCCATGTTATCACTACTCCCTTCAGTATTTAGAAAATGCCTATCACTTCAAAAGTTCACTTGATCCCTTTGTAGTCAACTCTCCTCTCCATTGCCAAGAAGACACTGCCCTGCTCCCTGTCACTGAGAATTATTTTTACCAGTTCTAGACCTTCATATAAATGGAATCACACACTGCATTCTCTTCTCATACAACTTCTTTAGCACATCAAAATGATTTTGAGATTTAGCCCTGCTTTTGTGTGTATCAATAGTCTCTTCACTTTCATTGCTGAGTAATCCTTTGTTTTAAACATATCATCATTTGTTTATTAATTCATGTTTAGTGGAAATTTGTTTTTCAACCCAGTTTATGGTTATTATGAATAAAGTTTCTCTGAATAGTTCAATAAAAGTCTTTTGATAGATGTATCTTTTTACTTCCCTTGGGTGACAGCCTAGGAGTGGAATTGCTGAGTGACATGTTCATTGTGTGTTTTTCTTTATAGAAAGCTGTTAAATCTTTTCTAATGTAGTTATAGCATTCTACACTCCATATACATGGTACACAGTTCCAGTGGCTCCACATTTTTTGTAACATTTAGTTATTAGTCATTTTAATTTTAGCTGTACTTTAGTGTGTGTGTAGTGATATTTGATTTTCTTTTATTTGCATTTCTCACAGACAACTTAAGATTTTGAATATATTTTTAAATTATAATTTGGAATATCTTTTACATGTATTTATTAGCTATCCACACATCTTCTCTTATGAAATGTCTGTTAAATATTTAGCAATGAATTCTTGCAGCTTTTATTTTATCTGAAAGTGTCTTTATTTTTTAAAGATATAGATATTATTTCCTTTCAACTATTCAAATTTATTTCACTGTCTTCTGACTTTCACTATTTCTCTTGAGAAGTCTACTGTCACACTTATTCACTTTCATGTAATATGTCTCTTTACCATGAGTACTTCAAAGGTTTTCCCTTTATCACTTTTTTCCACTGAAGTTATTATCTTATCCCATGGTGTAGCTTTCTTTCTGTTTATCCTGTTTAAATTTTTCTTAGTTTCTTGGATCCATGGGTGTATAATTTGCATCAAATTCTGGAAATAAATCAGTCATTTTATCAAATATATATTTTTATACACCTATCTCTGGGACTTCTATTAAAGGAGCTTAGTTCCTACAAGCTTTGAGTTTCTGCTTCTTTTTTTTTTTTTTTTTTTTTTTTGGTCTTTTAAACTCTGTCCTTCAATTTGTATAATTTACGTTGCTATTTCATCAGAATTATTATATATATTTTCTTGAAGAGTTTAATATGCTACAAAAACCATTAAATAAATTGTTATTTCAGATAATGTTTTTTTCATTTCTACAAGTACTATTTGTTTCATTGCTTTAATTTTCTCACTATGTTTATATTTTCATTTATATCCTTAAACATATTTATAATAATCTTTTAAATATGTCCATTAATTCTATTGTATTTTTCTTTTTTTAATCTGAATTTCCCCCATCTTGATATGGTTCAAATTTGCCTGCTTCTTCACGCGTCTAAATGATTTTGCTTGGATGCTTCTCATTGTGATATCATGTTGAATAGTGCATAGACGCTCTTGAGTTTCTCTGATGAGTCTTGTGTTTTGTTTTGGCCTGCAGTTAAGGTATTTTTCAATGAGTATTATCGTTTCAAGGCTTGTTTTTTGTGCTTTTAAGAAGATGGGTCTGATAGTAGCCTTTACAATAACGTTAGTTTAATCATTATATGATAACATGACTGTGTGGTTTCTACTGAATACCCTGGATATTTAAAAAAGTTTCTCCTGTCTGGCTCCTCAGAACTCAAATGCCAATTGACCCTGCCCGAACTATAAAAAATATTCAGTTTATACTGCCTGGTAGTTGTTCTTGATCCAGTAAGTGGTCTCTGCCTGATCTTGGGGAATCATTCTCTATGAATGGTAAACTCAGCCAAAATGTAAGTGGACCTCCACCTCATTTAGAGTTTAAAGACATGTAGGCAGACATATTGGTGGAGCCTGTGTTGAAATTCTGAAAATAATTTTCTGTGTATCTTTCTCCTCTCAGTACTCTATCCTACAGATTCCTGCTGCCTCAGTTTCCTCAAACTCTCAGAAAAAACACTGGGATTTGTTTGTGTTGGCCGTTCATGAGGCACAGCTGGGAAAATATCCTTAGTCAGAAGGCTAAAGCGGTTGCTAAGCTCACTTAGTTTGTTTCCTCTCTTGCAGGGATCACCATAGTGTGCTACCTGTTATCTGATATCTGAAAACAGAATTTCCTTTTAGATATTTTTCCAGTTTTCTAGTTGTTCACAGTGAGAAAGTATGTCTGATACCAGATACTTTGTCACAAGCAATAGCAGAAATATGTGTAGTTTTTAAATGTTTTTAAAATAAAAGTAATGTACAAAATTTTGAAACAGAATAGTATGGAAAAATATATATAAATCTCATATAATTACACTGCTCACAGATAAGCACCTTTTACATTTTGATGCATATCATTTAAGGTTATATTGTCATGCATACAGTACCTTTATCTATGTGTGCATTTATAAAAGATTCTGTGCTGGGTTGAATATTGTCCCTCCAAATTAACGTCCTTCCAGCAGCTGTGACTGTGACCTTATTTGGAAAGTCTTTGCAGATGTAATCAAGTTAAGATGAGGTCATATTGAGTTAGTGTGGGCCTTAACTATAATGACTAGCTTTCCTTTAAGAAGAGGAGAATTTGGATATAAAGATGCAAGAAGTAAGATGTCTATGTAAAAATAGAGGCAAAACTGGAATAATGCAACTACAAACCAAGGAATGCCAGGGATTGCCAGCAACCTCCAGAAGCTAGAAGATGTGCATGGAATAGATTCTCCTTCAGAGCTCCCAAAACAAACCAAACTTCGATTTCAAACTTCTGGGTTTCAGACTGTGAAAGAATAAATTTCTGTAGATTTAAGCCAGATAGTTGGTAATAATTTGTTACAGTAGCCCTAGAAAGGTAATTCACATGATATTGAGTATAATATGTAAAATATATACTATATATATAACCATATTTTATAAAATAGATTTTATAATCATTTATAACCTTTTTTAAGACAATGAATATGTAGTCATTGTCTCAATTATATGCTATCATATGATATTTACTTGTTTGAGAGTAATTGACTATATGGACTCTAATTTTAAAAGAGTAACCCATTCTATTATCAGTCACTTATTGTTAGATGTTTAGATAGCTTTCAGTTCTTCTCTTATCATAACCTACTAACCAACACAAACTACAATCCCTTATATTATACTTTGCTGCCTTGATAATTGAATGATAAAAATGAAAAGTCACTATTGCTTTGTCATGCATTTCTTTGATTACTAATGAGGCTTAACATTTTTATGTGCTTTAATGCAATTTCTGTTTCTATATGTCTGATTTATGTCATTCTTTTACTGAAAATTTGCGTATTGGGTAATTATTATTATTAATTTGTATTATGAAAAGTTTTCTTTTTTCAATGTTGGAAATTATGCTCTTTTGATCATTGGAGTCCAAAGGTATAACAATATTCTTTTTAAATTGGTAGACTTTCTACTAAATGTGGTGGCAAATTTAACACAATTCAAAACTTAAAAGCACGAACAGTGATTATATTAATTCCATTTTTATTTTTTGTTTAATCTTGAATTCCAAATCATAAGTTCACAAAAGTGTTTAAAGCTATATTTCAACCTTCAGAGATTGTTTGTGTATGTCTTTGAGATATTATATGTTTCTCTGTGTAAATATACATATACATATATATACGCATGTATGTAATTGACAGTAGAAATATCGATAAAAATGGAAAATGCACCAATTACTACACAAGAAAAAGTCATCTAGTCACATTCAAGACAGTGAAGTCAATTTAAGGTTCAGGATGATTTCCCTTGAGATCCATTTTGATTTGGATTACTTTGAGTGTATAGTATTCAGCCATATTCAGACATTTTCCATAGCCAAGGCAGTGTTGTATGTGTATGCAGATTGATTGATTAGAACAATTTTATTTTCAAATTTCCATTTGAGGCTAAATAGACTCAAGAGAAATATGGAATACTGATGCACTCATATTAATTGTTAGCTAACAAATGAGTTCCGCATAATATTTTAAGGATACATTCACATGAGGTTGTGTACAGAATGCTTATGCTAATGGAATATGTATAAGAATGATAACAATCCTCAAGTGTGCCAAGTTTAACTTTTGCTCTGGGGAAACAAATGAAAACTACAAGTTTGGGGTAGCCTAAAACAATAGAAAAAAACGAAAAACAAAATTAGGTCTTCCACTAAGTTTAGTAACTGATGTAATATACAAACTGCTGCATTTGTATATTCATTGCGTTAAACATATCATATCTACAGATGTTCAGAGGATTAAAGTATCTTCTATAGGGCTTTTTTAAAGAGTTCTATAAATCTGTATCATATGTACAGATTGTCATTAGTCCAAGACGGTCCTCAGACACCATGCAGTTTCAAGACATTTGTGTTGGTTTATATACTATAAGGAGCTCAGTGTGTTCTACTACGCCCATTCTCATGCTATATTCATATCACAAAGGTTGAAGACAATTCCGAGACTATGTGTACATTTTAAACTATGAATACCGAGTGTTTTTGTCCAGACAATAAAAGAAATAAGCTCAAAATTCATAAATTTGGAGTTCCTTGGTAGTATGTGAATTTCTTTTGAACTACCATCTAAGAAATAGACATTCTCACTATACGCGTGGGCCTAAGTATGAAATTCACAATTTATTATGTACCTCATGTTTATGCTCTCCAAGAAAGTCATTATATTTTTGGAAAAAATGCTATGATTTATCATCTTATATTCATAAGATAAAAAAGGAAGAAGGATGTTAAATCAGCAAGGCTAATGTTAATTTAAATTTGTAGCTTCTACATTGTCTCTACAACAAAAGAAATATATGACCTTTTATAAAGTAGGAGAAAGTATATCAGGCCCATAATTCTAATTGAGACAGTTATTAAGAGACCATACGGTAAAGAATATCTTAAATTAGTAGTACTGTGAGTCTAAATGGCAAAAATCTAAGTCTTCCAAGTGGGAAAACTTAGGACAAATTTTTGAGCTTTCTTTTTATGTGCCACAACTGATGAAAACTCACTGAATTATTCATTAAGTAAAACCCAAGGGTTATGGTGAAGCACATTTTGAAATTTTACATGTGTAATTTTGTAAATTAGATTGGAATAAAAAGGTAAAGCATGTGTCAACTCTATATTGAAATATGTGTCTATATATAATAAAAAATAAAAAATATTATCATAGCCAATGTATATTAAAGACTTACCATTGTTCAAGACAATGTTTAAAGAATTTTTCTTGGATTATGACATTTAATCCTCATGGTGAACTATGAAGTAGCACCATTTATCCTCCCTGTTTTACAGGCAGCTAGTAAATTATAGACTTGGGACTTAAACAGAAGCAATCTGACCCCAGGACTTGCACACTTAATCATGAATACATGAGGAGATATTCACACAATTTCATATAACAGTCTCAGGAGAGAGTGTAGATGCAAAGCTAGCAGGTCCTGCTTTGATTCCATGTGAGAAAATCGGACTGGAGTCATTGGGGGTGGGTCAGATAGCATGTGTCTAAGTGTGGAGCAGAGAGAGCACTGTAAAATGAGACCTCTCATCTTGGGGCTGTGTGCCATTACATACCAAAGGCTTGGCATTATACCTAGCATATTAAAATGCACAATCTGTTCACATCCTATTCTCCATGATCTTTCAGTTGGTCTTCCCATACAACATAGAGGTCTGTCCTTTTCTTGCTTTCTTGTTTCCTCATTTTCTTTGCCAAATCGAAGAAAACTTTCTTTTTCCTCTAATAGGTTCTCATCTGCTTTTTCATTCTTGGCTTAAAATAAATTCTTTAGGGGCCAGCCGCATGGTCGAGTGGTTATGTTCGCACACTCCAATTTGGCGACCCAGGGTTTCACGGGTTCATATCCTGGGTTGGGGACATGGCACCGCTTGTCAGGCCATGCTGAGGCAGCGTCTCACATGCCACAACTAGAAGGACCCACAACTAAAATATTCAACTATGTACTTGGGGGATTTGGGGAGAAAAAGCAGAAAAAAAAAAGATTGGCAACAGTTGTTAGCTCAGGTTCCAATCTTTAAAAAATAATAAAATAAAATACATTTTTTATTTATATTTAATCATACAACAAAAATATTTCAATATCCTGCCTTGCACACCCAATAGGAGATATTGTATGTAACATTAACTTATATTTACTCATGTGTTCCACACTCACCCAATCCCTTGGCCTCTCTCTAGATTAGATGAAGTAACAAGCATCCTGAATCTTGTTATCAAGTGTCTTTTAAAAAGGCAATAGTTTCTACTCTGATTAATAAGGTAAAAGAGAACAGATTGACCTACAGACTCTTGAACACTTGATATTGTTAGATTCCTTATTTTTTGCCCAAAATTTTAACAATACCAATAATTGTGGCAATGATATATATTTCCCTAATCATTAATAAGGTATATATTTAAATATTTATTGTCCACACATGTTACCTACTCTGCAAAATGTCCTTCAGGTCTTTTATCCCTTTTTCTTCTATTGGATTCCCTCCCTAAGTAATTCTGTAGCATATTGTCAACAAATATCCTGTTATGATTAAACAACTTACAGAAAGGCTGCTATAGTGTAGTAGTAAAAAGTTTGTGTGAGATCACACTGTCTAGATACAGAACACAGCTCTGTCTAGACCATGCATGTTTGAGTTGGACAGATTATTAGCCTATCAGTATCTTCTTTCTTTCCCTATAAAGTTGGGATGATTATAGCATACAACTTCTAAAGTTGTTACAAGTGTTAAAAAAGAAACTTCATGCACATGCTTAGCATATAACTGGCACATTTTAAGCAATCAATACATGTTGGTTATTATTATTATTGTTAGCATGTAAAGTAGCGGGAGTTACTGTAAGATTATTGTCGAAGATCTTAGATGACAGTTAAATGTACCTTACTTATTTGAATCTAGGAACACATGAATTATCATTTATTGTCTTATCCTTCCTCAATTCCTGAACAAAGTCACTGTTACCTATCAATATTACGGCAGCTAACCCAACATTTGTGTTGGATACTGTCTGATAGGATGTTATTGATATAATGCCAAACATTTGCTTGTAAGTTGAAAGCCAGGTCCTGAATAGATAATATACCAGGTTAAATGGGAGGAGAATCCCACCTAGCAAATTTGGAATTCAAACTTTAGGAGGGATTTTCTTCATAAAATGCCATGAGGATATTTCCTAGTTTTAGGATGTTTCTTGAAATTACTTCTCTAGGAATGTGATTGGTTTCAGTGGACCTGGTTTGAATTCCTAAAAAGTATTTATCTTTCAGCCTGCACGTATTATCACTCTAAGAAAGTCTCAATTCTAGAAATTAAGAGTGGGGATGAGGTACATCTAAATAGAGGAGGGAAAGACATGCATTCACATAGTTAGCTCTTGGAAACTAAAAGCCATTCCAAAAATATGTACCTGATGAGGATGCACACATCTAGTGAACAAATAAAACAAGCAATGAAGGTCAGTGGGCATAACTGGACTCAGTCTATAAAACCCAACAAAAGCATGAAGAACCAAGATGCATAAGCTGTCAAAATGAGGTCTCTGTATATTTTTTGGATAAATATTTTAGCACTAGTCTATTTCCCCATATGATAAACAACAAACATTTGAAAATATAAAGACTATTTGCTTGTATTATCAAGAGATTCTCAGATAAGGGTACTATACAATAATTGGGGATTAATCAGTTTGGCAAGTGTTTCTTCTTCACACTGTTTTTATGAGATCTGGGCTAAGGGATATTCTCTTTTCTTTAGCAGATGGTTTTCAAGGTCAACGTTCCAGCTAGAAGTGGAAATGAGTACAGAAAACCACAAAGGAAGCTTTTATGGGTTAAGTCTCAATTAATGCATAATAATCCTTTCTCATTCTATTGCCTAAAATTCGGTTAGATGGCCACAGTCAACTAAAGGAGAACTAGGAAATATCATATCCAAGAAGAGAACATGGATTTTGTTGAGCAGTTGACAATTAGCTAAGTGTGTGGTATATTTTGAGAGATATTGAGTGTGATTTCTTTCCAAAATATCCCCTCCTATTATTATCAGAAGCCACTATTCATCTTTTAAGTATTAAATATTTAGGAAACCACAAGAGTATCTTATTAAGTATCTGGAGAAGATATCGTTATCAACTGATAACACTTATCACATCTTTCCATAAAAGAAAGTTACAAAAATTGAAGACTATGATGGACAAGAAAACTTTTTCTGCTGTAAAATTTGTGTAGGGACCTGAGTAATAAACTAATACGGTAATTACAAATTATCCATTATTTAAGAGAAGTCTCAAAGCAGCTTTTATATTCCAACATTTGGTAGCCTCATTGGAGAAATGACATACCTTTACAAAACACTAATCTTCACGTTGTTCAAAGGGTTTAAAATTCTAAAATCTAAAAATTTATGCTGGCCTTTACCGTACTGGAACTGATTAAGGAAGATTTTGCATAACTGTTATTTGCACTTCACAGTTGAGTATGTTGACATGCAAAAAGGTGAAATAATTTTCTTCAATTTGTAGATTATAGATAGAAAATCCTCAAATCCCAGAACAACTGAATAATTTTAGTTTAAATTAGCGTACTGGGGTCATGCTGTGTTTTCATAATGAGCATAGGCATACTCACTTCTACCAAATGTGTAAGGTAGGGAAATCAAAGCTCTAGGGTTGTTTTATTATTACAGAAATGTTTTAGATAAGAATGCATCAAAATTATTATAAGTATTGCAGTTAATATACTACATCTCAAAGGCCAGTGTAAATTGAATATTACTTTTTAATAGTAATTTTTCTTAGATATTTGCAAATATAGGTACCACTTTATCAACATTCCATTTACTGAATCTTGCAATCTTTCTCTCATGCTACTTCACAGATGATAGCATACCTGATTTCCCACTCTGGAATTATAAATATCAAATAGTTCCTTATCTACCATGACGAATAGGGATAGAGTACTCAACTCAATTTAAACTAATTATTAAATTTTGAGATCCTACCTTGTGTTAGGATTTGAGGAGAGTGTCATGAGTAAAATAAAACATTTCTTCTCAAGAATCACACCAGTTGAAGAGGAGAAAAACATATCCACTAATAGTTAGGATATGGCATAATGCTGTATTTATGACGGCAGTGAGTTTTCAAGCAAAAATTTGGACACGTGGTCAGATGATAGAACGGAATATTTGTAATATTGTTGTCCTGAAAAGTCCAGGATATATAGTTGTATAAGTTATAATAGGTTTTAATATACCAAGAAATAAGAGAGAAGTTTTATTTGCTTCCTGTGTGAACAGACTGAGCTGGAAAAAGGAATGTAATTTAAACAGGTTTTGAAGAATGGAAAGGAGTTTGCCGGGGAGCCAGAGAAGCCTTACAGGAATGGGGTGAAGGAGTAAAAAAAAAAAATTCTTTTTGTTTTCTTAAAGATTGGCACCTGAGCTAACAACTGTTGTCAAGCTTCTTTTTTTTTAATTCTTCTCCCCAAAGCCCCCCAGTACATAGTTGTAGATTCTAGCTGTGAGTGCCTCTAGTTGTGGCATGTGGGACACTACCTCAGCGTGGCCTGATGAGCGGTGTCATGTCCGCACCCAGGATGCAAACTGGCAAACCCTGGGCCGCTGAAGCAGAGCACGAGGACTTAACCACTCAGCCAAGGGACTGGTCCCCCCAAAACATTCTTGATGCAAAACATGTAGCTTGAAAAACGTCAGTAGAGTAAAATCTGGCAAGTGGTAAAGGGAGTGACTCTGGAAGCAACCTACTTGGTGCAAACCCTCAGTCTAAGACTTTCTTGCTGTGTGTCCATGAGCAAGCTATTTAACTCCTCCAAAATATAGTTTCCTAACTTACAAAATCAGAAAAACAGAAGTCACTAACTCAAGGAGTTGTCGAGATGATGGAAATTTGTTAAAACATTTAAAGTGTTTAACATAGTGTCTGGAACACAGTAAATGTCAACATACAATTATTTTAAAATCATGACATATACATTTGGAAAATACAAAACATTTGCATCAGACAGAGCCTAGGTTTAGGTAGGTAGAAGAAAGGGATGGGGAGTAAGGAAGTAACAAGAGAAATGGAAAAGGTAAAATTTAAGCCAGATTGTGAAGTATGTTTCCTTCTGTCCTAAAGACTTTTGATATTATATTGAAAAGAGCACAATTTATATACGTATGTTTTTGAATGTGAAGTGATATGATGTTTTAGTAAAATAATTTAGGTGCTAATGTGTTGTAGCATGTACTTGAGATAGGAAAAGAATATGGAAAACCTGTAGATCAAAAGGAGAAGATTTATGAGAAAAAGTTTTAGAGTTTGGTTACTGTTTCAACATGGGAATGGACAGTGGAGGGAGCGGGTAGGGGAGGTGGTGGCTAGTAGGAATTCAAGGATGATTCTGAAATTTCTGTTTTAAACTTGTAGATGCTTAGTGATGCTGTTAACGGGTGTAGAGATTGAAGCAAGACGAGAGATTACTAAATCATTTTTATACATCTTCCACTTTAATGTTGGCAGGATGTTAGGATGATTTCTCATGAGCCTTTAAAAACACAGGTGTAGAGTCCAGAGAATTTTTTGAAAAGTCTCCATTAGTGTGAAGATGATAGTTAAATCAATAGGAACACGAGAGATGGCAATCAGACAGTATGTATGGAATGAGAAGAAAAGAGGACAGTTCTAATGAAAAGATTATTATACTTGGAGTTGAAAAGGTTCTAGTTTCCATTTTACCATTTGAGTTTTGTAATGAGCAAATTATTCAATATCTGTCTGAGCCTCAGCCCACTTATTGAAAATGCTTCTGTGGATTCATCCTCACGGAGTTATTTTAGGAATCGAAGTAAAAATGATGAAAAGTACATCGCAAAATGTAAATTTCCCAACAAACCTTACTTGTTAAAAGCAGTGTGTGATAAGTATGGATGCCTCAGATAACCAATGCTGTTGGCAGGCATGGAACAAGGAATTGTTTCTTTTGGCACACTCTCTTTTTACTTTACTTTGAGTATATCCATGAGCAGCCATTAGAAGTGTCTTACTTCTAATAGGAGAAAAAAGTCAATTTTATGCACAAATTACCAGAATTTAGCTACTAATAATCAGTATGGTATTTAAATATTTATGTTATGGGTTGAATTTTGTCCCTCCAAAAAAGTTATGTTGAAGTCTTTATCCTCAGAATGTGATCTTATTTGCAAATAGGGTGGTTGCAGTTGTAATTAGATAAAATGAGGTCATATTGGAATAGGCTGGGCCTCTAATCCAACATGATTTGTGTCCTTATAAGAAATTGGCCCTGTGAAGACAGAGAGACACAAGGAGAATGCCATACAAAGGTAGACGATTGGGGTGACGCACCTATAAGCCTGAAAATGCCAAAGATTGCTAGCACGCCACCGGAAGCTAGCAAGAGCAGGGAAAGATTCTTATACATGTTTCAGAGGGCGCATGGTGCTGCTGATACCTTGATTTTGGACTTTTAGCTCCAGAACCGTGAGATGATAAATTTTGGCTGTTTTAATCTACACAGTTTTTAGTACCATCTTATGGCAGCTCTAGGACACTAATACAATTTATAAGGCACTTTCCAGACTACAGAATGTTTTTGTGTTTGATCATCATAGGAATGAAAATAGTACTACTCACAAAAAGGAACTAAAGTCATGCAAAAGCACACAGTAGATAGGAAAGCAAAAAAGCCAAGTCATGTTTTATGATTCTGAGCCCAGTTTTCTTTGAACTAATAACATGAAATGATATCACAAAACAGGCATTTGTGGGCTTGTCTAAGTACCTAGCCATAGTTTATCTAGGCAATTTTCTTCTGAATCCAAACTATGGTTTTTCACTTAGGCTTTTCAATAAAACTAGTTTGGTAATTCTGGATTACCCATGTCCTGGTCCTTGATTCTAGATCTACAGAACAAAACAAAAACAAAAACAATACAAGCAAAATACACTCATAGGTAAACAGGCTAATGCTTATCTTTCCTTCCTATTTATTCTCAAATGCAGGAGAAAAAAGATAAGGAACAACATTGAAACAGCGCTTAATACCACCCAATCTAGCTTCTGTTGGTGCATAAAATAGAGATTAACACAAATAAAGCGCTCAATGAACTTCTGCTGAATGAATGAATGCCCTGTCCTGTTACCCCTGGATCTGTACTTACACTGGCTTAGAAAAGGCAAAAATGAACTCTCTCTAAATGCTTTGGAAACAAAGCAAATGCAATTCAGAAGAAAACGAGCAGGAATGAATATATGGCATATCTATGCTTTTTTTTTGTTTTGGAAAGGCATATTTTAAAAACGGAATATGAGATGTTTTCCGCTATATATCAGTGAGTTCTAGTTATGTAGATGACAGGAAAAATAAAATGAGTACTAGAAGAGGAAATAGAAACACTTTTATGTGGGAGTTTATGTTCTGTTTTGTGTCTATAGTTGTTGTCAGATCTCTTAATAAACCAAGTCAGCGTGTATCCACATTTTCCCATCATGTCATTTAACATAAAAAGCCACAGACACATGTCAGGAAGGCCACCTACTTTCCAAAGCTGCTAGTATGAATATATGAAAGACGAGTAAGAGCAGAACCTTCTCTGGGGTCATAGGAGTATTAATTCCATCATAACGATTGTGGCTGGTATTCACCAGTTAGAAATGCTTTTATATGCAAATTCCTAGCACATATTCAATATTTGGAATTGGAGCATCCATGACTGCTCAATTGAAAGCAGAACTCTATTTCCAGTAGATCCAATATCTCCAACTAAGCATATATAGAAAAGGGGTAAATCAAAATGACACTTGAAGAAAAGTTTCAGTTGCCCTTTTTCTCTTCTTCAGTAACTGTTTTACGCCATGACCTCAGTATTACAAAAAATAACTGAGCAGAACACTGGTTGCAAGACATTGTCATGATACTTCCTATGTACACTGGCTAGGCAGGAAATTTTCATTTCATAGACCATTTGAGCCTAGCTGACATGATTTCACAGAAGTCAGCAGGCTTTGAAAAGTTAATGATAAAGAAAAGCATTTGTTTTTGTTATTTTAAGAAAATGCTTGAGTGTTTAAAACTAGAACCTATGGAGGTTGATTAGCCATGGGGAAATGCAGATTCATTTCATTTTATTTGGCAGTGCTTATACTTATATCACATCCAGAAGAAAGAAGTACCACTAAAACAATATCACAATGGAAATTGTATCAAGAATGATATTAATAAAAATATAAAATATGAACAAAATATATGATATATAATGATTCATATATCACTTATAAATAACATATATTAAACATAGTCTACTTATAGCCATTTAATATAACAGCCATTTATTTTTTGCATGTAAATGCATAAAATTTGCTGTCAAGTTTCTTTATCTATCCAGTCATTCTAAAGATGTTTATTAATAGCTTGTTTCAAGAATAGGAAATATTTGAACAATGGAAAACACAAATAGAGCTGTAATTTATAAAATTATGTTACATAATGGGTAGTACCCTTGGAGATTGTTTCTATATTACCTGAAGAAATGTTCTTGCTGCTGTTTTTAATTAGAAGGCCATAGAAATATGAGTTAAGAACCCAGTTTTGATATTCTAACTTTGACTTAAAAACTAAAACTGGCGATTGTTTATTACCAGTTTTATGTCCTAAATGGATGTCCTCAATATGAACTGTGCCACTGCCTTGGTCAGACCACCGTCGCTTTCTTCTTGACTCTTGCTATACCCCGACAATGTCCCTGCATTCATTTCCTCTTTGCTCCTGACCTTCCCCACTCCCAGGTTTTCAGAGGCATTATCCTTTAAAGAAAAATAAAGTACTCTTTCCTAACTGAGGTCGTGCATTAGCACCAGCTTTCCCATAGAATGACACTTCTCCTCCTTACTTGGTCTAGGTTTTCACAGCCACGCCATTTAGCATCATCTTCCGTCACTCTCACTCCTTATACCCTACCTTACACTCATCAAGTCCTTTAGGTTCTCCAAACACATTCATGAAAGTCCTCAACACTCTTTGTACTCTATTCCCATACACATGCTTTCTCGTCTTTTTAGAATTTTACCCCCTTTTCTCTAGAAAGTTCCTATTCATTATTTAACACCCAGGTCAAATGCAAGATCCTCTGTGAAATATTCTCAAATTCTCCAAAAAGGAGGCATTCTGCTTTCTGCTTACTGATAAAGTTTTGCATCTATCTCTAAAGTATCCTTGATCATACCATGCTATGTTTAACTTTCTCAGTTTTTCCTCTCTATTAGCGGCACTGCCCTATTTTACTTTGTATCCACATGCAGCAGCTCAGATGAAAGCCGTAAAAGAAATTTCTTCATTTCACTAAACAATTTTCTTCTATATTTAGTGAAATCACCAAACCCATTTTTATTTCATCTTTCTCTTATTTATTCTATAACCAAAACTGTCACATTAATAACTACTGCATAATTAATATTGTGGCACATACATTTCATGGTTAATCTTTTGTTTTTCAGTGCCAATTTAATTGTGTGTAACTACATGCATTTGATATAAGACAGCATTGATGTTTCCAAATATGCAACTGTATTTATAACAGACACATGTTACTAAATTGATTTTCCCATTAAGCAGATTGAACAATTTGGCAATGACACTCCTTTTTCTTCTTTCATCTGAAAGATTATCACAATTTTAATATTTTCACATTATCTTCTCTGTTGTGGGTGGAACTGAGTGATGGCAACAGATATTGATTAAAAAAACAAACGAGATCACATAAATGTAAATTTCAGAAGGTCAGTACTGTGAAGGAAATTGGCATGAGTTGGAGAAGATGGAGTTGGCATGAGCAAATCTAATTAGATTTGGTAACTAAGAGAAGGTCATACCAAAAAGATGAGTTTCAAATTAATAACCCAAATAAGACATGGAGCCAAGGTAATGCATTTGCTCCAGGAATTTTCAGATTTCAGGAAGAGAAAGCCAAAAGATATACGTGGGTGAATTTGACCAATTAAAATCTGCTTTTATTATATATTTTCTGGGTAATCTCTTTCTGGAACTCTAATAATTTGAATACTAAACTTTCTAAAATGATTCTTTCTCTCTAGAAGACAATTACAAATTTAAATTAATTTACATATTGCCCAATTAAATTTCTCTGAAATAGGCAATTTTAAGGACTAGTTTCTGATGTTTTTGCTATCACTTTCTAGACTGTCTTAAATTGTAATAGAAATAAATTTTTCCTAGTTCATCATTTAGTTGCAAATGCATTCTAAGTTTTTTAAAGCTATTTTTGAAAAGGCTAATTATGTGTTGAAGCACATTTAAGATTGTGATAAGTGCTTAGGTGGGAAGTGTTCCTACATGGAGGAAAGAGAAGTACTAATGGGGCTAAAGTTGAGAATGCTAAAGTGAGAAAGACAGAAGCTAAGATGGGGGAAATCTCTCTTTTAGGTAATTAACATATGTTAAGAACTACCGAAATTAAACCATTAGCTCATACCGATGTAAAAGATGATATTGCCACTTTCCCTTTCTTAACTCCTACACGTTAAGTTGGTTGGTGGGAGACATGGAGTTGGGAGCAAGAAATCATAAACTTCTTCTGGGAAAGTGATAGCAAACCTGAAGTGATTTCACTCACCCGTTGCGCAGCAGGCAAATCTCTGACATTAGGTGTGGTGGAAGAAAGTAGGAATTTTATTTTTGCACAGCGCTGAGCAAGGAGAGAGGGTAGCTAACGCTGAAATCCCAAACTCCCCGAAAAGCTAAAAGTAAGGGTTTTTATTGGGGGTTTTAGGTAGGGGAGGGGGAGCATATGGCCTTGCTGGTCGGAGCTTTCCCACCAGCCTGGCTTTGGCCTTGAGACTACTTGCAGAGAGGAGGGAGCCTGTGACCTTGCTGGTCAGTAGCTTTCCCACCACCCTGCATGTCTTTGTGGGGAGGAGATAATCCAGGTGCTTGTCTTTGATGGTGTCTGTCTCCATGGAGGATAGTGGATTCTGGAGCCAGGAAGCCAGAGAGTAAGCAGGGAATGAGTGTTTTGGTTTTAACCCCATATATGCTGGGTTTAATGTGGGGAAACTGATATCAGGATTGATATCAAAAGGTCTCTATCAGCAGTAATCTATTAATGAATATGGTTTATGGGAAATCTAACATCATAGAGTAAGAGTATAGTGAGGTGTTTATGGAGGAGTTAGGGGAAATGAGTAAAAGGTTTTTTTGTGAAAAATTCAGTTAGTAACCTTTTTTTCTAAATACACAGATATCTGTCAAAAGATGTAAATATATATGATGAGGATAATTGATGACTAACTAAATATTTCCTGGACCCAAAGAGTTATTGAAATGCAGAAAAGGGCTTATGTTCTCAAAAAGATTGAACATTATTATGGTTACTAGAGAAATTATTCAGTTTCAATGTTACAGAATAAAATAGTTTTAAAAAATTTTGTTAGATCTGAAATTTTATATGTTTATGAGAAGCAAGTATCCATGATCGTAAGTTACTACCACTTCATCATACTAGCTGCTACCAAGGAGCTTTATGATATTAGCTACAATGGGATTAAGTGTTTCCCAAACTGATAGTGGGTCTTGGTTTTTGTTTTTAATCTGTGGTTATTTTTAACAGGGAGTTTGCCATAAGTACAAAATTATTGATAGCAATTTTAATGATTGATCACAACATTCATGCAAAGAATTCATGCATTGATCCAGGCCAAAAACTAAGGTAGTAGAAAATGAAATTTATTTTACAATAATAGCCATACAGCGATGACACTAAGGCTGTACATGGCTAGTTGCTACAACTACTCGAAAAAGAAATTTGTTCTTAGGTACTCGCCATCTCCCTTTTAGCTGCCCATTACTCTCATCCTAAAATGTTCATTTAACTGCCACATGGCCTGGAAACACCATTTCTATTTTTCTCCTTGTAAGGACTTGAATATTCTTGAAAAATAAATGACTTGCTTCCTTTTTGTTTCTTATTTAATAGTTTACCTGAGGGAAAGATAGTGATATGTATGCAGTTAGAGTTGACTGGAGGTCAAATATTCATATGAAAAGTTCAATAATTATATAATACACTTGAATCTCTTAATATGTGGATGCAAACTTGTTTAATTGAAAGAAAAGTATTGTTTTTATTTTTTTATTTTTATTTTTTTAAAGATTTTATTTTTTCCTTTTTATCCCCAAAGCCCCCCGGTACATAGTTGTGTATTCTTCGTTGTGGGTTCTTCTAGTTGTGGCATGTGGGACGCTGCCTCAGCGTGGTCTGATGAGCAGTGCCATGTCCGCGCCCAGGATTCGAACTAACGAAACACTGGGCCGCCTGCAGCGGAGCGCGCAAACTTAACCACTCGGCCACGGGGCCAGCCCCAGAAAAGTATTGTTTTTATACCATATGCTCATTTAATTACATTTTACATTGTATTTCATTTGGTTCCTTACAAATATTTTCCCAGAGAGCAATCTTCTCTTTGTATTATTGAGAATAAATTTCTTTCATGTTTCACATTTGGTATAAAATGATTGAGTATAGTAATATGCTACAAGTTTTAAGAAAATAGTTTGCTTTTGCAGTTTCTGGTTTCACAGACTTTACATAGAAAATCACAGTGGATTTACTTCTTACTTATAAAAATACTAAATTTAACAGTGTGCAAACAATTATACGCACTGTGCTTAATATTTGGAGTGACATGAATTTTTGCTTTATTGTATCCATATACAAATGTCATTAAAAGTGTCATTTTGCACTTCTATCTCAAGAAGTTGGTTCCATTTCCATGATTTTGGCAAGCTTTTAATGAGAACTAATAAATAACAAACAAGGGCACTTTCAGAAGAACATGAATTCATGAGGTGCTAGCTGGACTTCCAAAGGGCAAAATTATGTTAATGTTTAACAATGAAGTTGAAATAAAGAGAAGGATTTAAATATCTAATTCAAAGGATCAAAATCTTTATGCCGAAAGACACAGTCCAATATTGTTGATGATGATGAAAATAAAAAGACTATTTTAAGTACTCAATATGCAGCGCATGCATGATGACTCATTAGGCAGAGAAAATTATTACTGCCCATTAAAGAATTAGCTTTCACATAAATGGAAAAGTTGATTAGTGCACCTCAGAGTGGCTGGTTTCTAAAATTGTAAAATTAATGAATGTATGAAATATTTAATTTCACACATAAATATCTATGAAGAGAAATTAATTGTTTCATACAATAAAAGTCATTTATTTTACATGCAGGATCAACTATTAAATCTGAAATCATAATATACTTTTTGACAGTATTTGTTCATGCCAATTTTGTAGCAGAGATTATAATATTCCTCTGGATTTTCAGAAATTATTTTAAGTGGAAAACATAATACTGATGGGCGTATTGCTATTAAACTAATAATTTTTGTACATAGTAATTGTATGCTGAAGATATTTTTGAGGTTCACATGGTCAAAGACTTTGGGTTAGATATCCCAAATTTGTATTGTAGAATTATATAAGAAGACAGATAATAAAATATGCTGATTAGATTTAAGTACATTGTATTAGATGATAGCCAAAATTATAGAATGTTTAAGTAAATAAATTCAGTAAACCACACATATTTTATCCATTGTATACCATAGCATACAGTATAAAATAACACTTATCAGAATGTAAAGACTTTAATCTTCTAAATTGGAATGACCACACCTGGGCTTAATATAATGTGTCATCATGGAATGCTTCCTTGCATTTAACAGCAAAGTCCAAGGGCAGGATTTTGCGTCATAGCATCTATACTAGTGAAAGTTCCATAATGCAAAGACGATTTGAAATGCTGGAAACATCATTAGTTATTGAAGTACAAATTTGTGTTTTGACAAATTAAAGCCACTTCAGTTTATTCTGTAAATTAGAAATAAAAATTCTTATCTCACAGAGAGGAAATGAAATATCTTAAGAGAAAGCCTTGAGGAGTTGCTTAAGTATATATAGAAAGATCGACATATGCTATATATATAAAACAATCTATCTACATATCTATCTATAGAACATATAGAGAGACATCTATCTATATATATATATACTATATATAAAAAGTATATAATACATATGGTACATTCTACATTCTATTCAGATATATACTATATATATAAAATTATCTATAGATCTATCTTTCTATAGTACATATAGAGAGATATCTATCTGTATATGCTATATTTATAGTACACATATACTATATATAAAAAGCATATAATATATATGGTTTATTCTATATATAGATAAATGGTTTATGTGTATGTGTGTGTAATAATTATAGTATTTACTTACCATAGATTACTTACCAAGATTATTTTCTTACCATATCAATGTCAAAAGTTCTACCCAGTTAAGTGGTTTCTATGTCCCCATGAGATCATTTTGGGATAATTGGGTCTTTCTTGAGCAACTCTCATTAGATCAGTCTTGGACCCGAGCTGATTAAGCCACCTCAAATCCTTCTGCAAACTGATGACAGAATAAATTGCATTCAGTCTGATCCTATCCTATTACGTCACCTTGAGAATTTAACCAGTTTCTATGTACTCATGAATTATGAACAGTTATAACATAAAATGATGGAATACATGGAAGCATTATAGATAATGATCCCTTTTTAACCACTATATAAAATAAAACAAACAAAACAAAAACCTAAAGAACCTTTCTTACAAGCTTAAGCAAGTAATAAATCATGAAAGAATTCTCTTATTGGAGCATGTTGGCAGTACAGATGAAACTGAGACTCAAAATTCTGTCCAGAAAACTGGTACTAACATTCTGTTTAGTTTCCCAATGGATAAAGCAAAGCTTAATGGGTCAATGTTTTCACTAATATGGAGGGACCATGAAGGAAGATCATACAGATTGTTAGGAAGTGAGAGACATTCTCTATGCAAAATATCAGGTAAAGAAGGCACCCAACGTGATGCGTTAAACTTACTATACTCAGTGGGAAGAAGAAAGACTCACTTCCTTTCAGTAAAAATGATGGGAACTTGGCTCTTTTTGGATATCCTCTGTATATTGTTGTCTTTCTCAAAGTATAATTCTAAAAGAAAATAGATGAGAAGAGACAAAGGGATGAGACTATTAGTTTTCCAGGGCCGCATTACTGGATTACTGCTTCCATTACATACAGAGGAGAATAAAAGGAAAAGTCACACCTTAGTTGACTTATTTTTCCAAACATAACATACTGAATAAATAATAATATATACACTAAAACTTTTTTATTCCTAAAGAAAAAGCAGACAATGATAAAAGTACAATATTACAATTATTTTATTGTGACAATCTCCATCCAAGAAAAAATTATTTAAGATTATCCTTCAAATGGAATCTTTATAGAGAAATTTTTATTAATTGGCAAGACATATACTTACATATATGCATTGACATACTCATATATAACATATTTGATAGAGATACAATCTTTTAGCCTTAGAATGTTCATTTGATATGAATATAAAAATAGAATTCATCTTCCTTAAAAAGGTGATTGTCTATGACTGTGACAAATATCCAAAACTAATTGCTGCATAAAATTGAAGGATGTTAACTAATCCATCTATTATGAAAATACTATCTTTTTATCATTTTCCAGAATGTACTAAAACAAAAAAGTAAGAAAAAAGATTCCAAACACAGTGACGTATATTTTGAACAGATATTCAATAATATCAGGAGTTACTCTTTTCTATGGTAAATATGCTATTTAAAAAAAATTTGCTGATGACTAAATTTTGGATGATACATTCACAGACCACATATGCTTTCTGAGAGTGGTGGATTTGCACTGATTTCTGAGAAGGAATTGCGAGCTGAGAAGGAATTGCCATTCTTTCCTCTGAGTTTTAAGTAAAGAATCTAAATAATGCTTGAAATTTTCAAAAGAATGTAAATAAAACAAAGCTGGCTTAGAGGTAATATGCTTACAGCCAAAATAGAAAATAAACTGACTCAGTGATGAAAATCTATGTTTATTTCCACCTAACATGGGATTTATCAGATAAAATTTTAAAAAACAAATTACAGAGAAATTCATATATATATAATACATATAAAAACTATGCCCATATTGTAGGGTTATTGAGACCAACTTGAGGTTATTGAGTTTCAAATACAAGGAAAACGTGTGCACCATCATTGTTCTTTCTTGCACAGAGGTGCCTCTGCCCATTTTAACCTTTTATTTCTTTCTCACTTTTTTCTGTTTGTATGATTATTGTAGGACTGAGGTTCTATGCCATTCGGTATTAAAGTAAAAAAAGTAGAAAAAGGAAAGAAAGAGAGAGAGGCAGAGACAGAGAGAGGAGAAAGACAAATGGAAAAGTAAGATTTCTTCCTTTCAATATTTTATGACATTTATATTTTACTAAATAATAATTCTTTTTTTCTTGCTTACTTGCTACCCGAGGAAACATCATTTATTGGATAAATGCTTCAAAGTAAACGTCTTAAGATGGAAATTGTTAAAAATGATGGTACCAGGGCAGTGTACTGGAGCACTACATCAAACATCCTGCTTTTAATACCCCTCAAGAATGAATTGCCATATTGAAATTAATGCGCAAAACAAATGCTAAATAATTCCAAGGAATTATTGTGCCTACATTATAACTTTGTGTTTTAATACAATGCTCAACCGAGTATTTTTTTTCCCTGTTCACATATCACATTCACTATATTAACTAACGAGGTGGGGATAGGGTTTTCCTCAACTGCTAACATTTCACAAAACTTTCTAATGATCAGGCAGAATAGCATTTCCCACTTATTTAAAACTTTTTAATGATCATTTTTTCCCTCAATGCTTAGCAAAGCAGCTGTTTTTCCCTGAGACTAAGGCTTATGCCAAGTTTAAAATGCTAATGTTGTTGAACCATGTGCTCAAGCATTAAGTATCTCCAATTTCTAAACTGAACCATCTTGGCAGGTCTCACTCACTAAATAAACTCAGAAAGAGACGTATAACACTAGAGGAGAGAAAAGGAATCCAGCCATTTCTTTTCCTCGACTTTGTGACCTCCCTAAATGGCCAACAATACTAAGGATCCTTTTAATAATAATTTAAAATTAGTGGAGTATTGATTATAGTAGTTGGCCTAGATGGTTGGTTTTTAAATTAACAAAATTAGATTACTAAGCAGGATGAAAAGAATGGACAATTATAAATAAGAATGCACAATACCAAAATGAGATAAGTAATATTATAAAAATAAGTAATGGTTTCAAATAAGTTCAAGTTTCTTAATTTTGATAATTTTGTGTAAGCTATAAGATAGTCTTTCATATTTGAAGATTACTATAATTTGCACAAAATTCTTCTCATTTCCAGGAAAAAAATCCCCAGCCTCTTTGATGGTTATCTTATACTTGCTGTGTCTTCAAGTTTTTTTTCAATTATCATATTTTAAAATTTACATTTTGGCATATTTTTGTATGAATTGTAACACACGTATAGATTTGTTAACCAACTAGCACAATAACGATACAAAATAGTTCCATCACCCCAAAAAGACCTCCTCTGTGTTATCCCTTTAAGATCACATCTCCCTCAACCTAGTCAAAGACTGGATTTTTGGTGATAGAGCAAAAGATGGATAGAGGTGTCATTTAGAGAATGTCATATAAATACATCAACGTCATATAATATGTAACCTTACAAGACTGGCTTCTTTCACTCAGTATAAGGCCTTGAAGGTGAATTTAAGTTGTTACAGATATCAATTTTGTTTTTAAAGATTGTCACCTGAGCTGACATCTGTTGCCAATTTATTTTCCTTCTTCTTCTTCTCCCCAAAGCCCCCTAGTACATAGTTGTACACTATAGTTGTAGGTTCTTCTGGCTCTGCTATGTAGGACATCATCTCAACATGGCTTCATGAGCGGTGCCATGTCCGCACCCAGGATCTAAACCAGTGAAACCCTTGCCACTGAAGTGGACTTTGGGAACTTAACCACTTGGCCATGGGGCTGGCCCTCATATATCAATATTTTATTCTGTTTTGCTGAATAGTATTCCATTGTATGGACATACCAGAGATTGTTTATCACTTGTTGAAGGACATTTGGGCTCTTTCCAGTTTTTGTTGATTGTAAATAGAGTTGCTATAAAGATTGAAGAATAGGTGTTTTTATGAACATACATTTTCATTTCTGTACGGGAAATAACAGGAGTGGAATTATGTCACATGGTTAAAAAGAAAAAACTTACTGGGTAATCCCAAAAGCAGGACGGAAATGACAGAGGAAAGAGTCAGAAAAACGATTGAGAAAAATTGGGAATAAAATTACTTACATCAGAGATGAAGAATTCAAAGAAAATGTTTGAGATGTTGTTGCACCTGACAAGTAGAAAGATCTCAAAAAATGTTAGTTTCTACTGACACATGACAAGTGCAAGATATTAATGTTAACAAAAGCTATTAAAAACAATGATTTCTCTAATTCTCATAGGTTCAAAAAAATCAAAATGTCTCTAAAGGAATTTAAGTATTACTATAATATATTCACTTCTCACCTATGTATAATTTTAACTTATTTTTATTTTGTTTCAGACAAAGGGGGGATTTTGGGGTCATCATTCTTAGATTCTCTAAGGCAGTTTAGACACCAAATGTGAGAGACTCTATTTCTATAAATTTGATATTTACCAACGTGAATTTTGGCAAGTAAACAATCTAATATTAGATATCTTTATTTTTGAAAACAAGATAGTCATTTTTAGTTAGTAGATAAACTTTATTACTATTTTTGAGGGTTTTTTAATACCCTAGTTTAACGGAGTTCTAACTTCTTACATGTATTTCACCTTTCCCTCTGTTACCACAAAGGCACTAAGTTTTGTTCCAATGCTATTTTCTGAAAACATAGTAGCACATATAACATGTCTGAAAATCCCTTGTTAATGTGTGCTGATTTTATAAATGGACAGTCTTTCTTTATAAATATGCTTTTTAAGTAAATTTTACCGGTGTTTTGAACGGTTGTGGGAAACTTGGCCAGAGCGCTTTTGAGACCAACAATATCGCCGAAGGAACTGTCCGCTTGGAAACAGGAACCAAACCTGGCTTCCTGTGCATCAGCATTGTTTGAGAAGGCTTTCTCACCGCTAACATTTGCATGATAAATTTATGGATTCTGGCTCTACCAGCTTGATTGAACACATTGCATTTTGCTAAGAACAGCATGTCAACGAGCACAGTCAGCATCCATATACATCTGGGAAAACTGCAACTGTTAGAATTGTGCCATGGGACTGAAGACAAAAGAAGCTTTGTCAGCTGTCAGTTCCACATTTTCCCACACTCTTTTACAGGTGATGAATGAAAAGTGTTGCTAATATTAAACGCAGTATTTCATATATTTCTCCTTGGACTCTAAATGCTCCAGAGGTAAAGAGAGGGGTCGAAAAAAGGCACAGGAATAGGAGATATACTCACTTTTAGTCCTAATACCTGAGGAGATAAGAAACAAAAAAAAAATTATGAGCATAAAAAGTGAGTCTGAGAAAGGAGCTAGAGGTTGGTTGACAGGGAGCAATGCAATATGGCAATGATTCACTTTAGAAAAGATCATTAGTTCCTCTGTCATTTCCAAAAAAACAGAGACAGGATATTTCTTAACAACGAATTTTTGCATTATGCGAAATAGTGGAGTGATCTCAACGCAGTTTTGAAGAGTTCAGGGGTTTGTCCACAGGTAATTCAGTTTAAGAATTAACTTTATTATCCATGTAATTTAGACTGGAAATTTTGTCTAAATGATCAAAAACATTCGCTTGACTTTTCAACTTAAGTTTGCATGGTATAAACAGCATTCACACTTAAAATATGAGATTAGTGATCACAATGACTGGAAATGAGAATATAAACTTTGTTAAAACAAATGAAAGAAAAAGCAAATGAAAAGAAAATTAAGCATGTCTATTCCAGAAAGTGATTAAGAGGGCGAATTGGGTATGTGATTTTGAATAGCTGTTTTGCAGTTTGATGTGGCCATTGTGACACCACTGATTTTGTTCCTGGATGTTTCAATGCAACCTACAAAGGAAGACCTTAATGCTTTAAGTCCTTAGTACCAGTGACTAGCTGTACTGCCTTAGAATGGAATGGGACAAGAGCATGGGGTAGCGCTCAGGAACGTGTAGATACTGAAATATGTAGTTGGGTTAAGAGAAGGCACAAAGCTCAGTGATGGTATGGAATTTCGATTTGCAGTCGTGTCAGAAGTGCCTGATATATGTTTGCTTATTAAATAAAACATTTTTCATCCACGGTGTTGCTCTTTTAACACAGGCATCACAGATTTCTTTACACTGTTTAACTCTTTATGTTGTAGAACAACTACACAACTGACAAGTGTATATATTTCCCCTGTGTTCTCATGAACACTTTTGGAAAGGAATTCACTCACTAATCATGAGACCAGCTCACTTATATTTGTATTCTCCTAGAATAAAAGAGACATATAAACCCAGTGAAATGTCTCCCACTGAAGACGCATAAAAGAAAACAGTTGTAGACTTAGAGGGAGAGCACTATGCCCAGTTGTCAAATCAACATTTAAGTGTAGTTCTGTCAAAATCCTTATCAGAAAGGGGAAAAGAAAGCTTCTAGAAAGCCAACCCAGTGAATACGTTAACAAAGTCAAATCAAGAATCAATGTTTGGAGAAAAAAATCCAAATTGACATAGTATTGAAAACAAAGCAGAAAGAAAAGGAAGGCCTTTGACCCAGGTATCCAGATGTCAAATTGCATGAGAATAGGATAAGGATGCTTTAGATTGGCTCCAAAGACTAGTTCTGTGACACTTTCTTGCCAGGTCACGCGTCTTGTACAAGCCTATTCTTCCCTTCCTAAAGTTTGTCTTGCTATACACTGAAGCAAATACATTGCTGGTTTGTAGAGTTACATGCCATCCTTGACTTCTTAGGGATGGTATATTTGTATAATGTTAGAGGTCCTTTTCCACTGTTTTCAGGAAGTAGGTTGCTAGTAACCAAAATATATTTGCAAACTTTTAGAATAAAGTCATCATGAGGCATCATGGGTGAATTGTTTATTTGAAGAAAGGAAATCACTGTAAATATTAGTTTCTAAACATTTATTCCACCTCTTTCTCTCTCTCTCTCTCCTTCTTCCTCTTCTCTTTCTCTCTGTCTCTGTTGAAATCACAATTCAAATTTAGCCTTTCTTTAAGATACACAATCTCTGAGACTCTTCACTTTTGGAGTGATTTGTTAGTGGATCCTCTTCCTGCTGTGGATGCAAAGGGGACAGGAGATTTCTCTTATTTAGGTAGCATGGCTCTTCAAAGCTCATGCAACCTGCAGCCCAGTACACTGGAGTAGCAAATCACATCGGAGTTGAAGGGAAAGACCTCACTTGCAATAACAAGAACATTTGCCTGGAATACCCCTTGAGATATATAGCTAATGCTTAAAATGGTAGATGTCAAATATTTTTCACAGCAGTAGGAGTATTATTATTTCCTCATTTGATAGATGTTGACTCCCGAGTCTATATTAGTGAGCACAAAATTACCCAGACAGATTTAGACTCCGGCACTGGGTTTCTAAGTCCATTCTTTTATTTTCCATGCTCCACTGTCCAATTTTCATTTAATAGTTATTGGCTGTCTTGCATTGTTCTCAACGTTTTTACATGTATTAACAATTCAAATCTTCACAGAACCCTAGGAAATAGGTGTTATTAATATTCCCATTTTATAGATAAGTAGACTAAAACATATATCTAATATGCAATAGATATGGGATACCAGCCAAGAGAGTTTGGCTCAAGAGTCTTGAATACCTCAGCCTTTAGGAGGCTGGTATTTAACAGTGGAATTTAGCTTTTGAACAAATGAGAATACATCTAATATGTACTTGGCATGGAAAACTTAAATAAAGTCATATAATCCCTGACTTTAAGGGATTTATAGCCTACTAAAAACAATTGTTATAGAGAACATTTGGAAAAAGTGTTAGATGGGATAAATCAGTCTTGAAATTTGTATACACACTCTAGAAGGGATAGTTGAGAACAAAGTTAGAATTTAGTAGTTAGGAAAATATCTTTGCCAACATTTGCCCTTTTACATTTAAAATTAAAGTGCTATGTCTCAAATATTTTTAATCCCACTCCAAAATTCTTTGTTTTAACAAGAAACTTCAAAGTATGAGGAGATGTTGAAACAAGTGCTCTAAGAGTTGAAAATATTGGATTAATCATTACTCTTATTTAAAAAGGAAGGTGAAGAAAAGAGTGAATTTTTTAAATTAATATTCATAAAGTTTGCTACTTTTACACTTATGCTCTCTCCTGTCATTTAAAAAGTTGAGTTTATATCTTAATCTATTTACTAAAGAGGCAAATACCTTTCTCACTTTATTAAAATGATATTTTAGTATCTCCAAGGACCGTTGTTTGGTCACTTTGAGGCTATTATGCCTATAATAAGAGATTTCATTTGTCAGAGTGTTATTTTTACTTAAAAATTCTTCACTTAAAGGTATAAGTCATTGCAATTTTTAAAATAATTAGTCAGTTGACTATAACTTTAAGGATCTGGCTCCACTTAACTCAAAAAACTTAAATATTCCCTTAAAATTAGATGGATATATAAAATTGCTATTCTCCCTTGTTAAAAATAAGTAAAATGAAAAATTGACCCAGAATCACAATCAGAAACTTGATTTTCCACAATATTTTCAACTGGCAGTGACCATTGTTAGACTTCACTTCAGTGTGATAGGGCTAAAAATTACTGAAGGGTTAACCAGCTTCATGCTCCTGATGTATCAGCTCAGAGATTAATAGTCAGTTAGAACTTGTATCTTTGAGAGAGAACTCCTCATTGAGTGGTACAAATCCCAGTGATTTCTGAAGCCACTATAATTTAAGAGCTACTGTTATGTGTTCCCCACAGGACATCATCTAAGTAAAAGATATTGCTCCTACATGCAGGCTGGCTCTTCCTAAAGAATGCGTCTATTCAATTAACTATATTTCTATTTATTAATGTGGCTTAGTGCTGGTATATATTTCTGTATTAACACCTTAAAATGATTACTCAACCTGCTTCAGCTAACTTAAAGTTCCTGAGAACCAATGATAAAAAGCTAATATACATTTCAGGGCCTTTGATGTTCCACATGAGTTGGATGAATTACCTCTGCTCCCCACACTACCCAGCTAGGTGAGAAACCTGAGACAGGCAGGGAAGGAAATAACCAGTCATTGTTGTTTTCCTTTTTTGTTTTTGTTTTGATGAGGAAGATTGGCACAGATGTTAGCTCAGGGCCAACCTTCCTCTATTTTGTATGTGGAACACTATCACAGCATGGCTTAATGAGCAGTGCATAGGTCCGCACCCGGGATTTGAACCTGTGAACCCCAGGCCTCCAAAGCAGAGTGTGTGAACTTAAGCACTAAGCCACCAGGCCAGCCCCTGAGTCACTGGGGTTTTAATCCAATTCTCTGCAACTGTAAGCCTTTAGGAGGCTGTAACTTGACATCTTATTGCTGCTCATAAAAAGGAGATATAATTTGCTTATCTCTTGTCTTAATTGAAGTTATTAGAAAATAGATTAATCCCATAAAGCTGCTTTTCAGATTTCACAGAAATGTGTGAATACTAAAATGGAGAGAATACACACACATGCTCACCTTTCAGATTTACTTCAATTCTTGGAAATGCCAATTTTCTCAAATAAATTTATACTCTTTCTTTGGAATAACAAACTATTAAAAGAGATACAAATATTACATAAAATAAAGTTACACCAGTCCTAAAATATGTCCCTCTACAAAGAGAAATTGATTGCTAACCTATGTGTTAAAGCTAGAAGAATATTGACATGTAGGTTGTTTTTGTGTTTCGATGCTGGTATTTCGAAATATTAAGCTATACTCTAATAAGCCCATAATGTTAATAAGATACCCAGCTTTCAGTCCTGCCTTTACCATAAATTATGTGATTAGACAAGTCATTTAATTTCCCCAGACCTCAAGTTCATCACCTATAAAATGAAACACTTGATTAGATGATTTGAAGCTCACTTTTATCTTGGAAAAAATCTCTGATTTTATTAGAATAATTACTAGTGGGTATTTGGATCCATGTACAAAGTATCTATTCAGTGAGACCAAAAGTGGTGAATCCTGGCTTGAAACCATTTTCACTATTTGTAATATATTTATTATTTGGATTGCACATTCAGTTACAGAAATCTCTTAATAGATGCCCAAGTCAGCCTTGCATAAGACAATTACTGACTGTCTTCAGGGAAGGAGATTGCCAGGAACAGGATCTTTGAATCCGCAAAACTTCCTATTGCCATAAGTTTCCAAGGGTTTTATGCACAGAGGACATACCAGATTCTTTTTATGACTAGCTAGAGTTTGGTCATTACAGCACAATGACAGAGATGGCAAACTTAGATGCATTCAGGGACAGGCAGATGATGAAGGGACCAAATGCATAACATTTGCAAGTGGAAGGCTTATGGCTAACCAGGAAATACATGCTCCAAGAAGATATTAAATATAAAGTTTAAAATCTTGTGCCATTCAAATAAATTTCATCTGCCATCTTTAGTTTTCTCCAAGGAGCTTTTCCATCACAGCTCTTTCTATATGTGAAATACTAAACTTGAGGACTTTCTGAATTTAGAGGGAGATTTAAGTCTTACTTTTGCATTCCAGTTTTTAGACATTGTGAAAAGTCTACTCAACCTCTTTTTCCTAGACCTATAAAATTGGCTCTGTGAATTTTACCCCAACAACTTAAATGACAGAGAGAGAGAGAGAAAGGGAGAGGGAGAGAGAGAGAAGAGAATGAGCCTAAGCCACACAGGAGAAAGAGACATAGAGAAAACATTTGTCTCCCTAAGTTTGCACAAAACCCTACTATATATATGTCTCCCATTAAAGATTTCACCCTGTTACTCCAAGGCTGTAGTGGATTAATGATAGCCATAATTTTTTTGACCCCCTTGCCTCAATAAATTTGATCTCTGTCTCCCTAAAAGTTGAAATTCTCTGTGATTTCTTTGACCAATGAAATAGAGTAGAAGTTATGCTGTGGCAGTTTCTGGTTCAGGTCTTAAGACTGGCACCTTTCACTTACTGTCTCTTGGAACACTTGCTTTTAGGACTCAGCCCCCATTCCACAGGGAGCACAGAAGTTCTGCAGAGACTCCCATTTGGAAAGGAATGAAGACTTCTGAGTGACAGTCATGGCTGAGACGCCAGCTGACAGCCTCCATCAACCATGTATGAAGCCATTTTGGAAGTCAAACCTCTAGCCCCAGTTGAGCTTCCCCAGCTGACCTGCTTGAAATGTGGACAAGTTTTCACACTGCCCAAAACGCAGTTTCATGAACAAAATAAATGATTTTTCTTTTAAGTCACATTTTAACAGGGAAGTTTATAATGCAGCAATAAATAAAAGGAACAAAAGTCTACCAAGGTAGGGAAAGCTTCCATGCTTACTTTGATTTTGTCTTACTTTATCAGTATTGTAGCAGGAAAGGAGGGGGAGGATAGAGAGAGATTCTGTACAGAAAGTTTGTGCCTCAAAAATTTTTTTCATCTATTTGTGTCTACCACAAAAAAACTTCATTGCTTGGTTATCCTGTCCTATTTTGTGTCCCTGATGATTTCCTTGGATCCCTGAGAATGTCCTCAAGAACATTAGCACGCCTCTTAGTCTTAGGTCAGGTAGGGGTACGACTAAGCTCTCTCCATAGACTAAAGTCAGTGTGCTAAGCTATAATGTCTTCCTTCTTTTCTTCCTCTTCTTCCTCCTCTCCACCAACTTCTAATTAAAATTGGTTATATATGATTGTTTTTCTGATGTCATTGAGTTCCTAAGTGTGTCCCAGACTCTTAGTTTCTTTATACTCTAAGAAGCTATGTATTGCATGGGAAGCCCTTGGGTTTCGGAATCCTTCTGATCTGGGTTTGATATTGTCTTGTGCCATTTATTATCTGTACGGCATTTGTCATTTACTTAACCTTTCTACAATCAATTTTTAAAAGTCTGTTAAAAATTTCATCTGCAATTTGCTGTGAGGATTAGATAAATGAAAAATATTTGTTGCTAACAAAACTTTCCTTTCAAAATTGGAGTGAAAATTAAATAAGAGAATTTATCCAAAGCTGTCAGTAAGCATCAGACAATGAACAAATGGTAACTTTTGTTACTCTTGCTTCTGATAATAACAATATCTTCTACATGTGAGTAATGATTAAAATGGGACAACAAGGTGACTTCTTTCAAAGAATTTGTTTTTATGTTGGTATTTCCTATTTTAGAATGAATGGAAATATAAATTATTGAATCTGACAATACACAATAGAATTTAGATACAAGCAGAATGAAAGATTCATTTGGATTCTGCTATTCAGAAGACTGAAAAACTGATATGAAATATTCATAAACCTTAATTTTAAAATGATGTTCTACAAGGCAACTCTGAGAGTCTCTTGAAAGGACATGTTTATGGTGGGCAAGTTATGAATATCCGATACATTGACAAGAGATCCAGTTCTAAATTCACATTTTAGCCTCCTAAGACCACTCCAGCCACAACTGTATTCCATGGGATTCCTGGAACAGACCAGGAAATGGGGGTGCAAGCAGAAGTTTTGTTGTGAAGTGCCCTTGAGATATACATTAGTAAAGAGGTAAGAAATTGAGCATTAGGCAAATGAAGACATTGACCAACAATATGGCAACAATGGAAGATTCAGCTGATTCTATGAGGTGCTCTGGAGTTGGGGGACGGGCCTTCAACATGGTCCCAAATTGAGGCATGGGAGTTAGACTTTTGAACCTCTCCCCTCCCTGGCCAGCAATTGGCCTGAGGCTGCCTTGCAGCAAGCACATCTTCCTGAGCTACTTAGTTCCCTATTGCTGAGGGCAATTCCCAGTTGAGTGATGCATCTGTGAATGGTCTCAGCTCTGGTATTCCCACAAGCTGGGGAAATGGGGGTCTTGGAGACCTTGAAGTGGAAATCTGGACAGTTTCACATTATTCGCTACTATAAGCTGGATAGAAAACAATTTTAAAATATTTATTATGGTTATTAATTTTTTTCTAAGAAGCGTTTACAAAAAGTATAAAATAAATACTTTTGGTATAATTTAGTAAGAAAATACTTAAAATCAAAATTAGGAAAAAATCATGTGACTCTTATACAATTACAACTGTATTTGAAGTGGTCAGTAATGTAAAACAAATCTCTAAAAATTTTTTTGTCCCCAAACGAGGCCCCAGTGATGTACTACACTGTAATTAACACTGAAATTCTGGGAACTACTTTATCATTTCCAGGCACTACAGTTCCAAAGCTGGGAAGTGAACACTGTACGTGAGATGATTGATTTCCTGCGGATTACAACAGGCTGAAGTTCCCTTCATTATGCAAATTAATAAAATTCAAACTATACAACATATATATTAGTCACTGATGATTAATTCATCCATATCTGGATACTCAGAGTCTGGGCTACTTAAGGCACATAGATATTTTAACCTTTTCAATTTAGAAAGACTTCGTATATCCACATTTTCCTTCAGAGTTATATTATAATTCTAGATTGGTAAAAATTATAAGAAAACTCTAAAACTTTCACATAGTGTGAAAATAACTCAGTATATATGTATAATTTTTGATGTTTGAAATAAACAGAAGGACCTCTAACAGAGATGACTTTATTATATTATTTTAGAAACAGCATAAAACAAATGTTTTAAAATAGTTATATAAAAATAAAACTAAAATTATTTTTCTCTGTTTCGAACAATAAAGAACAAATAAGCAATAGAAGATTCTACTTTGTAAAAAGTGCTCTCAAACATTTACAGTTAATAGCTTTAATGGTAGAGAGAAAGAGACACCCTTCAGCAATATCCGCAATAACTGTTCAAAGTGGCCACCACCAGGAGTTCCTTTGAAATGCCCCACTTTGACAGTATCCCTGGGAGCTTCGCGTCCTCCTCCAAACTAAGCTGAAAATAAAGCAAATCCCACTACAGCTGTCTTCAAACTCTCTAGTAAAATGACCCCGCGGGAAGATGATCTTTGGCGTTAACCCCTGTCAAAATGACAGTTCTCCAAATTGAGAAGTCAAATCCCAGGAAAAACAATAGAAAATGCAGTTGGAGGTTAGTAAAGAATAAAATTTTAAGTGTTAATTGGAATTTACCTATTGAATACCATTTTAATTATCTAATGTGACCAATCCATTCACCAGGGTAGTTATAATTAGTGATCTTTAGCACAGCACAATGCCATCCTTCCATGAATTTGCTTCAAAGAGAACTGGAGTTATTCCTGTATGTTATTAACATGCATAACACAAATGCCATCAGCTACTCTTTGTGCCTATGGTGCTATGGACTGAACACTCTTTGAAGAAGATATATGTTTATCTATCCATCTCTATACCTATATCTGTATCTGTAACAATATCAACATCTAAATATTAGTAAGCTTATGAGACAGTGACATTGATAACAATAACTCAAGTAGAACTAAGGTTTTTTTTGAGGTCAGAAAATAGAACTACGTTAAATTTAGCTCAGAACATGTGACTATATAAGGATGCCTGAATTAGATTATAAATGAGAACTGTAATAAGTGGGTTAAGCAAGCAGTTTCCTGGCTGTTATTTTATCAACTGTATACCCCTGTCACATATCACAAAGGTCTTAAAAATCTAGCTTAGGAAAATGGAATAGAAGATTGAAGCAATTGTTTAGATCATCCAATCTAAAAGAAAACCTCATTGCCTCAGTCTTTTGGTGTTTCAAGTGCAGTGTGATCAATGTTCCCCATGATTAGTTCTATTATTATTACTGTTATTATTAATTTCCTCTTTAATATTCTTGTCTGAGAATATTTATATGTATACATTAGAATCCTGCTAAATTGTCTGTGTGTGTAAATTCTGGATATTGCTTACGTGACCTAAACTATGTAACTGTTTCAGTAAAGAACTAACGTTTTACAGTTCAGACTAAATTTTATTTTTAGATTTTTGGGAGTTTTTTAAATAAATTTGCAAAAGCTGCAAAATAGTTATTTTCTAATATAACCACAAAATAAGAAGTTTATATCTAAAGAAAATGTAATTTATTAATCTAGAGTAATGAACATATTCTAAACACTTTTTAGAAACAAAAGTATGCTCCTATCTGTCACAGCATATAATTTTTACCATTTTTGCATATGTGATCTTTACTATTGAAACATTGCTATATCTTCCTATATTTCATTTCATTGTAACACAAAACATTCTTGTCAATTAAAAAATAAAGTAAATATGACACAAGTAAATAATATAAGAGAAGACTTACTCCTGTGCCTGTGATTCCCATAACCGTGAGAGTTATGAGGACAGTAATAATTTCCTCACAAGAATACACATTAGATAGTTGACCTTGGGGCTGGTCCCATGGCTGAGTGGTTAAGTTTGCACACTCTGCTTTGCTGGCCTGGGGTTCACTGGTTGAGATCATGGGCGCAGACCTACACACTGCTCATCAAGCCATGCTGTGGCAGCGTCCCATATAGAAGAACTAGAAAGACCTACAGCTAGGATCTTCAACTATGCACTGGGGATTTGGGGAGGAGAAAAAAAACAAGAGGAAGATTGGCAACAGATGTTAGCCCAGGGCCAATCTTGCTCACAAAAAAGAATAACTTAAAAAAAAAAGGTAAAGAAAACCTTTAGAAAAAGAAGAAAGCTGACATTTGCTTTCTTTCACAGATGAAGCCTCGTCTCCATGACTATTTCCTTCATAACAGATTTTCTATTTATCAATTTGCTCCATAATCTACTTAGTGTAAAAGAAGACCACAGCAACTCTACACCCAGCTGTCAAAGGCAGAAAAATGCATCTCATATCCCCTCCTGGAATCTAACCCTTCTTTATACTGTTGGTGGATAAAGCCAGTCTCTGCCCAAATTCACATTCTGCACCGTTAGTCAGGAAACAGTGACTTCAGAAATCTCTTACTCTTACAATTGCGTAGGAAGTTTGCAGCCACTCTCCCATCCCGGGTAGTATCAGGAAAGGGGTTGTAATTTCCTTTCTACTCTCAAGTCAGCTGCAAAGCCTTCTCGTCAGAGGGAGAACCATCAGCACTCATGTAAGCAATGGGTCTCTGTGGAGGGAGAACAGGGTGGTGAAGGGGAGCATGCCTCTCTAGCTGTATCTACCTGAGTTCAAATCCTACCTTTACAGCCTGTGATGTCTTCGGAGCCAAGTGACACTAGAATTTCTATGCTGGCAAAATAGGTTAATAGTAAGACGAGTCCATTTAAAGAAGGGTTAACTGATGAGCACTTGGCATTTTGCAAGGACTCAAAATTGCTAACTGTAATCATGATCTTCCTCTCCTCTATTCCCAATAATAAATCATCGTTTACTTTTGTTAAATCAAATAAATTTAATTTGGCTTTTGTGAAACAACAAAATTATGTTCCAATTGTCTTTAGATATACAGAGGAAACGTCTTACAGCAGATAAAGATGTATATTCTCTTCTCTTTCCTTAAAACTTATACTGACATTCACAAAAAAAAAAGGGATATCCAGTGCGATATTATTCGTAGATCAATTCTGCATAGACAGACAGTTGAGCTAAACATCCAGCATTTATTTAAAAGACAAGGATCCTCTCACACTTTGCTGATGCTATACAGTTGTTGAAAGCTAGCATTTTCTAGGCTTTTCCCATTACACATCATTCTAGATTGTAATTTCGAAGAGGACAGGGACTTTGTCTTTTTGTAAATTGCTTAGCACTTGGCCCTTAGAACAATGGCTCCTCAATAATTATGTGTTGTCAGGAAAGAGAATTAGCAAAGTACTTAGCAAAGTATCTAGCAAATGATAGATAAATAGTATCAGTTGGCTGTTAGTATTTTTGGATACCTTCAATTTGCCTCAATTTTCTCATCTGTAAAAAGGGGATAATAGTATCTACCTCACAGCAGCATCAGAGAGGTAAATGAGTAAATATAAAGTCCCCCAAATATCAACACTGTGACTAGCACACGGTATGCACTGCATGAGTCTTAGAATTCTTATTATTGTATCTTTTCTTTCTTCAACTTGTTATACTAAAGTTCATTTTTTTCTCAAATTTTTTTTTCTCAAAATCTGATCTCCTGTGTTCCCACTGTACTAAACATCTGTCAACTTTACTTACAGATATGGGTATTAAGAGAACCATAATTTTCCTTTGCAGACTCAAAATTCTCCCTTATAGTCCAAGTGAGTTTGGGGTCTCAATCCATGTGTGACTCTGTAAATGGTATAAGATCCAGGCCGGAATGGAGAAAATGACTTTCATGAATTTTGCTTAAATTTTGGGGGAATATTTTCTTGTAGAGCCTGATGAAGCAGGAACCAACATGAAAGCAAAGCGAACGATACAGAGGTATTTGATAACACTGTCTGAATCGCTAAAGCCAAATGAACACCAGTGAATTTCACTGTTTTGTTTTACTTGAACGTCAGTAAAGTTTTTCTATAAAGGGCTAGATTGTAACTATTTTAGGGCTAGATTGTAAATATTTTAGGCTTTGTGGACCACATGGTTTCAACTATTCAACTCTGATGGATATGGCTGTGTTGCAATTACACTTGAGTTGCACAAACAGGTGGCAGGCACAAACATTTGGCCTGTGAACCATGCAGTTTGTCGACTCCTTCCTCACCCTGACAAAACCGTTTTCTTTAGCTGGGCAACCGAAACAGTTTTAACTAATATCTTCTACATCAGGCAATAGATTAACAGAGTTTCAGACCAGAAATCTGAAAATCATTATTTACACCTTTTCCCTGCCTGATTCCTCTCAACAATAAATCAGTAAGGGCCAGAGAGTGTCTCTCCCAAATGTTTTTCTAATCTATTCATTCTTTACAATCTTACCTCTAAGTTGTTATTCCAAATCATCATTATCTCCTGCTTGGAGTTCTACAAAAACTTTTCATGTATTTCTCTATGTCCAGGATTGATCTTTCAATAATTTTCCTCACTGAAGGTGTTATGATATTTCTATAATGCATATATTGGCATATCAAGCTCATATCCAGGTGACCTTCAATGAATTGAATGAATCCTCAACTTAGTTATATCTCCTGTCATAAAATACACATTATTTGATTTATATATTAAATAGTTGCTCTTGTTGCTAGGATGTAAATTCAGTGAGAGCCAGAGCAATTTTCTTGCTCGTGGCTTTGCTCAATTGTCTATGTATACACCTGATGTAAAGTGGATGTTCAATATGTGTTTCTGGAAAGAAGAAGGAATGATTCATCACGGAATGTAAAGACAAAAATAATGCATTTTTTTCCTGAATAAAGACATACTTCAACAATATAGCTTCTGCATTTTTAAAACCATTAAGGTCTGTAAATATGTATTTACTGTTGTATGGTAATCTCTTGGTTTTCTATTGGGGCAACATTACCAAAATTTTATTGGAATGAAAATAGAAGAGTGATTTTTAAAAAATATTTATTTCAAATACTTAATTTTCCAGTTGTCTTTCTATTCTCCTGCATTTCCAAAATATACTTATTATTCACTGTCTAATTTAAGTCCACATTCTCATTATATTTCTAATTTAGTCTCGTAGGTCTATCCTGTTATTCATAGTATGTATTTTCTGTATCACACATTTGTATACTTCATGTTCATTTAAATTGTTCCTTCTTGTGTGCACTTATTTCTTTGATGCTCATTGCACAATGAATGTTTCCAGAAAGTAAGGGATGTATTTTACACTTTTTTTTGAAATTGAAAATTTCAGTAGAGAGCAATGTACATAAAATATATTCACTAAACACCTACTAAATGAGTAAATTGCAAAGGAACCAAAAAATGGATGATCATAAAATTGCATCTGGAAGAAACACCATGCCCAGAAAATCACTACCAACTGCACACACAATGTTTGCTCGCATTATTATGATCGCAGCAAGTGAATCACAAAAACACGAAACAAGCAGATGGTTGGTTTTCACTTCACATCACTCACTTGGTATCTGGTGTGGAGAAATTATTTGATGATAAATTAATAGCACTTTTCCATGTCTTTATTTGATCTTTAAATAATTTATTGATATGGATTACACAAAGAGTATGTTATGAGGATATTTTGCTAAAAATATTTGCTACACCGAAGTGCAATGAAGTAAAGAGAATATGGCAGACTTGTCAGAAAAAACAATATAGAAATGTAATTGACCAAATATTCAAGATAAACCAAAAATGAAATGCTATTTTCAAATCCTTTTTAATATTATGTGGTCTAAAATCATCAAAATTGACTCTAGAAGAAATCAATACTAAAACACTAATGATACTAATAAGCAAATTAAAAGAAGAAGCTTATCAAAGAGTTACCTCTAATAAAACCCCTAGGTCCAGAATTGAGATTTCAGAAAGTAAGAGAAAGAGCACATAACTCCCTTAATATATAAACTGATTCAAAACAAAGAAAAATGGGGGAAAAACTACAAATTAGTTTTTATAAAGCTAGCATAAACTTTAAAAATGTGTGTCTGAGTGTGCTTATGCATACACATGAGGGCATATGTACATAGGTGTGAGCGCACGCATACACACACTAGACTAATCTCACTTAAATATACGAATGCAAAAAAATCTAGTAACAAAAACACAGCAGAAATGAAAATCATCAAAGGATTATCTCAGGAAGGTAAGATTTTCAGCATCAGAAAAACAAATGTATCATGTTAAATAGCCCAATGATAAAAAATTTGTGATCATATTACTGAGGACACAGACACAAATGGTTAAATCTCTGGACATAATTAAGCATTCACACGGAACGGGTCTACATATAAACAGATAATATCAATGTATTGATTTGAAAGACCAAATTTAACAAAATCTGAACGATAATACATGTATTGATTCTTAATCTTCTCTTGCATTACTTCATTTTTCTATTCCAGAAGTAATATTTTGTTTTGAATTCACATTATCATATATTTAGATAAATAATGTATGTTTCTTAAACATAGACAACGATCTTAAGGTTGGTAAAACAATGTATTTTTTCGAAAGTTTCTTTGTAATTCCACCTCCTACTCTATCTAGTCTTGCAGATAAGCTTTAGAAATAGGTTATCAGGTTCCAAAAAGATCTTAGTGGGAACTGATTGATACTGCTTTGAATTAATAGCATAGATTGGAAAGAATTGAGGTATTTAAATTTTGATTTTTACCATGTATTAAAAGTAATTCTTTAAATTTTTGCTTCTTTATATAGTTTGGTAGATTATTTCTATATATTTCTTGTTAAGTTTATTCCTAGGTTGTATGTACACAGATACATATTTTCTACTGTAAATGAATTTCTTATATAACTTTCATTTTGGTTTTAATAATGTATAAGAAAGATATTATGTATTGTATGCTGATCTTGTAATTAGCCATCTTCTATAATTTCTTATTAATTTAAATAATCATTATGACTTCTGAAAACAATGAGAATCTTGATCCTTTCTGTCTAATATCCACCCTTTCATGTATGTTCTAGTTTTATTGTTCTTATTTAATTGGCAATTATCTCAGATTTGACACTTAATAGTAGTTATGGTAACTGACATCCTAATTTAGTTTCTGAATGTAAAGATATCCCTCTGACATTTTTCTATAAACATGATATACAGTATATTTCTCATACATGTTATTGTGGATGCTTAGATCAATGATTTTGTACCTCTCTTCTTTTTTAGTATAAGTATGCAAAACTATATGTTTCTCTTTAAGCATTGCTCTGTTTGCATCCCACAAGTTTTGATATATTTTAGTATCATTATAGTCTATAATGATCATGTAGTATCATTATCAATATTGTCTGATATTTAGTATCAACTATCGTCTAGTTCAAAATATTTTCTAATTTCCTATGCTTTTCTCTTTAATTCATGGGTTTTGTAAAAGTGTGAGAGACTGCCCTTGTAGGAAACACACACTGATAGATACATGGGGGTAAAGGAACACCATATTTGCACCTTATTCTAAGGAGTGAGACAATGATAAAGCAATTATTAGGAAATTTCAGTTTAGAGTAATTATTTACACTACTATGTCAACTTTTCTGTAAGTCTGCAATTATGCCAAAATGAAAATTTAAAAGCAAAGAAGTCTGCTAGTCAATGACAAAGATATTTATTTCAGGAACACAAGGGTAATTAAACACTAAGAAACTGTAAGTGCATTTCACTATATTAAAAGATTAAAGGAGAATAAATATATGATTATCTCCATAGCTTTAAAAATGCTTATTAAAATTAAATATTTATTCCAAATAAAATATTTATTCCAAAAAATATACGTAAATAATAAATATACTTACTGCTACTTTGGGGCACTCATTCGATCAAATAATAATAGAAGGGTGTTAACCTCACTTTAAATTACGGGCTTGTCTATTCTTTCTTTAGTCATGTCAAATTTTACTTAGATATTTTGAAATTCTATTTTTTTCCTTTTTCTCCCCTAAGCCCCCCGGTACATACTTGTATATTCTTCGTTGTGGGTTCTTCTAGTTGTGGCATGTGGGACGCTGCCTCAGCGTGGTTTGATGAGCAGTGCCATGTCCACGCCCAGGATTCAAACCAACGAAACACTGGGCCACTTGCAGTAGAGCGCGGGAACATAACCACTCGGCCACGGCGCCAGCCCCTTGAAATTCTATTTTTAAGAGCATACACAATTAAGATTATTTTGTCTTCTGGATGGATTGATTCTTTTATCATTATGAAATGCTCCTTTTTGTCCCTGGTAGTCATTCGTCCTCTGACATTTCATTTGGCTGATATTCATGTCAGATTTCTTATGCTTTTCTATCCTTGGGTCTTCTCCTTCCAGCCAGATGGAATAATAAGGTCTAGATTTATACTCTTGCCTTGAACAACTAAAAATTTTTAGATAAAATATACTTATCAATGGCTTTCAGACACAGTGACCCCTGAAAAAGGAGAAGCCAAAGATAGGAACCCCATGATTGATCTCTCTTACTGCCTTTTCTGGTAATGGGATCATTTTTCTAAGGTTGGATTAATAGAAGTATGTTCACAAAAGTAAGCAAACAGATAGAACACATTGCGAAGACATTAAATTTTTCTGCACAAGGAAAATATCAAAATGAATTAAATTCTTAAAAAAAGGTTTGAAATCAAATTACAGATAGCAAAAGATCAATATCTATTGACTATAAAGAACTCTTATTCATTCAACAAACATTTAGTTAGAGTGCTCTAATTTCTAGGGAATAGGTACTAAAGGCTGGAGGTAGAATACTGAAGAAAATAGCCCATGTCATCAAGGAATGTGTACATCTATAACACATGTATTGATTAGAATAAGTTAATATATTAATAGATAGTGGGACAAAGACCAATTAACAATAACGAAAGAAAATTATATAGATTATTGTCAAAGTAGCTGGTAATCGAAATATTACCTTCTGCTGCCTAATACTCCAACAACTTAAAATAAGAACCATTTTATTTAGCTCAAGATTCCTTGGATCAGATGAACAGTTCTGATCTGGGTTGGTTCAGGAGATCTCTGCGGGCTCTTTCATGCTTCTGTGGTAGTCAGTTAACAGACTAGCTGATGGCTGGATAATTCTGAATAGCCTCACACACATGGCTGGCAGTTGGTTGAGTGTCCACTGGGCTGCCTCAGTTCTCTATATGCCTCTCATCCTCCAACAGGTTAAAATAGGTTCTTTCATATGGTAGCCTTAGAGATTCAAGTGCATGAAAAGAGTGAACCTCAATGGGCAAGCATTTTTCAAGACTGCTTGCATCATTTTGCCTAAGGTTGCATTGGCCAAAGGAAGTCACATGACCAAGACAGATTCAAGGTATGTGAAATGGATTCTACTTGTTGATGGAAGGATGTGCACCTTCACATTACAGGAGCATAGCTAAAAGGAGGGAGAATTTGTGACCATTCTTTTTTACAGTGTACTGCACAAAGATACTACTATAAGCACATGTTGCCATTTTCACCTATTAATTGAGGAGATAGAGAAGTAAAATCTTTCAATTTTGTCAAGGTGTGGTGAATTAAACTTCAATATCTTTTGAACATCTCTATCATTGCATTTGGCTTCTTGTTTTATAATTCTCTAATCTTTTAGATAGTGAACTCTGAAAAAAAAGAAATATGTTATATTTGCCTTGCTTTCTAAATACATAGCTCAAAATCTTGGCATGGGGTAAGTACTCAGACATTTATAAAAAGAATCAATCATTCCTCAAAAATCCAAACACAGAATTACCACATGACCTAGAAATTCTAGGTATATATCTAAGAAATTAAAGTAAGTATGTTAGTTACCCGGGCTGCCATTATGAAAGACCACACACTGAGTGGCTTAAACAGCAGAAATCTACTCACAGTTCTGGAGGCTAGAACTCCAGATCAAGGAGTGAGCAGAATTGATTTTTTCCGAGACCTCCCTCCTTGGCTTGTAGGTGGCCATATTCTCCCTTTGTCTTCACCTGGTCTTCCTCTGTGTCTGTGTCCTAATTTTGCCTCTTCTTATAGGAACACCAGTCATAATGGATTAGGGCCCCAATCTAATGACCTCATTTAACCTTAATTACCTCTTTAAAGACCTTGTCTCTAAACACAGTCACATTCTGAGGTACTGGGGGTAGGATTTCAATATATGAATTTGGAGGGAATGCAATTCAGCCCAGAACAGTAGAGATTCCAATAGATATTCTTACATCAATATTTATTATGACACAATAGGCAAAAAAGGGAAACACCTTATGTTTATCAAATGAATGGATAAACAAATGTGGTATAAAACACAGATGTTTCTTATGATATCATTTAAAATATCGAATAAATGGAAATAGTGTAAATAGCTAGCAACAAAGGAATAATGAAACTACAGTACATAATATCCACAAAAGATTAAAATCTTTGAGAATGTAAATATAGGGTATAGGGTATACTTGAGTTTATACTATTTCTATGATAAAATAAATAACACATGTATACCAGAATATGAATAAGAAAAACTACATAGAAGATTAGAGGGAAAAAAGCAGGGCTGTTCTTTCTCACCCCAAAATATTGTTAAAATTTTCATTGTTTTCTGTATTAGCTAATTAAATTTGCCGAAACTAGCACAATTGTACTTTAAGCCATCTGTAACCGACGTTGATGACTTAAGTTTGCTAGTCTGTAGAATGATTTTACTTTTGCTTTGGTGCATGGAAAAATCCCCAACCACAAAACTGGAAAACAAAACAAAACACACAAAAAAAGAATTTATTGCTTTGAATTGATTATATCATAAGGATAAGGATTTTAATTCCTCAGGGAGATTTGCCTTCTTATGTGACATATAGCTGTTCAGTGTTACTGTCTCTAAGGAAAAATACAGATAAGGTTTAAAGAGAATCAAAAAACCCCAAGATTCACTTATTTTCATTGCTAAGAATATTAAATTTCTAGTTTCATTGGATGAATAAATCCTAGCAATTCATAGGCAATGCAGCAAGAAGATTTACCTTGTGAAGTCTAAGTCAGAGTAAAAAGATACAGTACATTGAACAAGCAGTGACTTGTTCAAAATACAAGTTCTTTGGAATAATATTGCTAACATACCAGAGATCTGTTAAGTCAACCTTCAGAGACAGCAAACGGAGGAAGCTAAAAATAACAATATCAACTTCCATAAAGTAAAACCACTATTCACAAATCACATAAATAAGCATTCCTTATTATGAAGCAGTTTATAGTAACATTTAATGTGAAAAGCAGCCTGTGCTTTTTCCCCCCTTTACCCACATTCTTTGACTATGGTTTTAAGTTCTTCTGTTTTTATAAGGTCTTCTGTTAAGCTACCAGTTCAACTTGAAATTTTCAAAAATACATCCAAACCAAAAATTATCTACTTAAATATCACTGTCTAGATGTTTTAATCTACTGGTGTTTTCGTTCCTTTTTTCTCCCAGTCCTTTTTATGAGATAATGAATTACTCAGTTCTTTCAGCACCTTTCTGAGTTAACATCATTTTATAGTCGTTAAACCAATAGGTCAAATGAGGCACAGAAAGGTTAAGTGGTGTCTTACAGTGTCAGGCTTTCTACTGACTGAGTTATGGGTGAGCCTGGAAACTCAGTCCCGTGGAGTCCTTTGCTCTAATCAACTGATAGAGAAGCCTTCTGAATTCAGTTTGCATGATGACATGAAACAACTGTTTTGTTACCTACATTCATATCATGGTTTCTGACAGAACAATCACCGCCTGTTTAATGCCATGTGAGATATCATTAATAGCATTTCCGTTTATAACTAGGACACCTATAAATATAGCAAGGTTAATTTCAGTAGTCATGTGAATCGCCTAAAGGCAGCTTGGCCCAGTTTTTCAATCTTCCTAAGTTTCCTAAAATCTCTAAAACGTAAGTACTGTTATGTTTATTTGGCCATTGATTTTGAGTCATGAAATGGTTCACACTTCTTTGATTAAAATCAACTCTATTACTCTCAATTCTACATAAAGAGCTCTTGAATGTCCCTTTTGTCTAATGCACTTCTGAATATGAGAGTGCTTCAGGGTCCATTCTGGCACCTTCTTTTCTTCTCTACCTACACTCACCACTTACAATATTTTATCTAACCCTATGACTTGAATACTATTTGTGGTTGATATGTTCCAAATTTATTCCTTCAACTTCTACTTTTATCACCATACTTGTATATTAAAATGCTAATTTTAAATTCCTCTTAGATATCTAACACATTTCAAAATTAACGCATAATAAATGGAGTCATTGACTTTCTCTTCTGCAATTCATCTTATATCATGAGGTAGGCACTGTGTTAGTGATCATTTCAACAGAAGCAGAATGTAACCATGCTAATATTGAGGTGATGAGTAGACAATCAGTTCAATAAAATACCTTAAAGTAAGGATGGATAGAGATTAGGGTAAGATCAAGAAGTTTGAAGGACACTACCATTCCATGGAATTGTATAAGCTTAACGAGGAACAAATGGGGGGAGAGAGAAAAGAGATGGAACATTTCTTCTACTGGTACCTAATGTAAGACATATTTGACATAAACAATCAAACACTTAAAGCAAAAGAGAAAAAAAGTAAAAATTACGTTTTGAAAAAATTGTCCAGTTGGGAAGCAAGCAGCCTCAGACAAGACAGGTAAAAGTTGGAACATGGGTAGAAAGCAAGTTTCAAAAGTCACCTTTCCTTTGGGGCTTGCCCAGTGGCATAGTGGTTAGGTTTGCATGCTCTGCTTCAGTGACCTGTGGTTTGCAGTTTTGGATCCTGGGCATGGACCTAGCACCACTCATGAAGCCACTCTGTGGCAGTGTCCCACATAAAGTGGAGGAACATTGGCACAGATGTTAGCTCAAGGTCAATCTTCCTCACACACACACACAAAAATATGACCTTTCCCTTTAGTATCTGCCAACCCCTGAGACCCTATGTGTTCTTTTATTTAGAGCTGTATGAGGTTCTGGAACAAGGAGATAAAGGTAAATGCTATCTTACCTTTAAGTCATTGAGTAGGAGATCTTTCCCAAAACACAAAACACCATCAAATGGACACCACCTTCTTCTAGATAGAGGCTTGCTGCCAAAAAGGAAACTTGTATGTCTCAACACTGAGATGAAAGGTGTGAAAAATATCTCCCTTGAAAATTAAGAATTTGAAACCTGTCATTATCTAAGTTAGCAACTGAAGTCATGTTACCTGTATGTTCTGAAAAACCCTGTAGAAATAATTAAATTATTACAGCCCTGCGTTAGAAGAACTCTCAGGCAACGGGCAAACGAAAACACAACTTGTCTCTGGAAAAATCTAACTTTAACCCTTAGATAGAAGTCTAGGTAACATGGACACAATGTTAATAATAATAATAATAATAATAATAATAATAATAATAATATATGGAAACAATGTACCATAAACAAGAGCCAGCAGAACCAGACAAATGAATGCTTCGAACATTGGCTTCACCTTTCACTGATAATAAAAGTGAAATCCTATGTTTCATGATATAAAAAGGAAGCTTGAAAATAAGGAAGAAATAAATGTAAATAAAAATCACCACAAAGATTTGAAAAAGCTCAAAATTTAGAAATTGATTACATAATATTAAAGTAAAAACTAAATGGATATGTTAGTCACCATATTATATACACCAGAAGAGAGAATTATTGAAGCTGAAGAAAGGTTCAAATATGTCATCCTGAGTAGATGGTAAAACAAGTAGAATTTAGAAGGAGAGAGAGAAACATATTAGTGTCGGAAAGTCTAATAACATGATTCTGTATATATTAGGGTAAACCACATGAATATGCCATTTTTGGGGAGCAAAAATGATTGAATATTAAGGAAGTTTTTATAGTTAATCCTATAGGAAATCCCATGTAAAACACTCTTTAGTTATCTAGTATTAGTAAGTGAAATTAGCGAGATTATTGGATGCAAATCATTATGTAACAGACAACTGACTATCTATATAGCAGCAACAACCAGTGCAAGATTGCGATTAAGCAAATTATCATGTACAAATGGAAACAACAACAAAAACTTATATCTGGGGATAAACTTGACAAAATAAGATCAGCATTCTTATGGAGAAATGCATTAAAAATTTATGAAAAGTATTAATGAATTTCAAAATAAATGGAAGGGCAAAGTTTCTAAACTGATCTTCTCTCTTCCTTATCTTTCTCACTCTGCACATGCATATGCTCACACACACGCACAAATACACCACAAAATTAACATTACAGGGTGAGAAAACACTTTTATCCTGACTTTTACACCAATCTAGTCCCTATCCTTTTCCTACCTAAAAAGGATATAGGTTGATTCCTTTAAACAATTACATATTAGGTTTCTTATGCACTAAAGTTCATAGAATCTCTGGATTTTTTTAAAGATAGATTTTAGATAGAAAGGTTTTAAAAATAAGAATGAGCATATGGAGAAAATAGTGAATTTTTAAAAACTATTCAGAGTGCTTGTTCACATATTATAGATACACATACCATGTGATCCAAAAAATAGTTGACAATGTAATAAAATATTTAACCATTTACTTCTTGGGAATACTCAAGATATATGGCAGCTGTATTTAATGAGTTGCTAAGATTTTCTTCTTTTAGCTACGTTATTTTCTGAAAAGGGTAAAAATAATCTTAATATGTATATCCTTCAACTTTTGACTTTAGCGTAATTTAGTTGTCAAAGAATAGTGATCTCTTGTTATAAGGATGCGCCCAGTTATAAGTAACACTTGAATTTAATTTTGACAGCCGAAAATCTGATGGGAGAAAGTTATAAGCAAGCGGCTACATGGTTGAATTTATACCATCATTTTAAAGATGGCTTACCGAAAAGCTCACATTTTTTCTATGTATTCCCTACCAGAGTGTGTATTAGTCTACTTAAAGAGACATAGTTGGCATTCCTGATGAGGGACCACGCAGAATCTGAGGTCCGATCATTTAAGCACTTAACACTCTATCTGAAAATATTCAAATAGCCAGGTCTCTCTGTGAACCTTTTTATTGCACATGGAGACTTCTCCTCAACACCACATGCTTCTCCAGCTTCCTTTTAGATAAGATTCAATGTTTGCTGTATAATGCTTTCCAACCAAGAAATTCTACTTCAGCAAAACACAGATGTAAAGTGTCGTGTGAAACTCTATAAAAAGTTTCCCAGTAAATGGTAACAGAATAGAATAAATGAAGGTAAAATCAACACTTGACTGTACCACACATGTGTGATGCTTTTTTCAGAGTTAAGTTCCACCTAGCCCATGGCTGGTGAGCCAAGTGTAGTTGAGGGCCATCATGCCCTGTAAGTACAAAGGGATTTAGTTGTTAGGAAAGTTTAATTTAACCACTTACAAGATTTAAAATTTCATAGAAGTCATCCTTATTGTATTTTTTCTTATACTTACAAAAAAATAAATAAAATGAAGAAAAGAAAGTCGTGCCATTTGGTCAGAACCAATCTCAAATTTCTACATGATCTTTAAGTAAGATAGATAGAATGCCACTTCAAATTAGTTTATTCTTCTTTATATGGAGGTTTCACAAAGTGGCTCTATTGACATTTTTGGAATGGATTTTTCTTTGTTGTAGAGAGCTGTCCTATGCATTTAGATACTTACCAGCATCCCTGGCCTTGATGACTCACAGGATGCTAATTGCACACTCCCCAATCCAGTGATAACAATCAAAACTGGCTCCAGATACTACCAAATGTCACCTGGAGCAAATGTTCTCCTTTAAGAGCCGCTCGTCTATAAGGAAGCTCATCATATGAAGGTGTTTTTTTTACAACGTAATAGTTCTGACAAATTCTAGGCATTGTGGCTATAAATTTAGATGAGCCGTTAGGGATTTTCCAGTTTTATAAAGAAACCTGTCTGTAGGTCTTCTGTGAACTGAATGTTTGTGTCTGCCTCACATTTCTATGTTGAAGCCTGGTCCTCAATGCCAACGTATCTGCAGGTGGGGTCTTTGGGAGGTAATTAGGTTTAGATGAGGTCCTGAAGGTGGAGCTCCCATAGCGGGATTAGTGTTCTTAAAAGAAGAGGAAAAGACCAGAGCCCTCCCTCGCTCCAACATGTGAGGACACAGCAAGAAGGTGGCCATGGGCAAACCCAAGAACAGGGTTCTCACCAAACACCAAATTCAACACAGGACTCCCCAGTCTCCAGAACTGTGAGAAAGGAATGCTTGCTGTTTAAGTCACCCAGTCTACGGTATTTTGTTACAGCAAACCAAATTGACTAAGGTAAAGTGTTATTACTTAAAATACAGAAAAAATGTTATAGTTTTAGACTTTATTTCAGAATGGCACCACAGTTTATGATCAATAAGGTAGATCATAAGATAGCAAAAAATCAGTCTAGTTAATGATTTTGAACTATTGATTAAACAATCAATAAAATTTCTACATATAGGGGCTGGCCCCGTGGCCGAGTGGTTAAGTTCGTGCGCTCTGCTGCAGGCGGCCCAGTGTTTCGTTGGTTCGACGGACATGGCACTGCTCATCAGACCACGCTGAGGCAGCGTCCCACATGCCACAACTAGAAGAACCCACAACGAAGAATACACAACTATGTCCCGGGGGACGTTGGGGAGAAAAAGGAAAAAAATAAAATCTTTAAAAAAAAAAAAAAATTTCTACATATAAATCAACTATATACTAATTAATACTTATCATAAAGTTAGTCAATAAATTCGACCACGTTTATTCTATTCTGTTGAAAATCAGATAAAGACAGAATAGGAGTAGCAAAAGTTCTTTTCTACCACAAAAGTATTAACATTTCATCTTAAATGTATGTATTCCTGATTTTTAAAAAATGACTAATTAGGAACAGAAATGTTTCTATAATGTGTAAATAAATGCATCTCAAATCAACAGCAAATATCTAACTTACTATGAAATAGTAAAGTTATCACTACATTATCACTAAATTATCACAAAATTATCACTACATTAAGGAGAATAAGGATGTTGCACTATATACATTTCACTTAATATTGTCCTCAATAGTCTTAACACTGAAATAGGAGACACGAAATTACAATAAGAATGGATGAAAAAAGTGGAAACTCAAAGACAACTAAAAAGGACTAGACTTGTGTAGTGTGGGAAGTAAAGAAGATAGCTGCAGTATAAATATATGAAAATCCATATATTTTCTTTATATTAACATTAATCAACTTGAATACATAATAAAAACCTACATTCACAATGGCAAATATAATATAAAAAGTAACCAAAGATAAAACGAAATCCATTGATCCTAGAGAAAATAAACAATAAAATTGCTGAGTTATCAAAGGAAAAAAATCTTCAAAACAAAGAGAGATCATTTTCATGGACAGGAAGACTAAATGATACAAAAATTATATTACAATAGCAGCTTGTACATACTGAATACATTTTATATGCTATACACTATGAATATTTCACATAAACTTTCTGTATAATGTTTATAAAAATTCTACGATGCTGCTACTATGCTGAAAGCAAAGTTTAGACAATTAAACCTAAAAAATCCCTAAGCAGAAGAACCAATCTATGAAATTAAGCAAAGTTTGAGCTCCTAGTCACTCCTTTATTGCTTCCCTATTAGTTTTTTTTTCTTCTTCTCCTTCTCACCAAAGCCCCCCAGTACATAGTTGTATATTCTAGTTGTAGGTCCTTCTGGTTGTGCTATGTGGGATGCCGCCTCAGTGTGGCCTGATGAGTGGCGTTAGGTCTGCGCCCAGGATCCGAACCAGCGAAACCCTGGGCTGTCAAAGCAGAGCACTCGAACTTAACCACTCAGCCACAGGCCGGCCCCTTCCTAATAGTTTTTAATCACAAGATATTGAGAAAGGAGAAGCTTTTACTAAATTCTGTAATAACAAGATATATTTATTTTCACTTAATCCGAAAATGATTATAATTCTATAGTCAACACACATTCATTGTCAAATATGACTGGCACTGTGCTGAACTGGGAGGTATTTGAAAAATAGTTATGGGCTGATTTTTCCTTTTCATATAATAGTTGTTTTAGAACCACATTTATCCTCTATACAGATTTAATTTAATTATCTATAAATAAATGCAATTAGGATAAAGACAAGCTGAATTAAAGGTAAACATCTAACAGTGCATATAAGACAACATGAAATTGAAAACTTCATTTATATATTTCAGCTTTTAAAAATAGTTTCACTTATTTTATGTTTTCTCAACTGTAATATTTAGCCATAAGAATCTCAAATATACATTTCTGTCACTGATTCTTAAAAAATTCATATATTCATTGCCATTATAACTGCTTTTTTCAAACTGAAATATTAAAAAAGAAAAATACAAAATGAAATAAAACTTGTGGGGAAAGTGTGAATACTTCCATACCAACAAGTAAGAATAGAACCACCGGCATATGTTTTTCCTTTGATTTAATCTGCATTTTTCCCTGTGCTCATAATATATACTCCTAGAAAAAGGGAGTATTTAAAACAGTAATAATTGTGTGAGAAACATGAGGATAAAAATCAAGAAATAAAATAAATTCTTAAAGGAATATTTATTTTCACTCTAACTTGAAAATTGCCTGACATATTTGTAAAGTTTCTTTTGCCTTGTACCTCAGTATGGTCCTGAGAAATATTCTGTTAAACTTAGATGTAACATTATTTATGTCATTGTTGCTACAAATAGTTTAAAATAATATTGCTTTAATTAGTTTAAAGATATGTCTCTAAACTAAAACCAGAGTTTTATATAATTAAAATAACCATATGCTAATGCACATAGTATTATAATACTTAAAAATTTATACAAACTTACTTCAAAATTTATACAAACTAAAGTTTTGTAAATAGAAGCCTATCAATCAGAATTTTAAAAGTTAAGACAATTTTTGTTACTAAAATGATAATTAAAAATTTAAACAAAGTTATGTTAAGGCCAAATGACAGTAGGGACAGAATTTGCCTTTCTGTGTCACTTTACTGTCTACCATTTGTACCAGCCCAGATGCCAGCAGAGTAGGAGGACATAATGTGTTCTCTGATAGTTGAAATGCGATTCTTTCTTATAATTCAATCCAATGGCATTCCCCGTTGGATGGTGGAAGCAAATTCTGTGTTTCTCCATAAAGTTCACCTGCCTCACTAGCAACACTAGCAAAACTTCAGAGATAGAAACAGGTAATGGGCTCTTTCTTGTGAGGTCAATGCCTTCAATTAGGATTATCGAGTAATGCTGCTATAAGAAATAAATAGTTACATTTTTCTTTCTGTATTGTTGTTTCCAATCAAATGGAAAAATTTTTCAAATATCTTGGTAGAAATCCTACTATGATATTTATCTGCTGTAACTCCCAAGAAAGTTTATTTGACTAAATTTTTTATAAATTACCAAGAAATAGCTTGAAATTTGGTGTTCAATAAAAAATCCGAAAATTGAAGGGAAGGAGCAGAGACAGAGCTCAAGAGACAGTGTTAATAAAACACAAATATGAGAATTTTGAGAAAATAGACGTCCATATTTTTGTGTGAAGCTATTAGCAAGTGTGAAAAATATGTAATAGATTAAATAACAAGGATTATTAGCTCATGATAAAGAGTAGTAAGTTGAATAATTTAGTTTAATTAGGTTTGTAATTATGAAAACTCATAAGCAGGTAAATTTTATTTTCAACTTGAATTTGGAATAATTCTGTAATTGACAATATTTTACATCTATCTCTTTTCTAGAGAAGTTTGAATACAATATTTTTCTCGTATTTCTAAGGTTGTCTACTCGTGACAGAGTTGGTTGTGATAAACTCATTTTTTATATGTCACTTCCCAAGATTTTTAAAGGAAATATTGAAAATGTTTCTGATTTCATACTTGAACAAGAGTAGACAGATCAGGAAGTATCAAACTTCCCAGATCTTTGAGTATCTGATTCTAAAAAAGACAAAGTTCATTTCCTTAACGAAACTACTAATATTATCCTCATTTTACATATATAGTGTGCAAAGCAGAGGGAGATTAAATAATTTTACAGCTCCACCACAAGTAGGATGGGTCCAATTTGGACAAAAATCAATCTACTTCCAAGCTCTATGCTCTCAGCCATTATACTATGCTGTCCTTCTACATTTTGCAAGTAGCACACTGAGACCTAGAGAAACAAATTTACTCATCAAAGTTCATAAAGTAAGGAAGTGATTTATTTGTTGTTAAAAAATACGTAATTCTGATGTCCCATTATTGCATACGTGTGCTCACCACAGTCTACTAGTGCGGGTTTCAGTACTGCACAAACGCCATATATGTCCTGTGTCTCAACCAACATTTCTGTCTCCTAATGGTTTTCATACCAATCAAGAAATACTTTAACAATAATTTAAGTTTATTTAGCATTCTTTATGAAGGATGGAAAAGTTGACAGAAAAAATTGGCATCCAAATTACTCCATCCCTTTAGTAACTGTGGGAGCAGATTAGCTTTCTGAAACTATCTGACAAGGTGCCCAGGAGAACTTAGTTTCAAATTGTACCTATATGTCAGTTGAAACTGGAGCTGTCACCAGAAAATGGTGTTTCTTTTACCTATTTGACAAGAGATAGGATTTGGTGTACTTTATTGAAGTTCTAAATTGCCAAATTCATGTAATTTTGGTCTCCTGATGCAATAACACTCTGGCGCTCTCCCCCTCAAAAAATGTCTTTTTGGAGTTTTTCTCCTCAAAAAAAAATGATACTAGTTTAAGGGTTTTATTTTTAGCACCACCACTTTTAGCCTAAATACTATAGTAAATGCCAGTGATAAATGCATTACACTTTGTGATTGTTCCTATTCGTAAATGATAAATGTGGTTTTCCTAAAGAGGTGATGGGGCAATATTTATAAAGTCTATGCATTCCCCTGGTTCTACCGCCCCTCGAAATGATTCTATAATCTGAGCCCACATCCTGCTCTTTTCACTTTCACCTGCCTGTCAATTGTCAGTTTAATCGAGTCAGCTATATATATATTTTCTTCTATTCTTCCTATGAAAAACGATGGAAATTTTCGCATGACAGTTAGTAATTGCAGAAGTTCCACAGGGACTAATATTCAGTGTGCTAGTTGAAGCAGGAAAGTCTGGATACAATTATTGAAGTCATTTCCCAGTGCACCACGGGTATCCTCTAAAGATGAGGGGGGAAGAGATTTATTTATTGCTCTCATCCAAAACCTCAGTTTGATGAATAAACCAGTTTGCATCGGTGTGAAGGTCTCTTCTACACTAGATTCAGCCTCTGCCTACTCCATTGTCTAAATATAGAAAACAAATTCTCTTTCTCCTCTCCTTCAGCTGGACACTAAGGTGCATCGGACTCAAGATGCAATACTTCCATTAGATGCAGATCCATTATTATTTGATACAGCTCCAACAAATCAAAGAAATAGCCCAGATATCCTAGTTTATTTGAATAATATAATTTAAAACCAGGGATTCAACAGTAATAATTAAGTTAATATGAGTAGAAGAAACTTGGCAGATGGAGATTTTTAAGGCAACAATCTGATGTTGACCAGCTCAAGCTATGGGACCGGGGAAGGGGGTGGAGTGAAGAGGAAGAGTACAGATATACCATATTGTGACATCTGTTTCATTCCACTGAGTGAACAAGACATTTCAAGTAACTGCTAGGTATTCTCATTGTGAGTCAAAGTTGTCTCATGAATTCAAAAAACAATTGAAAATGAGATACATCCTACAGAAACTCCTTGCATTCAGAGAATGTGTTGGCATGTGAAGCAAAACCCATGCAGAACCAAACAAAACCAACCAAACAAAATAAGACAAGGATATTTCAACCCAGCCTGTGACTTATGATACAATTTAGAGTATAGAGTATAGAATCTAATTAAGTAATGGAACAGAATTAGCATGCACTATAAATTATGCGTTGTTCTTGGTTCATTTTCTTTAGATGCAATGGAGAAATAACTCACTTTCCTTTACTTCTTCTTGGATCATTGCCTTCCAGAAAACAATAGCTAAATATACCTGGAGTTCACAAAATATAAAAAAGCAACTGAATTTTTATTAACATTGGTATAGATTAAAACGGTTTCAAATTTAGTTTCAGCATTGTGCTCTGAGACTAACTCACTTGGCTTTTACTGTGTCAGAGAATTCAGAGTGCCAAAGATCTACACTCTGTTCCAAAAACGGTGAACAATATAATTTTCTATTTCCCTTCTATCAATTGTGTACGCTTGGAAGTCGTCTCAGATGTCATTTCATCAATTTCTTACCTTTTCTCTCTGCATCCGCAGGTTACTTTTATTATTTCCACCATGATTTTTGCTGAGATCATTTATTTTCCTAGTTTTCGGTTTTCTTAGAAGACAGATTTGTATCAGTATTAGGAGTTGGTATGGTTTTTGAAAGACCGCTAACAGTCAAAACAGCTGGTTTCTACTCCTGGCACTGGTCCCTAAGAGCTCAGTTGTTGCCAGCACTCCGTCTAGTACACCTGCTATATTCCACGCACCTGGCATCATTCCTGGAACATAGTAACTGCTCAACAAATATTTGAAGGGATGAGGGAGGGAAGGAAGAAGTTGGCTCTTAGGAAGTAATTTAATTCTTTTCACAAATTCATTCTAGTTGAGAAGCAAGAGAATGATAAAAACAAATATATAGGCAAATAAGTTAAGAGAAATATAATATGTAAAAAGAAAACAAGGAATCAAGAGAGACTTAACAGGACAAGATATAATTTAACAGGGAAGCAGGGTCGGCTTCCATTTGCTGGGAACATGTAAGTCATGATCTATTATATCTCTTTAACTGTCAACAAGACACTGAAATCATCCCAGACTGAACCCCTTATCTCTTTCCTACGACATCCCCAAAGTGCCCTCCCTCCTATTTTACCTGTCCTGGGAAATGGCTCTCTCGTTCATACAGCTATGGTAGCTGGAAACTAAGGAGTCATCATTGCCACCTCACTCTCTTTCTGCTAACATGCCCAGTCTATCACAAAGTACTAAAGATTTTGCTTTTTATTTTCTCCCAATATTCATTTCCTTAACTCTCCATGCTCACTATTACCTACACCACCCTTTTAGAAATTCACCTACATTTTAAAAAATTCTTCTCTGTAGCCACTTTGGTCCTCTTGTACTCCTTCACCCTCACAGTAGCCAAAATACTATTTTCAAAGGCAAATCTAACTATACCAGCTTTCGACCTGAAAACTTTCAGTGCCTTTCCATTCCTCTTGACATAAAGGAAAAGAAATCTCTTTATGATGCTACCAAAAAGAACCACCATTCTGCTCTCTGCTTCTATGAGTCTGACTATTTTAGGTATCTCATATACATGGAATTGTGCAGTATTTACCCCTCTGTGACTGGCTAATAGTGGCCATCAGAAGGTAGGTCTCCACTAAGCTCACTTCCACAGAGATAAAGGTGTTCAGGCTTCTGGGGGCGGGGGAAGATTCATTTGGCACCCACACACATTCCAAAGATGTTTCCCCTTAACACTTGAAAGAAAGCATGGTAATGTAGAAAAAACCTCTGGCACAAAAGCTAGTCATGCTCCTTTTTAAAGCTGGCAATTAAAAGAAAGAAAAAGAAGCAGAATCATTTAGGAGTTTAGGATAACTTTAAGGCTTGTTTTCTTTGGCTTCAAGAAGAGTAAAAGTCACTCTTGAATTTCATCCATATGTTTCTGAAAATGGTTATCTAACATGGTGCAATATCCAAGGAAAGCTTTTTCTAAACACTATAGGTAGGCCCAAACTAAGATACATATGGCCAGATTCTGAAAAAATAAACAGAAAGAGAAGAAAGCTGACAGGAAGTAATTTAATAGGCCATCAGGATGGAAGAGGAGTCAAATCACGATTAAAATCCTCAATGCCCACATCCCACATGCTTATATGGGTCAATTAAACACAAAATAAATATATGGAGAATTTTTTTAATTTTAAAAATTATCAAGAATATATGGAATCAACTGAGAAGAGGTAATATATCTAATCTTTGCTTATGCCCAGTAATTGCAAATGGTATGAATGAAAATATACCTGTTTATGGACATGGATGATGAATAAATAGGAGATGTTTTTCTTCTTTATAAAAATGAAGAACCTTCTTTTTAATTAGTTATATGCGAATTTCAGGGCACAGTGTGTTAAAACAGTTCCTGAAAGGAAATATGTAGATAACTTTACTTAGATAACATGGGTTCTATTTTTACTCAGTTGGCTTATATATCACAACTGGTGATTTGTCCTAGCTTCAAAGATATAGCTTGAAAATATTTAGGACTTTAGAAAATTTTCCTTAGATAAAAATCAATTCAACTTAGAGAATGTGAACTGTTATTCTAATTATTATTACTTAATTGATTTATTATTTGTATTATATTTCAAATTTCCTAGGGATTAGATGCAGCATTGTACAGATTTTATTTAAATCAAACAATGGTAAAAGTTCAGCAGAAGGTTAGCCAAATCTGGTAAATTGCAATAAGAAACACGAAAAGTCCAAGAAAAGTTGGAAAGTATGTACATTAAGAAAAAAGGAGCAATAATGAGAGCTTTAGGTCCTTAAGGAGAATTCTAAAAGTTGCTAATAGAAAAGAGGAGAAAGGAAATGATTTTCATATTAGAATACTTGGGAGAACTTTGGGAAAATTTCTATTCCTAAGGCAGTTTTCATAGAGCATCAGATGGTGCCCTTGACAAAGATTGACGTTTAAAATGAGAAAGTTACAGAGCAAGTAGAGTAATTCAAGTCCAATAAATCACTAGGACCATATGGTATATATCCAAGATTTCTGAAGAAAATAAGTGTGAAATAGCACAGATACAGAGGGAAAAAAAACAGTGTGAAATATAGCCTTAATGGTAGCATCTGCTTTTAAAGATTGGAAGATTACTAATTGGTTCCCAGAAAATAAAGAAAAAAGTTTCAGAAGAATGTCAAATAAAGAATATAATATATTTTGCCTATATTAACCAGTGATGTTGGTTAATCTTGAATATTTTTGTACTATTCTTTATCTTTCCTGGATTCCGTTTAAAACCAAACTTTTCTGCCATCTCTCTTCCTGATCTTGGCTGTTCTTCCAACCACACTTTGCTTAATGAGCAGGTGGTTAGAAAACACGGATTCTGAAATTTATTCTCACCTATCCAGGGCAAGAACAGGTTAATTAGTTCTGATATTACACTAGTCCTTCCTCTGAAAATTCAGTTTTGTGTTGTTTTTTCTTTCTCGTGGTTGTTTGTTTTTTGTGGTTGTTTTGTTTCATTTTGCTTTCTTACATTACAATATGTCAGAATATTTGATATCAAACAGATCAGGTATTGTCGTATTTTGTTTTTCAGCCATTAACTCATTCTGTTACATGGCTTTGGAATCCAGTTAGGGCTACTCAAAATATCTATTAATTTGCAGTCTAAGAAAGTGAAAATTTAAGCGAATTTGTTTGTTTACTTTTTATTGAAGTACCCCTTACAGAAAAGTGTGCTAACCATAAATGCATAATTTCAATGATTTTTTACACATATACACACTAAACGTAACCTCCAGCTAAATCATCATAAAAGCACATTGCAGCCTTCAAGAAGTTTCCCTTTACCCTCTGCCACACAGTATTACCCCAAATGTAGCCACTATTCTGTTCTCTAATACCATAAATAGGTATGGGCTGTTCTTAAACGTCAAACACATGAAATCCTCCAGATGATTGTCTGGCTTCATTTGTTCCAAATAATGTCTCTGAGATTCATCGAGGCTGTAGTGTCTATCAGTAGATTAACCTTATTTTATTTCTAGGTATGATTCTATTTTATAATATACTATATTTTATTTATCCACTCTTCTGATGATGGAATTTGAAGCTATTTCAGTTTTTGTCTCTTAAGTATAAAGCTGTAATAAATGCTCTTATATTCTTGTCTTTTGCTGAAATATGCACTGTTTTCACTTGAGTGCAAACATAAGAATGGAATTACTAGTCATAGAATAAGCACTTAATTAAATTTAGTAAATAATGCTAAACTGTGTCCCAAAGTGTTGATGCATTTAACACTCAAATAGCAATATATGTCAGTGTCCAGTTGCTTCACATGTGCACCACCAGTTGGTACCATCAATCTTTCACTTTTAGCTATTGGGTAAGTGGATAAAGGAATCTCATTGTGGTATTAATTTGCATTTCACTGTGGAGTAATGATGTTAACACGCTTTGTGATGTTTATTGGTTTTTTGAATATCCTCTTTTTTGCTGTATCTATTAAGTTTTCTTTTTAAAAAAAATCAGGTCTTTTATCTTTCTCTGACTTCTAAGAAATCTTTATATCTCTGGATTTGAGTCCTTTGTTGAATCTATCATCTGTTTATTTATCTGTATATGGATGTTATAAATTTTGCTGATGTTCAATGACGTTTATTTTATGCTTGTGATTTTGAATCCTTTTTTAAAAACCCTTTGCCTACATCAAGATCATGTAGATATTTTCCTATAATTTTCTCCAAAGCTTTATTGTTCTGCAATTCACATTTATATGTATGATTCTTCTCTAAATATTTTTGCTGTACAGCAGTCCCCTCTTATCAGTGGTTTTGCTTTCTGCAGTTTCAGTTACCTGGGGTCAACCATAGTCTGAAAATATTAAATGGAAAATTCCAGAAATAAACAATTCACAAGTTTTAAATTGTATGCCACTCTGAGTAGTGTGATGAAATCTTGTGCTATCTTGCTCCATCCCGCCCAGGTCGTGAATCATCCCTTTTTTTGATCCCCAACCTTGGACATTGTTCCTGACACTCAACCATGGACATTGTTCCTGACATCCAACCATCGACATTGTCATGGCTCGATAATCCTCCTTCTGACGTATGTAGCCTGACGCTACACCACAATGTCTACATCATCCACCTCACTTCATCTCATCACGTTGGCATTGTATCATCTCACATCATCACAAGAAGAAGGGTGAGTACAGTACAACAAGATATTTTGAGAGATACCACATTCATATAACTTTTATTACAGTATATTGTTATAATTGTTCTATTGTATTATTAGTTGTTGTTAATCTCTTATTGTGCCTAATTTATAAGGTAAACATTATTATAAGTATGCACGTAGAGGAAAAAAGACATAGTACATATCGGGTTCAGTACTATTTGCAGTTTCAGGCATCCACTGGGGGTCCTAGAATGTATTTGCTGTGGGTAAGTGGAGATTATTGTACAGCATGAAGAAAAAGGTTAATGTTCATATTTTTCCAAAGGAAAGTCAAACTGAGCCTGCACCATTCACTGAAAATACCATTTTCCCTCATTGAATTTCACTGGTTTCTTTGTGGTAAATCAAACTGAACTGAACCTTCTATAATATTCCATTATTCTATCGCCTTTCCTGTGCCATTGAAAGAAATTTAAGTTCATAGCCTATAACTTCTTGTGGGTCCACAAGATCCTTCTAAATATTCCACTGTAGTTTCCAAATATTACTTAGGAAAACAAAACACACACACACAAACACGTACACGCACACACACACGTACATGCACACACACACAGAATGAGGGAGAGATTGAGAAAAAGGGAACACTTACTGCATTCATAGGAATGCTTTTGCCAGTTTATATCAACCATATAGAAGAAAAGTAAAAACCTTTGTCCACATTGTAGCCAGAGTAATCTTTTTAGCATGTATCAGATAATAATAGTCCTCTGATCTAACATCTCCTGTGGCTTTCCATGGCACTTGCCCCAATATTTTGCCATATTATGGTCTATGATTAACTCTCCAATCTCATCTCAAACAACTTTCCTATGGCTCTCAATGCTGTGTCCACACTAGCTCATTTTTTCTCAAACAAGGCAGGCTTTGCCCTTCTTACAATCTTTGAAATTCATATTTCACCTGGAATGCTGATGTCCAGGTTTGCACTCTGCTGAATTATTTCTATCATCCTGGTCTCAAATTACATTTCCAGTCCAGAGATATCATGGTTTATCAAATCTAAAATGCTCCGCACTCACACCTACCAGCCCCACCCCACCTCACCCACCCCCGTCTCTTTCTATTGAATTCTCCCATTTTATTCTATCAAAGAATTTGTCAACCTCTGACAGCATCTCATTTATGTATTCATTTATACTCATCGATATTTTTTATTATTGTCTACTTGTTTTCTATTCATTCATGCATTTTTCTAAATTTTTTGTATAAATTAAATATATTTTAGTATGTTAATATTTCTTGTAGGTCATATTTGTTGACAAATGTCTTTATTCAGGCCCAAGAAAATATAATTGTGGACTATAATATATTGAATACTGTCAGACTGACTTATTTCAATAAAAAGATAACGGTGGGTTTTTTTCTACAATACACTGAGATGAAAAGTAAATCAAATATAAAGACTTTCTAATCATTTTAGGCTTAGGTTGATTATGCAGAAAGCTTCTGGAATCTTCCTACCTAGACACTAGACACTTTAAAATAATAAAGAAAAGTATCAATCCAGAATGGTTAAATCCTGTACAAATGGGAAACAAACAAACAAACATATAATCCTGTACAAATGGGAAACAAACTTAGGATTGTTGTCTTTGTCTTTTTAAAGGATGTGTGTATGTTTGCACACATGTTCATGCATGTGTGTGTGGGTGTGTTTCCGTTTAGAATCTAAGCTCCTTGGGAGCAGCTATGATTTTTATTCTGAGGGTTAGATGGAGCTTGACATGTAGAACTTGCTAAATAAACATCTGTTGAAATTATAAATCAATTGAGATCTTAATTTTAAGTGAATTCTAATCAAAGTGAACAAACTAAATATTACTTAACATGCTTCTTCCTACACATAGGCTGACCAAAAAAACTATAATTCTTTTTCTTCCCTCCATGTCCACTCTGTTTCTTTCTACCATGAAATAATCGTATGCTAATTTTTCAACAATCTTTAGAGATCTCAGTGAGGCTCATTTTAATTCTCATCATTAAGCATATTCAAATATCCATTTCTTTCTTAAAGATATGCGGTAAGATCCTTAAAGTCCCACTTTATGGAGAGAAGATAATATACTGTAGTGGAAAGAGCTTATTAACAGGATGAACAAGATGAAACTTGCCTTAGCTTTCTTATATATATAAAAACAGGACATTAGACCTTCTCTTCTCTAGTCAATTACCGCTGTAACATTCTATGAGTTTTCACATTTAAAATGAACAAGCTACTTAGTGATATTCTTCATGACTAAGTTGAACATTCACTTTGGATCAGCAGAAACAATCCTGGTGGCTTCAAATCTCCTTCACAGGGAGAAGGCTGGCATTTCTCCAAAAATGGCTACTGCTCCTCCCTGGGATACAAATATCTGACGGTGGCCAAATTTAGATGTCCCCTTTACTAAAGTTCCAACGATGTGTTTCAGAGTCAATGACAAGAGACACATTCAGCAGTGGTAGTAAATTCCCGGCAGCGACTAGAATGAGTCAATTAGGTCCTTAGTGGTTTCTACTAACACAGGGAACTGAGGAGCCTCTGGCAAAGACAGAAGATATTATAGCCAGCCAAGAAGTAAGAAGATCTTACTGTACAGGGGAAAGGTAAGTCGTACCTTTCAGTGCGAAAGACTTGAGCTGGATGGTGAGGGAGATGAAGCTTAAGTGACGCCTAAAATGTGCGAAAAAGATACTTCTACTCTGCCAGTCTCCCGAGTGTGATGCACAGCAACAAGAGAGGATAGCAGCAAGGGACTGCTCTCCAGATGTGATAAGAAAGAAAAGTCAGCCAGAGCAAAGTACCATTTTAAGACAGAGGTTTTTATTTTTCCATCCATTTTTCTTTATAACAAAGAGTTAAACTTTCTGAGTAACAGCATTTTAAAAATTAGGAAAACTGTCCTTTGAGTGGAATAGTTTGAGTTCATCTTGTCAGATAATAGGCACACTATCAGGAAACTGAAAGGCTTCTGTATGACTTTTTACACCAAGAAATTTGGATACTATATTTTTTGTGTTTTCTTAGCAAATGGTAATCATTTCTTTGATGCCATAATATAGAGCTTTTACTAGTAATGCTAGGAAATGTCTCAGTAACACAAGCAGAGGATAAATAATTCATCTTGATTCTTTTCTACATATTAAACAAAGTGTCCAGTGACATTGATAAAAATAAGTATTAAAGGGGGCCGGCCCGGTGGCACAGTGGTTAAGTGTGCATGTTCCACTTTCACGGCCCGGGGTTTGCCGGTTAGGATCCCAGGTGTGGACCTGTGCACCACTTGTCAAGCCATGCTGTGGCAGGCATCCCACATATAAAGTAGAGGAAGATTGGCATGGATGTTAACTCTGGGTCAGTCTTCCTCAGCAAAAAGAGCAGGATTGGTGGCACATGTTAGCTCAGGACTAATCTTCCTCAAAAAAAAAAAAAAATAAGTATTAGGGTAGCTTCAGGTTTCTTTCAGACAGACCTTCCAAACTGAGCTTGCTCCACTTAGACTGAAAAGTCATCTGCTAACCTTTAGCAATTTGGTCAATGCCTCGTTTTAGGCTACTGGTCCCTTTTGGAGATTGGGGGATTTAGAAAACAATTTAAATATAAAAAAAAGAAGAATTTATCATTGCTAAAGATTGGATATCACAAGTCAGTCTGACTTAGGGAATCTCTAAAATGTTTAAATGCTTATTAAGATATTTCTTTAAAAATTATGATTAGGGGAAGCTGACCCTGAAAAATGAGTAGCCTAGAAAAGAAAGTAAAAAACATAGAATAATTTAAAAATATGCATTTTAACCTTGCTTTGGTTTTTTCCTTTAAACTACAGTTGGGATAAACAAATATTAAGCTAGATAATTTGAAAAGTCAAGGACATCTGTGTGAAAGTTCTCCTTCTCTAAACACATCATTTATTCTCACCAAAGATTTCTCTAAACAACATTTCCCTGTTACCAGTGAGAGGCAGTATAATGTAGTAGAAAGAACATTATCTTGGATTTATGTCCTTGATATGTCTTATCCAAAATAGGTTAGTTCTGATCCTCCATTTCTTCATCAATACATGTGGGAACATTAATCCTGCACTTAGGTAATACTAAATTCTTGTAAAGATTTGGTATCATGGAAGTCAAATGTAAATAATCAATAAATGGAATTTTTTTTGTATTCACTACTGTAGTAAAAGCAGTGGCCTTTTATTAAAATAATGAATAAATTTAAAAATTGTAGGAAACTAGAAAAGGAAGAGAAAATTAAAACTGAAGTAAGCAGAAGAAAATAAAAAGAATTAGAGCAGAAACCAATGAAATTGAAAACAAAAAATGAATAGAGAAAAATCAAAGAAACCAAAAGCTGGTTCTTTGAAAAGATCAATAAATCAATATGTTTCTAGCCAGGCTAACCACAAAAAAAAGAGAAAGAACACTATGAAAAATCTTTGCAGAAAACATAGGCGTAAATCTGCACGATCTTGGATTTGACAAAGGATTCTTAGATATGACATCAAAAGCACAAAGTTACAACAACAGAAAAACAGGTACATTGTACTTCATTAAAGTTTTTTAAAAAGATATGTTTCAAAGGATACCATTAAGAAGATGGAAGGCAATCCAAAGAAAAGAAGAAAATATTTGCTAATCATATACTTGATAAGGGACTTGAATCAAGAAAAAGAACTGAAAAAAACAAAACCGAGAAAACTTCCTATGACTCAATAGTAAAAGGACAAAAAGCCCATTTTAAAAATGGGTAAAGGATCTGAATAAACACTTCTCTGAGGAAGATATAGAAATGGCAAATAAGGACATGCAAAGATGTTCAACATCACTAGTTGTCAGAGAAACGCAACTCATAACTTTGTGAGATATTGCTTCATAAGCATTAGGATGTCTACAACATAAAGCTGGGGGCCAGTCCTGTGAAGTAGTGGTTAAGTTTGTTGTGCTCTGCTGTGGCGGCCCAGGTTCACTGATTTGAGTCCTAGGTGCAGACCTATACCACTTGTTGGCCATGCTGTGGTGGTGACCCACATAGAAAATAGAAGAAGTTGGACAGATGCTAGCTCAGGGCTGGTCTTCCTCAGCAAAAAAAGAAAAAGAAAAAAAAAGGAAAAAAAAGTGAGATTGTAATAAGGTTCAGTATGGAGAAATTGGAACCCTCATGTCCTGCTGGTAGGAATGCAAAATGGTGAAGTCATTTTGGAAAACAGTTTGGCAGTTTCTCAAACAACTAAACATAGACTTACCATGATCCAGCAATTTCATTTCTTGGTTTATACCTAAGAGACATGAAAACGTATATCAACCTGAAACTTGTATATGAATGTTTATAGCAGTATTATTCATAATAGCTAACATGTATAAACAATCCAAATATCCATGAATCGATGACTAGAGAAAGAAAATATGGTATGTCCATAGAACGGAGTATTATTCAGCCGTTAAGAAAGAATAAAATACTGATATATGGTATATGAATGACCCTTGAAAATATTATATTAAATGAAAGAAGTTGTTCACAGAAGACCACATATTATCCAAAGCCTTTTGTATGAAATGTGCAGAACAAGGAAATCTATAGAGACAGAAAGTAGATTAGTGGTTGCTTAGGGGTGGGATGGGAAATAGTAGGATACGAGGGTGATAGCTAAAGGGCACAGGGTTTCTGTTTGAGAGGGTGAAATTGACCATGGTGATGATTGAACATATCTATGAATATGAATATGCTAACAACCATTGATTTATAAACTTTAAATGAGTGAATTGTATGGTATGCGAATTATATCTCAATAAAGCTATTTTTAAAAGTAACAAAAAACAAATTACATTGAGCTGCTGTAATATAAACAAAACAAAGCAAAAAAGAAAAAGAAGAAAAGAAAACTCTCCCAAATATATATAAAATAGATGTTAAAGATCACTGGCATGGTGCAGGCAGAGGGTCTCTGCAATTCAAAGTCATTCAAAGACCCAGGTTTCTTCCATTTGCTGTTCTGTTCTTTACCATGGTGTTTTTCTCATCTGTATGGTTAAATGAGCTCGTCTGCACTTAACCAGTCCAATGTATAGGAAAGGCGAAAGAAATTTAGAGCAAAGAGCCTGAATTCTGAGAAGATGATGAGGAAATTGCACAGATTACTTTCACTTATAAGCCATTGGACCAAATTTCGATGTCCAAAGCTAGCTGTGAGGGAGGTTGGGAAATCTAAGTAATCATACGCCCAACTAAAACAGGGGAGGGCGGGTTCTGCTGTCAATAGGCGAGAGAGATTGAGAGGGAGGGAGAGGATACTAAGAGGAAATCGGTTATTTGTGTCATAACTTCTCTGTTTCAAATCTTAAGATGATTTTTCATTATAATTATGGTAAAATATAAACTCCAAACCAAGATCTAGAGGACTTTTTGTTTTCTGGTCTCTGCTCATCTCTCTAACCTTATCTCCTACCTCTGTACTCTCTGTTAATTACCCCAATCCAAACCAACTTTCTTTCTATTTGCTTCTATTTCTATACCAAGGTTGTTTTTAACTTAAGACTTTTGTATGTTGTCATTTGCCATTCTTTGCTTTGGTAGACATTTTCTTTCATATTCTCCTGTGGTTGGTTCTTTCTCCTCATTCAGTTTTCAGCTCTTTGAAGATATTTTCCCTGACCACCCAAACTAAATTGTATCAATTGCTGTTGTTCTCTTTAATCTGGGTTTTTTCCTCCAATAGTAATAACCACTAACCGTAATTACTGCTTTCAATAGTCTTATTTGTTTATTTATTTTATTTACTTAATATGTAACCCACAAAAAGTAATCTCAGTAAGAATAGAGATTTTGTCTTTTTCAATAGTCCTGATGTGACACAAACAGTACATGATTACTTGTAGAGTGAGTGAATAAAAGCAACAATGAATGTGATGGGAAAGTAGTACACAGGGAAGGAATACTTCCTCCAGGGCTGGGAGCTGGGGGGAAAGGTTTTATGAATGAAATGCCCAGAGACCTAAACGATAATTGTAAATGTACCCAGCTGAAGGAAAGGCAAAGGAAACCATTGAAAAACTTTAAAGATTAAAAAAAACAAAATAATAACAACCCTAATTCATTTAAGGATCTTAAAGAAGTGCCCTGAGGCCTTATTATATACTGCAAGGAAGGGAAGGATAAAAGTCAAGACTGGAGAGGTGGAACAACAAAATTATTTACAGAGTGGTTGCCTCAATGTAGAATAAATCCATCCTCAACACGTGCTATATTCCTTCATTTTACTCCGATCATTAAAGGACTTAGTTTAGTTTCGTTTTGTTTTGTTAAGAGAAACAGCTCTCACAAATGCAACTATAAGCCTTTCACAATTTTAGCCTTTCAGGTAGCAGTGCTTCACAATGTCTTGGTCCTTTATTGTCTTATTTCATCACGAATGGTCACCTCCAGGTGCTTACAGCATAGAACAAATGCTAGAATATTCCCTACCAAACATTATAAGGGAATAAGTTTCAGCACTTTATGCCCAAGTATGGCCATAGAGGGCCTGCGTATAAAATGCATAGTGCAATAGGTGAGAGAAAATGTCTCTGAAAATATTACACATTTAAGAAACAGAATCCCTGAAATCTCAAAATTTCCATGGCAGACATTTAATTTGCCTTTTTTCAATACCAGCTTAATCTTTGAATACCTGTGTTTCTTTAACAATGCAGAAAACTGTTGCGAAGCCTGGGCTGAATGGTGTCCTTCTCAAGATTCCTGGGAAGAACAACTCCTAATAGCCCAGTAGTGATGGAGGGTTTCTCTCAGTTATTCAGAGCCTGAGGCTTGAATCTCAGCAGGAGGAGCTCACCTTTTATCCCTCTGATGGGGAAGCACCATATTCCGGCTTTGCATTGCTCTTCTGAATGAGATGAAAGAGCTTCACCTCTATTATGCATCCACATTGTAACTCATTTTTTTAATGCTACGGGACTCTACATTAGAGAGCATATTTTCAGACACATCAGGGTAGGACTGAAGCTCCAAAATAAAAATGTATGCTAACCTCACTGTTAAAACTTTAATTATTTACCTTCTTTATTTCATTATTTATCGTTAGAAAGAGTCTTAAACGTTTTGACTTCAAATACAAGTTCACATCTTTTCTTAAATTTTTCAATTTTTTTTTTCCAGGAATAACACTCCTTAGAGAGTTTCTCAGTCATTTCTGAAGCAATCACATGGGCCATCCACAGAAAGTCAGGACCGGGCTCCTCTGCTGTTATTGCTTTAGCCTCCTTCTCACCTGCCTTCTTGACCTGCAGGAGATCTCTGTTCTCCTCAGCAGGCAAGTCCTACCATGAGGAAACTGCTCACAGCAGCATTTGGGGTAAGCCAGTAGGAGCTCCCCTTGTCTTCAACTCTCTTGCGAGACAGGCCCTTCTATTTAAACTCTCACAATACAGAGATGCCACAGTAGCTAATAATGGGGTTTTCTGAAAGTTCAGGAATAATGAAAGGGAACTATCACATGGGAAGCAACTTCAAACTACAGCGTGGGCAGGGGCTGGCTGTGTTGCCTAGTGGTAAAGTTCCCTGTGCCCTTTTTCAGTGACCTGGGTTCAGATCCTGGGTACAGACGTATACCACTCAGCCTCCACCATGTTGTGGTGGTGACCCACATACAAAATGGAGGAAGATGGGCATAGATGATAGCTCAGGGTGAATCTTCCTCAGGAAAACAAAAACTACAATGCGGGCACCAATCACTCTTAGGATTGTCTCACAGGCTTGATACATCCCTAAGTGCCAGGGTCATGGAACCCTGATCCACGGACATAGATATACTTCAGTCTCCCCTGCTTTCCAAGGTAGGCCAAACTATCTCTGAATTCAAAGTTAGGAAAATATTTTTTACTCTCAGTTTAAAGTTTTAGTTTTCTTGATCGTTATTGCCAACTTTGCAGATTAATTAAGAATAGGAAGGTATTTTCCCTTCCAGAAAAATCTGTTCTTTTACACACTTTGGAATATTCTCTGGACTTATAACTACAGCTGAATATAGTCCAATATTAATTATTTTCTCAACGTTTGAGTAATCTAGGTTTAAAATAAACTACCTGTAGGATGTTAGCAGCCCAGTTCAGCTGCAGTGCATCAAGCTGAGTCCAAATTTTTTACCATCTCTCCTCATGAGAATTCTAGAAATCTTGAGGTCCAGAATCACTTGATTATTTTTTAACGTAACAGACTTTTGATGGATTATCATATTTTGTAGTTGATAATAATTAGCAACATGATCAATAAAACCCTCACCAAGATACATTCAATATAAAATGACTTAATTAATTCTCAGACTTAATGACACGTGCCTTCACTAAGATTTTGAAAACAATTTCTATTTAGAAATTTACCTTTCAGTCAAACCCTTTTTACATTTTATATTTCAGATTCCTATGATGAAGTGTTTCAGTAAATATTCTGCTTTTGTTCTGAATACTTTGAAAAAGGAAGGATTCTTTCACTTCGAATGACCACCTGGATAGATAAGAACAGCTTTCAGAAGCTGTATCCATGTCCTGGAGGCCCTGTCTTTCTTCTCAGTCTCCTCGAAAAAAGTCAGCTGGAATGACACTTTATCAAGTATTTTAAATATCTAGAAGGATCATTTTCACATTAAAATTTTAGACTAGCACATCACATAGAAAGAATAATACCTTTCATCCATTTTCTTTAAAACTTACAAATGAAGTGTAGGGACACAATATCAATGTTCTCACTTAAAGGGGCAGTTGGTAGACCCAGTATTTCACTTGAAAAATAGAAGGAAGTCTTATAGATTAAAAAAAATACAGAGGTAAATATAGATAATGATAAAATATAAAGAAGTAATTCATTTTTTGGAAATAAGTTTATATCAGCAAGTATAAAGAATGGATTTTAAAATCTCAATATTAAATAACAGCAATTAAATGGCTCATCACAAAATGCTCAAAAATAAGTAAGCAAATATTTATAGTTTTACAAAGATTCTCGGGATTCTCATGCATGAACTAGAGAATTGGCTCATATAGGTTCATATGTTGTCAACTATTGTCTTATCCTTTTGAAAGTTGAAGCACTCTGGTACAAAGGGTGTCATTGTGACTTGTGGATTCTGGGATGCTGCTTAGATAGACTGACCTAAATTGTCATTGAAAAAAATTCATTTTTTTAGAGTAACAGAAGCACTGTTCATAATTACACCAAGAAAAATCAAGAAAACCCTAGGTAGATCTTCCACCACAAACCTATACTCTTTCCTGCGAACAAGTCAGCTGGGATCATTCTTTTTCCACTGTGTCTCATATTAGCTACCATTTTAGCCTAATGTTCTCTGAATGCCTCACATTTTCACAAGTCATTACTCTTCTACCTCGCTCTAATATTAAATAAAATCCCACATGAAATACATACCATTCACGGTAAGGTTAATAACTCTTCCCTCATTCATTCAAGATACAATTATTGCTAGCTCTTCTTTAAAGATTGGAAGTAACTGCCTTTTGCTAGAAAAGAAGAAAGTCAAGGATTCCTTGGGCTTTTTAGCACAAAATACAAGAAGATCAACATACTACTGTGCTCCATCTTTGCAATAGTAACATAAATACATTCATGCAATAATTATCAGTTAAGATTCTTCATTGTTAATAAACAGAAGCATCAGAGAAACTTTAAATAAATAAGCACCATACAATAACTAAATACATACTGAGTGTTTGAATAAAATATTATAGTAAGTGCTATGAATAACTGAAAAAAAAAGCCATAAGTCCAAAAGGAATTTTCATACTAGGAGAAAACTTAAATGTGTCTATTATACAGTATAATAGCAGTAGAGTGGGATGCATTACCTGTGTGAATGTAGTCCTACGGGATATAAAGAAATTATTTCTCTTGAGTGATACAAAATGTCATCTGTAATGGAATCTGCCTTTTGCCTTTTACAGTGTCTATTCTCCCTTCTAGTCACAGCACTCTGACTCTCTTTTGTGGAATCCTCTCTGATCTACTTTCAATGTGCTCTTAGTAGGGTTCAGTCCCTTCCCCTGTTTCACTTTCTGCCTCTAGGAATAAACCTATGCTCAAAGTCAAACTAATCAACAAGTGTGTATTTCCTTGGGCAAGTTCATTGTTTTAAGATGAGCACAGGACCCAAGACAAACCAATGAGACACAATTCTGGCTTTTGAAAACACAAGTACTTTCTTGCTGTTGAGACCATTAGCCTGCAACCTCCAAGATCCATCACATGGTCAAAGCTCTTCTGAAAGTGAAAGCAATTTAGAAAAAAAAAAAAACAACAAAGACATTGAGACAGAGAAATTTGATTTGCTAATATTGCTTGAGTATCTGGAGGCACATGTTGCTAAAGAAAATTCTGTGATTTTCATTTACATGAAATAATAAATTGTTCCTTTTCATTGTTTGATCTCCTCTCAATTTTTTAATTTTTTACTTATTCACTTTTTATTTTTGACCAAAGCCAACATTTTTGTTTTATAATCAAGATTCCTGACCAGGCTAATAGTTCATCATAAAGGAGGTAGCATGATCTTTCAACATACAGAGAAAGTTGAATGATGTTCCAGCCAGAGAGAACAAGTAAACAAAGGAAATGATCCAGGGAAATATGCTTAAGGTGGGAATTACCCTGACTGTAGCACAGGGAAAAAGGGTTATCACAGTGGAAAATACACTGCACCATAAAGTCAGTGGCAAGATTGTGCACATTCTTCAATGTCAGAAACAGAAGATAGAATTTTTATTCTGCAGGCAAAAATGTGTCATAGACTATTTTCGATAGAGTAGGAGAATGACAAGATCAACTCTGAAACTTTGGAAGATTATGCTGACAACATTGTATAGGATAGTTTTAGAAGAGGAAATTCTAGAGAAAGAGTTGCAGGGTCATATGGCTGACACAGGAATAAACACTCTTGTGAAGGACCTGTACCCGGAGGAGATAAACGAGAACAAGATGAAAGAGTCTTCTGCTTAATTCAGGACTTTCTCAATTACACAGTCCTATCATTCCTTTTTACTTAATGTGACCACAAAGCGTATTAAAGATCGTGATAAGATTGATGTGAATGAAACTGATAAATAAAAGTGTGAAATACAGAGTTCACTTACAGTTTCTGTGCTTAGTTACTAATAAACAGAAACAAAAGGCATCAGAGACTTCTCACATTAAATGGAGATAATAATATAATAAAAACCAGTTTGGCCACAGTGAAAAATAAAGTATGTGTGTGTGTGTAACAAATTTTATGAACGATGGTACCATTGTAAACTGTCTCCAAGTCCATGTAACGTAGTTTGAAGTGTCATTTGAAATGACACATCCCTGTTGAAACTTTGCGTTAGGCATAAAAAAAAAATTAAAACAAGTGTATTGTGAAGGGTCCATTGTAATTCATTTTATTTTATTGAAATTACAACTCTCTCAATGTGATGTTAAGCACATGTAGAAAGTTACAATAATACAAAAGTCTAGGTCAAAATCAGAGTTTCAACTAGGGCGCTAGAAATGGAATTAAACATATGTGTGGGTTGATATGAGGACCATAATAGAAGAAGAATAGTCAAATTTTGAAATGACTTGCTTACATTTGGGAAATTATCACGAATGAATTTCTGGTAGATGAAGGAAATATTTATTCAGTCGGGAATAATGACCCAAATGTGTATGGTACCTGGATGACAAAGGCTCAGCTCCTTAAAGGGTGAAAGGCCAGAAGAACAACTACTCTATGTGATCCAGAAATGTGAAGAGAGGGAAATGTGATTATTAAGAAGGAGTGACTAAAACCGGGGAAAGAAAGAAGAAATTGGTAAAAATCTAAAAGTTTTAGTGACATACATAGAACATACCAAATTTATACTATGAACTCTATAGCAACCACTAAAATAAGTAAATATATACATACACACTTAGAAAGCTATATAATAGTATATCTAATAAAGTTATAAAGGAGATAACCCTGAATTCTAAAACATTTCTCAAGTAGCCCAAATGAAGATAGGATAAATGGTGATGTATTAGTCAAGGTTATCCAAAGAAACAGAACCAATAGGATGTATATATATATACACAGAGGGAGAGAGAGAGAATTATAAGGAACTGGCTCATGTGATTATGGAGGCTGACAGATCCTGAGATCTGCAGAGTGAGTTGGAAAACCAGAGACCCAGAGGAGCCAATGGGGAAGTTGTAGTCTGAAGGCTGTCAGTCTCGAACCCCAGGAGCACCCATGTTTCAGTATGAGTCCAAAGACAAGAAAAAAAAAAAATCCATGTCTCAGTTTGGAGGTACAAAGGCAGACATGCAGGAAGAGTTCCCTCTTATTCAGCCTTTTTGTTATATTTAGGGCTTCAAATGATGGGATAAGGCCCACCCACATTAGGGAGAGCAATCTGCTTCACCTGTTTAAATTTTCATCTCATCCAAAAACTTCCTCATAGAAACACTCAGAATAATATTTGACAAAATATCTGAGCACCCTATGACCCAGTCAAGTTGACACATAAAATTAACCATCACAGGTAGATAAAGGGAAAATCAAAACTGATGTAGCAAATAGATAACATGCAGCAAGATAGTATACATAATTCCAATCATATAAGAATTATATTAAACATAGATGGACTAAACTCTTAAAAGACAAAAAGTGGATGAAAAAGCAAAATTAAACTATGCGCCATTAAGAAGAGATATAGACTTAAAATAAGATAAAGGTAAATTAAAAGTAAAAATATTGAAAAAAAGATTGCCATGAAAATATTAATTATAAGAAATCTGGACAATTATATTAAAATCAGACAAATTAGCCTTCAAGATGTGCAGTATTACCAGAGACAAAGAAAGGTATTTCATAGTAATCATTATAGTAAAATCATGAAGACAATAACAGCAGAAAAAGACATTACAGATATAAATATGTATGACCCTAATAACAAAAGTTTAAAAAAGTAGATGAAATATAAACTAACTGAACTGAAAGAACAAGGAGACAAAAATGCAATTATAGTAGAGTCCAATATTTCCTAGAACAAATAGAAAATGAGTAAGAATATAGAAGAATTGAACAACTAACTCAAAATAATTAACATTTACGACATCACTATAAGGAACAATTATAGAATACAATTCTTTTCTAGTGTAACAGGAGTGGTCACTAAGATAAACAATAAGCTGGGCCATAAAACAAATCTCAATAAATTTAGAAGACATAAAATCACACAGAGTATGTCCTCTCAATGTTAAGGGAAGTAGTTATTTGGCATTTAATATTTTTGGATGTTAGGATTTTCCAATATATGTTTTTAACCTATCTAAATCCACCTTCAAATAACAAATACTAATGTATAGTGTAGGTACGTTCTAGCAGAGTATTCACAGTTCCTCCCCTCATCCAACATGACGTTTCTGTCATTCATTTAACTTACTCACATGCAATCATTACCCATTGCATTGGCACTATTATTACTTTAAGCAAAACAGTTATTTTTTAGGTTCAGAGAGTTGAGTGACCTTCCCATGGTAACACAGCTAAAAAAGTTGTAAAATCCAGACTCACATGCTGTCCAGGGAATTGAGTGCATTGGTGTTCAACCTTCTTTCCAAACTCCTTTCAGTGTCAAAGGACTTCTTGCATTGCAGATAATGGGAAGATAAATAGAAAATTCCACAGATAGCTTTGCAGCAACAGTTATGGATAATGAAGTGTTCACCATCAGGGACACTTCAGTAGGATTTAGGGTACAGAGCAAAGCCGAAGTCACACTGCTAATTTCAGTCTCTGCTGACAATTCCAACATGAAGACATCTAATTCTTCATTGTCTTGATAGTGAGAGCTTCTTGATCGTGAATGTTTCCTGGTTATGGCACCTGCTCATGGATCTGAAAGTAGCAGTTGTAGTGGCACCTTTTCCATGCTTTGGGTAATTTTATGATTGTAGTAAAGGCATTAATGCTCTTGTGACTCAATTCTGCACCATCACTCTCAAGGTCAATCCTGATAACCGAATCTTCAGTGTATTTATTAAGACTTCTTTGTGATTCTTCTGGCCATTTGCATTCCTTTCTTCTTGAACTAGTGCATTATTTAAGGTACAAGCTAAGCTGCTTTGAAAATCAAACGAAGAATTCCAATGGCTCAACCAAGATAGACTTTTTCCCTTTCTCTCTCTCTCTCTCCGTCACCTAACAGTCTACAGGTATGTAAACAGCACAAATTGCCCAGGAAAATCTGCTCTAAGTGATCATCTAGAGACCCTGTTTTCTTCTTTTTTGTTGTTCTGTCTTCCCCTAAGGTACTAACCTCATTTGCATAGTCAAAGTGCTTCGCAAGGGCCCATCAGCATTCCAGCCCTCTGTGATCATAGAGGTACTTAAATCAATTGGAGAACCAGAGTTCAAATTCTGATATTCTTATTCCAGATGAATGCACTTAACCATTATGTTATACAGCATGAAAGTACCCAGATGACGCAATTACAGAACACAGCAGATACATGTAAAAAAAAATATATAAAACCAAAATGAAGGTTATGAGTGGTTTGTGGTTGCGATCTAAAGGTGAAGGGTGTAGCACATTCATACAATGCAATACTTCTGAGTGATAAAAACAAATCATTGATACTTGCAAAAGCAGGTATGAATCTCAAAACGAGTATATATCATATAATTCTAGTTATACGAAGTTCTAAAAGGGATAACACTAATTTCGTGTGAAAAACAAAATAGAATAGCAGTAGCCTCTAGCAGTGTGGCTGGCTGACTGAGACGGGGCAAAAGAGAAGTTTCTGGGGATGATAAAAATGTGCTATATATGAGAAAAGAGTGCATTGTTACAGCTAGTTATATTTTACAATTAAAATTTGCCTATCATTTCATGTACGTTTTACCTCTAATTAGCAGTTTTTGTATTTTAATAGTGGTGGGGATTAGACATTTTGTAATAACTATGGTATATTCTAGGCCCTAACAAATGAGGAAATATATTAAGATTAAAGGTAGAAAATCTTTAAAAGTTGCTTCCTTACCAGATGTAGGCAATAAAGAAGTGAGAGGAAATCAAAAGGAGTCAAGAATCACTCCCTGAATTTTGGTTTGCTCCACTAGAAAATGTTGATGCCATTTACAGTGATCAAGGAAGGGAGAAAGAGGAGGTTGGGAGAAACAGCTCTAGGAAAAAGACATTGATGAATATTGAATCCAAGGGAGAGGCCGGACTCTCCCAGAGAGAGGGGATAAGTTAAGAAGAAGACAAAGAGGATCTTTTGGAGTGGTGATGTTTGTGAAAAAATGTTACATGGAGAATCAGGATTGCATATACCCTAGAAACTAATTATCACAAGTCAAATGGAATGATTTTTCTTTGTCCCGTACAGTGTTAATTCTCAAACTTTAGCATTCCTCAGCGCCACCCACCTGGAAGAGTTTTTAAATCACAGATTTCACAGATTGTTGGATTCTACGTCCAGTCTCTGATTCAGGACTTCTGAGGTCAGTGGAGCTGGCATTTGCTTCTAAAATGATCTTATGTGTTTCTCTTGATGATGGTTTGGGGCTCAGTTTCAGAATAACTACACCATACAAATGACATTATAGTCATGCTCTATTTTTGATGCATTAATGAGTATTGTTGTCAATTTCACAGGTAAACAGAAAGAAGAGCTTGTCATAGTAAACTTGGAAGAATAGACCAAATTAAAATGAAAAAAAGTAACACACGTATATACATATACACATGCATATAAATATGTGTGCATATAAACTCCATATACGGCAAGGATTCCATTGGATGAGTAGTCGTTATGCATTTCCACAAAGATATGAGATAAACAAATTACGATTGGATCATTTCACTTTATTTCAGTTACCTTAATATTTGTTATCTCACTGAAAATAATTGACTATAATTAGGACTACTATGATGTCAGCTGTGTAGCCATTTATTTTCCTAATTATTATTAAAAAAAAAGTTTCAGCAAGCTTGGAAAGAGAAAGAATTAAATATAATTAATAATTTAGAAGGCAAGAATATTGGAGACTGGAGAGACAGTGTTATGTATGATTCTTTTGCAAAGAATGGGTCACAGAATTATTACTATACGAAGTTGTCTGTATTAATTTTACAAAATAGTCTTTTCATATCCTATTATATTGCTTTCTTTCTTTTTCCTTCTCATTTCTAGGAAGACATAAAGATTGCAATAGAAGTTTCTCATCTTCAAATATTTTTTATACTTTTCAAAAATTTAGGAATAAAAATTAGTTGTAAATTCATATAAAAATTAATTTAAAAAATGAGAGCTGGGGGCTTGCCCAGTGGCATGGTTGTTAAGTTTGAGCATTCCGTTTCAGCAACCTGGAGTTCGCTGGTTCGGATCCCAGGCGCAGACCTATGCACTGCTTATCAAGCCATGCTGTGGCAGGTGTCCTAACATATAAAATAGAGGAAGATGGGCATGCATGTTAGCGCAGGGCCAACCTTCCTCAGCAAAAAGAGGAGGTTTGGCAGCAGATGTTAGCTCAGGGATAATCTTCCTCCAAAGAAAACCCCAAAAAACAAAAACGAGAACTGGAAATATGAAGAATCTAAGTAAATACTGATGAAAAGGACAAATGACTTTCAAATCAACAGTATAACAATAATACATAAATCTCCCTTTTGGAAAGAGCATGCATCTACCATCATAGTTCAAAAAGTTCATATCCAAAGTTGACATGTGGCACTTATAATTATGCATACAATTGTATATGCATATATGTATAGATGTATATGTTTAGATATAGATAAAGACTTTTTTTCAATTTGATTCCTATTTCTCAGCACTAGTGAGATTTGAGGAGAAAAGTTAAAATGTTAAAAATTTTCCAAATAAATTAAGCCACCAAAATCATAGGGACATTCTGAAACAAATAATACGATTTATTTTAACTAGAAAAGTAGCATTAAAAAATAAAACCAGAGGCTGGCCCGGTGGCACAACAGTTAAGTGTGCACATTCTGCTTCGGCAGCCTGGGATTCGGCGGTTCGGATCCCGGGTGGGGACATGGCACCACTTGGCATGCCATGCTGTGGTAGGCATCCCACATATAAAGTAGAGGAAGATGGGCATGGATGTTAGCTCAGGGCCAGTCTTCTTCAAAATAAATAAATAAGTAAATAAATAAAAATAAAGCCATTAGAAAGCAAACTTTTTTTTTTGCAAGGATTTGTGATTTGTACAGATGAAAATACAGAAAGATATAACAAAAGGAAATATTTTAGCCTATATCTTCTAAAGTAGCCAAAATTTTACTTAGAAATTAAACCTAAAACATATATGTGTTAATACGTAACAGAAGTTATGTATTCCATCTGTTGGATTCGTTAAAATATCAATGTACTAAATAAACTAGATATTACATAATGTTCATTATATATCATCCTTATCTGTCAAAGGATCTTTAAAACAGTGCTCAATAAATCTTTGATTAGGTGCCTGCTGCTTTGATTTATGGATTTACATGAAAATGGAAATTTAAAAGTTAAGAAAAGAAAAACTGCTTTTCAGTAAATATCCGTACCTTATTGTGCTTGTTAATAACAAACATCTTTCTTAATGAAACCCAAAGCAAACCTAATAAGGACATAAGGTGAAGACAATAATACTTTATATTGTATTACAGTGGTGTGCTGCATAACAACATTTCAGTCAATGACAGATCTCATCTTGGACAGTGGTCCCACAAGATTAATCCCATATAGCCTTGTGTGTAGCTGGCTATACCATCTAGGTTTGTGTAAGTACACTCTATGATATTCAGACAGTGATGAAATCATCTAAGCATGCATTTCTCAGAATGCATCCCTGTCATTAAGCAATGCATGACTGTATATAGAAATTCACTCCTCATCAATCATGGTTTTCAAAGAAATTTTGTCTTTTCTCTGAACACAGATTAGGACTATGGAGCATACAGAAGCTAATTCATTTTTGAAGGGAAAGGAATCACGTGATAAAACTGAAGGATGTGAGTTTCCATCATGATGCTTTAAAGTTCGATTTGAAATGTAACATAGCTTCCTGCTTCTCTTATCAAATATTTATTCTTATGTTATTTACAAATTTATTTATAGGGGAAAAAAGAAAGAAAACAAGAACAAATTTTGTTCCCAAGAAGCTTATATTCTGATGTTGAAGTAGGTATACAAAAACAAATTAAAAAGTGAAACATTGAATGTTTCAGATGATAAAAAGTAAAATGGAAAAAAATAAAATGCGGAATGTGGGGGTGATGAAGAAATGGGAGAGCTGACATTTTAAATAAGGTGGTCATGGAATACGTCCTGATAAGATGACATTTGAGCAAAGTGGAGGGAGATGAGGCAGGAATCCATGTGGATATCTGGCGAAATGGTATTCCAGGCAGAGATACAGCAGGTTCAAAACCTCTAAAGCAGAGGTATTCCTGTTATGTTCATGTAACAGCATGTAGGTCAGCATTGCTGGAGAAAAGGCACGAAGGAAAAGAGTAGTAGAAGATGGAGATAAAGAGTCAACAGCAACAAGAACTTGAGGGTTGTAATAGGTCCTTATAAGTGTATGTAAAAGAATCTACTCAAGGATGAGAAGCAGAGTGACATAATCTAACTTATATTCAGCAAGATTGTTCTGACTGCTATGGTGTTTATAGAGTGGGGGCTAGGAGAGGAAACAAGCATATAAGAATGGAGACTTCTTAAGAGTCTATTGCAATAATACAGTTGAGATATTTTTGTAGCTTTACTCATGATAGTAACAATGGAGGTAACAAGAATTGAGAATAGAGCCAGCATGACTGATTAACTCTTTGAATATGAGCAGTGAGAGAAATAAAGAAAGCAGGAATTAAGATGATACCAAGCCATTTGGCCAGAGCAACTGGAAGTTGCTGTACACAAGGATGAAGACATGATGTGGGCTACAATGAAATACTTGATCTGGTCAATGAGTTACATGTCATAAAAGTCATGTCACTAGAGGAAAAACGATACAATAAGTCCATAACTGGAGGGCTGGACATTTGAATTTGAGGGTATGGAAGTAATATGATTACTGGGAGTAAGAAGGTTTAGGGAAATGCACCCAATTAACTAGAGTTAATTTCTGCTAAAATAGAGAAGACTTATGTGAGGAACAGGATTAGTGAGGAAGATCAAGAGTTCCTTTCAGGATGATGAATTTGAGTCGCCCATTACTCATGCAAGCAGAGATCTAGGAGGCTGTAAAACACAAGACTTGTCATCATATATATGATATTTAAAGCCATTAATCTATATCTTAACTAATAGGTAATTAATGAAGATAAAGAAGAGAGGTGTTCCAAGAACTGACTGCTGGAACAAATCGAAGTTTTGATGACTAGGAGATAAGGAGAAACTATCAATGGAGAGTGAGAAAGAGAAGGGAGTAGAGAGGAAGAGAAAGAGGAGAGCGTTTCAATTCAGAATCCAAATATTGCAAGTCTTCCACTTGCTCAACTGTGTCAAAAGCTGTTAATAGGCTAACAAACCTTAGTATTAGAAACTGACCATTGTGTTTAGCAATGTAGTGAGCAGGTGCGAGAAGAGCAGTTTCTAGAAACAGTGGGCTAGTAGCCAGAATTGATTGCACTCATGAAAGAATAAAAAGAGAGGAAATTGAAGACAGGAGTTGTTAACATTTTCAAAGCCTGCAAAGTTTTCAAAGAGAACAGAGAAACGAAGTCACAAAAGGCTTTATTCGTTGCTCGTTTTTTTATATGTTTGTTTATTTTAGAATGGTAGAATTTTTTTTTTTCAGTTTTGTATACTGATGGGAATATTTGTTATTCTGGAGAGGGAAGATGAGAAATACTTGAATGATGTCTTTGACTAAATGAGAGGAAATAGTGCATAAGTAGAGGGGTGACATCATCTGGAAATGTGAACAGTCATTAATATTAACAGGAGTCTAGAGAAGACAATGGAGAAAAAAGTTATAATACGGTCATCTCAGGAAGTGGCAGACTGAAAGGATTTAGAAAACATAATAGACTTCCGAGGCAGCTCAAGGATCCACTTGAGGTTAATAATCATGATTATAATGTGAAGCCACTCAGCATGAATTTGTTTGCCAGCCAACCATGTTCAGCTGCACAAGTCCTTCTAGGAGATTGCATTTGTCTTTGAAGTTCTGCCAGCTGAGTTTGACCATCCTAGAGAAGAGTAAGTAACTTGATGGTGCTTGCAAGGATGTGATTACAATGATGAATTGTAGATCATCAAGGAAATGAAGAGGTGATGTATGTTATAATGAAATATTTGACTTGGTCAATGAGTTATACATCATAAAAGTCATGTCACTAGAAGAAATAAGCTAGAAATAAGTTAGTAACTGGAGAATTGGACATTTGAATTTGAGGGTATGGAGGTGATATAGTTAGTGGAAATAAGAAGGTTTAGGGAAGTGTTGTCCAATAAAAATTTGTGTGATGATAAGAATGTTCTTATAGTCATAATAACCACTAGAAAATGTGGCTATTGAATCCTTTATATGGGGCTACTGTAACTAAGGACCTAACTTATTTTAATTAACTTAGATGTAAATACCTACATATAGGTCTTGCCTAATATATGGGGCAATTGCTGGTCTAAGGGATGCCCTGAAGAGCAAGTGGCTGAGGAAGAGTGGAGGAATAGCACAAATAGTGTTAGAGGTTGGGAGAGCGAGCCTGAGATGGGGAGGAATGGCCAAGGTGAGAATAGATTAGTCTCTACACTACTGGGTAATGGGTGGTATAGTGTGATGACATGAGATTCAAAACCGGGACATTTTAGGAAAGAAAGAGAGAATATTCTAGATTCTAGCATCTAGAACTGGCAATGAGGTCCAGGGGAATAAGATGTGTGAGAAAGAAAATACCCATTCCTGGAAAGGGCTGCATGGGAAGTCCTGTTCTCAAAGGAGACCAAGTTTCATTTGGAGTAAAAAGGTGAAGGAAAACTTCAGGCAAGGGGTTGTGTCTAGATAGGATATTTTGCTGAAAAATGACCTGGGTTAGAGACGGCATGGTAGAATGGTTTCTTAAATTTAGGAGAAGTATGAGTTAGGTAAATAAACAAATAGTGTTATGGGAATGCAAATACAGGGAATGAGGAATGACCTAGGAGTCCTAGGCTTCTTATGAGAACTGCTATAAATATGGGTAAAGAGCATGATGATATTAATCCTGACTGTCACAGGATAGACATATTTTTCTATACCCTCCTTGGACAGTTATTATATCATCCTTTCCATTCGAGAAACACTAATTAACCATTGGCCAGCTGTCAGACGTTATGCAAAGCTCCAAAGAGTAAGTGGACAGTGCATAAAATGGACATGGTTCCTACTCATATTTTCTGCCAAAAATATCTTTTAGGGTAACAAATTCCACAGACTTTATCACTGTGTAAATGAGTACTTTGTATGCTGTGTATTATCCTGTTTTCACACATTTTGCTCATGTCAATTGTCAGTCTTCACCTTTCAAAGAGAATTGGTGCATCCTTTTACTCTCTCCTTAAATGATCTCTCCCAGTTTTACCCACTGAGATTGCAAATTATTTTAGTTGTCCTTTACAAGCCATTCTCTAGTCGCATTATGATTTTTAAAAATCCTCTCAATACACTTGGAAAACAGGGAGAGCAGATATTGTGATTACTTGATAGGTGAGAAGAATGAAGACAAATGGAATAACCTGAATCATTATTCCAAAGATTGCATTGGAGCGCCATCATCAGAAAAACTTCCCATTATTCTAAATGCTAATCCATCAGTTTGACAAAAAATTTGGGAAGTTTTTTCCATTTCCAGTATGGAACATTCTGGTGTCCATTTTGGATACAGAAAAAACTGGCTTACTTCCACAGAAAACCACAGTAGTGCTTAACCTTCTGTGTTGGAGAGTAGCCATAGCACCAAGACTTTCCATAATTTCAAATCTGAACTGCCAATGCCAATAATTAAGTAATCGATAAATTCAATAGACATTTTTTTTCCATTCTTTTCTTACTTGACCTCTCTCTCAACTTGAAGCCCTTGACCTTTCCTCTCTGAAACTATTTCTTTGGACTTTTGTGACAATACTCCTCCATGGGTTTCTTGTTGTTTTTTCTCAGTAGTATTTTATTTTCAATGCTTCCTCCTAAAAGTTAGTGGCCATAGATTCTGTCTTTCTTCTCTCATTCCTAGATATTCACATTGTCTCTCACTAGTCTATCATGTTGATGACTTCAGAACCAGTATTTATGATTTGATCTTTGTCTTGAATTTCATACCTTCCTACTGGATATCCAGAGTGCGATCACCATTTCCAAATTTGAACTCATTTCATTTCCCCCTCCCAAACATCTGTGTTCTCTTATGTTTGTCATTGTCTATAGTAGGGCCTCTATCCATTCAGTCTTCAGACCAGAAACCTGGAGTCTTCACTGATTTCTATTGTTCCTCTTTCCAGCTATTCTGTCTCCCCCTCTGGTATTTGCCTTTCTTACAGAACAGTTCCTTCTTTCAATTTCCAGTGTCTGACAACCAGCCATGGTTAAAACTGTCTGCCAAATTGAATTGAATGTCTGAAACTCTTAAAACCAGTGTATTATGCAGCATTTTTCCATGCTACTCTAATTTTTCAATGGTGTAAAAACATTCTCCAGTTTCAAGAAATTTTTTTCACTTTTTTAAAATGTATTTTTCCAGACTGTCTTTTTATACAATAATACCTTTTTTTATAATTTTTATTAATTTATATAATAATACTTTTATAGTAAATGAAGCTTTCAGTTATGGCATAATACTGAACTAAATTCACAGATGGAAAATTGCTTACCAAAATGGATGACCTATTTTGGTCAACTCACCTAACTCCTAAACAAATCTTTATTACAGAATAACCAGATGATTTAAAGATCTTTTGAAATTAAGAAAGGATAGAATTTAATTAAAGAGAAAAAGTATTTTTTTACCATTATAATAATAATAAATTTCATTATTACAGCTCATTTCCAGGTCCTCAGCATAAGAGTTGCTTTAAAATATGGGTGAAGGATCAAATATTTCAAACTATTTAAGATTATCAAAATTTAGATCTTTCTGTAGTTACTTATTTAATCTACGCCAAATATCTATCCTTTCTCTTCCAAACAGTTAATAAGATGAAGGATAATTTAATTTTCATTAACGTTTGTGTACTTAAAATAGTTCAGCCGGATATCAACCCATTTGTTTCTATCCAGACAACTAATCAACAAAATTTGATCCCATCTCTATTATCATAGCAGACTCAACCACACGTGAGATAATATTGCACCAACTGCTTCCTACCCTGTTTGTTGAGTGTAAGCCTTGTGCTTTTTAAGGGAGGGAATATCCTTTTTCTTGCTGTGTTTTCTTCCCATGTAGACGTATATGATTTTTAGGTGACATTCAATTGGTGTTACCTGCCCTCAGGTCATCTCCAACTCCTGGTGGCCCTATGAATGAGTGATGTCCACAATATCCTGTCTTCAACAGCCCTACTCACCTCCTGTAGACTCATGCCTGTGGCTTCCTTTATGGAGTCAATTCATCTTCTATTTGGTCTTCCTCTTTTCCTGCTGCCTTCTACTTTTCTCAGCATTGCTGTCTTTTCCAAAGAATCCTGCCTTCTCCTGATGTGCCCAGAGGAAGACAGCCTCAATTTTATCATTTTTGCCCCCAGCCATAGTTCAGGCTTAATTTGCTCTAGAGCCCACTTGTTCATCTTTCTGGCAGTCCAGAGGATCTTGTAGAGCTTTCCTCCAACAGCATATTTCAAATGAATCAACTTTTTTCCTGTCAGCCTTCTTCACTGTCCACCTTTCACAGCCCTACGCGGTAATTGGGAATACGAGGGTGTGGATAATCTTGGCCTTGGTCTCTAATGACATACAATTAGGTAAAGTTAAACTATTCAAAAGGGCCAGCCTCTGGGAAACTCAGTATTCTTTTCTTCCTTCTACTTTATATTGCCATGAGGAAGTTTAATCCTGACTACCTGTTTCAGCTTTGCTGACATAAGCTTTTGTTTGGGTGAGGTCTAGTCTGAGGTGAGGCATGAGAATCAGTAGTGATAGCCAGCCCTTTTGGCCACAGAATAAAGCTTTATTCCCCAATGAGCTTACCAAAATGATAATTGACAGTTTATCACCATTTACCTGTCTCCCATGTTTTACTTAACACTTGGTTAAAAATATAGAAAGGGGAACCTGTACTGTGTATTGAATTTCTACAATTTTAATAATATATAAATGATAAGATGGAATTTTGAGTAGAAGAAAGAAAGAAAAGGAACAGCATTCTCCTTGGCTTCTGCTCAATGCCCAGGGTGGAGTGTAAGTGGCCATTAAAAAGGATTCAAGACAATTTTGATGACTGTGGCTCTTTCAGACAAACATTCCTTGCTCAAGTTAGACAGTCACTTAAAAAAACACTAAGTGGAAGCTTTACCTTATCCAAGATTTCATACAGCACATTTTTTTCCATTTATAAACTCTAACTAAACTTTGTTTTCCTTCTCTTTCTACAAGCTCAAGTCTAATGGGAGAAAAATGGTTTTAATGACATTTAGCATTTCTGAAATCTCTTACCAACATTTCTTCATAAAGTTACCATTGATGTTTCTATGAATCATTTTATATTAGAAGGAAGAAAACATGATCCTACTGAAAAACCAGCATTTTACTCAACACCACATTCTCTTATGGAACTTTATTTATAGAAATGCTTTTTCATGGAATCTTTGTTATTACATGACCCATGTAGTTCATGCCCTATGATAATTATACAGTCTTGGCTACTTTATACAATGAAACTAAACTCCCACAGATAGAAAACAAAGCCCTATTGTTAAACCTATTATATTAGCACTTTCATATCTTGGGATGCAGCCAGGACCCACTTGATTATTTGCAGCCATATAACAAAATTGTTAAGAGAGAGGATTCAAGGTAGACTGTCTGCATAGCAATCTAAAAGTTCCAAAAAATTCTAGCTGTGTGACATCGGTTGAGCTATATAACCTCCTTAATTCTCAGATGTTTAATCTATAAATTAGAAAGAATTGTATTATCTTTTTAATGGAGTTATTGTAAAAAAAGACAAGTAGACAAACGAAGGTGAAGTCAGGCACAAAATTAGCGTTCACTAAACGTTTGCTATTATTTTAACTATCAGTTTGGGATATAAAGGATCATAAATTATTCATCTTTACTAGGTCAAAAAGTGATTCTACAGAAACTAATACATCTAAAGAGCTAGAAACAAAAACAACAACAAAATTAGCTCACTTGCAAATTAATGTCCATACATTGTTTTGACAACAAGCCAAAAACTAAATTATCATTCACTGTTGCCAAGCTAAGCCAAGCAACTGCATCATTTGGATTCAAGGCAAGCAGGCAGGTAGGTATGCAACCACATCGAGGAAGTCAGCTGCTGATTATCCAACTATTGCAGAACTTTAACTAGCAAACCAGTTTCAAAAGTAATGCTCCAGTTTATGTAACAATCATAGATATTTATGATAGGAGGAAACTGAAATAGAATTTGGGTGTTCAAAAGGGACTGAGGAACAAGTATATATCAGTAGCAAAGATACCTTGGTGGTAGCCAGAATACGACTGTTTCTGAGAAGTGGGAGTAGGGCTGCACTAGACAGAAGAAATCAGATTAAAACTGAAGTGAGAGCCGTGCCAGAAACCAGTCTGAATTCCATTCTTAAGGTTTCCATGTACATAGGATGTGACACAGCGTGTTTTAGAACACTGAAATAATTGAATTGAAATACATATTCGGTACTATTTTTCAATTATTGCTTTTTTATTATATTCGCATTAAAAATTGTGCATTTGGTGGATGATCCACACCTGATATAAGGCACTTTACTTTAAATAAATAAAAATTGATTGACAGTTCTAGAGTGGAGGTCTAGATTATGTAACTATTGTGTGTGTTACAAGTCTGTGTCTTTGAGATGGAGTGGCTTGTAGACTAACACTGGAAGAATTCTCCTTGTTTGAGTGAAATGGGAGAATAGACAGGAAGGATTGTTTGAATACACCACTATATCTACCTATCCAATGATTTTCATTATTTTGAGCAAGCAAATTAAACTGATTATTGAAAATGCAATCATCTTCTTGGCACATGATAGTTCTAGTGGCTAAAAGTAAAAAAGGATCCCCAAAATGCTAAAGTACATTACACAAAATAGAGCACTGGAGTCGATTGGACTATTTATGGAAGACTCATGTAGATAGGCTCTTGAGTGATATGGACTGAAAATGACCAAATTTCAGGTGTTTGCTAGATTCTCATTTGCATAATTTATGGATAGAAAAATCACAAATAAAAGATAAAAGCGTAAATCTAGGTTGATCTAAGATTGGAACCAATTTATATTCACTCTTGATTGTGAATACGTATGAATGAGTTAAAAGCACCTAGACTTGGAAAAATTAGAGCTGAGCATGAATCTTATCTCTCTGTCAACTTCCAGCTCATCCTTGAACAAAATATTTTCCTTTCTGAGTCACTATTTTCAATGAAATAGTGATATTTATAATAGAACATGTTTGTTGAGAACTTACTATTTGGCAGACTCTGTTGTAAACACATTTTCAGTATATCTGCAGTCATTTATATAGTGTTGCCAAACTTCTATAGCAATGGGAGAATTTTGGAAATTACCGTATCTGGACCATTAAAGGAGTCAGAAAACTGAACAGCAGACATATTAAGTGCTTAGGTGACAAGAAATAGGAGCTGAAATCAGACAATTAAGTATCCAATGGAATCTGAATAATTTTCTTTAATGTCTGGGAGGTGCATGGAAAAATATTGAATTTTTAGAATTAATAAGGTAAAAGCAATAAAACAAAGGAAGAAAATACCGTTACAAAATCGATTTTGCTCATTTATTTTCATTAGTTAGTTTTAATTATTTATGATAATACTTCACAATATACCAATTAATGTCCTGTAATATAGTGTATAAAATTAATGACAGAATATATGACTTCTAAGTAGCACGAGGCTATTAAGCCTTTTAATAGAAGTGGGATAGTTTACTTTTTGTGAAAGAGAAGTTTTGGCTTGGAGAATAGTAAAATTATAATAATTGAGTTTCTGCATATTTTAATTAAAACATCACAAGCATTTATTAAGAATTTACTTAAAAGTTTTATAAGAAATTATTATTTATCTAAAGAACTTACCAGGCATGATATAAACACAGTAATATGGGATTAAATTATAGCAGGAAAAGAGGCATCAGATAATAGTATGTCAGGAATTACCAAGGAAGTGTATAGTCAAATAGATCTGAGAAAATTAAGATTACACGATTTGTCTTTATATTATACCTTTTATTTTCAGCTGGTTTGAGTGAATAAAATTTACAGTTTTACACAAATTTACCTGAAACAGCGTACATTCCTGGGCAATGTATTGCATACAATGCCAAATACAGACATTTCTTTTTTTTCTTCCTTGATCTTCTTTAAACTACATTATGAATGGTATCAACTCTTCTCTCTCTGCTAAACATGTCTTTATTATGAAATATTTCTGAATATGAATGTGGAAAATTGTTCAGTGAATAGGTGGTTTATACAGACACTTCGGGGAAGATATAGGTTAAATAGGTATGTTAGAAATGAAAGAGAATGGGTGAAGGGAGGGTAGGAGCTGGAAGATGGTGGTTAAGAAAGAACCACAGAAACAATGTATCAAACTACTCAATGTGGTAAGAGAAATAAACAAAATATATAGATAATATCAATTCGGAAAGAATATACTATGACCTGAATGTCAAAAAGGTAGCATACTTTGTATAAAGCTTTGTAGTATCAATGTGAGCTAAATAAAATAAAATGTTGCAATTACCTCCTGGCCCATTCTTATGGGGCTTCTAGGAAAATAATTAGCCTTTCCAGAGCTGCAAGGAAAGCAATACTCTGGAGGAGAGTTACACGTAGAACAAGCGGGTAGAGGAATGGTAGTGTGAAGGTAGAGGAATGGAGTTTATTAACATTGTTAATTTCACAAATTCACAATGAATTCAAGGTTCCAGATGGCACAGTGCAACAGAATGAGAGAGAAACAGTGCAAGGAAAGCTCAGGCATGAGCAAACACAGAGCATGTAAGAGGATGCTGAACAGAGAATTTCCATTTTAAGCTGTAGCCTAGGATGGCAAGAGTGAGGTGGCCTAAGGTTGAAAATGTGTGTCACGGATACAAGAAATTTCAGATGATGTTACAGGGGGCTCTTTGAATATAAGAGGCATTGGCCTGCTGAACATTTGGCAGCCTTTCATCAGAAGCAGAGGAGGCAGCCCCAGAGGGAGAGGAAACATGAGTGATTACCTTGTTAAAGGGTCCTAAGAGCATTAAATGAGATAACAAATATGGAAGTACTTTGTGGATTAGAACAAAAATGAGTCAACTCCAGAAAGAAGCATGGGTGGAAAGAGCAGGAATTCTATAGTCAGACAAGGAGAGCTGTGTGTACTCAACCAACCCATGCAATTGCAATGCATGCACTCTTGAGACAGTCACTTAATATCTCTGCAGTTCAGTTACTTATTTCTAAAATGTGGACAAAAGTTCATGCTGTTTCTGAGGCCAATAAAGGAGCTAACAATGACAAAAGACAATAGATTCTCAAGAAGCATGGGTTCCCACTCTTCCTGCTGTGGCACTCTTTTATGACTTCCCATATTAACTTCTTCCCAAGCAAAACACCTGCTGTCAGCATGGTCAACTCTTATTCTGTATGCCTTAAAACAAAATTCAAGCATCACCTCTTGGTGAACAGACTCCACTTTCTCTTTTTGTACCATCACAAAAAATCTTGTCCTGAATGCTGTTGTAAGACTTATCGCATTCTACTGCAACTATTTGCTTACAAGTATGCCTCAGATTAAATGGAAAAATTCTTGATACTAAATGTATGCCATATATCTCTGAAATTTTTAGTTCCTAGCAAAGTTATCTTGGAAATTGTAAGTATATGCCTAAAATATTTACTGAGTAAATCAAGTGAAACACATATTCTACAGGTCTCTACAGTAACGTGCTGCCTAATAACGTTTCAGTTAACAAGGGATTGCATATACAATGGTGGTCCCATAAGATTAGTTACCATATAGCCTATGTGTGTAGTAGGCTCTACCATCCAGGTTTGTGTAAGTACACTCCATGATGTTTGCATAATGATGAAATTTCCTAACCACCCATTTCTCAGAATGTATTCCCCGTCATTAAGCGATGCATGACTGTATTTCATTTTGACTAAGGGCATGTGGCAGACTTCTAGAGAATAAGATAAAACCAACAGAGTAACTCAGTACCTGTTGAATAATCTGATCAAATAAGTTTGTGTTATGACAAAAGCTGAAGTGAATAGTGTTGAAACTATCGTCATTGGTTCTAATAGATGTTTTCAAGTCATATCATGACCGAACTTTGAAGGAAAGCAGACAACTAAAAACCCATCAGTTTTGTGTTTAAGAGTGAACATTCACTATTACTTAGCCAAGTTTAATGGCAACCATTTTAAACTGTCCATTTTGAGGCACGAAAAATGCAAATGTTTTTGTACAAAATGTTGTATATACATTTGTAAGAAGCTTGGAAAGAATACAGCTTGCCTTGTTCTAATTACAATGAATAAAAGAATCTAGAAAACAGTGAGCATTACAATTGAGTGAAATAACAAGTATGCAACAATTGACCCAGCAACATGATTTGGATTTAGAAACTTTTCTAGTTTCATCAAAAGAATCACTTCACTAAGAGGTATATTTTATTCATTCAATAGAATGCCTAACTGATGACTTGGAATACTTAATTGCGTTGGTCCACTTACAAACAGCATGTGCAATTGAGCTACTGACAGGAGGCCTTTATTTATTTTAGGTTGTTTTAGCACAATGTTTGTAGAGGTATGAGGATGAGTTGTATTTAAATATAAGATTTGGGTGAATTTTTATGTGCCCCCTGAGGGTCTATCTTTTGCCTCAAGCATAATAAAAAGGGAATAGTTTCAAATATCTGTATTTTAAGCCCACAATATTCAACTCGATGGTAAATTAAAGAAAATTGATGAATGAATAACCCTGAAACCAGTTCAAGGAACAAAGCTTTCTCAGTGACAAGCAAGAAATGTGGTGCTCTTCTGCTTCATGAAAGCAGTCCCGTTATGTGAATGTTGCCTTGCTGTTCTAGTTTTGTGATGAAAGTTGTTCTGTGGAATTTCCAGACAATCAAGAAATTTGTGTGAAGAACAATCATTCTAGATTTCTCCATAATATTTGGGTTCAAATTAATCATACTCACTAAAATGAACCAAAATGTGATTTGTAGGACAGGGAATATAATCAACCATTATCATGATAATCATTCATGTTTTCCCCTGAAAAGGCTTTGCTTTTCATTATCATTGAGAACTTTGTGTTAAACACTCTTTGGAGTTGCATTTGCGGTAGGAAACAATAGATACAATGTTAGTGCACAGCGAATATTCTATGCGCTCCTCCATGTCATACCCTCACTTCTAGTTAGGCTGGAATCAGGTTTCAGTTTGCTGCAAATAAACTAGGAGTACAAGTATTGTGTCACCGTCTGGCAGAGGCAGGTTACCAAATGTGACTTTTTTTTCCATTCTTCTTATTTATTGCTTATTCAAGGTAGAGTTCCTGCTGAGACTGGGCATGACAAAATGGAGGCAGTCTGGGTCATGTAAATCACTGAGTGGAGCAGATCTCCCATCAAAGCATCTCATCTTTCCTTCAGGGATAGGCAATTCTTTCTATTTTAAGTCAGGCTTGTTGCTGTTGCAGTAGCTCAGTGTACCCTCACTGATACACCTACGAATATCCAAGGTTGAAAGGAACAATGAAAGGCAAGGCCGTGTCCCTAATAATTTGTGGAGCTGTTTCATGAAAATTTGTCTTCTTAACTTAAATCCCATGCTTTTCCCTCTGTTCTTGAAGAGGTCATTTAACCGCTTCAAGAGTTAAGAGGAGGCATGTGGCTATATGTGTGATCTTGCAGAGACTAATGATGCAAGAGAGCTGAGATAACTGGTGAAAAGTGGTCCAGCGCATTTGGTAGGGGATGAAAAGGGAGGAATATTAAAGGACTTGGATTTTAAAATAAAGGAACACTTTTTTATCTGTGAACAAATTAAAATTGGGGATAGTTGTAGATACATGCATCCTATATTACAAGGCCTGAAACTTCAAGTGTTGCCTTAAATTCTTTGAGCCTCAAAGGCCCCCCAAGGCCCAATCATGAATTTCCCTATTCTCTCCAGATGTACCCCCACCCAGTGGGAAAGGCTCCCCACCAGTCTAGTTCCTCTATCATCCGACAAGCTGCACCTCACCCAGTCTTCAACCTGATGGACTTTACCTCCCAGTTATTCAAACAAACCACTTACTTCCCCCCCCCCCCCTGCCAAACCAGGGGATACCCCATCACCTTGTTACTAAAAAGCCAAACTCCCACGGCTCCTTCTGGTTTACTCTAATCCTGAGTGCAACCCCTTTGTGGCTTTGTGTGCCATGAACATTCTCCTCCCCCCAGGCTATGAATATGTATGACTAATAAACTATGGTCAATATCATTTGTCCAGTGTAGGGGGTGTGCGTTTGGCCATCTCATACTATTTAGGGTGGGGGATCCCTCCTATACCATTGGCGTGAACAGAAGATGATCAGTACACACACACACAAACACACACACACTTGTACTGAGCTTATACAGAATTTAACCAACATCTTTGGCAAACAAAGATATTGAGCCTAGGGATTGAGAAGGAAAAAATAAGAAGGAAAGAAATATATGCTATAAGAAACGTGACCAAGAGTTAAATAAAGATAAACAAACTGAAGAAAAATTGCCCAGCAGATTTTGGGAAGATGAGGAAGTGACTGATTTCAGTAAGTGTAAAGTTATTTTGGAAAAAATTAAGTTTTGTGATATTCTCCAGCAAAAACATAAAAAATAAGAGGCAAAATAAATGGTGAGATATATTCATAGTTGGGTAGTGTTGAAATAGTTGTAACAGAAAAACGTTAAAAAAGAAAAGAGAAAAACTCCAACAACCTGTTAAATTTACACAGAACACATGGTAACACTCTGGAACATATCATCTATCAGGGTCACAAGATAACAAATAGAACAGCATATTTTTGTTGTAGATTGAAAGTACACTAGGGAGCTGTTATCACTTACTAGGTAGTCTAAAACCTGCCCTGTGTATTCAAAAAAGATAAACACTACCCCTCTATAAAGTTTGCCTATTTTTTTATGCAATCCTAATCGTGTTTTTATGTGATATCCAATCTAAGTTTTCTGAAATTAATTGGTTCCATGGAATTTTGGATAAATACATTGTAATTCCAAATAGTAATAGAGTTGAATATACTTATAAAAGCAAGTCTAAACAATACTGAAGTTGGGAAAGATCCAAAATTATGATAATGTTTATGATCAAGAAATAATATAGTGAAGAAAAAAATACTTTTACTAAATTTATTTCTAATTTTTTTTTGAGGAAGATTAGCCATGAGCTAACTGCTGCCAATCCTCCTCTTTTTGCTGAGGAAGACTGGCCCTGAGCTAAGTGCCCATCTTCCTCTACTTTATATGTGGGATGCCTACCACAGCATGGTGTGCCAAGTGGTGCCATGTCTGCACCTGGGATCCAAACCAGCGAACCCCGGGCCGCCGAAGTGGAACGTGAGCTCTTAGCTGCTGCACCACTGGGCCAGCCCAACTAAACTTACTTTTAAATGTGAAGGCAATGTTATAATGAATCATGACGATATTTATATGTATCTCTACAGGAGATTAAATGGATCCCATTCCTTAGATCCATCTGATTGTCTGAGCTTCTTAATACAACTTCCTGCCTGGGAAATAGATGAACTTAATCTTCAAGTAATTTATGTAGTTGTTGTACTTATGTAAGCATACTTAAGTTATTCTAAGGTTATCAGTCAAATACTTATTCAACTCTTCTGTGCTGTTAAAACAGGAATTATAAATAAATAATATTTACTTATGAGCAATATTAAGAAGCAAGCCTAAGTCATGTCTCTGTATGACACTTGGTAAATTAATTAATTCATTCAAGCTTTTGGTTCATGTATATTTATATGGTGATGAAACAATGGTAAAACTTAAAAAGTAGAATAAGTAGGAGACGTGTAGAAGTCAGATGACAGACTGATATGTTACCAGTGATGCCATTGTAATATCCCTATAATTAAACATTTAAAAAACTATCAATGAAACTCTGTCACGTCAGAGTAGCAGGAGGTATCTTAAGTCAGAAACCTCAGGAGGCAGAATTACAGTAGGATTTAAAATCCCCATGGGTATTTATAATCTAAGTGGTTGAGTACGTTGTGTTTCATAAACTTCAGGCATCCTCATAATATTTTGGAACCATCCACAAAACCCGCACAGTGCTGTATATCATGAAATTTTCTGGCTGTATTTATAACAGTTCTGGTGCCCCTGAGATGTTTGTGAAGAGAACGTTCAAGTGCTCTTGTGAACAGGTAGGTTTTATAGTGGAGAGTTATCGTCTCTTGTAGGAGTTTCTGGAGATATTCACAAAGAGCTTCAAGTCCTTGTGACGACATTCGTTTAATGAATTTTGGTTTACGTTAAGAAAAGTTAAAATAAAAGCTAGTGCAGAAAAGACCAGACTGCTTATTCAAAACCTCTTGCTCAAAATCTAGGCAAACTGATAAGGAAGCCCACACACCCCTTCTTGGGTGCCAGCAAACCATACAAAACCTAGCCCATGCATGGGACACTCACCAGCCCTACCTCCTCGACAAAATACAACCTAAGCCAGTCTTCCCTCCTTGCTCTCTCCACCCATTTTCAGACCCGCTTGGAAGCCTGCTCTGTTTTCCCCAAAAAGCCTTATTTTGTGAGTAATAAACTTTTTCCTGTTCTCTTGCTGCATGTGCGGTATCAGCAGTCTTGACACTCACACTACATTTTGGGTGGTGGGATCCATTCTGACTCCACAGGATCACGGTACAATGAATGAATAATAAATGAAGAATTGTCACACTAAGAAAAATGTGCTAACCAATATAATTCACTATGGCACTATTCATTCATTCTCTATTTTCAACTCTGTTTCTGTCATTTATTTCTCCCAAACAAAAGCAAACATAGTTGCTTATAGATTTGCTTTTGCTTAGGATGTAGAAGTCTCAAGAATATCATATCCATCCCAAAGACAAGAAAAAAATGGATATTCTGCCCCAGGGAACAGGACAAAGACCTATTGTTCCTGGGTAAAGGGTAAAAAGGAGAAGGTTTTATTTTCTCTGAAGGAGAGCTAGGAACATCTCTTGAACCCAGGATACTGAATTACTACAAAGAAATAGGTAACCTGTCTCAAACTGATAACTGTAATTATCAGTTTTTCTACGTTGTCATTAAAGAATGCTGTCTGCATAAATTCTAATTTTTGTTGTTATCGAGGGTTTTGTCAATGTTTATGATCAAATGTTGTATTATATTTTCTTTTATCAAGATTGATACACTAGTGAATTTTAATTGTCAATGCTCTTAACTATGTTATATATTTCCATTGGATTTTACTTATTTTAACCTGTTTAATCTATCAGGGATCATGATGGATGTTTTTACGTAGTAAGGTGTTTCTATTTCTCTTTGTGTTTCCTGTCTTTTTCTTTTTTCATGGAATCTAATGCTTTATAGTGTGTTGCATAGATATCCTGTTGCATAGATGACTATTTCACCCAATTGTAAATTTTTCCTCTAGTATTTTAATATTGTGCCATTTTAAAATGTATTTAATGTTTTTTTCTAATCTTCACATAATGAAGGATGATTTTTTTGTTTTCTGATTTTTCTCTTTTACATTTGCCTGGTATATTTTTCCCAACCCCATATCTTCCATATTTTCTGAAGTACCTTAGAGAATCTTGTAACCAGAGGAAGACTGGCATTTTGTTTTGAGATACAACATGAAAAACTTACATTTAAGAGGTGAGTTTAGACCTCATATGTTCTTTGATAGACATTATATTATTGTGTCATATAGGTTTATTATATTTTTTCCTTTCAAAGCCTTAAAAGCGCCCAGAAATTTATATGCTTATGTTTATGTGTATCTTTACATTTATTCTGATTGATTGTTTGGTTTGTACTGTTCATTGTTCTATAAGTTAACTTCATAAACCTAATTTTATGTGTTACGTTTTTTATTTTTTCATCACGGAAGATTAGCCCTGAGCTAACATCTTCCGCCAAACCTCCTCTTCTTTTGCTGAGGAAGACTGGCCCTGAGTCAACATCTGTGCCTATCCTCCTCCACCTTAAATGTGGGACACCTGCTATGGCATGGCTTGATGAGCAGTGCCAAGTCCCCCTGGGATGCAAACCCGTGAACCCCTGGCCACTGAAGCAGAGTGCACAAATTTAACTGCTGCTCCGCAGGACCAGCCCCACATGTTATCTTTTAATCCCTTATTTCTTTAGACAACATCCATCAATCTCTTACATGAGCTCAGCTACAATAAGTATATTTTCTTTTCCACTCTCTTCCTATTCCTTTCCTCTGCAAAAATAGAAATTTAATTGGTTATAGTGACTCTCTTATCTTTTACTTCAATTTTGTTTGACATGGTTGATGTGTACTATAGGGAAATTATCTTAATTTCTAGCAATATAACTCAGGAAATCATTCTTCTTATACTATCTCACACTTTCACTTGCCCTTTTACTCTGAGTACTTTTTAGTTAGTAGTTTTTTTTTTTCCCCCCGAGAGAGATTATCCCTGAGCTAACTACTGCCAGTCCTCCTCTTTTTGTTGAGGATGACTGGCCCTGAGCTAACATCCGTGCCCATCTTCCTCTACTTTATATGTGGGACGCCTACCACAGCATGGCTTGCCAAGCGGTGCCATGTCCACACCCGGGATCTGAACCGGCGAAGCCCAGGCCGCCAAGAAGTGGAACGTGTGAACTTAACAGTTGAGCCACCAGGCCGGCCCCTAAGTAGTAGTTTATCCTCTTATTTAGGTGTTGTATCATTAACTTTTTGTTATAAAGCAATATTATTAATATTTTTAGTCATTTAAATTCTTGTTTAATATTTAAATTGAGTTGGGAATAACCTCCAGTCTCTTTGCCATAGTGCTGCTTTACGTGAATTAGTTGTTTGAAGTTTGAGCTTTAGATATTGCCTCAAGAATTCATGAGACAACTACATCCTCAACTATTGTGTGCCAAAAATGGATATCTATTTCCTCTTAAATGATAGTTTGAATGCATACACAGTTTTGGGGTCACTTTCTTTCCTTAAGGACTTTGTGTTTTTTACAGCATTGACTGTTGCTATGAAAAAAATCTTGGAGAGGCCGGCGCAGAGGCATAGTGGTTAAGTTTATGCGGCCACTTCGGCAGCCCAGGGCTTGCAGGTTTGGATCCCAGGCACAGAGCTACACACCACTCATCAAGCCATGCCTTAGCAGCATCCCACATACAAAATAGAGGAGGATTGGCACAGAACTTAGCTCAAGGACAATCTTCCTCAAGCAATAAGAGGAAGATTTGCAACAGCTGTTAGCTCAGGGCCAATCTGTTTCACACACACACACACACAAAATTCCCAGGTTCACCTAAATTCTCTTCATTATATCCTGGTTTCTTCTTCACAATGGTCTAAGGTATTCTTTCATTACCTTTAAACACCATGAGTTTTTTAAGGCAACATCTTTGTGACAATTATTTAGTTTCAAATTTTCATTCTCTCAAGCCTTATGTTTTTCAAGCCTTATGTTTTGTTCAATCTTTTTTTAAGCACTTTAAGAAGACCCAAATAGAATCAGTTCCTACTGACTTAAGAAGGGACACTTTGTTCACCAATTAGGTTTACAAACACAATGGATTGTAGTGCATCAAACTTGTTAAATTCATATTGATGCTAAAAACAGAAAACGTACTCCTTGATCATTTTTGTAACATACGAGGAAACCAACTCATTCTTTGGAAAACTAACAAATGATTGGAAAGAACGAACCATTTATCCTGCCTTTCCTTTATAAACTTTATGTAACAGTAAAAAGTAGTTGAAGAGATGAAGTTTTTCTTTATATAAATATTTCAGCTCATAATTGAAAAAGAATTTTGTACCACACAATGAATTAGTGAATCTAGCCAAGTGATCATCAATGGCTGATAAGAACACAAAAAGAAATAAGACATTTGAAACCCTCTGATGGTAATATATAACACCTCCTATGAAGTAGTTTTGCCAATATCTTAAACTCAATGTCATTCCTCTGGATTTAAATGACAATTTTCAGGAAATACATCAAGGGAAAAGTATGACAATCCATAAGGTAGAAAAGCAAGTCCAAATCATGGGAAACTTTACAAGACAAATTATCTGACTTTTTAAACAAAAACAGTAACAGCAAATCACAAGAGTGAAAAAAAGGAAGGGACTGCAAAGGATTAAAACAGACTTTGAGATATAGTAACTAATTCTAACATATAGAACAAAAGTAAAACTTTTATACAACACTTTGAGTAACGTGAATATTGATGGTGTTATTGTTTTATTGCTGATTTGGGGTGTGGGCACCAATAGCATTGAAGTCATGTTTAAAAAGTGGAGTCATTGCCATTTACAAATACATAAGTCATTTATTGATAAAATGATACAATTTCTAAATTTTCTTCACAGTAATATAGAGGAGCCTGTGACTGATGGTAGAGGGAAAGATATATTGTTTATGAGTTTATAATTTTTGAAGTTTTGTAGGGGGTACATGGGGCTTGTTTTACTACTCTTTTTCCTTCTGTACATATGTTTTAAATTTTCCTTTTAAAAGGCTAAAATAAATCACTATTGATTAATGAATTTTCCTTTTGTTTGAGAGTCAGAACACAAACTAAAAAGAATGCGTTATATGTTTTTATGAAAATAATTTTTGGATCCACATCAACAATTTGATTATAATCATGTTATTAGATTAAAATATGAAGTGACTTTATATGAAAAAAATGAGTAAAGAAGTTACCTAGGATGGCATATTAGATGATTTTTGTTGTTGTTGTTAAGTGCTTAAGTGTCTCTGATATCATTTGGACATTTTTTTGAAAAAGCTTCAAGAGTAAATGATAAGGGTCATCTATATATAGGTCATAAACATCTACCTGTATGAGAAAAGATAAAAGAGCATTGTAATGTTTTAAGAAAAGGAGAAAATTTTAATGAGAAATCACACGTTAATTATCCTCACACCTTGTATATTTTATTTTCTCACTTAATTCCCACCAGATACAACAATTTGCCTTTCCATGATGCCTTTCTGGGAAAAATAAGTGATTCAACGAACTCTTCTGACTGATTCCTATGGTCTTTATTATGATTTTTTGGATTCATTTAAATTTGTCCTTACTACATATGTATCATACAATTACTTCTTTTGAAATATGTTTTCTGTGTCTTATAATAACCAACGGAATAAACAGTCAGTCCCTAATTATCCTAGCATTTCATGGCATTGAAGGGACAAGAGATATTCCCAAAAGTCTGCTTTAAATAAGAGAGACAAAATGCCTGAAACAGCAACAAACAAGTGCCAAATTATCTCCTTATGCAGCCAATAATTCTTTCCAGGGCATATAATAATTCGAGACAAAATAACATGTACTTTCTAATTTCTGGTAGATTCTATATTGATATGATCATTTTTCTTAGTTAGTTTACCAAGGTGTTTATGGTAGTTATGATGATATTAAAATAATTTTATTGTGGCCTTGCTATGTAAGAAGAACTCATCATGATTATGTAGTATTAAAAGATGATAAAATAACAAATTAAGTGATCATAAGAAATTTAACAGAAGATCAAAATGCAATTTTGAAAGATGTGAATTTCTGACATTCTGATTATTTTAATACTCCCCACTCACATTATTATTTTTAAATTAATGACTGTTTAGTCACATGGGGTATGTGTGTGTGTCTGTTTTCACAGATGACAGATGACAAACACCAGAGCGAGAGAGGGAGGGGTGGAAATGATAATAGATTGACGTTCAGTTTATGGGCTTTCCTAGATAGCAATATTGATCAGCTACTGCAGATTCTTTTTTCAAGATATTCCACAGAATTCTGTCTGTTTTTAAGAGAAATCAAACTGTCAAATGTTTCAGAGAGCTATTTTAATTATTTTGATAAGTATTTCCTTACCAATTCTCTGTGACATTACAGGCAAAAATGTGGTCTCCCTTTCCATCTATAGACAGAACCACAGTTCTTCAGAAGTCGTCATCTCTGGGGAAGCTTCAATCAACAGTTCTGGAAAGAAACATGGGAGCCTGTCCAAGCTAAATCCACATCAAGCTTTTGTAACATCTTGTTCTGTGTATTCTTTTTTAAAAAAATTATTGCACATTATTGTTATATTTTGAATGTGCATTTTAGGAATTTCAAAAATATTAAAAAGAGATATAAATCATTTTTTATTTTGAACTGGCTGTGTTCCTTAGAATCGGCCACTGCAACAGCTATTCTAGAGCCAATTAGGTCAACCATTGTGATGTTTAATTTTTACTTTTCATTGCTAATGAATGACCGCTAAACAATCCTTTAATAGGAAAATGGTATTTTATTATTCACAACTTTCTTGAAGTATTCCTTTATTACTAGATATGACTTTTCAGTGATCTCTCTTCATCAAATTTGATACAACACAGCACAGAAGATTGAGAATTCAAAATGACAACTTCTCTACTTATGGCAAAACTTTTCTACTGGGAGAGGAACACTCATGTGTAAAAATACATGCATGACTCAAGAAAGTACACAGTGAGAATCTAATGATACAAGATGATACTACTCATCATTGTCTTGTGAATCTAACAAATTTCTTACATTAACCCAACCAACTGGGTAATAATTTTAGGTGCCAACTGATTGGCTCTTTCTTTTTTGAAGAAGAAGAAGATTAGCTCTGAGCTAACATCTGCTGCCAATCCTCCTCTTTTTGCTGAGGAAGACTGGCCCTGAGCTAACATCTATGCCCATCTTCCTCTACTTTATATGTGGGACACCTACCACAGCACGGCCTGCCAACTGGTACCTTGTCCGCACCCAGGATCCGAAGTGGCAAAACCCAGGCTGCCGAAGTGGAACATGAGAACTTAACCCCTGCGCCACCAGGCTGGCCCCTGATTGGCTCTATCTTAAATTATCCTCCAAGAGAGCCAACCAGTCACCACCTAAAACTAGATATATGCTTGTGTACCTACTTATTTTTGTTTTTTCTTTGCTCTCCATTTTTCCTGGTGTTTTGTGAATATATAATGACAAAGAGTAAAGAAAAGAAAATATTTTCATCAGACTGGAAATAGTTTGCACATAGGATCCATTTCCATTTTCCTTGCCAATGCCAAAAGTTGCAGTGAGCAAACTCTTTTCAGGATAAATCATATTAACAATCCCTGGTGTGGAGATGGTAACAGTTTATCACTTCAGGTTGCCAGTGTGTTTGCTTCTGGGAATGAAGTAAAAAGATCAAGTTTCCTAAGATCCCCAATGTGCTGCGTTGCCAGCCGGGTGCTCCCTCGAGTAAGCAGAATATTTGTTCTGATATCAGCCTGGCTGGGCTTCTTACTTAAGTGGGTAAATTTCAACTAGGTACAAAGTGTCATCTTTATTATTCTGAATGCTAAATGTTCCCTAGAATGTTGTAAAATAAATAGTTATTATATGAAGACATTAAACAGTAAACTAATGGTACTCCTTTTAAAGCATCTACTTATATATTTAAGCAAAATAATCAAAGTACAATAAAATAAATAGGGGAGAAAAATGAACTACATGAAAAACAATGAATAGGAAGAGAAATACAAGTGATACTCCCAGATATGATTAGAAACACAGTGTCTGTAAAGCACATGGCACTAGTCCTTGAGATCCTTGATCAGCTTTGCCCAGTTGCTTGGGCGGTTGAGCAGAGAAATTTGATTGCTGATTGGGTCATCCAATCTGGTTGGGAAGAGGACCTAATAACCAGACCTATCATTTACAGTCCAGTTATTTTGATTATCCCTGTGACTCAAATTGCCTATTTCATAAACTTAGCCAGTGCTCAGATCTCAACTTGTAAGTGATTGAGGTGATCAGCCACATAGAAATGATCAGAGTACTCAATTTTTGAACATAAAATTGGTGAATGGAATGAAATGGAAAGACCCCTTATTTTCAAAATCAAAAAACTGATGTAAAGAGTAAAGTTTTCTCCTTGTAATGTAAATGTTCTCAGCATTGTTCCTATTTCCAAATTAAAATTTGAACAAATTTTTTGAAACTTTCCTTAGCTGACCAAAAATCAGATATGCTGAGAGAAGTCAAGGAAAATCAGTTCATTTTAGTGCAAAGAATGAAATACACTGTATTATTCATGATAGCTGAGTGGCATTATTTAACTGATTATAATTATACAACAAATTAGGTGTTTGTTTAATTGAAGTTTGCCCATGGAAACATTTCACAAATTTCTTACAAATCTAGTTACTGCTGAACTTCAATTGCCGTGGGATATAAAATAGCTCACTAAATGCTGTAGATACCACCACTTCTCTTTTCCCCCAGGAGGCTTAAATATTTAACACTTTTTTGTTCTAAAGGGGTATTTAGGGCAAAGAGGACTGATTCTTATAGATTGTGGAGACAGCAATATGCCTTGGGAATATTTTTATTAGCATTCCAAAATTCAAGCTACATGCTATATCACCGTGTTCGAACCTTAATTTTATAGATCTTTCCCCGCCATAGTGCTGATTTTAGGAACTTTCCCCACATAACAGACACCTCTAGATACAAGCATTTTGTCAGATATGTTGACACACTTCAGTCTTCCAGCTAAACATTTTCTCAAGAGAATTTTTATGAAATAACTTTACCTTAAACCTTGCAAAATACGTCCATCTGAGTAGGCAATGTTAAAAGTTAAGAAAAAGATTCTCTGTTGAAGATTTTGTAAAATATTTACATCATTTTGGGTTTTGTGTTTAATGTTAAAAAATAAATATCTTATTTATGTAGTTTTTGCTCAAAAATTAGTCAAGAAACTGAGGCACAGAAAACAAGGTAAGAAATCTAGCCTTTTGTTAAAAAGGAAAAAACACTCACTCTACACCTTCTCTGTGGAGTTTCTTCATTCATTTCTTGGGCTCAAATGACAGGAAGATAGTTGTGGTCTCAGGCAAACACAAAATTTACTTTCCCAAGATTGTCATCCTTTTGGGGGAATAGAAAAAAAACAGGCAGACCAGAGTCCTACACTGAGCAAGCCCTCAGGGGCCATGTGAGAGAAAGAGAAGACCAGAAAGGATAGAGCAGGAGGGACCTCGCAGACCCCCAGATTATTCGTGTCCTTTTATTAAAACCTAAGTATTCTGGGCCTACTGCCTTGACAGATGGTTCTTCTTCAAAATTACAGCTAATTTGGAGGCGGCACTATCTCAGTTTGGAATTTAGGAACTGTTTTAGTTTATGGACCTTCTGTCTTCCTATTAGGTCTTATATGGAGATGCTTATAAATAGAAAAAACATTTAAATAAACTGCTACTGTATAATCTTCTTTAATGCTGTTGTGATTTGGGATCCTCAATATGTGAATTTATCTAGAAATGTTCTCAGAAGCCAAAGCAAAGGGGTAAGAAAAGGAAGCAAAATTAAGCAGAAAGAAAAGTCCATCTGCAGGGTAGTCACAGTGCCATAGGTGACCCCACAGGAATCTGAACCTAGGATAGCCCTTCAGAGCTATCCTGAGGTGGAAAGGGGGCCAAGCCTGCATGCTCTCACATAGACCAGTCATTTTAAGCAGGCTGTCCCAAGAAGATAGAACGACCTTAGGAAGCAGCTCTGTATAGTCAAAGGAAATTTCCAGAGAGGACTGAGGCTGAAAGCTTATAGCCAAAACCATTCCCAGCAGCTGAGTGAATTTCCCTTCAGTTCTGAAAAGGAATCTGGGTTTAGCAACTGAAGGCTTTCTTAACAGGCTTTCCCAAGATGCGCCACTTTGGCGTGTGAAATATTTTGAGCTAAAGGCAATCCAGACCCCACAGACTCAAGAGAAACTTTTTCCTCTCCCTTAAAGAATTTAAACTTGGGGTTTTGGCCATAATAAGAGTTATAACTCAAAATAAATTTTTATGACCTAACTGTACGGCAGTGCAAACCTCTAATTACTGAACATCTGCTCTTCTTATCATCCTGTGAATTATCCACCTCCTCTGAAAGCTCAGGCCCCCATCCCTTTGCTTGACTCAAGATGGCATATATACCTCAGTTTACCTTTCTGTCTCTGATGCTCTTGTGTATGTAGGGTTCCTGTACAGATCAATTAAATAGTATTTTCTCCTGTTAATCTGTCTCCTGTCAATTTAATTCTTAGGCCAGCCAGAAAAACCTAGAAGCGTAGAAGAAACTTCCTTTCTCCCTAGTACAGCATACCATTTTCTACAACCAAAATTGATATCCATAAACGCAATGTTCACCTATGCCCAAACTGGAGATGAAAATGTTCTAAGCTAGTGTAGGGTATAAAGGGCTGTGCTGGAGGATGTGTGTGGGTGGGTTGGGGAGTGCAGAGTAAATGATGAAAACATTGGATTGATTCAAATCAATTTCTCATCCATAGGACTGTAAAATTAACAGCTAATTCTACTGAGAAATGAAGGTAACTCTCAAAATGTTGAAGAATAAATGTGAAGATTTAAAGATTCAAGAAGCTTCCACATTTCTGCTTCAATAAGAATAAAGGAATGTTTAAACATGGAACGTAATAAAGAGAGCAATCAGTTACTTTGAGCACAAAATTTGAGTTGTTTTGATGTAGGCACAGTGGCAGGTACTTGACATATATTAACTTAGTGGTCTCCCTATTTCTGTTCATTTTTCTTTTTGTGTTTTTTTTGTTTTGTTTTGTTTTTTGGGGTTTTATTTGTGAGTAAGATTGTCGCTGAGCCAACATCTGTGCCAATCTTCCTCTATTTTATGTGGGATGTGGCCACAGCATGGCTTGACGAGCAGTACTAGGTCTGTGCCTGGGATCCAAACCTGTGAACCCCGGGCTGCTGAAGCAGAGTGTGCAAGCTTAACCACTGCACCACGAGGCCAGCCCCTCCATATTTCTTTTTAAAGCTGCAAAACACTTTTTAATAAATAAACTTGAAAAAAAAAACCTGATGCATAAAAAAGATAAAAAGCGGCAACTTGTCCAAGGAAGAAAAAGGGGCCCAGACCCTGGGCAAGCAATCCTCTGCTTACTCTTTACACCATCCTGAGGCATTGCTGTGCTTCCCCAGAGTTCCAGGGAGAGTCTGCTTGAATCTGCCTAAAATATATTCCACATTTATTAACCTTGCTTCTCTGAAGACCATTTTCTCCCATAGCACATTAAAAATAAAACAAAAACCCTTCCAACTGCCTCCTTTTTCCTTCCTTACATCCTAAAATCCAGTCTTCATAACTCCAACAAGAGTTTTTTTAAACATAAATTAGATCTTATAATTTTTCACCTGATTTTGGTCATTATTCTATCTTTGACTCCTAGAACAAGGTTTAGCATATAGTAAATGCTAAATAAATATTTGTTGAATAAATAAATATTGTTCCATGCCTAAAACTCTCAAGAGGTTTTCTATCAATCACACTTAGGCTAAAATATAATTTAATTGCTATTTCCTCAAGGGGGCACGTTATATGGTCTATGTCTATCTCATTGGCCTTATCTTGTACAACTCCTAAGTCTACTCACTTTAGTCATTCTATCTTGAGGCCTAAACTTCATAGAACATAATATCCCCCCTTCACAGAACATTGTGGTCCCCTTTCCCCACCCCACCACCCAGACCTTGCATGACTGATGTCTTTTAACACTGTGTCTCAAGTTAAAAGTCACCTTCACACACAAATTTTCCCTCACCACCCTAAATAACGTAGACCTCCAGTAACTTTATACCATTCCATTTTCTTTCTTCAAGGTACCTATAATTTTCTTATTGTATGAATATCACTCATTGTTATAATGTAAACTCTGAAAGAGTTGAGTATCTCTCCATTTTCCTTTCCACTGTATACCCAGTTCCACCTTGTGCGTATGTGTATTCACATGCATGCATACATGTGTGTGCATATGTGTGCACACACATCATGTGATTTCATGGCATTTTAACTTAGTTGAAAGCCAGGACTAAGTCTGCTGTACTGATTATGAGAGATGTGTGAATATCTTCCTTGTTGTTTCAGCTTCACCAAAATGTAAAGGCATAGAACAAAATATTTGTCTAACCCATATGAATGTTGTGAAAATCAACTAAGTTATATCAATGAAAATCATAGCACAGTGTACAAGGAAAGAATCTTTGTCAGTTTGAGCTGCTATAACACTTTGCCATAGACTGAGTGGCTTACCCAACAAACAATTATTTCTCACAGTTCTGAAAGCTGGGAAGCCTGAGATCAGGATGCCAGCATATTCGGGTTACAGTGAGGACACTTCCAGGTTTCCTCAGATGGTGGAGAAGAAAGGGAGAGAAAGCAAGCTCTATGACTCTTCTTATAAGGGCACTGATCCCACACATGACGGCTTTCCCCTCATGACCATACTTCCCAAAAGCCTCATCTCCTAATACAAGCACATTGTGAGATTAGGATTTCAACATATGAATTTTAGGGGGACACAAAGATTTAGTCCATAACAGAAAGTGTACCAAGATACCAACAATGTCATCTCCCTTAGAGGCCGGGATTAAGTGAGTATCACCCCAGAGAACATGGAGGTTTTATTCTATCCTAATAGATCGTGCACTGGCAATCTTATCTCCGTTTTGTTTGCATAATTGTAAGAGCATAAATTCAAAAAAAAAAAAAAGAGGAAAAGAAAAGAAAGAACAGAGACACTCTAGATGATTTTTAGTCCTACCATCTTATTTTACAAATGAGCAAAATATCTCAAAGGAGGAACTAAGTGGTAATGGATCCCACAGGTAGAAGCAGCTGTGCTGGGAATAGAACCCAGGTCCCTTGATGTCCCATCTGTGTGTATGGGCTCTTTTCCCTATAACACACTGGCGTAGGATGAGTGAACAATGTGCTTTCTTAGCTCAAAGAGATCGGAATCATGCATCTTATGACCCAAGGCATCTTGTTAATCCAGTGCATTAAGCGTTAAGCAAAATAGCAAGGCGGTGTCTGGAAATGTAACGTCAGCTGAAAAGATTTTAAAAAAGAAAAAGATACGCTCTTAAAACGATTTTGGCAGATCACTTTTCATTTCCATGACCACTTCTATACAAGATAGATATTCTTAAGGCAGTAAATCATCCAGTCCCAGCTGTTAACCATGTAGTAAGTCAAATTCAACAATATAGTGACTTCTTAATTAACCCAACACATTTCTTCCTAAAGGATTGCTTGTGTGTTGATTTCAATATACCTCTGATTATATTTTGTCTTATTCTATCTAAAGGAGCTTCCCTACCACTTCTATTGAAATATTATTTTGATGATTTGAGGTTGGTATTAAATCAATATATTTAAGAACATTTTCCCTATTATTGCCTGGACTATCTTTCCTACAGTGGAAACTTCAACAAAGAAACTCTAGTATAGCAAAAAGAGCATCAGCACCAAACCGGAAGAGTGAGACTTGATTCTTGGTTCTTAATTTACTAGATGTAAAATAACTCCAAATAATTTAACTAAATTTTAAAATATATTTTGAAATAATTTCAAACTTACAGAAATTTGCAAGTATAATTCAAAGAATAATATCTCTGAACTATTCCCATTCCCCAATTCCTCAATTTTTAACACATACATATAATTATAAAAATATATAAATTATAAATATATTTATTGTGTGTGTGTGTGTGTGTGTAGTTGTGTGCATATCTACACATTTTTATATATTCATGTACAATTTTTTTCTGGACCATTTGAAAGTAGAGTGCATATAGTAGTATGCTTCTTTACACCATAACATTTCAGAGGCTATTTCTTTAAAAAAAGTTATAGTGTTAGTCAGGTTCTCCTGATAAAGAGGGCCAATATGAGATTTCTGTAATAGAAGAGACTTGTTATAAGGAAGTGGCCCACAGGGTTATGGAGACTGAGAAATGCCACTCTCTGCAAGCTGGAGACCCATGAAAGCTGGTGTGTAGTTTTGAGAACCAGACAGCCAATGATGTAAATCTCAGATTAAAGCGGAAGACCAGAGAGAGTAAATTCCCCTGTCCTCTGTCTTTTTGCTATATTTGGACCCTCAAAGGATTGAATGATGCTCACCAACATTGGGGAGGGCAAGCTGCTTTACACTGTCCTACAATTCAAATGCTAATTTCTTCCAAAAACATTTTCCTGGACACACCCAGAAATAACGGGCACTTCATGTCCCAGTCAAGTTGACATGAAAAATTAACCATCAAAAGTCCACCCTTTCTCAACTTGGCACTCGTACACATCTTCTTAAACCATACTTAACTCCAAATGAAGACAATAACAAGATCATAATTCTGTCTAACATGATGCATCTATCCTGCCTACATCCAAAAACTAACCGCTTTCCTGGAAGAGGAAGTCAAGTCACCTTGATATCCTGTAATTTAAATTCAATGACATGAAATTAACAATACATAAAACACTATGCTATGTAGTTAATACATCTTATGTTACATGTTAAGAAAATATCTTTATAGCGTATATATATACTATATATGTATTCAAATGTATTAATAAAATAAGGAGAAAATACTCATGACGAGCAGTCTTGTTTCTGTAACTGCTCACAGGTGTGTATCTGGTGTTTATAACTACCTTCTTCCACGTAACCATTCTGTATTCCCTCTTCCTTGAGCTAGCATCTCAGCTTGTCACGGTTCCCGTCCTAGTGGGATGACCCAAACCTTTATTCCTGAAGGGTCTGGGCCATTAACAGTCCCACCTGGATTGGGTTGTTGTAGTTTTCTGTAGGCATGGTAATGCTAAGAGACATCCTAAAGGATCTCCTGTATTCTAGACATCTTCTTCCTTACCTCCATTGTGGAGTATCAGTCCAGTTTCCCCTTTGTAGTCAGGATCAATCACTCTTGCAAGTACAATAACTCTCTTCTTTGCCTGTTGATTCAGAGTTTTGAGGAGCCCAAAGTAGCCTGATGGCAGTCTTAATTTCCAGTTCAATGGATTCATTGTTGTCTCTCCTGGTGGAAGTATTACTCCCTTTGGAACCAAGACCTCTAGGCCAGAAGAGCATAAGAACATAGGACTAGGAAACAAAAATTTTGTTTGTGGGTCACTAGGGGTAATAGTGAATGGTGCCTCTTCTATTTCCACCCTTTGACTCCTGGGCCCATGAATCGTGGCTATGGGGGAAGTAGTACCTTATATCGGATGCTGATTCAACGTATATACAATCTTCTGGAGAATCTTCCCCAGCCAAAGTATTGCTACCCAACTGGAATTGTAATTGAATCTTCAAAAGGCCATTCCACTATTCTACCAAACCAGCTGCTTCAGGATGATAGGCAACATGGTAGGACCAGTGAATTCCATGAACATGGGCCCATTGTCACACTTCTTTTGCTATGAAGTGAGTTCCTTGATCAGAAGCAATGCTGTGCAAAATACCATGATGGTGGATAAGGCATTTTATAAGTTAATTGATGGTAGTTTCAGCTGAAGTTCTGTGTGATGGGAAGGCAAATCCCTATCCAGAAATAAGCGTCTACTCCAGTAAGAACAAAATGCTGCCTTTCCCATGATGGAAGCTGTCCAGTGTAATCAACCTGCCATCCTGTAGCTGGCTGATCACCCTGGGGAATGGGGCCATATTGGGAACTCTGTCTTTGTCTCTGCTGCTGGCAGGTTAGGCATCAGGGGTGGCCATAGCCAGATCAGCCCGGGTGAGTGGAAGTCCAAGTTGTTGAACACACGTGTAACTTCTAACCCTGCCACTATTGCCACTTTGTTCCTGAGCCCACTAGGCACTCATTGGGGTGGTTGGGGAAAGAGGCTGACTGGTGTTCAAAGAACAAGTCATCCTATTCTCTTGATCATTAAAATCCTCCTCTGCTGCAGTCACCCTTTGGTGAGAATTCACACGATACACAAATGTCTTCACACTTTTTGCCGTCTATATATCCTCTTTGACGAGGTGTCTATTCACATCTTTTGATCTTATCTTTTGTCTTGTTTTGCTGAGGAAGATTCACCCTGAGCTAACATCCATGCCAATCTTCCTCTATTTTTTAGTGTGGTCCACCAGCAGAGCATGGCCGCTAACAGAGTGGTGTAGGTCTGTGCCCAGGAACCTAACCTGGGCTGCCAAAGTGGAGTGCACCGACCTGAACCACTAGTGCACCAGGGTTGGCCCCTGATCATTTTAAATTGCATTGTTTTCTCACTGTTGAGACTTTAAAGTTCCTTATACATTTTGGATAACATTCCCTTAATATATAAAATTTTGCATATATTTTCTCCTAGTCTGTTGCTTGCTTGTGTTCTCCTAACAGCATTTTTCACAGAGCAGTCATTTTTAATTTTAATACAGCTCAACTTATTGATTTTTTTCTCTCATGGGTCATGTTTTTGGTGTTGTATCTATAAACAAATTGTCAAACCCAAAGTCACACAGATTTTTATCCCCCAAATTATATAATTTTGATTTTCACATTTAGGTTTATATCTATTTTGAGTTAATTTTTGCATGTGGACTTCCAATTGTTTCAGTATTTGTTGAAAAGACTATCTTTTCTCCTTTGGATTGCCTTTTGTCCTTTGTCAAATACTAATTGACTATATTTGTGTGGGTCTGTTTATGGGCTCTCTATTCTGTCCCATGAATCTATGTGTCTATTTGTTCACCAACAGCATACAACCAAGGCATTTTTCATTTTTGTTACAGTGTTTCTGACTTCTAACATTTCTTTTTGATCCTTTCTTTGAGTTTCATCTCCCTTCTTATATTATGCATCTGTTCTTGCATATTATCTACTTTTTCCTTTAAAGCCTCTAAAATATTAATCATGGTTATCTGATCTTTCCTATTGGATAATCCCAACATCTGTGTCATATCTGAGTCTGTTTCTGATATTGCTTTTTCTCTTCAGACTCTGTTTTTTCTTTGTTTTTCATTATGCCTCAATTTTATGTTGAAGCTGATCACGATGTATTAAGTCATAGGAACATAGATAGATAGGCCTTTGATGTGAGGTTTAATGTTAATCAGGCTACAGTTAATTTAGCTGTGTCTTATGCTTGCTATAGTTGTAGGTGCCAGAGGCTTCAAGTTCCTTTAGTGACTTTGCTTTTGTCTCTTCTGTTGAATTTGCACTTTCCTAAACATTCCTCCTCATGGGGTAAATAATCTATTGTTATTATACTAGATCCCTGTTAAGGTGATGGTAAAGTTTGGGGAAAGGGAAGCATTCTGTACTTTTAAAGTGTTCTAAAAGTATTCTTTTTTTTTTTTTTTTTTTTTGGTGAGAAAGATTGGCCCTGAGCTAACATCTATTCACAATCGTCCTTTTATTTTTCTCTCCTAAAAGCCTCAGTACATCACTGTCTATCCTAGTTGTAGGTCAATCCAGTTCTTCTATGTGGGATGCTGCCACAGCATGGCTTGATGAGTGGTGCATAGGTCCATGCCCAGGATATGAACCAGCAAACCTGGGGCTGCTGAAGTGGAGTGCACAAACTCAACCACTCGGCCTCTAAAAGCATTCTTATAAATAATATCAATTTTCTAGAGGGCCAGTGTCACTAGACTGTGACCTTTACAACCACTTAGGAGAGACAACTAGGTTAGAATTGTCTAGATTGAAAAAAGTGTCCTTCCTTCACATACGACAAAGCTCTGGTAAAGCTTTTTCCCTTGAATGTAAGTCTTTGTTACAAAGAATGCCCTAGAGTTATTTCACAATATTTACTGCACCCTCAAACTCTCTGCACTACCAGAGCCAGGAAGGCATCTGTCTGGGCTCCTCATCATGAGAAACTTATGGGGTTCTTGGAATAAAGTCCACGAAAGTATTATGGTCTCCAAGACTGCAGCTCTAGGAGTTTCTCTCTTTTGCTCTTGTCTACACTCAGCCTTCAGCAATTCATCAAAGTTACCATTAAAGTGTTCCTACCAGCTTATGGTTCAAGCAACTTCTGCTCCAACTAATCTAATTGTGGCTATAATCTCTGGATTCACCCATCTCTCCATATTTCCCCCTGATGGTCTCCCCTGTAACCTCAGTTCTCAAATGGGTCCAAGAAAAATCATTGATTTTTAATTTCTTCAGCTTTCTCTTATTGTAGGTATAGGAGTAACAATTCCAAGCTCTTTACATGTCACAGCTGTATTCAATTAACTTTTGAGCTTTACCAAATCTTCCAAAGGTTACTCTAGCATGAAATTTACAATATTACTGTGAGGACAAATGTTAATTGCTAACATTTATTGATCACTTAATATGTATAAAGCAGGCATGGTTCTAAGCACTTAATTCATTTAGTTCTCATAACAGTCTATAGGATAGTGACCACTTGTATTATCTCTATGTTACAGATATAAAAGCTGTGGCCAGGGAGATTAAATAACATCAAATATTACAAAAACATAAGCAGTGTGTCATTGAGATTTAAACCTAGAAAACCACGTGAACTTAGTGTGCTATAGAAATATACACTTGCTATTTATGATGGTTAGTTGTATGATATTTAATTTCATAAGGTGCCCAGACATCTGCAAAACACATTCTGGGTGTGTCTGTGAAGGCGATTCTGGGTCAGATTAATGTCTGAATCTGCAGACCGTGTAAAGCAGATTGCCCTTCCCAGTGCAGGTGGACCTCATCCCACCAGCTGAAAACCTGAACAGAAAAAAAAGACTAGGGCCAGCCCAGTGGAGCAGAGGTTAAGTGCGCACATTCCGCTTTGGCAACCCGGGGTTCGCCAGGTTCGGATCCTGGGTGCGGATATGGCACCGCTTGACAAGCCATGCTGTGGTGGCATCTCACATATAAAGTAGAGGAAGATGGGCATGGACGGTAGCTCAGGGCCAGTCTTCCTCAGCAAAAAGAGGAAGATTGGCAGCAGATGTTAGCTCAGGGCTAATCTGCCTCAAAAAAAAAAAAAGAAAAGAAAAAAAAAGACTGACTAAGCAGGAACTCCTCCTGCCTGAATGCTTTAAGCTGTCAAGGGTCTTTTCTAACCTTTGGACTCAAACTGAAATATTGACTTCCCTTGGATCTCAAGCCTGCCAGCTTTTGGACTAGAATTTACATCAATTCCTTATAATTGATTTCTCTCTCTGGTGTGTCTGTCTATCTCTCCATATATGTATATACATACTCACACATCCTATTGGATCTGTTTCTCCAGAGAATTCTGATTAATAAGCTATTCTTATCCACTTCCATAATTATTTAATTCACTAATTTACTTAGCTATTTATTCGTTTGTATAACAAGCCTTAATCAGAACACTTATCTCAAAAAAATAAAGAACAATGTTGATAAATTTGAGACTATCACAATTAACTTGTCATATGATAAAAATATCATAATCAAAGTCAAAGGACAAATAATTAACAGTGTGAGAAAATCATTTACAGGATAAAAGTCCTGAATTCCATAGTTCACAGAGTCTTTCCAAATCAATAATAAATAAATAAAATGCAGGAAAATGCTGAAGAATAAAAATAGTATGTTTATAATAAGAAAATATAAATTTTAGATAAGTGTAAGTTGCTATTAGATTTTCACATATAATGTTTGCAAGATTTTCTTTTTTGAAGAGAAATTGTAGGTAGAAATGTAATGTACATTGGTGCAAACTTCTCTTTGGGAGGGAGAAATTTGTCACTATGCATACACGTGTGCATGCACACACACACACACTCTCTTACCCAGCAATTTCACTACTATCACTTTAATACATAAATTTACTCTATAAATTTGCTATAGCTTTATATAAAGAAGACAAAATAATCTTGCCAGCAGTTTCATTTGGAAAAAGGAATCAGGAATTAAAATTCATTTCTATCCATACCATTTGCATGATGTGGCATTAACTTCAGTTGAATATTATATATATATATATATATATATATATATATATATATATACATTTATATACTTTAAATGTGCTATATAACACACACTAAGAAAGACATTAGATATTTAAAAAAATGATAGAGTATATTTCCTGTCATTGAGAGGCTCAGAGGCTAATGAGGTCCAAATGGAAAGCATAGATAGAAAATTAAAAGAAACAAAAACTCTCCAATGAATAGGATAAAATTGCTATACGACTTGATGTCTTTGGCTGTGAAACGGTCTAATAAGGCTTGAGCATGTGTAAATGTAGGGGTGTCTTGAGAGAGGCAAATGGAATGGTAGACATGGTTCAAATCGTAAAGTATTTTCTTTGGCATGATATTTGCCTTTTACCCTTCAGAGTACAGAGAAACCCCTGTAGAATTTTAAGCAGGGAGGTAGAATTATTAGATTTGAATTTTTATAAAATGGAATTTAAAAGTCGTGTACAAAAGACGAAGGTGTAGATACTTGGAGAGGTTCAGATGCAAGGCCAACGATGTTAATCATGGTTTTTAATTGAGGCAATAATAGTGGCCAAGAAAGGATACATACAAAGAAAGTGTTTGAAGGAAGAAATGGTCAACACTTTCACCTTATAAAAGCACAAGTAAGATAGCAATTATAAAGTTCCTTTGATTTCAACAACAGAGATTTATTGCTGATGTTGGTAAGAATAATCTTATTAGTGGAACGGGACCATTCATCAGATTCATATTGACTAGCAAGTTATGGAAGGTGAAAAAGTATATTCCATAAGTGTAGATTCCTTTTTCAAGAAGTCTGACCAAAAAGAGGAGAATAATATTGTGGTATCTAGTGGGGGCAAAGTGACAAATAAATATTCTTATGTTTAGAGAGGCTTATGAAGTGTACTCACAGAGAGAAAGATATCAGGGGGCAAAGAGAGGCTGGAAAAGCCAGGGATATGTCTCTCCCACTGAGATGAGGGAAAAGGGAGAGTGACTTGTGGATATATACTGAAGATTAGTGGTCAATGTTTGGCAACTAAGGAATTTTATGCCCAATGTCTTTCCTTTTTCCGTGAGTCACAAAGCAGTTTTATTCGTTAAATGGGGAGTGGGAGGGAAGGCAGAATTAGGCTGACATCTTTTAAAATAGAGGTTCAAGTACATTAATCACGTTGCTCTACTTAAAGCATTAGATCTTTGAAGTGGAATGTTTCTCTGTATCACTCATATTTGGCCTGATAAGCAGAATTGCACTGAGAAAGGTAGTTGATATAGTTCCTTAGCAATTCCAATCAGTTAGAAGTTAAAAACAACACATCGATGCTGTCCATTCACATATAGCAGAAGGTCTTTATATCCCACCTAAAAAATAAGTTTATAGAAATTGTGGCAGAAAGATTCTGAAGGATTATCTGAACCCACCAAACATCCTAGCTGATAGTCCAACATCCATTTGATATGCAGAGAGAAATCTATCACAGCAAGATGTACTGCCAAGCATTAGGCTCAATTTTTCCTATTTAAAAATCAATACAGAATTTTCATATTGCAGGAAATGTGATAAATACAATTATGAAAGAATAAAAACTTTTTATGTTAAAATAGCATAGGTCATCCAAAATCTATAGCGATATCGATAAATAGATGAATCCATTGTAAATGTGAAATATTATCTGCTAGAAGCAATGGCTATAATTAGTTTGCTGAGGCTATTTTAGCTTTTCTTATTTTGATCATTTTTGTCCTTTATGTTTCAACAGTAAAGCAAGACTGTCTTATCCATTCTTCTAGTTCCTATAGAAAAATGCTATTTTTATCTTCCCTGAAGCAAGTAGAGTAATATAACAGTGGAATAGAAAAGGGAAAAAAAGAAGAACCGTAGCCTACATTGGCCTCTTATCAAAAGAGAATGAAGAATAAAGTAATTTTTCCCACAGATATCTTTAAATTCTTTTTCCTGTGTGAAGTCTTCCTAAAATTCTCAACTGTATGGGGATGTACGTTTGTTTAATTTTATGAGGTACCAGAATCCATATCCTGGTATCGTATCTCGCTATAACTATTTATTTTGTGCATATATCATTGTTATAGACTAAAAGAAAGGCCAGAATTTAGCTTTACCTCTTGTAATATTTTAGTTCTATCAATTACTCTTATTGAATGTTTTGTTGAGACATAAATGATATTTTGTTTGTCTTTGGCATCTCAGCAAAGACATAGTGATATAAATAGTTTAGATTCACCATTACTATCCTCTGCTGTATTAGTCGGAGTTTTCCAGAAAAACAAAAACAATAGGATATATATTTGAGGAGATTTACTATAAGAATTGGCTCACGCAATTATGGAAGCCAGGAAGTCCCAGGATCTGCAAGCTAGAGGCTTGGGCAAGTTAGTGGTCTAATTCAGTCTGAGTCCAATGCCTGAGACTCAGGGGAGCTGTTGTGGGCAAAAGATGAATGTCACAGCTCAAGCAAAGAAGGCAAATTCTCCATTCCTCTACCTTTTTTTCTATCCTGTCCCTCAGCAGATTGGATGAGACCTGCCTGCATTGATCTTCTATACTTGGTCTGTGGATACAAATGCTAATCTCTTCCAGAAACACTCTCATAGACACACTCAGACATAATCTTTTACCAATTATCTGGGCATCCCTTACCCCAGTCAATTTGACACACAAAATTAACCATCACATCTGCCAATAGGAATGGTTGTCTATTTTAGGTCAATGGTTCTTTCCATTCTGTGTTGACAAACTAATACTTACTTACTACTCAAGACTCACGAGCACTGGTTCTGCACAGTATACTGAAACTTAATTGCCCTTACACACACATATACTATACTGTAGTCCTTGGGCTGGGCATTTTACATGAAATATTTTCTCTAATCTTCACAAATTAAAACAAACATATAAGGTAAGTAGTCTTGTCATCCCAATTACAGAAGGAAAACTCTAGACTTAAAGGTACAAATACTAAGTAACTTGCCCAAGATTATACCATTATTAAGTGGCTGAGTTCAGGTTTATGTCCACATCTATCCCAGTCAGAAATCTCTGATAAATTTGTTACAAAGAAAATGAGTTTATCTGTTGCTTTGGATAAAACAGTTGATTATAGCCCTGAGGAACATTTTTTATTAAATTTAGTAGTGACTCATATCCAGAAGAGAGGATAGATTGACAATGACAGCCAAAGTCCTCACACACGGGGAGTGAGATAGCTGAAGAGAAGTTGCCACATAGTGAATCGATAAATGTTTTAAAGTTGCCAACTCATAATTTCTTCTTTAAAAGGCACTTAACAACCAATGAATTACATTTAGGTAAGAATAAATAAATGAGATGTCAGTGTTTCAATTTAAAGTCAGAGGGTAATAGCAGACAAATTGAAGTAACAAAATAAACCATATCCCAAACAAATTTCAAGTCCATAAACAAAATTTAGGAAAACCCTGCCAGAAGCTGAGAGAGAATCAGAGATCCTTCAATTGTTGCCAAGCTGCCCCAAACACACAAACAAGTTATGGTTTGAAATGTCATATTTGTGAGAATCAACATGGGTCTGCAAAGTTTTAAATCAGCTGAAATAGACTTTTGGGGAGAACTTGGTGAATCTTCAAATTTGTAAAGGGCTGGAGTGTTTCTTTGCTTGATTTTTAAAATTTAATCTAGCTTTTCACAGAAAAAATTCTTATTTATGACTTTATATAAGAGCACCTTTAAGTAAACAAAAGCACTTATATTTTGAAAAATTAACATCAATGCTGTCACAGCAAATTAATCAGTGTTAAATTTTCCCAATCACTCACATAATTTTATTTTTTTCCGGTTAATTTTACTCACGTTCAAATAAGGCCAAAATTTTGCTTTTGGTGAATATTACCTTCAGTCTTTCTCCATCTTTTATGAAATTTCATTTTGAAATAATTATAGATTCAAAGCAAATTGCAAAAAAATATACAGGGAGGACCCATGTCCTCTTCACCAAGCTTGCCCGCATGTGGCTCTTGAAGAACTAGGATATTCTGTCAAAACCGGGAACTGACGTTGCTCTAATACACAGAGTTTATTCAGGTTGTTCAGATGATTCAGCGCATATTTTTCATCCACTTGTGTGTGAATAGTTCCACGAAATTTTATCATATTTAATTTTCTGTGGTTGCCACCATAATCACCACACACAACCATTGTCTACTTTTAAGTGAATGTATTGCCTATGTTTACATTAAGCAAGTTTCAAGTGAAATATTATATAAAATTTTGTCGCTGTAAGAACTGTGAATCTTTATATGAATTTGCAAAGAAAAAATATATAGTCATTCTCACTGTAGCTAAATTATAGCTATATTCTCTGTGATAATGGAAGTACGTGGCTTGATGGCATCTCTTTCAATATGATAAGTATAAGTAACTTCTTGGGTATTTCCAAGCCCATTTTGGACATCACTGGGTTTCTCTTCACTTAAACTACGTCCCTATCATGTGTTGTGTTTATGACTGAAGCAAGAACATAATGGGGAAAATTGTGTAGTTGCTATCTTCTCAGAAAGCTAATTTGTTGCAAAATGGTAGCTAATGGGTAGAAGAATGGTATTTTATAATCATGTGTACCAGGCTTTTTCTCACTTTCATATTGTTTTGAATCATCAGTTTCTCATTGTAGCCACTGAAAGGAGCTAGAAAAACAATTATTAAAAGATTACATCTTTAAAATTACATCCCAAGTTAAAATGCTTTCTCCAACACTATGAAAATACTTAAAAGGTGTGGCTACAAAAAATGATGCTATTTCTCAGATTTGAAGCTATTCTGAATTCAGCTGAATCCTTGACTGGGCCTCAACCTTCCTACTTCTCTATTCTAAGACCTGAGCACTTGAAAAGAGCACTTTGTCATTGTATTTTTCACTTCTTTTAAATAAATTTCAAATACATGGTTGTAGAAAGACTGTATGTACTCTTACTGTGGGCAATTCTATATTAGACCTTTTTTGGACACCATTTCCAGTGGCTAAAGGTAAATAAAAGTATTTTCCCAAACTATTAGAAAATCTGAAACTATGACATTCAAGTCAATATAAATCTACAGGCTACAGTTTTTAAAAATCCAGTTGTAAATTCTGACTTGTCAAGATCTAGGAAATCAGCAATCAATTTGATCAATATTTAGCGGAAGAAGCTCACATTCAGCTGTACACTCTCAAACTTATGCTTTTTTTTTTCCAAACAAAATTTACTCATGGAGTTGCTAATGATATAAAACATAGAGACACTTAGTCAATTTCCTTTTCTTTTGGGGTTTCTGGTAAAATGAGGCAAAATGCTGATTTTGAGTAATAAAGAAAATTTAGTTATTCTGCTGTCAAGTAAAATCTTCTATTTCCAGATAGCAGGGCTTAGCATGCCCACAAAGCCACACTCATACAATTGCCTGAGAACATTTGAGTCTTAAGACCTGAATGATAATTACATATTTTGTGACTTTCGGCTAGCTCAGTGGTGTGGTTAAATCTTGTGTTCTTCACCATCAGTCATACTAACAGCTTTCCTTAAGTACTTTTAGTGTTATTATTAATATCACACATCTATAAAGTACTTCATCTCCTCCTGCAGATTTAGATAACATGTCAAATGGTGTCATAGCTTTCTGAAGAAAATATAATATCCAACATTTCCTCTCATTGATTTAAAGTTTTTCCCCCCTAATCCTTGGCTTTCTTATATTTTGACTTCTCTTTGCATTTCCACTTAGACTATCCCGCTCTTTTCTTTCTTTGATTAAGATACTCTCCCCTAAGTGTGTCATCATTTGGCCTGACACTTTATTGCCTCCTGACTTATCAAGCATTCAGTATGCTATTAAACCCTGACTCCAGTTCTAAGAAAATTCCCCTTGTCTCTAATACAGTTTTACTCCATCATCTTTTTGTCATTTCACCCCATTTCTTTTTAGTTTCTCTCACATAATGGCTAATTGAAAATGGTAAAGCAGAAAGAGGGATTCCAATGTTACAGGTATTTATTAAGAGTCCACTTAGTCTTTAGAGCTTGCTAGGCTTTGTGCACACCCAGAGGAACATAAGTATATCCTTTCTGATGCTGATCCTCAGTACTGGAAACCCCAAGTATTTAGAGGCCACCAATCCATTCACATACTTACCACCTGCTTTGTACACAGAGTTATACTAAGTACTTTGAAGTGATAATATAAAGAGATAGTTTATAATGACAATGTAATCAAAAGTATGCATACATCATCACCAAGTGAACAATGCAAAATACATATAAAATCAGAAAGCAATTAATAAGAGGTATACTATGCCAATAACTTATTCTGTGCCTGAGATTTTAAAAGTGTAAAAAGTAATGTAAATGTAAAAGTTAATGTAAACGTAAAAAGTTAATTCTCATAACACCCTAAAAAGTCTCTACTGTTATAATGCACTTATAGAGATGGAAAACATGATGCAGATTATACATCTTTATGTGGTATACCAGACTTGAAACCATCTTTACCTCATACCAACATCTGTGCTCATAACCAATACATCTTCCTATTTTAAGGTGCAGGGGAGCAAAATATGCCAACCTTTCACTTACTGGAAAATTTCTGTAACATAATGTGCTATACAATAATAAGATGGGTTTCAGACAGACTTAAGAAGGTGCAAATGATAGTTAGGCACATTTACAATCAGATCTTACATTGCATTCCAATTTAATGATCATTTAGCCTTTGCTTCAATACTTTCAAGAGTAGAAAGCTTACTTGGTTGTACTGCTTATTATTTCATTATTGGTCAGTCGTGTCTGTTAATATGTTCATTGATTCAACATTAATTTTTGAAGAACTTTTATGTGAAGGGCACCATGCCAAGTACTAAAGGGGACATAATGATGTGTTAAGATATGGATCTGTGTTTAAGGAGTTAAAAATCTATTATAGGTTTTTAATTTTTTCCCTATTTTGAAGCAAAATTTGCTTCCCAATTATTTTCATATGCCAATCCTTGTGACGGTTTTTAGAACAACAGATAAGGAGTTACTACAGACTGCTATGTGACAGTCTATCAAATACATGAAAGAAAGCCCTCTCTCCTTAGTCTTACTCTTCTAAAAGTTGATAATTCTTGAATCTTTCAAATGTATTAACTCCCTACCATTCATATTGCTCTCATTTTTAGGGAGTAAAATTTTTAAAGATGTGGAATTTCAAATCAAACACGCTATTCTAGATGTCTACTGACTGGTGCTAAATATAATGGGAAATATACTTCCTATAATCTCAACAGTATACTCCTATTAATGTAAATTCTTTGTATATTTCATTTGTATCATTTATATCACATTCATGTCTCATATTAATCTTACAGCCAGTCACAAACAGAGGTCTTCTCCTGGATTATTGCTAAGTTAAGTGAGCACCTGAATTTTAAGCAAAATCTAGAAATTTCTATTTATACCAATTGTATATTTGTATAATTTGATAGTGTATTAGATAATTTTGAATATTGCTTGCATTTATTTAATATGCCTTGGTGATTTTCAGATTTGTTATGAACTTCTTCAATTACCTCACTTGTACTAACATTTATACTTATGAGCGAATGCAAAACAATTTACGATCATCTCTCTATTCCATTTTATAATTAAAGAAATGGGGAATAAAATAATTAGAAAGAGTTGAAGATTTTTAGTTTTGTTTTGTTTTTCTTTTAAGAAAATCTTGAAGCTTGTGTTCTTTGCTGTTTTTTATGGACGTGATGGACTTTTTTGGGTCATGAAGGTAGTATTTTGATAAAATAAACGGCATACAGAATTGGGGTGGGTGAATCAAACTGAGGTTGATTTACATACATTTTCCTGGTTTTATGAGTCTCAAAATATTACTTAATCAACACGTCTATGTCAGGATGAAAATAACATAAAGCAGAAAAACTACTGTTTTCCTCCTCAACCTCTACTACATTTGGTGATCAGGTTTCAGGCAAAGACACATCCCCAATATGTAAATATAAAGACTCACTGTTATACATTTCTATGCAGGTTTTTCTAGTGGTTTCAATGTAATCATATTTTCTCAGTAATGATTCAGCTGTTCAATGTTCTCAAATCAACTCATTGTTTCAATCTTAAAGTTTTCTGAGAAAATTGTGCACTAAGAAAAGTAAGAGAATGTAAAAACGCATGAAAAGAAACAGCTTCACAGTTTCCTGACTTTTAGTATAAGACAGCCCTATAGCACACTTCATTTCACCCTCTCCCGAGACAGCTCTTTAGTCAGTACTTTAGTAAAACTAACAAAAATAATTAATTCTGAATTATTTTTTTCTTTAGCACATGGTATTTATTTTGGAGTTTTAGAGAAGGATGTTGAAAGTGGAGGACCAAACTCTGTGTCCTCAGACTGCCTCTTCCTCAGCTAGAATAAGGAAATTTTAAAAAGGGAAAAGTTTGATGTCACCCAAAGAGCTCAGACTGCTTGAGGCAAGTGTTTTTACCGGGGTCAATCTTCATAGGAAGGTCTAGCCCAATTATTAATGGTTATCTCCATTTCAGTCACAGATAAGTCTCTTGAAGCCCAGAAGTCTGGTAAAATGGTGGATTTGAGGACTGAGGAGTCCAGGATTCTTCCATTACATGCTATGCCTTCCCAAGGTCCTTTAGTCCAAGATATTCAATTTGACCAAGAAGAGTTATATTCTTAGCATTCAAATATATTTTTCTAAAACACTGAGGATGATTTTAAGTTCTGTGGAATCCCTGTAAACATATTTTGTTCATATGTTAAGTAAATGTTTACTGAGGACCAAGTCGGGCAAACACTCTGCTGGGCATTAAGTAAACCTTGTCAAACAAAAAAGACATGGGCCTGGCCTTATACCATTACCAATCTGGTGAAAGCAAATATAAATAAGTATATAATTATATAATTTCAAAATATTCTTTGAGAGGAAATAAAAGCATGCCAAGCAATAATTACGCTGAGGGAAATCTTGATTGAAAATTCAGGCATTATTTAAGCAGACACATAAAGGATAAATAGGAATTAACCAGGTAAAGAGCAGAGACAAAGACACAAGGAATAGTGAGTATAAAAGTCATGAGACAAGAAAGGATTTGGGAAAATTAGGATAACTGAATAATTATTGCTATAGTTTTAAATTAAGTGTAGTGGTTTATATGCTTGAGATTATTAAAGCTATGTACTTGGAAAGTAAAAAATGAGTTATAATACTAAATAATTACTTATTTCCTTCATGTGTAAATCTCTTTGGTATACTTGGCTATCTGATTGTTTAGCAATGCTTTCACAGACCTAGTTAATTAGATTGAACAGGCCAAAATAGGAGAATTTTCCAGAATTGGCAACATTTTGATAAAGTAATGCTTATATGTAACTCACTGTTATTCCGTCTTTACCTGAGTCTCATGCTTTACAAAGAATCAAATGACTTTATTTTGTTTATGTTCCGAACAAGTTTCCAGCCTCACACGCCATCAGATTCTGTGAAGTGTTTAACTAAAATTGTCCCTTAAGCAGTTGATTACCTAAGTTTCTTCTTTCAGTGACGGCAGTTTTATCAGCTCTTTTACTCACTTTCAGCAAATATGTCAGTTGTTGTCTGTGATTATTCCCCATGTCGCTCACTCGTGCTTTCTGTTACTTGTGACAGTCCCCAGCAGCTCTCAGCGACATTGCTCCCGGGGGGTCACAGATCTCAGAAGCTCTTACCAGAAGTTCTCCAGCAGCTCCTCCTGAGAGTTGCCACAGGGTCCCTGGAACAGGCTCTAATGGCAACTATTGCAACATGGCTCTTTAAAAACATACATCTGAAGGAGCTTCTTCAAATTGCTTTCCACTCGCATTAGGGAAACAGAGCTCGGGGTCACCAGCTGCTCCTCTTCTCTGAGAGACTTTGGAAAATTTTCCATTCTCACAATTCTTGATACATGAAATAGAATGCGGCAGACTTATAAACTGCCTACTGATCATATATCTGGTAAATTTGTCAACCTTCTTTACAGAGAGATGTCCAGCTAGAAAGCCGGCCAACTCACCAACTGAATCTGAAAGCCAGAATAAATGTGCTTATAGAATAAGTGGGCAAACAGTACCGAATTCTATGACTTTTCATATGACACTGAAAAATCCACAATGTGTTTAACTGCTTAAAGTAAAAATCAAGATTCACCAGCAGATGAAATAGGCTATACGCAGCATGACACAGCTGCCAGTGCAAAACTCTAAGTCAAATTGTCTCTTTCCTGTAAAAATAAAACCCTAAAGATGTTGCAGTTAATATTGGCAGAGACATAGGAAGAACTGACTGTGTGGTTTGCCTTTTGTGAATTTTTAGTGCTAACCAGGCAAAACACAATAAAATATAAAGCAATGATAGAACATCTCTAGGATACACCAAGGGGCTCTAAGATTTCACTCATATGATTTCAATTTGTAGGGTCTGAGGGGTTTTCAGATACAGTGATGAGAAGCCAGATTTTCTCAGGGTCTAACTACCCAAGACATTCCTTTTAAAGATGCATTAACTCTTTCATTGGATTAATTTCCCCAATGGTGCTCAGCTGGCCTGAAAGGCAACGTTTTCCATCTATCTCACTTTCTTCAATCCAAAGGCACAGGCCCAATCAGCATTTTGGCTGCTGGAGAATTTGCTAATGTAAAATTTCTCCAGATATTTTCAAGTTTATTGCAAATTTGTAAAAGGTCTAAGATCTATGTACATATTTTCCAGCATAATTATTGTCTCAAGAGTAGACAAGATACTCTTTAAAAATCTAATTTCCAATTGAAAGCTTTAGAAAATTTCACATGAAGATAAAGCCTAAACTTCTCAACAAGTTGATGATCATTTGTCTAGTTGGGTAAAGACTGCCTTGATTTAAGTTTATTATGCCAACATTATCTCTAATTGTGCCCCTGTTTACTCTCCAGATGTGTCTTGTTTGGATGAGCAATGATACGGCCATCATTCTTATTGTGCCGTAAAAGACCTGAGATGGGTCGGTCTTGCCTGGGGCTTCCAACTCACCCATAACTCCTCCTTGCCTTCCAGTAATCCCGCTAAACTGAGCTCCTTCTTATTGTCACCCACTCAATGTTCCCTCTCCATGGATCACCCTACACACCGCTCTCCTTTTATGAGATTCTGGTCAGTTCTTCAAGGAGAAGCTTCCCTGGCATGTCTCCCTAAGCTTCTATCTATTCCCCTTGTCAGTGATGACGTCTCTGATAGACTCTCTTTGCACTTTACGCATGTCCCATGTCTCTCTCATGACACATATGTTGGTTCTACGTGTCTGGCTATGGGACTGTCTCTCCAGGACATAACACACTTTTTGAGGGCAGACACATTTTGCATCATTGTAGCCTAAGGCCCTAGTACCTGGCATATAATTAAAGATGACCAAATTTTACACACAAATAAGAAATGAACAAAAAGAAGAATGGACGATTGTTTATTTTCAAATTCATAAGTGTATAATGCATTAATAGTAAGAAGAATAATCAGTATCTAATTCTATCTAATCTCCTGGAAATAAATACTTTTCATCAGAATGTAACAGATCCTGGCTTGCATCACTTTATGCGAACTCAATACATAAATGTCTGGATTCATGCTATGCGTTAGATGCTTTAAGACTTTATTATTGACTTCAGACAAAGGAATTCTTCAAAACTAACTACCTTGCTGGAATTGAAAATGTGAGTTAATTTTCAAAACATTAATATGCTATCTATTAGCAAAATACTTTCACCTTAAGAAGCAGCGTATTATCTTCAGAGATAAGTATATATTCAAATAAATGTCAATGCTATATTTACCCACAGACTCCACAATTCTGACCATTCATTTCTGTGCACATCGAAATGATTTTCAGGGGACGTCCACATGGCTAGCAGCATGGAAGTTCTTGCCCAGGAAAGCACGATTGCAGCTCGCTGGGAGTATTCGTCATTCCAATCACACTTTTTTGTACAAGACCTCCTATATGCAGACTCATAGACTTCAGGGAGATGTTTGAACAGTTGTTATATTTTGATAATAGCTCAGAATTGTCTGTTACCCCACATGTAGTCTCGTCCAGCACTTTTAGAAATTCAAGCCTTTAAAATTAGCAATGATTAAACATGAGCTATGGAAACTTCTGATGCGATGTGCCAGGAGATGGCTTTCTCTCTCTCTCTCGATCTATCTTGATATATATCTCTTAGATATATGTATCTATATACCTACCTATTTCTATGTATCTGTATCTATCTACTTATCTATCTCCATCCCCTGGCATATCACATTACAGGTTCTCCATATATATATCCATCTTATATATCCATATACATAGATATATCCCTACACATCTATGTATCCCTATATATTGGCATTATAGTTCCATATGTATAGATCTCCATAGCTAATTATTATTAACATTCTGCAAGTTGGATATGATGGTTCCCACTTTATGATGGAAAAAATGAAAGTTAAGTGACAATAAGCATTTGTCCAAAAGCAGACTTTTAAGAAAACAACTATATTTGGTTTCAAACTTTGTCCCTTTGCATTCATGATTCTATTGCATTTTCTCTACTACGTGGTATTGTCTCTCCTATTCCCAGTCTTTTAATGAAGAGAAAGGAAAATATACCAAACAATTTTATTCTTAAGTCTGGTGACTATCTATGAACATATAAAGAAAAGAACTATCACATTTAAAATCATATTTTTGAGACATTATTTACTTATCCAGAAATATAAGGGTTAGTTGAAAAATTCCCTAATATTCACTTTAATCTGATTCAAAAGTCTGTATAAGTTACACCTCTATACATTGGATCAACATTGCTTAGAAATTTCCTAAAAATTTAATTAGATAGTTGCTCATACAATGTTACAGCACTTTTGTGAAACAAAGACAAACTGAAGAGAATTGAAAAAAGCAGAACATACTTAATCAGATCCATTTTCTGTTCTGGCTAGAAGAATGAAACCATATTTGAGACATATCCGTATTAACTGATGAATTTTTAAAATACCTTTACCTTTGGGCACAATATTTCATTTTTATACTTATTTTCTCTTTGCTTCTCATTTGTTTTATTGTGGAACAATCTCAAAACTACCAAAAAGTTGAATGCACTTCAAAGAACATTTTTCTATCTGAACCATTTGAGAAAAGTTGCTGACAGGATGCTGCATCAGCCCTGGTTTCTTCAATGTGTATTTCCTAAAACAAGTATATTCTCCTACATAACCACAATGCGAACATCAAAATCAGAAAATTGGGGCCAGCCTGGTGATGTAGTGGTTAACTTCATGTTCTCCGCTTTGGCGGCCTGAGGTTCACCAGCTGGATTCTGGGCATAGACATACACACCACTCATAAAGCCATGCTGAGGCAGTATCTCACATAACAGAACTAGAAGGATGTACAACTAGGGTATACAACTGTGTACTGGGGCATTGGGGAGAAAAAAAAGAGGAAGCTTGGCAACAGATGTTAGCTCAGGGCCAATCTTCCTCACCAAAAAAAAAAAAAAAAAACCCAGAAAATTATTATTAATACATTGCTAGCATCTAATCCCAAGACCCCATTTAAGTCTCTCCAATTGTGCCAATAATGTCCTTGATAGCAAAAATCCAGTTCAGACTCCTGTGTTGTATTTAGTTACATTTAAGCTCCATCATTCTGGAACAGTCTTTTACTTTACCTGACTTTAATGGCCTTGACACTTTTTCAAGATTACAGGCCAGTTATTTTGTAGAATGTCCCTTTATACTCAGGTTATACATCTTTGGCAGGAAGGCTCTTCTCATTTTATCCTATTAGGTGGCACTGCTTCAATTTTCCCATTACTAAAGATATCCCCTTAGATCAGTTTATTCAGTTTGTCAGGCTTTTCCCTCTTCTTCCCTACTGCGCACCAACATCCTGCTCCAATCCACTGTCATATACAGATACTCGCCTCACAGCACTCGTGGCTGACCCCACGTGAATGTCATCCTCACCTCATTGGGTTCTGACCCTCTGCACTGAGCTGCCCCACTGTGTGAAAGCCCTTGTTACACCTCTCCATCTCCGACACTGGAAACCAGCACCCTCTTATGCCATTTGCCTTTTTACCACGTCCTTGTTTACTTCCAAAACTCCAAGCTGACTTGGCTCTGATACCCTGTATTGATGTCCTTTAAAATCGTTAATGGGTTCTGACATCTTTCACCAGGCTGTCTCTTATGTGAAAGGCTTCCTCACTCTGCTTGGACTCCATAGTCTGCTGCGAGGTCAACTCATCACCTTGTGGATACCCTTCCCACCTCACTTGGGTTCCGACACCCTGCTCTGGGCCACCTCACCATTCAGATGCCTTCTGTGACTTCAACAAGGCAAGCCAGCCCCCCTCTCATGCAATGCTCTTCTTGACACAATTACGATCCAACACCCTGCATGGTTTACCTCCCTGTATTGTCACCTTCCTTTCCCCTCTCAGGCTCCTACACCTTGTGTCAGTCCCCCCTCCACTCCCAAGATCATCATGGACCCTTTTCTCGTCCCACTCAAGATCCAAGTGCTGGTGCTGGGCAACCATCTGGTCATAAAAGAATGTCCCTTTATGATGTACAGGCTATGATTCTACCCACTTAGCTGCCTCCTGTTTGGAAGCCTTGCACACTCAATGTATACTCTGACACTCCACACCAAGCTGTGCTCCAACCCCCTCATGTAGCCACTTTTCTCTGGACTCTGACACCCAGCTCTGGACCACCATTGCTCCTCAAACCCTCATACACTAATTCTTACTTTACTTGACTCTATCCAATGCTTTTGGATTTAATTGTTGGAAGAGAAGGGAAGGGAAGGGAACGGAAGGGAAAGGAAATTCAGGGAAGAGAAGAGAAGAGAAAGAGAAAGAGAAAGAAAAAGAGAAAAAGGAAAGGGATGAATACTCACTTCTAATTTATGTATTTATGTTTCCTTTTATTTAAACATATAACTTAAACCCTATTTTAAAATTACTCATGGATAAAATAAAGAAAATAAACAACTTAAAGACTGTATATAGACACAAATGCATTACCATGATGTTCAACAATTTGCGTCAGAAAAATGTATTTATCAGAATAATGCCTTACAAATTTATGGTTCCAAAGATGATTCAGATTTAAGTTCTCTAGGATAAAGGCCAGTTTTCCTTTTAAATCTCTTCAAATGCTTACCTCAAATTTCTTAAGAAAGCCACAAGTTCAACTTCCACTCTATAGTATTTACTCATGTGATATTGACAAGAACTACCTGATTTAAGAGCAAGGAGTAGTGATATGCCAAATGAAATAATTAGTAATAAGCAAAATAAAACAATTATCCTGAACATTTTAAATATCGTCTCTTTCAAGAGCTGCTGGATCAAATGCTATTATTTTTTTATAAGTAAGTTTGCATTTTTTCCACTTGCAGAAAGAATATGGGCCCATTAAGTGTCATTCTATAATGGAAAGGAAAAGGTCATAACTAAATTGGAGAAAGGCTTTTATCCATTAATGTGCGGACAGCAGCAGCACCTGCTCCATCACTGCAATGAATCAGCATGAGAAACCCCCATGAGACTGAAACGACAGCAGTTTCCAATTCAACATGTTGAGACCTATCCATAAGTTTATGTATTTTTATACTGATAACTATCGAACATTCAGGAAAATATATAACTGATTTAGCATCTTTAAGAATTCTACTTGTGAGTTAACAACTGTTCCCTCTATTCTCTCTCTCTTTGAGCTCCTTGTTTCCCCTTATTCTGTAAACATGCACCGATGTCTTGTCTTCAGAAATTGTTCTGTTTATATTTTGCCACAAAACACACCACTCTAAAACTTAGGGACTAAAAGCAACAACAATCACGGGCTTCCTAAATCTTCAACACTCATCTTCTTTGAATTAAATGTTTACTCTTCTGTTGCATGCTCTCATTCTAATTTTCAAGATTAATTCAGAAGATGACTTCAAACTTTGCTACTATAACTCCAGGCACCCTTCAAATATGATATTCAGATTATAGTGTCACAATGAGTTCATCATTGTTTTGCTATTCATGCTTCCATGGTTCCTCACTTCTCTTGATCCTGCGGTCTCTTGTTAATGATGTTAAGTCTACCAGTCGCTCAAGCCAGAAATTCTGCCACTCTCATTCTCACAACTGGTCAGTCACCAAATCCTCAAGACCTTAACATGCTTCTAAAAATCTACTTGTCCCTTTATATTCTGTTTCTTTGGCCTGGCCAATTGGCTCCTTCTTGTCAGTTGGAAAACCCTGTATCTGATCACTCTGTTTCTACTACCTTCTCTTAGAAAACTACTGCCCACTATAATTACCCTTAAAACATAGTTCTCAATGTTTTTACTGTGAAAAGCTTTCAAAGATACCTTTTAGACGTCGATCTAGAAGACTGTCATCTTTGGTGCTCTGCTATCAGTGATATCCAATCTTCTATTCCCAGTGGCTCTTCCACCTCCTGATACAGATGAACCCTGCTCAAGGTACGATGGGCAGCTAGTTTCACTCTTTTCCCCATTCTCACACATCAATAACTACCAAAAGGACTTCTTTCTTTCTTTAATCTACTAGAAATAATTGCAGTCCTTCTTTAGCACTTCCATAATGATTCTGTTATAGCATTTATCAGTCTGTCTTACATTAAATTTACTCCTTATTATGACTGTCCTCATTAGGATTATTATTTCATCTTTATAACTTTCCCTTCAAACATCTATGGTGGTGAATTGGTCGTGTCTGATGTTTAACTTATATTTTGAGTTAAAATGTGAGTATAGGACTAACGGCAAAGGTGACCACACATTGGAATGTGGGATGGATTGACTTTGCTGTAAGTAGAACAAGCCAAATAGATACTCATGTAAAAAGAGAAAAAAGGAATCTGCACTCCTACCTCATAACATAAACACAAAGTAATTTGAGATGCATTGCAGATCCCAGTGTAAAAGTAAAATAATAAGGTTTAAAAAAGAAAGTACAGGAGAAAATCTGCATAATCATGAAGCAGGCAAAGATACTGTACAGGATACAATAAACACTACTCAGAAAGATTATAAAATTATAAATTGAACTGTGAAAAGACACCATTAAGAAAATGAAAAGGCAAGTGATAGACTTGGAGATTATATTTGGAATCCATGCATCTGATAAAAGATTCTATCTTGAATATATAAAGAACTACTACAAATTCAGCTACAAACAAAACAAGTAACCCAATAGGATAATAGACTAAATAGTTGAATAGGTACTTCATAAAATAGGATATCCTAATGGAGGGGTGGGGACCAAATTTTATTATCATCATGGAAATCCTACTCAAAGCCTATGGCCCCAAATACCAAGTTCAGATGATGTGAAGCAAACAGCACTCACATACACTGCTAAAGGGAAGGTAAAATCGTCAGCCATTTCGGAAAAATATTTTGGTGATATTTAAAATGAACTCACTATATACAAACCTTATAGCCCAGAAATTCTACTCCTAGCTATATACTTAACAAAAATGTCATCAAAAGACAGCACAAGCCTGTTCACAACTTAGTATTTATAATAGTCCCAAACTTGAGACTACCCAAATGTCCCTCAGTGGTAGATGAGATAAATGAATTGTATAATCACAGAGTTGAATGCCATACACCAGTGACAGTGGAAAACCACAGCTACGTACAATATAGATGAATCTTAAAAACAAAATGATAGTGGAAAGAGCCAAAGAGAAAATTGTGTGATTCAATTTGAATAAAATTCAGAAACCAGCAAAACTATTATAAGATGTCCAGAGAGGGGTTACCTTTGGGGAAAAGTTGTGACTAGAAAGTGGAATGGGAGATCTTCTGGGATGACAGTAGTATTCTTTCTTGTCCTTATTTTTAGGTGTTTTGTTTTGTTATGTTTTATTGTTTTTTATCTGGATCCTGGTTACAAGGATGTATTCAATTTGCAGAAATTTATCAATCTTTACACTTATGATTTCTGTGCTTTTCAACATGTATGCTAGACCTGAATAAAATTTAAACCTTCTATGTGAAATAGTGTTTACCTACACGGACATAGTTATCTATAGAATATAAATAGATACTGATCTGTAAAACTGTTCTGTTACAATAATTACAAATTTTAGCTATATACTTGCATCAAGTACTAGAAAAGTGGAAATAGCAAGGACTTTGGGGAGAAGTAGAGTGCCATTCTAAATATTTGGGATATATATTAACCCTATGCCATGTTGTACCTTCAAGGAGAATGAGGTTGTGTGTCTCTGGTCTTTAATTAATTATATGTATACTCCTGAAAAAGAAATTGATTTAAAATCTTAATGTCAATGTCAGTTAGTGACCCAAAGAATTTATATGTTCTAGTTCCTTTATATATTGCTTTTACGCTTAATATTATAAATATAATTGGATCTTTAAAAATATTCTCTATTGACTGATAGTGTAGCATGCTGGAAGTTGACTGTTTAGTAACCAGGGAAAATTCCAAATAATTTTCTTGAGGAAATAAACAATAACAAGATGTTCATTGATCTACTTCTTTTCTATACTTGGTTTTAAAGATTTCTTGGACTGGAAGCCATTCATTTTTTCCATCTAAATATCAGTTAAAATTTCTAACTTTATAGTGAATTCGTATAAGGATGATGACACCTAGGATAGTAAGATAAATAGTGTGAAGAGATAGGGTAAATATACCCCAGGCTTTAACCTCCATATCATCTATTGGTACAATGTAAGAAAATAGGGATCAGAATCAACAAATGACAGCTATTATTAGTAATAATAACATATAAGAATTATTATTAATATATTTCCTTGAAATGAGAAATTGTTTTATTCGTACTTCATAAATAGATTGACAGTACACAGCAAAATCAAAAGTTCAAAGAAATACTTTTTATTGTAATCCTTGAATACAATTTTCCCCAAAATTTTGACCTACAAAAATTATTTTTTAATTTCTACTATCTGATGATCTTTTTTTCTATTAGTTTCAAAGACATGAAAAAACATATTTAATGTCCTTATAAAGGAAGATTCCAAAGAAATTCAAACTTATTTTCTTTCTAGAAGTCAACTGGGTAATTAATACACTTATTTTACTATACAATTTGGATCTAAGAATTTATATAATCCAAAAGATTATGTTTCAAAGGAGGAGAGATCTAAGTTTAATCCAACTTAGTGGCTCCAGATAAACCTAGAATGTTCTGGATCTCTGGATGGCTCAGAGAGTTGTGTATACTTGTAAGTGTGTGTGTGTGTAGGTGTTTGTGTACACATATCCTATACTTCATGCATTTATCCAAATACCTATATAATTTTCAGCACACAGCTTTTAGAAGAGGAAAGAATCCTCCCTTTATCATTTGCTTTTTTGATGATGCAGCCGATAGTGTATTCCTTAGTGCATGTCTAAAGCAGAGATGCAACAAGTGAAACACATGTAAAAAAGTGTACAATAAATTTTGGTTATTCAACTCTTCAATTTCAACCCCAAAGCAGCAGATATTATATTAATGTCAAGTGTGTCAAACTTACAACTCTGACTGCTTATAAAAATTTTCTTCTCAAACAAAATTTATTCATTACATATTTCTAAATTTTACATTAGACTATAGATTCAAATTTAATGAAAGCACATTCCAGTTGAAACACAAACTGTGTGACCGTGGGGAAGTAGCTTAATCTCTCTGAATGGATAGTACGTGGTTAGCACTACGCTAAAAATACAATATTGCTGAACCTCGTTTTACTAATCTTTAAATATAAATAGGAACACTTATGGTGTATAAAAGAAAAAAATGAGTTCAAAAAGAACACAAGGTAGCTATTATCACTAATAATTATAGCCTTTAAATATTATTTCTTGTTTACTCTTCATAGGCATACAAAATATGTAACAGAATGGATGACTGAGAAAATGAATGGCTATATCTAAGGTACACATTTAAGAAATTATAGGTGTGCTATCAGCTACCCTATTTTCTTCCTTTCATTGTTTTACTCAAAATACTTATTGAGCACCTATTAATTTCTAGGCATCGTGCCAGACACTAGTAATATAAAGATAAAAATAAAAATTCCAAGTCTAATTGGGGAAGCAGACAAGTAGACAAAATGTTGCAATACAATATGGTAATTGTTACGATGGAGGTAGAGATACAAGGGCATAGCTGTGGAGTGGAAGGGCATCTGAAATAGTGAAAGGGAAGTGAATCATCAAAGAACATTTCTCAGAGTATGAAATGCCTCAAGGAACAAGTCTGGAGATAGGTACAGCATGAATAGGAAACAATGACAGCAAACTCCAAACTCGCAGTGGGTTTTTTTTTTTTTTTTTTTTTGAGGAAGATTAACCCTGAGCTAACATCTGCTGCCAATCTTCCCCTTTGTGCTGAGGAAGGCTGGCCCTGAGCTAACATCCGTGCCCATCTTCCTCAACTTTATATGTGGGACGCCTGCCAGAGCATGGCTTGCCAAGCGCAGCCATGTCCGCACCCCAGATCTGAACTGGCGATCTCCAGGTCGCCGAAGCGGAATGTGGGAACTTAACTGCTGCACCACGGGCCGGCCACTCACAGTGGTTTGAGAGTACTAAAGACTGTGTAAGTGGCATTGGACTTGGTCTGCTTCTCTATGGCAATTGATGAGAAATTCCACTGGGAAGGTAAACAGAGGTCAGGTCTTTTAGAGCATCTTTTATACCATGCCAAAGCATCTGGGAATTTTTCTATAGGTAGTGGGAATCATTAACATTAAATAATTGGATGGTATGATCCCATATGCATTTTTAAATAAGATATATCACAGGCCAAAAAAAAAAATACTAGTTTATCAATGGAGGGAATCCTCCCACAATGTGTATGTGTACACTTTATCATGTTGTACACTTTATCTTACAATTGTATTTGTCGATTATACTTCAAAAAAGTTGAAAACATACTAGAGTTTAAACAAATGCTGTTTTAATGGAAATGCTGAGTTGAACGACAGGTTTTGTTAAGAAATTGAAGGTCAAAATTGAGCAGAAATGAAAGATTAAGAAAAGCATTAAAGGAGAGTGTCCAAGTTATCTATCAATTTCTCATAACTGACAGATTAAAGGGGAAGGATAGAAACAGACAGTAATAAATACAACATTATAAATCATAGATTTTTGCCCTAATGAATACCTATTTTATCATTGGATTAACAATAAGTTGTGGACAGCATCATGGATTAAGTGTACAACTCTCAAGTATCATGTTGTGTTAAAAATATAAATATATAAATAATAATACAAATATTTGTAGGCAATATGTTACCCCTACTAAGACTTCCAAAAAGAAAGAGTACTGCATCGATCACTGCTGAACAAACATTTGTCTACAACTTGGACGAAAAATAGTTACCTCTCGAGTAGTCAAATTGATGAACTTATTGAACTTACTGTAAAATTATGGCTTCTGGTCAAAATAGCATTAAGCAATTGAAATGAATAAATTTTTCTCCCGTTTGACTCTTGATAGAATAAAATCAATGTTGATAAATAGATAGATAGATAGATGAATAGATAGATGAAGACAGTTGGAGTTATGTGTGTAAACGCAGTGATGAAACACGAGAAGTTTAATGAGAGATTTTCCTGATTTTCAGGTTCAGAAAGGACCATATAAACAATCGGTTTCTAGAACTAATTTGTTATTTACAAAAAATCATAAACTGGTGACTGGTAAAAATATTTAGAATGCACTGACAAATAAGCACCGTGTGTAAGAATAAGCACAGAATAAAATCTGATATTTATTTTTAAGATAAAAACTGATAAGGGGCCGTCCTGGTGGCACAGCAGTTAAGTTTGCATGCTCTGATCCAGCGGGCCCGGGGTTTGCAGGTTTGGATCCCGGGCACATACGTATGCACCACTTTTCACGTCACACTGTGGTAGGTGTCCCTCCTGTAAAGAAGAGGAAGATGGGCATGGATGTTAGCTCAGGGCCAATCTTCCTCAGGAGAAAGAGGAGGATTGGCAGCAGAGGTTAGCTCAGGGTTAATCTTTATCACCAAAAAACCCCCAAAACTGAAACTTGTTATTTCTCTCACCTGTCTATGAAACAAAATCACAAAAGATTGAGAAAAGCCATGGAAAATATCAAAGTACAGGTTAGAAGAGCTGGGACATGACAAGTAAGAGATACACCATATCTCTGAAAAGACCAGCTCTTTTAACACAATCAGATCATTTAGTCACCTGGTTCCATGTAGATAACTAAAAAGAAGTCTAAATCATTAGACTATTCAGACTCATTTTTTATCAGTTTCTTGGGTGCAAATTAAATCTTTGCTACTTCAATTTGTACTTCTTTAAAAATAAATGTGAGGGCCAGCCCCAGCAGCCTGGTGGTGAAGTTTGATGCACTCCACTTCTGTGGCCCGGGTTCAGCTCCTGGGCGCAGACCTACACTGCTTGTCGGTGGCCATGCTGTAGTGGCAGCCCACATATAAAACAGAGGAAGATGGGCACACACGTTAGCTCACGGTGGGTCTTCCTCAGCAAAAAAAAATAATAATAAATGAAAATAATGATAAATGTGAATTCGAGTATGCATTATTTTGCTTTTTAACTTGAACTCCTATGAATTGTCTATTCATATCCTTAATTTTTCATCTTTGTCTTTTTATTGAAAATATACAATCAATTGTTTTATAATGTAGACGGCAATTCCTTTTTCTATCATCTGTATTACACATTTATTTTTTCAAATGCCATCATGTCTTTTTAGTTTACTCACTATATATTTAAACATAAAAAGTTTTTCTTAAACTTTAGTTGTATATAAATACTTTTTTACTGTATAATTTCAGAGTCTAAATCTTAGATAACTTCTCCAAATGTAACTCCCTAAATTTACCCGGTAGAATTTAGTTTTGTTTTTATATTTATGTGTTTAATACACAAAGATTTCATTCTACTATAAGTGACTACGCACTTTCATTTTCTTCCAGCTGGGTAACCAACGTGCCAGCACAAATTATTTCCCATCCGTCCTCTGCCTACTGAATCAAAATACATGCATACATATATGGATGTATATGTATGTTAAATTTTCTGAGATGTATTTCTTAATTCTCTAATTTATTCTACTGACATACTATATATTTGACTATTTTATAATAAAGCAATTTTAATTGGATTAACTGGGCTCCTTCATGGCCCTCTTTTTTCCTACATTTTTGTGGCTATTCTTTGTCACAAATTTTTCCATAAAAAATAATTTTAAAATGTTCTTTAACCTAGCTGTAAAACCATTTATTCTGGTGTCTTCCAATGAACATTTTAAATGCCTCTGTAGTGGTTGGCCTAAAAATGTTTTCCGCTTCTTGGGTTAATTTTATTTGCTATCAGTTTGCTAGGAAGCTAATCTTTCCATTAGTTTCTCAAATTCTTCACTGTAGTGCTATGTGTGGTGCTCCAACCAGTCCCCTTATTCAGGGACAATAAACTTACCCAGCTCCTTCTAACAGCTGCCAGGGATTTCCTTTCCCTCACTATGAATTGCCTTCAGACACAGGAAGTTGCCCTGCTGGAGTCTATGTCCCGTCCCATGAGATGAGAGAGGGCAAACACTGGAATGAAGCAAGGAAACAAAGACTCAGCCCCCTTGCCTCAATTTTGGACAACTCCAAAGGACCCGCCCAGGTTTGCAGCTCCATGCAGGACTGGCTTCAGCCTCAGATGCAACGGCGTTACGCTTCAGCTTCTCCTTCTTGCTCTTCCTCCTGCCTTCCTCACTTCCCTGCACTTGTAAACTCTAAGTCACTATTTAAAGAACTACCTGTGCACAGCTCTCCACCCCAGAGCTTGTTTCTGGGGAATTCAATCTAAGACATTGGGAGCCTGGGTGATCCTGAGAAACAGAGCCTGAAATGAGGTTTTGGAGGCAGATCACTACCTGGCCATCTTGCAATGAGGATCCCATATTGTTGGTTGGTGGAGAGGGAGCCACACTAGCAATTGTTAAAACTTTTCTCGACGGTGAATTGTGATGGGAGACTACTGTAAAGGGATGTACTGGCTAGTGTAATATTATTAGCTCTTGATAGACATGAGGGAAATGTTACCTATAAGGAAAACTGACTAGGTGACATTTGCCAAGCAAACTAGATCTATTGAAGAGAGAATATAACAGGCAAAGGGAGATTATCACTAATTCAAGGCAAAGTGTAAAAGCACAAGGGCCTCCCTGTAGCAATTAAGGAAGCCCCAATCTTCTGAGAGAGAGAAGCCCCCATCTTCTGTAGAGAGAAGGGCTTGGTGCAGGATTAAAATGTAAATGTAATAGATCTTCAGAGAATTTAGATTTCTCAGTCCTAGCAGGTCCCTGATGTCAAGACCAAGATATAATAGAGAAGAAATGAAACCCTTAGTGTTGGATTGGAGACATCTGGGAAGATCCAAATGAGAACCTTGAGCTCATAGATTCCCCAGGAATATGGGGGCCTGCAGATATGGCTCACTAACTCTTCTTAAAAGAAGCTAGAATCCCCTCCATGCTTGAGGTGTATGAATTAGGGGTGCTACAAGAAAATGCTTGCTAGGAAATAAATGAGGAAACAAATGTTATAAGAAAATGCTTGTTAACCGCCTGGCACTGACTTCCATTTCCTCTCCTGGTAACCGCCTTACTCTTGGAAAGCAGAGCAATAACAAGTTTCAAATTCAAACAAGTTTCAAGTTGTGCCTTACTCGGACTTTACCAGGCCTGGGTGCTGTGAGACAGCTAATATATGCCAGTAAGAGAAGGGAAATTGTATATGGGGCTAAGTCCTAAAGATACAGGATCAAAGAGGGGGAGGCAAATCAAGTTGGATAAGAAAGAGTTTATCACCAGAAGAACACCATTCCATGAAATAGGATTTGATATTTTGGCAAGGACCTGGAAATAGTGTTTGCAAGCTGACAAGATGGACCTTGGAAACTTGGCAAAAATATAGGCCATATAAAGGAAGTAGATATATCAAAAATGCTGTGGTAGATGTGAAGGAAGGGATCAAGAAACTCAGAGAGGTAAGTCTGCCAGGGTAGAAACACTCTGGAAGGCTGGGAAAACCACCAGCTGTCAAAGCTCTGTGAGAGAGACTAGAGGAGCATCAATTTACCAAAATGATGAGCAATATGCCGGTATCATTGAGCAGCTCAGTGGTGACTAATTTCTCACCGCTACTCACCACCTCATCACTTCTCACCACCACTACTGTAGGCCATGGCTGACAATAGGAGGTGCTATTATAAAACTGGATTTCCAGATAGCAATGAGGGGATAAGACCCTAAATAACAGAAGCCAGGTGGTAGCATTTATCTATCAAAAGCAAAATGGGTACAAATATTATAATATGCAGCAAAATCAGAGGGTAGCCAGTGAGGGCTACTATGTAGAGTGCTATGGAAACAGTTAAACAAACGTGGCAATCCTCAGAGGCAGGATATATGGGCAGCTAACAAAGGTATTATTTACTGTATATAATGAAAAGAATTCAAGGATGGATGATCAGGAAACTGAGCGCCCCATTGAAAAGTCACTGTCTTTTGCTGAGGTTTTATATTTGAGTTCTCTCTCTGACCTGGAACCGTTTGGACTGAGGAACAACCCTGCTATACTATAGCAAGGGCATTGAGAAGTCATTACCTCTGTCTTTTCACAAAGGGATGAATGGAAATTGGCTCAGTTAGTCATGCATGGGGGAAAGAGAAATAACCAATCTTTCAGGAATTATTGGGGGCAGATATTAATTTGATATTGTTACTAAGAAATCACGGTGCCTTTAGATCTCTTTTTAGACTCATATGTCACACATAAGCCTATGAGTGCCTGGTTGTTAATGTCATGGACTATTTTAGAATTAACCAGGCAGTGGCCCTAATTGTAGCTGTTTTATGAGAAGTGGTATTTTCATGTGTGTGTGAGGAAGATTGGCCCTGAGCTAACATCTGTTGCCAATCTTTCTCTTTTTGCTTGAGGAAGATTGTCACTGAGCTAACATCTGTGCCAATCTTCCTCTATTTTATGTGGGATGCCACCACAGCGTGGCTTGATGAGTGGTGCTAGGTCCACACCCAGGATCTGAACTTGAGAACTCCTGGCTCTGAAGCAATGCACACAAACCCAACCACAATGCCACCGGGCCAGCCTTGAGAAATGGTATCCTTTTGGGCCAGCCTGGTGGCGCAGCGGTTAAGCGCCCATGTTCCACTTCTCGGCAGCCTGGGGTTCACTGGTTGGGATCACGGGTGCAGACACATCACTGCTTGGCACACCATGCTGTGGTAGGCATCCCACATATAAAGTAGAAGAAGATGGTCATGGATATTAGCTCAGGACCAGGCTTCCTCAGCCAAAAGTGGGGGACTGGCAGTAGTTAGCTCAGGGCTAATCTTCCTCAAAAAAACAAAAACAAAAACAAAACAAACAAACAAAAAAGAAGTGGTATCCTTTTAAAGAACAGTTTCACACAGACTTTGACACATAGTATGTTGAAATTGATCTGGCAAATATCTTTTCCATTCCTATCAAGAAGGAGGAAAAGGAGCAAGTCACACTTACACATGATGGACAATAGAATGAATTTACAGTCTTGGTCTGGGAAAATGTTGTAAAATATCCAAAGGGACCCTGAGCTATAATGGACAATTCACAGAAAACTCACATTGATCCATAAGTCAGTCTAGAGTACAAAAATTGGCAAGTACACTGGCAGCCTTGGTAAGACAATATGTTTGAGAAGGTGGGAGATAAGCATTTTGGATTCAGAGATATATCACATTAGGGAAGTTTTTAGGGGTCTGGTGGTTTGGGGCCTGTTTGATATCCCCTCTGAAGCACAGAACAAATTAATGTATCTCTTAACTTCTTCTAAGGAAGTTTGGTAGTTCAAGGATTGTATTGGATTCTGGAACATATTCTAAACTTGAGAATACTGTTCTGACCTATTTACTGGATGAACTAGATGGCTACTGGCTTTGAACAGGGCCCAGAAAAGGAGGGGATTTGCGACAAGCCCAGGCTTCAATGCAGGCAGGGCTGACTTTTAGGCTTTACTACCTTCCATCCCTTATGATACTAAACTTAACTGTGGTGGGCGAAGACGTGCCCATAAGAGAATCTCAGTTTTATGGGTATGTGAGAATTTGTAAAATCAAATGCATTGACTGAAATACTGAAATTTTCTGATGTTAAATTTTGCCTAGTAGGTCTGTACAAGTCATAGAAAGATGTGTTCCAAGGCAGTTGCATTTTATTCCAATCAGTCTTGATTTCTTAATGATTTTGTTTTGTGTATTTATTTAGCTCTCATGTTATTTGGTGAAAACAACTTTATAATTATTATTCATTTTTCCTTCTGAATTGTGCTTTAGATTGTGTGTGCGAGAAACAGAGAGAGAAAGAAAGAGAGAGAATGCGGAATTTCACATTAAATGACAAAGAGAATGAGAGGGACAACATATAAAAGTTACTTTAGGAAGGCAACTACTTTTAATCCACCAGCTTCCTCAAATCACTCTGTTTTGGGGTCAAAGAAATATAAATGTTACAGAATTTTTGAAAAAGTCTTTGTTTTTGTCCCATGTTAATTAACATTTTAATCCTTCAACTTTATTTTGCTCATCTTTTCAACTTCAATGCTCTGATATAGTTTACTTTTGCAACCATGAAATATGCAAAATTATATGTAATTATAAATTTATATTTCAAAATCATTTTAGAAAACTGGGACAGAAATTACCCAGAAGGAATTTCAGGCAATTAAAGCATTAGAGAATCCTAATTTAATATTAGCCAAAGGATGAGAGGTCTAAACATACGCATAATGTTCAGAAATGCGCTGATTCATTTTTCTGTTAGCTTGTTAAGATTTTTTGTGGTTAATATTTCTATGTTAAGTAAAATCTTGAAAGTAATCTGGCATTTCTGTCTCTTTCCATTTTCCTCATTTATACGTTCAATATAGTTATGAGTTTGACTGTGATTACTTATTCAAGATAAAATACAAAGTGATTACATAACTCTTGAAATAAAGGATGAACTTTCACATGAATAGCATTTCTTTGTAGGTGTTGGAATGAACAAAGTTAATTTTACTTTTATTACAAGAGCATTAGAAAAAAGCCTACTAGTTACGATTAACAAGGCATCCACTATACTTGCAATCAAACTGGATAATCAGTAAGTTAACATTGTGCTGGGTTTAGTGAATGGAGTATTCTATATTTATCCATGATATTGAATTTTTCTGAGTTTGAAGTAATATGAGCTAATTGGAGAAGTGGAAGATATGGAAAATATACTAAGTATAAATATTAATCCAAACTCATGGATCATCTTAATAAATCTTTCTGTATATGTCTTTCCAATATTTTTTCTTTATGTCTGTGTGTATACGTCTCTGTATATACATAGTACTTCGCATCCTTTTTTAAAGCATTAGATCGTGAGCATCCTCTCATGTCTAAACCTTATTTGAAGATATAATTATATAAGGTCAATGAAAATACTCTGTGTGGTCCTGTAATGATAGATACATGTCATTAAACATTTGTCCAAATCTATGGAATACATAACACCAAGAGTGAACACTAATCTGAACTATGGACTTTGGGGGATTATGATGTGTCAACGTAGGTTCATCAAATGTACCACTCAGGGATGTTTACAGTGGGGGAGGCTGTGCATGTGTGAGGGCAAGAGGTATATGGGAAATCTTTCTACCTTCCCTTCAATTTTACTGTGAACCTTAAACTGCTCTTAAAAAGAGTCTTAATAATATAATAATAAAAATTGTAATTATAACCAATTAAATTATATTCATTTATACCTTGAACAGACAAACTGTTATCATAATTGCATTTATTTTATCTACTTGGACATTTAAAATTTTTTTCTTGGTATTCTGTGCGTATCTTTTATAATCATATGCTTTAACAAATAATTCTTTTCATGTGATAAATTTTTAGAAGCAGAATAAAAGGACCAAAAATGACTTAGATATAGATGATTTTGCCACATTATAGCATGCTACAAACATGCTAACATGTCCCAGAAAATAACAATTAATTATCTCACAAAATAGAAGGTTAGAAGTATGTAGGGTTTAGGTATAATACCATCAGGATTTCTTCTCTTTTTTTCTGTATTATATATTCTCTGCCTTTCTACCAAGCTAGCTTTGTTCCTAGCCTGGCTTCTCTCATGGTTTTAAAAAGGCTGCCAGCAACAAATGAGGCAATGTGCTCTCTTGTTTATGCCCAAGAGAAGATGGATCTCAATTCATTTTGGCTAAGTCATACTTTTACTCTTGGACCAATAACATTTACCAGAAGGAAGACCTGGAGATCGTTGATGACCATAGAAACATAAAAGGGATAGAATTACAATCATAGATTTTGTACCTGCAGATCCTTCCTCTGGAGCACCCTTTCCTAAGGCTGTCATATTTCCCCCTCTTTGCATTATTCACGTATGGATTGACCTGTTACCTATCAAAATAGGTATTTCTGAATTCCTTGTCTAAATCTTCTTGCCTAGGTGTCCCGTCATAACTAACATTTCATGGTACATTGATTTTATAACATAATAGTACTTAAATTCACATTTTTAATGACTGTGTGTGTGTGTGTGTATATATATATGTGTGTATAATATATATATATATATATATTCCATTTCCTTCACTGGAAGGAAAACACAAGGTTTATATCTATCCAACCAGAATCTAAACAGCCTAAAACATCTCTGCGTTGTTTATTACTGAATTTCTTGCAAGTGACAAATGGAAGAAGTTCAAAACACTTTTTCAGAAAGGAATAAATAAAAAAGAGAAGGAAGGGAAGGAGGGAGCAGGGAGAAAGGAAAGAAGGAAGGAAGGAAGGGAAGAAATAGAAGAAAAAGTAAGAAAGCATGAGTACATTTTTGCTAATACATCAAGACAATTCTACTGCTCTGGCTTTCTTGTAGCTGGTCATATTGGTACCTGTAATAGTTACTGTGATGGTTAATTTTACGTCAACTTGACAGGGCTTGGGGCTGCTCAGATAGCTGGTAAAACATTATTTCTGGGTATATTTGTAAGTGTGTTTTTTTTACAAGATTAACATTTGAATTGTAGACTGAGTAAAAAAGATCCTCCCTCACCAGCGTGGATGGGCACCATCCAATTCATTGAGCCTGAAGAGAAGAAAATGGTGGAGCTAGGGTGACTTCTCTCTTTCTTCCTGAGCTGGGACATCCAACTTCTCCTGCTCTGAGCCATCAAAGCTCCTGGTGCTCAGGCCTTTGAACTCCAGGACTTAGATCAGTGGCCTCCCTGGTTCTCAGGCCTTCAGACCTGGACTGAATTATGTCACGTACTTTCTTGGTTCTCCAGCTTGCAGAGGGTATATCATGGCATATCTCGGTCTTCATAATTACATGAGCCAACTCCCATAATAAATCTCCCCTTGGATATCTCTTTACACCCTATTAGTTCTGTTTTTCTGGAGAATGACGAATAATTATCTATTACTATTACAATAGTTATTTATTGCTATCTATTACAGTTATCTATTGCTCTATAACAAAATTACTCCAAGATGTATCAGCTGCAGTAAAAAATCATTTATTATCTAAACAGTTTCTGGAGGTCAGCAATCTGGAGTCAGCTTAGCTGGGTGTTTCTGGCCCAAGATCCCTCTCGAGCTTGCAGTCAAGTTATCAACTGAGACTGTAGTCATCTAAAGGCTTGCCTGGGGCTTAAGGAACTGGTTTCAAACACTCACAGAGCTGTTGACACAAGGCCTCAGTTCCTTATCATGTGGAGTTACCGTTGAGCTACCCAAAATATGACAAATGAATTCCTCCTAAATGTGTAATCCAAAAAAGAGAAAAAGTAAGCCACTAACACAGAAGCTAAAATGACTTTTATAATCTAACTTCAGAAGTGATATCACATCTGCCACATTCTACTACTCCCACAGGCAAACCATGGGACAATGTGGTAGAGGAATACACCAGGGTATAAATACACAAGAGATGCTGATCTTTGAGAATAATAATGGAAGTCGATACCACAATTCACTCTCTGCCTCCCGATGATCCTTCTCAGTCAATCCTTCCAAGTGCCACAATAGGTTAATCCCATTCAAGATCAATTCAATGTCCACAGTTCCTTCTCAGTCTATACACAATACATCATACACACATACATACATACACGCACACACCCTTCAAACATATAATGGTAAAATAGGCTTAGGAAACTCACCAGAAACATTCCTATTCAAAAAGGGGAGAAACAGGAGGCATCTAGGAATCACTCATCCACAGCAGATTTGAAATCCAGTGAGGCAAGTGTCGCACATTCATCAGAACTCAATTCTCCTTCTGCTCATGGGTTATTCTGCATGGCCCTTAGTTCAGCTCTTTGAGGCATGCCTTCTTTTTCATTTTTTTGTTTTGTTTTTTCATCAAAAATAGTACATGTGAGCAGCTGAGTAGTCTTCTTGCCTACTTGTAGAATTTGGGGCTTCAACAGCCCATTTTCCTTTTGTGTTCTATCTGTGCCTTTCAGTCCAACCTGGCAGTACTTCTGCTAATAGAATTCTTATAAAAACTTTGTAGGTATTTTGGGAATCTCACTCGTGTTCACTCTATTTGACAAACCCACATCCACAAATCTACTTTTGGCTTTTTCTGAGACAGCCAAGGGACAGCACTCTTAATATCTTAGAAGCTCTATTGTTTAAGTGAGAGACCCATGGAGCACATCCTTCAATTCTTTAATAGAGTGTTGTCTCTCTCAGTTCTCTGAGACATCGACTTTGATGGTACCCGGAGAAATTGATGAACATTTGACTGATTGTCAACATGGATGGCCTACTGTGAATAAATGAAGTTGAATTTGTCCATTGACCCATGTTCATTGTTAGAAAATGTGACAAGAAGCTGTTCACATATCTGCTGTGATTATAATCTGATAATTTAATTCAATTACTAAATCCAAGCAGCAGTCCTTTACCCAAGCCTCAAAATATATGTAAAATAAATGTTGAACTAATAAGTGTAATGACTACAGGAATAGAATACATGTAAGCCCAAGTTAACAGACTAGCAAACGAAGAAGAATTCAGGAGATAATGTGAGAGTGAAGGAACTTAATTGTCCCCAAAGTTTTGTGTTTTGTGAGTTGTAGGGACAAGGATGGGGAAGGGAGACAGGGAGGGTTTGAGGTTTTAGAAGATGCTAACCATATCTACAAATAGGTTAAAAAACAATGATTTTTTTTCAGGTGCCTAATATACTCATACACTGTGTAACGATGAACATATGTGGTGAGTGGTCGTATGACACTCTTCAGTGGATCAAAATTTATCAGGATAAAGATAACCTTTTCTGTGTTATTTTCAAAAGAGTATGAATTTTTCCCACAGTTGCATCCAAGACTGTCTCAGATAATATCTTACAACACTCTGGAGTTTTAGAAAGCAGATTAAAATGCATTGATACATTGCGATAAACTTCAGAATTTTTTTAACAGTTATTTATAGCTTCTAATACAATAAATTGACCCATGCCTGTCAAGACATGATAATTATTAAGGAAATTAAGTATGATATGAGGAGACTAATGAAAATGCCAAGAATATAACTATTGGGATGAAGCAAGCAGTATCAGATTTAAGTCGTCAGCACATCACATCTCTTTTTTAGGTTACCATAAATCAGTGATTCATGCTATGACATCAATTAAAACCAGAGACTTTGACGGAAAGAGCACTCGGTGCCAGTCTTGTAGGCTCTGTGAGAACATCAGAGAGTGTGCACAGAGGATGCCAGACAGGGAGTGCTTCAAATATTCATAAAACAGCAGAACTATGAATAATGAAATCAGACATAGAATGTAGGAAACAAATTACACTGATGTCAAAGCCTTGATTTTGCCTTAACTATATCCATACTTTTACCCTTACTGTGCAAATGTCTCTTTTTATAGGAAAATTTGAAGTGATATTTAAATAGAATTTTGAAATATTCAGTACATTTCTGAAAATGATACTACATTCTTTTCCTTCCATATCACTGTCCCATGTTATTTATTTTCCGTAATTAGTTTGTTGTTTAAACAATTTCTATAATTTAGATAGTATATTTATAATTGTATGAATACTTTATTAGGTAACCAAATATAAATTATAAAACTAAGTTTTAAATTTACGTGAACTCTATTTCCTGAGTGATTTTTTAAAGGTAGTACATCTCCTTCTTTAGTAGGATATTTCAGGTAAAAGAGTCTGCAATTTCTCAAAGACGAAATCATAAAAATGACTATCTATCTTCGCACTTCAAATTCACCGTGGAAAGTCATATATTAGAGCAAGAGGAAGTGATATGACTTAAGTATTGGAAGTTCATTCTGTTACAGCGGTGAACATATATGACCCAGGGACAAATGTAATTTTTGTCACTTAGTAAATAATAAGACAAACAATTAAATGTCTGTATAGTATTCCACAGATTTATAAATTGCTGATCATATAGCAACCTGTTGAGTATATTATTGAGGAATCACCTTCGAAGTAAACGAAGGAAAGTGAGGTTGAGGGGAGGTCATTGGTTTAATTACTATGATGTGGGAAGAAATTTTTGAGGTGGGAAAATAAAAGAATAAATGGAAGCTGTTCTCAGAGTTACTTAAATTCTGCAAAGCTCTCTGTGGTACACATGAGAGTCCTGATTGTGACTGGGTAAAAGAATCCCAATTTAATGGATTAGGGGACATTTTTGGATGGACAATGAGGTATGCCACACGTTAACTGAATTTCCACTCTTTATTTCTTTTATATTCACCATATTTTCCTTAAACATACTCGTGGCTGGCAAAGTATACACTACCAGCTAGTTGTCAATTTTGCTGCTCATTAGAGTGGGAGTTTTTTGCAACTGCAGTGTGCACCAGGGCAAATTGACACCGACCAAGTGCATAAACATGAATGAGTAGCTACAGGTCTGTAAGTTGGTCTTCTCCCTTCATTAAAAATAATAAGAAATGAAAGATCATTAAAACATTTCACTTTTTTCTGGAATTTTAGGGTGCTATAAATGTGTAATCTGATCTAAAAATATAATCATTTTGCTTGATATCTTAGGAATTCTAGGCAGGTAGAAATATGTAATTTGAGATAACACAAATTATTTTGCTTAACTAAAATGTAGTCATGTAAGTCCTCTGACATATTCAGAAAACCATTAATTAAAGTGAAGTCAGGTGCAGGGAAAAATCTTTTAATTTAAACAAGTTTAAAACTTGAGAAACATTAAAGACTAATAACAACATAAAAATTCATTTAGACTATATGTATGATATTAATTCTATTTCAATTCTTTCCAAGTATTGAATGTATGAACAGTTTGAAACTAAATAAGAAGTGGCTTAATTTTGCCCAAACTTTGAGGTAAACTTGAATTTATTTAAAGTTTAGGAAGATACTTTAATAAATCATCAACTTTTTGGTGATATAGTAGACACTATTTGTGACTTATCCAACAGCCATCCCTCCCTAGCCCCCATTTCCAAGCTTGCCGAAACTCATCGCTGCTCAGGGGTCAGGCACAGGTGAGTGCAGAGAAGGAGATGATGAATAAATGAAAAGCAATAGGTCAGCTTGGAGTATATGAGGATGCCATTTGGTGTAAAACTAATTTGGACTGACCTTGTTTTTCCAGAAAAGCCTGACATGGCCTGTTGAGCATGCATTGTACATCTGCTCTAAACATTTATAATACCTCAAAGCCCAGAATGATGCCCTTAAAGATAAGGATGTTGCCTCCCCCATACCAGCATTTCCTTAAGGATAAGCATTTCTTCCCAGAAACTAAGGATTAATTACTGACCTGCTGACCACTGATTTGCTGTGCTCCCCTTGTGACCACTGACCTGTTGTGTTAGCAAAGCATCTCGTGACAGTAGGAAAAGAGATATTCCTGTCATATATGATATATGCTCTTTGTTCCAAGATAGTCTATAATCACTCTGTACACCCCACTTCTTTGGAGAGCTTCTTTCCTTGGTGGAAAAGTTTTCCCGGGGTATAGTCCTCAAGTTGGCTCACAATATACTCACTCCAATTTTGATTTATAGCTTAATTATGGATTATTTGCATTGACAGTGTGATTTTCCCCAGCCTCAGGGAAGAAACACGATTAATCTAAGACAATCCTTGCAACACCACATGCTTTGGAGAAAGTTGTGCATCTTATCCAACTCTCGCTATTTTGATATAATGGACAGTCTGTTGGAGAGCAAGTGTTATTTGAGGATTCATTTGACCAAAATAGACACATAAAGAAATATTAAATGAGCTTGCTCACTTAGGCACATTATCTCTACCACCGCTCTAGTTCAGACTTTTATTTCTTACTTCCCCATTTCAATTGCATTCTAGCTGGTTTTCCAGGACCTTTCTTATTCCACTCAAATTCGTCTTCTCTACAGTTGGCAGAATAAGATATTAAAAATGCAAATCTGATCATGTTAATTCCCTGCTTAAATTCACTCAGTCACTCCTCAATTATTTACAAGACCCAGTTTTCATCTTTCAACAGGAAATCCTTCTCTACCCCATCCCCTTTTCCCCAGGATAGTTAACGTGCTCATTTTCCATTATAGACATCAGTGTATGTGACTTCCCAGGAGAATGTGAGTTTCTTGACTACAGTGGTAATTTATTTATTTTTCTATGCTCAGTACACAGGACAGCACATATGCATGAAAGAAGCATTATAAGTACTTGCCAAATAGTGGAATTAATAGTGCAGCTATAATTATTTAGAAGGAACTGTTAATTTCAATTGTTAAGGTTTAACTAGATCTCCAATCAATAAGAAAAATAGATTTGGGGACACATCAGTTGTCACAGCATGCAGTATCATCATCATGTCTATAGTATGGTACTTTAAACAATTTACACTCAATTCTGGGGGCAATTTGAGTATTATCCAACCTGATATGAAGCTCAGAGAGATTTTGAATTTCAGAAATTTTGACTATCCTTACGGACATGAGAATCGGAAAGGAAATGGTTACATTTCACTGTACTATTCTAAACTCTCTTCGCTAATAAAAGTGCCTCATAAATATTAGCTTCTCAATACCTTTTTGGTCAATATTTGTTGAATTTTTGAGCTATTTGTACTGTGCTTCATTTTATCTTGTGCACCTGAACCTGAAGTATATCTTAAATTCCAAAGAAATTTTAACATCTGTACTATTATTTCTCTTATCTCACAAGAAAAATTTATCTTCCAGTTCTAACAGCCATAAATTGAACAGACATTTTTGAAAACGGAAGCGGCAAAATGCTGAAACAGAGTGAGTCACTGTCTTCGGTGGCTATGGCAAAAGGAAACAAAGCAATCATCCACCTTCAGAAAAATTACTTATTAACTGTATCGCTACCTCCATCCTTTAGTGCCAGGTCATCCATTTTTCGTGTGCTTCTACTAACTGTTTTTCAAGGTTGCCTTTTTGTTTAAGTCAAATTTCTAAGTGCAAATTTCAGTGAATTTTTAGAACGTAAACATACCAATGAAACTACCACTCTGATAAAATGTTTGAATGTTGGCAGCTCTCAAGAATCCCTCCCATGGGGCCGGCCCGGTCGCTGAGGGGTTAGGTTTGTGTGCTCGGCTTCCATGGCCCAGGGTTTTGCTGGTTCGGATCCTGGGCATGGGCGTGGATGTGGCATTTCTCGTCAGGCACATTGAGGTGCCATCCCACATGCCACAACTAAAAGGGCCCACGACTAAAATATACAACTATGTACTGGGGGGATTTAGAGACAAAAAGCAGAAAAAAAAAAAAGATTGGCAACAATTGTTAGCTCAGGTGCCAATCTTTTTTTTTTCTTTAAAAAAGAATCCCTCTTGTGCACCTTCTGAGTTACTACTCCTCACACTAGTAAACACTCTCCTTATTTTTGTCCCCATGGATTAGTTCACAATTTTTGAACTATAAGCTAATGGAATCTTACATTACCTCATATTTTATGTCTGATTTCAATTACTTACCAGTACCTTATAAGAGTTATACAGATCATTGAAGCTAGCGATAATTTTTTCTCATTTCTCTATAGTATTTACTGTTTGACAATAACACAATTTGTTTATTCATTTTACTTTGGCTATTTCAGTTGTATCCAGATTAAGGCTAATACAGACAATCCAACCATAAACATCTGAGAGCATGTGTTTTGGTACACACATAAATGCATTTTAGTTGTATATACTTAAGATAGGAATTACTGGGCCATAGGGAATGCACAAATCTAGTTTAACAGAAAAATAAACCATTTTCCAAAGTGTTTTTTTCAGTTGTAACTTAGGCCTGAAGTATACGAATGGTTCATTTATTTTACATTGTTGCCAACAGTAGTGTGGGGAGCTGGAAATGGCCACCCCAAGATATGTCTCTTAGGCATAAGGATTATTTGAAGCTGATTGCTTTTGATAAACTGGGACAGGGAAGGAGGCTCTGAGGAATGGAACTTGCCCTTTGTTAGGACTCATTTACGTTTGTAAGGTAAATCTCTATCTGGAAAAGGTGCCTCCCTCTCTGTACCAGGAAGAAGAAAGGCGATGACCTTCTCTCTAAAAACTCTTAATCAATACCAAAGGCAAGGACTTAAAATCTGCATTTTATTGCGCTAGTCTGGTAACCTCCTGTAACTGACTTCCCTCCCCCTCCCAACGTTGGCATTTCTTTAAGGATTAAGCATCTTTCCTTAGGCTAGGAACTGATTGCTGTGCTCACCTGTGACCACCCGGCTCAAGACAATAGACTTGCCTCCGGCTACGTCCTCTGAGACAGCAGACCACTACCTGCTGTGTCCATCAAGCGCTGTGCCGACAGGGCAATCTTGTGACTATTGTGGGAGGGACATTTCAATCACATGTGAAACACTCTGTTTGGGGGTATATAACCACTATGTGCACCCCACTTCTTCGGTGCCCTTTCTTCCTTCGGGAAGAAAGGCCCCGGGCCATGGCTCCTCATAAAGCTTTGTTTAATTTTCTCTTGCTATTCTGTCTCATGTGAATTTAATTCGTTCTCCGGTCAGACGAACCCCCATTTGGGAAGAGGAAATGTCTTCCTCCCCTACAGTAGCAAAAGCTTCCTTTTTAAATTGTCATTCCTTTTAAGATTGTAGCACAAGGTGGTTTTAATTTGCACTTCCATGGTAACAAATGAGGTTGAACATAATGTCACAAGTTTATCGGCCATTTGAATATCATCTTTTGAAATATGAAGTGACTGTTCAATCTTTTGTCCATTTTCATTGGATTCTTTTTCTTTCTCATACTGATATGTAGGAGTTTCTTACATTTTCTGTATTTGAATAGTTTGTTGGATATATGTTTTGCAAATTATTTCTGTGACTCTTTGACTTGTCTTTTCGCTCTTAATGGTGCCTCATCATAAATATAATTTCCTTATGTTAAATATATTCCAATTTATCACTCTTTTTCTTTATTCTCAGTATTATTTTGTCCTGCTTCAGAAATCTTTGCCTGCTAAAGGACATAAAGATATTCTCTTATGTTATACTCACAGCTTTTTTTTTTCCTTCTCAATTTACCTATACTATCAATTTAATACGTATGCATTTATGGTGCAAAGTAGAACAATGATGTACAAAATGGTAGCCACAGGCACTGTGCTTAAATGAAAATTAATTAAAGTTAAAACTTTAGTTTTAAAATGTAGTTTTACAAATGATAAATAAATGACAAGCAATAGCATATTGGAGTCTATGAGGAAGCCATTTGGTGTAAAACTAACTCAGCCCGACCTTGTTTTTCCAAAAGGGCCTCATGTGGCCATTGAGCAGGCATTGTGTATCTGCTTTAAGCATTTGCTGTGTCCCAAAGACAAGAACAAATGGCCTTAAGATAAAGATGCAACTTCTCCCACACTGGCGTTTCCTTAAGGGTAAGTATGTCTCCCTAGGCTAGGAATTGATTCCTGAGCTCACGCTGTGACCACCCAGCTGGAGACACAGTCCTGCGACCTGCTGTGTGAATCTCTGTGCTGGCTAGGCAATCACATGACTGTTGCGAAAGGAACATTCCAATCATATGTTCTACATGCTCTTTGACAGTATAAAACCTCTTTGTACATCCCACTTCTTTGGTGCCCTTCCTTCTTTGGTAAGGATCACCTTGGGTTAGTCCTCAGATCTGGCTTGTAACAAACTCACCCCAATTTTGATTTATAGATTAGTTATGGATTATTTGTGTCAACACATATCAAGTGTGCAGCAACCAAATGTGGCTAATGGCTACATATCAAAGAGATGTAGAACATTTCCACCATACAGAAATTTTTGAATTGTGTTGGTCTGAGTCACTTTTTTCCCCTCATAAGTGTTTAAGTGACCCAACACCATTTGTTAAAAACATTATTCTTCAAAATCCAATTACTAAGAATATTTGTCGTAAAACAACTGTCAATATATGTGTGTAGGTTTGTTCCTGGATTCTCTATTCTGTTCCATTGAATTATTGTTTATTTTTGTGACAAACTCACATGCCGTTTATTATGTAATTTATGTTAAGTATTTGTTAGTATAAAATCTCCAAATGTGTTCTTCTTTTTAAAAATTTTCTGGCTATTCTTAGCCCAGTGCATTTCCACAAAAACTATGGAATAAGCTTCCTATTCTCTACAACCATCAATAGTCAGGCTGTTTGGGTTTTATCTGAGATTGCAGTTAATCTAAAAATCAATTTCAGGATAACTGACATTTCACACTGCTAGATTCCTCTGATGTGTGAACTTGAAATCATTTCATTTATTTAGGTTTTAAAATTCTCTCAGTAATACTCTGTAGTTGTCTTTACAGATGTCTTTCATAGCTTTTAAAAAATTACATCTTCAGGTATTTGATGTATATATCTTATTTCAAATGGTATCACCAAAAATAGTGTCTGTTGCTTATCTATAGAATTATGACGAATTTTTAAAATATTGACATTGTGTTCTGCAGCCTCATTAAGATCACATTATTAATTCTAAAAATGTGTAATTTTTAGATATTTTCTCATTAAATAATCATGTTATCTGTAACTAATGATGTTTTTACTTGATCTTTTTCAGAATGTTTTAAATTTTATCATATGTTTTGCTTTATTTCTATGAATTGGACATCCAGTTCAGTGTTGAATAAAAGTGTCAATAGTGAAGATGTTTTCCTTGCTCCCGACCTTGAAAAAAAGTTTCAATGTTTTTTGCCATTGAACACTGTAACCAACACTGCAAATTCTCTGGCCTTATCCCACAATCTTACTTTAGCAATGTGGTCCAAAAGAATTCCAGCGTCTAATATCTGCATCATTAATGGGGAGAGTTTTTCTATTGAAAGCTGCCAACCCCAGGCATTTGGCAGACTTGGAAATGCCAGGAAATTAACACCTTAAGAAAGCAGCCCTTAACTACTCACGGAACCTCAGGGGCATGTAAATATTCCTTTCCCTTGAGGCATGTGTTTTGAAGCTTTTCCCAGAGTTTCCCCATTGAATTAAGCTTCAATTACCCACTGTAGCAGCCAGCTCAAAACCCTGTATGGAGTTCCTCCGCTGGATCGATTTCCCTCCTCCCTACTGATGTTCCCCATAGCACCCAAATAAACTACTTCCTATTTGCTCTCGGATCCTTGCCTTGGATTTTGCTTCTGAGGCAATGTGGACTAGAGGAAGTGTGATTTTTTTTCCTCCTACTTTTTATCAGATTAAAGAATTTCCTTTCCACTCTTACTTGTTAAAGATTTTTATTCATGAATGGATGTTAAATCCAAACAAATGCTTTTCCCCTTTATTGTGTGAATGTGGTAAACTACACTGATTAATTTTCAAATAACTAGATAAACTTGCATTTCTAGAATAAACGCAAGCTGGCCATGAGGTATTATTTACTTAATAGAGCACATAGTTGGTTTGCTAATATTTTCTTCAGGATTTTCGCATCTATGTTTAAAAGAGGTCAATCTGTAACTTTCTTTTCTTGTAACGTATGTGCTACGATTTGCTATTGTCAGAAAAAATTGTATCAAATGCAGTTATAACGGCAAGGACCATTGTTCAAGACTATTGCAACAGGGGAAAGACATTGAACTCAACTCCAATGAAACAAAAGACAGAAGACTTTTTAAGTACTGATTGAGCTAGTGAAAAAGTCTTAGAGGACATTAGGGAGAGGCTGGCCACTGTGCTTAGGCCATCTTGTTTGCTAAGTTAGTATTGAAGATAGCCTCCTACAGAGCCTGGAAGATGGGGGTATTCACTTTCTTGATGATTCTATTTCAAAGGAATAGCTCCCAGGTCCTTGGGAAAGACATTTCTGGGCTGTGAACTGGCAAGAGAATGAGAGAAGATTTGCATCAGAAACAGAGAAAAGATTGACAATTAAAACTTTTTTAAAGTAAATGTTCTCAGAAAAGGGAGGTCAGGTCTGTAGTCAAAAAGAAACCTATCGAATATTTAGTCAGGCTGAGGGGACCATGGAAACTTCACGTTTTGGAACCCTCCCAGATTCTGCCCTGTGCATTTCTTCCTGTGCCTGGTTCTAATTTGTATCCCTTTGCTTTAGTAAAACTGTCATCAGAAGCATAGCTTTTCCTTCAGTTTTGTGAGTCATTCTAGTTAGTTATCAGACCTGAGAGTGTTTTTGGTCCCCTCTAACTTGCAACTGGTGTCAGAAGCCCTGGGCAGACTCGGTAGTCTGCAATACTGTTCCCTTAACCTTGAGTTTGTCTAATTCCCAGCATTCAGATCGATCAAGTTATTTTCATTCCACTCACCTTTCTTAGCATATTAATTTTCATCCTTTTCTTTTAGTAATTACCCTAGACATTATAACGTGCATCATTGACTTATTATTCTTTTACATCTCGTCTGTTAGCTGTGAGTGTTTTTATTTATTGTCTGGCCAAAATTACTTCTTTTCTACTTCACAATTGAAGGATATTTTCAGAGTGTATAAATCTAGGTTGATCTTATTTTCTTTGAGGATTTGAACATATTGATATATGCATTGTCACCTGGATTGAATTTTTTTTCTCTGTTGAGAAATCAACTATGTTGTGATTATTGCTTATTTGATTGTAATGTGTTTTTATTTCTGGCTTTATTTAAATGTTTCTCTTTGTCTTTCATATTCATTGTTTACTATGATACACTTTAATATTGTTTTTGTTGTAACTTTATTGCTTAGATTTGTAGCTCTTTTTTGAATCTGTTGATGGATATTTTTGTGTACTTTGAAATATTTTCAGACAACAAACCTTCAAATATCGTTACTGCCTCATTTTTCTATTGTTCTTCTGGTTTGGTTTGGAGATCCCAAATACACATACATTCAACTTTTTCTTAAATTCCCATTGTAGGAGTGGAAGAACATTTCGTCTATCCTCTGGGTCCTTCTGGCTGGGCTACAAATTAAACTGACATGAGACAGAATAACAGGAGAAAATCAAAGAAAGCTTTCTAACATGTATACATGGGAGACACTCAGGAAAACTGAGCAACTTGCCAAAGTGTGGAGGTTGTTCCCTTAAATATTATCTTCAGCTAAACACAAAGGAGGGTGTTGGGTGTCGCGGTTTGGGACTTCAAAGAGGAAGACGGCAATTCACATGGAAATGCAAAGCAAATTTTTAGTAGGTAAAAGTGGGTTTAATATTGATCCTCCCAGTCTATGGATACCCAGAGTTATCTATGGTGATGGCCTCTCCTAGAGGGCAGGGCTTTTATCTTAAATTCTTTTAGGCAGTTGGGGAGAAGGTCAAAGTTTCTTTCAGAGTCATTTGTTCTTAAAAATAATCAAGCCAAAGAGAAACATTTTGAGGTGGCCAATTCTGATCTCCCACTTTATTCAGGATATGAGACAGGGAGAACATTCATTAACAAGGATCATCTCGATGAAGAAGAGGGGCGACTAGGATTTTTTGAGGCATGCTAACAAGGGAGCCATCAGTGAGTCTTATAGGAGTCATGAGGAAGAATAGAAGTGGAGCTTAACTGACACAATGAGGAAAAGTGAAATTGGTCTTGGAACACATGAAAACACAGTGGGTTTTCTTTGGCTAGCCATTTTCAGAACGCAGAAGCATAGTGAAATTTTTCAACTCTCAGTGCTTTCTAGGAACATAGAGCTTAAATAAAGTTCAACATTGTAATCTCTAGCTATGTTTAATCTACTTGATGAACTCACATATTAATTTTTTAAGTTCACTTATTTTGCTTCTCATTCCTAGTGTATCTATTTGATTTTTTAATAGATTCCACTTCCTTAGTGAAATGCTACATTTTGTCATTTATTTTCTTGAAGATTTTAACTACAGTAATTTTAAAGTGTCTATATAACATCTCTAATATTTATGTTATCTATGGCTATGTTTTTATTGATAAATAAATGGCAAGCAATATGGTATATTGGAGTATATGAAGAAGCCATTTGGTGTAAACCTAATTCAGCCTGAACTTGCTTTTCCAAAAGGGCCTGACATGGCCTTGAGGATGCATTGTGTACATACTTTAAGCATTTAGTATGTCCCAAAGACAAGAACAATTGCCCTATAAGATAAAGATGTAACTTCTCCCCCTTCAGCATTTCCTTAAGGATAAGCATCTCTCCTTAGGCTAAGGATTGATTGCTGACTTGATGAGACCACCTTGTGACCACCTAGTTCTAGACCAAACACATGCCACCTGCTGCGTTCATCAGCTGCTGTGTGAATTGCTGTGCTGCTAGGCAAGCTCGTGACTGTTGTAAAAGGTGTATTCCAAACACACGTGATGCATACTCTTTGGTGGTATATAACCACTCTGTCAACCCCCGCTTCTTTGGAGTGCTCCATTCCTTTGCGAAAGGACTCTCTGAGGCTATATGGTCCTCAGATCTGGCTCATAATAAACTCATTCTAATTTTGATTTATAGATTGGTTATGGATTATTTGTGTTGACACTATTTCTTTGTTTTTTCCTCATGATCCTCTTCCTTAGTATAGTTGGTAATTTTTGATTGCCTTTAGGAAAAATTTTAAAGGCTTTTCAAGATATTGTTATCCCCAGAGAATAGTCCCTATCCTCTGTCAGGCAGCTCGTGTAGAGAGAATCACCTCTGTACCATCAGTGACTGCCGATTCAAGGCAGCTTTGTAGTCTGTACACGGCTCAGCGTACCTTTATTTTGCTTTACCCTGTTCAGAAATCCTCACATTTTTTCTATTGCCTCTCTTCCTCGATTTTCTGATCAAAGTGTAAGTCTCTCCCGACTTCTCTGTTTTTAATTCAGTTTCTCCTCAGATCCTTAACCTTCTATCTTTCACCAATTCTCCATTCCTGCCTTCCTTGAGCTTTCTTTCTTGCAAATCTTGCTCCTAAAGCATTGGCTGCTTTGTCACCTTTATAATGCCTTAAACCAAACCTTTTTCTAAATTAATTTTTATGGCTCTGCTAGTTATTCTTTTTTTTTTTTTAAAGATTTTATTTTTTCCTTTTTCTCCCCAAAGCCCCCCAGTACATAGTTGTGTATTCTTCGTTGTGGGTTCTTCTAGTTGTGGCATGTGGGATGCTGCCTCAGCGTGCTCTGATGAGCAGGGCCATGTCCGCGCCCAGGATTCGAACTAACGAAACACTGGGCCGCCTGCAGCGGAGCCCGCGAACGTAACCACTCGGCCACGGGGCCAGCCCCTCTGCTAGTTATTCTTGGCAGAAGAAATGCCTATACAAGTTACTCCATCACAGCCAGAAGAAGAAATCTGCTTCCAATTATTTTTTGCTACTTTCCTAAAATTGAAACAAAATTATTTTAAAAACATTTCAGAGATGTATCACCCTGCAATTTGTTTTTATTACAGTGGCAAGTAACACTGTTTCTTGATGATTGAGCTCAAGCATATTTATTAAAATTTCAAGTTGTATTCAATCTTAAAAAAATAATCTGCAGAATCACAGTAAGGTGATTTTTTTTTAAAGCAGACCAACTGGACTGAAAACAGCAGACAATGTCTTTTCATAGCGTGTAGTTGTTTTCCTTGGGTTATTCCTCCTTCTATTCAGGAATAGAACTATTGTGTGTTTTGAATAATTAAAAAAGATCTGTTGCTTGTTGATTTTGGATTTGTTTGCCTGACATATTGAATTAAATATTCAGTTAGTGAATGACATATGGCATTTCTTCACTGAAATATGGCAAATATGGCTTTTTCTTGGTGCACAGACCTTGTTTTCAACCAATTTTATAAGCTGTGCAGGATGAGTGAATTCAAGAATAGATTGTTCAAGATTTATAAATCACATGATTGTCTTTTGCAGAAAGTAAATCTAGACTCATGGATTATAAATATTTATGAAGATGAAAACCTTTTCAGAATTCTAAACTTAGAAGCCATATGCTAGCTAACTGTCTTGTTGTAACTTTCTTCTTTGTTAGTTTGGTATTGTGCAGTTTATGACATTTTTCATGGCTTTTCACTAGCTTAATTTTATCTCTTTCTATCAATAAGACCTGACATACAAAAAACATACACCACTATGATATTTAACAAAGTATTAATTAATCCAATCATGCACACAAATATTATATCTGCATGTTAAATAATTAAAATTTTGTTTTATTCCTATTTTGAGAATTTAGCATGAAATTTTATCTTGTTTCACTTGGGGATTTCCCTATATTTAAATATGTCAATAAAAAAACCCAAAAAATAAGTGGAAACAAGTCAATAGAATCATATTAAATGTCATTTCATGTAAATAAGTGGAAACTGGTTAAGAGTGATAATAACCAATAAACCTTTTCCAGTTTTTGGTATAATTCCACTAGGTAATCATGATAGGAAATACTAGAACACAAGAATAATTCTGAAGATGGGGCAATGATGTACATGTTAAGCTCTGTGAAGTTAAGCATTTTGGTCTACAGATCCTTCTTCATATATTTTTCATGTAGCCCTAACGCTTTGTGCATCCCAGAAGTTCAAATATTATTTCATATTTAAGAACTGGTGTTTTGTGTGATTTTCTTAAAACTTAGCTATAACTGAGAAACAGTGAAGACAAGTGGTCTTCCAGTACTCTTCATTAGAAAGGAAATAATTTTTATGCTTACTTGGTTTCTAATCTTCATGACTCACTCATAGGAAAGTCACTCCCAATGTGGTGAGTTTGTATTGTGTCAATTTTGCTAAAGTACATTTCTCAGATTTCCCTTTCTCATATGGTTGTGAGTAAAGTCAACCAAAAGATAAATTTGTTTGAGATTTGGAAGGCAGCAGTGAACAGTTGACATTTATTTATTTATTTTTTAACATTCTGAAGGTCAAAGAAGAGCCAAGACCTTTGCAGCTCATGCAAATTTTTCATCAATGTGCTAGCTCATCTTGTTGGTGTGGGGCAACAGCTAGACCTTTGGTTTCTGAGGTTCATGATATATCATGCTTCACCTTCTGCACAACATGGTCAAGGCATGTGCAGCTCTTTGATGATGGGTGCCCAGATTATAACAAAGATTACTGACACCATAAAGATTGGAGGCAATGAGTGACAGATGCAGGTTCTACTTTGTTCTTATAGGTTCCATTTTGTCCTCATGGGTTCTGTTTATCTCATAGTTTCCCATTTATCCTCATGGATTCCAGTTTGTCCTTATTTTTCCCAAATTCATGTCTGATATTTCTTCCCACATCCTGGCCCTGACTCCAACATCAGATGCAGAAGCAACAGCCTTAAATAAACTGCTTAACCTGCTCAGATAATTAAGTGAGGTTTAATCTCTATAACAAGCCCTTTACTCTATATCATTCATTGTGGCTCTTATTCTCTGATCAAACCCTAAATCATACAGATTTTGTACCACAAGTGGTTCTAGGAGATCAGGACCTTAAGAATCAGTTCTCTCAATTGGTTCTGGCTTGTGTAAAACTGTTTCTCTGGTCGTATTAGTCCTGAAAACATTAATGACTTTGTTTCTGTAGGGGAAGAAGACATTTCCTATACCCATTGTGGGTTCTTCTGGCCGGAGAATGAATTAAATTCACATGAGACAGAATAACAGGAGAAAATTAAACAAAGCTTTATAACATGTATACATGGGAGAGGCTCAGGGAAGCTAAGCAACTTGTCAAAATGGCTGAAGCCACCACCTTAAATATCATATTCAGCTAAAGACAAAGGAGGATGTTGGGGGTGGGGAAGTCAGTTACAGGAGGTTACCAGACAAGCACCTTAAACAGGAATAAGATTAGTATGCATGTTTAAGTCCTTGCATTCTGCATTGATAAGAGTTTCTAGAGATAAGGTCATCCCCCCTTCTTCCTGGTACAGAGAGGGAGACACCTTTACAGATGGATATTTCCTTTACAATGTAAATGTCTCTTACAAAGGGTAAGTAAATTCTACTTTTCAGTTGCTTTCCTGTCTGCAGTTTGTTAAAAGTAACCAGCTCCAAAGAATCCTCATGCCAAAGAGACATATATTGGGTTGGCCAATGCCAGTCCCCCACATTTCCAATAGCAATTGGGTTAGTGGTAGTCTATGTTATGTATTGACAGAAGAGTTATTTAAACGATCATCTGGAGATATCTGTAATTAAGTGCTAAAGAAGGCAAGTCTTTGGATGGCTACGTAGTTGCTGCCATAGAACACAGTAGTGAAAATATGGAGTGCATTTGAGTTGGTTGTTTATTTCTAAATATGCTAGAGGTTTGGGGGGAAATAAACTGATGAGATTAGTACTTTAATGTCTCAGTTCAATTCTGGCTTCAGGCAAGGGACCAGAACACTTCTGCAATCTCCTGAAATAAAACCCTTGTTTCTTCTATCCATAGAACTCAGAGTTCTGAAAATCAAAACTATGTCTTATCCACAAGTGAGTAAATTACAGTGAAAATTACATTTTAACATCATGGGAGTCTTTTGTTAAAGTCAGGGCATTGATCTGGAAGGATAGGGACCCTCAAAATTGGTATGGGTCCTTATGAGCATATTCTGTTGAAGCTGGGGACTCCAAACTCATAAATTATTGTGAAATGCTTTTACCTTTAAAGGTAGATTTTTCTCCCTTGTGAATAAGTTAGTCTCCCTTTGCTTGAATATCCCGTAATGGCCTTCTCTGAAGTTTTCGACCTGCAAGGAACTGCTGATACTCCTTAATAACTATCCTATCATTTCTCATGTCTTCTGAACTTATAATCAGATTCAAGTTCTGGCAGGCCAGAAGGTCTAAACCCAAAAGTGTGACACATGAGGAGGTACAATAAGCATCAAAAAGAAATTGTAAGATTTTTTCAAAATTGTATCAGCAGAAATCTTGAGAACATGTGTGAGATGAATCCTAACAGCACTGGAACAGAGTGGAATGATTATAATGTTGGACTGGGCTGAATTCTTTCATATGAGTGCACTAAGCAAAGATTGTGGATTCAACTTATTATCATGAAGAGCTGAAAATGGTTGTAGTACTGTGCTTAGGTCAGAGACATAGACCCAGAAATAGAGATCAACGGAGTTGAAATGCTAGAATTTCCTTGGTATATTATAGAAGACGGTGTCTAAAGGCTTAGGATGTTTGAAAAGCTAGAAAGGATTACTCATATAAGACTTATTCACAAATACTCCAACTCTATACTAACTATATCCACTGAGAGCTTGAAGAGGATGCTCCCTTCACCAAGACTGTGAGAAATACCTATCTGAGAGAAACTTCAGAATTCTTAAGAGCTCTTTGGCGCATTCTTTCTAAGCAGAAGATAGAGGAGCTGCAGGCTCTGCTCTGAAGGACTGTGCAGAACCAGGTGCTGTAGCAGTTCCCACATATTACTGCTGATCTGCTGGCTTGCCTTATTGCCACGGAGCAGCAGACAAGGCCTGCGGTTTCTCCAGTTCCCACTGAATCATATTACTCAGTCTCTCCAAATTCTGAGCCAGATGTTTATGTAACTCCATGGTGAGGCTTTTCCTGAAGATCACTAATATTACTGAGATTTGAGTTAGTCAAAGACAGATGCAGATTCCAGTTTGAACTCAGGGTTCCAACACACCTTGAGGGGTTTCAGGTGGTTTTGTTTTGTTTTCAAGTAATTTTATTGGGATCCTAATGGTTTATAACATTGTATGATTTCAGGTGTACATTATTGTTTATCAATTGCTGAATACACTTCATCGTGCTCATCTCCAGTAGCTGATTTTTATCCATCACCATACATATGTGTCCCTTTATCTCTTTTGCCCAACTCCCAACACCCTGCCTTTCTGGTAACCACTAATCTGTTCTCTTTATCCATGTATTTGCTATCTTCCACATATGAGTGAAATCACGCAACGTTTTTCTTTCTCTGTCTGGCTTATGTCACTTGACATCATACCCTCAAGCTCCACCCATGTTGTTGCAAATGGGATGATTTTTTCTTCCTTATGGCTGAGTAGCATTCCAATATATATATACACCACATCATCTTTATCAATTCATCTGTAGACGGGCACTTGGGTTGCTTCCACATCTTGGCTATTGTGAATAACGCTGCAATGAACATGGACGTGCATAAATCTCTTTGGAGCACTGATTTCAAGTTCTTTGCATAAATACCCAGTAGTGGGATAGCTGGATTACATGGTATTTCTAATTTTCAATATTTTTGAGAAATCTCCATACTGTTTTCCATAGTGGCTGTGACAGTTTGCATTCCCACTAGTAGTATACGAACATTCCTTTTTCTCTACTTCCTCTCCAACATTTGTTGTTTTTGTCTTGGTAATTATAGCCATTCTGACCGGCGTAAGGTGATATCTCATTGCAGTTTTGGTTTGCATTTCCCTAATAATTAGTGATATTGAACATTGTTTCACGTGTCTGTTGGCCACCTGTATATCTCTTCTTGGCAAAATGTCTGTTCATATCCTCTGCCCATTTTTTGATCGGATTGTTTCGGTTGTTTTTGTTGTGGAGTTGTATGAGTTCTTTATATATTTTGGAGATCAATACCTTGTCTGATAAATTATTTGCAAATATTTTCTCCCAGTTGGTGGGTTGTCTTTTCATTTTGTTCATGGTTTCCTTTCTTGGCAGAAGCTTTTTAGTCTGATGTAGTCCCATTTGTTAACTTTTTCTTTTATCTCCCTTGCCTCAGCAGACATGGTCTTTGAAAAGATGTTGCTAAGACCAATGTCAGAGTGCACTGCCTATATTTTCTTATAGGAGTTTTATGGTTTCAGGTCTTACACTCAAATCTTTAATCCTTTTAGAATTAATTTTTGTGTATGGTGCAAGATAATGGTCTACTTTCATTCTTTTGCATGCAGCTGTCCAGTTTTCCCAACACCATCTATTGAAGAGACTCTCCTTTATCCATTGTATGTTTTTTGCTCCTTTGTTGAAGATTAACTCTCCATGGATGGATGGTTTTATTGCTGAGATTTCAGTTCTGATCCATTGATCTGTGTATCTGTTTTTGTGCCAGTTCCACGCTGTTTTGATTACTACAGCTTTGTCGTATGTTTTGAAGTCAGGGACTGCAATGCCTCCAGCTTTGTTCTTTTTTATCAGGATTGCTTTGGCTATTTGGAGTCTTTTGTTGTTCCATATAGATATTTGGTGCCTTTGTTCTATTTCTGTGAAAAAAGTCATCAGGATTCTGATTGGGATTACATTGAATCTGTAGATTGCTTTAGGTAGTGTGGACATTTTAGCTATGTTTATTCATCTGACACATGAACATGGAATATCTATTTCTCTATGCTTTCTTCAATTTTCTTCAATAATGTCGTATAGTCTTCAGTGTATAGGTCTTTCACCTCTTTGGTTAAGTTTATTCCTAGATATTTTATTCTTTTTTGTTGTAATTGTAAATGGGATTGTGTTCTTGATTTCTCTTTCTGCTAGTTCACTGTGGGTGTATAGAAATGCAACTGTTTTTTTTTTTTAAATTGATTTTGCATCCTGCAACTTTATTGTAGTTGTTGATTATTTCTAATAGTTTTCTGGTGGATTCTTCAGGGCTTTCTATATATAGAATCATGTCATCTCCAAATAGCAAAAGTTTCACTTCTTCTTTTCCTATTTGGATTGCTTTTATTTCTTTTTCTTGCCTAATTGCTCTGGCTAAACCCTCCAGTACTATGTTGAATAGGAGCAGTGAGAGTGGGCACCCTTGTCTTGTTCCTGTTCTCAGAGGAATGGCTTTCAGTTTTTCACCATTAAGTATGATGTGGGCTGTGGGTTTGTCGTATATGGCCTTTATTATGTTGAGGTACTTTCCTTCTATACCCATTTATTTGAGTTTTTATCATAAATGATGTTAGATCTTGTCAAACGCTTTCTCTGCATCTCTTGAGATGATCATGTGATTCTTATTCGACATTTTGTTAATCTGGTGGATCACATTGATTGATTTGTGGATTTTGAAACATCTCTATATCTCTGGAATAAATCCCACTTGATCGTGGTGTAGGATCCTTTTAATGGATTTCTGTATCCGGTTTGCCCATATTTTGTTGAGGATTTTTGCATCTAACTTCATCAGAAATATTGGCCTGTAGTTTTCCTTCTTTGTGTTGTCCTTGTCTGGTTTTGGAGTCAGAGTAATGTTGACCTCATAGAATGTGTTAGGAAGTATTCCATCTTCTTCAATTTTTTGGAATAGTTTGAGAAGAATAGGTACTAAATCTTCTTTGAATGTTTGGTAGAATTCTCCTGAGAAGCCATCTGGTCCTGGGATTTTGTTTTTGGGGAGGTTTTTGATTACTCTTTCAATATCTGTACTTGTGATTGCTCTATTCGGATTCTCTATTTCTTCTTGATTCAGTTTTGGGAGGTTGTACGAGTCTAGGAGTTAATCCATTTCTTCTAGATTGTCCACTTTGTTGGTATATAGTTTTTGATAGTATTCTCCTATAGTCCTTTGTATTTCTGTGGTATCTGTTGTAATTTCTCCTCTTTCATTTCTAATTTTACTTATTTGAGCCTTCTCTCTTTTTTTTTCTTAGTGAGTCTGGCTAAGGGTTTATCAATTTTGTTTGTCTTCTCAAAGAACCAGCTCTTAGTTTCATTAATCCTTAAATGTTTTTTTAGTCTCTATTTCATTTATTTCTGCTCTGATTTTTAATATTTCCCTCCTTCTGCTGACTTTGGGCTTTGTTTCTTTGTATTACTTAAAGCCTTTATCTGGTTTCCATAATTTTTTAAGGTGTAATTCTTACTATAAATTTGTTATTTTGCATCACTCTGCATCATAGTGGCTCTAATTTTCTGATAAATCCTAACTGATACCTCTACGTATAACTCTGAAATACGGTGATTATACAACATGTTGTCTTCAACATCATCATAATGTCAAATTTTAACATTCTCTAATCATTATGCCTAAAATAATTCAAAGCTTTAATTTTGTGCTTTTAATTCACCTCTTTGAATGTCTTCTATTAGCAAACTCATTGTCTCTGAGTATGATAAGAAAACATTGCTGAACATAAACCAAAATGAGAAATATAATTGGGAGGAATTGCTGCTTATTTTAGAGTAAGATATCTCTTTAGGAAAAAAGTAATTACTAAAAAGTCTTGATCACTTTCGGTTTTATGAGTAGTGACATTAAGGAATCATCTTCAGAGATACAGTTGTCCATTTTATGGGTCAGTAAAGATGTATGAGAAGTGTCATATTTGGAAAAGCAATTTCACAAAGATATAGATGGCATTTCCATTCTGTAAAGTCCCAGAAAGAACAGGCAGAGATATAGCTAGGAATATATTTGAATGTAGTACAATTGATAATTATTGGCCCCCATCTTATGCCCATGTTCATGTCCTAAATAATAATAGACTAAAGTTCTTATGAGTTTTGGAACTGGGAGGGTGAATGAGGGCAGTGGTATGATGTGGACTGGATGGCAATGGTGGTTGGGAAAATTGCAGGAAACCTCTTCTCAGGAAACAGGGAGATCAAGTGTGGATCCCTGCTTCCTCAATATACACTTAATCAATTCTCTTTCGATAGGCTAGTAAAATGAGTGCCAACTAATTGGGAACTCTTTGAACTTGTTTCTGTGGTCTAGAAGTTCTAACTATTCACAGGACCAAAATTGTCCTCAATGTTATTAAAGCCAGATTGAGTAACTACCATCAGGTGTGGCCAAAACCCAACCAGGGCAAGGATAGATTTTTGTTCAGCCATTCTCCCCCTACTCAACTCCCAGCAAGCTGCCTGCATAGACTTATCAGGTTAATTCATTAAACTCCAGGGATCTAAACTCACGTTTTTGAACTACAGGTTTGGCATTATGACTGTGTTTCTTTGTATTTGTTTGATCTCTTCTCTTGGGCATAACAGCTATAATCCTGAATGGCCAGAGGGTTTGGTTATTTATACTTTCAGTCAACAGAAGAAAGAACAAGCTCTGGCCTAGTGGCGTAGAGGTTAAGTTTGCATGCTCTGCTTCAGCGGCCTGGGGTTTGAGAGTTCAGATCCCGGGCATGGACCTACACACTGCTCATCAAGCCATGCTGTGGTGGAGTGCCACATACAAAATAGAGGAAGATTGGCACAGATGTTAGCTCAGTGACAGTCTTCCTCCAGCAAAAAGGGGAGGATTGGCAACAGATGTTAGCCCAGGGCCCAACTTCCTCACCAGAAAAAAAGAAAAAGAAAGAAGGACAAGATGATGGCTGCTAAAAGCTTTCTCTCCTCCTACCTCTCTCTGGGAAAAAGATGATATTTATGTGCACAAAGGCAAAAATGGGCTTGCTCCAAGGGCATCATTGGTTACTAAATAATAGCTGCAATAAGTGGTTGGTGAACCCACTTCAGGTTTCCTGACCACAGAAGACCTGAGCTGGGGAGGTAAGGAGGCTTAATGTTAAATCATGTTATGCTTTAAAAATCATTACATAGGACTGCACATTTTAAATTACGAAACTGAGATAATGTTTTTGACTTAACGTGATTATAAGACTTTTCTTTCCTTTAGAATCACCAGATAATCATGGAGGCTCCTTGAGATTTTAGCCAAGGGCAGGGAAAAGAATAATTCCCTGAGTAAATATTTTGTAATATCCCCCAAGCCATGCTTATTCAAGGCCCTGGTTAAATGTTAAATAAAACTCCATTTTTATTTTAAAAATATGTGTATATGTAATTATACATACATACGTATATGTATATATCTTTATGTCTATATACATTTGTGTATATGTATATCTATAGCTACATCTACATATCTACAAAGATATACACACAAATAGCTCCAGATATATATGTTCTCAGTTAAATAGTGCTAATAACAAGGGTAAATGAATATGAGTATTTAAAAATATTCTTTGAAACTTTTTCTGGATTACCTACAATAGCATAGTGTTTAAAAGCACAGATTTTAGAAACAGAGAGTTTGTATTTGCATCCTAACTTCACAATTGAATGAAATCACTCAAGTTACTTAATTTCCCTTTGTCTCAGCTTACTTCTCTGTATATTAGGGATAATAATAATAGTGACTATTCTATAGGTAGTTGTAATGACTTCAGGAGTTAGTAAATTTAAGATCTGAGAAAAATATCTAGCATATATTAAACACATTAAACCCTGTATGTGTAACTTTTGTTTTATCTGAATTTTTGTTTTTTTCTTGCAAAAATAAAATCAGTTTACATATTCTTTTAAATTAGGGATTATAGATTTAGTTCACAGAAGAATGAAGTAATGCAACTTCTTTGCAATGTCTGATTCTCACTATATTTCTATTGCTCAAATTTGTAAGAAATACTTCCCAAAACTGTGTGGTTACCTATACAACACCCCATACCCCAAATTTGGCTATGGTAATAATGAAATCAACCACCTGCTCTTTCGACTGACAAGCGGTTGAATTCGAATGTCATTTTACATAGGAAATTGATTTTTTCCCATTGATTTACCTAGATGAAGAAGTTATTTTGACATTGCAAAAATTACAAGTCAGACAATTATATAACTCAAAAGACAAACTGCATCAGATGAGCAGATAATAGCAATTTGAAAGATGTTTTATCCCTTAACATATTTAACAATGAAAGATTCTTTTAGAAAGGAAAAATACAAGTTATTCCCACTTTGAATGCTTTCTTCCAAGAGGAATTAAAAAAAGAACAAGTACTTCTCTACCTTCTTTGATATTGGTTGCTATTATAAATAAAAATGCTATGAGAACAAGATTATGAATAATTTAAAAATATACACAGATTTTGTTACCTTATGTTTGTATATTTCTCAAAATTGCTATATCTATTCCTGTATAGTCAGTTAAGTGAAATCCACAAGACTACATTACAAAGGTAGATGCTGCTAATTAGAAATTTATATACAAATATAATTAATGTATCTATTGAAACCCTATTATATATATCACTAAGCTATACACAAAGAGAAAGAATGAAAATAATAATGAACTCTTTAACATACAAGAGTGTTTTTTTTTCGTGTTTTTTGAGGAAGATTAGCCCTGAGCTAACATCCCCCACCAATCCTCCTCATTTTGCTGAGGAAGACTGGTCCTGAGCTAACATCTTTGCCCATCTTCCTCTACTTTATATGTGAGATGCCTGCCACAGCATGGCTTGAGAAGCAGTGTGCAGGTCTGTACCTGGGATCTTAACTGGCGACCCCCAGACCACAGAAGTGGAGTGCATGATCTTAACTGCTGCGCCACTAGGTGGGCCCCAAGAGTGTTTTTTTTTTTTTTTCTTTTCAGAATAAAAATAAAGAAGTCAGGTTTGTGTGTGTGGGTGTGTATGTGTGTATGTTTCAACTACATAATCCTATACCCTCTGGCTAGGAGAATTTTGCCTAAAATTCCCTGTCCATAAAATAAAAACCATAATACATTCTCCTTTCTATCTCAGAATAAATGTAATGTTCTATGTGAAATCACATCTATTCATTGGAAGGAGAGAATACATAATATACAATATATCCATCAGCCAGTTGTGTCCCATTGTAGAAAGGAGTAAACCCTCTTTTTCGTTTGCCAGGAAAAGTTACAATGACAAATTTTCCTCCCTCCATATTATTTTTGTTAATAAATATGGTTATTTGGATACTCTTTACTCATTTTTCTGAGGAAAAAACATTTTATAGCCTTCTTTTTATTGAGGTCATGTTGGTTTATACATTGTGTAAATTTCAAGTGCACATTATATTTCAGCTTCTGTGTAGATGGTATCGTGTTCACTGCTAGTAGTCTTGCTTTTATCCATCCTCATATATATGTGCCCCTATGCCCCTTTTGCCCTCCCCTTACCTCCTTCCCCTCTGGTAACCACCAATCTGTTCTCCTTATCTATGTGTTTGTTTATCGTCCACATATGAGTGAAATCAAACAGAAAACACATTTTAAATGGGATTAAAATTGCAACTCAAAATATTACAAAAAGTAGTATAAAGGTTCTAACCCACAGCTTCATTATGTCATACAAGGAGAACAAAAGTCAATTAAATTAAATGACGGTTTTGCTTTAAGATTAAATGAGTTCCTGACATTAATCTTTATTACTATGGCTGATGGTACATTATCAATTCCAAGGACTCTTTTTATTGGATATAATTATTCAGATTTACCAGGTGTCTCTAAAGAAGATGTTATCAAATAACTTATTCAACTTCAGTGTTGTAAATAATTGAGACAGGATGATTTTCAGCCAAGGTAGTATAAAAAATAAATAAGGCACACAGAAATGTCTGACAAGGTAATATGTCCATAAAATCTATCAACTTTCCTGGGGCATTGAAAAATTTCTATTGTCAGCATGATAGTCTCTATTATGTCTATAAATGGATATAATATTCCTTTAAGAACGAACAGATCGAAACACATATCTAAGGTATGACTTCTTAATAGTCGAATCAGAGCTAACAGAATTGAAATATTTTTGAAGTAAATAGTGTTAACATGGACAATTTGATAGAATGTAAACAGAAAAAATGTAGTATTTTCCCTTCCTCTTGATCATAAAAATGGATTTCAACTTTTTGAAAAATTGATCTTTCAAAAAGTTTAGAGTTGAAAAGAGTTCTGGTAAGAACGTGCCCTCTTGCATTCATGCCTCTGTCCCACAGTGTAAGAAAGAAGGGAGGTGCCTTTTTGCCTACATCTACTGAAACATCATGATCTTTAGAATAAAACATAAACATACCCATGCAATATGAAAATTTGTTGCAAATGAAAACAAATTGACCCAAGAAGAGTTAAGAGCTTAATTCAGATAACCAGATAAAAATGAAATAATTTTGATTAGGTTAAGTTTAATGATTGGTTATTGAAAAAGTGGTGAATTTTACGACAGTTTTATTGATCCCCAAATTAGTCATAATGTGTTGTTAACTTGCACAAAAAAAAGACTTCATGGTCATAGACAGCTATTCAAAGTCTAGCTCAGGACTCTTTGAGAGTCTGTTTCTCTAGTAAACTCTACCCCTTATCCAGTCAGCTGTAATTTCTTAGTGCTCTGAATTCCCAAAACCCTTTTTATTGCTCTCCTCCACTTGTAAATTAATCATGGATGGCAAGATGGCATTTATTTAAATCATGCTATACTAATTTACTTTGCCTGTGTGTTTTGTTTTACCTACCAGATATTAAGCTTCCAGATGGCAATCAGCTGCCTCTTACCTTTTCTATTAGGGGACCATGCCACACATTTGGTTGCTCAGAACACCTCTCTAGCTTGTCATTGTACATGCACACTAGCTTTGTTCTGTTTTTCTTCAGAGTATCATACAGTGCAATTTGTAATTAACTACTACCTCACTAATCTCAATGAGCATTAATTTATCTTAATCCCAATTTCTTTAGGAAAAAAATAAATTCTGCCGAATGCATGGTATGTGTGAAAATTATTTGCTTCTGGCATTTTTCTATCTTTCCACTTAGCATCTCTTCTGATAGCCTGTAAGTTTGGGGGAAGCAGGTCAGGTGTCACTTCCTCCAGGAAGCCTTCACTGGTCTCCACTTCCCTCCTCCAACCTGTGCTAGATGCCACTCACATATATTTGATAATGTGCAGTCTCTGATCTGTGTTCCCACTGTGCTAGGATTGTTTTTCAGGCAAGACCTTCACTCCATGCTATCCCTGGCATGACACAATACCTGGGACATCAGGGACTATGCCACCTCCACCTAAAATGTGATTAGAGAGGTAGTTTATTCATTTATCTGTCTACCCATGTGTCTATCTACCTGTACTCAGCACAGTGCCTCCTAAAATTTCATCAAATGGGGGCCAGCCTGGTGGTGCAGCGGTTGGGTGCATGTGTTCTGCTTCTCAGTGGCCCAGGGTTTCCAGCTTGGATCCCGGGTGCGGACATGGCACTGCTTGGCAAAAGCCATGCTGTGGTAGGTGTCCCATGTATAGAGTGGAGGAAGATGGGCATGGATGTTAGCTCAGGGCCAGTCTTCCTCTGCAAAGAGAGGAAGATTGGCAGTAGTTAGCTCAGGGCTAATCTTCCTCAAAAAAAAAATAAAATCATCAAATGTATGTTGAATGGTCTGCTGTGGTAATTTTTATGTATTTTGTGGTGTTTAGCACAACTAACACATTGTGAGATCCCAACAACATATTTGATTTGATGGGTATCTGAAGAGGTCCAGTAAAGGATAACACAAAAAGTAGCACAAAGGATTAAGTTCGATGGAAATATCAAGAATGCTATTGAGGATGCTGAAGCATTGGAGAAAGGGCATATTCTGTGAGTAAATGGCGGCTTCCTAAGGGATACTACAGTTCGATTCCCTCACAGAATCACAGGTACTACTAGAACGGTGACGTCTCCTGCTGAGTGGGAGTGTAGGTGGGTGGGGCAGGTAAGGGCTGTTCCAGCAGAAAAATTTTGTTCTCTGCAGGCTGACTGGTTCCATAGAGAGAAAAGGAGGAACGTCGGCTGAAAGTGACCGAATTGTTCTCCCAAAGTTGCCAATTTGGCACATTTTCTCACCTCCTCTGATGCAGAGTGAGTGACAGGGTGGAAAGAGAGCATACTTACTGGAATTTCTGCATATGGAAAGAGAGGGCAGGAGCAAGGAAGACACATCTTTTAGGCATATGAATGACTATAATAAGTAAACAGATGTATTTTTTTAAATCAGATTCCTTTGTCAAGAGGAAGAACATATATATATGGCCATGGAATCTCTCCATCATTTTTTCTCCCTCAAGTGAGTAAACAGTGGCAACTGAAAACAGGAAAAAACAACATAACAAAAATCTAAGTTCAGACCCAATTGTAGCAAATATCAGAAGATGGGAAAACATAGTCTAACCAGGAGTCATGTTTCAAATCAAATGGACAGTAGCTGTTATACAGACACCATTTTTTGATACATGTCCTGCCAGCAAGTATGACTGTGAAATTTAAAGGCACTGAACATTTTCCAGATATAATTTACAGTTTATAAACCATTAGTTCATTCTCATTCAGTCTCCTCATCCCTCATATTCTCCTGCTGTCTCCCGACTGACTCTTTTCCGCTTCCATAATTACGTCATTCTATCTTTCCATCTAGTCCCAGATCAGTTATACTTTGACCTTCCATTTCTTTTTGGAAATATATGGCATTACCAAACTTCCCTCTTCCCTAAATCTCCATTTTTCCTTGAGGCAGATGTGCATATGCATAAGTAATACATTTTGGACTAAGGTTCCTTGATAGTATTTTTTCTCTTGCAGCTCAATAACATTATACTACTCTATTTTACAGGAAGCAGAAAATTTTATGAGTTCAATTTAGTTTGTATTCCAAAGCAGTAACTAAAATCATGAATTTGCTCCATTTGCTTACAAATAAGCAATTTATGGCTTGAATGAACTCTTTTAGTGATTAAAGTATTCAGCAGGAAGACACAGCATTTAATATCTTAAAAAGCAAACATACTCTAATAAAGTCAGGGGGTCATATGATGAATAACGTGAGAGTATTCATGTTGCAAAGGGACGAAATAATTTTGCATCGCACAAGAACAACTTCCATAGAAGAATAATGGACCAGCTGCGGTGGTATTATTACCAATGGCAGTGCCCTGTCTTACCTAGGGAGCTCCCCAAAATGTTAAGTGCAAATTCTACCTGATTACTGGGAAGCGTAAAGTACGTGATGATGGTACCAGTAAACTCTGCTTGGGGCTGTCTGTGAGAAAAGCATTATTTTAGACACAGTATCTCAATTGAATGTTCAAATAGAGAATAACTCATTAGGAGAGATATGATTTTGGTGAATCACAGCATAAAATAATTTGCATCTTGATGCATGAGTTTAAAGAGAAACTTAACTGGTCCAACTTACCCATATTTCTCAATTTCTGATATTTTTCTAATTGCAAGTTAAGTGATGCATTTAGCTGTAAACATGAAGTTGAAATAATATCTTTTTAGATAAAAATATTTGTTTCTCTGTTAATTTAAAATATATTATTTTCTAAAGTCTCACTGTGACTACAAACTGCTATTGCTTTAATGTTTTAATATGCTTCACAAGATATCTTAAAATGTTCAGTAATTTAAACTTAGTCCAAGATATTGAAAGCCTCTGCATTAGCATTTTGTAAATTATCAAAAAGTATAATGATCAAAAAAGAATCTATAATGGCATCTCCAGTGACTGGATTATTTAAAATGAAATGTAATAGATGATACTTTATTTTTATTGGCCAAATCAATTTTTTTTATTAGGGTCATAAAAGTTTATAACATTGTGAAGTTTTAGTTGTACATTATTATTTGTCAGTCACCATAAAAATGTGCCCCTTCACCCTTTGTGCCCACTTCCCAACCCCTTCCCCATCGCAACCACTAAACTGTTCTCTCTGTGTGTGCATTTATCTTCCACATAGGAGTGAAATCGTACGGTGTTTATCTTTCTCTTTGTGGCTTATTTCACTTAACATGATACCCTCAAGGTCCATCCATGTTGTTGCAAATGGAATGATTTTGTATTTCTTATAGCTGAGTAGTTTTCCATTGTATATACATACCACATCATCTATATCTAATTGTCAGTAGACAGGCATTTGGGTTGCTTCCATAGCTAGGCTATTGTGAATAACGCTGCAATGAACATAGGGGTGCATAAGTTCCTTTGAATTGTGGATTTCAAGTTCTTTGGATAAATACTCAGTAGTGGAATAGCTGGGTCATATGGTATTTTTATTTTTAATTTTTTGAGGAATCTCCGTACTGTTTTCCACAGTGGCTGCACCAGTTTGCATTCCCACCAGCAGTGTATGAGGGTTCCCTTTTCTCCACACTCTCTCCAACATTTATTTTTTTTTCTTGGTGATTATAGGCATTCTAATGAGTGTAAGGTGATATATAAATATGGTTTTGATTTGCATTTCCCTGATGATCAGTGATTATGTGTGCCTATTGGCCATCTGTGTATCTTCTTTGGAAAAATGTCTGTTCATATCTTCTGCCCACTTCTTGATTGAGTTGTTTGTTTTTTTGTAGTTCAGTTGGCATGAGTTCTTTATATATTATGGAGATTAACCCCTTGTCAGATATGTGATTTGCAAATATTTTCTCCCAGTTGATGGGATGTCTTTCAGCTTTGATCTTGGTTTCCGTTGCCTTGTAGAAGCTCTTTAGTCTGATGAAGTCCCACTAGTTTATTTTTTTCTTTTGTGTCTCTTGTCTGAGTGGACATGGTATTTGAAAAGATCTTTTTAAGACTGATGTCAAATTCACTGCCTATATTCTCTTCCAGAAGTTTTATGGCTTCAGGTCTTACCTTCAAGTCTTTGATCCATTTTGAGTTTATTTTTGTGTATGGAGAAAGATAATGGTCTACTTTCATTCTTTTGCCTGTGGCTGTCTAGTTCCCAACACCATTTATGAAAGAGGCTCTCCTTTTTCCATTGTATGTTCTTGGGTTCTTTAATCGAAGATTAGCTGTCCGTAGATGTGTGGTTTTATTTCTGGGCTTTCAATTCTGTTCCATTAATCTGTGTGCCTCTTTTTGTACCAGTACCAAGCTATTTTGATTGCTATAGCTTTGTAGTATATTTTGAAGACAGGGAATGTGATGGCTCCAGATTTGTTTTTATTTCTTAGGATTGTTTTGGCTATTTGGGGTCTTTTGTTGCCCCATATGAATTTTAAGATTCCTTGTTCTATTTCCATGAAGAATGCCATTGGGATTCTTATTAGGATTGCATTGAATCTATAGATTGCTTAAGTTACTATCGACATTTTAACTATGTTAATTCTTCTAATTCATGTGCATGGAATATCTTTCCATTTCTTTATGCCATTGTTGATTTCTTTCAGTAATGTCTTATGGTTTTCATTGTATAGATCTTTCATTTCCTTCGTTAAATTTATTCCTAGATATTTTATTCTTTTTGTTGTGATCGTAAATAAGACTGTATTTTTTTTTTCTTTTTATGCTAGTTCGTTACTGGAGTATAGAAAAAAATTCCACTAACTTTTGTAAATTGACTTTGTACACTGAAACTTTGCTGTAGTTATTGATTCTTTCTAATAGTTTTCCTATGGATTCTTTAGCATTCTCTCTATGTAAAGTCATGTTATTTTTATATGAAGAGTTTCACTTCTTCACTGCCTATTTGGATTCCTTTTATTTTTTTTCTGGTCTAATTGCTCTGGCCAAAACCTCCAGTACTATGTTGAATAAGAGTGGTGAGATCGGGCACCCTTGTCTTGTTCCTGTTCTCAGAGGGATGGTTTTCAGTTTTTCCCCATTGAGTATGATGTTGGCTGTGGGTTTGTCATATACTGTCTTTAATATGTTGAGATACTTTCCTTCTATACCCATTTTAGTTTTTAATATGAATGGATGTTGGATCTTACCACGTGCTTTCTCTGCATCTATTGAGATGATCGTGTGATATTTATTCTTCATTTTGTTAATGTAGTGTATCACATTGATTGATTTGTGGATGTTGAACCATCCCTGCACCCCTGGTATGAATCTCACTTGATCATGGTGTATGATATTTTTGATATATTGCTATATTCAGTTGGCCAATATCTTGTTGAGAATTTTTGCATCTATGTTCCTCAGTGATATTGGCCTGTAATTTTCCTTCTTTGTGTTGTCCTTGTCTGGCTTTGGCATCAGGGTGATGTTGGTCTCATAGAATGTGTTAAGAAATGTTCTGTCTTCCTCTGTTTTTTGGAATAGTTTGAGAAGGATAGGTAATAAATCTTCTTTGAATGTTTGGTAGAATTCTCCAGAGAAGCCATCTGGTCCTGGACTTTTATTTGTGGGGAGGATTTTCATTACTGTTTCAATCTCTTAACTTGCAATTGGTCTATTCAGATTCTCTATTTCTTCTCAACTCAGTTTCGGAAGGTTGTAAGAGTCTAAGAATTTACTCCTTTCTTCTAGATTGTCCACTTTGTTGATATATAGTTTTTCATAGTATTCTCTTATAATCTTCTGTATGTCTAAGGTATCTGTTGTAATTCCTCCTCTTTCATTTCTAATTTTATTTATTTGAGCCTTCTCTCTTTTTTTCTGAGTCTGGCTAAGGGTTTGTCAATTTTGTTTATCTTCTCAAAGAACCAGCTCTTTATTTCATTGATCCTTTCTTCTGCCTTTTTTGTTTCAATTTCATTTATTTCTGCTCTAATTTTTATTATTTTCCTCCTTCTGCTGAGTTTGGGCTTTGTTTGTTCTTCTTTTTCTAATTCTGTTAGGTGTGGTTTAAGATTTCTTGTTTGAGATTTTCCTTGTTTATTAATGTGGGCCTGTATTGCTATGAATTTCCTTCTTAGGATCACTTTTGCTGCGTCCTATATGAGTTGGTATGGTATGTTTTCATTTTCATTTCTCTCCAAATATTTTTTGATTTCTCCTTTAATTTCTTCAATGGTCCATTTGTTGTTCAGTAGCATGTTATTTAGTCTCCATATCTTTATTCCCTTCCCAGCTTTTTTCTTGTAGTTTATTTCTAATTTCATAGCATTATGGTCGGAAAAGAAGCTAGATATGATTTCAATCTTCTTAATTTATTGAAGCTTGCCTTTTTTTTTTTTTTTGCAATATATAGTCTATCCCTGAGAATGTTCCATGTGCATTTGAGAAGAATGTGTATTGTGCTCTTTTTGGATGGAGTGTTCCGAATATATCTATAAAGTCCATCTGGTCTAGTTTTTCATTTAATTCCACTATTTCCTTGTTGACTTTTTGTCGGGATAATCAATCCATTAATGTAAGTGGGGTGTTGAGGTCCCCTACTATTATTGTGTTGTTGTTAATATCTTCTTTTAGGTTTGTTAATACTTGCTTTATGTACTTTGGTGCTCCTGTGTTGGGTGCAAAAATATTTATAATTGTTGTGTCTTCTTGATGGAGTGTCCCTTTTATCATTATGTACTGCTCCTCTTTGTCTCTCTTTACCTGTTTTATCTCGAAGTCTACTTTGTCTGATGTAAATATGACAACACCTGCTTTCTTTTTTTTTGCCATTAGCTTGGGATATCCTCTTCCATCCCTTCACTCTGAGCCTGTGTTAGTCTTTGGAATTGAGGTGTGTTTCCTGGAGGCAGTATATTGTAGGGTCTTGTTTTTTAATCCATCCTGCCACTCTGTGTCTTTTATCAGAGAACTCAATCCATTTACATTTAGAGTGATTCTTGATATATGTAAGACTTAATGCTGCCATCTTATCACTGATTTTCCAGTTCTTCTGCATTTCCTTTGCTTTTCTTTCCATCTTTTTCAGACTACAATTTGGTTAGGTAGTTTTCTATTCTAGTTTTCTTAGTTTTCTCCTTGTTTATGATTTGTGTGTCTGTTCTAATTATTTGTTTAGTGATTACCATTAGGGTTGAAAAAATCTTGTAGATGACATAGTCCATATTCTGATGGACTCTTATTTCTTAGATTAAGTTGATTCTCTTTCTTCTTCCCCTTCTAATTTATTTTTGTCACTTCTTATTCCATCTTGTGTTGTGAGTTTGTGGTTAAAATGATGAGATTATGTTTTCCTTCCCTTTAATGTTTATAGTTAAGTTTTTACCAACCTGTTCTGATAGAGAGCTGCAATTTTCTGATTATTGCCTACATATTTATCTCCTTGCTCAGGCTTTTGTAGCCCCTTTCCTATTTTTTCTTTTCTGGTATGAGGGCCTTCTTGAGGATTGCTCTTAGGGGAAGTTTATGGCAATGAACTCCTTTAGCTTTTGTTTATCTAGGAAAGTTTTTATTTCTCTGTCATATCTGAAGGATATTTTCACTGGATGGTGTATTCTTGGCTCAAAGTTTTTGTCTTTCAGAGTTTTGAATAAATCATTACACTCTCTCTTAGCTTGTAAGGTTTGTGCTGAGAAATCTGCTGAAAGGTTGATACGAGTTCCTTTGTAAGTTATTTTCTTCTGTCTTGCTGCCTTTAATATGTTTCATCATTGACTTTTGCCAGCTTTACTGCTATATGCTGTCTTTTGACACTGATGTAGTTAGGAGATTTATTGGCTTCTTTCAGTTGTATTTCTAGATCTTTCCCTAGGTTTGGGAAGTTGTCCACTATTAATTCTTTGAACAAGTTTTCTGCTCCATTGTCCTTCTCTTCTCCCTCTGGAATATCTATGATCCTTATGTTGCATTTCATAGTTGAGTCAGATATTTCCTAGAGAATTTTTTCATTTCTTTTTAGTCTTAGTTCTCTCTCCTCCTCTATCTAAAGCATTTCTATATTTCTGTCCTCTAAATTGCTGATTTGGTCCTCCATAATATCAGCTCTATTGTTTAGGGAATCCAGATTTTTCTTTATCTCATCCATTGTTTTTTTTCATCTCCAACAGTTCTGATTGTTTCTTCTTTATAGTTTCAATCTCTTTTGTGAAGAACTTCCTGAAGTCATTGAACTGTATTTCTGTATCTTCTTGTAACTCGTTGAGTTTTTTTTTTTTATAATAGCTATTTTGAATTCTCTGTCATTGAGGTTATGAATTCCTCTGCCCTCCAGGTTGATTTCTGGGTACTTTTTGTTTTCCTTCTGGTCTGGAGAGTGAATATATTTTTTCATACTGCTTGACAGCATGGATTTTTGACTCTGCATAGTGATAAAGTCTGGACACAGCTTTCACCTGCCACCCATGATGGGCATCAGGCACTGGGTATTCAGAGCATGCCTCAATCCATGGCTCCGTAGCTTCTGCCACTAACACCTTTTCTGACTGTGCAGTGGTCTGGCTGATCACAGAGCTGGAGAGCTGGGTTGTGGGAGGTATGCTTTCTTTCACTTGCAGGATCCCAGGGGTGTTCTCCCTAGGCCCTCACTATCTGCTTTGCTATGGTGCTAGCTTGATGAAGACACCCCTGCAATAGCTTAGTCACTTCTATATATGGGGCTTTCCCATGGTCTGTGAGGAACTCAGAGAGCAAAGGTGTTCCCACGAGGGCCACTCCTCCCCCCTTTCCTCTCAGAGCTGTGTGCAGTCCCGGGTCACTGCTGTTCAGAAGAGAAAAATCCCCCTTACCATTTTCCACTTCCTCCAGGGGATCCAGCCACCTCCTTCAGATGCATGGTTGTGTGGGTCTCTCAGATGTCTTTTGTGTTGTGTGAATGGCCTCTGTTTGTGTATGAAGGTCTTTTATGCTGTATCTTAGAGGGGAGAGTTTAAGGGGAGAGCTCACTCTGCCGTGATGCTGACGTCACTCCTTGGCCACATTAATTTTGATAGGGATTTAGCTGATATATTGGCAATCAGAAAAGTTGTGCCAATATGTGTTTTGCATTGCTTATTACATAGGGTCATGTAATCAAATGACTAATAATTCAATATATAGTAGAAATTTACAGGTATGAATTAATTCATTTTCTGTTTCTCACCAATCTGGGTGCTTTAAATATTTCAGGTTAAATCTATCTATAACCATAAAGATAGCTCAAAAAACATTTTTGTTTTTTTTCCCTCCATGCTATGATTCTGAAGCATTGATTTTTTAATTTGAGATATCATTTAGATTATTTAACTGCAAGATAACACCACCCTCCTCATATACCTGAAACATCCTTTATCTATCTATTCTGTCAGTATTTTTAGTTATAGGTAATAGAAATATCAACACTTTTTTTAATCATGACCATTTGAAATCTAGAAATATCTTAGAATTAAACTCAACCTAGCAAAGGTTAACTTGGATGGTTTTATTGTTCTTATACAGCAATAGACCTTCAGAGAGCATACACAATCTGTGGCTCTATGCTTGTCTTAAATGTGTATATATTTTTTGCCCAACACTTTCTTCACAAGATGTCCCTGCTGCCAGATGTTAAACAAGCTTCTCTGAAGTTCAGCGCCTACCTGACACAACATCAATTCTATTTAATGGGGTGGTGGAGTGAGCAGAATATTATCAGGAGAGATTGCATAAAACTACTTTCCAGATGCTTTTCTTTTGTTTTTTGTCCTAGGGGAGATTCTCTCATTTTATTCTTGTCAACTTCCTCAGTATCTTACAATCTTTAGCATTGGCTCAAAAGCACTCAAGACTCTGGTGTGTGGGTTCCTCTTGCTAGTCCATAAGAGTATTAGAACATAGACAGGCAAGTAAAAAGATAAACAATGTTCCAAGTCAAGGGCAAGAGCATTTTGTTAGGGGGGAGGGAATTCAAGGAAAATTAAGCTGGAGAATTTAAAGTAGAATGACCGGGACTCAAATCAGTGTGCTTCTTCACCCCAATTTCTTATATGAGGACCCTAGGATATTATTCCAGTTTGTGTAATAGCCACTTTGTCATTAATAATTTAACTATCAAAAAAAAAAAAAACCAAAACAAAAATAACAGACCATGCTTTTTCAGGCATTGTGTTAATAAGTGGGAATTTACTGACAATAATAGTTGAAACAAGCCCTTCAGAACTATGGTTTACAATTATGTAAACAGATTTAGAATACATGAGGAGAAATGTAACAAGACATATTTATAAAGTTCAAGGTGAGCACTGAAGCAGCACGTCTTGTCCATTTTAGCTTTCCAGCATCATTTCTGATTGATATTACTAACCTTTAATACAGTTAATATTTGAAGTACTAGGACATTGTGATATGATTCCTACTACAGTCATTTTGGTCAGTTGAGAAAATATATGCAATCAATAAATGTAGAGTCCTAATTTAACTAATGTTGACAATATGTATAACTTGATTAACTTTTGGAGAGCCTCTTGAGATGATCTAGCAATTCTGTGGGTTAGAAGGAAGGGAAGTTATGATGTAAGGAATGGAACATTCATTTATGTCAATGATTCATGAAAATCACTCAACATAGTCACTAACTATAAATGTAGAACTCAAGAAATGGAGTCAGATACATTGCTTTTCCTTGCCTTGGTGTCTACTGCTCATGAAGCTAATTGATCCATGTGACTTGAAATCTGACCCCTATAGAGATAACTTTACACCATTCATCAGCTTTATGTTTTACCTGGGTGCCCTAGGATCACCTAACATCCAATTTGCTATCTTTTCCCACAATCCAGATTCCATGCTGACATCTCCATTACTAGTTACTCATCCTCAAAATGATAGATTGATTCTTGTTACTTCACTCACTCTGATATACAATAAGGCATCATGTCTAATTCCATATACCTATGGATTATTTTGTCTTCCTCAATGCTATAGACTTCTGTCATCATCTCCAAGCCTACTGTGATGACTTGGTCCTGACTCCAACTTTCCCCCATTCAGTTCATCTAACATCCTTTTTTACATACATTTTAAAAATTTAGGAATAATTTTAGCATCTAACATACTTCTAGTGTTTTCTGTAAAACATTGCTTTACTCATGTCAATTTTTGACTTAAATTCTTTTAATCTCTCACCAAAATCCTTTTTCTAATAATTTTTGGGTTTGGTAATATGTTCCTTATATACCTTCCCAATCTTATCTTCCTCTCTACTACCCCAAAGTTTATTACAACAAAATTGGTATTCATGCTTTTCTCAGTATGTACTGAGAAACAGTTCATAATTGCTATTGTGGCTTTTATTATGACATTCTTCTAGCCTGAAATAAATTCTCTATTTTTATCTAATACCATTTCTAATAAAGCAGGAAAAACTCATCATTGATACCACCTAGACCATCAGCACTTTTGCCGAGCTCATTTCTTCTTTCACTTACCTTAATATAGGTGTTAGGTGGATCATCATTTCTGCTTTGTGTAATGCACATAATCTGTTTTTCTTTTTCAACTTAGATCTCGAGAGAAGAAGCCATATCTCTCTCAAATGTGTGTTCCTAGGGCTTAAACACTGTGCCCCACAATGTGTAGTCATGAAAAGTCTTTTAACATTAGAGATCACTGATAATAACGAATACAGGACAGTCATCCATACTTAATCAGCAAACACTCTGAAAATGACAAAACTCTCTGTAAATTACTCGCTGAAAATATCTGCAGAATGTTTTTCCTTTCTTCAGGATATGTGAATGAACATTAGATTTAGATTATGATGTATAATCTAAGGTAAACATTAAATGCAGTCCTCCATGTAAGAAAGCCTAGTATTTTAATCACAGTCCCTCTATTGATATATTCTGTAACTTTGGTTAAGTCATGAAACTGTTTAAATACCACCAGTACTATAGACAATCACACCAAACTTGCTTGCCAGCTGAAAAAAAATGAGAAGAAATGTGTAATGTCACAAACTTGTCAAAAGATAGCGTGCTCTAAATAAATTCAAAACTATCATTATCATTAATATTTATTTTTTCAAAACTAAGTTTACTGAAATAAAGCTGTTTATATAAACTATGTCAGCATATCACTCAATATGCTATAGCTCATTATCTACTTTAAAAAATGTTAAATTAATTCATGTGGCTTATATGAGAGTTTACATTTTCTGTGAAAATGCTGCCAACTATTTTTTAACAAGTTCAGATTTGGTTATTCATTTTGACATGAACCTTCAATATAAAATGAAGCATCTGCAGATGGCAGATCACGTGAACAAGCAGGAGAGTAAATGTGAAAGATTTAATGATGAGCTGCAGAATGGAGATACACACCTTTAAAAGTTTCAATTCATTTCCTACTTGATAATAGAAATAATAAGTAGAAAAACAACAATTCTGCTTAATGATACAATTCCCCAAATTTAATGAATATCTACATCATATATGGTATACTTCTTAACACTTCAAGATATTAAAGGTGGATAGAGCCTCTTCAGCAATGAGGATAAGCCCAGGACTGGACAAATCAGGCTGATAAAGCAGAGCTGAATCAACACATTCTTATTCAGTGGATTATGTGAGGACCTTCCTTATTATACTTCTTCTTCACCTACTGTTTAACTTCTTTCCAGAATTTAGTATTTGTCAACACAATCTTCAACCTCAAAATTGATCCCCTTTTCTAAATTGGACCCACTTCTGGATGCTATTTATCTCTAAATTTTTTCCATCCGACATTGCAGGATTCCTCCAGTGCTGCTTTATGGACATATCAGTGACAGGGCTATTTATATGTGCTGATCAAACTGAAAAGTTATGCAACTCTACTGATTGAAGTCAGAATTCCTAACTACGAGGTTCTCAGATCTAGTAGAGAATCAAATAAACAGATAGCTACAATAGAGCATAAAAAAAGGAATTTCTGAGTGTTGTCAGAGTCTCTCAGAGGCCTAACCTATAAGATACGGCCATGATATACAAGGTTGAAGTGAGAATGTAGGAACTAAAAAAAAAATCATGATATCCATCAATTAAAAATAAATGTAGGCAACATTTATTGAGCACTTACTGCATGCTTAGCACTATTTTAAATGTTTTGCGTGGGTTAATTTATGAGGCTGCAAAGACAGCTACACACAGCTAGTAAGAGGCAGAGTCAGGACTTCAACTTAGACAATGTTACTCCTGAGAACATGCTCTTAATTACTATAGTACATTTGAATAATTATCAAGAATTCCAGTAAAATTTTGATTCCCCCAAATTAAACATTTTGATGCCTAATATACAAACACATCAAATAAAAAATATAGAAAATGCTTTCATTCCTTTCAAAAAGCTCTGTTATTGTCTGTTGTCCTTTTCAGCTACCCCATAGCTTATCCATTGGATAATGCAACACTAGGTGAGAAGTATTGAGAAGTTCCTTCACATATAGCGTTAATTAGGAGCTGTCTATACCAAGAAAGTGCTGGGAGAAAAACCATATATTACAGACAGAAGAAGGAATATGTAAAAAATAGAAGCACATTAAAGAACAAAAAGGAAAAGTAGAAATTATATTAGACAGAAGTTTAGGAAGTAGTACAAGAATGAATAAAACAAGAATTCAGTGAAAGACTTGAGAACACCATGGTCACAATGACCCATATTAGAAAGACCCTTCTGTCGAATGGATTATTATAATAGAGTAAGTAAGAATATTTGTAGGAATACATAGTAAAATGGGAGAGAATTGGTGAGGTCTGAACTAAGACAATAGCAGAGAGAAGATGAGAAATGAAATACATGAACAAGAGTAAGGATGATGAATCAAGAAGTCTTGACTTCTCAAAATCTGAAAGTAAGTAAGGAGAGGTCATGGAAGACTTATGGTTGGTCAAGTTGATAGATTCTAAGCCTACAAAATATGAAGAAAAAGAAATAAGACTTGGGAAGAAGAATTTATATTCACACTTTCAGCAAATATTTGCAAACCTACTATGTTTCAGTCACTGTATGACTCTAGATTTACAATGATTAACCACAGAAATATTATCCCTAACTCCATGAAAATTACAGTCAACTTTCAGAGATCATATACAAGAAAGTTTACAAATAGATACAATTACCACTTAGGATAAATGCAAAAGAAGTAAAAGCAGAGTTTAATGAGAGAGTGTAAAGTTGAGGACAGAATAGTTAAACCTTTGATTAAAAATGATATATCTGAAGAATGATATTTTCTTAGTGTCCTGAAAGATGAGAAGTCAGTCAGTCAAATCAACTGCCGTGTCAAGAGCCTTCTGGTCATGTGGGAGTTAAAACCCAAGAGTGAAAAACCTAAAGTAAATGAAAGAAGGATTCTCTTTTCTTTGCTCAGCAGTTTTGTGATTTTTCAGAACAGAGGACCTCAATATATTTGTGTGTATATTAAATAATTAGTTTTCCACTTTTTTATTTTTGGTGAGGAAGATTTGCCCTGAGACAACATCTGTGCCAATCTTCCTCTATTTTTTGTATGTGGGATACCTCCACAGAATGGCTGATGAGCGGAGTAGGTCTATGCCTGGGATCCAAACCCACAAACACGGGCCACTGAAGTCTAGTGCTTGGAACTTTAACCTCTGAGCCACGGGGCCTGCCCCTATTTTTCCACTTTTTTATCCCCACTTTCCCTACTTGATAACGTAAGATATCAATAGTAGTCAATCTTATATATAAGTATTTTAGGTACAGTATATCAAAGGAGAATGTAACTCAGGTAGAAGAGGACCCATCATTACCTAAACATGGATAAACAGAGGGTATATTTAATTTGGGGAAATGATCTGCATGTTTTCATTGTATTTAGGATAGTTGTATCACACTATAGAGAAACCCAGTTTTGGTATCATCTTTAGTTCTAAGTATGATTTGAAGAGATGGTTGTCAATGCCAGGTTGCCAAGAGGTGGATGGTATTGGCTTTGCTCTGTGTCAGTATTGGTGAACTTGAACTACATTTTCCAGAATACCCTTCCCTATGTGATTCTGGATTGGGGTTTGCTAAGTGGAGCAAGGCCAATATGTACTGAAGATTGACATAGGGTCCCAGATGCTACTGCAACCTGTGCAAGTTGTTGCAGATCTGCTGGCTTACCTGGTTGGTGTGTAACAGCTGAGTCTGGGGTTCTTTTACCTCCTGAATTAACTCCTTCTTCAGGTCTTCAGATTTCCAGGACAGGCACAACTCCTTGGTGAAGTGTCTAGCTTCTATTGCAAATCACCTGCTTCGTGAATGTTCTAAGTGGTGAACGATGTCTGTCCCAGTTTTTCTTTGTAGGGTCTTGGTTACTCTGATATGTTTCATCAACATCCAGCTTTTTCAGAGTGTTGGTATGTTGATTCACAGCAACTTCAGGTAGAACACTGGATGCAGAGGCGACAGTCTTACATAGGCTTCTTCATCAGCTCTCACAATCGTGTAAGGTGTAATCCTTATACCAAATCCATTATTCAACATCACTACTAGTGCTTCTGCACCTCTGGTCTGTAACTGTCTGATAATGAAAGTGCGTCCTGATCTTCTGGATTTTAAAAGAGTTTGTATAAAACTGATATTATTTCTTCCTTAAACGACTGATATAATTTACTGGTGATACCACCTAAATCCTAGAGTATTTTTTCGTGTAAATGTTTTTTACTACAAATTCAATTTCTTTAATAAACATAGCATAGTGATGTTTTGCATTTCTTTAGGATAACTTGTGTTTTTGAAGGAATTTACCCATTTAATTTATGGAATGTATTGCCATGCGGTTGTTCATATTTCCTCATTAGTGTGCTTCAGTATCTGTAGTGTATGAAAATATGTCCTCTGCTTCATTCCTGATATTGGTAACTTGTGTTTGCTCTATTTTGTTTTTAATCAGGCTTGTTAGAAGTTTAATAATTTTATTAATCTTTTCAAATTACCAACTTTCCTTTTTGTTATCTTTCTCCATTTTCTGTTAGTGTTTGGGTTGATTGATTTCTGCTTTTCATTTAACTGTTTTTGTACTTACTTTGGATTTATTTTTCCTATTTTTTTCTAGCTTCTACAGGGAGGAATTTAGATCATTGATCTTACATCTTTGTTCTTTTAAAATATAATCATCATTTGAAGTTAAAACATTTCCTTTAAGCACCAATTTAGCTGCATACCATAATTTTGATATACTTTATTTTTGTTATTATTTTGACTTCAAAGTATTTCAGAATTTCCTTTCTGTCTAGGTAATTATCCCCAGGCAGAGGGCTGTGGCACTATTGGGGCTCACCTCTTAAGTGTCCTTCCCTCAGGAATCATTGTCTTGCCTTGACAATTGTCCCAAGTCTGAAGACAGAGCTCCATTTGAATTTTATTCAAGATTATAGCTGATTATGGCAGGACAACTAGGTTTTTTACTAGTTATCCCATTATATGAGAAAGCAGTAATCCCCTGATAAATGACTTTTCAGCATGCAAAATAAAATTTATTCTTAGAACAATTTGAAAAGATGGAAGAGACACTTTTGACAAGTTAAAAGAAGAAACGAGTAGTGAAACTTTTAAGAGACTTTTCAACATGGTTTCTCGCCACATATGGCCTTTATTATGTTGAGGTATTTTCGCTCTGTTCACAGTTTGTTGGGAGTTTCTAACAATTTTGACCCTCATTTTTACAAATGAAATGTAGAAAAGCAGTTTGGGGAAAATTGAGAAAATCTGAATATAGATTTGATATTAGAAATATTATGGAATTATTGTTAACTTTCTTAGGAGTTGGTATGTTGTTGAATTTTTAGGTGATACATGCTGAAAAAATTGAGTGAATATCATACTTTCTATAAGCTACTTTCAAAATGATTCAGATATATGTATATATGTGTGTGTATGTATGCATATAAATCAACTATGGGACAATGCCAACATGTTTTTATTCAGGATGGAGGGTAAATGAGCTGTATTTTTTTGGTAATTTTTTGTATGTTCTAAAAATTTCCCAATAAAATATTGGGAAAAGGCATTAAGAAAAATAAATCTAAAACGTCAACATTATTTCTAATAATTGCTAATTTATCCCACTGCCTAGAACAGTGCCTGAAACACAGTAGGTAGGTGCTCAGTAAATATTTGATGAAAACAGGTAATTCCTGAATTAATCAAATAATTATAATTCTTTCATGTGGCTTGGAGAATAGGTATTTAATTACAAAAATAAACAGAATGTGTTTCACCATCTAAAAATTATACAATGATAAAGCTAAGATTTGAATTATAAGGATATGCTACTATATATATAAAACTATGGTTATTTTATTTATCACAAATTTTATTATCATTAGAATTACAGAGTTATTTTATTTTCATCATATCATTTGGTCTCTCCAAAATCCTCCAGTATATAGAGATTCTATCTTTACATAGAAGAAATTAAGGTACAAAAGAGATCCGATAACTTGTCTTAATGCCATGTAACTAGTAAGTGACAAATCTAAGACTTGAAGCAAACCGTTTTTACTCTGTTGCCGTTGTGCTTTTTATCACATCGTGTTGCTTCCTTCTAACATTTATGTTTTTTTTTCAGGAAACCAGGCAAATTCGGCTCTCAAACAATGCTTGACTTGAAACTTACAGAAAAAAAATACATCTTATTTACTCTTGACAGGGGAAATGTGTTTGAGTATTTAAGATACAAACGATTATTTAGCTGTGGCTCCTATGCTGTAGCAGTCCATGTCAACAGAGTCTACAATTACTTTACCCATTTGCCTCATTTGACTGACAGTAACTGAGTTTGCCAAAGCTTAGAAATACATCACTGTGAGGGAGCCCTCTCATTTCACTTTGCTTATAGTGTCTTCCTGCTGCTCTAGATGATGGAAGTTAAAGGAATTTTTTCATTCTTTCTTTTATATGTAATTTTTATTTTCAATCCATTGAGGTTTAATTTATGGAAATGAATAGCATTCCCCAGGACACTATTGTAAGTGGACAATCAGGAACATATGATTCGTTTTAAATCAGGACTGAAAAATAATAAAATTCTCCTAAATTTCTTATGTTCATATTGTATTACATAATACAGATTAGGGAACTGTAACTACAAGGAAAAACAACATAAAGCATCTTAAAAATGAAAGTCTCCTCCCACCAAGTGAGTATGATTTGTTGATTTACAGCCATGAAAAGATCAACGTCTTTTAGTACAGATATTATTCTTTTCTTTTGTGGACATTTACCCAACTGCATTTTATTGCACAATAAATAAATTCATTGTCCATTGGTGCATTCATAATTAGATGGCAACTTCAAATGGCACCTTTTTCATAAGTTACTTTCTGTCATTAGCTTTTGATACTCATCACTCTAAAAAGGGTCACACCTCAACGCTGTCTACACACAGTGAGAGGAGTCAGACTCAGTCACAGCCTAAGGGGAGCTTAGACATACTAGCTCCACTACTCCAGAATTACCCAAGGGAGTTCTAGAAAATTGAAATGATAAGGAGATTGGTAGTATAACTACAGATTTCAATATGGGTATATATTTCTTCTGTCTTTCACAGTTTCCCAAAATGTGTGTTGTTAAGAAGTGGTATAAAACTAGATGATTGGTGAAGAATGTCATTTTAATGAATTAATGGTTACACAAATAAAATAAAAAATGGATGTATCATATCACTCCCATTTCTTAATGCATACCATGTTATGCTGTAGCAAAGTCTGTATATATTTTCGTATAATAATATACAAATATAGTTTACATGGTATGGCAGTCCAGTGTTTCAGATAATTATGTCATTACTGACTCACCCTGGTTCCTAAATCAAATAGGGCCCCTCTTACTTAGTCTCATACAAGTTTGCATGTCTTCGTAGAACTTATTAACAACTGATATGCATTAACTATTTGCTATTTTTCAACATGTATTTATGTCTCCCTAGACCATAGCTGCAGTGGGTAAGGACTGTGAATGGACTGCTCACAGTTACATCCCAATGTTTAGCACAGGGCATAGCACAAAATGAGAGCTTGATAAATGTTTGTTGGATGAATGATTGAGTGAATGAAGGAATAAATAGAAATCTCATCCAACACAAAAAAGAGAAAAAATAATTTAAGGGACAATCATTAAAATTATGATTGCCTTTGTTTATGCCATGGTTCTTCTCATTTATAATAAATAAAAATTTAATTTCCCCTTAGTCTCATAAAACTGTTCAAAAAGTGGCAGATCTCTTATTAACTGAACATTCTCTGCATTGGGAGCTGGCAAAATGCCCTCCACTGCCTATTTTTGTATATAAACTTTTATTGGAAGACAACTATGCCATTTGTTGACTTATTATCTACGGCTGTTTTGAGCTACAGTGGCAATGGTGAGTAGCTGTGACAGAGCCTGTCTGGGCCTGAAAGCCTGAAATATTTATTATCTGGTTTTTATTCACACAAAATTTTGCTGAGCTTTGTTGAACATGCTAGCTACATGTTGAGAGAATATTTCAAAGCAAATAATTCTAAATTTTGTCAAATTCTCTCAGGTTCTTTCTAAAAGGTGTTAATGATTTACTATTATTTATTATTAATAACTTTCTTAATGTTCTGTTCTGTATGTTAATTTATAAGGTTAATATCATAATTCTAAGCAATTTGTCAAAAAATGTGAATTATTTGCAAGATAATACTATTGTACCCTTGACTATGTCCACATCTTGAAATTTAATCTTAAAAATAACAAAACTAAAAAACTGAAAATTCCATGCATAAAAGTCTGTTATAATAACATTAAAAATAGTCATACATTAAGATATACCTATATACAGCCAGAAGAATGCTACTTATGATGCATTTAATCAAATATTATGTGTTTAAAAATATTAAAATTACATAACAAACTGGGCAACAGCATAAAATAACCTCTTAACTAAAGGGAAGAAGACCAAACTATAGCCATACTAACTATGTATGTTGAGGGAGAAGAATGGAAAAAGTCATTATGGGATAATGGATAATTTTTTCCCCATTGACATACAGTGTTTTTACTTGCCATTGTGTTTTTTTGCTTATATAGTCATTTCTTTTCAATACAGATTGAAATATATACTTTATATTAGTATTTCTTTAAAATGTGATATGAAAGGAAGTAAAGTACAAACAAAATAATTCTCATAGTTGAGCTTGAATAATTACCTGTATGCAGATTATTGGAAGAGCTCAATCACGATATAAAAGAAAATCATAGAAAGTTAGGGCTGGAAGTAATTGCTGATTACCTGGATTATCTAGGGAGAGATATTAGAATGTCTAGAGTAACAAATGTTTAATTCAGAAAATTGGTATTGTTTCTCTTACTTGAAATTTCTGTTGAGGAGAGTGGTGGTAAATTTGAGATTGTGCTACTGACAGATCCTGAAGTTCAGAAAAATATCAGGTGTTAATAAATATTATCACCACATGCCTTAAAAGTGAACTAACCTGAAGAAGATTTTGGCATTCTCTTACAAAACTGATCTGTCAAATGACAGCCTGCAACTTAACAAAAGTTCACATTATCTCCTCTAAGAAGTGAATAAATATAATAGACATAGGAAATTCTCAGATTACCTCAAAGAATTAATCTTTTGTAAATATAAAAATTTTGTCTTGGAAATAAAAAATAGATACCATCAAATGTCCATCTTCACAAAAAAAATCCTATATGTAAATCACTATTAAGAAAATCTCTCTTATAAACATAAAACTTTCTAATTACCCCCACAATGTTATCCGGTTAAAAATTCACGCCTAGTAACAAAATAAAATGTTTATATAGCATTATGAGCTATTAGTAATTAACAGTTGTAGTACATGGGAATGAAATGGGCAGGAGATAGCCTTGATAACCTTAACTTAGATAAGTTCATTACTGGTCATCTTCCTGTTAGTTTGCAAAAATTCACCCATTGCTTCACCCCTCCCTGTAACCACATCCTTTGCAATGTGACTTCCTAAATCTTCTCATCAAGATATAGTGTCTATTCTCCTTATCCTTGCAACCTTTGATTTTTTTGCAATTTACTTTGATTAAAAAGGCAGTAAAAATTTCAGTTTCAGTTCTGAGCAGAGGCCTCAAGAGGTCTTGTACAATTCTGTTTTATCTTTGATACCCTGCACTACCATGTGAAGAAGCTTTGACCAGCCTGCTGGAAGATGACACAAGCATCACCCCGTTATTCCTGTTATTCCAGAAGACAGCTAGCCATACCTCAGGAATGTGAGTAAGGCCTTCCTTGACCAGCCATCCCCACGCTGCCTACCCACTGACCTCAGATGCATGAAAAAGCCCAGCCAAGCCTGGCCAGGAGCAGAAGAACTACACTACTGATCTGAACTCTTATGAGTAACAATACATGTTTATTATTTTAATCTGCTGTGTATTTGGGGGTGATTTGTTATGCAGTGATGGCTGATTAATACATGTCTTTTCCAAGAGTTGAAAAGGAAACTATATTTTCCGTTAAAATTTTGAGTATTACAATTTTGAGTAATCCATGATGTAAAGCCATGTTACTATCATTTAGAAGGTTTCTTTTCTCTCTCATTCCTTTTTCTTTTCTTATTTAGGAAAGTCTGGATTGGATATGATATAAAATTGTTGAGGAAAAAATAAAACAAGAGAGGTTAGAACACATTCTTGTTTCACTCAACTTGGAGTTATGATAGTATTTTTCTAAAAACCATCTTCCCATTTTCTTCCTAAACTGACCCTCATGCCTATATCCTCACTTATACTAGATACACACTGAACTGCCATAGCCCTCTTTACAACCTTCAATTACCTCTATTTCATCTCATCTCAGACCTTTAAGTGTGTTGTTTACCCAATCTGAAATAATCTTGACTCTAATTTGTCTAATTCTTACTCACTGTTTGGAATCCAGTGAAAAAGCCAGCTTTTCGTTAAAGCCAATGCTCAGTACTGTTTTCCCAGCATTGTTTTTTACAGCATAAGTATTCATGATGTGCTGCCATGGCACTCTGAACATAAAATCATTATGGCGTCCACGACTTTTAATTGGACCTTCAATTGGCTGTCTTCTGTTTATAGACTACCGCTCTTTCAGGGCTGAGAACATGTTTCAATAATATTTTACTACCAATACCTAGAAAAATGTCAAGTTCACAAGAGTTCAGTAAATATTTGTTGAATATGTGAATTAAAAATTTACTGTTTAAAATTTAATTATACTGACCTTAATGACTGTCTTAGCCTATAGTCCACATAATTTCTAATTAGGAATACATATGAATCAAGTATTCTTACTGCTACCTGCAATAACATATAAATCCTAAAATCTCAGTGGTTTAACACATTAGAAGTTTATTTCTCCATCATAAAGGATTCAAACATGTGTCCCTGATTGGCAAGCAGTTTCATAAGTTGGAGATTCTCAACTCTGGCATTCTTAATATTTTTGGCCTAGATAATTCTTTTTTGTCCCTATAGGATGTATTACAGCATCTGTGGCCTCTACCAACCAAATGCCAATAGCACCTTCCTAGTTATGATGACCAAAATTATTCCCAGTCTTTGCCAAATGTCCTCTAAGGGGCAACATCAATCCCAGTAGAGAACCACTGATATAAATAATTACAAGGATCCAGGCTCCTTCAATCCTGTGGTTACAGTGTCTTCAAGCATGGCTTCCAAGTTCTCCAAGCTTATATGCATCAAGGTGTAGAAGGAAAAGAGCACGGAGAATCAAACATGAGAGAACTCATGGCCCATGCATGGAGATGGTACAACTTTCTTCCACTCATATTCCATTGGATAGACTCAGTCACATGGACACACCCAATTTCAACAGAGACTGGGAAAGCGTAACGGTGTCACTTAGATGTATCTAGTAAACCAGGTACTGCACTTTTCAGGGACTGCGGCATCTTGATAAGTCCATGCGACTAATTCTTTGTAAAGGGATGTGAGCATGAGTGATGCATCATTTTTAGTATGAGACATTTAAGAAGTGTACATGTCTTCTCCACATAATCTTTCATCAATCATTAGCTGGAATGAACCTACCCAGGCTCTAGGGTTTGGTTGTGACATAGATTGTAAAGAGTCTGAACCCCTGTGTAGAAAGCCATCTGTCTAACACTCACGGTAGCACATTACATGAAAAAGAAATGAAGCTTTATTTTATTGGGCTAAGCCAATGCAATTTTGAGCATTGTTTGTGGTATAAGGTATAAGTACCATTAAGCATGTAATACTCTATGTCTATTCCAAGATTACTGCTCACCACTGTCATTTTTCCTCGACTCTTTGTCGTATGTTGATGTTCTTGGGGTCATACATTTGCTTTCTAGTTAGTCTTCTCTCAAATAGCTTCATCAGAGAGAATATATAGATTTTAAAATCTTTGGATTCTAGTATATTCTACAATATCTTCATTTTCCTCTGAAATTTTATCTTACTGAAAAATAGAGATTTTTTTTTCTTCATAGTCTGTAAATGTCACTTCATTGTCTTCCAGTTTCCAGGGCTGTTAATGGGAAATTCAATAATACAAGTTATTTATTTGTTATTCATGAATAGAAGCTAGAAAGGTTTTTTCCCTTTATCCTTGTGTGTCAGGAAGAATAATCTAACTTGGAAATCAGTAAGACGTTTAACCATCTCAATAACCTTTTCTTCTATTACATTTCAATTTTGGCCTCCCTACCATCTGCACTTTGTTTTCACTGGGGAACACATATTATACATACCTTTGCAAAGTTAAGTCTTCTGAACATATCCTCTACTTCCCTCCTGTTTCATTTATGATTGTAGCCTATTTATATTTGTGCTCAGTTCTTTGAAGTATTTCTTTTATTTAGTCTTCCTGGATGCTGACACCTTAGTAACTGAGAATCCTCTTTAATTTACCATTTTTAATTTTTTTTTTTGCCAAGCAGTTTCACCCTGAGCTAACATCTGTTGGCAATCTTCTTCTTTTTGCTTGAGGAAGATTGTTGCTGAGCTAAAATCTATGTCAATCCTTCTCTATTTTGTATGTGAGACACTGCCAGAGCATGGTTTGATGAGCAGGATATAGATCTGTGCCCTGGGTTTGGGGTTCTGAACCCAAGAATTCCTGGCTGCTGAAGTGGAGTCTGTGAACTTAACCATTACGCCATCGGGCCAGCCCCTATCTACTCATTTTTATCATTCTAATGCTCAAAAGTTTTCTTCCCTTCCTTCCTTTTTTTTGCTTCATTTGGATCTTTTTAAACACAATGACTTTATTTATTATTATTGAATGGCTCATCTATCTCATCCAGAACTTTATTTCACTGGGTTTGTGTTCTGATTCTCCAATCCGATCTGCTTTTCTCTGCTTGCCAGTCTTACATGGATTGTTAATTTACTTTGCCAGCTCAATGCATCTGCTGGTTGGGACATTATAAAGGCTGGTTATTTGGATATGCTAAAATGGACGTCATATATCTTAAAAGGACTTGGCAGTATTTACGAGAAACAAAGTAATCTATTAACATAACTAATAGCAAGCAAGGTAGTAAATATAATGCTCTTGTAACTGCCCTCCTTAAATTCATGCATCACCAAACAAAATTGTCTCTGTTGAATTAGTACTGAAATTTAGGGATTATTACTTGACTTAGTCATAGCAATAGGCCTTCATCCCAACCATGTGTGACCAGTATGACTGAAAATTGTTTAGCTTAGGCTGTTAAAAATAACTAGAACAAAACAAAAACAACAACAAAATTTTCTCAATGAATAATTTGAAAAGAATAAAATAGTACCTGAAAATATTAGAACAAACTCTCAAATTTCTGAACATTGTTATATGTTAAAACTCACATCCAAGGAAATAAATGAGTGAATCAATATATTGTGCTTTAAATTTACAACTTTTACTCACCCAAGATTTTTTAAAAACATAACACAACACACACAAAATGAAAATCACCTTTCCTGGGCCTCGCTAATTGTATCATAGTGAAATTTTGTCCACTTATTGTTAGGACCTCTCAATATTGCGAGGGGACTTTTGTCAAAATTTCTTCAGTATTTAGTAGAAAAATAAATTATTCAAACTCAATACAGAGAGAGGTATGTGAAATATCCTCACGTTAGAAAGTGGATTCAGAGAATAAAAATATCTCTCTCCAGAAAATAATGTTTTGTGCCTGATTTGAAAGCTAAATGACATACATATGATTGAAGATGTATAAAAAATGATATTACTTAAATGTACAATGTTTTCCAGATTGAAAAATATCATCAGTGTAACAAAAGCTTCATTTTGCAGAGTCAAATTTCTGTGCATACCTACTTGCAAACTCCTGCACGTTAAAATTCAAAGAGTGAATGAAAGCTTAATGTGTGCTGAGTAGGTTCCATTACTGAGAACATAATTACCATATACAGTGACTTGCCCAGTTAATAATGCAAGAAAACTAAATGACAGGGCTTCAGTGAGAGGTGGTCATAGTTTTAATGACTGTATGAAGGAGGTTTCATAAATCTCCACTAAAATAAAAGGCTAGCTCCTGGAAGAAAGTGGCATTAAAGTTGGGAAATGCTGGCAGAACTAGTTATAAATGAATTAAACAGAATATTCACACTCATCCCCTTTTCATAATTTTTCTCTTGATATTTAGAAAAATATCTGTTACATTATTTGGCCCATTACTCAGAAAAAGAAAGTAAAATGCAAACCCAATTGTCATTTAACATTTAATATCTCTTTTGTCTCTCTATGTATGCATCTCCATCTCTTTCTCTATATGTATATAGATATAAATACATATACATATTTATATAACTATGTAATATATAAAATGTACATATCCCCATATACATGTATATGTATTAATTTTGTGATTTTTTCCCTTTATATAAACAGAATGATACTTGAATGACACCTGATGTGTGGTTGAACAATTACCATTTCTCATTTAATTTTAATTAAAAACATTTTTTATTGCAGTTCATTTAAGATATTCTTTAGAATGATGACAGACATATGTATAATTTTTGCCCCTGAAATAAATATATGCATTCAAATTCTAGGAAAAATTATGTTCATGAATTTATAGATGCAGATGTCTGGTAATTAAGGTGCTATAATTGCCTTACAATTAACTCTCCATTTAATAACAGGGAAGATATCAACTTTTTGCTGCAAATAGCACAGCTATTTTTTATGGCTAATGTGTCTTTAGATTTCCTGAACAGACTTTTCTACCAGAGTTCAGTGCAGGAAACAGAAACCACTATAGGCATTTTTAAACAGGAAGAAATTTCATACAGGAAATTAAGTGCTTACCAAAACATTGCCGGGGGTGAAGGCCCAGTTTCTGAGGAACAGTCTCCTGGAATAGCTCCTGGACCTAGACAGAACTGACCCCCCCCCCCCCCCCCCCCCCGGGGAGGGCTGCCTCTGAGGTCACCACTGGAAGTACGCCAGACCAAGAGCTTCTCCTTGGCCAACACAGAGAAACACTCTGGAGGCTGGACAGTGTGCTCCTGGTACTGTGGTCCAGGGATGAGACACCAGATCAAGGTGCTGACCCCCTCTACCTATGAACACTGAGGAAGCTGGGGTTTGGATCCTGCAACACTACTATTTGGAACCATCACATCTCCTGAGCATCATTTGCCAGTAGTAACAGCCAAAAGCCACAGAAATATGGTTCCTGCTTAACTTTTGTTTTTCAAATCTTGCCACACCTACACAACATTCAAATTGTGGAACCTAATTTGCATTCAGGACTTTACCTGAAAGGGAGTCTGGGAAATGTAGTTTTCAGATTTCAACCTTGTAGTAAATGAAGGTTTTTGCAAGAGAATGGATTGCATGCCTAATGTGAGTTAATTATAACCAGTATGATCACCACATAGCAATAAAATACGTTTTAAATATAACGTAACAGCATACGCTATTAATATTCACTCCACGAAAACACACATATCTCAATCTTACAGAATATTTTCATTCTGGCAAGAAGAATAATTATCCCAGTGGAGAAAATATTTTTCGCAAAAAGAAATTGAATAAATTTGGCAAACAGAAGATAAAATAGGACACAATGCAGGAATATCATAAAAGACTATTAAATGTTTGATAGAGACGTATTCAGTGTGTTTTGAGATGAGCAGCAACTAGTGGTCATGTGAAAATTAAAAGTGAAACTGAAACCACTCATGATTAAGATTATTTCCCAAATGTCCTCCTTTTTAAACTTAGAAGGTAGTGACATTCATGGGGGGGAGGGGCATATTTTAACTACATATTTACTATATGTTAGTAACATATACTGATCCTTTTTAAAAAATAAACTTTTCTATGGAAATATTTTTATCTGCTGTATTAGTTTTCTATTGCTGCTGTAACAACTTATTACAAACTTAGTGACTTAACATAACACAAATCCATTATCTTACAGTTTTTTAGGTTAGAACTCCAACATGGGTCTCACTAGGCTAAAATGACGTGAAGGCAGGACTGTATTCCCTTCTGGAAGCTCTAGGGAAGAATATGTTTTTTTGTGGTTTCCAGCTTCTAGAAGATTCCGGAATTCCTTGGACCCCTTCCTCTATCTTTAAGGCAATGGTTTTGCATTTCTCTATGCCTTTCTTCTGCAGTCACATCTTTCCGTTTATTCTGGCTTCCTCTTCCACTTTTAAAGATGCTTGTGATAGCATTAGTCCCACCTGGATAACCAGGATAATGTACCTATCAGAAGGTCCATACCCATAATCATATCTACAAAGTTCATTTTGCCATGTAAAGAAATATAATCAAAGGTTCTGGAAATTAGGACATGGACATTTTGGGGCACTCATTATTCTGCCTATCACATCTGCTAAGAGTAAGAATAACAATGATGGAAATTTCCTATGCGGAGAAAAGCTCTTAGTTGTATAGCTAACTTAGTCTCATATTATATATATTATTACTTGTATGATGAAAGGGGCACACTTTAATATATCCAGAAATATCTGAAAGTTCATATCCTATTTGATTGTTTTTCATTAAATATATGCACTTTAGATAATCGAGTTGGAATACTCAAAAAGAGAGTTTATTCATAGTAATAACTGCTGTGAAAAATAATATTAAATGATTTTATTAACAAAGATAAGCTTGTTCATATGCCATGAAAATTGTTTCAGGAAATTTCTGAACACCTAAATTATTTTTGACACTCACCTTTAGATTAAGTCTAACACTTGGATTTATTTACTTACTACCTATAATATAAAATATCACAGTTACAAAATGTTTAGAAACATGCCTGTTATCTGTGTCAGTATTATTGCTTCTATTTGAGGACATTGATTTGCATAAAGCTAACCTGAAAGTGACTTGAATTGGGAAAACACAACACAAGAGGTACAAAATGTAGCTTAGAGGTTATAAATTTTGGAGTAAAGAAAGACTTTGTTGACAGAAACATAACATGGGAATGTGAAGGCAGAGATTAAACAGGGACAAGAAATAAACACTGCTTAGTATGTGTAAACTGATAAAATACAGATGTATGACCAAAAAAATCAAATTAGGTATGGATACAAAGTGTCTACACGCAAGGTGTAATTCTCAGAGGAGGTGGAAGTATACGTGTGTAATTCACCTTTCTGTCCAAACAGATTAAGAATAGCACCACTGCTGTGATTAGCTTCCATTGGTTTTACCAGCCTATGGGGCACCATTCACAGGGATAACTTGCATTTCTCTGGCCCTTTTCCCTACTGGCTAATATAGAACATCAGCCTCCCTTCTCATCCCTGCTCTTTCCACCTAAATATCTTAGATTTCCCAGGTTGTCTCACATGTGGATCGAGTCAAAAAGTTGGTATCCTCTGACTCCAATTGCTGCTTCTGTTGGGTACTATTACTTCTGTCACTCACTGAGGTTGAGTTCACTGAAGAAAAGCCCTCTGAAGGCTCTCTTGCCTACTAGACATGCTGGTTCTTTCACAGGACACCACTTCATTCACTGTCTCCCAGACGACACCATGGATGCACCAGAAATAGCCATAAGCTCTTTGGTAGAGCAAAATGAGAGAGTGTTTTACTACTTCTTTGTGTGTGTGTGTCTGGTTGTGATTGTTATTTATTTAATTTTTTATTGAGGTAACACTGATTCATAACATTATGTAAATTTCAGGTGTACATTATTATATTTTGACTTCTGTGTAGACTATATCATGTTCACCATCAAAAGTCTAGTTGCCATCCTGAAGAGGGAATAAATTCTTAGAATTATATAACCTTCCAAAACTGAATAAAGAAGAAATAGAGAATCTGAATAGACTGATTACTAGTAAGGAGATCAAAACACTAATCAAAAACCTCCCCCTGAAACAAAAGCCCAGGACCAGACAGCCTTCCTAGTGAATTCTACCAGACGTTCAAAGGAGATTTAACATCTATCCTTCTTAAACTCTTCCAAAAAAAATGATGAGGAGGTGATGCTTCCTAATTCACTCTACAAGGTCCATCTGATACCAAAACAAGACAAGGACAGCATAAAAAATGAAAATTATAGGCCAATTTTGCTGATGAACGTAGAAGCAAAAATCCTCAACAAAATATTAGCAAATCAAATACAATGATACCTTAAATGAATCATACACCATGATGAAGTGGGATTTATTCCAGGGATGCAGGGATGGTTCAACATTCACAAATCAAATCAACATGATACATCACATTAACAAAATGAGGAATAAAATTCATGTGATATGTTGACTTAAAGAAAGAGTCTAGGTAAAGGTTAAATGGAGGATTTTATTCAATAATCAAAGTGAAGAACTTGAATCTAGGGAAACAGTCCAACAGAATATTTTGAGGAACTGTTCTGAGTTGTACAGAACTGAGTGCAGTTTATATAGCTTTTAACAAAGCAGTGTATGTGCAGGAAAGGGCTTATACATCTAATAATCATGTACTTCAAGGATAACATAAACAAGAACTTTTTGGTTATACACCAAACGAGGCTTGGAATGTTGGTGGCACCTATGTGTGGAGGGAGGAAAGGATCAGGGCCATTACTTTCCCCCTCAGTCTCTAAATAATGTGGCAGGGCAATGTGAGAGTGAGGTACCTTTTATCTTTTCCAGTTGTGGGTCTTTCCAGCTGGCATCTTCAGTTATGAGGTGTGGGGTTGCAAAGTCATTTTGACATGGGCTTAATTAAGATGGCTTTCATGGCTGCTTCGCAGTACAGTCTGATTTTTGCACTGACTTTAGGCCTATGCAGCTTGCTTGTTTGAGACCAGGGAGAGGGGTCTCGAAAGTTTGTTCATGATCATCTCAACGGATGCAGAGAAAGCATTCAACAAGATACAGCATCCATTTATGATAAAACTGAATAAAATGAGTATAGAAGGAAAGTACCTCAACATAATAGAGGCCATGTATGACAAACTCTCGGCTAACATAATATACAATGGTGAAAAACTGAAAGCTATCCCTTTCAGCATACAAACAAGACAAGGATGTCCACTGTCACCACTCTTATTTAACATACTATTGGAAGTCCTAGCCAGAGCAATTAGGCAAGAAAAAGAAATAAAAGGGATCCAAATTGGAAAGGAAGAAGTAAAACTGCCACTATTTGCAGACAACATGATTTTGTATATAGAAAACTCTAAAGATCCACCAAAAACTATTAGAAATAATAAAAGAATACAGTAAACTTGCAGGATGCAATATCAGCTTACTGCTTCTTGCATGTTGGAGTCTGTTTAAAACCCACCAAACCCTGGTGTTCAGGTCCTGAGATGGAGCATTTAGACCTTTTGCTCTATTTGCTGACAGTCCTTCCTTGGATTTAGAAGGAAAGTCCAAATGATGGATTTCTTCAAATTCATATTATCTCTTCTCTCTCATAACCAAGGCTTTATTCTTCAGACAACCTTCTTTTTTGCCTGGAGCATTCTTCTCTTCCACTGTCTTCCCCCTGAGAGAGCCTTAAACCTCCATGCAAGTTGACTTCTGTGTAGACTGCCCAACCAACTCACCAGATAGGCACAGACACCTCTCAACAATAAGACACAGCTTAGACCCAAGCTGAAGTCTACATGCATTCATAACACACATCACCTTTCATATCAGAGCTGTTGCTGAAACCTTCAAAAAGCATAGGCACATTTTAAAAAGGTTGAGTAAACCTCACTGATCTGAAACTGTGAAAACACAGCCCTACCAAATATCAAGTTGATCTAGCTAGTGCAGGGGAAACTTTTAATCAATCGTTTAAAGATCAAAACCTCCTATTTCCAAGTTTGGGAGGGATAAATATTTATAAAGAGCTTCTAAGATATATTGGGCTTATCTTTGTCTGAAGAAGGAAGAATTTCTAAACTTACCCTCACTTCCCCCAGACTTGAGACATGTTCTGTATTGTGACCATTCTGCATTTTGCGGAATCTGCGGACAAATTCTCAGAATAGCCCTGTAGTAAGGGATTTTGTGGAATTCAGTTCATTTCTGTGAAGCATTTCTGCAATGATGTTTCCTGTTTCCCACCTGACAATATTTCTAGCCTCTCTGATGAAGAAAATGTACTACTCATTTAAATTGAATACAAATCTTCTCTTGTGCATGAATGTGAAAAGAAAGATAAAGACTTGAGGCTCACATCACCTCTCTATCATTGTAGGAAGGGAGTAAGTTTTGAAAACAGTTGAAAAGTTGATTAGCTGTTTAATCTTTATTCCTGATATATTAAATTTACGTATAGCTTGTGGTTTAAAAAGTTAAATCAGAGGGGCCAGCCCCATGGTATAGTCGTTAAGTTCAGTGCACTCTGCTTTGGCAGCCCAAGTTTGGATCCCAAGTACAGACCTACACCATTCATCAGCTATGCTGTGGCAGCAACCTGCATACAAAATAGATGAAGACTAGCACAGATATTAGCTCAGGGCTAATCTTCCTCAAGCAAAAAAAGAGGAAGATTGGCAATAGATGTTAGCTCAGAGAGAATCTTCCTCACACACACACACAAAAAGTTAAATCAAATGTTGGAAAGGAATAAAGGTTATCCTAAATATACCAGAACCTAACACCATATTTTATATATTAGAATAACTTAAAACAAGTTTTTGTTGATTGTGTTGCTTTCCCTTTAAAAATGTTATTTTAGCACTTTTGTTAACATTTTATTTTAATGTGTTATGTTCACAGGCCAGTATTCAACCTAAATTATAGTTAAATTGTTAAGTTTTTATTGAAAACTAATAGAAAATATAATGTTTCCTACTCATATTTTATATTTTATAATGTCACTTTATATATCATATATTTTAATTTAATAGTACCCTAAAGCTCTACAAAGGACAAATTTAATTTGTGTAGATAGCAGAAGTAGATGAAGATTAAAGGATCTTACAAATAAGTTCCTTTAAAATCTTTCCAGAATAAAAAAGATAAATACCTCAGTTGTTAGGGAAACTCGTTTGTCAGTATATCTAATTTCAATATGAAACAATTTTAATATTTTATTTGGAGAGTTACCAAGGATGAGGAATATGTCTAACTTAACTAAGGTTCCATCAACGTTTTGAAGTAGAAGAGGGAAAAATAATGAAAGAACCTGTATGAAACAAATAAACATGATTGGAAAGCTAAATATATAGCGCAAGTAAGGGTGTTTTGTATGCAATGTGTAAGGTAAATTTTTTTCCCAGTATGTTCCATGGTCTAATATAGATTACTACTTCATTCTGTCCTAACTGCAAAAACTAAAGAGAAATGTTATTTTTATACCTATTTCCATAAATAATATATTCTCTTGCACATTACTTATTTGGGTATAATAACCATGCTCTTTGTTAGCTTCCTTACATTTCAGCCTCTTTGTATTTTGACAGTATCAGCCCAGTCTTGAAAACTGTTCAAATAGACATTAAGCCCGAACAGAGATTTGAAAGGTAGGTCGGTGGACAGGCACAAAGTCACTGAAATTGAACATTTCTCTCATGTTACTGTGACATTTAGCTAATAAGAATGTTCAGTGAAACTAGGAAATAGAATACCAGACACACATTTATAAATACAGACAGATTTTTTAAAATCTAAATATTCACTATTTGAAGACATATTTTTTATTAAAAAGCACGATTTCAGAAGACAAACTTTAATCACTCATAAAAAGCAAAGTAGATGTGGGAGAAAGAATATTTCTATGAAAATGAGAAAAAATAGTAACAATTCAGCCAAAACACTAGGAATTTTGACTGAAAAAAACCCAGTGAAAATAAGTATACATTTCTGAATCTTGGGGCCTTCCTTGAGATTTGCCCATGATCTTCCCTTATTCTTTTAATATCTGCCTCTGGCTGCCATCGTTTCTGATGAGGACACAGCTATTGATCTCATTGAGGTTTATTTGTATGTGATGAATGAGTCCTTTCATTATTGATTATTTCAAGATTTTTCTCTTTTTCTTTTGACAGTTTTATTTCAGTATGTCTAGGAGTGAATCTCTTTGAGCTTAACTCATGGAGCTTTATAGATGCATGGATGAATATTTTTCACCAAAGTGGGGGAGATTTGGCCATTGTTTCTTCAAATATCTTATCTGCGCCCTTTTCTCTCTACTCTCCTTCTGGGACTCTCATGCAAGCATCCCGATTTGAGAGTGTCTCAGATCTCTGAGCCTCTAATCATTTTTTATTCATTCTTTCTTCTATTTGTTTTTCAGATGAAATAAACTCTCATGATCCAGTTTCAAGACTGCTGAGTCTTTCTTTTGCCTCAAATCTACCAAACTTCTCTAGCGAATTTTTCATTACAATTATTGTCCTTTTCCACTCCACCATTGTTTCTATTTGTTTTTTTCTTTTCTGTTTTCAACTTTCTGTCTTTTTAGTGATATTCTCTATTTGATGAGGCATTGCTGTCATGCATTCTACTAATTCTTTAAACGTGTCTTCGTTTCTTTGAACATATTTATAATAGCTGTTTTCAAAGTTTTTTTAATCAGGTCTAATAACTGTCCTCCCAGACATCCTTTTGATTCAGTTTCTGTTCTTGATTTTCCTGTGGATGGCCACACTCTCCTGTCTCTTTGCATGCTGTTATTTTGTTTCATCTGCTGCTGTTGTTGTTGTTCATAACTAGGCATTTTTTTTTAAAAAAAATTATTTATTTATTTTTGAGCAAGATTAGCCCTGAGCTAACATTTGCTGCCAATCCTCCTCTTTTTGCTGAGGAAGACTGGCCCTGAGCTAACATCCATGCCCATCTTCTTCTACTTTATATGTGGGACGCCTGCCACAGCATGGCTTGATGAGCAGTGCCACATCTGCAACCAGATCCGAACCAGCAAACCCAGGGCCGACAAAGTGGCGAACTTAACCACTGAGTGACCGGGCCACCCCAGGCATTTTAGACAATATATTGTAGTAATGCTGGATGCTGATTTCCCCTTACAGACATTGTTCTTTATTGTTTGTTTTTATTTTTGTTTAGTGACTTTCTGGAACCAATTCTACAGAAACTGTCTCCTCTACAGCGCACGGTCATTGATGTTTTTGCTTATTTTTGTTTAATTCTTCATTTTACGTATAGACCAGCTTTCTTGGCTGGTCAATAGTTCCACACGGCATATTGGCTAGCCAGTGGCTGGCCAGAGCTTGGACGTAAACACCTTAAGCCCATAAGGCTTGGGATGGCAGCATGCATTGCTAGTTCAGGCAGTTTACAAGTCTGACCAAGTTTTCACTTTCTGCTTGTGCAGGATTTCATATTCAGCCAGGGATGAGTATGTAACTAGGATAATTTCCAGTCTGTCCTGAATAGTATACAGCCCTGTGCATGCATGAAGTTTCCAGATCCCAGGTAATGTGTGAAAGCTCATCAAAGCCCCCTATGACCATCTTGTTCCCCAGATCTTGCTATTTAGAGTTCCGATTGGTTTGTTGTTTGCCCAACCTGTATTGAACACTCAGATGCTTATGATGTTGGCCTTCCCCAATTGCCACTGAGATCGCTTTTGTTTCAGTAATGGCTCTGGGCATGGGACACTTCCTTGAAGCTCCATATCACAGAAGTCAGCCCTCTCTGGTGGCAAAGGCTGCTAGTCCTTTTGGCTACCGCTACAGAGCTGGGAGTGGGGTGGGGGAGGGGGGAATGGGAAGTAGGAGGAGCCCCTTTAAAAACGCGGCAAACACTCACTGCTCTGATCGAGGTTTAATAGTTTATCTTGAATAAATGCTTTCCAATTTGTTTTATACCACTGATTAATTTCCAGAAACTGAAATGATTTTCTGATAATTTTGTCCAGTTTTTATTATTGCTTTTTGGTGAGAGAATTTGCTGACTCCTCATTCCACCATTCACATTTTTTACTTTTAAGTACTACAAAACTTGATTACACATTCTATCATTATTCTGTTTTGGAATCTCTTTTAAAAAGTTGTTTTATATTAGCATATTTGTCCGTTTGAAATTGCACTGTGTGAACTTTCCACATTGAGACACTTTATGATTAGCCTTGCAAGCACATTTTGTTGTCTGCTTTCTTATACCTTATATATATATTTTTTGCTATATGTTGTTTTTTCATTTTAAGTAGTCAAATATACTTTTGACTTTTTAATGGATATTTAATTTTGAGAGAGTATTCCCTATATTGATACCAGCAATATGTCTAACTCATATTTTCCTATATTTTTATTGAAACAAAAAAACCTTAATCCATAATTTTGCTGTACTATCTTTTTGATGTATGATATATAGTAGGAATCTATCTTATTGTTAAATGCGTAGTCAACTATAGTATCACCATAATTGATTGATAATTTCCACTTATTCTAATGATATAAAGTAACTTTTTTGTGTACAACAAATACATTTAGAGACTGAGTCCCTTTTCTTTTACAGTTTACATTTTTACATCCTCTATTCATGCAGTCTTATGGTATTTTAAGACATGTTCACTTTTTTCTACTTATAAAGAAATATTTCTCATTTTAAGGAACTTAGAGTCATATACAAAATATAAATAAATTTATTTCAATAATAACTCAGCAGTCTCATACATATATTGCAATTTTCTTTCTTCAATGAATATCTTTTCATATCTATAAATGTATAATGATATGATTTTCATAGCTGTATAGTATTACTTTGAATGAATTATAAAATTTATTCAACTATTATCTTTTATTGGAAATTCAAGTTATTTTCCAAAATTTCATTCATACCAATATCACTACAATCAATATTTTTTTATTAAAAAATTTCCTTGAGCACTTGTCCAATTATTTCTTCGTCCGTTTGATTTAATTGTCCTTTTAATTCTAAAATGTTTGACATGACTTTTGGGGAATTTATTTATAAGCGATTGTATCTATAAACACCAATGCTGCTCTATCCTCCTTTCTAATAGTTCTATCATATTTCCTATTCTAGTGCTATCAATGTGACTAAAATGGCCAAAAATATGCAGAGGGCTAATTGGTATAGCAGTCATATCTGTTTTACTTTTAAATTTGATGGAAATAGTCAAATGCTGCTTAGTTAAATATAGATTGATTACACTTTGTGATTAATTTTCCTTATAGTGTTGAGAAAATATACTTCTATTCCCAAGTTAAAGAGCATTTTTATCAAGAATGTCATGCTCTTTAAAGATAACTATCTATAGGGATAGTAATTTCCTTCTCTCTTCCTTCCTCTCTCTCATCTTTACCGCTCTTAAATATGTTAAAATTGAAATAATAGAATACTTATATTCAAACATTTAGGTCACTTTTTATGTATCTTTCAATTTATGAGTAAATTTTGCTTGTATTTTTGTGCGTGTGTGCGTGTTTGTGGACATTCACTTACCATTTTTTAAGAAAATATCTAACATTTTAAATGAATAATTCTATTCATGTTATTTATACTGTGTTTTTGGATATACTTTGATCTTTCCAAACAGTTGTATATTTTATTGGTGTTTTCAAAAATAAGCTCATAATTTCTTTTGTGATCTTACTTATTTTATGTATCTCAAACTATTATTTTTTCACAAAAGATACTTCTTTTTTCATTCATCAATTTTATTTTAAATGATTATGAGAATTGTAATGATGATGTTTTACACACTAAAATTAGTTCTTTCATGTTCACACAATTTCCCATTGACTAATTTAGTACTCATGTAGCACACAGAAATACCTTAATAAATATTTTAATTACTTATATAATTTATCATTGGAAAAATAGGTGAGAAGAGACCTGGAAGAATACACACTGACATGGATATTGGAGATTGATCTGGAAGTGGGGAGGAAGAGGTTTATGAAATGCATTTTAAGGCTGAAATGTTTATTCTTGTTGAATATCATATTGTATTTGTATGTTTATGGTGAAAAAGTGTTAGTATATTATTACAGAAAACCTATTTTGAAAGGCAAAAGTAAATAATCAATATTTTTAAACTTTGAAATTTGAAAGAATTACCCCACTTATTCCTTAATCTGTTTCTGCTGATCTCTACTGCAGGTTTTAATTGACGTAATTGGATTTTAGACACAGAAAACTAATTTTACATTCTGTGTATTCTTGCTTAATACTCTTTTTAGTTTGCATTTGATTGTAACCATATTAAATAAAGGCCATTTAAACACTTTTATTTTATTGATCTTGTTTATTATCCTATTTCTTTCATACTACTTAGTTATTGATTTTAATTATCCCTTGTTTGTCAAAATTGCTTCTTAAATTCCTTTGGTTTTCCAAAGATTGTTATTCTATCTGAATCATTTCATGCCTGAGAATATTTTCTCTTGTTTTCACCAAAAGACACCAATTCTATAGCCAGGTATAAAATTTCAAGGAAACAATTTTTGCCTTTAAATTTGTGTACATTTCAGCAATGACATTCAGAGATGTGTGGTACAGAGAAGTTTGTTGTTGGTGTGATATTTTCTTATAGTTCCATTTATCATGTGTGTATGTGTTGGTAGGGAGGATTGTATTGTATAGGTGTATGCTTACACGACAGGGCTTGGGGGAGATTATTGTGTGGAAAGCAGAAATTGCATTCTGTATCTCAGTTTTACTAAAGCTCAGTATAAGGTAAATCAGAAACCAGTGCAGCTAATACAAAAATGATGCCAGGTTTCCTCAGTTGGTGTGGTAGCCAGCCTTTTAAGATGCCTCCTGCAATTTCCAACCCCAGTCTTCATACTTTTGTTTAATCTGAGCTCTCAGCCTTGTTTCCTGCTTTTTGTTTTTAGAATCCATCTATTATGGCTCAGCTTACCAGAAATGGGAGATTTTTTCTGTCTCTACAGCTTATCTCCCTGGCAATCTAAACATATGCACATCATGCAAGTTGCTAGCTCTATGCCAGCCCTGAGAGTGTCTCAACATTGCTCCATCCCCACTTGTGTATTTTGTGACTCCATGACTCCTGGGATTAAATGCATAAATGTTACCCATGTTCTACTTGTGACACTGCCATTTTACAGGACTTGATATCTCTGAATGAATAAATAGGATATAATAAATGCAGCCTGGCAGGTCATAAATTCAGCAATAATTAACAGGGCAAATCTAGCTTAATTTTCCAGATGATGTACTACATGCATTTCTGAACATGAGCATCTATTTGGGGTAAATAAATGTCACTTCATTTGCTTTTAGATAGGCATGTCCATTTGCTTGATATTTGTGGGTCTTCTATTAATTATACTTTTTATCCCATTTTTAAAATCTAGTATTTATTTGAAAAACTTCTAGATGGTGACAGTACATGTTATCCAATTTATTTTTATTAATTCATTCAAAAACAATTATAGTGTCCCTACTATGTGCAAAGAACTTGATATTTTGGATAAGATTAACACACTCATTAAAACCTTTCTGGTCTGGCTTATATGCAAAGACTCTGGCCAACATCAACATCTGGAGCTGGTGGACCTGCCCAGCACGTGGCTCTACATGAGCAGGAGGTCCTTCTCCTCCAGCACTGGGGGCCCAGCTGAGAAGAAAGTGGAAGCAAAGAAAGAAGAATCTTAGCAGTCCCATGATAATATGGGCTTTTGTCTTTTTTGTAAGATGTTCAATCAAAAGCTAAACTCTAAAAAAAAAATAGAATGAGGCTTGGGGAAGTGGACACTGAGAGTTCATATCTAGTTGGAGGGAACACTCTGTACAAAAGCTTAGTGAGGTGAGAAAACCGGATGTAATAATGTTACTACAATCAAAGGGCATATAAGGTAAAGATTGCAAAGATAGGGGCCACGCCGTAAAACTCAAACAGATTTACATGTGTGCTGTGTATGTTGTAAATATATTCTATATGTGTAAAAATAAGATTTTAGTATCTATAAAGAAGTCAAATATAGAATTCTGTTAGTTCCTTTCTCTTAGTAAATTCCCTTAAGAGTTAACCAAATCCCACTAAGGTCCCAATTAATGCCAAGGCAGGGCAAAAATTTAAGTTAGTCTGGCTGACAATTAATCAAAAAGGGACTATAAATTATTGGACCAGTCAGTATTTGTATGTGTGTGTGGTAAATGTGTGAATGCATATGTATGTATGTATGTATGTATGTGGGTGCGTGTATATATGTATAAATTTTAATGGAGTCTCGTACCAATGATCTTGGATAAGTTCCTTGATGTAGGTAGTCTTGGCAATGATTTTTTTAATCTTACACCACAAGTAAAGGCAACAAAAGCAAAAATAAACAAGTAGGACTACATCATACTATAAAGCTTCTACACAGCAAAAGAAAGCAGTCTACTGTATGTAAGGAAATATTTGCAAATTATATATGTGATAAAGAGCTAATATCTAAAATATACAGTGAACTTACACAACTCCATAGCAAAAAATAAAAAATCTGACTAAAAAATGGGCAGAAGATCTGAATAGACATTTTTCCAAAGAGGACATACAGATAGCCAACAGGTACATGAAAAGATGCTCAAGGTCATTAATCATCATGGAAAAGCAAATCAAAAGCACAACAAGATATCACCTGATACCTGTTAGAATGGTTATTATCAAAAAGACAAGAGAAAATGTGTTGGCAAGGATGTGGAGAAAATGGAACCCTTATGTACTGTTGGTGGGCATGTAAATGGTGCAGTCACTATGGGAAACAATATGGGGGTTCCTCAAAAAATTAAAAATAGAACTAACATGTGACCCAGTAATTCTACTTTTGGGTATTTTTTTGAAGAAAACAAAACACTAACTTGAAAAGATGTATGTACCCACATGTTCACTGCAGCATTGTTTATAATAGCCAGATATGGAAACAGTCTAAGTGTCCATTGAAAAATGAACAGATAAGGAAGATGTGGTATATATACATATGTATATGTGTGTGTATACATACAATGAAATATTATTCAGCCATAAAAATGAATAAAACCTTGCCATTTGTGACAACATGGATAGACCTTGAGGCATTATGCTAATGAAATAAGCCAAAAAGAAAAAGACAAATACTATATGATCTCACTTATATGTGGAATTTAAACTCAAACAAACAAATAAATAAAAACACAAGCTCACAGATACAGAAAACAGACTGGTGTTTGCCAGAGGCAGGGGACTGGAGCGTGGGAGAAACAGGTAAAGGGGGTCAAAAGGTGAAAAGAATTTAAAAAAAAAATTTAATTGAAAGCGCATACCTGAGCCCTGTCCAAGACTTTGATTTATTAGATAATGACAATAGCAAGCATTTATTTTGCATTTAATATGTAACAGCCACTGGAAAAAAAAAGTTTATGGAATGAGTGAATGAATGACCTCAGAGGCAATAGGGTGAAACACTGTACTAGTGCCAGGAGGATCTTCGCCTGCATTCTCTTCATTGTTCTTCATCACAACTTTATGAGATAGGAATTATCATGCCCATTCTACTAGCTCAGGGGTTAAGTGACGTTGGAACCCAATGCTGGCAGACTCAAAAACTCTCTCCACAATATCACTCTGTCCTTCCATAATATCACTCTTTTCCCCAATGCAATGGCAAAGTTTGATTGATAATTACTATGGTCAGCTATAAGTGTGTGTATCACCTTACTCAGTCCTCACAAACCACACTAAGAATTTGATTGTGCCACCATTTGGAGATAAAGAAATGAGGATGACCATAGGTAAAGTGACTTGTCAAAAAGTGATGAAAATTTCCAAAATGGGAAATCACTGTGAGCTGGAGTAGGCTGAGAAGACTTTATGGTGGAAGAGAGATTGGAGTTGATAGTTGGAGACAAAGTAAAATTTGATAGAATTAAAGTTGTCAGGAGTAAGACTTCCAGTCGAGGAAAGAGAGATAGGGCATGAGTGTTTGACAGTGAGGAGACCAGATGACAAGAGTGAAAATTCACGATCATAAGTTAGGAGAACATGAGGATGCAGAACTTGGTTGGGCCATGCTGTGGAGAGCCTGGAAAGAATGTCTCGGAAGTTGTATCCTAAAGGAAATTGAAGTAATTTTGTAGACGTGACATGCTGAAGGGTGTATTTGATTTTTCCTTTCCTTTTAAAGTATACTTTATATGTGATTTACCTGGTGTTCTTGAATATTTAGATTTAAGTAATTTTTTTTTCCTTAACAGGAATAATTTTTAAAAAAATTAATGGAGTCATATACCAATGATTTGGGATACCTCACACCAATGATCTTAGATGGCTACTCCAAAGACTGATTTCCAGACTAGCAGGATTAGCACCTTCTGGAAATATGTAACAAATTCAAATTGTCAGGCCCCATCCACTCCAGACTAAGTGAATCAGAAACTATAAGGGTTGGTCCTTGTCTTTTTAACAAATCTTCCAGATGAGCATATCCACACTAATTTTAAGAACCACTGATATAAAAAACAACATTTGTAGTATATTTTTCATATAAGTGAAATACTGATAGAAACTTTCAAGGGTTTTTCAAATGAGGACATTTCATTAGATCATTCATGAGCAACATAAAGTACTCCAGGAGACTGCTTCCTTTGCTGTTTTTAGGTAAGGAAAATGGGGACATGACAGTGCATCTGCCTTTTTTATAAAGACTAAAATCGTTTTTAAATGGTCAATGGCTTTTGTTTGTGTGTTTCTACAACCATTAAAAAGGTTACCGTTGATAAATATAGTCTAGATTAAAAATCATAGAAAACAAGGCAGATAGAAGACAAAAACATCTTTGGAACTAACATTTATTTTCATTTCAAAACTAGAGAACTCACTTCCCAAGAATTTATATTAGGTAAAAAAATAAATGTTAGCTTGAATAAAATAGAAATCTAGAATTCTGATCAGTGGTATCAGTATATTACTTTTTCAAGCATATCATATCCTATATGTTAATTATAATATAGTACTGTTTAAAGGTTATTAGTAGAATACATATCATGAATCCACAAAGAAAGAAAAATATGTCATTGAAGTTCCTGTATGCCCCTCATTTGTTTTGTTAATTTTTTCTGTGTAATATTTTCCTATTTTTTATGTTATTAAAAATCGATTTTTAAAAATATTTTACTTTCCAAATGTTTCCTGCTAATATACAAAAGTGTAATTGATTTTCATATATCAATATGGTATCCTGCAACTTTGCTACATTTTTAAGAAAACTTTATCTGGAGAAAATTGTTGATTCATATGCAATTGTAAGACATAGTACAAAAAGTTTTCAGGTACCCTTTACCCAGTTTCCTCAATGGTTCCATCTTGCAAAACTATAGTAAAATATCATAACCAGTATATTGACACTGATAGAGCCAAGATAGACATTTACTTCTCTACTAGGATTCCTCATGGTGTATCCCTTAGTATTCCACCCATATTTCCTTAATCCCTAGACATCACTAATTTCTTCCCTATTTTTATAATTTTTCATTTCAACAATTCCATACAAGTGGAATCATACAGTATTTAACCTATAGGGATTTTATTTTTCTCAGCATAAAGCTGTAGAGATTTATCCAAGTTGTTGTACGTCATAATAGTTCGTTTCTTTTTATTGCTGAGTAGTATTTCATGATAAGGATGTGCCACAATTTGCTTACCCATTCACCTGTTCAAAGGCATCTGGGCTTTTTCGAGGTTTTTGGATGTTAGGAATAAATCTGTTTTGAATATTTGTGCACAGGTTTTTACGTGAACATATGTTTCCGCTTCTCTGGATGAATGCCCAGGAATGCAATCGTGAGTCATATGGCAGTTTCATGTTCAGTTTGTAAAAAAACTGCCAAACTGTTTTCCAGAGTCATTGTATCATTGTACATTCCCACCAGGAATGTATGGGGATCCAGTTTCTCCGCATTCTCACCAGCATTTGCCATTGTTACTTTTTTCTCCTATTTTAAAAATTTTAGCCATTTGGTTAGCTATAGAGTGATACCTCACTGTAGTTTTATTTTACATTTCTCTGTGGCTAAGGATGTTGGACATCTTTTCACATCCTTATTTATGTACCATCTGTATACCTTCTTTAGTGAAAAATCTCTTCATGCCTCTTTCCCTTTATCTAACTGGGTAGCTTTTTGTTTCTTTTACTGTTGATGTTTGAGAGATTTGTATATATTCTAGATTCTAGTCCTTTGTCAGATATGTGATTTGCAAGTGATTTTTTTCAAGTTTGGAGGTTGTCTTTTTACTCTCTTCACATGGGCTTTCACAGAGCAAAAGTTTTTAAGTTTAATGAAATTCAAATTAATAATGTTTTTTCATTTTACGGATTGTTCTTTTGGTGTCAGGGTAAGAACTCTTTGCCTAGTCCTAGATTCTGATGATTTTCTACTACTTTTCCTAAATATTTCATATTTTTTACATTTCACTTTTAAATCTCTGATCTATTTTGTTACTATTTATATAAGGTGTGATTTTTAAGGTCGATGTTCTTTTTATTTTTTTGTCTCTGGATGTCCCAATGCTTTAGCACCATTTGTTGAAAAGGTCATCCTTTAACGATTGAACTGCTTTTGCACCTTAGTCAAAAATCAGATGGGCATATGTGCTCAATTTTAATTCTATTCTACTCTATTAGTATATGATACGTGTGTATATATAGATATGTGAGTATATATACACGTGTGTTTGTGTGTGTGTGTGTATATATATATATATATCAGGTTGCCATATATATAATATATATATATACATACATGCACACACATATACACTGTCCTCATTGTTGTAGCTTTATAGTGAGTCTAAAATTCATTGCGAATTAGTGTTTGAAAAATCAGTGTGAATTCTCCAACTTTTTTCTTTTTCAAATTTGTTTTGAATGATATAGTTCTTTGTCTTTTGACACACATTTTAGAAACAGTTGTCAGTTTATGCAAAACAGCCTGTTGGAATTTTGATAGAGATTGTGGAGAACTATGAGTCTATTGATCACTTTGAGAACAGTGATCATCTCAATAATATTGAGTCTTCTAGTCTGTAGCCATTACGTACGTAGGTATGTATGTTTGTATGTATGTATGTGTCTGTCTGTCTCTCTCCCTCCTGTCACTCTATTTATTTAGATCTTGTTTCATTTCTCTCGATGATATTTGGTAGCTTTCACAGTAAAAATTTTGCACATATTTTGTAATATGTATCCTTAATATTTCTTGGGTTTCAATGATATTAAAATTAGTATTTTTAAATTCCCACTTCCCATTGTCCATTAAAAGTCTATAGAAATACAATTGATCTTGTATGTTGAAATTTTACCCTGTGATTTTGATTAATTCACTTATTAGTTTTATTATCATTTTTGTTGATTATTTAGGATTTTCAATATTCGTGTTTTTGTCATGTAAGAATAACCCCATTTTAAATTCTTTCTTTCAAATCTGTAGGTTTTGATATAATTTTATTTTGAAACTTGTTGGAGCAATATGTTTTGATAATTTATATTTCTGTTATCACTCAGTTTTTTAAAGTTTTACTTTCTGTTTGTTTATTAGTATGTGAATTGCTTATAAAATTTAAAAAGTTTTTAATATATAGATACTTTGAGTTTTAATTTATATTTACGTTTATGATTTCTAAATAATATTTTATACTTTGTGTTATTAGTCTATATGACAGCATTTTAAAAATATTTCATAACATAAGATCTATTGTTTTTCATTATTCTGTCTGTATTTGGAGAGACATGTATTCTCCATTTGCTGGGTGCACTGTGTCCATTATATCAAGAATCTTAATTGTGCTATATAAGAGTTTAATAATATAACTGCTTTTTAATTGACTTGCTCTATATATCTGCAAGAGAAGCTTATTTAAATCTCATTGTGCTAAAGCATTGGTCATTTACTTTTCCTTTAGAGAAAGGAAATTTGACAATTTTTGCTTTCTTGTATTGAAACTTTTAGTGAATAAAGTGAGTTTTTACATCTAGTTAGTTGATTAAAGTTTTTATCAGGAAAGGATGATTCATATTATTTCTAGCAATGCTGTAACTCTCTCTCTCCTAAGTTATTAGTATAGATAGACTAGCTATTTTTACATCATTTCCGTCTAAGTTTTCCCAATTTTTATACTTTTAAAGGCCTCTTATTTTGTTTGTGCATCCTGTGGGTGTAACATTCACTCTTTAATGTCTTTTTTGGAGTGACTGAAGTATTATTTCCCCCTCCCCCCATTCCATTTCTCTCTTTCTACTAGCTTAGATGGTGTGCATTCTATTTTACTCCAGAAATTTCCTTCTGTGAAATCCATGTTATTTAATATATATTTATACAATATACACAGATCTTTGAATGCTTAAATTCTGGTGATTTTCTTTCCAGCATATTTTTTCCTTTTTAAAAAAAATATTACACAGTTAGCTATGAACTTATATATTTAAATATATTCATATCTTTACCATTTTATTGAATCACTAATACTTCTTGCCATTCAGCCCTTCCCTCAAGGATTACTCTCTAACTATCTAAAGTATGTCCTCTATGCATTCTTTTACTAGTGTTTTCTTAGTAGAAAAATTTTTCTTTCTTGAAATATTTCATTTGATCTCAAATGTTTATTTAATCTCAAAACTGTATTTTGTTTAGGTATTCATGTGCATGGCTATTTTCCTTCAGAAATTTTATCTTCTGAGATTTTTGTTGTTGTTGCTACTGCCTTTGTTGATTTTAAGAAGAATTTCTTGATGTTATTATTTCTTTGTAAATATTTTGCTTTTTTCCCCGGGTGCTTTTAGAATACATTTTTTTGTCTTAGGTATTCTATGGTTTAACATGTTCCCAGATATTAATTGCTTTTTATTTCACCAGCATAATACATAGTGTGTTTCTATAAGTGTGGATTCACGTCTTTCATGGTATATCAACAATTCCAGTCACTTTGTCATAAAATAATCCCTCAAATCAATGTTCTTTATTCTCTTATTCTTGAATTTTGAATAAATCATTTTAGATATTCTTACTCTTTCCTCATTTTTGCTATTTTTCTTCCCTTTTAGTTTTCAGTTTCTAACACTCTTCGTTATCTTCTGGATAAATTAGTTAATTTGATCTTCTTGTTGACCAATGCTCTCTTCTGCTATATCCAATTTATGTCCTCAAATCCAAATTTTAATTAATATAGGTTACAGTTTTAGAACTGCTATTTGGCTCTACTTCAAATCTGACTTGTTATTTTGTAACAAAAGAATCTGTTTTTTAGTCATACATTTAGTGCCGTCTCATTTATTTAAATATATGTAACATACTTAATGGCTTAAAATAACAATTACTTTATCATCTCTCAAGATTCTGTGGGTGACTGAGCTTAGCCACAGGACGTGGACAGAACCTGCAATTATTTCAAGGTTCCATTGAGTTGAAACATCCCAGATAGTTCACTCACATCCTGGTAGTTTATACTTTCTATTGGCTGGGAGCTCAGCTGGGCCAGTTGACCAGAACGATTACATGTGGCCTCTCCATATGGCTTGGTGCCATGCTTTCTGTGCTCATGATGTGTGGGTCCTACAAGGACACATTCCTAAAATAGAGATTCTAGAGCTTAAAAGCAATTTTAATGAAAATTAAATTAATACTTGCCTCTAGCAATCATTCTATAGTTCTTGCTTCCTTTTTTGAACAAAATGGATGCTTAATAAATTTAAGATTAATGGGTAAAAATAACTTCAAAAATACTGAAAAATACCTAAAAATACTGAAGTACTTAAAATTAATACACAATTGAATTCTCTAACTAACTTCTAGGTTCAAGAGGGAATTTTTGTGAATTTCATTTGTGTTTATATAAAGATGACTTTTTATTGTTTTGATTACAGGAAAGCCATAATTGGCAAAATTATAGACAGCAAAAATCACATTTTCTACTTCATTGGTAGTTCCAATAATGCCTAACAGATAATATCTCTTTGATTAATAGAGTCACTAATTGACTAATGCTTGAATAGATAGTTCTGTTCATTGCCAAATCAAATGTGGCCAGCATGAAGCTTTTCTTCATGATTCAGATGAATTGGCTTACTCAAGTCTTCATCTCTTTTTTTTCTATTTGTAAAGGAATTCTGGAGAGTTTATTAACAAAGTGTATTACTTTTCTTCTGTTGAGGTTCTATAATTAGAAGGCCAAGAAAAAACTACATTGTGAATTTCATGGGAGTAAAAAGAGAAAGTGGAGAAAGTTTGCTTTATATTTTACGCTCCATTCAATCCAATTTTAGAAAAATGTGGACATATTAATTATTCCAGCAACAAGATTTTAAGAACAACAAAAACATGCCAGACACTGTGATAATCACTGAGGATACCAAGCAAACAAAACCAACAAAATCCTTGCTCTCAATACAGTCTACATTCTAGAGGGGGAGACAGACAAAAAGTGAATTATGCAAATGATTCATTTAATTATAGGCTGTGATATCTTATTTAACTTAGCATACTACCCTCAAGGTCCATCCAGGTTGTCATGAATGGCCAGATTTCATCATTTCTTATGGCTGAGTAGTATTCCATTGTGTATATATACCACATCTTCTTTATCCATTCATCCCTTGATGGGCACCTAGGTTGCTTCCCAGCCTTGGCTATTGTGAACAAGGATGCAATGAACATAGGGGTGCATGCATCTTTATTCATTAGTGTTTTCAAGTTCTTTAGATAAGTATCCAGCAGACAAATAGCTGAATCATATGGTAAATCTATTCTTAATTTTCTGAGGAAACTCTGTACTGTTTTACATAATGGCTGTGCCAGTTTGCACTCCCACCAGAACTGTACAAGGGTTCCCTTCTCTCCACATCTTCTCCAACACTTGTTGTTTCCTGTCTTATTAATTATTGCCATTCTGATTGGAGTGAGATGACGTCTCATTGTAGTTTTGATTTGCATTTCCTTCATAGTTAATGATGTTGAACGTGTTTTCATGTGTCTGTTGGCCATCGTATGTCTTCTTTGGAGAAATCTCTGTTCAGATCTTTTGTCCATTTTTTTAACTGCCTTGTTGGTTTTTTTTTGTTGTTGAGACATATGAGTTATTTGTATATGTTGGATATTAACGTCTTATCTGATATATGGTTTGCAAATATCTTCTCTCAATTGTTAGATTTTCTTTTTGCTTTATTGATGGTTTCCTTTGCTGTGCAGAAGCTTTTTAGTTTGATGTAGTTCCCTTTGTTTATACTTTCTTTTGTTTCCCTTGCCTGGTCAGAAATGGTACTTGAAAATATGCTGCTAAGACTGATGTCAAAGAGCATGCTGCCTATGTTTTCTTCTAGAATTTTCATGGTTTCAGGTCTTACATTCAAGTCTTTAATCCATTTTGAGTTGATTTTTGTGCATGGTATAAGATAATGATCTACTTTCATTCTTTTACATGTAGCTGTCCAATTTTCCCAACAGCATTTATTGAAGAGACTCTCCTTTCTCCATCGTATGCTCTTGGCTCCTTTGTCGAATATTAGCTGTCCATAGATGTGTGGGTTTATTTCAGGGCTCTTGATTCTGTTCCATTTATCTGTGTATCTGTTTTTGTGCCAGTACCATGTTGTTTTGTTACTATGGCTTTGTAGCATATTTTGAAATCAGGGAGTGTAATACCTCGAGCTTTGTTCTTTTTCTTCAGGATTCCTCCGGCTATTCAGGGTCTTTTGTTGCTCCATATAAATTTTAGGATTCTTTGTTCTATTTCTGTGAAAAATCTTGTTGGAACTATGATCGGGATTGCATTAAATCTATAGATTGCTTTAGGAAGTATGGACATTTTAACTATGTTAATTCTTCCAATCCAAGAGCACAGAATATCTTTCTATTTGTGTCTTCTTCAATTTCTTGCAAATTAATATTAACATAAAGAAATTCGTAAGTGATAGTTATCTATAGCCCTATGCCTTCGTTTTTTGCTGAGGAAGATTAGCCTTGAGCTAACATGTGTTGACATGCTCCCTCATTTTTTCACTTGAGGAAGATCGGCTCTGAGCTAATATCTGTGCCTATCTTCCTTTACTTTATATGTGGGTCACTGCCACAGTGTGGCTGACAAGTAGTATAGGTCCACTCCTGGGATCTGAACCTGAAAAACTGGGCTGCCACAGCAGAATGTGCTGAACTTAATCATTATGCCATTGGGCTGGCCACTTATGACTTTCTTCATAGAGACATGTGCTTTCACATTTTATATAAATGATTGCCACTCAGTTGGTGGGTAAAACTGGTCCTAATTTTTAAAATCTTAGAGAATTTTAAAGTATCCTTGTGTGATACAATATTACAATAATGACCTCCAAAGTGATATTAATTCAAAGTATAGTGAATTCTAAGTTGTTGTTGTTTAACCACTTAAGTATTCTTATGGACTATTGTATTGTATGGATTTTAGAACCAAAGAGTTTTGAACTTGAAATTCCATTATACCATATATTGGCTGAATGACCTCAAACACACATACATAGTCTTAAATCTCTCTCTGCTGTACGCTTTCTCTCATTTCTTCATGTCTAAAATTAGAATAATAATACGTAAATTTAAAGGAAGGGGTAATGTGAGGATTAAAAAACATAATACATTTAAAATCCATTATTTTATTAAAAGAGTACCTACTACCATATTAGCACAATTATTGGAAATAATTGTTATAAAAATATATTATTTAACAATGCAGTACCATTCACACCAGCACCCCCATAATGAAATACTTAGATATAAACCCAACAAAATATGTGCAAGATCTATATGAGAAAAACTACAAAACTCTGGTAATGAAATCAAAGAAGACCTAAATTAATGGAGAAATATTCCATATTCATGGATAGGAAGACTCAATTTTGTCAAGTTATCAGTTCTTTCCAACTTGATTTATAGATTCAATGCAATCTCAATCAAAATCCCAGCAAGATATTTTGTGGATATCAACAAACTGTTTCTAAAGTATATGTAGAGAGAGGCAAAAGACCCAGACTAGCCAACACAACATTGAAGAACAAAAGTGAAGGACTGATGCTATCTGACTTGAAAACTTACCATAAAGCTATGATAATATGCTATTAGCAAAAGAATAGACAAACAGACGACTGGAATAGAATAGAAAGCCCAGAAATAGGCCCACATAAATATAGTCAACTGATCATTACCAAAGGGGCAAAGGTAATACAATGCAGCAAAAATACTTTTCAACAAACGGCGCTGGAAGAACTAGACATCCACATGCAAAACAAAAATGAATCTAGACACAGACCTACATCCTGCACAAATATCAAGTCAAAATGGATCGTAGACCTAAATGTAAAATGCAAAACCATAAAACTCCTGGAATGTAGCATAGGAGAAAACCTTGAAGACCCTGGATATGCCAATGATTTCTTAGGTCCAATACCGAAGCAAGCATGATCTATGGAAGAAATAATTGATAAGCTGGATTTCGTTAAAATTAAAAACTTCTGCTCTGTGAAAGACTATGTCAAGAGAATTAGGAGACAAGCCACAGGCTAGGAGAAAATATTTGCAAAAGTCACATCTGATAAAGAACTTATCCAAAATATACAACGAACTCTTAAAACTCAATAATAAGAAAAAACCAACCAGATTTAAAAATTGGGCTAAAGCCCTTAACAGACACTTCACCAAAAACATTTACAGATGGCAAATAAGCATATGAAAAGATGCTTCACCTCATGTCATCTGGGAAATGCAAATTAAAACAACAATGAGATAGCACTAAACACCTGTTAATGGCTAAAACCCAGAACCCTGATGACACCAAATGCTGGCCAGCATGTTGAGCAACAGGGACCCTCATTCATTGCTGGTTGAAATGCAAAATGGTACAGTCACTTTGGAAGACAGTTTGGTGATTCCTTACAAAAGTAAACATACTCTTACCATGTAATGCAGCAATTGCAATTCTTGGTATTTACTCAAAGAGCTGCAAAGTTCTGTCCATGTGAAAACCTACACATGCATGTGTATAGCAGCCTTATTCATCATTGCCAAATCATGGCAGCAACCAAGATATCCTTCATTAGATGACTGGATGAATAAACTATGGTACATCCAGACATGGAATATTATTCAGTGCTAAAAAGACATATGTTATCAAGCTGTGAAAAAGCATGGATGAGACTTGAGTGTATATTACTAGGTAAAAGAAACCAATATGAAAAGTCTACATACTGTTCATTCCAACTATAGGACATTCCAGACAAAGCAAAACTAGAGAGATACTAAAAAGATCAGTGGTTGCCTGGGTTTGTAGGGGCATGGGGCAGGGAGGGTGTGGGAGGGATGAATGGGCAGTGCACAGAGGATTTTTAAGGCAGTGAAAATACTCTGAATGATATCATAGGGTGGATACATGCTATTATACATTTGCCCAAACCCATGGAGTATACAAGACCAAGAGTGAAACCTAAAGTAAACTATGAATTTGGGAGATTATGATGTGTCAGTGTGGGTTCATCAATTGTAACAAACGTACCACTCTGGTGGGGGATGTTGATAATGGGGGAAGCTATGCATGTGTGGGGTAGGGAGTATATGGGAAATCTCTGTACCTTCCTTTCAGTTTAGCTGTGAACCTAAAACTGCTCTAAAACTGTAAAGTCTTGATTAAAAAAATCTATTATTAGTATTGTGATGATACAGTATAAAATAAAATAATTCAGGTAGGAGATTTGGCAGGGATAGATAATTATAAATAAAATGAGTTAGTTTCCACTTATTAAAAGTCTTTTTACCACATGGTTCCAATAATATCTTCTATATATTTTAAGTAATGTATACATTTAGAGCACAAAGTGTGTTGGTTTTAAGAATTTTGTGTTTTTGTAAAAAGGATTTTGTGTTAAGTGTGCTAACTTGTAAATTCTGAGTTTTTAAAATTCTTTGGGTGTTTTACAATTCTTTTATTTTATTATGGTCAAACTAAAAATAATTTAGAAAACTGAGAAACAATGTAAACCAATCTTACATCTGGTTTCACTGATTTATTTGAATTATAAAGCTAGAATCTTTACAATTATGTTCCTCAGGATGTAAATGAAAAGCTATTCTTTATTAAAATAAACACAAAACAAAATTACAGCATAAAATAGTGTACGTTAAAATACGAGCTTGAAATTTAGTGAAGATTTGCAGGGCTTTCTACTTCTCACTTCTGTACTCCTCATGAGTCGTGGAAATGTCTCTCTGACTAAAAAGTAGATGCTACATAAACTGTAGCTATTCTGACACTAAAGGAATGGCAGACCTGATTAAAAAATATTTTGGCACTAAAATTATTTCATGAAGTTGACTTACATTTTTTGTTAGTTAACTGGTTAGGTAGGTAAAATTTCATACATAATGCCTACGGTGAGAGAGCTATTCCCTTCAAGTTGATATAATTCCCAAATTTACACTCATTATTTTGATGAAATAATATTTTCTGTATACAAGAATCATTAGGCAGAATATGATTTGGACTTCCATTTTTAATAACAATACCACTAAGAAAGAAAAAATATATAGAAAAAAGAAATTTGTACTACTAATGGATCAAATTTTATCACCAATACCCTTTGGGCCCTAAATAATTTACCTGTTTGGAAGCCAATTAAATCATGAGATATATCAAAAAGGGTTTTGGAAGAAACAAGTGAATTATATAAGTGAGAAATGCTACAAGTATCAATTTTTTTCAAATACTACAACATGTCACTATGCTGAACTTTGAAAAAAATATTTCACTTGATTTTCATTATTCTTATAAGAACATTTAAATTTTTAAGTAAAAACTAGTCAGATATGATTTTCTGGCAATTATAAATACAGTAATCCAGTTATTTTTTTACTTCATGTTATAATTAAAATTGTATAATTTGTCCAATAATTTTTATTAAAGTTATAAAACAATAACATTCCTCACTAGAAATCCAGATTTCCTATTATAGCAAAAAATCAAGCTCATTGGGCTGGGGCATGCATGGTCTCAGAGCCCTGGCAGGGGGAGAAGGACATTTGCATAGGGGGGTATTAGGAACAGATTGATTACGCACAACGGAGGTTGATTCAAAAAGTAAAAACATTGAGGAAAATGGGAATCAGCTTTCTCATTGTCAGAAGAGGGAGTTACAAAATGAGACGGGAGAAAATTGGGTGAATTAGGGGTATGGGTGAGAACTCATGGTTTTCAATGTATATAGATGGGAAATGAAATGAATGTAGATGTGGCTGTATGCATATGTAAGTGTATACATACATACATATATACGCACATACATACATACATACATTCCCTAGCTCTGTCCACTGAAAGGGTCCGGGAACAACATTACCCCAACATTATGGAGATCCTTCTGATTAGAGGTCAAAGAAGAGATAGGTCCATAGAGTAGAAACCTCATATCCAGTTATGATATCCAGCTTGGTAATTTGAGCAACTTTACCTCAAAGAATGTCTTTAACCCTTACAAGTTGCAAAGACAAATCAAGCATGTCAATAAACACTGTACGTCTACTTTCAAAATTTATTTTATAAACATTAATTTATTTATAATGTACAAAAATGATAGAAAAATAAAGTGAGGGCTTTGGGCTGGTCCTGGGATCGATTTCAGCTCTAACATTTACTAATTTTGTGAGCCTGGAAAATCATTTGATCTCTCTGAACCTGTTTCCTCAAATGTAAAATAAATTACCTAAAAATATAAAAAAGAATCAAGCTCAGTCCTGACAATTAGAAGTACTTTTGAGCCTCGTGTACCCCCAACAACATAAAACCCGTCCTAGCTACGGTATACATAGCTGAAATTTCTCTAATACAAGTGACAGGTGGATCTTACAGTGATACTTTCATGCAATTCTAAGCTTTTATCATTCATTTCTCAGCGGTTGCCAAGAACAATGTGATCTAAGTCTAACAGTGTGCCTATTGTGACTAATAATTTTTGTTTTTGTATTTCAGTCTGACATTCATAAAAAATCTTTTAAACGTTTTAAATTTGATTTAAATTATTAAGTAAATAGAGCTTTTCCTTCATACCTCTTTTTCATTCTTTATGATTGTACTGTAAATTGTATTACCTGTCCTGGAAACATGGTATTATTTTTCTCTGAAACAAACATCCTGACTATTGTACTATCTCTTTTTCAGATACTCGTGGGATATCCACCAGCTACAAAACAGAAGAATAAATTAGAAAATGATTGTAATTAGAAGATGTCTGCTTATAATCTCCCCCCACCTGCCCTCACTTTAAAAGTAAAGCTGGCGCTACTGTAAATGACACAAGGAGGCCCTCTTATAGTCTGTGTGAGGTAAACAGGTTTACAAAATCTTCAAATGATCTTCCAAAAATAATATTGAATTAGATGTATTTAGGTTTTTGGATATCATTTGAATGAAGATAAGGAAGTGACTTCACTTAAGCAATTTCTTAAGAACCTGTATATCACTTTCCCTTTGGAAATATTGTTTCTAAAACTTAGAGTCCATCCAAATAATCAAGCACATATGTTGTAATGTGCACAGATAGCAGTCCACGTGTTTCCTTTAGGAAGTTACAGAATTCGTGGAGGCATATTGGTAATGCTGTCAGGCAAACCTAAGCAGACTAGGAAATAAAATCATCACTTACTCTTCTATTCCAGCATCATCACTATTCTGAGACAAATACATTTCTTTTTTATTTTTATACATACAGATGTTTAAAACAATTCAACTAATCTAGTAGTCCTGAAAACAGTAAAAACCAAAATTCTTGGTGTTTTAACTTGAATGAGAGACTTAACAGTAGAAAAGAATTTACCAGTCCTTATTCTAGCTGACTGATTGTATTCACCAAGATTCTCCAGAGAAACTAAACCATTAAAACACACACGCATATATACATAGAGAGAGAGATGGAGAAATTTATAAGGAATTTATTCTTGCAATTGTGGGCACTGGCAAGTCTGAAATCTTCAGGGCAGGCTTGCAGGCTGGAAATTCCAGGGAGAATTGATGTTTCAGTCTTGAGTCTAAAGGCAGTCTAGAGACAGAATTCCTTCCTCTTTGGGGGATGTCAGCCTTAACTCTTAAGACCTTCCACTGATTAGATGAGGCCCACCCACATTATGGAGGGTAATCTGCTTTACTCGAAGTGTACTGATTTAAATGTAATTCACATCTAAAACATACCTTCACAGCAACATCTAGATTTATGTTTGACCAAACAACTGGGCGCCACAGTCTAGGCAACTTGAATGAAATTAACTATCACAGTAGTTTACCCAACTGTTCAAAAAATGCTTCAGGGAATATGTACGAGGCCAATTATGTGGCATGGTTTGTCAGAACATTCAAATGGCACTATCTCAAATAGCTGTCTACCAAGACATTTATTGAATAACTTATAATACATCCAACCAAAGAAAGACCATACAGAAGTAAAAAGGAAGGAGCTGCTATATACAAATATGGAAAGATCATTAAGATACACTATTGTTGAAAATGAGGGACAGAACAATATGTATAATAAGCTATCTTTTGTGGAAAAGGAAGAGGTGAAAGTATGCATTCAGATGTGCTTATATGTATACAAAAATCTAAGGAAGGATGCACTCAAACATAAAAATATTTTATATGGTAGTGAGGGGATGTTTATGCAGACGCTAAACAGAGTCTAGGATGAGATAATGGATAGAAGATAGAGGATAGTGGATAGGGAATAATGTACAAAGTGAAACTATGCATTATAGATCTTATGTTTTTGGATTTTGAAACGTGTGAATGTTTACTTTTTAAAAAAGTTACAAATAAACAAATAGATAGATAGATTAAAAATGGAATAGACATCTTCAAAGCTTTTCCTAAGGCTTTTTATTTCTTTGAACATGCACTCAGTTTTCCTTTACACATTTTGAAATAATAAGTAATGCAAATAATATGAAAGTCTGACTTCAGGCATAAAATTTGAAATGATGTAAAAATACTACTAAAAATGCTTTACTGGGGAGCCAGCCCAGTGCGGCATAGTGGTGAATTTCGTGCACTTTGCTTCAGCAGCCCAGGGTTCACAGGTTTGGATTCCAGGCGTGGACCTGCACACTGCTCATCAAGTCGCACTGTGGCGACATTCCACATACAAAATAGAGGAAGACTGGCACACATGTTAGCTCAGCGACAATCTTCCTCAAGCAAAAAGAGCAAGATTGGCAACGGATGTTAGCTCAGGGCCAATCTTCCCCACCCAAAAAAAAGTTTTATTGGTTCCTGTGTTTTTCTACATATTAGTATTTATTTAAAGAATAAACACTAAAACCTTAGAGACCTCCAAAATCTTTATCTGCGCTTTTAGAACTATTTTTCTTCTTACAGAGCATAACTTCTCTTGCCGTATACATATATATGCATTTGAAATTTTGATTTATTTATTTTTTTTGAGGAAGATTAGCCCTGAGCTAACTACTGCCAATCCCCCTCTTTTTTTCTGAGAAAGACTGGCCCTGAGCTAACATCCATGCCCATCTGCCTCTACTTCACATATGGGATGCCTACCACAGTATGGCTTTTGCCAAGCCGTGCCATTTCTGCGCCCCGGATCCGAACTGGTGAACACCGGGCCACTGAGAGTGGAACGTGCACACTTAACTGCTGCGCCGCCGGGCTGGCCCCTGAAATTTTTAGAAATCTGAACTTCAGTGGGAATTCTGTAACTTTTTGCTGTGTCTTTTTTTGTCTAAAACTTCACATGTCCATTTATAAAAAAGTATACAGGCAATTATTAACCAAGTATGTGTGTGTGTCCCACATCATACTGATATGCTGGCCAAAGCTTTGGTATATCAGCCAGGTTCATATGCTCAGGGCATATTTTCACCCTTATGTAAAAGAATAAGTGAAAAGATAAAATGTTGCTTTATGGGAACACTTTATAATTTTACATTGAAATTTTGAAATTTTGAATATTTCTATTTTACCTTTTATGTTAAAACCTCTATGCTTCCTAACTTTACACCTTTTTGGTGGAAAAATAAATGTCCTTAAGGCATTTATATACTTTTTTTTTTTTAAAGATTTTATTTTTTCCTTTTTCTCCCCAAAGCCCCCCGGTACATAGTTGTGTATTCTTCATTGTGGGTTCTTCTAGTTGTGGCATGTGGGATGCTGCCTCAGCGTGGTCTGATGAGCAGCGCCATATCCACGCCCAGGATTCGAACTAACGAAACACTGGGCCGCCTGCAGCGGAGCATGCGAACTTAACCACTCGGCCACGGGGCCAGCCCCAAGGCATTTATATTTTAATGATTTCTTGATATAAGTTACCAAGTCACTGTGAAAGAAAATATGTCTAGATATTTAACAAAATATTTGTGTGTGGATGTGTAAATATATTAAAATAAAGCTCATCTCTTTTTTACATAAGATATATTTCTAATAATATCTTAAATGATAGGGCATACAATTTTTTTCTAGCAATTAAATTTATTTAATAATCCAGTATTGCATGAAATAAATAATATAATATATAAGAGAAAACTACACAATTGTGAGAAAACTTAACAAATCCAGGTTTGCTAGAATTCCAAGATAAAGATTAGGATTCCTGGCTACTAGGAACATATCAGTAGCATAGTCTCAATCTACAATCACAAGATAAATATAGATATAAAATCTTATTTTATTAAATTAATTTATAGAATGAGATTGTATGACGTGTGTAGTACAGGACAACAGTATAAATCTCTTCAGATTGCTTGATTTTACTTTTTATATTCAGGCAGGTAAATAAAGTGGAGACATTACATTATAAAAGAAGTGAGACACACACAAGAGAAGAAATATTCTACTATTTAGATCAGATTTTAACAAGCTATGAGATACATTTCTTAAAATACAATCTGTCTGAAGTGATAGTGTTCATTCAAGAGTAGGAGAAAAAAATAGAACAGAACATGAGGGATATATAATTAATCTGCTATAAAAGAGGCAAGAATACATAATGGGGAAAAGATAGTCTCTTCAATAAAAGGTGTTGGGAAAACTGGACAGCCACATGCAAAAGAATGAATCTGGACCACTTTCTTACACCATATACAACAATAAACTAAAAATGGATTAAAGATGTAAATGTAAGAGCTGAAACCATAAAACTCCTAGAAGAAAATATAGGCAGTAAGCTCTTTGACATTGGTCTTAGCAATATTTTTTTGGATATGTTTCCTCAGGCAAAGACAAAAAAGCAAAAATATACAAATAGGACTACAACAAACTAAAGAGTTTTTGCACAGTGAAGGAAACCATCAACAAAATGAAAAGGCAACCTACTGGATGGGAGAAGATATTTGCAAATAATATATCTGATAAGGGGTTAAATACAAAATGTGTAAAGAACTTATGCAACTCAATATGAAAAAATCAAACAATCCAATAAAAAAAATGGGCAGAAGACGTAAATGGATATTTTTACAAAGAAATATACAGATGGCCAACACGTTCATGAAAAGATGCTCAACATCACTATCAGAGAAATACAAATCAAAACCACAATATCACCTCACACCTGTCAGAATGTCTATTGTTAAAAAAACAACAAATAACCAGTGTTGGCAAGGATGTGGCCAAAAAGGAACCCTCGTATACTGTTGATGGGAATGTAGATTGGTGTGACCACTGTGGAAGACAGTATGGAGGTTCCTCAAAAAATTAAAAATAGAACTACCATGTGATCTAGCAATTCTACTTCTGGATATTTATCTGAAGAAAATGAAAATACTAATTTGAAAAATATATGCACCCCTGCGTTCACTGCAGCATTATTTACAATAGCCAAGATATGGAAGCAACCTGAATGTCCATCAAGAGATGAACAGATAAAGAAGATGTGGTATATATACACAATGGCATATCAGCCATAAAAAAGAGTGAAATCTTGACATTTGTGACAATACGGATGGACCCAGAGGGTATAACGCTAAGTGAAATAAGTCAGACAGAGAAAGATAGTTACCATATGATTTTACTTATATGTGGAATCTAAAACATAAAACAAATGAACAAACAAAACAAAACAGAAACAAACTCATAGATACAAAGAACAAACTGATAGTTGCCAGAGGAGAGGGGAGTGAATGAATGGTGAAATAAGTAAAGGAGATTAAGAGCTACAAACTTCCAGTTATAAAATAAATAAATCATGAGATGTAATATACTCAATAATATTGTAGTAAGTTTGTCTGGTGACTGGTGGTTACTAGACTTGCCATGGTGATCACTTTGTAATGTGTATCTATGTGTGTCGAATCATTATGCTGTGCACCAGAAACTAATATTGTATGTTTATTATACATCAGTTAAAAAAAAGTGAGTGATATGAAAGCTGTGGCCAGAATATGGTTAAGCAATTACTACATGTTTGAAATACTAGTTATGGTTTTTGAGAGGATTGCTAACATACTCCAAAAGAATACTTAATAATCCAATAGAATTGGACAATCTTTCAGAAATCATCTTTAATTTGTAAATTTTCAGCTTTATTTAGGATTAGATGGTCAATGAGTGGCAGAATTTTCTTGGGCAATGAGTGGCAGGTTTTACTGTCTCACATTTAAAGTCGCTGGTTCTCTTAAAATTAGAGATGAATATACTACTTGAAATAAAACAAAATACCACTTTTAATTGATAATGTAAACTTCCTAAGGATTTCCCAAATACAATAACACTATATCTTACTTACCTTACTGTTATTTTTGATACAACAAACAAATTTTAGTAATAATACCATGCTTACAACCACAGGTACAGTTCCATAGATTGATTTTACAATTTATGTTGAACTAATTTATGGAAAGAAATCTTTTTAAAACTCTGAAATGCTAGAAATGGGTAATAACTATTTTAAGACAATCTTTTTTACAAAGAAATTTTCAACTGACTGAAGGTACTATTTACTTGTTCCAAATTAAACACTCAACAAATGAGAAATGTGAGCATTTTGATACACTGCTATAACTCCTTTGAAGAGATATCTGCACCTTCATGTTCATTGCAGCGTTATTCACAAGAGCCAAGATACAGAGACAACCGAAGTGTCCATCAACGAATGAATGGATGAAGAAGATGTGAGATACACACACACAGGAATATTATTAAGCCACAGAGAAAGAAGGAAATCCTGGTGTTTGCAACAATTTGGGTGAAATTGAGGACATTATGTTAAGTGAAATAAGTCAGACAGAGAAAGACAAGTACTGCATAATCACTTATACGTGGAATGAAAAAAAGCCAAACTCAGAGAAAGAGACAGTAGAGTGGTGGTTATGAGGGGTAGGGAGTTGGGGGAAATGGGGAGATATTGATGAAAGGATACAAATTTCCAGCTTAACATAACATTCTGGGGCTCTAATGTACTTTATGATAATACTGTATTATATACTTGAAAGTTGCTAAGAGAATAGATCTAAAATGTTCTCACAAAATAAAGAAATAATGATGTGACAGGATAGAAGTGTTGGCTAACGCTATGATGGTAATCGTTTTGCAATATTACATAAATGCCTCAAATAGACATGTTGCATACCATAATTTACACACTTACACGTCAATTATATCTCAATAAAGTTGGGGAAAAAAACTTTCCATACTCTTTCAAGTTTTTGCATTAAACTTTTAAAGGAGTTTATCCATGTTACTTTGAGTCACAAATTGTCCTATAACTAAGCCACGTAAAATGATCATTTATCTTGCTCAGAAATTTTGTGTGTATAAATTTAGACAGGGAACAGCAAGATTGCTTGTTCTTCATCCATGATATCTGGAGCTTCAGCTAGATGATGTAAAAGTTAGGGGTTGAAATTACATGATGTCTTGTTTTCTCACAGGTCTAAAGGTTGATAATGGCTATGAGCTGATAGTGTTAGTTACTCTGTACATGGACTTTGCATATGGTGTCTCCACCTTGGCTAGTTTGGACTTCTTCAGAGCATGATAACTGGGTTCCAAAGGCAGATGTCACAAGAGAGAAATGGATGGCCAAGTGAAAAATTGTACTGCCTTTGTTAGTCTAGCCTGAAGTAACACAGTTTTGCCTCACATATTCACTGAACAAAGACCTTCTCAAGTCAAGGAGGGGGTGAATAGACTCCATTTCTTAAAGGGGAGTATCAATTTTCTGCAAGAGGAGTCAGAAATACTGCTGTGACCATTTTCAGAAAATATAGTCTTCTACATCCTGCCCTTGGACACAACTATGAAGTCTTTCCTACATGCACAGTACGCTCACCTCTTCCTGGAGAACTCTCAAAGTCTCATCCAATTAGGATATCTCAAGCATAGACTCAGGATCAAGAATCCCATCCTCTAGATCAGGTCCAGGAGTGGATAAGGCTCATTAAATACAGTTTTTCTCTATATGAAGACCTATGAACTGAAAGGCAATTTATCTGAACTTCCACAGCCAATATTTAATGGTGGGTCAGATATAGGATATTCATGATAGTCCTTCTATAAAAAAAAAAAAAAGTGAAGTTCATAGGAATCACTAGTTCACAGCAATTCTGAAATACAGCTAGACATACATTGGCAGTTTCTTGACTGAAGATCAGTCCTCCTGCCAGTAAATGGTTCATGAAAGCTCTTGGCTCCATCCTCTGGGCTCTTGGTCTGTCATCTGAATCACACCTTCTTTTCCATAAGAAGATTAGGTCAATTTTGCAACTAACTTGTTTTCCCAATTTATTTCTTCCCTTTGAAGTTTGGGGGCTCAAATAACTGTTTCCATCGTACTCTCTAATACAATTATTTAAAAAAAGATTTTGGATTTCATATTAGTTAATTTAGAACCATTAGACAAAATCCCTATGCTCGCAAGTCTCATTAAGGTAAGCCTTTCATTATTTTGGCCTCCTCTATGGATGCTCTGGGATTTCAAACTTACATTCTTAGAGGTGCTTTTATTTAACTGAGAGCCATGCCTTTTAGATCCTTAGAGGGCCCTTTGTCTGAGTGAATGATACTCTGAAGTACAACCTCACCATTGCTTTCTGGGATCCTAATAAAGAATCTGATAGTCCTATCTTGGATTTGATATTTGCACTGAGGTCTTTTCTTAATTTGGAAATAATGAAAAGACTGGGAAGGAGAAAGAGTTTTGTTTTCAAACCTATCATTTCTTGGCTCGTTTTATGTAACAGATCTCTCTTTCACTTATTTGATCCCTCTCATGCTCTTCAACAAGTAGCAAAAAGAAGCCAGACAGCGTTTTCAACCTTCTCTTTTATTGCTCTGGTTGTTAGATCATTAGGTTGATTTGATTCTTTTCTACTTTCCATGTTACCCTAGTCAACAGTATTGCTAAACTTTTAACCAGCACACACAAGGGACTGTTTTCTTTAATGTCCAATAATATTTTCTTCACTTTCACTTAAGTCCTCACTGACAGTCTCCTCACAAGTTATCATGCTTCACTCATGATCTCTTCAGAACCACGGTCTGGTCTCAAAGCCCCTGACACATTTTTGGTTTTTCGTTTTTTGTTATGGCACTGCTCACTCTAGGAACCAAATCCATTTCAGTTTCTCTGACTGTATAATACATTACGCCTCACCCCAAACTTAGTAGTGTTAACTATTTTCGTTAGAACAACTATTTTTAAACAAACTGTGTTTGTGGATCAGGAATTAAGACAAGGAATAGCAGGAATGGCTTTCTGGTTCATGATATATGTGCCTCAGAAAGGAGAATTAAAAGCTGGGAGCTAAATTCAACTATAGTCTTATTCACTCACATATGGTAGTAAATGCTGGGTGTAAGCTGGCTGGCCCAGTTCCTCTCCTTTGGGACTCTGTATCAACCAGTTTGGGCTTCCTTACAGCATGCTGACTGGGCTCGAAGAGCAAGATTCCAGAAATAGAGTGCATATCAGGTGGAAGTCATACTATATTTTTTCTGACCTACCTTCCAAAGCCACAGTGTCATTTCCACTGCATTCTATTCAAGGCGATGACAAAGTCTTGTTCATTTTTAAGGGAAAGAGAAATGAATTTCACTGCTTGTTGAGGAGTGGGGATGTCTGGGACTAGAAATATTTCTGTGGCTTTTCTTTGGAAATGACAATATGCCACAGGATGAGATAGCATAGTAAAACATTTAAAAGCAATCTGTTATCATTTACAAAATAGTTTATGGACATAAACATTTTATCAATATGTTTCAATAAATTGGATAAAAATAGAGATATAGCTGGAATTTTTATCTAAACCCGTGATATCAGTTTTACGTATGCCAAAATAGCCTTATTATTCTCAATGGATGATGTTAAATAATCACTGTATTATTTTTTAACTCATACAGAATAGAATAAAACAGTGACTTTTTATATATGTGTATCTAACAAGATGTTATTTCAAATAAAAAGAATTCTTCTGCTAAAATATTTGACTACTGTTATATCAGAGAAAAAGGGCTTCAAATAATTGTATGTAAAAAAATTAAACTTTCAGTTCAAGTCTTAATGTGCTTTATTTTAACCATTGTCAAGAAAATGGCTTAGAAGTAATGTTAAAGGGCCGGGAAATTTAACATTCTAAGCATATGTCAAAATAGACAAGGGGTTATATTTCTATGCTCTGAAGGTATATTTTGAATCCTTTGTCACCATTAGTTAAAATCCATAAATTAGTACGGTTTTAGGGATAACCAGAAGGGACCAAAATACTAAGAAAGATCTCCAGATATTATCTTATGGATCTAATGGTTTATCCTGAAGACAAATGGAATGAGTGATGAGGGGTATGGCTTCCGCCTGGTATGCACTCTATAGGCATTAGTGACAGCAGACTCTCTAGAATCCTGGCTTCAGGAGTCCCCAGTATTATGTTGTCGCATAAGACAACAGAAAAACAATGCCACCAGTATAAGAGTATTGTTTTCAAGGAGTGAAACAGTTACAATCTCTATTTTTTTGCCTCCCAACATGCAGGGAAACAGTGAAAAGTTCATTGTTCATTGGAGTAACACTAATTTTCCTTGATAGCTGATAATTATTGAAAGAACTGCACGTAAGGAAAAAAATCTTAATAAATCCGACCTTAAAAATTCAGAATTTGTACTAACTCAATCTTGTTAACTTGGCCTTTGTATTTAACCATGTGTAAAAAAGTATTTCATTGAGCAAAGAAATATAAAGGTGATTATTAAAATTATACTTATCTTATCAAATTCATACCTACATCAAACAAAAATTTCTCCTTCTGTCTTCCTGGCACTCAATTGGTATTTGGGACATAATGGTGAATAAGACAGCAATGATCTCTGCCTTGGAATGAATGGAATGGAATGGACACAATGAAACATGGAAATTTCAAAGTATTTTAACAGTCATTACCTGTACCTAAGTAACCACTGTATCAGATATATCAAACACTTAATCATGCTTACTATTGTGTATTTCAAAACACTTGACAAGCTTCCTCTTAAATAACGTCTATTTTAACGCATAATAAACTCCCATGAAAACATATGTAGTCTTTCCATTGTTATGTGATCCAAATTTATGTTTCTTTACATCTTCTCAGGAAATTATTTTCATATCCTATAGAATAGCAAAGTTAAAAGACATTTTTCTACAGTGGGGTTTATCAACCCTGGCTTTATTGACATTTTAGACTGGATAATTCTTGGCGTGGATAGCTGTCCTATGTATTACAGGATGTTTAGCAGCATCTATAGCCTCTGCTCACCAATAACATCACCTCCAAGTGTGACAACCAAAAGTGTTTCCAGACATTACCAAATTTCCCTGGTGGTAAAATCATTCCCAGGTGAGAGCTACTGTCTGCAATAAATAAAGCTGCTTTAAAGAAAAGTATGTGTTTCTTTCTGCTTTTACTAAAATCAGACTTAGAAATTCAAGGAGAGAGAGATTCTTCCATCAAATGCCCTATTCAGTAATGCTGATAATGTATGTATATATAATACAGTTATGTATATATATAATGCATATATACAGTTATGTATATATAAAGCATTATATAATATATAATGCAGTTATGTATAATATGAATACATAATTAAGTTCATATCGCATTAAATAGTATAAGATAGGATAATATGAACAATATTTAATAATCAAATCTAGCTTTTTGGGGGTAATTTTCATATTCATAAGATTGGTTGACAGAGAATTAAAACAAATATTTTATAGTTGGTTAACTTGTATTATCACCAAAATCTTATAGATAACAGATAAAGAGATGATAAGATTGGCTGGTGCAAACTTTATATCTTTAACTTAAAATTACATAATGCTCAGGTAGGGGGTGGGCCATCTGAGAAGAAGGGAAATGAAAGAGGAATATCTTGAGTGCCTACTGTAAGTCAAGTCGTATATTATAATTCAGGTACATTTTATCCTCAGAATAAACGTTTGAGTTAGATTCTTAAATATCCATTATAGAAATAAGGAAGATGAGGGTTATGGATTTTCAGTAACTGGTTCATGAGCACACATGGAACTGGCAATTTAGTATTTAAATCCAATCCCTCTTACCCTTCCACTGCACTACAGTGCTTCCTTCCTTTCTCTATAAAGAAAGTGGGAAAATAACTAAATGTAACCATTCGGAGACCCCGGAGGGTCAGATATACGAATTTGCTAACACAGGAGATGTGGCACAGTCTATAGTTTGTCCCCTTTATTGATGTTCCCGTTCTTTATTACTAGACTCCTCTGACTTTTAACCAGGCGTACAGCTTCCCCGTAAAATATTATCCTTCTTATCCTTTATTGTAGCTAGGTATTATCATGTTACATAACTGACTTCAGAGCCAAAGATATTTGGGAAAGTGATATGAGCAAATTCAAAGTATGCTTCTGAAAGACAAAGTTGTTTACTGTATTATCTTGTTCCTTTGTTGGCTTGCAATCACTGAATGAATCTTGGAAGCCATGACCTAAGGTCAGCAGTATTTTCCAGTAGCCCTGGGCTGCTTATGTTAGGCTGTGAGTGAAATATTTAATTTACTGTACACCAAGTTTTTTTGTTACACAACCTAGTACTCTAATGAATAAAGGGATATTTATAAAGCAGAAGGGTGATACTGAGGTTTTACATACAAATCTTAAACACAAAGTTTAATTCACTAATCCCAACATCAGAAGATCTGCATGTTACATCTATTTTTCTGATGGCATATCCTTTCTATTATTCTGAGTTTAGTTCCTATTTCCAAAATAAATAAGAATACTTCACTTTTCATCACTCAAAAATAGTATGAAATACTTCTACTACTATTCATGACAGAGTACTTGGTATCAGACTTATCTTTTCTCCAAAAACACCTAAAAACTTGGAAAAATATGAGACAATAATTTTCAAGAACTGAACAACATAGTGCAGGATTGTGATAATTCCATTAAGCCCCTAAAGCATCTCACAATTGTCCTGAGTTTCTCGTCTTGCCCAGAAGTAGGAAGGTAGAGCGTAAGCAAAGAGTGGGTCTTACTGAGTTGAGAAGAGAGAGAGATCAGAGTTTCAAGCTACTTACAAGACTAGTACAGGAGGATCAAGGTACCTAAGACGCGAGACCTGTGCAGATGACTTCTTCTAAAGTCTGTCTGGATGTTCATTATGTGTCGGCTCATGCAGGGGCCAAGATGTCAGTGAGGCCTTAGTAGAACTTACAAGAGGTGAACAGTGACAAAATCTTGCAGTGATGGCATATGTTATATTCAACCCCAGCCAGAGTTGAGAGCCTCACTAGGTGCCTTAGGCATGCAATTGAAATTACAGATAGACAATGGATTAGAATAAGAATCATGATCTAGAATAAAGGGTATTTCTTAGGTCTAAGTTCAAAACTGAAATAGACTTGTCAAGAAAGAATAGAACAAGTCTAAAAGGGCCAAAGGTATCTAATTTAAATGACTGTCAGAAAAGATAATCAACACTGTTTAAAGGAAAAAGTCCACATTTCCTATGCTTATTCCTAGCATAAAATCAATATTTATGAGACATGAAAAAGAAAGTAGAAAAAAATAACCCATAGTCAAAAAAATAAAGAGGAATAGAAACTGGTTCCAAGATAAACCAGATGTTCTAATTAGCAAATAAGGATTTTGCAGTCACCATTGTAAATATTTTCAAGGACAATGTGATCATCATGAGTGAACAGTTAAAGAATATCTGCGAAGAAGCAACCAAATGGATGTTTCAAATAAAACTTTACAAATCAGAATGAAAAATTTACTGGGTGGGCTTAATATGAGTTTTCAGATAGTAGAAAAATTGTCCATTTATTGGAGATATAAATAAAACTATCCAAACAAAAAAGTTAAACAAGAAAGAACACCAGGTATTTTAAAAGAAGTAAACGAATATTAATATTGTGTGCAACAACTTAATATTGTCTAACATGCAAACCATTGGAGTTTAAGACTGAAAAGAGAGAGGAGTAGAAAAAAATATTTGAAAACATAATGACTAAAACATTTCCAAGTTTGAAGAAAGATATAAAGATATAAGATCAGAGAACCACAAGCAAAATAAAAACAAAGAAAAGCTCACTCATGCATCCCATAGTCAAATTGCTGAAAATCCAAGATAAAGAGCACCATGAAAACTCACATACAAGAGAAAAACAGATATGCTGCTTGATTTCTCATCAGAAATGATGGGGGACAGAAACAACAGAACAACATTACTAAAGCGCTAAATGATACAATAAAAATAATTAATAATGATACTGCTATGATATTTAAAAATCCGAAAAAGAATTAATAAATGAAAGTAAAATAAAAATTTTTCAAATAGAGCAATATGTAGTCAGTAGGCTTGCAATTCAAGAATTGCTTAAGGAAATTATTTAAGCTGAAAGACAATGATGTCAGATATACATTGGTTCTACAGGCTCAAAAGGAGAACACCAGATCTGATAAGTATATGGGTAAATATAAAATCCAATGCATTTTTAATTTTTATCTCTTAAAAAATATATGATATGTAAAGAAAAATTTTAACCATATATTGTGGGTTTTTAATCTAAGTAGATTCAGTATGCACATAACAACATCACCACAAAGATCAAAGAAATGGAATTATACTGCCATAAGATTCTTTCTAAGTGAGGTAATAAAACATTGACTGGAAGTAGAATATGGTGGTTAAGAATGTGAAGTGTAATTTCTAAAGCAACTAAAAAGAGGAATGCAAAGAGGTGTAGCAAAAACCCAATATAAGAAGGTAAATGGAATTAGGAAGAAAATTAACCCCCCAACATGCTGGAAACAAAGAACGGGAAAAAAAGCAAAAAAAAAAAAACATTTAGGAAAATGATTGATTATACTCAATGTCAACAATTTCATTAAATATAAATGGAATAAATCAGTTAAAATGCAACAATTCTCTGACTGGATAAAATTGAAAACCAAACCCTAGTAACTGTCTCCTAGTAGCATACTTTAAATATAAAAACATAGACAGGTATAAAGTAAGAGAAGGGAAACAGAATTACCATGTGAACATTAAGAACAAGAGCAGGGGAATGGCTATATTAAGAGCAGGTGAAAACCCCTTTGAAAACAAGGAGTATCACCAGAGCTGAAGACTAGTGTCTCACACTGATAGAAGGGTAATTCATCAGAGAGAAAAATCACAAATAGACAGAAACAAAAGGTGAAGTAGACCATTCAACAATCTTATTTGGAAACTTTTAACACTGTTCTCTCGCCAAATGATAGACAACCCAGAAAATAATTTGTAAGGATGTGGGAAATCTGAACAGCACTATCAAACATCATGATTAAATTTACATAGAACACTATAATTTCACAAGGATGTTCATCAAGTTAGTCCATTTGTTTGTCCATGAAATGTCTCAACAAAAGTCAAATAACTGAAATCATACAGGATGTGTGACAATTGTGTATCACCACTATAATGTGTGATGAACTTGGGCTCCAAAATAAATAAAGATAAAATAGACAATAGCCCACAGAATAAAATAAGGACCCACAAATTCCATACTGAATGTGTGAAGAAGACATGAGAAAAGCTTCTTACTACAGTAGAATTGCAATTTATATTATATTGAAGATAGCAGATTATCAATGGATGCTAAAACTAGTGTAGGGAACTTTGATGAGGAACAGGATATTGAGACTATGGGGTCTCAAACTATATCCACACGTTACCTATTAATTATAAAAATAAAAATCATAAGTTTACAGTAGAAAGTCCCAGCATATACTACTCTATACAAATGATCGTTTAATATTATCAATGCTGAGATAATATCACCAACATGTACATACTGATATGATGCACTGAGAAATACAGAACACCACTTTTATAGTATTCCTGCCAAAAATGCAAGGTCAAATCTAACCATGAAGAAACACCAGACAAACCCAAACTGAGGGACATTCTACAAAATAACTGGTATGCAGTCTTTGCAAGACTACTGGAGCATAACCTTCAAAGTCCGTGAAAGAAAAATGTTCCACATTAAAGGGAAATAAACACAAATAATCACTAAATGCAATATGTCATCCTGGAAAAGATTTAGGACAAGGATAAAAAAACATATAAAAGATATTGGAACAATTGATAATTGATTCATTTGACTAAGGATTATTGATTAAATAACAATATTCTATAAATGTTAAATTTTTTATTTTAATATGTTAGTGCAGTTGTGTAAGAAAATGTGTTCTTAGGAAATGTGCACTGAGGTTTTTAGCGGTAAAGGAAAATAATATCTCTAATTTACTCGCAAGTAGTTCATAAATGGGTTCTGTATGTTAAAATTATAACAAAATAAAAAGTTACAAAATAGTATGAGGACCATGAAATAAGTTAATGACTTATTTTCAGTGCTTAAGATTATATTTATATATCCAGAATATACTTGATCTTAGCAAAGTCTATAAGCATAGTAAAAACGGATTAACAGTAGTTCTTACTGAATTAAAATGTTAACTATTCATAAGGTATTTTGGTATACTTTAATCAGGTCAACTATTTGCATCAATCTTTCTCTTATTTGAATCTTTATGTTAACAATCCAGAAACAGTTATGTTTTTAAAATAGGAAAAATCTAACCTCTTACTTCCAGTGCTTTTCATTTAACTGAGTGGTGTAAGCCTTCTACTTTTAGATTTTCCTGTATTCCTCCACTACATTTTACTAGCTATCTGGCGTTGGATTCCTCCTCATCCTCTCACTCTCTCAGTTTCATTGATACAGTAATATTTCCTATGTCATACGGGTAATGTGATTAACCAAAAACAAAACATAACCTAGCACATAATAAGTTACTACCAATTGTTATTAAATAAAGGCAGGATATGTGGATTTCCAGAGACTAGAGCTAGACTGCCTGAGTTCAAGATTTGTCACTTCTTGGTGAGTGACTTAACCTCTCTTTGCATCAGTTTCCCTATCTGTTAAACACAAATACTCAAATAGTAATAATATCTACACTATCAGTTTATGATGTGAATAAAATCAACTAATGTTTACAAAATACTTAGAGGATTATGTGGAAAATAGTATGCAGTTCTCACAGTAAATAACAACAACAATCATACTAAAAATAATGTTTCATCAATCACAGGCTAATATATGTTACTTTTGTATTTTTTTCCTTAGGCCAGCTCAGCTAACTGTATTAACAAGACCTCAGCAGAACCTATATTACTTTAATCTATCTGAGCATAGTCTTTTTAACTTCACATAAAGCACAAGTATAGTCCCCTGGGGCTATTACACATCTGTATTGCCATAGTTTTCACAACCTGAAAAAAGGAGAACTACTTCATTTTATTCCCTTTACTAGTGACAGTTTCTTACTTTAAATAGCTCTTTACAACTGCTAATACTTTATTTTGCTGAAAAACTCCTCTACTGAATTTATATTGGGTGTAAATTCCACCCAATATATTTACTTTAATTTCAATACCCATTTCAATAACTATCTCAATGATGATGTAGGATTACTTTAATGTCTATGAAGGATATGTAAACAATCAAAGTGCGAAAGAAAACCAACCAAACTTAATAAGTATTATGGTAGGCAGGGTTCATAGATGGTCCTCAATGATGCCCTCCTCTGGATATTCACCCACTTGTATAATCCTTTCCTGTTGAGTGTAGGCCAGAAACAGTTACTTCTAGTCAATAGACTACTACTGTGGTGAGAAGACATAACTTCCATGATTAGGTTAGGACAGATGATGCCTTTTTTCCCTTTCTAGCAGGCTTGCTCTATTGCTTTATTGGCTTCTATGCTTTAATAAGTAAGCTTCCATATTGGAAAGGCTCAGTTGGGAAGGAACTGATGGCAGAATCCATCCAGCAAAGCACTAGGAACTGATTTCCACTAACATCTTGTCCAGTCAAGCCTTGAGATGACTTTGGCTCAGCCAACCCATTAATTGCTGTCTGTCAGAGACCTGGAAGTACAGAATCTAGTTAAAATGTGCCCAGGTAGTTGATCCGAGAAACTGTGAAATAATACATGTATGTCTTTTAAGCTATTGGTTAAGTTTTGGGGCAATTTCTTATGCAGAATTAGAAAATGAATGCAGTGTTTTAACCATGAAGCAGCTAAAGGGCCATATTAGAATGCGTCTGACTATTTTAGGGTAAAAGATCTTCAACAGATTAAATAATATGGATATTGTTTGTGTTTTGTTAGGAGGAATGATTTCCCAAAAAGTATGTTTCTCAAAAAATGTACTCTTAGTAGAGCACAACCACCCCCAGGTCATTTCAGTTTGGCTCCCATTTCGTTTGATGATCCCCTCTCACAGAGTGCAAAGGCAAAGAACAAAAATTTTGTTTTAAACCACCATTTTTATACTCTATATAAGCAAAACTTTAGCTGAACAGCTCAATTAGCTATTAACTTGAATCTGTGTTTTTCTAGACTTTAAACAGAGTTTTCCAAACATATAAGCTAACACCTAGAATAAGGAACCGGCCTTTCTAAAGATTTAAGAGCCCTTTGGGGTTGGATCAGTCCTAAACCTGAAGCTGCCTTTGGATATTGCTAGACCACTGAGTGTTACTGGATTTGTACCTTTCAGGCAATCCAAAGTTACAGTGTATTATTAGATGGACCCTAGTTATAAAAGGGCCACCTTGCTTGTAACTTCACTTCACATTGATCAAATATATACTGAGTGTCATCAAAATTATTCCAAGGATGGAAATTTAAATATATGAAATCCACCATGGATATATCTAATTTCTAATTTCCTAAATTATTCTTATACTTTTTACACTCTAATTTCCCGTATATTGCTGCCACTGAGGAGGGTAATTCATCTTGTAAGGGTTTTTTAGTTTACCTCTTGATGGATTGATTTCATGCCTATCATATTTCCTGCAATATACCCCAAACAAGCAAACCACACAACAAAATATGCTTAACTTATGTATTATTTTGGAAAAACATTTCTTTCCTGATATAGAAATAGTTACTTTAATTTTATAAATATTAAATAATAATCAAATAGTTATTTTAACATTTAATGTAAAAGCAAATTTCCCTTAATTATTTCTAAACAGGAATTTAAGTTAAATTTATAGGGTCAATTAAATGGCATTGCATCAATGATGCCATATTTCAATGTGAGTTTCAGAATGATTCTATATTTTGAATCTCTTCTTCAAAGATATTATTACAAAGAGAACTTGAGCCGTAAGTACATATAAACTTTATGAAGAAATTCAGAATATTATTTTATGTTTTAACATACATTCGGATATTTTACCCTGAGTCATATACTTGCTAGGCTGTAACATAAAATAATTGTGTGCAAGTACGTGTGTGCGTGTATGGATGTGTGTGTATGTGTGTTTAATGCAATCTAAATTAGTTCTTATATTAGTTCTCTGGTATAAATAAATACAAAAGAAACACTTGAAGCAGCCATTCTCATGTGAGATAGCAAGTAAGTTCCTAATTGGATACACGACTGTCTTAATTATTGCTCCACACAACCTTTATCTTCGCTGGTTCAGGCAGCCATAATGAAATACCATAGACCAAGTGGCTTCAACTACAGAAATCTGTTTTCTTACAGTTCTGAAGCCTGGAAGGCCGAGATTGGGTGCCAGCATGGTGCATTTTTAACCCCTAAATTTCATGTGTTAATAAATGTTACTTGGGAAACACATAAAATGGTTAATTATTCTTGATCTAGATTTAGGTAGGTACCATACAACGCTTAACGTTTCTCTGATCTCTTCAGTGTAATTCAGCATAATTCATTCTGATGACCTCTTCAAATATATTCTAAGACTAGAAAGTTGCTAGTGACATTTTTCTAGATAAATGTAGTAAATGAGGTATAACTAAGACTGTTCTGCCCTAATTCCAGTTCGCTTCTCCACAAGAATGTGGTTGTTTCAGGGAGGAATTGATTACAATGCATAAGGAGAATAATAAATTTCTCAACAGCAGAAAAGAGGTGCCCAGCTCTTCATTCCAGGAAAATAGTATTTGAAGCTACTACCTTTAGGTAATGCAATATTTAGAACCATTAATGTTGATTTTCTAAAAATAGCACAGCATTTTACCTGTAAATGCGAATTATTTCGGAATCTGAAAATTCCCATCTAATTTCAGAGTACCATATTCAAGTATAAATAATTATTGCTTAGATTTTAATTCTTTACAAGATTTCAAAGACTAAACAAGGTCTTAAAAGAGATGAGACAGATTAGTGGAGTTATGAAAAATCTAGACTCAAGTAATAAAACATCCCTGGGAATATAGGCCCATATTTTTATATGAAACCATTCATATTTAGGTGCTGTGGTTAAGAGGGCAAAGGGAGGAAAGATCACTCCTATGTAAACATGCAGGAATCACATTGCTAATGTGTACCAGACACAAAGGGAAGAAGCAACTCAATCATATTGTACAATCTAGGAATTCTATAAATATTTTCTCATATATTTTAGCTTTTGTAACATTCTATTTTAATGCATCTTTTCTAATCCCAAGTAATAATCTCTATATTTATAAAGCTCTGAAAATCTGTTTAAAAGTTGTTTGCTGCATATGTATGTGTATATACATTTATTCTTTCTAAATGATTTCAATACCTTTCTCTGTGTTTCTGCATTCTTATTTATGTATGTGTATGTAAATATGTATGTAGATACTTAAATTATCGATTTTAATAGCGAATTTAACAGTACTAAATATAAAGATGTAAAATTACTTTTATTTCACATAAGATTTTTATAAAAAACTTATTTTTATAATTAAGTTTTCAGCTAATATAATACTGAAATATATTACTAACTCTGTTATCTATAGCCACTTATCATCATATATCTGAGAATTCCTAAGATTAAGAAATAGAACAATATTTATCTCTTTATATGTGTATGTTCAATGAACATGTTTATTTATTTACCTTTATTATATTAAAAAATTCAAAATGGAACTATCGTATAATTTAGCAGTCCCACTCTGCATATATATCTGAATGAAATGAAATCACTATCTCAAAGAGATATTTGCACTCCCATGTTTGGCATTTATCACAATAGCCAAGAAATGGAAACAACCTAAGAGTCCATGGACAGATGAATATATAAAGAAAATGTGATATGTGATTAGAATATTATTCATTATACACAATGGAATATTATTAACCAGTGAAAAAGAAGGAAATCTTGTTATTTGTGATAATAAGAATTGACCTTGAAGACATTATTGTAAGTGAGATGTCAGACAGAAAAAGACAAATATTGCGTGATATCACTTATATATGAAATCTAAAAAAGCCAAACTTGTAAAAACAGAGAGTAAAATGGTGGTTACCAGGGGTCATGGGTGGGGGTAATACGAGAGATGTTTTTAAGGGTACAAACTTGCAACTTAGTAGATAAATAAGTCCTGACAGTCTAATATACAGTATAGTGAACATAGACAACAATATTGTATTGCAATCATCAAACTTGCTAAGAAACTAGATCTTAATTATTCCCACCAGAAAAAAAGAAATGATGAAGTGACATGATAGAGGTGCTAACTAATGCTACAATGGTAATAATATTACAATATATAAACCTATCAAATCAAACATTGTATACCTTAAACTTACAAAATGTCAAATATATTTCAATAAAACAAAGAATTTGCTTTCATTTTAAAATACGAAGATAGGAATATTAGTTAGATAATTTTCTATTTAAAAATACGTCCAGATAGTGTATATAGTTTTGAATTCTTTATACATATTTATTTATATATGTTTATAAATATATGTGTATATATATATACCACATCATGCTCTTTGATATACATCAAATATTACTTTCAAAAAATTAACATTGTAAATTTGATTTCCATAAAAAATGATGACTCATAACCTTTAAATAATCTTTATGAAAATTTTCATTTTTCTGACTGTCATTAGTCTAGTATTAACATATAATCAATGTTGAAGTTTTTTCCTATGTTTTTTGGTTGCTTGGTGTTAAGCCATGGCTGTTAAGTAGAATATGCTCTTTAGTCAGGAAAGATAGATGTTGAATAATGTCAGCAAATGCCTACAAGGCTAGTTACAAAATGATATACTGTTAGTAATCCCAAATTGTAGACAGAAGGAAAGGAATTAATTGTATGTAGCATGAGACGTACCAATAAAAAATAAAAATCCATTACAATTGTTTTCTGTTCGAGCCCAATATGTATTGGTTATTGATTACAAGGGAATCTCAGCACTAAAATAAAGCAGCACGAGTTAAAAAATAAGGATGCTGGATACTGGAGCACTGCAGCTAAGCATCACTACCTATTCGATCTGTATTGGCCAGTGCCTTCAAGATTTCAGAGAAGTAAAATACCATCCTTAAATACAGGAGCCGTCAAAGTTTCAGCATCATCAACTTTATCAAAGTATAGTCTGACATTAAATGATTCTTCTTGTTCTTTTGTTGTTATTTATTTTATTATTGAGCGGCAGGGTCAACACATTTTTCTTCTGAATTATCAAACTAGAGTGTAGCTCCATTTATAGTGAATAAGCAATCAATAATAACTCTTTTAACTGGTACAATACTCAAATATTTTCATATCTTATCATCTTTTTCTGAATGTATACACTTTTTCAAATCTTTTTTGAAATTAGATGAAATTACTGTTAAAAGAAGACAGAAAATTATTAGAGCCATTCTCGTTTTGTTTCCGAATTCCAATAAAGAGTTCCACCTTTAGAAGATGGCACGTAGTCTCAAATTCTATACGTTTACATTTTGTGGCAGTGGTTTGCAAACTGTGTCCTGGCTCTTCCAAAGAGGTGGTGCTCTCAGGGTTCCTCCTGGGAGAAAGGGTGTAAGGGAGTGACCAGTGAGATGATGTTGGATCATGCCATCTTTTTGAATGTGAGTAGCTGTGCTTTCATCTGTGTTAAAAAATATTAGATTTCTGAGTATCTTTCCTTTAAAGAAAAGCTTCTCTGATCGAAACATTTTAAAACAATTGGAAAAATAACTCCACTGTGGCACACTTTTAGTTTTAACGTTAAATGAAAGACGACTTTTGTCCTATTGCACAGTTATTTGATAGTTTAAAGAACTCTCTTAAAATAATGCAAAATACATTAGCATGGGTGTTGGGAAATCAGATTTTGGCCTAGAGTTTTATGGTATCACACTCACACATACCAGTTGAGAAAAGAAGTCTATTCATGGAGACACAGTATGAATCTTCCCTAAGAAGGTCAAGGAGTCTTCAATTCTAACCCTTTTCAGCATTTCTGTTATATTCCTCAAAAAGGTGATATCTATTTCTAGCTCTTTTACATAAATAATTATATTAACACAAACAGATTTATTGTCTTTATAATTCAAACATCTCTGCTACATAGCTTAATTTTTCTAAAATTTTATTATTAGGATTAAATATTTGGGTAATTTTTCTGATTGCCCACTTACTTTATTTGCACAGACTCTTCGGCATGCTTCTATATGACCAAATAATTTGTGACATGGAAAAGCCAGAAAAAGAAAGGACAGAGAAATAAAACTGATAACACCACTAAGCACTAGGGTGAGCACCATATCTGTGTTTCATCTAAGCCATCAATAGCAAGGCACGCCATTAATTCATGTACCCTTAAGAAAGAAAAATAAACACTGCCAATTAAACTATGATGTGCTATCTATGGCAGGATTGATTCTAATTTTAGAGATGTTATAATGTTGAATATATGCACCTAGGACAAAAGAAGTGTAGAACTCATTCATTTGATTTTTTTAAAAACATCACAAAGAATGGATTTTTAGTCCTATTTCTAAGATAAGGAAAGTTAGTACACAACTGTAAGTAACAATCACAAGAGCACAAAACTAATACATATTGCAATAATATATATAATATATTATTACTAATATATATATTTAGTCAGAATTCAGGGCAAATTTGTTGGGCTCTATTGACTATCTTCTCCCTACCTATTTCCACTTCCTATGAATTCACGGTTCATGGTGTTCTACTGCTGTTTCACTTCTGGAAATGCCTCTCCTGACTCTTATCTAATAGCCTTGAAAACCATAATCTATTAAGAGACCATGGTGTAACCAAGGTGCAATCACCAGTGTAAGCAAACAATAGATTTCAACACAGCCTTAAGTCATGATCACTAAGAAAAGATACTGCTTCTCTACTCCAAAATCTCAATGTGTTTTTGAAAACTTCCATTTACTGATATTTATGAGAAATATAGTACTTTGTATTTAATAGGTTTACAATGCTTTGATCATTTGAACAAACTGTCAAAGCAAACATGAGGCTGAACAACCAAAGGTGTTTTAACCAATAAACCACATAATCCACACAATCCAATAGAATACGGCTTTGGCTATGGCTATCCATATAATGAATGTGAATTAGGTTTTTTTTTGTATAAGAAATAAATTGAAGAACATGAAATCCTTTTTATGAATTTTAACATTAAGGTCTTATAAAGTCAATATCTTATGTAATTTAACTGATCATAACATTAAGGTATGCTAATATTTATTGCATGCTTATTATGAACCAAGAACTAAGCTAAGTGAATTTTCGTCACTGTTTCATTTACTTTTCACAACAAACATAAGTGGAGGAAATAGCTATTATCATGCCCATTTTTTAGATGAGATAACAAGGGTTCAATAAATAAATTATTTATACAGTTAAAACTGGAACATATAGGATTTATTCCAGTTCCACAGCTGAGGCTTTTAACGTACCCACAATTTTTCTTTCCAAGGAGGAAGGAGAAATGGGCTGGAACTCTAGAAATCAGCTGAAGTCCAGTCTACAAAGTAAGTGTGAGTTCTAGAGCTTAATCAAAACACTTTACCTGACTCAGCATAACCTTTGTGAAATATTTGCCTTTCCTGATTATTCCAGGTTCGCCTATACCTTAAAATGGAGTTTTCTTTGTCTGTATTTCCTCCTCCCTTGCCCAGTCCAAACTTGTTGGTCTTAGTCTCCCTACTGACTCTGCATGAGCATGTTGCTATCGGCTCCCTGTTCTCAAAATCCCATTCTTCATACAGGATGTGGTACTCTTTCAACTCTGCTTCCAGTGCACCGTGTGTATGCACCTATTGATGCATTTAATGCTTGATATTCCTCAAAGTCTCTGAACTTCATTAAAGCAGAAATGATATCTTATTCCCCACATGTAAACAGGGAGCCTAACACCCATGAGCTGGGCACACACGAAGCATTTGTTAAACGAATATTAGCTAGAAGAAGGAAGAAATGAATGAATGCACATCAAGTTATTCGTGTATATAAAAAGGAATTTGGTCTAGTTGAATGCTAAGACTTTTCCTAGCTCTAAAAACCAGTCACTTCTGTCTCTATTGATATATTAGAGCACTTAGTAAACACTCATTGTTGATCTTTTCAATATCAATCGCCGTTACACATTTTGTGTTGCTTTCTTACTTGGCAAAACTGAAGTAGCATGGCACAGGCTATTCTTGCAGCAAAGTGTATGCTCCTTTACATTTGTCAGCCTTCCTTGCAAATAATTAGGCCCTGTGACTGACATCTTGCAGAGCAAATGTTGTGGAAAGCATTGTATTACTACAGGGCCTGACTCTTATAATATCTGGAAGAGTGTAATGGATGTCTTTTGCTCCTTAGTCACCCAGATGGAGGGAATTCTCAAGAGTAAGCCATGGAGGCCCTAAGGGACAATGGAACAACAAAATGAAAGACCTCTAGTTTTCTGAGTCATTGCTTACATGAGAGTGACGCAGGAAAGCCGTACAATCTGTGTCAGGCTGTGTAATCAAGAAATAAATCTTTCTTGTGTAAGCCACTGAGTTTTTTCTAATGGAAGTTAACATTAATTACTTTAATTCAGAAGCAAAAAGAAAAATCTTCAATTCCTAGAAGACTAATTTCACTTGTGTTTTTCTTTTCTTTGTTTTAGACTGAAAAGAAGAAAGTATCTAAAATATATTCTTAGTATCTTCATCTGACTTTTCCTGTTGAACTTGTAAACTCTGATTTGAGTTATAAATCTATATGGTCTTAGACACAGTGGAGCCATTATTAATGGAACAGTAGATACAGTCAATAAAGTTTCAAACTGACAATAGATCCTTTAATAGTAAATTAATGCCCAAATACATGGTAGGCATTTTGTAGACACACCAAATAAATAAGCAAAAAATTTAGCTTTTAGGATGTTTATCTCTTGGTGGGTGGTATATAGATGTTTATCCAAATGCAATTCTCCTCTCCTTGCTGTTTCAGTTTGCTTTGTTGTGGGTAGACGATGTAACATTGAGAATATGGAATACATGGAAAGAAGACTACACTATAAAGGACATGATTTATGATTAATTTATTATCTCCGAGATCAAATATTCTACAGAGCTTGTCATATTTTATCATTTTGTAGCTTAAGCTTTAGCTTCTTGACCTGTAATAAGAACTATCTTATACGTAGAGAAAAATGTATATGGTTCATTATCACAATTCCTCAAAAGATTCTTTAAAAACAGGGTTGCTTTAAGCCAATTATACTTTAAAATCATTTGATAAAGTACTTAATGCTGACCCCTAAATATCTAAAATATTACGCTGAACTGGCTTTACAAGAGTGTTCCTTTCAAATGTTCCTTTCAGATGGGACTTATGACAAAGAAAGAAGAAAGTTATCCCATACTTATTTAATTCTTTTTCAATTTGAGTAAATAATCTCAGTAAGTAATGATATTAACATCTGGTTTCTGGTCTTAGATTTCTTTATTCCCTTCTCTGACTCTTAACATTTCATAGGCCTCTTGATTTTCCTTCTAGAATGTATAGAGAAGGAAGGAAGAAGGGAATGAGGAAGGGAGGGAGAGAAAATCTGTTATTTCTGTAACTTATGTACAGAAAAGGTCTAGAAACCAAAGTTTTCCATTCAGAGAAAGAAAATGGGAGAGGAAAGTATACAGTTTTAATAGAGTAGTTAAATTTGCAAATATGCGAAATCTTGGAAGAAATTCAAAATGACAGAGAGTTAGGCATACATTGCGTGATGGGACATTTTAGCTCGGCCCTAGAGATCACAGTCTGAGTACAAACTGATTCACTTACACATTTAAAACATCAGATTCAGAAAAAGGATAAGTAAAACACAGTTCAAAGAAGAAAATCTTTATTACCCCACGTCAGAAGGAAAAAACCTGAGAGTAACACTATTTCACTTAGTGTTTAAAAAATTGCACCCACTGATTGTATTGTCCAGAAATCTTTGGAAACTAGGAAAAATTAGGTTCATAAACTTTGAAAACAATTATCAGTGGTGTAAACAGCCTATCTCAAAGGAGACACGTAAGTAACTTCCCTAATTAAGACTTTCTTCCAACAGATAATAGACACAAATATCTGTGCTCAGATAAGAGACTGCCCCAAATTTTTCAAAATCACTTTTAATGGCATTCACTTATACATTTTTAAAAATCTGTTTAACATTACATTAGTCAGCACAAACCTGCTAATTAGTGATAGGATTTTGACAAAAACATTAGATCTGAATCCCAATCTCAATGTCATCATAGCTCTTCTCACTCTTGACTGCTCTAACACTTGGAATATATACCTTTGTCTTGATTTTATTTTTTTACTATTAAACAAATGTATCAGGCTTTTCAGTTCCCTAACATCTAAAATCCATTTGTTAAACCCTGTCATGGGCTGAACTGTCCCCCTAAAATTTATGTGTTGAATGAAGTCCTAACACCCAGTAGCTCAGAATGTAACCATATTTGGAGATAAGGTCTTTAAAGAGGTGATTAAGTTAAAATAAAGTTGTTTGTTGATTTTTTATTAGGATGGGCTCTAATCCAATATTACCGTTATCTTTATAAGAAGAGGTAATTTGAACACACACACAGACACCAGTCACGTGTGCATGCAGAGGGATGACCATGTGAAAATGCAGCCTGCAGCTAGGTGGCTATCTGCAAGTCAAGGAGAGAGGCCTCAGAAAACACCAGCTCAACCAATTCCTGGATCCTGGACTTCCAGCCTCCAGAACTGCAAAAAAATAAATCTTTATTGTTTAAGTCCCCCGGTCTGTGGTATTTCGCTATGGCAGCCTGAGCAGACTAATATAGATCCTAAGTTTTCTGTTCTGATATTCACCAAATATTGTGGAGAAAATGTACACAATTATATTTCACTCTCCTGGAAGGACTCATGTGAACATTTATGAAGTATGATAGTAAAAAATTAGGGATTCATAAATATTCAAATTACTAGCTATGAACACTTTTTTTGAACGTTCAAATTTGTATAGATCCATTATATCATTCTCAAATAAAGAGACTATAGTAGATTTGAATATAGTAGATTTGTTCAAAGATACTCACTGCCCTCCTCACCCTCAGAGAAGTGTAGTTCTCTGCCCTGTTATGTTGGCTTGACAAGATGACTTTCTTTAGCCAGTGGGATGTTAAGAAATGTGATGCAAACTCTGCTTGAACTGTGCTTGTGCAATGGTGCATGTGTGATTCTCTTTTGGCCATGGGAAAAATGCACCCTTCACCCTAGGCCTCAGAATTTACTCACATAGAGCAGACCTGAGGCCAACTCCCAGTGAGGAGCCAAGGCTGGTTGACCCCCAGCATAAAACAGGTCTGCCCAGCTGAATCCAGCCAAGATGAGCTGATGCACAGGTGAACTGCAGATATATGAGAGCGAACAAATGGCAGCTGTTTCAAGTCAGTCAATTTTGAAGAGTTACGACATGCAGCACTATTGAGGCCATGATTGATTGGTACAGAAAGCATGGTTGCAATCAACAAAATAAAGAAGGTTGACTACAACATAGGTAGAACTTCTTGATAATTTCTAACAGAGTATTCAGGAAATCAGTATTCTTGTTGAAAGTTTAACCTAAAATATTGTCATATATTTTCAATGCCAGAAATAATAGAAGCAAATGCTAAAATCTAACTTTTCTTCAACACTTATTTTGTTCTGGGCTCAGGGATAACCTCTGATCATTTATTTCACCTCAACAGCAACCCCAAGGTTAAATGATGATTACTACATTGGACAGATATTCAGTGATTTTTTCACAGGATCATAAAGCTAATATGTCATTGAATTGGAATTTAAACTCAGGCAATTTGCCTCCTATGCCTGGGTTCTCCACTTTTATGGCACATCCAAATATTATATATTATTTGAAGGTGATTTTATATATTTAATTGCCACTCTAATATATAATATTTTATATGTAAATATGTCTCCTCCATACTATACAAATGCTTTTATTATGTATCCTACCATATATGAAGAATCTTATCTATTTTAGAAATCTCTCTCCCTCATTTTATGCCTAAGTAGAAAAAAAAATTTATAAATATACTCTCAGATTCTTATCATTAAACATGATTACTTGCACCTCAATATCATAGGAAAGAGAACTGATGGAAAATTGTCAAGCTAAACAGCTATACTGAAGCCAGTTGACTTACCAGAGCTTTGCTTTGATGCTAATATCAAACTGATGGAAATGGGGTAAAAAGATTTCTTCTCTGTAGCCTTCTCATATCTCACAGGTGGCATATTCAGGAGTTATTTCTGGAGAAAGGAAAATATGAGGCATTCATGTCAATGGGAATTATCAGAGTGCTGCGTCACTTTCAGGAAAACTCGGTGCTTAAAAAACTTTTATAACGTTTGAGAACTTCTTTTAACTGGATCTAAAAGAATCCAGAATTCTCTCAAATCATTAGAAAGCATTCTAAGAAGTTCTGAAATATAATCATCCTTTTAGTCTCTATAAATTCCCCCCAACACTCCACCCCTACCCCCTGCCACCTCAAATGTGCAGGTCCAGGTAAACAAAATACAATTTCTAGAGAATTTGAAGGTGTACCATGACATACATAGAGATCTTAAAATATGAACATGAGGAAGAAGGTCTCGCATAAAATGCTAACCACACATTAGCCAATCACAAGGTATGCCTGAAATCAAAGTTGATGCTAAAAGCAGCCAGATCAAATCAGTTATCCTAACAGACAGGACTTGTACATCAAAGTGAAAGAACTACGTTTATTTTCATTGATCAGTAGTGTTCATTGAATCTGAAATCAAATATTGGTTTGGCCTGAATATTAAGGCACCATCTAGTTGAATGATTTTTATTTCTATCATCTAACTTGCATTATACAAACTCATATTATTCTATACGATATTGCTTACAAGGAGATATATATCTATATCTGTATATCTCTCTATATAGATATACATATATATATTTCACAGTTGTATTTTTCCAACTACATGACATTATGGCCTCTCAGTAGTAATTGATTTCCAGAAGTATTTGGACAAACTGAATGGTTTGAGGCTTTATCCATACTTCCTTATAAAATATGGTCTAGCATCTCTTTGAATTAAATGATTTTAGCCATAATTACTTGAGTTCTGTTAAATATATTCCATACAAATATTGAGGATAGTCATCTACTTTAATATTGGTCAGCTGGCTGTTTTCCCCGATCATTTAGAATTCTTATACTATTAACTTTAAATGACTATTGATTTCAAACTTCTATAGACCAGATGACTTTTCAACTCTGTGATTCTAAAGCAGTCAATATGCATAGTAGGTATATAACTAAGGAAGTGCTAAGGCTGAAAATAATATACAACATTAAACAGGATTAATTGATATGAAAATTGATAAGGTTTTGTAATTGATTTTAATGGGGTAAATATCTAATGCTTTTCATGGTATTTAATTGTACAGTTATTACCACATTATTGAACAATCTACCCTTTTAACTTTCTCATTCGACTCTCTTGAAATAGTTATATATTAAACTACTTGACACTATAGCATTTAGGATTAGATAAAAGAAAAAAGAAACAACATATGTTCTTTTTCCATATGTAAAGGAACCAACACACTCAGGTGCTTGGAACTTTTCCAAAACATGCAGCTTATCATTAGAGTCAGCAATAGTTAAAACATATCTGAAAGGTACATTTTCTGCTGATCATTTGACTTCTTTCAAGCTGGCAGAAACTGCCTCTGTGGATCTTGAGTCAACAGCCATAGCTGTGTGTCACAGAGTTCAACAGGCCAGTCTTTCCTTCTTTTAAGATGAACTCCGCCGCCTTCGTGCATATTCATAGGCTTTAATGCACTTCTCATTCTCTTTCCCATTCCTGGTCTCTGGGATTTTTTTTTTAATATGTAAAAGGAACAGCATGACCCCATCTTAAAAATTGAAATATTCACTGATCTATGGTTATTCCTGTAATATCACCAGTGTTGGTGAATAATTCAAATTAAATAGTTTCCTATGTATTCCGTTTTAAAGGGACTTCATTTACTTTCTTTCAATGGTTTCCTCCTGTGCTGTTCTTAACCTGCATTATTCATATGCAACCTCACAAATTGCTTTGAGTTTGAGCAGTGCTGATATAAATCATAGGGCTATTTTCTCTGGAGGACTTCAGCCTTAAGCTCTACAACTTGTTTTAAAATGAAAACTGTGTTCAATTAAGGTGATTTGTTTGCTTCAAAAAATTAACTATCATATTGCCATTTGCGAGGAGAGAAGACTGAAGTTACATTACAGGGTGTTGAATAATTTTAGAGGTAATTTACTTTCTCAGTTCTGCTTGCATCCTTGCATCTAGCTTATCTGTGAATTTATTTGTGGCTAGGTCATATTCCTCAGAATAGAAATATAGCTGTCAAAGATTCCTTTCCCAACTGTTTTGCATTTTGACTTTTGAATAGTTCCTTTGTAAACAAACAAATGATGTGTTCTTCTCTGCTTTCCAGGTCCTTCACTGAAGGAGAGAGACAGAGAGAGAGAAAAAGAGATAGAGGAGAGAAATAAGTAGAAATGCAAGCAAACTGAGAAATGAGATTTTGTAGGGAGGACTGCTCTAAAAGTAGCATTTTAAGAGTGATGTTACTGAAAAGTGCAGATTCAGGAATCCCACTACCACCAGGCCCTCTCCAAGAGCAATGAATGAGATGAAAAGGTAACCTATCAAATAGGAGAAAATATTTGCAAATCACATATCTGATAAAGTGTTAATATGCAAAATATATAAGGAACTCATACAACTCAATAGCAAAAAACAAATAACCTGCTTAAAAAAATGGGCTGAGGACCTGACATTTTTCCAAAGAAGACATATATATGGTTAACAAGTACATGAAAAGGTGCTCAACATCACTAATAATCAGGAAAATGCAAATCAAGATTTCACCTCACCTCTGCTAGAACGACTATTACCGAAAGACAACAGATTGGTGGTTACCAGAGGGGCTGGGGGTGATGGGAGGTTAAAAAGAGTACAGGGGGACATTTGTACAGTGACAGAGAGAAACTAGACTTTTGGTAATGAACATGATGCAGTCTATATAGAAGTCGAAATATAATGGATGTGCATGTAAAATTTATATAATGTTATAAATCAATTTTATCAATAAAAATAAGAATAAAATAAAAGATAAAGAATAAAAAATGTTGGTGAAGACGTGAAGAAAAGGGAACCGTTGTCCACTGTTGGTAGGAATGCAAATGGATGCAGCCACTGTGGAAAACAGTATGGAGCTTCCTCAAAAAAATTAATCAGCAGCTGTACCTCTAGCAATGCTTCAAATGACACTATTAAGAAAGGGAAAAGGCAACCCTCCCAAAGAATGGGAGAAAATATTAGCAAATAATAAATCTGATAAAAGTCTAATATCCAAAATAGCTCTTACAGCTCAACAACAAAAACAGACAACCCAATTAAAAATGGGCAAAGGACTTAAAAAGACAGGATCCCAGAGAAGATATACAAATTACCAAAATGCATATGAAAGATGTACAACATCGTTAGTCATTAGGAAAATGCAAATCAAAATCTCAGTGAGATACCATTTCACACTGGCTAGGATGGTTATAATTTTTTTTTAAAAAACAGAAACAAAAGGAGATGGCAAGGAATGCAGGAAATATAGGACCACTGCTCTCATTTCCCATGAAACTAAAGTGATGCTCCAGGAGCTGCAACAAAGACTTTTACCTTCTATGGAGCAAGAAATGCCTGAGGTCCAAGCTAATTTCAAAAAGAGAGAGGCACATGAGATCTAATTGTGATTATTCATTGACTACTGGAGTGATCCAAGGAATTTCAGAAGGTTGGTCCATGTTTTACAGATGACAGTAAAGCCTTTAACTGTGTGGATCATGAAGAGCTGTAGGCTGCTCTGAAAGAAATCGGCGTGCCTCAGCACTTGACTGTCCTGATGGGTAACCTGTACTGTGAATAAGAAGCCACTGTCAGGATAGAATATGGATACAGGATGGTTTCCTACAGGCAAAGGTGTCAGACAAGTATGCATTTTATCTCCCTATTTGTTTAGTCTGTACACAGAATATATCGTATGAAAAACTGGGCTAGATTCAAAGGAAGGAGGAGTGAAAATTGGTGGAAGAAATATCAGCAATCTAAGATATGCAGATGACACCATTTTATTGGCAGAAAGCAGCAATGACTTGAAATGACTTTAGACAAAATTGAAAGAAGAAAGGGACAAAAACAGAACTGCATTTGAACATCAAGAAGACAAAAATCATGACTGCAGAAGAACTACACAACTTTACTGTAGACAACGAAAACGTTGAAATTGTTAAATTTTGTTTACCTTCATTCAGTCATCAATTGAAATGGAGACTGAAGGCAAGAAATCAAGAGAAGACTGAGACTTGGAAGCGCAGCAATGAAAGACTTAGGAAAGAGCATCAAGTGTAAGGAAGTGTCATTAGAGACTAAGGCCAAGATTGTCCACACCCTCGTATTCCCAATTACTATGTCTGGGTACAAAAGCTGGACAGAGAAGGCTGACAGGAAAAAAATTAATTCATTTGAAATATGCTGTTGGAGGAGAGCTCTGTGGATACTCTGGACTGCCGGAAAGATGAATAAGTGGGTCCTAAAGCAAAGTAAGCCTGAACTATTGCCAGAAGCAAAAATGATAAAACTGAGGCTGTCCTACCTTGGGCACATCAGGAGAAGCCAGGATTCTTTGGAAAAGACAATAATGCTGGAAAAAAGTAGAAGACAGCAGGAAAAGAAGAAGACCAAATATGAGATGGATTGATTCCATAAAGGAAGCCACGGGCATGAGTCTATAGGAGGTGAGTAGGGCTGTCAGGGATGGGACATTGCGGACATCACTCATTCACAGGGTCGCCAGGAGTCAGATCCAACTTGACAGCATGTAACAAGTGTTGGTGAAAATGTGGAGAAATTGCAAACCTTGTACATAACTGTTGGGAGTGTGAAATGGTGTAGCTACTGTGGTAAACAGTTCAGCCATCTTTTCAAAAAGTTAAACATAGAATTACCACATGACCCAACAATTCAATTCCTAGGTTTATATCCAAGGGAACTGAAAACAAGTATTTGAACACTTACTTGTAAAACCAGTGTTTATAGCAGCACTATCTACAATAGCCAAAAGTGGAAACAACCCAAATGTCCATCAACAGATGAATGGATAACAAAATGTTATATATCCATACGTTGGAATATTATTCAGTCAAAAAATAGAGCGAACTGCAGATACATGCTACAATGTCAATGAATCTTAAACACATTAAAGTCAGTGAAAGAAGTCAGATGCAAAAGTTCACACATTGTGTGGTTTCATTTCTATAAAATATCCAGAGTAGGTAAATTGAGAGACATAGAGAGCTGACTAGTGGTTGTCAGTGGTTGCAGGTAGGGACGAATGGGAAGTGACTGCTTAATGGGTACAGGGTTTCCTTGTGGGGTGATAAAAATGTCTTGGAATGATATAGAAGTGGAGGTTGTGAATGTACTAAACAACACTGACTTATACATTTTAAAATGCTTAATGGTTAATTTTATGTTATATTAATTTTATTCCATAAAAAATAAATAAACAAAAGCAGCGTTTAATCAACAGCAAGCTAAAAATTGGTCAGGAAGATGACTGGATTAGTTTTTTTGGTGAGTTCGAATTATGAACCAGTTGAGGACATTTGAACAATCACTCTTTATAATTTATTATAATAAGGCTAGAGGCAGAAAAAAGCAATAAAGTCAGATGCGAAGAGAAGGCTAATTGTTCTGGTGGGCCAGAGAGAACTTTAAGCAACCTAAGATATGTTGACTTGGAGTCCAGAAATAAAATTAATAAAATTTAAAAAATGATGTAATCTCTAACAAAAAAGCATTTTAAACATCAAATAGTCTCACACACTTATTTGACTGAGCCAGTGGTGTACCAGGGCCAGCTTGGAGAGTGAATTGTTACATTTTTGTCAGGCAATTTGAAAGGTGGTGGTTATAACACAAACATTGTTAAAAATCCAATCATGTGAGCTTACAGTTAAATAAATTAAATTACAAAGAAAATATTAAATACTCCAAACTCCTCACTTCCATATTTTACTATATTTTATTATTATCCATGTTTTGAGATTATTTACATCTAGTGTATCAGTATGGTTTAAATGCTATATGATGCTGTGTTACTGCTCATATCTTCCCAGTTCTGCATTGAAAGATGTCTCTTGGGCCAAGATGGCAAAGTATTTAAACCATGGAAGTAAGAAAATATTACAAATTTAAAAATTCAATTTATTGTTTTGTTGATTTTTAAGACTAAGAAATGATGGACGGGGCCAGCCCAGTGGCACAGTGGTTAAGTTCACATGTTCCGCTTCTTGGCGGCCTGGGGTTTGCCAGTTTGGATGCTGGGTACAAACATAGCACTGCTTGACAAAAGCCATGCTGTGGTAGCCGTCCCACGTATAGAGTAGAGGAAGATGAGCATGGATGTTAGCTCAGGGCCAGTCTTCCTCAGCAAAAAGAGGAGGACTGGCAGTAGTTAGCTCAGGGCTAATCTTCCTCAAAAAAAAAAAGTAAAAAAAGAAATGATGGAAATGTTAATAATGTAGAATAAACTTAAAAGCATATTGTCTGCAGTTATTACTTTATGAATAGCCAAGAAGGAATATACTTCCAGTCTTCAAAGACGATTATCCAGTTAAACAAAGCACTCACTACAAGGACAAATGAGGGAAGCTCCAACGCTTGCTTTTGTTGTTTCACTTCCACCATTTTTATTAATGTAAACAAAACCATCAACAAACATTCCTATCAGAACTACACTTATTCATCAAATGCGGCCATGGGGTGGCTGTGGATAGAAGAACACTGCAAAAATCAACAAAAGCATTCAATGATACTCTTCTACATGTATCCATTGGCTATATGGAATTTATGATGAAGAGTGTTCATATATTTTAGTTTTATTTGTAAATTGTGTTTACAAAGTCCTGACATTTGTAAAATTTACAATAACTTATGCATTTTTTTTCTTTTGAGGAGCGATTTGTAAAATATTTACCAGAAAAACACTGAAATGAGCTGTCTTTCTTAAATTTGAAGTGCTTGATTTCATATTAGGACTGGTCTCTGTGGGGAGTTAAGAGCCAAGAGCTTTCAGTGATCCCTGAAGATTTTTTAAGTCAGAGGTTGAAACTAGTCCTTATGTGGGAGCCCTTAAGAACCTTTTTGCCTAAGTTTGCTTCTGTACCTAACAGCCCATTCAATTTTCTGACCAAGGAGACTAAACGTCATGGAGAACTCATACTATAGTAGCCAACTTGAGGTCAGAATAGCTACGTAAGTTTGTTGGAATTCTTCTGCATGTGAGATTTGCTTATTTTGCCCTATTTGTTTAATTTTTCCATTATTTATATCAATTCTGACTCACGGGATATTTATTTCACCCTTTGTGTTATAATCCAACACTAATTTATTCATTTTGTTGCTCAGATTGTCCCAGCTTTGGCATTGGGAGCTCTTTCAGTTGGCTTTTCCACCCCTTTGACATACACACATCAACAAAGAGTTTTTATTTGTGTTTTTAAACACTGCCTTACTTTCTGCCACAACAAGATTCTCCAGGCTTATCTTGTATATTTCCTGCTCCAGTTCTTGAATTAGCCATTTCTCTAAAGAGTACTGGATCATTTTATTGGAGAATGTTATTAGAAACCAAAATCTGGGCTCTAGTTGTGTTTGTTGCTACTGCTTTCAGGACGTCTCAGGTGACAGAGTAAGGAAATACATGTGTATACTAACGTGCATATACACACATCTACAGATATTATTATATGTAACCATCTGTATCCATATTAAATTAAACATCATTTCCTACTGATAGCTCCAACTCTATTTCATTACTGCATAGAACAGAACATTTTATCCTCTTTTCATTTCTTATCTGTAAACTTCCACTCCAACGGTGAGAAATCTGACTTTCACTATCTGCCATCCATTTATGAATTGCTCAATTCCAGTACACGTGTATCTGGTACAAATAGCATCTCAGAACCAATATACTATGTGACACAACTCTCTCAGGTAGAGACTTAAAAACATGACTTATTTCTAAAGTTATCTAGTTTAGCACCTTTTCCTCCGCTCTCTTCAGTGTGGCTGTTTCATACCTTTCAAATAGTTAGACTGTTGTCACCTTCTTCATTCCAAAGTGGAATACCTCAATATCCTAATTCATTATTTTTAAATTTCCATATATTAAGGTTCACTCTTTATGCTCTAAAATTCTATAGGTTTTGACAAATATATAGTGTCACTTGTAGACCATTATAGTATCATCCAGAATAATTTCATTACCCTAAATAAATCTGCTTTGCTTCACATATTAAACCCTTAGCTCCTTCCACTGGCAGCCACTAATGTGTTCAGTTACCATCTCTGTAGTTTTGCCATTGCCAGAAGGTCATATAAATGGGATCAAACACTATGTATAGCCTTTTCAGACTGGCATCTTTTACTTATAATATACATTTGAGACTCATGCATGTCTTCTGTGGCTTAATAGCTCATTTATATTTATCAATGAATAATACTCCATTGTATGGATGCACCACAGATTTTTCATCCATTCACTTATTGAAGGACTTACTGGTTGCTTCCAGTTTTCGGTAATTATGAATAAAGCCAATATTGACGTTCATGTGCACATTTTCACATGTTTGGATAAATACGTATTTCCAAATGTTTAGATAAATATACAGGAGAGCAATTACTGGATCATGTGGTAAGACTATGTCTACCTTTGTAAGAAAGTGTTAATGTCTTCCAAAATGGTTGTACCATTTGGAACTGCCACCACCAGAGAATGAAAGTTTCTGTTACTCTGCATTCTCACCAGCAATTGGCATTATCAGTTTGTTCAATATTAGCCAATCTCTTGGTAGGTAATGTTGCTTTAAATTGTGATTCTCTAACCATAACAATGTTGAGTATCTTTTCATATGCTTCTTTCCACCTAATATCTTCTTTGGTGTTAGGTCTGTTCAGATTTTTTTCCCGTTTTTCATTTGTGCTATTTGTTTTCGGTTGGTTGAGTTCTGAGTTCTTTGTATTGTGGGTACAAGTATTAAATGTGTTTTTCAAAAATTTCTCTTATTCTATGACTTGTCTTTTGATTCTCTTAACAGTGTATTTCACATATCGGAAGGTTTAATTTTAATAAGCACAACTTTTCATTCTTTTTTCTTTTTGGATAGTGCTTTAGCGTTGCATCTAAAAGTACATTGCAAAACACATGGTCACCTACAGATGACCAAAGATAAGAATTATAATAGACTTCTTACCAGAAACCATGCGAGCAAGAAGAAAGTGGAGTGAAATATTGGAAGTATTGAAAAACTATTGACCTAGAATCCTATTTACAATGGGATTTTCCTCAGCAGTGAAGAGATGAAGACTTCCTCAGAGAAACGAAAGCTGAGGTATTCGTCACCCACAGACCTTCCCTGTAATCAGAGATAAAAGATGTCTAAAAGGAGAAGGAAACTGTATAATCGGAAACTTTGATTTACACTAAGACAGGAATAATATCAGAGAAGGAATAATTGAAGGTAAAATTAAGTCTATTCTATTTTTTGTTAATTGCTCTAAAATGTAATCGTTTATTTAAAGTAATAATAATACAATGTGCTAGGTTATTATAGTATATGGATAAGTGAAATGAGTGACAGGAATGTCACAAGAGATGGGAGGGAGGAATTGGGAATACTTTGTTATAAGTCATATGCACTCAAGTGAAGCAGTATAGTGTTATTTTAAAGCGGACTTAGATTACTTAAAACATATACTTTATTTTTTTTTTACTTTATTTTTTTATTTTATTTTTTTCCCTTTTATCCCCAAAGCCCCCTGGTACAGAGTTGTATAGTCTTCGTTGTTGGTCCTTCTAGTTGTGGCATGTGGGACGCTGCCTCAGTGTGGTTTGATGAGCAGTGCCATGTCCGCGCCCAGGATTTGAACCAACGAACCAGTGGGCTGCCTGCAGTGGAGCGTGCGAACTTAACCACTCAGCCACGGGGCCAGCCCCTTAAAACATATACTTTAAACTCCAGAGCAACCACTAAAATTTTTTAAAAGAATAATTGATATCTAAGATAGGGGAGAAAATATGAACATGTGATATGCTTGTTATGGGCTGAATTGTGTCCCCCTCAAAATTCATATGTTGAAGTCTAAACTCCAGTAATTCAGAATGTGACTACATTTGGAGATAGGGCCTTGTAAAGAGATGATTAAATAAAAATGATGCTGTTAGGATGGGTCCTCTTCCAATCTGACCAGTGTCCTTACAAGAGGAGAAAATTTGGACACAGGAAAAGACACTAGGGAGGCATGTGCACACAAGAAACATCATGTGAGGTAACAACGAGAAGGCGGCGATCTGCAAGCCAAAGAGAGAGGCTTCAGAAGAAACCAGCCCTGCCCACATCTTGATCTTGGGACTTCTAGCCTTCAGAACTGTGAGAAAATAAATTTCAGTTGTTTAAGCCGCCCAGTCTGTGGTATTTTATTATGGCAGCCCTAGCAAACCAACACAATGCTCAATTCAAACCAGAGGAGGGGGGAAAACAAGAGAAGAAAAAATGGTCTTCATACACCAAAAAAAGATCACCATGCTGGAGAAAAAAATAAGGAATGTTTCTTGCCTACAAGAAATACACTTTAATTATCAAGATTAAGATAGATTAAAAGCCAAGGAATCAAGGAAGCTATGTTATGCTAACATTAATGAAAAATAACCTAGAATAGGTATATTAGTTTCAGACAAAGCGGTCTTCAGGACAAGGAAAATTTTTAGGGATAAAGTGGGCATCACAAAATGATAAAGACATAAATTCTCCAACAAGAATAACAATCCTAAACATGTATGCACCTAACAACAGAGTGTCAAAATCTGTGAGACATAATGGATGAAACTTCAAGGAGAAATATATGAATCCATTATTATAGATGAAGACTTCAACATCTTTCTTTGAGTAATTGATAGATCAAGTAGGAAGAATATCAATAAGGATATAACTGACCTGAATGGCACTATCAATCACCATGACCTATTTATTGACATTTTTCCTCAAAGTCTTGACTTCCTGTTTAAAACATACATTTCATGTATCAGAAGACTCATGCACTCTCATTCCATTAACATATTACTTATTTGTACTTCCAGAGTGTTGTGTATTAAGCTTATAAGATAATTTATTTCTTCTGAGATCATTCTGCAAAAAGTTCCCTGAAATCCTGTTCTAATTTCATTTTATTGCTTTCTAAGGCTTGCATTTCTAATTTTACTATTCTTTGCATATTTTATAAGACATGATTAATTTAAATTTGAAAGAATAAGTGGAAAATGCATATTAGTAAAACTTTCCAGTCTGAAATTTTATTATTTTGTCTTCATTCTTAAAAGAAAGTTTGACTGGCTCTACATTCTAGGTTCAAACCACTCAGCAGAACTTGATAAGCATTGCTTATCAAGCACTTGCTTATTCTAGCATCTATTGTTGATGGTGTCTGATTCATGGTTCCCTTTTTTATCTCTACTAATTCTGAGGATTTTCTTTTGATTTTCTATAACTAAGATTTTACTTGAATATGATTTTTTACAACTTTTGCTACTTGCATTTCACAGAATCTTTCCAAGTAAGGAGTGAAGCCTTTATTCAAGCCAGGAGATTGTTTTCTATTTTTGATTTGATTTTACCCTACTTCCCATGATCTTGATTCAGTCCTCTTCAAACTCCGGTTACATGTGTATAGGACCTTGGTCATCTTATCATTGCCTATATTAAAGGGTGAAAGGTTGGAATGTTTTTGTTTCCTCCATAGTTCTTCAGGTTTGTTTCTCCTTTAGATATCTTTCCTGGTTTTGGTTATTCTGAAAATTAACAGGACATGTCAATTAATAGTCTTTCTCTAAAAGAGTAGTAAGTCAGTGAGGCAGGGTTGGCTAGCATGGCTGCCAAGGTAATTATCACTTCCTGGGTTTTTCTCCTTCTCCTCCTCCTTCACTTCCCTGTCCTCCTCTTCCATCTTCTCCTCTTTCCCCCATCCTTTTCTTATCTTTTTTTCTTGCTTTCACTGTTATTTTTTGAGAGGGCCGTTAAACATGTGCTCCAATATCTATTTTGAATCAGAGGTCCTCACTATCTTATTTTAAGCAGTGTATTTGGAACCCTTATGAGAGAATTTTAAGATATTTTGCATATCTACTTCACATTTTTGTTTAGGAAGTTCTCTTGGGCCAGCCCCCTAGATTCTAAAAATGAATCACTGTGTTCTGGGATAATTTTTATGTACTTGACTGATTATGGCAATACAAAACCAGCAATTGTAATCATACAATGTGAAGAGCCTCATAATTTTAGTACCATAACATGCCAACCATATCTTTTAGGGTAGTGGTTATTTTTCCAATTATGCTTATGCATCTTGCTTTTGATGGTATTCCCTGGGATTAGCCTTCATTATTTCAATGTCACACTATAAAAATCAATTTATATTTTATCCGATTTAATTCATAAAAGAATCACAGGCAATAGTATCCCTATTTTGCAGAAGGCAAATAAGAAAACTGGTCTATTGACTCCAAAATTCATGTCCTACCAATACAGCACTTCATTGCCCCTTCATATTTGAGTCATTAAAATAAAGCCAAAATACATTCAACGCCACTGGTGGACAGGGTTATTGGGTCAGCCTGAATAAAATACTACATTGTTTTGTGGATTTTTTAATGATTTAATGAAGAAACAACCATGAATTACTTCACAGAAATCTATGCAACAGTCATCTGCTTTTATTGAGTGAAATTTCAAGCTATTTAGGAAAACAGCAAAAAAAATTGCTACAGAAGGAGTCTACCTTAATGTAAAGAAAAAAACAGAAAAGATATTACTTGTGTTGCATGAGATCCACTTACTAGTAGATTGGGTAGAGGGAATTCTACCCAATCCTTTCCCTACAATGCTACAAGAAAAGCATTCACAGGTTAAATTTTCCCCACAGCTCTATAGGATAAAGAGGAATAGTCATAACAGGCTAGAATCATCCATGCAGCATGTGCGTGGGTACCAGCAACATGCCTAAAGGGGAGGAAGCACAGGGAAAAAAGGAAGCCCAGAAGTTGTAGGCAAGAAATAAAAAAGGTAGCATTTTAACTTCTGGTTGGAAATCAAAACCCTAAAATTAGTAATATATGTTATATTTAATTGGATCTACAGCTTAAATCTTTTTATAAAACATATGCTGGTTCTACAGTCCAAATCATAATATTAGGGATAAATACTGAGAGTGCCTTCATTCTTTAATTAAATAAAAGCTAAGTGCATTTTATTCAGTGGCACTAGAATAGATTGATATTTTGAAAAAAAGAACCATATATCATTGAAGCACACAAATGCCAATATTTGATATTTGGTATTTTTTACAGGTGTCAATATAGATAAAACTATTCAAAAAATTAGATAGAAGGAAAAAAACCTAAGTTTTCACCAGATGTGTGTACTATTTTTTTAGATGAATTGTAAAAACCTGTTTTCTTTCACAGAACAGAGTTTTAAATTGTAATGCTTCCCTCTCATTATCCAACTGTGAAAATATGTGTGTGTTTGTCTTATGCACAAAATGTAGGGTGGGGACACTTTGTTTAACACATAGTGACTACATAGTAAAACACACTGCCTCCATTTAAACAAAAGAGTAAAGTTGCCAAGTCATTTCCCAAAGACAACCAGAGTCATTAAATTAGAAACAGCTGGGACAGACATAGAATCATGATATCCCACGGCTAGAAACGGAGGAGACAAATGAGAAGATGTGTTCAGAAAAGTGGTTGATCCAAAGCAGAAAAGGAATTCCAGAAAAATAGTTTACTTTTAAATATAGATGGGACAGTTGTTATGAAAACAAGAAAGCATGGGACCAAGTGCATTTCAAGAGCCTTTTTGAGGGCAGAGCTTTCCTAGGCAGTAGTAAACATGGTTGAAAATTTCAACAATAGAATTTTTAGTAGTTTTGTTCTAAAATGGAAGTTATAATAGAGATTTTAAGCTTACAAAAATCTGAAAAAACTAAAAGATGATATACATTTAGTACAAACAAGACGTTATTTATATTTATTTTGGTTCTTTGCCTTGTTTTATTTTAGGGAATTTACAAAAATTAAAAGTGAATTTGTTACTTTCTATTTTAGCTATACGTGAAGTTATATTTCTCTATATAATTCGAATGAACATAATGTGGTATATCTTTCGGATGTTAATTTTCCATGCTCCAAGGAGTGATTGTTTAAACTAAATTATGTCACACATTATATCACAACCTAATACTACTATCAATCACCTTGTAACAGAAACTAACTGGCAATGGATTTGTGTACAAATTATTCTTTGAGATGCACTTTAGGACCTCAATCTTTGGAAAGAACATCACATTTCCATTATTTCTTTGAGATTATTCTAACTCTGAAAAATTGCAGATTTCCTCAGGTTAATCAATATTCTTTGTTTCCTCAAATATTTATTGTGTACTTAAAGATGTGCCAGGTACTATGCTCCATCTCCATTTCTCATTGCTCCTGGACTGTAACAGTTCACGAAGAGAGGCTGATCTTATCCAATAGGCAATGTGACAGCATTGGTTAATCTACTGAGGTACATTAATACAAGAGGATAATAACAACAGCTAATCCCTTTGTTAAGTGCTTCCTATGTGCCCAGCATGATTATAAACGCTTAACAACTATTAACCTATTTAATTCTTATAATTGCTCTATCACTTAACTGAAACAGAGGTTAAATAACTTTCCCGCTTATGTAGAAAGTGACAGGATTGGGATTCAAAAGTAGTCAGTTTGGCTTCAGACCTTGAGATCATAAACCATATTATATTCTATTCATTCCTCAGAAATCAGTCAAAAGCCTTCATCTACTACTTTGAACTTCACACCAATCCAATACAATGGGCCTATAGTTGGACTCACACAAAAATAGAATGAGAACTGACCAAAGCATAACTCACAACCTTGAAGATATATTTCAGTACGTAAAACATCAAGGAGCTGACTTATTATATAGGATCTTTAAAAAAAAATGGAGAAGTGGAGTTAAGAACTTGGTTTCTATCAAGTAAGTTAGTCACCCTCAATTGCTTCTATCCCATTTCTGATGTCAAGAACAAAAAGAGAGTGCAAGAAGAAACTACAAAGCCAAGTTTATTAAATAAATAATAGTGAAACAATTCATTGAGTAGTTCATTGATTGGAAAAGGCAGGATTTTTTTTTAAGTGCTAGAAAGGGATATGATGGTCAAGATGGTAATGCTAATTAAACATTGGAAACTAGCATTCAGATAGGATAAAATGGGTGCACAGGTCTGTGTTCAGTTGATTAAAACAAATTTCATTATTTATTGATCAGTAGAATGTCTCCAGATATGTCCAGTAAAACAGTCTGGCGTACTGAGTTAAGGCAGCATTTAGTTTTTTATCAGTTTCAATTGTTTAGATTGAGGTGTGATGAAACACAATATTCATTTTTATATCATTTAGGCAAATATTGTTGTAAACACAAAATTTACTTTTATTCTCTCATAGCATAACTGAGAACTGAAATAACCTTAATTTGAGGTAAATGTCTTTCATTGCTGAAATGTTTTAATAACAGACGTTCATTTATACAAGCAAATCATTTTTATTTCTATGTCCTCCTGAGGACCAAGACTGCTGGTAATTCCTCAGGGTGCGTAATTGTATATTTACCCCTAATCTTATTAATTCATTATTCATTCAACCATTCTTCCACTCAACACTTGAGAACACTTCATGTTATTAACTGGTGGAACCACAATGCATGATCTTGTTTTTACCTTCTAATTTCATTATTTTATTCAACTTTTCTTTCATCCACCATTTAGAAAGCAGAGTATTAAGACCTGGAAGAAAAAGGGGCTATGATAAACTATCCCTGTCTTCAGGGAGTGTATCTTTTAGGAAAAGATGCAGAGAGGAGTATTATCACTCAGAAGCGACTGTTATATTTTAACATAGATATGATGAGAACAAAGTGGAGTATCAAGGATGAATACTACATGGGGCTTAGGTGAGATTCAGAGAAAGCTTCCTTGAAAGGGCAATCTTAGCTTAGTATTTTCTTCCATGAGGGGGTAGATGAAGAGAGGGAGTAAAAGAGTATTTAAAAAGACAAAATCCACTAAATAAGGAAAACGATATTTGTCCTATTATTCTTGTAGTTGATGTGGGAATTTTTTCTTCATAAAATAACTTAATAAATGCAAAAGGAACAATAAAATTAGAAACTCACCATTTTGCAATCACTAATGGAATAATCAACCTGGCATTAATGGCTGCACAAATCAAAAGGTGAAAGATTGTAAGAGAACAATCAAGCTGACTATACCCAAACCAGTGGTCAAACTTAACATCAATGAGAGGTAACCAGTCATTTTATGGCTCCTGGTGTGTTTCAAAAAACAAACAGCATCACTTGTGACAAATTCTTAAAAAAATATGAGGGGAGGACTTCATCCAGTCAACTCTGGGTCTTATTTTATTGCCATTTTATGAGAAATACAGAGACTCTGGTGCCCAACCTGGATTTCAATCCCAACTCCACCACTTTTATGTATGTGCTTGAAAAAATGACTTTTCATTTTGTACTTTTGTACTTATAGTTTTGTACTTTAGTTTTCTGATATGTAAAATGGAATAACAATAGGAATTCAAATGTACAGTGTCTTCTAGGGTTGTCATAAAAGTCAATCAGATAATTCAAGTAAATTTTTACCAAAACTATCGTCCAAAAGTAAATCACATGATCACTAATTATCTATTATTGCTATTGCTTTATTGTCATTAAAAGTCAGCTTAACCTCACAGAGTTTAAAGTCTAACGAGAGAAGGAGGAGTACACTGGCAATTTTAATAGAACAGGAAGGCTCCTATGGGAGCAATAAAAGAATGAAAAGTAAATATACAGTGTATTCTCATTATCCATTCCACCTCTGAATTCCCACGGTTGAGGAGATAAACAAAATTGGCTATCGCGTGAAAATAATCACTAAGGAACTGACAGTTTATAAATTTATTCTCGGTAAAATATGTCCTTCCCTCCCTTGCCGGTCTCTTAACAATACTGAGAATCCCCGCTCCTCTCTTCAAGTTCTTTATCAGCACTCTGTTCACTTATTATAGTGTTATATAAACACTAGTCAATGCAATGCAAATACAATGCAAATTAATTATAAAGTGAAAGTGCATATCTTGCAAGAATCACACTTTCGTTATGTCAAGATTTTGTTCATGGACTATTCCAGTCACAAACAAAACCACTGCCAAATGAAGATCTTAAAAGGTTGAGCAGTTAACAAATGAAGAAAGTTGTACTGATAAGACTTATGATATGTTAGTTATCTCAAAAATAAGAAGGTTTTAGAAATCAACATTTAAGTTAGCCCTTTGGGGAAACTGATAAAAACTTTATATATATTTTAATAAAAATGACGTTCTTTATGGTACTTTTGTAAAACTCAAATTGTGATAAAGGATATACTTTCACAGTATTGCAAAACATTGTCAGAAAAATTCCATTCAAAAAGAGAATGGTTTTAAAATATATGTAAGGATCAGAACACAGTTGTCTATGTGCTGTCTTGTTAAAAGATCCAAGGATATAAGCTATGTTTTTATTTCTTAGTTTTATTATAATTCTCTACAATCTCCCCTCATATTCCAGTCCACTACTGCCACTACAACTCTTTCCTAAGAAATTTTGAGTCCAGTTTTAAATGGATTCACTTTAAGCATCTTTTTCCTGTACTAAGCATTCTTTGATAATGAGGAGCTCCTGTACGTGTGTGTTCCAGATATTGTAGTAAGCACAGGATCACTTAAGAAGAAATTTAACTCAGATTTGGACTTGTATATAGGCTAAGGAGCTTAATCATTATGAAGTCATGCAGATTTTCAGGCATGGGCACTGCATAATCAGACTTATGTCATGGAAACAGCACTTACACAGATTCTGTTTATACCTGCCTCTCAGCTCCCCTCCAGACACTGCTGCAGTAAACAGCTTTGAACAGGTGTAATGGACAGCACCTTGCCTCAGTTTCACAGCATCACTTGCTTTCTACCCCAGGGTCTTTCTGAAGCCACGCGTTTGGACAGCTGAAAAACCACTCAATACTCATGTTACTGCACAAAGGGCATGATCTGCTTGCCATAAGACAGAAGCCAATCGCCAAGAGGCAAGACGGTGGCAGAGAAAGGGCATTTTATTATAGCTTGCTAGCAAGAGAGAAGATGGCCAATTAATGTCCAAAACAACCATCTTAAAGAGGGCACAGAATCTTGAAGTAGTTATATAGGCCAGTGGGTTATAGGGAAGGGGTTAGGAATGTTGACCCTCTGGTGTTACAGACTGGGAATCGCCATACCAGATCTTTCAGTTTTCGTTGATGATGGCTATCAGCACAGACTCTCTGTTTGGGGATCATCAGATTCCTAAGGAACTCAAAAAAAGCAAAGTTATTGTCTTATCGCAGCTGGGAGGTATAAGCACTAGCAGGGGTCATAAAATCTACAGAACAGGTGGATCTCCAGGAGGGTACATATCCAGCTGGGATAGTTAGTCAAAGGTCATCCAAAGTTACAATATGGTCTCTTTTCTACAATATGGCTTCCCTTATGTCAACCTTGTGTTGAGCTGGTTTCGCTAATGCATGCATAAACCTGGAAGTTCTAGAGAGTAAACACTCCATGGACTAGCACTTGATCAAAGAGGATAGAAACCAGTGGGTAAATGTTCCCCTTTTCTATCTTTCCAGCAAACAATTCTGAGGCTCTCAGAGAATCCTGTAGGTGTGACCAGCTGGATAACTCAGCTATACCTTGGCTTTTCTTCCTTCCCTTTTCATTCTTTTCACTTGAGATCACCTAGCCAAATCAACTCATTATACCTGAGACCCTGTACCTGAAGGGAGCACGTGGAGAAGATAGGCCTCATCTTACAGAATTCTAATAGAGGAGAGATAAGAAGGAAGGCGGTTATTTTCATAATCCAAGAAAATGTGATGTCTGAATAAAGGTCATAGAGTAGCTATGAAGAGATGGAGTTAATTTTAAGAGGTATTAAGGAGATAGAGTCTGAGGGACTTAACTGATTAGATCTAAGGAGTGAAGGTGAGTACAGGGTCTAAGTGGGTTTGAAGAACATGGAGATGTTTGGGCACACCGTGAAAAACAGGAAAAGGTACTCTTGGGAAAAGATGATGAATTCAATCTGAACATGTTAATTTTATGGTCACTGTATCATCCAAGTAAAAACATCTAGAAAGCAGTTGGATATAAAGGTCTGAAATTCAACTGACTTCCAGATTAGCAAGATCTATTTAGGAGACACCAGCACATGTGGTACTTGGATCCACTTGTGCGGATGAGGTCATCCATAAAACATAAAGACCAAGGCGAGCACAGAGTTGAGGATTGAAGTCTGGGGAGTAAAATTAGGGAGAGAAGAGGAAGAAGAGCTGAACAATAGAATGAGAAGAAATTACCAGGAGTTAGATATCACCAAAAAAATAAGCCCAGAAAAATGAGAAGAGTCTACAAACCTGAAGCAAAAATATTTAAAACGTGAATGAGCCAAGAAAACTAAGAAATTTGGATTCATATTATAGATGATTTGAATAAGTCCACCTGACAAAATATAGTTTTGTTTTTGTGACCAAATCATATTTGAACATTTTAGATAAAATATTTTGTTATAATAAATCTTTTCAGCAACACTGATTGGTGAAATACTTGATTATAATACATTCATAAGTCACGATAATACACTTCATCTCTGCCTTATTGATATGTGTTTATTATGTAATTGGGGGTTTTGGTGGGGTTTGGAATGGCTTGATGAGAATAAAGGTGAATTATGTAGTTATGACCATGAAAAAAGCCATAGAATGATAATTATAATCACTGGTGCAACCAACCTTCATCAGTGGCGTGTTTGATTTCCATTTGTAATACACTAGAACAAGTATTTTAATTAATCCTGAAGCAATACAATAGGAAATACCACCCTTGCTATTAGACAGCAGTTGTTCTGCAAGAAAATTATCATCACAAAAGGATTCTTTGTAATTGGACTCTACAATTTCATTTTAATTTCTATAACTGCTTGAGCATAATTTTCATAATATAAATATTTCATTGTTTTAAGATTCTAAACTTATCATGTATACTTTATGAATATTTTGATGGCACCAACTTGGGAAAGTATTATTGAGGTGTAGAAAGAAGAAGAAAATAAATAAAGGTTTTGATCATGATAAATTGCCTTTTTTGAATATTGTTTTGTCCAATATCAAAAATTTGTCAAAGCTTTTATGATAATGTTACTGCTTCTTTTTAATGTGATATTTGACACTAGTACTAACAGACTAATTGCTGGAATCCATTTCGTAGTTTTGTGTCTTTAAGCTTTATAGTTTGGATGATAGCCAGGAACATATTTATCACAAAAATAAATTTTTTTAATTCAGAGTTTTCAATATTTAAATAACCACCAGTTCGTGTCCCTACTTTGGAAAAATGTGAAGTTAAACACTCATATTTGTGTCTCTTCTATATTTTCCCAAAAGATGCTAATTATTTAAAAATAATTACAACATGCAACTTGATATAAATATTTTCCAAACCTAGTTGACACTGACTTTAACTTTACACTTTATGTATACACGATCAACAATGGAAAATTTCATAGAACACTGCAACAGCCTTTTAGCTCCTTTCCATTTTCCGAATTTTCATCTAAAGGATTTGCTCTAAAATGTTTATGATGACTCTCTGCCTTCCGATGTCTCACTAAAGGGTAACCTTCATGGAAAATAGTCCATTCTCTGCTTTGTCCTCTGCCTCTGTAGTGAAAGCTGCCTTATTTATGTTGATTTTACTTGTGATTTGAACTTTCTCAATAAAGTTAATCTAGTAAACCAATCTATGCTAAAAGTAAATGCAATCTTCTCTACCCAGGAACAGATGTTTTAATAGGTTCTTTCTAGAGTCAATAGCTTAATCCAAAAAGCATTTCTGATGGTGCTAATTTGCAGGATTCATATTATAGTAATGAGAGAATCTCCTGTCAAGGAAAATCCTAAGTAATATATGATGGCTATCTTTAAATAGTAAAAGAATCATCGATAGAGGAAATTCAATATATCTGTTTTGAATTGCTATTAAGATACAATTATTGGATATATTTACATGGAAAAAGTATCTTCAAGAGTTTTCTTTCAATTAGAGCTCTCCATAAATGGCCTTATCTGAAGTGCCTCTCCTTAAGGTTACCCTGTTTCTCAAGATGTCATCCATAATCTTCTCTTATACTACAAATTCTCCAGAGAAGGTGGTTTGTCTTATAAGTCATTAAAGTCTCTATTTTAGTGTGGGGTTCCTTGTTTTGTTTTATTTTTTCAGATATATACATTGAATTTCCTATCAGTTATATCTCATCAAATGTTCTGAAGATGTCTCAAACTCAACATTATCTTAAACTGAACTTTCTTCTCACTTCCATTCCTTAAACAAATATTCTTCGTTCTAATAAATGACACTTTCACATACCCCATTGACCAAACTGAGGTTCTTGAACAGGTTTTTCAGTATAACAGAGATGAAAGAGGCTGGCATTTGAAGTTGGGTAACTGAATTTGCAGATTTCCTGATTGCGGGAGTTGGACAAGTTAGTTAAGCCCTCCGAGACTTTCCCCATAGACAAAATTAGAGTATAATAATGGTGCTTTTATAGATATTTTAAGGAATAAAGAAGATACATCAAATAAAGTACTTAGCGCATATTGTTACCACTTAAGTCACTTCTCCTATCTATTCTTTTAATCATCTCTTTAATCAGTTACAATTTACAGAATTTCTTTTTAAAGGATGATTCTGTCTTTCACTGTATTTTCCTTTGCCTTAGTTTTTCCAGACCCACGAAGTGTAATACAGCAGCTTCCTAAATTCTTCTACACTGGCTTCCTCTCCCATACACTTCAAAACTATGACCAGATTATCTTTCCAGAACATACATCTATTGTCATCTCCCTCTTAGAAGTCCATCAGTGACTCTCTCTCACCTTCAGAATAAATCCTAAACCCCTTAGGAGGGCATCAGTAAGCCACTTGCTATTTAGCCTCTGCCTAAATTTTGATTTCTGCTTCATCTTATGCTAGTCCTTCCACATGTATTTTGTGACTTATCACACCAAACCACTTGTACTTATTTGGATGTGCCAGACTTTTTCATAACCTTCCAAAAACTATTCTCTTGTCTCTAAGCTGGATAAGGTTCATTTTCTCTAAGCTCTCGTAACTTTACGTGAAAATATCTTACGTTGTATTTATAATGTCCTGGTGGTGTTATTTATAGCGTGTTATTATAATATGTTGCTATTCGGGAGCTTCCCCCTCTGACTGGGAAGATGGTAAGGGCAGAGGATGGGATGTTCTAAGCATCCATCACAGGACCTGGCAGTTTGTGAGGGTGCAATAGATGCTTCTCAAAGAGATTTTATATTCATTCTCTATACTTATTCAACTCAGCATTACTGAGTTATGAAGAAAAACATTTCACTGCTGGATTGTTATCTGAGATCTATAAAGCTGTTATTATTTTTTTACTCGACTGTACCCTTCAATGTTAAAAGTTTAGTTCACTGGTGCCATTGTGATAAAGCTGTTTAAAAAAAACACACAAAAAAAACCCCTGCATATGACACAGGAGACCCATCTTTTTCTCATCACATATGGACATCACAGGCTCTCTGCTGACCCACAAAAGATGTGTCGGATAGATTGATCCTGTTGTTAACGTCCCTATCACCACTTCTTTTAACAGTGCACCACAGAAGCTACACGTATTTTCACAGTTTACACCTCTTTTTAGATTTTCACAGTTGAGACTGCTAAGTGTCTGTAATATTCTTCAGCTCTATATTTTTTTGCCCAAAGTATGAAAAAATGTCTACACAGTGGCCCATACTTTGTTGAATTGTTCTTGAAAGTAGACATAGAAGATCATAAGCAGAAAAATACCATACATTTATTCTCTCATTTCCAAATCAGGACATTTTAAACATGGCTTAGTAAATCTATACTATTGGTATATCCAATAGAAAAATTTAGACTCTAAATCTGGCCTCAAATCTGAAGAAGAAAATTAAAGCTTCAAATTTGAAGAACATCCTAATTTTTCAGGATTTTCCTGAAAAAAAATAAGATTATAATCTTATCTATTAAAAAATAGCAGTTAATGTAGTATCTATGTTTATTCAAAGAGAGATAAAATTATTGAGATTTATCTTATTAAATTTTTAAAAATCTTAGTAAAATTTAATTTTTAAATTGGTATAACATTTCTTTATACAGTTGGAATCAACATGGTGAGGGCTCTGATTATTTTTTAAATAATTTGCTATAATTCCAGTTATTTTCACTCCATAAGAAAAAAATAATTATTTCTGCTTTTCTTTTTTCAAATAATTTCTACTCTTTAGATTAGCAAAACTAACAGCTGAGAGATAGGCTACTTAGTTCTTATCTGTCAAAATGTTTTGACTTCTTTCATTTCTGAGGAGATACTGAAAGTGTCTGAATATCTTTTAAACACTAAAAATACTTCCAATTTAAATATAATAATAAAAAGTATAGGAAGGTTCTATAACAATGAAAAGAAAGGAGTTTCTTTCTTCTTCTTCTTTTTTTTTTTTTGAGGAAGAATAGCCGTGAGCTAACATCTGCTGCCAAATCCAAACTTTTTGCTGAGGAAGATTGGCCCCCAGCTAACATCCTAGCCCATCTGCCTCTACTTGATATGTGGGATGTCAGCAACAGCATGGCTTGCCAAACGGCGCTTAGGTCTGCACCTGGGATCCAAACCAGGGAATGCCAGGCTGCTAAAGCAGAATGTGCGAACTTTATAACTGCTGGGCCACTGGGCCAGCCCTGAAAGGAGTTTCTTTTTTAATGAATGTCCTTCTATATCAGTATAGAATAGAAAAACTACTCCATAAACAAAATGGACTGAAAGTAATGTAAGGATAAAATAATCCTTGAATTAAGATATAGTTTGATTTGCTTTAGATATTTGTAAATTCCTTTTAATTTGATAATCCTCAGTGTTTAGTAGAATACATTAGCAATGAGCTTTTTTTTCTTTTATACAATCATAGCAATTGCTTCTAACTGTACTTTTCCTGATGAAAACATCATTGCACTACCATCGGGGTCTTGGAAAGCTTAAAGCATAATCTTAATGGCTGTGTCTTAAAATATTTGTTCTTTTATATTTCTTATTATTTACTCTATAATTCAAGCTAACTATTCCTCCCTTCAAAATAAAATGGCATCTCAGCCCAGTTTATTAATCCATTCAACAAACATGGACTCTTGTACCTACCATGTGTTTGGCACATAGGGAAAGTCCTAAGAATAGCAAACTAGATATGTTTTCCACTCTCACAGAGCTTAAGTTTAGTAAAAGAAACAGATAATAATACTAAAAAACCACTAACTTAAAACACTAATGTCAAAACCACTAACGTAAAATTACAGATTTATAAGAATTATAAAGAGCAGGTTTGAGATAGTACTGTGAAAGCCAAGATAGCTGACTTCCTCAGAGAAAGGCAGTCTCTTCATCTAGGAAGGTTAGAAGCTTAACTGTGTCTGAATGATGCTCAGGGAGAGTTACAAGTTGTGGTGAGAATTTCTATAAAGCAATATAAAAGAAAAGGAAACTAGCATGAAGAAAAATATTAAATCACTACATTAATTATTTAGCAAATATCTTTTGGATTAAATACAAATTAGAAAAAACTAATTAGGTAAAAAACCCACAAAAGGTAAAAATTAAAATCAACTATGTAAAAGTTGTAGGGATTTCAATTTTAATTAGAATGTTCTCAAAAGAATGAGTAACTGCTATATATTCTTCTTATAGGGGACTTTTTTTAAAATTTTAAATTTAATTTAAAGAGAGTGCATTGTTCTTTCCTCCTTTTCAAATACATCTTTTCCTTGAAGATTAATTAAATGTTTTCCTTCTGGCTGAAGTATAGAGATGTAGCATGTCATATCGTACCAGGTGACCACATTAAATATTTAATTTTGTTCTCAAATGATTCCTTTTCTAAGATCTTGTACTACAAAAAAAACCCGTTAGTAATAGTCCTCTTAACACAAAAGTTCAAATCTTTCTCCACTTCTGACTTCCAGCCTACAAAATAGCATTTGATTCTTTTATTATCTACAAATGTTTGTCATAAATAAAATACATTTGGCTAGAAGGGAATCCCCAGAGATCAGGGTCTCCTGCCAAGATCTTTGAGAAAGACAAAAGTACAATAGAATGTTTCCCAGTTAATCCAGCCAAGTAGACTATGTAGCTGAGTTAGAAGTTATATTCCTCTTAGTTCAGAAAGTAATTATGTTACTATGTGAAATATAAGAATTTCAATAAGTTACAGAAAATACTCATTTTAATGAAATTTGTGTATATACTTATGTCATTTAAATACCCATAGTTTCTTATCAAATTGTTAGACAGTGTTATACTGTTATTCAGTATCAAATTATCAAATTGTTATACAGTTATGCTTACTTTTTCTCTGTGAAAAAGTAGAATATGCAGAATCCTCTACAATTGTTTGAGAGTTCATAAAATAGGTTAAATTATATCCATACTTTTCACTGTGCTGAATGTGAAGAATACTTAGGCTTGGTTCACAAACAAATATTTAGCTCTAAAATGTTGATGGTGTGTCCCTTAGATACATGTCTAGATATAATTTTAATGCATTCCTATATAGTCAATATTATTCTATTGGTTTGTCTTTATTATAATAATAATAAAATCCAATTACTAAAAATTTGCACTTTGAATTTATTTTTTCTAATTCACATTATCGTACTTAATTTAGGCACATAAAATAATTCTAATAATATAAATGCTCTCCCTTAATGCATACATTGCTCAGTCTGCCATAATGAAATACCATAGACCGGGTGGTTTACACACCTGAAATTTTCTCTCTCACACTTCTGGAGGCTGAAGGTCTCAGAGATCAGGATGCCAGCATGGTGGGGTTTTGGTGAGAACCCTCTACCTGGCTTGTTCTCACATGGCAGACAGAAAAAAGAGCAAGTTCTTTGGTCTCTCTTCTTATAAGGGCATTAACCCCATCATTAGGGCCCCACCCTCGGGACCTCATCTAAATCTACATCCCAGAGGCCCCATCTCTGTCACACTGGGATAAGGCTCCAGCATGTGGATTTTAGGGGGACACAATTCAGTCCATAGTACATGGTATTATTCTTTTATTCCTTCAACATTTTTTATGTAGTACCTATGTACTAGGCACTTTTCTATGAACTATCCCTGTTTTCTATAAACTTTTTCTATTTTCTACTTCTATGAACTTTTCTCTGAACTATCCTTATTTTCTAAGCCTGCAGAATCCTGTTATACTTGACTGAATTGCAGTGAAGCACAGAGTATGTTAAGTAAATAGAAACTTCAGATTTCCTCTTCTTCACATTAGAAAACAAAAAAACATAAATATGGTTGTCTACATTTATTTAGCATATACTATGAAAAGTTTAATATATTAGAAATTCAAAACTCTGTACATACTTGTATATATATAACTGTAATTACAAAACTGGTGATTTGAATATAGTCCACTCAACTATGAAGAGTTACTGAACTTGCATATGAGGATAATAATATGTGAGCTATGTCAGGAATTAACATGTAAATATTCTTCTTTGTACTGAAGTAAGATAAGTATATAAATGTGATAAAAATTAATGTCTGAGTACAAAACATCCATAAATATGCTATACATATTCTATAATTTATCATAAATTTTATTTGCCAAAAATGGACTTACAAGGTCGAGTTTAAAATTTAATTAGCAATTCTTTTTGACTTTTAAAATTAAAACTATGTATTTGATATTTGAATGAATTATTTCACTATAATTAATGATAATTTTAAAAGCTATGCAGCAAAAGCTGGGCTGTGCTTTGATTTTTTCTTGCAGGATAACAGGCATTAAAAATCTTAGCATAGTAGTTACAGGTGCAGGATATTTTGGAATTCAGACAATCTTGGTTTATATTCTGGCTCTAAAATTTACAATACGAACTTTGGAAGGTTACTTGCATCTCTCCTGCTCATTTTCTTCATCTTTAAAATTGAAATTATAAAAAGTAATACTTATTAGGCACTGTATTTGTTTCCTATTGCTGCAGCAAGAAATTATCACTAATTTGGTGACTTGAAACAACACAAATTTATCTTAACATTCTAGAAGTCAGAAGTCTGAAATGAATCTCACTGGACTAAAGTTAAGCTGTGGGCATGGCTGTGTTCTTTCTGGAAATTCTTGGAGAATCCCTTTCCAGGTCCTGGGGGCTCTGGGCCTGTGGTTTCCCTAGAGCTTTTCAGGCAGGCGGTAATGTCGGGTTGAGTCCTTACATCACGTCACTTCAAATTTACTTCCTTTCACATTCCTCTGACTCTCTGCCTTAGTCTTACATATTAAAGAAGACTTGTGCTTACATTGATGTTACCTGGGTAATCTAGTATAATCTACTTGTCATCTGATTAACAACTATAATTCCATCTGTAATCTCAATTCCCCTTGACCTGGTAACATAAAATATGTACAAGTTTCTGGAGCATTACAATGTACACATCTTTGGGAGGTGGGCATTATTCTGCCTACAACACCTACATTCTGTGTGCCAGGCACTGTTCTACATCCTTTTATAAATTAAATTCATAAGATTAAAATTATGGCTTATATACTTCATGTTTACAAGAACCTATATGAGTGGTACTATTATCTCTGCTTTACAGATCATCCAACTGAGCAATAATAGTAATAATAACTGCCTCAGAATAATCACATCTACTATTTAGGGATGCTGTCGGGATTAAAGAAAATGATATGTGCAAAATTCTTAAACAGTGTTTAGCACCCAGTATATTTTAATTATTATACAATATTATCTTGATCTTTATCATTTCTTATCCATGTTCCTTTGAGCACTCATCTGAAATGGGGAAACTCCGCAGAAGTAAACCTTTGTGACTTCTATTTAAATATAACAGATTAAATCACACATTTACAACCTCTCTCTCTTGAAACCACTCTAAAAGTAAAATGGGTAAAAAGAGCACAAGCACATAAAGTACATGAGAATAAAGAAAAGAGATGGAGCACGACAGCAACATTTTTACATTTGGAAATCAAATAAGCCATGAGAGACTTAGAAAAGCAAAGAGAATTAAACCATAGCAGGCAATAGGGGAATTTCACATGTAAGATGAATCACACTACAGAATCCTAAAAGACTGAGAAATTGGAGGCACTGGATTCTTGACAAAGTATAGCTGCGTTAAACACACAGTGGTACAAGAGTAGGATTATTGGTTTAAAAATGTGTAAGACATAATTTGAACTCTAGAACATTCCTCATGCAGCCGATTTACTCCCTGGAGATGTTGAACCAAAAAGAATTTAGACAGTGGGGCACAATCATATGGGAACCTCACTCAACCAGATCCCTTTTCTTAGTCCCACTGCTCTCATCCCACAGAGGCAGTGGGTGATAGCTTAGGCCTATGCCCTTCTCTGGAGAATTTCTCTTACTTTGTCCAGAGATTCCTGGGAGTCATATTATTACCACCCTAAAGAAGGAAGGCAAAGTACTACTGATACAAAGGAACAGAATCATCTTATGATGAGGTTTATGTCCTACATCGCCCCCATTCCTCTCCTAGGGATCAGGTCTAGGATACAATTTATTTTGAGACCATAGTTATTTCTCTTCCTTGTTCTGCTTCCCTCATGCCATTGTAGGTTTCTCCTGAAGAGAAGGTTTCTCAGTAAGTCATAAGCATGTACATCCCTTCCCTAGGCTCTGCTTTTATGGTACCTAATCTAAGATTATGGGGCACTCTATTCATCATCTGAGCATGGAATTAAATTCTGTAAACTGAAAACTAAAACCCTGGGCCCAATCTCTCACTCAGCTCTAAGAATGCTGATTGATAAATGTCAACACACAATTTAGGAGATTGAAAAATTTCTTTCCAAGAAATCCAAGAGAGAAGATCTATAAATATTGAGGGTTGAGGTTATCTAAACAAAACAGAAAAACTAGATTACCTTAGAGTAAAATCTACTAGTCAAAATATACTGCTACTCCATACATAGATTCTAATAAAATTTTTATTACTTCTCTCCTACTTGTCTACCAAGAATCATCATATAGTTTCAGAAAACCTTCTGTATTTTTATTTATAAAAATAAATAAAATTATATATATATATATATATACGTAGAGAGAAAAGGAGAGAGAGAGAAAGTAGGAAATGCAATTCCAAAGAAAAAAGATAATACAGGGAGAAATAGATGAATGAAAAATATACTAATTATAATTGAGCCACTTTGGAGATATTTTGATGGTTTCTTACAGCATATGATCCAGCAATCATGCTCCTTCATATTTACCCAAGGGAGTTGAAAACTTATGTCCACACAAAAATATACATATGGATGTTTATAGCAGCTTTATTCATAATTGTCAAAACTTGGAAGCAACCAAGATGTCCTCTTGTGGGTGAATGGATAAATAAACTGTGGTACATGCAGACAATGGAATATTATCCAGTGCTAAAAGGAAATGAGCTATCAAGCAATGACAAGACAGAGCAACCTTAAATGCATATTGATAAGTGAAAGATGCTAACCTGAAAGTCTACATATTGTGTGATTCCAACTATATGACATTCTGGGAAAGGCAAAACTATGGGGAGAGTAAAACGATGAGTGGTTGTCAAGGCTTGCAGAGTGGAAAGAGTGATGCAAAGGCATAACACAGAGGATTTTTAGGGCAGTGAAAATACTCTGCTTGATACCATGATACATACACCTCACTATACATTTGTCCAAACTCATAGAATGTAGTGAACCATAATTTAAACTACCAACTCTGGGAGATTACAGTGTGTCAATGTGTTAATGTAGGTTCAGCAGTTGTAACAAACATACCACTCTGGTGGGGGATGTTGATAATGGGGGAAGCTATGCATGAGTTGGGGAGGGGTATATGGGAAATCTCTATACCTTCCCATCAATTTTGCTCTGAATCTAAAAATATAAAGTCTTAATAAAAAACACACACACTAATTAATATCCTCAGAGACAAACAGCAATTTGCTTTCATTACACAAGAAAAGGAGCCTTTAAAGTAGAAATTTTGGAGAAAACAACCTGGTAGCCAAAAAGGAAAATTTAAATGAAGACTTATTCCTTAAGGTAAACATAGCTAATGTAATAAAATCATAGATGCATGATGACAGAAACAAGACAGATGCTTATTCCTCACTCTGTTTCAAAAGGCATTCTCAAGAGATGTTTAGATTTATTTCCTGCAATAAATTAACAAATAGGTAAAATGCCATAAAGAATTAAGTGCTGTGAAGAAGCTAACCATAGAATTGCTCTCTCAACAGGCTTGTTGGTAAAATTCTCTATGAAGAGGTATTATTTGAGCAAAGACAAAAAGAAGAATGATTCAGTAAAGATAAAAGGAAACATGAATGCATTTGAATGAAATAAAATAGAATATATATATATATACACATAAGGATTTTTTTTAATTTAAATAATTATCTCACTTGATAAAGAGAGGCAAAATAACACTCCAAAGAAGAAATACTAAGACAAAAATAATTACAGATAACGAAGAAATTAAAAGAATTTTAGATCCACTCCATAAAAATGCATTTAGAAATATAGAACAAATGGATAATTTTCTAGGAAAATGAAATTTGCTGATTGCAAAATAATTGGAAAACCTACATAATTCAATTATGATGAGCTAAGGCATACAAATTATCAAAGAACTACCTATAAAATATGTATCAAAAAATAAAAAGGGGGAGCGGGCCCCGTGGCCGAGCAGTTACGTTCACGTGCTCTGCTCGGGGGGCCCAGGGTTTCACCGTTTCAGATCCTGGGTGTAGACATGGCACCGCTCGTCAGGCAATTCAGGCCACGCTGAGGCAGCGTCCCAAATAGCACAACCAGAAGGACCTACAGCTAAAATAAGCAAGTAGGTACTGGGGGGCTTTGGGGAGAAGAAGCAAAAAAATAAAATTAAAAAAGAAGGAGATGGGCAACAGATGTTAGCTCGGGTGCCAATCTTTAAAAAAGAAAAGAAAAAAAAAATGTACCAGATCAGTTCTACCAAATTTTGGGGTAAAAAGGATCATTCGACTTCCACTAACAATATTCCAGAGGCTATAAAAAGAATAAAGTATTATGATATAAGAATATCTATAATCCACAAATCCAACAAACAAAAATAAGATCAATTTTATGTAAGAATAGCACTGTAAATATCCTAAATATAACATTAGCAAACCAAATTCAGTAGCACATTAAGTGAATAATGTATTAATAGCGCCATGGCCAATAGCAGGATAAATCAGTATCAGGAAATTAATTAATATGATTTATCCTATCAATGTACTTAAGAAAAGTACATTATCCTTTTCACCGAAAATGAAAAGCCAAATTGAAAAAGAAATCAAGGCTCATCCTCTTTTCTTTTCTTAAATCTCTGAAGGTGTGTGAGGATCAATTTAATGGATTCCACAAGGATTTTAGTGTCAGGAAAAAGTTTCTTTTCAAAAGCGTTGCTGGCTTTGCCTTATCACACAATGAAAATATAAAACTTGTCATGGTTTCCTTATTTTCTTGCCTGTCAAGAAACTAAATTTAGCTTTCAATCAAATTAATTAACTAATTGTATGTTTCTGGAGTATTTATTTTTCTTCTCTTTCCAAAAGATTTCTGACTTTTTATTTTTTGATTTTTCATCTCTATTGACATATAATCGACATACAACATTGTATAAGTTGAAAATATTATGATTTGTCACACATATATATTGCGAAATGATTACTACAATAAGGTTAGTTAACACCTCCATATCCTCATATAATTACCCTTTCTTTTTGTGGTGAGAACATTTAAGATCCACTCTCTTAGCAACTTTCCAGCATTTAATACAGTATTTCTAACTGTAGTCACCATGCTGTATATTTGATCCCCATAACTCATTCGCCTTACAGCTGGAAGTTTGTACTCTTTGAACATCTCCTCTTCCCCCTTCCCCGCCCCCCCCCACCATCCCCTGATAACCAATATTCTAGTCTCTGTTTCTATGAGTTTGGCTTTCTTAGATTCCATATATAAGTGAAATCATGCCATATTTTTCTTTTGCTGTCTGACATCTCGTTTAGCATAACGCCTGCAAGCGCATCCATGTTGTTGCAAATGACATTTCCTTCTTTTTAGGGATGAATGATATTCCATTGTGTATGTATATATACTTTTTCTTTATCCACTCATCCATCCATGGACACTTAGGTTGCTTCTATGTCTTGCCTATTGTAAATAACACTACAATGAACATGGGGTGCAGATATCTCTTTGAAATAGGGATTTCTCTTCCTTTGGATATATACCCCAAAGTGGAATTACTGGATCATATGGTAGTTCTATTTTTAACTTTTGAGGAAACTCCACACTATTTTTCATAGTGGCTGTACTAGTTTACATCCACACCAACAGAGCACAACGGTTTCCTTTTCTCCACATCCTAGCCAAGATTTATCTATTGTCTTCTTGATGATAGTCATTCTAACAGGTCCAAGTTGATACCTCATTATGGTTTTGATTTGCGTTTTCCTGATGCTTAATAACGTTGAGCATCTTTTCATGTACCTGTTTGCCATTTGTATGTGTTCTTTGGAAAAATGTCTAGTCAGGTCATGTGTGCATTTTTTAATCAGATTATATTTTACTATTGTTATATGAGTTCCTTATATATTTTGGATATTACCCCTTACTAGACACATGGTCTGGAAATATTTTCTCCCATTCCATGTGTGACCTTTTCATTTTGTTGATTATTTCCTTTGCTGTGCAGAAGCTTTTTAGTTTGATGTAGTATCATTTGTTTATTTTTGCTTTTGCTGCTTGCACTTTTGGTGTGATACCCAAAAACATCATTGTCAAGAACAACGTCAAGGAACTTTTTCCCTATGTTTTCTTCTAGGTGTCCTACCATTTCAGGTCTTACATTTAAGTCTTTAATCCATTTTGAGTTACCTTTTGTGAATGGTGTTAAGATAGGAGTTCAATTTCAGTCTTTTGCATGTGAATATCCAATTTTTTCCAATACCGTTTATAGAAGAGACTGTACTTTTCCCATTAAGTATTCTTGGTTCTCTTGTCAAATATTAGTGGATCATATACACATGGGTTTTTATCTAGATTCTTGATTGTGCTCCATTTCTCTATGTGTCTGTTTTTATGAGAGTAGTATACTATATTGGCTACTGTAGGTTTGTAACATAGTTTCAAATACTGTGATGCATCCAACTTTGTTCTTTCTCAGGCTTGCTTTGTCTCTTCTGGTTCTTTTGTGCTTCCACACAAATTTTAGAATTATTTTTTCTATCAGTGAAAAATGCCATTAGAATTGATAGGAAGTGCAATGAATCTATAGATGGATTTGGGTAGTATGGACATTTTAACAATAGTAATTATTCCAATCCATGAACATGAGATAGTTTTCCATTTATTTATGTCTTCTTCATTTTCTTTATTAATGCCTCATAATATTCAGTGTGCAGATTTTTCACCTCTTTGGTTAAATTTATTGCTAAGTATATTATTTTTTGATGCTATTATAAGTGGTATTGTTTTCTTTTTTCCCAGATATATCATTGATATCTATATTGAAACGTAGTTGATTTTTGCATGTTGATTTTCTATCCTGCAACTTTACTGAATTCCTTTATTAGTTCGAACAGTTTAGGTGGACTCTTCAGGATTTTCTATATGTGAGAGCATATCATCTGCAAACACAGAAGATTTTACCTCTTCCATTCTAATTTGGATGCATTTTACATCTTTTTATTGGCTAATTGTTCTGGCTAGGACTTCCAGTACTATGTTGAATAGAAGTGGTGAGAGTGGGCATCCTAGTATTGTTCCTGATTTTAGAGGAAAAGCTTTAAATCTTTTTCCATTTTGTATTAAGTTTGCTGTGGGCTTGTCATATATGCCCTTTATTACTTTAAGATACATTCCTTCTATATCCAATTTATTGAGAGTTTTTGTTATGAAAGGATGTTGAATTTTGTCAAAATGTTTTTTGCATCTATTGAGATGATCATATGATTGTTATCTTTCATTCTATTAATGTGATATATCACATTTATGGATTTGCATAAGTTGTACCATCCTTGCATCCGAGGGACGAATCCCACTGGATCACAGTGTATGATTCTTTTAATGTGCTGCTGAATGTATTTTGCTAAAAACTTTTGCATTTATGTTTATCAATAGGATATTGGCTTTTTTTCGTTTCTTGCAGTGTCTTTATCTGCCGTTGGTATCAGGGTAATGCTGGCCCCATAAAATGCGTTCGGGAGTGTTCCCTCCTCTTCTATTTTTTGGAAGAGTTTGAGAAGGATTGGTGCTAATTCTTCCTTAAATGTTTGGTAGAATACACCAGTGAAACCATCTGGTCCTCAGCTTTTCTTTGTCATGAGGCTTTTGATTACTGATTCAATCTCTTTACTCAATATCATTCTGTTCAGATGTTCTATTTCTTTATGATTCAGTCTTTGTAAGCTATGTGTTTCTAGGAATTTATCCATTTTTCCCAGGTTGTCCAATTTGTTGGAGCGTAAATACTCATAGTTGTCTATTATGACCCTTTGTATTTCTGTGTTATCAATTATAATGTCTCTTTTTCATTTCTGATTTTGTCTGAGTCCTCCCTCTTTTTTCCTAGTCTGTTTATCAATTTTGTTTATCTTTTCAAAAAGTCAGCTCTATAATTTTGAAACAGTTTTTAAAAACTGAGAAATTTTAAATTTAGTATTCTAGAATTCACATAGAAAATAAACAAGAATAATAATGAAAAATAACTAAGAAGTATTAAATCACATCTAAAAGCCCAAATAATTAAGAAACATTTACTGGCAAAATGACAGGTAGAGAGATAATTAGGAGAGATTTAAAAGTCCAGAAATAAAAAATTACATATTGGAATAAAATATATGATAAATATGCCTACTCAAATAGGGGGAAAATGGATTATCAATTAATGATTGCAAAGTTGGAAGAACTGTGAAGAAATAATATACATTCCACAAATTTTATGTTTGGATAAATTCTGAATGACCAAATATTTAAAAGTAAATAACAAAACCATGAAAGTAATGAGCAAATATGAATTTCTTTATGCAACAAGTGGGTTATAAAAGTGACATCACTCAAAAGTGATAATATGAAAGACCTTTAAAAAATAAAAATATAAGATAAAGATTAAAATGTAATTAATATGCAAAAATATAAATCAATTAATCTAAAATATGTCTATTTGGAAATATTATAATAATAATTAATATATTCCTTTTAGCAGGACTAAGGAAAAGTCAAGATTATGAATCATACAGATAACATAACTATAGAAAAAGGCAGTGGGAAAAAAATAATTCTACCTGTAATTCTAAATCACAAAGTTGAAAAGTTAGAGAAAATGTTTGATTTCCCAACAAAATATAAATTACAGAAATAAACCCAATAAGAAGAGCATTTGCCATAGTCAATATTGAAAAAGAATCAGAATTCGATAGTCACACTTGTGTTTTCAACTAGGTTTGAGAGAACTGATAATTTCAATCTTCATTTAAATTACTGCGGACCACAGAACAAGATAGCCAGCTCTCTAACTTATTTTAGACTTTTTAAAATTTTGACATGAAAAAAATTATAGAGTAAAGTAACTGTGAACATGATAACAAAATTCTAAATAAGAGAAAATGGATTCCACACAAAAAATACACTAATGACAGACATACATTTTTCATCTAACATCATACACTTACATTGGTATTTATAAAAATTTCTGATTAATTAAAGATTTAGTTATCTGCATAGCTCAAATCTCAGTGAAATTTATTATTTTCTGGGATAGCACAACTGAATTTAATAAATTAAGATTAGTAATTAAATGGATTAGACATATATCCAACTAAACCTTAAAGAATAGTAACTGAAATGGACACATATTTATTAAGTAAATTGCAAAAAAAAGTTGCACAAAATTGTAAAACATTGTATCTACCAAAGCAACAGTCCAGATGGCTTCAAGGATAGTTTGAGTCACGGAACAGACAGATGGTTTTCGTGCTACGAATGAAGTCACTCAAGTACATAGAAAACTAAGATAACTTTACCGGTAGCCTAATCTACCAAAGTAAATTCACACCAAAAAAAGATGTACATAGATTTATAATCTTGTGTTCATTTGTTTGGGAAAACAAGCAATTGAAGGAAATAAAACCCAATGTATAGTTAAACCAAGCAAGATTTATCTCAAGAATGCAGGATTGTTTAATATGAGGAAAATGAATAAAATTCATTCAACTGTCAATGATAAGAAATTACAGAAGTCGCAAAAATTGAAAAAATATTTTAATACAATTTAATTTTCAGGATAGAGAGAAACTTAATCACTCTTACATTGTAATGGTACAGCCACTCTTTAAGACAGTCTTGCGGTTTCTTATAAATGTCAACATGCGACTACCATGCAACCTAGCAATTGTATTCCTGGACATTTATCCCAGAGAAAGGAAAATTTATGTTCACACAACAACCTGTCCACAAATGTTCATAACAGCTGTATTTGTAACAGCAAAAACTGGAAATAAACCGGAAGTCCTTCAAAGGGTGATTGGTTAAGCACGCTGTGGTATATCCACACCATGGACTACCATTTAGCAGTAAAAAAAAATGAACTAGTCATACATGAAGACTCATCCAGAGAATTATGATTAAAAAAGCCAAATCCTAAATTTTACATTCTATATGATTTCAATTATAAGACATATTTGCCATGGAAAATGTTAGAAATGGAGAACAGTTTAGTGGTTTGTAGAGGTTGGGCAGAGAGGGGCTGGAAAGGAGGCAGTTGTTATAAAGTTATAAAGCTGTAGCACAATAGAGATTCTTATAGTGATGGACCTGTTCAGATTCCTGACTGTGGTGGTGGATATACTAACACACACACGAGATAAAATAATATACAATTAAATCCACGTATATACACATACCCACCCCTACACACAAATCAGTACCAGTAAAGTTGGGAAATACGAATAATATCAGTGTATTGTGTCAAAATCAGTATCCTAGTTGTGATAATATTCTATGATTCTTAAAAATGTGACTATTGTGGGAAACTAGGTGGAATGCACGTGAGATCTCTCTGTATTATTTCTTGCAAGTATATGCGAATCTGTAATTATCTAATGAAAACTTCTTTAAATATTACTAAATGGATAATTGAAGGATACTTGGTTAGCATGTCAAACAACATTATCCTTATTTGGGAAACTAGAGGCATCTTCGCTGAATTTTTAAAAATTCAATCTATTTTTAACATTTTTCTAAAACTTGTAACCAAAAGTACTTTTTGAAAATGACAAATCACTGAAAATAATAAAAAATAAGTTTTTAACAAATGTTTGTTTTCCCATCTGGAAAACATGAGAATAAATTCAAATATCAAAGGAATATATGATGTGATGGTAAATTAGTTCATAATCAGGGAAATGAAAATGAAAAAAAGGATATTATATTCAGAATGGCAAATAGGCAAATATTTATAAAAGTAACATGTTGATATGTGTACAGAAATTTGTACATCTCAAACAGTGCTGGTGGGCATTTATAGTAAACACTTTTGTTTTTTTTGAGGAAGATTAGCCCTGAGCTACCATCTGCCACCAATCCTCCTCTTTTGGCTGAGGGAGACTGGCCCTAAGCTAACATCCATGCCCATCTTCCTCTACTTTATATGTGGGACACCTGCCACAGCATGGCTTGACAAGTGGTGTGTAGGTCCACATCCGGGATCCGAACCGGCAAACCCCAGGCTGACAAAAAGAAATGTGTGAACTTAACTGCTGTGCCACCGGGCTGGCCCCATTGTTTTTTTTAATCTAGTCTTTTTTATCTGAATTATTTAAACAAATGTGCACTATGTTTTTAGTCAAATAATTAAAAATGTTTAGGAGTCATCTCATATGAATTATTTCACCTACTAAAAGAACTGTCTGTGCTCTGTATTTCTGAAATGGATATACTTACCCAAGTCCATACTACTAACAAAAATAAAATTATTTAAACACAGATGTTACAAAATCTAAACACACTTTTTGCAGTGTTTGGTAAAATTTATATTTCAACTATATCTACTTTATGACAATTGCAGTGTTTACCATGTGGAGACATAGTTGCAGCTTACGGGGGCAAACAACTACTTGCTAGAAATTTGCACATTTTCTCAAATAGCCAACACTACAACTGTCCTGAAAAAAAAAAAAAAAAAAACCCTAGCAAAAGGAGAGACTATTGATGGGAGGCAGAATGGGGTTATCTAAACTCCAAAATAACATAGTTCTTTCTGCTACTTTTCTATAGACTTCTTCCTTTAAAAAAATATCTGTATGCTGTAAATAGCAGTACCATTTTTCCTTGAAAATTAATTTCCTTTTATAGTACACTGTCTTACGTTGAAAAATTAGTATTTGTTAGTCTCAGTATGAACTTTACAAAACGACCTTTCAATCAGCTTGGTTTGGTGCTCTTGGCCTAATTTCTGGAATTTGAATTAAGAAGAGAAAATTGAAATACCGGGCTTTACTTTCTATAGGACATTTTATTAATTCAGTTTATTAATGCTTTTGTGACCTGTTGTCTTGTTTAGCAAGGATTTTCATTTTGTTAGCAGTGCTTGTTACCCTCCTGCGGAGTGTTTAATAGATGATCACATGGAACAACTTATGTGTCATTGTCGCAATTCACTGTGGCTTGCCTCTGCAAGCTATTTAACACTGAGTCATATATTCTCATGTACCTAAGCTAAAATTAGCCCAGGTTTCTCATTTTCATGACATTACCAAATAAAGAAAAATAAGGAATCAATAGAAAAAAGTGCCCTCTATAAAAACCAAGAAACCACAAGTAAGTGGTAATACCTACAAGAAAAAACAACTTCTTGTTAGTTAACCATACATTAGAAATCATCGTCATCGACATTTACTGAGCATTATTATATGTTTAGAGCTACACAGGACAAGGAAATGATTTTGTTTGGTTTGGGTTTTTAGAAAAGTTTCCTCCCTCAAGGATTTTCTATTTGAAAACAGCGTATTTGAAACGCAGTATAAGAGAAAAAGCAAAGATCTTAAGTGCCTAACAATATCAGCTATTTCTCAGGATACTGTTTTCTTCCTCTCTCTTATCAAAAAAACATTTTTTGAGGATGAAATTACATAATAAAAAACTTTTTATAAAAGTGCTCTCTCAATTATACTATCTGGTGTTTACATGGTGCTAATCTGTGTTTAGTTGCTAAATAAATTTAGAGAGTTTTAAATTTTCAAATACAAAACCACTAAACTATAATGCATTTCTATCTCCCTAAATATATTCAAGTCTTTATTGTTGTCACTTACATGCCCAGGGACAAGGGTCAGTTAGCTCTCTTGGTCCTAATTTCTTCAGTAATGTTTATTTTCCCCTCACTGTCATTCACTGAATACTACTGCCACCATGCTGGTCAAAAGGAGACAGGCTTCCTGTGCATTCTTTTCCAAGTAGGAAGAGAAACTATAAAGGAATGAATGAATGCAAGTTCCCTGGTAACGTATTAGAGCTGAACTATATCTCAGTCATACAAAATGCTTCTGGTAAAAAGCTGATGGTAAAAATTAAAGCGGTCCCTGAGATTGGCATAAATTCAGCAAGTCTGATTTTTACATTTTAGTTTAGTAATTTGTGTTATTTGGCCATTGTGGGAGTGACGCCCCACCACTTCTCTCACCTGCCTTCAAGCCCCCTTGGCATGAGGGGCGCACCATTATGGCACCCCTAACTGAGAAAGCACTGCCACAGCAACTGCTCAGATTCAAATCGTGCAGTGAGGAGGGCGGGGAGAGAGAGGGAAGGAGAGGGGGAGAGAGGAGGATGGGTGGGGGAAGGCAGAAAGGGGAGAGGGGGAGTGAGGGAATGACTCCTTTTCTGCATAGGACACGTCCCATTCCCACAGAGCCAGCCTATTGTCTGAGGGTGGCCTATTGTGCATTCCAGGGTCTTCTTCAGCCTGTACCTAAACCCAGCCTCCTGCATGGCTGTGGCCTTATTCATCTAGAACCTTTGTAAAACTACTCTTTGAACTCACTCCAACACTCTACAGTCTGAATCATTTTCCTTGGGCTATTCATGCAGCTCAAATGAATTAGGCCACCTTTTGAATGAAAATTTTTGAAAAAGTAAATGATCACAAATAATTGGATATTGAAAAATGAAAAATTTGAAGTAGTAGCAGTCTTCCATTAACAACGACCTAAAATGAAAAAATATCCATCTTGCGCTAGCTCAAAATCTTTACTCATGCCACTCAGGTTTGCCCTGTAAAATTTATATAAGTTGTGAGTCACAGAAATTCATAATTCACACCTAAATGATGCAGCAAAAACAATAACAGACTACAAGGCTAGAGCTGGACTTGCCATGCTCCTGTGATCCAGTTCTCCTACATGAAAGCAGCTTCTGTGGCACAAAGAGGAAATTCAGGTCACTCATAATTTGTGAAAACCCTTGGCTTCCACCATGCTTTTAAACTGTTTTCCTTAGACTCTTTTCTCTTTCAGAAGCACCAGAATTAGTTAACTAGAAATTTCAAATTTTATTTATTGTTGACACCATTTGGATTGCTATCCCTCAACTTTTCCCCTTTGTCTTGCTCTATGAGACAACCTGTGCTCAGTGACAAACTTTGTGATCACTCTCCTTTGTCCTCAGATGTAATGCACTCAATTGGTCAAAGGTGAACCTTTTCTAAATTGCATCAGGTATAACATCTCCTAACAATTCCTCCTCAGAGATTCATAAGTCAAAAATTTATTCTGAACTTCCCCACTTTGGTCCAAGTATTTTTCCCATGATTACATATCTCTATCTGTATCCATACTAAATAAAGCGCATTTGCAAAGTAGTGTATTTGGCTTTCTCTTGTCTATATTAACAATTTTATTAGATTCCATATTCGGTAAAATGGTTGTACAAACTAATTATTCTTTTCCTATTGATAAGGACTTGTTTTGGATTATAGATAATTCGAAATTATTATTTATGTCTTTAAGAACATCTTAAAACAGTATTTGCATTCTTCTCAAAGAGTATATTTGCAGTTTTTTCTATAAGTGTCAATAGCTGCAGTGCCTCTTTCAAATATTATTTTTTAATGTTTGTGTATTTGTGAACTTTGTTAATTCAGAAGATATAATTTCTTGCTGGGGATTAATTACTTAATTCAAGAAAGATAAGTATGTAAACAGAGGAAGAATGGAGGAAGACTTGCTCACCACATTGAATTTCTGTTAAATATTAGTAAAAAAAAAAAAAAAAGTGATGACTCTAAGGATTTTTATTCATGTAAAAACAGAGAATAGGTTCCCAAGTGTATATTCTGCAGACTTGTAGAAAGAAAATGGGAAGGTGATGAGAGTATTTACAATTGGCCACATTTCATTGCTTTTCTATGAAAAGAAATATATCTTTCATTTATTCTCTGTTTACTGACATTTACATTTGGCTGAAAACACTGCCTTACAGCCATAGATACACTGCTTGCTGCTAGGGACTGTCTTAGAATTTTGACTTTTTTTTCCTCTTTAACTTCTGCTATTTTGAAAATTCTCATATAAGATACAAAATGAGTAATGATCTCTTTTCAACTCTAATGGACTTATTTTCTCACTATTGGATTTCTGTATCACTTTTGTTTCCTTGCTTGTGCTTTTTTTAAAGAGAAGACTGTATGGCTTGGACAATGCATGATTGATTGTTAGAAAAAGAAATCTAAAGCAATTCATGGATTCTATTCCAGGCTATGGATTTACTTGCTGATTTCTTGAGAAACTGTAAGTCTCTTTTTATGGAAGGGAAAGAAAAAAAATAATGACCACATAGTGACATGAGTGTAAGTTGAGTTCCCGTGGCTCTTAAAACCAAGAATATAGTTTAAAATGTGTGTTTATATATATTTTTTGGTCAAACGAAAGAATGGTTTTTTGTGTCCTTTCTCAGAAATCAGCAATAGTGCTATAGAGATTCCAGTATTTAATTTCAGCTGAGGAATGTGGGTGTTTTCTGAATAGTAACAGTTTTACTTGTCAGAAAGAAATAATAGATTTTTGAAAAATGGGAGACCCTCCAGTTCAAGTTACAATGTTTTTATGGTAGGTCAACATATCAGAGCAAAGCAAGGAAAGGAACTACTTTTGGATTAATTCTAATGGGAAGAATGAGGGCCACCTCAGGGATGGCTGTGGAGAATGAAGCCAGTCTCCTTGCTGCGGACAGATTTCAACTGTGAGTGTGAAGTGTCCTGCAATGAGTCGACCGTCCTAAGCATAAATAGAGTGTTAGATATCAGTCTTAAAAGGAACTTAGTCACGATGATAGTCCTGTGATGGTACCACAAGGCACTTTTCATATTCCTATTTTCATTTACTCAGATATAAATCCCTAGTAATATAAAATACGATTCATATATGTAAAACTATTTTATTGAACCAAATGATTGATTGTTTCTCTATTGCTATAGCATTGGTGACTTAAAACAATGCATCAAAAGGAAAATGAGACACTGAGGATTCTGGACACATTATTAATGTAGTTTTGTATCTCAAAAGAATCTGGTATGAAAATAGGTTTGTACTTTCCCTCCAGATGTTAGATCAAGAGGAAGGCTGTTGCTCTTTACTTGCAACAGCTGGTAGGTGGTGGAGGTACACTGGAAATGGGGAGAAAGCATACTTTTCAATTATTTATATAAATCAAATTCACCAATAATGATTTTAATGAAACATATCAAGCTGAATAACAGTAGCAATGAGGTGAACTCAGCTATTCCATAACTTTGTCAGCTCAACAATGTGTTAATATTATGGTCAAAGAGAACATGGCCATTCAGATGCAGGCAACTTCTTTCCTTAGTTCTGCTTTTTAAAATGTAACATTCAGCAATGCATTTACATGGGAAACCTTTCAATATCAAATTTTAATTTAATGAATCAGCACTTTTTTGCATTCACAGGATGCAATATAATGGCCTGTTGGGGAGAAGGTGAGAAGATAGTTCTATCAAATTTCAGAAACTAGCACTTATGAATTTAATGGAAACAAATTGCTCTTTTTCTCCCTTGCATTAGGCTTTCTAAAATTGTGCTTTCATTTCAAATCCAACCTAAGACAATTTATCTCCAAGTAATTTCCAAATTGCTGAAAACAAACATGATTTTCCTTCACTAAACTTTTGTTTTCTAGAACAATATGTCAAAAAGAAACATTAAACAATAGACACAATAAATGTCTTGTTGGTAGGGTCAATATAATCACCTAAATACCTACATCAGACAGCACTAATGATTCAAACTAAGAACAATTCCCTTAATTAAAATGTAACATTCTTATACAAATGAAACATGAGGCTAATACTCTCAAACTTTCAGATTCGATAAACTATTTAAGCATTTCGTCTGTAAATACACAGCAAACACTAACTGCCAATTATCAAAATGCTTTTTAATGGATAGATTCCAGGTCAACATGCCCAAAATCAAATTTATAATCTTTCTTCTCAACTTAGTCATCCTCCTATATTTCCATTTTGAATAAACCGTTTATTTTACTTAACCTACAAATTCATGAGACCCCCCTAGACTTCCCTCCCTTCTCCTACCACATCTCAGAGGTCACTGAATGCTATTCAGTTTACTATGTTAGTATCTCCAAATATCAACCCCTGCCTAGTTAGCAATGACTTGTCAAATTTGACCCTCTCCCACCTGAACCACAGTAAGATTCACTCTTCCTCATTATCCATAGTTTTATAATCTATCATCCTAAATTCAACAGGGATTAAGCTAAAATATAAACAACCATGATTCACCTGTTTCTTTGTATTTTTAATGTTCTCAGGGGGTCCCACTGCTTAAGAGCTTATTAGAATATCATGAGATATTCTCCAGAATTTCTCCTTTGCCTAATTTTTCTTTGTTACATAAATATAGTCTACATTTCAATCAGGACCAAAACTCTGAAGTTCCCGTAACTCTCTGATATATTTCTAGTTTGGCACATGCTGTTCTGCCTCCTGAAATATTCTTCTTTCCTCACTAACCTCCCATTCTCACTCTGCATCCATCTGGAAAAAACCTATTCCTATTTTATGATCCATATTAAAACATTTCTTCTTTGAGACTATACCTTATGCATTCAAGTTGATGACTTGTGATTTGTTTCAATATTCTATTTTGGAAATATTTGCAATATTGTACTTAATCACATTTTATTCCAATGATTTACTTACATCCCTATCTCCATCCCTGACTGTGTGCCCTTGAGAACAAACAGCGTTCCACATTTATCTTTTTATCCCTAGCACTTTCCACAGTGTCTGACACATATTATGACTCAATAAATGTTTTGTTGAATTTAATTGTCATAAACTGAGTCAAAGACTATGTACTTATCTAAAGCTCTGCCACTTACCCAAAATTTCGTTAGGCTGTGAATCATACCCAGAAAGAACACAAGCTTTGAGATGTCTATTAATACAACTAGTACCATTGACTAAAAAGCGGTTATGCAGATCATAAACAGAGTACTAAGAAGGCGGTTGAAGACTTATGTCATATAATGACAGGAAACTGATAATGAGAATCTGGTTTTGTTTCATTTTTCATGTTTTTTGAAGACTCAAATCTCAGCCTTAGTTTCCACTTTCCTTAGAGGTATAGCACTATTTACCTTCCTCGTAAGAATTATAACTTGGTTATGGAGTCAGTTTTTAAAAGTACTTTGAAGTGAAAAGTGGTCATAAATTATTACTTAAACAAAAGTGATGTTGCCTTTCTATGGGGTTCAGCCTGCTCCCAATGTTTAATTTCTTTTTATGTTTCCTCCATAGATTGGAGGGAACTCATGAATCATCAAAACTCACAGGAGCTGATGGAAACTGGCCAGAAAGATGAGACATTCTAATAAAAAATAATTTACATTGAAATAAAATTGCAGAAGGTGAGAAGAATAGCACAACTTGCTTCTGTGATGTTGCATATCTAATATAAATAGAAATCCTGTTAAAAGATATTTTGGAAAAGATTTTGGTTCCTTCCAAGCTAAACATTGCATTCTAATTAAAAATATAAGACATTCTAACTGAAAAATTCCTCCACGAGACAGTCAAGTGTTATTTTAATTTGGGCAACTTTTTTTTCTATTATCTATCTATATAAGATTTTTATAATGTACATACAATACCTATATAACATTTTTTTATCATGTGAGCACATGAGTTTTATCTTTGTGTTTCTCAGTCTGTATCTGTATGACTATATCTCAGCATAACTAGTAGTTCTTATAATAAAGAAAAAAATTAAGCTAAGTCTTATGAGTATTTCAAAAGTGAAATCCGTTCAGTTTTATATGATGATTACGTAAAAACTGAGAGTTTTCATAAATAGGTTATACTGCCTTCTAAACTTACTCATTACAGAGATAGACATTTGTATCCATTAAGTATCATATAAATAAAATCATATGTCTGCATTAGTATATGCATAAATCGTAAAGAAAGAGCACTCAATATTGAGACTGACAATCTATGGACTGAAACAGAAATATATATAAGGAATTAATAATAAATAAGCATATGAAATAATTTTTAAAGCAATCAAATTATGTATTGGGGATATTTTAAAAGTGAAATATGGACAACAAAAGGTATAAGAAAATGTAGAAGATGTTCTGAGTACTAGAAGATAAGAGTGGTAGGAAAGTACAAATAAAAAAGCTAATTCAGAGAAAACCTGATTAATGGATAAGACCAAGTCACTCGAGTATGAAGGAATGGATGGCAACTTCTGAAGGGATGGTAACTTGAATGGATTGTAAGAACTGCTATCGTGACACTGTAACTATTTTTCTACCAAAAAAAAAGCAGTAAGCACTATTTTACTATAGGAGGCTTTCTTGAGAAGCTGCTGAAATAGCCTCTTATGTTTTCTAAATTTCCAGAGGAACCTAAAAGTATCTATCAATGGGCAAAACCCCACACATCCACATTCTTTGGAAATTATAAAAATGCAATTTACATTGCTGCTGAGTGATAAATCTATAGTTTATCTTATGGGATTTTCTGCAATTGATTGTAGTCTTGAAGGTGACATGACTTTATAAATAGTATCACACTTCTTAAAAGATATGGGACATCCTTAATAAATGGTGTATCGATTTCATTTGGGTATGATTGACACACTGTAAAATGCAAACATTTTAAGTTTACAATTTGATGTGTTTTGATAAACGTATGTACTCATGTAACCACAATCATAATTAAGATATAGAATATATTCATCTCTCAAAAAAGTTCCCTTATGCTCCCTTAGAGAAAATTTTCACCCAACTGGTCCTAACTAACTACTTATCTTTATGTCACATTACATTAATTTTGTCTGTTCTGGAATTTCATATAAATAGAGTTATACAATATGTACTTTTTGTATTTGGCTTCTTTCACTCAACAAAGTGATTTTTGGGATTCAGCTATGTTGTTTGTGCATTAGTACTTTATGCCTTTTTATTGCTGAGTAGTATTCCGTGGTATGGATATACATTTATTATATGTAATATCCGTTTATCCTGTCATCTGTTGATGGATATTAGTTGCATTTCTGGTTCGGGGCTGTTATGAATAAGCTTCTATTAGCCTTGACAGTGGAGTGTTTATATAAACATAATCTTCCATTTGCCTTGAATATATATGGAGGAGTAAAATTGCTGGATTATTTAAATGAATAAGAGCCTGCCATACTTTTTTCCAAAATGGTTCTAATATTTTATATTTTCTCCAGCAAAATATGGGAGTCTCAGTTCCTCCATTTCCTCTCAACATTTAGTAATGTCATTTACTTTTACCATTCTGTTAGAAGATCTTCTTAAAGTTTTAAATTTAATTATTTTTATCAGTCTTTTCCTCTTTAATGGTTATTGCTTTCTGTGTCCTGAATAAGAAATCTTTGCTTTCCATAAGGCCATAAATATTTTCCTTTATGTTTTTCTCTAAAACTTTTCTACTTTTAGCTTTTACATGTAGGTTTATGATACATTCAAGATAATGTCAGTGCATGGTGCTGGGCAAGACTTGAAGTTCATTTTTCTCCTGTAAACATCCAGCTGTTGTAGCATTATTTATTAATTCTTTCCCTATTCAATTTCCTTAGAACTTTTGTCAAAAACCATCAATCATATATGTGTGAGTCAGTTTTTGGATTCTATTGTGTTGCATTGATATCCATGTTTGTCGTAACATCAGTATCATTCTGTCTTCGTTGATGAAAGTTTGTAATAAACCAGGTAGTGTACGTGTTACAACTTTGTTCTTTTCAAAATTATGTTGACACTCAAAATCCTTTGCATTTCAACATGAATTTTAGTATCAGCTTCTCAATTTCCTAAAAAATTTCCTAATTATATGGATTTCTCTCTATTCGATAAATATTGTGAATTACATGTATTATTTTTGGAATGTTAAGCTGGCCTTGAATTCCTGATTATAGTTTACTTGGTAATGATATATTATGTTATGATATATTGCTAGATGTGACTTTCTAACGTTTTGTTAATGGTTTACCATCTAGGTTCATGGAGAATGTTAGTCTATAGCTATGTTTCCTTATAAGGTATTTATTTATTTAATATCAAGGTTGCCTCACAAAATGACCCAAGGATTGTTTTTTGAAAGAGTTTGTCTACAATTGATATTTATTCTCTAATGTTTGATAAATTCATCAGTGAGTTTCTTTTGTGGTGATTTCCTAAATTTAAAATTGAATTCCATATGTATGGCAATTCATTGCATATATACACATACACATATAATGAATTCATTCACATACATATATATGGCATATGTGTGTGTATATATGTATACGATGTACTATCATATATAATTTTCTTATTTCTATTTGTGTCAGTTCTGCTGTTTTCTGCATCCTCCCTTTCTTCTCTCCTTCTAGATCTCCAATTACACAATTACTCCATTTTCTGCTTGATGTTTTTCCCCATGAGACTGAGGATCTTTCATTTTCTCATAGTTTAGTATTTTTTTACTTGAGCCTCAATTTGGATATTTTCTATTGCTATATTTACAAGTTAACTTATCATATGCAGTATTTAATATGCTGTAGAGCTGCAAATATTTTTTATTTCATATATGTGGAAGGGCCTAACAGACCCCACAAAATATACTTACATAAGGCTTTTATTTAAAGGTAAAGGATATGCGCAGTAGGAGAGCACACCAAAGCATTGGAGAACTAACAGACATCAATATGTAAGCACCCCAGGGATTGGCCTGAAGCAGACTAGGCCGTTCAGCTTCAGACAGTATCTGTGTCAATATCTATGACAGGAATTTTGGCTTTGGGAGAGCTCAAAGGAAGAATTTTCAGAAGATGCATTTATGTCTCCTTGACCATCTGATCAAGCTTGTCTTTTCAAGTTGGTTAGACTGTATTAATGATGTTTTTTATTTTCTATATTTTATGATGCTTTGATATCTTGGGGGAGTCTAGCTGGCTGGGGAAAGACTGTCCCTCCCAGGGCTAGCTAATTCCCAAGATAACAATTTGCCTGTCGGCATGCCTTTCATATGCAAACCAAGCAATCCCAGGTCTATATCCTCAACCACCTTCTTTATTTAACTCTTACACACTGAGCCAACATTTCCCCTTCCCCAAATTAACCCAGGGCCAGGTACCAGACTACTAGGGACCAGCACTACAGCCCAGAACTTACAGACATTATTCAGACTAGCCAACCTTATGCTGTTTCCCTGCCCTGCCCAGCCTTAGCTTTCCCACAGAAAACACAATACTAAAGGTCTAGGCCATGTTTTCTCCCTTGTTCCTTCTGCTTCATGAACAAACTTGGTGCTTTGCCATGTGGCCCTGCATAGCATGGCACACTCCCTCCTCTTGAGAACTATAAATAATAAGTCTTCTTTCAGTGGTATTGATCTCTCCGTGTTGCCACTCAGTACAGTTGGGGCATTGGGCAGCTGCAAACCATCAGCGAAGAAACTGACCTCTGGGGTCGCCAGGAGAGTTTGAGTCCATCCGTAAGCAGGACATTATAAATTCTATTGTCCTTACCTTGGACAAGAATTAATAACCAGACATCTAAACAGGCCCAAAGACGAAGATAGAGCTTTTGCTATTCAGATAATGGACAGGAATCACCAAAACTCAAGCTCTGACTCTCAGTCAAGACTTTGTCATTATAATTGCTCATGCCCTTCTTTTCTGGTATGTTTTGCACAATCTACAGAACATAAAAAGCAAAAGGATATTGGTGAAAATAATAATCATTTGTGTCATCAAATGAGGTGTATATTTCTCTTTAAAGAAACATTTCAGTATACCAAACACTTTAGTCTACTAGTACAAACTTTTTCACAATCGTGTAAAAGTTTGACAATTCTCTTGTCATGATTTTTTAACTTTATGAAAGGTATCAATAGATTAATTCAATATAACAAGTACTTGATTAATAACTAAATCTAGTTCTTCTACTGCCTGATAAGCTTCTATTGAAAGCACTTCATGTGGATGTTTTAATTCAATTCTCCAATGTATTTGATCAACAATATCAGTGCTATCATTCATTTTATCAAAATTAAATTTATACTACCAGTTATAGCAGTATTACACCAAATAGCAGTTAGAATACGAATTAGACTGAGAACACTACAAAATGAGTCAGCATTACATTATGATTTTCTGTGCCTTCTTTCTCCGATTTGAGCCTTCCCTGCTTGAACCAATATCTTCACTTTAAATTCTCTGAATTTCTCATTTTGGTATCATATCAAAAATAATTTTTGCTATTTCAGATAAAGGTCATATTCTTTTCCCACTTGACCATGTTGTCCAGGGAATTACATGTCCCATTTTACCAGATATGATTCTCAATAACCTTAAGCAACCAATGGAAACATTTACCATAGGAGAACCCTATGGTTAAATTAACACTGAAAGACATTTCCTTTTCTTTCCAGTAACAGAAAGATGTTAAATGCATTTATATTAGAGAAAATGCCCTAGAATATTTTCTTAACTCATTTATTTTTATCTATTTGCTCTTTTAGTTACTGAAAGATGAATGTTAAAATTTCAACTTTCCATATGAAACTTTTTCTTCTGTTGCTCACCAGACTGTTTTACATAAGACAATCTCCACGTTTGTTATCATTTTTTCCCAATAAAATTTTAATTTTCCAGCTTTTTCTGGAATGTAATACTTTTCATTTTGTTTATATTAAAGGTAAATTTCTTGAACTACCTTAATAGTTTGTAGAAAAATATAACTCAATATCCTATCATATTCAAAGCACAGTTTAGTTATTTTACCTTCTATGATATTATTTAGGAACTCTAAGCTTGCTTTAAGGGATTCCCTCATTTTGTGATGGAGGAATAGGAATACATTTTCTAATAGTTCAATCCATTTCATTCTCTTATTCAATCAACATTTATTAAGGATATAGCGTGTAACAATTATTCAGTAGACATGGATATTCAAAGATTAAAGATTTGGTCTCTATTCATTTAGCTCACAGAGCAGTCTGGATCCTTTCATATAAGTTATTACCCTGATTCATTTTCCTTACATTTCGCCAATGATAATGATAAATATCTGAAGAAAACTCACTTCTATCCTCAAGGAATAAGTTAATGAAAAAGTCTCATGAACTCGTTACAGTGAGGATTTCAAGAATAGCATATACTAGCTTATTTATAGCTGTAATTCATAAGCTTAAATTTTTTTTACCAAAATTTATCTGTGTAATTTTTCTGCTTGTTATAAGATGTCTAACTTTTATTAAATCTTCAATAATTAGCAAAATTTCTAATCTATGCAATTATTTGTGTAAAGGTTATAATACAAGGTTAGAACATCTGAGTACTAACAATTTCCATACAATAAAAAATAAACCTATAGGCATCAGAAATGCATTTCTAAATGTTCACAGTAATTCTCTTAAGTCATAACATTTTTAAAAACAATTATACTACTGAAATGGTTTTGACAACATAAAGACAAAGTATTAAAAGTCTTAAACTACAAAAACATACCCTAGACTTCCCATGACTGTCACAAATAGATCTCTTGAATTAAAAAGAGATTGAAATTAACTTATTCATCCAGTTTGGCTAGCCAAGTGGATATTGTTACTACTTGTCCTTCTTAAAAGAATCAATGTTTTTTAAAATTCAGTTTATTAATGATTATTTTACGTATAATAATTTTTTCCCCAATGCAAAGAATCTAACACAAATTATTAGCCCAATTTATGAACACAAAAGGCATTTATTTGGCAACTTGAATGTAATTATATATCTTAATAGATAAAAATAAAATATTTTGTACACTAATAATACTTTATTTTCTCTTCAAGATGTAAGTAGAGTAAAGGGTACCAATTTTTTATTCAAATTTCAATACTGGACTTCCAATTTCAGCTGTAATATGTAAAGAGCTCTAAAGTTATCAAATCTATTCTTACAACAAGAAAAATTAGAGAAACTGAAAGTCAACATCTTTTTGTGGATTTCTCAGAGAACTGAGTTTATGGAACCAGTAACCACCCCAAATTCTGAAGGGAGAGTCAAATCTAGAGAGTCACAGGGGAGATCTGCTTATCTGAAGCAGAAGCCACTGGAGCCACAAACCAAGAAGAACACTTAAATGCTAATTTTAACTAGTTGATGGAGGCTGAGTGTGGACTAGTGTTAGAGTGAGAAAATCCTGAGGAATGCAGTCCCCCACAATTTCGTGGGTTTTACTTCCCACAGAAGCGTTGGTTTTACCTTCATAGGTTTTACTTCTGGTAACCACACAAGCATATGATGGTAAAGAGCAAAGAAGGATTCCTGTTCCCCCACACCCCCCATGCCTCTGGCTGTAAAGGGAGAAAAGTAATCATTGTGATATAAGCAGAACATTCTCGAAAGCCAAATCTTATTCTCCAGGAGAAAACACTTCACCACAAGCTTTTCCCACCTTGGGAAGTCTATTTCTCCCACTCCAGACTGCTCAAGGCTTTCTGTCTCAAGCTAGAAAATCTTAAAATACAAAAATAAGAAGACAAAAAATCCAATTAAAACTGGGCAAAAACTAAACAGATACCTTACCAAAAATGATACAGATGGAAAAAATGCATATGAAAAGAAGCTCAATGTTAGTTTTCATTAGGTAAGTGTAAATTAAAATAGTGACATGCCACTATAAATCTAGTAAAATAGCTAAGATAAAATAGCTGAGACAAAATTTAAAAATTATATTACCAATTGCTGGCTAAATTGTAGAAGAACTGGAACTCTCATTCTGATTGGTGTGAATGCAAAAACGGTATAGCCATTTTATGAAACAATTTGGCAATTCCTTACAAAAATAAATATACTCTTACCCTGCATCCAGCCACCATGCTCCTGGGTATACCAAACTGAACTGAAACTCTTGACACCCAAACAGTCACATGGATATCTATAGCTGCTTTATTCATAATCACCCAAAATAGAAACTCCCAATATGCACTTCAGTAGTTCAAAGAATAAATAATATTCCACCATATAGGATGTACATCTAAATGATGGAATATGATCCAGTGATCAATAAGTAAATGAGCCATCATGTTACAAAGAGACATGAATGAATCTTAAGTGCATATTGCTCAGAGAAACAATTCAGTTTGAAAATGCTACATATTGTATCATTTCTACTATATGAGATTTTGGAAAAATCAAAAGTACGGAAATAGTAATCAGATAAGAAGTCACTAGGAGTTCAATGGAGAAAGGGAGGTTGTATAGGCAAAACAGGATTTTCTTTTATGGTAGTCAATTATTCTGTATGACACTGTAATCATTGATATATTTCATTATGCTTTTGTCAAAACCCACAGAACTCTATATCACAAAGAGTGAACCTTTACGTATAGAAAATTTAGTAAAAAATTAGTGAAGAAGTTGGCGGATCCTAGTATGCAACACGGTATGTGATAAAATAATCTAGCTATTACAAATGTATGACACAATCTCACTGAAGGGAGTGAGAGAAAAGAAGCAGAACTAAATCTAAGTCACTTTGGAATGAGTTGAATCTGTAGGATCAAACTCAATAAATATATTAATTAAAATAGGTGCTCATAATCACTGTACTCTATTGGGAAACCAATTTCCCGTAAGAGTGTAGGCTAACAATTCTGATACAACTACACATGAATTCTGTAATTGAATGTAAATGAATGATGGATGATGGGAGTCACTTTTCTCACTATTGGAATGGTGGTCACTTGTAAGAAATGATAAAGCTAGAATGACCCATGTGGAGTTGGAGATATCAGTATGAATTCATTTTTAACTTAATATAGAAAAAGATGGTTACGTATAGAAATATTTATGTATGTATGAATGTATACAGGTTAGTGTATGCACATATATTTCCTTGCTATGTCACCGGAGAGGGCCTGAAAGCAACACCACCACAGTAGGAACAACCACACCCAGAGCTTAGATCTTGGTTTCTAATAACATTCTTCAGTAAAAGGGAGGAGGTTTCCTTTGAAAGATGGATGATTCTAGGACTGGAGTAGGAAATAGACAAGATGAGCCTGGAGTATCTTGTAGTGCCCAAAATAAGAGAGTGTTCAAAATAGAAAAACCTGATGTTCATGTGATATGTCAAAGGGACACAGAAGCCAACTGAACACTTCCAATGCCAAAGCCGGGACAATCTGAGCCAAAAATGAATAAAGTAGTATTGGATTTTAACCCAAAATATAAAATAAATATTCAGCTCCATACTGATGGGCCATAATGAATGAATGAATGAATGAATGAATGAATGCATGAATGAGTCAGAGGAAACAAATCTCAAGTGCTGAAGGATAATTCCAAATAATTTGTGTGGATACTTTGCCCTTAAGCTGGGGGAGCATAATTCTGCACTCCTTAAATTTGGCCTGTGCATAGTGACTTCCTCTCAAAGAGTACAGTATGAAAGGGCACAAGGGTGTTGGGTGGGGAGGGGAGTAACATCACACTGGAGAAATCTGAAAAACAATCTCAGCCAGGTGATCAAATTCAACACCAACAGCGGTAAGTCATCTTGAGAGTATTTTTGTTGACACGTAATGAAATGGCACTTTACCTCTGTGGCCTTCTTTCTAAAAACATATAACCCCAGACTAACCATAATGAAAACATTAATAGTAATTTCAGTTGAGGGTTAGTCTATGAAATACTTGACAAACACTCCTCAAAACTTCAGAGACAATGACAATCTGAGGAACTGTCACAGGCAAAAAGACTGAGGAGACATAAGGACTAAATGTAATGTAGTATCCTGAATGGAATCTTGGAACAGAAAAAGGATATTAGGGAAAACAATAAAAAACTGAATAAAGTATGGACTTTGCTTAATATATCAACATTGGCTCGTTAATTGTAAGAAATGTTAATTACTAACATAAAATGTTAATAATGGGGAAAATTGGATGAGGGTTATATGATATTATATTCACAATTTTTCTGGAAATTTAAAACTGTTCTAAAATAAAACATTTAGGTTAAAAAATTTACCACAATATTATTGATTCTTTTGCAGAACATCAACACTTCATATGCAATACAAATTGATTAGCTAACAATACATTTACATAACAGACACAGTCAACTAGCCTTTACATTTCTGTAATACATTTCAACTCTTTTCGCCCAGAAAAAAGTGACATAGTGGAAAGTCATTTAAGTTGAATTCACTTATTTTTTTGTTGTAAAATTGATTATTTTTATACTGTTACATTATATATGTTCATTATTGATTCATACCCACGCCAAAATAAATAAGCAAATATTTTGCTGAAAATGTAGAATTTTACTCAGCTCACTGCTGTGTATTGATATTTATAAAAGATAAACATAATTTTCTGCTTTAAAAAGCATAGACTTTAAGATCATACCAAAATAAAGTAAAATTAATGAAAGTCAAGATTGTCGTGTGTGTTATCTATTATAATGTATCACACTACTATAAAATGTAGTGGTTTACACAACACTGAAAATATTTCTCATGAGTTCTGCTGCATTGGCAAAGCAACTATAGTCAGCTGGAGGATTGGCTCAAATAAACATATAAGATGGACTCAATCACACTGACAGGTGGAACTGGATACTATTCGTGCTGCCACATGGCCACTCATTCTCCATTAAGCTAGTGGCCTTCCATATGTGGGCATCTCAGGGCAATTTTAAAGATGGCAAATGTGTTTGTTCCAAGGGATCTCTTGAGGCCCAGACTCTAGAACTCACACAATATTGGTTCCATCACATTTAGTTGATCAAAGAAAATCAAAAGACTTGCCACTGGATAGAAGGATCAGCAATGCTTCATTGCAAAGTGGCATGCACACTAGGCTTGAAGGAATTTGTGGCCATTAAACAATTTACCACACATACACATATTGGCATCAAGTATACTGATATAGCACATGAGCAGGGGGATTTCTGTTGTAATGGGATTATTTCTCTTAGTTGTCATCATTTTGAGCATAATCGATATCATCCCCATGTCAACTCTAATGTGTATTGAGATTTTCCTAGGAGCAGGACATTCTTCTAAGCATGTCCTAATTAACTCATTTGAGCACGACAAAAATATCTGCAATGCGATTCTCATTGTAAATAGGTTGTAGCATATGTGTTAGGAAAATGGTTTAATTAATTAATTGATTGATTACTTTATTGCAGTTTTCACCATTTACTAGAGACATGATTGGGGCCACTTTAATCTCCATGAGCTTTGGCATTTTAAACTGAAAAAATGAGATGTTTGCAATAAAAATATCAAGGTCACTTCCAGTTCTGAATAGTTATGAATGCATTACTAGCGATCAAGCATCATGGATCATATATGCAAACACACTTATAGCAACTGATGTTCGTACTTTCACGGCCCTTCCTTTTATTGTTCTCACTGTTGAAAAGTATTTAAAATAATTTATTTCATGAAATATTGCATATGGTTGAGTTTCACATTGAGAGAAGCTAAGCTGAAAGCAGAAAATGTTTCATATCTACCATTTTTACATTTAAAAAAATCCAAATCAAATAACCTTGTGGCAAATTGGAAAGATGTTAGCCCTGTTCATAGAAACTGGATCATTTCAACACTGCTGTCTTTTTCACCCTCTTTCTCCACCTAGTCCTGTAAATATTTTAATACATTAATCCGAATGTATTTTTTAAGACAACTTTTATAATATTTATATAATAAATGAACTATTGTTTACTTAATATTGTAATGGACTCAGGTATTTAACTCAACTATATTTTGAAATAAATTTTGTTATTGTTTTATAAACTGCTTCCAATTATATATTTTTCTAGGTTCTTCGTATATTCTTAGTTCTACAGACATTCCTACAGGTAAATATAATATTCCTCATCTCAAGGCTCAGAGACCTTATATGACTTTGCCAGGACTACATGACTAATCAGGATTACAATTTATGTCTCTTCCACTCAAAATAACCATTTTATTTACAACAAGAGTGAAGTATTTTATATTAAGACTTTATAATAAATGTTTAAAAATACATCTCAAGCAATCACTATGCACGTATATTTCAGCTCTAATTGTTACCTCTTAAATAAATTTAAATAGCATCTTCTAGGAATTTGGCAACACTTATTTATTCTAGACATTAGGACTCCAAATGCATTAACAAAAAGAGGCATAAAAGGCAAGTAAATATTAATGTTGTTTGCTGTATCTTTCCAGTTTAAATGTTTCATGATCAGAAATCAGAGTAGGCCTCATTATAAAAAGGCTGTAGTGAAATATGAAGACATAGAATGCATATAATTTATGTCTGTTTCTAACCTTGTTCAATATTAATTATGAGTACTGAATAACCATACGTAAACATTTTAAAATTCCCTAAAGGCAATTTACCTAAAGGTAAAAATCTCACTACTCTTAAGGTCAAATTATATAAGTGATGTAATGTTTGTGGATGAAATTGTGTAATGACTTTTCATGAAAACTGTCCAGTGAAGCTGGAGTAGGGAAGAGGAGCTATGTGGAAGACATGATGCTTCATTTGCTATGAATTGTTAAAAGTTGAAGCTACAACATGAGTACAACAGGGAAATCATCGCTCACTCTCTACTTTTGTAACTGCTTGAATATTTTAATAATACAAGAGACTATATTTTGTTCTTGTGCGTGGCTTACCTATTTACTGTCTTCACTGGAGATTATAGGAAAGTTAATTTAGTGCCACAACTGGAACTTGAGTTATATATACTGATTTATGACCAGATGTGGATATTTAACGCATCTCCTTTATAGTCATACAAAAAATGAAAATTGAAACTGTCTTGGCTATCTATTGTCATTGCCTCCTGGAATCTCCTCCTCCTAGTTGTCTGATTCTGACACCACTCCAGAGGAAACTATCCTCTAGTCTATGTCCTGTGGATAAACCTGACTGTATCTCTAGGAGCAAGAGAGTAATCTTTGATCTTTGGTAAACCCATGAAGTCATTTCATACTTAGTGTCACAGAAACAGGCTCAGAGATTGATATGGGACTTAATTCAGGGCAATCAAACGGGAAGAATTGTATGTGGGCCGTCAGACCCTTCCTTACATAGTGAACTGGATATTGTGAAGATTTAAACCTGGTAAGAAATGCAGAACTGGGGAAAGGATTCTTATGATCCATTTGAGTCCTGAATAAACCCACACCTGAAGCTATATCCGCCCCCCCCCATACTCTTGTTTTATGAGGGAGTAGATTATTTTTTATACATAAGCTCATTTGGATAAGGGATCATTTCCCAGGTAACAGAACAAGTCCCAACAAATATGTACACATAAAAGAAAGTGCTACAAAGTGAAAAGTTTTAGATTATCATGAAGGCCATGACTTGAGACAATATCATAGTTAATTGTGAGGAAATGTTAGAGGAAAATGTGTTTTTTAATCCTTAAAAATTTTCAGGATCTTTGATTTAGAACTTTTTTCCCTCAAGATCTATAGATGTGTAACTGTTGGCCTTTAAGTCACATATATTGGATATTTCTATAGAAAAGTGAATTTATAAAGTGAAAATTGATCTTATTTTTTGTGAGAAACCTCTGTACTAATGATGAAATGAGAATAAGAGAAGTGATAAAGGAAAAAACTATACCTGTTAAATATTTTTTATGAGGAAGTGAATTTAGAAAAGGATTTAACTTTTAGAATTGATTTTTCTGATTACTCTGCATTACTTAATGTTATTTCCACTCTCATTTGATGGATAAATAACCGTGTACATGTGATTTTTAAAAAGTATTAATGATTTCAGGTTGTGTACAACATCCTTGCTGGTAATATACCAAGTATTTCAGAGTTAATAGTGTAACATAACCAATATTATAAAACTTTTTATGCTTATGATGTTTGGAGTGTTAATAGGGATAAAGGAAATATTTGAAAATATCCATTTATCAAAATTAATGCTGGATTTGGAAAAGTTGTAAATCTATAAAATATATTATTTTTTTATGAATATTATCTTTATGTTTTATCCAATCCTCTCTATACATAAAATCCCTTGGAAGTAAAACTAATTAAAGCAAACGCTTGTACAAATGTTATATTTAAATGAAACTATATAGAGTACTTAAATTCAAAAACACATTCACAACTCAAATTGGTAATGGGAATTAAAATTGTTTGGACTACACTTTTGGGAAATAATTGTACCTCAAATAATTTACTTATAAAAACAATTTTTAAAATGGTTTTCCATGTGTCTCTTTTAGTCCATCATTTGTAAGATTCTGTCTAATGTTTACAAAGCATTCAACAATATAGAGCTAAATTAAAAATTAGCTAAAAAGGAGTAAGGAAATTCATAGTACTTGTATAATTTAATAAAAGTAAAAGTTCAATTTGTAAAATATACTAAAATCTTCTTTGAAATACTTTTCTACTCAATACTACAAAAGTATAATAGTTAACTGAGTTCATAATTAACTATCAAGACATTGGCTTCATATTAAGACCAAGTCTGATTTGTCATTCTTAATTTCCTAAGAATTTTGCCATGGAAACTGTTGACCTCCCCATGGTTGTTTCAACATATTTGCTAAAGGTTAAATTAAAGACACTACGTTATAACAAAACATTGACAACTGAATTAGTCCGACAGCGACATAAAAAGATGACTTTTGAAAGGTTAAGTTAGTAGCTGTAAGAGGAAAAATGAACAACCGGATAAAAGATACATGTATTTTCCTCATCATTTTCTATAACGAGGCTCCACCTATGAGGACAGTACTTTTTCCTATTGTGTTGTTCCTTTTGAATATTGGAATAGGATAGATACAGTCTTCCAAGTATGTATTTTAGAATAACCTGTATGGTGAAATTTCTATTCTTCTAATATGATGAGACACTACTTTAGAGTGTAAATATATATGTATATACGTATGTGTATATATGTACACATGTATGTAAATATATATCTATACATTTAAAGAGAGAAAGAATGACAGTTATGAAGAAATCATATATTTTCATGTTAAATGTATTCAGCTTAGTGAGTCCAGAAAAGTGTCTTCTAATAATTGTTCCCAGAAGTTTACAAGATTTTGGAACAGGGATATATAACTATGAGCAAGCCAGGTTTTTGCATTCAAAAATGCCTGTTATCACATTTTGAGTATAAAGTTAAAACTCAATAAAATTTCCTCTCTCCTTATTTCAGTCTGTTAAGGCCTAAAAAGATGTATAAGGAGTGTGTGTGTGTGTGTGTGTGTGAATGTGTGTGAGCACAGGTGTAATTAATTTTTATGTAATCAAAACTTGAATGTTTTCCCACATAGAGTCCCTGATATGAAAATTCAATGGGGCTGGCCCAGTGGCATAGTGGTTAAGTTCGCATGCCCTGCTTTGGCGGCCAGAGATTCACAGGTTTGGATCCCGGGCGTGGACATAGCACCATTAGTCAAGACATACCATGGTGGCATCCCACACAATATGGAGGAAGATTGGCACAGATGTTAGCTCAGTGACAATCTGCCTCAAGCAAAGAGAGGGAGATGGGCAACAGATATTAGCTCAGGGCCAATCTTATTCACAAAGAAAAGAGAAGAAAATTCAACCCCGTACAGTTCAATCCAATTCATTGCTTTTATGTAATCAGACACTACTTGATTTAGTCATTTCTTCCTAACTGCTATATTAATTGTTTTAATAGTGTATTTACATTAAGTGAGCATATGTTTATAGTAGGATTTGTAGGGGCAGTTTGAATTTGAAATTAATTTTAAGACAATTGATCATTGCAAGTTTTTAAGATTATTTTCCTACATTCACATAATAGCTTTGATTAAATAAAAGGAAACCAGGAGGCATAGCCAATCTAAAAGCAACAAGATCAATAAAGACTGACGGGTTTGTTTCATTTAACAAAATGGGATTTCATGCACAATGGACCCATTAATTAATTTCCTATAGAAAGTCTCTGGTTTATTACCTTTTGAGGCCTATGTAAGCATTATCTTTTTTACTATATGGATAGAATACATTTAAATATATTTGACCTATAGATCAATGCTTTAAATGCTCAATATTTTCTATGTATTTCCTGTTAGATGCTGCAAATATATAAAATATTTTAAACATTTTCATAGTTTGTTTTAATTCCTGTCAGCTTTCAACATCCCCTTAAAATATCACGTATTTAGGGGGCTGGCCCCTTGGCCGAGTGGTTAAGTTCGCGCGCTGCACTGCAGGCAGCCCAGTGTTTCATTGGTTCGAATCCTGGGTGTGGACATGGCACTGCTCATCAAACCACGCTGAAGCAGCATCCCACATGCCACAACTAGAAGGACCCACGACGAAGAATGTACAACTATATACTGGGGGGCTTTGGGGAGAAAAAGGAAAAAAATAAAATCTTCAAAAAGAAATCAGTATTTAATACTCATATTATCAAATACAAGATAAATCAAGAAATTAATAAACCAAGAAATACTGATACGTATGGATTATTAAAAACAAAATTATCATAAACTAGTAGTATGAGTGAATCTGTATACTGATACCACATAATACAATCAGCCCATGGCAGTCAAAATATACAAGAGCGATGATTCTAAAATGATTACCCAGTGTTACCCCAACTCCTGCAGGACAGTATGAGAAAAGTTTAAAGAACTGCCTAGGCAATTATCATGGCACACGAGATATTTTTTAGTTATACATATTCATCAACTACTCCAAGGAGAAGTCCAAAGGATTTTAATTATCCATATAGTCTAACAGTATCAAAAGGGTGGTAAGTGGATAGAAATAACACAGTGAGCACAAGGAATGCAGACAGAGAACACATAGATTAAAAAAAAATTAAAAATGAGGAAGATGAAAATCTGTAATCTGATCCTTCCTTCCTTCTTCCCCTTCCTCCTCTCCCTTCTCTCCTTCTATTTATTATTTAAAATATGTACTGACTCTACTCCCAGCTGAGGGCTGGAAAGAAAATGACAAGGCAGCGTGATCCTACCCTTGCGGAGAGTATATGCTATTGGTCTATGGAAAAGTCGGTGGACAAATATGCAATCTTTAGTAGGATGGTGGAATGGAATACAGTGAAAACTCTCAAATAAATCCTGCCTCAGTTTACCATTGCCTTCTCTAGTTGCAATCACATTATACCCTTGATGTCAGGCAAGAGTTGTCAAGCCAGATTATGAACATGTTCTTTTCTCATTCTCCTTAGAAAATCTAGTGCCTCAATTTTCATTTATAATTGTGGGGTCTTAAAGAAAATGAGAAAGAAGACCCATGTTTTAAAATTCTGTGATATCCTGAAAGCTTTTTCCATGAATTGGCAAAACTCCTCTCTTCTGGCCTAAACATGTGTATCAATCATCTACCTCAAATCCAAATACTGTATTGAAAAATTTAAGCAATAAGAGTGCAATTGTCAGAGTCTAATGCATTTTAAGTTTTCCCATGTGTCTTGCTATAACTTTTTTGGAAAGTTTGACATGATTAAACTTTCCAAAAACAACTACTGTATTTAAAAATTAATGAACATCAGTTTATATGTGAGATTATACATTATACCTCAAATAAAGTACACTTGTAAGTTTTTTGCAGTCACCTGCAAACTCTGAAAATGCAATAACCCTTCTGGAGAGAAGGTTACCAGGGAGAGAGGGCCCAGGCATCGAGGCCAGGAAAGCCTATCTTATAATCTGGCTTTATCAGTCATCAGCTGTGCTGTCTTAGCTGAGCTGACTTATGGGCTCATCACTAAAATGAAAAAAACATATAAATTATGTCACACAATTTATCTCCACCTCTGTTACCAAGAAGTAGACTATGGGATGTGAATGACACAGCTTCCCAACTCAAACTTAGAAGCAGGTTTCCTACTTTACAAAAATCCCCACTGCAAGGAGTGCTGTACTGTAGAGTCCCTCCAGGATGGAAAGCATACAGGACAGAGATCCCATCCAAGTCCCACTACGGGGCCCCCAGGGGAAGCTATACCCATGATTCAAAGACAATAGGCTTTTGACTACCAACAGCCAGGGAGCTGAGAAAGCCGTATGTGTCCTAAAAACTCCATATCATAGCCATAATCTTAGCCTCATCATCATACTACAACAAACCTACAACAGCTGTAAGTGAGAATAAACCATAAAACTCCCATCAGGATTAAACAACTCATTGAGCTCTTTGCCATTACAACACCAATCTCCATGTTATAGAATGTACCAACCACAGAAGGCATTCAGCACTAGGCCCTTTCTTCTTTTTTTTTTTTTCCTGGTGAGAAAGATTGGCCCTGAGCTAACATCTGTTAGCCTCTATTTTGTACGTGGGACACCACCACAGCATGGCTTGATGAATGGTGTGTAGGTCCTCTCCCAGGATCTGAACCCACAAACCACAGGCCACCAAGCAGAGTGTGCAAACTTAACCACTATGCCACTGGGCTGGACCCACAAGTCCCTCTCGTAAACCCTTATTTGACAGATGTACTCCAAGAAACATTACTGTTTAACTTCAAAATACTTGAAAAACATAGCTTACAACTATGCTGATAAAGTAATGACTATGAAAGTTGGGATTTTAAATAAACTGAATTGGGAACAATATAAATAAATTTTATTTTATGAGTTCTTTGACTCAAAGAGTCAGATGTAAGTGTAATCTATTTAGCAGGTGGTTATAGCTGTTAGTGTGGAAATAGTTTTCTGGCTAAATGAATAGGTTTATTATTTATAAATTTGTCTAATTTATTCATTTTAGGGTGCCCAGTTGCTCCAGCATACATGATACGCTATATTTTAGATGGGTAAATACATGAAACCTAATGCAACAAGCTGCACACACAAGAAATAATTAAATTTAAACCAGGACAAGTGCTGTAACAGATAAATCAATGCAGGCATAGCACTTAATTTGTGAGACAAATGGTTGTGGTCAACAGAGTCAAAAAGTGCAGAAAGCTACCATAGTAACAACAAGGCACAATTCCCCTGCCATATACAAGATTAGCAGCACACCAGTCACAAGAAAGTGCTTTAGAGAACTTCTGCCTAAAAGAAATTGGGCAGTTGAATATTTAGAGGGTGAGATTTTGATGGCAATCTCATCTGAATTTCAATTTATAAAAGTGTTAGTTGTACAAAGATAAGTAAGAGTGAATTCCTTAGACACACCTAGGTTTGTTGTTATATTCTGAATTGTGATAATGTTTTGCTAGATTTCATCTGAGTCATCTCTAAGCCAGGAAGGATCTTGGTCTGAAACGAATGTACTGAATGATGATAATTTAATGATAAACATCTGAATAATGTAGAATATAGTATTTGAATTTGTTTTAAAAAAGAATAACTTAAAATAAATGAGGAAAGCAGTGCATCATTTTTAGTAACATACATAAAAAACTTGTATTTCAGATTCTTAAATAATTTTGTATAATTTCAATGTTTATGGTGTATATTCAATAACAAAAATTTGATTTTACAATACATATTACTTTTTAAATATTCCATGTGATAGATTACCATGCTTGTTAGAACTGTGGCCATAGAGATTTTGGATAAATTTTTAAGCCTAAATTTGATTTTTCAACCACTATGGATAATTACCATTCTTTTAGATATTGATATTAATATTTAATATTAATAAAATACCTCATGATAATTAGGAGAAATTTCTTTATTATCCTAAAGGAAAAATGGAGCTGGTCAGAACAGGTCAACATTATAGAGGAAATCTAAGAATCTGACCCTTAGGAGAACTCTTCATTGCTGCAATAAAACAGGCCACACTTTTCCAAAAGAATTCAAAATAATTTGCATTAATCTTATGAAAACAGCATGCTTGAAGAGAGACATAAAAAATGATATCAGAATATTCAACCTACAGCACTGTACATCTGTCTAGAGTATCAAAAATGCATCATTTATCTGATTAAATGTACACTAATCTGAACTTAAATAGCATAGTTATTATAATATGCAAAGATACATTAAGTAACAAAACAATGCTCCATGGTTCTCAACATTTAAATTAAATGTCTGGTTTCAGCTCTGAAATGGAAAGAGCTTGGAAGTCATCATTTCCATTCTTAAGTGAAAAAACCAAACAGAATAAAAACCAATGGCTTTTCTTGGACACATCAGAGAGATGATGTCACAGGACAAACCACCACCAGGAAATCTGGAGAGACTGGTGAATCCAGGGAGTCATGGGTGAGATCTGCTTATCTGGAGCAGAATCCACTATTAGGAACACTTAAGTGGCAGTTCTGTGTACTGGTAATTTTGACAAATGACTGGAGGATGAGTAGCATCAGCATGAGTGGGAAACTTGGGGGGCCACAGTCTTAGGCGGCCTCAACACTTTCGTGGGTTTTACCTTGAGGAACCACATCAGGTTTTCACAGTAAAGAGCTGCAAAAGATCACCTCATGGCTTTGATGGGAGAGAGCAACAGAAATCATTGTGAAAGAGGACCAGCGCACACGTCACATAAAAGGCCTACTCTCCAGGAAGGAAGGCTCTATCAGAGCTTTAGCTCACCTGGGTGAAAGGCAATTCTCCCACTCCAGCTTCTGTTGTCTGTTTTACTTAAATGGGGAAATGACTAAGAGAGTCTTGTAAACGTCACATGTCAGCCCCTCTGAAGAAATTAGATTTATTTATAAGACTTTAGAAACCGTGCCCTTCTCTCCACTTTGCTGCCAAACCAACAGGGCTCTAGCATAATAACAATGGATCACAGCTAAAAGAATTTTCTGAAGCATAATTTTTGAGAAAAAGTACTTAGGAAAACCCAAAGTTAACAGGGGAGACAAATTAAAATTATACTAGAGGAATTTGAAGCCTCTGCTACATATAACTACAGAAAACATTAAGCACAGGTCAAATTCTAGCCAGATTACCATGAAGTTTTTCACTAAAGGTCAATTTACCTCCAGTTCCTACTATCCAATACATCACGCGCAGGTTTCAACAAAAAATTATAATGCATGTTAAAGGGCAAACAAAAACAAATTCTGAAGAGATAAAGCAAGCATCAGAACCAGACTCATATGACACAAATGTTGGAATTTTCAGACAGAGAATTTAAAATAACTCTAATTAATATATTAAGGACTCTAATGGAAAAGGTAGACAACATGCAAGAACAGATGGGCAATGTAAGGAGAAAGATGGAAATCCTAGGAAACAATTGAAAGGAAAGGCTAGAAATTCAAAAAAAAGTAATAGAAATCAAAGAATGCCTTAGATGGGCTCATCAATTGCCTAGAAACTGATGAGGAAAGAATCAGTGAGCTTGAATATAGGCTGATAGAAACTTACCAAATTGAAATTAAAGAGCAAAAAAGGATGAAAAGAAAAACAACAATAAAAACAGCACAGAACATTCAAGAACTGCAGGGCAAATTTAAAAATGTGCAATCTATGCATAACTGAAATACTAGCAGAGAAGACAGAAAGAAAGGGGAGAAAATATTTGAATTACCAACAGCCCAGAAATTTCCAAGGACAGAAAACAAACCAGAGATTCAGGAAACTCAGAAAACACCAAGCAAAAAACACTAAAATGGCACATCTAGGCATTTCATCTTCAAATTGCTGACTGCCAAAGACAAAGGAAATTTTTAAAGAAAGAAAACAAAAAGAAACAACTCACCTTTATAGGAATAAAGATAAAAATTATAATGGACTTGTCATCAAAAATTATGCAAACAAGAAGAGAGCAGAGTAAAATATTCTAAGTGTTAAAGAAAAAAGCTACTAGTTTCTTCTTATGATTACTTATCTAAACTCTAGTGCTTGCAAAAAACAAGTTTTTCATCATTTAAGAGAAAACAGACATATGAACTGAAAGTAGAAATACAAATATGTGAGAGAGTGAAAGTAATTTCTGTTTCTCTATTTACGGTTTTTTTAATCCGTTTTAAAAATCTGTCCTTTTTTTAAAGTTTATGTCTCCCTTTTCTGGTAAGCAGAAGCACATTGGCAGTTTACTCAAGAAAGAAGTATCTTAATATGGCCTTTAGTATATATGCTTTCAAAAATTCATTGAAGAAAAGTCATCACAAAAAAGAAAAGAAAGAAAAAAAAGACTGTGGCTCCTTTACGCTTTGGATAAAAGAGCTATTTGGGATGTTAGCATCCTGTCCTCCCTCCATAGAATTGTTGATTTGAACTTTAGCAGTAAATGGCATTCCAATTTTGTTGCCATAGATATATTAAAGCTTCTGGCAGGTTACTGCTTTGTGTTAGATTCTGTCACTGGGTAAAATGTTCTCGTCTAGGGAAGAAAATACCTGCCAGGAGCAGATGGGGGCTTAACATCGTGTCAGCATTGTGGAAAAGTCAACATTTCTTCTGTACTTCACCGCAAGACTAATGAAAATGAAAGGCAAGCCTAATAGAGTGAGAGCAAAGGACAAAGTAATGGAGGAGAAGGGAGGACTGGGTTCCCGAAATAAATTCGTTCATTCTCTTTTCCCCCGTGTGTGTTTATCAGGACTGCTATAACAAAGTACCACAAACTGGGTGGTTTAAACAACAGTAATTTGTTGTCTAACAGTGCTAGAGGCTAGGAGTCCAAGATCAAGGCGTCAGCAGGCTTTGTTTCTTTGGAGAGCAGTGAAAGAAGAATCTGTCCCAGCCCTCTCTCCTTGGCTTATAGATGTCCATCTTTTCGTTATGTCTTTATATGGTCTTTCCTCTATACGTTTTCTGTGTCCAAATTTTCTCTTAAAAGGATAGAAGTCATATTAAATGAGGACCCACCCTAATAAACTCATTTTATATAAATTACCTCTGTAAAAATCCTATCTCCAAATAAGGTCACATTGTGAGGTACCAAGGGTTGGGCCTCTGTAGGGGAGGAAGACATTTCCTCTACCTGCTCTGGGTCCTTCTGGCTGGACAATGAATTAAATTCACATGAGACAGAATAACAGGAGAAAATTAAACAAAGTTTTATAACATGTATACATGCGAGAGAATCAGGCACATTGAGTTACTCACCAAAGGGCAGAAGCTCTCACCTTAAATACCATCCTCAGCTAAAGACAAGGGAGGGTGTTGGGGGTGAGGGGAGTCAGTTATGGGAGATTACTAGACAAGCACAGTAAACAAGGGTAAGATTATGCAGAGTTAAGTCCTTGCCTTCTGCATTGATAAGAGTTTCTAGAGATAAAGTCATACCCCTTCTTCCTGGTACAGAGAGGGAGACACCTTTACAAATGGAGATTTCCCTTATAAATTTAAATGTCTCTTACAAAGGGTAAGTAAATTCTACTTTTCAGAGTTTCTCTCTTATCTGCTGTTTCTAGAAAGTAACCAGCCCAAAATAATCCTCATGCCAAAAAGATATATCTTGGGGTGGCCAATTCCAGTTCCCCACATCTCCAACCCATGAATATGGGGAAGAACATGCTTCAACCCAGAGAACTTTGAAACATGGAGAGATAGGTATTTTACCTAGAGTTTCCTGAAGCTATAATTCCAACTTGTCAATCTTATCAATATATTCATGTTATGCATATGATTTAGGAAATTAGGAAAATTACAGTTCACAATTTGTTAGACATATGTGAAAAGAAAAACATTGGTCAAAATGATAACCCCATTTTGGCCAATGTAATAAACTTCAGCACTTGTAATTTTGGATTTAGACGCAAATCTTTTGGGGCTGCCTATTTTATCTTTTGCCCTAAATCTGCAATTCAGGTCACTCTGGGCAAGATGATATTTTTGTGCGGATTGGGTTGCAACATACATATACAGCTGTTAGGCTTATTTTGAAACAATTACAAAGGTAATGTAATTCCCACTGAGCTTTGTCAATCATTAGAATCATTTTGTTTAATATTGTAGTAATGGATTTTCACTTCTGGGCGGAATGAGAGAAAAAGAACTGGATTTTCTCTCCTTCCTGAAATAACTAAAATATCAGGTAACTATATGAAAAATGTGTCTCAGGACATTGAAGCAATGTAGGATTTTTTCCCTTGAGAATAGGTCACATGAAAAGATAGCATCATTACTCATTAGGGAAATGAAAATCCAAACCATAATGAAATATCACTTTATATCCACTGGGATGGCATAATCAAAAAGACAGACAATTACAAGTGTTGACAAGGATGTGGAAAAATTAGAACCCTCATGCATTGCTTATGGGAATATAAAATGGTGCAGATGCTTTAGAAAACAGTTTGGCAATTCCTAAAACGTTAAACATTGAGTTACATATTACCCAGAAATTCTGCTCATAGGTATCTACCAAGAAATGAAAATATATGTCCACATAAAAATTTGTACCAAATGTTCATAGCAGCATTGTTTATAAAACCAAAAAGTAGAAGACCAAAATCCATTCTACTGATAAAACAAAGAAAATGTTATATATCCCTATAATGAAATATTATTTGGCAATAAAAGAGAATGAATTATTGCTACATGTTACAACATACAGAACTTAAAAACATTATGCTAAATGAAGGAAGCTGGTAGTAACATATCACATATGTTATGAATCCAGTTAAATGAAATGTCCGGAACGGGCAAATTTAAGGAGAAGAAAAGAAGATTAGTGGTCTCTGAGGGCTGAGGAGTACAGGGGTGGTAAACAACTGCTAACATATGTGAAGTTTCTTTTTGGAGTAAAAAAAAAAAAAAAATGTTCTAAGATTAGATTGTGTAGGTAATTCTCTGAATATGCTAAAAACCATTCACATAACTCTGAATGTCCTCAAAAGCATTGAAATGTATGTGTTTTTTTGTTTTTTGCTTTTTGAGGAAGATTAGCCATGGAGCTAACATATGCTGCCAATCCTCCTCTTTTTGCTGAGGAGGACTGGCCCTGAGCTAACATCCATGCCCATCTTCCTCTACTCTATATGTGGGACGCCTGCCACAAGCATGGCTTGCCAAGTGGTACGTAGGTCCACATCGGGGATCCGAATGGGGAACCCCAGGCCATGCAAGCAGAACGTGCGAACTTAACCACTGTGCCACCAGGCCAGCCCCAAAATGTATGTTTTAAATGGGTAAATTTTGTGATATTTGAATTATATCTCAATAAACCTACTATAAAAGAGTGGAAAATTGACCTTGAAATATAGAAATAGTAGAGTCAGTAGAAAAAGAGATGAAAAGAATAATTAACTGTTTCATTTATTCAAGAATATAGAATGATTTGTCACGTTAAGGAGAGACATCAAAATTATAGAAAAATAAATAGCCAAAATGGAGTCTAGAAAAGAAAATACAAGGTCTCAGATCAAAAATATACTGGATGGAACTGATAGCAGATTATCCATTACAGAATATTATTGTACTTGAAGACTTAACGGTAGAATAAATCTAAAATAAACAACAGAAACATGCGTGGAGAATAAAAGAGCAGAGCATCAGAGTACCGTGGGATGACTTCAAGCATCCAAAGATGTGTGTGTTGGACTCACTGAATTAAAGGGTAACAGAAAAATATTTAAATAAATAAGTGCCAAAAACTTTTCAAATTTTATAAAAAATAAATATATACACAGATTGGGGCTGGCCCCGTGGCCGAGCAGTTAAGTTCGCACGCTCCGCTGCAGGCGGCCCAGTGTTTCGTTGGTTCGAATCCTGGGCGCGGACATGACACTGCTCGTCGAACCACGCTGAGGCAGCGTCCCACATGCCACAACTAGAAGAACCCACAACAAAGAATATACAACTATGTACCGGGGGGCTTTGGGGAGAAAAAGGAAAAAATAAAATCTTTAAAAAAAAATATATATATATATATATACACAGATATAAGTTCAACAACCTCAAGCGCAGGAAACAGGAAGAAAACCACACATAGGCACATCACAAATAAATTACTCCAAACCAGCGATAAGGAGAAAATGCTCACCTACCTACTAGAATAGCTAACATAAAACAGGGAAACATTAAATGCTGACAAGGATACAGATAAACTGGATCTCTCATGATACAACTACTCTGAAAGATAGTTTGGCAGTTTCTTAATAATTAAACCTATATTTACCATATGACCCAGCAATGACACCCTTGGACATTTATTCCAGTAAAATGAAAACTTGTGTCCACACAAAACTCCCCATACAATTGTTCATAGAAGCTTTTATGTAAAAGCCCAAAACTAGGAACAACCAAAATGTCCCTCAGAAGGTGAACAGTTAAATCAACTGTTGTACACCCACAGCACAGAATGCTTCTCAGCAAGAAACAGGAAGGAACACTTGATACGTACAACTTGGATGGATCTCAAGGGCATTATGATGAATCAAAGAAGACCATCTCAAAAGGTCATATACTGTACGATTCCTTTTATATAACATTCTTAAAATGACAAAATTATACAGATAGAGAGCAGATTAGTGGTTGGCAGGGGTGACTATAGGGAGTATTGAGGGAGACCCTTGAGGTGAGAAAGTTCCATATCTTGAGTGTGGTAATGGTTACCTGAATCTACACATGTGATAAAATGACGCAGAACTATACACACACATTGTGCCAATTGCAAATTCTGGTTCCGATAGCCTACTATAATTATGTAAGATGTAACTCTCGGGGGAAACTAGATGAAGGATACATGGGACTTCTCTGTACTATCTTTGAAATTTCCTGTGAATACATAATTATTTCAAAATTTAAAAACAAACAAAAAAACCCCAAATCACTTTCATTTCAGTGGGAACTTTCCCCAGGTGGATGTTGACCCTTCTACCCGGGGGGCTGGGTCACATGGAGGCCATCTGAGCCCAGCCCACAGTGAGGAGCCAAGTCCAGCTCAGCCCCTCCCGGATTAGCTGACTTGCAGAAGCATAACGGAGAATAAAAGATTGCTGCTTTAGCTGCAGAGCTTTGGAGTGGTTTGTTGTGCAGCGCTAGTGCAGCAATAGCTAACCAACACACGCCCCCTTTCCTCCCCTCCTCTCCAGGGCCCTAGGAGAATGAATATCTGCTGTTGGTGACTGTGACAGACAGTTAGTGATCCTCCAACATCTGTTCTACCCTTCTGCTATTCCCGAGTAACAGTATCTCTGATTTTTATCGGGTCATATGGCTATCTGGATTAAGATTACATTTCCAGCCTCTCTTGTAAATAGGTGTGGCTATATGACTAAGTTCTGACCAATGAGATGTGAGGGAAAGTGTCATATGACAGTTTCTGGGCACCTCTTAGAAATCACTGACATTCAATTTTTGCTCCCTCTTTCTTAGGCCCTTCACTCTTCCCACAGATTGGAATGCAAAAGTGATAGCAGGAGCTCAAGCAACCATTTGGAATATGAAGTGGAAGCCATACTTTAAGAATGGTAAAGCAACAAAATAGAAGAAATTAGGGTTTCTATTGACTATGGAGATGCTATACCAGCCCACAGCTTCTGATATCTGCATTTCCTTTATGTGAGAGAGACATAAACTCTCTTATGTTTTTGTCACTCACAACAGAACACAGTCTTTATTTATAGAGTGGCTTCTTATGCAGGCTACCCTTTTTCATGGGTTTATCCTGTGCAACCAACCATGCTGAGCACTACGCGCCTTCCATTCATTAAATAACTATTTGTTAAGTACGTCTTATGTGTCAGGCAATGTGATAATGCTGAGGAAACAGTAGGGAGAAAGAGAGATATGGTTACTGCCCTCAAAAGCTTAAAAAAGAGAGAGAGAGAAAATCTTAAAAGCAGCTAGAGCAAAAAACCACAATCCATACCGAAAAGCAAAAAGAAAGATGACAGCAGATTTCTTGTTGGAAAAAAAAAAATAAAAAAAGCAAGCTGGAAGACAGTGGAGAAACATCTTTAAAATACTGAAAAAAACCTGCCCTCTAAAAATGCCAGAAAAAATATCTTTTGAAAATAGAGGTGTTTAAAGGTACACAAAATGCCAAATATGCCAAATGAATTAGTAGCCAGCACACATGCACTACAAGAATGTTACAGGAAGTCTTTGAAGCTAAGGAATAATCATACTAGATCGAAACCTAGACATACACAAGGTAATAAAGAGCACCAGAACTGGTAACTACATGGATAACTATAAAACTGTCTATTTTTAAAATTTTTTCAAAATACAGTGGTTTAAAGAAATATAATATCATCGTATTGTGGGTGTTACAATACACCAGTAAAACATGTGACAACAATAGCATAAAGTCCATGAGGGGAGAAATGGAAGGCTACTGTGGTAATAATGTCCATAATAGTGTATGTGAGATATCGCAATATCAATTGAAGGCAGGCTGTAACAATTTTAAAAGGTCATACTGTAAGCTTTAGGGCAACATAAAGACTTATAACCCTAAAAACATGCATAAAGCATATAATAAGCAAACAGAGAGATAAAATGGTATCATAAATAACAATCAATCTAAAAGAAGGCAGAATGAGGAAAAATGTAAAAAAGAATAGATCATACAAATGAAAAACAAATAGCAAGATGGTAGATTTAAACCCACCTATGTCAATAATCACACTAAATGCAAATGGTTAAACTCAATTAAAAAAATCCACGATAGGGGCTGGCCCAGTAGTTTAGTGGTTAAATTCATGCATTCTACTTCCATGGCCCAGGGTTCCCAGGTTCAGATCCTGGGCATGGACATAGCACCACTTGTCAAGCCATGCTGTGGTGGCATCCCACATAAAATAGAGGAAGATTGGCACAGATGTTAGCTCTGGGATGATCTTCCTCACACACACATAAAAAAATCCACCATATTGTCAAGAATTAAGAGTAATACTCAACTATATGCTACCTACAAAAAAACCTACTTTAAATATAATGACACAAACAATTATTAAAAGCAAAGTGATGGAGAAAGACATACCAGGCTGAGAAAGATATAATTAATCAAAATAAAATTGGGAGACATCTAGATTCAGTTCAGAGTTGTAGGAAGATGCATAAGTACCCCTCCCACCTTCACAACAAGGCAAAAGCTGGACAAAATTCAAATTAACAACTACTTTTTGAATTTTCTCTTTTTGAATATTCTCTCCCACCAGAGAGTATATATTGCAGGGCAAACAAGTCACCTGAAATCCATAGAAACACAGACACCTGAAGAAAGAAACAGGACTCCACACGTGCTTACGTGGGACAGATGCAGTAGAACACAATATAAACCAGGAAAAGGCTACAGCTACAACACTGTAAAGACTATCTAAAAGTCAAGTGTAGGCAAATAGGAGAATGTGAAACCCTTGAAAGTGACAGGTGTAGAGGAGCGGGGTCAAACTTTTGGCAGACTTTTCCCCCACAAACCTTACCAGGTGCTCACAGAGAAGACTGAGGAAAATCTGGAAGAAGCTTTCCTTGTGCTGGGGGAGGGAAACACCAGCTGCTGTGGAAATTTGCAGAGAAGTGTCTCCCCCATCTTCCCTGTAGAGAACAAACCTTGATCTGTAGGGGAAAAACAATAAAAATTGGTAGCTGGGGCCCTTAGACCATTGGGTGAAACCCAAACCAGCTGGGGAAAAGAACAGCGGCGGGGGAACCAAACCAAACAAACAAGAACAAAACCCCACACAGTCCCTAGGGGAAGTTGCAGGAATACATACTAGACACATACTAGTACTACAGCTGCGAGAGGGCACTTGTGTAGTCTACACTGTGGAGATGCAGGGACACAGTTCCTACCAAGCCTGAAGTTTAATCAGAACATCAAAGACCACCCCCCCCCCCCTCAGACTAACAAGCACTGAGTAAACCTAAGAATGGAATACACCTGGGAGAACTGCAAGAGAAAGATTCTCTCCAGACCACGACACGAAAAGGAAACCCAAAGCCAAGAAGGGAGCAGAAACTGAGGAAACAAACGAATGAACAGACAAAAAAACCTCTGCAAATTAACCCACACCCCAAAGCCAAGTTATCGCCAGAGGAATTTGAAGGCTGTGGTACAATGAGAGTAACCGTGACAACAAGGGGCCTAGAACCCAACTCAATTCCTGACAGATTATCAGAGGCCCACACATCACAGCTGAATGAAAGGAGTTCAGTTTTACAAGCAAAACAAAATCTTTACCTCAGTATCTAGTGTCCTACACACAACATTTGAGGATTCCCATCAAAAATTATGAGGCATACAAAAGGGCGAGGAACAACGAATCCTGAAGAGACAAAGCAATCATCAGAACCAGACTCATATATGAGACAGATGTTAAAAACGATCAAGCAAATCGCCCCAATTGACATTTATAGAACATTCTAATCGACGAAAACAAAATACACTGTGAGCCATGAAAAGGTGTTCAACATCATTAATCATTAGGAAGATGAAAAATAAAACCATAGAAAAACTACCATCACATCCCCTCCTGGATGATTAAATTAAACTCACTGATATCATCAAGAGTTGGTCGGAATGAGGAGCGACCATAACTCTCATACCTGTACAACCATTTTGCAAAGAAGTTCTGATAGTATCTCCTATAATGAAGCATACACTTATCCAGTGATTCTGTAATTTCATTCTTAGGTATTGATCCCACAATGAAAATATATGTACACAAAACGACATAGACACAAATGTTTCAAAATAGGTTTATTCATAACGATTAAAACCAGGAGACAAAGTCCAATAACAGGTGACTATATTAATTTTGATGAACAGATGTATCTCCATACAATTCAATACTGCTCACCAATAAAGAGATCATACTCTTTGAGTTCATTTATTTCAAGTTCTGAAACAGACACAAGTAATATATTGTCTAAAAATAGCAGAACGACAGTTGCCTCTTGTGGGAGGCATGAGAGTTGAGCAGAAAGGGCAGGACCACGTTTGGGGATGATGATGATATTCCATATCTTGATTTGGTTTATAAGAGTGCATTTGTCAAAACTCAGAAAGCGCACAGTAGAATTTGTGCAATCCATTGTGCATAAATTTGACATCAGGAAAAAAAGAACTGTATACAAATATTGAATTCTATCTAAGATCTGCATGCTGAGATATTTAGAAGTGTTCTCATGTCTGTAATTTAGTTTGAAATTTGTCAGAAAATAAGATGGATTGATGGAAAGCTAGGGGTATAAGGAAAGGGATGGATATCTGAGAAAGCAGGAATAGCAAAAGGTTTGTGGTGTAATCTAGGAGTGTGTATGTGAGTGTTCACTATAAAATTTTTTCAACTTTGATACAGGTTTTAAAATTTCCATAATAAAAATTGGAAAAATAAAAGAAATATAGAAGAGGCTACCACAGTCTCCAACCACTACAGACCTCTAGCTGAAATATGGAGAAATGGAGGAAGTATAAATTTTTTTAAAGTTGGTAGTTTCCCCTATTACATCAGAATGGTTATTCTAATAAATATAAGAGAAGAAAAAAAATTCTTTTCCTTCTACCCCTCTAGGTTCTCAGCCGGGGCTCTGTAACAAAAGATGGATTACCAAGAGAAAAGTATACAAATTTAATATGTCACATAGGAGCCTTCATAAGGACATGAAGACCCAAGAAGCTGTTAAACCTGAGCATTTTTATGCTAAATTTGATAAAGAATGGAAAGTTGTAGAAAAATGTGATGGACAAAAGGATATAAGCTAAAGACAGCTAGGAGAAACAGCAAGATCTGTTCGTCTGAATTCCTCTCGGCATCCCTCAGTCTTCAGAAGTAAGGATGCTCCTTTCTTCTGGGTGTGGGGTGGGCACGTCTCACATGAGGGTCTTATGACCTACTTCAAGGACATGAGGGTTTTACGACCTACTTTGGGGAGACAGAGGAGGTCAGAGAGTCCTTCCTGCACCTACCGTTTCTCAATTTCCTTCAGCTTAAAATATTCAGTATGCTAAGGTCCCATATTTTGGAGCAGCATGTCCTGAACCCTGTCTTACAGAAATAAGGCTTAACTGTGACTGAAGTAACCAGAGAACATTTTGTTATCTGAAGGTGAGAGCAGAAACGTCATAGATCCAGTCCCAGACATCATCCAAGGGATGTTGAAGAACTAGCCAAACATAAAGGGTGTAAAAAGACAGTTATGGGAGGAATAAAGTTACTTTATCATTACATTCCACTCTGTTTTCCTTTTCAACATAACAGTTCCACTCAGATTTTCCTGGTAAGGTTAAATGCCCAGTTTAGGTTAAACATGACATACTTAGGGTGTTTCCAATCCATGCGGAGGTGTGATTTTCACCAATGAGATGAATTATTTTGTAGTGGTTAAAAAAATAGACATCTCAGGGGCTGGCCCCGTGGCCGAGTGGTTAAGTTCGTGCGCTCCACTGCAGGCGGCCCAGTGTTTCGTTGGTTCGAATCCTGGGCGCGGACATGGCACTGCTCATCAAACCACGCTGAGGCAGCGTCCCACATGCCACAACTAGAAGGACCCACAACAAAGAATATACAGCTATGTACCGGGGGGCTTTGGGGAGAAAAAGGAAAAAAAAAAAATAGACATCTCAGCCAAAATGCCTAGGATTTTATGAAGGCTCTACATTTACGGGCTGTGGAACACAGTCTCACAGAGCAAGTCTTCCCATCTGTAAAATGGAGGTAATAATAGTACACATCACACGGGCTTGTTGTTTCATAAACTGGCCCCCATACACAGAGGGCAGGGACAAACCAAAGAAGGAGGACCCACTCCAGATTGGTAGGTGGCAATTTTGATAAGCAAAGGAACTTACATATGAGGCTCTTCACGGTCAGCTACAAGACAAGAAGATCTTCGTCCTCATCCTCCTACCAGAATCTCCGAGGTTTATAGAGGGCTTAGCTGGGTTCAGTGCTGTGTACGGTCATATGGTTTTCACAACACACTGCTCTTTCAAGTCTGTGTTCTTGAAAATGGCTCTGGCTGTGGGAACTATGCGCAGAAGTGCATTCCAAGGACAGGTGAGGGGAGGAGTCCAGCTCACAGGTCCAGTTAACGGGTCAACCAGCAGTCATGTCCTCTGGATGGCCACCTACAATGGTGTTATAGTTAGAATTAAGTGAATTAATGACTAAACTATCCAGGGCACTGCAGTATAAATACTGGCAATTAAAATTTTGAATATTGTTTGCACTTTATAAAGGCATTTGATATAATAGCTAAATGACTCTCCTTTACCTTTCTGGTATTTATTAAATGTGCCACTAACGCCAAACGTGTAACCTAATCAGGCCAAACTCTTTCAGTAGTCTTTTAAAAACTGTAAATTGAACAAAAAGAAAAATGAGTAGTGTTATAAAATAACTTCTTTACAATGACAAGATATTTATGCTTTTCTTCCAAGGAATTCAAAAATCTGTCACACACAGTTTATCACATCAAGTGATTCTGTCTCTATCACTGGATTTTAATTTTAAGCACACAGTTTTAAGTACACGTACACAACACATGACCGGCATATTTCCTAATGTTTAAAATGTTCATTTTACATTTTCTATTCTATATTCTCATTTACTTGATATACAGCATGTACACACATCTACCTAGTTTCTCGTTTGGCGTGTGTAGCATTGTTGTGCTTTAGATTGGTAAAAAGAATATACTCCAAATTACACATCTTCCATCAATTTACACAAGGATGTAGAAATTTAGCATTCATGTGGTGGCCTCAGAGAGCAGGAGTTGATATAGCATATCTCATCACCACTTCTTTGGACCCAACCCCCAGGTTCTCTAGCAAAGACTGTGCAATTCTCTGTGATAACATCCACACATCAGGGTTTTGCCTTGGCAGAGAAGCTTAATTTTATAAAGAGTTATTGATTCCTACCCCTCTCCTCAGAACTTACAATACTGTTCAAGGATTTACACAGACAATTTCTTCTACCTTTTTCTGTTAAAGAGAATCTCTACAAACATTAGACTCTTCATTTGTTGACTCTAACTCAATGTCAGCATGGCTGCCTTCTTATGAATGGACAGGAAAGCACAGCTTGAGCCCAGCTTTTTTTCAGTGGTTGGTGACTCTCCACCTTTCCCAGACAGGCTCCTTCTATGAAACATTCTAGGGCTATAGATGAAACGGAACACTATTGGCGCAAATACTGGTTAAACTAACAACAACAACATGAACCTGAGTGGCTTGTTTCCTCCATGGTAGTTGCAAGCATCTCAGGCTCCTCTCTTGTGTCTATTCATCTCCTTAATCTATATTCATTGGTGCTGGAGGAGGTGACTATGTTGCTGTCACATATTTGTCAGGTCACAACAATCATTTTCATTTATCTGAGTTCAGTTCGTTATTTTATGTTGTTTTTGTTGTTGCTGTTGTTTTAGTTATATTTCTAAGCCCACTGTTGTGGATTTTACACAGTTTAATTTCTATAGCCAGAGAAGCCAATGATGCCACTAAATCTGTTTCACAAAAGAGAATTTTTTTATGTGTTTCATCATGTGTGTGCCTCCAAGGGAAATGATAGAGATAAATTCTTGATAGACCCAAGTATTTTCCAAAAGTGAAATAAAGACCTCTTTAATTAGAATGCTATCTTTCATTACATTTCTAAATTTTAGAAAACATTACTGTGATATAAGGGTAAGAGAAGGATTTTGTATTCCTGACACAGCCATTCAGCAATTTACTTAATCGCTCTGAGTTTTAGTTCCCCTTTATATAAAATAGGAAGTAGTAGCTATTATTAAGTGTTCTGATTTTTCAATTCAAATTTCACACCTCAGTTCAACATGAAACATAAGAATAAAGAATTTTAAAATGGACTCAAAATAAATAGATGTGCTCATTATATTTATGAATTGAGCCAAATTTGGGCAGGATAATTGACATTTAAGGGAATTGAGTTAAAGTTCCAATAGTTTGATGAATTTGAAAGGTAGATATAATTACGACTGGTGTTTAATTTAGGCAAAACAATATTTCAACAATTGAATCAGCTGGTAGTGTTTAAAGAAAAGACAAGACTAGCACTGAGATGCAACCTAGATTTTTCACATAATTCTCCATCTCAATAATAAAGAGGCTCCTATTAAAACGGTGTTCAGGAAAGAATCAATGGAATTTGGAACTCTCTCATATCACAAATATTGGAATTTAAATAGCAAGACTATAAGAAAAATTTAATAGGTGCATTTGCCTTTAATCTGGTAATACTCATTAAGTCTTCAGGATATTATAGGAGTGAAAGTTCAATCTGTTTTCAATGAGAAGTAACAAATAGCAGTTTGGCTAAACCTTGTACAGACGCTTGTAAGAACTTTCTGGCTGAGATGATGGAGAGATACGAGACCTGGGTTCCAAATAAGATTGCAGATTCTCATTCCTTAAAGATAAAAATAAAATGTCTGTCTCCTTGGGATTACTTTACTGCGACCCAGGATTAAGGCAGGGAGATGAATGAAGTAGGCATTAAAGTTTCATTCCAGGCCAGTAACTCAATGAATTTCTTGAATTCACCATTTTCACCTTGTAACAGATTCAGCAATGTAGCAAAATTACCAGGCAACCCAATTTCTTAGGGTTGTAGCAATGTCACAGATAATTAAATAGAAACTGGGGTTTTGTCCTGGTTTCAATAAATTGGCCAGCTGGACCACCAGCAACATGTCCCTATGCAGTTATAGAGATCTAGCAATGTGTTAATAAAAGCCTCAGGGAGGTCCCTCAAACTATTGGCCACTTCTACAGGAGATATAGCTCTGAGCAGTTTCAAAATGTGTATCTAGTACTCCTGTTCCAACAAAAAGAAGAGTATAAGAGTACGTGATGTATGTATGTATGCGTGTATGTGTGTTAAGTGGCCTAAAAAGTATTGAAACATGATAAGACATTATGGAAACATGGCTAACTTCTCCCTCCTTCCCCCCATATACAGCTCTGCCAATCCAACAACTCACCAGCTGTTAATACTTAATACTCAAAGGAAGAATGCATTTGCAATTTAATTAAAGCACAAGCTGGTAGGTTCTATTTAGAAATTTCATAGTAAAGGCAATTTTCTCTCCCCATACCATTTTTTTAAATCAACCTTTCTGATACCTGACATTTCTCACATTTGACTTGCTAATACTTTTAACATTGAAATTAGCCTAACAGAAATAGTGAGAAGTTTAAAAATAATAAAAATAAAATAAAATTTACATACAGTGAAATTCAATGAGATAATTAAGCATAATATAAATACCACTCAACATTTTTGAAGAATTCAACTAGCTTAAAATAAACTATGAAGAAAAACAAGATGGGAGTATAAAATTCTGTACATTCTTCTACTTTTTGCTCATAGGCTAAGTAAAGATTATATTTTTGCTCATTTATTCAACAACTCAAATCAACAATACTAATGATTTTTAATAGAATTTCTATAAAAAGTTAAATATCGTTCCATTTTCTAAATTTATGGAAACTAATAATAATAATAAAGTATTATTTTCTAATTGTGCTATTTCTTGCTCAGCTCGTTAAAGGGAAAAGAGCTCTAATTGTGAGATTGTCTCTCCAGGGAACCAATCTTTGACTATAAATTTCAATGGCAATTTTCCCACTTATGAGAACTATTTGGAAATTGCACACATCCATTTTTAGGACTCTGTTTTTCAAATCTAGACATTAAAATCCTTATATATCTTAATAAAGGTTAAGTTTACGTACTACTAACTTTCAAACTAAAGTTTTGGAATGTTAATAATGGCTATCTACTGTGTGGGATTGTAGGTCAAATTCTATTTTCCTTTATCTATTTTTCAGTTTATAAAATTTTCTATAGTAATCATGTATTATTTTTGCAATCATAAACATAATCATTACTTTTCAAGACTTCTTTCATGATTAAATATAAGAGATTATATGCTTAAATAGTAAAGAATATGTCTGAGGCAGGACGAAAAATGGAATAGTTTCATAACAATTTAATCTCTGCAGGTTAAACGATAGTATTGAAAACAGAATTTTTTTCATAGCTACAATATGCCTCATAAAAAACACACCCCTATCGCTAATTCTCTCTAGTTTCTATGCCTTATAGATTTAGAAACTGAATGTCATATATAAATCTAGCCTTTAGTTTCTAATTTAATAGCCTCTATGGTGATTTTTTACTTGATATTAGTTTGGACAATTTCCTTTTAACTCTTTCAGTAATTTGCTTATTTTAATTTATTCTTACCTCTTTCTCTTCTGAGCGAGGGCTAAACAAATGTGACGTGATGTGCTTAGGACGACAGAATGAAATACAAGGTGTAGATATAACCCAGAAGAAGGAGGAATTAAATTGTTTGTAAAGAAAGTCAAGTCATGTAAATTTCTTCACAGGAGGTATCTAAGATTATAGAAAAATATATAGTTTCCAGGACCAGATGCCAAAAACTCTGGACTATTTGATGCTATCTTTGATTCTTTCTTCTCTTTCACTCATCAGTCTCTTGAATCAACAAGATAGCATGCTTTGTTTATTCTGCTTTCCGAATATGTGCTTCTTTATTATTTTTGCCAGTGCTTCCAGTCAGTGTTTCTCCTATCCCTGGCCTAAATAACAGTGCCTGGCTCTGAACTGCTATCCTTGATATTAGCCTCTCTGCCCAATATCCACCCCAGCATCCCACAAGAGTTAATTTCTAAAACAAACATCTAGTCACTCCACACTCTACCTAAAAAGCTAACAGTGCACTCTATTATTCATGCCGTAAGCTCCATGATATTTATATGGCCCCTAAAGCGCTTTCAAACACGATCTCAAAAAAACTTCCACATTCTGTCAAGTAACAAACTCTTGTCTCACCAACACATTTCCACCTCTAATATACCCTGTGCTTCTCTCATTAATTCCTGTCTCCTTGGATTTCTGCTGCTTCTCTGCCCCTGCTCATGCTTAACCTTTGCCAATATCACCTCCATAATGCCTCACCTCTTCTGAGTTCCAACTTGAGTTCTAGCTCACCTGAAAGGACTCCTTCAATACCACCACTCCATTCCCATCCTGATAGAGGTAATAGCTCTTTAATCTGCATTCTATCAGCTCTCATAAAACTTTCATTATAAAATTTAGCACACCTTGTCTCAGTTTTTATAAACTGACATTTTCTTCACTATGATATGAATTCCTTCATGGTGAGAATTATATCTTGTCTTGCTTTGTATCCTCAACATCTAGTATATAAAAGAAGGAGTGAAAAGATATTCTGACACATAAAGCTCCCAAACAGTTCCTTTACTCTGTATCATAGCTACCATCAAAATGATCATATTCATCTTTTTTTATCATATGTTTCTGACAATGCATTTTTTCTGTAATTGCACATTGCAAATGTACACAACTGAAAAAAAGTAATTTTTTCCTGTAATATTTTCTATTTCTGACCCAATATAGTCTAACCTTTCTTTAGATAGATCATTTCTGAATTCGTTGAATAAATTCCTCCTTAAATAATATAAAATTAGAATGGAGTTCACTTGGTACTTTTCTTAAATTGGCAATTTTTAAAAGACAAGCAGAGATGCAGTTTTAAATACTTCTGTGGAACATAACATGTATCTAAGAGTTCCTTTTTTCTCAAAGCTAATATCTCCATCCTTCTCTAATAGGCAATCGAACAAAAGAAAAAAATACAAAGTAGTTAAGTTTTATAAGTGAGAAATAATGCTTCTGTGGATTTTGGGACTGCTTTGCAAATGCTTGCTTTTATCTGGGGAATAATTTTAAAAGAAGAGTTAAGCACAATCATTTAGAGATTCTGGGTTGTAGTGTTTAGAAAAATTGAACTTACACATTTTCTGAAAAAGACTTTTTTTAATCAAACTTGAACTCATTTCATTTCCTCTTTTCAATATGTCAGATAAGATACAAGCTTATTTTTTTCCTCCCCTTTAAAAGCAACTATTTATACTGTGGATAAGTAAGGAAACAACAGAATCATAGAAATTCAAATTTCCAATTTGGGAAGTCTTTTATAAGGAATAGCATCTGTTTGAGTTTTCTTTTTTTGGAAATTAAACATGAAAATGGTAATTATTAAAAAATTGGCATGGAAATTGCTGACATATTTTTTAATGAGCTTTATTTTCACAGTACCATAAAAGAAGAAAAATGTGCTCAACCTGCTATGAAGTTCTTCGATCGTCTGGATAAGAGGATTTAGAGATAACCTTAGAGAAGTTCAGCAATAGTGTCAACAAAAATCAAGCAGTAGGATGTAAGAAAAATGTGAGTTCTATTTGTGTAGAATGTCTTATTCTTAATAACAAAGCATTATCTTTCAGATTGGCAAAATAATTGATTTTTCTTTGTCATGAAATGCTTTAAAGTTTAAAATTGCAACATTGATATTTAAATGACTTCTTTCCCATGCCAGCATCTTGCAGTCAAAAAAGCTAAAGGAAAAGAAATGCTATTCCCTGCCTTTCCTGTACCAGACATTTTGTTCTTATTGATTTTTCCCTCTGGTTCAAGTTTGGCAGGAGCAATACCCGAGTGTCACAAAATCTGCCATCTTTTTCTCTATTATTTTGTGACTTCCTGGCTATTAAGGAGATGGAATGATATCCAAGGTGCACATGACTCTCAACATATACTCGCAGGCTGGCACCTACACTGGTCCCAAGGGAGTCTGAAAACGAAGGGAAGTAGATCTTCCTTAGCCACTCTGTCCTCGTGGGATAACTCCAGACTCTAGTGCAAACACAAGCGGGGAGAAAACTTTGTCCTCAAGATTCTAACAGTATGTTAAATGAAGAGGTAATAGCGGCAACAACAACAACGAATTCGAACATTTATTGAATAGTTAAAGTAGAAAAAGGACTAAGTTTCAGGTCTCAAAACAGCCTGATCTCTTCCTCAGAAACCCCAGTGATACAATGTTATTGTGCTTATTCTTGATAATGTTTGAGTGTTTCTCAGAGGTAGGCATCTGTCCTAAGGGAACAAGGCTTGGCACGTGAGCGTCAGAGCATAAGGCTGAGGGAAAAGCACATTAAAATGCTGGAGGTTGGACAGTAAAGAGAAAGGGTGGATGTTCAAAGAATGGAAAGTATTTCAGTAGGACTGCCGTTTAGTATGAGAAAGAAAAAGGCTGACAGAAGAAACTTGAGTTAATCAGGAACAAAATCAAGAAGAATCTTGTAAGTTTTTTCAGACCTTATTCTCAGGAACAACTGAAATCAAGTACAAAATAAAGGCTCCTATTTAAATTGTAGACAGACCATTTTGGCTGCAGTTTTGAAAATGACGTGGTTGGGAGCATGATTGATGGAGGGAGATCAATTATTGGGTTGTTGCGGTTATCCAGATGACCGTTAATGATGGCTTGATTTGGGACAGAGTTTCTCAGCCTCAGCACTATCGATACTTCAGACTGGATAGTTCTTTGCTGTGCGGGCTGTCCTGTACACTTTAGGCTGTTTAGCAGCACCCATGGCTACCACTCTCTAGAAGCCAGTTTCATTCCCACTCCCAGTTTGGATAACAAAAAATGCCTCCAGTCTTTGTCAAATGTCCCTGGGGGCAAACATCTGCCCCCCCCCACCCACTCCTCCCCATTAAGAACACCGATCTAAGATAGTGGCAAAGAAAAGAGACTAAGGAGGGGAAGTGGAGTAATACTTAAAAGATACTATTAACAGTAAAATGATGAGCTTTTGGCTATAGAGTTTGAGGGAAAGGGATAAGGTAATTGAATTAGAATAATAAAGTGTATTTTACTTTCTACTGGGAATAATAAAAGTTTTTAAATAGGGGTGATATGAGATTTACGTGCTTGAAAAACAAATGTTGAATGTGTGTATATATATATATGTATGTATATACATATGTATACACAGGTGCATATACACGAATTAGGATGTTATTACAGAATTTCAGTGTGAAATGAAGAGGCTCTCGACTAAATATATGACAGTTGAAATAGAAGGAAATTCAATGGCAAATGTTTCGATGACCCACTGGGGGAATGAGTTAGACTTATAAGGGTCACTCTGGTCTTGTCTTTTGGATAGTAGATGTATTATGTCAACATTAACTATTTTAGACAATAGAAAAGCAGTGGATTTGGTGAGTTAGGGGTCAGAAATATATTAATCTTAGCTACCCATAACTAACAACGTTCAGAAACAATATAGTTAGCCTCTTTTTTGGAGGACACATATGATTTGGGGAACTTAATATAGAAAATGAAAGGACAAAAAAATACTTTGATATTTTTCTGGAGAAAATGTGCTTCATTTTTGATGTTTGGTACAGTGCATTTATTTGCCCAGTTAGGTTAAATGAAGATAAGAGACAAAAAAGGTATCTGGACAGATGGAGAGGAAGGAATTTGCAGTTAGAGCAGAGGTGAAAGCACAGGAGAGAGTATTCTTGAGAGAGTGTTAGGAGAAACTGTTCTTGTGAGCTCACATAGGATGTTTCTGCACTAAGTTCTTATCTAGCAAGTTTTCTTTGGAGTTTTTTTTAGGTGTTTGAGCTGCACTTTTCCTACTTCTGATGGTAAACACAGGTTACTGTTTGTCAAAATCCTATAATTTTTGCGTAGCAATTCACTCTTTTCCCTGTAAGCGTAAAAAGGAAATGTAATGCTTAAAAAAATCTATTATTATTAGTGGGCTGGCAAGAACCAAAATAGCATCTTTAATGGAACATATGAAAATTTGAAGTTTTTACATTTTCTTTTCAAAAAAAGTAATTTTGGGAAGGATTATTTAACCTTTAAATGATACCTTCATATTTAGTCTGAAATTTTCAAACAATGATTTGAATAAAATAAAGAGAACTTAAAAATATCGATTTCATTATGTAAACTGTTGGGAATAAAATTTTAGCAAGATCAGATTCTCTAATAGTGTGTTATTTTAATCTATTGTCACACTTCTAACACTATTTTTGGAATAGATTTTATATTCTTTTGTGTTTAAGAAATAAATGTGTTCAATATAAAATAGTCAGAAAGGATTATCCAGCATTAATTATGGTTACCATTTGTTGCATAAGCTTTAATATCTGTACTGACATGCAGATATTTTCAAAACTGTGATCAACATGTTTTGATAACTTCATTACTTCTTTATATTTATTGGCCTATTTCCAGTGGAGAGATTGAAATCATAATTTTGAATCAGTAAATTTTGTTCCATGACGAAATGTATATAACCCATCTTTTTAAGAGTGAAATGTAGAAGTAATATACAATATTCAGATATTACAGTCAATGTCAATATGACCATCTTGATATATAAATTGTGGTTCATTTGTTTGTCTTTCTTTGCTATATATTTCTGGAAGGAAATTCTAAGGTTGAAGGAATTCTTACTTTGAATATTTCTCTTTAATCTAGGAAAAGTGTGTCAATTGTTCTGATACTAGCTGTGCATGATTTTGCCCATCTTCCTACATCTTTTACAACACAAGCCTGTTTTAATTGTTTAAATTGTGGAAACAGTATAGACATGGTCCTGAGTCTGTTATGAATAATCGTGTCCATTATGTCCCACAGCCAGAAAACAAAAAGAAACAAAACACTTCGCACTGAGAAACTGTAACTAATTGGGTCTTTCCGCTTAGTTCTAGGCTCCAAACTCAGTGAAATCCAGGCATTTTCAGCGTATTGCTAGTTCCCTAATGAAAAATCTCCATCTTCAATTTTTTCACAGCTCTTATCTGAATATTAGACCTTACCTTGTGGATGTGATGATGATAATGTGAGAAAATCGGTGTTTTTTCACCATTAACAGGCTAACTGTAAACTCAGTATATCTAATAATTCTGATGTGCTTTTAAAAAATTTTTCAGAAATTTTGTTTTTTTTAATTTGATGATGAGTGCTTTTAAAACCTGGACTTATTTTCCAGTTCTTTGAAAGCGAACTTCTTTTCTTTTATAAATATTTTGGTCTATGTATCTTTCTTTCACAGATGTTGCTCATGTCATAGGTTAAAAAAAATGATTTTTCAATTTTAAAGCAGCTTACATATTTAATTACTAGGTATTTCAACATGTTTTTATAGATTAGTGCTCCATTTGTATTTATTCTTTTGCAAATGTCTTTTACATATCTGTCCTTGTTTCTGAGTTTTTTTATTGATAACATTGATTTTTCATGTATTAAATATGTTGCTATTTCTCACGTACAGGGCTAATTTTGTTTTGTTTTTTCCAAGTCATTTTAAATTATCTTTGTAGTCAAATCCACCATTACATTTTTTGCAATATTTTTTGTGCTTTAGAAAGCTATTTTAACACTAAAATCTAAAACATAATCATCTATTTTCTAATACATTTATGATTTTGTTTTTAACATTTAAATTATTAACTCATCTGCCTTTCAACTTAAGGAGAACTGAGTTCTCTTTTACTAGTTTTGCCCATTACTAGTTCAAAAGTTGGACAAATTCAATGATCTTCGAGTCTCACTTTCTCACATTTAAAAGGGAGTTTATAGTATCTAGCTCATTAATTTGTAGGAATTAAATTAGATAATGCATATAAATTCCTGCTCCTAGTAAATAATAAATGAGGAGGAGATGATTTATAAATTCATACGTAAGAATGTTGGTATATATATATCTATATATATAGAAATATAAGTATATAGATCATGTGTATATAGACTAAAACGTCTTTGATTTTTCAAAGACAGTTAATTGCGAAAATTTAATTATTTGGACAGTCAAGAGATAATGTCAAAAACATGTATGAATATGGACATGAAAGTAATTTCACTAAAATGTCTGCAGTTCCATTTGGAACAGAATTGCAAATTAAGCAGTGCTCGTGAATACTGGACATAGACAGAACCTTCCTGTGCATGGAAGCTACTTTGGGGTTTTGAGTCTTTGTTCTCCCACCCTTTTTGATGAAATGATGTGAGAAATAATGAATGATTAACAGTGATGGCAGATCAACAAGCGAAGATAAACACAAAAATGCTCCCAGACAGAGTGTTCCTTTCAATATACTTTAAGTAGTTTCAGATTTAGATTACTTCTAGGCACCCAGGTATCTGAGCTATCACCAGGAATATCTAAATTGCTTTCTCACAGGTTCTCCAAAGCACTCTCTTTACTTTATCTACTCATTTTAGATGGCACCTCATTGAATTTCTCCTAGCCAATTTACTTTCTGCAAAGCTCGCATTTCTCTTTCAATAGAGAAATTTCTTTAGGTCTACTCTTTTAACTTTGGCTTAATAGCATGGGGGTTTCGTTATGTTTCACTGTCAGCAGAACAGCACAAGTTTAACATTTACATGATCCATTTTTACTAAATAGCAGAAGGAGAAAGTGTTACACCGAAGGCAATGTGGGTATTAATTTTTTCTATGGTTTATACAATTCCTTCAATGCATCCGCAAAGAAAACTAATATATTGATCAAACCTAATTAGCTTTAATTTACATAAAACCATGGCATGAGTTATCTGTATGTTTTAGAAAAATAGAAGGTTTAAGTGAAAATAAGCCGCAAGAATTTAGAGTTTAGACTCATCTGGCATGTAAAATATCTAAAGCTCAAGAGTGATATGAGGTAAAAATTCTTATCATGAGAAAATTATTTTAATGAGAAAAATAGTGCTACATTTTAGTTATGTTTTTTAAATTGCTGTTATATAACACATTTTATATAAATATCCATATTTAGTTTTTTAAACAAATGGAAAAATAGAAATAAAAAAATTCACCAATAGTGACATCCCCCAAAGAAAAAAAATTAAGAATAATATTCTGGTGAATATTCTTCCAGACTTCTCCACAGATACATACACACACACACACACACACACAGATACATGCAATGTTCATTTTACTCATTCGGTTTTGTAATCAATTTTCATTTGAAATTAAATTATCAAGATGTTTTCTTGTCATCTCATCATCCAACAAATATTTATTAAGCAAATATTTGCCACACCAGTATGCTATTTATATTGTAAATAAAAATTTATAGAATGGTAATTTCTGTTCCCTTGTGGAATTTATATTCTGATTGAGAAGACAGACAATGAAGAATGAACAACTGGCTGAATAGCTAAAACATGTATTTTCATGTGTATATGTAGACCTAATTACAAACGGAAAATTGTGAATAATAGATAATCAAGAACTGAAAGGGATAGCTACTAAAATAAGGTGGTCACGATGGTATTCTCCAGGTGACATTTGCGTCGGACTTTGAAAGATAAAGAAACAACCACCTTTATGTGGGTGCCACACAGGAGCAATCTAAGCAAAAGGAAACAAACATAAAGGTGCTAGATGGCAAAAGCTTTATTTTAGAGGAACAAGAAAAAGATGCCAATTTCAGAGTCTAGTGGGAAAGGAGAAGACAGAAGAGGACATAGTCAGGCAGAAATCACATCACTCAAAGTTTTATTTTCTGGTTTTCTAATAAGATTGAAGCACATGAATTTGAGCTAACTTTTGACTCCTCTTGGCCAACAGAATACACGCAGACGTGATGCTGTGCCTTGCCCAGGCCTGGCCCTGAAGAACCTTACACTACCGCTTTCACTCATGAATCCAGTTGTTAAGTTAACTACCCTGAGAGCACCACATTGTAAGGAAACCCAACCTAGCCACATGGAGAGACCATGTGAAGGAATACTGAAACATCAGACATGGGAGTAAAGCAACCTGAAATGTTCCAGCCCAGCTCAGCCACCAGCTGAATGCAGCCGATTGAAGAGCCTCAGCTGATAATACAGGCAGCATAACTACCCCAGCCAATCTCTGCTCAAATTCCTGACTAACTGGCTTATGAAAAATAATAAAATCATTGTTTTACACCATTTAATTTTGGGTTGGCTAGTTACACAGCAAAAATTAAAGGACACAATAAACCTATGTTATACTATGATTTTATATAAAGCCGTAAAATATGATATAATTTCAGGCAGTGAGATTATTGATTCACCTTTCCTAGGCAAATATGATTTGATGGCATCTCCAAAGTTGTCATGAGCATAATATTGGATCATAAGTGAATACATTGACCATTAATTGAGTAACATTAACTATGCTGCCCCGTCCCCACTGCTGAGGAAGTAAATATTATTGAGTTTCCTGTTAATGTCACTTAACGACCAGCTTCAGATGTATTTTAACATTTACTATTATATTGTCAAATTGAAAATCTTAGAGCAAATCTTGAAGATCTTGTGAAATTGTTCTTGTTAATTCATAAAGATGGGCTAAATAAGTATGTCTGAAATGTGGGAGAGCAATTTGTATTCTATTCTCAGTTGGAATTCAGCCTATTATTCTTTTTTCTGTAATACTGTTCTTTGAGAATAATATGGAAACTAATTGTAACTCCAATTTTCTCTCTGGTTCTTCAGTTTTATATTCTTAGTACTTAGTACTTAAACATAACAGTATTTGTAAATTAGCTTTTTTCAAATATCTGTGTTCTCTTGACTCCCTTTCAGATGTCTATTTTATAAACACACGAGACACAAACAATAGCCCTTAAAAAAGTGACTACAAGAATATATTGCTATTTTTTCCACTCCTATTTTTAATATTCTATATTTTGTTCTTAATAAATGTTGGCATGTGCACAGGGATAACTGACCCAAGTTAAATGTATCCTAAATTTACATTAGTAATAATTTTTATTAAACTCTGTATTAAATTTTATCTGATTACTTATTAGTCAATTAATTTATTTGATATAAATAAATGAAGATACAAGATGCAAATAATTATTGAAGCTTCATAATTTCAAAACAAAAGATTTACAATAAAGGTCAAAATGACCAATCATAAGATGAAGAGTAACCAGAAAACTTATGTGATTAAGACAAATTTGTAACTGGAATTTTATGCAATCTGAAGAACATTACTTTCCACTTAATATATATTGTGTTAATACTTTATTTGAATAGCTACTAATTGTATTAGTTTCATTTAATTTTCTGCTACTCTCTCTTATTTGCATTCAGCTCTGTCTAGTGCTACCCTGGAAGTCATCACAAATATAGTATGCTTCATCCATCTCCAGTCGTGATTCAGCTTTACTGATACCAGAAATATAAATGACTAATTCTGGTAAGCATACTCAGATGATCCATTCTTCCTTGAGTGGACAAGAATATCACTATAAACACTTGAAATTGTTGAAATCTTTCTGTGCAAACTTAGTCTTCTAGAAGAGGAAGACCCCTTCTTCCTGTGATTCCATTTATCTCCTCAATGTGTGGGTCTATATGTAGTCTCAGGGGATGCTCAAATCTTTGACCAAGTTCCATCTCTGCCACAGGTCCTTTGGATGTTCCATGCACACTCATTCTATTTATTATGCATATTTTGGGTTTTTTTTTTTTTTTTAGGAATATTAGCCCTGAGCTAACTGCTGCCAATCCTCCTCTTTTTGCTGAGGAATACTGGCCCTGAGTTAACATCTGTGCCCATCTTCCTCTACTTTATATGTGGGATGACTGCCACAGCATGGCATGCCAAATGGCGCCATGTCCGCACCTGGGATCTGAACCAGCGAACCCCAAGCCACTGAAGCAGAATGTGCACACTTAACCAATGCGCCATCAGGCCAGCCTCTGCATGGTTTTTATATAACAATATAATCGTGTTCTTAGGAAATTTATATTAGTGAAAAATGGCTATCAGCAAAAAAGTGTTAGGACAGAGATGGCTTCCTATTTCATAACAACATTAACACTTCTACAAAATTCTCCTACGGTTCTGTTAACATGAATTCAGAGTAGCTAAAAGGTGAGTTAAAAGTAGCAATACAACTTAAATATATCCATCATTTAAGTTTACTTAGTTTTGCCTAAGAGAAATGGCTTTTAGTTTTCTTTCAATAGCAGCACTATTTTAAGTTCAAACCCTCTTACATATTCATATTTACCTTTATGGACTTTATCAGTGATTGTCATCCTACAAACAAGTGTAATAGTTGTAAACTTTATTTTTCCTCTATATATTTAGCATCAATTTCCATTCATGATTATATGTAATGCAGAATTGGTCCAAGAGGATTATTGAAGTTAAACTCAATTAATCTCATGAAAACTCAGCAACAAGAGAATTCCATATGCTAATTGAAAATGTGGTCTCCTAGTGACATTAATTTGACATTTGACATTACAGATGTATGGCAGACAAACCCTACAGTCACTCCCCAAATGATATCTGCCTCCTGGTGCTCATGCCTTTGTGTAATCTCCTCTTCTTGAGTGTGACTGTGTTCTATGACTTATTCCTAACCCGTAGAATACGGCAGTGGTGAGGGGATTCCTCTCCTGTGATTAAGTTACATTTTGTGGCAAAAGTGACGGGATATAACTCTTGCAATCATGTTACGTGAATTTCCATTTCACTAAAGTTGCTCTTGCTCTCTGCTGTCCTTGAAGAAGCAGGCTGCCGTGTGTGAACTGTCGGCCACCTATAGGAGCTGCAGGTCCCAGTCTCTCAGCCGCAAGGAAATGAGTTGTTAACCACTGGAATGAGCTTGGAAGGGGCTTCTTCCCCAGTTGAGCCTCCAGATGAGACTGTAGCCTAGCCAACACAGTGATTTTGAGACCCTGAGCAGAGGACACAGCTAATCTGGGCCCGGACTCTTGACTCATGGAAACTGAGAGATACTAAATGTGTATTCACCCTGAGACAACATCTGTGCCCATCTTCCTCTATTTTGTGTGTGGGTTGCCACCACAGCATGGCCACTGATGAATGATGTAGACCCACACCAGGAAACTGAACCCAGGCCACAGAAGTGGAGCTCACTGAGCTTAACCACAAGGCAATGGGACCAGTCCAATAAATGCGCATTGTTTTAAGCCACTATATTTCTAATAGTTTGCTTTGCAGCTATAGAAAACTAACACACGTATTACTTTTGTTTAAATCAGTGTTGTTTAGTAGAAGTAAAATGTAAGCCACATATGCTTTTTGTGTGTGTGAGGAAGATTGGCCCTGAGCTTACATCTGTTGCCAATCTTCCTCTTTTTGCTTGAGGAAGACTGTCGCTGAGCTCACATCTGTGCCAGTCTTTTTCTATTTTATTTGGGATGCTGCCACAGCATGTCTTATTAAGTCATGCTAGATCCTCACCCAGCATCCAAAACTGCAAACCCCAGGGCACCGAAGCAGAGTGTACAAACTTAAGCACTGCCCCACCAGGCTGGCCCCATATATGCTATTTTAAAAATAGTAAAAAGAAAGAGGGAAAATTAATTTTAGCAACATATTTTATTTGTGTTATCTGTTATATGTTTATATAGCATATTGTATAGTATTTACTACTATAATTAATTATACTATAGTATAAATATATTATATTAATTATGTATAGTATTATATGATGTATTTATTATTTACATATTATATATTTATATTTTATTTTGCCTAATCCAGTCAAAACCTTATTTCAATATGTAATCAATATAACTACTATTAGTGAGACATATACCTTTTTTCACATCAGATCTTCAAAATCCAGTGTGTACTCACACATAGCACATATCAATTCAAATGCTAGATTTTTATCAGCAAGACTTAATCTACATCTAAATCTTACAAAGTTTACAGTTGAAAAAATAGGCTCACATAACCAAATTGTTCCAAAAATATCTAAATGTTTTACAATATCTGTATCAGTTTTGACATTTAAACTTGTTAATTATAATTATATAAAATTACAAATTCTGTTCTTCACACATAAATAGTTTCAATACTCAATAGCTACATGTAAGTAGTGGCTTCCTAGGCCCATGATTATATTTCACATCTAAATCAATTGTTTTAAATTTTATGAAACATAACAATCAAAAGGTGTCACTTTTTTCAGTGCAGTTTTTCCGGACACTACCCACTCACTTCATTCGGATTCAGTAGATTCTGGTAGTTGAATTAAGTCATTATGATGCAGGTGGTTCACAAACCACACTTTGAGAAAGTAATGGTGATGGAAGTTAATGGGAACCGGAGTGGGGTGAGGAAGTGGATACCAGTTTAGCTTAATGCTTAGAGTTCATCTCGGTATCCCAACCCCTTCTGGCTAAAAATTGCATTTTGACCCTAAGAGACCATGCCCATATCTTGTGCAGAAAAACAACATCGCCCTTTAACTTGACCTATCCCTAAGGGAAATATATTAGTACGGAGGAACTCGGAGCTCCACCTAGCGTTTGGAGTGTGCCCACATCTCTGTTCTCTCTTGCCTTTATCCCTATTTTCAAGTACTTTCATTTCCAGGTTACCCTTCCTCAGCTTGTTCCTGAAAACTAAATGCAGAGCAGAACGTCATCCTCAGCCTTCTGTTCTTCTCAGTTTATACTAAATCCTAGGAGATCTCATCTATATTCACAACTTCTGCTGCCACTTAGATGTTCATGATTTCTCAAACTTTATTTCTTTAGACCCATATTTCTAAATTCTACTTGCTTGTTATCAACATTTGAATGACCCACAGACACCTCAAACTCAATGTCTAAAATGGAATTCGTTTTTACTTCCAATTATTCTTAATTCTCCTTCTTCATTTTCTTTTCTTAAATGCACTACTATCCACATCACTAAAGCCAGACATCAATGATTCATCCTTGATGATTTTCCTTTTCATTTTATCCTTTGGTTATCAAAGTCTAGTATTTCATTTGTTTAGTGTCTCTTGAACCCTTTCCTTCCTCTCTATTTCCACTGTCATTGCCTCATCATTCATATATAACTACTTTATAAACTTCCATGGTAATTCTCTGATTGCTAATTCCACTTATTTTCTTGCTTTTAATTTTGGTCCAATATGCCTCATCCTGCACTTGTCTGAGTAATCTATGTAAAATGCCATGTTGGTCTTCATTATGCCTCTGCATAAAACAGCAGTTTTCAGGAAAATTTTAATCTCCCTAGTGTAATTCACAAAACCACTTTTGGTGCAAACCTCACTTATCACCCTGGTTTGATTTTTTCTGTGCCTTGTGCCTGCTGCACATTAGGTGCTCAATAAACGCTGGAAGGGTACTGGTTTCTTTATCAAAAGTCAGAGAGACACATTTTCACACCTTTTTATTTCACTTTCATTGATAGTTCAAAAATTCACTTAAAATTAACCGGGAAATTTACTTGAAAATGGCAAATATCTTATTCTACTCTCTAAATGGAGTAATTTACAAATCTGTAATGTAAATGAAGCAATCATTACTATTATCTTACTACAATAGCTCAATATAAAATAAGTATTTTTAGTGAATTTTAAAAAAATTAATGCTATGTTTCTTATTACATAGGAAGTCCAGCATGACATAATTGACAGAATACTGGATTGAGAGTCAGAAAACTTAGGTTTTGGCCACAATTCTGCCAATAACTAGCTTACAACTTTTGTCAGATAAAGCAACATCTCTAAGTGTCAGCTCACAGCTTTCTTATTTATAAATAAGTTGGCTGAACTAGATAATCCATGTATCTCTTTCTACCTTATTATATCCAGGTCTGTACTGTTAAATAGAATAATGCCTGCCGCAGAAGACGTTATCAATTTCACTCTGAAATCCGACTACTAATTCTACTGGAATCTTTTATCAAGTGTTTTCCATATGTTAAACCTAAAACTGTTTTATTTCTTCATATGAGATGGAGATAAAATAAAATGCATATGTAAACAGTGGATTGACAAATTATATTTGTCTATTTTGAACAAAAGTGTGAAGATTTACAAATAACATATGAGGAATTTAGTCATCCTCAGCTTCATGCTCTTCCAGATAGCATCATTTAAAAATGTTATCCCCTACTCAGTCTTGTTATTGTTTTCCCTGATAGTAGAATTTATATATTATTTATTCTATGGTGAAATTATTGGCCAAAATAATTATCACCCAAAATCTGAATATTCTCAAAATTTCCTAGGATAAAAAATTTAAATAAAATTTTCAAGTCTTCTAAATAATAACTATAATAAAACAAAATAGAAAAAAATCCACATTAAAATTTTTATTTTTTGTACATTTCCTCTAACTAATATATAAAAAGCATATTTTATTTGAAATGGTGAACTCTGAAACAAATTGTAGACCAGATTTTTCACTTTGAACATACAATGGTAGGCGGCCAGCCCCATGGCCTAGGGGTTAAGATTGGCACACTCTGCTTTGGCAGCCCAGGTTCAGTTCCTGGCCAACGACTTACACCACTCGTCAGCAGCCATGCTGTGGTGGCAACTTGCATACAAAATAGAGGAAGATCGGCACAGATGTCAGCTCAGGGTGAATCTTCCTCAAGCAAAAAGAGGAAGATTAGCAAAAAATGTTTGCTGAAGGCCAATCTTCCTCAACAACAACAAAAACAGCAACACAATGGTAGATCCCAAATTTGTCAACTTAGTAATTAAATGTCTAAAAATTTATATTGGTGTTGCATATTGTTACTTTATTGCTTTTGCTGGAAAAATCACTGGAGGGTGATAAAATAGGGAATCTATAGAAATTAGTGTGTTTCTACTGAGATAGAAAAAGAATTTGGAGTTGTTACTAGAAGCAGTACTGCCAATAAGTTTTCTATGTTAGACTCTTTCATTATAGTAATTTAATCAACTCATGAAGTATTTCTTAATTGTTAAAATTTACAATCTGAAATTTCAACAAGGGAGAAAAGTATTCAAATGAGTACACCCAATTATTCAACAAGAGAAACAAGGGAAATATCTATTACAAAAAGATAAGTAGAAAAAAAAATACTAAGAAAAAGTACATGGCATGAATATTGCAGTTAATTCACTTCCCTGGGATTTCACTCTGTTTGCTCTCAGGGTAAAATATCAGAGGGACAATTTCTCAAGATAAGAAAATACACTTTACTCTCGTCACCAGTGAAAAATGCATATTACATAGGTTATAAAAAGGAGGCATAATGTGCCATTTTGTTTAATGATTATACGGTTCTACTTTCCCAAATTTCATCTTATGCAGTTCCTCATTTGAGTTACTAATTTTTCCGACTTTGGTTATAAAGAGCAAATTTTACAGCTGTGAAACCTGGCTAAACCTTTCCTATGTCACTATCTTATAGAGTAGTTTGGGGGAAATAATAAGGCTTTGAAATCAGAAGAACTAAACCTTAAAATTGCAGCAGCTCAAAAGCTAAAGAGAGTAATTTTGAAAGAATTTTGAAACTCATAGAGTGTAAACTTCTGAAGCATTGATCAGAATACTGTAAGTTATCAACAGAGAGCTCTCTCTTGATTTATACTGAAGTTAAAGAATCTATCTTCCTACAGGGTCAGTGGAGAAAGATAATTTTTGCTTCTTGTAGTTCTTCTGTTCTCCTTAGTCCTTTGGATACCAGAAGAAATGAATTACATAAAATCAGAAAATAATGCTAAACTTTCTATACCAGTTGAACACCGAAGTGGAACATAAAAACGAAAAAGGAAATTCTTGAATATTCATACATTTGTTTCTGCATCGTGATGAATAGTGGGAGATACGAGATCATGTGTACAATGTTTTATCTCCATGATAAAATATTTCTTCCAATTTGAGCAAAGTAAATCTTTATCATGCAGTGTATGATATAGTCGTTTATATGTTTATAACCGTTTTTATTTTATGATTAAAGGTAAGTTATTAATACTTTTAAAACATTTAGCAATTAAAGTTTACTTCTCAAGTCTTTTAATATTCATTTTACACATTAGAATTTTGTAAAATTCGGACAAAATTGATTTACGTATTGTTTCAGAAATACAGAACAATAATTCAGTGGACTCTAAAATTTATTTAATAATATATCATGTCTTATGATTCTTCAGTATATATTTTAAAACACAAAATATTTAGTGGATTTAAAAAATAATTTAGGTGCCTCCAAACTGACCCTGTTTTATATATTCTTTTTTTTTCTATCAAAAGCCAAAAATATTCTCATAAAAATGATAAATAGATTTATATTGAGATTGATTTTTCCAAGTGAGCCATGGAACCAGGCTGGGTGTGAAGGGTTTGTGTATAGGAAATACTGAATTTATAAGGTAAATTTAGATTAGACAATAAAGAGTCAGCATAAGAGATAGCAGGGGTTAGAAGGAGAAGGTTCCAATTAGGAAGTCATTATATCATTAAACCATACATAGCATACACTGTGCCAAATGTTAGGGTAATGTATGTCAGTAAAGAATAAAACAATCAGTGTCTTAAACAAAAGTAGAGTCTATTGGTAGTGAAACAGAGAATATGATATATGCTATGTTAGTGTAGGATGCTGCGGGATTACCTTGGAGTGACATTCCAGGCTTGAGTGGCCAAGGAAGAATTACAGGAGGAAGAAACACTTAAAGTCAAGCCTAAAAGTCAAGTAGGATCTAGCCAGGGGAAAAGAAAGAGAGAGGAAAGCAGATAAAGATGTTCCAGATATAATTAAGAGATGAAGCAGAGCATGACACAGGCAAGAGGCTGTACAAAATGATGGGACTCTAGAATACATTCAGGGGAGACTGTTGAAAGATGAAGAAAGGTTTCCAGGAATCTGTTGATGAAGGGCTTTCAATGTTAGCTTAAGAAGTTTGAAATTTATTCTGAGAGAAAAGTGAGCTACTGATGTTTTTAAGTAGGAAATAACTGATGATATTATGACATTGAGATAGTAAGTGATGAAGTATATTGTCAAACAGCTAAAAAATGACTCATAACATAAACATGTATCAAACATACTTTTTAAATTTATTAACAAACAAGAGTAACGGTAAGATGATATAATTGATTCCAGCAAACTCATTTTGGTATTCATGATCATTCAGTTGGATACACCCCCAATCCTGCCCTTGGCCCAAGCCAGAGATCACCATTTCTCTTCTTGCATTGTGATAACGAATGCCAAAATTCATTTGCTAATAGACGAAAACTGGTAATTATCTTCTAAGGAAAAAAAGGTTATATGTGGGGCAATCTTTTCTACAGGGTAGAAAACAATTGTATTAGTAATTCACATTTTTACCGTCATGAATTCTTTGCCTTGCTATTAATTTCAACAAGTAAACTTTACCTTTATAGAATTGTACAATAGCCTAGTCAAAAGGTCAGTTAAAGACCAAGGCTCATAGTCTATGGTTTCAGTTAAGCCCCAGAGGGTCTACAAAGACAACACTCAACCCTCTACTGAAAGGAGTCAATTTCTAAGTCCTTGATAATTTTTCTGAACATAATCCAAGTAAGAAATGATGGTGGCCTGAATTAAGGGGTATGGAAATGAAGAAAAGGGGTTGATGTGAAAAATATTTGAAGGGAGATACAGCAAAATTAACTAGATGGGGGAATAAGTGTGTTAGTTTCCTGTCAAAAGGATACCACAAACTTGGTAGCTTAAAACAGAACAAATTAATTATCTTACAGTTCTGTAAATAAGAAGTTCAATATAGGTCTCATTGGTCTAAAATCAATGTGTCGATAGGCTGCATTCCTTTCTGAAGGCTCTAAAGGAAAATGTGTTTCCTGCTCATTCAAATTTTGCAGAATTCAGTTCCATGGGATTGTAGGACTTAGGTCTCCTTGTTTCAGTTGGGAGCCACCCTTAGAGCCTAGAAGCCTCTCTTCAGTCCTTGCACATAGCCCCTACATCTCAGAACCAGCAACAGGGTGTCATCAAATCCTTCTCACATTCCATCTCTCTCTAACCATGGTCTGGAAAGATCCTCCACTTTTGAGGACTCATGTGATTAGACTAGATCCACCCAGATAATTCAAGATGATCTCCTCATCTTGTGAATCTTAAGCTTAATTAGATTTGTAAAGTTCTTTTAGTCATGTAAGCTAATATATTCAAAGGTTATGAAGATAGAGTATGGCTATCTTTGGGGTGTATTATTCCACCTAACACAGTAAGAATGAAGAAGAAATTAAGAATGGTTATCAGTTTGAGTTAAATGAGTAAAAGGTGATTCTATCCATTAAGCTACAGAACACAAGAGAAAAAGCTAATTGGCTCAGAATAAAATGAGTTTGATTTTCAGGTATTTGAGAAGTCTGAGGAAAACTAAAATAGAAATATGCAAGCAATATATGGATCACTTGGAACTCAGGAGAGCTATCTAGATATGTTTGAGATGTAAATATGTGTGTGAATTAAAAGCATGTAAACAATAAATTAAGTAATAGACATTAATGAGATCGTCCATCTATCATTTGTTGATGCAAGAGTGGACACAGGAAAGTAAAATGAGAAAGTGAAAGAATAATTGGAAAAAACTCTTTCAAGTGTTTTTGCAATAAAGGGGAGACACATAGGATGACCATCAGAGGAGATGTTGTTGTTTTTTGATAATGGTGGTTTTGTTTAAATATTACAGTGGTTCTAGACTGGTAAAATATTGATGAAAGTAGCCAGGGATAACAGAAGAGAAGAAAACTTGGGAAGGAGAATGTTTCATTATCATAGTGAGATCTTTGAGGAGTTGAGAGGGAAGCAATCCAGAGAGCAATGTTGGAGACTTCGGCCTGATCGATTTACTTGCTATACTGTAAAGAAAAGGAAAGAGAAATACATGGATGACAATGTATTTTGTGATTAGTGAAGCAGTAGGAATCTGAGCATATTATTTTGAAAATTTCATATTATTTTGTTAAAGAGGAAGAAAGGTCATCATCTTGTGAAGTAGAGAGATAGTTTGTGAAGATAAAATATTTTAGGAGAATGGAGAAAATAAGAATTTAGGTGATCAGACAAACAAATGGCTAGCACCTACAAAGAACAAAGATAAACTATGTAAGAATGTTCTCATATCATACAAGTAACCTAAATTCTGCCATGGGAGAATAACTGAGCTGATTAAGCTTTAGGGAGAGATCAAAATCTGGATAAGTCTTCCTAATCAGTTAATAAATCACACTCTGTTGACAATATGCTATAGTAGAATTCTAAATTGTTATATTAATGCCTCATATCGAGATTAAGCCTAGTTTCCTGGTGCCAGAATTCATTCTTACTCTTTTCTACAGTCTATAGTGAAGTACACGTTTATCCTAACTGGATGTTCCATGGATATGCCCGTACAATTAAGGACTATAGCACTGGGAACTTAATCCTCCTTTTCTTCAAGAGTTGTTGTGTATCACTGGTAGCCTAGCTTTCCCTGACAGGGGAGGTAATTTGGCCAGAGCTTGAGATGCTGCTCATGAGTTAATGTTCCATATAATAATGACATTCTTTATGTTTCCAGACAAGAAGGCTAAAAATAGGAAGTAAATAAATAAACAAATAGTAAGATCTTGGGGCTGGCCCCGTGGCCGAGTGGTTAAGTTCGCGCGCTCTGCTGCAGGCGGCCCAGTGTTTCGTTGGTTCGAATCCTGGGCGCGGACATGGCACTGCTCATCAGACCACGCTGAGGCAGCGTCCCACATGCCACAACTAGAAGGACCCACAACGAAGAATACACAACTATGTACCGGGGGGCTTTGGGGAGAAAAAGGAAAAAATAAAATCTTTAAAAAAAAAAAAAAACAAATAGTAAGATCTTATGCATCATAGGGAAGAAAGGATTATCTGAATAAGGTGGATCAGCAGGAAAAAACCATAAATGAGTGTGTCATTATGTTAATTCCTTCCTTTTGTCATTGCTTGCTATAGAGATGGTCTATGAAGTTATTTCGCATTACTGAGAAAATATTGGAAATTGGTGGATGTGAACGAAACTGGAAGTCCTCTCTTTGGTCTAACAGGCAAATCTAACAAGCAAGCTGCACAGGTTTAAAAGCCAGCACAATAGAAACCCAGGCTGTACGGTGAAGCAGCCATGCAGACCTCACAAGCCAGCGTCTAAAAGGCCTTGCCATCCCTCGTCTCAAGACAGAGATGCCAGCAGAATGAACCAGGGACAGGGAGAGGTAATGGATACCTTGCTCTCACCTTTCCCTACTACATTTCTTAAAAATTGGCAGAAAAAGTGACAACCCTGGTCCTTGCCTCCCTCCACACATAGATAAAGCCAAAATTACAAGCCTTGTTTTGACGTATACCCCAAAAGTCCTTGTTATCCTTGACGTAGGTGACCATTAGATGTGTAAGCCTTTTCCCACTCAGACACTGCTTTGTTAAAAAGTATATAAACTGCATCAGAGCTGTAGAGCTTGGAGAAGTTCCTCAGAATACTCTGTTGAACTGTTTCTTGGGATTCAAATTCCTCACTGTGATGATCAAATAAACTTCTTTAATTAGCATTTACCCAGACTCTTTATTTCAGGCAACCTGGAATTTTTGGAAATTAATTTATTTTCCACCTCAATAAATTAGGAGAAGTGAGAGAAATCTGAGGGATCTGGGCAAACAGACTTTTTGTGACTGGTGTGTTCAGGAACTTTCAAAAGATAAATATGTTGCAATTTAAATGGTCACTTGAAGTGGTACTAGAATCAAAAGATGTTATGCCAGTGGCAATTTGCCAAAACTCTCAATATGCAATTATTGCTATCTATGATTGTAGGTGGTCGGGAATAAGTAAGACGAAAATACATATGTGGTTTAAAGGAAATGTCTGAGACCTGAAGACTTTCAAAAAGGACACCAAATGACCCCAATGCTGAAATATCACTTGAATTAATTCTTTCATTTTATATTTCTAGAAATGTTGATAACTTCCTAATTCATCCTAGTATCTTCACTCTATCCTATTCTAAATTATTGTCAGTAAAGCCACGAATTGAATTTTAAATTTGTTTTCAAATATAACAAATTTGTTAAAGATGTTATTCAATTGATAGATTTCCACATCAACTTTCATGAAGTTTTATATTTCGGCTCACTAATGGAGTTGCTAGTGGGTAACTCCATGTTTATACATTACAATGTTGTGAACAAGAACTGACAACACTTGCCTTGACTCCTCATTAACTATTTTTAGGATGCTAAACTTACATTTTTTTTTTTTAAGGATTGGCACCTGGGCTAACAACTGTTGCCAATTTTTTTTTTTTCTGCTTTATTTCCCAACCACTCCCCCGCCTCCCGTACATAGTTGTGTATCTTAGTTGCAGGTCCTTCTAGTTGTGGGATGTGGGACGCCACCTCAATGTGGCCTGACGAGCGGTACCATGTCTGCGCCCAGGATCCGAACCCTGGGCCGCCGCAGCGGAGCGCGTGAACTTAACCACTCAGCCACGGAGCCGGCCCCTAAACTTACGTTTTAAAAAGATGAAAATGTTTCTTGGAGTGGGCAGAACATGGAGAGTCCTCTTTGCAAGTCAGCAATGTGAACACCTTGCAAATTCCTGAGTTACATAAGCACAAGAATTAGAAATAAATCAGGAGAGATAGTATTTCCATTACTCAAAGCCCTCATAACATCAGGTTTGAAATATTATGTCCAGTTTTAGACTCTAACTGTAATGGAAAACAGTGATTCAAATTCTTAAAAGAGTATAGAGGAGAGTTATGAGATTTATCTGGGGATTAGGACGTCTGCTTTTTGAGGAAAGGTTTCAAGAAATGAACTTGTTCCAAGAAAAATGTGATAAACATATTTCATCATGAACACAGAGTGAAAGAGAATTTAGGTAAAATGCTGAGAAATATCTAACTGAGAAAGAGATGTTCTGATTAAAGTTCAGTACAAATATATCTGAGAAAAATGAAAAAAACTCTCAAGTTTCTGTTCTATAAATTTCCCAGAATTTCATTTTTTAAAAGATTTTTTTACTTATGAGAATTACATAAACTAAAACACTTTTTTAATGATACAAAATGTTAAAATTATATAAAATGATATTTATATCATAAATATATATAAATATACATGTGTTCGTTCAATTATTGAAATGTAAAGAGTTTTTATAAAATGCAACATTGTAATGAACCAATAAGTAACATTCACATGTGGGTAAAGGAAAGAAAGCACCAAAATGTACTAAGACTAGGATATTTAAAAGTTAAATGATATTAGTTTTCTGGAATCAAGCCTAAGACCAAACAAACCCTGTACAGCAAAACACTGTAGGGGAGGAAAAACAATTTTCCCTCCACTTTCTAGGTTCTTGACTGAGACCCCGTTGTACTAAAGACACATTAACAGAATAAAAACAAACAGAAGTTTAATAACATTTATACATGGGAGACACCCAGGAAAACTGAATGATTCCCCAAAATGATCCAATCCACCACCTTAAATAACATCTCCAGCTAAAGATAAAAGAAGATGTTAGGGGTGGGGAGCCAGCTATGGGAGGTCTTCAGGCAATGCACAGTAAAGGAAGACAAGGTCGTTACGCAAATTTGTCTCTGCTTTCTCCATCAATAAGAGTTTCTATAGATTTGATCGTACCCCCTTCTTGGCACAGAGACAGAGATGTCTGTACAAATGGAAATTTCCCTTATAAATGTAAATGTCTCTTACGAAAAGACAACTTCTACTTGGTTTTCCGAGCTTCCTCTGTGTCTGGTGTTTCCTAAAAATAATCAGATTAAAATAATCCTTATGCCAAAGAGACATATCATGGGATGGCAAATTCTGTACCACATCAATACATACTTCATATTTGACCTGAATAATGCAACTGAACTTCTTGATATGAAAAATCACTAAGAAAAACTCTATCTGTGCAGAAATAAATACAGAAGTATATAAATAATAGAAATTAAAGCAAATGTGGAAAATGAGATAGAAAAACAAGTTATTTTCTATGGAATGAGATGACTTTATGTACATTAAACAAATTTCTTATAAAAGTACAAACATGTTAATATTTTTAAAAAGTACATAGGATTGCCAAAAATTCAGTTTCAAAAATAATACGTTGTATGTTTCACAAATAAATTAATATCAGAGTCATCAGAATTATAGTAGTTAAATTATACATAGCTGACATGAGTGTAATCACAGACTTTCAAAAGATAAAAGGGTACAGTGTGGTCGCATACAGGTCTTCAGGATCTTCCCATTAAAGAAGATAATAAGCTCTAATTAGTGTGTTTAAAGGAACACTCCTTGGCTGGATTTTCTTCAGGTGACACTGCTTTGTGCTTATTGTATGTGTTTTTACTTCCAACACTTATCACTAATCATGGTCTTTGCACAGAACTGCTTAAGACTTGTCTTTAAGTTTCAGAAGACTATCTGTTTATTTCTATGAATGATTTTGTTTCCTGTGATTATGTTCTTCAAATTGCCACCTGTTCATTGGATAATGAAAACGGCCAGTTGATCCTGTAATTCTTTATTTTCTATATCCCGAGTGTTCAGTGTTTTTGTTCTTTCTGGTGGCTACGCTCTGTCTGTGAGAGGAGCATTTTCTGCTATTGTTTACAATAAGAAAAGACACTGTTTTCTGGATGAGAAGACACTCTCTACTTAGAGAATAAACTGAGATATGCACCATGATATTATCAGTGGAACCCATATTCCTTTACATGAACAGAATTTGCCTCTCCAAAATGTGTCACTTCAGCATAGAAAACTATTTTGAGCTGAAGGAAATCAAGACCCAGCAGAGTCAAGAAAAACTTTTACCTCTCCCTTAACTATTTAAAGAATTTAGATAGGGAACTTGGCCACGAAAGGGATCTCTTACCAAGAAATAACTTTTATCTGAATAACCTACCTGTGTGGGAGGACAAACTTCTAATTACCGAACATCAGTTGTTCTTGTCATCCTGTGAATTACCCTCTTCCTCTTTGAAGCCCTAGGCCTCTGTCCCATTCCTTAGCTCAGAATAGTACATAAACCTCAACTGCCCTACTTGTCTTTGGGTCTTATTGTCTTTGTGGGACACCCCATACGTATGAAATTAAACTGGTTTTTCTCCTCTTAATCTGTTACACTTCAGTTTAATTATTAGACCAGCCAGAAGAAACTAAAAGGATAGAGGAAAAATTTTTTCCTTCCAATACCATAAATAATGGATATTACATTTACTCTTCACATGTAGGTAAAATGAACATAGCAAGTTCTTGATAAATGCTTTTATCATTATTATTATTATTTTGCAGTAGCATTGTGCTAGGAAAGTATTGGATAATGTATCCTATTTAGGAAATAAATAAGCCTTCTACAGCAGATTTTGCACGATTCTGTTTTTAAAAAATGATGTAGCTAGTTCAGGCACCACATTCCTCTAACTCACTTGTCATCATGGTACATGTAAACTCCTCTAGTTCACTTCTCCACTTCTGCCACCATGCCTCTGAAGGGGAGCGAAATATACCACCCCCAAATATGCCTTTTTGTAACACTGATTATTTTACACTGGCTATTTTTAAGAAACAGCAGACACTGGTGCAGCTCTGAAAACTTGAGAAGTTACCCTTTTATAAGAAATACATTCATTTGTAAGGGAAATCTCCATTCGTAACGGTGTTTCCCTCTCTGCACCAGAAAGAGAAGGATGACTATAAATCTCTGGAAGCTCTTTTCAATGCAAAAGGCAAGGACTTAAATCTGCATAACAATCTTAATCTTATTTACTGTGCCTTTTCTGGTAACCTCCCATAACTGGCTCCCCCATAACATTGTTTGTCTTTAGCTGGAGATGATAGCTTGGGCCATTTTGGGGAGTTAACTCAGTTTTCCTGGGTATCTCTTATGTATACAGCAGGTATACATGTAATAAACTTTTATTTTTCTCCTTTGAATCATTTTATTACAGAAGAGTCTCAGGCAAGAATTTAGAAGGGTAGGGTATTTTTTCCCACCCACACCCCAAAAGTATGTAATCTAAACTATTTAATATGTGTTTTTAACTTATGCACATCTTTGTAAAATAAGCAGTGCCATTTTACATGTTTGTATGTATACAAATAATACTAAGGCTTAGCATTATTTTTTTATATTTTTCTCATTCAACAATGGGAGCTCTCTGTTCTTGTACATCTATTGCAGAGTATTCTTACATTGCCTCCATAACATGAGTTCAGCACATTTTACTTAACCATTCTCCTGCTAATGAATAGCTAGTGGTTCCAGAAACATTGAAAATATCTTGATCAGTGGTGTCGTTCTTTTATCAGACATATTTGGATGAAATTCAGTTCTTCAATTTTCGTCTTATATGGTCTATGCTTTTGGTAATAAGTTTTTCATTCCTCTAGGATACAAATATTTTTCTCCTGTATAATTTTTATTCATGTTTTTTGTTTTTTTGCTGAGGAAGATTCACCCTGAGATAACATCTGTGCCAATCTTCCTCTATTTTTAGTATGTGGGCAGCCAGCACAGCATGGCTGCTAACAGAGCCACGTAGGTCCATGGCCTGGAACCAGACCCGGGGCATTGAAGCTGAGCATGCTGAACTTAACCATTAGGCCACTGGGGCTTGCTCCTTTTATTCATTTTCTTTCATCCTTCTTTATACATGGTACAAAATCAAGACCCAGGTTTATTGTTTTTCTGTATAGAAATTCAGTTTTCCCAGCTCCATCTGCTAAACAATCTGGCATTTCCCCCTGTGTAGCACCATCATCATATATCAAGTACTCATATATACATGGAATGGCTTCTCAACATTTTATGTTTTTGCATTGATCTGAAGCCTGTCCTTTAAAGAAATAGACTGGTTTTATTTCTATAGCTTTTTAACTTGACATTCTATATTAAGGCAATCTTCTTTCTGTCATGATCTTTTTCAAAGTTGAATAGCTACTTCTTAACTTTTATTATCCTATATAAATACTGGAATGAGTACAGAATCCCTAAAAATTAAGCTGATATTTTTCACTGGGAGTTTTTAATTGTGGGGATATATTTGGGAAAAGAATTACCATTACAAAGGTATGTCCTAGGTAGAAACACGGAATAATGATCAAGTCTATTTCAAGTATTTGTTATACTTTAATATGATTTAAAAAACTTTTATCCATAGAGATAATTTTCACAGCTTTTAGAGTGATCATTATATACTTGTAGTTTGCCTTAATAGTGAGAAAGAATTTATTCTTGATTTCAGAACTGCTGACATAGGGAAACATAGTTCATTTCTGTAAGTTTAATTTTAAACAGTGCAAATATAAGAATTTAGTCAGATTTGCTGATTTTGATCACAAGATATTTGGTTCCTCTTTCTATTGTTTTTTATTAAAGCAATGATTATATAATCCACATACAATGACATTTTCCTGTTCCTTTCTTATGCTCACATATCTGGTGCTTTCTTTCTTTTCATATAGCATCAGTCACAACCTCCAGTACTGAACTAAAATGCAGATCAAATAGTAAGCCTCATTATGGTGTACTTGTTCCTACAGATAATATATCTAAAAGACTCTGCATCAGGTATCAAAGCATTTCTATTCTATTTCTTTTTGTCTGAGAGGTTTGTTTTGTTGTTTTTTTAGTCAAACAGGGTTGAATTATATTTCTTTAAATGTCTTGAACTAATTGTAAGACGTTTTTCTTGTTTTGTCAATATGATGAATTGCATTGCTAGATATTCTAATTTGTGACTCTTCTTACCTTTAGGGAATAGGCAACACTTGGTTAGAATTCTTTTTTTTAAATTATCTCTCTTTTATTTATTTATTTTCCTGGGAAAGATTCTCCTTGAGCTGACATCCCTGTCGCCAATCTTCCTCTTTTTTTTCTTTTTTTTTCTTTTTTCCTCCCCAAAGACGCAGTACATAGTTATATATTCTAGCTGTAAGTCCTTCTAGCTTTTCTATGTGAGCTGCTGCCACAGCACAGCTACTGATAGAACAAGTGTTGCGGTTCCATGCCCAGGAACCAAACCTGGGCTGCTGAAGTGGAGCACATTGAACTTAACCAGTAGGCCATCAGGGCTGGCTCTGGATTCATTTTCAATAAGCCGTTAGACTTAAATGATATTTTCTTCAGACATTTTTAATTCATGTTCATATATAAATTGGATCCATAATATTTTTCTATGACGGCATGATTTACATCAAGAATCTATTAGCCTCATAAGAATGCTAAGCATTTTTCTCTTTTTATCTAATTGCTGGTACAACTTATATAAAATAGGTATTGCCATTTCTTTTAAACAGTTGGTAAGAATAATCTGTGAACTATATGAGACATGGGGATTTTAGGATAGGAGATAGTAAATCCCTACTCACTGTGAACACAAGTAGCCATATTTGAAATATGGTTGTCCATTCAGTCTGTATTCATTTTCTTTTTTATACTCAGTCTTGTGTTATATTTCAGAAGAGCTTATTATTATTTTACTAGTGCCAGGAAATGCTCTAATCACATTACAAACATTAAGTTAATTAATCCTCACAATAGTGTGTACTATTATTGTCAGAAAGGTTAATCAACCTGCCTAAGGCCGTATAGCTAGTAAGGGGACCACATAGCCAGCCAGCATTTGAATTCAGAGAGTCCATGGTCTTTGACTGTAGCCGTTGCCCTAAAAGCTGCCTCCTTAAAAAGAAGATTTTAAAAGCTCATGAAATGTTTACTCCTTAAAAATCTTGGTCTTAATATCTAATTTTATTTTTATTTATAAATTGCCTCTAAATCATCTTCTAGAACCACTCGCTTCCTCCACATCCACCACATCTACTCTTTTCTTTGTCTTCTGCATCTGGGTAAAGAAGAACTATCTCTGATGAGAGACTAGCTCTACACAAACACTGTCCTGAATCTCATATGGTTGTGATGCTGTGTAGGACATAGATACAACGAGTAAAATGCTCACAATTCCCCATCAGCATGCTAAAAGCAATCTAAATGTGGCTAAATGCACAGACTCCATCTGTGTGACCCAATCCTGACTCCCTACTTGGTTGTGTGGCCTTGAACAATATGTTTGCATTCCCTGCACTTCAGTTTTCTCATCTGTAAAGTGGGGGTAATAATATCACCTATCACACAGAGCTTATGTTAGAGTTACCAAACCAGTACACACAAAGAGCTTAGAAAAGTATCTAAGGGTTAGCATGTAGTACTTAAGTATTTGTTATTCCTCTTAAGACATACATCATTTGGGCACTGCTGTAATAGATGTTTAAGTAAATAGCTTTTTCACCTAACTGAGTGTCAGTTTTTGGTAACAGTGTGATGTGTTTTTCATGTGTAACCCCATATCCACACCACCACCTGCCCCAGCACCCAAAAACCCAACAAATGATTGTGCATGTGTGAGTGAATGAAGGCAACATGTTTACCATTATGCTTGTCCACTTATTACTTATTTTGTTCTCAAATATGTATGGTTTTATTTTTGCTTCCCTGAAAATTTAACAGAAAAGAAGGGAGATGTTCATTGAATTTATTTTATTCTTTGAGTAAAAGAATATAATTTTATGAATTGGAGAATCCAACTGACTTAATTTCATATTTTAGGACAGAAGTACTGGAACAGTAGTATGATAGACAGTAGAAATAAAACAAAACTTTCATTTACTACTTAACTTCCTTCAAGTGTAAAATAGGTACAGGTTTCTTATTATTTGGAGATAAACCTCTGGAGGTCAGCTGAACTTAAAAGAAGAGTTGGTTTGATTTGTTACAAAAGTGAGTGTTCCTAAAACAATATTAAAAATTGGCACACCAGGACCTTGAATGGTTGTTTGCAAGTGTGTAGGGGGAGATCTATTTTTCCCTGGTTGATCTCAGTTTCTCCATTTCTTATAGGGTTGTAAAGTTCATGTCTCTGTCAGGAAGTACTAGCTTGAAGCAAGAGCCTAAGGGCAATCAGATGGTAATTCAAGCCTTTGATTCTACCCTTTAAGTAATTCTCTTCCAAGAAAAAACTTTTCTTCACATTGATACTCAGTGCAATAAAAATGTGTATGTTACAGATTAGGTTGTAGGGAGAGTGGCTTACAACAAAGGAACCATTGGACAGGAGATTATAATTTATGGTAGATTGACTGTAAATTTTGTTTTGGTGAGGAAGATTGACCCTGAGCTAACATCTGTGCCAATCTTCCTTTATTTTGTATGTGGGATGCTGCCACAGCATAGCTTGATGAGCGGTGTATAGGTCTGCTCCTGGGATCCGAACTTGTGGACCCCAGGCCGCTGAAGGAGAGCACACGAACTTAACCACTATGCCATTGGACCAACCCCTGTAAATTTTAAACTACACACATTTTTAAAAATTAAAAATTTTTATTGATAAAAGTATCTTTCAGAAAAAATATTTCATTTCAGAATTGTCAGTGATATTCTTGGTGAAATTAAAAGCAATGTCAGTGGTTATTTGTGACGTTCCTTCAGTTTTGTCTCCAAATCATTCTCTATAAAATATCCGTTATATGTGCCTGTGCCTTTCTTCTGAATCAATCAAAGTAAGCTTGAGTGCTGATAATGCAATGCTTCTGCCCAAAATTCATCAATAAAAAATTTCACTCATTCAATCAATTATTGAGCAGCTACTATGTGCCAGACAGGTACTGACTGCTGGGATTCAATATGAATCAGAAACAGACATGTTTTCTGCCCTATTAACACTAGGGGGAGAGGAAGATATCAGTCAAATATTTATACAAGAGGAATAAATTTGTGACTGAGGAAATTATGAGAAAGAAAAGAAACATGGGACTCTGAGAACGTAAAATAGGTATTTCTCTCAATCCATGAAGACAAGCAAAACTTCTCCAAGGGAGTAGAAGAATTCCTGAATTAAAAAGAAAAATGTCAAGTCATATTCATTAATCATCTTAATCTAATATTGCTTAAGAATGTTCTGTGATAAATCTATGGAAAATTATAGCTATATTTCTACAAGCACTTACCATTATCGATTATTTATTAACAGTTTACCTTTATTCATCTAAATATATATCCTATATATACACATAGGTGGTAAAACTAATGCTATAACACTAATAAGAATCTTACTATTAGTATGACTGCGTTTAACCATCTGCATAAATTAAAAGAGCAAGGTTAGAAACTTAAGTATGTTAAAATACTAAAGGTCATTCAAGTTTCATAAATAACTTTAGTGAATTAAAAGACTTCATAGAAATTTACAAGATTTCTTTTCTAATCAATATCAACAGAAAGTGCAAAATCAATTCTGACTGCTCCCATTGTGGCAACACAGAAACAAGCCACCATATCTATTGGTTCTGGAGAGATGATTGTATATTACAAATCATAAATGAATAAATAAATAAGAAAACTAACATTTTCAAAATAATCCAAGATATTTAACTTGGTTTTTAAAGTACATATAATTTTATGAGTTACATATATTTTTCATAAAGTGAATATACCATGTTTAAAAGAAATATTTAGGATTGGTTTTCATAATTCAAAAAAACGTGGGAGACTTCACAAATGCTATGACTTTTGCAAACTAAAATCCTAGAAGCATACATTATTTTGATGATAGGAATATTTATTTTGGGTGACTGTGTAGTTTTTTAGAAACGCCTCTCAGAAATTTGTCGAAAGATGAGACCATAAAGCATTATTGTTATTCAAATGATAGATTACTAAATCCAAAAACAATTTTACCAATAAATATGTGCTTTCTTAATGTTGTTTAGATCACACCCATTGTAGCATGCTCCAAATTTGCCAGTAATTCATTTTAGGCATATTTTAGTAATGTTAAAATCAGTTCTCTCTTTGAACTTTCTAAAGAGAAATGATCTGTATCTCTAGAAATATAAACATACTGGCTCTGTGTATCTTCCACATTCCACAAAATAATAATAATACTGGGGCTGGCCCCGTGGCCGAGCAGTTAAGTTCGCGCGCTCCGCTGCAGGCGGCCCAGTGTTTCGTTGGTTCGAATCCTGGGCGCGGACATGGCACTGCTCATCAGGCCACGCTGAGGCAGCGTCCCGCATGCCACAACTAGAAGGACCCACAACGAAGAAAATACAACTATGTACCAGGGGGCTTTGGGGAGAAAAAGGAAAAAAATAAAATCTTTAAAAAAAATAATAATAATAATAATACTAACATTTATGTGAAATCATTAAGTATGCACTTATTTAAATTCTTTATGTGTAGTAACTCTTTAAATTCCAAAATAATTATGAGGTAGATATTATAGTAAATGTGCATTGGTTAAGCCACTACATTTGTGGTAATTTGTTATATAGAAGTATAAAACTAATACACTATCCTTATCACTTTTTTTTTGCCACTTAATTGTCTAATTACCTATCTTTGACAGTAGGCTGTGAGCTACCTATAAGTTTGTTTATTATTCCCCTTTTTATTTAGAAGATGAGTACAAAATGTTTGGCACATTTGTTTTGAATTAACCTTATCACATATACACATATGAGTTAACTATTTCTGGTAATAAAATAGTATTCTATATATGTTAATTGCATGAATGAATAAATAAAAAAGTGAATGAGTTATTTATCACATCCATTTTAATGATTAGGAAATTGAAGCCTGAGAATGTTATATGGCTTGTAAATGGCAAAGCCAGGATATGAATTAGAGCATCTGGCTATAAATCCTATATTTCTTCTGCTACACAATAGAATGTATAACCTTATGTATTTTCACTAGAGGATTATTGTGTTGTAGATTTAGTGAAATAAAACAGATAATGTGCTCAAAGGAGTGTGTAATGTATAGTAGGATTTTTAATAAGTCCCCAATAACTCTCAATATGTTTGAGCTCCCAGAAAGATGAAAACTCAAATTTGTACTATTATAATAACCATATCATCCTGTATCCAGAGTAATTTTATTTTTCCTCTTTTTAAATTGTGTTTGTGTCACTGTCAGATATATATTTCAATAATCCTGCTTTTATATGATTTTTAATATCACAAATGTCAAAATTGTTGGGGAGAATAGGCAGGGTTCAAAACATATATAAATAAATACAGAACTTTACTCCATAGTGAACACTTTGCAGGATATTTTATGTACCAGACATTTAGAAACTCAAAATCCTTCTAACTGATGTAAGTCCGGCTAACAGTTCATTAAATTCTAACGTCTACATAACAAACAAAGAGACCACTGGTTTCTTGCTTTCTCAAATGTTTCCATTCAGCAGAAATTGCATCTATTTTCTCTTGCCAGACTTTTCATTTCAAAATTCCTAACACTTCTGACAGGCTTGACCCATTCGGAGTAGCATGTCTATAAAGGTAGGACACAAATGAAAGGCTGAGAATGTGCTTTTTTTTAGTTGTTAAAACCACAGAGGATCTAGGGTTTAATCATTTTTATATAATGTGAGAGAAATCTTACTGAACTGTTTGTCATACAGTGAAATTTTGAAATTCACATACAATCCTTATATCTTTGCATTCGTATGAAAATTTTCCTTGACATTAGTTTCTATGTAATATTTCCAGATGGAATAATGACCGGACTCCATTGCCTACTCCAACTCTTCGCTTCTGAGAAAGACTAAAATACCAAACAATTATTCTTATTTCTGCGTTATGTTAGAAATTATAGGAATCAGAAAATACTTCATAGTGTATATGTCGAACTTTATGTGTGTGCTCTTCACAAAGAAAGAAAGAATTCCTCTGCTATCTTGGCTTCCACCAATAACCACTGACATCCTTTTATTTCCCTGAGGTGAAATATCTGAGTACATGTTGCTTTGTTTCAAGCAACATGGTTCACCATGGTTCTGCATAACAAGCCACCTCAAAACTTAAAGCAAAAATCATTTATTGTTATCACGTGTCAGTTGGGCACATCTGATGACAGGGTTCAGGCTTGGCTGTTTTTGCCTGGGCTTACTCTTGCATCTGCTATCAGCTAGAGGTTTGAGTGGAGGCTGGCTAGTCTCGGACAGTCACATTCGAGTGGTTATTGGTTATTTGGCTGTCAGATGGGGCAGGCCAGCCTGTGCTTATTCATGGAGCAATGGTGGGATCCAAGAGAACAAATAGGAGAAGAAAAGCTCTCTGAGGCCAAATCTTGGAACTGGCACACAGTTGATTTTTCTATATTTCATAGAACAAAGTAATTTTTAAGGCCAGCCCATATTGAAGAGCTGAGTAAACAGATTATAATTTTTGATGGAAGTACCTGAAGTATAGCATCGCAAAGGATGTAGATATAACAGTGGGTGAAGATGTATGGTCATTTTTGCAAACAGTATACCACAACGACTTTCCAAGAATTTCACGGAATGTGCTAGCTTTAGTTTTTAAAAATTGTTAGACTAACTCAATCCTGTGCCAAAACATCTTGCCCCCATACACAGACTGAATGTCGGAGGAGAACAGAAAAAATTACTATGCAATCTATTCCACATGACCGCTATTCCTCTCCTGATGCCAGCCCCATTGCTCAAGTGTTCATATTTGATCTGCTCCATTTCCCGCTTCCCTGAGAATCCAGAGGCCACACAGTCACTGTTGACACTGCAGGCTGTAAGAGCATGAACTTTGTATTTAGAGAGACCTGAATGTGAAACCCAGCCACTGTCCAACTGAGTGACCCTAGACAGATAATTTATCCTCTCAGTGTCTGTTTCTTTATCCTGAAAAATGAGTTTAATGGCCCATATCTCATGGGTCTGTTGTAAGGATCTAGTGATTGTAAATAGCTCTAGAGAGTGCTATTATACAGTAGGTGCTTAATACTTACTAATTCCCTCTACTCCCACAACTTTCTTGGAATACATATTTTTTTTCATTATGTGAGGTCTTAGCTCATAAGCAAAACAATGCCCAGATTTGTTCACAAAGAAATAAGCTTACAATTTTTAAGTGTAGAAATATTTACGCCGAAGAGTAAAATAAAAAGAATAAATTTGTCAATATATTGTCCTAAGGTTTATGATTTTCTTGAGGATATTTTCATGGCTTTTTTCCAAACATATACACATACGCCAAAAGTGTACATTGCAAAGATGAATAACGAACACAAGGAAGAAAGTGCTGTCTTAGGTAATATGCATTCTTTGAGGATATAAAGAATATTAATAACTCAATCATAAGCAATATACACTGGAATGGCATTACTAATCTTTGATATATTTGGGGGTCACCTTTAATAAGGGCATATTGAAGTTATTAATACAAATGAAAATAAAAGACATAAAAAAGTGACATTGATTCATAGGACACCAGAATATATTACTTGGTGCAACATAATTATTTAAATGGTCTCCACTTAAACTGATGAGGTTAGAACCTCCTCATTTCCACAGATATATCTCCTTAGCCAGGCTTTCTGAAATCCTGTAGGGGAGTGGAGAATTTATATTCCCTTTAACACAAATAATCCAGATAAAGCATTCAATCTCAGTAATGAGATTTAAAGTCTAATTTCATTCCATGAAGGGTGAGAAGCAGCAGATTGTTTTAAAGTCACAGGGAAATGCTCATTAAGATCTTTCTTATTTATCTATCTTCTCTCATTTAAATAAACAGCCCCACATCCTGACTCCTCTAAAGAGATCCCAAAGGAAATATGACTGGTAAGCATCAGCTTCAGACAAGTTATATAGTCGGCTATACATTACAGCCACAACTGAACCCCCTGTAGCATTATGACATGGTCCATAAATCCATGCTTGCTCACCTCCTATCAGAAGCTACTCTTTACAACACATCCCCCAATCCAATGAGGTTGCTATATTCCTACTGTAGTAAGTCATTGACTCCTACGTTCAGACCCCATTTAGGCCTTTTCCTAAGACTGGCTTTTGTTCACATAGGAAGTCTTTGCTGATTTTTCTTCTGAGGTAAACATCACTGCTCTATCAGCTTCTCACTGTCATCGTTGACTCCTCTGCCTTCCTAACTTACCTGGATCTCTAGTATCACATATGGCTTGGTTCCACAAATTCTTGTAGATCTTGTTTCCCATGGCCTTGTCATTTGTTTTGTCACTTATATGAACACTACATCTTGACTTCTCATCCAAGCTGGCGTCGACCACTGGCTTCTGGGAAATGCCTGAGATCAAGGTTGCCCTGATCTTTCATTGTCTGCTTGACCTGGACTCTTCCTATCTGTCCATCTGCTCTCTCCCTGTGAACAACACTCTCTCCTATGCCTGTCTTGACAAATTACATTCAATCTCTTGTAGATCAGAAGAGAGTCATTGATTTAATCACATAATGCACATGTATTGTTTTGAGGGTTTTCAAATGTGGTAGTCTGGTTTGTATGTGCAAGGTAGAGTAATTATTATTTTATCAAAATAAACAGATCATTTTAATTTCAGCACTCCATTTATATAATGAGGTCCAATATTGTGTTGTAAATGGGGGAGTAAGTCCCCCATATGGGGTTTTTAAGGATCACTCCAACAAGGCCATGGAAAGTACACTATAATAGGCATATGAAATTACAGGATTTATTATACTCACAAGTCCTAGAGGGGGAGGCACAGCATGCCCAGAGGGCCATACAAATTTACCCAAAGACCAAAATTTGGTCATGGTAGGCAGAGCAAGGACCTGAAGGCAAATGCCTTTAGTGAGGGTCTTGAGTGGGGTAGCTGTGGCATGCAAGAAGCATTCTCATTGGGTAATTTGAGTGTAATTGGGTCAACATGGAAAACAGAGAAGGAGAAAATGGGGAAATTGTCATGAGGCTTATTGTTTGAACACATACTTTGGAGACCAATACCCAGAGATAGGCAATAACTAGATTAAAGTTCAAAAGAAGCAGAGCAGTACCAGCACTCAAGGACCCACTGAAACAGCAAATAATAACTTTATACTACAAATATATAAGCCATTTAGCTTTCTATCCTCCCTGTACACTGGTTATTGTCATAACTGTATTTTGAAAAACAATTTATTCTTTTATTTTAGAATATCTTTTTATTGTAGACAATATATACCAAAAATTTAAAGATACACATTGAAGACAGGAAGTATTCTGAGCAAAAATCCTATTTCGTATACTGAAAATAGCATTGGTAACATTTTGCTGTTTGCAAATGTCTCAATAAAGTAAGAAAGTTGTTACTGTCTCTTATGCTGGCATTAAACAAGTCAATTTAAAACGTGAAAATAATTCAGAACCATAAAAAGACTCTGCCAAGACTGCCGTCTCTCACTTTAAGGCAAAGCTGTTCCCTTAAAGACCTAAACCCTTTTTAGAGATTTAACAGTGTTATAATATCTATAGGAGACTGGCAGCCACCATTTCATTCCTCTAAGGAAATTAAAATGCCACATGGGTCTCCAGCTGTTCCTCACATACACTTCTTTTTCAATGATTTTTTATTTGGTATTACTCACACTTGGGCACCATTGTCCAAAACTGTCACATAGTTTCCTCCTTCACTTCATTGAGTGAGATGTTTTTTTAATGTCACCTCAGAGAAGCATTCATTAATGTCACCTCAGAGAAGCGTTCATTGATTATCCATGGTAGGAGCCCCATTCATTCTCTATGTCCTCAATCCAGTCAATTTTTTAAGGATTCATCATTATTACAAATTACTATACTCACACATGCACAAACATGCACACGTTTGTGTAGTATTATTAGCTGTACCCCACAGTAGAATGGAAGCTCCAGGGGGCAGAAAGTCTTACATGGAAGGGAAGATATCAAACAGATTTATCAGTAAATATATATGCACACATAGAGAGTAGCATAATAAGTCATTTTTGAGAGTTGAGTCTTTGATACTTTACAATAGCAGTAGACATACTAGTGACCAGCTTCTTGAATGGTAATTAGAATTATTAACCAAAACCTAGCAGCGCAGACAGCTTGGCAACAATGTCAGCTATACCATAAGTCAGAGCTATGCTAACTCCTTAAATGACTTGGCAGGCCAATCAGAATGGTTTCCTACTAAAAAGAGATTTCCAAAGGGTAGAAAATGATTAATATTTTGTAGTTACAGAACTTCACAAAACTGTCATCCGTGCTTAAATTATTAACGGAAAAAATCAGAAAGAGATGGTCAAATATTGAAGGAGGTAACTAATTTTTAATGGGACTACTTTACAACAACAAGTTTTAGACTCCACAATTATATCTATACTTTATGATGCTACGGCTATGTTCCTTTTTTTTTTTCTAGGACAGTTTCAGTAGAAAAAACATTTTGTTATTTTTGAAGTACACTTGTCTTCTCTAAACATGTGACCCAAGTTCTAATATAGAAAATAATTGTTAACAAGGCACGCTTTAGTAGAAGGCATTCTTAGAAGGTATTTTCAGATTTTTCTAGTCGTATTCAGTTTATTGAATAAAATAGTAGAGAATCAAAAGTAAGAATTCCACCTAAATTCTAACTGTTATAACTCAGTTTGTAGCGCAAAGTGTGTTTTAACATATATTTTTCCATTCGTATTTGCATAGTACAAATAAGTAGAACTATGACTCATCAGAAAACATTTAAATCAGTCCTATATTTTGGATTCATATCTCAAGATCCTTCCAGCATCTCCTGTAAACGTCCATGGAACATGAGCTTACTTATGAGCTTCTCGTGTTCTTCACATTGACCGTGAACTAACTCTAGACAAATGCTGTTTGAGAATAAAAGTATTAAGACATTGTGCGAGAAGAGCCTTCTTTTGTTCTAGGTGAATTGAGCATGTTATTTTTACTATAGTTTATCAGGCTGTAATTATATAAATCTGAGATCTATATGTGAAGAGTTGTAGGTAGAGACGTCCATGACGTTGAGAACCTATGGAAGTAACGGTAATTGGTGACAATGGTGGTTTGTACCGTTTATGGAATCAGAGTGTGACCACCTCTGTTCTGCAAATGAACTCATAACTGAAGGTCCTCGGAAACTTGGAGGTGAACTAAAACATGGAGACAGTTTTGGACAGTTTCGTTAGAGCTTGCAGGTTTTAAATAGACTTCTCCATCAAAGTCTATGCAGTACCTGACTCGTTGTGAAGTGATATTCCTCATATTGCCTAACAACAGGATATAATAACGTGTATTTTATAAATCAATATTTTCATTGTGATGGAATATTGGGTTTGTGTGGAAAACAGTTGTCTTTGGTCAAATAAAGATAGAGAGCCAGTTTAAACATAATTAGTTTCTTTTATTGCACGACTTTTCAGAACCATAATTATGACAGTGTTGATCATGATTAGACCACAAAATCCCATTTCATAAGGCATCTTTTGCACCTAATCTTCTCAAGAACACAGTTTACAAAGCCCTTTTTTGGAAAAATAGGAGAAGAAATAATACTTTACCTCAAAGTAGAAGTAGATTTTTAAAATAATGGTAAGTTGAGGGCTGGCCTGGTGGTGTAGTGGTTACGTTTAGGGAGCTCTGCTTTGGTGGCCTGAGTTTGTGGGTTTAGATCCAGGGTGTAGACCTACAGCACTCATCAAGCCATGCTGTGGCAGTGACCCATGTACAAAATAGATGAAAGATCAGCACAGGTGTTAGCTCAGGGCTAATCTTCCTCAAGCAAAGTAGAGGAAAGATTGGTAACAGATGTTAGCTCAGGGCCAATCTACCTCACCAAAAGAAATAATAACATTAACGGTCAATCAAAACCTTTCAGGAAAGCAAGATGACACAAAGATAACTGAACAAATGATAGGATTACAGAGATTTACATTCAGCATGGGCCTGAAATCAAAAATACATATATACGTGCTGAGATGTGGGTCAGTATGCTGATTCCCAAAGGAGAACAAATCTAGATGTATACATCTACAAAGGAAGGCAAGGCACAGAGGCATGAGACGATAAGTCACTTTTGCAGGTCTTCATTTAGCTATTAAATAAATAAGCAGCTGATGTGTGTAAGATGCTGCTTTAGGTACTATAAATACAGAGGGGAGCATGACAGACAGGGCCTCTAATACCTAAATTTACTTAAGATAAATCTCAATAAAAATCAGGAATGTCCAACCAGTTATTTTTTCATGTTTCTGGGACTAAATTATTCTTCAAGTGAGTCTTGCTCTATCCACTATTTTTTATGTTTGTTTAGTTACCCGCATTAAATCCACTTAAAAATACAAAAGGATGAGTTTTCAGTTTTCAGAGAGAGTCATTAGGGGAGAAATAGATACTCTGCTTCCTGTTCTTTAGCAGCTTGTCAGCCTCTAGGCGGGGGTCAGAGACAAATACAAAAGAGGAGAGTGGCAATTAGGAAAGGAAGGAAAAATGAAGAGAGAATATCTAAGGCCCATAGTTTTGGGGCTTTTTTTAAAGAAAATAAAGCTACAAAACGAGTTTGGTGACACCGGTCCTGAGGAGGACAACCAAGAGCAAGCACCTCACCTTCCTCCATGGGCACGAGCTCCACCCGTAACAATGTCTAGGATGTGGTGACTCAGTTAATCAGTGACCATTTTTCAGGGTGCACAGAAATCTTTCTGTTAGTTACTAGATTAACTGCATGGAAGCCTGGAGAATTATCTGAGGTATAAATCTAGAACATCTGGATCAACATGACGACTATATCATCACTAGCTCTTTGCTAGGCTTTGAATGATTTTCAACCCCTTGGTGGTTTGTAAATTAAACATTGCAGTGTCTAGCCTTCATCATATGAGTCAGCAGTACAAGAGAGAACACTTGAAAATATAAGTATTTTTTGTTCAATGTACCAAATGTCACCTGCCAGTAAATCATAGGACTGTAATCAGTTCAATATAAAATTAATGAAGGATCTTTTGAGTAAGGTGAACTATAGAGTTTCGTGCTTTCTCAAAATACAGTTGGAAGGTGATCTTGCATATTTAGAATCATAAAGAAATCAAAATCGCCATTTAAACCCACATACTTAAAGCACAAATACACTTACTAACAAAACATGAGTAGAAGTCAGAAATTTAGAATTCACTCATTGTGTTGTCATGCAGACAGACTTTAATTTAAAAAGAAAACATCATGGGAAACACGGTTTTTGTGCTCAATATTCCAATTAGCCTGTAACAATGCTTAAAGATATTCACATTTTTTCAAAGGCCATGGCTGACATAGTGCCAGGGATCCACAAAGTGTGAAGGCCCAAGTACCGGCCAATACACAGATCTTAACGTCATGATGCTCCAACTATAATGAGAGAAGAAAGAGTGGTCTAAATATGTTTCCTTTTTTTCTTTCATAATTTGATCCTCTCCATTTTCCTTAGTTATCAAGCAAGCATATACAAATTTAGATCCAGACTTCAATAAGCTGAAAACTTAAGTCACGCATATAAATCACGTATAGGCTGACACTGATATTTATTTTGCCTGCCAATATTTGCTACTGTTTGGTGATGATTAAAAAAACAAAACAAAACAAAATCACTATATTTCACACATCATCCATGTGTGTGGTCTTCCAATTACTGCAATGTCTCATCTATCTTAGTTTAGATGATACAGGGCCACGATAAATGTATTTAAAATAATTATTTCCATTTTCTAAAAACATAATACATTGAAATTGCAAAATATTAACAAAGAAAGCAAAATAAGTTTTTTTAATGCCACAAAGATTTTTTTCCCCTGCAGTCTATCTGTTTTCTCCCTAAAAATGTATTGTAGCAGGAAAAAAATAATAAAGGAAAGTTAGATACAGTTATTCTAATTTCTTTGTAGAGACATTCTAATTGACTATATCACTGATGTTGGAAGAATTTTGTTAGTAGACTAATCAAACCAATTATGTTTGCCACAGATATTTCCAGTAATTAAATTGGAGACAGTATAACAGATGAGGTTCACATGTTAACAGCTCCTCCTATCATCATTTACTTCTCAATGCCCATAAGACAAGAGATGCAGTTAGACTTAGCAGCTGTATATTACAACTGTGCCGGTCTCTTAATAAATCAATGATCTGAACACAGCTTGATGCCACAAAGCAGAAACTGGCAACATTCATCCATTTATTCATTCATTTTATATCTACTAGAGTCTACTACATGTCTTAGCACAGTGCTACTCATAGTTTGGAAATACAAAGTGTATGGTGAAACTGGACATTGAGATAATTTGAGGAAACAATGTGAAATGGAAACAAGAACATTCAAACCAATAGAAAAAAAATCAGTACAATTTCTAGATTATGTATGTATGACTAGAAGCACATGGTCCAATTTTTGTGTGTGTGTGTGAGGAAGATTGGCCCTGAGCTAACATCTGTGCCAATCTTCTTCTACTTTATGTGGGATGTGGCCACAGCATGGCTTGATGAGCAGTGTGTAGGTCCGTGCCCAGGATCCGAAACTGCTTCAGTGGCCTGGGGTTTGCTGGCTTGGGTCCTGGGCATGGACCTACACATTGCTCATCAACCCATGCTCTGGAGGCATCCCACATACAAAATAGAGGAAGATTGGCAGAGATGTTAGCTCAGGGCCAATCTTCCTCAGCAAAAAGAGGAAGATTAGCAACAGATGTTAGCTCAGGGCCAAGTTTCCTCACTAAAAAAAACAAAGACTGTTTTTATTTGGAAACAAGTATGATGTGATTTCAGTATCTGACTTACAGCTTTACACTTACTAAATAATTTTACTTTTCTTTTAAACATTTAACCAAAAGGGTATTTTTCTAATAGTCAAAGAAATCTAAATTCTTTTAGGGTATACAGAGCACAACAAACCATTAATTATACTCCGTGATGATATCAGACATTTAAAAATTATTCACCTATTTACCTACCCACAAACTTACCTATTAAATTTGAATTATTATAAGTTAATTGTGTAATTTTTAAGTTTAATTTTCAATTGCTGCCACTTCTCACTAACCTTGAGTGACCCATTTATGTGGCTCTTCTTCCCTCTTGAGCTGTGCCTCTTGAGCTGAAGGGCCAAATAATCACATATATTAGAATTGTGCATAAAGTAAAAGAGCCAGGCAGTACGCTTTGTGAAAAGGCGTAGGTGATTCCTTGCATTGATTGTATGACATCAATTACTCTTACCCACTTATAGTTTCTTTATTGATTGGTGCTCAACTGTATTCATAAGGGAGATTTGCAGATTCATAAATTTCAGATAGGTGAGGTGTTGTAAGGTCTTTCACAGAAATAAAGGTGCTGTGTTTATTAACAAATGAACATGATCATTTCAGAAGTAGCTACAAAGTGCTTAAATGATGAAGAGTGATCTTAACAGGTGTGTGTATGTGTATAAATACATAAGTCAGTGTTTTAAATGAGCTCGGTGGATTGAGTAAGAAAAATTACACACATGGTTAAGATATATACCTATAATTCCTTTAATGAAACTCTATTCTAAGGAAAAATTTTTAAATATACAAGATGAGCTCTCCAAAGTTCTTCGCATAACCATTTATAGCTACCATGGTCTGACCTCAAATACATCTTTCACCAGGTATCTCGTCATATTATCCCTCCATTACGCCTTCCACTTTATAACAAAATCTCACCATGTAACCCCCTGGCCCTACTGTTTGCTTCCTTTCATTTGCTGCCATCTTGCCTGTGTTCACATTGAACTCACTAACAAAAGCATTTCTTCTCATTAACAGTTGTCATCTTTATCAGTTTAAACTTTATCCATCCTTCGAGACACACTCCAATGGCAGCTTCCCAGTAGATCACTCCAAAATGTCTGCATTATTCAACTTTAATATCATTTCCTTCTGTGTTTTGTTTGTATTTTTAGTACCAAATGTATCATAATTTCCCTAATGTTTTTAATTTGTTTCCATTCCTATTTCACCTGATGGGTAACAAAAGTTTTAAGATCAATGACCACATCTTGTTTATTTCTATATATACGATACTGCCAAGCATAGTGCCTTGACAAAAGTAGATGCTCAATAAATATTGGTAGGATTACGTTGAATTGAGACAAAGTGAACTAGCATGAGGATGCAATGCACTGTTTCTCCATTGTTGAGTATGCATTGCTCTTGAATTGTAACATTCGTCTCAGTTTTCGCTGTGGTTGAAAGCTGATGAACTCTTAACTTAGCTTCATCTAAGTAAATTGGAGGGTGACATTTATTAATATTTGCATAGCTCGAAAGCAGTTTACTCTATGCAAAACACTGCAAATTGGAAGTGCTTTAAAAATAAAAGAATGTACAGTGTAGTAAAGTGCAGCAACTTGGCAAAACCAATGCATCTCTTGAATTTTTCAATATTAAAATTAAAAGAAAGAAGCACCTGTTATACATCTCCTGAAACAATGGGACACAACTACACTTGCAAATGGTGACATTGTTTTGTTAAAAGAAAAATTGAGTACAGTTGCTGGGGATATTATGCATTTATGGTGTCTATGGAAACTGAACCTGCACAAAACACATAATAGGGAATAAAGAGATACCTGGAAAAGGGCCCAGCGTCAGAAAGACAATGAGAATAACTTTTCAAAATTTATAAAGAGCAAAAAGAATAAAAAAATACACTTAGCTTGTACTTTCGTGTATCAGCAGGATGTCTGAATTCTGGAAAAGAAAAAAAAATAACAGGAAAACAAAAACCAAAACAATTTTTAAATCTTGCTTTGATTTACTAACATATTACCAAAATTCAAAAAAGAATATGGTTACTACCTCTAAGACACTCGTAGAAGTGCCCCATGCTTGTGTAGTATCTGTAAGCCATGCAAGAATATCCTCATGCTCTGAAACTGTATTTATATTTCAAAGACAGGGAACACAATTTACTTTCTTTCTGAAATGTTGAACCCTAGCACATCTAATGATTTTGGATTTCGTTAATTACAACAGACTGCCATATCCTTGCCCAGGATTCTAGTAGCTCGCTTCGGCTGATACAAACAAATCTTTTTCTGAAAGAGTGGCTATTTTTTAGAGAAGAAATTGACTTATCCCTTGTCCTTATTTGACTAATGACTTCACATATAGTGTTTTCTCAGAATTTCATCTGTCTCCAAATGATGATATGAATACAATAGAACTATTAAATTAATGAAAACATCTATCAGCAATTGGTTTGTGTATAGTAAAGATTGTGAAATAAGACATTATTCATTGGTTAATTTAATTTAAAAAAAATGAGTGCTTCCTATGTGTCAGGAATAAGCACTAGAAATCAAAAAAGTACCAGAAATAAGTACCAGAGAGCCAGTGGTGAGTTTAAATAGACACAACCCTTGCCTTACTGATGCTTACAGGTTAATAAGGAAGAGAAATCTTAATCAAACTATCACATATAAATATATAATATGTGTCAAAGATAACTGTTTTTAAAATAAGTCAATATGTATTTGCACTTAAAAGAGGTAACTTTAGAGATTATAAATGTAGGAAAAATACACTTTGTGTTAATGTTTTAAAAACAATAATAGGGGCGGGGTCTGTGGCCGAGTGGTTAAGTTCATGGGCATCATTTCGGCGGCCCAGGGTTCCCCCAGTTTGGATCCTGGGCGTGGACATGGCACAGTTCATCAGGACATGCTGAGGCGGCATCCAAATAGCAAAACCGAAGGGACCTACAACTAGATTATACACCTATGTACTGCTGGGCTTTGGGGAGAAGAAGGAAAAAAAAAAAGATTGGCAACAGATGTTAGCTCAGGTACCATCTTTAAAAAAAAAAAAAACAACCAATAACATAACTTTGCCACTATAGATCAATTAGCAAATATTTTAAAATACATGATGCTGTTTCTTTAGTTTTATACAGCATTCGAAAAAAGAACACTATTCCTGATCACAGAGGGATTTTTATAGCTTTGTATTTTGAATAATAACACTCTTGTTTGCTATTCATTGACTACTGTGTACCGTGTAGCCTATATAATACTTTTTTATTTTCTGAATTGCTAAGTAAATTCTTCAAATTCAAGAATTATTTAAGAATAGATGGATCTTTTATAAACACTCAGTCAATTGAACAGTTCAATTGACCAGAACATTAAGGGATTATAAACAAGAGAGAGCGGAGAAAATGTACAAAGTAGACAAGATGGGAGAAAATAGGAACCCAAATCTCCAGGGACCAGTTCAGGCCCTGTTGAAGTCCATTAGTTCAGGAAGAACTACAGGAGTCCAAATCCATCAATCATTTCTCACTCAACTTCATGGGGTCAAATTCTACCCTGAATTACACGCCCCTAATTTTCGCTCAAGTTACAGGGAGTTATACAACATTCAAGAGGGAGGCGCTGGCCCTGCAAATTGAGTGGGGAGTAATTGATGACTTTCTCCTTGCTATGCTTGGCTTGGTGAGCACAGCTAGCAGCAGAGGCCTACCCTCCTCAGTAGAGTGGGAAGGTGCTGTAAAAAATACTCAGCCATCAGTGCTGTACAGAGCTCTGCAGCTGTTCATTTCAAGGTCTAAGCACGCCAACTTCACCACCCATTAAGATGTATGTATTTTCTCAAATATTCTTCTCCTTAGTTTTTTCCACTTTCTCTTCCCATCTTAGATGTTTTTCTTCCCTAATAATCTGTTAGATTTTCTTCTTCTCCTTTGCTCCCCTTTTCAGTTTTTCTAGGTCTTTTAATAGTGTTAGATGAGATAAAGTGCTTGGGAAAATCTGGCACGCTGTATGAATTCGATAATTGCTGGTTTTGTTGTGTCATTATTATTTTGTGTTATCGTGGCTATTATTAATATTATCTTGCCTTTTCCTTGATTTAAGGGGGTTTTGGATATATACAGAAATGATAATTCTCTAATCTTGATAAGATTTTATTTAGGAAATTTTATTTTTTGTGTCTTTGTCTAAAATTACTAATTTCATCCCAAACTTATAAGCATATACCGAATTTATCTCTGAAGAAAATTTTAGTGGTATTTCTTACACATTATGCTTTCATGAGAAAAGTGATAGAAAAAGTATTTAGCAACATTGAAAATATTCCCAAGAACGTTGCTAGCAGAGCCATAATACTTGACCTAATCAAATTTCAGCTTCCTGAGGTGGATAAACATTGAACCGGTTTACTAAAAATAGCTAGAAACGGTATATTTTAATGACTGTATGCCTTATTATAAGATTTGTTATGGGAGACCATAATATAGACTATTTTGGATGGTATAAAGCTTGAAATTATATAGTAAGAAAGTATTATAAATGTAAACAATATATAATAATCTAAATAATATGTATATATAAATATCTGTGTGTTAAATATGTGTAGTGAAGTAATTTTTTTTAACATTTTGACTGCTCTACTATCTAGATGCTAGTATAAATGAGAGGCTTATTCTGCTATAGCAGTACATTCAGGAATATAAAAAACTATAATATATGAATTTTACAGTAAACGAAAATACTTCAACAGAATTTATATTAAAATTATGAGTAGGTTTTATAAAACAAGCACTCTGAATTTCTAGGTACCTCCATTCCTCAGATGACTATTTGTTCTACCATTTTCCATTTTCCTCTCCAGCTTCCACGTGCAAAAGTTCTGGTATATGTTGCCCTTTAGTTCAGTTCTCACAGTTTCTCAGCTTTCTCAAAAGTCCATCAAGCACCCTGATTTTGGATTCACCAAAGAACCTTAAGGAAAATACTCAGCAGCAACACTTTCACGACTAGGTCTTGAATGGCTGCTATGAGGCAGGCACTGATCTTCTTACTCATTCATTCCTGAATTTTCCCATGCGTGCACTGCCCAACCAGTCTTCAAGGCAGGTGGCATAAACCTGCTCTTGCTTGATCTCCCAGGTTTCCTGAGTTCTCTATAGTCTACATTCCAATAACATATGAAGGGACTATTTCAATAGAGTCTCATATACCACCAAATTTTTTTCAAGAAGAAAACAATCATACCTTTATCAGTTGTTGCTTTTTTTCAATCACCCATTAACAACTATGTCTTTCCATGTGTGTATACCAGATCTTGCTTTCCTCTTCATTGAAAGGCATTTTACTGTACAGTTAATACAAACTCCTTCTCTTGCATTGTTGTCCACAGTGCTTAGAAATGGGTTCCTTTTTAACCTTTGCTCTAAAGGCTTTCTTAATTAGTTTTATTAATATGGTATACATAGTCAAAGACTACTTGGGAAGGTAGTATAATTAGTGATTAAGAGAATGGGCACTGGACACAGATCACCTTGACATTTATTTCTGAAATTCCTCGCTGAATATTTAACCTCTCTTTTTTCAAGTTTCTTATCTGTAAGTGACGATAATAAGAACTTCCTTATAAGATTATGAACTTTAATATACTAGTTAATATCAAGGCATATAAAAGCATTTAGAACAATACACAAAGTTAGTATTCAATAAAAGTAAATATAAATGAGAGGATCAGTGTTTCATCAAAAACTTATTTAGAAAATAAATAATCTGTCAAATAGAAATGTGTCCAATCAGGGGCCAGCCTGGTGGCTCAACAGTTAACTTCGCACCTTCCGCTTCAGCGGCCAGGGGTTCGCCAGATCGGATCCCGGGTGTGGCACCGCTTGGCAAGCCATGCTGTGGTAGGCATCCCACATATAAAGTAGAGGAAGATAGGCACAGATGCCAGCTCAGGGCCAGTCTTTCTCAGCAAAAAGTGGAGGATTGGCAGCAGATGTTAGCTCAGGGCTAGACTTCCTCAAATAAATTAAATAAATAAATAAATAAATAAATAAATAAACGAAGAAATGTGTCCAATCAATGCAGAACGTTCTTTCCTAAACATTTCGGGCTTTCTAAAAACACTAATTTTAAAGGATGTTAACTAACATGTGAATAAAAGTTATTCTATCATCAGATAAATTGAAAACTCAGGATTAAGAAAGGCAAACATTTTAATTCAGGACTTCACAGACCTGCATAATGAATCTCCCAAAGACGCATAAGTTACAAAATATTCCTGAAACAAATTCAATTTTGAAACTCTTACTATTTGTAGAGCATCTCACAGTTCTATTGTTCTAGCAGACACAATTTTTGGAAGGTTTGTTTCTACTAGAGTTTGAGTTTCAGTTCTGTACCTGTGGATTTGTGTCATCAGAAATAAAATATTTATGGTTTTGGCTTTAGAGGTCTGGATATTCCTCTTATATTTAGATGGTATGGTCAAACATGTCTTTGACCAGTGGCCCCATACAAATTACAGAACTACAATGACCAATGTATTAGACACTAGTCCCATCTGGCTATTAATCACTTGAAAAGTGGCTAGTCTGAATTGAGATATGCTGTAAGTGTAACTACACACCAGATTTCTTAACTAAAGGGAAAAAAAAGTAAACTATCTAAAAGGTTCTGGTCACACAATTCCAACACGAGTGTATGGGGTGCAGGGAGTTTTGCTCACACCATCAAGCAATTTTCCTGATACCAGCTGGGTGTCCCATAATTCAATTCAATTCTGACACTGTCTACCAGGAGACAGCATCAGATTCCACAGACTGAGGGCTTTGTTTACAAGACTGCCCCCTGCCCCTTCAGATGCCAATCTAAGCCCAGGTTGTTACCTGTGCTTCTGACCAACTGGCTATAAATCAGAGATTCTCACGACCTCTCCTTGGGTTGGATTAATTTGCTAGAGTGGCTCACATAATTCAGGTAATCAGTTCACTTACTAGATTACTGATTTATTATAAAGGATGTTACAACATACAAATCAACAGGCAGATGAAGAGATAGAAAAGCCCAGTATCGAACAAAGGAGTTTCTGTACTTGTGGAGTTTGAGGCCCGGCACGGTGGCACAGAAAGCATTCCCCAGGTTCCCCAATCTGGATGCTCTTCAAACCCCCTTCTTTTGGGTTTTTATAGAGGCTTCATTACATAGACATGTTTGATTAAATCATTGGCCATTGGTGATTGATTCAATCTCTAGCCCCTCTCCCTTCTCCAGAAATCAGGGGGTGGGACTAAAGTTCCAACCATTTACTCCTTGTTGGTTCTTCTGGCACCAGCCCCTCTTCCCTGGTGTTTTCCAAAAGTCACCTCAGTAACATAAACCAAGCTTTGGTGAAAAGAGGCTTGTTAGAATAACATGAGACCCATTTCAACTTTCTGGCTCTGAAGCATTACAGGAGCTGAGGACAAGAGATCAAATGTTATAACAAAAGATGCTCCCACTGGGGCTGGCCCCATGGCTGAGTGGTTGGGTTCCCGTGCTTCGCTGCAGACGGCCCAGTGTTTCGTTGGTTTGAATCCTGGGCGTGGACATGGCACTGCTCATCAAGCCATGCTGAGGCAGCATCCCACACGCCACAACTAGAAGGACCCACAACGAAGAATATACAACTATGTACTGGGGGGCTTTGGGGAGAAAAAGGAAAAAAATAAAATCTTTAAAAAAAAAAATGCTCCCACTGCTCTTATGGCTCAGGAAATTCTGAGAGTTTTGGGATCTGTGAGCCAGGCACCAGGACCAAGACCAAATATACATGAGAAATTCATTTTGGTCAACTGAATGACCAAAAGTGTATATTTCTTATAAATCACAATATTGCACTATCTCCTTTGTAACTGATTGCGAGTTAAAATGATAATAGTTTGGACACATTGGGATAAATAAAACAGACTATTAAAATTAATTTTACCTATTTCTTTTTACTTTTTTAATATGCCTACTAGAAAAGTTAAAATATGACATAATTAGCTCATATTAGATTTTTATTGGACAGTGCTGCTCTAGGTTTGGCCGAGATGCCGTAGCACAAAGAACCACACTTTGTCACCTCCTCTTGTCTCCTCCAAACTACTCATCCATAATATTCAGAACACATGGGACCAGAGAACAATTTAAACAATGAGAATGTTAAAATGTTATTTAAAATTCTTAACAATAAGATTCATCACAGGTGAAATTTTCAAGAAATTAGCTATAAACTCTTGCTTTTCAAACAAAGCCTGAAAATCTTGTGATGAACAAGAGATACACTGAAGTGTCTGTTCTAGCCAAAGAAGACAAATGGACTTCAGTCCGAGAAACAGCACAGAAGGAACATAACATCAGCCTGAAATGGCTAAGCTAAGGGCTCTAGACGATCATAGGAAGAAGAATCTTCAAGCTTTTTTTTGATGTAGTGGCAAGCCACGAAATTCACTAGCGAAATAGAAGAGATGTATAGGGTGAAATTTAGACACTTGGCATGAAACTTCAGTTAAACGGAATGGTAAATATCATAGACAACTTATAGGAGAAATTCCTCCTTACTTATTAAAGAAAAGGTAATGGCTGGATGAACAGATGGCTAAAAGGCAGAAAGATAAGAAATAAATTGTACAGTAGAATGAATTACAAATTCCAGTTTAGCGGGACTATGTTTTGTAGATTTAGTTATTTAATTTGTATGTTCCAACAAGTAGAGACTCATAATTACATATATAATTCTTAGTTCAAGAATATTCTATGGCAGAACTAACTGTGTTTGCCCATTAGTGAAGCATATTCTACAGATTGGTTTATTGATTCTCCTTCAGCTAATGAATACAGTAAAAGAGATGTTCAGAGCCGCCAGTTCATAGATGTGTGAGAGGGAAGTCTGATAAGAGCTGACAATTTACTACTCAGAACATAAGTGGAGGTCATAGGAAAATAGCTGATATTCTGCAGCTTAAATACAACACAAGAAGAATTTATTGTTGCCCTATAGCAAATCTTGGCAATTATAATTTATTCTTCTGAATTTGGTTAATGTGGTAAACTGAATAATGGCCCTAAAGATGTCCATATCCTAATCCCCAAACCTGTGAACAGTTTATCTTGTATGATAAAAGGGGACTTTGCAGATATAGAGAAATTATGGATCTTGAGATGGGGAAATTATCCTGGATTATCAGGGTGCGCCCAATGTATTCACAGGAATCCTTACAAAAGGGACCCAAGAGGGTCAAATGCACAGAGCAGGCCTTCTGACAACAGAAGCAGAGGGAGAAAGGCCGTGTGATACGGGGCCAGGAGCCAAGGAATGAGAAGAGCATCCACCCTGGAAGAGTCAGGAAAACAGATTCTTCCTGAAACCTTCAGAGGGAACCCGGCTGCTGATACCGTCACTTTAGTCCGGTGAGACTGATTTTTGACTTTTGATCACTATCACTGTAAGATAATAAATTTGTGTTGTTTTAAGCCACTATTTTGTGGTAATTTGTTATAGCATCAAAAAGAAACTAATACAGTTAGTATGCTTACCTTACAATACTTCTCCACAGTCAAGTAAGACTCTAGCACTTCATCAAAAGGGTCTGCTTTTTGTGCCAAGCGTACTAATAATATAGCGGCGAAGCTTAACCCATAAATAGCAATAAACATGGGCTGACTCCACAGTCTCAATGTAAACTCAGTATAAACAGCACCTGTAACTGTGATTCCAAGCGCTGAACAGTCCCTTTATCAAAGCCTGTGGAAGAGAATCTGAAAGGAGTCATTAAGGCCTAAAAACAACTTAGTTGTAAGGAAGGGAGTTGATTCTAGAACTTATGTTATAAAAGTAAATCCTAACCAAGACAATCCCTGAATCCTTGATGAAAGGTTTGGTCTCAAACAATATCAAAAAATGATATTGTCTGTCATTTGAAATTTATGTACAGCATTTCAGTATAGCTCCTCTTAGCCTCTAGTTAAATAAATGTCCTTTCTAAGACTATTTTAAAGTCAAAAACAAGAAAGAAACAAAAAGGAATGATAAAATTGTCAATTCTTATCCCTCTTCAACTTCCCATTCTGTTATAAAGAGCCAGTTTGAATAAGAGCAAATTTGCGCCTATGAATCTTTGGGCAGCAAATCTAAGATGCACTAATTAAAATTTGCAGTGGGGTGACTTATTCATCTTTATATTCCTTCCATAATCCAGTGCATGTAGTAGAAGTTCAAGAATATTTTGTTAAATGAATAAATTAAAACAGACCGAAGTATATTCACAGTGAAGTGTATTTACTACCAATTATATCACACTCAGATTACAGATAAAAAGGTTACTTTGCCTGCAGAGAAAAATGGGCAAGATACAGTGTATCCTTTCCCTACACAATGGGTCAGGGCTAACGTAACCTTGAAGTTTCATAGCTGCTTCACTCACCTTCCTAGATTTGCTCTTAGCTCGGGTGGGGCTCTGGCCCCTCTGTCCACACCTAGACCCACATGAAGCACTGTGTTTTAAGACATGCCCAAAAGGGCGTGTAACCACAGGAAGTGTGCAGGAATTTCACATATTTTGGGGTAATAGTTAACCAATGGGAGACAGGAGATGGCACATACTTAAATTCCTTACCCTTCCTTTTTGGAGATAACCCGGGTGGTACGCAACCAGTTTAGTGTTCAGTTTAGTGTTTCTAGTGAAGATTTGGAGAGGCTAGTAGTGTATTTTTTCCCTCCTTCCCAGCCTCACTTTCTTTTCTCTCTCACCCTAATTTCCCTGGGATTCCACTCCCCCCAGTAAAGTTTTGGCAACTGACATTTGCCTCAGGCTATGTTTTCTTGGTATCTCTGACTAAGAGAGTTTTCATCCTTAGGGCCCAGGGCATGGGAAAAGACAATTCAGTTCTGCAAAGTCAGTAGAAGTTGTAAATTAAAATCCTCTCTCCCCAAAGAAATTGGCATGAAACAGTGTACATTAACATTCTGCTAAACCTAAAGAATCAAATATACTGGGGCCTATAACTCACACAGACCTAGAAGGTATCCCAAGCAAAAATGAAGTATGATCTAAGAGTTAGACTAAGTAAATTATAGGATAATTAATTCTCAAATATTTAATCCACATATAAGTGATTTTGAGCTTAACTTTGAAAACCAGGAGTAACAAAATTATAAGTGTATTTTCAAAGGCTTAGGGGAACATCTTCCCTGGCCAATAGATGCTTGAGGGAAATTCCTATTTTTTCTTCAAATTCAGTACTTGGATCGTGTTCTCTCTTGAGTCAGGCTCAGGCTTTCATCCACTTGAATTGAAGAAAACTTTATAAAATCTGACTAATAGAATTTTTAATCTGATGATGAGAATATCCTGGACTTTACTCGTAACTATATTGTGCCTCTTCTTGAGTTGGAAAAGAGATACCTGATACGCAAAACAAGTAAGCACTCCTAGACCTAAAGACGCCTTATAATTAGAATGGAGATATTGGATTAAGAGGCCTGGGCATAAGTGAGTGCTATCCCAGTAAAGCGATTTATCCAAGGTAAGCTGATATGATTGCTCTAGCTCCCCATGGCCAGCTTCACGGGTATTAATTATGCAATTGCACAGGAAGTTGCGTAAGCAGGGCCCCACTCTTTGTTCAGCCCACCTCTATCACCTTCTTGAAATTCTAAATACTTCTGGGAAAAGGGGCCCTGTATTTTTATTTTCAGTTGGGCCCCCACAAACTATGCAGCCAGTCCTGTATAACTTACAATCTTGATGATGAATTCAGCTCCATTTTTTAGCATGTATTTAATTCCTAGAATTTGGATGGAAAAGATTATAAGGTAAGTAAGTAATTAAAACAATTCTGAGATTTATATCAAAATAATCTTCCCCTATCTCAATTCTGAACTTTGACTTATTCTTGCCCTGGCTGCCCCAGGAGCTGGTCACTGCCTAGAGCTCAGGGGCTGGATATCTCTGTCTCTTTGTATTTGGCTCCTATCTTTATCGTTTCCCTAGGAGCCTCATCATTTATATTACTTTTGGCCCCCTATATTTCTGGGTCACGAACTCTTCCTCTATTTAGGATTTTTCTATAAAAGAAACAGAGATTTTTCACATTGCCTCAAGACCAAAGGGAGACTAATTTTAAGATACATAAGACCTCCATCTATATACTCTAGAGATGGCCTAGTTTTTCTGTGAGTCTCTCACTCTTTTGAAAGCCACACAGTCTCCCTTATTGTGTCTCTGGATCTCATTATGGATTTCTTGTGTTACTTCGTGGCTGTTCTTCTTACCTCTTTTCAGTTATAGCATCCCCTGCAAACTGTATTATTGTTTTGATATCTCTTAATTTAGATATCAAACAGAGAACTTGTTTGGCTTGGCTTTCCAAGGGAGGACATGTCAAGTTGATTTTCCACTCTCTGGTTTGCCTGCCCATGAGTCAAGGGCACATCCAAGGTAGTATCAGGCCTAATTAGTGAGGCCCAGGAATAGGTCCAGGTGGTATACAACATGACTGCCTACTAAGAGCTGTGATTTCCGTCAGCGCTGGCTACGGGCATGGTAGCAAATGTATTTGACACATAACTTAAAAATCCTGGCCCTGGGTATGAGTCCCAAAGTCTCCATGGCAATAGCTAAAGTGCTATTCTATGGTTTAGCAGGAACTTCCTTGGTCCCAATTATGAGATATGCAGTTACTTGCTCTACTTTTCAAGTTACTACAATTTTTCATGCTGAGCATCCATTGCTTGAATTCCCATCAATTATTTACTTCTTGGACATCTTCAAAATTGCCGTCATCTCTTTCTGGGCTAATCTATTGCTAAATATTGCCCAGGCATGATCTGATGCTTTCTCCTGCTAATCAAGTTCCAAATATGATGAGTTTCCTTTTGAGTTATCGAAAAATGCTCATCTACAATTAAAAAAAAACGTCTTTCAGAAGTACTTTCTTCATACAGTATCTTTTGGTTTGAGACTAAAATAACTACATTTTGAATTGACTTCCAGTTATTTTGTTTATACTCAAAACATCCCGGCAAGTTAGCTAACAAAGTACAAACTGAGGTTTTCCTGTTAATTTTTAAAACTATTTTAACTATTTCCTTTTATTAACTATTTTAGTGAAATGTTGCATCTTGAATTTTTGGCCTTATAATTACAAACTCTCTACTTTTGGCCTTAATAAGTTATCAAATCAAAGTTCAAGGTACAAAAAATTTCCATCAGTATATAATCTTCTAGTCTATCTGAGAATATAACTTAATGTCTACTATTTGTAGGTTTTGTATCCTCCATCCTTTCCTATTCCTTAGACATAAGCTTAGTTTATGAATAATCTTCGTTTAACATCCTTTACCTACAAAAGAACGCAAAAAAGTATCAGGTTTAGCTATCACTGATAAGTAAAAAGTCCTTTTTCTGGTTTTTGGATTTTGTGAGAATATTTTCTGAGGAAAATAATTGAAGTAGATCACAATTAAATAAAATAGAACGTACTTTAAAATACACATATACCTTTTGAAAACGAAAGAAGTATGTGCACAAAGATTTTATAAAGGAGAAGAGCACAATTTTACAGAAAACATAATTAAAGTGTTCTTGCATCATATTGGAAATTGTTTTATTGAGATAAAAATAGCTCTAAAATAGCAAATCATCTTAGTATCAAAAAACAGAGATATAGACGAGGTGGGAAAAAAAATACTTTCAAGGAACATAAAAGTAACAAGCCAGTTTTCTGTGTCTAAATACTGTGTTGTGGTTTTTGTCCAGGTTTTGCTTCTTTTTAAGAAAAAGCATCTTGGCTCCTCTTCTCAATTTTGAGCATTTGGTCATTTAGATGAAGGCACAGATGCTCAGTTGCTTAAGTAATTGTATTCAAATGATTTTTATTGCCTAAGAATGATCTCACTGCTGGATATTGCCTATGGTTTGGAATGTTCAGCACAAGACATTTAAATGATAAGGTAGTTGTTTCCAACTTGAATCTTCCCTGAAGAGAATAACAGGCAATGTCTAGCTTCATTACCTTTTAGGGGTTTAATGTACAATATTTATTAGTGTTGCTACTTTCCCAGTGTCCATAACAATTCTTCTGTCTCATTTAGTAGCTGTTTGTGGTAAATGCTCCTGCATACCTGTGGTTTGATAGCATTTCAACCATTTATCACCCATGTAGAATTGTAGAACAAGAAGGTCTTTGAATAGTCTCCTGAAATTTCACTCTACTATATCATAGGGTATATGTGTTGGAACATGTGGGTGTAGACACACACACATTTACATATCTAGAGATATACACACACATATATGAACATATATACGATGTATAATGTAAATGCATAGATATGTACACTGTCCTTTTGACTTTAAGAGAAATTTTAAAAGCTTACTAAGACAACATTTTTCTTTTATATATAGGTGTTAATTCAGTATAATCAATAAAAAGTATTAGGTAATATCAAAATCATTGAATGAAATACTGAAGTTATCTTAAGATTTCATTTGCAAAATAGGTTAGTGTATTAACAGTTGCTTAGCAATATGAACAAGAACTGGGTTCTAGTCCCTACTCAATTCTTTGTGCCTCCCAGACTCAGTCAAGTCACTTAATTTATTGAAGCCTCAGTTTCCTAACCAATTAAATGGGATAATAAACTATTTTTCAAGCTAAAATTTCTTCTCTTCTGTATTCCTATAGCTTAGCAGGGTGCTCAGGACCTTGCAGAGCCTCAGTAGATGTTTGTTTACCAGACGGGCTAAAGCAAGTGATTGTAGCAGATGAGCTTTTAAGGACTGTTCTAGCTCAAAGAACAGGAAATTATTTACGATGTCAATTTTTCTCTTTTTGAAAACCAGTAGCAGAGAAGTATAAACAGATATGACAAAAAGCAGACACTTTTACAAGAAACAGTCTTTTATGTTTAATGACTTGGCCGCTTTCTAAGAACTGAGGCTTCTGGACTCATTTTGGAGTAGTTTGTAATAAATAGATATGTTTCTTTTTGGATATCTAAGCCTACAAATTGTGGACATTTGAATAAAGTGAACTTGTGGTAAAACACATTGAGAAAAATATATCATTATAAATGGTCTGCTCCATAAAAGTCACATTTTAATAAGATCGCATGCCCTTTATTTTATTTCTGTAATTGAAGCTGCCTCTAATGGGCCAGAAGAGCTGAAATTCTATTACAACTCTCTTAGCATTTCACCTTCCTCTTAGACTTCCCCAAAATGTGGAAATGTATGAAGCGCTGAAGAAGAAGTCAGTTCTGCTGACCCAGGTGGGCATCCTCTGAAGTCTGTTCTGTGGGCTCCATTGCTGCTTCTCGATGCTACTTGTTCTCACCAGCGAAGCTCAGACAAGTGGACCTGAGGGGTGGTACAGATCCGCTGAGTCATGCCCTTCTATATCCGATTCCTCTGTTAAACTCTGCCCACAGTACCCCTCACCTGTTCAAGTCTCTAAGTGCTTTTCAGCACATTTAATCCCATGTGCAGATCTGTAAGATGCTAGTGGTCCCAGGAATGCTCTGTCCATGGGGTTTCCACATTCATCTTTTACCCAAAACCACTTGTACTTTTCCAGCCAGGAGATTTACCTCTAAACTTAAAGCGGCATCAATTATCTTTTAGTCTCCCACATATGACTAAGGTAGCTTTCTTGCTACTTTCTTGCAGTAATAGTAACAAATGCAAACAACAGCAACATCAGAAGTTAAATCTTTAATAGACAATCTTGCTGTAAATATTTTCAAAATTGACAGAATAGATACAAACTTACTGATATAAATATATCTATATGAAACGAAACAAATTAGTGTTTAAAGAAGATTATTGGATGTCCATTATACACTTTGAAAATACTTCTCTCATAAATTTCAGGATATTTATATTCTGTTTAAGGTCTTCTTCTTGCATAAATTAAAAAGATCTTGAGGAAAGGGACTATATCTGCCTGGATCTCTGCTGTATTTTCAGCAGCTTCCTCACGATTGGCACAAAAGAGATCCCCATGCACATATATTTAATGGATAAATAAAATAAAGATTTGTCAGCTAAGAGTTTCACTCAAGCTTACATTTTTAGATATCACTTTTACTAAAATTATGTTGTTTCTCTGTCTATGGAAATACTCTGTCATACGTCAGTTTCCAAATTATATCCAGCATTTATTAATTTTCATCTAAAACTTATCTCTGTCTCCTATTTCCTAGCAGTCTGTCAAAAATCTGTTTCCTCTGTAAACTTAAACGCTCAGACAAGGTCAGCACTGAAGATCAGATTTGTGGCCTCTGCTTCTAGTCTATATGCTGCATCTCTAAAATATATATATTTATATATACTCGTATATACACAACGCAAACACACACATGTGCATGTATCAAGAATAAGTTCTTGAGTTTCCTTCTCTATGTGAGGTGTGAAAAGGATTGTTTAACTTAAATCACGTTAAGAAACAACCTTTACTTAAAGTATTAACCATGTTCAAGATTCTGTGTAAAGCGATTTGTATGTATTATCTTGTTGTATACTAATAAAAACTTACGTCATAATAATTTTATTAACCACTTTGTACAGATGAGAACACTGAGACTGAAGGTGATCAAGTTCTGAGCAAATTCTTAGAGCTATTATTGGCAGCTCAATATTCCTTCAGAAATTTCTCTCACTCTAGAATTTATGCTCATAACCTATACGCCACTCTGCAGTTGGTCCTATGCTGCTTCAATTTTTATTAGATTTCATCCTTCAAAAGGAAAAGAAATGTTTTTGTTTATACTTTACCTAAAGAAACAAATTTTTTCACTTTGATTTTTAGAATACCACCTACCCCAAGCAAAGCAACATAATTACTTGTTGGGTAAATACATCTTCTTTTCTATCAGCCTGAAAGTTTGGGCTAATAAGAGTATTGAAGTTGCGAAGTCATCTTCCCAAGGAAAAATGAGTAAGAGGAGACCATAGATCTACTACCATTTCTGCAATTAATGAGCTGTGTAACTTTGGACATGGACTAAGCCACTGAAATTATTTAGTGCTCAGAATCCATATGTCTAAATATCTAAAATGAAAATATAGATTACCTTCAGTATCCTTTCAGCCCCCAACTGTGTGTTTTTACACGTTTTCATGAGGCATTTCACATAGATGAACTACTTGTTTATTAAGAACCAGGATGCTCAGCGAACTGATTCAGTTGATGTTTTTGCCCAATATTTGTTTCCTATTGTGCTGATACAGGCTAGGGATCAGATACTTGATTTAATTGTTTATTTTCTTTCATCTATGATGCTTCTTTTCATTGAGTTCCAACCTTTCGATTGTCCCTGCTTTATCTGGGAGACAAATATTCAAACTGAAAACTCAAAAATAATTTTAAGTGGGATTGGTTCAGGATATGCTTAAATATTAAGGTTTAGGATTTGCAAAATAACATAGAGCTAGAGAATAACTAATGATTATTAATGAAATTTTTTTAATTATTAAAAATATAATGATTAGAAGTATGTTTTTAGAAGTTCAGGAATTTGGGGCATTTTTCAATTGTTGTATCACCATGATATTATGAATTTTAATATAAAGACATGTGCTAGAATACACCATTTGATGGAAATCATACCCATATAGAGAAAATCATTGCATATATTATGATATTTGTAGTATATAAAGACAAAATAAATGACATAATAGAAAAAGGAAAATAAATCTTTAGCAGAAGACTGTTATGAGAAAACATTTACATGTGTGTGTGACCAAACATTTTACTTTTAATTTTACTGTATGTAAGCTCTAAACAGTTAATATAAATGTAGAATGTATAAAAAGGTTATGACCAAAAATAAGCCTAAATCCTACCTATTTCAGACAGGCTCTTTAATTAATTTGACTCATTTTTCTTGATCTCCTTATTTGTGCTAGGCTTTGGGCAGGTAAAATGAGAACAAAGCTGTTTCCAGATAAATAGATTTATTTGGCACTTAAAGTGTGCAGTTACTTTACTAACTCTTTGCATGCATCTTCTCAATTATACCTTTTATTGATGAGGAGATTACAATTACTGTTCCAACTATATGGACAATAAAATCAGAGAACATATCCAAAATAAACAAGAACTCTTAAAACTCAACAATAAGAAAGCAGGAAAAGAATTTAAAACGGGCAAAAGACTTGAACACATAAACAGCAATGAACATATAAAAGTGGCAAGTAAGCATATGAAAAAAACACTCAACATCCTTTTTGATTAGGGAAATGAAAACTGAAACACAGTGAGATGCTACTACATACATATTAGAATAGGTAAAATCCAAATCAAAACGAAACACACAAAAAAATCTAACAATATCAATTACTGATGAGGATATGGAGCAACTGGAACTCTCACTTGATGGTGAGAATTGAGCCTCACACAAGCACTTTAGTAAACAATTTTCTTACAAAGCTAAGCGTAATCTTACACTAGGATCAAGCAATCACCTTCCTAGGTATTTACCAAACTTGTTTAAAAATTTATGTCCACAGACAAACCTGCACATGAGTAACTACTGTAATTTTATTCAAAATCATCAAAAAGTGGAAGGAACCAAGATATCTTTCAAGGTGAATTGATAAATAAACTGTGATACATCTGTATGAGTAAATACTACTCAGTGACACAAAACCAAATAAGTTGGGGCCAGCCTGGTGGCGTATTGCTTAAGTCCACGTGCTCTGCTTTGGTGGCCTGGGGTTCACAGGTTTGGGTCTTGGGCGCAGACCTAGCACCGCTCATCAAGCCACACTGCAGCGGCATCCCACATAATATAATGGAAGACTGGCAGAGATGTTAGCTCAGCAACAATCTTCCACAAACAATACAAGGAAGATTGGCAACAGATGTTAGCTCAGGGACAATCTTCCTCACCAAGCAAACAAACAACAACAACAAAACCCAAAGGAGTTATAAAGCTACAGAAAGACTTGGATGGAATTTAAATGCATATTGCTAAGTGAAAGAAGTCAATCTGAAAAGTCAACACACCATTTATATGAAATTTTGGAAAAGGTATAGCTATAGAAATAGTAAATGTATCAGTGGTTACTAGGTGTTCTGGGTTGGGGAGAGAGAAGGAAGAGGGTTGAACAAGTAAAGAAAAAGGGATTTCTGAGGACGATGAAACTACTCTTTAAATTTAGTGGTGGAAATATGACACACTGCATTTGTCAAAACTCAGAAATTTATAGTACAAAGAGTAGATCTTACTGTATACAAATTTTTTAAAAAATTAGGAGGACAGAGGACTTTACTGGTAAATTCTATCAAACATTTAATGAAGAATCATTTTAATCCTTTACACACTCTTCCAAGAAATAGAAGGAGAACACATACTGACCCGTTCCAAAAGTCAGTATTATTACAGTACTAAAATAGACAAAGACACCGCAAAGAAAGAAACTACAGATCAATATCCCTTATTAATATAAATACAAACATCCTCAACAAAAAACTAGCACTACAAATCCAGCAGCATGTAAAAAAGATTATACACCATGACTAAGTGAGATTTACCCAAGGAATGCGAAGTTGGTTCAGTATAAGAAAACTAATCACTAAGATACATTATATTAATAGAATCAAGAGAAAAACACCATGATCATCTCAATAGATACAGACAAAAAAACACTTAACAAAATCCAATAATATTTTAGGATAACACTCACAAAACTGAAAAGGAATGTCCTCAAAAGCTGCGTCATACTTTCTGGTGAAGAATGAAGGCTTTCCCCCGAAGATCAGGAACAAGACAGGCAGAGTACTCTTGCCATCGCTTTTCAACAATGTACTGTAGGTTCTAACCAGAAAAGATAGGCGAAAAAAAAAATGTACCTAGACTATAAAGGAAGAAGCAAAATTATGTCTATTTGCAGATGGGATGATCTTACTTACAAGTAACTTCTGCAAATCCACAAGAATCTGTGAGAAGTAATAAAGAAATTCAGCAAAGTTGCAGGATACATGCTCAATATTAAAAAATGAGTTTCATTTTGATACACTAGCAATAAACAGTCTAAAAATGAAATTTTAAAAATTTACTTGCATTAGCATCAAAAAGAATAAAATTCTTAGGAATTAATTTAACACAATTAAATTTGTGTGGTGTGTGGTGGAAGCTAAAACAAAACACTGTTGAAATAAATTGAATATCACCTAAATGAATGGAAAAACATTGGTTGATTATGGATTGGAAGGCATAATATTATTAAGGTATTAAGGTGACAATACTCCAAAAATTGATCTACAGATTTAATTCCTATCAAAATTCCAATTACCTTTGTTTTTTTGCAGAAATAAAAAATCTGATCCTGAAATTCACATACAAATTCAAGGAAACCAGGCTTACAACAACTATCTTGCAAAAGAACGAAGTTGGAGGACTCATACTTCTCAATTTCAAAACTTACTACAAAAGGATAGACATAAAGGGTACTGGAATAAAATTGCGATTCCAGAGATAAACCTGTGGTCGAGTGATTTCAGCAAAGATTCGAAAAGCATTCAATGCGGATAGCATAATCTTTTTAATAAATGGTTCTAGGACATCTGGATATTAACATGCAATAGAATGAATTTGGATCCCTACTTCACACCACATACAAAACTCAACTAAAATTGATCAAAACCCTACAAATCATTGCTAAAGCTATAAAACTCTTAGGAGAAAATATACCTGTCAATCTTTGTGATCTTGAGTTAGTCGATTGACTTTTAGATATGACACCAAAAGCAACAATAACATAAAAATAGAGAAATTGGACTTCGTTGAAATTGAAAGCTTTTGTGCATCAAGCACACTATCAAGAAAGTGAAAAGACAAATCTATATTTGATAAAGGCCTACTATCTATAATATATAAACTCCTCTTACGTGTCAACAATAAAAAGACAAACCACTTAAAAATAGGCAAAGAATTTAGATAGATATTTCTACAAAGAAGATACACAAATGGTCAATAAAGACGTGAAAAGATACCCAAAAGTATTAGTAGTTAGCAAAATGCAAATGAAAACTACAATGAGATACCATGTCATACCCACTAGGATGGCTATCGTCAAATAAATGGAAAATAAAAAGTATTGGATGAGAATGCGGAAATATTAAAACGCTGAACTATTGCTGATAGAAATGTAAAATGCTGCAGCTTCTGTGGAAAACAATTTGGCAGTTCCTCAAAAAGTTAAACATAGAGTTGCCATGTGACCTAGAAATTCTGCTCCTAGGTATATGCCCAAGAGAATTAAAAACATGCCTAAAACACAAAAACTTGGACATGGATGTTAATAGCAGCATTATTTATAAAGCCGAAAGGTGGAAAGAATGCAAATGCTTATCAACAGATGAATAGATAAATTGTATTATCAATACAATCGAATGAATGCGTTTAAAGCAATAAAAAGAAATGAAGTACTGACATATGTCACAACTTGGACAAACCTAGAAAACATTATGCTAAAGTAGCCAGTCGCAGGGCCCACATATTGTATAATTCGATTTATATGAAATGTCCAGAATACACAAATCCATTGAGACAGAAAGTAGATTAGTGGTTGCCTGGGGATGGGCATAGGGCAGAATGGGGAGTGACTGCTGTTTAGAATGGAGTTTCTTTTTGTCGTGATGATAAAATATTCTGGAATTATACAATGGTGATGGTTTTGCACAACCAGTGAAATATACTAAAAGTTAGTGAATTATATACTTGGAAATAGAGAATTTTGTAGTATGTGAAAATCTCAATTAAAAAAATAATTTGCCATTGCTATACATTTTATATAAGACTCTTGATAAAGTGTATCACTAATATTTCTATGCTGAAAATAAGATTTGAACTAGCCAAATTAGAAGTATTTTCCAGAAAATAAGGTTTCCAGATTACAAAATTATGCTGATCTGAATACGTGTAAATGAAGGATTTACTGCACTGTAATATGCCTTAATGATATATATACTTAATACTTCTTGGTTTGGGGGATCCTCAAGAAATGATGCTATATCTCTTCCCTTTGACCGAATACAAATAAATATTTTAGTGTTCGATTCACTTTTTAAAGAGTTAAAGAAGTTTATAAATATTGCAAGAAATGTACTCCACCTTCTCTACATTGTGCACTGTGTTTGTTGAATGTGCTCAATAAATGATCACAACAACAGCAGTGACATAAAACAATGTATAATAGAAGTGTCTTATTCACATATTATCCAGCACAACAGTTAGTGTATATAATCAGCAAGAGGTATAAGCCTCAGTCCACAAACTCAGGTATTCAATGTATTATAATTTTACTTGATTTTCCGTAACAATTTAATTGCTGTACTTCTCCAAGTGTGTTGTCATTTTTATCATAATCCATTTTTTGTGTTCACTTACTCAGACTCTCATTTCCCTGAGAGTTCAATTCAAGTTCTGGAAGGTTTATGTTGCGCTGAGGAGTCAGGGGTGAATATCCGGTTCTTAAGGCCACCAGCTGTCACTAGAATGTAATTTCTGCAAAACCAGAGATTTTGCGGGCACTGATCGCTGCTGTGCCTCACTATGTGTAAAAAGGTTTGGCACATTATAGAGGTTCAATAAATAATTGTGCAATTAATAATGTCTTAAGCTAGCATTATCTGAGATGACCAGTGGTCTTATCGGTTCTCCATTATTAGTGTACAAATTACTGTGTTCAGGGATCTTCCGGCAAAGCTTTGGGAGAGTCTCTGAATCTTGTTAGCTCTTATATGGCTAGAGACATCATACATTCTTTTCTGATCGCTGCATTCCCACCATCTCTCAAGGGCTCTTCACAGCAAATGAGAAACAGGTCTCTTTTATGCTTGAATATCAAAAATTTACCTGGAATTTGGCCAAAGCAGAGGGCACAGAGCCCTTTTCTCTAACACTCACTACCGCTCACTCCGCTTTGCTTTGTTTCTGCTCAGGGAAGCCTATTCTCCTCCAGGGTGTGTGGGAAGAGAGCATGGGGAGGGGGCTGGTTGCCAGGAGTAACAGGATCCTTACTCTTAATTTTTTTCTAAAAAATTTTATATCCTTTTTATTCCTTTCTGAGTATAGACTTTTGAAATTTAAAGTCTCAAAAATGACTCATCTTTTAGCTTCTTTAATCCTCTCATTTTCTTTTCTCAAGGTAGTGAGTAAGAATGCCTGACTATTTAAATGTGGGAAAGGCAAAGAAGATAATTCTGCAAGCGGGAAATATTAAATAAGTAAAATTTAATAAACATAAGTAAATAATTATATTTTTGTATATACTAACATATACAGCTACGTCACAGCTTGAGACAGAGGCAAAAAAGTGATATAATAATTGAAGGATTGATGCTACATAAAATCAACTGTCTAAATTGTGAAATTCTAAGTTACTTCATTTATTCTGCAATACTCTTAAAGAAAATGTAATTAGAATATATAATAAAAGTAAGATAATTGCTGTACACTTGATCATGGGAATATCCACTCCTAACACAGGTATTAACTCAAGTCGAGGAGGGGTGTAAAAAATAAGGCTAAGATATAGATTCCCTGATGCTCTTCTACTGATAGAAAGCCAAGAAGAATGGTATGATGGAGGGCCCTGTGTTCCACGCTAACGAGCTTGAACTATGTCCTGTATCAGGTAGTAAATAAAAAGTCATCTTGCTGGGTCAACATTGACTTTCTTTTCATTAAAACTACCAACACAGACCTCATTCTGCTTTTTTATTTACCTGTGGTCTTCTACAGCAATATCTGTCTTCTCCTATTTTCAAGCAATTTAAAATTACTATCAGAATGTCCTCTCCTATACTTTGCGAGGATTATTAGCTCCATAGTCTGATCACCTGCTTAGCAAGAACACTAAGAAGTTAATATACAAATCTGTTTTATTATATCTTTGTGTTTCAAAGTTGTTTTCAGTGGACTGCACTTTAAATCAGATAAATGACTAAGAATGGTGATTTCTGGCACCTTTGTTCGTCAATGAGGATGAGTGTTATTTCTCTATTTTTAAAAATAAGAATTAGATGCAAAATTCAGTACGAATGAGACACAAAAGCAGTTTAAATAGAACTGTGTCTTGTTTATTGAAATTTAAACGGTATAGTCCCCTCTTCATTTATTTATGCACTATTGTACTTATGTATTCCTAGTTTATAGAGACAGCTTGCTCTTTGAAAAAGTTCAAAGACTGAAATTGTAATTGTTATAATTTCCCATGCTTTTCTCTTAAAAATACATATCAGTAAATTTTAATTCATGTTACCAGCAGTATATACATATATATAAATATTACAATTCTTTATTAATCTTTGAGTCAACTAATATTTTGCCACATCTTGGCACATTATATATTCCAGGTAGGTATTAACAGTAAACTTCTGGAAGTGAGAGTATAGCAACCCCAATCACCTCTGAAAGGACATTGTAATGGCCCCAGATCACAGTAAGGATATTACTAGAATGTCAACGCTGGGAGTAGGCATCACCTTTCTTCTATGCAAATATTTTGAAAAGAAGCCCCAGGGAAAAGAGCATTTGGATGTCAATTTAGAACAGGTGGACGAGACAACAGGGGAGCTCCATCAGACAGGAGCCAGCACACAGCAACAACAGACAGGGCTGCTATTACTGTGTTTTGTGCCCATCAATTAACTCCTCAAAGAAATAAGATCACAATACTAATACATGTCACACATTTATTGGAAAAGAAGCAGTTCCAGCATATGTGGACATTAGGGCTTAAATATCAGGGAATTACAAAGCAAAATTTTTATTGGACTTTTGTCAAAGTTGAGGCTCTTTGAAATCAGACTACTATTTTAATAACTTCTTTTCTCACCCGTTTTCCCACTCCGTCAAGGGGTTTAAGAAAATTTAAGAAGCATGATGGCAGTGTCAGTCTTCATAATGTCACTTCTTAATTCCAGCCATCTTTCAAATTACCGACTTTCCTAATCTAATTATATAAATGGTAATTACCTATAAAATAGCAATTAATTCTGAGAAGCACCTGTAAAGACGGAATTGCACTTCTGAAACCTGAAACCTTGTACTCAGTAGGGATTAAATTCATTGAAGTCAACGGAATGCAATACCTGAAGAAAGCTTGCACTGAAGCCTAAGTTTATGAACTTTCTAAACACGGTAGAATAATTTTCTTCACTTTGCTTGAGTTTCTCAGCTGTGGTGGTGAAGGATGTGACTAACTCCTGACTTGACTTATCCCAATGGAAGCTTACATGATTAGGCTTTGTAATATTTAATATCTTTATTCTAAAATTCAAAAAATGAATTTAATGGTAAGAACAAAGGAATGTAAATCAAAAATTGTCATCCTCCCTTTCACTTGGTCCTATCACTTCAGAGGCAAGAATTTCAGCCCCAAATTTTATGTGTATAGACTATGTGACCAATTGAGTTACTTGTTGTATAAATGTAGGGAAAAGAAGGAAATGATATGCATCAGGGCAAGTCTGAAAATCTGTTTGTACCATTGGGTCTCAGCGAGGACAATTTACTTCTCCCCCAGCAGAAGATATTTGGCAATGTCTGGAGAGACAATTTTGTTTGGACCAGTTGAGGGGGTTGCCACTGGCATCTAGTGGGTAAAGAGCAGAGATGCCACTAAACACTGCAGGGCACAAGAAAGCTCCCCAAACAAGAATTCTCTGTCCATGATGCCAATAGTACCATCACGTGTGCCACCTAATATAGAGGAACAGAAGATATTAAAGTCAAATGAGCACCATCATAGAGGAAACACACAAAGACATGGTTGAACCATGTTTGCATATGTATTGGTAATATAGCGCTGACATGAAAAAATAATATGAAAGACATCAAGATCAATATTGTGAGTAGAAACTAGGAAACGATCATTGTAGTTGATAATTAGATACACAATAGAGTACTGTGTATGATAGATATATTTAGACTGACTCTCTCAAAAAATATATCCGCTAGAATTCCAGTTAAATTAATTCTAATATCTCTCTCTTTATCTATAAATTATGGAGTTCCCAATAAGGGAGGTTTTACAGCAATCAGTAGTTTCTATGAAAAATCTTGGCAGTAATGTAGAGACAAATTCATGAACTTGAACGGATCACTGAAAAGTCAGATCGTGAATTCATCAATTAATGAGGCTTTATTCTATTGGCTATGACCTTTAGTTTTATCAGAAAATCCTAAAGTAAGAGTTTGAATCCTAAAATCTTGAGCTAAAAACTAATCTTGCCACTATGGAAATCTGGGTTTATGTTTGGCTTTGGTTAAGAGTAGTCTCTTATTCTAAGAAAAAAAGAACATAACTCCACTCAATTATTTTCTGTGTGGAGGTATTTTATGGATCAAAAACTCTTTATGTGGAGATGTTTATCTCTTTTAAATTTATTCCTATTGTGCCATGACCACCCCAAATGGTTTCCCTCCCTTGTTAACAGTTTTAACTTGTAGGTGTGTGTCCAGTACTTGAGAATATCTCCCCATGGTGTGTGGAAAATCATCCACCTTCTGAGAAAGACAACTACACACCAGTTCACATCTCTTTCCTTCCGTCTCCCAGATAAGACTTCCTTGCTATAACCCTGGACCATTTAAAAATCCTGGTGGGATGAAGGCTTAGAGAAATGAAAAAGTAAAGTATCACAGATAAAAACATTGAATCATACACAAAATATTATAAAATTTGGAAAAGATGAATGAAATAAATCAATATTGGTATCATTTAATCTTGTAACAACAAAAATACAAGAGAATTTAGTTACAGGGTCTGATTTATCCATGTTTTTTATTAAGAGACTTCTCATATCTACAAAGGATTAATTAAGAGAAGTAGCTTAATGAATTTAGTAGAAGTATGAATGTGAATAAGTAAGAGATTCTTTACTATTTATCATAAAAATTCTATTAAAGTATATTGATGGAGATTGTTTTATATTTATTCATCTGAAAATCTTGTATTCATTTGTCACTTTTTGTTTTAAAAAATCTCTTTCTATGGCACAAACTTAAGGATAAAATTTGAAAATAAATTACAATTATTTCAATATATACTAGGCACAATGAATCTCATTGGCTTATGCAGGATAACCCACTAATTGTATCTTAGCTTATACAGCATATTTGTATCTAATGAACCAGAGGTTGAAAGCTGAACTATTCATTCAGCCAGCTCTGTTGAGAAGTTTATCACAAAATTCACCAACATTTCATCTATTTTCAAACAAGACTACACACATTGTCTTTTTATATTACTTTTTTTAAAAAAACTTGGAGGGAAAAAATAGATGTACACATATGCCCTCTTGCTCTGAAATTATTCCTTTACGATTTCAGTTTGAATCATTCAAGTTAGTAAGCTAAAATTATTTCCTTTACATGTTTATTCCCTCCAACCATTCTTATTTAATCAATTTGTCCTGAGACAATAGCAGAAATCATCTTTGTCGATAGTACTACTAAAAAAAAATCTTAGCATGAATTACAGGTAACATGAAAACGTTAATATACCTTCTGTTGATTTCTTCTGCCTCTGGATACACAGATTCATTTTTGATCATTCTAGAAGCTGTGAAGAGAATGTTTCCTAATAAAATGATCCTCTTGCTACTGTGCTTCAGAGTTCCTTTATTATTGTAAATTGTACAGCTTTCCTGATGGACAACATGACCTATCACACCTATGCTTGCTTAAGAAGGGGACGTTTGGCCCTCCTCTGTCGCTAGGGAGCCAGTGTGGTGAGGATTCTAGGAAAAGTGGAAAGGGATGCAAGAGTCTTTAGAAAGGTCAAACTGTCTGACTGTGCTCAGTCACGCAAAATGACAGAAGAGTGTTCTAGATGTGGAGGAGTAAGGGAGAAGAATAAGTCACCAAGATAATGAAAATGAGTAGCCATGCTGACTTTTCTAACCAGAGAATTCTTATGTAAAAATAATTGACTGTCTGAGTTAAACCTACACTTAAATAGCATAATTGCAAGCTATTAAACTCAGATAATTATGTGTATATAATATGTAATTGGTTTGCAGTGGTGGTTGTTGTTCAAATTAACAAAGGAAAAGAGAGAAGGAGTTGTGTAAGTGTTCACAAGTCTTACTTTTCATGGCTGGGAATTAATAGATACTAAATCAAATTTTTAAGTAAATTAGATAGTTGTCTAAATGTATTAGTTGAATGCATAAGAGTAAGTAAGTATGAACAAAATTCAGTGCTTTCTTTGGCAAAATGGAGAGGTGAGTGTCTCTTTATACCCTTTGAGGATTTAAAAAATTTTTTTGTCCAAATATATGTTTTTCAGTAATAATAATTATAAAAAACTAGTGTAATTAAAATGCAAACACGTCATTGGTTTTTAGACATAATAGATAACGTATAAAATATGCTGGTATTCATGGTGGATTACCTTATTATTCTGCAAATACTGACCTTTCCCTCCCCCTCTACCACCACTACATAGTATGGGCCCCTGTTCCACTGATATCAGCTTCTATGTGATTTTCTTTGGCCAATTGAATGCACCAGTGTGGCTTTTCTCCCTGGAGCCTTTAAGAGGTACAATGAGTTTCTTGCAGACCTTGAATTTCTGCCATCTGCCATGAGAAGAGCATGGTGCCCCAGGTAGCTTCTAGCCTCAGAGAGTGACATACATAGAGTACATCTGAATCCAACCAGCAGCTGCAAACAGAACTGCCACAGTCTTTCAAATTTAAAAAAGCTAGTGTGAGCCAGAAGTAAATGTTTGTCCATGTAAGCCACTGAAATGTTAGAGTTTATTTGTTTCACAACATTATTACAACAAAAATATAGATACTATAATCATGCTATCATTTTTGCCACAGTAGGTGAGTGCACTCTATTTACTGCTCCAAATGGAAAATTGTTTCTTACCTCCAAAATAGTTAATGGGAATTCCAGATGGCAACTAATTTGGGTTGGGTTCTCTGTTTCACTAAATTGATGACATTGAGGAAATCATAAGGGCTTTAGAGTGTGAAGCATTATGTCCACACCCTGGTTCTTCCATTTAATACAATGGTCAATTTTGGACAAGTTCCTTAACTCTGTGAATTTCAGCTTCCTCATTTGCATAAGGGAAATAACACCAATCTCATGAGTTTGTAAGAGTCAAATAAAAATAACGTGAAAAGTACCTACCATATTTTATGGCACAATGTAAGATCAATAATTAGTAGGTATAATTAATTACTATTCAGCTATATTTCACTGTTCTTCAAAGAGAAAATAGCTTTGGATAATAATGGATTCTAAGATTTCCAACATTAATTTTGATTCCGTAGGTAATCTATGATGCCACCAAGACACTTGATTTTGGAAGTGAATGCATAATCAGCTGGAAGATATGAAATAAAGAAAAAGAAGAAAGGGCAATACAAGAAATATTGAACGGGACACGCAGTTATTGGACACGCAGGATTCTTTTGGCTGTGAGTAGCAGACAACTTAAAAAAAACTAGCTTTATTATATGCAAATATATTACCTCACATATACATTGAAAATATTGTAAGCCTAGCGGTTGATTGGCCATTTCATCAACTATCCATCCTCTGTATTGGCTAAATCTTTGAGATTGTTCTAAAATAGCTAAAATTCTTTTAGGTTTCACCATCCAAATTCAGGAGGAGTGGGAGACCATCTCTTGTGATTTTCTCCAGAGACAAGGAAACTATTTTCAGAAGCTTCAAGCAGAATTTGCCTCATGTTTTACTGACCAGAATTTGATCGTGTTCAAACACTAGGAAGATGAAGGAGCTTACTTGAAAAATACTAGGCCCTCGTCTGGAGCTGGTGGTGGCTCGGCTTCCTCTGATGCACAAGGTGCTATTATGGAGAGACGGTTACCTGAGACAAACGAGGGCTCTGCTAGAAAAGAGGAAAGGACGTGTGAAGCAACCAACTACATCTCCTGCAAAGTAGAAATGTACTTTCCCTGATAAACGTTTTTCATATTATGTAGGGTTTTACTTATAATAGATGTCATTTTTTAAATATCAACTAATCTTAAGGAACAAAGAGAAACTTTTGAAAATGGCATGTGACATATTTTAGCCTAGTTGACCATTAAACCTGTAATTGATTTGGAGTACAGCCACCACAAGCTGTTCCAAGAAAGAAAAAATAAAAGGCTTTTATGAAACACTCATCTAAGAATAGAAGTATGCATTTTTCCTCTACATGGGCAATGCACATTATAGTACTTTCCTTAAGAACTCTGCAAGAAGTTAAAACGCAGTTGTAAAAGTACAGCCCAATACAATGGTCCTCTGTTAGTCATTTTCACTAGTTCTTGCATATAAAAATAGTCGGCTTTTAGGTCACCTACAGATAAGGAATTTCTGGGTCTTCAGAAGAAAAAAGTCATCATTTTTATATTCTCTTCCAGTGTGATCCTTTACAAAGACACTTTCAAATGCATGTTCAACATTTTTATATATTTAAATTCAACAAATGGAAAAACATTTTCCATCTTCAAAAATGGCACTTAACTCTTGAATTCACAGATTTTGTATTTTTCACTTCAACAGCAGTTAAAAATAATGCCTGCAAAAGGAATCTCATTATTCTTGAGTAACTTATTAAAAAAACTGTATATAGAGCCATTTAAATTTTTATTTCTCATCTACAAAGATGTGAGACCTTATTAACAATGAAATGACTCCCAGATGTATATGACTACAAAATGCAATAATAATCAATCCTCAGCCATGGAATGATGGAGACCATCATGATACATGTGTTAAGTCTTCAACTGCAGCGCTAACGTCTGCCCTTCTACTTGGGATGTGCTGTTGCTTCTATTTTCCATCTCGGCCAAGGTCTAGTTTCAGGGGTTTCCACTTGCACTTTTCTACCATTATAGATATTCCTGGACAGGTTAGGTAACCAATTTTAGGGTCTGTAAGCTATTACATACATGAGGAACCACTTTGAGACAGACCTCGGCCAGGACTTTATCTCCCAGGCTCCACATCTTCCCACTCTAGCTGTATGGGGACGATATGACGGTATTTTGAGTCCCCTGTGAGAGAACTTCTACTCCATATACATGCTTTGGCATTGAAGAGTCCTTCCTTAGGTGTCTGCAACAGCTTCCAGCGATGAGTTAAGTCTGAGAACTGACTCAGTTATGAAAACTATGGCCATCACCACAGATCAATGGAAGTCAGTACCTCCAGTTGCTATTGTGATTTTGCTGCCCATTGTGGTAATTACATTCATCTTGCCTCCGGAGATGAAGAGATACCAACCCGTGCTTACCAAGGTCAACCACCACTGACCTTTTCAATAATGACAGTTACCATATTATTAACACTTCTTTTTGGTTTAGTGAAAGAAGAGTTCTGTGGAAGTTCTTGGGAAACATAATTAGCCGGTGGATTCTCTACTCTTATGAAACAAATCCATTCCGGCATGCCCACCTTTCTGAGACCTTTGACCCCTTCTTCATTCTACCAGAGCAATTCTTCTAAATGTCCTTTGTTGTAGGTCATCATTTTTTCCTAAACTTCATCTAGACACCACAGCAGTGCAGTGGCTCTAGGTATCATTGCTAGGACATAAATCTTGACACACATGTGAGTAACAACGTATCAGTGAAATCCTTCTTATCTAGCCTGATATTCTACCATACCGCCCCCATCCCAGTGCAACAACCTTAAGATCCATTTCAGGATATTTTCTCACAGTTCCTGCCATATGTATGAGCTGGATCCTTCAGTTATTTACATGAAGGATATCTTTTCTCCTAAAGCAGAAAGAGTACTTCCACAATTGGCGTTTGTCAACTTTTCACTGCTTATTGACCTAGAAAGTCATGAGACGAAGAATGGATCACCATGAAGAGGTTTTCCTCCTCAGGTAAGGTTCTGCACAGTCTGCAGGCTAGAAGGGGCTGTCTCTTCTAGAAAAGAGGGGCAGGCCACTTCCAATGGCTCAGTAAATTCAAGAAAATCTAAGCATTTTAATTCTCCAAGTGCATGCACACAAATGTCCCTGTCCCAGATCCCAAGCCCCGCCCTTTCTCTGAAAGTGCCCTGATTTTGCTGTTGGAGACACGCTACAACTGTGAATTAAGCCTTTCCTAATAGTCACAATCAGATCTTGGGTTTGGTTTTCTGCCCAATATGAGCTCCAGTTTGGGAAATAAAACCTTTTTAAGTGCTATCAGTGAGATCTTCTGGCTTTCTTACCATGCTCCTGAGTTGAAGGTTGGCTAACTTAAGCCTACCATTCCTTTCCTACCATGTAGCGAGGGTGCTAAACAGTATGACCATCCAACCCTTCAGACCTTATCATTACTATCCACCACATATTGCATATGCTAGAGACATTGGGTAAGCCAGTGCATCTCCTATGTATCAGATCCCAAATCTCCACAGATGAGGGTCCTAGTAATGGTGATGCTACAGTATGTCAAGGCTGATACACTATCACCACCCCACTTACCAGCAGCATAATAGTCCTTGTGATCTGGCCAGCCTAGGATCCAACTCACAACCTTCTCCTGAGAATTTATGTCCAGTTTTGGTACCGAATCTCTTCTTGTGGGTTTCCATAGATTTAGACCCAGAGACAATGATTCAAGTGCAATCCTGCAGGGAAATGGAGATTAATATACAAAAAGGAAGATAGACAATAGTGTATTATTAAGCCGGTTACTGCAGTGGGCACCTGAAACTTAATCCTACAGAAAATGTTTGGGAAATGGTATGAAACATAGCATTATTCCTCTTGAGGGTCAAGGAAATGGTACTATTAACATATTAATTGTCATCACTCATATTTTGAAGGCTGCTCACAGAAGTTGGTAATTCTGTGACACTTCTGCTGTGCTTCATGCTCAGAAAGAATGACCTCTCCTCTCAAAAAAAATCATCCACAAAGACATAAATATTCACAGGTAGAAGTTGTCTAGAGCACACTGAAACTGAGTCCATGGGGTTATATGTGAGGTGCTGACCATCTCTGTCAGTACCATGTTTGACAATACCATATTTGACTGAGAAAAATCTCTCACAAATCTAGAAATTTCTCTCTTCTCTAGATTTTGATTTTCTCTTTAATTTTGTTCTGCTAATTTCCATACTTTTTGATCGGTGCTTTTAAGGAGATAGTTTTATATTTTTAAAGTATTTTCCATGAATTATCATAATATCATTACTAATAAAGAAATTGGTCATAATATGCCCAGAACATATTCAAATTTGGTCAATTGTCCCCCAAACGTCTTTTACAATTTGTTTGTTAAAATTAGAATTTATTCAAGAACCAGAGATTACATTTACTTATTATGTCTCTACAGTATCTTTTAAACTTAAACATTCTTTTTTTTTTTGCCATGGCATCAATATTAACTTGTTTATCTTATGACCTTTAACTCGCCTCTCTATCCTCTTCATTTTCTCCAAATTAGACAATAGATGTAGGTTTGATTGAATTTGTTCAACATTTTTGGGAAGAAGAGTACATAGACGATGTTCTTTATTTCATATTGTGTAACGACAGAAAGCCTATTAATTTAAATGATGTCTCAATTCTTTATCAAAAATGAAATAAAATATATTTAAGGAGGTTTATAATATTCATTAAGAAATCAAGCACCAAATCACATCACCACTGGACGATATGTATCATTAGCATTTTTAGTGTATATTTGCCAAATTTTCTTTGCAATAACTTCCAGTGTTTTTGTGCTTAGAAAATTCTGCTCCTTCATGGATAAATCTTTATCTATATTTCTTCCTAGGATTTTTAAATACACAATTACTTTGGTAGATGCTTTAAGTAATGTTCTAACTTGCTATGTTTCCAAGTTACCTATTTTTTCAATACTATTTTCAACAAAGACTTCCTTTTAATTTTTCAATTATTTAAATCACTTTAAATTAAATTACTCTTGCGCTCCCAGGTATTGTTGGATCTCACTATACTTGAATTTTTTGCAAAATAAGAAAACTTATTCTCATACAATTATATAACCCTAGCTGCAGTTTTTAAGAATTCCCTATGGTTTCTAAGAGATTGTCAACAAGTAACTTCAGGTTTCTTTCCCACTTAATAATCTTAGAAGAGACGATACTTTGACACTGGTTATGCCTATTCTGAATAGGCCTTGGGTTCATCTCATTTCCCTCCTAACACCAGGTCATTAATTAGTCTCTTCTTGTTACCCAATCTACTTACCTGGAATAGTCTTCTAATTACAGCAGGGCCTTTAGCTGAGCCATTTGCACTCTAAGACATTATTTATCTTTTGATTTTTTTCCCTTCTTTCACATAAAGCAGTAGAGATGAGGAAAAACAATTCAAGCTAACTCTTCTTGGTCTAATCTGTGCTATTTTTCTTTCAAAGCCTATGACTAACCTTCTCTTTCCAATAGGCTGTTTCTTTTTCTTTTGGTCTTTTTACCTCTTTCATTTGCCTCTTTTCCTCCACATGGATGGCTTTACGCTTTAAATCATAGAATTTTATATCTAATATATTCACCATTTAAACCTCTTTACTTTAAAATTAAAAAAAAAAAACTTAATCCCAAATAAAATATTCTATAAATATATCATTCTAATGTTTTCCAAATTATTTTCAAATTAATTTCAGGTCATATACATTATTGTATGATTTGCTTTTAGCATTAAATTCTCTTTGTTTATTTAAACTTCACAAAATATTTCATTTATCAGTGGATTAAAAAAAGAGTTTTCTTTTTCATCCATTTAAAATATGTTTAATGAAAATTTGTTCTGTTTTAAATTTTAGAGTATGGCTCATAGCGTGTTGTAGTTACAATGTTTGATGTCTCTTTACTCATTTTTCTTTCTCTGAAATAGTTAAAAATGAGATAAGACGAGTACATTTAGTTAACAATTTCTTAAGCTTTAAATGAGAGAATCCTATTCTAATGCAATGTTGTTGGTTGGCACGGTATTTCTTTAGTGAACGACAACTACAAATCGTATTACTCTGTAAAACTTATTACTTTGAAATGTTTCTCAAGACATTTTATGTTAATCCCATTATAATGGGACTACAATCAAGCAATGGCAATGGTAGTAATTTTCACTGCTTTTATAGAAATTGTAGATAGATTGGACTGAATCCAAAACCTACTCCAAATAAAACAGCTAGCAACTGTTAGGTTCTTGATAACAATAAATGCTAAACTGTCTTCCATAAACACTAACGCAATAAAACTATGCATGTTCGACTTAGAAATTATGGATCCTTAAAACTTCCAATTTTCGTTGTAGGATATTTTATGAAGGAATTTAATTTTAAGATTGGAGAGATGAAGTCCAAATTCCCAGATAGGGCTCTTGTACTGATCTAATCTTCACAGAGCTGTACACACTGTGTTTAATAAAGCCTCCATGGCAAGTTTATCCCTGATAAAGTGCATATTAGTCACGTAGATTAAAATGAGAATGAGATCGTTTCTGTAAAACTGCTTTTAAGTTTAAGTATCTATTTTACTTCTATGTAGGCCAGATTAAATTGAATAATTAATTCTGAAAAATATGTTTGATTAAAATATACTTTAAGAAGTCTACGTGAAATGTTACTCTCTGTCATATGCATTCATTTCTTCAATTATTTAACAATTATGTACACAGGATTTACTATGTGCCAAGTATTGTGCTGGGTACCAAGGTTACAGTGACACAGAAGCCATATATGTACATTGTTATGAATATATTATTATCCAAATTACCTAAAAAGCAAAAATATTACAATAATAATAACAAAAATAGGTTAATATTTATTGAGTGCATTCTATTAAGGCATTGATAGCATATGATATGCGTAATAGTCAGGAGTATTATTAAAAAAAATTTACAGATAACAGACCTGAAATTTAATGAGATCAAATTATTTGCCCAATGTTGCATAGCTGCTATGTGGAAGAGCTGGAATTCAAATAAAGTTCTGATTGACTCCACAACCAGAACTTTTAACTATATGATTTACGGAAACGTTGAGATTCCATAAGAAGACTATAAAAAGTCAACTCTTAGCAGAGTCCTAAGATATAAAAATTATGAAACACATTTTCAATTAAATAAGAATGGATATAATTTCACACATTTTGAAATTAGCAATATTCCTTAAAAATGTGAGCTTATGCCTGCAAAGTTTCAGTCATCCTAAAACACATATAATATGCCAGTGACCTTGAAAAACCGTTCTGGAAAGCAATATGTTAACATGTGTCAAGGGTCATGAAGAATTTTTACACGTATGACACTTATACTGTCACTTATAGAGACCGCTCTCAGAAAATAATTTAAAGGAACACTCAAAAGCATATGTCTGAAGATGTTCTAGACAGTATTATTTTTAAAATGAACAATTGACCAACAGTATGTGAAATGTTATTAATTTTATTTAATCTGTCTAGAAAATGATATCCTTTGACATAATTTTAAATATTTATAATAATAAGTAGATATATTTAACAATGATAATACAATTTTATCAATAAATATAACTAAACATAGTAAAAAATTTTAACTTCTATAATTCCAGCTATTTCATAATTGGTGAATATTTACAGACAATGACTGAAAATGCACTCAAAAATAAAAACATTTCATTTCTTGCATCACAAGGATAATGAGTAAACTTTTCTTTACTTTTTGTTTCAAGTAAATATACATTGCCTTAAAATTATTTTTGAAAGCTTATATTTTCAGAGAACTTTTTCATTTAAAGATCAGAAGAAGGTCCTGATATATGTACTTAAAAATATGAGGTATAATTCATGTTTCCATGTGATAATCTCCAAAAGATTTTTTCCTATTTAAATATTCCTGTTATTATATACACAATATGTTTATTATATAATGGTATGCAAATCAGTTCTTAAAGACAATAACATAATGTCTTTGTAAAGCTACAGGTCAAACAAGATGTAATAGTTTCTTTTTTGTTTGTCAGATATTTGAAAAACTCAAATGACTTGGTACTTTTTCCTTCTGTTAGACAAACAAAATAACTTCTTACTTTAGGCAAAAATGTCAACTTATGCAAAAATTGATTGACTTTATTTTTCATTCATAGTAGAATGTCTCCATACATTTATGGAAAGATGAACTGAAAAAAATCAAGACAAAATTCAAAATAAGTGAGGGAACATAGACCACATTTCTTGAGGAGAGAAGTTGCACAGTCACATTATAGGAGAACATGTGGAATGGGAGATATTGCTGTGACTAACTTTGAGAAAATGCAATCTGGCGTAATTCAGCTTCTGAATCCACTTCTCATTTTCTGAGTTCTGCCAACATCTGTGCATGTGACACCCATTTAGCCCTACTGCTGTGCTAGAAGTTGAGATTTAAAGAACAAGATACATCCTCATTCTTATGGATGGGTAAATAGGCAATTACTGTAATTGCTAGTTGAAAGGTATATGCAAATCAAGATGTTTGAATATATAGGGAGGGGTTAGGTATAGGAAAGAAGATGGTAATATCTAAGAGGAGTCTTAAATGACTAATGGAAATTTGCTAAGAAACAAGAAGAAAGTGTTAGAGAGTGTTTCACCCAGAAAGAGTACATTTTAAAGGTTCTGAAACCTGAGAATATGATCTAGTTGGGAGATGGCAAGTAGTTCAAAATGGCAGGGGCTTAGAATATGAGACAACAATTGTAAGAATTGAGACCGACAGGGTCAACATGAGCCAGATCATAAAGCATCCTGGATGTTCCACTAAGGGGACTTACCCTGAAGCTCCTCAGAATCAAGTGATGGTTTTTAATCGGGGGAATAAAGAATCAGATTTGAAAGACCAATCTCAAACAGATTTGAAAGACCAGTTTTACAGATCTCAAACTTTCCAGCCTCCGGAACTGTAAAAAAATAAATTTCTGTTGTTTCAGCCATGTAATCTGTGGTGTTTTGTTATGGTGCCCCAAGCAAACTGAGACATTAGTAGAGCACAGTGAGTGTATAGAAGAGGCAAAGGCATCATGCCATATAGCAAGCAGACCACTCCCCTGGAGAGCTGATGAATAGACTTTAAAAATTGCCGTTCCCTCCCACTGCACCATTGATTTACCTTGTCTTTCAATTTTATCATCGAAACTTATTTTTCTCCTTAGGTTGGTATCTGAATAAGTATAATATTTTTAGAGGATATTATATTGGTTAAAGTAGGACATTGCTCTTTCTTTATAGTAGTTGCTAAGAAATTAAAGAATTCCTAACATCATGCAAAAACATTAAGGGAGATGCAGTCATTAATTAGTTCCTGAGACCTGCTTAACAGTAGATTCTGAGGCCAAGACTGTTTTTCAAGCCAACTGGCAGTATTTTTGATGAGGTATTCTAGCAATGCATCAGAAAAATAAAATGATATGAGAGATATAGAATATTGGATCATGATGTTAGACCTATTCAATCAATACAAGAAATATATGGTAGTTACAACAGTGTCAATAATTAATACAGACATTCGAATAATTTTCAAATATAGCAGTAACGCTTATTTTCCACCGTAAGGACTTCCCCTCTTATTTGTAAACATCTTTTATTTATTTTATTTTTTTTTATTAATGTTATGATAGATTACAAGCTTGTGAGATTTCAGTTGTACATTTTTGTTAGTCATGTTGTGGGTACACACTTCCCCCTCCGTACCCTCCCCCCACCCCCCCCCTTTTCCCTGGTAACCACCGATCAGATCTCCTTCTCAATATACTAATTTCCACCTATGAGTGGAGTCATATAGAGTTCGTCTTTCTCTGACTGACTTATTTCGCTTAACATAATGCCCTCGAGGTCCATCCACGTTGTTGTGAATGGGCCAATTTCGTCTTTTTTTATGGCTGAGTAGTATTCCATTGTGTATATATACCACATCTTCTTTATCCAGTCATCAGTTTCTGGGCATGTAGGCTGGTTCCACGTCTTGGCTATTGTAAATAATGCTGCGATGAACATAGGGGTGCAACGGACTCTTGAGATATCTGTTATCAGGTTCTTAGGATAGATACCCAGTAATGGGATGGCTGGGTCATAGGGTATTTCTATTTTTAACTTTTTGAGAAATCTCCATACTGTTTTCCATAGTGGCTGTACCAGTTTGCATTCCCACCAACAGTGTATGAGGGTTCCTCTTTCTCCACAACCTCTCCAACATTTGTCGTTCTTGGTTTTGGATGTTTTTGCCAATCTAACGGGGGTAAGGTGATATCTTAGTGTAGTTTTGATTTGCATTTCCCTGATGATTAGCGATGATGAACATCTTTTCATGTGTCTATTGGCCATATTCATATCTTCTTTTGAGAAATGTCTGTTCATGTCCTCTGCCCATTTTTTGATCGGGTTGTTTGTTTTTTTGTTGTTAAGCAGTGTGAGTTCTTTGTATATTATGGAGATTAACCCTTTGTCTGATAAGTGGCTTGTAAATATTTTTTCCCAATTAGTGAGCTGTTTTTTTGTTTCAATTCTGTTTTCCCTTGCCTTGAAGAAGCTCTTTAGTCTGATGAAGTCCCATTTGTTTATTCTTTCTATTGTTTCCCTCAACTGAGGAGTTACAGTGTCCGAAAAGATTCTTTTGAAACTGATGTCAAAGAGTGTACTGCCTATATTCTCTTCCAAAAGACTTATTGTCTCAGGCCTAATCTTTAGGTCTTTGATCCATTTTGAGTTTATTTTGGTGTGTGGTGAAAAAGAATGGTCAATTTTCAATCTTTTGCATGTGGCTGTCCAGTTTTCCCAGCACCATTTGTTGAAGAGACTTTCTTTTCTCCATTGTAGGCCCTCTGCTCCTTTGTCGAAGATTAGCTGTCCATTGTAAACATCTTTTAAACGTAATATACATTGTTCACTTTTTCAGGTTTTCTTTAATTTTCTATATCAGTGTTTTGTAGTTTTCAGTTTCTAGTCCACTTTTTGTTAAGTTCATTTTGTTTTATTTTTAAGATGCTATGTGTAAATTATGCTGGAACAAAAGACAAGCACTTCTATGACCTCTGGTGACCAAAAAGTAAGACCAGGTAGTATGAGGGTAACAAAACCAAGAAACTACTGAAACCTGTGTGTAGAGTGTTTAGGAGTTGTCTCATTTTGTAAATCAATATCATTAGCTTCCTAAAGAATCTTTCCTAAAGTTCGTTGTGAGATGGACTGACTTAGGAACAATCTCCTTGGTTTGGAATGCTGCAGAATAGAGGAGCATTTTAGGTGATGCAGAACCCACACCTTATTATTGAACAATTACACATGGTTATAAATGATCCAAACACACAGCAGGTTGTTCCCAAGGTGTCAGTTAACATTGTGGACTGGATAAGAGCCACTGTAAAGCTTGTTTACCCTGAGAAAGAGAATTGTCCTTCCTCTCCTGTAAATGCCAAATGGAACTACCCAGATGAAGCAGCTGATATGTTGTATACACAAACCAGGCTGGGTTGGCTTTATGACGATTAGATGTTCATTCACTTAACATGTCTCTCACTAAAGTCACGGCAGATGGGTGAATAAGGAACTCTCTGCATGATCACTCCATGTAAACTAGCTGCTGCAAAATTAAGCAATGATCAGAGAAGGAATATCAAATTTGGTGTGTCGCTTCCTCTTATGGGTCTTACAGATGCTCAGAAAATGAGAAGGGATAGTCAAGGGACCTGTCCCAGCAGGGTAGAAATCTCAACACCGTTATTAAGAAATGGTGTGAATTAAGCAGACGTTGATGGGATCAAAACAAAAGTGTTAAGCAGGACTATCAGCAGTGGCGTGGATTAATGGAAGACTCTGCTGGTCCCCCAGCATTGAAGGGACCTAAGAAAACCACCTCTACTTACCCTAGTTTGGAGAAATTTAAAAAGCCAGAAGACAAAAAGGACAATGAGAAATCTGACTTTGAATTATCAGATCAGTAGTCTGGCAAATTAAGAGAATGAGGATTGAAGGAGTCCAAGGTCTCCCAAGGCCATAAGGACCAGTAGGGGTAAATTGGTCAGTGGTAGAGAAGAAAACTTTCTGGGTCTCTTTTTCTCAGTAGCCCAATGCACAGTGATTCGAAAACCTTTGATGATGTCATAATAGGGGCTCTAATTAGATTGGGATGATATGGGGGATGCAAAGTTTGATGTGATTAAGGGAAAAGTTTGGAAGAAAATTGGAATTTTTGAGCCAACTTTATGTAAGGTGGTTGTATCTTCTTTGCACGAATCTGTTATTGGGATAGATATTATGTTTGACCTGCGACACTTCCTCTACCTAGTGTTGTAAAACAGAAGGCACATAAGTTTGCCCTTTGGTCATTATTAATTGGACGTACTAAATTACAACCTAGACATTTGCCTGAGCCCGCATAAGTTGTTAATATGAAACAATATCAGCTACATGGTGGGACAAAAATTACCGCTTCATTAAGGATGTGTGAGAAGTTGGAAATGGGTATCAATAAATTCTCTGTACAATAGCCTGGTGTGGCCTGTGAAAAAAGGCAGATGGCCTAAGAAGACTAACAGTTTATTGTTGAGGCTTAACTAAGGTAGTACCGCCTGTAGCATCAATAGTCTCTGATTTGGTTTCATCAGTGGGAAAAAAAAAAATACAGCGAGCTAAAGGTACTCAATGATTTATCTTACAAATATTTTTTTCTTGATCTTGATATCAAAGAAGAGCCATGTGCAGTCTGCCTTCGTGTGGGAAGGATCCTAATTTACATTTGCTAGCTCGCCACAGGGTTAGTTGAATTTACCAGCTCACTGTCATGATAACATCAAAAACTGAAGAACAAGCAAGGACTGAAGAACTCTATAAATATATTAAAACCATTGAATTTTACACTTCATATGAGTGGATTGCAATGGTATATGAGTTAAATCTCGATAAAACTGTTTTTTGAACAAAAGCAATTATGTTGGTGCACTGGAACTGATTTGGGGACATTTTTTAATATTTCTCACTTATATATAAGAAAAACTTATGTTGGTTAATACTTCTATTTGTTAAATGTATTAATAAATTGTATTTCCTGAAAAAGAAATCTGAAAAAAAATGAACTAGCTATGTATCAAGAGCTGGATAAAAAGATACATAGTGAGGATAATTTATCATCCAAATCAGGAAGGTTTTGAATGTTATGGGGTGTGATTTATAATTATGTTGGGACAATAAGTATAAAGCAGAACTCAGGTAAACCAAGATGCATGACAAGACTATTTACATAATGCTAATGGGTGTGGGCTTCCTACTAAATTCAATGAACATCCATGGGTTAAAATAATGGAAAAGAAATGATTTATGTTTAAGAATCATTGGGATTGCAAGAAATGTAGTGTAAGAACGGGTTTGGATTTCAGCCATCAGCAAGACTGGACAGTAGAGACTGAGACCAGTTAGGAGGATGTTAGAATAATTCAGGCAAAAGAGGATAACTTTCAAAATAAAATGGTTTTAGTGGAGATGAATAAAAGTGGAAGGACTTAAAAGATAGTTAGGAGTAAATGTGTTATGTAATAGTTGTTGACTAATGGGTAAAGGAGCCAATGGAAAAAGAAAGGACAAGGAAAAGAGAATGACGGGTTGATGGAGATATGAATGGGTGAAACCTTGACCATAGAGAGTATACATCAAAGGAGCTATTTTACAGTTATGTTACAGTTATTACAATTATTCTGGGAACAGAAGTTGGATTTGTCATTGAGATTGCAAGAAATTTTGGGAGTTTCAGTGTGATGGTGTTTAACAAACAAGAGAAATAGACGAGATCATCTCCTGAAAGTCAAAAGTAGGTAAGAGGTAGGAGGAGAATAGAGAAGGTTCGAAGTTGCACTTAAGATAAATGATAAGAGTTGAGTAGAAATAAAAGAAGGATAGAGATTTATTACTTTTTGATAAAGATCTAGTACTGTTTGAGACCATAAATTTGGACAGGCAGCATATTTGCGGTTACATGAATTTCTTTTTTCAGCAGCACCGAGCAGTTCGAATGTAGAAGGAGAGAAGAAAATTTTAAAAAACCAGGAATAAAATGTAATATTTGATGCAATGCAATGACAATAACAAAGCAGCTGAGGCTGAAATGATGAATTCTATTGCCTAAGTTAGATAGAGAATCACCAAAGACAGAAGAGAGTTGATTAAGAGTAGATAAATATGTCAAAAGGCTAGTGGGCTTAATGGAGTTAAAATATATGTTAAGTAAGAATATTTCAAGGATAAAAAGATTGTAGTAAGGTATGAGGTTTTGCTTTTAATATCTGTGAGGTTTATCAGTCATGGGTGTTAAATTACAAGTTATGGTTTGAACCTAGATGCCAGGAGCAGAGTTTTGGTAATAGGTATGGTGTATTCGTTTGCTAGGACTGCCGTAACAAATTACCACAAACTAGATGGCTTGAACAATGAAAGTTTATTGTCTCACACTTCTGGAGGCTAGAAGTCTGAAATCAAAGTGTGGGCAGGGTTGGTTTCTCATGAGGGCTGTGAGGGAAGGATCTGTGGAGGGCCTCTCTCCTTGGCTTACAGGTGGCCATCTTCTCCCCATATCTCTTGACATCATCTACCTCCATGCCTGTCTGTCTCTTTGTCCAAATTTCTCCTTTTTAAAAGGACACCAGATATATTAGATTAGGGCCCACCCTAGTAACCTCATTTTAATCTGATTACTGCTATTAAAAAATCTCATCTCCAAACAAGGTCACATTCTGAAGTACTAGGAGTAAGGACTCCAACATGGCTTTTTTGAGAGGACACTATGCAATCCACATCATATAGGATTTAGGGGGTTAATGCAGTATGAGGAAAGCGTGATATCTCAGGTGTCCTTGTAAAGTTGACATCACCTAGGACAGGTGAAGTTCTCAAGATAGAGAAGAAGCAAACTCTTCAGCAACTGAGAGGCAGTCTCTAAGGTAGTGAGGGAGAAATGAATAAGGTGCTATTCCTGGATAATGTTGCTCTCAAATCTGTAAAAGTTTCCATTCTATAAGGTGGGTAAATGGTATTTGAAAGTAGGTTTGAGAGGGAGGAGGATGCTGACATGACTTTCCAACTCTGTAAGAACTGGGTGGAGGAGGACACGCAGAAACGCTGAGCCGGCGGCTAAGGCAGTGGCCTTAGGAACGATCAGTTTCTATTCAGAAAAGGAGGTACAGAGTAATTTTATGAAAGAAACTGAAAAGATAGGTGAATTTTTTAAGCATAGAACAGATGCTTAAAACATAGAATGTATGCTTCAGATTGCAGAATGGAACATTTAGGAAAGAAGGAAAGGAAGATGAAGTTGGATCAGAGAAGCAGAAGTGGTAAAATGGAAGTGGAGGGAAGAGATTAAATTTTCATTAGTGATCAAAAATGACAAAAAACGAGACAGGATGGGTTTCCAGCATTTTCAAAGTATTAGCACCAAAATTCCCATTTCTAATCCATTGAGCTTCCTCAGCGCTCTAGGTTTTGGAAAGAGTAGCAGCCTGTGAAGCACAGTTAGTGGTTGTAAGATCACAGGCTTCTCAGGAGAAAGCTGGAAATCATTTTGCTGCCAAAAGAATCCAACCCTAATAATAATAAGCAGTAGAATTAATTAACTATATTTCCTCGATTCAAAATAATAAATTTTAAAAAGTACCAATGATACAAGTGGTGTTTAGGGAGGCAAAGGAAAAGTGGAGGGTTGGGGAAGACTACACCAAACTGAATAACATGTGAGAAAATATTTCTTTTGGTTGATGAAGTATAGACATTTTAAGGACCCTAATCCTTTACAGTAAACAGTCACTGAATTGGGTTGGAGGAGGTAGAAAGGTGATATCTCCATAAGCAGTTAGCTGAAGCAGGGAGTCTGTGCATTAAGGTTCTCTTTCCAAAGAGAACTCTTTTCTCATCTCTTTTTTGTTACTCTTTTTTTTCCCACTTGGAAATACTGAAATATTGCTTTATTCATGCAAAAATAAAATTTAGAAGCCTTACAAATTACTAGTAGTACATCTTGAAAAATGTGTCATTAATTTTATTTTAATTTAGAAAGAAATTATTGATATGTAGAGCTCAAGAGTCTGATTGGTGGATAGAAAATGAGATCCTACTGTGACAAATGGAGCTGCAAATGATAAGACTCAAAACATCAAAAGATTTTACTTAAAGATATGTATAGTCTGAAATTTGGTGGGAGGGTGAGGAGGTGGTTGACATCATCTCCACGGTCTTAGACATTTCCATGTATGAAAATCTGGAGAAGTTTACAGGAAAGGGACATACCTGCAAGATATCTGGTTTTGATATACACAAAGTATAGGAATAATTTTGTTAAAAGATCTGCAATATGGAAGGACAATGAGTCCCAGCAATGTAAATTATCATGGAAGTAGGAAGTGTTGGGATCGGTTTTCTTCTGCTTCTTTCTGGTCAGGTGACTGATAGAAAGGGAAAATGGTTATGGGTTTGGATGTAAAAATCCATTAGACCCAGTCTCTTGGGGACAGGTTTGCATTTTTAAGGAAAGAGACTATGTAATTAAAATGAAAGATTGTAATGTTGGGAACTTAGGCCCCATATAAGAGTATGGTATTCCTACCAGAGAACAGAACTAGTGATGGTAGTGAGGGGGTTCATTCTTTCTTCTCATCTTCAAAGATCTCCGAGAATAGGGCAGAATTTGGTCTCAAGAGCAGAAGTGAAGCAAAGAGGATTAACCATAGATGGGGGCTACAGTTAGAGTGGGCAAAATTCTCTGAATTTCTTAGGTGCCCATTTGGACACCAGACACTTGCTTGGTGGTACTGAAAGCATCTTTCAAAGAGGAGTTCCTCATAACTTCTGGCATCATCATTAACAGATATGTGATCAGGACAGCCTTTGGACAAAGGTGTGCCTGAGGGTGGTTTGGGATTATCACTGACAAAATGGCCTAGGGAGAAGAAAACGTCATTCTTCTAGCGGGCAAGACGGTGACTTGTGCCATTAAAATGGAGCATTAAAGACAATAAGCGTTTTCCTGTATCCCAACGTGCTGACAAGAAGACAATTATTACACATGACTTTGAAAAGTATTTAACAAGATATAAAAATATTCATGTCAAAAATTAAGTGGAAAGAAGAGATAACTCTTTTTAATATATTACCTAGAGTTTGTAAAAATGTTTTTACATACAAGAAAAGCGGTAACCACACTTCCGGTTGCCCTATGGTTAAGAAGTCATTGTCAAAAAAGCCATCTTAAAATGCAAATTGCTTTACCTAGGAAGAGATAACACATATGTCTGAGGTTATATTAGGGCTTAAATAAAATCAATGTCCTCTTAAACTTTCATTGCATTACTAAGATGTTATTTGCTAGAACACATTATTGCTCACATCTCCATTTTCCACAGAAGGGAAAGACATTGGCCAAAGTCACTGAGAAGGAAAAGTATGGAAGGAACACTTTTTGCCTGCCTCACTACTCCTCATTCAAACACTGAGGTACATAGTTGAATACGGGGAGAATAAACTGCACAAGTGTGTGTCAACACTTCTGGGCCTTCTCTCTGAATCTTTCAGGGCCACATGTCCTCAAGATGCTCATATTTTCTTTCTCTTGAGTTCAGTAAGCTCCCTGTCCCTCTGGGGATGTCTCTGACTGAGTAGAACAACTTAATTCAAGCAAGCAAAAGGTGAGGGGGCTATATATTAGAAAACATTTGACAGCAGCTCTAGGCCATGTTTTCTATTTGATCGATATAAATATGACTCCTGTCTTATTTCTTAATTGATTCGGAAGTTGAGACGTAAATAAAATGTATTATTATTACACATTCCCTAATCAATACTATTTCTTGATAGTAACCACTATGACTGCTTTTCTCTAATAAAAAAAACTTTTTTAAAATTTTTCAATTGCTTTAGATCCAAGAAAGTATTAGGATATTGATAACGTCACAGTGCTATTACTTTGTAGTTCTTATATTTTCTGTATCAATTTGTGAAAAATATTTAGGGTTTGTTACTCTAAAACAAGTATAAAATTATTTGTATAACATCTTATAAGCAGCTGTTCATCTGAAGCATTCAAGTCTACAGCTTTCACTATAATTATATGCAAAGGAAGAAAGACTTGAGTACTGAAGAGAAAAATATAAAACGTAAAAACAGTAGAGAAAAAAATATAACCCCCAATGTCCTCTTTATTTTAGAACTTTGCCAAGAAATTCCTAGTCAATGGCTTTTTAGTAAACAGCACATGCTGAAAACCAATGTATTTGAAAGGAAGAGTTGTTAGTTACCAATATAATTGAAACGGAATGTCTAGTAATATTAGAATCTCCAGATGCTATCCATTGGCAAAAGAAAAACAAGCAGCGATGTAAAGTCAGAAAATCTATATCACAGAAAGATGTGGTATAGGTTCATGCCCTGTCAAAACAAAATGAAAGAAAACAAAATGAGCTGTGAAAAAGAAAGTCTGTCCAGCCCACACTTGGCTTTAATGATGAGAAAGAAACTCATTGGATGAATTATCAGGTCCTGCATGCTTAGTAACAATTTACATAATTTATAAGTCTAATAATCTAATTATGGCCATAAGCTATCAAGGGAAAAGTAAATAAAGTCTCTGTAGACAAACAAAAATATATGTATTTGTACCACCTGAAAAAATTACTCACACAATGAGGCTTCTTACCCCAAGAACGGTAAATACTTCTACATTTCACGTGAATCAAGGAACATGAAAAGATCAACTTAAAATAGAGTTTGAAAAAACTTAAACTATGTAGATAAACACTTAGCTGTTTTCATACAGTGAGGGCTTGTGAGTCTCCTGGAGTTTCAGACAAATAACACTTGACTTGAATTCAAAATGAGAATATCTACACTATCAGTCATTGCTAGCAGAATAAATCCTCCATATAATACCTCTAAAAAATACACTAAAACAAATCCTTTATTTTCTACCCCGTTGTTAAAAAAATGTTATATAGGTGTGCAAATACATATAAAATTATTACTTGTATAACTATATTTTATAATTATATAGCTATTATATATATATTATAACTATATATGTTTCCTTTAATGAAGGAATAAAGCTCGTTGTTACTAAACACTTGTTAAGGAAAACAAATACTTTTACTCAATGTGGAGCATTCATGAACTAGTCACAAACTCCCTCATGAGTGAAGAACAGTCTGAATACATGAACATCAGCAATGATTTTTAAGAATGAAAATACCTTAAGGATACTTTCAATATAAAAATAAGACTAGAAGCTCTATTTTCAAAAAGATTAAATATGATTACAACTCAGACAATATAAGAAAATATTAATTAGAACATAAAATTCAGGGTAAAATGTTGATAAAGAGTAATTCAAATAACTATGTGCTAAAACATCAGAGAATTTTGGAAGGAATGTCTTGATTCAAAGCTTTAGTTTCTTCATCTACAAATGATACATCTTTTTAGGTGGTTGGAAGGATTAAATGGCATAAAGTGTCTTAGAGCAAGTTGTCAATAAGTGAAGCGGAAATGCCAAACTAAAAGAAACTAGAAATCTGATTCCCTTCTCAAGTTCTAGAAAGAAATTGCTATCAGAATATACAATGTACATATACAATAAATTTGAAGTAGCTTTTAACGATATTTACCAAATAGGATTTTAGGCCTATCTTAATGATAAATCTAAACAGAAGTTTATATTCCATGATTCTCATCTCTAGCAGTAGGCATTTAAAAAGAAATAATATTTGGATATATTCAGAATATTAAGTTAATCTTCTGATACTTTCCCATTTATTAAAGTTTAATTTAACATTTTACAAATTCTTGACTATATGGTTCATTGAAATATGAACATTAACTTAAAATAAAATGGTCATCTTATAATAGAGCATGCACTTATTTTAAAATCATCCTCTCATCATATATTGTGAATGTCTTATGTATTACATTTTCAAGTCTTGTATTTTAAATGTTTTATTGTAAATTCACCCGATTGAAATATATTGAAGGATAACACTGGCAAAAAGTGCATTCTAATTTAAACTACAACTGGATATAAAAGTTAAATATTTGTGAATGGAGTTCTAAACCTTTAGGCCCAGTTAAACTATTCACTTGATAAATACATTCTTCTAACCTTTTGTAAAATGTAGGCAGCACTGTCACAGAGAAAATTGTAGCTAAAAAATGATGCACTGTAAAAACATAGGAACATTCCAATAGAAGTGAATGTATCTAGAAAATATTATAGTTGAAATATTTTCATTTATTTCAAGGTGTTTAAATGAAAACATAGAAATACATTCCCCCTACGGCTTTCAACAGTGTAGCCTGGATCATTCCAATTCCCATAAGGTCTATCTCTTGAATGGCTTTTACATGTAAGCAGAACAACCTTCTGAAATTGACTTCAAATATGTTTCCGTATGCCTCATAGGAACAAAAATGAGAAAAAAAAATGTTACAGTTCATGAATATTGGAGACCAGCATTCACATATTTAAAGTTATTTTTAAAGACTGTGTCTACAAAGTACAGCATGAATTGATAATTTGGCAACTCTCTACTCAATATAATCAAAAACAAAGACAAAATTCAGTATAAAATGCCAGCTCAGAAGCTTGTGTGTGATAATTGCCAAGCTGCTTTTTGACCTTGTGATGTGTAGATGGGATCACAGACCAAAGCATTTAAAAATTTATTTCTTGTGTGTTCTGCTTTCAGGAAAATGGAGGAAATATACTTTTCTCTATTCTTCCAACTAAGTATTCCTAAAAACTTTGACATTATGTATAAAAGAAACAGACTTTCAAAGGTGGATAGGAAACTCAAGACTCAAAAAAGACAAAGTGGTAAGTTCCCTTAGTTTTCTTTTTGCTTTATACATCTCAGACTTGGGGCTGAAGACATCAGCCACCCAGAAACACAAAAAGCCATAGACAATAAAAGCCCCTGCAAAAACCTGTTCTCTTTAGCCAAAAGAATAGAAAACGATTAGGCAAAAAGTGCTTTTCTGTAGCCAAACACCATAATTTTTTTTTTTTATATCTGTGGTCCTGCTCCCACCCATTATCAAAGGCCATGTGGGAAGTGTAGACCTCAACACTTGCCAAGGTATAACAAGGCATCTATGAAAGTTAATTTTACTTGTCAACTTCACTGGGACCTGGGGTGCCCAGACATTTGGTCAAACATTACTTTGGATGTGTCTGGTCTCTGAGGGTGTTCCTGGATGATCTTAATATTTGATCTGGTAGACTGTGTCCTTCTCACTGCGGATGGGCCTCATCTAAATCAGTTGAAAAACTGAATAGAACAAAAAGGTTCACCTTCCTGTGAATAAGAGAGAACATCTCCTGCATGACTGCCTTCAAACTGTTTCATCAGGTTTTTCCTGTCTTTGGACTTGTCAGCCTACATAAATTCCAGAGCCTCTGGAACCTCTGAGACTATGACAAATATCAAAAATTCATGTTATCAGAGTCCTGGAAGAAGAGGAGAAAGAAGATGAGGCTAAAAAAGTACTTAAAAAACTAATGACAGAAACATTCACAAATTTGGCAGACATTAACCTACAAATGCAAGAAGAAAGCTGAACACCAAATAAGATAACTGGAAGAAATCCACATCAAAACACAGTCATGGTCATAGTCAAATTTCTGAAAACTAAAGACATAGAAAAAAAATCTTGAAAGCAGCAAGAGAGAATCACATTATCTATGTGGGAAAAACATTTCAAATGACAACTGATTGCTCATCAAAAACCATGAAGATCAAAAGGAAGTGGCACACCAAAGAAGGAAAGGACAACCAATCCAGCCTCCAATATCCAGCACAAACATCCTTCAAGAGTAAAAAGGAAATCAAAACTTCCCTAGGTGAATGAAACCTAAAAGACTTTGTTGCCAACAGACCTACCCCAATAGAATAGCTAAAGGAAGTTCTTTGAACTGAAAGGAAACAATAAAAAAAAGAATCTTGGAATATCTGGAAAAAAAGAAGAACATAGTGAGTAAAAATATGGATAAATAAATGCCTGTCCTTCTATTAAGTTTTCCAAATTATGTTTTATGGTTGAAGCAAAAATTATAACTGTCTTATTTGGTTCCAAATGTATGTAGTGGAAATATTTAAATCAATTACATCCTATGCAGAAGTTAAGGAGACATAGGGAGGTAAGGTTTCTACACTTGACTTGAAATGGAAAAATAATGATCTCAGTATACTGGCGAGTTATGTTTATACAACACAATACTTAGAGCAACCACTAAACATGTTATACAAAGAAATACACTTGGAAACACTACAGATAAATCAACATGGAATTCTAAATATTGTTCCAGAACCCTACGGAAATGAAAGAAAAAGTAAACAGATAATCAAAAGAACAGAGAACAAACAGAAAACAAAAGACAAAATGGCAGACATTATCTCTAACATATCAAGAATCATATTAAATGTAAATGAACTAAATATACCAGTTAAAACACAAAGGTTGATAGAGTGGATTAAAAAGCATGACCATACCATATGCTGTCTGTATGAAACTTACTTCAAATATAACACTATGAGCATATTGAAAATAAAAAGATGTGAAATGATATATCATGAAAACATGAATCAAAATAAAGCAAGTGGCTATACTATCATATAGAACGGACTTCCAAGCAAAGAAAATTACCAGACAGAGAGAGTTAGTATATAATGATAAAAGTGTCAATCCACAAGGAAAATATAGAAACCCTACATGTGTATTCACCAAAAAGTAGCACTGGAAAGCATATGAAGCAGACTGATAGAACCAATAAGAAGAAAAGACACAGGCACAATTATAGTTGGAGATATCAACAACCCTTTCTCAACAATTGATAAACAGCTGGAGAGAAAAATATCAAGGAAATAGAACTCAAAACACTATCAGCCAACATGATATAATTGACATTTATAGAACACTTCACCTAACAACAGCAGACTACACATACATTTCAAGTTTCTATGGAAAATACACCAAGAAAGACAATGCCATGGGTCATAAAATAAACCTCTACAAATTTCATTGAAATCACACAGAAGATACTTTCTGAGCACATTAGACTCAAACTGGAAATCAGTAATGTAAAAGGTAAAAGGAAAATCTGTTTAAATCTATAAATAACCCATCGGTCAAAGAGGAAGTATCCAGAAAAATAAAAAGAATACATAGAACAAAATTAAAATTAAAATACAACATATCAACATTTGTGGGACACAGCTACCACAGTGTTAAGAGAGAAATTTAGAATACTCAACACATAGACTAGAAAATAGAAAAAAATCTCAAATCAATCATCTAAGAAACTTGCAGAAGATGGGCAAAATAAGCCAAAAACAAGTAGAAGGAAGAAAATAAGATAATAATATAAATAGTAGCAGAAATTAATGAAATTAAAAACAGAAAAGCAACAGAGAAAAATCAGTGAAACAAAGAGCTGGCCTATTCAAAATGTCAACATGTTTGACAAACCTTTAGCAAAACAAAGAAAAAGAGAGAGAAAGCAGAAATTGTCAATAACAGAAATGCAATAGGTATCATTGCAGATCCTTCTGACATCAAAAGGAGGAGAAAATATTATAAACACCTCTACACCTATAAAATTCACAAATTAGATTAAATAGACCATTCTTTGATACAACTACACAACTCACCCAATATGAAATAGATCATTTGGGGCTGGCCCGGTGGTGCAGTGGTTAATCTCACACATTCTGCTTTGGCAGGCTGGGGTTCACCAATTTGGATCCCAGGTGCAGACCTACACACCAGTTGTCAAGCCATGCTGTGGCAGGTGTCCCACATATAAAGTAGAGAAAGAGAGCACGGATGTCAGCTCAGGGCCAGTCTTCCTCAGCAAAAAAGGGAGGATTGGCAGTAGATGTTACCGAGGGCTAATCTTCCTCAAAAAAAAAAACATTAAAAAAAATTGAAAGACATCATTTGAATACCTCTATACCTATTAAGGTAATTTAATTTATAATTTTTTTAAAAATCAGCAAAGGAAATCTCCAAACTGAAATGTTTATTGGAGAATTCTTCAAACATTTAAAATGAATTACTTCCAATCCTTCAAAAGTTCTCCCCAAAGAAAATAGGATACAACACATCCCAATTTACTTGATGAGGCCAGAATTATGCTAATAGCAAATTCAGACAGAGTTCAAAAAAATACAGATCAATATACCTCATCAAATATAGACACAAACATCCTTAACACCAGATTAGAAATATATTTCAGCAATAAAAATAATTATAGACCATGACCAGGTAGAGTTTATTGTAGGGACTCAACGATGGTTAAATATTTGAAAATTAATCAATGTAATCTACCATATTACAAGCTATAAAGAAGAAAAATTGCGTGATTCTATCGGTCAATACAAAACAAAAGCGTTTGACAAAATTCAACTCCTACACATGATAAAAACTCTGAGAAGAAATAGGAATAGAGAGGACTTGCTCAACTCAATAAAGGAGATGTACAAAAAACAAAACTAACATTACACTTAACAGTGAAGAAATCATTTTTTCCCCCTAAAATCAGGAAGAAGACAAGGATGTTCATTATCACCACTCTTACTTAATGTAGTGCTGGAAGTTCTAGCGATTGCAATAAGAAACAAAAATAAAAGGCATAAAGATGGGAAAGGGAGGAATAAAACTGACCCTATTTGCAGATGATGTGATGGCTACATAGGAAATTTCAAAGAATCTACAAAAAAAGTCTCCTAGAACTAAGTGACTCCAGCAAGGTCACAGTATACAACAAAAACATACAAAAATGTTTTGTCATTCTATATACCAGCAATGGACATGTGGACACTGATATCAGATATATTTGCAATTATTCAAAAAAATAAATTCATGGTGTCAATCTAATCAAACATGTATGCGTACTAGACTTGAATACTGAAAACTACAAAGTTTTTATGAAATAGATCAAATAAATGAAGAAATATACTGTGTTTGTGAATTGGAAGACTCATCGTAGTAAAAATGCTGTATTTGTGGAAAATTCATATAGAGATTTGTCACGTTTCCCATCAAAATCCCAGAAAGATATTTTGTACATGTAGATAAAATCACTCTAAAAATTGTAAGGAATGGCAAAGGAATTTTAATTACTAAAAGCAATTTTGAAAAAGAAGAATGTAGAAGAAATCAGTCTATCCAATTTCAATTATATAGTCACAGTAATCATGACTAGCACTGGAAAAGAGATTTATTTATAGATAAATGTAACAGAAAGGAGAGCCCAGAAAAAAGATCCACACAAATATGTTGAACTGAACTTTGCCAAAGTGCAAAAGCAATTCAATGAGGAAAGATTGCCCTTATAGCAAATGGTGGTGGAGCAATTGGATATCCATAGGTAAAACATGAACATTGACTTAAGTCTCACACCGCATACAAAAATTAACTCAAAATGGATTGCAGCCTTAAACGTAAAATGTAAAACTAAAAACCTTTAGAAAAAATATGAGTAACTTTTTGATATCTAGGGCTAGTGACAGAATTATTAGACTTAACACTAAAAGCAAAATCCATGCATGGAAAAAACGGATAAATCAGACTCCATCAAACCTTCTGCTCTTTGAAAGACCTTGTTAAGAGGATGAAAAGACAAGCTAAAGACCGGCAAGAAATATTTGCAAAACTCATATCCAACAAACGACTAGTATCTTGAATATAAAGAAATCAAAACTCAAGAGCAGCAAAAGCCAAAATGGAATAATTCCAATTACAAAATGGACAAAGGACATTAACAGACATTTCACTGAGTAGGATATACAGATCAAACACACACATGGAAAGATATTATACACCATTAGCCTTTAGGGCAATGTAGATAAAAATCACAATGTGATGCTTTTCAGAATGTCTAAAATAAAAATGCCAGTGAGGATATAGAGAAACCAGATAAATCATACACTGCTGGTGGGAATGTAAAATGGTGCAGCCACTCTGGAAACAGTTTGGCAGTATCTAAAAAACAAAACATGAAAACCTCTAGGGGGCTGGCCCCGTGTCCAAGTGGTTAAGTTTGTGCTTTCTACTTCCTTGGCCCACGGTTTTGCCAGTTCAAATCCTGGGCATGGACATGGCACCGCTCATCAGGCCATACTGAGGTGGCATCCCACATGCCACAACTAGAAGGACCCACAACTAAAAATACACAACTATGTACCAGGGGGTTTTGGGGAGAAAAAGGAAAAAAAATAAATCTTAAAAAAAAAATTTAAAAAAAAACCCTCTAAATACACATATAAACGTACAACTACATTTATTTTAGAAAAACAAAAACTTCCCTCTAGACAAGACTTATATATGATTGTTCATATCAACTTCATCTGTAATGGCCAAAAGCTGGAAACAACCCATATGTCCTTCAATGAGTGAATGGTTAAACAAACTGTGGTACAACTATACTGTGGAATACCACTTGGTAATACAAAGGAATGAGATATTCATATGTGTAATAACTTGAATGAAACTCCAGAAAATTTTTCTGAGTGAAAAATAGCCAATCCAGAAGGTAATATATTATATAATTTACATAGCATGCTAGAAAGGGCAGAAATGGAGAATGTTTTCTAGGGAATAAGGAGGGGAAGTGGATGTGGCTAAAGGATGGTATAGCCTACTATACACCTAAGCTATACGGTACTAATCTTATGGTACCACCGTCAGATATGAGGTTTGTTGTTGACTGAAACGTCATTATGGGGTGCATGACTGTATAAACAAGGTAACAATTATCCTAACCAAGTAAGTGCTCTTTCAGATTCAGAAATCCTACCACTCATTTTCTTACATTCAGAATACATTCTTACAATTCACTTTAACTTCAAATTATCATATGTAAAGGATTCCTGAATGAGTGAAGTTAGCAAAATGGCCAAATAAGACCTCCCTAGTTTGTATCCTCCACCAACAAAAATAATTTAACATCCATCCACAGACAAATGTGCCTGTCTGGGAGTTGTGGGATCTAGGTAGGAAACTGAGAAACCCCAGTGCAGTGCAAGAATGAGGAGAGAAGGGAAAGCAAAACGGACATTTGGGAAGACAGGCTTGTACCCAGGCAGCTGACTCTCCAACCATGGTTCCATCCATAGACCCAGAAACACTTCCATACTCTGAGAACTCAGCAATAGCCCCATTTGGCTTTGGTTCTGTTATAAGTACCATATGCTAAGGGACCTGGGAGGAGTTTTGCCTACCTCTATGTTGGGTAGTAGGCATACACAGCTTGGTCCTGCCTGAGGACTCTGAAGTGGCCCTTGAACCAGTTCTAGCCTTTCTCAACCATTGTCCTGGAGTCCCTGGAGAACACTCAGCCTATAACCTATAGATGAGAGAGCCTTTGTGGAAGTCCAGGAGTCAAGTGGAGAAGTTCCAACACACCATTGTATCAAAAAAAAAAAAAAAAAGAAACCAAGATTGGATGCTTTGAAGAGGGTAAGAGGAACTGTTTGACTTAACTCACATCACCCCTTGCTCGAGGTGGCATAACTCAGTGCCAAAAAGCCCTTCTTAGCCTTGGTTTTCTCCAAGCAAGGGAAAGGAAGAGCATGTGAGTGGGTGCCTGGCTTCCCTAGCTTTGTGGGCTGTAGCCAAAGAGACTAGTTTCTTTCTCTCCCCAACCAAAGTACTGAGCCATGAACTATATGACTGAGGGGCAGTGAGTGGGGAGGAGAACAGCAGAAGGGCTCAGAGGGAAATACCTAAAGGACAAGGATCCTACTAACCTTGTCACAGACTCTGTTGGAGGCCTTCCCATGAGCTGCTGGGCATACCTCACCTTTGAATCCTCCAACTGTCCCACAGGCATCCCCTGTGCTCCATCCACCTCACCCACATAACCCCCACCCTTGACCAGCTTGCTGTGCATGCTCCCAATAGCATTGTGTGAGCTTTCATAGACTGCTAATGAGCATGTGCAGAAAGTCTTCCCAAACCTAGGAGAAACCACAAACCACCCCAGGGAAAGCAAAAGGGAGACTGTCAACAAATTGGATAACCTGGAAGAAATGAGTAAATTCCTGGGAACATACAGCCCACCAAGACTGACTCATGAAGAAATAGAAAATATGAATAGACCAATAATGAGTAAGGAGATCAAATCAGTAGTCAAAAATCTCTCAACCAAAAAAAGTCCTGGAGCAGATTGCTTTACTGGTGAATTCTACCAAACATTTAAAGAAGAATTAACACCAGCCCTTCTCAAACTCTTCCAAAAATTGGAAGAGGATGGATACTTCCAAAATCCTTTCATGAGGCCAACACTGCCCTGATACTAAAGTTAGATAAAGATAGTAGAAGAAAAGAAAACTACAAGCCAATATCCCTTATGGATTTACAGGCAAAAATTTTCAACAAAATGTTATAAAATCAAATTCAACGGCAAATACATCATGATCAAATAGGATTTACCCTAGGATGCAAGGATGGTTCAACATATGGAAATCAATAAATATGATACACCACATTAATAGAACAAGAGATAAAAATCATATGATCATTCAATAGATGCAGAAAAAGCATTTGACAAAATACAACATCTTTCATGGTAAAAATGCTCAACAAATTGGGTATAGAAGGAACATACCTCAACATAATAAAAGCCATATATTACAAGCCCATGGCCAACATCATAACTCACAGTGAAAGGTTGAATGCTTTCCCTCTAAGATCAGGAACGGGACAAAGGTATCCACTCTCACTAATCTTATTTAACATAATACTGAAAACTTTAGCCCACACAATAAGACAAGAAAAAGTAAAAACTGCATGCAAATCAGAAAGAAAAAGCAAAATTGTCTCTGTTTGCAGATAATATGATTTTATACATATAAAATCCTAAAGGCATCACCAAAAAAATTAAAACTAATAAACAACTTCAGTAAAGTTGCAGGATACAAATTTAGCATAAAGAAATCAGTTGGGTTTCAATATGCTAACCATAAGACATCTGGAAAAGAAATAAAGAAGCCTTTTACATTAGCATAAAAAACAGTAAAATACTTAGGAAGAAATTTAATCAAGGAGGTGAAAGATCTGTATACTGGCAACAGTAGGACATTGATGAATGAAATTGAAGAAGACACAAATAAATGGAAAGATGTCCTGTGTTCGAGAATGAGAAAAATCAATATTGTTATAATGTCCATACTACTCAAAGCAACCTATAGATTCAGTGCAATCCCCATCACAATTCCAACGGCAATTTTTACAGAAATAGAAAAAGAAATGCTAAAATTCATATGGAACCACAAAAGACCCTAAATGGCCAAAGCAATTCTGAGAAAGAAGAACAAAGAACAAAGCTGGAGGCATCACAGTTCCTGACTTCAAATTATATTACAAATATATGGTAATCAAATAAGTATGGTGCTGGCATAAAAACAAACACACAGATAATGGAACAGAATCAAAAGCCCAGAAGTAATCCCTTGTGTATACAGGTAACAAATATTTGACAAGGGAAACAAGAACACTCAATAAGGAAAGGATGATCTCTTCAATAAATGATACTGGGTCATACTGTAGTTCTATTTTTAATCTTTTGAGGGCCCTCTGTACTATTTTCCATAGTGGTTACACCAACACTACATGAGAGTTCCCTTTTTTCCACATTCTTGTCAACAATTGATATTTGCTGTCTTTTTGATTATAGCCATTTCTGACAAATCTGAAGTGACATCTCATTGTGGTTTTGATGGCTACTAGTCCTATCAGGGTAATCATTTTGTAATGTAAACAAACGTCAAACCACTGTGGTGTACAACTGAAAAATAAATAAATGGTGTTGGGAAAACAGGATAATAATGTGCAAAAGAATGAAATTGGACCCCCATCTTACACCACTCACAAAAATGACCTAAAATTCCATTAAATGAACATCAAAATGGTTTAAAAAGTTAAATGTAAGATTTGAAACCATAAAACTCCTAGAAGAAAATATAGGGAAAAAGCTCTTTGACTTTGGTCTTGGCAATGATTTTCTGAGTATGACAAAAAAAGCACAAGCAATGAAAGCAAAAATAAATAAGTGGGACTACCTCAAACTAAAATGCTTCTGCACAGTGGAAACCACTAACAAAACGAAAAGGTAACCTACTGCATGGGAAAAAAACAATTGCAAACCATCTATCTGACAAAATGTTCATATCCAAAATATATAAGGAACTCATAAAACTCAATAGCAAAAAAACAAACAATCCTATTAAAAAATGGGCAGAGGATCTGAACAGACGTTTTTCCAAAAAAGACGTACAAATGGGCAATAGGTACATGAAAATGTGTTCAACATCATTAATCACCAGGGAAATGTAAATCAAAATCACAACATATTGCTTCACAACTGTTAGAATGACTATTATCAAAAAGACAAGAGATAACGATTATTGGCAAGGAGGTGGAGAAAAGGGAGCTCTTGTGCACTGTTCGTGATAATGTAAATTGGTGCAGATGCTCTGGAAAACCGTATGAAAGTTCCTCAAAAAATTAAAAATAGAACTACCGTATAATCCAGCAATTCCATTTCTGGGTGTATATCCAAAAGAAATGAAATCTCCATCACAAAGAGGTATCTGTACCTCATATTTACTGCAGCATTATTCACAATGTCCAAGATATGGAAATAACCTAAATGTCTTTGTACAGATAAATGGGCAAAGAAGATGGAGTATATTATTGTACCTCAATGAAATATCATTCAGTCCGAGAAATAAGCAAATCCTGCCATTTGCAGCGACGTAGATGGCCCTTGAGGGTGTTACATTAAGTGAAATAAGTCAGACAGAGAAAGAAAATTATTGCATAATCTCAGTTATATAGAGAATCTAAAAAAAGACAAACTCATAGAAACAGAATGGAATGGCCATTGCCAGGGATTGAGCGTTGGGGGAAATGAGATGTTGATCAAAGGGTAGAAACTTTCAGTTATAAGACGAAAAAGTTTGGGCATCTAATGTACAGCCTGATGACTATGGTTAACAATACTGGATTATATACCTGAAAGGTGCTAAGAGAATGGGTCTTAAATGTTCTCACCATACACACACACACACACACACACACACACACACACAGTAATTATGTGAGGTGATGGAGGTGTTAACTAACACTCTTGTCTATTATGGTAATTATTTCACAATATATACATCAATCAATCATCAAGGTGTACACCACAAACTTACACAGTGTTATGTCAATTACATCTCAATAATGCTGGGAAAAATAAAAGATTCTTTTTTCATCACGTTGATACAAAGACAAAAATGCATACTTTCCTGCAGAATAGTTTTAATAAAGAGGCAGGTTTTAGCAACCTGAAGGTTACAATCAAATGCTGATGATTTTTCTTACAATAATAGTATAATTTTGAAGGATGGCCATATGTATTTCATGGTATCTATTTTATCTGGAATAAAGCAATTTTAAAATGTACTTTTATATACCATTAAACTTATTATGATAACATGGTAATTATAATTGGGAGAAAATTGTGAATAACATTGTACGTTTTTTTCAGAATGGGTCTTAAATGCAATAATTTGTTTTGAAAAGAATATTTACTGTGGTAGATATACGGGAAGATAATGGAAATTCTTGTTCAAGGAAATTAAATTATGATTAAGTAATTTACTACATATTATAGGATCCTCATTTCTTGCAATCTAAATTTAAAATACATATTGGACAAAATGCTATAGACAAAGAGTATGTGTATATTAAAGACAATTTGACTTACTATAATTCTATGTATATAAATTCTATTTCCTGTCCCAAACATGTAAGTCAGTTTGTTGACAAGGGAAATTTCTTTTAGTTAGAGTTCATATACATACACATGCATACATGAAAAATATATGTAGATGAAAATAAAAGGTATAAAATTATTCATGTTTTCAATAGATATCTGCAGTTAATACATATTACTATAATTAACTAAGGCATTCATAAAGAAATAAAGTGAACTAAAAATTCACTAAGCAGTACAAAATTGTTTAATCTAATTATGAAGAACAAAGAACTAATTATGCCAATATAATATAACTAATCAGAGTAGGTGACACTTAACACTCGTGAGTATTATGTTAGACCACCCTTTTTGCCCTTCCCTTTCTGTGTTACGTGAAGCTCAAAGAAAGGGCACTTACCAAGCTTTAGAAATGAGACACGTTGAAAATAGGACAAGAATTCACAAAATAGAAACCACTGACCAAAGAGACATTTTCTTTCACTTTGTGTCCCTCTTTTATTTCCACATTTATTTCCATTTATTTTAAAGCATGTCTGCTTGTTGTTTTTTGTCCTTTCACTTGGCTAACTGAATCATCAAGGAGGATTAATGTGACTTTCAAGCACCATGGACTTCTTTTTCCTCTTTCTCAGCACCCTTCCTACCTCCCCAGGCCAAAGATCCTTTGAAGTCAACAGGAAGTCCAGATCAGAGGTGATTAGTGGGGTTCAGAGCAAACAAGAATAGCTTCCTGACCAAGGCATTAGACCTTTCCACAAATATCTCCAGTCTGGAGTGTCACAACTCTTTTCTAAAAGTCCAAGTTAGTTACCTCTTCAATGGAGCTCACTTGTAGACCTGTGCCTTAGATCCAAGTAAAGCTGCTTGTTTGATTGCTTGGGACAAATCTCTCTTTGGGTCACATATAGAACAATGAACTTTTCCTCTCAGGACTTCTCCCATAGTGTGAAACTATCTCGGCATGTCATCCTTCATAGAATATTGTGAAGGACTTTAAAAATTATGACAGAGTGAAATGGAAAAGGTAGCTGCTGACAAGCATAAAAATGATGAGACAGATACATTTGGAGATGGCTGCTGATCTCTGACAGCTGACTGAAAGCTAGTACGGCAAAGCACCATTGTCAACACCAATGAGAAGTCTGGCAGAGCAGTGGAGTATGCTCTTGTAATTATGGGAAATTGAATAGAGTGGTGTTGTAATGGAAAGAGGACCGGCTATGTTCTGAATCTCCCTCTGCTGCTCACCCCTGCGTACCTTTGGGCGAGACAATCTACCTTTTTGAGTCTATTTCTTAACGAAAGGAGTCTAAAGTAGAAAATTTGTTTCCTTCCAGAATCCCCTGAGAAGAAATGTTGCAGAATTTACTCATCTAAATGCTTATAATTTTATCGCTGGTGCTAGAGACTAGTTGGGATTTAAGGAACAAGAAGCAAAAATAATCCACAAGGGACCATTAAAAATAAAGGGAAAAACAGATACAAGACAAAAATACATCAAATGTCATTCTTCAGAAATGTCACTAACATGAAAATGAAAACTGGAAAGTCAAGTAGCTGTATCTAGCATAATGTCATGTGCAAGAAGATACTGATTTTGGATGGAAATGTCTTCTTGTAGCTCACATATCATCCTGTCATCTGTAACTACTTATTTTGAACTCAGTGAAGATACTAAAGAAAAACATCTTGCTGCCAACCTTTTCATGATGTTTTGATATTCTTATTTTTTGGGAAAAATAGATGCATGATTCTTGCATATTTTTCTTCTTATCAGTCTTTTTTAACTATTTATATTTCTAATTACTTATGATGAGAAAGTTGTGAATGATCTTCAATATCTGATGGACCCATGGGCAGCCTAGAAAAACACAACATTTAAAAGCAAAGAGCTGGAAAGTTTGGAAAATCCATTAAACATTTTTTTCACCTGGTATATGAATAAACAGAAATCTCAGCAAGCACATGATTTTCATAGATACAAGCCAGGAATGAAGTAGTGGGAAGAAGACATGTTTCAAGTATTCTCCTAATATTTTCTCTAATTTTCTTTGTGTCATTTATTTATTTATTTCCTTATTTGCTTTTAAACCTCTGATATGTTGGGAATCATCTATTTATAGCAGTGAAATGAAAAATTAGAAAATATGTTTTTGCTTGCAGATGGATAATTAATTAAGATGAAATCATTAATAAATAAACTTCCTTTCCCTACTGAATTGAAATGCTAATATTTCTGTATTAAACTTTATGGAGTATGTATTCTGTTACACTGATCTAATCCACTATTCCTGTGACAATATCATGTTATAATTACAATGGTTTTATAAAAAAATTCAATATCTCATAAATTCAGTCTTCCATAATTCTTTTTTTCTTCTATCTTCTTGTTTAATGGAATTGTAGACTTCCTTATTAATATTAGAATCTAGAAAACTATCCTCAGGGATTATCAATGGAGTTTCATTATATTTATATATTACTTTTGGAGCATTGTTTCCTTCTTGAAATTAAATCTTCTCATTAAGAGCACAGTATAATTCTCCACTTCTTCTTATAGTTTCAATGTCCTTAAAAATTGAAGTTTCCTTCCCGTAAGTGTTATAAATTTCCTATTACATCTATTCCTCAGGTTCATATATCTTTGATCACTATTTTAAATATATATATATTTGTATGTGTCTGTGTGTTTTTATTCCCATCTGCATATAGCTTTTGCTTGAGTTTGATTATCTTTAAAATTTCTGATAACTAAAGGCTCTTGTTTTTCCTTAAGTTTATAATCTTATCATCTTCAAAAATATATATATTCTCGGCACTTCCCTCTAAAATGTGTAAAAATTTTCCTTGATCATGAATAACAGTAGGTGAGGCAAAGCATCCCTCTTTTATTCCTGAATTTAATGGAAAAGGCTTCAGTATTTCATCATGTTGTCTGACATTTTTTACTGTGCTTTGAAAATCAACTTTATCCTATTTACTTTCCTTCTATTCCTATTTTACTTAGAATTTTACTATGAATTGCTGTGTTTTATCAATCAGTTTTCTAGAACCTACTGTTAAATTAATTTCATTGTCTTTAATTTTTTCCTTGCAATAAATTTCCCGGAATAAAAGCTGACTGATTGTATTATGTTGCTTTCATGAATTGCTGAATGCAATATGCCAAAATATTATGTTGCATATCCTATTTGTATTTATAAGTGACCATAAATTTGAATTATCTTTATTTTTGTCAGGATATTGTTTACATTAAATTCCAACTGTTGCCATAATCTAAAATATTCATAAGAAAATTACCTTTTCTTTAATTGGCAATAGAAATCAGCTGTTGACACATTGATGTTCCAAGTCTTTCTTTTAAAATCGAGCTGTAATTGCCTTCTGATCTCTTCATTAATATTTGCCTGTTTGTTTTTTAACTCCTCTTATGTAAATTTGGTAATTTATGGTTTGCTAAAAGTAATCAACTTTCTTTAGATTTTCTCTGTATTTTCATTGCATTGCATATAATATTCTCATAATTTTCATTTGTAAGTTTGCTTATCTTTTTCTGTTTAACAGTGTAAGTTACTATGCTTTAGGCAACAAGTGAAAAAAATTAGGAAGAATCTGGATAATCACATAACCTTTTAAAATAAGATATGCCATATTAATTAAAATTTTATCATTGCTTATTAATAATTGTGTACCTAGTTGTAAAAAATTTTATGGATGTAATATGATCAAATTTAAAAAATGGAAGATACAAAGGAAAAAGATAGGTAAAAAATAAATAAGGTGTCAAAGCTTAATAATCACACATAGACCTCCCTGGTCTATGGTTTTTATAAATAAAATAAAATAAAATATTTTATAAATAAATAAAATAAAAACGCAGGGTTTTATTTTTACTCAACATTTTCTTGCTTGGATCTCTTGAAGCCAAGCGGTTTTCTCAGTAGTGAGCTCTCCCAAAGGGATGACTAAGAGATTGACAAAAACAAAACTCTCTATAAAGGTATATTTGGTCTTACCAAACCATGAATTTCAGAATTTTACTGTCATACAGTGCATTAAACCTCACTTTATTCCTTTAAAAAAAAAGAAAGAAAAATTCTGGAGCCAGGACAGGCCCCGGTCTCATTAAATCAGCAGCTCAACATGATTGAAACCGAGTTTCCTTCAATATTTCCCCTCGGCCATCTTTAGGATGCTGCTTTTCCTCTTAAACTTTTAACCTGCATCTAAATCACCTGGAGGGCTTGTTACACTACAAAGTCTCTGCCTTAGCAGCTCTGGGCTAGAGTGGGCGCAAGATTTTGTATTTCTAACGTGTTTCCAGGTGGTGTTAATGCTGATGCATGCACCATAATTTAAGAAACAATCTTCAACTGACTCCCCTCACGACCCCCAAAATGGCTGGAAACTTTTCAGGTATTTATCCTTAGGCAGAAAATAAAATATTCCTATCTAGTGTCTCACTTTAGAAACAAAAGTCATCAAGTTGCCTTTCCCTCACTTCTTATATTCTAGAATTTTGCCGCATGTCCATAACTAAACCAAGGTGTTTGCAAGATGATTGAGTTTATTAGTATTTGTTTAGATCCATCAAGATTCACTATCTGGGGTTCTCCAGATGACCTGATCACTTGAAAGACAACTAAAAAAATTGAAGTTTTATAAGCAACGGAATTGGGCAGAATGACTGTGGATAAGAAATGAACAGAGCCTTAAGCAACAACAAAAACTTTGATACATTTTGTCTCTCTTTTTTGACATAATTTAAGCTGCCAAGGATTTATTGGTCTTTTAAAAAATGGATTTGATTTTATCGTTTAGTTCTATTATTTTCCTTTTATTCATATTTCCTTAGTAGTAACTTTATTTCCTAATTCTTTGATTTATTTTGTAGTCTTGTTCAATTTGTTAATTTAAATACAAGTTTTCCCCACTATCCAAAAGTACAGCATTCCTATGAAAACTTTTGTAACCTGAAATGGCATAAAGTGAAGAAACAATTACTGTTAGTTTAGGTGGGAAAGATTTTTGAGTGTTTCCAGATGTCCAAAATAATCTACCAAATCATACCAAATAACACGTATAACCTAAAATAACACTAACGTATAGTAAAAGCAGGAATATGATAGATAGCCCATGTAAAGTAGAAATAATATATGTACAGTGTAGTCTCACTTACCAGCATTGGGAAGACAGCAAGTACACTGGAACGTTGGGAAGGGATGTTGGTGATGATGGTGTGTTAGGCTGAGTTGTCGGAGGTTGGGGTGGTGGGGGTACAGAAGACTGGGGAGTAGGAGAGAGAGGAAGATGTCAACTATTAACATCTCATCATCTGAATCCATCAGGGCAGGCAGGTCAACATCTACACCGTCTATGTCTGCCTGCCTCCATGTGGAAGGTCAAGGTTCGTCATCTGTTGTGGCTGATGTGGAAGGCTAGAAGTACGACCTTATGCTTGACTGCTTAGCTTCTTTAACATCTTGCTGCAAAACGAACTCTGAACAGTATTTTTGCTTTCTGCCTTTTTTTCATAAAAGCAAAAACCTTCAGATTTCTTTCGGTTAGAGAAAACAGGTACAACTGCAGGTGTTTATAAAAGCCAAGTGGCATAAAGTGAACTTTAGGATAGAGGGGGAAACTTGTATTTAATTTACATAATTTTAATCGCATTTTTATAATAAATTCATTCACAGTGATAATTATTTCTCCAAATGCATTCTTACTTGATTCCCATAAGTTTACAAAACAGTTCTGCTTTTCATTATTTTTCTGCTTTAATTTGTAATTACTTTCCATTATTTAATATTTTCTAGTATCCTATGGTTATTTTGGAGAATGTTTCTTACTTTTTAAATACATAAATCTTCTTTGTTTCATGTTTCAACTCTTGATTTTTTGGTTTCATTGAATTACACCATATAAAATATCGAACCTTTCAGAACTAAATAAGAATATCTTTATAATAAAGTATATGGTAGTTTCTTGTAAGTGATGTGATGTATGCACAAAAGAAAAGAGTTTGAGAGGCCCTTCTGGTAGTGTAGTGGTTAAGTTCGCGTGCTCTGCTTCAGTGGCCCAGGCTTCTCAGGTTTGGATCCGGGGTATGGACCTACGCACCAGTCATCAAGCCATGCTGTCACAACATCCCACAGACAAAATAGAGGAAAACAGGCACAGATCTTAGCTCAGGGCCCCTCTTCCTCAAGCAAAAAGAGGAAGATTGGCTACAGTTGTTAGCTCAGGGCCAATCTTCCTCACCAAAAAAAAAGAGTTTGTATTCTGTATGGAGAACAAAATTACATATATGACATATATGTAAATGTTTGTAAACATAAACATTTAAGCTTTTTGATTGCACATTATTCAAATCTTCTATGCAATTGCTATGTATTTGTCGTTTTGTGTATTTGGCTTATTACATTCTGAAAAAGATGTATTAAATTATTCACTAAACTTGTGCTTTTATGAAATTGTCCTTGCATTTCAAAGTAATTTTTATTCCTTTATTTGGCTTCTTGTTATTGGTTCATAAATATTTAATGTCTTTGTAAATTTTAAATTTTGTAATTACCCATGTCCTTCTTTCTCCTGTATAATGCTTTGGCCCGTAGCTCCAATATGTCTGCTATTTATATTGCTATATATGATTTTTCAAAATTTTTATTTGCTTGGCATATATTTATCTAAGCTTTATTCTTCAGTCTTTTAAGTTTGTTTTTAATTTGTTTCTTCTGAACCATATCTAGCTATTGTCTTTTTTCTATATACTAACTTCCAATGGACTCATTTCATCATTCTAGAGTTAGGACTCAAATAGTTTCTTTTCTCCTACTGAGAACTTACCTCACAAAATATGAGCCAACCATGAACAGTCCATCTCCCACAGCCTGAGAGCCAGTGGAGGAAGTTCTACAGTTAAATATGGAATAGAGTTAAATATTCTCAGCTCTTAGCTGGTTAAAACATGTGTTGATAGTTTAATTAATTCCACAGATCTTCAAGGGAATTACGATATTCCTTACATTTCAAAAAAAGCATTGAATTCAAGCTGATCTAAGATAATCAAATTTCAACAGCCTTTAGGCTTCAAATAATTTAGAGAACACCCTGGTGACCTTTGACTTACACAAAGTTAAGAACGTCCCTGTGAAGGCCTGTCCACATTCCTATCAGGCCCTGAATCACTGTGGTTCTTTAAAACTGCCCAGGGGCCCCAAGGGCAAAGGGCACGCTAGCCAACACACTCAATCGGACCATGTCTCTGTTTTGATAAGGGATTCAGCCAATCCACATTTAGTGTAATAACTGACATTCAATTTTGTTCCTCTCACTTATACCCACTACCTGGTTACATTTCTGCTCATTCATCTTTTGCCTTTCCTGGTTCTTAAATTCTATTCTTCTTTTCAATTTTGCCTAATCTCTCCCTTTCCTATCAACAATAAATAGAGCCGTATTTCTTTAGGCTTTCAAATTAGCTCGCATCTAGATGATTTATTCACGAACAGCTTTTCCATCAGAACAAAACTATTTGAATACTTGTACTTTGCTGCTTCATTCCCCTCCAATGTGAGATCTTGATTTAGAATTATTTTACTTCCCTAATTTTATCTCTAATTGTATCACCAAAATATAAAATGCCTTAGTTCCAGATTATCATGTGTTTTTTCTTACACATTTATCTTCTGTTTCAATAATCATTACTTCATTACTTATTTTCACCTGTGGTGACAATATTACCATCTATCTGAATTTAAGCATAAACAGTGTAAGACTTTTTGATAACCACCGTTTGCCTAATGAATCTTCCAGATCTTGAGATATCTGTACTGATGCAATTGATATTTGGTTAGAGTACATAGAAGTGAATATTTTCTAATTCTTGCATATCTAAATATGTAGCACTTTAATGTTGACAGTGAAGAAATACAGTGGCTGACTAGAGGATTCTGGAATTACTGTCATTTTCTCTCAATAGTCTCTAGATAGCCTTCCACTGTCATTAGCTTCTAGTATAGCAGATGAAAGATCTGTAAAAAAAGTTTCATTTGAGTCTGAGAGTTGATAAGATATCAATTTATTCTGGAAATGTAAAAATATTACTGTTATGTCTTAGAGTAAGTCTTTAAGATTAATTTTTCTAGGAATTATTGATTTTTTTAAACAAAGTTTTTCTTCAGCTTAGGGAAATTCTTTTATGTTCAATTACCATCTCTGCAATATTTTTCTGTTACATAATTTCTGGTATTTGCATATGAGAGTTCTCTTACCTGTTCCCTACATCTTTTATTTTCCCTTATGAATCCCATTTCCATATATATTATGGACAGAAAGAAAAGACACTGCTTATATACAGTCAATTTGATCTTCCTCAATAATATTTCTGTTCCTAATAGCAAAAATCCTGTTTTTCAGTTGATTTACTGACTTTAAAATTCAAAGGGCCAGTGCCAGTGGCCTAGTGGTTAAGCTTGGCACACTCTGCTTTGGCAGCCCAGGGTCGGTTCTCGGGACGGCACCTACACCACTCTCTTAGTAGCCAGAGCAGTGCTGGCAGACCACTTACGAAAAAAACAGAGGAAGATTGGCACAAATGTTAGCTCAAGGCAAATCTTCCTCAGGAAAAAAAGAAAATTGAAAACCATGAGATTTCTTTTGTTTCAGAAAGTCTGTGTATATTTGTAAATTTTCTCATTACTTTTATTTTTGTTGTTATTTTTTTCACACTCAAATCTTATCTTTTTCATTTTATGTACTTCAAGGAGAGACTTCTGTTTTGAATGCCCACTTTGAACATCCATCTTCATTGTTCATGTTAACATATTTCCTTAATTGAGCTGTAATTATTTTCTCTTTTTGATCAGAATTTTGAGTTCAATAAGCCCTGATGCATTCTTTTAGGATTCCTTTCTCAGTGGCAAATGAATGACAAGTAGAAGATATGGTGGGTTCTTCTCTAGGGATCAGGCAGAGGGAAAAGATGATAGAGGTTTATTTCATTGCTCATGCATATGGAGGAACGTCATATCCCAAGCCTTCCTGGTGCACGTCAAAGTCTTTCTCCAAGCAGTGAGACTAGAGATATCAACTCACAAGAGCAGTTTATGTGCCAATCAACTGGAGGCAACAGAATCTAGTAGGTCCTCCCAAGGTATCACTCAACCAAGTGGTGAACATAGCCCTTTACGGAGGGAGTTTACTGGCTTCTTCATGCTAAGCCTTCGGGGAATCTTGAGGTTCTCATTGTTTGCCTTGGATCTGGAAGAAAAGCACAATCTCTCACCTTCTGTGTACCTTATTCTTACACTCCATACAAAGAAGAATGACGTACTATGTCTGTTCCTTCTTATGTAGATACAGGGAGAAACCCTGAGATCAGAAGGATGTTTTGGGCTCTGCCAAATTTCATTGCCTCATGAAGGAATTTGGGAAAAAGAATGAATACAGATGGCGGCAAATAAAATTTGTTACGTGCTCAGGCACTGTTATGAGTTTTTAAAACTTATTACTCATTTAATTCTTGTAACAACCTTATATAATATGTATTACTATTATCCCCATTTTGTCTGTGAGCAAACTGAGGCATAGAGGCATTACACAACTTGGCCAATGCACGCTGCTGGTAGAGGAGAGGAAATAAGATGGAACAAAGGAAGTCCAAATCATAATCTGAACAATCATGCTGTATTACTTATTTCACTAGTTTCTTATCAGTTTATTTCCAGCTGAACACAACACACACAAAACATCAACCTGGTCATTTGTTTGTCTATTTTACATATACTTTATCTTAAGGGAAAAAAAAGACTTTTGTTAGGACTTAGGAATATAAACAAGACTGCTAAAACCTTTAAGAGCTTATAGTCAAATGGGTTTGATAAAAAATAAAATCAATATTCAAACATTAATTCCAACACTGATATCTATAGGTATGTGTGTAGAGAGAGAGGGAGAGGGAAAGATTTAGAAATTTACATAAACTATTTCCAAAATCAAAGCAGCTTATTTTACCAAGTTACTTACTTATCTATCTAAAGGATGCCAACAGATAATTAAAAAGAAAATGGATCAGAGTAGCAGTGGCATATAATTATTGTAAATTTTACCTAAGTGCATGATTTCTTAACCTAGGCACTATTGATGTTTCGGGCTGAATAATGCTCTTGTGGGGGTTGTACAGTGCACTGTAGAATGCTTAGCACCAACCCTGTCCTCTACCCATGAGATCCTAGTAAGGCCCACTCCCCAGATACCAAAAGTATCCCCAGACATTGCTGAATGTCCTTTGGGGGAGAAATTGCCCTTAGTTAAGAACCATTGTTCTCGTCTTCTTCAGGGATAACATTCTTTACAATAACAAGAAAGAAGCTATATATTTAAACATTTTTATGGGGGAAAATGGCAATTTAAAATTTTAAAGAATCCAATTGCTAACCTTCCAGTGCCAGTTTTTATCTCAGGAAGGTGTAATGATCATTCCTTAATGGAAATATCGTTTCTGAGTACTTCTAATTCATGATCTTTACAGGATCACTCACAACGCTCTCTGTCTTACTCTATATCAGTCTTGTCTTCTGTTTAGTTTCTTGAAACACTACCTTTAATTCACCATGTGGATAATTGCATTCACCTTGGTTCTGGTATTTTTTCCAGCTCGTATTGAGATGTCTAAATTCCCATAACTCGTTGGGGTTCCAACACTGGTTTGACACACCATCCAGACAAGTAGTCCTATAGGAGACTTATGCTTCAGTATTTGATAAGTCATTGGGTCTGAGAGCAGAGTCGCTACTGAAACAGAGGCAAGAGAAAACAAAGACTAAGTTTAATGCCCCAGTCTTTGTCTATTGAAACGCTGATTTTAGCATTGGTGATTTTCTCTGTTGATATTAACTTGCAGGCTTCACTCAGCTCCCTAAGCTTAGCGTATGGCCATTTCAGTTTGTTCAGTACTGGCAAAGAGACTTTCATATCAAAGAAAAGCATTAGTAGATTAATCACATTTTTAGCACAAATATGCAGACTTTGTGCTACCAGAGCTTTGGATGCATTAATTCAGATAGTGCTTAGAATAGTACCTGGCACTCAATAGGCATGTAAGTGAAGCCACCCCATCATTAAATCTTTGAACTTCTTAATTCTATGTTAATTCCTAGGCTTTTACAAGTAGAGAGTCATTTATCAATATTACATAGTAAAACCATAGATAGTCTCGTGAGTTATTGGCGTGGCCGTACATGTAGACAAATATCTTTGTAATTCAGAATGGGGGCTCTCTCCCTTTGATATATTATTGACAGCTCTCTCTCGCAGTCAACCTGACCCTTGAAGGACAATTTTGTTCATTGCTTTATATGTGACACTCAAGCTTGCCCCTAATGTTTACCTATGCCTCATTGAAGAAAAAGTACTCTGATGTTGTACCAGGCAGCATGATATGACTCAAACCCCAAATAAAATATTTAAAATAAAAATAACACCTACAACATCTTAATATTCCCCCAGTTCTTCTTTTTCAATAAGAGAAGTTACTGCTGCACCTAATATCTCTACTTATTTTGCAATAGTACAAGTATTGCAGGGTTTTTTTGGCAATAAATTCCCCTCAAAATCTTTCTATCTAATGCTAGACATAGCAAATTTCAAGCTGTGAGATCCAGTTGTCACATCCTTGAAATTAGTTCCAGTTCTACAGCAAGAAAAAGCAAGCATGTCTAATCTTCCATTGCTGGAAAGCCAAACAAAAAGTGTTCGAATGGGGAAAAACAAAAAGCCTTTTTCTTGTCAGCTATAATCACATTGTACCCAAAGTAATATATGAACACTTTTAATTATCTGTTACTAACATATATTTATATACATACATAAATTATTTTAAAGTATTATAACTATAAGAGAACCTTTTAAAAATTTTTGACAAGAAATTTAGAACTAGAAACTATTGGTAGTTGGAACCGGTTTCGCTCATGCCCAGTTAAGGCACCAGTGTTGCTGATGAAGTTGAGTAGTATCTATTGCCCTTGGAGCTAGAATTTCACTCTGAATCCATTACTTCTTAATTATATTATTTAAGCCAAATTGTTTATTTTTTTCTAAGCTTTGGTTTCCCCATTGTATTTGGTCAGGGTTCTCCAGAGCAATGGAACCAATAGGATATATACAGATTTGTATAGAAAGATATTTATTATGAGGAATTAATTTACACAATTATGAAGATTGAGGAGTCCTACGATATCCTGTCTGCAAGCTGGAGGCCCAAGACAGCTAGGGGTGTAGTTCCAGTCCAAACCTGAAGGCCTAAGAAAGAGGGGAGCCCACGGTGTAATCCCAATCTGAGTCCAAAGGCTCACCAGTGTCGAAGGAGAGGAGAGGATGAACATCCCAGCTCAAGTAGGACAACAAATTCTCCCTTCCTCTGCCGTTTTGTTCTAGTCAGGTCTTCAGTGGGTTGGATGATGCCCACCTACATTGGTGAGGGTGGATCTTCCTTCCTCAGTCTACCGATTCAAATGCTAATATCTTCCAGAATCACCCTCACAGACTCACCTAGAAATAATATTTTATCTGCTATCTAGGCATGCCTTAGACCCGGTCAAGTTGACATCAAAATTAATCATCACAGGGGCTGGCCCCGTGGCCGAGTGGTTAGGTTCGTGCGCTCCACTACAGGCGGCCCAGTGTTTTGTTGGTTCGGGTCCTGGGCGCGGACATGACACTGCTCATCAAACCATGCTGGGGCAGCGTCCCGCATGCCACAACTAGAAGGACCCACAATGAAGAATATACAACTATGTACTGGGGGGGCTTTGGGGAGAAAAAGGAAAAAGTAAAATCTTAAAAAAAAAAAATTAATCATCACACCCATCCATAAAATAAAGATTATATTTAAAATCTTAAGTTTGTTGTGAAGATTAAATGAGACAATGCATGCCAACACATTTGCAGAATGTTAGACAAAATGCAAAGTGTTTAATATGTTAGTTGCTAATAACATTTCAATACATCTCATCATTCAAATATAAGATGGGTAGAGGTTCCTCTTGAGGACAAACATATAACACCTTGATAATGATCTTGCCACCTCACACTATCCCCACGCACCTGTCCCAAGACAGATTGTAAGATTAGACTCATGGACCATTTAAAAATAAATGTACTCTAGTTAGTACAGTTATTTAGGAGATGGGGTGGTCCAGACATTATATTGTTCTTAATTTAGCACTGGATCTCAAATTGTTAAATAGAGTGACTATTTCTGACACAGCATACACCTGACCCTAGAACCAAATCCAGCCCAACGACCTGCTCATTGCGGAGCAATGGCTCTCTGTGTGTGAATTCAAAGAATTATTTCTCTAGTGTTATAAACCTTAAGGTTCCCCAGGAAGTTTCACAGTGGAATATCCCTGACTGAGTGTAATCAGAGGGAAGGAACTTCCTCCCTTAATCATCAAGTAATCAATTCTGTAATAGTACAGGGAGAACGCTTGCGCCCCTTTCCATATCTTCACATTGCAGTCTTTGCTGGTAGATGACCTTCTGACCATACAAAAGATTTGGGGGGAATCCCTCTTTTAATCTTCTTATTTATCCCTCTCCATTATTGGGGTCGCTGGTGTTATGGATGAAAGCCTTACTGAGCTCCCTTTCACCAATGGGCAAGAATCCTCTCAAAATGTGAAATGTCATTGAGGTGAATACATAGTATATTCTTTTACGGACTTTAACTTCTTTACTTCCACGTGGCAAAGCACATCTGGCATGGTCTATTTTGCCAGGCTTGGCTACTCTCCCAGTACTTTCTTTTCTCTCTGAAGCAAAGTAAGTAATGCAGCCATCCACACAGGTGGCCAGCCTTGGAGAGTGCCCAGCGATGCCAGTCTTATCTCACAATATATAAGCACACTTGAGCAAATGAATCCAAATTGTCCTTTTAGAGTAAAAAGCAGGAGGTCCCACTTTAATATCAAGTAAAAGCCATGTTTTCTAATCTACCTTTTATTATACTATATCTTTCAAATGGGAAAATCAGAAAGTTGCACGTTTATTACATAGAATTTTCCATTGAACTATTTTCTTTGGTTGCATATTCTGTATTGGAAGGAAACCAAAGGAGAGCCTGGATAATACTCTGAGATCTGCATAATGGCAGTGATGGCAGAGTTTGCGCCAAGAAAGAGCAGGAGAAGGAAGGCAGTGAGAGCCATAGCTCCATGAATTGTCAAGGTTTTAGCAGGCCATGTTAGCATGACAGAAGTTCACTGACAAACTACAAGATGCAAACATAGGAGGCAAAAAATACCTCAAATTAGAATTTCCTGAAGTCATAACTTGCAGAATTGGACCTCAACTGTACAACTAGATTCAGGTCATCCTGGCAAGAATAGTGCATCATGGGCTAGCTAAAAAACTCCTTGAGTTTATTAGGAAAATTTGTAGGAAGGAACTTCTGCAAATCACTAGAATTCTTACTAGTAAAATAAAATGTAGTCATTTAGATATTTTTTTCTAAAATGACCTTTTCTATGTTTGTGATTTGGATATTTATTTACCCTATGGATACTAAAATAAAAATTAGAACACAACAGCAATAATAGGACATTTTCTTAAAGATTATTTTTTTCACCATTGGATATGCCCAACTTTGTGAATGAATGAGGAGAAGCAATGTGACCTCTGTAAATATAACGGTCAATCCTTTAATAAGTGACACATCTAGAAGAACCACATGTCATAGTTTCCCTTTCCCTGTACCACACTGACCCTGAATGATTTCAAGTCACTTTTTACTTCTCATATTTAAAATTCTGGAGGTCTGTGTATGTTTCTAGCTGGACTCAGGCTTTGACTTGTTAATCATGTATCCTTTTCTCATCATTTCCTCATTATACTGTGATTTGTTGTACGTTGGACAAACTGTCAGAAATGTCACACTACATGATTTCTAAACATCTTTCAGTGAGGTGGATGTTACCTACAGGATGATAGCAGAATATGTGCATGTAAGAACTTTGCTCAGAAATGAACTGGAAGTCTGTGGCAAAGGGTGTATTGTTTTATTTGCTAAAGCTGGTTGTCAGTTTATTCAGATTTGGTACAGGACAAATAGATGATACAGTACAGTGCCTGAGACTGAATATCTTCGAGTCAGACCAATCTTTATTTAAATTCCACTCTGCTTCATACTGGCTATGTGACTCTGAGCAAATTTCTTAATCTCTGAACTTTTTTCCTTATATAGTTTAATAACAGCTCACTAGGTGAATTTAGGTATAAAATGAGATGATTTATGTAAAATACTTAGCACAGTGCCTTATGAAGCATTCAAAATAGCTTTATTATTATATTAATATTACATATATATTTATAATTGCATAAATGTACTAAGTTCTATAATTCAGCCAATACAACTCTAATTATTGCTAAAATGTGTTAAGCACAGTGCTAAGTTTTAGGAATTTGAAGATAAGCCAATGCTTTGTTTATAAGCCTGTGGGGGAGATAAACATTAATCAAATGATCATACAAACTAATGCAAAACTACAGTTGTGATTAGTGATAAGGAGAAACGCATCACATTAAGGAATTGAGTCTTTACGCTAAGTTAAAATTAAATTAATTTTAAAAATATGTGTTTTATAGGTCTTATTGAGGATTTTAATATTTTCCTTAGAGCATGAGAAGTCAATAATATGCTTAAAGCAAGATGCTAATATTCAATTATTTGTGTCAAGATGCTACCTCTGATCACGGCCTGAGGAATAGCTAGCAGGAGGGCAAGAGCAGATGAGGAGAGGCCAATTATCAAATGATTGCAATATGCCAGCCTATAGATGGTGGCAGATTTTGGTTGTGAATATTGAGAGGAGTCCAGAGATTCCAGAAAATTTATGATCTAAAGAGTGAACTTGGAAATAAATGAATAAGGATGATGGAAAGGAGATGTCAATGATGACATCTAGCTTACTGACATGTCTAATGAGATGGATGGTGTTGCCACTGCAATAGGATCAATAGTAATTAATAATGATAATGCTATATTTGGAGAAGAGTCTGTTAACTTAAGGACTGAGTAATCACTTTTACTTATCCCATTGAGGTTAAACAGGTGCTGAGAAATGTAACTCATTGTTCAAAATGGGTTAGAACAGAAAACAGTTGAATGTTGAGGAAGTGAGAAAAATGTCATTATTTCCAATACTTTCTGAATTTGAAAATTGCAAAGCTCAAAAACCCATAAGTAGTAGTTCTACTTCTATTCAATATGGAGTAACAGGGATGAGATTTACCTTCCTGCTTAAAAACAGTAAAAAAGACAGGCAACATGAAACAATGGTTTTAAAGTCACTGGACTTCAGGCCAGTTTAGTGGCCACTGAGAGATGAGAAACAAATAAGATGAGACCTGTGAACACTCAAACTTACAGACGTAGATGGCTTACAGGTGTGGTCCAGAGAGCAGAAAGCCAGACAGACTCCAATGTCCTCCCTGAGTTACAGAGACAGAGATGAGCATACAGAAAGACCAAGATAGCTGGTGTTCACAGGAAAGACTACAGAGAGGAGAGAGCGGCACAGAGAGAAAACTCCAGAAATCTGGAGAGTTTCCCCCTTGAGTGTTCAGCTGACTATTCATCAGCATGTGAGGGTAACAAATTTACCCAAGACTAGAGAAAGAAGCACAAACAGGTTTTAGATCAGAGTATTTGCTATTCATGCAGGAATAGTGTCTGTTTCCATCAGTTAGACTGAAATGCCTCATGCCACGTAAGGCATGGAGTAGGTCATAATGAGTTTTGTCTCAAAAGTAGGGGACAATTCACCCTTGGCAGATCACTGCTCCATCCCACCTTACAAATATTAAAAGCAGGACCTGAAAGGATCAAATTGTTTCCAAGTAACTTAATAGCATCCCAGATAAAACTCAAGAATTGTATAGGAATACAAAATAACCCAGCACGAAACAAGGAAAAAAATCACGTCTGGTATTCAATAAAAAATTATATAACACATACAAATAAATGAGGAAATATAATGATGAAAAAACAGTCTATGAAACCTACTCAGAACTATTGAAAATGTTAGAATTATCAGACAAGGACACTAAAAGAGTTATTATAACTATATCCATATGTTCACAAAGTTAAGCATAGATATAGAGGGTATAAATAGGACCCAAATCAAAATTCTAGAGAGGAAAATTTGTCCAAGAAGAAAAATTCTCTGGATAAGATTAATTATCTATTAGACATTGCAGAAGAAATGATTAGTGAACTTATACACATAGTAATAAAATATTAAAAAATGAAACAAGCAAGAAAAACAAATTTAAAATAAATAAAAATTAATAGAGATTAGTAATTTATGGGACAACTCCAAGTGGTCGAATATGCTTATAATTTGAATCTCCCAACTAGAGGAAGTATAGGTAGAAAGAGGGCAAAAAAATGCATATTTAAAGAAAAAATTGCTAACAATTTTTAAATTTTAAGGAAATATATAAATCCACATATCCAACATGCTTAAGAACTCCAGGCCCAAGAAACATAAGCAAAATTACACCAAGGCAGATCATAATCAAATCGATCTAAATCAGTGCTAAAGAAAAAGTATCTCAAAGCAACCAGAAAAAACAGGAAAAGTATGTTTGACTGAATATCTGCTGTCAAAAATAATGCAAGCGAGAAGACAACAGAGCACGTGAAAAGAAACGAAAGAAGAAAAATGTCAAGCTAGAGATCTGTACTGATCAAAAATACCTTTCAAAATTATAGGCAAAACAAAAAGAATTTTTTTTAGGCATAACAAAGCTGAAAGAATTTGTCATTTGCAAAACCCAACTATATGCTGCCTAAATAAATATAAAATGAAGTACATTTTCTTATTATTTAAATCCTTTAAAGGATAGTTGTATTTTACACAAATATTAATAACAGTGTATTCAGGGCTTATAGCATATGTAAAAGTAAAATGTGTGACAACACAATCAATAGAAAGGGAGGAAATGAGAGTATAGTATTATATAGTACTTATCCCATATGTGAAGTGATACAATATCACTTAAAGGGTAAATAAAATATGTTAAAGATTATATATATACGTAAAGATACCTCTTTTATTATATATAAGGTATCCTCTCTATACAAAATCTCTCTCTCTCTCCCTCTCCCTCTCTCTCTCTCTTTATATATATATATCTCCTCTGAAGAAGCCACTAAAATAACAAAACAGAGTGATAGCTAATAAACCAATAAAAAGAGATAAAATATTCAATTAATTCAAAAGATAGAGAAAGAGGAAAAAAGAAGCAAGGAATAAATTGGACAAGTAGGAAACAAGGAAAATGTAGACAGTATATTTTAAATTAATCACATAAATAATAACAGAAAATAAAATGCGAATGGTATAAACACATCCACTATAAGGCAGAGATTTTCAGGTTGGACAATAAACAGAGACTCAACTATATGCTGCCTAAATGCAACACACTTCAGACATTAAGCCCTTGTCAGATATATGATTGCAAATATTTCCTTCCATTTCAGAGGTTGTCTTTTTACTCTGCCATTTGTTTCCTTGTTATGCCAAGCTTTTTAGCCTGAGTAGTCTCACGTCCATCTTTTCTTTTGTTGCTTGTGCTTTTGGTATCATATTTAAGAAAGTATTGCTAAGACCAATGTCTTAAAGTTTTTCTCCTATGTTTTCTTCTAAATGTTTCATAATTTCAGGTCTTATGTTTAAATCTTTCATCCATTTTCGGTTGATTTTTGTGTATGGTATAAGATAAGGATCTAATTCCATTCTTTTGCCTATGGATATGAAGTTTTTCTAACATCTGTAGAAGAGAATATTCATTCCCCATTGTGTATTTCTGGAACTCTTGTCAAAGATCAGTTGACCATATATGCACGAGTTTATTTCTGCGCCTTCTATTCTGTTTCCTTGGACTATATGTCTGTTTTACAGTACCATACTGTTTTAATTACTGAGGCTTCATAATATATTTGCAATTAGGAAGTGTGATGCCTCTAGTTTACTTTTTCTGTCTCAAGATCGCTTTGCTATTAAGGGTCTTTCGTGGTTCCATAAGAATTTTAGGATTGTTTTTACTATTTCTGTAAAAAATGTTTTGAATGGGAGAAAATATTTGCAAACTATATATCTGGGAAGGGGTTACTATCCAAAATAAATAAAGAACTCAAACAACTCAAAAGCAAAAAAATAAAAATGACTCTATTAAAAAGTGGACAAAGGACTGAATAGACATCTCTCTAAAAAAGACATACAAATGGCCAACAGGTACATGAAAAGATGATCAACATCACTATTCATCACAGGAATGCAATCAAAACCACAAGAAGATATCACCCCACACCTGTTAGGATGGGTATTATCCAAAAAACAAAAGATAGTAAGTGTTGGTGAGGCTCTGGAGAAATTGGAACCCTTGTACACTGTTGGTGGGAATGTAAAATGATGTGCCTCCTATGGAAAACAGTATGGAAGTTCCTCAAAAGATTAAAAATAGAATTACCATATGATCCAGCAATCCCACTTCTGGCTACAAATTCAAAAGAATTGAAATCGAAATTCAAAGAAACAGCTGCGCTCCCATGATCATTGCAACACTATTCACAATAGCTAAGATATAGAAACAACCTAAATGTCCATTGATGAATAAATGGATAAAGAAGATATGGCGTATACATACAATGGAATATTAATCAGCCCTTATAAAGAAGGAAATCTTGCCATCTGTGCCAAGATGGATGCACCTGTAGGATATTATGTCAAATGAAATAGGCTCGTCACTCAAGACAAATACTGAATGATTCCACTTAAATGAGGTATATAAAATAGTCAAACTCATAGGATTAGAGAATGGAAATGAGGTATATAAAATAGTCAAACTCATAGGATAAGAGAATAGACTGGTGGTTTCCAGGGGCTGAGGGAGGGAGAAATGGGGAGTTGCTGTTCGACAGGTATAGAGTGGTCAGTTATGCAAGATGAATCAGTTCTGCTGTACAATGTTATACCTATAGGCTACAATACTGTATTAGACACTTAAAATTAAGATGGTTGATTGGTGTTAAGTGTCCTTACTGCAATAGAAATAAAATAAATTAAAAGGAACACACTTTAAATATAAGGACACAAATAGATTAAATGTATGAGGATGGAAAAATATATTAACACTAGTCAAAAGAAAGCAGGAGTGGCCATATTAATATAAGACAAAGTTGATTTCATAGCAAAGAATATTACCAAGGTTAAAGAACATTCTTTTGTAACAATAAATGTGTCAATGTATTGAGAGTACGACAAATCCTAACTGTTTATGCACCTAATAGCAGGGCTTCAAAATACATAAAGCAAAAACTGATATAACTACCAGGAGAAATAGATACATCAAAATATATAAACAGATATTTCAATACCTCTCTCTCTCAATAATTGATGGAACAAGAAGCAGAAAACAAGGTTATGAGATTTTTTGTTTTAAGAATTACAAGAAGGGATTATTTTTATTTATTTATTTTTAAAGATTGGCACCTGAGCTAACATCTGTTGCCAATTGTTTTTTTTTCACCTTCTTTTTCTCCCCAAAGCCCCCCTGTACATAGTTGTACCTTCTAGTTGTGATTGCCTCTTGTTGTGCTATGTGGGATGCTGCCTCAGCATGGCCTGATGAGTGGTGTCATGTCGGCGTCCGGGAGCTGAACCAGTGAAACCCTAGGCCACTGACGCAGACTGAGCAAACTTAACCACTCAGCCATGGGGCTGGCCCCAAGAGTTTTGTTCAACAGTCAAACTTGACCTGATTGACATTTATACAACACTCTATCCTACAACAATAGAACCCACGTAGTTTTCAAATACACATGGAACATTTACTAAGGAGAACCACCTTCTGGGTCATAAAATATATCTCAATAAACTTTACAGGAGTTAAGCTGTATAGGATATATTCTCTGACAACAATAAAATTAAATCAGTTATTAATCTCAGGAAGATATATTTTTAAAATCTCCACATATTTAGAAACCATATAAAACACCTCCAAATTACCATTACTCAAGAAGAAATCAAAAGAGAAATTGGAAAATATTTTGAATTGAATGTACGTGAAAACACAACATATACAAATTCATAAAATGCTCTGAAAAAGCAGCATACAGGGGGAAATTTAAGGCATTGAACTATATTAGAAAATAATAAAGTTATTTATAATAATAACCTTAAGTTCCCCTAAAGAACTATAAAAAGAATAGCAAATTAAATGCAAAAATGAGTAAAATAAAGAAAACTGTAAAGATCAGAATGGATATCAATGAAATACAAACAGAAAAAAAAATAGGAAAAGTTGATGAAACCAAAAGCTGATTCATTAAGAAGATCAATAAATGGATAAACTTCTAGTCAGTTTGATCAGGAAAAAGAGGGAGAGGACACAAATTACCCACATCAGGATTCAGAGAATTGACAGCATTACAAATTCTCTATATATTAATGTAATACGATAATAAGAGAATGTTTTGAACAAGATTGCCAACTCAACAACTTGAAATGGGCAAAATCCTCCAAACACACAAATCTCAATCAGGAAGAAATAGAGAAATTGAATAGAACTATATGTATTAGAAAATAGAAATTGTAGTTGAAAACCTTTCTAGAAAGAAAACAAGGCCTGAAAGGATTCACTGGTTAATTCTAGTAAACTGTTATAGGAAAAAATAATACTACTTCTACACAAACCCTCCAGACAGTTGACAGGGAAAGAATATATTGCAACTCATTCTACAAAGAGATACAAAAACCACAAAAAATACATTACAATGGGAAAAGAACAGAGTAATATCATTTGTCAAAACGGATGCAAAAATTCTAAAAAAAATCTTAGCAAATCAAACCCAAGGATGTATAAGATGACGAATTCTCAATGACCAAGTAGGTTTAATTCTGGAAATGCAAGAGTAGTTTAACACTCAAGTATCAATTAATGTAATTCATCATGTTAACAATTTAATTAAAAAACCCCACACGCTCATCTCAATTGACAGAAAAACTATTTGCAAAATCTCATATTTGATTCCTTTTCACAAATGTCTTAGGTTAATTGAATGATTATATTCAAATATAAACTTTGATCCATGCTTTATTTCATATAAAAGTTAACAAAAGTAGATTATTGAAATACATGCAAAATATAAAACGATAATACTTCCAGGGGAAAACTTTTGTGATTTTGAGTTAGGCAAAAATTTCTTAGCTATAACACCAAAAGCACAACCGTTTAAGGAAGAAATATATTAATTTGACTTCTCCAAAATTAAAAATGTCTGCTTTCCTAAAAACACGGTTAAGCTAATAAAGATGAACCATAGACTGGGAGAAAATATTTGCAAATCATGTAACTTAGTCTCCACAACATATAAAAAAAACTCTCAGAAATCAATTTTAAAACATGACAATAAGGGGCCAGCCTGGTGGCATAGCAGATAAGTTCACGTCCTCCTGCCTCAGCAGCCTGGGTTTCCCCTGTTCCAATCCCAGACACAGACCTCCGCTGCACACTGCTTATCAAGCTGTGCTGGGGCAGGTGTCCCACAGATAAAGCAGAGGAAGATGGACACGTGTAAGCTCTGGGCTAATCTTCCTCCAAAAAAACCAAAATGACAATAAAAAACAGACAAAAGTTTTTAACAGACACTTTACCAAAGAAGATATGTGAAGAGGTTCATCATCATTCATTAGTTATTAGGCAACTAAAATTAAAGCCACAATGACATACCACTACTCTCATATTAGGATGGCTAAAAGTTAACAACATTGATCATACCAAGTGCTGACAGATCTGCTTGTATTAGCCTAAACTGGAAGTAATCAGAATATCCAATAACAGATGAATAGATAAACTGTGGTATAACCATATGGTAAAAGAAATGAGGTCTTGATACGTACTACAACATGAAAGACTCTGAATAATTATGCTGAGTGATGAAACCAAATCAAAAAACAGCACACATACTCTATGAGTCTCCTTATATACGTTGCTACAAAATAAAACCTAATCTCTAGTGAAAGAAATTATATCAGTGGTTGCTTGGGAATAAGATGGGCGGAGAGGAATTACTAAAGGCGTGAAGAAAACTTAGGGCGATGAACATGTGAATTTTCTTGATTTTGTTGACAGTTTCTCCATATATACATTTGTCAAAATTCATTAAATTTTATACTTTAAGTAGGAACACTTTATTGCGTGCCAATAATATATCAAGAAAATCTCTTAGTTTTAAGGAATTCTGTTCATCAGGAGACATCACACAGATAGTTGAAAGAAGGGGAAAAAAAGCTATAGACTTGTTTAAAGAGTACTAAGTGTCCTCATTAGCATGATAATTTCCAGCTGAATGTGCAGAGGCTTCCTATTGCTAAGGGCTGAACCAGCTCTGGGGGTTGCAAACTACGTAGTCTTAAGGATTGTGGTGAACAGTAGTGTTTCATTATGGGTAACAAAGGAAGGAAATGAAGAGAAAGGAAAATGTTCAGTTGGATGCAGTAATCCCATTAACTTTTTCTTCCTCTGTGTTCTTGCTCCAGGGAATTTATGCTGGAGGTTTAAATCTGAATGTGATGTCCAGAGTCGAAGGAATATTACCATCATGTGTTTGCCAGATGTTGGTCCATCCAGAAGATTTATGATATGGTTTTTCTCCCAACATTTTATACTATTTTGTAATTAAAAATATTTATTCAATGTATAGAATAATTTTCTCCTACTAGGAATCATACAAACTATAATAAACCATTAGAATAAATGTTAACATGTAGGTTAAACAGGTATTGAGAATTAAAATTATGGTGAACATATCTCAAGTACTAGCTTGATCACATCCATAAGATTAGCCAAATTTTGCACAATTAAGTAAATCAGAAAAAGCCATTATAGCTGCTTATCATTACGATGTACGTCATGTTATCTACTCTTTCTCGTGTCTTTTTAATATCATAATTGTGAGACGATACATAGTTCTAATAATGGGAATAAAAATACTTCATGCAAACAAGTAGCAGGATAAGACTATGAGTTTTGTACATTATCTTGCCAACATTTATATGGAAGATTTTCTCCATAAGCCTTGAGTTTACATGGTCAGTTTTCTAACTCTGAGGACTGAGTATACGTCTAGAAAGCATATTCTAAAACTCAAGGCACTTCCTTTCATCTGACAAGTATATGTTGTTAGGTTTCCCCATTGACCTAATTATCCCTTTCCTTTGAATCACAACAGACTTTATGTAACAATATGAGAAAATAGCCAAAGGTCCCGACCCCTCGTAAAACTAATCAGCGAATTCCCTCAGCAAACAAGACCATTTCAGTCGCCATCTTAAATCTTTCATGAGGCTTCTAACGTTACGTCTAGATAGTTGCTTCTACAATACTTCTTCCTATGCTCTTTAAAGCAACATTATTGTCATCTTTGTTTGTGTACTTATCAACTTCTTTTTTACACACTGGAAAAACCAAACATAATCTCAGAATTTTATTCTACAAAAGGAAAAGAACCTTCAGAGACAGCAATGATTCTGGCACCCTACAAATCAGTAAAATTTAAAGATCCGTTTAGAAAATATCTGTCATTTTGACAGCTTTCAGGCCTTGAACCAGAAGAACCTGTTATCTCAGTGCTCGATAAAAATTACTGATTGGAGTACAGTGAGAGGGAACTGTGACAGGGATGGAAAGAGGGACTGAAAAGTAATGGGAATATGAGAAAACAGACTAATAAACAAAAGAAAAGGCAGAGGAAATGAGGGGAGAATGCCTACAAGAGGAACACAGGGAAGTAGTGAAAAAAACATAGAAAACTCTTAGTTCGAAAGCAAGGAACACACAAGGATGGTCATCCACACAGGATTGCATGTCCAATAGAACTAACCGTACCATTTTTAGCTTGCTACTTGTTTCAGACAATGTACTATAAAGCACATTTCCTTACCTATATAATTACTTAGTCAGAGGTGAATATTGCTCACTTGAAGAAATTAGTTCTCATACAAATTCAGAAAATACCAAGAGATAAAATTGGACATAATCATAGTGATATAATTTCAATAAATACAAGCTATATCATTTAGTGTTCAGGGCAGAAAACAGAAACCACGCTAAAGAAAAAAGAATTTAGGGGCCTGCCTGTTAGCATAGCGGTTAACTTTGCATGCTTTGCTTCAGTGGCCCGGGGTTCGCTGGTTCGGATCCCACGCACAGACCTATGCACTGCTGATCAAGCCATGCTGTGGCGGTGTCCTGCATATAAGATAGAGGGAGATTGGCATAGATGTTAGCTCAGGGCTAATCTTCCTCAAAAATAAATAAATAAATAAAATTCATTAATTAAAAAAAGAATTTAGTGTTAGAATTAGGTGCTTACAAAATTGTTGAAAGGACTAAAAGAGCCAACTTCTAAGCTGGGACTCCAGAGTGACCCCAAAAGCATCTAGAAGCTGCCTACTTCTGAAACTAGGCTGTTCTAGGGTAGGCCATAATGCCTTTTCTCCTTCCAGAGAAGCCTTGGATAGTAGAAAACTAAAAAGACACACAAAGCTGTAACCCATGGGGTAAGCAGTAAGATAAAAAGATAACTGTACCTTCCAGAAAGCTAAAGAATGAACACTGGGTTCTGTTGCAAGAGAACCATTACTTTCCTAAACAACAGGGGTAGCCAGAGTTGAAGGTAGAGGGTTGGCTTTCATTTTCACATCTATGGGAGCACGTTTACTTGGTGATCAATAATTCATATCTAGAATTCTGGCTGCATGGGAGGTGAGAAAAAACAGTTTCAAGCATTCTAAAACCTCCAAATGGAAGGTAGGTAAAATAGAGATTGAAAGAGCCAATCATATATTTTAACACATGAGGACAGATACACAGAGAGAGAGATAGATAGATAGATAGATAGGAGGTGTTAACTTAATTTTACCTCTAGCAATATAAAGTAAACATCTCAGGAGTTGCCTATATACCCTATTATAAATATGCATAGCTTTTTGGAAAAATTAGATGCTTTTCTTTTTCTCACCAATATTTGTGGCCTATGGGAAGTGAGATGAGATGACAGATATGAATGGCACATAGTATCACATCACTTCTGTTCCAGGAACTTTAATCTGACCATTCCATGATAACATTTTGAGACACAGAAAACATCTCAGTTTTTGTTAATTTAAATACAATACGTGTAATCTTTTAGGTAGATATAGAACAGTGATTTTCAAATTTGGTAATTTTTATCATTAAACAATGTATCTCAAATTTCACATGAAACTTGCTAAATAAAGCGAAGGATCTGAAAATATTGAATGAATATTGCATCTTCCCCACACTTGCTTAAATTGTCCACTCAGGATACATGACATTTTAACAGGAAGTACATTTCATTGATGGCAGAGAATTCCCTAGCAAAATTTTATGTGAATTATAACAACTCCCAGTGCACAGTAAGATATAGGTCCTCAACAAATTTGCCATTCTCACTTCTATTTCTTTCTTCACAGAAGAAAATATAAAGAAACACTTCATTCATTTTAGACTTCATTTACTAAAATAATCCCTCTTAAAGGTGATATTTTCTTATTAAAAATTTGCATCTCTACTAACACTGCTCAGATCTTCAATACCTCTCATCCAGATAGTACAGTGAATTTCTGACTTGCTTTACGACTTCTCTAATTTTTCTCCTTATGCTCACAAATTCATCCTGAAATATAATTATTCTAATTCTTTCACTTCTGTTTTCAATATTTCACTATTCTCAGTGGTTCCACATCAGTACTTCCACTTCTTTAGACTAAAGAATTTAGTCCATATTCTTTAGTCTGTCACTCAAGGTCACCCTTGTCACCACAACTCTCCCACTTCTCCTTTGTCCTAGTCATTTTATGACATTTGTAAAATTCATGTGTTATATTGCCACCACATCATTTACAAGGTTTCCCCACATTATTCTACTGACACGCGTTTTCTCATTTTATCCATTTTATCTATAATATCTTTTTTGCTCCATCTCCCACTATTGACTTGTGTTCATCCTTCACAAATTTGCTTAAATGTCACCTCATTTAGACTTCTTTCCCCATCACCCTCACCAGGAATGATTTATTTTTCCTCTGAAATTTTGAAGACATATTTTCAGGGTCTCTTAAGGCATGTGACGATCTCCCTTGCTTAATAATTATTTTATGTCTCCTACTATGCTGCAAACTGATGAAAGAGAGAGACTGTCTGTTTATTCCCCCACAGAGCTAGCATAATGACATATGCTAAGTAGACACTAAGCTATTATTGATTGAATACATACATTCATGAGTCATTCTAGAGAAAGAAACTATTTTCTATTTGTTAAAAACATGGAAACAACTTCATATTCAGTCTTCTTTCTACCTTTTCCTTCCTCTGACATCCTAGAGAGAGTAGCTTGAAGCACTTTTGAAATTTTCTAACTAAGAAATAATTCATACTTAGGCCTTTTCTTATTACTTCGAATAACCTACTTTGTAGCATTCTGAGCTTTCATTATAAATCAAAGTTTTCTGATTCATGGGGAAAATTGTATTGGGGATTATATGACAAAATCAATACACAACCAGCTTTTAAAATAGCATTTTACAAACTACACAATTATACATTTGTGCTAATTCATTTTATCTGCTTTTTCTTAGAAATACTTTAAATAGGTTATTTTTTTCATATTTATAATAGATTTATCACATTAACTTTTAAGACATAATAAGACACTTCTTGTGAAAGCTGAAGAAATAAATAAAAAGCAGCTCTTCCTATTTTAATTCAGGAACACTGATGAAAAATAAAATAGATGCCTGATACACACACACACACAAACACACACATAATTACTACTTTATGCAAATTACTCGAAACATTGGTTTTAAATAATAATATGAAATTGCACATAATCTTTACACGTGTAATTTTAGTGTTTTTAAATTGTATTGCATAATATGGAAATTTGAAATATTGTAATGATTTAACTTTGAGAAGGAATTAGATTTTATTATCATTCACCCAGAATGTTGAAAGCCAGTTTGCATAGAGACATGCTGAACTCAAATATAATGTGATTTAAATACCAGGAAAAGAAAACACTGTAAGTTGCCTCTATTGAATACTTACCTAGGTATTAGGCTGAGGCTTAGAAGTTGAACAGTATTTGCAGGACAGCATTATAAATGGGAAGTTGCGAACCTTTTTTTTTATTTCAAAAGTTAGGCATAATCTTATTACTTACATTCTGGGAATTTTAAATCAAACTCTTCTCTCTTCTCTGCTTCCTTAAGAGACTCTCCCCGTCACCAACATGTATGGCCCCATATAGATGGTCATTATTCTTACCAGTATGATCCCAACAGCTTCTTAACCTGCCTTCAGCTTAGCCCCAATTCTCTCTCCAACATTGAATTATAAGTGACCATCAACATTTCAAACATGATAAACATTTCCATATTTCAAATATTTTAATAAATGTGCATTTTCATCAAAATAAACTCTAAAGTCATCCTGGAACACAAGGCCTTTCATGACCTCAGTCTTATTTACGTTACCCAGCCTCAATTTTCACCACTCCCTCTTTGATTTTGAGCAGTTCAAAAATATGCATCTTGGTTCCAAATAGTTTTTCAACTATTTTGTTCTCTAAAGAGTTAAAAAACAGTCATATACTTGGCCAAAAATTTAGTTATTAACCAGTGATCCTTTTCTTAGAGAGTTCATTAACGTATTAACTTATGACAGATGAGGAGAAAAAAAAAAAAAACCCCTCAATGTTTTATGTTGTGAGAAAGCATAGTAAAAAAATTAAATGAAAATTCAGTCAGTATATAATGAGGACGTAGGATAGGTCAAGCACAAGCGAGCGTTTAAGATTCTGAGACCAAAGAAACAATGCTTCAGAACCCAAGTCTCTGAGGACAGAGAAATTGGGCTTAGTGGTCAGATAACAAAGCTAATGCATCCAGAGGGGTCTTTCTGTGAAGACTCAGTGTTTCTTTCTTTCTTTCTCAACTCTAGTGTTTATTGTTTTCTTTATTTATTTGCCTTATATTGCTTTGTTTTGCTGTTGAATGTGTGTTAGTGATATTGAGAAGAATTAAGGAATTTGCCAATGAAAGTAAAGTCAGCCTTCTTAGCCCTTGCTAGGGTCAGAATGAGGATAGAAAGGAAGACGATTCCAGGGTTCTAGGTGAGGGCAGCAGGGAGGTAAGTGGAGACAATACAGACCCGAAAGTAGTTGTTAAGAGCAAAGTAACAAGAGAGAAAGAGGCTGTAGCATGGATTGAGTCAGGAGCAGAATTAAAATACATAAGAAGAGGGGCCAGCCTGGTGGTATAGTTGTTAAGTTCATGCACTCCACTTCAGCAGCCCTGGGTTCATGAGTCTGGATCCTGGGTGCAGACCTACACACTGCTTATGAAGCCATGCTGTGGCAGCATCCCACATGCAAAATAGAGGAAGACTGACACAGATGTTAGCTCAAGGCCAATCTTCCTCACCAAAAAACAAACAAATACACATAAAGAGAAGACAGAAAAGAAAGAGAGAAACTTCTCAGCTGTACCAGAGGCAGGTGACATTGAAAGTGGAATGTAAGTCAACCCTGAGTTCTCCTTCAGAAAAAAATTCCCCTCTGAAAACACAAACAAAATTCTCTTCCTGCATTCCTAATTTCACACAGAATTACCTGAAAAATCTTGCAGGCATGGCTAGGCTCTCTGAGTATTCAAGATATCTAAAGTAGGTCACTTTGAAGTAATTCTTTATAAATGTCTTTCTAGTTTATTCTGAAATCACTATGATAAAAATAATATAAGAATCATAAGTAGCAGAATGTCAGCTTTTCATAAAAGGTAATTTTTACTTTCCCATGTGACTGACTATATGAACAAACACACTAAATTGAGGAGAGGAGGCAGAGAATCCAAGCACAGCGATATTCTGTTTGCTGACTTCCAAGGTGTGTTGTTTATAATTTACTAGTTCATGTAATTTCATAGGTGGAATTTCACAGTCAGTAAAATGATGAGGGAAGCAGATGGCAAAATCATTTATTAAAAAATCAGCCACCTTCTCCTATATATGATAACTCTTACTTCATTCTTTCGGATTTGCATTTTAAATGATTAAGGAGCCAGTAAGACAGCATGAAACCTCATTAACAAAGATCTATCTTCAGGCCTCTACCTGAAGAGAAAGTGGTGATTTTTCCACCTCGTAGCCCTCAGTTTAAATACCTGCTGATTTGTTTTATCTCTACTTACTTCAAAGTATTTCAGCCACATTAATGCAGCTTTTAACTATAGGAACCGACAGAATACAAAATCAAGCTTTCAGCCGGATCCTAAATAAACAAACCGGAAAATTTTTCATTTATGGAGCTTCTACTTTCTATGGCACTGTGTAATATATTAGTGGTTAACGAAGGGCTTCTCATGATGCTAAGGGAAGAGAGGATAAACAAATCGCTGTGATTCTGTAGTTCATTATGAAAGCTAACAGCGGACTTGCTTTTAAACAGACCTGGTGTCTTTAGTTGCTGCTTTGAAGTAAGATGCTGAGAGCAATAGGGGTGGTAGAGATCATATATTGTCACTGTGCATATAGCAAAGGTGGTGCAATAATTAAGGTTTAATCAGAGCGTTTTCCTGCTGCTTTCCCAATCACTGTTGAGGTAATAATAGCATTATAGATTAGATAGCAAATTGCAACAAAGTTAGGCAACTGCATCATAAAAAGCAATATTGATGTATAAAGGAATTAGGTAAACTCAGTCAATGAAGCATAACATCTCATTCATATTAACCTCCAGCAGGGCCCTCACAGTCCCAGGCATTAATCCAATCATTTGCTTGCCTAAGTATTTTCCACCTTCTGTGCAGTTGCTTACCTCTTTTCTGCAACACCCACTCTCTTCTTTAGAAATGCTTTGTATTCTCTTTTTTACTGGGTAGAGCCAGAGAAAAGGAAGTGGGAAGCTATTTTCAGCAAAAGACAGTATTGAAGCAGTTAAAGTTGCATGCACTAGAAAAGCATCCAGAAGCTCTGGGCTGTTATTTCACCTGAGTCAGCCCTAAAAGGGTTAATTCAAGCATGGCAACTCTACTGACTTCACAGCCTAGTGGGATGTCCAAAGCACAGAAGCCCTTTAGGTCATAGTTAGGTTAAAGGAGAATGCTGATGTGTGTGTGTGTGTGTACGTGTGTGTGGTCTTCTTTTCGTGGTTTACTTTACTTTTTATCCTAATGTTGATTATATCCCAATCAATATTTTTCAACCCTACTTTCACGACCAACAGTAGACATTTTAGAAGCAACAGTGAATATTTAAGTCAGTGAAAAGAACAGTCATTCTCAGAAGGGAGAAGGAGTCAGTCTGGGTGAATGTGGGAATATGAGAGCAGAGGATTTGAGTGGCTTCTATAGATTTCACCGAGAAGGAGAAGTTTTCTATCCTGATCCCTGTAAAAACGTAAAGAATTGTTAACATGTCCCCCAATAATCATGTTAGAAGACTAATAACTCTTCAGGAGTTCCATGAAAGCAGTAAAGAATACTCAATCAAAGGCTTTTTAAGAGACACATGCCACCTAAAATGCAAAGGAGATATAAGGAAACACACAAAAACAAGTGCTCCAAAATTTTTCCTTGATATGTAAATTTACTCTGACTCATCCGGGACGAGGACTTACCATCTCTAAATGCCAGAGAAGACGAACGTGAGCCAGCTCTCTTATGTTGAAGTATCAGAAATCATCTGCCTTGAGTTTTTAAAAAATGAACTTAACTCTTCCAAAATGAAAATAACTGGTTATTTGAGTAGGTCACCATCCTGAATAAAATGTGATTATGCTAATAAAAATGTTTTTCATATTTAATCAAAATTTGATATAAACATCAAACATACTCTAAATAACAGCGTAAATGTTTGGAAGAAAACATTGATTCAAGAAGAAAAATAACTGCTTAGTTGTTTTTTTTTTTAAATCAAGGAAATCAGTTCCATAACATAAAAAATTTATAGAAAGCCTTTCCACAATCTGCCCTGTCACCAGTCTATCACAGGACTTGTCATAGAAAAACATCAAAATGAACAGAGATTACCATATTCTGGTTTTATTTCTAACGCTCTCTCTTGACAGGGGTAAATGTTGGGACAAAATAACCTACTTGCTTTTTGTCATTTGCAAAAGATTTGATATCCTCAAATATCTCATCATATTGAAGGAAAATCAGTTTCTCGGATTGAAACATGGATGAGCAGATTACATGTAACTTTCTTTCCAGTTGAAATTTCTGTGTGCTTTGATAGACGGGTACAGTGAAACACATTTCTCTTCCTCTCGCTGTTTCTCTTTCTCACTTTCCCTCTCACTCTCTCTACATCTCTTTATCTAGCCACAGGACTGTCACAGTGAAAACCACCAAGACCCTATTAATTACTTAAACAATTACATGTCCTTGAAATTTTTCTCATGGGTGTTTCATCTTCTAGTTCTTTCCCCTCCAGATGTTAATGCTTGCTGGAGTCCAAGAGTGCATGATCTTTAAAGGATTTTTAAAATAATAATGCATAAAGAGAAGGGGATTCAAGGTTGCTTCAAAGTTATAGCTCAGAAAGTATTTAAGTAATTAAAAAATGAGAACACACACCTGAATTAAGGAGAACTGAGGAAACTGCATAAGTAATTTTAAAGCACTACCTGACAAATTTAGCCATATGAAACAGAAGTATTTTCCTTAAACAGGAACCTCATGCTCTTTTTCCACTTCAATTTATTTATCTCACATTTCCTTTTTTTTTAAGTTCCTCTCTTCTTCCCCAATGAAATAGAGAATTTGATAGGAAAACAACAAGAAGCTGAATACATTTAGTACAGGAAAAATATTAATTGCTTGAACATGCAAAGTGAGGGAAGAAATCAATTGTGAGTAAACAGCGCAGAATGAAACCTCTTAACCTTGTCAGATGCTTTATGGGAGAGACCCTTCAATCAGAAATGTGCTGATGCTAAATTATCACAGGATTTGATCTATCCTCTAATAATTGAAAACTCCCACTCCTGGAAGAGAACCAGTTTTCTGAACAGCCACTAATTTTTCAGCATGGAAATTTAGTACTAAGAGATTGCACGCTACCCACTAAGATTTGTATTTATATTTTATTGCCCATCTCTTTCAATATTAGGCTCTAATTGTAAATAGCCACCTTGTGTTTGGTGTATTCTGTGATGCGCTATTGCAATTCTTAAAAACGCCATATATAGTTTAACTTACTACCTTTAGTATCATTGCTGTACGTACCAGAGTGTGTGAAAAACTATACTGAAAACAATGATAAATGCCCATTAAGTGCAACAACAGGGTTGAATCTTAGTTGCCTACATCTTACCTATAAAGAAGACGCTAACTTCAAATCTATCAGATGTTTTTGTTTAGGGACATAAAAGAAAGAGAATAATTAAAATTTCTATTCAAATTTTCCACTTAGTTTTATGTGTGCAATATAATCTGTGTCATTTTTCATTAAAAAATCTCATATCCTAAGATTATTTCTGAATAGTAAAAGCATCTAAAGCAAATCTCAAATTGATGATTCATGTGAATATGTAATGAAATGGCCCAAGATGATTTTGCTGGGTGTTAAAACAGCAAAGAACTTCAAAGGAAAGACTTAAAAATGAACGGTGGGGACTTTTTTAACTTAAAAAAAGTAAGATGTAAAACAGTCCCTTGGACTCATGAAAGGGAAGTTGAATTGGCTGGGGAAGCTGCTTCCAAATGAATAATGACAGTGACAGTGTATAGACACTCGGGAAAGTCTTTGCTCTTTTGTTCAAAGTGTATGAGGGCCACTTGAAGCAACAAGGCCTCCCGGTGTCTTCCCTGCCAAATTCTATATATTTTCTTCATCTGAAACTATTCAGACAAATACCTGTAATTTCAGTTCAGTGTATACCTCAAGACAACCTGATACTTTCTTAGTTGATGATGTGTTAGGATGCCAAATTCTGATAGAGGAAAGGACAATTTTGGGGTAGAGATAGACCTGGACTCAAATGACATATTTTGGGGACAATTTCTCAAACCTCCAAAATGATACTTTCTCAACCTCTTGAAAAACTTACAAAATAGGGATAATAATTACTTCACAGGATTTTTGAGAGGATTAAATGAGAAAACACTTAGTCCAGAACACAGTATAAGCCAAATAAATTTCTCCTCCTTTTTTTCTTCTTAAATTTGCTAAGCATCGTACTGGACTAATCCACTGAACTGAAGTAAAGATGGCTCTTTCACTAACCACACCCGTAAACTACTGTAAATCCCTTTACTTCTTCACAATTGAGTATCTTCATTCGGGAAATAAGCATGTTGAACCAGATGATCCCTGGCCTCCTTTTTTGTTCCGAAAAGAATGATTGTCTTATGAAATAAAATGGGAATTAATAGCATATTAAACACCAGAAAATCAACGGGTGGGGAAGGCAAGTGTTCATAATAATGCAAAAGAACCTCCACAGTCTAGAATAGAAGTATGTGTGGAAGCATCTCGGGGTCTAAGTGAGAACTGACACTGTAATACTCAGGCAGAAGTAGGCCTTTCAAAGGCAGCGTTCCGTAAAGGATTCTGCTCACCTGATTTTAATACTACAAACAGAATTCTTAATCTAATAGCCAGGTAGGTATATGATTGCTAGAGAAACTGCAAGATGTCCAGTCAAATTTGAAGTTTAGATAAACAGTATATTTTTAAAGTATAGTATGTCCCATGAAATATATGGGACAGACACAATACTAAAAATTCATTTGTTTTTTGCTGAAGTTCAGACTTAATTGGACATTCTGGATTCTTTTTTCTAAATATAGCAACATTAATAGAGTTTACCATGGGGCTGGCCTGGTGGCGCAGCAGTTAAGTGCGCACTGCTTCGGCTGCCGGGGGTTCCCCGTTTTGGATCCCAGCTGCAGACATGGCACCACTTGGCACACCATGCTGTGGTAGGCATCCCGCATATAAACTAGAGGAAGATGGGCAAGGATGTTAGCTCAGGGCCAGTCTTCCTCAGCAAAAAGAGGAGGATTGGAAGCAGTTAGCTCAGGGCTAATCTTCCTAAAAGAAAAAAAAATTAGTGTTTGCCAAATAAGTTATCTATATTTAACAATGCATTAAATGTTTCATTTCATTTCTTTTTTTTTTTTTTTTTGAGGAAGATGAGCACAAAGCTAACACCTGCTGCCAATCCTCCTCTTTCTTTTGAGGAAGACTGGCCCTGAGCTAACATCAGTGTCCACCTTCCTCTCCTTTATATGTGAGACACCTGTCACAGCATGGCTTGATAAGCAGTGCATAGGTGCGCATCCAGGATCTGAACCAGCGATCCCTGGACCTCCGAAGCAGAAGGTGTGAACTTAACCAAGGAGTCACTAGGCTGGCCCCCATTACAGGTTTCTTTAACCCAAGATTTAATTAAAAGAGCTTGACTCTGACCCAGGAAATTTATCCATCATTCATTAATTCATTACGTCAGCAGTGTCTCAGAAATCAAGCCCTGTAGGCATTGCCTGTTCAATCTTTAGTAAATACGAGAGCATACCCTCAGGAACCTCATGGAGATGTATGCCGTAGAGACAAATGCCACAAACAAAAGATGATTTTTAGTGGATCTTGATGTGCCTCCTGTTACCTTTTACTAAGAAAGCAATGATAACTATTAACCTTCATGGATAAGATAAAAAAAAAGTGTGATTGCCTGAAATTCTCCAGTGGGCTTTAGAATTATGAAATATATTCTACACCAACATAACACATTAAAAATAATTAACTAGTCAAAATTGTAACATCCTAAATTTCTAGGAATTTTAGAAACAGGTTCGTCTAGTGATTATGGTAAGAGCATCGTAACAGTCTCTTTCCAATTCTGTGTGCCCCACTATATTCTTATCCAGGACATTTAATTGTCCCATGGCCTTTAGTGTTGACCACAGATTGTTCCTGATCTTTACTACAGACTCTAGGAACCATTGCATCATACTTAAAAAAAAGTCCTGTCTCTGTCACAACCGCACACTCTGTTTTATACATCTATGGAGGCCACACTCTGTCTGTGCAACAACCCTCTTCTGTGAGCTGTGGCCTTGGGCAAGAGTTCATAACCCCTTTGGTAGAAACAGTCACTTCTTAATTGGAATGTATTCTGGAAATGGCATTGGCCTTTGCATAGTATCACGACATTCCTGTGAAGCACTGACCCCTCACCATTCTTCTCTCCCATATCTCTGGCTCTCTCCACGCCCCCCTGAAAAAGGTAGCTCAGGATATTTAATAACTTTATGTCTAAGCTTCTGCGAGTTACACTACCACAAACCTAAAACTGTACCTATCATCAAACACTTCCAAATGGATTTAGAGGTTACCTATGTTGTTAACCTTGACTGTGCCCATTAAATAAATCACTAATGCTATTAACTCATATTAAAGAACATATCTTAAATTTAAAAAGCTACAATATATATTATTATGTATTTAAAAGGATAAAAGGCTATTGTCTCAACAATTTTCAAACCATTTGAAAAATATAGTAATAAATAATAATCAAATTTAATTTTTTTTCTGCTTATATACACACTGAGTCAGCATGATAAAAATGAAAAATGAAATTAGCTTGAAAGGAAGAGACTAAGCCTCTGGGTCTAAATAACTATAGGACATTTAGAGAATTACTTAACTTTCTTGGCTTTGGTTTCTCCATCTATTAAATAGAAGGTAGGAATAACAGAGAAGAGTATAGAAGCAGTTTACTATATATTCTTCAGATTTTTCATCAAAGACTAAATTCTATGTGTTACATTCAGTGAAAAAGGTCCAGACTTATAAAAAGAAAACTCCCTTCTTGAGAATTTGTGTGTGTGTGTGTGTGTGTGCATGTGTGTTTATTCTGTCTCCAATACAATTCAAATGAATTCACTAAGTATCCACTGAAGATCCAGTATTAGTATTGGTCTAGATAAAGTATTGGTGTAGATATAGCAGGCTTTTCTCTTTATTAACAGAAAATAAAACGTACTCAATTTTCTTATTCAGGTATCTGGAAGGCCATAACGTTTTCTCCCCTTAGTGATATTCTATTATAATTATAAAGGCGCAGCCCTGACAAAAACCCAGGGAAGAATATTTCAGGGACAGAGACTATAACCTAGATGGCTTCCTTCAAAGAGGAGTCAAGAAATTGTTACAGCTTCAACCCATCTACTGAAACACCACAAATGACTTTGAGACCTTGCCACATTATTAACCTTATCAGTTCTGCAAGATGCTACTCTTGGAATGACATTTCTACAGACTGTACTTTTCTTAAGCATTCTTGCTTTTAGAGCCATTAAAACACTGGAGATGGGGGGGAGGAGTCTAACATTCTTGAGACTATGGAATTTGGTAAAAATGAGCTGAAATAGGAGAGCATTTTCTGAGTCTTGTGAGTATATGTGGTCTCATTTTCTCTTTTTCTTTGCATCACTCCTTCACTTTGTCTCTGGCTCCCGTTTCTCATTTCTGGAGCCCTCAGATCCACAAGTCAATCAGTTACTCATTTCACACATTTTGATTCTTTGGCTCCCACTTCTCGTCTGAGCACCTCTGTTAACCACCTGCCGCAGTGAAATAAATACTGATTTCTGTCTTTACCTGCTGTAGGTTCCAAGTACTTTAATATTTCACACTTGCTCTCCTTCCCAAGTACCCTTCTTCAACATCCCAAATGATCAATCATTTCTGATATAGGTAATAAATGTGTCAACACTCTTTTTAAAGTGTTACATTTTCATTGCACTCACTGTGGTCAGAAGTAATTCCTCAATATCCGGCACTGAAACTGCCTGTTTCAAAAGCCTCCACTCTTCTAGCCCCACATCCAGGGAAATGGAGATAATGGCTGCCTGGATGCTGATCTTATCCTTAGAGCTTTTCACACATCAAGAGCAAGGCCACTTTTTCCTCATTAGTGCAGCAAGCACCTGTCCATACATTGTGATTTTAAAGGCTGTGAGAAGATCTTACTACTTCTCCAACAATCTTTTCCCATGCCTGTAATTCCCTTAATGGGAGAAAACTTTACATACAAGAAAAAAATAAACGGCTGATTTGAGATCATTTCCTAAGAAAAGGATTCAAAAACTGAGAGGAACTAAGAAACACAGGACACTCAGCAACATAAACCTGAAGAAAAGGAGAGACATAAATGAGATGTTTCATAAAAAGGGAATCAATTTCTAAAGAGGTAATTGAGAGCAGTGAGAAAAAGACATTTTATCTTCCATTTTTATTTTTTTCTTTCTGCATACTCCATTTTACTTTATTTCTGATCACTGACTCTACCACGAAGATGCACTCCTTAAACATAATTTAAATAAAGTTTCAAGGTCATTAGGGACCCCATGACTGTTTTGTTGATAAAGTGTAGATACTTTATCTTGAAAACCTTTTTCACCAGAGACGACCTTGTGGGGACCTGGAATTGGCCACCCCAAAGATATGTCTCTTTGGCATCAGGATTATTTGAGGCTGATTGCTTTTGATAAACCGGGACAGGGAAGGAGGCTCTGAGGAATGGAACTTGCTCTTTGTTAGGACACCTTTGTAAGGTAAATCTCGATCTGTAAAAGGTGCCTCCCTCTCTGTACCAGGAAGAAGAAAGGAGATGACCTTCTCTCCAAAAACTCTTAATCAATACCAAAGGCAAGGACTTAAATCTGCATTTTATTGTGCTAGTCTGGTAACCTCCTGTAACTGACTTCCCTTCCCCTCCCAACTTTGGCATTTCTTTAAGGATTAAGCATCTTTCTTTAGGCTAGGAACTGATTGCTGAGCTCACCTGTGACCACCCAGCTCCAGACAATCAACTTGCCTCCGGCTACGCCCTCTGAGACAGCAGACCACTACCTGCTGTGTCCATCAAGCACTGTGCCGACAGGGCAATCTTGTGACTATTGTGGGAGGGACATTTCAATCACATGTGAAACACCCTATTTGGGGGTATATAACCACTCTGTGCACCCCACTTCTTCGGTGCCCTTTCTTCCTTCGGGAAGAAAGGACCCGGGCCATGGTTCCTCATAAGGCTTTGTTTAATTTTCTCTTGCTATTCTGTCTCATGTGAATTTAATTCGTTCTCTGGCCAGATGAACCCACATTTGGGGAGAGGAAATGTCCTCCTCCCCTACAACCTACATCACTTTTCAGTTCCCTTCCAATCCCTAGACTATATGAACTACCCCAGATAATTTACACAGGCATTTCTAGGAGATAACTGAATCGCATTATGCCAAATGTCCTCAAATTGAAAGAATTTATCAAATTCCATATAAATTTCCCATTGCATTGACCTTTTATTTAGCAAGAATATATATCAAATTATCAGATTTCACAAAAACATATTTATGAATCAAACTAATATAAGAAAATGAATGCAAATATGTAATTAAAGCTTATATTTAGCCCATATGGATGAACTGAATGTTAGTAAGCATTTGTTGATACAAATAAACATTCAGAATTATATCAACAGCATTCCAGTTGTGATACATCTTTCAACAAAGACAGAGGCAAAGAGATTTCAATGGAAGCTGATGAATCATAAAAGTAGGTTAAATAGCTGGAAAGATATTGGATAACTTTGAACACCGAATGTCTAGGGCAGTGAGATAGCTATTCTGCTAAATGGACAACAGAATCAACAGGAAATGTCAGGTGAGAGCTGAGGTAAATCTGAAGCCATTTCATTTGAAAACAAAAAGAACTTGTTTATCAAAATAGGTAATATAACATTTTAATCATGGATACATTTTCTTTTCTTGACACTAGGCAAACAGCCAAATTCTTTCCAGGGTTTGAGAGCCAGGGAAGAGTCGTTCTTTAAGTAACAGTCTTTCTAGCCAAGAACTATAATCCTGGTATATTAGAGCTGAGATTTTACTGCCCCCCCAAAAAAGATGTATCATATATACATGATGTTATATCTGAAAATATCAGTGATTGATTCGATATTTTAATGGTTATTTCAACTAAAATGCAAACACATTTTAGATATTCTCTAAGGCAATGTTTTGCTCTGTTTTACCAGAATAAAGCAATAACATTTTTGTATCTTTTCAACTATTAAAAAACGTGTTACATATGTTAAATTAAGCCTCGAGTGAGTTGGGTTTTAATCAATTCTTCTTGATTTATGTGTCTTATTAATCTAGCTCAATTCAAATAACCATTTATTGAGGGCAGAATCAATGCAGACGCTGTGTAAGGTAGAATGTTCTTGCATTTAGTTTGAAGTAAGGAGGGTAAGAAAATTGCAGATGCTGAAAGTAAAGACTGAGAGTTTGAGAACACTACTCAGCCTTGTGTTTTTTCACTGTCCTTTGAGATCTCCCTGCCTCCTTGCCCATACCTTAGCCTCTGGTAATAAATCCTTCTTGAACTATCCTAAATTGTTTGCTATCTCTTTCTACTTGGGACTTTGACTGATTGAACTCTTAAAACAGAAACCAGTTTAGGGGGCTGTTCCCCAATACCTTATAAATTCTCCATTTCAGCACCACAATATCAAGCCAGGAAAACATTTCTGCAGGCTAGAGAGCCCCAAATCCAATCAGAAAAGATTCTTGGTGTAAGGGAGGAAAATATAGCTCATATTCAGGAATAAGAATGATGATATATCAATAAACTATCCTAAAAGATATATTATATCTCAAAATAATATTTCAATAAAATATCCATAGATATGTATAGAAGATTACATTGGAGCTTTATAAAGGTTAAATTTTGTTAGTTTAGACATGATTCTATTTAAAGGGAATAAAAATAACTGTTTAAGCCCATGTCTTTGAGATAGAAGGGTCTGAAATGAGGAAAATTTGCTAATCTGTCCTCACTTTAATTAAACTGAAAATATCAATGATATATGTCATGCTTAAGGTTCAGAAATAAATTTTTGGTCAGCATACTTTGATGCTAATCTTCACTGTGGCAAAAACCAAATGAAATTCAACTTTGTATGCAAAAGTATCTTTAGTTACTTAAATATGTGTAGCCAAAAGCAGTCAAAGTCATTGAGCCTGAATCAATATTTTGCAGATAATATAATTAAGAATAATTAAGATGACTTTGACCAGAACTCTAATACTTAAGTCTCTATTCTGTCCTTCTGTCACACGACTCCTGTTATGATGGTACCACTCCTAAATGCCTATACTCACGGTTAAGAAAAACAATTTTATTGTGATTTTTCCTTGCAATGAGATTTGTTTTCTGTTCTACTCTAATAAACATTAACTGGTTAGTTGGACAAACGGTTATTGTTAAAACGTAACTCTAATAAACATATTTAGTTGACTTGTAGATGGACTGTTGCTACAAATACGTGTGCAAATATGAGTACTTTTACAAATACTTTGAACAATTTTTACAAATATAACTTTTGTTTGCTGAGCTACATCTCTTTAAAATAAAAGACAGTTACAATTTTTTTTCTTCTACTATTTGCTGGAACAATCTATTTATCTTGGCATCGGACACACTCCTTCCCCTACCTTGATCTTGCATTTTCAACATAATCTCGCACTCTACTCCCCACAAGAAAACTCCAGAAATTTGCTGCAACATATAATATGATTTTCACTTTTTCATCTTTACGAATCCTCTTTCCTCTGTCAGAAATATTATTTTGCCAACACTTTTGATAGAACTAAATTTTTCTTCAAGCTCAGTTCAGATATTACTCCTACTAAGTGTACTTTCCTAGCACTGCAGTCAGGAGTAATTTCTCGCTTTTATCTGTTCTTACATTTCCTCTGTTGTAGTATTTACAGGCACTATTTTAGTTCTATGTACTGTTAGTAAGTGTATAACTGACCTAATATCCACACTGCTGAAAATGTGAAGAAGGTCACAAAGATGAAAAGAACTGCGTGCTCAGGTGGGGTTGAATGCAGTGTAGACATGAAACTATAAGTTGGAAACAAAAAGTAGTGAGACTTGAATGACAAGATAAAGGACAGGACTTCACTTCAGTAAACAGTAGAGAGATAAAAACGAAATTTCTCTTTATTTTTGAGCAAGAAAAAGTATTTTTAAACTAAAGATTAAGAAAAGAGACCATTTCATACCATGAACCATTTGGCTCCCACATGTTGCTTCCTGTAATAGTTGGCCCATAGTAGTCACTCAAAATGTAAAGCTGAATTTAAGATATGAACAGACATATTGTTTACAAAGCAATTCATTGGAAAGGACTACTGAATCAAGAATAATGACATTTAAAGGATCTGAATATTTGCTATTGAACAATTTAGTTGTTATTTTTTTTCAATAATAAGAATACTTTTCTAGCTATGCCTAAAATGATCTTGAGATTTTGTTATGAGTATTTTCTCATTCCTTCTGCCAGAATCTATGGTAATCTTCCCTTCTATTCACTGGAAGAAAATGTTTTTAGGCTATTCATCAAAAATACCATAAACACAGCAATTATATTTGGCAAAACATAAAACACAAGTCACTTATAAATATTGATTTTTCCAAACGTTACTATGAACTAGTATAATATTGTGCAGGTTTTACAGATTGTATTTAAGATCAATTTTTCAACACTCAACATGTGTATCTGGATCACTGCACCTAATATTGCCTCACAAATATTTGAGCATAACTGAGTAGCTATATCCCAGATATATCCCACTATAATGCAAAAAGAGTGACATCTGCTTCCTCTCTTATTCATTTTCATAAGAATATGAATTCTACTTTTTTTTATTAACCATCAATACTTGTTATAAAATAAGATACATCCTTCAGATGTAACCCCAAGAGTTTCACCGGCTGAAAGATCGGCTTCCATACCTGTGTCTTCTTGGCAGGAAGATGCTTCATTTGGATAGGAAAAAGATAGAGTGGGAGCCAGGAACAGTCATATAATGTGCTTCGGCAGCTTTTCTACGCCACCGTATTTTTATTTTTAATCCCTAGGGATAATTCACAGAGAAAGAATCTCCTAATATGTTGCTGAAATATGGATTATATTGACAGCCAAAATGAAAACTTGCTCAGTTTTCTTAAAGGTTTAAAAAGATATACGCACTTCAAGATGGTGTGGCATGTGAAACTACGAAGAAGGAAACATATATTGCAAATTAATATTAAAATATTTTCACATGATCTTCACCTGTAATAAGTATAAAAATATAGTTTGTAATGATTATTGAGGTATGTGAAATAGGAGTAATCTGAGGGGAAAAAAGTATAATTGTATGTATTTGAAGAGGTTTCAAACTCTCACTTAAGTTATAAACCTTTTCAACTAATATCTGTGTTATGTAACCTCAATGTAAAGGAAAGAGATTTATTAAAAAACCTATTACTCCTACTTCCCTCCTTTCCTCTCTCTTCCCTTCCTTCTCTTTCTTTTCCTTTATTTATTTCGACCTTTACTGAGCACTTTCTATGTACTAGAGCTATATTCAGTGCAAAAGTTTCAAGAGAGAGTAAAATCTACGATTAAGTATAGGAAATTGATGCTTTTAAGGTACACTGTAAAAAGAGGTGCTCAAGTAGAGTTAAGGTGGTTACATTCACCCAGTTTAAAAGATTAACACTTACCCTGCCTTGGCCCATGGAGTCTCCACAGCAAATAGTGTTCTAGGTGCACCCACGTCCTTACTTCCCTTAGCTAAGGATGGATGGATTTGGTGGTAATTTCACAGGCTTTTCTCATAGAATGTTTACTTTTACCTTTTGTCTTTTGTATAATACACAGGATTTATACACTGGGGTTCTTTTTCTTATCAGTTAGTGCAGGACGTGTCAGCCTGAGCCAAGCCTTTTTGTCAAGATTTTGAGAACAGGCATCTCCATCACAAATTTCACCAGTGATTTTTGGCAGTCTGTGGATCACCAGGAAACAAGAACAAAGAAGGTACTAAGTTAACTGGTTGGAACCTCCTAAAGCAATATTTCTGAATTGGATGCATACGCTGTATAATGAGGCTAATTGCTACTGCTTCCCCTCTTTCTTCAGGTAACCCTTCCCCAACACTCACCACACCTGGCACTCTTCATGTACATAATTTGAACTGTTCTGTTGATGGAAAACTATTGATGAAAATGTTTCCAAGGGGAATAAACTTTTAAGAGATTTGAGGTTTGAAAAATTCAATATATAGTTTCCCGCTTAACCAAATAAAGAAAAAGCCATCAATTGGAAGAGAAAGAAATGTCAGCTTCATTCCTGATAGGTCTGTTAGAGACCATGGCTCAGTGTGAGAGCTCCACGTGCTGGTCACAGGTCTAGAACTTGTACAGCGCATGAGAGGAAGTGGTGGACTTTCCAGAGACATTATATCTAACGGGTTCACCAACTCACACTGATTCAGGATAAATGGGAGATAACAGAAATAGAGATCTCTTTCACATAATGCTGAAATTTTCCCCTTCCACTTGAGAAATGCGGAGCAATTAATTCACTCCACCTCAAGTTGTAGGGGGAAGAGGAATGGGCAAAAGGACCAAGGAAATGCTTTCTTATGCAAACCAGAGAAATTGGAAAGAATTATTGCAGCAAACTCCCAGGAGAAACTATGTACATTTCTGTCTAAAAGCACCATAGATACAATACCTTGTAGTATGCGACTACCATCTTGGTGACCTCCATGGAAACAAAGTAAGTTCTAAATTTCTTTGAGCTGGCTTGGTTTCAGTCTTCATTTTTATTAGCACAGGAGCCCTGGGGGCCATGACTCCTGAGGAGGTAACCAAAATATTAAAAATTTCTTACAGTAGATAATACAGAATATCACATGTGTTCTGTGTTGTACAAGAGGAGAAGAGGGAGCGAGTTTCTGCCGTCTCGTAGACCTTACTTCCTGACTCACCACACAGTACCAATTGAAATACTGTGACTAAACGAATATTAAGGACAACAGAGTTTTCTTTTTATCTTTTTAATTGATGAGGACAGCTTACTAATTAGCCCGCTTAAAAGCTAATATTTCCCACCAAATGCATAGCCTCTCCCCAAAAAGTAGATCAATATTAGCCCTATCCTTTGATAGGAAAAAGGGGAGAATAATGCACCAGTTTTATTATTTCCATGATTATTCTGGTGCAAAAACCTCATTAAGAGGAGCAACATCAGCTATAGCAGCATGTATTGCTAATTAAAACAAATCCCTTATATTATAGTGACTAAACAGAAACCAAATAAAGATAGGAGTCTGAAACCTCCAAAATATGGAGCTCTAGAAACTAATACTTTACATTTGTATAAGATAATATAATATTTCGTGAACGATTAAGAATCAGAAGAAGAACCAGAAGTCACATAAGTTGACCCCTCATTGTTATTTTTTACTAATAAAATGTTGATAGTAAAATAAGTACCACACTTTATAAAGCATATGTAATGAACACTGTTTGTATGTCAAGATTAACTATTTCAGCACATATTCAAATACGTACTCATAAAATTGTTTTTTTTTCTTAACTTTTTATTGAAGCCCCAGTAAAAATCCAGGAAGTAGAAATGAATTGAGGTAGGCAAACCTGACCACACGGGAGTCTCTGGCTGTTACAGACAAAGCCGTATTTCCCCAAAATTTATATGTTGAAATCCTAAACCCTAGTATCTCAAAATGTGATTGTATTTGGAGATATGTCTTTTAAAGAGGTGATTAAGTGAAACTGAGGCCATTAAGGTGTGCCTAAATCCAAGCTGATTGGTGTTCTTGTAAGAAGAGGAGATTAGGACGCACAAAAAGGAAAGGTCATGTGAGGACACAGTGAGCGGGAAAGTGGCCATCTACAAACAAGGAAAGAGGCCACAGAAGAAACCAGACCTGCTGACACCTTGATGTGGACTTCTAGCCTCCAGAACTGTGAGAAATAAATTTCTGTTGTTTAAGCCAACCAGTCCGTGGTGTTTTGTTCAGCCCCAGGAAACTAATACTCTCTCCATTCTTAGGGACTGCACGTGGTTTGACTCTGCCAGAAAAGCTGATTCCAGACTCCGGCGAGCTTGGTTTCAGGATTACTAGATACTTAAAGGTTACTCACAAGTAAATAGAAATCAGATATAATAGAGGTTATTAATAAGAAAGAGTTTTCTAAATTATAAATTTTAATGCTTTATAATTCATTTTTTGTTTAAAAACTACAATTTCTAAGTTTAAAGGAGCTCACATGCCTTGTTCAAGTGTATCCATAGGTAAAACTGTAACTAATTTTAGTTCTTAACTATGAAATTGATAAGTTGATTATAAACACGTTTGTGAAAATTAAATTCTTCTTTAAAGACCAATACGCATACTTATTAAAGCAATTATATTTATTAAAGTTACAGAAGCATCAAAGAGCTTAATTAATGAACTGGCATTTGAATTTACTCCATGAAGCAGGCATTACCCTATTTTCTCTTTAGCTCTATATTAATACATGCATTTAATAGCGGAGTATGATATTCACATTGGCAATCTTAGTTAACGTTTTTACCGTAGTTTCTATATGTCAGGTTTGTCCATCTTTAATACTTTATTTAACTCTTCCTCACACTATTCAAATTTTCTTAACACAAACATAACCCTATAGCATCAGGCAAAACACAGTAACTTCAAGCCTCCTCACTTAATCCAAGACTGACTATGGCACATTTTTCATTATAGCCCATGGAGTCTTAGAACTGCATCAAAGTCGTGTTTATTAAATACACTTAAATTATGAAAGTATTATGCAATTAGATATAAAATCGGCAATGCATATTCACAATCTCATAATCTTTAAATTGAAATGGAAATAAAACCTTGCTATTTTTTTGGATAATATAGATATTAAAGAGAATAAAAAAGTAAGTCCGTGCTCCCACCACAGTGACAGTATTACTTTGGAAGAATTTTTTCAGGTCAAGATTGTTTGATATGATCGTACTGCACTGACAATTTTATACACTGTTTTCCTTCATAGTTTTATCTTTTGATGTTTTTTCATATATTATATTTGCACTAAGTTCTAATAGGTATGTTCAAGCGCTCATCGTAAAAATCAAAAAAACTTTACCTAGGGTTATGATAAAAAGACAGTTCAGGATGTTGGAAGAGGTAACTGAAAAAGCTATAAACCATTTAAAAGCACACATTTATTCAACAGGCTTTTTGAACCATCAAATCAATTAAGCAATTAAGTTAATTCAGCAATTAAGCAGCTATGTTAGCCCACAAAGAGGAGAGATATGGGAGAGGAGTAAATGGCGCATCCTCTCTTATGATAGAGACTGATGGGGTCAATCTCTCTCTATTTTCTTGGAGAGTGGGTCCCTTCCAGCTGGTGCTTCATGGCCTCTATTTACTGATAGCCTCATCCTGTTCTGCTCAACGAGTTGCTTATTCTCTGGTATCTTTACTCCAGTCTGTGAAAATTCTCAGCATATTCTGAGGAGATGCAGTGACCAATGTTGTGGATCTCTGATACTTAATGGCACAGAGGGCTTTTTATGCTACTAATGGCCCTGGGTGTTATATATGAGTCTGTTAAAAAAAAGTTACTTGTTTATAAATTATGTTTTACTTGTTTACAACATTAGGACAGTTTATATCTTAAGCATATAGCAAGTCTTTACTTTTGAGTGAGCTAAACTAACAAGTAGGTAAATAGTTTTATTTACTTTGCTTATTTTCCTGCACAATGCACCACAGTAAACAACTCGGGGTGAGACATCCTTTACACAACTTATAACTTACCCTTACTGCATCCATATTATTAAATAACACCATCTTTGATCATATTTTAAACATACGTTTGCTTTTATATACATACATATACATAGAAATATATGTGTATGTATTTACACAACTCTCATTGTGATGGTTGTATACATATGGACAGATGTTTAAATACACACACACACACACACACAGATTAGTCAGGTGTGTCTAGAAAAACAGAAATCACTCTAGACATTTAATCAAAAAAAGCACCCAATATAGGGAATTATGTGCCTGTGGGGCCATTGGCAGCCATGGAGGGGTGAAGGACACAGAGATCACTGTTAGCCTTGATGGACTCAGGAAGCACTAGAATTTCAGTAGGTAGACATCAAAATTTTAGCTTCACAAGCACTAAAGCAGAGGCATAGGATCACAACTGTAGACTGCTCTAAACCTCGCATGTGAGGTCTTCTCTTGGCTCTGTCTGCTTCTACTCTAGAAGCATAATTCTTCTCCTTCTTTTCTACCTTCCGAATGTCATCATAGTGTCTCTCAGTTAGTCTACCCTGAACCAAAATTCTGCTGACAGGTGAGTCTTGGAAATGTAGGTGCTAGGACTATAGAAGAGCCTAAAAAGCTAGGGATGGTATGGAGTATAAGCAGATGATATCTGTTATATCCGAGATATTACATACATGATTTGCTAAACCAATTCACTATACTGGAATAATTTTCTATTTCTATTACTTCTGAAGATGAGGATAATTTAGGGTGCTTACTTTCTTGAAGTGTGATGATGAGGAATTTTCTTCAGTGTTTGTATGGATTACGGTATCTCCAAATTATGCTTTTGATGGATCAGGAAGAAAAGGCCAAGGAAAGTCATTGAGGATATGATTCCCTTGTTCCTTGGGCAATGTAAGTATTAGTACTAGATAGAATCTCAAGTTTATTAGTAAATAAAGTTATCTGTATGATTTTTTTTTTTAAGAAATGGGACATATGGAAAACATTGACGACATTTTTTAATCTGTTCTGATCAGTGATGTAATTGTTTAAAATCACCTTGTATTCTGACAAATATTTGACTGTTATTTGTATTTTTAGAGCTGTTATAGAATTTATTTTTTTCCTATAATAATATTTTCCTGGGTATTTGGAAAGGAACTTTAGAAATGAATTTATAGGCATTCCATCTTCTTTGTGACCTGTATAGTACACATTTCAAAGATACTATGTGGCCCAATATTTGAATAAATAATAAAGATTATGCAATAAAACTAAATTTTTAAATAGTAGCAAAACTGATTAAGTGAATTGACTTTTATGGCAGGAAATAGAAAAGGAGACTTACTGTGATAAATGAGAAACCATGAAATTAATGATGACTCTAAAACCGCCTAACTCCTCAAATTCAATTTGCAAAATCTATCATTAATATGCTCTATCCTGGAAAATAAAGAAAGTGATTAAAACAATTAAATAGATACCTCTCATATCTCAAAATACCTTAATCTTTCCATACGGTGGATATGTTTCTTAAGATATTAACTAAAATACCCTCATGAGGTCCGAATGGAAAAATAATCTCTAAAATGAGTTTTCTTGCTCTCACCACAAGGAACTCTTAAAATGAGAACATATTGAGTTGTTCATTCATTTGTTATTTTTTTAAATTTAAAAATATGTACTAAGTAATTTTTATTTGTTCAACACTATTTATACACTATGAATTTAAATATAAGGATGGGGCAAGAACCTAATTGTTTTCTAAAAACATCAAATAGAAGTTAAAAAGAGGAGTCAATTAAAAATTAAACCGGTCTTAAAATTTCAAAGATTTGAATTTATGTTAGGAGAACACTATTCCTTTTTGGGGGCCCAGAAAATACTTGATCTCTCAGATTCCTCCCCCAAAACCCTCTGATTAAAAAATACATATTAATTGTCTCCTTTTTATAACACCATCTTTGGAAACAACATAGAGAGAAGGGGTTGAGCTAGCTCTCTTGTTGTTTGAAGGCAGAGTCTTTGTCTCAAACATTAAGCTAAGAAGTAGAGGGAAAACCAGAGTTCTGAGAGCTATTTAGTGGACAGAAGTGATAAACCTTGGAAGAGAACAAGAGAAAGGAAAACTAATTCATTCATCTCACACATATTTATTGAACTACTGTAATATCACTGGTTTGGGATAACACTAAATGATACAAAAATCCCTGCTGTCATCAATTATATGTTCTAATGGAAAGAGAATTCTCAATGTTCAAGCTACAAGTCCTTGGATCCAACCTAACATATTAATTGAGAACTTTTATTGCAAGATGAATCTAAATCTGCGACAGGCTTGATCTATCATCAGTGAAAGTCCCTAGTCCCCCAAATAAATTGGAAGAATGTAATAAAGTGATGCATTCCCTGAAGAAAAATCTTCCAAATAGTTATTTTACATATGGACAGTCGATTAAAGGATGCCTGCTGAGAACAGACTCTTTGGTAGCCAAACTATCCTGGCTGCCTGAGAACTCACTCTTCTTCTAGGATAGGAATCTTTGCTATTCCTGCCCAGAAAGACCACTGCGATTCTTTCTTCCTCTGTCATACTCCAAATGGCAACTTTTATTGCCATTCTCCTGTACCATTGTGTTTTGGACGTGTGAGAGTTTATAAAATTTATCATTTCTCCACAGATTGTTTGGCTGTGATGAGCTCCATCGGCACCCAAATGAAAAGAATGCTAATCATCCTGGAAGTGGAATGGGGCAGGCTATGTGCTGTCTTCCTCTGGGGACAGGATGAGTGAGTTTTCAGTTGTGTATAGGATAGTTGCATTAGGTTAAGAGAGAACATTTTCTAAATGGAGTGTATGGGATGAAAGGTTCTGGACGCCCATAGTAGTGGTTGAATATAGCTGATATACTGTGCTTTTTTCAATACAATATTCCTACTCCTGATAACAGACACTATCTCTTTCTTTCAGAAACTATCCCACACTTCTGCTCTGTCCATGTGATCTGCGGTGAATGGATGCCAACTCCAGGTTCCAGGCTTGATCAAATTATATGAACCTGGTAGTCAGAGCACCTTCTTCCTAGGCCATATTGACTCGTTCATGCGTGGTCATAGAAAGAAAATGTAGACAAAAGAGGGAGTGGGAAGATTCCTGACTACGTTGTTTGAACTCACAGCAATAATAATGCTAAATCATCTCCGATATTAGCAGTTTCAATGAGTATAGGGGCTATGTCTGTCTTGATTACTGTACTATTCTCAGGCAATGGGAAAGTACCTGGAAGATAACAGGAAGATAACTGTTTGTTTAATTGAATAAAATCAAATTCAATTGAATATTTTAAATTGTTCCTGGACTGTGAAAGTGTAATTCTCAGATGAAAGGAGAAAAGAGTAAATTATATCGCACAATGAAAAGTGCACTAAGTAGCCCTGAATTATTGATCTTCCTTCCATTGGACACTTCACCTTAAATCTTGTCTTTTGTAATCTTTTTCATGTTCTCAGCTCAAATTTCAAGCCAGGATACAAGAGAAAAAGGCTTTCCTTGCCACATTTACTCCGTTCTTCATAGTATTTGGAAGACTTTATGTTCATTATTTTAGAATTTTTTCATAATATATTCCTTAGTCCTACTTGTAGTCTACTAGTAAGATACACTGCATTGTTTCTTCTTTATTTACAAGCAAAAGGCTTTTTTGACCAGATAGTTGAGAAAGGGAACATAGGAAAATTAACAGTTATGGGTAGGAACATAATGAGTTGAGTTCTGGATGTGTTGGGATGACATGCTGTGTGATATCTGGGTGGAGAAATCTGGTATGGTCTGCAGAGTAGAAGGAAGTCTTGAGCTGGAAAAATACATTTCAGGGTTATCATTTTATAGATGCTAAGTAATTGTAAACAGGCAAATAGATGAGCCCATTCAAGGAGGATATCTAGACTCAAAAATGAAGAATGGAATCAGGGACAAACTAATATTTGTGGTACAAAGAACAACGCATAAAAATAAATGTAACAAAAGTCAAGACAGAAAATATATCATGAAGTAAGATTAATGTAAACTGAAGACAGATCAAGTAAGATTCATTAATTTGTTCAACAAACATTTATTAAACTACTACTATGTGCCAGGCACTATTCTAAGTGTTGTAAAACAGTAGTGAATGAAACTGAAAATGATCTCTGTTCTCCTAGGACTTAAATTTGTCCACTCCACTGCCTTCCACACACTGCTGCCACAAGGGGAGATAGGCAAGGGGCCCATGAACAGATCAAGAAGAGCTGCACCATTCAGCAAAGAATGTCCATCCCCAGTTCAGCATAGTTTAAGACTGATCAGGAAGGCATAACATCTCGACATTGATTGCAGGCGAGAGAGAGATGAGATTAACTGAAAAGGCCCATTGGATTGAAATATCTTTAAAGTCCTCAAGAGATAGGTGCAGCCAATCCTGGAGGATTGCCTGACACATGGCAAGAAACTTGCAGGGGAGGTTGTGTGACTGTTCTGGGTGCCTACAGCAGGGGGTTCACAGGGTAAACAATATTTATTTCTACCCCCATTGATCTCAAATGTTGTAAATGGAGTTAGCGTCGTGCTCAAATAACTCACAGGTGACAGCTGATATGTGGGCCCCACACCTAAGTGGATCTCAAGAGTTGAGAGTAGACCATGGGTAACTCAAAGCCCTGAACTCAACCTGTGTCCTATACAGGTAAGAATCACCAAAAACCAGCCTGTCATCCCCATTCTGGCCATCCAGTATCATACTATAGTGGGAAAGAAATACCATGCTGGCCAGCAGGATCAGTCTGTTTACCAGGCTGTCCTCCTGGAACCAAGGCCCTGGGACAATCACATGAGGGAGTTACAGAACACCTCAGGACATCTAGTCAACCCCACACACAGCGCAGAAGGTTGGAAAACTCCCCAAAAGAGAAAACAGGGACCTTGTCCCATGAGATTCACAGTGGCAGATCAGTACACCATTGTGACAGTACTGCCAGTGCCCACAAGACTTAATGGGCTTGTGGCCCTCTGCCCAGATAGCACTACTGGCCCTGGCTGCTCCTAGCCACCAGAGGACAACTTAGGAAAACTGAGAAAAACACTCCAATGCACAAGAGACTCCGAGGCACCAGGCTGGGCAAAGGCCCTCTTTTTCAGGTCTAAGGGTCATATTACAATGCACTTCCCAAACAATCTACTAGCCCTCAAATCCTTGTCTCAGGTCACCTTCTATGACAGGTATGTTCAACTAAATTAACACAGCCAGTATTCACAGAACTGACAGAAATGACTGCCTGTATTGACTGAACTTGGTACAAATCCAAGTTCTACCATGGGGGTTGCAGAAGTAGACATATTATTTAATTTTCTAAGCCTCAGTTTCCTCACTGGAAAAATGAAAACAATTTTTTCCTTATAGTACTATTGTAAGGGTTTAAAAGGATCAGATATGCTAAGTTCCTCACACCATTCCTGGCACAAAATAAAAACTCAACAAAGAGTATCTCTAATTAACCAATTAAAGTCTTCTTTACTGCAATTTGTGATAAGGAAATAAAGGAAATGGTGTCTACCCTCCAATTCTTTCCCTCATTCTGATGGAAAATGGAAAATATGTCCAATGAAAAAATGTAAGATTTATAAATAGTAATGAATCTCCATATAGGAAACTAAATACTAAGATTATATTTTAAATAATATAAAACTATGAAAATAAATTGTCAACTCCTACTCAAATCAGTTCATCAAAACACTAGATGCTTGAATAAATTCCCAGTTATTCACTGAAATGTTGTTATAGGTTAAAATAAATTAAATTATCATGCTTATTTACTACTAAATTTTTAAAAAATGAACTCAATGTATTCTGGTGACTCAATGACTAATCACCTGACCTGAAAAGGACAGGCGTTGACTAGATGTGTGTCAGGTAGCTGTCTTAGTCTGGGCAGGCTTTTATAACAAATTATTAGAAGTTCAAGATGAAGGTGCTGGCAGATCCAGTCTCTGGGGAGGGCCCGCTTCCTGGCTTGTTGATGGCTGTCTTCTCCTTGTATCCTCACATGGCTAAGAGCAGAAAGAAGCAGGCTTTGTAACAACTTTTACACAGGCGCAAATCTCATTCAAGACGGCAGAACCCTCCTGACCTCGTGTAATCCTGAGTACCTCCTAAAGACCCCACCTCCTAGTACCATCACAGTGGGGAGTAGGGTTTCAACATACGGATTTGGGGGAGACATAAACATTCAGCCCATAATAGTAACCAAGTTCACAGGAACTTAAAATGCATATAAAGGGTAAAAATACACCCATTTTGAAAGACTGTGTTATGTTACTTTTTTTTTTCTAACAAATGCTAAGATACCTATTAGAATAGTGACAAGTATGACTTCAAGAGTTTCTCTGAGACCATTTTTAATAGTAAGTGAACGTTGATTTTTTTTGTTGGTTAAATACAGCTTAAGTGCAATAAATATTCATCTGAATCACCAATGACTAAGATACAGAATATAAATAAGAAAAGAGTAGAGGAGAATAACTCATATGAATAACAGGTGCAATTTGAGAGTCAGAGGAAAGAGAGAGCCAAAAATGCTGAAATAATCATTATATTTAGTCATTAATGGGGTGATGCCAAAAAGACAAAGTAGCTAACTTTATTGTAAATTTAATATTAAAAATGATTTAAATTTTGTGCATATCATTTAAGCATCACCATCAACAATGATTACCTTTAAAATAAATAAACTCTCCCAGCATATAAAGCTTGATTCCTACAACTATATGATCTCCTGTTCTTGCACCTCTCTGGAAGCTTATTCTTTCCAAAAATATTTATTGTATGTTCTACTCCATGCTCAAACTTATCCAGTCACTGGGGAGCCTTCTTACCGTTTTGTGAAGAAGTAAACAATAAATTAATAACACAAATAAAATAACACTGTTTCTTCTCAGGCATATTTACTGTATGCCTTTTATTTTTATATTAATATCTATATTTCCTATGGCTTACAGTTATTCTATCGTCCATCCAGATGTTCTCAATTATTCCTCAAACATCAAATATGTATACACCTTTGATTCTCAAAGCCGTATGTTTGTACCTGACCTTCTCTTTCAGCCATAGCCTTAAATTTCCAACTATTCTATCTGATATGACTAAAATAGAATGTCATCTAAGTTGGTTCCTGGCCTGTTCCATGCAAGAACACACTCCAAAGAAAAGTCTTTCTATGTGTTTTTTTTTTCATTTTTCACATCCTGTTGCTAACAAAATCTGATATTTTTAACTTTTGAATTGTTTATTCATTTAACAAAACTTTACCACTTATTCTATGTCAGGCACTAAAAACAGAGAGAGATAAAAAATATATAGTTTTTAAAATGTGGTAGTTATTTTTTGGAAAACATGATTCATTATAACACAGTATGAAAAACAGTATGATGAAAAGTCATATGTCGTCAGCAGGAAGGAAGATCCGCTCAGACTGAGAGTGGAGCGGTCTAGGAAGAACTCCAAGAAAAAAGAGTCATTGTAGCAGCGACTTGAAGTGCAAATAAGCACTGTTTAGATGTCAAAGCAGGCTAGAAAGGGGATTCTAGACAAAGGGTCGGCTGGTGCACTGTCATTGATTGTGATAGAACATAGTACTTTCTAATATGATCAGATGGTTATTATGACTCAAGTCAATAGATTGGATATCAGGAAATGGCAAAAGATGAGTTTGGATAGCCAGGGAGGAGCTAGATAGCACTTGATCATTGTCCTGAAAGCTATGAGAAGTATTTGAATGGTTTAAACAAGGGATTTGCATCAAATATGTGCATTTGGAAAACCACTGTCAGTATTGTGAAGAAAGAATGTCATGAATATCAGCTTGGATGCAACATAACCTGTTGGAGACAAACAGCTCACCTAGTGTCAGTAATCTAGGGTTCTGTTCTAGGTTTCTCTGACTCCAAGTTCTATACTCTCATCAACCCTGCTATAGGGGCCAAGATGCTTACCAAGAAATATGTACCAACTTAGTTATGTACCCCATGCCTTTCTTCTAGTCTCATCTTCCACCACTTACACTTCATAATGTTTACTCCAGTAAGACTGAGTTTTTAGTTCACCAAAACACCAGGATACTTCATGCTTCTGGACCTTTGCTTGTATTATTCACCACGTCCATATCTGCAAGTGTTACAGACAAAATCAGTATGGACCCCCATGGGAAGTTTAATTTGGATGTCAAGACTGATGACATCATAAACAAAGGGTAATGAAGGTTTCTGGGGTAAGCAAGACAGTCATTCCAAGCTGGTCTAAAAAGGAAAGAAGTGGGGAAAAGAGATTGGTTTGGGGTTTTTATGGTGGTTCAGGATGGGGTTCCTTTATGCCAGCAAAGGCTTGCTTGATTTGAAACTCCCACTGGTGTCCAAGGAAAGAACATCTGTGCTTTCTTATCAGCTTATCCAGATGCAGAGCAGAGGAGAGGAGGTGGTGTGAGGCTTAAAGCTGTCAGCAGTCAAAGATCAAAAAAACTGAGTTAGACCTTTTATTACAACTCACCCATGATGTTGCTGATATAAACAGAAATAATTATCAAACAGTCATGACTTCTATAATAAGGTTTACCCACTTACTCTGCTTTTATTTTTTTCTCCATAGCTCTTACCACTACTTGACAAACTTCATTTTTTTAATTGCTTATTGTCTTCCTTTCATGCTAGAACATAAGTTTTGTGACATCATATTCTTGTTCTATTTTGTTCACTGCTGTATCTCCAGACTATAAAATAGTGACTGACTTATAAGTAGGTGCTCGTACTTTTTAAATTTTTCATTTATTTATTTATTTATTTTTGCTGAGGAAGATTCACCCTAAGCTAATATCTTTTGCCAATCTTCCTCTTTTTTTATGTGAGCCACTGCCACAGCATGGCCACTGACAGATAAATGTCGTGGTACCATGCCCCAGAACCAAACCCGGGCTACCAAATCAGAGCACACCAAACTTTAACCACTAGACCATCAGAGCTGGCCCTCAATAAAGACCTTTGAGTACATTAAAGATAAGTTGAGGGAAAGGTGCATTGCAATAGCAGGTATTTGGAAAGAAATCTTAAAAGAGGCAAGATTGGTCTGAATTTGAAAGGAAGAATGTGATTTCAACAGACTGATAAGAAAAGATATTTAAAGCAGGGAAATGATACAACATAAAAAATTAATCTTGTACTTTGGCTATTTTTTCATTCTACTTTGTCTCCAATTTTTCCACATTAACTTGTCATTTAGTATTTGCTTAGGGTTGTCTCACCTGTCTATTGAAGCAAAAAAAAGAGTTCCAGTAAGAATGGCTTTGACAGTGATTGAGTAAACGCTCTTTGGTGATCTTGCTTTGTCTGTGGCATTAGGTATGGCTCATTGGTGGTATTAATGGAAAAGTTTAAAATAACTGAAATGATATATGAACTGAATGTTCCCAACAAACTGTACCTGAGTGTCAGAACAACGTGCCAAACATGTTTATTAAAGGATGAATACAAAGACCAAAACTCAGGAAATAAATTGAATCTACATTATTATAATGGAGTTATGATACTTATGCATATAAGCGGAATAGGCATTGCTTTAAAAATAAGCAAGGCACTCACTGTAGTGATGTCACAGCATCTATCTTAACAGTTGTAATAACTTTCTGTCCAACTTCACTGCTCTTATTTTCCCCACTCCACTCTACTGTGCACATTACTGCAAGATTAATTTTCTTGAAGCAAAGCTAAGGTGTAGTTACTCCTTTTAGCTATTTATTAAACAAATATCTATAATGTGCGAGTAATGTGCTAGATCCTGGGAAACACATAGATATAGTCCTTATTCTCGTGAATTGCAAAACCTTCAATGGTTCCCTATTACTGAGAACAGCATTTCACAATGTATTTACGTTCATATGAATTAGGGAAGAAAATGGTCAAGTAGTGTGGATTCAGATTTCAGATTCAGTAAATTTTAAATCTACATTATGTCTTTGGATCTTCAAAGATGAATGGAGTATTTAGTATATTCCAAATTTTTTTGTTCAAAAATTTGTGTGTATGTGGAGCAGCTTTGATGGGGATGGGAGAAGTAACATTCTGCAGAAATGCTTATCTCACATAATTTTATAAATGTTCTTCTATAAATGACTTTGCACAAAGAAATTTCAATAGGCACTGTTAAAGGATAAAATAATTTATTGATTAGAGGCAAGTAGTGAAAAATTAGATCTTCGATTGTTTAAAGATGGCACTATGGAGAGTTTGGTAGACTAATTGCAAAATGCCTTATGGGAAATAATAAAGAAGATTGTATTTCTCATTCTAGGATTCACATCATTGACAAGTCATCCCCCAGTGCTTGACATCTACAACATGAACAAAAAAATCAATTTCACATTTTGAAAATTCTGACTGTGTTCTTTAGTGTACCAAAGAGGAGGCATCTAGTTTACACATTCACTCATATACAGGTGGTATGGCACACTCATGAATGAGTACCAATATATTAAAAGGCGCCTGCATTTTCTGTCCATAGCACACAAAATATCATTTCAAAGACCAGATTCCTTTTTTGAAAGAAAAAAAAAGAATGAAAACTTGAGAATGGTGACACAATGAAATTAATTAGAACTTCACTTTCAAAGTAAGATCATTAGAGAAACGCAATTTGCTATATGTAGAAATTATGTTTTCTTAATAACCTTGAGCAGTGAGAACCGACAAACAATCTTAAATACATCAACAAAATATTCATTATTTCCCCCCGAGCCAGAGTGTTTTCTTTAGTTGGTACTAGCATGCAACTTAAGAGCAAATTGCAATGGAAATTTTGTTGAGGTGGACTGAGAGCTCCTGCAGCTATTTACCATCACTAAAAACAAGTTGATTACACACCTTGTAAATTGCCTATACTCAAAAGCAGCATTGTTTAATAAAGGACAAATGAGAGAAAATAATATGTTAGAACATGACACCAAATTTAATAAAAACAAACTCTTGATGAGTTAAAAAATTACATAATATTTATATACGTCTATTACAACATTGCTTGTTAGAAAACACTCAGATTCTACAGATTATTTTGAGAGACTCAGATCAATTCAATAAGGCAAAATCTTCTGGATCTACCTGAGTGTATAAAAGTTTATCTTAATTCATTTGATGAATATAGTTAGCGGACTTCACCATTTCGTATATTGGAGGGTATATTATTTCAACTAACATAGTCATAAAGAAAGAGATCAAGTCAAGGAAAATGTGAGTTTATATAAAATTAAGACCAACACTACTTGGAGAAAGGATTGTCCTCACATTCTCAATTTATCTTCATAAAGCCAAAATCATCCAAAAAAAAAAACTATATTTACTGGTTTCCATGTGGGTCCAAAATTAAAGTAATAATAATGATGATGATAATGATGACAAAAACACACGACAGAATGGAAAAATCCAATATTTGTTTGAAATGGAAAATTGCCCTGCAGGTGTCACTATTGACAATAATCATGTAGTATTTAGACTTCTTTATAAGTATCACAATGCCATTTATAATACGAAGCATAAAAATTAGTGCGTTCAAGTTGCAGAGTTAACACGTCTTGGCTCAAGGGAGCCCACAAGTCTGACTCCAATATTCTCATCAATATGATCCTAGCACAACATAATTGCAGAAGAATACACATATACAGGTATGCGTTAATACACACATTGGAATCAGAAAGGACTATGCATAGTCCTTTACAAGTGCTTCATACTAGTTTGGAACCTTGAAAATCATTTTTTAAGCCTTCCAAGTCTCAATGTCCTCATTTAATCATGGTGATACATAAACAATATGTATAACTCTTGACAAAATGACAAATACTAATATACCGTAAACTTCTGGCAGAATTACTAACATACACATTTTTCCTTGTTCTTTCCTTTCTTACTCTCTCTCTATTTGGTCTTTTTTCTTTTGTTTTCTTGATACACATGTATTCAAAAAACATGGTTAATATGGATATTTCCCTAGTATCATCCATATTATTTTCTGAGATTTTTCAAAGAACAGGTTTCTCTTTCTGTTATTTAGTATTTTTTCTCATCACTGTTATTCAGCCTGTTACATCACTATCAAATAAGAGTTTGGACAAAGAAAACCATTATTAAGTACTTTTTCAAGAAATTTGGAAAACTACTTAGCCTTCTACATTGTTTGTTTCGCAGTGAAAATATATGCAATGCTACCAGACGATAGCCTTGAAAATTGCTTCAGTCTTATTGTTAAAGTCCTAGAACATGGCAAATCTGTCACCAATAAGTACAGTGACAGGGCATGTGCAAATACTGATTCTGTGACAAAATTCAGATTTTGTGAGGAAAACAAAGGTGAAGTGAAAGTAGAGCAGACATAATATATTCTCTCACTACACATGACTTTATAATTTCATATGCAACAACCTGATTCATAAAGCTTAATCAACAAATATTTATTGAGCACCTACCTTACACCAGTAGTCATTGCTCTCGGTCCTGGGAATTCGATCTGGTCCATTAATTTGATTTGATATATTAATTCAATTTCTTTAACTGTGAAAGAGAACATAAAGAATAAAAAATAATTTTAATACATATTTTCTGCAACTCAAGGAGATCATACTTTTGAGAACCTATTAATATATATTAAGAAAAGGAGTTGAAAGGTGAAATAAGTTTGAGAAATTGGTTTCGTTACTGCAGAATTTCTCAGAGCTTTTAATATGCATACTTGGGTGGTTTATTTCCAAGAAAGGAAAGTAGGCAGTATTTTCAAATCCTATTTGCCCATGGAACCCTTTTCTCTCAAAGCAACAATAAACATCTTTAAAAATTAGTGTTCTAGAGAAAAAGGCAAAGAGAAAGGAGGTAACAGGCCAAGGGAAAAGTCCAGAGTTTACAGAAAAATATCTCCAAATTTTGTGAATTTTCTGCAAGAAACCTATGCATAATCAGTAGTGGTAATTTCCTTTTCTTCCATCTTTCCTTCCTTCCCTCCATTCTTCCTTCCTTCTTTTCTCTTCTTCTTTCCTTCCTTTATTCCTTCTGTTACCAAACGAAGTGGGTTTGCCTGCTGGCAGTTAAAATCAGACTCTGGACCAGAAGCACTTGTCATTAGCAGCAAATGGGAGGCCATGCGGAATCATTTCCAAAGCTGTGGCTGTCCCAGAACAAAGGGAAGCAGGGGCCTTTTATTTTGGATGGGGAACAAATATTCAAAAGGGAGAGGTAAGCATTCGCTTGCACAGGCTCAGTTAGAAAACACACTTCCACATACATTGTACATTATGGTAATAAGGCCTAAGCACCTCCCAAAGAGGAGATCCTAGCATCAAAAACCAGGCAAAAGCCATAGGCCTTGCTTTTGTTGGTGGGGTTTGGTCTGGTTCAGGGTGGTCGGTGATTTCATCTCTTAAAGGCTTAAATGCATCTGAATCCATCCTTGAGTTCCTGGGGCAACTGGTGGATGACATTTCCTTCTTTCCTTTGTTGCTACAGCAAAGATCTTGTGCCCCTTTTTTGGTATGTTTTTATATTAAACATGGACAAGTTTTTGATGTTTTTTAATTGGCTCATTCATTCTCTTTACATGTTAATGTCAACGTGGAATGGGAAGAGTGTCTCCTCTTTAACCAGATTTCAAATTTGTAGGCTGTTTAGCCTGAAGTAGAAAATACCCTCAAAGCAAAAGTAACCTTTATAGCTCTCCCTTATCTTTCCGAGCTCTCTTGTTTCCCTGTGATTTTGGCTGGGTAATTCTTTGTTAAGTTTGTCGGCATGTTGATGTTTCTATACAGTTCTGTGGAGTTTTTTGTTTTGGTTCCTTAACAAACCAGCATTTCCTTTGTTTTCAGGGGAATGATTGAATAAACTTGCTTGACATGACTACACCTCAGAATCTATTATGTTGAATTAAAAAAGCTTTTAATAATATAGTCAGAAATTTATTTATATTTAAGTTCTGAATAAGAGTGAAAAAATTAAAGCAATAGAAATGTTCAGAAATAGTACTGCAGTAGGGGAGAGAGATCAAGTTCAACTTCAAATACAACAAGGACAATTTATAGCCAAGGAGCAGGGTGAGGGGACGTCTGTGGAAGGAAAATTGCCAAGAGGCGACATCAAGGGTAGGGGGATTCCTGCTAAACCGACTTGACAGGATTCTTGCTGAAGGGAAGCCAAGGTGATGAGATATCAAGGATGGAGTGTTCTCTCTATACTTAACTTAGCAGGATTCTTGCTAAAACTGGGCTTGGCAGGCCTGGCAAGGCCTGGGGCCCAAGGTTGAGGCATAGCTGAAAAGAGGGTTCAGAAAGATCTGACTAAAATTTGGTCAAGGAGAAGGTCTTTGTCACTAGTCTATTATAGATTTATTGAACTCTTGTTTTGAAAGAATTCTATTTACCTGGAATACTCATACTTCGCTCGTGCGATATTAAGTGAATGGCTACCATACTACGGTTAGCTTTTTAGGCCACGAGGACTCCAACAGTTAAGAAAAGCTCTATTGGAGGAAACACTTAATAAACAAATCGTTAAGAAATAAATAATCTTAAATATTTATATGTTTATGAGAAAATATTTTAGGATACTGTTATTAGGAGTGGCAGTGGAAAGAGTTTCGAAAGGATGGTCTGGGAAGGATTTTCTGACTAGATAATATTTGAGCCATAGCTTCGTGACTGAGAGGAGGTCAGCCATAAAGAATGGAGGGAACAGTATTCTGGACGGAGGCAGCTGGCAAAGAGCCCGAGGCAGGAACAAATCTGGGACTACCCTGGAAATGAGCTCTCTGCTTTCACCCTTACTCATCACTGGTCTATTCTTAAGGAACATCCAGATCAATCTCTTCAAAATATAGATAAGATTCTCATTTTCCTGCTCAAGACCTCTCAATGACTTCTGGCCTTCTTCAGGTTAAAATCCATAGTCTGTATGTGGACTACACCATCTGTTCCTTTCTCTATGCTCTGTTCCTTCATACCAACCTCTAAAGTCGACTACTTCCATTCTCATCCTAGCTCATTCAGCTGCAGCCATCGTGGCTTCTTTGCTGCAATTTGAAGACACCAACGTGGTCCTCACGAACTTTGGACTTACCACTTCCTTCTCCCTCAGAAGATTTCATGACTCTCTCACTCCATGTTGGTCTCTACTTCAATGTCAACAGAGCAAGGAAGTCTTTATTAATCATCCTCAATTTAAACGGCATCCTACCATCTCACTCTCCAACTGCTTACTCTGTTATTTCTTTTTCACTGTATTTAGAACTCCTAATGTTTTATGTTTATTATTTGCTTTCACTCACTCTGCTGCCTCCTAAAATGTAAGCTCCAGGACAGCAGAGATCTCCTGATTTCATTAAGAATGGTATCCTCAGCACTAAAAGAGCTCTTAAAAATGAAGCAGGTATTTAATGCTTATTTCTTGACTGAATGATCTCTCTTAGCTATTCACTATTATAATCTCCATTTGACTGAAGAGGAAATTGTGATCGCAGAGTTTGTATAACTTACCTAAAGCTGCACGCCTGGTAAGATACAAATCTGCTTATATCTTTCTAAAAATGGTGTTTTTAAACACTTAGTAGAACACATTTGGAAGTTACTGATAACAATGTAACATTTACTAAAAACAATAAAAATTTTAACAATTGTTATATCTTTAAATTATAGAAATTACAACTTTAAAAATTTTTTTATGGTGGGTAAAGAATAAATGAATATTTCCTAGCCAAATACAACTTTAGGAAATATTAGAAAACTTGAGAGGAAGTACTTCCAATGTGTGTATCATGTTTTATAAGTAATGATTGTGTTGCAAGATGATCCTCCAGGAAATTGTTCCATAATTGAAAGTCCATTTTCCTGGGGGGGAAAAATCAGATACAAAAATTCAGCAATACTGCAAATGTTGCAATACCAAGTGCTAACAAGTATTGACTAACAAAGGTCTAATTAATTTGTAATGATTTTAAAAGATGAGCTATTATATATCGCTTCTCTTTCATCTGACTCATGTTAAAAAGAAAAAAAGTTGTGGTGTTCACAGACTGTCTAGTCCATACATACAAATACGAAATTAGGTGGTCCAATTCAAAGCAAGAGCTGTCAGATAAAGGGGATATATTTCACTTCTCATCCTCTAATCTAGAAATTTCCATATCTTTATCTTACAAAAGCTTTCATGTGCTTTGCATTTTCATGTGTTTTGGAAGTTGCATACTTTTTACCAATGTTAGAGGTTAGAACTGAAAGCATTTAGAAATAAGCCATCCTACTTCAAAGCAAGACAAATGTAGACGCATCGGAAAATAATTATTTTTAAAGCTTTTGGATGAATACGTGAAATGAGAGATAAAGGAGCAGGTAGAATGATTACTTGATAAATTGGAGTATTGTGTTTTGAAAGGAAGGCAAATACTAAGCAACAAAGACAATTGAGAGACTACATAATTAAACCCTCTCATGAAAGAAAAAATTCCTCCTCTTACCCAGAGTTTGAGGCTGTCTTTAGCATAAAAGATAGGGTTGCAATTAGAGTGATGTACAGCACAAGTACCAAATTATGTTTATTAGTGGATAAAAGATTCACAGGTAGTATTTTTTGTGTTGTTAAAAATGAACATTACATGAATGGGCTTTGATAGAACATAATAGAACCTTTTTGCTATGATGATATATTTTCTTTTTAAATGGCTTTAACTGAAAAAGCTGTAGAAGTGACTTATTTTTAGCAATTCCGTTAGCCACTGCCAGTTAGGATCTTAAGGAATTTATAGGAACTTAAAAGACAGGTGACAGAACTTTTAGAAACCATGGCAGCAGAAGTTATCAAAATAAAATATAAAAGAAAGGATTTAAACTCAGGGATATGTATATCAGTGAGACAATTAGTTAACTTAATTACGCAGATCATAAATCTGATAATTCACTTGTTAGGATGTTTATTATTACAAATCGTGAAGTAAGCTACTGTGCTATATCTGATTAAATTTCGGAAGAAAAGCTCATTCTTGGTAAGAGAGCAAAATTAGTTCATTTCTTAAAGTGCATTAAATCTTTATGTCAACTGACTTATTTAGGATACTAAGGAAGAAACTTATCAGACATAACTTTTGCATTCATATTCATATGCGGGTTTTCCACAGCAAATGTGTAGCCCTGGGCAGATTTCTGGCATTCAACAAACTTCTGTGCTATTTTCCCTAGATGTGTATCCTTGCTGTTATGTGTGGTCAAGTTGACTCCAACTCCTGGAGAGCCTGTGAATGAGTGATGGCCACAATGTGCCATCCTGAACAGCCCTACTCAGCTCCTATAGACTCATGACCATGGCTTCCTTTACGGAATCAATGCATCTCGTACTTGGTCTTCCTCTTTTCCTGCTGCCTTCTACTTTTCCCAGCGCTATCATCTTCTCCAAAGAATCCTGTCTTCTCTTGTGATGTGCCCAAGGTAGGACAGCCTCAGTTTTGTCATTTTTGCCTCCAGTAATAGTTCAGGCTTAATTTCCTCTGGGACCCACTTGTTCATCTTTCTGGCAGTCCAGGGTATCCACAGTGCTCTCCTCCAACAGCATATTTCAAAGGAGTCCATTTTTTTCTGTCAGCCTTCTTCACTGTCCAGTTTTCGTATCCATACATAGTAATTGGGAATACGAGGGTGTGGATAATCTTGGCCTTGGTGTCTAATGACGCTCCCTTACACTTGGTCTTTCCCAATTCTTTCATCGCTGCCCTTCCAAGTCTCAGTCTTCTCTTGATTTCTTGGCTGCAGTCTCCATTCGATTCAAATTAACATCATTCATAATTAAAGGAAAAGATCACTGGGGGGATAAACATTTGGTGCGTATATGCTTCTGTGGAAACACAAACACACACAAGTACCCTGGTGGGTGCACACACTGACGTTGCGATGAAGCAAGGTAATGATACTCCCTTTGTTCTGAGAATTCTTCAGTACCACTATTCAATTCTTTAACTACAGCCTTGAAAAGGTAGAATCTAGAATCATGTAAGGAACCAGAAAGCAAGATAGGTATACAATAATGGCATCATAGGGTCTTTTTTGAAAAAAAAAACATGTAGAGGAATCAAGTGAGAGTTCAGTTTCTAGAAGAGGCAAGCAGCATCCTCCTTACAGCTTAGAAACATCTGAAACAATAGGAAAAAGAAAATGCCTGCTCCTCAGAATTGGGTGGAAAAGCAATCAATTTGAGGAAGACTGACAGCATTAAAAAATTTGTGAATAGGGGGCTGGCCCCGTGGCCGAGTGGTTGAGTTCGCGCGCTCCGCTGCAGGCGTCCCAGTGTTTCGTTGGTTCGGGTCCTGGGCGCGGACATGGCACTGCTCATCGGGCCACGCTGGGGCAGCGTCCCGCATGCCACAACTAGAGGAACCCACAACGGGGAGTATACAGCTATGTACTGGGGAGCTTTGGGGAGAAAGGGGAAAAAATAAAATCTTTAAAAAAAAATTAAAAAATTTAAAAAAAAATTGTGAATAGAACTTGGATAAGTTGGAGGAAAATTTGGTAAAATTCTTACATGCATTCTATTCCAAATTACAGCAAATGAAATAGAAAGATGAGAGAAATTCTTGTATAGCAGTCTGAGAATATTTAGTGTGACCGAAATTTTGCTTTGGTTTTATGTTAGTCTCCTAGGGCTGCCATAGCAAAGTACCAAAAACTGGGTGGCTTAAAATAACAGAAATGTGTTGTCTCACAGTTCTGGAGGCTAGAAGTCTGAGAGCAAGATTTTGGGAGGGCTGTGCTCCTTCTGAAGCCTGTGGGGGAGAATTCTTCCTTGCCTTTTCCTAGCTTCTAGTGGTGGCCGTCACTCTTGGTATTCCTTGGTCTGTGACAGCATCACTCCAGGTGCCGCCTCTGTCTTGACATGGTGTTCTCCTTGTATCTCCCATATCATCTTCTTACTGTGCATGTCTGTCTCTGCGTCCAAATTTCCTCTTTTGATAGGGACACTGGTCATCTTGGATTAGGGACCACTCCAGTGACTTTGTTTTTACTTGATTACTTCTGTACAAACACTATTTCCATATTTGGTCACATTTCAAAATACTCAGGGTTAGGGCTTCAACACATCTGGGTTCTGGGGGAAGAGACAGGATTCAACCCACAACAGTCTTACTCCCAATATGTTGCATTAGAAACTTATGCGCTGGTCCAGGGTCTAAAATTTGAGGAGGGTGTATGCACAGAGATAAAGAACTGAGATCCAATACAGACGGACTCTACCTATGACTCAGAGTGCATCTCATCCTCTGGCACATCACCGCATCACAGTGTCTCTTCATCTGTAAAAAATAGTACTCCCCATAAAAGCTATGAGGATTGACAGGATACTGACCTTGAGGGTCCAATCTCTAAAAGACCCTGCTAATCAACATCACAAGAGTAGCCTCTGTTCAGTTTACATAGCAAAGTGAGGCCTACATATGGATGAAATCTAAGACCTAGACCTTATAAGTGGTTTTCTAATCAAGGGAGCATATTAACCCCCTATCTTGCTCATAAAAATAACCCTTCCAGATGCACATAAGCAAGGTTCTTTATCTCCCCCTTTCAAAATCTGGTTCTCGTGTCTGAATAATTGTGTAGGAATCTCCAAATTAAAGCTATTTTGAATAAATTGAAACATGTTAACTCCCTCAAAGAGATGTTCAATAAGCTTATGCATTTTCTAAAGTTCATGGCAGGATAATTGTTATCTTTTCCAAGAACTTTAAAAGCAAAGATTCTTAGTGCATTAATACATTTTATAGCACTTTTAATAAGATAACGTCACCACAGCCTATAAATATTTCACATTATTTTATATTAAAAATGAATCCCAAAATTGCTTGTTTTCTCAATTCTGTGTCTATATCATTAGATAGAAATAGAGATATAGAATTATGCTTACAAGAGAAAAGAATTATCAAAGATTTTTAGATATTATATCTTTTTATCCTTATAAACTACTTATTATAAATCACTTATTCCTAGAGTCCAGAATACAATGAAGCTCTCAATCCAAAAGTGATTGTGGAAATGTGCACAACCTAACGCTTGAAAGCCACTGGAATTGCTTTTTTGTTCTATTTTTGTTTTTTTCTTTGCTTTAAAAAATAAACCTTTTATTTTTAGAATAGCTTTAGATTTACAGAAAATTTGCAAAGATAACACAGAGACCCCAGATAGCCTACACTCAGTTTCCTGTAATGTTTATATCTTACAATAGTGTGGTACATTTCTTACAACTAACAAAGCAGTATTGATACATTATTATTAAATAAGGTCTATGCTTTATTCAGATTTCCTTTGTTTTTACCTAAAGTCTTCTTTTGTTGTTTTAGGATCCTGTCTAGAATATTACATTTCATTTAGTTTTAATATCGCCTTTGTCATCGTGTCTTCTTATGTAGCTCTAGACTGTGGCAATTTTTCACACTTCTTTTGTTTTGAAGACTTTGACAGTTTTGAGAAGAACTTATCAGATATTTTATAGAATGCTTCTCAATTGGGATTTACCTGTTTTTCTCATGATTAGACTGGGTTTATTGGTTTTGAGGACATAAGCACAACAGAAATAAAATGTCATTCTCATCACATCACATACATACTGTCAACATCACTTATTTATCGCTGTTAATGTTAACCTTGATCACCTGACTGAGGCAGGGTTTCTCAGATTTCTCCACTGTAAAATTATTATTTTACCCCCTTTTCATACTGTACTCTTGGAAGGAAGTCACTGTGTACTGTCCACACTTAAGGAGTGGGCAGTTTCTCAAGTATATCATTTTTTTGTTGTGTGAGGAAGATTGTCCCTGTGCTAACATCTGTGCCAATCTTCCTCTATTTTATGTGAGATACTGGCACTGTGTGGCTTAATAAGCAGTGCTAATCTTCAAGCCAGGAATTGGAACCTGCGAACCCTGGGCTGCCGTGGAGGAGTACATGAACTTAACCACCATGCCACCAGGCCGGGCCCCTTACCTATATCATTTTTGTTCTGCCTGAATAACTTTTAACATGTCTTGCAAAATAGGTATTCTAGAAATGAATTCCCTCAGTGTTTGTTTGTCCAAAGAAGTCTTTATTTTCTCCTTCACTTTTGAAGGATAATTTGCTGAATAAAGAATTTTAGGTTGGTCATTTTTCCCTTCAAAACTTTAAAGATGTAATTCTTGCTTGCATCGTTTATAATGAAAAGTTTGCTATCATTCTTACCCTTGCTCTTCCATAGGTAAGTTGTTTACCCACCTCCACCTTTGACTTTCTTCAATGTTTTCTTTTTCTTTGATTTTCTGCAATTTGACTGTGATATTCCTGGATGTACTTTTTTGTATTCATCTTGCTTGATGCTCCCTGAGCTTCTCAGATCTGTGTTTTGGTGTCTGTCAGTTTTGGAAAGTTTTCTGCCATTATTGCTTCAAATATTTCTTCAACTTCATTCTATCTTTCTTTTCCTTTAAGTGTTCCATTTATTCATATGTTACATTTTTTTATTCTGTGTTGCATTTCTTAGTCAATGTGTTGTATTTTTTTCTTTTTTCATCTTTTTCCCCTGAATTTCAGTTTACAAAATTTCCTTTGACTTATATTCAAGTCTACTGATTCTTTCCTCAGCTGTGTATAGTTTACTGATGAACTCATTGAAGGCATTCTTCATTTCTGTTACACTGTTACACTGTTTTGGATTTCTAGCATTTTTTTTCAGTTTTGTTCTTAGAGCTGCCATCTCTATGCTTACATTTCCCATCTGTTCTTGCAAGTTGTCTACTTTTTCCATTAAAGCCCTTAACATACTTATCATAATTACTTTATAATGCCTGTCTGATGATTCTAATATGTTTGTCATATCTGAGTCTGGCTCTGATGTTTTCTTTGTCTCTTCAGACTGTTATTTTTTGCTTTGGTGATGTGCTGTGATATTCTCTTGAAAGCCAGACTTGTTGTAGCAGGTAATAGGAGCTGAGGTAATTAAATCTTCAGTCTTTAATGTGAGGAGTTATGTTAATCTAGCTAGAAGTTTGGTTTTGTTTAACATTTACTATATATACAGATACCAAGGTCATCAAATTTATCTAGTGTTTGTTCGTTTTTTTGCCTTTTCTCTTGGTCTGGGGTTTCCTTATGTATTGCACCTCAAAGAGAGTCTGTGTATGGCAGCTTTTTCTGCTGTAAGAGTGTTACGATAATGAGGTTTGTTGGTGGAGTGGGAGAGTGCTGGGTAGGGAAAGTGTTACGTAATCTTCTAATGAACTCTTAGTCTTTCAGTGTGCCCATGTCTTGGGACTGTGCCTTCACAGGTGTTTCTGTACTTCCTCTGCTGATATAACTTTTTTCTTCAATTCCCGTACTCCATCCTCTGGGCACAGTTTTCCCAGTTTATTATTTTTGAATCCCTGGCCCCTGTTGATTATATGTTTTTGCTTGTTCTTTAAATGAGTCTAGAAGTCTGAAGGGAGCAGGAGGTGGAGAACAATTCTCTTCCCCAAGGTGGGTTAAGGTTTCAGAATTGTACTCTGTCGAAGTCTTTCTTGAATAGTAGGTCTTGCTTATGGAGAAGGGTCTGAGCATGCTTCCCAATGGTCCTTCTTCCCCTCCACTAGCCATGGCCATGGGGGAATCTGTCTTGGATTCTCACTGGGAAAGCTGGTGAGTTTCCTAGAGGTCTAACCCACAGAAATGTGTTCCCTGAAGCACTGCAAGCTTCTCGCTCTCACGCTAGTCTGCACTCCGCCACCAATCCTTGTTCAAAATCATCATGTAAGTGGTCCTACAGTCTGAAGCTTCTACAGCTTCTGCTCCAGGTTGGCAGACCATGGCTGTGACTCTCCAGACTCACATGTCTCCCCAGGATTCTGATAGAAATTGTCCTGCAGTTTGAATTCTCCGATTACTCTAAGAAAACTCGCTGAGTTTTAGTTTGTCTGGCATTTTCTTCCTGTAAAAACAGAGAGATAATTTCTAAGCTCTGTCGTGTCAGAAAGGAAGCTGGATGCCCCCTAAAGTTATTTTAATTAGAAACTGATCGCCTTTGAAGTGCCTGTGAACAAAATTTTAGTTTTGAAGGACACGTACTTGTGTGTGGGTGTATATATACATATATATTTTTTAATAACAAACAAAATTATTTCTTCCGCAATAGAATTGCATGAGAAGAAGGAAGAGAGACAACTCCCTGAGACATAAATATTTGGGAGGCAAAACCTAATAAAAATCTATTACAGTTTGTTTTTCTCCCTGGATTTAAAAGGCAGCAGCAGATATTACAGCTTATCAAAACAATCACATGAACAACATAATTTTGATAAAGTTCAAGGTAACCAGTAGATCAGGAAAGTATACTGCTTTCAGCATTCAGTTCAGCTCAATGATAAAACAACAAACTTAGGTTCAGACCCTCGGCATAAAGGTTAAGTTCAGCACACTCCGCTTCAGGGGCCTGGGTTCCTGGGTTCAGATTCCACGTGTGGACCTACACCACTTGTCAACCATGCTGTGGCGGTGACCCACATATAAAGTGGAGGAAGACTGGCACAGATATTAGCTCAGGGCTAATCTGCCTCAGCAAAACTCAATTCTGTGTGCATTTTATTGTTAAAGATAATTTAGTACATAAAATACAGTGATCACTATTTTTTTATCAGCAATCCATTTAATGAATTATATCTTTTTTTGATATCTCCATATGGAATAGCCAGCAGAATCAGGAATAAAATATATCATTTCCTAAAAATTAGAATATTTAGATAGAAACCTCAGTTCAAGCTTATCTTATTAATGTTAAAAAGATTCTGTATACTTATATTCATGAAATGGAATCTACAAAGTGTTCATAGTAGCTCCGTTCAAAATAACCAGTATCATCAATAATAACATGAATTAATTACTTGTGGTATTTTCAATAACAGAATACTATACAACAATGAGAAAGAACAAACTACAACAATACAAAACAACATTGAAGATCTTACAAATATAATGTTGAGAAAGAACAGAGACACAAAAAGAACACAGTATGCCAAAGAAGAGTCACACATCACATAATGACAGTTCAGTCAACAACTGACCACATATACGATGGTGATCCCTTAAGAGTAGTACCATCTAGGGGCCGGCCTTGTGGTGCAGTGGTTAAGTTTGCACATTCCACTACTCTGCGGCCCAGAGTTCACCAGTTTGGACCCCAGGTGTGGACATGGCACCGCTTGGTACACCATGCTGTGGTAGGAGTCCCACATATAAAGGAGAGGAAGATGGGCACGGATGTTAGCTCAGGGCCAGGCTTCCTCAGCAAAGAGAGGAGGACTGGCAGTAGTTAGCTCAAGGCTAATCTTCCTCAAAAAAAAACCCAACAAAACAACAACAACAACAAAAAAAGAAACAAGAGTAGTACCATCTAGCCTAGGTTCATAGTAGGCTATACCATCTATGTTTATGTAAGTACACTCTGTGATGTTCACGTGACAAAATCACCTAACGACACACTTCTCAGAATGTATTCCGATCAGTAAGTGACCCACGAGTGTATTCTATTTGTATAATGTTAAAGAAATAACCTACGTTTTAGAAATCAGGAGAGGGGTTACTCTTGAGGAGGTAATGACCGGAGGAGGCACAAGGAGAATTTCTAGGGTTCTGAGGTGGGTTTGGGTTAGCTGAATGTGATCACTCACTGAATATTCATGAAGTTGCAGTTACGATGTGTCCTTTCCTATAGGTGCTATACTTCAATAAAAAGTGGAATGTATGATTAAAGATTTTATAATATTGCTTGATGAATAAACTATGTAATTTAGACGTAGGTGATTGTCTCTAATTTTTTTCTCTACACAGAAACTTTCCATTGCTCGCCTTTATTTCTGGAACGCAAGTATTCTTACATGGCATTCAAGGACTCACAAGGTTGTAACCTATTTCACTTTTCTAGTGTCATCTTCCATTTTGTTTTTTCATGCAGTCTTTGGTCCAATCACCCCAAATCACTTATTATTCTCTGATCTCATATACTTTCAAATTCCACATATCTAAATTTGTATTCTTCAAACCGTAGCTCAAAGGCTACTCTTGTCTTGATTCTCCCAGCTCAGAGTGTATGCTTCCTTCTGTCAGGTACCAGTACATAGTAAGCAACTCAGGGCACACATTTGGCAAATATCTCTCTATTCCACATGTTAGATTTAATCCTTATTGTTGTTCACATAAGAAATAAGCCACTTGTAATAATTGTGGCTAGCTTAGCATTGTATAGTGATGTCTATGAAGATTGAGACTGTACAGGTGCAAGATTTCAATTTCAAGCAAAATAACTTTAATTAATTAAAATAGAAACTTGTGTTCTTGAGTGGATACTAAATGATTCCAAGAATTGTTACAAAGTCCCAAGAACCAATGGTTCTTTAAAAGTGAGAAGAAAAAAAGAAAAGGACGACAGCTAGAAGTACATGTAGCAAAATTCACACCAGAGAAGCAGTCCAGTAAGGCACCCCTTCTGTTAACGTGGAGCTCAGAACATTGTCCATACCACCACCTCGGTACCTACCCCAGGAAACAGGATCGTGCTGACAGAACCGAGTCTCAGCTCCCCGTGTCTTTCCCTCAATGGCTCCTATTCAAACCCAGGACGTTTGCAGCTAATTGGCCCCTCTTAAGTCACTGTCCATGTAAGGATGGAAGAATTTGGAAATGCAAGTGGCTAGTTTTTTCAGGTTCCTTAGAATTCCCCATATATAGGAAGGACCTGGGATTCAGGAGCTGGGCAGTGAACAGCCTGACAAAAAGTCTGTGAGGTGACTTACTCATCTATTTATCTTGATAGCTAAGACTCTGATTACAGTGTAGTAGGTGCTTAATAAATGTTTGTTTAACAAAAGGAAGGAAGGAAGACCGGGAGGTGGGAGAGAGGGAGGGAAGGAAGAAGTCAACTCTCTTAAAAAACCTAATATGTTAAGTTCCAGTAAATTGGCAAATGCTTTGTTTTGTTTTCAGAATTTAACTGAGAAATATAAAATACGTAAACTTTTTTTGTTTGTTTTTTGGTGAGGAGGATTGGCCCTGAGCTAACATCTGTGGCAGTCTTCCTCTATTTTGGATGTAGGACACTGCCACAGCATGGCTTGATGAGTAGTGTATAGGTCTGTGAGCAGGATCCGAACACTCAAATCTCAGCCCATCAAAGCAGAGAACATAAACTTAACCACTATGCCACCGGGCTGGCTGTAAACATTTTTGCTAGGTTTCTCTCTCAAGATCAAATACCATAAGCATTCTAATATTTACTTCAATTCCAGTTTCTTCTATTTCAATTTCTTGAGGAAGTATTTCAGATGTTGTCCACACTTCCCTTCAACATCGCTGGATGTTTGTTTGGGTAGCACAGTCACCATCTCAGTTTAAATGGCACCCTTTCCCTTTCCCCAGATCACACCTGGAAGCTGAAATCTGACACGGTCCTTTCATTCTAAGCCTACCGGCAGTCCTAATATGATCCAAATTTTTTTAAGGTTACAAGAATAAACGTGGGTTAAGTTTCAGGTTTTCAATGATGACAAAAACTATCTGGGAAATGAGAAAAAGCCCGTGAGCTTAGATGCTTTATTCTTATTGTTTCAAGATCCAAATCCTCCTTTACTAGATAAATCTAAGTATTCAGTCCAAAGGACTGATAATTTTCCATGTACATTCTCTTGTAGGAAAGGCAGCAATTTTTCCTGTATAAAGTAAATTCCATTTTTACATTGCAGTGAAATTAAATGCATCGTGTGGCAAGATTGATTAACATGAATTGTGGCAAGAAGATTCTTGCTTTTAATTTAAATCATTGGGTAATACTAAACATTCCACTTCTGTAGTCGTTTACTAAAAACAAATATATTAATTAATAAAAGAAATAAATCTAATAGGATTCTGTCATGCAGGCATACTGCAGAAAGTAAATACACAAAGGAAGTTAGTGTGATGTTGGAAATTATTTCATTCTAAATTTCCTTTTCTGTTGCTATAGGGATTTCCTTTTAACCAAAGTCCCTAATACTGCTAATTAAAGCAGTTAAAATGGCCTCAGAAATTGTCTCTGACCTGCTTTATTAATGAGTTTTCCACTTCAAATCAAAGTTCTTTGCTACAAAGTGTTGCAATTCCATCTTTCAGTCCAAAGGCAGATCAAAGTCCTATATTATTTGTTTCTTCAAAGAGCAATGGGCTGAAGTATTTGACTGACTCTGGATTGTTCTGAAATAACCAGTGTGTGGAATTTAGATCTTATGATCCACCTCAAACACATTTGCACTCTAAATAGCTATTATTTATCACCAACCACATATTTTCCTGATGTCAAAACACATTTTCATTCTATATCAAGAAAATATGTTTTAGACAGGCAAATTCTCTCTACACTAAAATTAATGTTATATAAAGTGCCTAAGTAATACACTCAGAAAATTTCAAGTAATTATAAAACAGTGGGAAGTGTAAAGTAGATTATATACTTAGAGTACTAAAATACTGAATTAAAATGCAATATCTTTTTTTATTCCTGACAATCGTAGAGTAATATCACAGAAACAGGGAAAGATAACTTCTCAATTAATCCATATCAGAATCAACACATCTTCTAAAATTGCTCCTATTTAACTTTTTTTAAGGCTACATACAAATAAGTATTAAGCAAATATATATTGAATGTCTAAAATGTGGCAGACTCTAAGTTAAGCAGTAGAAAAGCAAAGTTTTGTAAGGCATAGGTTTTTCCATCGACAACTTCAAAATTCTTGTGAGGTGTAATTCATCCTTACAAAATAAAATGTCAACTGGGAAATATTTTCATAAATGAAGAGTTTTTTTTACTACAACGTTCTAATAAAAGAAAATAAATGTTATTGCAAATGAAGACATTGAAGAAACAGCTTGTAGCATTACGGTATTGTAAACGTGCTTTCACTTACTCTATGCACATACTTTCTTAGTATTTCATTCATTCACCTGCAAATATTTCTTAAGTACTCACATCACCAGCATCTGGCAGAGTAATGGCATAGAGTTGTGTTCGAGATATATAGAGTCTGCTTTCATGGAACTTACATTCTAGTGGAACATACAGGTATTCTCCTTGGTTTACATAGCAGCATTCGCTGAAAATATTCCTCAATATTTCTGAGTCTTTAGCATCTGAAAGCAGGAATTTGCTTCCTGTGACTTTAAAGAATTGGGTACAGAAATACGTCCTTTGGCTAGACACTCCTTGTTGAAGAAGAATTCTTTGTTGGGGGTGTGGGGGACCTTCTTAATCATTGGGACCTCAAGTTTTGACTTACTTTTCTTGATTTAACTCCAGACTTGGTGAGGTTAAATAAACATAAAAAATTCAGACTCAACTATTTATTCTTTCATTTAATAATGTAAAATGCTGGGCAAGGGGAAAGTAGTAGATTATATATCTCAAGAGGATGGTTTATTTGGTTTGGGTTTAAATATGGAAACTGGCTATTGCTTTTGTTGGGCTGAAAACATTCTGTAGTTTCCTGGAAAGAGAAGGAAAATAAATAAAAAGAATAAGCCCTGAGCTGAGATAAAACACTATGCAATCTAGTAACGGGGTTTATTTTTAGAATAGGGAAGCATTAATTGATAATTTAATCAGAGCCTCAATAGTCCATGCTGTCTCCTATTACTCTCTTTTGCTACTTGCTTCAGAATGTTTGAGCTTGACTGTCGACAAAAAGGCTAATCCATGGTACATAATGCTGTGTTGCTATAAAATAGAGGATCAAACTTGACCTTGGGGTGCAGAGAAGTCTTCTGAAAGTGCTGAAGATGTGACTACATAGGATAAACAGGTGTTTGGCAGGAAAGGATACCTGGAATGCAGGTAAGGGGTGGGAAATTGGAGGGAAGGGAAGAAAAATCCTAAGGCATACTGAATGTTCTTTTTTTCCTAGCTTTATTGAGATATTATTGGTATATAACACATGTAAGTTTAAGATATACAACATGATAATTTGATACACATATATATTGTAAAAAAGATTATTACAATGGGGTTAGTTAACACTTCCATACCCTCATATGAATACCCCTCCCTTTTTTTTTTTTTTGGTGTGGTGATAACATGAAGATCTACTCTCCTAACATTCAAGTATATAATATATTGTAGTTAATTATAGTCACCATGCTGTACATTGGATCCCCAGAACTTATCGATTTTATAGCTGGGAGTTTGTACCCTTTGACTAACATCTCCCCATTTCCTCCACCCCCCTAGCCATTGGTAATCACCATTCTGCTTTCTATTTCTGTGAATTTGGCCTTTTTTAGAGTCCACCTGAAAGTGAGAACATACAGTGTTTGTCTTTTTCTGTCTGACATTTCTCTTAGCATAATGCCCTCAGGTCCATCCATGTTATTGCAAAAGGCAAGATTTCCTTTCTTTTTATAGCTAAATCATATTCCACTGTATTTCTATCCATCTATCTATCTCATATTTTCTTTCTTTTTTTTTAAGATTGGCCCTAAGCTAACATCTGTTGCCACCTTTTTTTTCTTCTTCTTCTTCTTCTCCCCAAAGCCACTAAGCACATAGTTGTATATTCTAGTTGTAGGTCCTTCTAGTTCTGCTGTGTGGGACGCAGCCTCAACATGGCCTGATGACCCGTGCTAGGTCCATGCCCAGGGTCTGGACCGGTAAAACCTTGGGCCACCAAAGTGGAGGATGTGAACTTAACCACTTGGCCACGGGGCTGCCCCTCACATTTTCTTTATCTGAATCTTTACATGAGGCCACAGACATAATCAAAGGTCAGATAACTTACTACTTGGTATTTAACCTTAAGAATTTTGAATTGATTTTAATGTAATAGAAGTTGTTAGAGGATTTTAAGCAACTGAAACTGAAAAAAGCAAATGTTGGAAAATAGAATACAGAAAAATTAACTTGTTTTCTATGTTGTTTTGTAAGCTTGACTTTTAGACTCCTAATTTGTCAAGCTGACTCTGCAGAAGAGATGATTACTAAAAGTTCCTTTCTAATTATTTATATAAGCACGTGAGAGAGAGAGAGCACTCATGTTTCTTGGGCCCCTGTCTTTCATTGAGTCTGTTGTGGAGAAGAGAAATGTGAATAGCTGTTCCTCTTCTTATTTTTCTCTACCCAAGAGGGGATAGCAGAATATCACTGGGGTCAAGATAATCTTCAATCAACGCCCTCTCCTCTTATTTCAAAAGAAAGACTCCACCCTACAGCCACAGTCCATGTGTGCAGTCAATCTTCTCATAGATGCAACTTCGAGTGAGGTGGCTTCCAGAGGAGAAAGTATAAGGCAATTATCACAATTCCTACAAAAATTTAAGTAAGTAAAATCGCAAATTCTTTTTGCTCATACGGAAGATTGGAATAAAAATAAATATTCAAAAACCTAGATCTTTTTTAAAGAAATCTACATTTGGTATAATGAAGAGTACTTTTTTAAAGTTTTAATTTTGTTATATCTCTAGTATCGTAGAAGAAGAAGAGAATCTGTGATACTTAAACATTCTAAAATGGATGTGAATTATGACACATTAATACAGATTCCTATACTCATAAACTCATTTATAAATATATACTTTCATATTTGAGTTGTATCTTTCCTTTGGTAAATGGTCAAAACCAATGTTTACTTTTAGATTTATATGAGTAATTAGTTTTTAAAGTAAGTCGACTATTTTATAGCCATTAATTTGTACTCCTCTTTGTTTCTTCTGTTTGTACTTTGGGGAAAAATTAAGTGCCTTTTGTCTATTTTGAGCACCTTAATTTACTACATGCTTTTTCAGAATGAATGTCTACTCCCCGAGTCCTACAAAATTCAAAACAAGCAAGTCTGACATCTGTTTGCTTACAAGCTATGAGAAAATCAAAACATAAAACCAAAATCACAAACTCTATAATTCTTATGTATATTATTTATGACAATATATTACTTTATCTGTAATCTATGTTTATATTATTATTCCATATTAAGATGCTGGTTTAAGACTCTTCAACATCTGTATTCTATCTCCACTAATGGTATTTCTCATTTTATTTCTATTTCCAGATATAATCTGTAGAAATATTCTAATAACACTGTATCAGTTCCCTTAAAAATCTTGAAGTTTAATACCCCTTATTTTCTTAAAAAGAAAAATGCATAGAATAATAATTGAATAATTGAATAAATGCGCTATATTGGCAGCAATATAGTGGTTATTACTGCTATTCACCAAATACTTATTGCCTTTTGCCTTCCTGATATAAGTAGGATTGAACTTCTGGTTTCTTTGGGAGTGGTAGGGACAGGCAATTAGCCTGAGGAAGAGACATGTGTGACTTTCAACTAGAGCTTTAATTGCAGAGCAAATCCCTCCAAAATTTCCCTCCCATGGCTTTGATGACTAGCAAGGAGCTAGAGTGTCTACTCGATCAGCCTGAACCCTGCTGTGAGGACATTACAGAAATAAAGGACATAATCCAGTCAATCCTTCGAAAGAAAGAAACCTTTATGAATTTAAGCCAGCAAAATTGTGAGTTTGTTTGTTGCTACCACCGTGTATAATCGATCTATGCTAACTAATATATGTACGATAAGAAGTAAAACTTTTTTTTAAGTAAATAATTTTGTGATTGTAGCTTTAGGCTACAGAAAAATAAATAAATCCGGAATGCCTTTAATACAAAAGTTAGTGTCCAGAGTGGCAATAAAATTTATTCTACTGCCTGTTCATACACTATATTATGCGGTAGACACAGTTCTTCTCTTCCATGCCAACTTTTTACAGACGCAAGTCTAGAGATAAAAACATGAATTTCAACAGGGAGAGAAATAATGAGTCCCCATGGGTAAGTTAATTTTGAGATCTTCAGGGGATAAACATTTGCACATCATGACCTTAGACATGTCTCAGAGAGAAAAAATGACTTCCACCATTGCAAAGCAGTTCTGTCTACCAAGTCAGAACTGTCAGGCGAGGCATCTGGACCTCAGAAAACGTGATATCAAAAGTAACCAAGGCATGCAACAGAATCCAAGTAACATTGGAGATGGTACTTGTTGGCATAACTATACTTACTCTTTACAAGGTAACTTATCCAAGGCAATAAAATTAAAACAATATGTTCATTTGGGCTGAAATTTAAAGACATTTAAGACTATAGATGCAATACTCTAGAGCATGTTTAACTAATTCAATTTACTTTATCAAACATCTAACAAACTTTATTAAAATATTAAGATAAGTATTATACAATATTTGAAGAAGTTTGTATGGATCCAACATGTATCAGTCCCTCTCCGCTGTTAAACAGTCCTGGTTTCCAAGGCAGTTATTTAATTCTTCATATATAGTTTCCAAACTTCACTTGAGCTAAATTTTTCTGATCCACTGTATTTTCTTTTTCCTAGATAGTATGTAGAGATTTCAATTTTTTCTAAATTTTAAAGGTTGAATGAGCACATGACGGCTTTTTGAAATATATGCATTTTTTCTTTTAATTTTATTCAACCCTCAAACCATTGACCCACATAGAGAGAGGACATGAAGCTCCTAAGACTCAGATTCCACAGAGATCCTAAACTACATCAACTAGAAGTTTCCACCCATTCTCTTTCCCTATCACCACCATTTTTGAATGCCTTTAGTTCATCTGAACTAATCCCATTATATTTTTTATCTCTGTGTGTGTGCTGACACCTGACACATCAGGAAGCTCAGCATCCAGGCCCCCCTCATCTCTCCTACCTTAATATCCATATGTCCTTGCCCATCTTCTTTCCTCTCTCCATCGCCCACTCCTTTCTAACTCATGAAAACCTAACCTAGTGCCCCTAATTTCCCAATCCATAGTCAGCAAACTTCTGTACATTCTCAAACACTTTCCCAGAATCCTCATCACTTTCTTGCTCAACCAGAAACCTGGGCCTGTCCAGAGCACGCTGCTTCTGCTGCAGCTCTCTAATGCAAGGACTGCTTTTTCTCCTATTTCCTATCACTATGTTTCAGTTAGAGGAATGTCTTTCCTTGTCGTCATTGACTCTGGCAAACAATTTTCCTCCCTGCCTTCCTTAAAAACAATACTTGAACCTCATGCTGTCCATGTTATTCACTACCTTCAGATAATGTCAAATTCCACTCTGCCTAAGCTACTTATTTCCATGGTGATAATCCTCGACCTTGTCATTAGCAATTATTGCCACCTCTTCATCATCTTGATGGCCTCTCTTTCCTGATTATCCAGGTTAAATGTTATGATCAGTTCTCATAATCACTTCCTCTCATATACCTTCAGCTCCTTAGTCCTTCTCTCACTTGGCCTTATATGCGTGGAAAATACACAACATTGTTAAAATGCAATGATCAGCCTACTGTAAACCCACATCTGTGCAGATAAATCTAGTAGGAAAGAAAACAACAATCACACTAATTGGTCTCCCTTTAAAAATCATGACCACCTGCCTCAAGGGGGCTTTAAGCTATCTAGACACCATACTACATATCTCAGTTTACCCACTTCCTCATTGCCCTCAAGCATTCTTTAATAGCTTCTCTAGTCCACTCAAAAACCCCATGTCTTTTCCTCTCTCATTCTTAATGATTTTTCCTCTTACTTCCCAGAGAAAATTGAAGTAATTCTAAAAACTCTGACTCCCACCACCACACGTGCACACCTATCGGCATCCGTGCCCACATACTCTGCCTTTCTATCTATTAACACAGAACTATCAATGCTCATTTCTAAGCCAATTCTTCACCTCTTCCTTAGATGCCACCCCACGTCATCTACTCACTCCTCAATTCCCAACTCTATGTTGGATAATTATCATCAACATATGGACATGCTGCTATTTCCCCATTCCGTAAGAAGAACAAACACAAAACAAAGCAAAGCAACCACAAAAAAATTACTTCTGATAAAATTTTTTTCTAGCACCAATTTATCAGCTCCTTTTTGCAGAAAATACCCACCAATTTCTATCTTTACATTTTCTCTTAAACTCATTCCCATCAGGTTATTTGTCCATATCATTCAACCAAATTGATTTTGTCAGGTTCATCAATGACCTCTAAATTGCTAAATCCAATAGCCTATTTTCAACTTTAATTTTACTTGGCCTATTAAATGGCATTTGACACAGTTGATAATACCTTTTCCTTTATACATTTTACTTGCTTTCCAAACTACCACCTGCTCTTAGTTTTCTTCATGTCTTACTGGTTGGTTCTTCACAGATGCATTGTTGATTTATGCCCTTCTGATCTCTCAATAATGGAGAGCCCCAGGACTCAGTTCTTGGTTCTTTTTTCTTTTCTCTAATGACTCGCTCTCTTGGTTATCTTATCCTTTTACAGGCTAATGATTTTTAAATTTACTTCTCCAGCACTCTCCTTTCTCGTGGACTCCAGAGACGTATTCAGCTACTTATGTGACATAGGTATATTCATCTAATAGTCTTACATGCATACATGTTTAATGGGTATACACAACTAATGGGTATATATCAAGCTTTTCATGTACAAACTGAACTCCTGATCTTTTCCACCAAGCCTATTTCATCTTTGTTCTTGTTCATCTCGATGTGTAGCAACTCTAGTTTTCTGTTTCTCAGACCAACAACCCTGGAGTCATCTCTGTTTCTTTCTCTCGTACCTCAAAATCTTTCAAGAAAACTGTTGCTTTAACTTCAAAACATATCTCAGATGAGATTATTCTCACTTCTACTACTCTCCACTCTGAACCAATCTACTATCACCTTTTTCCTGAATTATCATAACAACTGGTTTTCCTGCTTTACTCTTGGCTCCATTTAAAGCTATACTCAACACTGTAGCTGTTTTAAATCTTCAGATTACTCCTATGCTACTAATCATTTAAAAGCTCTCCATTTTTCCTGGAGTAAAATCCAAATTCCCTAAAATGGCTTTTAACATCCCAAATAATCTGCTCTCTTCTTCACCTGTCTGACATCACTTACAATCCTATCCACCGCTCACTAGGCATGGAAACCTGGCCATTTGATGATCCTTGCTGGATACTTTCTGGCTATTCTCTGTGCAGACATGAAGAGATCTGCGTGGTTAACTCATTCCCATCTCAAGTGCTTAAATGCCACCTCCTTAATGAGATCTACTCTGATCGTTTTACTTAAAATTGCAAACTTTCCCTACTCTCAACATTCCCAAATTTCCATACATTGCTTTATCATTTATTTCATTTATCACCTTATAATATACTGTGCAGGGAAAAACCCATAGCCGGATTGATTGCTATCTAGTGCTTCGCAGTTCACTTCATAATTACAAGGTGTTTCTAAAGACTGCACACCTTAATGTTTACTAACAAGGGTTGGAAACGGCAGAGATAAAATCTGTTGTTTCTTCCTATTCACTCTTTTTTTTCTCCACTGTCTCTCAGAAGCAAGAAGGACGTGTATCAAGTTTAGTCTTTTTTTTTTTTTAATCGTCTGTCACTTCCTCCTTACTCTACTCTAACGTCCTGTCTAGGTCCTACTGGTGGTACATGAGACAGAGATCAGCCTACTGACAAGTGAGCCAAAATTGAGACATTTCAGAAAACGTATTTTCATTAAAATGTGAAAAGAGCATTTGCCGCAAGTGCATATGACAATGAATTAATATTTTATGTAGATAAAAATTGGTTTTAAATCAATAAAAGATATATACTCAATAAAAAATGTTTGACAGGAATACTGTATTTTCAACAGAATAATGTAAATGTTTAATAAATTTTTAAATGTTCAACTTCACTAAAATCCAAGTAAATGTAGAACAAATGCCATTGAAAATGGATATACATAGTTGCTTACCAAATTCACAGAGATAAAAGAATAATGATAATCTAAATTTGCAAAACCGTAATGTTTGTAATTGGCCTGAAAATCAGAGTTAATAGATTTCACTGAAAGATGCCATTGCAAGGCCAAGCACACTATGACAGACAATTAATTTAAAAAAAAAAAGAATTAACCATCAGGAATACCTTGTGAATCACGAGAAACACAAAATGTCCTTAAAACTTGGGAATAAATGGAAACTGAATCACACTGGCCTTGGATGGGTATATCCCAACATGTTTTTGCTAAATCGTAGATAAATTTCTAGCACTTCTCATAAAGATGTTGCTAGGGGAAATAAAAGATAAAAATATGTGGTCTCCCAGTGATTAGGTAATGACTTTAAGAGGCTGTAGACTAACAGGAATGAATGACATTTACTCAGAATTCTGTAAGTAGTGTAGCCTCTATTGGTTTAACCACTTAGGCACCTTAATAATCACTATAGTGAAGGACTTAACCTGTGCTGACATACTTTCTCATCTAAGTAAAACATTAATAACAACCGATTTCACAGACTGCATATGTATTAGAATACGCACAAAATTAATACAACCAAAATTCTCAAAAATATAGTAGCTTAAATTAATTTGTTTAGGTAACAGAAAAATATTTCAAGATAACAATCCTTAGAAATGAATTATCCAGGGTTAGTGGGAGCATATTCCAGGTGTGATTTCCATAGTTACCCTGTCATCCATCATTTCCCAGCCAGTGACAAGGAAAGAATAGGCAAAGACAAGTGTCTTGGTCTTTAAGAAAATGACTTACTGTGCACATTTCGCCATGATACTTTCCTTTAAACTTAGTCACAAGGCCACAGACAGCTGCAAGGGAGTCTGGAATGTAGTCTTTAGCTGGGCAGCCACATTCGTCTAAAACTCAGGGGATTCGCTTACTAAAAGAGAGAAGAATGAATATTGTGAGATAATTAACAATTTTGCTTTTTTTCCCAATTAAATGCCCTTCAATAATGTGGCTGCCTGCCTTTTGTATTTACAAAAGGGGATGCGTAATGTTCTAGTTTCCATTGTTTTTATCTTGAATGTTCTGTGCTCCCTCAGCTGTGATTATCATGCTGCTATCTGTTATGCATATGACAAGATTTTTTCAGGGTTGATGGTCCTTTTCATCCTGGAGCTTGCTTTGTAAACAAGTTCCCCATTTATCAGGAAAAAAAATTGCAACACTATTAAAATTGCCTTACCAACAAGCAAGCAATTCATGGGAACATATTACTTCAGATCATGATTCTGTAAGCTAGCCTAACATGGATACATACAACAAACCTATTACATGTGACTCAGAACCACTTAAAATTTTCCGATAGATTTACATACAATCTATACTCACTTTCTATATTTCTATATCTTCTATTCTTTTTCCAATCCATGAAAATTTGGTTTCTGTCCTTTATATTCCTAAGCACAAAACCTAGAGTAAATTCAGCAAACGGACACAAGAATGAAAATCTTCAGACATGAAACTTCAATGATGGTCACATTATAGGGCAGACAACTAAAATATCAATGAATTAACTATGAAAAACAGTAAAATGAGAGATAAGAGATGAGCATGAGTGTTCACATATTGCCTGTAATTTTATCTGTAGATAAGAAAAGACATCAATTTAAGTGTATGGCAATAAAAAGTAAATAAAAAGGAAGATTAAAGTAGCAGTTCAAAGAAACAGAGCTGTATGGATATCAAACATATGGTGAGTGATTTTATGATACCCTCTGGGTACCATTAAAACACCCACAAGTAATCTGATTACTCGTCCCATCTGGAATCCACAAAGCCTCAGGTTAGTTGCTATGTACCTAACTGCATGCCCTCAAAATAATTGGTGTTGTCTCTATTTTTTTTCCTTATTAGCATTCTCCATCACTGCCAAAAATGACATGGAAAGAGTACTCAAAGTACATAACTAACTGTGGTAATGGAGTCTCATCTGTTATTTTTCCTTTATCTTATTCAGTCTCTTTTCTTTAGAAGTTTTGTAGAGTGAAAAACATTTTTATTTCATCCTGTCTCATCTAGTGTCTGTGGTTTAGAAGTTTTGCCAGTTTGAAACACATCATAGCCTACATCCCAATCAACATGCATGCGTGTATGTGTGTGAGTATTGTATGTACCACTTCATGCAAGTCAAAGGCATTCCAACGCCTTTTAAATCAATAAATAAAGCCTGATATTATTGATGTAACTTTTCTTTGCGTACTACTGCACCTTTCATAGAATTTGCCTTTGTTTTAGACATTTCTTAGCAGTGCCAATTTGAGAAGCATTTGCCAAAATATGTTTAAATGAACTTTATAGTGCTTTCAAATAAATCAGTATCTTAAAATTTATCTTCAAAGACAGTTTGTTAAATGGGACATAAGGAAGCCTAGGTATTCACAAAGAGTTTGTTGTTTTAACTTTTTATATTGTTGTAGACTGAATAATAAAGACTTTAAATAAATGATCCTCTGGTAATATTTTCTCTCTCCCTCTTTTACTTTTTCCTTTCTTTCTTCTTTCTTTCTATCTTGTTTTTTAAGACATTTAAGTAGTCAATTAAATCAAAAAAATCCTGGCTCATTATATCTTTCATGGTGACTTTAAAGTCAATATTCAGTCCCTTCCAGGTCAAGGAAGGCTAGGAAGTCCAAAGATAGGACCCTTTAACAAGGACAATTTTCAAAACCAACTTGCTGGGAATTATTTGAAAACGCCCATAGCAAATCTAGCTATTAGCTATGAAGAAAACTGAATATTTACATAATCTTATTCTAAACTCTCATTTTTTCCCTTTGGAATGCATTTAGGTCTATTTCTGTGCTTAATCTCCATAGATTTGATCATCTCTAATTGTAGATTCAAAATTTTCTCAGTTTTAATAAATTTAACTTATCTTTATCCTCCTGTTTTCTTTCACACTAATTCCAATTTATTTTCCCCTAAGCTATGACTGTCATGGCTTTCTTTTTTAAAGTATTGATTAGAAATTTTATATTGAAACAAGCCTCTCTTAAATCTCAATTAAGAAAAAAAAAAAAAAAAAGCCTTTATGGGAATGGAGAAAAGGAGAAATGTTTAACACCAATACAATTCAAGTGAGACAGACGATGTAAGGACAGAATATTGGAGGAATCCACAGTGAATATAAAGCAGATGAAGCTAGGTTAAATTAAAACATCCTGATCTTTACAAAATCTCATCTCTGTACCAATCAGAATATGTGTAGCAATTTATTTCTGTATGGATGGTTTCGAGGGTTGGGAAGGACAGCAAATAAAATTTCATTTTCCTCACACAGCGCTGTCTTCTCTTCAAATCATGCAGAGGTGCAAACTACATAAGAGCTAAGCAGAAAATAGAGAGGGGTTAATAATGCATTTGAGGCAGACTCATCAGAGTACAATAGGTCAGTTCTTGCTGGGCAATATTAGACAGAGGGCTGTGCACAGAACGCCTGAGCTGGGGGCAGAGAAGGATATTTGACCATCAGTATAGTGGATAACGAGTAATCAACAACATACATTTGTTATTTTTACCAATAAGAAGTTTGGATTAATCCTTCCCACTTCTAAAATGAGTTATCAAAATGTAAGAAAAATAGAGCCTAGGGAAATATACTGCAGAACAAGGTAAATGGAACTGCGTTTAATTTTCTTTTGGAAATCCAATTTTACAATTATTCTCTCAGGTTTTAAATTTCAATGTAACTTTAAAACTTAACCATTCATTTATGAGTATCTGTTACTTTATTTTAAAATGATATCTCCGAGATATGTACATACTGAGTCATGAAACATTGCTTAGGAATATGATGGTTGTGTTTTTTGCTGCATTGATATGAAAACAATGATATGATTATTTTTTAAAGATACATCTTTAATTTTTAAATACTTTATTTCAATATGTAATGGGTTTTTTATTTGTATGTATATGTCTATATATATGTATACATAATTTTGCATACATTAATATAGCTTTAAATATATGTAAATAACTATTTTAAATATATCCCCTATTCACAAAATTTCAGGAAGACATTCATAAGTATTTTTTATTAAAATAAAAATCATCAGGACATTTTTCAGCATTCATAATCTAACATATATGTAATTAAACTGTGTGTGTGTATATATATTTTAAGCTTTGTGGCCACTATAGAATGCCTTCTAAAAGTCAATTACAGCCTACTTGTTCTTTTTACTTCCTCTACTATAGGCAGAAGAAAGATAAAATATTCACCTTTTTAAATTGCCTGACAGGGCCGACCAGGTACCATGGTTCCAGCCAGTTAGGTATAAACAGAAGTACTTGTGGATGGTTGTTGGGAGTTTTTTCTTTCTTTTAACAAAAAGACAAAACTTAATGAGCAGACAGTTGGAGCCTTTCACTTTCATCTCTCCTGGAACATAGGCGTGAAGTCTAGAGATAAAGCAGCCATCTTGAAAATAATCACACACCAAGAATGGAAGGACAGGGTGACTGAAGGAGCAGGCGTTATTTATGACATCATTGGACAGCCATATCCACCCTGGCCCACCTTCCTTTGAACTTCTCATTATTGAGATCGATAAACCCATTGAAGTTTAAGCCACTACATTTCACTTTTCTATTATTACCAATGAAAAGCAATTCTACCCTATGAACTAGTTTATAAATTTTGGAAATTTTCTTGATTATTTGTATTTTAATAAAATATATCATTCCATGAATGCCTTTCTGAAAAGCTATAAACAGAAAATATATTTTTTTTAAAGAGTAGTAACAATGAAATGTGTTGCCAGCACCATTGAGTCAATTCCGACTCCTAGTGACCTTGTGTACAGCACAGTGGAACTCTGCCCAATCTTTTTGCACCAGCCTCTCACCTTCCAGGGCTATATCAGACAGTGTCCCACTGTTATTCATTCAGTTTTTATGGCCAATTTTTTCAGAAGTGGGGAGCCAGGTCCTTCTTCCTAGTATGTCTTAGTCTGGAAGCTCCACTGAAAGCTGTCTACCATGGGTGACCCTGCTTGTATTTGAAATACTAGTGGCATAGCTTTCAGCAGCACAGCAACATGCAGCTGCCACAGTATGACAACTGACAGATGGGTGGAGGGTTCCCTCACCAGGAAACGAACCTGGGCCTCAGGTGTTAGAGCGCCAAATCTTAACCACTATACCACCAGGGCTGGCAAACAATAAAATAGTACTTTCTATTTTTAAATTTTTCTGTTGCTGGCATTTTACAATAGTAGCTGCATTGGTTAAACTAAACATTTACAAGTAAGAATTCTAATTTTTTTAATTTAAAGATAGGCATCTGAGCTAACATCTGTTGCCAATCTTCTTATTTTTTTCTTCTCCCCAAAGTCCCCCAGTATATAGTTGTATATTTTAGTTATGGGTCCTTGTGGTTGTACTATGTGGGACACCACCTCAGCATGGCTTCACAAGCAGTGCTAGGTCCATGCCCAGGATCCGAACAAGCAAAACCCTGGACTGCTGAAGAGGAGTATGCGATCTCAATCACTTGGCCACGGGGCCAGGCCCTTGATATTTTTTAACATAACTGTAATATGATGTTCACATATTGGCTTAGGTTTTACTTGCATAACCTGAAAAATATCTCCTTTCAAAATAAAGCAATGAAATATTGAAATCAGAAATCAGTATTGAAATTAGCAAGTATCTGTTGATTGCTTAAAATGGTACTAAAGGAGGTTTTATTGAGGAAACAAGAAAATATACGTTTCTTGTCAAAAGATAATCTCAAGATAATCTTCATATGAGCAAAGAAAGAAAGAGCAAGATGCAAAACCCTCCCCAAAAGAACTTAACACAAGCCAAGTCCTAGAACAAGCCCGTCCTACCAGCCTCCTAGACACCCCCTGTTCCTCATGGTCTGCAGTCTCTTTTGGCGAAATGAAATGAATATCAACTCTTTTTGGGAACAGAAGTTCCTGGTGGTTTTTGGCTGGTGGACATTGGAAAAACCAATAATATCTTCATATCTGTCAATTTATGAAATCTCTTTATAGGATTCTGCCTTTGCAGTAACATTACTTCAAGTGGATAAACGGAGCTACAAACATCACTATAAATTGTATTAAAATCCAACTGCGTTACAGCTGTCTAACTCTATCATATACCAACACTGCCCTATGCTCTTTGCTAAGCATCTTCTCATAGACTACCAAGGGAAGGGATGCATAAAGTGAATTTTATGTGCATGAAATAGATCAATGTGGCTGAATTAGATTGATTTTTGGAGAGGGTAGTGAGATAAATCTTCAATGATCAACTGAAGCTGGTTTGATATCCTGAGCAAATGGATTTTATTCACGATTTTGAGAAGAAAAAAGGCATAATGTAATTTGTTTGTGAACATTAATTTGGTGCTTGTGAATAGAAAAAAGAGACTAGGTAGATATCAGAAGGGTGGCAGAAAAGCGAAAAATTAAAGAAGGATATTAATAGATATTTTCAATACGCGTTGTGTCCTTTCTCAATACATTATTTTAATTAGTTCCATATAGCACCATAATTGTATATTTTCTGCACACTCTTCTTTCAAGTCACTATCTTGTTTTTTTAAGTGCATTTGCTTGTAAATCTACCTCTGTTGTTTAAGAAAGCAGGTACTCATTAAATTCTATTGAATATTGAATTCATTATTTCGTTTCAAAAACATGATTTTGCTTCCTTTTGTTTTCTTCTACACTCTTTGATAGATGAGAAATTTTATGATTTAAATTCAGCAGGAATTATTTTGTGTCAAATTCATAATCGTGCTCAATCCTTGCATGTTTGATAAGCTATTCAGCAATAAATATGTACACAATTTAGCTAGCATTCCTAGAAAGCTTGTCATCTCCTTTTCTAATAAAGCTTTTGAATCTTGGCATTGAGCAAAGGATAATACCTATAATTGAATAAGTCAATAGCAAGATACAAAATTCAATTTAAATAGGCTGTTATAATCAGTTTGTAATATCTTATGGCTATCATTGAAATAGATGAAAAATTATAATAGATTAAATATTTCATGCTAATTCTGGTATTGGGAATTGTTTTCTTGTCACAGTTGAATTGTGGCTGCTTATCACACAGCTACTAAAGGGATGTCTGAATCTCATAATATCTAATATCTGCATGACAACAAATAAAGTATCACAATTATTTGCTTATTAGGGCTATCCATAACAAATATGTAATATTTTCACTTTGAGTCCAGACATTTCGCCTTCTCTCATAGACACAATATATACTTGGAATTAGAAGGCGTGGTCCTGAAAAGGGAAGAGAGAAATAAAAACATAAGAAAGGCAGACCTCACATAATCATTTATTTGGATTCACTAATTATCAATTACCCAAGGGAAAAATTTTTAAAAAATTATTATCTAACCAATTAAAATAGGTATACATTTCTATGAAAATGGAGAAACAATAAAAATATTATGACTAACTATCAAGCAATAAAGTGTTACCACAAAGCATTTATAATTTCTGCCTCAGTATGGCAGAAACGTTGCTGTTAAAACTTTTTGTGTGTGGTTATTAGGAAAAAATAAACTTCCATACAGGAAAACTACACTTCCATACAAGAAAATTAATGTCTTTTAGCACCCAGCAGCATTTTCCATTGAATTTGTTCTAAAAATACAATATTTTAAACATTAAAAGATATCTATCTACATTTGATATTTTGAAAATATTTATGTCATCGATATTGTCCACTGATCTCCAAAATCATTCTGTACCTTTATCAGTCTTGCTCCTTGCCTGAGGAGGCTGAACTTTATGGACTGAGTCAACAGACTCTCTGCCCTTGGACGTCTCACTGGGTTCAGGACTATTGGAGGGAAAATTAGTGGATAGGGTGACAATGAGGGTGAAGTAAGTATATATTCTCCTGGGTCCTTTTTGGTCTGTCTGCAGATTGGCTGTGGCTGTGTTCTCAACTGAAGGCCCATTCCTGGCAGGTGGCTATCTTATTCTACAGCATTCTCTTCAGGTTCTGGTAACCCCTCCTTTTTCTCGACCCCTTAAACGCTAGAGCTGATGACACTCCTTCCCCTCTTGGGGCCCACCTGGAGTCTTTCCTATTCCTTGTTCACTTTCTTTCACCATGCCCATGTCTTTATGAATAGTCACTTTAGTTAATTTTCCTTAACTACTCCATTTGAGTACATCATCTGGATTTTCCTGGCATTTGGACTATTACATTGTTCTTAAATTGTAGCGTAGTATTTTCATGTTGGACAATGTTATAACTCAAATAGCTAACATCATAAGAAAGGTAATTATGTTGTATCTTTAATATACTGATGTATTAAACATATGAACATTTTAAGCTATCTTCAGTTAATACAAACTACACATTTGTCTACTAGCTTAGAGTATAGTCTAATTTGATGTTTGTTTGATGAGTAGGGTCATCATAATTAAAATAATTTTCAACACTGTTGGTTATAACTTCATGTACAAATATAGACAGCATGGATCAAAAAACACTTTGCAAAACTGTCCTCTAGAAAGGCTTACCATTTGTACTACTACCAATATCATGTGTAGGTACCATTTCTCAAGCAGTAACAGTATGGATTTATAATTCTTCTTAAATTTTGGCAATCAATAAGCAATAAGTAGCATCTTATTATTATTTTAATTAGCATTTTGATTGCTAGTGAAGTTAAATATATTTTCATACATTTATTGGCAACGTGCACTTTTCTCTAGTGAAGTATCTTTTCAAAGTTTTACCTGTGTACATTGGAATGAGTAAACTGCTAGAAGGCTCTGATACCCAGGTTTCTTTTGAAGGCAAATTTTGAGTTGTGGTATTTTCCGTTGTTATAAGGTTGGAAGGAAAAGGAAGGCATTTCTGAATGCAGATGATGATTTTTGTCTTAAAAAATGATAAACTTGTGGTGACTAAATGACATCCAAATAGATGTGGCTAGTCTACTATAAAGTCTATTAGAGCTTGGTAAAGAGATTTATACCAAAAATACAGATTTGCAAGACTTAAGAATGCATATAATCGAAAGTGTCTAACTGTATACTGTGTAAACAGATAAGAAATGAGAGACAATAATATGAACAATACCAATTTACGGGGTGAGCTTGAAAAGAAGCTTACACAGAAGAAGTGGAAGTGCAAAGAGGGAAGAGGAAAATTAGAAGCATATAATCTCATAGAAACTAAGGGAAGTGAGAGAATTCAATATTATCACATACTGGTAAAGGTCAAATAAAGTGAAAACCAAATTATGCATTGTTTTTCTTCATAAAACATTTATTAATGACTTCATTGAGGGACATTTCAGTGTTATGATAGAACTTGCAGCATTAAGTTGAAGAGAGAATGAAAGATGAGTAACTGGAGATGAGAGTGTGAAAAAAAATCGTAAAAGGAGTTTTATTATGAAAGAAAATAGAGACAGCTTTGGTTTTAGGAAGATGTGGAACTGAAGGAGTTTAGTTTAGTTTTTAAAAACTTCAACATAGGAGAGAACTGAGCATATTTGAATTCTAATGGGAAGAAGCTAGTTGGTCAGAAAACTGCAAGAAACAAGAGACAAGGGGTGACTGATAAGTTTATGTACCAGAGAAAGCAGGATAGGATAAAATCCAGAGGATGAATTGAAAACTAAACTTAGAAGAATCAGCACTTTGTTACTGAAGGGATTTGGAAATCATAGAAGATGCAATTACGTGTGCCAGTGCATTGGCATTAAGACAAATGAGTATTATTAGTTTGATGGCATGTAGACTATCTGAAAAACGGAAACTGATTTTTCTTGGCATGATGGGAAGAGAAGGTGGGTGGTAGGATTAAAAATTTGAGTATCATAGAAATGTTTTAAAATAACTGCTGAGGACATGCAACACATTGGAAAAAAAGCACACATCCGGGAAAAGACTTGTATCCAGAATAAACAAATACTATTACAACTCAAAAAGAAGACAACAATCCAATGAAAATTGGAGAAAAACAGATATTTCACAAAAGAAGATGTACAAATGTTTAATAAGCACATGAAATAACATTCAACATCATTAGCCACTAGGCAAAAGCAAATCAAAACCACAAGGAGATACCTGTTCATACCCTCTAGGATGGCTGTAATAAAAAAGATAGACATTAACAAGTGTTGCCAAGCATGGAGAAATAGGAAATTTCATATATTCCTGGAAGGCTAGAAAAAATGGTGCAGCTACAATGGAAAATAGTTTGGCAGGTTCTCAAAAGTTAAATATAAAATTACGCATAACCCAGTCATTTCACCCTTAGATATGTACACGAGAGAAAGTAAAATATATGCCGACAGAAAGACTTGCACAGGAATATTCATAGTAGCATGATTCATAATAACAAAAATTTGGAAGCAAACTAAAATGTCCATTAATTGGTGAATGAATAGATAAAATGTGGTGTATAATTATAAGGTGGAATACTATTCAACAATAGAGGAATAAATTATTGACACATGTTACATCTCAAAATCCAGAAGCCAGATACAAGAGTCTAGGAACAGGAATGAACTGTAAATGGGAATGAGCGATTTTATTGGGAGAATGAAAATGTTCTAAAACTGAGTATTGGCTGTGTTGAACCCCTTTGTAATCTACTAAAAATCACACTTGAAATAAGTGAATTTTATGATATATAAAATATGCTTCAATAAAGTTGTTTAAAAAAATAGTCGCTGAGGATTTCAAAGTGCTAAGTAAGAATTGTATGAAAAAGATATCAAAATGGGAATCTTTCTGACTCTATTTTATTTTTATTTATTTTTATTTTTTCTGCTTTTTCTCCCCAAATGCCCCCAGTACATAGACGTATATTTTAGTTGTGGGTCCCTCTAGTTGTGGCATGTGGGACGCTGCCTTAATATGGCCTAATGAGCAGTGCCATGTCCACGCCCAGGATCCAAACCAGTGAAACCCTGGGCCGCGAAGCGGAGCGCACAAACATAACCACTCAGCCCTGGGGCCAGCCCCAACTCTATTTTAGCTAAAGACCCAAGAGGCCAAATACAAAATAATAGAGGTCAATTTATTCCACATTCTATTAGAAGGTGTTAGAAAACTTCTATAGGTATTGCAAGAGGAATTGTGTAAAGAATGTTGTAGTCTTTAGCTCATACTTCATCTTAAGACATAAAAGACTGAAAGTTAAAGAATCTTAGAGAAAAGCTCTGGGAAGATTACTTGGAGAGCTTAATGAATGTCTCCTAGAATGAGGGACAGTGGGAGCTATTTCCTACTTCATTCATCACTTGTGATATGGCAGCCTACGTTGCTGCTCTGACAGTAGAGAAAGAAGAGCCTACATTAGAATTGGGTCTAAGAACTGTTGGGGTAAAGGAAGCATACGTATTTTCCTATGCATTAGATATTAGCCAAGTGGGAATGATAGAGCCGTTCTGGGGCCAGCTCAAAGGTACTTTGCCTAAGAAGGCTTTCTGAATGAGCAATGGGATGGCACCAGTGTGTGTGGGTGAACCAACAAAAACCAGACTGAAAGTACATCAAAAGAGTCCAGCCAGAGGAGGCTTTACTCATATTAAGGAAATGCAGGTGAAAAATATCCAGAGATAGGATATCTCTGACAAACCAGCAGATCACCTCAAACTGTTTAGCTTTTTGAACACCATCCAAATCAAGAGGGCACTAATGACATATCGCGATAGTAACAGGCAAGTAAGATCTTTCTTCACTATTATACTTTTTCTCTCTATCCCTTTGTTGAGCCAAAACTATTCCAAATCTCAAGTGGAAATCTACAAGCAAAGAGAATGAGGAAACCAGTGAAATAAAAAGCCCAAAGTTTCTCCCATTTCCAACTGCAGGCTTGATCTAGGAACACGGGAGAGAGAAATTTAAAATAAATATTAGAGTTTTTATCATTATATGGTACTGAATTATTATTTACTAAAATTAAACTGCTATTTGTAACTACAATTAACAGAGGACTTTTTCTTGTCTGAATGTGATTTGAAAAATTCCAAGCTAGAGAACTAGCCTCACACAGTAGGTTTAAAAGAATATTGATGGGGAAACAAAATGTCAACTTTTGATTTTTCCCTATCAAGTTCCAATTTTTAAAAACAGATGGACTGCCTGCCAATGTGAAAATCTCCATTGAAACAAGAGATTATAAAATTACAGTTGTCTATAGTTAATATGGATGTGTGATTTTTGTTTTTTCTTAGTAGACGGTGGTAGGGTATAGTAGTTAAGAATACAGATGATGGAGCCAGGCTGCCTGGATTTTAATCCTGGTTGTACCACTTAATAGCCATGCGATCTTGATCAAATTTTTTAAGTTGTTTTTATCTCCATTTATTCATTTTTTAAAAAAATGGATTAAAGGGTGGTGGTTACTTTATGATTATGAGGAATATAAAATTGGTATATGTTAGCACTTAAAATAACAAAAAGTAGAAGGTAAGCATTCTATTATTTTTATCTATTGCTTTATTATTATTATGTTCTTCAGCACCTATCAGTTGCCAATATATAGGAAGGGGATATGATAACATATGAAATTATGCAGAACTGGGATGTGGTGAAATGGAAAGATAATGGGTGATTTAAGAAAATTGACTATAGGGGCTGGCCTGGTGGCACAGCGGTTAAGTGTGCACGTTCCACTTTGGTGGCCCAGGGTTCGCCCGTTCAGATCCCGGGTGCGGATATGGCACCGCTTGGCACACCATGCTGTGGTAGGTGTCCCACATATAAAGTAGAGGAAGATGGGCATGGATGTTAGCTCAGGGCCAGTCTTTCTCGGCAAAAAGAGGAGGATTGGCAGTAGTTAGCTCAGGGCTAATCTTCCTCAAATAAAAAAAAAAAAACAAAATTGACTATAGATTGGTGAAAGTAAAGGACTGCAGAATCTGTGCTGGGTGGGAGGAATGTAAGAGCAGGAAACAACTAATAGATGGGTATATTATAAAATAGTGACTTTCCTTGTGAAGCAAATAAAAGGATATTAAGTAATCACATATTAAGTGATAAATCTCATGGTTTAGTAAAATGTAGAGAGGTCCAGGACCACATGTCTAGAGGATATTCCAGAGGAAATATAGAAGGATGAACTAATGGGGAGTATTTAAATGTTAGGAGAAGGTAATCTCTTAGTGAGCAATCCAGTGATACGTTTTTAGGCACAGAATAATCGCATGTGATGAGAAAGGCCTAGGGATGACCATGGGAGTAGGGGCTAGAGTAGAGCAGAGAAAAAGATGAATGAAGAGAAATAGACGAGCAAGGTCAGAATTTGAGCGTCAAACTGTTTTGTGCATGGTTTCGAAGGTCATTTAGAGTAATGGCAAGTTATAGGAGAAATTATAACTTCAAAAAGAGATGGTAAACAATTAGGAGTTTAATAAATGTAAATAGAGAGGAAGAATGGAGTATGGCATATGTGGATTTCATCAACTGCATTGTACATACAATTCTGATCATAATGCTTGGTACATACATTTTGCTGCATAAGTATGACTTCAATAAAAGCATGCCCCTTAGAGGAGCTGTGACTTCCTTCTTGGAAAAGCAGTGATCTGGAAGATACAACATGGAATGAGAAGAGTCTGATCTCATATGTCACCCTATGTCAGAATCTCACAAGGATGTTGGATAATTATAATGGGACATTTTGTGGGTTATGGCAGCAAAAGCAGCTTCCATCTGAAAAAGCTGCAGGTAAACAGTGTAAGTGGAGGAGGGCCAGGCATCATTTAAGAGAAAGAGATGGAAAGAATGACAAGAAGTTGAAGCATGTGAAAAGTTTATTCACCATAGAATGGGATATTGTAGAGATTTCAGAACAGTGGAACCTGATCATATTTGTCTACCACATGGATGGTGACTTGCTGTTGTATCTGTAAACAAAAAAATATTAATTGTCCCCAGAAGTCTTGGTTTAGCATAACGTAAAAGCTTCATCATTCACTGTGTTACAGCCAGACATCATTCTAGGCACTTTAACATAATTGAAGAAAAAATAAACAGAAAGCATAATAATACGAGTAAGTCATACCAAAAGTTGAAAGTGTCATGGTATTAAAAAAATAGTGCAAGATAAAGAGTTTCAAGAGTTTTGGCAGGGGTGGGTTACGGGGTAATACTTTAGATATTGCAAGCTAGAGTAAAGTCTTGAAGAAATAAGAGGATTTATCCATGAGCACATATGGGGGAACATTCCAGTCAGAGAGCAAGACCAGAGCAGTGCCCTAAAGGAGATGCTCTAAAACATTAACTCAAGTCAAAAATGATGATAGCTTGGACCAGAGTGATAGCATTTGAGGTTATAAGTGTTAAGGATCAAGAGATCTTGATAAGTTAAACGAGATAGGGCCATGAATGGACTAATGACAAAAGTGTGCCACAACCTGAGGAGCATGATTCTTTCAGTCTGAGCCTGACATTCAAATAAATGCCTAAACGCAAACAAACATCGAACAGCAAAACTCCTACAAACTTATAGATGTCATGATTTGGATACCCAGATAACTGACTATCTTATTTTATTTATTCTCTATTGTGAAGGACAGGTAAAAAGAAAAAACCCTGAATTTCTATTATTTGCCTCCTTTAATTATAAATCCCCTCAAAAGCAAAACATCATATTATAAGACCTATGTAGAAATGGAAGCGATGGATAAGGGGTCATAATCAAGTAGCAAATTTTTCATTCCCCCACTTGTCTAAAATTCATAGTAACTTAACTGCACTTTCATTGAAAGAATCTTTCAGTGGCCACAGCAAAGCTTCTTTAAAGTTATCTGAACTTCATAAAATTGTATTTATTTACATGATTTAGAAATACAATGAGGCCTATAAAAATTGAGTGTAGAACATTTATAAATCCAACTTTTTTAAAAGTATCATCACTTAACTAAAGAAAATACACATCTGGGATTTATTATACGAAACCCATTGGGTAATTTAAAAATGAACTGTAAAAAGGTAAAAAAAAAAGTGTTAACAAGCAACATTAGATAAGGAAACCAGCAAAAAGGTGGTTGCATATTTTTCTTCATTTATACTGAATAGATCACAGAACACTTTTATACAAATTCAATAAGAATCGAAGATTAACTAGCCATACCACTAAAACATAGGTCAATAGATTTGATTACTACCTGTTGCTATACTCTTCATAAGCATGAGTTCTGTTTCGTAACCTCTTTATTTTTGCTTATGTTTGGAAATTTAAAAAAAACTAAATATGAAACCAGTTTAATTAAATGTCCCATGGTAGGGGAAAGGTTATAGCTTGGGATGAAAAGATTTTATTTCTAATTTTCATTATTTAAGAACTAGTGAGGCAAACTACTTATACACTAAGAGATGCAATTGCCTGTTACATCTAAAGAATTGTTCCTATTGCTTTATGTTAATTGTAGTAGAAAATTAGTGAACTGCATTTTCCCATTTTATTCAGAGAATCAGAGTTATTGAAAGACTTTCTCAATGGAAAGGAAAGGTGGGAATTGCACTAAATTATATGTGACTTAAACCTGATAGACTATTAATGAAAAGAAATTAATTTTTTAAAAAAGAAATTTCTAGTTAAGCAATTTATGAACTATTAAAGATAAATAATAATGGCTTATTAATAAGATGATGAAGTAAGATTAATTAGTATTTCCTATAGAGAATTTTATTCCAAGAAGAAAGTCATTAATCAAGATTTTGAGTTACACCAACAGTTTTAAAACATACTGGTGTTATGAAGCCAGGATATAACATAAACAGAATTTTAGTTAAATTCAGGTGGTAGGGGGTTTATGAACTGTTATGTCACTACTATTATGAACTATTAGTGACTGAAGGGATGTCGTGTTTTTCCTGAGGAATGGTCAGTCACCCAACATAAAGTTGTCTGAAATCTAGTGAACTTGAACTTAATTGCTTGACATGTTTGACCTTAAAGAAATTTAACCTAGTGGGCAACTTTGCTAATGTAGACACAGAAAACAAGAAGTGGCTAAAATTTAGTATAAATAGGGGCCGTCATCAGAGGAAATTAAGCCATTGGGGCCAAGATCCATGTTCAGACAGAAGTCTGATTAAAAACCATAAACTAGAATAAAAATGGCTCAAACAGATTGCTCATTTCACGTAGTTTTCTATGGAGAATGTGCCTACGTACTCTTGCGGAGTCTAAATTTAATACTAATAGTATGAGCAGAGCAGAGAAGCCCCCAAATGTCATCAGGTCTAGTTCTCATTGACCTTCTGGCTAGCATAGCATAAATTTTTAAGATGAGTGTTCTTCTTTGATGGGAAATAAGTGAGTTTAAGGCAGATAGGTTTAATCAGGTTCCAGTGTGCACAACATTCACTTGAATGCCTCACCCTGGGATAAACCCACATAAAGAACAGTTACCTTATCTAAACTACCACTAGTATTCCCAGTGAGAAATATAGAAGCAAGAGCTGAACTTTCAAGAGGTTAATATTGGTAATGTACTGATGGAAAGCAAAAGAGAACAATTTAGTAGAAAAAGAAAGTTGATTTGGAAGTATTAATTCCTTAATAGGCTTCCTATGTTTCAAAGGAGATAGTTGTGAAATATTCAAGGGGCTTTAATAAAACATGTAGCATAAAAATTAAAGATGCACTATGTCACAAAGTGATAGGTAATTTCTAAGTATATTTATGAAATATAAGCAAAAAAAATGGTAATGGTTAAAAATAAGTCAATGATTTTACATGAACTCTACTTCCATAATGGTGTACAAAAAAGATCCATCTCTTGGTGGTGTGACTTGCTCAATTTGGGGGATTTTTTTCATTGTATAGGAATTGGACTAAGAGATTTGATTTTGTGATTTTTGTGAACCAATGATATAAGAAAACTCTAATTATGAAGAGTAGAACCAAAAAAATGAATGAAAAAGAGTAGAATATGAAACTCTTTCACCGACAGCTTGAATCACTGGAAAATTTCTTTAAGCATCCTATTCACTTAAAGTATTGTTCAGTGTACAAAATGAGACTCCCAGAGCGCGCTTTTGGAGTACATTTATTTCATAGAATGATTTCCTGCGTCTGAAAGATCTCTTTTGAGCACAGACGAAAAGTGGTCCAAGGTAAAGTTGGTGGCTATAAAAGGATATTTCAAAGAGCTAAAATTGATTGATATTGAACATATGTAATTTGTAACTCAACACCTGTTTGGGGTTAAATACAGGTTATTCAAGTGTTTTCACACTATATTTGGATTGCAAATATAGTTAGTGAGGGAAGAAATAACACTTCGAATCAATGAGTAGTTGAGTTAAAGGTTATGGAGGTTTGTGTTACAAGTGGGGGACTGGTGCAACAAGCATATTCTTTGTTCATGTATGAGAAAAAATGCTAGGCTAAAGGGCTTCTGCATTTAGCTTTTCTCTGAGGAACTCAGGCAATATGAATTTAGTTAATTTTTAAATACTTCGCGCTCTCATTCATTTTATACATTTGTGGCATTTGCTTATTTCTTGAAGGTTTACAGTTTCAAGAATTCCATTCTAAGCTTGCCTCTTCACTAATCTGCTTTCTTTTCAAGTATTTCCAAAGTTATTTCTATTCTTTTAAAGACAGCCTTACATTTCCTGGGACCTGTCAGACCTATTCATCTCTATCACCTGATAAAGTTTATAAACCTAACACCAATATATCTTCACCTCCCCAAACCTGCTTACTCTTCTGACTGCATTACTAATAGCCATGTTTGACTCCTCCCGGTCACTAGTGACCCTAATTAGTTACCAAATGCTAAAAATGTTATCCAAACCTTGCTGTTAAAGCCAATCTGTATAAAAACTCCTGTTCATTACAATCTTAGACCCACATTATTAGGATTGCTTCCTAAACCCACCTGTGATCGTTCCCTGAGATAATTCTGTCTGCACATAGCAATCATATTTAGCCTGGAGATAAAATTTACAATTAAAATTACGATTAGTCAAATCATAATATAAAGCTGTTTCTCTTAGAGTTTAGTGCTCCAATTTAAAATGCCTATTTTTAAATTTTGAGTCTTATTTCCCCTTTTAGGTCTGCTGAGGCAGAATCTCTGGGGCAGAAACTTGGAAATCTGCATTTTCTACAAGCTTTTCAGGTGATTCTCATAAATAATGACCTTTGAGAACCAAGATTAGAGTTCAAAACTCTGCTCATTGGAATCACCAGGAGGGCTAGTTAGAAGGCAGATTACCATGTCCTGGTGTAGAAAATTCTGACTCAGGAAGTCTCAGGATAATTCCATGAATATATAACCCAAGTGCTTCCGGTGCAGAACGTCGGAAGCCTGACTTTTGGGAATCCTTAGCCTTCAAGTTGACTCCATATTTTGAAGGTAAATATTTAATTCTCTAATCTGGGAATCCCAAACGTATAAATACTATGCTCAAAAACCGACAGTGATTCTTCCATTCTTCTATGCTATCTAATGTAATATGAGAGCTCTTTTCCAGGATTCACAAGTCTCACAATATTTCCTGATTCAAAGCAGTAAAGTCTTGTTTACTACAATTGATCTTAGACACGTTCCTTCTGTTCTGGTTAAATTGGATTTCTTCCCTTCATTCTTATTAAAACTGTTCTTAGCTATTCTATCAGGCGAAATTTATAAGCAATTTGTTGTGACCCAAAAATTGGGAATCTGATTAGAATGGCACTAAATGTACATATTAACTTTGGCAGAAGTTACCTCTTCAAATTATTGAATCATATCATGTACAAACAGTATATTTCTGAATTATTTAGTTAATATTTTGTATATATGTCAGTATTTTTTCTGGGTTTTGTCATATAGATCTTGCACATTTCTTATATTTGGATCTAGAAATAAAAAATAATTATTTCTCCAGTGAAAGTGATTTCTGTCTTTATCACATTTTTCAGCTGATTAACTGACGTGTCAATTTTTCCTACGTTTACGATGAAACTAACCACCATACAGATACCTTTTAATAATTGTAATAGTTCTTTAGTTGTCTCTTTTTTCAGTATATATTTTTCATCCCATTACATTAACTAAAATCTTCAGAATTATGTTGAATGAGTGTTGATGGCAGACACCAATTGACATGTCCTGTCTTTAATGGCAATAATAATATCACAGCTGAAACTTAATAGTGCTACAATGTGCCCGGTGTTGTTGAAAACATTTTCTGTGTATCACTGCTTTGAATTCTCTCAAGAATACCATGAAGGAACGAAGGAACAGAGGCACAGAATGTTAAATGATTTGCCCAAAATACTAAAGCTAGGAAGTGAGGGAGCCACATTTGAACCCACCAGGTTTGCTCCTTAGTTTAACGTTTGCTGACCAATTCTGGTAGTTTCTCTTTATTGTGTAATTATATTAAAATAAGTTCCTTTCATAATAATTTATTCCAAAATTTCAACGTATTATTGAAAAGTATCGCTATTTTTATACATGTCTTGATATGATCATGTTAGTTGTCTCCTTTAAGTTATTAATGTAAAAATTTGCAGTAGTTTATATCCTAATTTCAAACATTCCTACATTTGCGGAATGAAGAAAGAGACTTGACCATGGGGTATTACTATTCCAGTTCATACGTATTTGGTCTACTACCGTTCTACTAAAAATTTGGCATCTCTATATGTGGATAAGAGTCTATATTTTCTTATATGATCCATAAGTTTTAAATAATGGGTGCTGCTTGCTTCATAAAATAATAAGCTTCCTTTTTCTCTATAGTGTATTAGTTTAAATATCATAGAATTATGTGATTCAATTTTTCAAGTAAATTTAGCCTACATCTACAAAACCATATATATCATCCATATTTTTATTAGCAAATCTTTGACAATCCCTTTAGTTTGTTCTTTGGTTGTGTGGTTAAGTATACACTAGGTTTTAAGCCAATTTTGATAATTTAGGTTTTCTTAAAAGCAGAATCAAAAAAGTTAACAGAAAAATGGAAGTATTTGTTGTTGTTGTTTTAATTAGTGCTTCTAAAGGATGAGAGTGTCCATAAAATAATTAACTGACTGCTATGCAAAATTTAAAAAAATCTTAAATGATTTAACAATGAAATAAACAGAATATATGATCAAATTTCTGAGCTGGAAGATCAGCTGATAAAGATTCTGAGTATATCTAATAAAATTACAAACAAATGGAAAGTGACAAAGAAAAAATTAAAGACGTGGTAAGTAAAACTAGAAATTTTAACAATCCATCTCTTTGGATTTCTAAATAGAGGCAAGTAAAGCAGTGATAAAAATACAGAATCAGTGAAATAGTAAAGATAATTTCCCACAGCTTAAGAAAAACCTTGACATTCGGATTTAAAGAGCCCAACAATAAGTAGGATTAATAAAAAATTATTTGTATGAAGATGTCTTTGAAATATTTTTAAAAATCCAGAGGTATGGAAAAAAATTCTAAAAGCTCCCAGAATAAATAAGTAGATTAATTACATAGAAGGAAATTCTTACTGGCATTATACTTTACAATGAAAATACTTTTTGACCCTATGCTTCTGTAAGTGATTAAAGAAACGTTCATTATGAGAGTAATTATGAGAGTAAAACAGATTTTGTTTCAGTTTGATATTTACAGGCAATAGGCTATGAATAGAAATTTTCTAAAATAATTGTTAAAGGGAAACTCCCAAACAGTTTTTAAACTTTGGTTAAAAAATAACAGAAAAGTACAATGCAGTAAACAAAACCATGGGTCAAATTTATTTTGAATATACATGTAAATACTCTACATGAAACACTTTCAGATTAAATTTGTTGATATTTTAAAGGAATATTACATCTTAGTGAGAATTCAAGAATGCAAGATTAGGTCTACATGGGGAAATCTACTCACTATATTATGAGACCAACAGAAAAAATGATAGTTTTGATAAACAAAATAATTATTCATTATAAATCTTAGCAAGCTAAGAAGAGAACAGAAGTCATTATTGCAGGATATCGGGTATATCATAATACCTAATGCAAATATTAAACTCCATTGGTAAAATGCTAGAAATAGTCTTACTAAATTCCAAGTCAACACAAAGATGTCTGCCATGAATTCTGCAACCACTGAATTCTTTTCATTTGAGGAATGGTTTTGGAAAAATGTCAGCAGAATTCTAACTCATACTACACTCAAGAAAATTGAACAATTGAAAGTGTACATATTTGTATGTAAATAGACAGCAAAAATGCCTGAAGACAGCTGACCAAATTATTTAACGCTCATAACCTCCAGAGATGGGAGCAAGGCAGATGTGCTGTGGTTTCTTTTACTCTGAGTTAGTTTAATCTTTACCAAGCAGACATACTTTTGTAATCTAAAAACAATCAGGCATTTAACCAAACAAATGCTCTCTTGAAAATACAAGTGTTAAGAAGACTGTGCACTAGTCTAGATAAAATGTTGCTTTCTGTTATTTTAGAATCAACATTGGAGTATTCTTAATATATTTTCATCATGTTGTTTTATTTTGAAAGAAAATGAATCCATGTTACACACGCTAACTCACATTAACCCAGTTTCTGGGTTCTGTGTTCTGGATGAAGCCATTAGAGTAAGTTCAATAACCAATAGAAAGTCTTTGTGCATTTTCATCCAGCTAATGAGAGAAAAAGACAAATATTTTTATATATAAAAATAACATAAAATAATATGAAAGTGTAAATTACATATAATACATAAAACACTATTTAAAATTTAAGTAGAATGGTATATCATACATCATATTGAATTGCATTTCAGGGTGGAAAGGGTCTAAGGGATGGGAAAAAAATGAAATACATAATTCTGAGTAATCATATTTTTAAAAATCAGGATTTTGAAAAATCTAAAGTTTGACACAACAGTAAAATAAACTGGGAGAAGAAAAAAAGTATAAATAGAAAAAGTGATTTCCCCACTCACTAGAAAACATGAAAATCTTTAAAATTCTTCTGAATTGGCTGTCAGATCACCACGTTTAAGAAAAATGAGACTGTGCCTTACAGCTTCAATAATATGGTGAATTTTTCTTAGAGGTAAAATATTTCTAAATGTTGATTTCATTTGGGCACTTTCTTTAGAAATATTTACCTAACTTCCCTTGATGATGAGACTCATCTGGGGTACTTGTTAAATATAAAGCTTTGCAGATCCCTTCTTCCCTATGATTTATGAGGCCTAGGATTTCTCCTAGATATTTATATTTTTTAATAAGTTTCCCAGGTGATTCCTATCATTAGCAAACTTTGGGAAACATTGTTTAAAGAAGATTTTGAAATCAGTCATAATGAAACAACCTACAAAGTTGGAACAACAAAAATACTGTTGACAAAATTCAACCCTCCTCCCCCAAAAGGGGTGTCAAAGTCACATAAAATCAGCTCTAAGTCAAATGAGCCTTAACACTTTTGGTAGACAATGAACTGAAATCTACTTTTCCTATTTTGAAGTATTTGAAGGCTAAGAAATAGGGATGTTGATCTCTATTTTCCAGAATTTTATTTTATGTTTTAATACTCACTTTCAAATGTTCTTCTAATTATGGAAGTAAAAGATTAAAATAAATACAAAAATTAGATTTTAAATAATTTTTTTATCTCGTGTGGAACAACATTTCTTCTGAGTTTCCTCTCTGGAATATGTGAGTGTTAAGAGAACACTGAATTTATAGTTTGCTTAAAAGAAAAAAAATTCAGTTTTTTATTGATTATCATAGTTTGATTAAACACTAAAAGCTTAACTGGTAAATACCTTTGACAGGGAGTTCAACTTATTTACAATCTTTAGGGAAAACCTCCTGGAAGACTAGGGGCTAATCCTAACTTCAGAAGTTCCCAGAAAAGATTACTTAATCCTTATATAATCCATACTAACACTTAACAATTTTTCCTGCCAGAAAAAAATCGTCTTTACCCAAACTGAACTTTGCTCCATGACTCCTTATGAATCCTTTCCAAAATTCTCATAGAATATCCTCAAGTTATTGGCTAGGCCTGTCCTCAGCTCCCTAGTATGGTAGGCAGAATTTTGGCTCCCATGACATTACACCTTCAAATATGTTATATTAAATGGCAAAAGGAATTTGATAAAATTGAGAAGGCTAATAAGCTGACTTTAAAATAGAAGATCATCTTGGATGATTGATGTGGGCCCAATTTCATCACATGGACCATTAAGAGCAAAAGAGGAAGACAGCAGACTCAGTCAGAGAGATGTGGTGTGAAGAAGAAGGAGAATTGAGCCAGAAAGAGAAGTCAGATGTTTGAACCATGAGAAGGACTCAACCAACCATGTCTAGCTTTGAAAATGGAGAAATGTGGCCACAAATCAGGGAAAGTAGGCAGTCTCTAAAAGCTGAGAGCAAACCTCAGCAAACAATCATAAAGGAGATGGGGACCTTATCCAAGAACAATATGGAACTGAACTCTGTCAATGACCAGAAAGTGGATTCTCCCCCAGAGCCTCCAGACAACAACTCAGTCTGGCTAGCACCTTGACATTGTCCTTGTGAGTCCTGGTACATAGAAATGAGCTGAGCCCAGAGGACTTTGATGTTCAGAACTGTGAGATGATAAACATGTGTTGTCTTAAGCAGCTAAGTTTGTGATGATTTGTTATTACAACAATAGAAAACTAATATAGGGGCCAGCCCCATGGCCAAGTGGTTAAGTTTATGCACTTCACTTCAGTGGCCCAGAGTTCACTGGTTTGGATCCTGGGTGTGGACCTATGAGCCACTCATCAAGCCGTGTTGTGAGGGCATCCCAAGTAGAAGAACTAGTATGACTTACGACTAAGATATACAACTATGTACTGGGGCTTTGCAAAGAGAAAAATAAAAAGAGGAAGATTGGCAACAGATGTTAGCTCAGTGCCAATCTTCCTCACCAAAAAAGATGTGTACCTTAAAAAAAGAAACAGAAAACTAATATACCTAGTACAGTCTGATAAGCCAATGGTCATTTACTACTACTGTTAGTCTGAATAATACTAGTTGAATCTTAAGGAGTACACCTTGGCTCACTGAGACTGTTGGATGAGCCCCATGATATATGCTGCAGTTCTTTGCACCAAAGAATTTTCCAACTCTCTAATTTACTGAAATAAATTCAAGTTAGCTAAGCTAATATACACATTTCTCTAGGTATGTTATGAAGAAATATGAAGTATTTAATATTTTACCCTCCTTCCAAGTACACTAGTCTGAAACAGTTTCATGGTTACTGGCAGAATACATAAGACTCTTGGGTTAGAGACAAATGATTGTCTTTGAACAAATGATACTGGAACAACTGGGCATCCATATGCACTCATATGCAAAAAAAGAACCTAGACAGACGGTGTCATTATTCACAGAAATAACGGTAAATGAAGTTCCACTTCCCACAGGGTAATGGGAAGATGGCCAGGTGGTGTCTGCCCAATTGGGGATTGTGTTTCAGAAGAAAATCAAGCTTAGGGAATCGGAATCTTTTTAGGTGGTAAGCCTCCTTGATTTTTTTGTCCCAAAGGGAGAAACTATATTTATTATACTGCATAGTACACGTACCTGCCCTTTGCCCCACAGGAAGAGAATATCTTTATCTTCCAAGGCTATTTTCTACAGAAACATCCTGAAAAGATAGTCCAAATCAAAAAGACAGTTAGTGCCCCGCTCATTTGCAGTGACCTAGGTCAGCCCCTTTTCCTTCCACCTTTTGGTGGGTTTGCTTCATATATTTACATTACAGTAAGATTGTTTTGTCACAATCTGCATTTTATCCTGAGATCCCTTGATCTGCTAAATGATATTTGTATTTGTATAAAATGAGATCCTCTCTACGTGCTGTGAAGTTTTATGCATAACGTCATATCCACCATTACAGTGTCATATAGTATGGTTTTACTGTCCCCAAAATTCCCTGTGCTCCACGTGGTCAACCCTCCTCCTCACCTCCCTCAGCTCCTGAAAACTACTGATATTTTAAACTATATATATAGTTTTCTTTTCCAGAATGTCATAATTGAATCATGCTTTATGCAGCCTTTTCAGACTAGCTGCTTTCACACAGAAATATGCATTTAAGATTCAACCATGTCTTTTTGTGGTTGATTTTAATTCACTTCTTTTTATCACTGATAGTATTCCATTGTATGGATGGACTACAGTTTCTTTATCCACGCACCTATTGAAGGACATTTTGGTTGCTTCTAGGTTTTGCAATTATGAATAAAGCTGCTATAAAACATTCACATCAGGTTTTTCTGTGGATGTAACTTTTTAAATAAGTTGGATAAAAACCTGGGAGTGTGAATCCTGGATCAAATGGTAAAACTATGTTTAGCTTTGTAAGAAACTGCCAAAATGTCTCCCATAATGACTGTACCAATTTGCATTTCCACTAGCAATGAATGAGATTTTCTGTTGCTTTGCCTCCACTAGCAATTCGTATGGTAGGTTTTGTTTTTGGATTCAAGCCATTCTAATAAGTGTATGCGGTATCACACCGTTGTTTTAATTTGAATTTCCTAATGACAAATGATGTTGAGCATATTTTCATAAGCTTATTTTCCCTTCATATTTGATGAGCTGTCTGTTCAGATCTTTTGCCAGTTTATAAGTTGGGTTGTTTTTCTTATTAATGAGTTTAAAATTCTATGCAGATTTTGGAAGCCAGTGTATTATCATTTTTGTGTTTTGCAAGTATTTTCTCCAAGTCTGTGGGTTGACTTTTAATTCTCTTAGTATCTTTAACAAAGAAGAAGTATTTAATTTTAATAAAGTACAACTTAATCATTCTTTCATGGATCGTGCTTTGGAATTATATTTGAAAACTCATCACCAAACCCAAAGTCACATAGGTTTTCTCCTATGTTTTCTTTCAGAAGTTTTATAGTTTTGCATTTTAAACTTACACCTCTGATGCATTTTGTGTAAATTTTTGTGAAAAATGTAAAGTTTATGTCTAGGTTCATTTTTTTTTCATGTGGATGCCAAATTGTTCCAGCACCATTTGTTCCAAGACCATTTTTCCCTATTGAATTTCAATGGCTGCTTTGTCAAAGATCAGTTGACTATAGTTGAAAGAGTCTGTTTCTGTCCTTTCAATTCTGTTCCGTTAGACTGATTGTCTATTCTTTTGTCAGTACCATGCTGTCTGGCTTACTGTCGTTTTATAATGAATCTTGAAATCACAGATTTTGAGTCCCCCAACTTTATTCTTCTTCAATAAAAAGCCAAAAGTGTTGGCTTTTGTAGGACTTGTGCCTTTCCATATACACTTTAGAAATAGTTCATTGATATCTACAAGTTACTTACTGGAATTTTGATTATGACTGCAATGAATCTATAGATCAATATGGTAAGAATTGACCTCTTAACAATATTGAGTTTTCCAATCCTTGCATGTGGAATATCCCTTCACATATTTAGATCTACTTTGATTTTTTTACTCAGAGTTTTGAAGTTTTCCACATATAGATCCTATAAATATTTTATAACATTTATACTTAAGTATTTCATTTGTTGGTGCTATGGTAAATAGTATTTTTTAAATTCTAATTTCAATCATTTATTGCTGATATATTAAAAAAAATGATTAACTCATACATTCCTTGTTCTTGCTGTGCTTGTTCATTCATTCTGAGTTTATTGTTGAAACTTCGAGATTTTGTTCTGCAGACAGTCATGTCCTGTGTGATAAATACAGTTTCATTTCTTCTGTAAAATTTTGTTTCCTTTTCTTGTCATATTGCACCAGCTAGGACTTCCACTGTAATGTTGAACAGGAGAAGTGAGGGAGGACATTCTTGTCTTATTCCCACTCTTAGAGGTAAAATCTAATATTAGCTGTAGGCTTTTTGTGGATGTTTATTATCACACTGAAGAAGTTCCTCTGTACATCTATTTTTGAGAGTTTTAATCCTGAATAGGTTTAGGGTTTTTCTAAATGCTTTTTTCTGTAGCAGTTGATATGATCATATGATTTTTCTTCTTTATCCTATTGATGTGATAGATTACAGTGATTTTTCTAATGTTGAACCAGCCTTGCATACTTGGAATAAATGATACTTGTTCATCATGTGTAATTGTTTCTATACATTGTTGAATTCGATTTCCTGAAATTTTGTTGAGAATTTTTGCATCTTTGTTTATGTTAGATGTTGGTATGTACTTCTTTCTTTTGGAAGTAAGGTGATCCTGGCCTTATAGAATGAGTTAGAAAGTGTTCTCCCTGTTTCTGTTTTATGGAAGACATTGTGGAGAATTGGAATAATTTCTTCCTTTATGTTTAGGGAAATTCACTAATAAGACCCTCTGGGTCTGGAGCTTTCTTTTTTGGGAGGTTATTAATCATTGACTTAACTTCTTTAATATATGCCTATTCATGATATATATTAACTAGAAGTTTATCAATTTTGTTATTCTCTTCAAATACCTAGCTTTTGGGTTCATTGACTTTTCTCTTTTTTTACCCCTATTTTCAATTTCATTAATTTCTTCTCTAATTGTATACTTTGCTTTCTTATGCTTGCTTTAGGCTTAAATTATTCTCCTTTCTCTAGTTCTCTAAGAGGGAAACATGGGTTATTGATTTTTATATTTCTTTGTTTCTAATGTATGAATATAATGCTGTAAATTTTCTTTTAGGTGCCATTTTTGCTGCATCCACTAAATTTTGATAAGTTGTATTTTCATTTCATTTAGTTTAAAAATATTTTAAAATTTTTCTTGAAACTTCTTTTTTGACCATCATGTTATATAAAAGTGTGTGGTTTGATCTCCAAATATTTGAGGATTTTCCCAACTATCTTTCTTTTAATAATTTCTAGTTTAATTCCATTGTGGTCTAAGAACGTTCTTTGGATGGTTTTTATCCTTTAAATTTGTTGAAGTGTGATTTATGGAACAGAATGCAGTCCATCCTGGTGATTGTTCCATGTGAGCTTTAAGAAAAATGTGTATCCCACTGTTTTTGGAAGAAGTGTTCTGTAAATGTCAATTAGAGTAAGTTGATTTATAGTCTTGTTTAGTCAACGATATCCTTACTAACTTTCTGCCTGCTTGATATAGCAATTACTGAAAGAGGTGTGTTGAAGTCCCAACTGTAATAGATTTGTCTATTTCTCTTTTAGTTCTGCCAGTTTTTATTTCACCTATTTTGATGCTCTGTTCTTAGGTGCATACAGATTTAGAATTACGTCTTGCTGGAGAATTGTCCTCCTTATCATTATGTAATACCCTCTTCATCTCTGATAATTTTACTTTTCTGGAAATCTTCTTTGTTTGAAATTATCATAGCTAATTCCATTTTCTTTTGATTCATTTACAATGTTTTCTTTTTCCAGCCCTTTACCTAGAACCTATCTGAATCTGAGTGTGTTTATATTTATAGTGACTTGCTTGTAGCTGGTATATAGTTAGTCCTTTTTATTTTAATCCAGTCTACCAGTCTTTGTCTTTTAATTGGTGTACTTAAACCATTCACTTTAAAAATGATTATTGATATAGCAGGATTAATATCCACCGTGTTTGTATCTGGTCACTATTTGTTACATTTGTTCTACATTTCTTCTCCCTCTTTTTCAGCCCTCCCTGTTTTATTTGAGGATTTTATATGATTCTAATATATATCCTCTCTTTGAATATCAATCACAATATTTATTATGTTTTAGTGCCTGCTATAGAGTTTCCAGTATACGTTTTTAATTAATCTAAGTCTACCTTTTTATAACACTATTTCACTTCATATCTACTAAAAGTCCTTGACAATGAGTATTCTCAATTTCTCCCTCCCAACTTTTGTGACACTGCTTTCATTCATTTTACTTATTCATATGCTATAATCACCCAATATGTTACTATTATTACTTTAAAAAGTTATTTTTTATAGCAGTTAAATTAAGAAAAATAAAATATTTTGTTTTTATAGACTATCATGCTAGGGAGTAAAGAAAAGAAGTGTAGTGTAAGTTAAGGACCTGAGGGGAGCACATAAAATTTTTAGAACTTCGAATAATAGAGTATAATTTTTTTTTGTTAGATTTAAGAATTTCTTTTGTTACTTGAAGTAATAGAAGTTGTGTTTATCAAAGGACAATGAATCTACTTCAGTTTTATTTTTGGATAGATTATGTTTCAGTAGTTGGCAAAGAATTCTTTTATGAGGAATTAACTGGATAATGTATGAAAAAGTGATGAAAGCAATTTAAATGTAAAGTGTTACATTAATATGTATATATATATTAATGTGTATACACATATATATTAATGTATAATGTAATATATATATTAATGTAACACCTTAAATATATTTGTGTGTAGATATAGACATATAGATGTAAATTTTAAAGGCTAGGACTTTTCCTTAGAGTCCTAAAGTACTATCAAGTGTCAACTTTCATTAAGTAATTAGTTTTGTTACTTCAGTGACTAGCATTTAAGATTTTACATTAATACTTTATTCTAATTTTTTTATTCTAGAAACTTAAATGCAAAAAGTATAAAGAATGTCACAAGAAATTATCTACTACTGCTGCTTTGTCTATGGCAGTAGCTATGATGTTAATTCTTAAAAAGCATATAATTAAGTGGTGTCACCACTATGTCAATTACAAATAAGACAAGATGGTTCAAGGTTTGGAAAATACATGAACACAGAAATAAAAAGCATCAAGTTCACTCCCTGGTGGTGACTTGCTGCTGGATATTTAGTTCGAGTCCTCTTGCAGAGTTAAGACCTCAAGAGCACAAGACATTAAAGAGCTTTTCTACTCAGCACATTGGAAAGCATAATTATTACCAAGCCTTTGCTATTAAAATATCATCAAATTATGTTTATAGAATATTATTCACTGAGAACTTCATAGCTGTTTCCCAACAATAAGCCTGACCATATTAGTGCATTGGGAATGCTAGTATTGACTTATTCAAACTAATAAAAAGCAGATGTAATAAATTATGACTCCAGAGTGAACAAAATAACTCTTACCGGCCATATGATGTTAACGTAGCCGTAAAAGATTTCCTCCCTACTCAGCACTAGATGCTGGACCACATGCCATGAGGAAATTACGAGATAGGAATTCCTTTATATAATAAAACAGCACTAAAACATAGAAGTACATGAAAACCCTGTATTTTTTCCATATGTTTCTGGTTACTGAGCATTTGTACAAATTTTTCAGTAGGTGAATCTCTTTAGAGAATATAATAATTATTAAAATAGTGACCGATTGGTAGTACGTTTTCTCGGTGTCAGTCACTGTGCATGCTAGTGACTTGTCTAATCATAGCAAACCCTCAAAAAATGTATAATCCCCCTCCATATTTTTAAATATGAGAAAACTCAGGCTAAGAGTAAATAAATCACTTGCCTAAAGTCATATTGCTGCACGTGAAAAAGCCAGGTTTGCCTTATCGTCTTTTTGGTTTTGATAATTTATTTTTGTTTTATTATTATTCCAAGACAATGTCCAATAAAAATATTTCATCAGTGTACTTATTTGGCAGTGAAACTTTCTTATCCATTTTAACTAAGTGGCAGAGAAACGAGTTTGCAAAAAACTGTTACATTTAGGTTACTAACTTCTTAACTGTAGGGTGTTCCAATTTCATCTACCAGAAGGTAGAAGTGGGGAACAAGGAAAGCTACTAATTTAGTCTGAATTGTGGCCCCCAAAAGACATTGGTTTGGAAATGTGGAGGGGACAAGAACCTTGGTGGAAAATAAGCACATCACCTCGGGATTTATAAACTGATATGTCAAAAAGAGATCTATTGGGATTTGCCAGACACATAGCCTAGGTACTGACAACAGACTTGTCTTCTTGTGTAAATCCGGGATATGGAAAAAGACGGCAGTTCAGTGATAACTTACCAAGTGATATCACCCTTAGTAGGATGGTATTCATCGCCTCTCTAGTCTAAGATAAAATGGTGCTGCCTGATATGGTAGTTCCTGGTTAAAGCTGGAGGACTCTGTTCCCATAATTCTTTTCCTTGATTTCCTATCTTGGATACTCATTTTCTTTTAATTGAGGTATAATTGACATACAACATTTAGTAAGTTTAAGGGGTAAAACATTGATTTGATACAATTATATTTCAATGTTTGCTATTGTAGTGTTAGCTAACATCTGTCATATCACATAATTATCATTTCTTCTAGCAATGGGAACAATTAAGATATAGTCTTTTAGGAAGTTTAATGTTTATAATCTAGTTTTGTTGTCTATAATTATTTTACTGTGTATTAGATCTCCGGGCCTTATTTATCTACTAGTTGCAAATATGTACCCTTAAACGTGGCATGTTCAGTTTTTAACCCAGTCAGTGATTTCGAACTTTCAATCCACAAAGAAATAAAAGCTTGTCTCATTAATTGGCTAAAATTATGTTTTCTTTAATATATGAAGACGTCCTTGTAACATAATAATGACATTAACTGTTTGAAATATATATTATTGATCATTATGAAGGAAAGAATTAGTTATGAATTAAAAAAATGCTAGCATACTACTGTTTGGTGTTTGTGTGATTTATACACTATCTCAAAGTAATAGTAAAACATTATAAAAATAGGGGAATACAATTTCAGAGTTTTGGACCTTGATTAACAAAATTTTTAAGTACTATGTATGTCATGAAAATATATTATGCCTTAGTGGAAGAGTAATACCTAATGTAAGCCATTTTTACAGTTAATAGTATTAAGCTATCCAATGCAGTTTAGTTAACCACTTAACCTCCAAACTTTTCTCTCAAGGTCATGGGACATAGATGGGTTTTTATACATTGTGTGCAGTCTACAGTTACCGTGCAAGCAAAGTTATGGAAATAAAACAAGAGAAAATGTTAATAAAATGGTATTTATGTATCAGCTCATATACTTTCATGATTCAAAGAACAAACAGATAAAGTTATTGACCTCTCACCTTAAATACTTACAAGAAAGATTTAACTCCAATTTAGTTGACTATATAGCAGTAATAATTTAAAATAGTTTTTTGTTAATCAGAAATGAAAAACTCTACTGGCAATATGGTAAAAAATAATTCTTTCAAGAGTAAATATGTGCCCTTCCTTTAGGATATCAACTGAAATTAAAACAAAGAAATTCAACAGAGAAATAAAAATTCTCATGTTGAAACCCAAAGCCCAATTTTCAGAACACTAACCTTTGTTTTAAACTATTAAATCTTGAATAGCAATTATAATTCTTAATGAAATTTAGATGATGGATCTTACTTTGTTCTTTCTGGGTATTATTCTTGTTGGCAAGTGGAAAAAGAGAAGAATAACTGTAAAATATATGAAACATTTATGAAGCCTATTCCCCAAACTATTCCAGATGAAATCCTAAATGTAGTAACCTGAAATATTATATACGTATTTATTTTTCTTTAATTCTCATTCTTCTCCCACTAGAATGTTAAGTCCATGACAAGGATTAAATATGTTTTGTTTATATTTCTGTCTTGACCAATTTCTGGGACACAAAGGGAGCTTAATAAATATGTGTAATAATCAATAAATTGAAATAATCAAAAAATCAATAATCAATAAATAAAATCAAAAAAATAAATCAATAAATAAATCAATAAATCAAAAAAGAAAATGTGAACAAAACATAAGCATTCTAAGTATAATTGGAAGGAAAAGTAGAAAAAGTAGGGAAGAAGAATTTGAAAAAGAAGTCAGACTTGTGTGAAGAAATACAGAAGAGAGTGGTGCCCCTGAAGTCAAGAGTGTTTGCGTAATTAGGGAGTGGTTGCTTATGTCAAATGTCAAGTTGAAAGAAGCAAGAAAAGAGAGCTCCTAGTGACTTGAATATTCGAGTTGTGTTGGTGCCTGTGAAGATCTTCATATCACTTGGAAATATGTCCAAATCTGAGAAAGATTTTGCCAACGGAGTCTGGTATCTTAGTGGCTATGTTACCACCTCGCTACAAATGACAAAACAAATCAAGAAGGAAATAATCTCTGTCACTGGATTAGAACCCATTGACCTTGCTTTTTGGTAATATTCACATGGAATCTCTTAGCTCTTAGACCCATTGAATTGCCAGTCTATCTGTACTATATATGTTTGGTGTTTAATGATTATCGAGATCTATCGGTATGTGTATTATCTCCAGACTCTATCTTTTAAACTGAACAAAAGTTTTCACTCTTACTAGTTCTATTCTGCTAATTCCAACTCACACATCCTGTTGTGACAATTTGTAACGTTTTTTCCATTGACCATATGTAAGCAATAGAATTTAAAATAACTCAAAAAATTAAATTCAGCCTATTCTTAATAAAAGCATGATATTTACCTACAATGCATACACAATAGCACTTAGATATGAAAAATAAATATAGAGGTATGGTTTGTTTATTTGTTTTTTTGTTGTTGTTGTTTTGTTTTTTGGTGAGGAATATTTGCTCTGAGCTAACATCTGTGCCAATATTCCTCTACTTTGTATGTGGGTCACTGCCACAGCATGGCTTGACGAGTGATGTAGGTCTGTGCCCAGGATCCAAACCCACCAACATGGGCTGCCAAAAAGGAATACATTGGACTTAACCACTATGCCATGGGGCCAGTCCTAGAGCTATGTTTTTTATTCAATAATTATGAGAATTTGTTAAGTGTTGAGCAATAGTGTAACATGACCATGTGGTGTTGTTTGCCATTATGTGGTTGCTTTTCTAGTAAAGAGAAACATCTACAAAATAATGTAAGCACTTCAACCTTGACCACAATGGAGATGAGTTTATTATGTGCAAATATTTCAAGTATATTACCTTAAAACATTTTCTGATTATCATTGTTTAATTCTAAGTATGCCCATGGTGTATAATTTACATAACCCACATTTTACCCAGTACAACTTAACAAATGCAAAATTGTTGAATATTTGAAAATAGTTCCATTCCATAACATTTAGGCATTATATATATGAAAATAAATTGCTTTCTTAAAACCTTGCTGAAATTGTTGGTTTCTAATTTAATATCTAATTTAATAAGTAAATATTAATATTTAACATTGATAATTTATAATAATTCATCATTACAATGATTTGGTGCTAGCAGAAATCACTCTAGGAATCTAGGATTTTCTTCCTTTTTCTCCTCAATTCAGAGTCCATATCTCTTTGGGAAGTTTTCCAACCTTCCGAAGAAAGTGTAAGTAGGCGTGGTTTTGCGCCATTCTATAGATGGAGAGAACTTCTGGAGGGCTAAGTCACCGTAGAAGAGAGAACCAATTAAATTCATAGAAGTTTGGAAAATTGCTTCAGACGCTTGTTGATTTAAGTCAATATAATTTTACTCTAGGATTTGGGATTTGATTACAAGGGACCTAGTTCTTATTTAATTATGAAGGCCTTGGCAGAGAAGAGAAAGTAACTCAAAAACCAACAGCAGTAAGGTTGAACTGCCTCAACCAAAGTAAAGAGAGAAGAGTGTATTGTTGGAAAAGCGAGCTATAACAAGATGTTCTTGAAGCAGACAGGGAGAGAAGAGACAGGAGGAAGTTAGGAAACTGACCGTGAACACAAAAAGCCTCATGACTAAGTTAAGACAAAAGTTAAAACTATGTACTTTACAGTCCTTTGTAGACCTATCCAAAAATAATTTCAGATAGAAAAAAAAATCACAGAAATACTCAGAATACAATAGTATACTGTTTTTTCACTTTTTATGACATTTATTTGTCTGAGATAAAACCAATACCAACAATACTATCATAAAATACACTTTTGATATTTGTAGCTGATATATCTGGATATCTTTATGAATATCAATTTTGCAAATATTACTATTCGCCTTCTTTATTTATTTATATTCAACCTGTTCCAGAAATGACTGGAGATGAGTTAATACTATTTATGTCTTGTAATTTTCTTCATAAAACTTCTCCTTTAATCTAAGAACCAGACCTCTTAAATTTCACTTCAATCGTCTCCAACCCTGAGAGCTGGCTTTTTCTTCAGATCATTAAAAAAAAAAAAAAGATGATTACCTTGTGGAAAAATAAAACTACATTGAGATATAGAAGCTGGGAGGTCAGAGAGGCTCAACAGTAATTTAAGTGATTCCTTTCTTCACATGAGCCTAAAATTGAATTTGCTTCAAATTCCTCAACCAATGTGTATGTTATTATGTCATGAACCTTCTGGTAGATCAGCACATCATTGCTAAAGCTGCCAACGTTAGACCCATGAATTCCAATGTTCTACTGTATTTGGTTCAAAATATGATCCCAATGCCTAATTTGCATGACAGATTTCTGGTTTATAGGTTGTCCACCCCTAAAGTGTTGTATCATAAGTATGAGAACAAGTTAAAAATTATAAGAGTTCACCAATAATTAAGTGAGTTTGAATGAGAAAACTAGGGCGGATTAGGAAAACTTTAATTCAACCAAAGAGCATTAATTCAGCATCTACTTCAGGTATCTCGGACCCTAAGGATACAACTGAGCAAGGTCCAGAGGAAGATTCAGTAATGTGAACAGGGAATTTAAAGCAATGAGAGAAATGCCATGAGGAAGTACAGTCTTATGGGAGCGTGTTGAAGAAATCCCTATCCTGGATTTAAGTTAGTAGGGAGAGATTGTGGTCAAGAAAGAAGTTCCAGAAAAAATTATATATAAATGAGACTTAAAGAATCCAGTCATGGAAATGTGTAGGAGCAAAAGTTCTGCCCCAGACAAAGAAAACACTATATCGAAAAGTCTGCATGCTAGAAAACCATGCAGATTAAAGCGATGAAAATATTTAGTGTATGACATTATGCTCACTTGTTGGGGCCTGTGGGATGGAGGAAGATGGAGAGGTGATGTGGAGCCCCACGCTAAGGAGGCTGGACTACCTGAGGGCCAAGAGGGGCGAAGCAGTGAAGTGACCTGATCTGATTTAGTATTTAGTAAGATTATTCTGGATATGGTGCCAGGACAATTCAGTAGATGAAAAGTTTAAAAGATTTTTCACACCCCAAAATTAAATAGGTGAGAGATAAAATATGCTCCAGAGTAGAAGCACTGAATTTGAAATCTGAAGATCTAGGTTAAGTCTTAATTCTGCCATTTATTAATTGTGTGGGTTTGACCAAGTTATTTAATCTCACTTCAAATGTAAATCTATAAATTGAAAATGTAGAAATTTTAATAACAAAGGCCCATTCACAAAGTGGTTTTAAATAACCAATACAGCCTTGAAAGTGCTTTGAAAATCATCAATAACTAAGGAAATATTGAATATTTTTACAAATATGGTTATGAATAAAATATCCTGAGTGCCTATCAAGAAAGACAAGAGTAGAGCCAGCCCTGAGGGCCAGCAGTTAAAGTGTGGTGCACTCTGCTTCAGTGACCCTGGTTTTGTTCCCAGGCGCAGACCCACACCACTCGTCTGTCAGTAGCCGTGTTGTGGCAGTGGCTCCTATAGAAGGACTAGAAGGACTTACAACTAGAACATGCAACTATATACTGGGGTTTTGGGGAGGGGAACAAAAAAGAAAAAAGAAAAACAAGAGTAGTACATTAAGACTCAAAAGGTATAGTTCTAAACTGAAGAAGGAAAATATTTTTACCTCTATGATATGAGTGAAAGCTCTTTGAAATAAGTTAAAGCTATATAAATAAAATTTATTTAAATATTATAAAGGTTAGAACCCACATTGCATAAACTATAACTATTGTCATTTTTCATTTGTTGATAATTTTGTTTAACTTATTGAAACTAGAGAGCCCTCAATTATAGATTAGTGTAGCTGTTACATCAAACATTTGGTTATAATGGCATTTATATAACAAAATTAGAATTATAATAAGATTAGTACCATAGGCATATAGTTGAAACCAGCATGACATTTTGACTCATTTTTATTATTTTTAAAGTTAATTTAATCTTACTTTATTGTAGACACTTTGTAGATCACTTTAAATTTCTTTTAGAATAAGCTGGCAATAAATAAATAAACCATTATGGTCATTATCATTTACTGAGTACCAAATGGGAGGAACTACATACTTTAAGACAGGTAAAAACAGTTAAGAATTTGAAGAACATACAAAATAAAATGCATATCTTTCCTCCAAAAAACCCTCAAAATTCCCATTAAACATACATACAAATATTATAGAATCCTATTTATACAAATAGTTCTACATGTTGTGAGAGTTACAATGCTTTTAAGGCATTGACGCTGATCTTCAGGAATTCATGATTTAGTTAAGGATCCTATCACAGAAACAAATACCTCTAACAAGAAGGAACAAGTGTTCATTGCTAGAGAATGGTTCAGCAAGTGTGCCTGGAAAGCTTCCTCCGCCCCTAGTAAGACCACCATGATGTGCATCATGCTGCTTGTTTTTATAGTCTAGTTAGTGTGTAAAACAGTGAGAGTTTTATTCATAGATAATGAATTGTATATAACATACATAATTTATATATATTATATGTGTGCTTATATATAAATTTATAACATATTTATAAGATATGTTCGATAATTGGATCATTTGCAATTTACAGAAATAGCCACTAAGGATATGATTAAGCTCTTTCTTAGGGTTTAGGAAAGTTTTGTTTGTTTTGTTTTTTAACAAAGTTTATAATATATCTGAATCTAATTTTGATTAGAGAGTACCTAGTTAGACGTGGAAATTCGGAATGTATTGTAAATGTGTCTCGATGTCGCTAAAGATTAGCAAAAATGGAAAGATAGGTATTTGGTTGTCAGTGGGTTAAAAGATTGTAAAGATAAGCTAGAAGAAGATAATGGAAGCTATTTGTGTACTAGGTTACTGCATTTCTGTTACGTTCTATAAAAAATGAAGGCAGTAAATGGAATAGTTTGTCAGGGATGCATAGGATAAAATTCAAAAAGAACAATGAAGGAACTATGCAATTATACTGGTAAAAGTGAGTGAGAACTCAAAGACAAACACCATAAGCATGGAAAGGATAGAGAAATTGATTTACAAAGATCGAATTTAACAGAATTTGAACCTTGGCATGCGGGATGGGAAGTGAGGTAGGGAGAAAGAGTCTAAGAAGTTAGAGCTTACATGATGCAGTCTCATAAAATGCCATTAAATAATATTGAAAATTAGAGAATAGGGTAATATTTGAAGTAGAGGGTGAATTTGAAAATAGTAAACAAATCCTGCTCGGATAAATTGAGTTTGAAATGCTTGAAAGACATCTATGGCATCTATAGGAAAATAATTAACGGGCTCTTAGAAACACAGGTCTTGAGTTCAGGAATGAAGCGAGCTCTAGAGGCATAGATTTTGGCATCTGCTACCTAAAGGTAATATTTAAAGTCTTCGGATTAAAAGAGCCTGTAGATGAAGGGAAGCCTACCTTCAAAAGTTGGAAAGACGAATATAGAGTAAGTGTGTAAGGTTGAAAAGGAATCTCTGTCAAATAGGAAAACAAAGGGAGTCCAACGTCACAGAAACCAACGGAAAAGAAAATTTCACAAAGGATGAAGAAGCTAAGTGGGGAAATTAAATTAAAAATCAAAAATTAAAAATGACCATGAAATTTCAACAAGTGAAAATTTTTTTAAAAAGAGTTAATTATAGAGGATAATCCCATGTTGGATCACAACCTTGGGAGCGTTCCGTGTGTAATTTGAAACTGAACCCCGTACACAGAGAGTAAGGAGAGACAAAGAAAGAGGCCAGCCACTCCAGATTTGTAGGTGGCAGGTTTAATAAGTAAGGGCATTTACATACGAGGCTTGTGCTGGGCAGCTGGCAAGATGAATGGTTTTCTGCACCCACCCTCCAGAATCTTGTCTATGTAGGGGCCTTAAATGGGCTCACTCATGTACCCAGTCCAGATAGGGCTCATCACCACATTACTGTCTCAAGGCTGTATCCTTGGGGCAGCTTCTGGAAATGAAGGCGGCAAGTGGAATTCACATTCCAAGGACAGGTGAAGGGTGAGGAGCCTCCAACTGCCCAGGTCCAGCTCATGGGTTAAACTGGTGGTCACATCACCTTGATGACTTCCCCAATACCCCAACACAAAACTAACAAATGCACTAAAAGGAGAGTCAATAAATTTTGGAATGTGCAAAGCAAAACTGGCAGAGGTAGAAACCACCTTTCGTATTAAAACCACAGAAATATCCACAAGTTTAGTGACATTTTATGGAAAGTATTGAAGAAAGGAAAGGAGGAATCTAAAGAAGCTTGATAAGGCATAGAATGAGAGAAAGTTTCATCCTATATTTTTCTATATCTACTGTGAATACATCTAAAAAGTTATGCTCTTACCCCAGTAAAAATAAGAGCTAATTTCCTGAAAGGTTATTGTCTTTCGTAAGCACTCAATAAATATTAGGTATTACTTTAGTGTAGCCATTTTTCCAGAAGTATTTTACATGTATTATCTCATTTAATCATCACAAAAACTCTCTGGGGGAGAGTATTAATGTAATGCCAATTTCGTGGTTGAAGAAACAGGCTTGGAGAGCTTAGTATGGTCCAACAATTAATAATGGAGGCATTCAAGAATCAGGATTTGCACTATTAATGGCTAATTCTCTGCTGCCTTCCTGATGTAGTCTTTGGAGAGTTTATTGAGCTTTTGGAAGAGATTATATCACAAAACTTTGGAATTAAGGAATCACTATTGTTTCTCGAATCCAATCCTTATTTTACGGATGAAGAAACCAAGGCCTACAGTGGCTTTAACATACCCAGGGCAGCAAACACCTAGCCTAGAAGCACAGGCCTGCTGTTCCTAATCTGCTTCTCTTTAACTACTATTTGAACTTATAAACAATTTTTGAATTCTGAATCTTAGTGAAGATTCCACTGTTTAATAGAAGGTGAGAATACTTTATATGACTAATGCTATAATACATGCAGCTTATAATTCCCTCTGTTTTATTTTTCAGTTAGCATTTACCCATTTTACTCCTTACTGTCTGCACCTGTTTTTCCAATGTTTCTAGAATTTGTGTATATGCTCTACATGTATCAACAGTGGCATTGAGAACCTTAGATTACAAATTTCCAGAAAACAAGGGATATACACAGTAATAACCTTTGAGCTGCTATCTCATTTAGCTCCAAGTTTAGAGAAAGAATAGACTAATATGCGTTGAATGTTTAAAACAAATGACCTAGAGTTAACACTGTGTTCTGTTCCTGCTATTAACTGGGCAATTTTAGGCAATTAATCTTTCAATTGTCTTTTCAATGTAAGAAGAATGATAAAATAATAAGAAGAATAATTATAATATCATACTAATATTTGTTATACATACTTTTTTAGCCTTTGCTGTAAGAAAATGCATACTAAAATTTTTGTGGAATAGAAAACATATTTCACATTAAAATGTCAAAATGGAAGGATCAAAGAGTGACAGGGGGTGGGAAAAGGGAGGCATTGAAATATCATGTTTTCTTTTCAAAAGACATGTGAGCTGTGAGTTAACAATTTTATCTTAATGTCAAAGGCAAAGAAATCATAGACTCTTAGAAATCAAAGGGTCTCAGGTTAATTTGCCAGCCTCCTTCTTTTATAATGCAAGGAACTTTAAGAAAGAAGGTCACTGGCCGAGATCTCACAAAATCAGAACTAAAACTCTGGTATTCTGATCACCTATATATATATATTTTTTTTCCAGTGTATCCTATTGTCTCAGAGACAAACAACACATTTAGTGTCGGTGTGTAGAAGGAAAACAGATAAATGGTCAAAGGTTGCATCTCATTCAGTCATCAACTCAAATGATTGACATATTCAAAACACACTAGCAATGTCAGATAAAAGACATACTACTCAATACTCATTGAAAATTCCTGAGGATTGTGGATTCCCTTAATAATGCAACATACAGTGATGTGAATGCTTGGTCAATCAAAGTTGTGATAACCTGAAACACTGCAATTCCATTCTGTGATTAAGCTGTACCTACCTTCCTAATGCCCTCAGCAGTTTAAGAAGCATCAGTTGGAATGTTGCCAGAGTTGACAGCATCCTCTCATCTGACACAAAACAAAGAGAAATGTGTTCCCCAGATGTATTAACAGCAACATCTGGTCCTATCAATGCAGGAAAAAACATAATCCTCCGAAAAGCAAATGTATAATATGTACTCCAAGGCCTGTACATATCTTGCATTTCAATATGACACTAGTTTCAACTCTCTTATGATTTGGCTTTAGTCTGATTTAAAGGTTGCCAGCTGCAACAAGAGGGTTTGGAAGAGTCAACCTGGGACCACAGATAAGTCATTCTAGTATGAATGTTTGCTCTTGCTGAACATCAAGCTCCTACAAGGCAACTCAAAATGAGAGAAAATGTCATTACGCTTAAAGAAGTTCAATTATGGATTCAAACGCATCTGCTATTCATCACATTTAATCATTGTCATTGTCTGATAAGAGAACCAATGAAGGAAAGCTCAGTGTGGTGCTGACGGATCTCAGTCTCCAAAAACAATCAATTTGTCAATTCTTTTCAGAGAGAAAAAAATAGATGGAGTGACATCCTGTGTGCCTTTTAGTGACAGGCTTGCTGAGAAATACAATTTACATAATACTAAAAAGAAATCCACCTTTTTAATTTTTAAAAATTATTTAATTTTTTGCTGATGGAAATTACAAATCCAAAAAGTGATCACCTGTGAATTTCAGATTAAAGTTTAACATAAATGTTACAATGTAAATTTTATGTAAAAAAAAGTAGTGATCTGAGGAATCTCCCAGAAGAGCAATGCCCTAAAAGTGACCCGGTATTTATCCTGAAGAGCCAGTAAAGGGACCAAAAATAAAAAGGTAAACCAGATGGTTTTCAGGAAAAAATTTCCCACAGATACTTTTTATCATCTGAGTAGGTTTAAAATATTTCTCTTTTCAAAATGCATTCCCCTGGCTAGAGGAGGATTTAATATCTTAACATATTTTACTTTGATCATTTTTACAGATTACTGTCTTCTTTATATCTACCTGTAATCCTGCTTACAAAATAAATAAGAATTTTAATTGGGGAAGAGAAGAAAGAAAAATTAATATATGTCAAATGTGGAATATCTGAAACTAAAGCAAATTATTTACTGAACAACTATAGAAGCATATGTTAAAACAAAGCGAAACAAAACATCACTGAACCAAAAATACGTTAAATATTTTACTTACCATTTTGATTAGGCCATATGTCATTGATTAAGACCATGGAGTTGGTCCCAAACTTCATTGTTAAAAATGTTTAAATCAGCTTATTATTTTTAGTAAAACTTCACCAAAATGAAATATGAAAATCCCAGAAGAGTATTTGCCACTTTAGTAAATAAAGCATCAGTTTCATACCTACCATCCTCAGGAGAGTAAATAGAATTCTTCTTTAGATCACTTGAAGTCTACTTGTGTTGGTCATCACATTCAGTTTTTCCATAAATGCTAGTGTGAACATGAAAGTCTTCCAAGAATATAATCATAGATACTCTATTTCACCATTTTCCCTCTGCTGACATAGAGTGAAGAATCATGTTTTTTCCCCCAATTCAATCTGGAGAATTTCATCAATGATCAAATACTAAAAAAGGCAAAACTTGAAGGAAACTATTTCTGCTTTATATGGAAATATATTTGTGTTCCAACAGTATATCCAGCAGGCCATTTACACACACACACACACACTAAAACCTCACACAATCACAAGAAGATGATGATTGTGAGATATAGGGTTTTCTAAAAACATGACTAACTTTTCCAATAACTTTCACAGATTCTGCAAAACCTGATCTATAAGCCTACCTGTAAAATACAATGCTGTATAATCCTAACAAAACACTGAATTGTAGTTAAGATCATCATTCTGGAACAGAAATTAAAATTAAGATAAAATCACGAAATCATTTTGCTTGAAGCAGTAACGATCAGCATAACAATTATAAACAGTTTGAGACTATTTCACTTATTAATGTAAAATCTAGGAAAAGAGAAAGATCTAATAGTATACTTCTATTGTAATACATTTTGGCAATATTAATAGCTGCTGATTATTGAGTACATATTACATTTCAGGCACTGTGCTAGATCCTTCCCCTTTTGTAGATAAGGAAACTAGAATAAAATATGTTCGATAACTTGGTCACTGTGATGTGGATTAAGGCTGCCCCAGGTAGAGAAGCCCAAGGTGACCTGGCCTACATGCCAAACTATATGACCCAGTGGATTTTTATGGTATGAATTAGGGCTGCCCCAGGGAGAGAAGCCCAGGACATCCTCACCTACATGCCGATCTATATGACCAGATTTGTATCTAAAGTTATATGACCGCACAATAACCAGACCCCATCTGCACTGAAATCATTTAATGACTTTTTACATCATCTTTTCTTTTTCCAGTAAAAATAAGTCACGTACCCATGCCTTATAAAATTAGCCCTAACCCTCAACTCAGGGCAGCAGCAGCTCTGCCTACCCGTGGGTCCTGTCCCCATGCTATTCCACACTATTCTCTAAATAAAAAGAGCACTACTGCCAGATCTTGAGAGTCCAAGAAATCTTTCTTTCGACTCCTCGGCTCACCGACCCCCATCAACTGTTTTATAGCTAGTAAGGACATAACTAGGATTCAAATAAATGTCTGAAATCTGAACCCCTACTAAAACTCACTTGTCCTCTCTAGGGATCATGTTTGAATACAATCCATAAAGCAACTTTTCTAGATAGTTCACAGAACATTGTTTCTCCAATCAAGGTAATGTTCACATCAACAATATTTCATTCTTTCATTCAAAATATTCTCCCTGGATTGAGTGTTAAATACAATGGCAAAGCCAAAAAACATGGAACTTGTCCATTTGGACCTTTTTCTATTTCATTGGCTTTTGTTTTTTAGTAAAAGAAATGTAATTCAACCAAATAGCTGAATAGATATACAATTATAAATGGTGTGAGTGATATAAAGAAAAAGAATTTTAATCTGAGAGGGAATATGCCGGGAGCCGTCAGCCTACAAATTAAGCCTCTGCCTTGTAACACGGTCCGGGAGAGAGATGAGGGGACGCACGGCGACCCTCAAGGGAAGCTACCAAGCTGCCCCTGCAACGAGTCTCCCTGGTACTTTTGACTTTCCTGCTTCTGCTTACTCTGTTCTGCACCTGGGGTTATTTCAGGGGAAGTCAGCCCGGCCCTGGGAATGAGAATGATACAATGCGATATTCTAGGGAAAGTTCTGGGGAAAAACATCTTCTAGGGAAAGAACATTTTGACCCGTCCTTTGGTCGGGTGGAGCGATGGGAGTGGAGAGGGAACAAAGAAATCTGTAGCCCCCACAGATCTCTCTGGGAGGACGGTGGTTGCCACGGCCCATTGAGTCAGGAGGCGGCTGGGGATAGCCTCCTTGAAGTAAAACCTTACAGAAGCTTGACTCCCCCCGGGCCTACACACAATCAATTGCTCTTAGGACTGTTTTATACCTTGCAATCAATTGCTCTTAGGACTATCGTGCACCTTGCAAAAACCCGCTAACGCAAGCCAAAATATGTACTGGGACTGTTTCATGAAATCATCCTTGCATATCCTGAGCCCTATATAAATCATACATACACAAAAAAAAGTTAGACTTCGACACCAAACTCCTTGTCTCACTGCCTCCTCCTTCGCCGACGCCGTCCATCCTCAGGAGACCCTGTCCGGCTGGGTCTGGACCCCGGCAGGAATAGCAGGAGAAATTTGAGTCTGATCGAGAACCCAGAGAAAGTCATTCAGAGGAAGTGATATTTCATCAAATACCTACTGGAAAAGCAAGGAAAGAGCCAAGAGAAGAGTCTGGACAGAAGCAGTGGTTGTGAAATCCCTAAGTTTGAAAGAAGTGGGCTATGAAACAAATCAAAACAAAACAAAACAAAAAACGAAAAAAATTACATTAGATCATCTTGATGGAGGAGGGTTTATCAGACGATGAGACTGAAGGGATTGGAGCAGCGAGACAGAATAATTAGGACTAAAGGTGAGAGACAAATTCAGCAACCATCCTTAAGAGACGGCAGAAAGTGCCAAGTGAGAGACCACGTGTGATCTTTTACATTTAAAACATTTTGATGAAGCAAGACCATCGGATTATTTTCAGTTAGCATTTCACACTAGGCAGTCAAAAATTCAAAGGCTAGTATCAAACTAAGTACCCCCTAAGTCAAGCACGTACTATGTCACGCGTGTGCCACCAATAAGCGTTTTCAGCGGAAATTGATTTTAAATATGTCAAAGCACATTGGTTTGAAATATTTTCATAGAGAATGAAATTCCAATTTTTAATGTTTTGCTTAAGTATGTTGACATTCTTTCTTGAAGCACATACATGTGGTCATATATATACAGAATTAATCAAATATGTCAAAATATCAGAGTCCATTTGAGAACAATTCTAACAAAACAAGTACAATTTTGGTAATAATTACTATTTATGTCACTGACTAATTCTACATAGCTTCAGACATATAAAGGCAAATAAAGAAATGAAATATTGTAGCATTAAAAGTCAATACCATATATTCAAAATGTATTGTCCGAAAGAAAAGGCACTCTACAATTTGGTGTATCTAAAACAACAAAGCAGAGCAAAAACCTGCACTCAGGAACCAAGATATTTTGTTTCTTTGAACTGTCGCAAAAAGCTGTGCAGATAGCAGTGTATGATTTTGGCACAGGAAATAGGTAAATGTAAAAAATTAACAAAATCAAAGAGTTAGTATCTTAATCACTGGAAGTGGATTTAAGGATTGAGAACTTCACATTGTGTCTGTATAAATTCAGAAGCTATACCTCGAGGCAACTATCATCTCTCTGAAAAGGTCTATTTTAGCATAGATCAATTACATAGGAATGTCAAGGAAAGCCCATACAAATTTCATTGTGAAGATCAAATACATCTCGACTATAAATCATCACAAGCTTTCTGATATTGGGCAATCAGTCTTGGGAGAGGATTTTTGAAATAATGTTTTTCTTTCAAGTGCTAGAAAAATCTAATGAGTATAAATTTGCTATATTTATTCATTATAATCTGTAACAACACAGCATATATTTTTCAGATTTGTATTTGTAATGGGAACCACAATTTGTCATAACGTGACTTCCTTAGTTTTACGGTCTTTAGCAATCTCACTTATAACACATTCATAGCCTGATTCTCCTTGAGCCCTCATGAATCTTGATTTTACAGCATAAGCACAAATGCAATAGAACATGGTTCTCATTTAAATTATGTGAAATTGATATTGTGCTGCATTCAAATGTCATAAGAAAGAACGTATCTGGTCATGTATCACGGGCGACAGAGGCAATGGAGACTGAAGCCCTTAAGAGAGAAGCCTCTATACCTTCTCACAAACTCCAGAATCCTTTCCAAAGAGAATTCTGAAACTGTCAGGGCATTTCTAATGCTGGATTTTATTACAAATCATAATGCAGCCTTCTTAATGTAAGTTCACATAACTCATTGAAAATAGATGTTTTAGAATAATCTATTTTTGCTAGCGATCAAGTTTATTTTATGTGAGAGTGGCATTAAACCACCTTTTTCTGGGTCTCAGAAAAACCCATCAGCTTACAACTTATTCCCCAATGACATTAATAAATCTATTATTTCACAATATAGAGAATCGGACTGTGTAAGTGTGAGCAGCTTTCCAGAGATTAACGATATGTATAGTTAATTCAGGGAAAAAAAATGCCTGTCAAGATCATCTTCCCAAGTTGCTGAGAATGCTGCAAAAGAGCTGGATTCTACACTGGTGTTTCTCTTCTGCTACCAGAAAGTGACAATTAGTAGGAATGCTGTTCACTTAGAGGACAAGCTTTGGTATTTCTAAGATTAAGGCCAAAAATGTACTCTGAAGTGTCTTCTAGTGATTTCTTCTTCAAGACAATCCCCAATTCTGTTATGTCTAGGTCCTAATATATTAACCATATCATTTTACTGATGTTTAAACCTAACTGGGTGTGTTTTCCATTCTGGTTATTAGCCGAATAATCCATCCAAAACTGCTTTTAAAGTGATGGAAATTTAGGATTCATTGGAATCCAACTAAGGTTTTTCATCAGAATTAACATATGACCAAAACATCAATAATATTGTTATATGAAAAAAACAGTATTTGATGATCTGTGATGATGTCTATAGAGTATATATAATACAGAGTATATAATAAAATCTAATATATAGATCTAGAGAGTTTTTATTTGTCAAGTGTAAAACAGTGCTCTGTGAAATACCATATAGCTTATTTTATCAACACTATCCCCAATGAGTTGTAAAGATTTAAATTTTGAGCAAACAAGCATCCGAATCCTTGTTATGGTGCTTGTATCTATATGATAACGACAAGGTTATTGAACCTATTTCATTCCAAATCCTTCATCTATAAAATGAGGATAAGAGATAATCAATAGAAAGGAACTAACAAAGTGCCTAGATAAGTGAAATAAGTTTATCAGGTTTCTTGAATGCCCAGGTAAAGTGGGACCTGACTTTCTGGCAGACATGACTCAGACTGTACTAGAACAGAATATTCTCTAGCACAGTACAGACAATCAGGATTCCCCATGGCCTGGAAGAAATATCTCTCAAAACCACTAGTTCTCAAACTGCATATCAGAATCACCTAAAAAAGAAATTTAAACTTCACATGCTAATCAGGATAATAGTTTTTTTAAAAAAACTACATGTGTTTTATTATCGCTGAATTTCTATCAAGTGCTAATTAGACAGAGAATGAAGCAGACATATTATCTCCCCAGTTGAATCTGAAGATTGACCCAGCCTCAAATCAGCTCCATTTGAGATCTTCTGCTCACGGCCATCTGTAGCTCTTTATCCAGATGCTGTGTTCAAATAAAACTGACAGATGCTGGTTATGAATTTGTTTCCCTGTGATCCTGATAACATAAAGGGTTGTGGAATAGGAGAACATGAATTTTCTGGGTGAGTATATACCTTCCACAGTTAAGTAATGAATTAGAATCTGCTTTATAAATCATTATCTTGTTAGTTAATTAGCATGATTCAGTCTCCTCACACTGAAGACAGTCTGGCTATATACCCACAAACCAAGTTTTGAACCTTGAAACGTTGAGGAACAGACCCTGGCCAGTGATGGTTCCAGTGTGATCACACATTTTCTTGCTTTGGCCTTTAGATAGATTTAAAGATCTCAGACATGCTGACTGATGGCATTAGAAGACTATCTATTTAGAGTTTATTCCAGTTTTACCATCAGTATTGACAAATAGTTTTAGCTGAAATATGAGTTTTCTCAGTTCCATATTGTTAATCTAATTTTTAATGTAATTTCTGCTTTTGAAATAAGGCCAGTTAACACATAAAGAGATGTTCCATCGTCAAATTTAGTAAAGACTCCATTAATCCATTTAACCAGAGCATTAGAATTATTCCTCTACATTCCACATATAATTAGTTTACATTAAACTTACGTTCAATATTTATGCTAATTTAGTCACAATAATGTAGAAATTTTTAAAGCTATAATGCATGCGAAATACTTGAAATCTAGAATTTCTACAAAAATGTATATTATCGTGGATAAAGTTGTGCAGAATTGGTTTGGTATTGGGTAGAGTGACATACATACAAAAGGTCTCCCACTCTTTCTAATCTTTTTAGGACAATGTGTTTGGAACCGGCATTAAATCTGGTTAATGAACCAGCTTTCATTTTTTGTTTTTTATTCCATTTCCGTTAATCCCTTCTTATGGTTTATGAACCATTTAAACACTGAAGACTCTTGCCGCTTCTCTTATATTGGATTTAGTATAAGGCATAGAAAAAATATCCAACTCTCCTCTCATTTTACAATCCGAGCGGAGAGCCACAATTAGGTCTGTCATTTCTCTTTCATACCTCTCGTCAGTAGAGAACACTCAACATTAGAGAAGCAATATTTGAAAATGGTACTGAGTGTGAAATTCAGGTCCAACTCTGCTTTTACTACCACTGAGTAAATTTGGATATGTGTTTTTATCCCTCCAAGTGCTTCCATTTCCTCATCTGGAAAAAAGGCAGATCATAACAAAGGACAATATTTACTGAATACTTACTGCATGCTAGCGAAATGCTATGAAGCTCACATATGCATTTTTCATTTAATTCACCCCAGTGGATACAGGGGATAGGTAATATTATCTGTTTATAAAGAGGGGAAAATGAAATCTGAGATGCTAATAAATTTATCAGATTGTACAACCAGAAGGTTGTAGTGCTCATTTTAACCAGGCCTGCTTCTATCCTAAATCCATACAGTTCTGCTACTAATATCTACCTCAGAGATATTGTTAGTGAGCATAAAATTTTTTCTCTAAAATATAAAGTGATATAAAAGTGGTAGCTACTATTGGAACGTATAGTAAGTACTCTAACATTGTTTAGTCTCTAAAGACTTATGCATGTGAATCGGACATTCATCAGCACCCAAGTTTAAAATATCACGATAAAATGAAAATTCCCTCTCCAGAATATAGTCCTGTTGGAAGGTTTGCGTTGTTTATAGTAATAAGGAGACAGTGTAAAATGTTGAAATCTTATAGGCTATAGGAAGATACTATGATCAGTTAAAATCATGGAGTTTAAAATGTAAAATTAAAGGATCGTGATATTTATTCATTTGCTGTTGCTTATCAGAACATTAAGAGAACAGTTGCATGCACTGAATATCCAGTATATGCATATGTGCATGTGTGCCATTAAAAAAAGCAAGTTACAAATTATATGCTGTGCTCTGACTAATAGGTTTCATGAGATATATGTGTTTATTCACATTTATTATGTTTGTATATGTATTACATATTTTATATCATTTATTTTTTTTATTTTTTTATTTTTTTTAAAGACTGGCACCTAGGCTAACAACTGTTGCCAATCTTCCTTTTTTTTTTTTTTTCCTGCTTTATCTCCCCAAACCCCCACGGTACATAGTTATATATCTTAGTTGCAGGTCCTTCTAGTTGTGGGATGTGAGACGCCGCCTCAACGTGGCCTGACTAGCAGTGCCGTGTCCGCACCCAGGATCCGAACCCTGGGCCACTGCAGTGGAGGGCGCGAACTTAACCTCTAGGCCACGGAGCCGGCCCCTGTATCATTTATTTTTATATGTCACAGACGGGGTAAAAGATTAGAAGGATGTTCCCCAAAGAGATGGTTCTTCTTAGCTATTGGTATTTTAGACCATTTTTGGTTTTTTTCATTGAGCTCTTCTCAAAGTTTTCTTTGCATTCTGAATCAAATAGAATTACCTAATTAAATAGAAAAGTACCCTAAACAGTATAAATAAAAAAGTTCTTTTAGCCATTAGTGCAGAATTTTTCCTACGCTTACATAAACAGGGAAACAGCTGGCAATCAATACAGGAAAATAAGCCTTTTACTCTAACATAATATAGTAATTTATGGCATCTTAAAAGACAAGAAAATACATTTCTTATTTTTGTTCATTTGCTGTTTTGTTTTTATATTGGTCCTATGTTGAACTTTTGCAAATATAGGATCTTATGTTTTATTTGAGAAGAGAGCTAAAGAGGTTGCTTTGTTAGTTACTTACCACAGCTTTAGTTTGGTTAGAGACAAGGTGGCCTTTAGCAAACATTTTCTAAAATCTGGGCTTTGATAGCACATGGTATATCAGAATGCTGGACTCATACTTAGAGTGCAGAAAAATACCTGCTTTGTCCATCTGCAGTAATAGCTCTTAAATATGGTACTGTGTGTGCACTAGATGAGCAGACCCAGAAAACAGGTATTTTATACGGTACACTAAAATAGCAGTTTGAATACTGTAGGGAATTTCTCCAATTAATGACTACAATAGAACTTTGGTAAACAATCCTGTTCATAACAAATTATTTTCATGCCGCATTTACAGAATAGCAATCTGTGAATGATTTGAAATAGATTTTGCCTATCACCTTTTTGTGCCTTTAACTTTATTTGTATTTGTGCTTTTGATTGCATATGGCGAGATTATTGCTCTCACACCAAATTATTTAACTGAAATTCTAAACACCAGGAGGTAGGCCATAACATAATATTCTTTCAATTAAAAGGGGGGTGAGGATGCTGTTTACATTCTCTGAGTCACCCAGTGCACTCAATTCATCAATTCAGATATAATGCTTGGAGTCTGACGTAAGCCTCATAATTTTCACAGTTTGAAACAAATGCTTTTAATAAAATGTGCATAATCTAGCATGTATGTTAATTATTATGTTTAGTATTCAGATAGGGAGAGATAAACAAGATCCCTGATAAACAAGATTACTGAAGAGGGGAGGAAACTTCCCTCAAGGAATCCTAAATATAAATTCATGCTACCTCAAGGTGAGAATTTAGTTCAAAATAATTAAAACTTGGTAGTGCTCCCCTCTGCTTTTTAAAGCAAAACAAATACAAAATTTTTTTTGAAGGCTCTCACCCTCAATGGGAACTGTAAGGAGTTTCTAGAGATAAATCTCCAGGAATAATAAGATCACAGGGGCAAAAACAAAGGAGCAATAACAACAAACAAGACACAGGCTATCATGAGTGACAGGAGAAAAGAGATGAGGCTGAGATGCACAAAGACTTCAGATACTGAAATTGTCAAACATAACGTTAAAAATATTTCAAGCAATAAGAAGAAATTGAAATTATTAATTAATCTAAATTATTAATTAATAATAATTGATTTATTAATAAAGGGCAAAGGATTAAAAATTGGAAGGCATATATGAATAGAACATAAATACAAACAAGTATTCTAGAAATTAATAATGAAATATTTATACAAAATTTAATTGATGTATTTAACCGTGGACTATGAGAAGCTGAAAGGAATTTGTATCTTGAAAAATTGATATAAAGAAATTATCAAAAATGTAACATAGAGGAACAAAGAGGTTAAAAACACGAAAACACTGAGTAGAGATGGAGCAGAGATAGAATATCTAATACAGGCAGACCTCATTTTATTGCACTTCGCTTTATCGTGCTTCACAGATATTGCATTTTTTACAAGACCCTCCACTAGCAAAAAGATTACAACTCACTGAAGGGTCAGATGAGGGTTAGCATTTTTTGAGCAATAAAATATTTTTTAATTAGGGTATGCACATTGTGTTTTTAGACATAATGATATTACACACTTAATAGACTAAAGTATAGTGTAAAGATAAGTTTATATATACTAGGAAACCAAAAAATTCATGTCACTTGCTTTATTGTGATGTTTATTGCAGTGGTCTGGAACCAAACCCACAATGTCTCCAAGGTATGACTGCATACATCCAACTGGGGCTTCTGAAGGAAATAAGAAAGAAAATGAAAAACATACAATATTCAACAAGAAAATGGATGAGAATTTTTCATAAGTGATTAAATACAACATTCCACTGATTTGAGAAGGTGGTTGAATCTCCTCAAAAGTACAAGGAGAAATATATAACTAGACACAACAAATTAAAATACAGAACACCTAAGACAAAAAGAAAATCCTAAAAGCAGCCAGAAAGAAAAAGACAATTAACTTCAGTGGAATTAACATTAAAGTGACTCCTGAACTTCCCAACAGAAATAATGGAAGCCAGAATACAGTGGAATAACATCCTCAACACACTGAGAAAATGAATGTCAACCTCTGACATTATCTGAAGTCAAAAGACCTTTCAAAGTCAGGAAAAGAATGACATTTTACACAAACAAAACATTTTAAAACTAACAAAAACTGATAGAATAATATTATCCAGGATATACATCAAGGGAAGTTATCCTAAACGAAGGGTCTGAAATGCACTAAGGAATATTTTGTCATGAAAGTTATAGATGTGAGTATTAATCCAAGCTCCTAGGTTTCTTCCTTTTTTATAAATATTTTTGCCATTCAGTATGACTCAAAACAACAAAAGAGAACAAGTGTTGTGTGTGAGAAAGAGCATGAATTTGTTTTGAGACTTGTTGAGCTTCAGGTACCTTTGAAAGATCCATGCATAAATGCCAAGAACACAGTTGTATCCATGGATTTAAAACTCGTGAGAGATGCCTGGGCTGGAGATAAAATCTGTGGTGAATATTCATATAAGTGGTTATTGGAGTAACAGGCATGATGAGATCACCCTAGGAGAACATGTAACTTGAAAAGGTAATGGGCCAGCACTTAGCATTGAGGAACTCCAACATTTAATAAAGAATCTTGCCTGTGAGTTGAAAATTTGAATTCAGTTTTCTAAAGTGAGTTTCACTTCTAAGAGATTCAGGTCATATTAATATATTTCTCTATTTAAACGGTAATCCTAATTTCTTCCCCTCAATGTGATCTTGAGCCAAACAATGCTCTAGAGTCCATAAAGCTCCTTAAATTAGACACAAATATAAAGTATTACATTATTGGAAATCATTAGTCAAATCAATGAGCCTTAATTGCATTAATAAAACACATTAAAGACCTAATCCATGCTTCATTTATCACTTCTCCAAGGAAAATTGCCAAGCCTACATTTCACGATCCTATCAAAAGTTACTGATAAGCCATTGGCCCCCCCTGGAATTCCCAAATTCCCATTCCAGGGAAGGAAGAGTAGTTCTTTGGCATTTAGACAGCATTTTGTCATCTTGACCACCCAAGCTCCATGGGTGTCAATGCAAGGTGGTCTAACTGAGAACTCTACACAGGATATCAGACTTGTAATCTGTGCAGATGTAAAATTTATTTTTTTCTTTATAAAAAGTGGCATGCTCTTGCCATAATTTTCAGACCCAAGCTCTTTAGTGTCTCTTTTCAAAAGTATGCCATCTGTTTCCTATTACCCTCCCTCATCTAATTACACTTATCTTTCATTACTGTCTGTGCAGAACTTCCCTTCCAGACTAGCTAATGTGGTTGCTTTCTTGTTGATATATTTTGAATATTTGTTCCTGAACTTTGTAATGTCTGTGCTCCAGACTAGAATCAACCCCACCTCGACCTCAACCATCCTTTCCTTTAAACTTTAAAATACCTATTTAAAAGTCCCTGGTTGGTGTACTTATTTTAACAATTACTGGAGTTGGGGACTGATAGTCATCTCAACGAGCTCAATGTCTCTTTGAGAGCTTAAGTACATAATTTCTTCTACTGGTGTTTGGCAAATTTTATGTCCTACATTTTAACATGTATTTGTCCTGTAATTCCCACTTACGTATAAATTTCAATTATTCTTAATATTCTTCATAGAAGCTAATACAATGCCATTCACAAATCAGAAAACAGCAAGACATTAATTTTTATCTTTTCTGGTTGATCATTGGATAGTAGCTGATTTTTCTAACTAATCTGTTCACTTTTGGGAACCAGCATATCTCTAAAATTTGATAGCATTTATATATGTATTTGTTCTAGCCATCTGATGAGGAAAACCTACATTTATACAATGCACACTTTCATCTGTGATACTGCAAGACAGGTGCACTAAGAATTTGCCATCATAGTCTTGAAATGTGTAGCAATGCAAAAGCTAATCTGATTGAAAACATTTAAGCATCTTACTTCAGTCCTAGGCCTGAATATGTGCAAATTGTTTAGGATAAGCCCCTAGGTAGTTAGCTGGGATCAATACTTTCCTTGGAAAGAGGCATTATAAATAAAGATATGCCTCCTTGATTTATCAATGAATATTTCTACTCTTTCTTTTGAATAGTAAGTCATGCTGAAAATTATTCAATTATAAGCATGATAAGGCATACTCTGGAATGACAATAGATTGTCAGCCATAATAGATGCCATTATTAGAGTAAGTAGATGATTGATGAACAAATGCACTGACCTACAGCTAATAGAAATTTTTAAAAAGTTGTGCCAAACTCCAGGCAGCTACGTTCAGCTTTCATTAGGTCGCTGTGCTTAGAGGCTGTATCTGTTTGCAAAAAATGTAATCACATTTGATAGATGCCATAAATTTTTAGTACAGTATTGTAACTGAGAAGGGAACATATAATTGATATCTTTTTAAAAAATGTATTAATGCCTGAATTTAACCTGCCACTATTTCCAACTATCTAATAGTGTTGAGGTGATGTATAGTCACCTGAAAGTACTTTAAGTCATTCTAGAGGAAGATATGATACATTTCCATATATCTCACGTCAAAAATGTCAAATATGTTGCATCATAGATACAATCTGTTGTATCATAGAAAGGTAAAAATAACAAGCTGTACAGAGTTCAAGTGAAATAGAATTGTAAAACAAATAAATTAATTAATCATGTCCACTTATGATTGGTTACGTTTTTTTTTTGGTGAAGAAGATTGGTCCTGAGCTAACATCTCTCGCCAATCCTCTTCCCTTTGTTTGAAGAAGACTGTCACTGAGCCAACATCTGTGCCTATCTTCCTCCATTTTATGTGGGGTGCTGCCACAGCATGCCTTGATGAGCAGTGCCAGGTGCACACCCGGGATCTGAACCCACAAACTCCAGCACCAAAGCACAGCACATGAACCCAACCACCAGGCCACCATGCGAGCCCTGATAATTGGTTAAATTTAAAAGGATAAGTTGGTATTTAATAGGTACTTACTTTAAGTACTCATACTCAAGACTGTTCAAGAACGTAATACACAAACTCAACACAAATACAATGAAATCTACAAATATGTACTACCCGTGTAGAGTAAGGAGACTGTAGTAAAGTAATGTTCCTTTGCTGCTAATTAAGACAGAAAGAGAAAAACTAGGGAAATGTAATTCCACAAGGGCTAGTGGTTGCTGATATTGCCTATTTTCATATTTAATTTTCTTTGCTTCCGAATGGCGTTGAGCTTTTAATATTGTACTAAAAATAAATTTTCCCCTTGGCAGGTAAAATCTTCCAAAATAAATAGAATGTTAACTTATTCAAAAAGAAGAAAAAATCTTAATTGTTAGGTTGTATTTGAGTGTTAATAAGGATTATTTCTAGGCCTAATCTCATGTGTTTCATATTTTTCTTTCTTTTTATTATTTTATTAGTCGGTTCCGTGTCTCAGAATGCACGTGTGCATGCACATGCATCAGTAAGAGGAAGGATGCACTCTGAGTAGCAGAAAAGTATCTTTTATTTTCTATCTTTTATCTCAGCAGTGAAAAACTAGTTCTGTCTCCCTTGTATCCCTCAATCTTTTGTCATAAAATATTTGTAGAACTCTTCATGCTCCAAATAATTGAATGTAGAAGTTTGGTCATTACCCAGTTAGATCATTGCAATAGCATTTTAAGGGAGCTGATATTAAATGTATGTTTCAAAGCTCTTATCACAGTCATCTCGAGCTGTATCTTAATTCATTCCATGTTGCCTTAATGATTTGATTGTGCCTGTGAAATAACGTCTGGAATTTTTTTTTAGAGTGCTTGTAAATGGTTTACTTCCTTCTCTCTGTTAAATGCATATTGAATTTTGAAAACTATGTAACAGCATGACTAACGCAGTATTTAAACTTCAGAATGAAATTTATGCAAGAAAAAATAAGCTGCATGGTAACATATTTAAACATTTGAAATTAGCCAGGGGAAAATCCAAGCTAAAAGAAGAATTTAAATGATTATTACTCTATTGTACCTTTGGGGTTTATATTAACAAAGGGCAAAATACTAGCAGAAAAAACAAAAAATAAAGTCAGATATCCAGAGATCAAGCATAGTGTTATATATCCACAATAGATATTTAATAAATGTTTACTAATGATGATGCCTAAATATTCTTCAAAATAATTTTAATATTGAAAGATGTTTTCTGAACCATGTACAAAATTGTTTTATTCTCAGTATACTGTAGATAAAAAAATAATTCTTTAGTGTTGGTCCCCTGAAATTTATTTTCTGAAGGCCTTCCCACACAGAGGCAAATCTTTATCGATTTTGTGATTTAAGCATAGGCCAATGTACTCAATACAATTTCCCATTGGCTTTGTTGAATTGTACAATATATTATGTCTTTCAAATTGTTACTACATATTACTTTCCCTAGAGGAATGCATCAGCTTGTAGACTTTCAATTACTTCTTATTATCTATAAACTATCTCCAAGACTTTTTTTTGTTCCTTTTAAGAAAAACTGCCTAAAGTATAGCTCAATAATTTCCCTCTAACTTTCTCAGAATTCTCTTTGGTGTCAACTTCTCTATCTTCACTGGTTGCATCCCTATGTCACTGATTCCAAGAGCTCATGATTTTTTAATCCATTCTAAACGTTTTTTTTTCCAGTCAAACAACAAGTTCCATTGATATCAACAAAAGTTCTGTTTATAGGAGAAGATGCCCTTCAAATGAGAATATCATCCAATGTGTTCGAAAGTCCCATGTAATAAGTTGTCTGAATTCTCTTTTTACAATTTTAATAATTTTATTAAAAATCACAAAAAGATTATTCTATTGAAAAAAATTTCAAGATTATTTTATTGATAGTGTTTTCCTAAATAAACTCAAGAATATTTAGAAAAACACGCAAGATATCTGTCATTTTAATAATAAGTACATGAGTTTTAGAATTGTAAGAAAATTAGTAAAAGTGAATAATAATAAAATATGTAGTGTCTGATTAAAATAAGGTACTTAGTACTATAGTAGTCTTTTAGACTACATCAAGAAAAAAATTCCAAAAACAATAAAGGGATATTTATTTTGCTAAATTTCTTTTCCAGTTTTATAGAGATATAATTGGCGTACAGTGCTGTATAAGCTCAAGGTGTACAGCAAAATGACTTGACTTATCATATATTGTTAAGTAATTACCATGATAAGTTAATATCCATCATCTCATATAGATAAAAAGAAAAAAAGCAAAAAAATGTTTTTTTCCTTTTGATGAGAACTCATAGGATTTGCTCTCTTAACAACTTTCAAATGTACCATGCAGCAGTATTCACAGTAGTTGTCATGTTTTACATTGCATTCCTAGTAGTTATTTATCTTATAACTGGAAGTTTGTAACTTTTGACCACTTTCCTTCAATTCCCACAGCCTTTCCCCCATATTCTCCAACTCTAGTAACCATGAATCTGATCTGTTTTTCCATGAATTTGGTTTGTTTTGTTTTTTCCGGATTCCATATATAAGTGAGATCATTCAATATTTGTCTTTGTCTGACATTTCACTTGGCATAATAGCCTTAAGGTCCACCCATGTTGTCTCAAATGGCAAGATTTTCTTTTGACTGAATAATATTCTGATACATATACATATATTCTCTATATATATACCACAACTTCTTTATTCATTAATCTGACTAAGAAAATTCAGCTTCTCTAAAACACATGCTAGCAGAAATGATTCCAAATCTCTTGCACATTGCAGACATCCACTATCCTCCATGTTATGTTCTTTCTTTGTTGAAGATGTTAGAACCGTTTTCTGGATTTTTATCCATTACTACTCCTGCCTTGTAGTGATTTTAATTTTCCATTCTGATTCCCTCAGCACACTGGCATCTTCGTTCCTTTATTTCCTCAACTTCAATGATTTTATTGCTCTCCTTTTCTCACCTATCAACTTCTGTAGCCGTCTCCTAAACACTACCAATAATGGCACCACATTCAGGCCTCAGCTAAAATCATCTTTCACTTCCACCACCACCTGCCCTCTTCCTGGCCCATCTCCTTTGATACTACCCTTCTACAAAACTTGACTCTATCAGACACTGTCACATTAGCTCTCTTCACACTATCACTTACATCTTTAACTAGCTTTGTTCTTATTTTGTTGTAAGATTATTTAAGGTGAGACCTATTCTCTTAGCAAATTGTTAAGTGTTCTATACATTATCATTAACTGTAGGCATGATGTACAGCAGATCTCTAAAACTAGTTCATCTTGCATAACTGAAAGTTTATACCCATGGAACAGCAACTCCCCATTTTCATCTCCCCAGTCTCTGGTGACTACCATTCTACTCTCTGCTTCTATGAATGTGGCTATTTTATACACCTCATGTAAGTGAAATCTTGCAGTATTTGTCCTTTTGTGACTGGGTTATTTCACTTAGAATAATGTCCTCAAGGTCCATCTATGTTGTCATATATGGCAGGATCTCCTTCTTTATTAAGTCTGAATAATATTCTACTGTGTGCATATACCATATTTTCTCTACCCATTCATTCATCAATGGACATTTAGGTTTTTTCCACATGTTGGTGATTGTGAATAATACTGCAGTGACTATGGGAATGCAAATATGTCTTTGAGGTCCTGATTCAATTATTTTGGGTATATATCCAGAAGCAGAACTTCTGGATCTCATGGTGTCAGTGTTGCAAGCCAATGTACACATCAGGATAGATGCAGACAGGGCTAATGGCCATTCTGAGTTTATTATAACCAGCGTTTCAATATATACATAGCTTACATCTGTTAAACATACACAGGTGTTCTGGATGAAGTAATTAGCAGGTGCCAAGAATTCTTAGTGATTTCTCAAGGAGCCCTCCCTCGGCCTCTGTTTTGATATTATCATGTTATTGCTGTGCTTCTATATTTTTTATCTCGGAGCAGGCAAGGTCTCCTAGGCAACGGCCCTTCCTGCTCCCGATATGGATATCATGTCTCCATCTGTGCCCCCAGGCGACCACGCCTGTCTTAGGTTGCCCCGCCCTGGAGGTCTTACCATCTTTGGCTGACCGGCCTTCTCACCTCTGGGTCACGGTTTGTTGGCAAACCTTTTCCAGTGATTATTAACCCTTCCTGTGTCAGGGGCAGCTACATATGGTAGTTCCAGTTTTAGTTTTTTTAGGAACCTCCATACTGTTTTCTGCAGCAGCTGCATAATTTTACATTCCCACCAGTAGTGCACAAGAGTTCCAATTTCTCTATATTCTTGCCAACACTTATCTTTTAATTTTTTAATAATGGCTCCAAAGAGGTATGAGGTGATATGTTGTGGTTTTTATTTGCATTTCCCTGATGATTAGGGATGTTGAGCATCTTTTCATATACCTGTTGGCCATATAAATATCTGGAGAAATGTCTATTCAAGTCCTTTGCCCATTTTTTAATTGGTTTATTTGATTTTTGGAATTTGTGTGTGTGTGTGTGTGTGTGTGTGTTTTTCAGTTGTAGGAATTCCTTATATATTTTGGATATTAACTTTTTATCATATATAAGACTTCAAATATTGTCTGCTGCTCTGTAAATTGTCTTTTCACTCTGTGCATTGTTTTCTTTGCTATACAGAAGCTTTTGAGTTTGATGTAGTCCCACTTGTCTCTTTTTGCATTTGTTGGCTGTGATTTTGGTGTCATGTACAAGAAATCATTGCTGAGACCAATGTTGTGAAGTTTTTTCCCCTTGTTTTCCTCTAGGAGTTTTATGGTCTCAAGTCTTACATTTAAGTCTTTAATCCATTTTGAGTTGAGTTATTTTTTATTAAGATTATGATAGTTAACAATTGAGTTGACTTTTTACGTATGTTGTAAGATACAGATCCAATTTCATTCTTTTGTATGTGGATATCAAGCTTTCCCTGTACCATTTATCACTGAGACTAATCTTTCCCTTTTTGTATTCATGACACCCTTGTCAAAGATCAGTTGATCAAATATGCATGGGTTTATTTCTGGGCTCTCTATTCTGTTCCCTTAGTCTATATGTCTGCCTTGATGTCAGTACCACACTGTTTTAATTACTGCAGCTTTGTAATATATTTTGAAATCAGGAAGTGTTATGCCTCCAGGTTTGTTCTTCTTTCTCAATATTATTTTGGCTATTCAGGGTCTTTTGTGGTTCTATATGAATTTTAGGACCATTTTTCTTTTTTTATGGAAAATTCCATTGGGAATTTGATAGGAATTGCATGGAACCTGTAAATACCTTTGGGCAGTATAGGCATTTTAACAATATTAAGTCTTCCAATCCATGAACACAGAATCTTTCTATTTATTTGTGTCTTTTTAATTTCTTTCATCAGTATTTTGTGATTTTCAGTGTACAAATCTTTCACTTCCTTAATTAAGTTAATTCCTAAGTATTTTTTTTACTGTAATTGGGATTGTTTTCATAATTTATTTTTCAGGTAGTTCATTGATAGCATATAGAAACACAACTGATTTTTGTACGTTTATTTTGTATCCTTCAACTATACCAAATTTGTTTATTAGTTCCAATTGGTTTTTTGTTGATTCTTTAGAGTTTTCTGCATACAAGTTCATGTCATCTGCAAACAAAGATAGTTGTCTTCCTTTCCAATTTGGAAATCCAATTTGGATGCCTTTTATTTTTTCTTTCTCTTGACTAATTGCTCTGGCTAGGACTTCCAGTATGGTGTTGAATAAAAGTGATGAGAGTGGGAGTGGGCATCATTGCCTTGATCCTGACCTTAGAGGCTTTGATTTCATGAACTTTCATGATAAACTAGCATCTTATATTCCACCTCACCATCCTTGACTTCTTTTTTCCTCCACTGTACTGATTTTGAGGTTATTTGTTACGTGACAAAAGCTGACTTCTACATCCCCCAGAAGCTGTCATTCAGCAGTCAAAGTGATTCTTTTTAATGACAAGTCAGATCATATCACTTCCTTACTCAAAATATTCAATGGATTTTAATTATATTTACAATAAAATATGAAAAATGACACACGGACAGTGGAACCTATGTAATCTGTTCCCTAGTTTCCTCTTGTCTATACCACCTATGGCTTTCTTCCCTACAGGCCTTCCTACTCGTCTTTATAAATAAGAAACTGGCTTTTACTTCAGGGCTTTTGCTGTGCTGTTCTCTCCTCTTCGACTATTCTACTCCAGATTTATGCATTGCTCACTCCTGTGATTTAGATTACTGATCAAATATAACCTTCTTTTTTTTTTTTTTTTTTTTGAGGAAGATTAGCCCTGAGCTAACTGCTGCCAGTCCTCCCCTTTTTGCTGAGGGAGGCTGGCCCTGAGCTAACATCCGCGCCCATCCTCCTCCACCTCATACATGGGACGCCCGCCACAGCATGGCTTCCCAAGCAGTGCCGTGTCCACACCCAGGATCCGAACCCGCGAACCCCTAGCTGCCGAAGCAGAATGCACGCACTTAACTGCTGCACCACCGGGCTGGCCCCAAATGTAACCTTCTTACAAAGACCTTCTCTAAACACTCTATTTAAAATTGCAACTGCTTTCCATTCTATTTTCCATCATGTTATATTTTTTATTTTTCATGGTACTTGTCACTTCTTGGCATTCTATTGCATGACTATATATTCAATGTAATTTTTTCTAATGCACTAGAATGTAAGTTCTAAGTAGCTCTGGATTATATCTTTTATATTCACTGCTGGATTACCAGTGATTAGAAGAGTGTCTGGCATTTAGTAGGTATTTGTAACTATTTTATGAATGAATATCATGGGAACAATATGGCTGAGAAATGATAGTGAGGGAAGAATAGGAGTAAAAATGTTCCAGGTATTGTGAATAACAGATATTTGAAGTAAGAAGCATATTGGAAGTTTGAGTAACTGAAAGAACATCAGATTGGCAGGATGTCTGGTGAGCAAAGGGGAAATAATATGGGAAAAGAAGTCTTTAGAGATTTCATAGTAGTTAAGATCTGGATTACGCTAATTGCCAAAGTCTATACTATGACTTTTATCTATGAATTTTATCTTAAATGCATCAAGAACCCTTTGAAGGATTTTAAATAGGAGAGTGACATGAACCCATTATGTTTTAAAAATATTTATGGAGGAATGAATAAAGTTATTTGTATGGAAGCATACACCATTTTATAAATGGAGCTCAAAAGAGAAATGGAAAATCTCTGCTGTGAGACTTAACTGTGCTAAAAACTGTCTAAGAGACAACATATATATACAAAAGATTTCAGCTGAAGGTTGTAAACCAGGATGCTAACACAGGTAAGACTATGAACAATAAAATTTACTAAATTGTTAAAAAATATGGAACATTTAATTTAGTTTACTGTCTTTAGGTATTTGAATTCTAAAAATTTGTTCCCAGAGTAGCATGCCCACAAGGAATAAAGATTGTTTATATGTGAGTTTATTTAATGATCAAGATGGAATCTTTCATACCTCTTCTGAATGGAGAGGACAACAATCTTGAAAAAGGGCAAAAAATGTAATTTCCCATAAAAACATTAATATATTAGGAAATTCCTTCCACTTCAGTGCTTGCTAGTGTTTGTATACTATCGCCTCTCGGTCTTTTGGCTAAGATCAAGCATATGTGTTTCTACTCCATTATTGTATATTAACATGCGTTTTAGTAAAACTTGAACACTAATTGAAGAATAATTCACTCTTGTGAGTTTATCTGAAATAATTGAAATATATGTCCTCAATAAATCACAAGAAACTAATTTAACAGTTGGCACTAATATCAGTATACAGAACTTGCAACAGCAGTACCTGAGTTTGAGTTCTGGTTCCCTAAAGAAAATATCAACACTATCATCAAGAGAAATAAATGCTACTCTTCTTGCCCCTCCCCACTTTGGATGGTTTCAATATTTATAAACAATGAGTATGTGTGTTATTTAGACTTAGAGATATAGACAATGATACATTCAGGTTACGTCAACTCCCAATTAAAACAATTAATTCCTGTGACAGCATGCTAATCCTTTACCATGTCTGTTAAGGAATTTATCCCTAAAGCACATTTATTGAAATAGAGTGGAAGAAACAGACTTGGAACTGTCAGGAATAAGGTAGCTTCTGAAGGCCATAAGAACCATTTGACATCAGGTTCTGCTACTAAAATGAATGTAACTTCTTTTTTCCCTTGTATCACTTGTTCTAGATTCTCAGTTCCTAGACTAGAAAGAATAAATCTATTCCCTGAGCACTCCTTGGCAATGAGAATATGAATGCAGAGGGGAAAATCCATGATCTTTTTTCTATGAGTTTGATTTTGGCTTTTGGGGTTTTTTTAGATTCCACACGTAAATGAAATTATACAGTATTTGTATTTTTTTGTCTGCCTTATTTCACTTAGCATAAAGCCTTCAAGGTCCATCCACGTTGTTGCAAATGGCAGGATTTCCTTCTTTTTTATGGCTGAATAATATTCCATTGTGTATATATACTGCATTTTTATTATCCATTTACCCATTGATGGACACATAGGTTGTTTGCATATCTTATCTATTGTAAATGACGCTGCTATAAACATGATGGTTCAGATATCTCTTCAACATAGTGTTTTCTTTCCTTCATATTTATTCCAGAAGTGGAATTACTGGATCATATGGTAATTCTATTTTTAATGTTTTGAGCAACGTCCATATTGTTTTCCATAGGGGCTGTACCAATTTACAATCTCACCAACAGCACACAAGGGTTTCCTTTTCCTGGCATTCTTGGCAGTATTTGCTATCTCTTGTGTTTTTTATGTTAGCCATTCTAATGGATGTAAGGTGATATCTCATTGTGGTTTTACTTGTATTTCCCTGATGACTAGTCATGTTGAGAACTTTTTCATGTATCCATTGGCCATTCATATATCTACTTTGGAAAAATGTCTATTCAGGTTCTTTGCCCATTTTTTAATTGGATCATTTGATTTTTTTGCTATGGAGTTGTATGAGTTCTTTATATATTTTAGATATTAACTCCTTCTTAGATATGTGGTTTGCGAATATTTTTCCCATTCTGTAGGTTACCTTTTCGTTTTGTTGATCATTTCCTTCGCTATACAGAAGCTTCTTAGTTTGATGTAGTCCCACTTGCTTATTTTTTATTTTGTCGCTTGTGGCCCTCTTGCTCAGGTTACTGCTATACCAAGTGTGATTTAGCTGCAAATGGAAATATGTTTGTGTATATTTTCCCTTATATACAAGTTATTACAAAAATCCCATTACTATTTCTTCTAAAGTGTCTCTCTAATTCCATTGTCACTGCCACTGATTTTGTTCAGTCCTTGTGTGTTCACTGTACTATATCAACTGTGAGACTGAATATACCAAAGGACAATGGCCAAGTCATGTACAAAAATAGAACTTTGTCCCACAGTCTGTAGCAACCTGCCAGAAACCAACCCTCTTATCTATAGTAAACAGCCCAGGAAGCCAGGAGGCTATAAGTGAGACTCGTAGGAAACTAAAGCACTATCTCTAGTAACAATCCAAGAAACTGAATAATAACTTTTACTACAATTGGCCCAAAATGGCCAGGACTTGATTACTAACTGATAGTTGCCTTAGTTTCTGTCCCTGCTTTTAACTTAGGATCAATCAAATAAAGCCAAATATGCACCCCTAATGAATCACACATGATGTCCCACTTCCACTTAGGCTACTTGCAGCTTCCCCATTCCAACAGCCTCCAATCAGGATGTACACAAGAACTTCTGTTTTTTTTCATTATAAAACTTTTCCACTCTTCTACCTGCCCTTAAGTCTATGCCAAAATGCAAGTGACAGTGGCTGATTCCCTTGCCATAGCAAGCTCTGCATAAATAGCTTTTGCTTGTTCTCATTTGGTTGATTTCCATTTATTTCCACATAACAATGTCCTGGCTAGTCTCTGCCCAGAGTCTGAATACTTCTAATCAATTTCACTCTACAACTAGAATGATATTCCAAAACTCAGAACCTGTATTGTCACTGATCCGAACATTTTTCAATGGCTCCCCCTTGCCTTGCAGACTGAGCTAAAATTCTTCAGTTGAGCACATGAGGCCCCAACTTCAACTCTTACCATTCCTGCAAGTAAAACATCTTGCTGATGTCATGATACACTGAACATTATCATTCCTCCAATTGTTTGAACAATCTGGTGGCATTTCCTTTGATGAGTTTGTCTGCTTTATCTACCTGTTTAACTCCTGTCTTATCCTTCAAGACTGAGTTAACTATCTTCTCCTTAAAGATTCTTATTCTACCTTCAAGACTTATTTGAATTTTTTCTGTTCTATATGCTAGTAACATCCTGAGATTACTTCTACTTAGCATTTATTAAGATTATACTCTTTTTATCTACTTTTACATATCTCCTGCTAAAATGTGAATCTCAAGTGTGAGGTTTCAGTCTTAATCAATTTTCTATGAGACAAATGCAAATTGTCTAGAAATTAGACAAATTCCTAGACTATAGTAAGCCCTCAATAAATAACATTGGCTATTTTATTTGTTGCCTTGACTTACTCGTTACCCACATAAAGTATTTACTAATTGATACTCAATGAATTAAAGTATTAGCATTATTTTTCAATATAAAATGCTTATAGTTTTTGATCATCAATATCAATAATCATGTACCTCCTTCCTGATGGGCAGCATCAAAAAGGCCTATGAGAAATGATGCAGTAAATATGTCCTATAGAGTTTTTAAATATTGTTCATATCTCAAGTGTCTCTTCCCATTTGCTCAGGACCATCATTTCCCAGACCCTTAGCCACATTCTCTGGCTCGGCTGCCACTGAGCATAGCTTGGGCCCATGGGTTTTGTTTGTCTGGGGTGTACTAGAGGTTTGCCTAGTATGGCTGGACCTTCTTGCTTTGCTATCTCTTTATAATCATACCAAAATGCCTCATGACCTCACTTCTTCGCTTCTCCCATCACTTCCCAATTGAGTGAGGCATCCACGATACAGCATGTGGTCTGGCTTCCTGAGTAAATAAAGAAGGACTAGAACATACGTATTAGAAGTGAAGTAGAGATTTTTCCCCATGGGGAAACTTTGACCCTTGAGAAAGAAGTTTAGAGAGATTGGGGCAAGTAAATTCACTCTTTTTCCTCCCTCCCATAGGCTATATCATGTTGCTGAGATGTCCTATGTTGCAGAGTAGGTGGACCTGCTGAGCAAGTAGCTGTGTCTCTTTGCAATTACTGATGAGTTTGGTAAAGTATTACTTGCACTGCTTTCCATTCTTTTCTGTTTTACCTTCCATATTCCCTCATTCTTGTTGCCCTGCGATTGTACCTCCTAAATCAAAGACTAGCAACAATCCTTGCCTCAGGTTTTGTTTTCTAGGGATCAAGGTTTAAAATAGGGTAGACATAAATGTTAGCCTGCCAGAAGACCTTATGATTTAAACAAATGAAAAATACTGTGTAACAAATAGTAACGAAATCTAGTCCTTGTCAAAGGGGAGTTTTTAGCCACTTTATATTGTTACACATAGACCCAATAGGATGCTAAAGTCAAAATCCCCAGAATTTGTGCATGTATTCATTGTTCTATGCATAGCCTACCCTCAGATAGTGAAAATCTCAATAGATGTCTTCTCAGAAAAGCAAAGCAAGTAACGTGTTTATATTAAGTAACCAATTTAGAGGGCTATTTATTCCAAATATATTTGGTGTGGGTTCAAAGGATAGAAAACCCAGTGATCCCTGATCTTGTGAGCCATATGTTGCTATCCTAGACAGGATCTGAGAACCATGAGCCATGTGCAAATCGCACTTCCCACTTGCCCTTTTCTGTGTTAGTCCTTGAGAACCTCTGACTTAAAGGCTTTGAGGAAAAACATGAACAAAAGGTATAATCAAATACAGAAAAGCACACATTTGCTGCAATTGATGCCTGACAAAGCTGTAAACCGTACATGAACATCGGAGACATATGCTTGCCACAGTGGGAGTAAATAGGCCTGCTAGTGCAGAGCCCACGAAGCCAGGGATCCTGTGGAGTCTTTTGAAAGTTCTGTATAGAAAGAGAGGGGTTCGTTGCAGCCAAATGTGTGCACTGGTTGCTTCTTATTTTTTTAAATAGAAAACCCATCATTTCTACAAGAGTAGGCTGTTTATCAATATTGGCACTCTAGAGGCACCTTAATCTACTTGAAAATGACATTGAATTTGATGTCATGATATGCTTCAAAAGAGTATCTCTGTACACAGAGAAAGGCTGCAGTTCAACAATCCCACCTTCCTGTGACAGAGAAAGAATTTAACTGAATTGTGACAATGAGGCCGTGCATGGCTGGCTCAGCTCTCTGTTATTAACATGAAGTGTACCGAGAGGAGAGAAGAAACAAAGGTTCTTTGCTAGATGTTAATAAAGACTTCAAAATGGGTGATAAACTCATAGCTTTTTGAGGTGTTGATCCATAGGATTCCAAGCCATTTTGCAAAGTGAAAAAAATTCTGAGCAAAGAGACGATTCTATGCAAAATTAAGAATGAATATTTTAATACAGTGTGTCTATCTATGGTACCAGTATGCTTTTAAAATATGTTTGAAATATATTTGAAAGAGCAATTTTTTTATTATTATTTATGTATTTTTACAACTTTGGTATCGTTTGAAATGTAAAGTCCTGTAGGTGGGTGACAGAAAGTAAGCAGCTGTACAACAGGTATTAAAATGACCAATGGCTAGCTATATGCTCATTTGAAAACCACTGTTGCTTAGTCTGTCATAGGGCACAGAGTATTGATATGAAGTTCATGGTTAAATACTTCTCTAACACAGCTTTTCATAGTGACCTTAACTGAGGGATTTTTAAAATTTGCTCCTCTAAGTCAAAATGTAGAATATGCTGTGAATAGCCTTTGTTATCTTGCAAGTAACACAGTATAGGTATTATATCTGAACCAAAAAAATCTTTAGAAATTAACTGAAAGTCTATGGCTAAAAAAAATAAATAAAATTGTTTATACGCTTTCATGGAGATATTATGAGGCTTAAAGCTTTCAAGGAATGTAATAAACACTGTATTTGATAAAATATAGTATCTAAAGTACATAATTAACTACTATGTGTTCTTTACATTTTGCTTTCTGTTACGTATATTAGAATAAATAATATAATTAATTAGCACAGTAACTAAGATTTATCAGAACCAGACTCCAAATTACATTCCCATATTCTTCTCTCTCAACCGTGTACCCAGTTCTTTAGCCAAATGACTGATCTCCAAATTTGCAAAGTGTTTTATTCATCTTGGCTTGTTTATGCTGCTTTCCTCCCCTCGTACTCACTCTTCTATTCTTCTTTCCTCACCTACCTGTCCCTTTTTCCATCGAGCAAACTTCTGTTCATTTTTAAAGGTAATACCTTCTCTACAACTTCCTAAGATCAACCCTTTCTTATTCCCACAAATGAAGCCAACTTACATTTTAATCATGCCTTTGCCTTAGTCCTTTATCATATTGCATTGTTATTAAATGCTACTGAGTTATTTTTCCTGAGCTCTTTGGGGAAAAATGATTGAATCTTGATCATTTTTGTATACCTGGCTCCTAGTCCAGGGCTTAGCACATGGTTACAGTGCAGTAAATATTGTTGGATTGATGAAGATAAACTTTTATGACATGTCTTTTTAGTATATATTTTCTAAGAGTACAGTAAGCTCATATTTTCAAAAGAGTCTCTTGTAAATGATTCTGTCCAGGCATGTCTGAGAAGATTTTCAGTTTTCCTCATATGAATGATGACTTAATTGAACATACAATTCTAGGGTTACAATTTTTTCCTTCAAAATTGTGAAGTAGCAATCGTTTTCCGAGAACCAGAAGAAATTATAGACCAAAGATTGCTCTTGCCATTTTCAGCCAATATCCTTTTCTTTTTCAAATTGTTGTCACTTTTCAGTCCAAATGCTTTATTCTTGTCATTCCCTCGGCCATAGTTTGCTCTGATGTGCCTCTCTGTCCATTGATCATTTCTGTGATTTTTCTCATTAAATTATTCTAGTCACAGTCCTCAATCAAAGTCTTCTTTAAACAAATTACACATTTTTCTTTATCATGTATCTCTACTTGGAATAAATATCCTGTAGAAATTATATGATTTTTGAGGGCTGAGGACTATGCGTAAATTTTCTTTCTGGTTAACAAAATACCCAAGTCAGAGCTCTGCATATAATTGTCCTTCAAAACAAAATTCTGCAACAAATCAATAAATGATTGAACAACGATCTGCCAGTCACTCATCTTTTCTAGTCTCAGTTTTATAAAAACTATAATAAAATTAGTAATAGATGCAAAATTTTTCTATTAACAGCATGCATCCCTTTAATAAAACATACTTGGTTATGCTGAATAAATATATATTGTTGAATTGATGCAGAAACACAATAGGTCATCAACAAACTTCCTTCTTCTCCTCCTCCTCCTTCTCCTCCTCCTCCTTCTTCTTCTCCTCCCTCCCAAAGCTCCCAGGACGTAGCTGTATATTCTAGTTGTAGGTCCTTCTAGTTGTGCTGTGTAGGACACGCCTCACCATGGCCTAATGAGCAGTGCCATGTCCACTCTCAGGATGGGAACCAGTGAAACTCTGGGCCACCGAAGTGGAGCATGCAAGCCTAACCACTCAGCCACGGGACCGGCCCCCAACAAACTTTTTTTAATTGGATGGCTTGATGTGCCAATCAAAATCCTTGTCTGATTTCTAGGTTGGAAAAGATTTAATTTATTAGAGTTCTGCCAGCCTGAGAGAGTACTTTTTCCCATCCCCAGTACCCACCTTGGTGGCATCCTAAACAGATAAAACATATAAACCCTGTAACAGGAAAATGGTTTTATAATGGTAATATGAAATACAGGCCTGTGGAATCAGGCACATCTTGACTTCACATTTGCTACTTAGTAGCTCTGTGATGAAGACGTTAATCCCATTTTTCTTATCTGTAAAATGGAATGTACTTTCCTCATAGGGTTGTTGTTAGAATTTAATGTGAAGATGTAAGTAAAGGATTTGGTGTATTTTAAGTTCAACCCTAAACATGACTTTACCTAGAAGAAAGCAAAATTTTTATAATGTACTTTTTTAAAGTAAAATCACTTTTAATTGAAAAGTTAAATAAGAATAGTTTAGGAAACTAGGAAGTCTTTGTCTTTTGTTAAAAAAGAGAAGCTGTTACATATTTAAACCTTTTTGAAGAAATTTCATAGAAAACAAGTAGTTTTATCTCCCTATTTCTGGCAGTCCTTTAGGGCTGGCTTACTACGTGTTATAAGAAGGAATCCAAGTTCTGGAAGTAGAGCTCAAAAAACAAGGCTGAATAACTTTGAAAATTGGGTGAAATCTAATTGTATCTTTCTGTTTTACTAAATAAACTATTTCCCTCCCCCATTCTTTGCTATCCTCCCCCATACTTAGGGGTGTTTCAAGTGATTTGGTAATTTGTTCGTAATAGGGAGAATAATATATAATCAAAACTTGATTTCATGCCTGATTTGATTACAGGGTACTGATTAAAGCAATGCTAGTACATTCCATTTAATTCAGTGATTAGCAGAGGGGTGTTTTCCCATATATCTTTGAGAGACCAATCACTGTAGGTAAAACCGCCTGTCCTTTATGATGGGGATGCCTGAATCAGGCATTAAGTAATGTATTCATTCTTTTAAATGTACATTTATTAACAGTCTTTTAGGTTTTCCTGAGAAACTGGGACTCTAGGTCCCTGGGTAAATGAAAGCAAAGTGATCTCCTCGTCTCTCGGGTTTAATGACATTTATTACTTCAGAGCCTTGACAAGTCCCATTATTACATTTCACTTTTTGAAAAGTGGCAGTACGCTAAACCTAGTCCCTGACGTAGCATTAGATATCTTGCCCAGTAGGTTTACAAGTTAATTCATTAAACCAAATCATTTTCATTAGAACACTGGCCTCACGTGTTACTACTCGAATTAAACTAAATCATTTTATTCTGTCCATTATGGTAAGTGATACCTCTGATACATTTATTAAGTTAAAGTGTTCTCTCAAATTCTCATGTTCCATTATTCTTGTCTCCACTTGCTATGCTGATGGCTCTCTCAGGAATCATTACCTATAAGAATAACTTCCAGACTTTGTTTCCTGGTATTTACGTTCCTCCAGTTTGGTCTCAGCCTACTTTTCCATCCTCATCACCTACTGTTCTGTGCTTAATTCTCCCACAGCAACCAGAACCAGGCTGCCCCCTTCAGTCAGAAGGTCGACTAGGAACCCTGCAGCCTGCCCAATCCTTCTTCACCTCCTCCTTGCCTAGGCAAACTCTACCCTTCCTTCATGATCAGATCCAACCCCACCTCTTTCAAGAAGCGTTTCCCTTCTACGTCTTACATGTACCTCTCCTTTGCACAGAACAATACTCTCAGCTGATGGTAGCCCTTTACCATTTTGTCCTTACTCTGCTGTTCACAGATGTCATTATGCTCACTTTTCAGGTGACTATTCCTTGAACTTCTAATTTGATTTTTTATGCGGGGTAACGTTATAAACTACTGTGTTATAGTTTTCCCTATCCACCCAAAATTTAGCAACAAATCCGTAGAGAACAGCACCCGCATTAAAAATGTCTCAGTACTTGCATAGCGTATTCTGCTTGGACTCAAAGCAGGGGTAGCACCTCTCTACCAAAGGCACTCTTAATAAATTAGCTCTACACTCTTGCATTGCTTATTGATCACTCCTCATTCCTTTGAATCCACTGAGGTAATGATATGCTGCAGACTATAATTCCTTCCAGCTACATTTTCTATAATTTTGAGTAGTGTTCCCAGGGAAAGTGATATTTTTAAAATCCCTAACATGTACGGAGACTTCTATAAATCCCTAATTTCCAATTATGGTGCAAAAGTGTTAAACAAATTGGAAAATATTGATTAACATGAAGCCACAGTTGAGTAAACAACAGAGATTCCATGTCTTAATGAATTTCGGAAAGCTCAGTCTCGTGCTTATTGGCTGAGTGCTGGTGGTATGGTGCAGGAAAATCTTTGACCAAGAATATGTACAACAGTTTTATTCACTAGCTTTCACTGGCTAAGAGCATAAGACAGGAATAAAATGTATATTAGTAGCATAATTAATAGGTTGGTACATATTTATGTACTATATATGTGTGTATGTATCTACACATACATATATATTAAATGTTTCAGAGAAAAATAACATTGCAATAAAAAAATTCCCCCAGGATACAGGAAAAATAGGTTATGCTTATATTAAAAATTAAAGCCACAAAATATATGAGTAAATAACTTCAGTTATACAAAACAGATGATTTGCTACTTCAATGATTCTCATGAATATTAAATTTAATTCTGATAATACTTATTAATACATTTGCCATATTTTAAGGAACCAAGGATAGCAAAACTCTGGGCATTCCATGCTCACAATATAGAGGAAAAGAGATCTGGCATTATATAACTATGAAATGATGTCAACGCTTAAACTCACATATGGTGTATACTATTGTGATGATATTTTAATGTGTGAATTTTGCTAGGCTACAGTCCCTAATTATTCAAACACTAATCTAGGTGTTGCTCTAAAGATAGTTTCATAGGTGTGTTTAAATTTATAATCAGTTGACTTTAAGTAAAAGAGATTTTCCCAGATAATCTGGCTGGGCTTGATTTAATCATTTGAAATGCCTTAAGAACAGAGCTGAGGCCTCCCTGATGAGGAGGAATTTCTACCTGTGGATAGTACTTTCGGCCACGGCCAGCAGAGTTCCAGTCTGCCTTTCCTGACAGCCTGTCTCAAGTAGTTCAGATTTCCAGCCACTCCCCATAATCCTGCAAGCCAATTCCCTGTAATAGATCTCTTAATTGATAGCTCCTGCTGGTCGGTTTCTATGGTTGCAGCTTTACTGATTGAACTATGCACACTCAGTGTGTGTGTACAAATATATGTTTATGTAGGTTTACATATGCACATACACACACACACTCAGATGGATCAATAGAGTGAGCATATAATCCACTCCCCCCCACAAATAGGGTGACATTTTATTCTTTTTTTAATGCTGAGAATGAAAGGGTGGCCAGCAATTAGCCAGGCAAAAGGGCATGGGGGCTGGACAGAGTGTTGCAAGCACATGAAACAGCTGGTGCAAATGCCCAGAGCTCAGAATGAGTAGACTGCTGTCTAAGAATATAAGATGGATATGAAGCCAAGAGTACAAGTTGCAGAGAGGCAAGAGACTAGACTGGTACTGGCCAGGTCCCAGTGAATTTAGCCCTGCTGAAAAATTTGCATTTTCACCCAGGGTAATGTAATTACATCCTGAATCTACCCCTTCTGGGATCTGTGACCTTGGGCAAATCTCTTTGCTTTGGTAGTATCAGAACTTCATTGGTTTTTCCTTGAGTGTTAGCTTTCCCTCCAACACTTTTAAAAATGCATAAAGAGGTGACTTGTTTTCCGAAGGCCTGAACATAGGAAGTGCCCCCAGGAAACCTAATTGATTGATGAGGGTCCAGGGCTCTGTAGCAAAGGATGACAGCATCTCAGACTTGTTATCTGGGAACACAAAAGCTGTCTCAGACCCATGCCCACTTCCATGTGCTGGCAGCCGAGAGTGCTGCAAAGGCAATAATCAGGATGGGAAATTCCCCTTTCCAAGTTCCTGAGACCTGCAGCCCAAGGTGGCACTGGTGGCCTCTTATTCCCTGGATCGCTAGGGACATGGAAGAGCTCTGTTCGTGAAATTCTAGGCAGGAGAAGTATGTTTTCTGCTGATGAAAAGGGATAGATTATGATTAGAGGGCTATTTCCTTAGTGGTTTTTTAGGGAACTATAATTGACATAAAACATTAGTTTCAGGTGTACAACACAATGAGTCAATATTTGTATTAGGAAATGAATAACACGGTAAACCTAGTTAATATCCCTCACCATACCTAGATACAAATTTTTTTCTTGTGATGACAACTTTTAAGACCTACTCTCTTAGCAACTTTCAAATGTGCGATACACTATTATCAAATATAGTTACCGTACTGTACCTTATATCTCCAAGACTTATTTATATCATAACTGGAAGTCGCTACATTTTGATCCCCTTCACCCATTTTTCCTACCCTCCACCTCCTGCCTTCAGCAACCACCAAACGATTCTCTGTATCTATGAGCTAAGCTTTTTTGCTTTTCAAGGATTTTTCCCCCCAGATTTCACATGCAAGTGAGATCATACAGTATTTATCTTTCTCAATCTGACTTATTTCACTTAGCATAATGCCCTCGAGGTCCATCCACATTGCTGCAAATGGCAAGATTTCCTTCTATTCATGGCTGAGTAATATTCCATTGTATGCATACATCACATTTTCTTTATCCATTCATCCATTGATGGACACTTAGGATGTTTTCATGTCTTGGGTACTGTAAATAATGCTGCAATGAATATGGAAGTGCGTATATCTTTTTGAGTTAGTGTTTTCATTTTCTGCAGATAAATACTCACCAGTGAATTGCTGGATCTTATGATAGTTCCAGTTTTAACTTTTTGAGGAACTTCTATTCTGTTTTCCGTTGTGGCTGCACCAATTTACATTCCTGCCAACAGGGCACAAGTGTCCCCTATTCTCCATATCCTCTCTAACACTTGCTATTTTTTGTCTTTTTGATAACAGCCATTCTAATAGGTGTGAGGTGATATCTCATTGTGGTTTTGATTTGCCTTTCCCTGATGATTAATGACGTTGAGCACCTTTGCATGTACCTGTTGACCATTTGTCTGTCTTTTTTGGAAAAATGTCTATACGCATCATTTGCCCATTTTTTAATCAGATTTTTTTTTTCTTTGCTATTAAGTTGTATGAGTTTGTTATACATTTTGGATATTAACCCCTTATTGGATATATGATTTACAAATATTCTTCCCATTCAATAGATTGCCTTTTTATTTTGTTGATGATTTCCTTTGTTTTGCAGAGGGTGACACTTTAAAGAGCAAAATTAAGGGCAATTAATAGTTACATTGGGACACTTGAGTAAACCATGACTGTTCAAGACAGACTGGATAAATCTGATTATCTTGTATTAAAACGGAACGCAAAACACTCATGGGATAAAAGAAGGACTTTAGATGGTCCTTAAGTCCCCTAAATTGAAAGCAAATATCTGTGTGTGTGTACGTGTGCATGTATGCATATGTGTCCATTTTTCTTCAGTCTTTCAAAAGTTTCATTATGCTAAAAGGTTAAGAATCACTGAATTTTCTTCTCTTGTGCTCTGCAAATGCCTTTATCATATTATCCTATATTGGACTCAGTTCCGTGATGGTCTCCATTTTGTGATGTGCCTGTTATATACTCTAAAGATTCTGTGTGCCTCTTTGTTCTTTCATCCCAAGAGGGTCATTCATTCACTGCCAGACATTTAATTAGCACTTATATTGTAACACACACTTTTCTATACCCTAGGATATGCAGGTGAATAAGATTTAATTAAGTCATTGCAGAATTTACTAGCTGATGAGAATATAGACAAAAACAGAAAACTGTATTTCTCATAATCCTCTGATGTGCTGCACACTTATAATCAGATTAAGAAAACCACTGAAAATAGTAAGAACAGTGGTCTCAATTTGGACTCTCAAAATGGACAGTACTATTGGCCATATGGTCCTAAGCTTTGTTACCTTAATAGTCTCTTTTTTTTCTGATCTTTATAAATCTACTACTAATTTGCTGCACATAGATCTCTCTGTGTCTTGGCTTGAACTGACCATGACATTTTCCATATAGAAGGATTCCCACATTCAGTTATGACAACATGCTTCTATAAGTCTGTTCTGTTAGTATGAGTTCTCAACATATTCAGTGGGTTGGGGTTGGGGGGTGATTTTATTTTGGCTCTGAATTTTCCTAGAGAAAACCATCAGGTATACCACAACCTTCCATCTACCCATTGCTATTTCTAGAATTAGAGAAACATTTCTCTGTGGTCACTTCGGTTTTTCAATTTTAATCACCATGAATTTGTAGGCTTTGGGTATCCAAAGTGACCTTTCAGAATGTTTTAAGTCCTTAAGTTCACCCCAACTTTGAGCAATACATTCACCAAACATAGTCCATATATCTAGGCTATAACTTGCAATTAACGTTTTCTGATCTAAAAACAGATGCTAGTCTTCTACCCTTGATTTTTGATTGCACATTTGATTCACACGATAATCTTGTGATTTAAGGAAGAGACGTGATTCTACTAAATAAAGACACAGAGTCCTACTAAAAACTGCCTGTGTTTCATGTCTTATATCAAGTTGTTAAACCAAGGTCTCTGCATTTTAAGCCTATAACATACCAATTTTGGCCTTCCTGGTGATTCAGCATTGCCCATTCTTCTGTAACTTTGACGTTACTGTGGTATAACTGAATGGTAGAGAGGTATATCTTTGATTTGTCTTCTCAGTCTTTTAAACGATTCTGAAAGAAAGTCCTTGAAACAGAGGATAAAAACTGTTACTGAATGTAACATGAAATTTAAAGAATATATGTAACCAGAAAGTCCCAAATTTCTCTAGGTAGCAACTATCAACAGAATGGGACTCTTCTATGATTTATACTGCCAAACCTAAGGCAGTATTCTTTATAATTTTTAAGGAAATTGGAGTCAAACACAATGAAAGTACATAAAGCAGTGTGAAATGTGTGTGCCAATTTCCAAGAAGATAATTTGGCCTTATAAATATTTTGATGAACTTCAAATCATACTTATGTCTGTCATGCTATGAAAATCAATTGATATTTTAGAACTGTCATCTTTAAATTCCTTACAGAAAGGTAGTATCCAAATCAATCTTGTGATTATCACCTACTTCTTTGTAAACTTTGAATATATTCTCAGCATAATGTAAGCCACTGCACATGAAAATTATAGCAACTCAAAACAATAAGACTTGTTTTAGGCAATAGTGCTTTAAATGTCTTAAATCAGCTGATCCTGCTAGCTAGCATAGATTACCATAATTAATGAGAGCTGTGCAGTTCAGCTAAGGTATCATAATTTTTTATTGTGTCATTCCTGAAAACTTAGAAATTGCACACATTTTTTGCAATCTCTTGTATAAAGGAAAACTAGATTACATTTTCATAACGAACTCCTTTAGAAAATTTGTTTTTGTGAAAGATCTATTCCTTCGCTTTTACAATCTTTCTTAAACAGCAAAGTCCTTTTTTTGTAAGAACACTATAGAAAACTTTTGAAAGAATTCTTAACAGGAATCTGAGCTTTCTTTTGAAGGCTACAGTTTATAGAGGGAAAATATGTGCTTGAGAAACAAACAAAACCCACAACAAAATCTCTTTGAACCAAAAGAGAAAATAAAAAAATATATAATATGCAAGTCTTTTATTTTCCAAAGTCCTTGAAAATGATTCTTTAGTGTTATATTTTCTATAATTTATAAACAGTATTTCTTCTATGAAAATACAACATCCTTATTTTTGCTTTACTTGTTGGTCTTTATCTTCCTCACTTGTTCCTCTTTCTTCCTTCCAGAAGAATATATTCTGCAAAGTGAAAGGCATGGCTATCACTTCTTTAAATTCTATGCCCTGACCCTTAATAGTGACATTTTCAAATTTTCAAATATTGAACTCTAACTCCCATTTCAGACAAACCCTCAAATTAAATGGTTCCTAGTAAATCTTTATAGTATAACATCAAACTGATCTCAATCTAAAACGTCCTTTCTCTCTCAATTTCCCTATCCATTGGGAAGGGAATCTTTCTTAACAATCTCTCCCCCATCTGCTCACGTGTCCAAATCTTGCTAATGCTTAAAAGCCCAACACACATTTGACTCATTTCAGGAAGGTTTTCTATGGTAATCTCCCCTCTTATTGAGGCATTAAAGCATGGTGGACTTTGGTTAAATAGACACAAGTGGATCCAAATGTTGATTGTGTCTCTTACCAACTTGTGACCTTGAACATATTTCTTAATTTGTCTATTTTCAAGTTCTTTAGCCATTAGAATGGGGCAAAATATCTAACGTATAGTTTTGTAAAGACTAGTTTAACTCTTCATGGTTATAGGTGTGGGTACATATGTGTGTGTTTGTGTATGTGTGTATGCACACTGTTCCCTGTATATAGAAATAGCAAGTGTTCAATAAATTATACTACAATTATTTCTAAAGCACTTACGTTTTTCACTCATTTAACTGTTGATCACGTATTTGGCGGGTATAATACCACATTTATGGATGCTGTCCCAATTCTCTACACTTTCTAACTCTATGACTTCAGCACTATACTTATTTTCAGTTCTTCATGACACCAACTAGAGAAGTTATTTAATAAATATCTCTTGACTTAAGAGGAATAAAACATCTCCTTCAACCTTTGCCTCAGATCATAAAAATTCATACATGATAGCACATTCTGAGAACATATATGTCTCAATCTTAGATTCAGGGAAACTCAGATAATGTCCCTAATTACTGATTTCAAGAACAAACCAAGAGGGCCAGCCTCAGTGGTCTAGTGGTTAAGTTCAGTGTGCTCCACTTTAGCAGTCCAGGTTTGGTTCCCAGGCATGGACCTCCACTGATCTGTTACCAGCCATGCTGTGCTGGCAGTCCACATAATAAAAAACAGAGGAAGATTGGCATGGACATTAGCTCAGAGTGAATCTTCCTCAGCAAAAAAAAAAAAAAAAAATCCAAGAATAATTGCTGGTCAGAATATTGCCCTGATGTAGTATAAAACGTTTTGGCTTAGAGTTAGCATAAAACCCTCACTCGTTGGCTATCTGCTCAGTGATTTTGGTCAAATGACATAAATTCTCTAAGCCTCCATTTTCTCCACTAAAAGTTGGAGATAATATAACATCATTATCACATAGAACCATGAAAACCAATTGAGAAATGATAGTTGATATGAAAGTATTTAATGAAGCTGCACTGTACATAAAAATATTGTCATAAGCACCTGTGGATAGACCTGAAGAAAATAAGATTTGTTTTCATTTGCAGCACTTTTTGCCTAGATGTTGAAGCCTATGGTCTGAAATTTATGAGAATGTAGCATGTCCTATGGAAGGACACAAGCTGTTAGAACTGAGAAGGAAAGAAGGAGATGGCACAAGTTCCTGGAAGTCACAAGAGGTTGGGAGAAGTCAATAGAAAACGGATAAAGAAAGAAAAAGATGGATGTGAATGATCACATTGAGATGAAAAAAGTAGGAATAGAGAAGGTTGAAAGATAACCCGTTGAGGTCATTTACTAAATGGCAGGCATTTAGGTTCCAGAAAATCAATAAAGACTTCTGTTTCAAGAACACTGAGAAGGATTTCTATGTGGCCAGAGAACCTTAGGGAAAGAATCTTCCAGACATATAGCTATGCAGATATGGTAACAACTTTCCCAAGCCTAGGACGTGAAAGCTTAATATGTCAACTGTGGAAATAATGTAGCATTTTGTGTTTTAGCCAAGTAAGCTGAATATGTTATATATTTGTGCAGAGTACTCACACATTAAGCGTAGCTATGTATCATAGAATTCCCAAAAGTAACATTTATGAAACAAGATGAAAATCTTAATGAGTTCTACTCATATAGCTTCTGGACCCAAAACAGAGTATGGAGATTCAGAGCAGGTCCTCGAATCTGAAGCAATGGCTATTATGCAACATTTATTTTAAGAAAGCAGGAATGAAAATTTGGTAGAAAATAAAGCATGAAAACCAGGACTATTTTATCAGGGATGGCTTTTAATACTCATTGGCCAATAGACGTCAAGTACTACTATTTTTTTATCTGAAAAAGGAAAAGCATTTTTTTTAAATTTGTGTGTTTTAAACAGAAATTTTTATATTCAGTCACCATTCCTCTATTTTGCAATATAGTATAAAGTTATTTTATAATTCACTAAAAATAATTTATAACAGTTCCACCAGTGCTTTTTGTCTTTTTCCCCACAACGTGGATCTTATATTAAAGTAGATTGGGTGGCTTGACCTTCATATTGTTTACTCTAAGTGAAATATCCCAAATAGCTTAACCAGAGACCCCCAAAAATAAGAGGCAGTTATGAAATGTGTATATGAAATACACACCATGATTCAATAATGTTCTGTGGTTTGGGTTAGAAAATTCCCATGATCAGGTAAGAAGTATGGAAAAGTTGTTTCAACAATAAAGCGAGGGATCAGCTGACCAGACTCACAAATAACTTAGACGATAGCAAGGAGGAATAAAACTAAATCAACATTTGGTAAACAGAAACATGATCCTGTAGATAGGGTCCTGGAAAATCCTCCTGTAAATGATTTTAAGTAAAAATTTAAACTGAGGTTGATTGAAAAGTGATTTTGGAAAATGTATTGATCTATCTTTAGGCATTAAAATATCATCCAAAAAAAAAAGACTTATACAGAAATCACTCAAAAATCAAAGACAAGACATCAAAATGGGGAGGTAGGGATATGTTGTAACTTACCATAGAAAAACTTAAAGCAGAAAATGGTAGACATTAAAATATTGAGATGAGATTTTATCAGCATACGTGATACCCAAAGAATAGGTGCATATTTTTAATGTAAGTGGTAGTACTGGTAAATTATTTTATTCCTAAAACACTTAACTAGTTCTACCTAAGGTATATGTCAAATATTTAAAAACAGTGCATAAATCTTTTTTCGTAGTGGGAAACTGAAAATAATATTGCCCAATGATGCTATCCCAGGCTGCTACAAACTTTTTGTTTCTCTAAGTAGTGTACCCAGATTATGTTATTTGTAGTGTAAAAATGGGTGACTTTTCTTCTCAGAACATAATCAATCTAATTATCTTCCATAATACATCAATAATAGTCTGTGTAGAAATTAAGATAATGATTTGCCCTTTATATTTCTGTGTCTTATTGATACAAAGACCAAAGTGTCGGGACAAGGTGAACAGATTCAAGTGTTTCAATGTCAAACAGTCCTGGTTAAGATTCTCAAATTCATACCTCAAAATCAAAGGACTATTTAAAAATAACTTAATCAGCACAATATGAGCAAAATTATAACCAAATTTATCAATCAGTTGTATCAAAAATATGAACTAATTACGTATACTCATACGTAAACATTAAAAATATAAACTGACTTTCCATTGCCTCCTTACCAGAGAATTCCAATGTGCTAGTCTGGGATGGTAGCTCTATACCTCAAGCCGTTTATTTTGCACCTTTGGTCTTGAATAATTATCTTTCAGTTAGTGTTATAGGGCACGTTGCAGGATCAAACAGATTTCCGCTGCAAGTATCACCACTTCCCATTGTTACCACCATAGATAAATCTGGTTTTTCTAGATTCAGCAACTCTGGTTTGTCCTCTGCTTTCAGCTGCCCATTTTTCTCTCCTCTTTTCTGCCCTGTCTTTATTCCCTTACATGATTTTCCTCAAAATCATCTATTTGGACTTTATCTCTCATTCTCCTTCTGATGCTACTTCCCACCCTGCCCACATTTTCTTTCCCCAAATCCCCTTCATGTTTCAAGAATTCTGTGTTGTCTGCTCAAGTTCTTTCAGATGCTGCCCTTCTTCTCAGCTGTGTGGGAGGGCTGTTTACTCTTCAGAAAATCTCCATCACGGCACTTTGAGAAGAAAGACTGGCCATTGCCACCAGGAGGGCGATTCTTGCTAAGAATCAAAACAAATCGCCTATACTTTTTTCTGTTAGTTCAGTTTAAGGCAACTCCCAGTAGAATAAACCAAGGTATCAAATGAAGCAGCCCCAAGGAGTGGCAGAAACTGAGTTCAGGGTATTTGAGTCACAGTGATTACTCTTCTGTTTCTCCTCTTTAGTCTATTCTTACCTCAGTTCTCCTTGACATTCTCTTTGACAACAAGCTTAAGGAAGGCATTGACACAGGATCATGCACCCTGTTTTACCTGTGGGGGGGCTGGGAATGGAGAAGATGGTAGTGAGGAGAAAGAAAATGCTGAAATGGTAACATCTGGACAGAGGTGGCAAGTCCCTCAGTGGTATAGATGTGGCTGGTGTTTACTGAAATCTTTGCGTCTCAGGAATACCTTCCCGGCTGTCTAGTAGACTCTTGGGTAAGCTGAAGAGTAAGCACATGTTAGAATCCCCATTTGGAAGGTTCCATACAGAGAACTGAGAATTAATGGAGGCATAAACAGAGTAGAGAAAAGGGGGAGGAGATAAAACAATGAAAGAGATAAAAATGGCCAAGTATTCCAGTTGTTTTCCCAAGACTGGACTGTTTTCTGATTACTAACACTATGTCCTATGAAGATCACGCAGAGAGAGGTAACTCTGCTCATCTATGTGGAAATAAGATTCTTTTCTATGGCTCATACAAAAAGAGTAGGTAAAGGTTGTAGGTCAGGACTTGAAAGAATGCTTATGTACTTGTTGTAGTGGAAAGAAAAACTGGGGCATGGTCTTAGCTCTGGTTCAGCAGCTTACTAGTGTATGAGCTTAGAAAAGCTAGTTAGCTCCAGACATCTTGAGTCTTCAAATATAAAAGTTCCTCATGATCTCAAATTCTAAGTTTATAGAAGAACCTCTTTGACTATATTTGATAACAATAATAATTCATATTTATTAATATCTTTTGTCCCAGGCACTGTGCTGACCTCTGTATACGTTATCTCATTTAATATTCACAGCCTAACAGCGTTTTAAGTGCTGTAAATTATTCGCATTTGATACATAAAGAAATAGCCTTAGAGAAATGAAATAACTTGACCAATATCATCTATGTGATAGGTGATAGTGCTGATATTTACAATTTGTCTTAGTCTAAAGCCCAGAATCTTACCCACGAGGTTATTTATCTTATATTCATCTCCTCTTCCTCAAATTTTTTTTCAAAAAGTAATACTCTCTTGACCATCAAATTATCCACCACATTATGCCCATGCAATCTAGATTGTTTTAACTACATTTTAGAGACAGATTTGGCTCTCATAAAAGCTATTAACCAATTACTTCTGATAGAATTGTTTTTATATTATTCATATATTATCTGATGGAGTTATGTTTATATGGATGCGAGGCTGAAGAAGCTGCAGCTATTTTGCCACCATGAAGCTAGAACCTGAGTCAGATAGGAAGAAGAGCTAAGATGGACAGAAAGAAATTAGATCTTAATGGTGCCATATGAGCACCTACATCAAGCTGCATCTGAGGCCACATCTTCCCCTAGATATTTCAGTCACATAAGCCAGGTCATTTGGGTTATCCTGTAACTTTCAGAAGAAATGGTCATGGCTGGCCTTTCTTCTCCGGGTTATAAACAGTAGATGTATAATAGTCCCAAACTGGAAACAACACAAATGTCCATCAATAAGAAAGGGGATAGACAAATTATAGTCTATCCATATAGTGGAATTGACACACACAGTAACATACATGGCCATCAAATACTTTGTTACATGAAAGAAACCAGACAGAAAAAATACTGTAGAATCTGTTTATATGAAAAATCAGAAAATGGTTGCTCTAAGAAATAGGAGGGGAATTGATTTGAAAGGACATGAAGGAATGTTTTGGATTGGTAGAAAATTTTTTATCTTGTTTTGGGTGGCAGCTTACAGGAATATTCAATTCTCAAAACTCATCAAATTACTCACTTAAGATTTATACATTTTATTTTATATTAATTATATCTCAATTACAAAAGCTGATATTTTATTCTCATGCTTATATCAGTAATATCTATAGCTATCCAATATAGTAGCTATTAGCCACATGTGGCTATGTAATTTAAAATTATACTAATTAAAATTAAGTAAAATTAAAAGTTCATTTCCTTAGTCGCACTAGCCATATTTCAAAGGCTCAGTAAGTACATAGAGCTAGTGGCTACTGTGAAGGTCAGAGCTGATACAGAACATTCGTATCACTGCAGAACTTTCTACTGGGCAGTGCTAATCTAGCAGGATGTCGTATACTCAGTGTTTGAGCAATAACCATTATCTGTCAGCGATTGATTTAGTTGATTCCACTGGTCTTTCTGACTGCGCTTTTATTCCTTTCCTCTTTTTTATTGACAAAATTTCCCGTTATGTTTGCAAGTCTATCATCCTTCATTTCTTCCTTCATTTTATTCTTATCTTACCTCATTTGACTTCTGTTATTACTCTCTTCAGAAAAGTTAATCACGAAGGTTATTAGTGGGCAACTAATCAAGAAATCCAGCCAGTCTTTCTTAGACTCATTCTACTGGAAATTTCAGCCTCCTTTAATAGTTACCACTCTCCTTTTCAAAACTCTCCTTCTCTTAGTTATCTGAAATTCACCCACCTGCATTTTTTTCTCTCTCCCTGATTTCTCCTTCAGCTTTGTTAATGCTTCTTCCTACTTCGGCCTTATCCAGACTTTGTTAGAGTTCTCCAATACAATATCACTCACTCCAAATAATTTTTCTAAACATGAAATATTTTCTTCAATGGGAACATTACCCAGAATTATAGACAAATAAAGTAAACCCTTCAGAAGTGCTCTGGTTGATACAATGATGAGGCACCCAGAGGGCTTACATCCCCACTTCAACCATGGCCTTGACTCTAAACCAAGATAACTCTTTCATGCTCAAATCACAATTAGCACAGGCTCATAGTGATTCATTGCTCTCTTATCGAAATTGGCACTTGAGTGTTAGTTTCACCTCTTCAACTGGGCATTTCTTTCTACCATTATTAACCAGTACCCTCTGAAACAGGCCACATCCTAAAGCAACTTTATAATCTTCTTTTGCTGAATGGATTCCCGTATGGCTTCCCTATTATTTCTCTCTCCTTAATAAGTTATTCCTACCCATCTATCAGTAACAATCTTATGTACCCTCTTCTTTGATGTCTTCCTTGACCACTTTGATCATCATTATACTTTCCACTCTCTCAACAATAGCAGAACCTATTTGGGAACCATATGTGGCCATTGAATTATATTATGTCTTAAATTGCAATTAAATGTTACTGGATGATTCCAAAAATAAATGTACCTAAATGAGCAGCTACCTGAATTATAATACATACCAAAAATGCTATCTGTCATCATTATTATGTATATATCCTATCCATAAACCCAGACAATAAGCTCCTTGATAACAGAAAAATGCATCCAATAATTTTAGCATACACCAACAGTGCCTGACACTGTTTTATATACATATTGCTTATCTGTACAGCACATATTGATTAAAGATAATACTTTGTTCTACACATACCGGTAATCACTAAACTTCAAAGACTTTAATTACAACATATGCAAACAATTTGAATGCAAATAGGAACAATAGAGTATAATCCTCTGCTAGATGAAAGAGGAATGTAAAGAAAATCAGCTCCGAATTTCTTAACATCAATGCCTGTTGTTTATTTGATGTTTAACTTCCATGTAAACAATATTTAAAAGAAAACATAAGAGCTCATTGTCAAATCAAACATACTTTCTTGAAACAAAGAGCTAGAACACAATGATACAAGTTGCAGCTCATTCTACAAACCAAGCGCGCCAAGCAGCCTTCTCTCTCCCCTTCGGCAGATGGTACTCGTTATGAGTGCTCTCAAATGAGAGAGTGGTTTGAAGCAGGCTTGTATTTACAATTATGGCTCTCATATAAGGAGGTTTTCTAGGGTTCTAAAGCTAATTAGCTCTGTCCACATCTCAACGTTTTTTGTTCCTCTATCCCACAACCATTTTGGCTGTCATGGAGAGAGGACAGGCCAGAATAAGGGCAGAGAAAAACTGAGGCTATAGGTAAGGTCCTTACAATGTGTTATTATTTTTTTTTTTAAATATGAGGTTAAAAGAATAATCTGAAAAGCATTACCATGGTTACAAAAACTCATGAGGCATAAGACAATTCAAGACGTAGGGAGACCTGAATATTTCTACATAAGAAATAAAGATGTAAAATATCAGTTTCAAACATATGCGTGCCTATATCATTCTGACACAGCCACAGTGGAAGGGAGGTTTGAGGTGATGTATGTCTATTGATGGCTCCTTAAGCACAGAAGGATGGAGCTCAGTTGGGAAGGGTTTGACTGATGGTCTATCTAACTGAGGAATCCTTTTTGTTTTCCAGTTTTACAAAAAGAACACAAAGATGCCAAGATATATTGTTATTGTAAAATCCTGAGAGTGTGAGGACAGGGAAAATAAGTGGAGACTGACTTAAGTTTTACAAATGGGAGCAGCATTCCTGAGCAAAGTTAAGCTAGGAAGCCAATCACCATCCATCTCCATACAAAGCAAAATTCAATCAAAAGCAAAAGTATATTAAAAAGTAAGTTGCTACATGTCATTGATTTTTAATAGTTGCCATGTAAATAAAATCTCCATAATCAAGATGCAGTAGACTTATCCTCTGGCAGGCTCGCAAAAAGAAAAGAGTCTCCAACAAGCCATTCATATCAATAAAAGAATGGAACTTGGACTTCTAAAGCTCGGCATTCCTCTGTCTCTTCTTGCATTTACTAGACTGCATTACTAAGCGTTCGTTGCTATCGCCCAAAAGAAGAGTGTCTCTATACTAAATTAGTAGCACTTTTATTCCCATTCACTAGTTAGGACAGGAAATTTAAAAACAAATTCATTGTAATGAACATATTCTGTCTCACAATAGGTTTACATTTTCTTTATCTTCGAATTTCTTGAACTGGAGTGCTCTTTAGTATATCCAACTAATGCATCCTCCTTTCTTCCTTCCTCCTGTTCTATGTTGATATCACTGAGGAACATTTTATTTCTGGATATATATGTTACTCTTGATACTATACCCTGAACACTTAGATAGTATTCTGTTTCTTTTCTTCTTTTTTTAGGAAGATTAGCCCTGAGCTAACATCTGCTGCCAATCCTCCTCTTTTTGCTGAGGAAGACTGGCCCGCAGCTAATATTCATGCCCATCTACCTCCACTTTATATGTGGGACACCTACCACAGCATGGCTTACCAAGTGCTGCCATGTCCACACCAGAGATCTGAACTGGCGAACTCCGGGCCACAGAAGCAAAACATATGCACTTAACCTCTGAGCCACCAGGCTGGCTCCACTATTCTGTTTCTTGATGTTACAATAAATATCTTTTCATTAAGAAGGTAAAAATGCAAGAATCCAAAAAATGGATATTTCTCGATAGAGTGATGTTGTTCTCTCTGTTATCTGCAGATAACAACTTCTACTAGTCAAGCAAAATTTTGAACTGTGTAAATCAAAGCAACTTTCTTTACAGAGAAAAAGACAGTAAGTTGGAGAAAGTATATTTTATCCTAACATTCATCAATATGCTAACTCAAGTTTAAAGGATTTTAGCAATATAAGAAATTGAAAATCTTATTTTTTGTAGAACCAAAATTTATCTCCTGAATACATCGTAACCCTTAGTAATTTTTCTAAGACCAGTCTTTAGCTTAGTCTACAGACACTTTAGTATTGCTGCGATATTCCTTAGTTGTAAAGAAGTGTTTCAAATAAGGACAGGAGAAATGTTTAGGAAAGTAAGAAGTTAAAAAAGAAGTACAAACATCCTGATAAGCTGTATATTTGGGGAAAAAATTATAGTTTTGGTCAAGAGAATGCTCGATTTGGCACATTGATCAAACTGAGCAGATTTAAGTTTTGGAAATTAACAGAAAATGTTGTCCACAAAATTATTTCTAAAACTTAAAAAACAATGAACTAAATGTCAGCATGAATTGAAAATCTCTAACATAAATAATAGATAAGATCTAGACTAGTGAGACAGTCATCAAGCTAGGATTTGTAAGACTCAATCTGCATACTAAACCAAGAAATTCCTGAAGCTACCTTCTCTTTAATTTGGATAATTGTCATACACCACTAATTTTTTAATTAATTTTTTACATATGTAGGTTGTTACTGTTTGAAACTTTAAAGACACCATGTATTAACATTCGGATTCAGCAATTCTGTATTAATTTGACCTCAGAATTTGACATGTAGCATTTTTAATCTTATTCTATAATTTTAAATGCTATGTGCAATAGTCCAAAAGACTTTATATATTATAGATTAACTGAATACATCAAATCATCTTTACATAATTTAATCCAGTTTCAAAATATCTACAATTTCATGGTACTTTATTTAAAGCACTTAAAAAGACGCGAGAACAGTGCTTCTTTCTTTATAAAATGTTAACTTCTATGCATTTTTACATACAAATAAATGCAATAGGAAAGTGACTATAGAATTGCAAGAATGATCATTTCATAAGATATTAACAATGATACAAAAATCATATTGTATCATTATTGTGAGATTATTGAGAAATAGCAAAGATTTGTGGTTAAATGTTTTGGATATTTTAACAAATGCGCATAGGCCACAATAATTTATTTACTTAAATAACCTATTTAAGTAATACATTGGAAGGAATTTTCCTGAAGTAGTTGCTGAAATTTATTTATTTTTTTCTGTAAAATGAGAGTCATAGACTAGAGGTTTCAGAAGGTTTTCTCCTCTCTGGAAACTTTTGACTATATGACTTTATCTTACATGTGTCTACACGTCAGTCGAGTCTCAGTCTGGGGAAAACATAGGCCAGTTTTGTGCATACGAAGCCTTCAAGAATGCTGGGTGGAGAAGTTTGTGTCTACCAATGGTTTACCATCAGAGCAGATGTATAGTTAAGGATTTAGAGTCCAAGAGTTTCAATCTCACACTAATTCTGGTTTAAAAAGTCTCTAAAATCCTAGACTAGGGGCTGGCCCCGTGGCCCAGTGGTTAAGTTCGTGCTCTCTGCTTCAGGGACCCAGAGTTTCGCTGGTTCAGATCCTGGGCGTGGACACGGCACCGTTCACCAAGACATGCTGAGGTGGCATCCGACATGCAACAGCTAGAGGGACCCACAACCAAAAATGTACAACTATGCACGGAGGGTCTTTGGGGAGAAAAGGAAAAATAAAATCTTTAAAAAAATAAAATTACTGGACCCATTTCAGGGTAATTATGGAACATTTACTTTACTTGAGAAAATGAGGAGGAAAATAAAGCCCTGTACTTCTGGGAGGATAATTTACATAGGTTTCAGAGAGCATAGGCTGAGGATCTTACGGTAAAGAGAAACTTTCCCCTAAGGGGTACCACTGAATCCTCCCCAATTTAAGAAGGAAGTGCAAAAGCAGCAAGCAAATTGTCCATTTCCTCTGAGCATACTTTATGTGCTGTATTTACTCCTAGGAATAAGGATGGGAAAACTGCCAAGACAGCAACTATAACACTTGCATATTTAGATACCTCACCCCACCCCTGTACCACTTAGGGCAATTCTGAACCATCTTCGTCCGATCTTGTGGAGCTTTCTGAAAAGTGGGTATTTTTGTATAATCTTGGCCAAGGTTGTTAGGAGAATAGAGTTAAAAACAGACAAGTAGAATCTGGTTGCCTTTTTGCTCCAGGAATGTGACTTGGCTGGTGGTAGTTGGATTGAGAGACGGGAAGCAAGAGTACGTGCAACTTGTTGGGATCCTACATGGGACCCTTTATCTGTTCTATTTAATTTAGTCTCTGCACAACACCGTGAGTTAGCTGTTATTCTCATTTTAAAAGTGAGAAAAGTTGAAGCTCAGAGACATTAAATAACTTGCTGAAGATTATAGAGCTAGGAAATGTAGTTTGTACATTGAACCTCAGATATGTTGACCCTCAAAACTTCTTCTCTTTCTACCATACCATGACAAATGAGAAGACAGCCCAAGTACATTGGGTTTTATTATGAAATAGTATTGGAAATACAGTTGCAAACTTTCCACACTGGTCATTATGAGACAGAAAGAGTAATATAATTTTTAATAGCTACATGTCATTAATAATAGAATGTATGATTACCCTAATGATAAATAAATCCTAATTAATTAATTAAAAGTCCATATCTACAAGCAGTTGATGTAAATCCCTGAAGATAATCATATACAGCAAGAAATATTCGAGCAGATAATTGTATTACATATATATTTTAAAATAAATAGGTGATATGTGATTTTTAATTTATCAATGGGATAAATCATGTTAGTTTTTATTACAAAATTATGAGATACTCAATAAAGAAAAACATAAAATACAGAATATCTAAAACAAACAGTGCCAGTTTTGGGCTGTATTTCTTCTCGGCAGTTTTATTCCATGCACTTACACATGTATAAAGCTCTTCAGCTGGGTAGGAGCAGAGTGGTTAAGACCATCGTCTCTTGAGTTAGACTCTTTGGGTTTAAATCCTGACCTCGCTATTAACGTTGTATGACCTCTGGCAAAGTACTGATTCTTTCTATGCCTTTATTTCCTCTTTGTTGAAATGGTACCTACCACATAGGTAGGTTGGATTAAATAATTCAATTAATTTTAATTAAGTAAATTAATGCACGTAATATGCCTTGCTCATAGCAGTTTTCCAATAAATGTCAGCTAGATGTTATTGTTAAGCCACACAGTATGTAACATATTGTGTATTTAAAAAAAATTTTATATATTACTTCACATTTGGACTTTTCTATTATTCTACAGTCTTCATTAAATTGAAGTTAAAGATTATATAAAATTAAAAAAATACATTCTTAAAGCCCTTAATTTTCAAAGCATTATTATCATAAGTCAGAAAATGTATGAGTTATTTTAATTCACCTTTAAAAGCTTTGGAGGTTATCAATATTTGTGGTGGTAAGAATCAGATACTATCTGTGTAAGAAAGGAATAAGTTCACTTTGATGAAGACTAAACAGAAGATCAAAGATTTTAAGATAGATGACCCATTGTTTAGCAAAATTTATGTAAACATTATTAAAGTACAGGAAATAAACCACCACAGATATATAAAGTAAAAAAAAAATGCCTTGTAGAATGAAGATAGCTTTACTTGTTTTTTTATTTTTCTGAGGAAGATTAGCCCTGAGATAACATCTGCTGCCATTCCTCCTCTTTTTTTGCTGAGGAAGACTGGCCCTGAGCTAACATCCATGCCCATTCTCCTCTACTTTATGTGTGGGATGCCTACCACAGCATAGCTTGCCAAGCAGTGCCATGTCAGCACCCGGGATCCGAACCGGTGAACCCCAGGCCGCAGAAGCAGAACGTGCACACTTAACCACTGCACCACCAGGCTGGCCCCAAGATAGCTTTAGTTTTAAAAGAAAGGGCCTACAAAGTGAGAACCATCATGGCAGATTCACTGTCCTGGAAATGGTAAGAAAAACATATACACTTTTTCCATTAATATCTTGCATTCAAATTTTTATCTCAGCAAAAATGTTAGTCTAAATATTTATTATGATATTTTAAACAAATGTTCAAAAGTGCAATTCCATCTTTTGCATAAAAGTATTTCCATTGGGTACTACAGGCTTTAGCATCCAAATTGCTCCTCATATTCAAATCCCTGAATTTCTAACAATTTTAAACTGCACCTATAAGAAAAGTTTTCAATTCCTTCTGGAACGGGTTTTCTCAACCTCGGCACTAATGCCACTTTGGGCTGAATAATCCTTTTTTGTGCAGGGCATCTAGTGGATTGTAGGATGTTTTCCAGCATCCCTGATTTCTACTCAATAGATATATAGCACCCTTTAGTTGTGACAACCAAAACTATCTCCAGGCATTGTGAAGTGTCCCTGGTTGAGAATCACTGCTCTAGAATCACTCTTGTCCTTAATCAGGGCCCGAGTATAGAATTCTGGTTAACTATAGTAGATTAAACATCCAGATTTTTCTCCATTCCCTCCTAAAACCTCATTAAGATGAAATAAAAAGATTAATAAGGTACAAAATAAGAGGAGAAAAGACAAGTAGGATGAGTTGAAAACCTTTATATGAAGGAGTCTCCCAGATCACGTTTCATAAACCTCCAGAAGAACAGGGTTTATTGTGAAGAAAATGAACCATGGAAACTCTGGACTAAAGAAACCAAGAAGAGCTGAGGGCAGGAGTCCAAGACTCAGAGGAGGGAGATGAAGTGCAAGTCTGCTTGCTGGTGAGTCTCTAGTCACTCATTCTACAAAATTGAGAATGCTGGCATATGGGTTTAGATCCCATAGGCAAGAAATTGGAGAATTTGTCTCTGGAGAAAATAGGCCTTAAAGAAATGATCTACAAATACTAACAATTGGGTATTCCCAACAAAAGGGTGTCCAACAATGAAATCGACCATTTGCTAAGACTCACCTTAGACAAAATGTTTCTAATCAGCTGTAAGGTGTCTCACTCTTAATTATGAATGAACAGCCAAAGATCACCATTCATCTGAGCAAAAACTCTAATATATAAGATAAGAGAGCAAAGGAGAGAAAATGCAGAGAGCAAATACAAATGTTTAAAAAATACTAATATTTCATGGTATTTCAGTGATAAGGGAAAGGAATTGATTAAACTAAAAAACAAGACAAATCCATAAAAATAGAACATATGGATAATACGAAATATCTCTGAAAGTGTAAAACTTTAATATGAGAATCAAATGAATATGAAAAAATAAAGTTGAAGAATTCTACTAGAAAAAAGAATAAAAATACAAAGAGGGAAATTGGAGAGAAAATATTAGGGAATTAGAAGATCAGTTAAGAAATCCAGCATCCATATAATAAGAATCTCAGAAAGAAAGAACAAAGAAAATGGATAGAGCATAGCCTATCAAAAAATAATTCATGAAAATGTCTCAGAACTAACGGAATTACCCTGAGTGTTATGGGCTGAATTGTTTTCCCCCAAAATTTATAAGTTGAAAACCTAACCCACTGTACCACAGAACATGGTTGTATTTGGAGATAGAGATTTTTAAGAGGTGGTTAAATTAAAATGAGGTCATTAAGTGTGGGCCTTAATACAATTTGACTAGTGTCCTTATAAGAAAAGGAAATCTGAACACACAAGGAGACACCAAGGGCACACTTTCACAGAGGAAAGACCATGAGAGGATACAATGAGAAGACAGCCATCTGCCAGCCATGTGGAGAGGTCTCAGAAGAAACCAAACCTGCTGGCACCTTGATCTTGGACTTCTAGCCTCCAGAACTGTGAGAAAATACATCTCTGCCATTTTAGCCACCCAGTCTGTGGTATTTTGTTATGACAGCCTTAGCAAACTAATATATCAAGGGATGAAGAAAAATCCTCATGAAGGCACATCATAGTGAAATTTGAAAACACAGAATTCAAATAAAGAATCACAAAACCTTCCAAAGAAACAAGTCTCACAAAATAGCAAGCATCTGCACGGTGTTATCCTTCACAAAAGCAACCTTGGAAACCAAAAGTCAGTTGAGTAATGCCTTGATGATTCTAAAGGGAATTAATTTCCACACTAGACTTCTATATCCAGCTGTCCTATCAATCAAGGATGGAAGAAAGAAATTTTTGGTAATGCAAGGTCTCATAGTATTTACCTTTCATCCATCCCTCCTCAAAAACATATTGAAAGATACATTTCACCAAAATAGATGAGGTAATCAAGAAAAAAGAAGGCGTGGAATTGAGAACACTAGAGATTTAACCCAGGAGGGAGATGAAGGGAATCCTGGGTGTAATGGTAAAGGGCTCAGAGGACAGCCAGTGCTTACTGGAGTTGGGACAAAATGCATCAATAAAGAGTGACACTTGGATGACACCTTTTACAATGAAAATGACACCTTTTACAAAACATTGAGGGAAGATTTACACTTCTGAGTATGACAGCAAATTCCTGATAGGTGCACAGAAAACCAAAAATGAAAAATTAGGTAACCTTTAACTTCAGCAAAGATATAAGTTGCATAATAAAGGGAGCAATTTTTGTATACTAAAGGGCTCAGCTATGCACAATAATTACAAAGAGGTAACGTATGCATGTGTAGAGGAGGAGACATTTCCTCTATCCACTCCTTGTCCTTCTGGCCAGAAAACAAATGAAATTCACATGAGACAGAATAATAGGAAAAAATTAAACAAAGCTTTATAGGGTGTATACATGGGAGAGACTCAGGCAAACTGAGCAACAAAAATGTCTGAAGCCACCACCTTAAATATCATCTTCAGCTAAAGGCGAAGGAGGATTTTGAGGGTGGGGGGAGTCAGTTATGGGAGATTACCAGAAAAGTACAGTAAACAAGAGTAAGGTTATTATGCAGATTTAAGTCCTTGCCTTCCACATTGATAAGAGTTTCTAGAGATAATGTCATCCCCTCTTCTTCCTGGTACAGAGAGGGAGACACATTTATAGATGGAGATTTCCTTTACAAATGTAAATATCTCTTACAAAGGGAAAGTAAATTCTACTTTTCAGAGTTTCTTTCTTGTCTGCAGTTTTTAAAAGTAACCAGCCCAAAATAATCCTCATGCCAAAGAGATATATCGGGGTGGGCAATTCCAGTCCCCCACAAATGGAAACATAACGGTAATGTACTAACCAGCTGTACTGACAGGATGAGAAAAGTGAAATGGATGTGAGGAGAAGTTCTGGTCAGGTGTAGGAAGCCACAGCCTTATCTTCTCTAGTAGGAAGTCAATACATAATATCTAAAACTAAAATGGCAAACTCACAGAATATCACATCAGCATTCTATTTAGAGACACGGAGGTGATTACCAGGAGAAATATTTAAAACAGCTGCCCCTGTGAAGCAAGAATCAGAAATGGAGAGGGATAGGGCAGCTGATGCTTTTTGTTGCTGTCATAAATCTGTAAAACTTCCTGAATTTTAAAACTTTGTGCATTGGACAATTTGACAAAAACATAATTTGAAAAAGAGTCAGTCAAGTGACTTTGAGTCAAGTCAAGTATACTGATAATCCTGATTTGAGCTAATTCTGTTTTCTGAGCATTTCTACTTATTGCTATGGCCACATCCCAGCCATCTGGCCCACTCATCCTTGATTTAGACCTCACCAGAAGAATTAATATTGGATTTCCAATAGTCTTTCACCCTTGTATCCCCTTCTAACATCCTTGGATCCCCTTTTCAGATAAAATGGTTCTTGCAAATTCTTCTTGTATCGGAAATTGGACCACTTTATTTGTTTTCTGTTTCCAGGTAGGAACCCAAGAACAAGACAGAAATTCATTTATTAGAACTGTGCCCTGAATTAGAACAGGGAACATGTCTCTTTATCACTCTTCTGAATAGGAGTCTTCAAATGCCCCTGGCTAAAAACAAATGAATAGTCTGAGGAATTAGGTCCCTGTCTTATTGCTGCTTGTCTACACTCCAGTTATGTGAACTCTAAGCAATGGCTTGTTCTTGGCACTTAGAATGAATATTTGCTCTTGAATTCTATTGCTGGTTGGAGTTCCCCTACATTCTTCCTTCCTTCCTTCCTTCTTTTCATTTAATTATTTAGGATTCATGCAATGCATAGGGCCAGTTTATCTGTTGTTAGGCCTCACTGATGACATCCTTCTTTAAAGAGGATTTGCAAAATCTCTCCCTCTCTAAGCCCTGCTTCGACACCAAGTAGCTAGTTCTTTGCTGATTTGACTGCCTCAACTAAGAACTGTCACTTCCTCTCATCACCTTTTTGAACTTCTTTCCCATAAACCACTGATTCAAGTCATGCTGGATTTAAGATAACTTCCTTAAAATGAGTATAGTATAATCTTGCCTGCCTGAAGACAGGAAAGCTTGAAAAAATTATTTTAATGCTTATTCTAGCTTCAAAAATCTCTGTTCTTCAACTTTATTAGTCTTCTCAGATATAGCTTATCATGAAAATATAGTACACCAAAAAGTAACACTGAAGCAAAGAAATGTCTAAAGCCTCTGACAATAACAATTGACAAGATAAATATTCTAGGAAAATCGTTCCAATTGTTATTCTTTGGTCATTACTGAGGAACTAACATTAAGAATAGACAGAAAAGGGTTTTGGCAATTGAACTTTTGACCAAAGAAAGCTAATGGATTTCTCAATGGGGAAATAAGAGACACATCGTTGGCTCTTTTTGAGATCTTGTAAGTACATGAATGAGTCTTGTTCTCTGACTCTTATGAATATAAAACTCTCATTGGCTTGCTTGTACTTCAGTGTTTCTAGACTGCAGTTGGCACTTTGCCTGGGAAAGGACAGAGAACGGCACTCCTACACTGTAGGTCATTAGGGACAGGTGGCCCTGGATTGTACACAGATCCTCTGTGTTCCACTATAATAAACACTTCTGGATCATTTCTTTCTTTTAGTCCCTCAAATATGTTATACCATCACAAGTTATAAATATAAGTCAAATTATGAAATTATGATATATGTGCTATTTTTCAGTGTCATTATTTCAACTTTTACTGGGACATTTCTGCTAAGTGACAAATGCTTGCTTTCTAGAGCAATAGTGCCTCTAAAATAGCAAAGAGAATAAGGACATTTTGACTTGTGGAAGATGGAAGTTTGCCCACATGTACTATTAGAGGTTGTAGAAGCTAGAAGTCAGTTTCACTATTTCCTTGATGACCTTTTATCCACATCCTGGCCAATGAAGCACAGTTCTGCTTCCTCTATGGCTGAACTTTCTGCTCGATGCCTAGAGGTACAGCAGCCATACTAAAGATGACAGAACAGGAGGAGAGGAGACGGGTTCCTTGACGGCATCATTGAGCAAGTATTGATAGTCTACACTTTGGCTGGAAATTAGTATTTTTAATGGATGCTATAAACCGAATTTTGTGTCCCCCCAAAATTCATATGTGGAATAATTCATAATACCAATGTGATGGTATTTGGAGGTGGGGCATTTGGGCAGGTGATTAGGTCCTAATGGCAGAGCCCTAATGAATGGGATTGTGTCCTTATCATAGAGACTCCAAAGAGCTCTCTCACCCTTTCTGCCATGTGAAAACATAGTGAAAAGTAGCTGTGAACCAGGAAGCAGGCCCTTACCAGACACCAAAACTGCCAGCATCTGGAGCTTGGACTTCCCAGCATCCAGGACTGTGAGAAATACATTTCTGTTGTTTATAAGCCACTCAGTCTAGGTTTTCTGTTATAGCAGCCTGAAAGGCTAAAGCAATAGCTGCAGAACATAATCCATACATGAAAATACGGCCTAGTACAGGAATTAATGGAAAATCATGAATTACAATAAGGCCAAGTCCTTCCATTTGAGTGCTCTATTGTCAAAGCACATGGCAGGCTCTTGGAAAAGCAATGTAATCTGTATAGACCTGTAAGGTGAGTTTAGCAAACTGTACAACACAACCGTGACAGTATATATTTGATGGAAAATGATCTCATACTGGACAAAAGCCTTGGCTTGTGGTCCTACTTACTCTGCTTTCTAACACAACAAGAAAATGTAACATTTCAGAAAATTTTAGGAAGAAGGAATATTTTCATAGAACTATTCTAGAAGGTATCAAGGATATGTGTGTTTGTGTGTGTGTGTGTGTTTGTGTTCTCAAAGTAAGCACAAAAATAAGATCACATTAAATACATTAATACATATACCTGGAGTATTGCTGCTATATAGATCAACATCACTTTCTTTAGAAATTGAAGTTATGGAGTCTGCTCATCACACAGGCTGATGTACATTCTACTGCTGACCAGGCAGCAGATTCCACAAGCTCAGTTGTTTAAGCAGATGTCAACTGGAGAGGATCACATAGAACAAGGTTTCTCCCCCTCTGCCTGTATTATTTCCTGCTGTAGGATTGCCTCTCATTAGTCACTACTTAAGGAGCAGAGATTTATAGTAAAAGAAATTGATAAGTGGGGACTGAGGGGCTGAGTGGAAAAATCTTAACTGTTTATACACCATAAGCAGATTTTTTGCATCTAAAAATATCAGTGTATATACTGAAATGCTAAATGACCACTTTTCAGAACACACACATGCACATACATGCAAACACACACACACAGATAACAAATAAAATGAGAATGATCGGAGAAAGGACTCTGTTTTTCTGTCCTTTTGTAAGTCAAGGCTCGAATATGTGAATCAGTATTGACACAGAGAACAGACACTTGTCCTTTTGTGGGTTCCAATGGGCACTAACGAGCATGCCTTCTAGCACTTCCTCATTAGACTCAAATTCTTTTCTGCCAGTTTCTGAACTCTTTCCATTACAAACTCCAGGTTCAATTAACATTAAAATATTCAAGAATCACTATTGTCAGGAAAAGGCAGCAAACTGCACCATCTTCAGTGTTTTCAATAATACATTGCACAGTGACCTTCCTTCACAAATAATTCATTTAGCAACTAAAATGCCACATTCTGAAACTAGCTATGTAATCTTAAGAGATCTTCCACAAAGACATGGCAAACAAGAGGGAGCTTTCCAGAAAGCTGTCCCAGTTAATGTCCATGAGACATACTTTCTGAGCCAACGCAAAAGGAAACCTGAGTTAAATAAAGGCTTTCTCCCCCAACTCTGAAAACAGTAAGTCATGACAACTTCAATTAAGGGTAATGAAAACAACTCACACGTAGAGAGCTCACACGTAGAGAGCACTACAGAGTTTACAAAAGGCTTTTACACACATTGTTCCCTTTGAAATATCATTATTCTAATCATTGTTTTGCCAGAGAGCTACAAAACAGGGTTCCTCGGGGTGTTTTACTACTCATCAGGCTAAAGAAACAATTTGTGACAGTTGGTCAGATTTCAAGCTGCAGGGGATAACAGCAGATTTTGCTAAATTTCCAGTTTCATTGTTAAAAGGAAATGGAACCCCTTTCTCCATGTCCAGGCAGCCCTTTTAAACCTCTTCAGCTGTGTCAGTGGAAGTCACCTTTCAATGTATCTAAATATCGATTAAGCTGCAGATTTCTTTTGCACCCCAATTACTGACATTCTAAGTCATCTTAGCTAAATTAGGAGGTGTTTAAAAATTTTCCCAAGGACTTTTAGACTTGTCGAGGTAGAGGAATTTCTGTCATTCAGGCGGGTTTAAATCTTAACAATTTTACAGATTAAAAATTAAAAGGTAGTTCTCCAGGATTAAGCGAAGTGTAGGTTCATTTTGGTGGGTGTGAACGTGGTAGGGAGTTGTTTGCAAGGTGGAGAAAATGCTAAGGGGAAAGAAGACGAGTAGGAGAGTGATTGGCCAAAGGGAATCCTTTAGGTTTGCTTTTAAGATTGGATTTCCAACCTCTGCCCTCAGAGCCATTCCAGAAGAGAACTTGAATATATATGCCAATTTTTTTCTGCTTCATTGTTTTGCTCCTTCTGTAGGAAAAAAATAAGGAGACAGAAAACAACAACAATCTTAATCCCAAAATACAGCAGAATCAACCTACTTTATCTTGTAAAAATGTTCTCATTCTCATTGTTTTGTCCCCCAAAAAACTATCCTTGTCAACTGTCTCTTTATTTGTTCTTTCTCTTCAATGAAAATGAAGTAATCTTATATCCTGAAGGGATATACAGTTAATAAACAGCAAAGGAGATCCTGTTGAATTATGGGGTTGATATTCTGTACTTTTATGTCTATTGACTGATAGTCAAGAAGTGATTATTCTTTCAACAAATATTTCTTAAGTGTCTACTACGTGTCGAGAATTATTTGTAGACACTTTAGATTAAAGCAATGAATAAATCAGACAAAAATTCTGGCCCTTATGGAAATTAAATTTTAGGGCCACCATATTGTCCAAAATAACATGAAGAATGTTCCTGTCAAACTAGAGTTTTCTCTGTAAAACACGAAGAAAAAAATCGTACCTGATCTTTACCTCAAATCTTCAGTAAAAATTCATTTATTAAAGCTATTGGATTTTTTGTTATACAAGATTTTTGAAATTTCAAAAGGCACTTAATTCATATTTGTGAATCAAACATTATGTGTATTTGACCTTAACACATTTAGAATAAACTATTTAAAATTAAATGTATATTCAGCATTTAATAATCACAATAATATCATTAGATTTAAAACCTTGAAGACAAAATACATAAATGAATAGTTAGCAACTCTTAGAGGCAATATTTTCTCACCAAAACTTCTGAGACATTTTTTACTTTTTAAAAAAAAAAAGTCAAGTGACGTTTGTGTGTGTGTGTGTATATATATATATATATATATACACGCTAAGATATGTTTTAACAATGGCTATAAAAATAACCATGTAACTTTTATAGTTCAAATGCAGTATTTTGAAATACAAATTCTTCTATCTTATTATTAGTATAGATGTTGCCATAGCAGAAACATGTGTGGGTAGAGGCTTTCAAAATCTGTTATCTGGGGACTATAATAGAAAGATCCAGAGAATTCCCCAGAGTGATCTTAATACCTGTCACATCTGAAAGAATATTTGTTAAAGTAGTGTGTTGGGGAAGACTAAGTTAAAAATACTCTGAATAAAGAACACTGGAAATGCAACGGATTAAATGCAAGCCTTGAGTGTCAAGAGCTCATGGTTGTATTTGCTCTAGTCCTGCCATGAAACAAGTGTCTATCACGGGGCAGAATGTAGAAAGAACCACCCGGAAATAACATCACTGAATTTCTTAAAAATAAAAAAATTCTGTCAGTGTAGTTTTTAGTGTTGGGACCATTGGAATTTTTTAACACAAAATATTCATACTTAAGTAGAGGCAACTAAAAAGATTAACAAGAGAAAACTAATGACATTATTAGCTCTGAATCCTTTTTTTGTTTCTCTATAGGAATAATTGGCTTCAAGCCCAGAAGAAATACTCTAGTTTCCAAGTCCTATCACTTTTATAATGACCTCATGATCTCTCATACATTCAGTGAAATCTCTGCATTAGTTTCCATGAAGCCAGAAGCCCAGGAGCAATGGCGGAGTGGGGCTGTCTGAAACCCCGTCTCTTTCTGTGATACAGATCCTAGCTCGGCTCAATGTCTGCTCTTTTCAGTTCATACCAAAACAGATGGAGAAAGATAGGGGGGAAATGATTATACGTATATCTAGAACGTTAATATAAGAAAACTTAAAGAAGTTTAGTATAAACATTATTATCAAGTGAACATATATAGAGAAAAATAACAGCTTTCCTTAATATCACATAAACAAAAATATGGTTAGCACATTTCCCAAAGCCACAAGCCAAAAACCTGGTTACTTGATTTATTTAATAAAATATCTTGCAAGTGTCTAGGCTTTAAATCAAGATTATGTTATGGATAGATCTATACCTTTAGTGAGCTCGAAACCTAGTAGGAGAGAGAAACATACAAACACCATATAAAAATTGCTATAAAATGGGAACATACTGGAAGGTACTCTACCTAAGAGGGAGTTACAGGATTGAGGGAGAGAAACAAGGATTAAAATATGAATAGGTGTTCTGAGTTAATAAGGAAGAAGTGGGCATTCTAGACCAAGAACTTAAAATTTACAAGGCGAAGAAACAAGAAAGACAAATTTTTTTAGAAAAATGTAAGTAGTTCGGTATGATCCAACCAGAAGTTATTAATTGGGAAATTGTGGGAAAATCATTCCAGGTTCATGTTGTAGAGCCTCTTGTATCCAAGAAGAGAAGCTCAAACTCTTCTGCAAGGGATGGCATGTTTATTATGGGTCTTAAGCAAAAGTAATCCTAATTAACCTTTTTTTTTTTTTTTTTTAAATCACAGAGATAAGTAGGGAAGTGGAAAAAGAACATAGTGTTTAACCCATAGGTTCAAAATCAGGTTTTGCCACTTTGTTATAGAACCTCTTTAGATTTCAGTTTTACCATCTGTAAAATGGGGATAAATAATTGCTTTATAGGGTTAGTGTGAGGATTAAATGAGATGTTTATATAAAATATCTGGCAGATGGAGGTATGGGGTAGATCTCAGGAAGAATACTTTAGATAAAAGTATGTGTATGGACATTAGTTAGATATAGGTGGTATCTGAAGTTGTAGGGATAGATAGAAAGAGAGGAGGAGGGAAAAGATGTGATGGGAAGAGAACAGAGTTTGGAGACCTACTGAGTTTCCAAGTAGAAAGTGTGGGCACGATAAGAGGATGCAACAAAATAAATAGGGATAGTGCAGTCTGCAAAGCAAGAGGGGAACTTGAGAAATACATATTAGTGGACAGCCTGCCACCAAAGACTCCTCCTTTCAGGAACTCAGCCTACAAAAGTCTGGGACACATTTCATACCACATTTTCTAATTGGATGACTCTCATGGTAGGGACAACCTCCTTCTGGGAGTGTATAATTAATGAATTTGATATCCCTCTGGGGATCTCTCTTGTAACTCAGGGTAGCATGTTTCAAAGATATTCCTATAGAAAGCTGCAGAATCTACTGGTAGTGTTTACTTTAACACTTAAAAGTCCCTTATGGCTTCCCCTAAGGTGAAAGCTACCATGGTCTTGGGGGCAGACAAGCTAATGTCTGGCTTCTACACAAGATGTATAGTCCTAACTGCACATGTCTCTCCTCTGAAAAGAAAATACTGTCATAGTTGCTAGACACTCCTCCCACATGGGACCTACAGCAGCTGGGATATCCAGATTGAACTGCCTTCAACATCATCTCTCAGATGGCTGGTAAGCCTTAGGGTTCCCAACTCTGTTTGCATAATTGGGTCTGGTACTTGACTTGGGAAGGGCTGTCTCTTAGTCCATTCAGTTTGTTATATAAAAAAAAATGCCACAGGAGAAGATCCAAGATGGCGCCGTGAGTAGTCCTCTTTGTCTCTCCCCCTTCGAGTCTACAATTATTTGGACACTCATCGCTTAACAAAGGATAGCCAGATAGCATCTCAGGACGTCTGAGAGACCCATGCGACTATACATTGGAAGGCGGACGGACTTCCCTCCGGAAGGAGGTGGAGATAGGTGAAAACTCTCCAACCCCGACCAAACAGCCTAGTACCTGCAAGCGGCTTTCTTCCAACGGATGCCCCCAGAAGATCAACACACACCTAGGGCAGGAGTGAGCACACACCAGAGGAGCGATGGTGGAAACAGGTGACCAGAACCCTACCTAAACCCCCCGTAATTACTCCTAAATGCAGAGGGAAACTCTAGAGTTACACACCTGAGCCCGTGGGGAGAGTCTCACCCCGCCATTGCCCGGGAGATCCTGCCTGGTGTACATGGCACCCGGAGGGTCCCAGAGAGAATCACAGAGGGCATGGCGGACCCCAGCTGCCACTGCCTGCACAGCCGGGCAAGGGTTTGCCAGAGATCTCGGAGAGGACTGGGGCTGAGTGAAGCTCCAGAGGCTGGCTCTGCGGCCCGGGGGGGAAGCTCCAGAGTTCCGCCCAGGCAGCAGACAAAACTCTCTGTCTGCCATTAGCGGAGGTGCCACGCCCAGCATCCACAACACCGGGAGGGTCCCGGAGAGGAGAATATCAGGCAGGGCAGCAGCTGACCAGCTACCACTGAAATCAGGATCTCCGGCTATCCCCCAGTCAGGTCAAAGGGCTCCCCGAGTTCCTGGGGAACAGGACTGGGGCTGGGTGGAGTTCCAGTGACCTGGCTCCGTAGCCTAGGGGGAAACCCTACAGACTCACAGCAGCCTCAGCGAAAGCCACTGCACAGCACTAGGAGAGAGTACCCATCCGGCAGCCACAAGCATGGAAGACCCCGGGACAAAAGTAGCATAGCTAGGTGAGCTAACCACAGACTGTAGAAGATGCCAATAGCTCTGCTGCGACCCATAGTGGACAAGTGAGATTTTGTGGGTGCCAACAGTGACGGAGCGGCAAATATAAGTGATCCTACCCCTGGCCGCTGGAAAAGCCCATAACACCATTGCAGACCCCAAGGAGGGAGCATGTCTAGGTGTGCTGCAACAGTAGGCACCAGCAGCCTGAAGACCCCCTGTGATGGCCCCCATGGCAGAAGAGGGAATCCAAAGGACCACTGTGACTACGAGGAGGGGCCCAGGCCCAGTTAGCAACTGAGGATAGAGTTCCTGGTTGGTGCAGTATAAACAGCTGCTCCCCCACCACACCAGCAGAAACAAGTGGAAGGAGCAACTAATCTCTATCTCTATGCGGAGGCACAAATCTACAACATCAAGCAATATGAAAAAATACATTAAGTCTCCAGAACAGAAGGAAAATAAATACACAGACAACAATCCCAAAGAAAATGAAATATATAACCTAAATGATGATGACTTCAAAACAGCCATCATTAAAATACTCAATAAGTTAAGAGAGAACTCAGATAGACAACTCAACGAGTTCAGGAGCTATGTCACAAAAGAGTTTGATGCGATAAAGAAGAACCAAACAGAAATACTGGAAATGAAGAACACAATAGAGGAGATTAAGAAAAATCTAGATGCACTGAACAGTAGGGCCAATAATATGGAGGAAAGAATTAGCAATTTGGAAGATGGGAATATAGAAATGCTGCAGGCAGAGGAGGAGAGAGAAGTAAGACTAAAAAGAAAAGAAGAAACTCTCCGAGAATTATCAGACACAATTAGGAGATGCAACGTAAGGATTATAGGTATACCAGAGGGAGAAGAGAAGGAGAAAGGGGCAGAAAGCCTATTCAAAGAAATAATGGCTAAGAACTTCCCAAATCTGGTGAGAGAGATGGATCTTCAGGTGACAGAAGCCAATAGATCTCCAAACTTTATCAATGCAAGAAGACCAACCCCATGGCATATAGTAGTGAAGCTAGCAAAAGTCAACGACAAGGAGAAAATACTAAGGACAGCCAGGCAAAAGAAACTAACATACAAAGGAACCCCCATCAGGCTATCAGCAGATTTCTCAGCAGAAGCTTTACAGGCTAGAAGAGAGTGGAATGATATATTCAAAAATCTGAAGGACAAAAATCTACAGCCGAGAATTCTCTACCCAGCGAAAATATCCTTCAAATACGATGGAGAAATAAAAACTTTCCCAGATAAACAAAAATTAAGGGAGTTCATTGCCACAAAACCTCCTCTTCAGGAAATCCTCAGGAAAACCCTCATTCCTGAAAAATAAAAAAAAGGAAAGGGGCTACAAAACCAAGAGCAGAGGAGATAAGTAGAAGGACAACAGCAGAGAGTAGCAGCTCTTCATCAGAACAGATTAAACCATGGGACGAGAAACAAAGGAAATTGAAGAAAACTGGAAAACAAGACATAAAATGGTAGTGGTAGGCCCCCACATCTCAATAATCTCTCTTTATGTAAATGGATTGAACTCCCCAATCAAAAGACACAGAGTGGCAGGATGGATCAAAGAACAAGACCCAACAATATGCTGCCTCCAGGAAACACACCTCAGCCCCAAAGACAAACACAGACTCACAGTGAAGGGATGGAGAACAATACTCCAAGCTAATAATGAACAAAAGAAAGCAGGTGTCACTATACTAATATCAGACAAGGTAGACTTCAAAGCAAAACAGATAAAGAAAGACAAAGAGGGACAGTATATAATGATAAAAGGGACTCTCCACCAAGAAGACATAACACTTATAAATATATACGTACCCAACACAGGAGCACCAAAATTTGTAAAGCAACTCTTAACAGAACTAAAAGAAGACATCAACAACAATACAATAATAGTAGGGGACCTCAACACACCATTAACACCAATGGACAGAACATCCAGACAGAAAATCAACAAGGAAATAATAGAATTAAATGAAAAATTAGACCAGATGGGCGTAATAGATATATATAGAACACTTCATCCAAAAACAGCAGATTACACATTCTTCTCAAGTGCACATGGAACATTCTCAAGGATTGACCATATTTTGAGAACCAAAGCAAACATCAATAAATACAAGAGAGTTGAAATAATATCAAGCATCTTTTCTGATCATAATGCTATGAAACTAGAAATCAACTACAAGAAAAAAGCAGAGAAATGTGCAAAAATGTGGAGACTAAACAACATGCTTCTGAACAAACAATGGATTATTGAAGAATTAAAGAAGAAATCAAATATTATCTGGAGACAAATGAAAATGAGAACACGCCATACCAAATCATTTGGGATGCAGCAAAAGCAGTCCTAAGAGGGAAATTCATCGCAATACAGGCTCACCTCACTAAATAAGAAAAATCTCACATAAGCAACCTCAAACGACACCTAACAGAACTAGAAAAAGAAGAACAAACAAAGCCCAGAGTCAGTAGAAGGAGGGAAATAATAAAAATAAGAGCAGAAATAAATGATATTGAAACAAAAAAGACAGTAGAAAGGATCAATGAAACAAAGAGTTGGTTCTTCGAAAAAATTAACAAAATCGACAAACCGTTGGCCAGACTCACCAAGAAAAGAAGAGAGAAATCTCAAATAAATAAAATTAGGAATGAGAGAGGAGAAATCACAACAGATACCAATGAAATACAAGGGATCATAAGAGAATACTATGAAAAACTATATGCCAACAAATTGAACAACCTGGAAGAAATGGACAACTTCCTAGACTCCTACAACCTCCCAAAACTGAATCAGGAAGAAATGGAGAATCTGAATAGGCCAATCACAAGTAAGGAAATAGAAACGGTAATCAAAAACCTCCCCAAAAATAAGAGTCCAGGACCAGACGGCTTCTCTGGAGAATTCTACCAAACATTCAAAGAAGACTTAATACCTATTCTTCTCAAACTATTCCAGAAAATTGGGGAAGACGGAGTACTCCCTAACACATTCTATGAAGCCAACATCACTCTGATCTCCAAACCTGACAAGGACAACACAAAGAAGGAGAACTACAGGCCGATATCACTGATGAACATAGATGCAAAAATCCTCAACAAAATTCTGGCAAACCGAATACAGCAATACATCAAAAAGATTGTACACCATGATCAAGTGGGATTTATACCAGGGACACAGGGATGGTTCAACATCCTCAAGTCAATCAACGTGATACACTACATCAACAAAATGAAAAACAAAAACCACGTGATCATCTCAATAGATGCAGAGAAAGCATTCGACAGGATCCAACACCCACTTATGATAAAAACGCTCAATAAAATGGGTATAGAAGGAAAGTACCTCAACGTAATAAAGGCCATATATGACAAACCCACAGCCAACATCATACTCAATGGACAAAAACTGAAAGCCATCCATCTGAGGACAGGAACAAGACAAGGGTGCCCACTTTCACCACTCCTATTCAATATAGTACTGGAGGTGTTGGCCAGAGCAATTCAGCAGGAAAAAGAAATAAAAGGAACCCAAATAGGTAATGAAGAAGTAAAACTCTGGCTGTTTGCAGACGACATGATCTTATATATAGAAAACCCCAAAGAATCCATAGAAAAACTATTAGAAATAATCAACAACTACAGCAAAGTAGCAGGGTATAAAATGAACATACATAAATCAGTAGCATTTCTATACACTAACAATGAACTAACAGAAAAAGAACTCAAGAACTCAATCCCATTCACAATCGCAACGAAAAGAATAAAATACCTTGGGATAAACTTAACCAAGGAAGTGAAGGATCTATACAATGAAAACTACAAGACTTTCTTGAAAGAAATTGATGACGACATAAAGAGATGGAAAGACATTCCATGCACATGGACTGGAAGAATAAACATAGTTAAAATGTCCATACTACCTAAAGCAATCTACAGATTCAATGCTATCTCAATCAGAATTCCAAGAACATTCTTCACAGAAATTGAACAAAGAATCCTAAAATTCATATGGGGCAACAAAAGACCGCGAATTGCTAAAGCAATCCTGAGCAAGAAAAACAAAGCCGGCGGAATCACAATCCCCGATTTCAAAACATGCTACAAAGCTACAGTGATCAAAACAGCATGGTACTGGTACAAAAACAGGTCCACAGATCAATGGAACAGAATTGAAAGCCCAGAGATAAAACCACACATCTATGGACAGCTAATCTTCGACAAAGGAGCAGAGGGCCTACAATGGAGAAAAGAAAGTCTCTTCAACAAATGGTGCTGGGAAAACTGGACAGCCACATGCAAAAGATTGAAAATTGACCATTCTTTTTCACCACACACCAAAATAAACTCAAAATGGATCAAAGACCTAAAGATTAGGCCTGAGACAATAAGTCTTTTGGAAGAGAATATAGGCAGTACACTCTTTGACATCAGTTTCAAAAGAATCTTTTCGGACACTATAACTCCTCAGTTGAGGGAAACAATAGAAAGAATAAACAAATGGGACTTCATCAGACTAAAGAGCTTCTTCAAGGCAAGGGAAAACAGGATTGAAACAAAAAAACAGCTCACTAATTGGGAAAAAATATTTACAAGCCACTTATCCGACAAAGGGTTAATCTCCATAATAAACAAAGAACTCACACGGCTTAACAACAAAAAAGCAAACAACCCAATCAAAAAATGGGCAGAGGACATGAACAGACATTTCTCAAAAGAAGATATAAATATGGCTAATAGACACATGAAAAGATGTTCATCATCGCTAATCATCAGGGAAATGCAAATCAAAACTACATTAAGATATCACCTTACACCCATTAGATTGGCAAAAACATCCAAAACCAAGAGCGACAAATGTTGGAGAGGTTGTGGAGAAAAAGGAACCCTCATACACTGTTGGTGGGAATGCAAACTGGTACAGCCACTATGGAAAATAGTATGGAGATTTCTCAAAAAGTTAAAAATAGAAATACCCTATGACCCAGCCATCCCATTACTGGGTATCTATCCTAAGAACCTGAAATCAGAAATCCCAAGAGTCCCTTGCACCCCTATGTTCATCACAGCATTATTTACAATAGCCAAGATGTGGAACCAACCCACATGCCCAGAAACTGATGATTGGATAAAGAAGACGTGGTATATATACACAATGGAATACTACTCAGCCATAAAAAAAAGACAAAATTGGCCCATTCGCAGCAACGTGGATGGCCCTCGAGGGTATTATGTTAAGCGAAATAAGCCAGTCAGAGAAAGACGATCTCTATATGACTCCACTCATAGGTGGAAGTTAACATATTGACAAGGAGATCTGATCGGTGGTTACCAGGGAAAAGGAGGGGTGGGGGGAGGGCACAAATAGGGAAGAGGTGTACCCACAACATGACTAACAATAATGTACAACTGAAATCTCACAAGATTGTAACCTATCATAACATTAATAAAAAAAAAAAATGCCACAGACTGGGTAGCTTATAAACAACAGAAATTTATTTCTCACGGTTCTGGAGGCTGGCAGTCTGAGATCAGGGAGTCAGCATGATCAGGTGAAGGCCCTCTTCCAGGTTGCAGATTTCTGATTGTATCCTCACGTGTTGGAAGGAGCTAGGAAGCTCTGTGGGTTCTCTGTTATAAGAGCACTGATCCCATTCATGAGGGTTCTGCCCTCATGACCTAATAAAATCTCAAAGGTTCCACCTCCTAACACCATCATATTGGGCATCAGGATCTCAATATACGAATCAGGAAGTGGGTGTGGAGGACACAAACATTCAGATCATAGCTGATTGCTTGAGAGCAGTCAGTGTGACTGGTCTCATTTTCCACACCACTAACACAGGACTGGGTTGGGTGTTGAGTTTTAATAAAAGCCCAATACCAAGCTGTTATAAACTGAATATTCATGCCCCCTCCAAATTTACACATTGAAGTTCTAACTCTCAATGTGATCATATTCGAAGCTGGGCCCTTTTGGAAGTAATTAGGGTGAGAGGAGGTCATAAGAGTAGGGCATCATGATGGGATTAATGGTGTTTTAAGAAAAGACACCAACTCTGTCCCACTCGAACCTCCCCCAGCCCCACTCTCCGTCTGCCATGTGAAGACATACAAGAAGGTGGCCATCTGCAAGACTAGGAGAAAGCGCTCGCCAGAAACCGACCATGCAGGCTAATAACTGCTTTTCAAAAAAAGTGAATCTGATGGGAAATAATATCTGTAGGAAAAATAATGAGTCCAAAACCCTAAGGACCATCTGTGGTTTGAGGCTGCCTATTCTTTCCAAAGGATCCAATTGGAAAAATTCATCAAAGAGGCATACTTTCAATGGGTCATTTGGGTTGTGTGGGCTCAATGGTAGAGTGTACCTTGGCTTATTGGAACATTTCCCCCGCAGCTGTCTGGTTTGGGCTCCACTCAAAAGATGCTCTAGGCAGATTAGTCCACATAAAGGACCAAGAAACATGCCCAACTGGGAAACTTATTTTCTGTGTCACGCAAGAATGCAACAAGGTCCTGGGATTCATTTTTGCTAGAGGGGAGCAGAAGGAACAGTAGCTTTTCCTTCATTGCTAGGAGAGATTGAGTGTTGTGAATTTGTTCACATGGCCCCAAGAAACTTTAATTGAGGGATAGATCCCTGAATTTGATTCTGGGTATTTCTGTTTTTAAATTACTGAAATTAAGCACCCAGTTCTAAGATAACAGAAAATCCCCAGTAATATCCCTCATCATATAAATATTGGGAATTAGTTTAAAAATGTCATCACAGTTCCAGGAAAAGTAAGTATATCTACTTCTAGTTTAAAGAGTGCAATAAAAAAATAGCATACTATTTCTAAAAGGGGCTGTTCTACCAATTGTGTTAAGTAGATTTAGGACAGCAAAGGGTTATTGCTGATTATTGGCAGCCAAAAACAGTCTGAAAATATCAAAGTAGTCAGATATAACATTTTCTGTATAAAGGACAAATACATATTAGTGGATTTTTTAATGAAAAGATGATTAAATGTAATCTTTGGATTAAACTTCTCTCTGTACAAATTGCCCCAAAACATGTCAAATTAACATGGAAGCAAGCTCGGCTGTGCAGCTTCAAGGGTCTAGATTGAAAGGAAAAATGAATCAACAGAACGACTAACATCTTTACTAGGGAATACAATAATCCTACTGGGGCAGTAAAAAGAATTCAAATGACAAGAAGGGCCCTCTAATGTAGAGTGCTGGAAACAAGCCTGGCATTTTACCTTCATGATCTCTAATCCTAGCAACAATCAAACAAGATGGCTATTATGATCTCAATTTCACTGAGAAGGACTGAGACTCAAACAGGGCCTATTACGTACCCAAGACTACAAGGGTAGCAAGAGACAGAGATATTTTTTTATTGATGTATAACTCACATAAAATATTCTATTAGTTTCAGGTGTATATCATATTGATTCAATATTTATATAAATTATGAAATGATCACTACAATTGGTCTACTTACCATTGATCACCATACAAAGTTATCATCATATTATTGACAATATTCCTTATGCTGTACATGACACCCTATAACTTATTTATTTTATAGTTGACAGTTTGTATTTCTTAATATCCTTCACCTATTTGGCACCCCCCCAAGTGTGTCCCTCTCTGGTAACCACCAGTTTGTCTGTACCTATGAGTCTGTTTCTGTTTTGTTTGTTTGTTCATTTGTTTCGTTTTTTAAATTCCACATATAAGTGAAATTATATGGTATTTGTTTTTCTCTGATTTGTTTTACTTAACATAATATGATATAGGTCCATCCATGTTGCTGTAGATGGCAAAATTCATTCTTTTTTATGGCTCAGCAATATTCCATTGTATATAGGTACACTACATTTTATTTATCCATTGATTTACCCATAGACGTTTAGGTTGCTTCCATATCTTGACCATTGTAAACAATGCTGCAATGAACATGGGGATGCATATCTCTTCCAATTAGTGCTTTTATTTTCTTCAAATCCCAAAAGTAGAATTGCTAGATTGTATTATAGTTCAATTTTTCATTTCTTGAGGAACCTCTATATTGTTTTCCACAGTGGCTGCACCAATTTACATTCCCACCAACAGTGTACATGGCTGAATGGTTAAGTTCGTGTGCCCCTGTTTGGCAGCCCAGGGTTTTGGCAGTTGGGATCCCTCGCGTGGACTTGGCACTGCTCATCAAGCCACACTGACGCAGCATCCCACATAGCACAACCAGAGGGACCCAGAACAAGAATATACAACTATGTATGGGGGGCTTTAGAGAGAAAAAGAAGACAAACAAAGATTGGCAACAGATGTTAGCTCAGGTGCCAAGCTTTAAAAAAAGACATGTCATCTGCAAATAGTGACAATTTTACTTCTTCCTTTCCAATTTGGATCCCTTTTATTTCTTTTTCTTGCCTGATTCCACTGTCTAGGACTTCTAATAGTATGTTAAATAAAAGTGGCAAAAGTGGGCATCCTTGTCTGGTTCCTGTTCTTAAAGGGATAGCTTTCATCTTTTCACTGTTGGATATGATATTAGCTGTGGGTTTATCATATGTGGCCTTTATTGTGTTGAGATACTTTCCTTTTAGACTCATTTTATTCAGAATTTTTATGATAAATGGATGCTATGTCTTGTCAAATGCTTTCTCTGCATCTATTGAGATGATCATGTGATTTTTTATTCTTCATTTTGTTAACGTGGTGTATCACATTGATTGATTTACTGATGTTAAACCATCCCTGAATCCCTGGAATAAATCCCCCTTGATCATGGTCTATGATCTTTTTAATGTATTGTTGTATTTGATTTGCTAGTATTTTGCTGAGGGCTTTTTCATTAATGTTCATCAGTGATATTGGCCTGTAATTTTCTTTTTTGTTGTTGTTGCACTGTCTGGTTTTGCTATCAGGGTAATGTTGGCTTTGTGGAATGAGTTAGGAAGCTTCCCCTCCACTTCAAATTGTTGGAAGAGTTTGAGAAGGATAGGTATTAAGCCTTCTTTGAATATTTGGTTGAATTAACTGGGGAAGCCATCTTCTCCTGGTCTTTTGTTTTTTGGGAGATTTTTTGATTACTGTTTTGATCTCCTTACTGGTTGTTGGCCTATTCAAATTCTCTATTTCTTCTTGATTCAGTCTTGGAAGGTTGTATGACTCTAAGAATTTATCCGTTTTTTCTATATTACCCAATTTGTTCGTGTATAGCTTTTTGTCCTATTCTCCTATACTGCTTTGTATTTCTGAGGTATCCATTGTAATTCCCCCTCTTTCATTTCTGATTTTATTCATTTGAGCCTTCTCTCTTTTTTTCTTTGGGAGTCTAGCTAAAGGCTTGTTGATTTTGTTATCTTTTCAAAGAATTCTATCTTAGTTTCACTGATCTTTTCTATTGTCTTTTTTGTCTCTATTTCATTTATTTCCACTCTGATTTTTATTATTTCCTTTCTTTTATTGATTTTGGGCTTTGCTTATTGTCTTTTTCTAGTTCCTTTAGGTGTATTGTTAGATTGCTTATTTGAGATTTTTTTTGTTTGTTTAGGTAGGCCAGTATTGCTATAAACTTCCCTCTTCCTACCGCTTTTGCTGTATCCCATAAATTTTGGCATATTGTACTTTCATTTCCATTTGTCTCTAGGTTTTTTTGATTTCTCTTTTGATTTCTTCATTCACCCTATAGTTGTTTAGTAGCATTCTGTTTAATCTCCACGTATTTGTGACTTTTCCAGTTTTCTTCTTGTAGCTGATTTCTTCTTTCATAATGTTGTGGTCAGAAAAGATGCTTGATATTATTTCAATCTTCTTAAATTTATTGAGATTTGTTTTGTGGCCTAATATGTGATCTATCCTGCAGAATGTTTGGTGTGCATTCAAAAAGAATATATATTCTGTGGTTTTTGGAAGGAATGTCTGTATATATCTACTAAGTCCATCTGATCTAACATGCCATTTAAGGCCAATGTTTCCTTATTGATTGATAAGGAATCATTGTTGTTTTGATTTGCATTTCCCTGGTGATTAGTGATGTTGAACATGTTTTCATGTGCCTGTGCCCACCTGTATATCTTCTTTGGAAAAATGTCTGCAAGTCTTCTGCCCATTTTTTAATTGGGTTGTTTGTTTTTTGATGTTAAGCTGTATAAATTCTTTATATATTTTGGAAATTAACTCCTTATTGGATATATGGTTTGTAAATATCTTCTCACAATCGTTAGGTGGTCTTTTCATTTTGTTGATGCTTTTCTTCCCTGTGCAAAAGCTTTTTAGTTTTATGTAGTCTCATTTGTTTATTTTTACTTTTTTTTCCCCCTTGCCTGAGGAGATAGATCCAAAAAGAATATTGCTAAGACCAATGTCAAAGAACTGACTGCCTATGTTTTCTTCTAGGAGTTTTATGGTTTCAGGTGTTACATTCAAGTCTTTAATTCACTTTGAATTTATTTCTGTAGATGGTATAAGATAGTGGTCTAGTTCATTCTTTTTCATGTAGCTGTCCTGTTTTCCCAACATGACTTATTTAAGAGACTGTCTTTTCTCCATTGTATGTTCTTACCTCTTTTGTCATAGATCAATTGACCATCTAAGTGTGGGCTTATTTCTGGGCTCTCTATTCTGTTCCATTGATCTATGTGTCTGTTTTTGTGCCAGTACCATAATATTTTGAATGCTATTGCTTTGTTTGTTTGTATAGTTTGAAAACAAGAAGTGTTTTTTCACTCCAGCTTTGTTCTTCTGTCTCAAAATTGCTTTAGCTATTCAGGGTCTTTTGTGGTTCCATAAAATTTTGAGATTCTTTATTCTATATCTGTGAAAAATTTCATTGATATTTTGATGGAGATTGCATCAAATCTGTAGATTGCTTTGGGTAGAGTGAACATTTTAACAATATTAATTATTCAAAGCCATGAGCATGATACATCTTTCCATTTATATATGTCATCTTCAATTTCTTCTCCAGTGTCTTACAGTTTTCAGAGTACAGGTCTTTCACCTCCTTGCTTAAATCTATTCCTAGATATTTTATTCTTTTCTTGTGTGTGCAATTGTAAATGGTACTGTATTCTTGACTTCTCTTTCTCTTACTTTGTTGTTAGTGTATAGAAATGCAACCTATTTTGGTATATTAATGTTATATTCTGCAACTTTCCTGAACTCATTTATTAGTTCTAATAGTTTTTTGGTGGAGTCCTTAGGCTTTTCTACATATAATATCATGTCATCTGCAAATAGTGACAGTTTTACATCTTCTTTTCCAATTTCAATGGCTTTTATTTATTTTTCTTGTCTAATTGCTGTGGCTAGTAATTCTATTACCATGTTGAATAAAAGTTGCAAGAGTGGACATCCATGTCTTGTTTGTGATCTTACAAGAAAAGTTTTTAGCTTTTAACAATTCGGTATGCTGTTAGCTGTGGGTTTGTCATATATGGCCTTTATTATGTTGAGGGACATTTCTTCTATATCCACTTTGTTGAGATTTCTTATCATAAATGCATTTTTAATTTAATCAAATGCTTTTTCTGCATCTATTGAAATGATCATATGAATTTTATCTTTTGTTTTCTTGATGTGGTGTATCATGTTGATTGCTTTGCAAATGTTGAATCATCCTTGTATCCTTGGAATAAATCCTACGTGATCATGGTGTATGACCCTTTTAATATATTGTTGAATTCAGTTTGCTAATATTTTGTTGAGGATTTTTGCATGTATATTCCTCTGGGATATTAGCCTGCAATTTTCTTTTTTTTGTTCTGTCTTTCTCTGATTTTGCTATCACGGTAATGCTGGCCTTGTAAAATGAGTTTGGAAGTGTTCCTTCTTCTTCAATTTTCTGGAATAAATTAATAAAGATAGATATTTACTCTTTTTTAAGTGTTTGGTAGAATGCACCTGTGAATCACCTGGTTCTGAACTTTTGTTTTTTGGGTTTTTAAAAAATTACTGATTCAATTTCGTTGCTTGTAATCAGCCTATTAATGTTTTCTATTTCTTCTTGGTTTGGTCTTGGAAGGCTGTGTGTCTCTAGAAAGTGTATTCATTCTTTATATGTTTTTCAATTTGTTATCATATAATTGTTCATGGTAGTCTTTTATAATCCTTTGTACGTCTGTGGTGTCAATCATAACTTCTTTTATTTCTAATTTTATTTATTGGGGCCCTCTTTTTTTGTTTGTTTTATGATGAATCTGGCTAAGGTTTACCAGTTTTTTAAATCTTTTCAAAGAAACAGCTTTTAGTTTCATTGATCTTTTCTATTGTTTTTTTAAGTCTCTATTTCAATTATTTCTGCTCTGATCTTTATTATTTCCTTCCCCCTCCTAACATTGGGTTTTGTTTGTTCTTCTTTTGATAATGTGTTTAGGTGTAAATTTAGATTGTTATTTGAGATTTTTCTTACTTCTTGTACTGCATCACTATGACTTTCCTCTTAGAACTGCTTTTTCTGCATCCTATGGATTTTGTAAAGTTGTGTTTCCATTTTCATTTGTCTCAAGGTAATTTTTTTTTTTTAAGATTTTATTTTTTCCTTTTTCTCCCCAAAGCCCCCCAGTAAATAGTTGTATATTCTTCATTGTGGGTCTTTCTAGTTGTGGCATGTGGGACGCTGCCTCAGCGTGGTCTGACGAGCAGTGCCATGTCCGCGCCCAGGATTCAAACCAACGAAACACTGGGCTGCCTGCAGCGGAGGGCGCGAACTTAACCACTCGGCCACGGGGCCAGCCCCTCAAGGTAATTTTTATTTGCTCTTTTATTTCTTCATTGACCCATTGGCTGTTTAGTAGCATATTGTTTATTCTCCATTCATTTGTGCTTTACCCAGTTTTCTTCTTGTAATTGATTTCTAGTTTCATACCAATGTAGTCAAAAAAGATGCTTGATATGATTTCAATCTTCTTAAATTTATTGAGATTTGTTTTGAGACCTAATATGTGATCTACCTGGAGAACATTCCACATGTGCTTAAAAAGAATGTGTATACTTTAGTTTTCAGGTGGAATGTTCCGTATATATCAATTAAGTCCATCTGCCCTAATGTGTCATTTAAAGCTAATGTTTCCTTATTGATTTTCTGTCTGTGTGATCTAGCCATTAATGTAAGTGGGGTATTAAAGTCCCCTGCTATTATTGTATTACTGTCAATTTCTCCCTTTATGTCTGTTAATGTTTGCTTTATATATTTAGGTTTTCCTATGTTGAGGGCATATATATTTATGAATGTTATACCCTTTTCTTGGATTGATCACTTAATCATTACATAATGCCCTTCTTTGTCTTTCATTACAGTCTTTGTTTTAGTCTCTTTTTTCTGATATGAGTATCACTACTCCAGCTTTATTTTTGTTTTTATTTGCATGAAAAATCTTTTTCCATCCTTTCACTTTGTGTGTTTCTTTAGATCTGAAGTGAGTTTCTTGTGGGCAGCATATAGATGGGTCTTGTTTTCTTATCCATTCAGCCTCTCTATGTCTTTTTATTGGAGCATTTAGTCCATTTACATTTAAAGTATTTATTGATAGGTATGTACTTATTGCCATTTTTTTAGTTGTTTTCTGGGAGTTTTTGTAGTTCTTCTCTGTTGCCTTCTTCTTCTCTTGGCCTCCTCCCCTATGGTTTGATAGTATTCTTTAATGTTATGTTAGGATTCCTTTCTCTTTATTTTTTTGTGCATGTATTGTGGGTTTGTGGTTTGTGGTTACCATGAGGTTAATATGCATTGACCTGTATACATATCATATAGCAGTCTATGTTAGGGTATTAGTCACTTCAGTTTGAATGCATTCTAAAAACACTATATTTTTACTCTCCTCCCATGTTTTATATTTTTGGCATCATATTTTACGTCTTTTTATTTTGTGTATTCCTTAACTACTTATTTTAGTTATAGTTTGCTTTACTACTTTTGTCTTTTAACCTTCACACTAGCTTTTTAAGTGGTTTATCCATGCCTTTACTAAATATTTGCCTTTACCAGTGAGATTCTTTTTTTAATACATTTTCTTATTTCTAATTATGGCTTTTTCTTTTCCACTTAAAGAAGATCCTTTAACACTTTTATAAGACCTGTTTATTGGTGATGAACTCCTTTAGTTTTTGCTTGTCTGGGAAACTCTTTCTCTCTCCTTCAATTATGAGTGATAAACTTCATGGGTAGAGTTTTCTTGGTTATATGTTTTTTCCTTTCAGCACTCTAAATATATAATGCCATTCCCTTCTGGCCTGTAAAACTTCTGCTGAAAAATCAGCTGAAAGTCTTATGGGATTCCTTTGATGTGACATTGTTTTTCTCTTGCTAGCTTTAAGGTTTTCTCTTTACCTTTAGCTTATCCATCTTAATTATAAAGTGTCTTGAAGTGGGCTCATTTTGGTTCTTCTTATTTGGGACTTTCCTTGCTTCTTGGGCCTGGATGTCTGTTTCCATCCCCAGGTTAGAGAAGTTTTCAGTCATTATTTCTTCAAATAAGTTTTCTTCTCCTTTTGAGACATGTACATTGCAAATTTTAGTACACTTGTTGTTCTCCTAGAAGTTCCTTAGACTTTTTTTTCCCCCATTTTTTTAATTCTTTTTTTTTCAGGGTGTTCTGATTGGATGATATCCATTATTTTGTCTTCCAGATCACTGATCTGTGTCATCTAATCTGCTGTTGATTCCCTGTAATGTATTTTTCATTTCAATTTTTGTATTCTTCAGCTCAGTTTGGTTCTTTCTTACATTTTCTAACCCTGTTGAATTTCGCTATGATCCTCCATTCTTCTCCGAAGTTCACTGAGCAGCTTAATGACTATTGCTTTGGGAGCTTCATCAGTTAGATTAATTATCTCTGTTTCATTAGAGCTTTTTGGAGGGTTTTATTTTATTTTTTCATTTGGAACATATTCTACTATATTCTCATTTTGTTTGATTTTTCTGTGTTTGTTTCTATGAATTAGGCAAAACAGCTACCTTGAGTGGCCTTGAGAAGGAGTGTCCCCTAAGTAGACTGTGTGTGGCTGGGCAGCTTTCTAAGCCAGCTGGAGCTTGAGTAGGTGTAGGCTGGGGGATTCCAAGGGCATTCCATTTTCAGGCCACCCTGACAAGTCAGCTGGAACTGGAGTGGTTATGGGCCAGGGGACCCAGAGTGCACTGTAGCTGCCTTGGCATGATTGCTGGAGCTTTTTCAGGTACAGGCCAGGGTGGGTCCCAAGGAGTGCCATGCCAGGGCTTCTCTGGCAGGATGGCTGGAACTGGGGTAGGCACCGGGAGGGGAACCCAGGGTGCACTGCCCTGGGCCATCTTGGCAGAATGGCTGGAGCTTGTGTCAGTCAGAGGCCTGGGATGTGTTGGGGTGGGTTTAGCAGGTTAGCTATATCATTTGGACCATGCTTCCACCCATGCTATCAAGAGGGAACACGAAAAATGGCACTGACTGGCGCTTCCATCCCTGGAGAGGGTTCCAGAAGTTCCCTGCCTCTTTGATAGACACTCTAGGGTTAGTAAATAAATTTTCTTCTCCTATAGTCTCAGTGCTCTTTAAACCACTGTTTTTGGGGGTTTTTTTTTGCTGTATCTCATTGCAGGCAGGTGTACATGTGGTCCTCTCAGTGATATCCCTCCCTCCTGCAGGTCATCACATCAGGAGTGGAGTTTCTGTTGATACTATCTATCCATTTGTCCTACCCATCTCTATGTGGTCCCTTTACCATTGGTTTTGCAGAAGCTGTTCAATCAACCCTCAGTTCTTCTTCAGGAGTAATTGTTCAATATGCAGGTATAGATTCTGTGTGTCAGTGGGTGGAGGTAAGTTCAGGGTCTTCCTACACTGCTATCTTGGACCCTCCTCTTGAGATGGTCGAGTTTAAACCTAGCTCTCTCTGGATCCCAATCTCAGAATCTTTCCTTTATATGACACTGCCTCACTGTCAGAAAGAAAAAAGGGAATAAAATGGTATTGGAGGGAGAAAATGGGAGAGATCAAATAGCAGGGAGATTTTAAAAAGTGATTGGGACAAAGACAGTGAAAAAGAGGCTATCAAGGCATATGTAAGAGATCAGAAAGAAAGTAGAAGTGGGAGCTTGAGCAAAGAAGGAGCCAGGTGACTATGCCTCTAAAGAAATGCATTTTCCTGAATTCTCAATAGATGAAAAAAATGGTGTTAGGTAAATCTCTAAAGGAACAAATGGAAAGAAATACCAAGGAGAAAAAAGGTAAAGGATCCATAAAAAGTTGACGTAAATTCTAATGGGGGAGAGAGAGAAGGCAAAGAAGCCAGGTAATTGAAAGATAAATCAGACTCAAAAGCGAGTTAATGGAAAACAATTTTAAAAAATTAAAATGACTTTTGTATTTCAAACCTATTCAAAGCCAAATGTAACCGAAATGCACATACACACAGGCACACACACACAGAGGCACACAAGCACATGTCTGCAATCTCACTCTGTAGTTAGCTAAAAACATAATTTCACAAATTATTATGAAGTAACTTGACATTTTTATCATAAATTCCAAGAAGTCAGAGGCCTATGTGTAATGTTTAAATGACAGAGAAGAATCCGTGTTTTTCTAGCTAGAACCAACTCCTTTAATAAATATAACAAATCCAGTAAGTAATAGGATATTTATCTATTGTTTTATATAATTAAAATGGTCAGTTTAAGGCCACACAGTGATAATCATACATACCCAGACAAAAAGAATTGTATTTTTGCACATTTGAAGAAGGTAAGGCATTGGCCTGCTGAATTGATTTCCATTGGATCTATAATTGCAAATTCTTGTGACTGTTGACAATGAGGGCCACACTGGCTTTCACACTGTCTACCAGATATTTCCAAATTTTGTGAAGTTTACTTTGTGTGTATTTATGTGCAGAAAACTCTCTTATGGACTTGAAATATTTCTTAAATTTCTTAATTAAATTAAAATGGGACTGCAGGTGTTTATGGACTTTTTTTAAATTATGCATCACATTGTAAAATATTAATCCAGGTTCTTTGCTTTAGATGCTCAATGCCCCATGGGCTATGCCACTCTGCATATTGAATACTACAACCTGTAATACACAGTGTCTTTGTGTCCTATTAGACTTTGAATATTTACTATGGACTTCCTGACATTTAACACTCTACCTTTCCAAGGGTAACAATTTTTATCTATCTGAATGACCATTTTACCCTCATCATTTAGGTTTGTCTGCTGAAAAAATGGAGAATAATTTCTTAGAAATAAAATTCAGAGTATTCTACTTCTTAAAAAGTGTCTTTTATTCAACATCCAGTAGTAAATATTTGAGTAGCTTCTATAAAGATCATCTTGGCAGAAGTGTGGAGGAAGTTGAAATCAGAGGCAAGAATGCTGTGTTGTCAGGGAATCTTCGCCTGAGTTGATGGTGTATTGAAATGAAGCTGACAATGGGGGTAGAAAGAAGTGACAAATTCAGCAGCTATCTAGAACTAGAATACACAAAATTTGGTGATTGAAAGTGCAGAGCAAAGAGGAAGGAATCAACCTGAAGACCATGATATTTGCCTAAAAATTTTGATGGTTCTTAGTGCCATTCAATGAAATAGAGAACAAAACAGGTCAGAGATGGAGGCTAAGTTTTAAGGATCTGTGGGAAAGTGAAGTGACGATATTTAGGACTTGATTGTATCCATGGGACTGGAGTTTAGGACAGAGGGTGTGCTAGAGACAGATTTGGAGCATCAGCACGGGGACAGTATTTGAAGTGGGAACAGTTGGATTCCCTCAGGGAGGCATGTCCTAAGAAGAAGAACTGGAAAAACATATAGGAAATATAGCCATAATTCCAACTTAAAGTGCTTGTAAGCAACCTACGGAACAAAAAACCATTAAGTCTAGATTTTAATTGACTAAAACGTGAAGACTGTACCATAGCTATAATTTAAAAAATAATTAGTCACATTAAAGATCTTTAGTCCAGTGCCATCAGTGTACAGAGTGGGGAAATCATGTGCCATGCAGAGCCCACCTACATGCTCTTTCCTCTGTCTGGAAGGCCACTGCTTTGACCCTTGAATAACTCCTACTCTTATTCATCAAAAACTAATTTATATTTGATAGACAATATGCAAGGCTCTCAGTCTATTGTGGAGAGAAAAATAGACAAGGTCCTGCCTTCATGCGTTTCACAGGAGAAAACCAGTTTTGAAAAAGTCATTATCATTGTGTCAAACGAGAAAAGGGGAAGTACATGCATTTCTTTAACCTCTGTGAAGACAGAGATACAGACATAGTGCCCCTTTCCTTGAGTTACCTGTCTGCCTTGTATCATAACAAATAAAACATGGTGTTAGATGCATTTTCATTTGCATATGTTTTCTTGTATTTTGCATACACATCCAGATTGATGCATTCAAAGGATCACTCATAGTGTGTTCCTTCTCTGCTCAAAATCCCTCACTGATAGTCGAAGCCAAAGTCCTTAAAACAACCTGCATCATCTATCCCTTGTTGTCACTCTGACCTTGTCTCCTACATCCCTCTCCTTTGTTCACACAAACCAATTCACACTGGCCTTTTGAATTAAAAACACACCAAGAGCTTAGCCTGGTCTACCTCAACATTTGTTCTAGAAGTTCCGTCTGTTTAAAACTCTCTTCCTCCAGATACCTGCTTGGCTAATGTCCTCGGTTCCTTCAGTCTTTGTACAAGTCTTACCCTCTCAATGTAGACTTCTTGACTAGACTATTAATACTGTACACTTCTCCCTCTCCCCACATGCTAATCCCTTTAACTTCTAAATTTTCTAAAGTACTTTGTACCACATAATATACTGTATACTTATTGTTGTTGTTTCTTGCTTGTCTAACCCTCCCTTAACTAAATTATAAGTTCCATAAAGACAAGAATATCCAACTCTTTTGTCACCACTGTACCCTAAGCCCTAGAGCAGTGGTTGGCACATAATAATTAGCTGCTCAATAAATATGTATTGAATGAGAGAGTGAGAGTCTTCTTACTACACTGTGAATTCTTTGAGAACACAGGCCATATTTCCTTGTCTTTGTATCCAGAGCATCTGCCACAGTTCCTGGTATCTATTAGGCTGTCAAAAGAATATTTGCAGGATAACTGAATTTATAAATAAAATAATGAATGAATGATTATAGTTTTAGTCCAGAGTAGTTTTATTATATGGACATAGATGTTTGGAATATATGAAAATTTTATTTGACATTTATAAAATGCCAGGAGTCAGGATGGAAAAATATCAGGGTTCTAAATTTGTATATCTTCAAGAAGAGATGGGAAAGATATTTCTTTAAGGATATGATGCCATTTCTACACTTAAGACAGTTGGAGTATTGAAAAGAGATTTCAACAGAATCTAGAGTAAAAAGCAAATAAAAGCAGTCACTCCGCTATACATTATATCCTCAGAATTTATTCGTCTTATAACGAAGTTTATACTCTTTGACCAACATCTCCCCATTTCCACCACCTCACCACACCATGGCAACCACCATTCTAATCTCTGCTTCTATGAGTTCAGCTTTTTTTAGATTCCACATATAAGTGAGATTATACAGTATTCGTCTTTCTCTGTCTGACATATCTCACCTAGCATAATGGCTTGAAGATCCATCCATGTTGTTGCAAATGGCAAGATTTCCTCCCTTCTCATAGCTGAATAATATTCCATCGTGTGTGTGTGTGTGTGTGTGTGTGTGTATCTGTGTGTATATGTATATACCACAGCTTCTTTATCCGTTCATCTGTACATGGATGCTTAAGTTTACTTTTCATATCTTGGATATTGTGAATAATGCTGCAATTAACATGGGAGTGCAACTATCTCTTCAAGATCCTGATTTCAATTTTTTCAGATATATATACAGAAGTGGTATTGCTGGATCCTATGGTAGTTCTATTTTTAATTTTTTGAGGACTCTCTATACTGTTTTCCATAGTGGCTGAACCAATTTACATTCTCACCAACAGAGCACAAGGGCTCCATATCCTCCACATTCTCCAACACTTGTTATCTCTTGTCTTTTTGGTAATAGCCATTCTAAGGGACGTGAAGTGATGTCTCATTGTGGTTTTGATTTGCATTTCCCTGATGATTAGTGATGTTGAGCATCTTTTCTTGTACCTGTTGGCTATGTGTATGTCTTCTTTGGAAAAATGTCTATTCAGGTCCTCTGCTCATTTTTCAATCAGTTTGTTTGGTTTATTTGCTATTGAGTTATCTGAGTTCCTTATATATTTTGGATATTAACTCCTTATCAGTTAGATGGTTTATAAGGATTTCCTCCATATCACAGTTTACCTTTTCATTTCATTGATAGTTTTCTTTGCTGAGCAGAAGAATTTTAGTTTGATGTAGGCCCACTTATTTGTTTTTGCTTTTGTTCTTGTGCCTTTGGTGCATATGCAAAAAATTGTTGCCAAGACCAATGTCAAGGAGCTTCTTTCTTATGTTTTCTTCTAATATTTTTATGGGTTCAGATCTTACGGTGATTATAGCTAATAATACTGTATCATATCCTGAAATTTGATAAGAGAGTAGATCTTAAATGTTCTCACCACACACACAAAAAATGGCAGTTATGTGAGGTGAAGGAGGTATTAAGTAACCCTATTGTGCCAAGCATTTCACAATAGGTATGTGTACCACATCATCACATTGTTCACCTTAACCTTACATGATGTTATATGTCAATTATATCTCAATAAAGCTGATTTAAAAAAAAATGTGAAGAAAGACTATTATATTGGGTGATAGAGCTGTTCTCTAAGAATAAAGGATTGAATAAAATGAATACAATATGCTAACAAAAGATGTAAATGTATCAGCAGAACTGAAAAAAATTGCTTAGAAAATCCTATTGTCAGTCATGAAAAAATATCTACTTTTCGCACTACAGAAATAAATAAAACCTGGAAAATTTTTGAGTATTTTGAAAGAAAACAAATTCCTATTTATATGGAAAAGATTTTCTTTTTTAATTGTTAGAGAAATAAGCAAAAGAAAGCACTTAATTTTCTTTTCAAGAGTCTATAAAATGATAGACTACAGTCACCATGTAAAAGACAGTTTTTGAACAGATGTTAGGAAGAGCAAGATTTCTAACAATGGCATTCCATTTGCTTTATTAAGAGAAGGTATAGATTTTTCACATGGGGCAAAACAAAAAAAAAACCATAAACCAGAAGATGAATGAAAAATAATTTTTAAAGACAAAGGTAAAAATTAATGAGAGAAAGCCAAATTTTTGTAGAAAACCCAATAAATGATAGACCTTCCATAATTTATAAAGAAAATAATAAGTGGTCAATTTCCAGGGGAAAAGTGAGCAAACTTGAGAAACTATCAACAATGGAGAAGTCATTTTTGGAAACACTTCAGGAAAAAGAAAAGTAAATGAAGAGCAAGATCAAGGATTTCACCTATTACCAACATATTGTTCTGGAAAAGCCAAAGCTCGTAGCGTGGGCAGCATTTTCAAGGGGACAGGTGTTTCTGGATTCTACAAGACTCAAGAGCTGCATAAGTAAAGCTTTTTACTTTTAATTCCATTGGTAACAAAAGAAAAAAAATGAAAAAAGAAATAAGAAAAAATAAAAAGCAAAGAAGTAATGTATGTTATTCTTTCTCTCATTCTCTGTCTCTCTTTTTTCTGTTGAGAAAGAGAAAATATTACAAACTAGAAACATTTTATAAAATTTATGAGAAGGCTACTATGTTCCAAACATTTGCTATGTGCTTGGAATAATAGCAATCAACAAGACAGATAGAATCATCTGTGTGGATCATCTATGTGTGCCTTATTGCAGAATTCTTTGGCCAGAGTGGTACAGCTACTGTGTCTATGAGTATATTTACACTCAGGAATTAATGCTGGATACTTTGAGCTCATCGGACTTTTTGAGAGAGCCACACTTTTAGTCTCTTTTGTTTTTCTCTCTTTCTTGAAAGGTACAAAATATTAAATACCTCATCTGCCTTCCAAGTTATCCAAAGGAATGTTTTACTTTTGCAAAATATGAGTTACTTTTTTCTAGCCTCAATAATAGAATCCTTCCTGTGCACTACCTGATTACAAAACACGTAATACAGTTTTTTGATATAGCAGAACCCTATTCCTGATGTCAATTTCTACATCAGTCAGGAGGGGATAAGCTATTCTGCAATTACCAACAACCTAAATATCACAGTGACTTAAAATGACAAAGTTTATTTCTAGCTCACACTGCATGTTTACCCGATGGCAAGGAGGATCTGTTCATTTCAGTCACTTAAAATATCAGGCTGACAGAGTCTCTATCTCAACACAGCTTTAACGTTCAGAGAATGGGGGAAAGACATCATGAAAAACCACACACTGGGTTTCAACACTTACCCACTTAACACCTAGTAGCAACTCCTGTTACTTGCATGCGTATTTTGTTGGTCAAAGCAAGTTGTATTTCCATCCCAAAGTTCAAAAGCATGGGAGCGTATAATCTCAATTCAGGGAGAGCAACAAATATATCTTTGAAAATTAGCACAGCCTACCACATGTGACATACCACATTTTTTAGTAGCAAAAAAATTTCTTAATTCAATTGGAAATGGTAACTGATCTCTATATTATCTTTGGGTACTAGCTAGCTACTGTAGCTTCTTAGCTATAGTCACTAGGGGCAACTCAACTCTACATGGATTTTGCCCCTTGAATATTACAGCATGTTAATAATGTCTGTAATGTGGTTAAGGCCTGGCTTAAGCAAGACTGTGAAGCACGTTAAGTTTGGCATATTTCATCTATCTTTTCTGTACATTTCTCTACTGTCTGAGCTTTCTGTCATTTAGATCAAGGCCTCATTTCTCCCATCATGGAGAGAAGTTGTCTTGTAAACAAATTCAGAGCTAGCTGTTGGTGACTTAAAGTAACATGTCTCTCAGAATGCTTGAATTTTAAGATAGGACACTAAGGATAGAGTCATGTTTAACCTGACTCTCTGAATCCCTAATGGTGGAAGCTGTTACTGTGTAGTAGAGCCAGGGACGCAGACAGAGAAGATCTTTCTGTCGCATTTGAAATGACGTTATACGGAAGGCTTCTTTGGCCCACGCATAGTTAATGGCTTGGATACCTCATTCTTCACTTAAAACTCCTGAACAACAGTAGTCTGAAAGGTCAGAGGACAATCATGGACCCAATAACACCAAAGTGCTTTCCAGTTAATGCTCTCATTCTTTCATGTAAAACTGATACAGTGAAAAGAGCATGGGATTATGAGCTACAAGTCCTGGCCCTGCCTCTAATTAAAAAATATTAACATTTCACTGCAAAGGGCCTCAGTCACACATGCGTGGGATATTGTTGCTAATGATCTTCCAGATCTAAAATTAATGATTTTTAAAGTTTCATCATTAAGCGGAAGTTGATAGCTGAGATTTCTTTTTAGGATGGGAGGAGAGTGTAGGCATAAGTTTTACTAAATGCCGTGGGCTACAGTGCCATAGCATTCAGAAGCAGACTGAGAAAGGATCTGGCAATTCAAGAATAATCATTAAACTTCTACTTTCAAGAGGAAAAAATTAGGAGGATAATGTTTCTCTCTTAGTAAAACTTCTGCTTCCTCAATATGTCTAATTTCCTTTTCTGTACAACAGAGGGTGGGGTTCCCAAAAGTTAAGGAGAAGAAAGCTCCTCTCGGGGATATGTTGTATCCTGTTGACAGTGAAATGCTCTACTGCCAAAGGGCATGCTTTTGTTTTTCTATTAAGGAACAACCCTCACCCATGAAGTCTAGAGGTAAACTCTCTGAGGGAAAGTTTGTACTGTGTGCACCCATATTACGTCTGGCTCTGGTCAGCAACATTATTTTTCTCCTTTTATGTTTTAAATGGGGTAAAATTTGCAAGCAGAAAGAAAAACACAAGTACAAGATCTTTGACTATATATGCGTTTTGTGAAAGGTAAATTGAAACCAAATGAATTCAAAGCTGATATTTTGCTTAACAGACTAACCTAAAAATGAGTGCTCTGTTTCCCGGTCCCCTCGGGGCCTTGCTATGGTTTTAGATGCTCTCCAGTGAGCTTGTTGACTGGTCCTTCCCAGAGGAAAAGAAACTTATACTGTTGTCTGAATGTTCCTTTTGTTTGCCTTTCTCTCATAAACAAGTTTCTTCGGAACTTAGCAACCTGATGCAAAATCATAAAGCTATGGGGAGAAGGGTGAGGAGGTCCATATGTGGAAAGCTACTAGAACTTTCTAAGTGTAAGTGAGACAACTTGCATGTCTAGAGACATGAAACTTCCATTAAGTAAACAAAATGTGGTCCAGTTGCCCAGCACACATGCTGCCAGGGCTAGGGGAGTTATGTATGCATGAGCATGTGTGCACAACACAACTCAGAGGATGCCTCAGCAATGTGACATGGTACTGACTGTGTCTAAAGAAAAAAAGCACAGGAATGTATAATCTTGCTTCAGGGAGAACATTAAATATACCTTTGAAAATTAACCCAAACTCGTACATTTGACTCTCCTATACAGCAGGCCACAGCATATGATCACCTTGTCTCTCCACTTATTGCTCCATACATCACTTTCTAATAACTAGTTTGGCCCATCAATTTTAATAATCCATTAATTCTCCCCTCTTTGGTTTACTAGACTGTTTGTTGCTGGATTCTCCCCAGTACGTTTCCCTAAGTTTGGTTAGCTCTACAGCTCTGCCCTGTCTCACCCTCTGCTCCTTTAGCTCTCACTCACCAAAAAGTTCTGACCGTGTCCCCTTTCCTTCTTTCCCAGAATACATCTTTATGTATTGTAGCAGAGACCATGCTATGTGTTTTACCAATTCCTTTTTCATTTTCCTCTTCCTGGTCACAAAAGAAGACTTGATTTCAGCTTTGGTGCTTGTGATTGGGTTGAGGCTGGTTGACGGAGTTCTGGCAAATGACATATTTGTAGGAAAAATACAGTGCCTGGAGACTTGGCTCTAAAATCTCCTACGTACACCTTCTCTTCCCTTTCTGTGGTGATACCAGAGAGCAGTGTTCAAGAAGGCAACACCATAGAATGGCAGGCACCTGGATCCTTGAGTTACCATATGACGATAAATTCCAAAGAGAATCACTGAAGCTGCACTGGACATAACATGAGCAACAAATCTGCATGGTCTTCGTTCTTGGAGACGTCAGTTCACTTGTTAGTGTAATATCAAATATCTTAATTGTGACTAATAAAAATGTAGAAATGAATCAAGAGATAAAACGTTGTTGCAATAACACACATGAAAAAGAAAGGATAATATTTTGTTTGGTTGAACTAAAATTATTTTAAATTTTCTAAACTTTAAGCTTTTAAATATAAAATTGATGATATATTAAGATAATCAGTGTGAAAAATAAAAACAGTTAAAAGTAAGATGTTAGTTTTAGGGAAACTAATATTTGAGTGAAGTGCGCAAAGAGTCACTAAAGCTTTTTCCCTTACAGAAATCAAAAAATATATAACATTCTGAAGAATTTTGGCTTACATTAAGATATTTCATATGTATAGACTTAGCCCTGGTTTCAAACTATTAAAGAAAAAAAAACGTTTCCTGGGTCTAGCTGATCACTGATATCTCAGAATTAGTCTCTCAGCCAATTATCCTGTAGGTCCTATCAAAAATCTATTATGTATGGTTAATCTTAACACTAAATCCGATTTCAAAGAATATATGATAAAGAGTCTCTCAAACAAATTACAATTGCTGAGCTTGACTCAATTTAGATGGAGTTCAAAAACATCTGAGGCTCACTCTGTACTGCAGGATTCCAAATGATCTCACTCCACATAACCCCACAGTCTCTAGTCTTTCCCTTCTGCTTTCCAAACACGTGTATCTCCACATCACAGCACTACTTATACCTCAAACTCATTGCAATCACTATTTAGTGTCTCTTTCACTTAAGAACATTCTTTTATCCAAGTAACTGTACTAATTTCCACTTAAAAATGATTTCTTCCCTCTTTGTCTCTTTACATTCTCAATTTTGTGTCCATCATTATGCTGAAAATCCTCTTTCTAGGATCATGTATGACCCTCTCCCAGCAAATACAAAATCTAAATCAGTAGCATCACATTTTGAGCATTGGAATTTACCTTAGAAGTTGTATAGAACAACCTATCATCCAACCACATTCCAGAATGTGAGGTCTACCTTTTCTTGAAACATTTCCAGGATGGGAACCTCATCAATTTTTAAAGAAACCTTCTCTATGATTGACAAGGTGTGCTTATTTATACTGAGCTGAAACATTCCTACTTAATACTTCCCCAAGAGTATCCAAATTCTGTCTTGGGGAACAAAAGAAAATAACTCTACTTCCTGTTTTACAAAATACCGTTAAAAATATTTTCAAGATGGGGCTGGCCCAGTGGCCGAGTGGTTAAGTTTGCATGCTCTGTCGCAGGCAGCCCAGTGTTTTGTTGGTTTGAATCCTGGGGATGGACATGGCACTGCTCATCAAACCACGCTGAGGCAGCATCCCACATGCCACAACTAGAAGGACCCACAACGAAGAATATACAACTATGTACCAGGGGGCTTTTGGGAGAAAAAATAAAATATTTAAAAAAAAATATTTTCAAGATAGCTTTTCTGTCCCTTTTCACCAAATATTTTCTCCTGCACATTAAACAAGCATACATTCAGAAGTGCGCTGTTCGTTTGTTTCTATTATTCACTCTGTATATGGAATTAACGTCATATCCATTATCATTCAAGCTTTTCAACGTCACCTTTTAATGATAGTGAAAATAATAATGATTGTGATGTGATAATTATACAGTAATAGTAACTAAAATTTCTTGAGCATTTCTGGGTTTCAGTTATCACGCAATGGATTTCACATTTATTATCTCATTTTGTCCTCAGAATGTTGTGTTATGGACTAAACTGTGTCCCACAAAAAATTCATAGGTTGACGTCTTAACCCTAATGTGGCTATATTTGGATATAGGGCTGTCAAGGAAATAATTAAGATTAAGTGGCTTAAAGACTCCATCCATGTGGTGATATATGAAGAAAGTGAAGGTAAATATATCAAAAAGTTTATTATAAAAGAAGGAAAGAGCTACTATGGTATTACAAAGATATTGAAAAAGCAAGGAAAGCACAAATTTTATGTAGCAAGAAATGTAGAATATGTAAGCGAAAGGGGAATAGCAGTAGAGAGGGAAGAATTGGAGATTTGTTTGTTTTAAGTTGATTCCAAAATGCAGGATATAAATAAGATTGTCTTTCAAGTCTCAACTCTATCAATGAAATCTGTATCAGCTTTAACATCATACAATGACCCAATTATTTTCATTACATTTTTATTTCCCCCCACAATGTATAAAGTTGAATGGCTGGGAGTTTAGGATAAATAGGCAGTCTATTTGTATCTGCCTCATGGACACACTATCTACAGCTCTGTGCCCATGAGAAAATCACTTAAATATTCTACACTTAAGTTTTATTTTTATAGAAAGAAAATAGCAATAGAGTATACCTTAAGAGAATATTGTTTTGATTTAATTTAGTTAATTTAAGGGGATTAAACAAGTTAATATATAGAAAGGGCTTGGTTCCTGACAAATAAAGATTATCTTATTATTAAATACCTATCCCACTTTCAATAGGAAATCCAAGACATTTCCAAAATCTCCAAAGGTCTATGTGCATCTTGATTTTTCTTAGCATCTCTTCCTTGAATTCCTTGCTTCTAATGAATTTTCAGACTTCCCTTTGCAGCTTTCCTTTCATAATCTCCATCCTCTTTTGTTCCAATTAACCCCATGAAGGATAACACCACATTTGAGTTATTCTATTAGAGTATCCACTAACAAAAAGTCAATTTATTTAAAAAGGGCGGGGGGAAGAAAACTTCAGCTGAAATTTTGGAGAATCAAAATGGGAACAGAGCACTGCAAAGTAGCAAGCTGAAACCCAAATAAAAATATTAGACATACTATTCCAAAAATAAATTCACGATATTTGTTGTGGTAAACATATGTTTTTCTATCTCTCCTTAGGTCTCAGCTTGCATTGGTCATGTCAACTTGCTTGTTGTCACCCCTGAATAGTAGCCTGCTAAAGTGAACTGATTATAGTAACAGCCTCTCATACCCCCTACAAGGATGTCCTTTGTTAGTACCTTCTCACAATTACTCTAGTGACATGCCTTGGGAAGTGCTAAATAGAAACAAGCAGAGACTAAGGGCTTGTATATGGGGGCTTGCCCTATTGTTGTTACAGTAACTCTACAGCTTTACAAGTAAATAAGCATGGGTTAGCTTGCTGGAAAGAAGGCTCCGTCATCCCAGTCTTCCTTGCTGAAGCCATCCTAAACCAGCCAGCCCTATCCAACATATCAGCTAACCAAAGATACACGAGCAAGGTCAGACAAAATCAGCCAAGCCTGACCTAGATAGAAAAAAAAATGCCCATCTGAACTCAACGCTAATAGCCAATTTGCAGAATATGAACTAAATGCAAGGTTACTGTTTTAAACCTCTAGGTTTTAGACAGCATGTTATTTATACAGCAAACTCTAACTGACAGACCAGCTTATGACACATAAATTTCTAATTCTTGATATGTGTAACATTCCAGTTCACCAATACTCTCCAGTACAAAGCAAGCTCTGGGTTGATCTATGTTTGTATGAAACCTCATTAAAGTCTTCTGATAAACAGAAATCATCAAGTCCATGCCTTTACCCTTTAACAGCAGAAAGAATTAACAGAAACATTAAAACTGAATTTTACCTTTTAATATGACAAGATTCTTAGGTAAAGGTCACCTTTCCAGTAATCTCTATAAAAAGAATTACTTTTCAGAAATTTGTTTTCCCTGCAGAAAATTTCCTCAGTCACACATTTGCTTATTATTTGGATTTTTCTCATAAGGTATTCCTATATCCATATTAATTTATAGTATTTCTTATTTTCACTCGTCACTTATGCAATGACTTTTAAAAATTGGGGGGTATAGGGGCCGGCTCCGTGGCCAAGTGGTTAAGTTCACGCACTCCGCTGTGGCTGCCCAGGGTTTGGATCCTGGGTGCAGACATGGCTCGTCAGGCCACATTGAGGCGGCGTCCCACATCCCACAACTAGAAGGACCTGCAACTAAGATATACAACTATGTACGGGGGGGTGGGGGTGGGGGTTGGGGAGATAAAGCAGGAAAAAAAAAAAAAAGATTGGCAACAGTTGTTAGCCCAGGTACCAATCTTTAAAAAAAAAAAAAAATTGGGGGAATAATAGTAAGTTATAGCTTCTGTGGCTTCCAAGTTTAGTTGCCACCATGCTCCCATCTCTGATGTAGAAAGAAATCAACTAAGTTGTCCTCAAAATACCAAGAAAATGTAAACTTGAATAGCATGTTATAAGCTATATTCTAAATGAAGAGGAATATGTTTGTTATGTTTTAAACAAAATAGAACTTTGTTCTTGGATGTCATTTTAAAATACCTTCAAGCACTTTTATAAAGAAATACTATAGGGGCTGGCCCGGTGGCACAGCAGTTAAGTGCGCATGTTCCGCTTCGGCAGCCTGGGGTTCGCAGGTTCGGATCCCAGGTGCAGACATGGTACTGCGTGGCAAACCATGCTGTGGTAGGCGTCCCACATATAAAATAGAGGAAGATGGGCATGGATGTTAGCTCAGGGCCAGCCTTCCTCAGGGGGAAAAAAAAACCCAGGAGGACTGGCAGATGTTAGCTCAGGGCTAATCTTCCTCAAAAAAAATAAATAAATAAATAAACACTATGAATAAGCAGCTATTGTGAAGTTATACATGGCCTTGGTGGGAGACACCAAAGGGTCATATGTGCAAGAGTTCAGCCAGCCCAATTAGAAACCATGCTCAGTCTCCTTCAGACATCACAGCTGGATGCAAGGTACTAAGAAGGAAACCTATTATTTCAAGATGTGCACCAACAATCATAATTTTATTGTTGCCCATTCCATCTGTAGCATAGGCAACCTGCAGAATGTTTGGTGAATAAACATGAACTATAATAGAAAATGGGGGCACATGGCCAGTACGTCTCAGGAGAAACATGACTGGTCCTCATTTCTAGATTTAGTTTTCTCTTCTGTACATACTATTTCAAACTGTAGCATGACCAACTCCATTCAGATCTATAGATCTATAAATATAATTATATATTTGATCAATAAATTAACAAAGTAAATTAACTTTTAGTGGGTGGAGTTATTCATTGTACCTTGGAAAAAAGAAAATATTTACTAAAATGCATGTCTCATTCCACATTGACTTCTTGTTAAATGGGCATTTTGACCCAGGTGATCCTTTGGTTGCTGTGGAATGGTGAAATTGCTGGATTTCACACTCAAAATGCTATGAGTCATGGTCCAAAATAAAATGAAAAAAATATTACAAAATTAACTCCATATGGCTTTTGCGTTAACTCATTTGATATAGGCCAATTTCTCATATTCTTTATCAATTAAACATCTCAAAATAGATTCAATTTAAAGAACCTGTAAAGGCAACCTTGCAAATTCAATATAAGAATATATAGGGGCCAACCCCATAGCCTAGTGATTAAGTTCGTGCGCTCCACTTCAGAGGCCCAGGCTTCGCTGGTTCAGATGCTGGGCATGGACATAGTACCGCTTATCCGGCCATGCTGGGGCAATGTCCCACATAGCACAACCAGAAGGACCTACAACTAGAATATACAATTATGTACTGGGGGGCTTTGGGGAGAAGAAAAAGAAAAAATAGATCAGCAACAGATGTGAGCTCAGGTGTCAATCTTTTAAAAAAATATATATATAGAAATCTGTAGTCAAAAACATTTTATGAATAATTAATACTTATTTATTAGTTGATAATTTATCTAGAAAGTCAAAATTAGACTAGAGTTTATAGTATTTCAAGTACCAGAAAAACAGAGAAATAAGGGTTTAGAATTTTTAGTATGTTTAATGAAACATAATGCAAATTTTCCACAGAGCTTTGCTATTAGCTCAGTATTTTAAAAGTATTTCAGTTAATTTATTAAAAGTCTTAAAAATTAGATAACATTATTGTTTTAAATAAAACTGAGACTGAAAAATAAGAAGTTTTTATTAGTTCCTAGTTCTGCTACCAACCAAATAAATGTGTTTTTTTACAATAGTGATATTGATGACTATTTATTCAGATCTCATGTAAACTTCCTATAACAGTTTTAATTAACCATTTTAAACTTTTCCAAAAGAGATGGTTAGGAACAAGTTGTTCATGTGAACTTGATCCATATGTATTCCACGTTATCTTTTATATTATTATGATATTATATGATAAAAATTCCCTTAAATTATTTCTGACCTGGAAGTTAAAGAAATATAGAATTTTTAATATGTAACTTATCCTAGTGACTTTAAAATTTCTTGATCTCAATCTATAAGTAAGAAACATATTTTATATACCGAACCAGTATACAAAAACACACACACATGTGCAACCATACCTGTAAAAAACACAGAAAAATTTTCATGCCTGAAGTTTCCTCTTATTTCCTCTAATCTTTTCACTTTTTTGTTTTATTAAGACAAAATTGACATACAGCACTATATAAGTTTAAAGTATATAGAATAATAACTTGAATTACATATATTGTGAAAGGATTACCACAATAAGTTTAGTTGAAATCAATCATCTCTTATAGATACAAAAAAAAAAAAAAAAAAAAGACTGTTTTTCCTTGTTATGAGAACTCTTAGGGTCTACTTTCTTAGCAACTTTCAAATATATGGTATTGCAGTGTTAACTATATTCATCAAGATGTACCTTACATTCCCAGCACTTATTTATCTTACAATTGGAAATTTGTACCTTTGACCACCTTCATCCAATTCCCCTCTCCCTAACCCCATCTCTGGTAACCACAAATCTGGATCTCTTTTTCTGAGTTGTTTTTTGTTGTTGTTGTTGTTAGATTCCGCATGTAAGTGAGATCATACAGTATTTGTCTTTCTCTATCTGACATTCCCTTAGTGTAATGCCCTCAATCCATGCTGTCATAAATGGCAGGATTTTCCTCTTTTATTATGGCTGATTAGTATTCCATTTTGTGTGTGTGTGTACACACATACATACCATGTTTTCTTTATCCATTCATCTACTGATATACACTTAGGTTATTTCCATGTCTTGGCTATCATAAATAATGGTGCAATGAACATTAGGGTGAAGATACCTCTTTGACACAATGATTTTTGTCTCCTTCAGATATATATATAGAAGTGGGATTGCTGGATTATATGGCAGTTCTATTTTTCACTTTTTAAGGAACCTCCATACTCTTTTCTGTAGTGGCTGCACCAATTTGCAATCCCACCAACAGTGCACAAAGGGTCCCATTTCTCCACGTCCTCACCAACATTTGTTATGTTGGCCTTTTTATGATGGCCATTCTGACAGGCATGATGTGAAATCATTGTAGTTTTTATTTTCATTTCTCTAATTATTAGTAATATTGAGCACCTATTCATGTATTTCTTGTTCATTTGTATGTCTGCTTTAGAAAAATGTCTAGTCAGGTCCTTTGCCTGTTTTTTAATTGGACTATTTGGTTTTTGCTATTGAGTTATATGAGTTCTTTATGTATTTTGGATATTAACTCCTTATCATATATATGATTTGCAAATATTTCCTTCTCTTCCATAGGTTGCCTTTTTATTTTGTTGATCATTTCTTTTACTGTGCAGAAGCTTTTTGGTTTGATGTAGCCCCATATGTTTATTTTGATTTTGTTCCTTGTGCTTTTGGTGTCATATCCAAAATATCGTTGCCAAGACTCATGTTAAAATACTTTTTTCCTAAGTTTTCTTCTAGGATTTTTATGGTTTCCAATTTTACATTTAAGTCTTTAATCCATTTTGAGTTAGTTTTTGTGGTATAAGATAAAGTCTAGTTTCATGTTTTTTACATGTGGAATATCCAGTTTACCAAGCACCATTTATTTTTCTCCATTGAGTATTCTTGGCTCTCTTGCCAAATGTTAGTTTACTACACATGCATCAGTTTATTTCTGGGGTCTCGATTTTTTTCCATTGGTCAATGTGTCTGTTTTTCTGCTAGTACCATACTGTTTTGATTACTATAGCTTTATCATATAGCTTGAAATGTGGACATGTGATGCCTCCCATTTTATTCTTCTTTCTCAGGATTGCTTTCCTACTCAGGGTCTTTTGTGATTCCATAAACTTTTAAGATTGTTTTACCTACTTCTATAAAAACTGCCATTGGAATCTTAATAAAGATTGTACTCAATCTATAACTGATTTTGGGTTGTATGTACATTTTAACAATTTTAATTCTTCCAAACAGTGGACACGGGATATCTGTCCATTATGTCCATTTATTTGTGTTCTCTTCAGTTTCTTTCATCAGTGTTTTGTAATTTTCAGTGTAGAGACCTTTCATTTCTTTGGTTATATTTATTCCTAAGTAGTATATTGTTTTTGATGCTATTGTAAGTGGGATTGTTTTCTATTTTTCTTTCACATTATTTGTTGTTAGTGTATCAAACACTACTGATTGTTGCATGTTAATTTTGTATCCTGCAACTGTACTAAATTAATTGATTAAGTCTAACAGTTTTTTAATGGAATCCTTAGGATTTTCTATGTATAAAATCATGTCATCTGAAAATAGAGACAATTTTACTTCTTTTCCAATTCTGATATCTTTTATTTCTTTTTCTTCCCTGATTGCTCTGCCTATGACTTCCAGTACTATGTTGAATAGGAGTGGTGAGAGTGGGCACCTTTTTCTTGTTCCTGATCTTAGAGGAAAAGTTTTCAACCTTTTACCACTGAATAGGATGTTAGCTGTGGGTTTGTCATGTATGGCCTTTATTATGTTGACGTACATTCATTCTATACCTAATTTGTTGTTTATCATGAATATAATCCTTTTACTTTGAAAATTCTCTGGGTCTTCACCTTTTCATGTGCCATACCATCGACCAACAAATGCCTTTCAGGTTTACGTTTTTCAGTTCAACTAAATTTAGTTCTGCCTTATTAGCTAAACTCCTTTCAGATGTAATATCTCCAAGTGAGTCATCATAATTGATCTATAAAGAAAATAATTACTTCCAGTTTCCTGTCCAGAATGTAAGAAGCTTAGAAGCCATTACCCCATCAAAACAAGCAAAAATTGAACAAAGTGAAAAGTCAACAATTCTTCTTAGATCTATCAGAGACGTGTGACCACAGGGCAAACAACTACCCCCAACATTAGAGAAATAGATAGGTGAATACAGAAAATCACAACCTACTGAAGAAGAAACTCACAAGCCTAAAACTCTGGGAAATCCAATGGCAGGATGGAAAACCTAAACTGTCACTTACAAATTGCTGGATGCTCAATGTGTACGAGTCTGAGAGTTAAAACCTCCAGGAGGAACTAGTCATAGAGGGGCTTCCACACTTTTGTGAGGTTTGCCTCTAGGAGAGCCACCACTTCTCTCAGTGAAGATCAGAGAAAAATTCTTTTGTGATTCCTGCAGAGGGAGGGGAAAAGTAACCATTCTGAAATATGCCAGAGCATGCTGCTGTTCTTAACAAGGCCTGTCCTTAAGAGAAACTATTTTGCCACAGCTTAACGTGTTGGAGTTTTATCAAAGCCTAACCAAACGTGGAGGGAGGGGAATGCCCAAATCCAGCCCCCTCTAACCATCCTGTCCACCTAAGGGCTCAGAGGGTGGGGAGAGACTGAGAAGCACTTGTGAAGTGCACAGCCCCTTGGCAGAGGCTCACTAAAAGACTGAGACCTAATCATAAGAATACAGAGCACTTCCCTTCCCCCACACCTTAACATCACATCACTAAAGGCCTATTTACCAGAGTTCCTTTATGCCCCGTACATCATGTCTGGCTTTCAACAAAAAATTACTAGGATGCTAACAGGCAAAACTCACAGTTTGAAGAGACAGAGAAAGAATAAGAACAAAACTCAGATATAGCAGGTATTTTAGAATTGTCATAGTGAGAATTTAAAACAACTATGATTGAGATGCTATGGACTCTAAAGGAAAAAGTAGACAACATGCAAGAACAAATGGGCAATGTAAGTGGAGAGATGGAGATTCTAAGCAGGAATCAAAAAGAAATACTAGAGATTAAAAAGAAAAGAATACCACAAAGTTTTATCTAATATGGTAGACTGGGAAATCATTAAAACAACACTTTTTGTAAAGGAAGGTAGAACAATATTTCAAGGAGAACTTGACATGCTACATTTAAAAACAAAGAATTATAGATATTAATTATTAAATATATTCATAAAAGGAAAATTCAGGCGTGCACATGTGTCATATTACCAGATGCTGACAACTATGACTAAAACATGCTTGAAAATAAAGGAAACAGTAATAATTAGGAAAGTAAAGTTGAAATAGCTAAAGCAATAATAAATATTGAATAGAGTTTCAACATAATCCTAAAGTATGTCATAATTTTTCACCTCTATATTTATCCTTTCAAGATTACAGGTCAAATTTTCAGAATTAATACTAATTTATCAAAATATATCAGTTTGCATATGCAGAACTTATAACTTAAGGAAAGATATGTTTTTATAAATAAGATAGAAGAAGTAGTGGAAACATGAGGAAAGCATGATTCAATGCAAAAGAATTGAAAAATGTTGGTTGATCTCGTTTGTTTCAGTAAAAGATTTCACTTCATGTAAAAGGACTCAAGGCAAGAAATAAACTCATCTTTAAAATAATAATGATGATGTTTCTGCCCAATGTCATTGTAAGGATTCCTGGTTTAGTCTAACAATTTTCACCATCACTTTATGAATGATGGCTAATGAGATACCTACTCCAATTCTCTTTATTTTACAGATGGGTAAACACAGGCTTAGAGAGAGAGTTGATAAGCTAAGGTCACAGAGCAAGTAAATGGAAGAGTTGGATTCAAACCCAAGTTACTTGACTCCAGAGCCTATCCTGCTCTATCTATTGGTGCCCCAAATCACTGCAGTATGCCTACATGACAGCTGAACTCCCTCAATTTGTTAGTCTTCCTCTGAAACTGGACCATTTAAGGAAGTTTTAGGTACCTCCCAGGCAGCTAAGCTGTGCGGTACACAACCATTGCTGGACTAATGTTATTCCCTGACTGTTCTCCTTACTCATCCATCCTCTACCATGCCACAAGAATATCTTAACTGATTACGTTCCTCTTGCCTGAAATTCCTCAATGATTTTCATTATCTTTACAAAAAAAATCCAGAATCAGTTCATTGTAATGAAAATAATCATAATGCTTTGCAAGAGTACACTGCCAAAGCTATTGCAACTATATCCTGACTTCATGGAAATAATTGATTATTTTATGAACTTAAACTAATGGAAGTCTATTTGAGTGGAGCACAGATTGATTCAACTCTCTACTATTGAAACTTCCACATTAATTTGCACTTAATGTTACATTTCTTCTTTGTACTGTCAATATTTACCTCATGCATGAGTGATGAATAACATAAAGGATGAATGAAAACATGATGTATTTTAAATTTTAAAAAATCATATTAATCACTATTCAGATTACATGTGATATGCTCATGTGCATATTTAAATCTTAATATTGTGAGATAAAAATTAATCATTAACCAGTCTCATTAAAAAATATAACATTGCAAAGAATACCCTTCAAAGTTTACCTGGAAGGAGAAAAACTGACAAAATATAAAATAACAACTACTTTTTAGTGAAAAACAAATAGATTTAAGTTTAAATGTATATAGAAGTTTCTCTTTTAAAGAGACTTCCTTACGGAAAAATAAATCTTTTTAAATACTGGCTTATTTAATCTCTAAAATTTTAGATGATTTGCTAAAAGGCTTAAATATAGGGGTAAAAATTTTAAAATCTTAAAGTAAAAGAAGTTGGACTTGAACCTCTTGAGTCACGCAGTTGGCAATCTGAACTGAGAAAGAGCCCGAGATGAGAAACTCGCGGTCACACTCCAGTGAATGTTGCTTTAGTCACCAAAGCAAAGAACTTAAGCCAAAGAAATCAAAAGAACGGGAGCAACGTTAAAAGTATGGAAAGTTATTAGAAAACAGAAGCCAAAATGCTCCAGGCCCACGTCCTTTTACTGACAGAAAGCCAAACTAAGCTGTGTCAGAGAGCTGTAAGGTGAGAGAAAAGTTAAAGAAGCAGACACCAAATTCATTCATTTATAAACACATTTGAAAGTAATTAATTCCTTTAGGTATACAGGCCCTAGCTGAAGGTTGTCCCTACATCAAAAGACAGTGGTACAGTGTGTGTGCATGCGTGTATTATAGAACAGAGAAAAGCAAGAATAGTGTTGTCTCAATAATAAACCATATACTCCACTGTCTTCCTGAAATAACAAAATATTTTGAATACTTAAGTAGAAAAACAACACTGAAGTGAAATTTTACCTGTCATCATTTTCAGTTGATATACTGATATGCCATAGATTGAAATGATGACAAACTAGGAGTATATGTAAGGGAAAATAATATGGCATATAACAATCACCAAGACATTAGGTTTACTTAAGCTCTCCTGAAACAGTGTTTTCCTCAACATTTTAAAAAATTGTTCCTGTGTGAGTTAATAAAATTTTGTCTAATACAATTACACCCACTCTTCCATCATCCCTTAAATATGAACATCTCATCTTCCACGTCCTGATTTGTACATGAGCCTGATTCTCCTACAGTAACTGTGGCAAAAGAAATCAGTTACCTATCCAACACCCATTTTGCCTTTTCCTTCCTAATAGATGCTGATTTGGTTGGGATGGGAGACAATATGCCCTGTCCCAGGCAATGAATCAATTGCTCTAAGCCAACTGCAGTATTATCGTCCCTCTTTGAAATTCTAGGAGAAATCAAGCAAAAAATTTCTGGACTATGGGCATAAGGGACTCTGGAAAAGTTTTCGTCTTTGACAGAAATGGAGAGAAGAAGGGCAAGAGTTTTCTCCTGGTCCACTTCCCTCCCTCCTGCCCGTAAAACACTTTTGTCACGGTGCTGTGCTTGCAGGGTCACTGAGGACAGAGTGAAAACAGAAGAACTGAGCCCCCAGTTGAAATGATTGAGTTTCTGAACGAACCCTGGAAAATGCTTCCTCACACTTCACTGGTAAGTGAAGTAATACACGTCTATATTATTTAAGTCACTTTTTGGGCAGTTCTGTTACCTGAAGCTGAAAGTGTAATTGATATTATTTCAAAAGTCTTTAAGAACCAGGTGAATAGAAAAAAGAAAACTTATCAACAGATTAAAAATTTTGTAGGTACATTTTTTGAGACTTCTAAATATTTCATTCAGTGTATCATTACCATGTTGGCTGAAAATACAACTGATCGTACATCATTACACTCTATTGCCCTATTGTGTCACGTTTTCCCCCAAGGAAATAAGTGATATTCTGCTACATTGTAAACTTCATAAGATCAGGAATTGCAGTAGATGCTGCAGTGCACTGCCTGGACGACCCCTTACAGACTGAGACACTCATTCCACCAACTGCTGGGAGAGTTGGAGGCAGACGGCTCACAGCTGAGAATTTCCTTAGCCAAGGAAGTTGCCTCCTCCAAGGATATGCCCTGTCTTGAGGGCAGCTTGCATATGACAATTGGATGCAGAAAATCACTGAAGAACCACCCCAATTCCAGTGCTTCCTGTGGGATTAACTGAAGTTTCTGCTTCCTTGGTATCAAAGTTTGAACTCTGTTTCCTTTAAATCTTGATTCCCTCACTGTCTCATTGGCATTGTTTCCGAGAGCACACTGGAATAATCCATCTGTTTGCAGATTCTGACTTATGGGGAATCTAACCTACAACAGGTGGTGTCAAGAGTCATCCTAGGAAGCAGATTTTAACTGGGATTTGGAAGCTGGATTTCCAGAGAATCTGCTAGCAATGAAGACCAGCTTACCGGTGGGAGGAGTGATAATAGCACTCAGCATGCAATAATGGTGAAATTGTTGGAGAGTTTACTGCTGATAACTGGGATGGTACACAAATGTAAAGGAATGCACTGGCAGTTAGAAGATCACTGGTGTCTATGAAATTTGGGGGAAAAAAGTACCTATAAGGACTATGGAAATGGATGATTATTTTGGAGGGCGATATATAATTTGTAGAAAGACAAAAAAAGGTGATCATTCACCAACTGAACGTAAAATGGGAAAGTGACAGCGTCCCCTTGGGAGCTTATTAAAGAGTCTTTTATCTCCTACAGCAAGAGAACAGAGAAAATTTAAGATCTTGCGTAGGATTTTATTATAAGGGTAGTGGAGCTAACAAATTAAAATCAGGGTCCTGATTGGGAAGGAGCAAGACTCTGAGATTTGAGACAGAAGAACTGATATTATCATACTTAAATTTTTTGAAACCCCAGGTCCCTCTGAACCCTCTGGGCTTACAGAAGTTACCCACTTCTTTTTTTTATGTATTGTTTTCATTTTTATTTATTTATTTATTTTTAATTGCAGTAACATTGGATTTTAACATTATATAGCTTTTGGATGTACATCATAATATATTTTGAATTCTGTGTAGGTTACATCATGTTCACCACCCAAAAGCTAATTATAGTCCATCCCCTCACAGGTGAGACTAATCACCCTTTTGCCCTCTCCCCCTCCCCGTTCCGCCATGTTAACCACCAATCCATTCTTCATTGCTATGTGTTTGTTTCTTCTGTCAGTTAAACTCGTATTCCCTCCTTCCATGAAGATGATGCAGAGGCCCCTGCCTTAATATACTATATGCCACACCTCCTTTGGCTCTATTCTCACCTTTCATCCTGGCCACTAGGTCATATAATTTGGTCAGGAAAATGTCAGTTCTGCTAAGGGAGGAAAGGGACCATAACCTGAAACAGCTGCAGTACCTGTACCAGCAGTAGAGAGAATGTGCCTGGGAATGGCCTCTAAATGAGCTGGGTCAAGGGAGGTGGTATATAAAGTTGGATAAATGAGAATTTAATCAATATGGGAGCACTCTCCCATGATATAGGATTTAACACCCTGATAAGGCCCCAGGACACGGTGCTAATACACAGCCAAGATGGCTCTTGGAAGCAAACCATGACTGCTGACCCACACTATGTGAATTAGAAATGCCAGAACCGCCATGGCAGAGTGAAAGAAGAAACCATTGGCTTAGAGAAGCTGGCATGCTAGAATAGGTACACAACATAAGGCCAGAAAACCCACCAGCTGACTAATATCCATAATAGGACACAGGGTCTGAGTTGAAATTGATTCTCTGTGACCTGAAGTGTCAGGAGAAGATAGGTTGCTTTTACTCCATGAGGCCAAGAAAGGATACGCTTGCCATGCATGTGATCTATGAGAGCATTTCTGGGTATGCCCCTGTGCATATTTTATCATAAATTGACAAATGTAGCCAATACAGCACGAGAAAGGCATGATGAGTGAGGGTGCAGAACCTTCAGGGATAAGAGTCAGGGTCACCCCACCAAGTAAGGTACCTAGACCCCTCAGTGTTTCTAAACAAAGATGAGGAGACTCTGGAATTAGTAGAGGAGAGAGATGATGACTGTCAGTGGCAGTCCTGGGACCAACTGCAGTGGGTGGCTTATAGTTCGTCTCACTAACCTTCCCCCTGCAAGTTTCCCCAAGAATAGAGACTAATTAGAATTCCTGAGGATCTGTTCAAAGATGGGATCAATTTATTATATGAAGCAATGGATCTTCACGGTGCAAGAGGTGAATTGCGGTAGATGCTACAGTGTTTCTTCCAGATAGCTCTTAGAATTGAGACATTCATTCTCCAAAAACTCGCCTGACCGAATCGCCTCATTTCAGGCTATCTTCTCTTCTCAGGGGCAGTCTTCAATGTCTAGTCCATGCAGGGGTATGAAACCCTGACCACCTTGCCTAAAATAAGGACATCTCATATTCAGAGCTGCCTGCATAGCATTACAATCTCCCCTCATCCCATTCTTTCTTCCCTCACTCCATAATAGGCATTGATGCTGAGAGCACTCCTTAATATACTAGAGGCATGCAAATCTCCATCTCAGAGTCTGTTTCCCAGGAAACACTATTAAACCAGGGGTTATGTATTTTTACTTTCAGAATTCTTAGAATGCTTTGGGGCATATTGTCATGCAGTTTGACTGAGGAAAATCTAAATACCAAAGTTTAAATGCACAGGTCCTTTTAAACTTACCCATTCAAACCATGTTTAAAGAAATCCAAATAATATTTTCTTTGACACAGAGTATAACCAACATCTCCAATATGCTTTCAAGGAGCAAGCATTTGAGTTAAGGTAGGAAGAGAGGTTAAAAGTGTATGCCAAACATCTTTGGCTATGCTTAAGGATTGATTCCTTTGTGAAAGGAAGTATGATGTGTACCCAGAGCCAAGTATGCCTGTCCAGAATGCCTTGAGTCTTACAAAAATGCTAAAGTAGAAAAAGGGAGGGGGGATGAGATGTGGATAGTTACACTAGAGTAAGAAGAACAAAGAAAGAATACGCTCTCAGCTTGGAGTAGTAAATATAGCAGAGAGAGGAAGTTATGAAAACTGAATTTTACTTCTCTTGCCTCTGTCAAGGAGCAGAATCTTCAGCCTAGAAAAGGTAGGATAAATATACAATCTGAACAGAATCTAAAGATGATTGAGGAGATAGTGAAAGAATACTTACAAGTTCTTCAGTGAATTCAATCTTCAGCTACGGAAACAATTCCTACCTGGTACTAAACTAAAAGTTGTGATAAGACTGCACTTAGTCAGACTGTCAGGCAGCAGTAGGAATTTTTGAGTAATCATGCCATCTGAAAAGCTGTTAAAGAAAACACATGGGGAAATGATACGTCAATTTTTGAAAAGGCAAAAACGGTGGAAAAACTTACAGACTAATGAACCTGAAACCAGACCAAATCTTCAAATGGATTATTTAAAGAAGAGTCTGTATTTGGAAGGGGAAGGCATGATGGCTAGTATCAGACATGCTAGATTGACATCAACTCTTTTATTGATTCAGACATTAAAATGACAGATGAGGTGGACCCTATACACAGAGTATTTCATAATTTTAGCCAGACAGTAACGAAGTCTCAGGGTAATCACATACACAAGATGAAATCCATGAGCCAGATGGTGGTAAAATTTGAAACTCCATAGAAAAAGAATTTAGACTGTACACAAAGGTTGACTGGAAGAAAGTCCAGAGCACTGGGCTCACGCTCCACCAACTGCAAAGATCTATGACACATTTTTTGTGTATTTTGCACAATGATATACACACTCTTCACTTTTAAGGATAACAACAAATTGAGAAAAAGACAAAAATTAGAAATTCAAAGACTTCTATATATTATCAGGTTGAGATTAATCCAATAAAACGAGATTATAAATAATAAGCCATATATTTAAGTAGTAAGATTCCAGGATAAGGACATTGGCTTACCACTGCTATTCATGTGAAAGCAACTGAGGTTTCCGATAATGACTGGAGATATTAACTAAATCAGTAAGAAGGCACATCCCAAAACGATAATTCACAGGTCTGCCATTTTAACAGTAGGATTATTATACAAACCAACACAAAGATAATCCCAGCTATGGGCTTGTGAAAGTGAGTCTTGAATTCTGCGTATAGTTCTAATTGTCATGTTAAGAAAGAAAGTAAGAAAGCACACCCACATTAAAAAGAATTTATTGCTCGCCAAGCACTATGTTAATTATACCAGAGCAGCCAACATTTATTTTTTCATTTAATTTTCATAGTAATTCTTTGAGGTAGATGAAATTATCCTAGTTTTAGAGTTGGACAAACGAAATCACAAGTTGTGTAATAAATTTGGCCAAGCAAACAGAGCTGTAAATGGAGAAAGTGAGAGTTAACCAAAGTCTGTCAAACTCCAAAACTCTCCTAAGTTGGAGTTCTTAATACAAAACTCTTTTGTCCTTAATGAAGAAGCTCAAACCCATGGAAGATGTGAGTTCTATAATCTATAACTGACCTCTTAGCACTTCTTTTACTTACTATCATTGCAACTATTGCAAGGGAGTCATAATTCTCCTGCTCTAAGTTATCAAGACTTTTTTCCTCCTCTGCATGTTCTCTCTTGTCTCTCGGCCATGTGGCCTGCCCCTCTCTCTTTCTTTCTCTTTCTCTCTCCCTCTCCCTCCCTCCCTCCTGCTCCCCGGACACCCTAACAAGTGGGAATAACTATTACAATGTTATTTACAGATGAAACTATAGCACAAATGCATACATTTCCGTCTGTTTCCCATTCACTGAGATTTATATCTAGAAGTAAATGATTCTCTTCATTTTATCATGATTCCTTAAGTAAGCTTATTCTGTACTTTTTTAATATCAAACAAATTGAAACATATTGGTAAAATGCCATAGATTCCTTCACATTATTTAATTGCAAGTATTTTTACCATGTGATATCTTGGGAGGTCTTTCTGTAACTTTATTTGTTTGCACACACACACAAAAGTTATCTTACAGTTGTTTTTGAATTGCAGTTTCTTGAATTTTTTCAGCATCACTATAGTAGAAAATCTAGCTGAAAGTAGCAACAGCAGTAAGAATTCTGCAAGACCAATGCCTAATCTCCAAGACATTCAGAATTTCAGGTTGATAAAAACAATTGAGAACCATTTAAGCAGCTAGCCAGTAATGACAGAGGTAAAAAGGTAGATTTTGACTCTACTGGCTTAAAAGAAAATACAGTATCTGTAACAGAAGACATTTATTTTTGATGTGAGTTCTCTTGACTCATAAGACTACAGGCCAGTGCATTTATATTTGACCCCAGTCCGTGATACCCTCCTGCAATCACTTAAGGTCATTCACTTAGACCTTGGACTACAAAGACTATTACTTCTTCAATTTGGCATCCTACCTACCTTCAGGGTATCTGGCCTACACTGTCCACTGTGCTATTTACTGTCTTGCCCTTTGTGTTCAACTAGATGTTCCCCCATTGAAGACCCTGAGGCATTGTAACAGCAGCATCTTTGGCCCGGTTGGCAAGCGAGCAATACTTACAAAACATGTCTATTTAAATTCTACTTGCTAAGAATAACTTATGAAATGTTTGCTTATTTACACCATATTTAGAGAAGTATCTTTTACTTCGATATGGTAGAGAATTTAATTTACAATGAAACTGTGCATATGAAGCTAAGCTGATGCATAGTAAGCTAGTACTAATATATTCAAACGTTACGTTCATAAGTGTGTCCCAGGTTTTGAGAGTATAGTTTAGCAGGTTGTAGTAGCAGCCAGCGGACTTCTGGTGCCATTATAGCTTCCAAAACTAAGTTCCCAAAGAGGCAGCGGCTTCGTAAACCAAATCAGCTATCAAAATCCTCATCCTCAAGGTACTCACATTTGGAATGGAAAATGTGCATGATTCACTGAAGAAAAGAAGTATTAAATGCCTAAGTAAAGCATAAAAATGCAATAATTTTCCAGACTTTAAGCAGGTACTGTGTTTCTATTGCTGTGGCCTATGATGTTTTATTTATTAATGATTTATGAAGTAAAACAAGTTAACTCTAATCTGTTGAATACGAATTCAGCTTTTTTCTTCAATTTATGAAAAATTGAAGCCATAGAAGCATCTCATACTATTTTATTTTAAAAGGAAAAAATAAAAATGAAAACCTTGAAAATTCATGATGTTCCTCTGTTGAAAACAGATTCTGATCATTTTTTAATCCTTAAATATTTCTTGCTTTCTGGTGTAGATTGCTTTACTCAACATAAATAGTAATGCTGACTTACTGCAACTTGTGTCATTCTTAAGTTGCTCAGTTAGCTATAGCTTCTATACACATTAATGTATTTAGAAGTCGCTGTCTTTGACACGACATAGACATAGGAGCCATAAGTGCTATTTGCTGTGGTTGCACTATGGGGTGTGCTAACAGCTGTTGCCACAGCGTACAGAAATCAATACAAATGGAAATCTAGCTGAAGTTGTTTGACAAGTGAAACTTATTACAGCGATATTAATGATGAGTGTACAAGTCTAGAACTATATATAATATTCTTTACATACATATGGCTGTCACTTACTATGGATTAATGATGCTAAAACCCAAAATTAATTGACGTACCAACAATATGCCTCACTTATTCCTAACATAAATTCTATGAGGTAAGTATTTTTATTATCCCTGTTTTACATACTAAAAGTCTGAAATTAAGAATTTAAGGAATTTTCTCATGGTTAGCCAACAGATAAACAGAGTCAAGATGTAAACCAAGGTTGTTGACGTTAGCACGTCTGTTCTTGAATACACCTCCCTTTTACTCTAGACAGATCCTCTCTTCTTTAAGGATCCCCATACTTAATCAAATATTTTTTTAAAGAATATATATATGCATGTGTGATGTATACATATGATGTATGTGTAAAATGGCTACAGCAAGGAAAAAAGCCTCAGGAAGAATGATTTAAGTTCTACGCAAAATAGGATGATTTCGAACATCTATAAATAAAATAATATAGAGTCTAGTCTTCCAAAGAGAGCTATGGCACTGTTTTCCCCTGTACATTAATTCAAAGAAAAAGTATTTATTTGGCACCTAGTGAGATACTGTGGGAACAAATGAGGATGAGTCAGACACCAGAACTATCTTCAAAAATCCTATTATACTAAAAGAGATAATGTATTACACAAAGAATATGAGCAGAATGTAATAATGAAATGCCATAAGAAAAGTATAAATAAAATAAATGCTGTGAGCGATCTAACAGGAGAGAGATCTACTTGAGGGATAAAGAACAATTCCATTCGAAAAAGAAGAAAAGTGACATTTTAGTGAGCTGTGGATATAGACGTATCAAACTGGAAGGAAAAGAATGACCAAAGAAAAGGAGACTGCATAAAGGCAGTATTTCAGTTTAACAAGATGTGTTGAGGGGCCTAACAGGAGGTAATTATAAGGTAGTCTGGAGGCTGGAAGCCGGGTCTTTGAACTTTCTTCTATTATTCGTGGGAAATCCTACGAACACGTCTTTGCAGGAGACTAACACATTCAGGACTGTACATGAGGGCAGCAGTGCGTAAAAAGGATCAGGGTTCAGAATGTCTGAAGCCTATCTAACAAGGTGGCTACTGCCATATTCCACTTACATGAATCTAGACTTTTAATTTAATGGCAGCTACTTTATTGCAGAGATGTCTACACACCTCTCTGATAGAGAAAAAAAGTATTATTAATTTTGTTGTCATCCACAACAGGGATGTGGGCAAATTATTGTGCATGGGCCGAATCCAGCCTGCCACTTTTTTCCTGTAAATAAAATAGAGCCATGTCATTCCTTTATGTATTGTCTGTGGCTGTGTTTACTCTATAATGGCAGAGTTAAGTAGTTGCCACAAAGACCATGTGGCTACATCAGTGACTCAAACAAAAGTGGGAACATGCATTTTGAGGAAACCAGAAATAATTTTGAAATAATAGTTTTAAGAAAATTTTGAGAACACATTTCTTTGTATAAGTGAAAAATCTCTCCATGTGTTTAATATATAAGCATCTCCTGCATTTCATTCATTTAGTTTGTCTGTATAGTACCCATAGGCATATAAGTTGTCAATCACTGTATCTGCCTGTGATCTAACCTACAGTGTTCTTGAACTCTTTTTTTGTTTGTTTGATACCTTCCTCAGTATATCTTGTTCACTTGATTTCATTTGTTCTTGTTTTCCTATGTTGTTATGCATTTATTCTTTTATAGAGAGATACAAATGTAAATATAATGATAAATATAGATATTGATGTCATGATGGCAATGGATATGGACATACACAGATATATATCTTTTCTGCTTGAAATCTTTAAAGAGGGAGATTTTTCTGTCTTTTTTTTTTTTTTTTCCTTCAAATCTCCTCAGTACATAGTTGTATTTCCTAGTTGTAGGTCCTTCTGGTTGTGCTTGAGACACCACCTCAGCATGGCTTGATGAGCAGTACTGGCTCTACACCCAGGATCTGAACTGGCCAAACCCTGGGCCACCTAAGTGGACGGTGTGAACTTAACCACTCAGCCACAGGGCCAGCCCCTTCTGCTTAAATTCTTAATGTAAAGACAGTAGAGATAGTTTTTAACACTGAGTTGCATACAGCTAATCTCAGGCATCTCCCCTCCATTCCAGAAGATCTTATTCCTTCCTTAGTTATCAAACCATCCAACAGAGTTTTCCTTCTTTTAAAGATTATATTAGTTTTCTAGCTGCCAGAATAAATTAAAACAAAATTGATGCCTTAAAACAACAGATTTCCATCCCATCTCTGTCCCTTTCAGTCCTGGCTGGCAGCGTTTCTGCTGGCATAAAGCTCTCAAAACCCTTGTTTATCCTCTGTTAATGTTGAGGGGATCCATGCTATTAGAGACCAGGGGTTCTCCACAGATCCTTCCTGGATAATTCCATCTCCATTTCTGGCTTCTGCTGAGAAGATTGTTGGATCCATAAATCACATGTCTAGTCACATGCCTAACTATTACCTTAGTATATGTTTGTTCCACTACACCCTTGCCTTGTTCCCAGGGCTTGCTATCTGGATGAGCAGAAAATGTTCCAAATCATCAAATGCTGGTTCCTTTTTACTTAATAGTTCATTCCTCAATTTATCTCTTTCTTCTCATAATTTACTATAAGCAGCAAGGAAAAACCAGGCTGTACCTTTCACACCTGGCTTAGAAATCTCCTCAACTAAATATCCAAGCTAACCACTCACCAGTGTTACCTTCCATTCAATAGCAGAAAACAATCCAGCCAAGTTTTCTGCCACTTTATATCAAGGATAGACTTTCCTCCAGTTTCCAATAGCATGTTCCTCATTTTCATCTGAGTCCTCAGCAGAAAACCATTAGTGTTTATGTTTCTAGCAACATTCTGTTTATGAAAATGGATATATTCCCTAAGATGGTAGGAGCTTTTGTAGAGCTTTGTTCATTTCTTTGAGTCCTCACCAGAATCACCTTTAATGTCTGTATTTCTACTAACATTCTCTCAAGGCAGTTTAGGTTTTACCATGACATGCTTCCAAACACTTCCAGCCTCTACCCGTTACCTTTGAGAGAACATATTCCTCTGTGCAAATGAAAGATATCTCCATTTGTTTAATATAGCCACTTCCATATTTTTAGGTATTTGTTACAGTGGCACCCAACTTCCCAGTACCAAAATCTGAATTTGTTTTCTACGATAAACCTGATGGCTTAAAACAACGAAAATCTTTGTCTCACAATTCTGGAAGCTAGAAGTTCAAAATCAAGTTGTCAGCAAGACCACGTTCCCTGTGAAGCCTGCAGGGGAGAATTCTTCCCTTGTTTCTTCCAGCTTCTGTTGTTGTCAGCCATCTTTGGTGTTCCAATCTTTATCTCCATCTTCACAGGGCCTTCTTCCCATGTCTCTATGTCCAAATTTCTCTTTTCCTATAAAGAAACCAATCATATCGGATTTAGGGCATAGCCTAATCTTAACTTAATTACATTTGTGAAGACCCTATTTCCACATAAGGTCACATTCATGGTTTCTAGGGGACATGAACTTTTTGCAAGGACATTATTTTACTTAGTATATGGGTTTAATCAAACTATTGAGAAAACTACGAAATTTCTATCTGGAATGGCCTAACTCTAAAATCTTTAACTTTCCTAGAAAAAGTATTTAGACAACTCTTGTTAACAGTCATTAATCCCTTTCTGAAAAAGACAGTTCAGGCTTTATGTGAGTCATAAGTCATGTTTGGGTCTTCTTCTCTTTCATGGAAGAGACCCAAACATGAGGGTTTAGGAGGCCAGGTTTGGATTTTTTTATTATGTGAAAGGAAAAAAAGAAAACCATTTTTCAATGAATAAATTATCTGGAGAATTGATATCAGCAACAAAAACCTAAATTCAATCTGAGCTAGGAGGCCATTTATGCCTCTAAGGGTATCAATTACCTTTTGGACACAAGCTTGATCAAACCAAACAAAGGAATACAAAGCATCCCATTCTCTCTTGCTCTCTTGAGCCATTTTATTGCAGAGGTTGCTTGGCTCCAAGGATTGGTGCCCCTGTGCCAAGGGTCTTTGTGTAAATATCAGGTTTTGTTATAGGTCCATATGACAACAGATCTCTTTCCTCTCCAGGTCATTGTGCTGGTACCCAGATATGAGCTGCCTTCATCAGTCACAAATCAAACTCCAGTACCAATTGGACTGCACAGTCACTAAAAAGAGACTTCCTGAAGGGAAAAGAATTGGCACATAGTATGCCAGACAGGTTGCCAATACCCTCGTTTTATCTCTGTGTATAATTTTACGCTATTCCATTATAATGTGTGACTGGTCACCCAGAGATTACACTTCCTTTTCAGCACATTCTACCCAAAGCAAATCTAAGATTGTCACACTACATACATTGTGAAATTTAGTCAGATCTGCTAATACAACAGCAAATAAATACAGAAAGAACCATTTACGGTTATTTTAGGATGCCATTTATCCATTTATGTATTTATTCATTTTTTATTAATTGCATGCCTACTACATGCCAGGTCTCTTTGACTGCATACAAAAAAGTTAAGAATCTGATTTCTCTGTTTTTAAAATTTAGTTTTAGTAAAATAATCAAAACTTTACAGGATTTTTGATGGTTTTATTCTTGTGCATAAAATACGGACATAGTGCTTGATTAAGTTACCTTGAATAAATAATTTGTGTGGACACATTCTGCATGCAAGGAGGTTAGGAGTTTCTGGAATGTTAACACAGACAAACCTCTTATCGTATGTATTTTCAATGAATCAAAAACATAGGAAACACTTCACAGAATAAAAAAATCACTTACCTGTGTCAAAGTAACGGTCAGTTCAGTTTCAGACTTTAGAAGGGTCTACTGCATTGTCCATTTTAAAGGAAATTTCCACCAAGAGTAGATAACTCATCATCCTCCATCTCAAAAAATAACAGAATTGCCTTCCAAATAACTTCAACTATGTGCATATTCATCTCTTTTTTTGCTTGTTATGCTATTATGGTTATTGTGTGTCATATGCCATGCTAATTTGTTTCTGTAGTACTTTTAAAAAATCAAAATAAACTAAGCTGGTGAACAAATACACAATTTGCTAATTAGCATCATAACGATTATCATAATATGGCAAGGAAAATCAAAGAGAAGTAACGCATAATCTTAGTTTATTATCAATGTGAAGAGTGTCACCAGCACTAATCTCCTGCAAGAAAATCCTCTGTGGAGATGTTTGAGTGTGTGAGGAGAGCCTCGTTCCTGCTTCATTAACACGGAGAAGATCTGAGCTTAAACGGTCCTGCTGTCCTTCAGTTACATAGTTAAAGAAAAAAAACCTAAACAAAGAAGAAAGAGAAAAGGAGAAATAAAAATTAAAAGGGCATCAATTTAGAAATCTCATCTAACTTAATTCCATTAACTAATTTTCTATATAATGTAAGTATAAATCTGAACATGAATTTTCATTTTTTTTTTTCAGTAACTTGACTCATTGCCTTCAAAGTGAGGTCAATCTTTTACACATCTCTGCACAAATCCTTAGAGCTAAATTGTTTTGCTCACCTACTTCTAACAAAAGACATGGTAAATCTCTTGCATTTCAGTTCACAAAACACAGCTTCTTTTTTCTTTTTTTTTTTTTTTTTTGTCTGTGACAATGTATTATAGGCTACACAGGAAGGACAAAAAAGAAGTAGAGAAAACAAAATATGGACCCTAATTCAGAACAGGGGATTAACTTCTTCAGACGAATGGAGCATGAAAATGTAATTCTAGATTTTTTTTTTTATTTCTTATGGTTGTAAAACGAAAGAAGGAACTTTGATGGCAACTGAATACTAAGAGTGAAACGAACCTGCATTAGCTTAATTTAGCCCATTTGCTCCTGGGCTGCCATGATGTCCTCAAGTTACGTTTTGCAGTGTAAGATTTGGTCTTCAGAAATTGGTAACTAGTAGAGATTTTTTTTAATATTTCATTATTATTATTATATTTTAAATAGACATTCATTCAAAACAGTTCTTGTTTTTCATTAAAATATCCCCAAATTCTCTCTTCAACTGACTAGCTTTTTAAAATTTTTATTTATAAGAAAAATGTATTTTACTAAGAAGACTGTTTAATATTAATGTTATGAAATAATAGATAAATGGAGCTAGAAAGTGAATGTTTCCATATTAAATGATATAATTTTCCTTAACATATGTATTTTCTTGTTGCTCTGTTTGCGTACGTATGTAATATACACGTCATAGTTGTCCATATGTACAGATAATTTTCTATAATCCTTATCAGAGTTACAGCTTTTGCCATAGAGCTCACGTGTATTCTTTTAAAAATTAATTCCTATGTGGTTATAGTATTTGTTGTTCTATGGTGATTGTCTTATTTTTCATTATATTTACTAGTTATTTTTGATGTAGAAATGCAATTTTTATATTGATCAAATATTCAACATAATTACCAAACTTTTAATTATAAAGTTTGTCAGCAGTTTTATGTATATAGAGACAATTATATAATATGGCAATATTAATTTTTTTCTAATTTTCCTATCATTTTTTTTTTAGTTATTTTTCTTGTCTTACTGAGTTGGCTAAGACCTCCAGAAAATATTGAACAAATATAATGCTAATGGCTATATTTGTCTATCTCTTAATTTTACAGGTAATGATTCTTGTACTGCCCCATTGAATATAATGTTTGCTGTAAGTTTCGGGTTAACACTGTTTATAAGATTACGCAAGTTCTCACCTCATCCTCATTTGCTATTTTTCTCATGAATGGATGCTGAATTTTATCACAGGATTTTTTTCTGCACCTATTCAATTAATCATTTTTTTCCAATTTTATAATGTAGTGCTTTAAAATGTAGTCAATATTTTTGTTCTAATCTTAAACTACCTTTTTATTCCTGGACAAGGCCAATTTGTTAGGATGTGGTATCACTTTGAAACACTGATGCAATCTAATAGTTACTATTTCATTAAGGATTTTTGCATCTATGTTTATGAACTTGCCTGTAATCTTCTCAATTTCCTTATCTGGTATTGTAGACAGCCTTTAAAAGGGTCTATAAATCTCTGCCTCCTGGTATTCACACACTTGTGTAACCCTTCCCTTTGATTGTGGACTAAACGTAGTCACTCACTTTTAATGAATACGGTATTGCACAAAGGATGGGATTCCACTTTCAATATTAGGTTCTAAAAGCACTGTGACTTCTGTCTTGGTTACTCTTCGGCACAGCTCTCTCAGATACCTGTCTCCAGGAGATGCAAGCTGCTATGTCGGTGAGGAGTCCTGTAGAGAGAATCATGCAGCAAAAATGATGTCTCTCCAACAACTAGCATGTACCTCAGGCCTACCCACAGCCACGTGAGTGAACCTGGAAGTGGATTGTCCTCCAGGTGAGTCCTGAGGTGACTGGAGCCTCTGCTGCCACCTTGATTGCAGCCTAGAGAGAGATCCTGAGCCAGAACGTACCAGATAAGCAATTCTGAGATTCCTGACCCACAAAAATAGATAATAAACGTTTATTGTTCCAATCACTAAGACTGGGGGCCATTTTGACATCTGGTTTTAGAATTAAATTTATACTAGCACTAAAGAATTTTAATTCCCTCTTTCTCTATTCTCTCTACACTTTTTATGAATTTGTAAAAGATTAGAATTATTTCTTGATGGTCTGTTAGAGTAGAATGCAAATTCTAAATGATCTTAGACTTGCGTTTTCTTTGTGGGAAAATTTTAAACTACTGATTTAACATTTTACTGACTATAGGAACTATGTTTCTTGAGTTGGTTTTGACACTTTACATATTTCTAGGAAAGTTTAATTTGTCTCAGTTTATTGTTTATTATATTTTAATGCCTCCTGTTATTGAAGCTATATCCCTTTTATATTATAATATTTTTATTTGTACTGTATCTTTTTTCTTGATTCAACTTGAAGTTTTATCAATTTTGTTAGTCTTTTCAAAGAACCACCTTGTGTGAGTTTTTAAAATCCTATTATATCTTGACTTCCTATTTCATTAATTTATTTTTTCTTATATTTTCTTCCTACTTTCTTTGCATGGTATATTGGTGTTTATTTTCAAAATACTTAAGACATATGCTTAGTTTCTTATTTGTTTAGTCTTTCTTCTTACTGAATATACGTACCTTACAGTAAATTTCCCTCTACTGCTTTACCAGCATCTCATAAGTTTGACAAGTAGTTTTTTCATTATGGTGCTTAATTTCCATTTTGATTGCATGTGGACTCAGATTTTATTTAGAAAAGTATATGATATATAGATTTATGAAGGTTTATTTTTTAATCTTTTTGCAGTTTTTGATTTATAACAATTGCATTTTGGTATAAAAACCTTGGTCTGTGTAAAATCTGTTCTTTGGGATTTGTTGGGTCATATTTTAATGCTTAATTTATGCCAATTCCATAACCGATTTGTGCAGGCTTAAAAAAATGTGCATTGGATTTAGTTGGACGAAGTTCTATATTAGATTAGATAATCTATATTAGTCAATTAGATCACATATGTTAATTTTTCACATCTTTTATATCTTTAATAAATATATTGCTGCCTCCTAAATTACTGGGGTATGTATGGAGGTGTTTCAATATGATGATAGATTTATTACTTGCTCATTGCAATTTTCTGGTGTTTACCTATTTTGAAGCTTCCTTATTAGCTTCATATAATCTGTAATAGCTATATCCTTCCAACGAATTAAAACTTCTACCATGATATGAATATATACTCATTTCTATTACTGCTTGCTGCTTTAGAACCTGGAGAGAAATATAAATATCAAGCAAAACAGATATTAAAGCATGATTAATAATTAACATTTTTCTAGTTCATTTGCCTATGCTTTTATTTTAAATCTTTCTCTGCTTTTAGGTTTCAGCATGTCTTTTTGTTTTTTTTTTTAAAGATTGGCCCCTGAGCTAACAACTGTTGCCAATCTTTTTTTTTTCTCTGCTTTTTCTCCCCAAATCCTCCCCAATACATAGTTGTATATTTTTTTAGTGGTGAGTCCTTCTAGTTGTGGCATGTGGGACACCCCCTCAGCATGACCTGATGAGCCGTGCCATGTCCGCGCCCAGCATCCAGACCTGTGAAACCCTGGGCTGCTCGAGTGGAGTGTCCGAACTTAACCACATGGCTGCGGGGCTGGCCTGGCAGTGTGTCTTTTGATAATAACATATAGTCAGAAAGTGTGTGTGTGTGTGTGCGCGCGTGTGTGTGTTCACTAGTCTGTTAATCTATGCCTTTTAAATTGAGAGTTAAATCCACTTATATTTATGGTGACAAATGTTTGTCATTATTTATATCTTATTTTGTGATTTCTATCTGATATGCTATGTCTCTAGTTCTTTTCTCAATTATTGCATACTTTCAATTGGTTTACTTTTTCACATTTTGATTCCCAGGTCTCATCTTCACTGGTTTGGAAAATATACCTTTTCTTTCTATTCTTTAAGTAGTTACTATTGAAATGTTAACCTGCAATGTTAGCTTTATAGTATCTTCTCTTAATCAATAATTTTGCTCTCTGCTCAATATATATAAGGATCATAAGCTATTGTGTCACTCACACTTCCCTCATTCCCTTACATGCTATAATTTCCAAAATTTAATACATTTTCAATGACAAAAATTAGTCATTATTCAAGTGATGTTTTAATACAATAAATACTTGGTTAGATATATCTACACATTTACCATTATATTTACTCTTTTTTTCTTTTTTCTCAGATCTTCTTTCTGCAATTAGTTGCTTGTCAGAGTAAACTCTAAGAATTTCCCATTCCAAGGTTCTCTTGGTTATAAAGTACTCATTTTTTGTTGCATCTTTATTTTTGAAAAACAGCTTTACTTGATGCACAATTCAATTAGACTGAGATTTCCTACAATATTTTGATTACTCCACTATCTGAACCCCATTGATGACCTTGAGAAGCCAACTCTCACCCCAATAATTTTTCTTTGTTCTTTGTTTATGAGTATTTTTAAAGTTTTCTATACTTTTTACTGTATGACTACAAAAATTTTAGGTGTCAATACTCGTTCGTCAACAATTTTGTAAAAATATTTGTATTATTTCTTTGACTATTACCTCTCTCTTATTACATCAATGATCTCCTTTGGATCTTGATTTAGAAATATTTTTTGAAGCTTATCTTCCAACTCCCCATGTTTCTTTGATTTCCCTGATCTTTTCTTTTTCTTTGCCCAGTATGCTGTAAAATGCTTCCAATGAATTCTTTATTTCAGATATAGAATTTTTCACTTCAATAATTATATTTGCTTTTCTTCTAGAGAATCCATTTCTTCTCTGAGTTTCTCTATCTGTTTACCAATTCTATTCATCCTTACATGAAATCTTTTAATATATTATTTTAATGTACTTGACTGCTAATTCTAAAACTTAAGTTATTTATTGATATGTTTCTATTGTTTCCTTTTTATCGTTACATTTTTTTGTTGCTTCACACATCTAGTACTTTGTTCTTTTTTATGTTATGCTGGCTAATTTAAATGATATATCGTAGTGATTCTGGGTTTTGCTGTCTTCTTCTAAGGAACGTTGATGTTTGTTCTGGCAGGCAGTTATAGCTCTGGCGGATCTCCTGGATCTTATTAAAGCTTAGCTTGGACTTTGTTAGTGCAGAAATCTTTAAGTTTTGCCTTTGTTCTAGAGTGTTTCTTTTACTCGTGGGGCACAGTCCTTACTCCTAAGATAAAACCTTTCTGGTGTCTCAACTAAATTATCAAGTTGTTCACCAACAGTTCTAAACTATTGCTGGAGAAGAGCTCCAGTGCCTCTCTGGCACAGTGAAATCATCTCCAAAATTTCTTTCCAGCTACCAGTGCCACAGCACCCGCTGTCTTTCAGGCCTTGCAGAATCTTGCCCTACACTTGCATAGGTTAATACTGAGCCACTACCTTGGTGAAATCCCTGCGCAGAGTTCTGAAGCCTACTCCCGGAAGCTCCTCCCGCTGATCACTTGTCTCTCAAGTTTCAAGGACACTAGGACCTCCTACGTCTGCTCTTTCTCCATTGGATTTTCACCCATTGCTCTCCACTGTGTCCCACCTCCCCATGCAGCATTTTTTAATTTGCCTTTAGGTAGAAAGATGAGGTGAATGTGAAGCTCGTCTTCTCTGCTTGCCTTCTTTCAAGGATCTCAATCCTATGCTTCCCATTGTCCAATGCCTAGAAATTCTACCTATCGTTTTTCAAATATTTCAAATTATTTTTATGTTATTGTCATTTTTTGTCGTTTAAAATCCAACTTTTATTTCTTTAAACATAGAAAAGGCGTTTTTAAAAACATTTTGTAATATATAACATCTTTACCTGAAGTTTTGTGATTCTGGTCCTTTTGTTTATCATTTTTTCCTGAAACTTTGCTGATTTTTCTGACTCTTGCTAAAGGTACCTTGTCATATTTCTGTTACATGATTTTTGTTAATTTTAGTTAAATAGTTAATCTAAACTTTCACTGAGATTCCCACAGAGAGGTACCAGCAGACCTGGGTTGAACCTATCTTCTCTAGCATTTGTTTTGCCCAAAAAGTTTCCACTACAATTTAAAATGTTCCTTCCATGTTGTTGTTTTCCAGTGGGAGTGGGAGGAGGATGTACAAAGAGTGGGCATTAAATCCCAAACTCAAGCAAGGGTAAGTTAGTGACTTCTAAAAAATCCCACAAGAGTTTTGTTGTTATTGTAGTTGCTGTTGTTTTTGCCTTTTTAAATTTCACCTTTCACCTCCATCTAAAGCTCGGTGCAAGACAGAAAAGTATCCAGCCTATCTGACTCTTTGGTGAAGATTTCTTCTGTCTCACTGTTTTGTTCTTAGGCTGTAGCACTTTCAGAATCGTGCCTTTATATGTGTGAGGGAAGGTCTTTTATCTAGCTTCCCATCCTGAGGGTGAGGTTAGTTAAACCACAGCCACACCCAAAAAACTTCATCTTTGGAAGCTATGATGTTACTTGATTCTAAAGATGCACTCCAAAAGCACTGGGCATTCATCACCATGTTATCTACTTGGATTGATGGCTATGATTAATTCTTATCTTCTACGTGATTCCTTTTTGTAGGCTTCACAACTACTTAATTAAAAATATGTGTGTGTGTTCTGATATGTGTATATGTTTTATAACAAAACAGTCAATAGATATCTAAAAATTATATTTCTGAAAAAAGGAACTTCCCTCCCTTATTTTCTCTATTACAAAATCCTACTTAAAATTCATGATCCAGCTATGTCTTTTTACAGCCACCTTAACTCTCTCAACTACCTTTATTCATACACTCCTCTTTGTTCCCAAGACACTGTGCACATCCCCAAATTTCAGCAACCAGTAACCGAGTGTGGGAAATAGAGTCTCTCATCAGAGATTAGTTAAATAGGAAAGAAGCATTTCTAATTGCTAAAAATGTCACATGATCCAGTTGAGGCTACAACACATTTGTCCAGGTACTAATAAAGGAATGAAAAAAAGATATAATTGGGATAGTCATTGAGGAGAGTGAACATTAGACTTTTCTGCAGCTCATTATGAATCAACTGGATCAAAAACAAGTTCATAAACTTGGCATAATTATAGGTTAGTTCTAAATTTCAGCTATGATGTTACTTGATTCTAAAGATGCACTCCAAAAGCACTGGGCATTCATCACCATGTTATCTACTTGGATTGATGGCTATGATTAATTCTTATCTTCTACGTGATTCCTTTTTGTAGGCTTCACAACACAACTTCACAAATAGTTCAAAAATATTTTAAAGTCCATATTTGAGGAGCAATATTTTAACACTTGAATAGTGGTAATATTTGAAAAAGAATTGAGCAATCTAGCAATACATCGGATAGGAAATACTCCATCTTAGTTCCAAGAGGAGAAGGAATTTTTTTTGTCTAATATCATGCCCAAAATTGGGGAGAGCATATTTTATAAACTAAAATTAAATGGTCTTATTTAAATGTGAGACAGTTGGAGAATACTAATTACAAAATCCAAATTATCAAAATCTCCCTTTTGATCCATATATAATGTCAAAAACATGTGAGATTCTAAGAGGAAACATCTATTAAATACTCAGCAAGGGAGTGTTTAATCTCATTAGTCCAAAAGTAAACATATAAGTTGAACTGAATATATATCAGCATAAAAGCAAATCTAAGGCAGATTCGAAAAATGCATATTACAAATATTTTAAAGCCATAACAATGAAAAACATCATCCTTTTCTAATAAAACAATTAATTGAAGATAAAAACCTAGAGGTGATTTACTTATTAAATAGTTTGCTAAATGTTTATATTAAAGGTAATTACATATGTACCACTCTCTTTTAGCTACACAGTCTTTTCTCTTTGCCGATCGCTCTCTATTCCCATAACAATCTCTGAGTAACCTTCTCTTCAAAGTCAACCCATGATATTAATGTTTTGTATTTACCTGCTTGTTTTCTTTGCCAGTTGTACATTAGGTGAAGGCGTGAACTCCACTTACCTAATTCATTGTCATAACTTTGTGCCTGGCACAAAGCCTACCATATAAAAAGTTCACACCAGAGGTATTAAACTAAACTCATTTTATGTAAGCTAGGCAGGTGTGGAAATAAAAAACAACCAAATGAGTATAGACAAAGGCTATTCAGATCTTTCTCCAGCAAGGGAGTCAGCCACTGTCATTTTTGGCTGAGACTCAAAGGCAGGCAGAGGAGTGGGAAAGCTTTACAATGGGAAAAAGGGAAGGCTTCAGGGGCGCCTTGCTTGGAGGCTGTTGGCATGGGGAAGTTGTAGGTAGACTAACTAGAAGTGGGGCGTCCTGTGTATTTGAGTAGGGGTTCATATTTAGCTTTCTCTGGTTTGTACTAAATTAGAAGCAGGACAAATATTAGGGAAGGTATCAATTATTAATCAAGTCCTAGCCATTTGGGGCCAATTGTTACAGGGGTTATTGTTTCGCTATCTAGAGATAGTGGTCTGACTTCCTACAACTTTGACATAGATAATAGGATGGCATCCTAGACTGGTTACTCCGGATAATTAATTGGTTTCCTGGGCTGGTTATTGCTGATTGTGGGTCAGAGTTCTATTTTTATATATGAGCTAGCCATTGTCTGTTGGCATATCCAGGCTCACATAAGCATCTAATTGAGAACATATAGAGTTTAGTGATCATTGTCCTGATACATAATACTTTACCAAAAAAAATAGCATTCTTCTAATCTTATATCTATATGAAAACAGAGATGCATAAAAATAAACGATGAAATCCTTCAGTCACAATATTTGATCTAACTTCACTGCAATATACAAGCAATTTTAAAATTATATTTGACTTTTATTAGATCATTAATCTTCAAAAACTTATAAAAGTAGACCAGAATAGATAACTGAATGTTTCAGACATAAAACTAGGAACAGTAAATCTAACTGAAAGGGAAAAGATACTAGACTGGCATTCATCTGTGCTGAACTAGATATTAACACATACAGATAAACCCAAATGTGGAATACATTAGTTTATTATGAATCATTGGAAAGTGGTTCAAATGACCTTATCAGACTCTAGGACAGCAAGAAAAGCTGGTTTAGCACAGCTTGTCCTCATGAAAAAACCGTAGAGATTAGTGTTGAAAATACTGGTTCTATTACTCCATTAGTGTTTGGAGACCAGTGAGGAAGAAAACCTTCTCACAGAGGGCTACACTTGGTTTGGGTATCACAGATAATTATAATAATTAATATGTGAATTATGTTACAATACAAAGTTTCCCAGCCAAGAAGAGGTGGATTTGATAAAAATGGCCACAGATTTAATATTAGTCTAAAAAACTTCCTCATCAATAACCATAGATGCTGTAGAATAAATGCGTCATGGCAAAAGATCTAAAGTGCGTTGATTTCAACAGTATAGAAAAACAATTAGCAAATTTTAAATGACATTTAATTTTACCCAATTTTCACAGGAAATATTTAGAAAAAAACAAAACAAAAAATCTTTGCCTTGATTATGGTTTATATTCATATAATGTATATGGAATTTAAACCAGAAGAGGAAGTAATAACAACTTCTCCATTCTCCAATGAAAACCCCAAACCCATTTGGCTAACTAGAAATAAAACAAGAAAATTTCATTTCTGTGCAATCTAACTTAATTTATTGTCTTTTCCTTTGAGATGTGCCTTTTCAGTTCATGGTGATGCAAGTCTTCTTAGAATGTCTCAGCGTAGACTTATCTTTAGACACACTCTCCTTTGCAGCACTAGATCATCCATACTTTTCCTAAGACTCTGCCCCATCAAAACATACAGACTGTCCCACTGTTCTTTCAGAGGATAGTTATTTTGTTAGTATTTTATTCAAGTTCGGCAAGGAAACATTTTTAGGGATAAACATAATTCAAGACACTGGTGTCGTAATATGAGCAAACAAGATTCCTGCTGTCCCGGAATCTGATCAATTCATTTGAGCGACTTATCAGTGAATCATAATAAGCCAATGTATTCCATGTCAGAGTTTGTCTCTATATTTGTAAAGTAAACTTGTAATTAGCCTAATATTTATTGACTTCATACAGTGTATCAGCCACTTTATTAGGTGTGTTGAAAAATTACCTCAGTGTTTATATCTGGAGGAATAGTAATCTCCATTTAGCAGATGATAAAACTGAGTGTCTGAAGGTTAATTGCTTTGTTAAAGGTCGCACGGGCAGGAAGCCCTGAAACTGTTATTCAGTCCAGTTCTTTTGTGATCTTCTGATACGAAAGCCAACATTCTTTATGCCCTGCCTACTGGCTTGTGCTATAACACAGAAAAATGAGATAACTGATGAAGCTCAAACATGGCCTGGATGGAAAATATATTAAGAACAGAACAATATTTCCTAGCATCCTCCCATAAATTTCATTGCCTTCCAGATAGTGTCGAAACTTTAAATATCATATAGGTCAACATCTTCTTTACTTTTTGGAAATTAAACCCAGAAAGTGGATGACTCTTTCTCAAGTTCAAAAAGCTACTGTACACACAGACTCAAAACTAGGACTCTGCTCTCCGGCACAGACACTTTTTTCTGAACACTGCAAGGCCACACTGAAGTCACACCTGTGGTGGGATGATTCTCATCTTAGCGAGACGTGTGACTGTGTCATTGTAAACACTCATTTGTTAACATAATGCCCTCTAAATTAACATAAGTGTGACTAGCTGTTAGACCCAGGGACAATTCATGTGCCTTGAAATGCATTTTCCTAAGTGCTTGTTTACATATGTGTAATAATAACCATTTAAGCAGTTAAATAAACTCAACTTGGAGAATTCCTAGAGAAGAAACAGGAAGTCTGAAAACTTCAGTGTAGTGACTAAAAAACAAAGATTTTCCTTCTCTCGTCCCTAAATAAATACTCCAATGTAACCAGCTTTTCATAATGAAAAGGGAAAGCATTCTAATGCCAAGGGAAAAATGAGGCAGAAAGCTTTTAGCTCAGAATTAATGAAAAGCTTCCTTAATATTCAATAAAATCTGTCCCTCTTTTGTTATATTTGGTATTTTAATAAGAAATTAATGATCAAAATTAAATTATTTTAAGGTTGGTTAAGCAGAGGCACTTAATAAGAGTAAATTTTGCTCTTGGTAGAAGGATAATAAATGCAAAGCTATATCTCTTGTCATAGTGCAGTTTCGAAAAGTGATTGAATTTTTCATGACTACTGATCCCAATGTCCTCTCCACAGAGAATCATTAAAACATATATCGTTATTATTTTCTATTGTACCATACATATCCACTATGCCTACATGATGCCAAAATAGTTTTAAAATGTGAAAGGTTTAGTTGACTTTGTCGTCCATGTATTCCAAACAACCAGTATGAATCACATTTTATTCCTTTCTTTGACCCTATGGACCAGTAACACCATCCTGACCATTTGAAACACAAAATAAGGATTCAAACACTTGAAAAATAAAGTTCTGCACAACATATATCAATAAAGGTACATCCTATAAAAATCTATCTCCTATGGGGCCGGCCTGGTGGCGCAGCGTTTAAGTGTGCACGTTCTGCTTCTCAGCGTCCCAGGGTTCACCGGTTCGGATCCTGGGTGCGGACATGGCACCACCTGGCAAAAGCCATGCTGTGGTAGGCGTCCCACATGTAAAGTAGAGGAAGATGGGCACGGATGTTAACTCAGGGCCAGTCTTCCTCAGCAAAAAGAGGAGGATTGGCAGTAGTTAGCTCAGGGCTAATCTTCCTCAAAAGAACAAAAATCTATCTCCTAGTGTCTTTTACTAGTATAATACTTCTAAGTATATTTGCTAATGTACACAGTATATGACATGAAGTCACTGCAAAATAATACAATTTATTATCATTTCGTGACCACTGATAATAAATCGGTATTACCGAGAATACTAATAGCATTTAATCAAAGTTATTTGTAGACGTTAGGGATACATTTAGCTGCAAATAATAGACACAAACACATGCATACAACTTCATTTACACAAATTAGTGAGGTGTCTTCCCCTATCATCTAATGATAAATTCAGAGAAAGGAAGTGCAGGAGTGGCTCAGTGTGTTATGATGTCTTCTCTGTCCCAGGTACCCTCTATTGTTTTTATTCAGCATCTTTAGAGTATGCATGTCAGAAGATTCTTCTCCACTTCCATGGTCACACCCCCATTCTAGGTAAAATAAAAAGGAAAGAAGAAGGGAATAGCAAATTATCATGAGAGAGTAGATAGCCTACTGTTAAAGGGGTTTTCCTAACGCCCCATCTGGTGAATCACATCTCATTGGCAACAACTGCTAAGAGTCACAAGGCTTTTAGTGGGCACCTCCGCTCGGACTGGAGTTTTGTCTTTCAGGAAGAGAGAAGAGATATGGTATAGGTAATTACCAATCTCTGCCACAGTATTTTATTATTCTGCTGCACAGAGGGTGAAAAGAATTAATATATCCAAAATAAATCAATCTAATTGTGCGAAAAATAAGTCAAAGAATACATTCTTTCCACCTCTCCCCAAAAGGAATAACATTTCTCTATTAATTAACTAAACTTCACTTATTAAATAGTGAAACTCAAATGAAGCATCTTGTCTTATGAATAGATGTTAAAGGTTGAGGGAATGGAGAAAAATATATGAACAGAAAACTAGGAAGGTATACATGACAGACAAAATATTTTGGATTCTATATTGTATTTAGACTAAAAAGGGAATGGCACTTGAGCTCAGTAAGTTTACATAATATAACCTTCACTATGCTTAAGAGATCAACTTTGTTATGCTATAAAGTGCAGTGATAAGTTCCTAAAGCATCATGGGAATGAGGGGGCTTGGTGAGGAAATCTTTGCTCATCAACAGGACTAAGTAGATGATGATAAGAAAATAGGTGATTTAACCAGAAAACAAAAAACATTAAACTAATTCTACTTGGCTAGAGAGGGAGCATCTCCTTTCAGCACCAAAGTCAAGGTGATGAAAATAATGAATACTCATAGTTCTAGAAAAGAGAGATCATCTATAACAATAACTATAAGTTAATATCAAAAGAAGTTAAAAGTTTTAATTAATTGCAGTTATTTAACCATGACAAGCAATACCATAACTGATTTTCATGTTTAATTGATTAATGACAAATCATTACAGTGAACATTCTTCTGAAAGCAAATCAATTGACAGTTGCCTCATATTTCGAAAGTCAGCTGATCTGTGGTGGACTCACTCCAGTCAACAAACTTCTGTAGGTAACTTTACTCCCCTCTTACGTTGGAATCCACACAAATACACTCCTAAGGCAGCAAGCATCCCAACATTTCCTCAGCAGACAACACAATTCCATAACAAACACTCCTCAAAATCCCGATATGAGTTTGGCTGGATTCTGAAGGAGATCGGTTCCAAGCTGGGTGAGGACTTTTCCTGTTTTTTTCCTTTCCTCTCTTTAGTTCTGTTCTTGGTCAAAGCTGCAGAGAGAGCATCAGGGATGGTCCAGATCTTCACTACTGTTGATTCTCCTTGAAGAAACGTTCCATTTGCAGAGGTCTAGTGTTATAGTTCAAATGTTGTTCAGCATGACTTCACCACGTTTCTGTCTTTGACACATTTTGTCTGAACCCTTCGTATGGACAGTGACTGAGGAGAAGAATTTGAGTCTCTAAACAGAAAACAAACAAGTCTGAGAAAAACCAGGATGACCACAGATGAAGCATTTGATCACCATATATGAGTGTCTGAATGTTGTGTTAGATTCTGTTTGCTAATGTTTTATTCAGAATTTTTACATCTATACTCATATCCAAGATTGGTGCATGGTTTTCCTTTGGGTGGCTCCATTCATCCTATTCAAGTATCACTTTCATATAATCTGGAATAATTTATGTAGCAATGCAATTTTCTGGTCTTTTAAGTGTCACTGAACATCCTCAATGAAATCATCTAAACTTGGTACATTTTATCAGAGTATATTTTTAATACTTTTATTTACTTCTTCTATAGAATTTTTTCTGTTTAATTTTTTCCCTCAACTCTCATCAAATTTGATTCATGTATTTTCCTTAAAAAATATCCATTTCATCTAGAATTTCAAAAATTCCTGGATAGATTTGTGTGAAATATCTAATTTTCCTTAATTTCCTTTTGTAATGTCTAGCTTTCCTTTGTAATTTTTTATTTTGAATATTTGTTTTTTCCCAATTTCCCTTTGTTTATGTTGGCCTATTTTATTAATTTTTTAAATCGCATTTGATTCATTAACTGTTTATGTTACTTCTACTTGTTCTGCCTCCTTAATTTCTTCTTTTATCACTATTCCATCCTATCTTGTCCTTCCTTTTGATTTATTTTGTGATTTCCTATTTTATTGAGTCGGCAATTAGTTCACACCTACATTATTTAATTTTCATTGATAAAGTATTTAAAACATTATTTTTTCTTCTGTCCACTGCTTTAAATGTATCTTGTAGGTATAAAATGTTTATATTATTGTAGTTTACAAGTTCTCCAATTTTGATTTGCATTGCCCCTTTCATCCAGAAGCTTTCTAATAGAACACTTTCAAATTTCCAGGTGATAAGGACTTTTTGAATTTTTATTTTATTAGTTTTCAAGTCTTCTTACATTTTTCTCAGAGAGTGTTTGTAACCTTTCTATAACATGGAACTTAATAATGTTGTTTCAAATGTAATGTATAGGCAATTTTCTGTCAATGTTCTATGTGTGTTTGAGCAGAAGATATAGTCTCTCTCACAGTGTATAATGTTTGAGACATCGTCTAAAAATCTACCTTAAGGATTGTGCTGTTGAGGACTTTTTGTCTTTATTGCTTGGTTCATGTGACCCATATTTAACTGTGAGTGGCTTAAGTCTCCTATTAGTATATTTCTGTTTATTTCTTCTTGAATCCCCTGTAGTTTCTGTTTACAAAGATTATTACTATGTTTTTTTGGATATAGATATTCAAAATTTTAATACTTCGATATGAATTGGACTTTCAGAATCTTAAATTGTCTTCTTTGACATATTTAATCCTTTTTAATACTGGATTCCCTTGTCTAATATCTGTAATGCAACCTTGACCTTCCTGATGTTTAAACATTTTTCCTATACATCTCTGCCCTTTTATTTTTAGGCTGCGTGAGTTCTTTTATTTTAGGTAATTGTCTTGTATACAACACAGAGCTGGATTTTGTTTGTGAGAAAAATTGAAAATCTTTTTAGTAAGTGAGTTAAATCCATTTACATTTATATGTTTTTTCCCAACTCTGTCATTTTACTTTGTTACATTTATTGTATGCATGTATGTACTGTATTGCTTTCTTCACATGGTCTAATTCCTTAGCATTCTTTTTATTTCCTTTTGAGATATAGATTGATTTTATTATTATATATTTATTTTACATTATTTTGTTCTGTTTTTTTCCTCACAGGTACTCTAATTGTGTGTATTGTAGATTTTCTTTGTCCTGTACTCTGTATGAATGGTTTTTTTCCTGACCTTTATACTTTTCTCTATTTCATCTTCATGCTCTTGTCTGTTTTCAAGCATCTCCTCAATGCCCTTCATTAAATTTTAAGTGAGCATATTCTCCCTTTGATGGCTTGTAACTTAGTCTTCATTTTTAAGATGTTGTGTTACTTTTGCTCAATATTTTTTCCTGAGTTTGGTTAGTTCTTTTACATCTTTCTGTTGTTTATACATTTATGACCTGAGTTTTTGAATTCTTGATTTAAGACATTCTTCATATTTGAAAATTTTTGCTCAAATATATTTTATTTAAGTTGAACATTGTGATGCAGTTTTCTTTGGTCTTATATTTGTGATTGGTGGAAGAATTTTCGTTATTTGAAACATTTTTATTCTAGTTTTCTAAGTTTTTCTTCTTTCTGAAGCATTGTAGGGGTATTGTTTCCTACTTTCTGTTCATTTCCCCCTGGACCAGCTATAACAGTTGTGTGTAGTCATATGGGAAAGTATGGAAGTCGAACTAGGTTTCTTAGCTCAATACCGCCCTCTTCCATTGGTGTAGTAAAGTGCAACTTCTTTTACTTAGGGTGTTCTTTCCAGAGAAAAGTCGAACAGTTGTCCCCAAATATTTCCATGTCCCCAGAACCTGTAAGTGTTATCTTATATGGCAAAGAAGACTTTGTGATTCAGTTAAAGACCTTGAAATGGGGAGATTATCCTGGGTTATATGGGTGGACCCAATATAATCACAATGGTTCTTATAGCAGGGACCTAGGAAGATTTGTTCTCCATATTTACCATTCAGGGTGGGATCTGTCTTTCTGAGAGTGATTATACCCATGTTTCATCACACCCAGGTGTGGGATCAGAGTTGTTTCTGGCGGGTAGAGGTGTTTATTTTTCATGTGTATGGAAAGTTTGAAGTTCATAGTGTTCTCCATCTCGTAGTCGTGCTGAAGATGTGAGTTACAATTTTTTTGGTGAGAGGTGAGCAGAGAGATTTTAATTTAGGTCACTACCATTATTCTGTGATAAACCAGTAATCTAGGCAGTATCTACTGACTCCTTTATATGAATAATGAAGATTTTGCTATCTTCAACATTTGCTGCCTTTAAATGAGAATTTTGTTATATATATGTTATTTTATTTATCTTTATAATTGTAGGTGATATTCTTGAACCTCTATCAATATATGAAAAGTTCTTTTTGCTCTACGCTTTGTCAGATAAGGATGTTATAAGCAACACTGCTTTTTTCTCCCTTTTCACTGCCCACATTCTCTCATCTACACATCTACTTTTACTTTTAAATTATCATGGTGATAATCATTTACCTTCTGTTCACCAATAACTTACTTTTTCTTAAGTTTGCTCTAACATTTAGCTCAGTAGTTTGTTTATATCATTATGATTTTATGAATCTTACTCAGTATAAGTTGTGAGTTAGAATTATATTTCCTTATCCATTGAAAAAATATAAGCCTGGCCCTCTAAAAGGACACTGTACCTACGCTCAAGATCAAATGGAAACTTGAGTTATTTTCTTTAAGTGATGCCATCTTTTAGAAAATTAGTACTTCGTGTATACAGTTTTTATAAATCCTTTGTTTTCTTATCAGAGCCTCATCTTTCCATGAGCTCTTACATACTGTTTTTGCCTGTGCCGTATGCTTATTGCTTTGTTTGCAGTAATTCACTTAATTTTTTTACAATAATCCCATTATCCCAATTGTGCAGATGAAGAAATTGAGGTGCTGAGATACTGATGAATGTACCATACGCTACAGAGTTGATGACCTTAAGTGAACCCTGCTATTCTGACTTTAAATCACCTAATCTATTCTAAGTCCCCCTTCACCTTTTACACTGACCCCCCTCTCAGGGGACTCCCTCTTAGATCCCTCGCTCCTGCTGTTCCAATTTATAATGCTCACAACATAGGCAGGCTGACATTGCCATCCTGTCACTCCCTTGCCTCCCTTAGACTGCTCTCTGGATTAAATCCAGAACTAATTATTGAACCGGTGCTACAGCACAGCTGCTGGCACCCGGGCTCATTGGGCTGTGCCTGAGTTCTACAAAATGCACCTGATTTGTTTTCTAGTTTTCCTGGAACATATCCCAAAATAGTTCCCTAAGAAAGGATACATGTCAGGTGAAAGTACCAAGCTACCATGTTTTAAGAATATCTTTATGATAGCCTAGCAATTAATTCATAGATTACTCAGGTGTGAATTGTAGGTGAAAATTTTTTTCTTATGATTTTTTAAAATATTGTTACAGTGACAAAGAAATCAGTTTTATGTTGTATTCAGATTTAAATCTGCTGAAACCAGCATTTGTTTTTCTTAAATATCCCAAAAGAATAAAAACTAGACGCAAGAGACTGGTATTTTTCTATTAGAAAAGGCTAAACTCTTTTTATATACCCAAGTAAGATTAATACAGTTCATTAACTTATTTTCCTACAATGGTCTATAGATTAAATGAACAATAAAATGCTTTGCAATTTAAATAAGACCCTTTTGCACTTGTCTAGTTTATTAATGGCAGTCTGTTTTTACCATGCTCCTGAGGTTATAGACTTTAAGTATCTGTATCTTACAAGCATAATGATATTTTATTCCCAAGACCTATCAACTTCCTTTAAGACTATTATTTTAACCAATGTGAGATCAAAGTATTCAGCTGATTATTTACGTTTCCTTTTTCTTTAGACATCTAGGGTTCCCAACGGGAAGACGTACACCAGTCTGTTTTTTGTTCTCCTCCAAAAAATTTGCTTAGTTTCATTTAGTTTGGTTTTATTGGTTTGATTCCTCTCTGGAAGCTTTTAGAATCTCTTAATTCTTGATGTTGTGAAATTTCACAGTGATATAATTAAATGTAGATATATGTTCTGTTGTTAGGCTGGGCACTAAGGAGATTTTTTAAAATTTGAATATATGCATTCAACTTTGAGAAATCCTCTTCTATAGTTACACTCCCACCATTTTTAAAGAAAACTGGGTATTTCTGATAACGTCCGCCTTGGTTTGGCCTACCATGTCCTTTCTCTTCTCTCGTTATCTATCTCTGTGTTTTGTTTTTTTATTCTATATTCTGGAATATTTCTAAAATGTATTATCCTTTCTTTATTTTGATTTATCTTTCAACTTGGCAATCTTCTTTCCAATTTGGAAAAGCTCTTATCTCTTTCTTGAATTTATCTTTTTTTTAAATATAGCAATCTGTTCCTATATTTATAAATATAATTCTTCTTTACTTTCTTTGAATATATTAACTCTGTCAAAAATAACTCTAATTTTTTTTTCAATTTCTTGAATAGCTTCTTCTGGAGTTACTTTTCTTTTTGTTTGTTTATGGCCATTGTCTTTCATAGCGTTAACTGTTTTTATATGCCTGGGGATCCTCAATTTTCCATTATGATAGACGTGCCTACTGGTGGGTATATAAGAATCGCTTTCTTTAATGTTATCTACCTGAGTAGAGTTCTGAAGATGTACTGTCTGGCAGACAAGACATGCCAGCTCACACGTCTTATTTTAGCATAGGCTTCCTATCAGGCTGCAATTCCCATTCCTCCAAACTCACACTGAACTTGTTTGGCTGTTTTGTTTTCTTTTTTAATCTCTTCAGTCCCCTAAAATAGATTGCTCTTTAGACAGTTTCCCCTCCTAATTATTTATTGCATTTTCTTTAGTCTAGAGCACCAAAATATGCATTTAAAACTTTACCTTTCTCCAACTTGTTTTAATATTTTGATGAATCTCTCTGTTTTCTGCCTACTTCCCTCTTCTGCACTCCACAGAGCAGAGTATCTTAGAAGTTCCAATGCCATCCTTTTTCCTGCCTCCTCCACCACCCATTTGTCACCATAGATTCCTTTTCTGCATTACCTCAACAGTCCCTGTCTTCCTTCTTAGAGAAATTTGTTGAAATGTCTCATCTGCTGTTGAGTTGCCTACCCAACTTCCCTTTCTGTTTGTGGAAATTGTTTGATTCACTTTTATAATTTTTTAACTTTTTATTTTAATACAATTAAAGGAAAAATGGAAGCTAAGTGTGTGGGCCTAGTTTGCCATTTTGACACTAAACATGCCATTTGAAATTGTATGACTAGAAGTTATTGACTGATTTTCTAGCTCCCCAAAATGATGCAAAATAAAAAATAAGTCTTTGGGGAAACTTGCAGTTAACTTATGCAATGAGGAGAAATACTCAAATTCCTTTCCCAGTAAGAGGATTTCTACGGCCTCAACTCTGATCACGCTGCTTTCATTCCAGAGATCACAGAGCATAGCAGAAGACTCTGCACCTTGAACTGATATTGCCCTTTACAATCCCCAGCACCTTTCTACATAGCTTGCAATTCCAAGATTCAGATTCCTTGTCTCTCTCAAGGTTGCATTGCAACATTCTACCAGGTAGATGCTGGCTTTAGCCACTCCCCAAAATCACCACCATTCTCCCCCAGGCCATGAAACAAAAGTCCATATGTTAAAAATGCAAACACCTTCGAAGCAGGGCTCTTATTGCCAAATATTTCCTAAAAATTCTGGAGCATCTTCTGCAAAATACATCTGCTACTTCTCTATCATTAACATTATTGCCCCTTTATTTTCTAATTCTCTGTCTCCCTCCCCCAACAATAGTGTTATGCTCACGAGAAAAACATTCATGTCACAGTCTTAATTAGAAATTTTATATTTTTAAATAGAAATACAGAGGTATATTTAATACACTAGAATTTTGCAAAGGAGGAATTATCAGTCAGTGTGATAGTATAGTAAATAGAAATTTAGCCATTTGAATTTATTTCATAGAGAATTCCAGTTAGAAAGAACCTCTAAAATAAACTTCTTTACTGTAAGAGAGAATTAATAGCCTATTTCTTCAGCCTTCCAAAGACCTGAAAGTGATAAACCGCTCAATTCTTCAATGTGAAGAGTTGCTCCATTTGCCCTGAGTACAAGATTTTAATGATGCTGTTGTTTAAGCGCTTGTCTGCAATGGAAATGCTGTGAAGGAAAACGACTGGGTAAATTTCCGGAGAGCACTCATTAGTTTTCTTGTGGTTTACTGCTCCATCCATGTGTGCACCATACTTGAGTACTGTTGACAAATCTGCGGAAAAGCATTGTTCTTGTTTTCAGTATGATGGAATAAAGTTCTTTCTTCATTATAAAAATATGTATACCAACAACTGTAATGTTTAAACTATTAGAACACTGCAAAGTGCCTATATTAAAACCAGATGTTATACAAAGTATCTTTCCTGGAACATTTGTGCTTTTCCTACATAGTACATCCTTATAAAAAACTATCCATTTCAAAGTTTAAAAAAATGTCTAGAGGGTCCAGCCCGCTAGCATAGTGGTGAAGTTCACATGCTCTGCTTCAGTAGCCCAGGGTTCAGGGGTTCAGATCCCAGTTGGGGTGCCAGGCATGCATCTACACACCACTCATCAAGCCACACTATAGTGATGTCCCGCATACAAAGTAGAGGAAGATTGGCACAGATTTTAGCTCAGGGACAATCTTCCTCACAAAAAGAAAAAAAAATTGTTTAGACTATCACTGAAAAATGTAAGTGCTGTGTCAGAAATGTATTACATAACAAAAGTAGATCATTATATCTTCAAATTAAAGAAAAATCCTAGAAATCATTCACATATTTTGGAATTAGTGAGTATATATTTACCAAAATATTCAACCACAACATCCATATCACACCATTTCTTTTTTCACAAACAGATTGCTCTTTGAATAAAGTATTCCACCAAATTGATCACTTAATTTGCCAAAGCATCATGCATCTGGATTATAAATCCTCAAACATAACATTTCCCAAGTTAAAAATATTGGCTGCAACTTTGAAAATTTTGTCCCCCATCTATACATGTGGATGCTCCCTCTGGGCAGCATTTTTTACATAGTAAGAGATAATATACTTTAATCTAGAAAATTATTCTAGTACTTTTGTGCACTGAGATAAAGAGCACATGTTCTAGACTAAATCATAATTTTTTAAAGAGTATATTTAAAGAATTTGGGGGCCAGCGCAGTGGCATAGAGGTTAAGTTCACATGCTCCACTTCGGCGGCCCAGGGTTTCCCAGTTCAGATCCCAGGTGTGGACCTACACACCGCTTGTCAAGCCATGCTGTGGCCAGCATCCCACATATAAAGTAGAGGAAGATGGGCACAGATGCTAGCTCAGGGCCAATCTCCCTTAGCAAAAAAGAGCAGGATTCGTGGCTGATGTTAGCTCAGGGCTAATCTTCCTCAAAAAAAAAAAAAAACTATTTGAATTGTGCTTTCAATAAAGTGTTCTTTAAGTAGAAATGTTTCATTTTTCAGATGTGAAGAAATCATTTGCGTTAGCAGTAATTTTTTTTTTGAGGAAGATTAGCCCTGAGCTAACATCGGCCACCAATCCTGCTCTTTTTGCTGAGGAAGACTAGCCCTGAGCTAATATCTGTGCTCATCTTCTTCTGCTTTATGTGGGATGCCTGCCACAGCACGGCATGACAAGCAGTGTGCATGTCCGCACCTGAGATCCGAACCAGTGAATACTGGGCCATTGAAGTCGAGAGTGCGATCTTAACCACTGTGCCACTGGGCTGGCCCCAGGAATAATTATTTTTATTGAGATATAATTAACAAATAGTAAATTAATTTCAGATGTGCAACATATTGATTCAATATTTGCATGTATTGTAAAAGGATCACCACAGTAAGTCTAGTTACCACCCATCAAATACATAGTCATACATTACTTTTTCTTGTGGTGAGAACTTTTAAGATTTGCTCTCTTAGCAACTTTCAAATATACAATATAGGATTGTTAACTATAGTCACCATGCTTTAAATTATATCCCCATAAATTATTTATTTTGTAACCAGAAATTTGTACCTTTTGACCCCCTTCACCTATTTTGCCCTCTTATCCAAGCCCCACCACTGGCAGCCACCAATCTCTTCTCTGTACCTATGAGTTCAGTTTTTCGTTTTGTTATTTTTTTAGATTCCACATATATGTGAGATCATACAGTACTTGTCTTTGTCTGTCTGACTTATTTTACTTAGCATAGTGCTTCAAGGTCCATTCATGTAGTCAAAAATGGAAAGATTTCCTCCTTTTTTATGGCTGAATAATATTCCATTCAAATATATAGCAAATTTTCTTTGTCCATTCACCTATCAATGGACAGTTGGGTTGCTTCCCTGTTTTGGCTATTGTAAATAATTCTGCAATGAACATGGGGGTGCATAAAACTTTCTGAGTTAGTGTTTTTGTTTCCTTTGGATAACTACCAAGAAGTAGAATTCCTGGATCATATGGTAGTTCTATTTTTAATTTTTTGAGGAACCTCCATACTGTTTTTCATAGTGACTGAATCAATTTACATTCCCACCAACAATGCACAAGCATTCCCTTTTCTGCACATCCTTCCTAACCATTGTTATCTCTTGTCTTTTTGATAATAGCCATTCTAACAGATGTGAAGTGATATCTCATTTGCATTTCCGTGATTATTAGTTACATTGATTTCCTTTTCATGTACCTGTTGACCATTTGTATTTCTTCTTTGGAAAAATATCTATTCACATCCTCTGCCCATGTTTTTAATTGGGTTGTTTGTTCTTTTGCTATTGAGTTGCATGTGTTCTTCATATACTTTAGATATTAACCACTGATCAGATACATGACTGGCAAATATTTTTCCCCATTCAGTAAAAGTTAACTTTTTATTTTGTTGATGGTTTTCTTTGTTGTGCAGAAGCTTTTTAGTTTGATGTAGTCTCACTTGTCTATTTTTGTTCTGTTTCCTTTGCTTTTCGTGTCAAATCCAAAAAATCATCACTAGAACTCATGTCAAGGAGTTTACCACTTATGTTTTCTTCTAGAAGTTTTATGGTCTGGTCTTGTGTTAGTCTTTAATCCATTTTGAATTGATTTTCATGTGTGGTATGAGGTTGTGGTCCAGTTTTCCCATCATCATTTATTGAAGAGACTGTCCTTTACCTAGTGTATATTCTTGAAGAGTTTTCATCTCACCGTTGACTATGATGTTAGCTGTGGGCTTGTCATATATGGCCTTTATTATGTTGAGGTACATTCCCTCTAGTCTCACTTCATTAAGAGTTTTTATCATAAATGGATGTTGAATTTTGTCAATTTTTTTTTGCTGCATCTATTAAGATGATCATATGATTTTTATCCTTTATATTATTAATGTGATATATCACATGGATTGATTTGCATATGTTGAACCATCCTTGTATCCCTGGAATAAAACCCACTTGATCATGGTGTATGATCCTTTCAAAATATTGTTGAATTCAATTTACTAAAATTTTGTTGAGGATTTTTGCATCTATGTTCATCAAGGATATTGGCCTGTAATTTTCTTTTCTTGTGGTGTCCTTGTCTGGTTTCCATATCAGGGTAATGCTGACCTTGTATAATGTATCTGGAAGTGTTCATTCTCTTCTGTTTTTTTGGAAGAATATGAGAAAGATTGGTATCAATTCTTCTTTAAATGTTTGGTGGAATTCACCAGTGAAGCCATTTGATCCTGGGATTTTCTATGTTGGGAAGCTTTTGATTACTGATTCAATCTCCTTACTGGTAATTGGTCTGATCAGATTTTCTTTTTCTCCACGATTCAGTTTTGGAAGCTTGTATGTTTCTAGGAATTTACCCATTTCTTCTAAGTTGTCCAGTTTGTTGACATATAATTGTTCATAACAGTTTCTTACAATCTTTTGTATTTCTGGGGTCTCACTCCTCTTTCATTTGTTTTTATTCATTTGAAAACTCTCCCTTTTTTTGTTGGTGAGTCTAGCTAAAGGTTTGTTAATGTAGATTATATTTTGGGCAACACTCTTAGTTTTCTTGACCTTCTCTATTGTCTTTTAGTCTCTATTTCATTTATATCCACTCTGATCTTTATTATTTTCTTCCTTCTACTAACTTTGGGCTTGTTATTTTTCTAGTTCTTTGATGTGTAAAAGCAGGTTGTTTAGAGGCTGGCCCTGTGGCCAAGTAGTTAAGTTCACGCACTCCGCTGCAGGTGGCCCAGTGTTTCATTGGTTCAAATCCTGAGCGCGGACATGGTACTGCTCATCAAACCACACTGAGGCAGCGTCCCACATGCCACAACTAGAAGGACCCACAACGAAGAATATACAACTATGTACCAGGGGGCATTGGGGAGAAAAAGGAGAAAAAAATAAAATCTTAAAAAAAAAAAGGTAGTTTGTTTAGTTGAGATCTTTCTTGTTTCTTGAGGTAGGCCTGTATTGCTATGAACTTCCCTCTTGGAGCTGCTTTTGCTCCATCCCATATGTTTGAGTATGTTGTATTTTCATTTTCATTTGTCTTGAGGTATTTTTTTTATTTCTTCTTTGACCTATTAGTTATTCTATAGCATGTTGTTTAATCTACACATATTTGTGAATTTTCTAGTTTGCTTCTTGTAATTGATTTCTAGTTTCATACCATTGTGGTCAGAAAAGATGCTTGACATGATTTCAAGCTTCTTGACTTTATTAATACTTGTTTTGTGGCCTAATATGTGATCTATACTGGAGATCCAGGTGTGCTTGAGAAGATGTGTATTATACTGCTTTTGGATGGAATGTTCTGTATGCGTCTGTTAAGTCTATCTGGTCTAACATGTCATTTAAAGCCAATGTTTCCTTACTGATTTTCTGTCTGGAAGATCTATCCACTGACGAAACTAGAGTATTAAAGTCCCCTTCGATTATTGTATTGCTATTTCTCCCTTTAGGTCTGTTAATATTTGCTTTATATATTTAGGTGCTTCTATATTGGGTCAATAAACACTTACAAATGTTACATCCTCTTGTTGGATTGACCCCTTTATTATCATGTAATGACCTTCCTTGTCTCTTATTAAAATTTTTGTCTTAAGTCTATTTAGTCTGATATAATTACAGCTATCCCAGCTTTCTTTTGGTTTCTATTTGCATAGAATATCTTTTTGGATTACTTTACTGTCAGTCTGTCTGTCCTTACATCTGAAGTGAGTCTCTTGTAGGCAACATACAAATGGGTCTTTTTTTTTTTTCATCCATTCAGCTACTCTGTCTTTTGATTAGAAAATTTAGTCCAGCTACATTTAAGTAGCTATTGATCAGTATGGACTTATGGCTACTTTTTCAATTGCTTTCAGGCCATTTTGTGATTCTTCTGTTCCTTTTTCTTCCCTTGATTTCTTCCTTTGTGATTTGATAATTTTCTATAGCAGTATGCTTAGATTCCTTCCTCTTTATCTTCTGTGTATCTATTATAGATATTTGCTTTGTGATTACCATAAGGTTTGCATAAATCTACTTACAAGAGTAGTAAGAGTTGATCAACTCTTAAGTTGTTAACAACTTAAGAGTTGATCAACAAGAGTTAAGACCAACTTAAGTTTGAACACATTCTAAGCTCTACATTTTTACTCCCCACCTCATGTTTTATGTTTTTGATATCACAATTTAGATCTTTTTATCTTGTGTATCCATTAACAAATTATTGTAGTGGCAGTTATTTTTAATACTCTTGTCTTTTAATCTTCATATTAGCTTTATAAGTGATTAACCCACCACATTTACAACATTATGTTATTCTGCATTTTATTATATATTTACATTTACCAATGAGATTTATACTTTCATTTTTTTCTGTTACTAATTCCTGGATCTGGATATCTGTTTGCTTCCTCCGGTATGGAAATTTTCAGCCATTATTTCTTCAAATAAGTTTTCTGTCCCTTCCTCTCTCTCTTCTCATTCTGGGACCCCTATAATTCAAATGTTGGTCCACTTTGTGTTGTCCCATAAGTTCCTTAAGTTATATTTACTTTTTTATTCCTTTTTCTTTCTGCTGCTTTGATTGTTTGAGTTCCACTGCCCTGTCTGAGTTCATTTATCCTTTCTTCTGCTTCCTCTAGTCTGCTTTGAATCCCTCAAGTGTATTTTTCATTTCAGTTATTTTGTTCTTCAGCTCTGTGGCTTCTATTTGGTACTTTCTTATATTTTCTCTTTGTTGAAATTTTTACTTTGTTTATCCATGTTCTGAAGTTCAATGAGCATCTTTATTACTTTTGGACTCTTTTTCAGGTAAATCACTTATGTCCATTTCATTAATGTCTTTTTCAGAGATTTTCTCTTATTTTTTCATTTGGAACATATGCCAGTATTTCTTCCTTTTCCGTGACCCTCTGTATCAGTTTCTGTGTATTAGATAACACAGCCACCTCTCTCAGTCTTGAAGGAGTAGCCTCATGTAGATAATGAACCTTATCATTCACCCCTGCCCTAGCTCTCAGTTCTCTCTCAAACCTTTGTGATTGTCCAAGTAGCATACTTTACCTCTAGTGGCTCCTAGTAGTTGAGTGTATGTGAAGACCTGTCAGTGTCCCAAAGGGAAGGATCTCTGTCATCACCTAGATTCAGGAGATTGGAAGCCAAACCCTTAGGCAGCAGCTTTTAAAGTATGCAAATATACCTCTTTCACAGAAAGACAAGGATCCTAATTGTATTGCCTCCCTGCTGTGCCCTGGACGTAATAGCCATTTAATAACTCTTTTTCATTTTTGTTATAGTCCTACAGGACACATGAGCATAAGCCCTTCTGGCCACCATGGCCAGATGATCTAGAGGTGTCCCGTGGGCAGCAGCTGCAAAAATCAGGGTGCTAGATATGAGTACAAGCTCCTTTCTGGGAGATACCAGAAAGCTAGAGCAAGACAGTGTGAGAATGCAAAGATGGCCCCTCTAGCCTCTGTCTTCCAAGAGCATTTCAATAGACCCCTAGATGTGTGTTAAACTAGATGCCTGCCCCTCAGGCTGATGCTTTAAGACAAGCTAATAAGCCTCTTTCACATAAAGTCTGAGTGCCTCTCAATTGGCTGCCTCTGTACTGGTGCCTGGAGTGAGTGCATCCCATGCAGAAACCCTTTAAGATCCATTTCTCAGTTTGCTGTAGCCTTGTAAGTCTCATGGACTCAAACCCCATTGGCTTTCAAGGCTGGATGTTTTGAGGGCTCATATCTTGGGTGCAGGTCTTAATAGAGTGGGTGCCAGATGTGGGGTTTAAACCCTTTGCTTTTCAGAAAGAAGCTTGGATTTGTGAGTTTCTTCCAGATTTGGGTCACCTCAATACTGGGGTTTTTTAACAAGACTGTCTCAGACTCTCCTACATGCTTCATTGTGTGCTTTTTCTCATTTGCCTGATGTGTAGGAGTCACTTAGCTAGCTTTCAGGTTTTTTCAGAGAAAATTGGCCCATAAGTAACTGTCAAGTATAACGTTTATTAAACCATATCTTTTTGCCTAACTAAAAGCATTTTAAAAAATCGTATGGATGCCCAAATATCTGTCTTCTTTATCTAAATATATGTAAATATAAGAAGAAGAGAGTACTGTATAACTCTTATCTGCATCCTCAAGTTTCTACCATGCTATTTCCAATAAATAATTTGCAAAGGTATTTTTCTATACCAGCCGTATTAACTAGTTAGATGGATGATATTATTTCAACATGCTAATAATACAACCTTATTATGTTCTCTAGAAAAATGATTCTTAACTGGTGGTAGTGAGGGAGTAGGATATCATACATCCCTCTTAAAATCTAATAAAGCTCTCCAGGAAAATGCAACTATGCACATACAAACAAAATTTGCACATATTTTCTGTGATTCATATATACTGATCCCCAAGGATGTATGCAAAAAATGTTATCAGGAATTGCACTGTGGTAGACCTGAGAGTGAGGAAGGAGAAGAAGAAGGCCATATTAGCTGTAGGAATTTCCCTCATGCTGTAAATAATAAACGTTTTGGAGGTGAGTAACAGATGACAATAGGCCTTGCCATCCTCGGGTGATTTAATGACATACTGCAGGTCTTCTATGGGTACAAAATAGGAGTGACCCTCCCTGAATTACCTAGAACATATAGCTTTCTTGGTCAAAGATAGAAATTTACCTTTTTCTCTTTAATAGTTTATTAAGTGATCTCGATTTGAAAAGATTTGATGCAAGTTGATATAAAAAAGCTTTAGTGTACTTCCATTCATCAAAGCTGAATAAATAGTCTCACTGTAACCTGACTTTGACAAGTGAAAAGACTTGTGAAAATTGACTACAGTGAAAACCAGAATGTGAACTGTGGACAGGAACACAAAGAAAGCATGAAGACAGTTACTGAAGGAACAAAATGTTTATCAGACAATGTTGACATTACAAAGCTCTGTCCTTGTAGCTAACATTTCAACCTTGGGAAAATAAGTGATAGTCGATTAAAATTTTATGAATAGGTAGATAGTACTTATGATATCTAATCTGAGGAAAGCCTCGTTTGACAAAACAGTTACTATTCAAGATAGTAAAGGTTAAAAACAATAGCTTCTGCTAGAGGAAATAGCTCAAAATTCACGAGAAATGTTCTATGAGACTGCTAAGTTAAGACCCATTTCCAAGAAATAAAGGACTGATTAAGTGTGTGTACCATGTGACCCTAACATTTTTTCCTATTGCTATCAAATGTAATAATCTTTACAGCTTTCTGCTGAAATGAATAAAGAAGATCATTTTCCACAGTGAGAAATTCACATAAGGAGAGGAGTGAAGACAATATACAACCTTCTTAGCTCTTTTTCTGTGCTTCATGTTTTTATGTAATTTTATTGTGTGTTATGTTTTTAAGAAATGACAATACATTTATTCATATGCAACACTATAATGTTTTCTTTTGAGAGTTAAGTGTGGACACATGTCTTGTTGGGTAGAACTTTCTAGGTAATACCTACTTCTACTCATCAATTATTGTCTATACTGGGGCAATTGTCATGAAAAAAACTCCTGTTTAGCTGTGCTTATTGTACATCATAGGTACATATGAGAACAAGAAACAATGTGTGTGAAAGGGTTTTGTAAACTTTAAAGTTCTATAAAAATGTATTTATTAGAAACAGTAACTGGGAGTGACTTCTCTCGCCATCCCACATATTACCATCTATTTCTTAAAATATTTTCATGCCTTGAATTGAGAAACCTAAATTTTGGCATTTTTTATAATGTTTCCAGTGAGGATTTTTATACGTAGTTTTTAAAGTGTTCAATAATATATAACATTAGTATAGCATATTGTCCCATTACTGATAGAAAAAATTATGACATGAATCATTTGATTCTTCTTAATCACTGCTCAGAATATCCTGAAAGTCTTCCTTGTATTACAGTTTAAGTAAGTATGGCAAAGTTGAGGATAGTAGTATATTCTAAGAATTCTATTAATTCACTAAGAATGTTAATTAGAAAGGATAACCCAAAATGCCAATATTTCATAAGTTTCTAACGATTTCATAGGTATGAATGATACAATAACTAAAGATGATTACTAAGGAGAACAAATCTATGATGAGATCCTGAGATTTCATTCTCAGATGCTTCATTATTAGCATTATTAAAAACAGTCTTGTATTTATATAGTCGTAGCATTCCCTTCACGTTCATTTAGAAGACTTTATGTTTAAAAATATTATTAGCATTATTAAAAACAGTCTTGTATTTATATAGTCGTAGCATTCCCTTCACGTTCATTTAGAAGACTTTATGTTTAAAAATACAAATAAACTTGAAGTCCACCGCTGTATTTTCTGTCTCTGGGCCTCAGGCTTTGGCAGCACTGTGATGTAAAAATAATCACTTCAGTAGATAGTAAGGAGGAAATTCCTATAGATATTAGTATATCCCAGAGTTCCTAGGAAACCATTGAGTCTTGTATCAGTCATTGTTCTCTAAAGAACCAGCAGCAACAGGTTATGATTATACAGAGAGAGAGAGATGTGTACGTATGTGTATCTATGCATATATAGACAGGGAGATAAAGACAGAGAGATGGATATGGCTTACCTGATTGTGGGGACTAGTAAATTCAAAATCTGTAGGTCAGGTTGGCAGGCTAGAAATTCTGGTAAGAGTTGATGTTGAAGTATTGAGTACAAAATCACAGAGCAGACCAGCAGACTAGAAAACCAGGAAAGCTTTCTGTGTTACGGTCTTGAGGAAGAATTCCTTCTTCCCCAGGAAGCCTCAATTTTTGCTCTCAAAGTCTTTAACTAATCGAATGAGGCCCAATCACGTTATCAAGGGTAAGTTGCTGTGCTCAAAGTCAACTGATTATAGATGTTAATCACATTTACAAAATACCTTCTCAGAAACATCTAGAGTAGTGTTTGACGAAACAACTGGGCATGATAGCCTAGCCAAATTGACACATAAAATTAACCATCACTGGTCCTACAACTACCCAATAAATATTTGAATTTTACTTTGTAATATTAATTAAGAGGTAGTTGAAAGATATTACTTAGGGACCACAAGGTAGGAAAATAATATAGAAAATTTCTTATTTAAAAATGTAAATGATGTTGATTAGAACCTAACTGAACTAGTTGTGATAGTTATTAACATATCATTGATAATAAGTTTCAAAATGGTTTGAAGTCAGTGAACTTGGGTAAGATATGGACAGGTACCCACGGCTAAAAGGAATTCTTCTCTTCCTTCTTATTCAGCTTCCCATGACAGCATAAGTAAAGACTTATGTGCAATCCATCACATTATGCAAAGAAAAACAATTATATATACCAGTAACGATGTGTTACCATTTTATATACAGGCTGTCTTAGTTACCTTGGGCTATAAAAAATTACCATCTACTAGATGGCTTCAACAAGAAACATTTATTTCTCACTGTTCTAGAGCCTGAGGAATCCAAGATCAAGGTTCTAGAAGATTCAGTGTCTGGTAAAAGCCCTCTTCCTGTTTTGTAGGCAGATGCCTTCTTGCCTGTATCCTCATATGACTGAGAGAGAAAGAGAGAAAGAGAGAGAGAGAGAGAGAGAAAGTTCTTTGATCTTTTCTTATAAGGGCACTGATCCTGTCATGGGGGTTCCACCCATGAAGTTTAGACTTCATCTAAACCTAATTACCTCCCAAAGGCCCCACGTCAAATACCACCACATGTGGGATTAAGTGCATCCCAATCTTTCCTGGAAGGTGGTGTCTTAGAGATTTGTACTCTTCTCCTTTAGATTCATACAAAATATCTTTCTCTTTAAGAAAGATAAAACTGGTGAAAATCCAACCAGAAAACTGAGCAATAAAAAGCAGGAACTGCTTCTCCTGTTGTATGTCATATCCTCTCACCCTCTTTGCTCAAATTTCATTTATATTATCTTTTTATTCAGCTCTCCTTTTTCAGCTCTCTTTCACCTTCTTGTGGGGATAATGGAAGTGAGACTTAAAATGTAAGAATACATTCAATCTTCAGATCAGTTAAAGTCAAAGGAAAGATCTAGAAATGTTTGTGAGATTTAGATTTGTTGCAATTTACAGTAAGCCAAAATTTGAGATATTGAACTGATAGCTTAAGACTTTTTATAGTATTTTGAATTCCACAATTTTTTGTAGTACCTGCTAATTATTATTTGCTTTTTCAAAACTGTTAAAGATTTTAAGCATTACAAAGTATCCCATTAGACTCCTCCTTCTAATTTGATTCACAGCAGTTGTTTATGGACTTTTAGCTGCTTTTCGATACAGGATGACTTTTCATATACAGGCCAGTACAGCCTAATTTCTTGAGGACTTTTCAAAAATTTGTAAGTGCCTAAAACAATCCTTTGGAAATCAGAGAAAATAAGGTCAATAGATCCTACTGATTTGCATATGGTAAATTTTTCTAATTATTGTTCTTTTATCTGCTTTTTGTCAAGTGACAATTTATCAATGTCCTTATTTCTCACTTGTCTACAATTTAATGAGAAAACTGACAAATAACATGACAGTACTGTTCCATTTTAACATCATCATTAATGTTCCTATTTCCTGGAGTATTTCTCTGTTATAATATTTCCCCTGAGTGTAATATCTTTGTAAATGCTTTTTATTATAATCTTAAAACCCATTTACGAACAATAAACTCATTCTATATTTGGCCTGCTACTTCCATGTGCCTTCTTAAACACTAAGTAACTCTTTATATTCTGTTTCTTTTCATCTCTTTGCTCCATTTTCAGAATATCTATTCCCCTTTTGTAGCAGCTTTTTGATAAGTCATTTCTTTTAAAAGTAGAATTATAATTTAATCTACTCTTATTACAGTATCTTTTTATAATACATCTTCCTAATTTTCTAGATTTCAATACCTTTCCTTGTTACACATTATAAATGCCTTAATTTCCTTAACTTTCTCTAATTGAAGTCAAATATCATTTCCTCTGCTACTTAAAAGTAATGTTCTACTGTGTTAAAACAAAGTAATTTCTGGTACAAAGCTTACTTTAAAATTTGCAATCAGGCTTCCATAATCATAAATTTAATAACCTGTTTGTTATAGCAGATTTACCTGCATTTGCTATCTAAAATATCAGATAATATAAAGTTGAAGAGCAGTCAGTAAAAAGTATCTTCAGAAGTTTCTTTTGTTTCTGATGCCATTGTCACAATTAAATAAAGGATAAGAACCACATGTGTTTATTCCTTATGTCATTCATTCATTACACAACCATTTATCCATTATGTGCCAGGACTTGGTCTATATTAAGGAGGGAAAGGAGACATGAGACAAAGCTCCTAATCTCACAATGAAGAGGAGAAAGACAAAATAATCAATAAAAAATCAGATTTGTGCTTTAAGGACAGGAAAGCAGGGTGAAGTGACAGGATGTGACTCAAGGAAACTTCTGAGAGGAGGTGTTTATGGAAGGCTTTTTGGAAGAAGTGACATTTGAGCTGAGATTTGAAGGATAAATAGGAGATAGTCTTACAGGAGAGCTTCCCAGGGTGAGGAATAGCTAGAATTAAGGCCCAACATAGCAAAGAAACTTGTCATGCTTGACTATTGGAAACAAAGCTGTGCACTTGAAGTTCACAGAATGAAGGCAGATAAGGTACCATACACTTCGCCTAGGTCTACTATCTGAAATAATACATTCACTCTTCTAAATAGTATTTCCTCAAATATTTGGATATAAGGGCTAGACCCCCAGTTAAATCTTCTCTTTAGGTACCAGAATAATAGATTAGTAATGGTTGAAGTACATTAGTTTAGCTGAATGATCTTCAGAGCAGTTTAGAGAATCTTGCCCTCTCTTGCTGAGAGTTCCTGTGCTCTGCCCCTCAAGAGGGGTGTGGGAGTGGCTGAAAAGGACACTAGAATGAAAAAACTCTCTGCTTTGGGGAAAAAAGACATTTTAATGGAATGTCCCTTAGGTCAAGTGAGCCTAAGATCATGCAGAATTTTGTACAACAACAGCAGAGGCTGCAGGGGAAAGACCAGTGCCCAAGATCAAATAAAAGACAGTCTGTACCCAAGAAGTGTTCGGCAGAATGGACTGAGAAAAATCACCTCCAATATTACTAATAGCTGCTTTAATAAGTGAACTTACATTCTACAACTGAGATTCAATCGGGAGAACAAAGAGGGAAGAAAAAAATCCCTGAACTGAAAAATGACTAAGAGGGAACTGACTTTTAAAAGTTTTAGCAAATTTAAGAAGACTGAAATTATACCAAGTATCTTTTTTATCCACAATGATATAAAACTAAAAATGAGCAAAAGTAGAATGCTGAAATTGACAAACATGTGGAAACTAAACAACTCACCTCTGAACAACCAGTGGGTCAAAGAAGAAATCAACAGAGAAATTAAAAAAAATAAAAACAAACGAAAATGGAAACACAACACACCAAAACCTATGGGATTCTGCAAAAGCAGTTCTGAGAAGAAAGTCTATAGTGATAAATGCATATATGAAGAAAATATTTTTCAAATAAACAACCTAATTTTATACCTTAGGGAACTAGAAAAAGAACAAATTAAGCCCAAAGTTAGCAGAAAGAAAGAAATAAAGTTCAGAGTGGAAATCAATGAAATAGAGACCAGAAAAACAATAGAAAAAAACAATGAAACCAAGAGCTGGTTAAATTGACAAACCTTTCGTAAGACTAACTTAGAAAAAAAGAAAGAAGACTCAAATAAACAAGAATTAAAAGAGGAGACATAGTAACTGATACCACAGAAATATGTAGAATCATAATATATCACCATGAACAATTATATGACAACAAATTGCATAACCTAGAAGAAATGGATAAATTCCTAGAAAAATACAACCTACCAAGATGGAATCATGAAGTAATAGAAAATCTGAACAGACCAGTAACCAGTAAGGAGATCAAATCAGTAATAAAAAAGCTCTCAACACAGAAAACCCTAGGACCAAATGTCTTTACTGGTGAATTCTAACAAAGATTTGAAAACAAATTGAGCACCAATCCTTCTCAAAGTCTTCCAAACAATTTAAGAGGAGGGAACACTTCCAAACTCATTATATGAGGCCAGCATGATGCAGATTCCAAAACCAGATAAAGATACTACAAGAAAAGAAAACTACAGACAAATATCCCTGATTAATATAGATATAAAAATTCTTGACAAAATATTAGCACAACTCAACAACACATTAAAAGGATCATATAACATGATAAAGTGGGAATTCTCCCTGGGATGCAAGAAAGTTCGACACACACAAATCAATAAATGTGATACACCATGTTAATAGAATGAAAGTTATAAATCACATCGTTATCTCAATAGGTGCAGAAAAAGCATTTGACAAAATATAACATCTTTTCATAATAAAAACCCTCCACAAATTGGGTATAGAAAGAACATACTTCAACATAATGAAGATCATATACGACAAACCCACAGCTAACATCATACTCAAGGGTGAAAGCTTTTTCTCTAAGACCAGGAACAACAGTGCCCACTCTCATCACTCTTACTCAGCATAGTGTTGGAAGTCCTAGGAAGACTGATCAGGCAAGATAAAGAAATAAAAGCCATAAAAAATGGAAAGGAAGATACAGATATTGCCTTTATTTGCAGGCAATATGATCTTATATATAGAAAATCCTAAACAACCAAAAAACTGTTGAATCAAATCAATGGTTTCAGTAAAGTTGCAGGATATAAAATCAACATACATAAATCACTTGTGTTTCTAGACACAAACAACAAACTATCTAAAAAAGAAATGAAAGGGGCTGGCCCTGTGGCCGAGTGGTTATGTTTGCGCACTCCGCTGCAGGCGGCCCAGTGTTTCATTGGTCCGAATCCTGGGCGCGGACATGGCACTGCTCATCAAACCACACTGAGGCAGCGTCCCACATGCCACAACTAGAAGGACCCACAATGAAGAATATACAACTATGTACCGGGCGGCTTTGGGGAGAAAAAGGAAAAAAAAATTTTTTTTAATCTTTTTAAAAAAAAAGAAATGAAGAAAATTATCCCATTTACCATAGCATCAAAAACAATAAAATACTTAAGAATAAATTTAGGAAGTGAATTTCATAAGGAAGTGAAAAATCTTTACAATGAAAGCTACAAGACGTTGATGAAGGAAATTAAAGAAGACACAAACAAATGGAAAGATATCCTATATTCATAGATTGGGGATTTAATATTGTTAAAATGTTCATACTACCCAAAGCCATCTATATATTCAATGCAATCCCTATAAAAATTCCCATGACATTTTTCACAGAAATTTTTTAAAAATCCTAAAATTCATATGACACCAAAAAACTCCAGAATAGCAAGAGCAATCCTGAGAAAGAAAAGCAAAGCCAGAGACATCACACCTCCTGATTTCAAACTATACTACAAAGCTATAGTAATCAAAATAGTATGGTACTAGCATAAAAATAGGGTTCTAGGTAGTTTTGCTGTAAGCATTTTGCCATAGATATCTTTATCACAAGAATTTTTGCCATATATCTAATTGGCCTTAAGGCAATCTCACCATATAAGATAAAATAATAAAAAATAAAAGATGGACACTAAAAAGGACGTGATGAAACATTATAAAAACAGTAGAAAATACAGTGATAAAACTTAGTAGAAGTGTGAAATAGAGTTTAAAGCCAAATTGCATATTATACTAGAAAATGAAAACATATCTATTTGCAAATTCTTCAGCAAGCATAGTCACAACCCTCCCTCCCATCAATCCAAAAGTTTACTGATCTGTGGCAAATAGAAAAGAATCAGCTAGTCATTCACAGCAGTCTTTGAGAGCACTTGTTATTGATTTTTTAGCTAATTGAGATACAGCAGTTTTTTCTTTAATGCCATCTTTACAAATGTATTACACAATACTAGAAATTGGAGGAAAAGAAGAGTCGAGCTCTTCCTCCTATCCCTCCCCTCAAAAGAAATGGTTACATGATTCCTGATGAGTATGTTTCTTGAAAAATGGAGAAAATCATTTGCTGCTTGATGGTGGAGTACATGATATGGAGAGAATTTGAGTATTTGGCACAGAGTTGAGCTTAGACGATTTGGTGAAACATAAGGACTGAGCATGTGATGCCACATTTAAAGGAAGTCCAGATATGTACTACATGTTTCATTATGTCCTTTTTAACGTCTCTCTTTTATTTTCTTTTTCTTTTTCTTTTTTTTTTGATCTTTTATGGCAAAATTTGCCTTACCAATTTTGTTGACTCTCGTTAAATTAGAAGATACACTTCCAGTCATCAGTGGATACCAGGGGAACTAGAACTAACCTGTTAAATGATAGGAGGCCAAAATTAGATATTTGTGCATTCAAAGCTATTGCTATTGAAATACTAAACTTCTTTCCTTGCCTATTGGCAGCACCTGCTACTTCTAACTAATAAAATAAAGCAAAGTTGATGGGATATCACTCCTGTCACTAGATTGTTATGTATCAAAAGATTTCACTCTCATGATTAGGTTTGAATAGGTTACGTTACATGGCAAAGGTTATGGGATGTCATTCCCATGATTATGTTACATTCTATAAGACTCTATCTCGGCAGAATAGAGCAAGAGACTCCCCTTGCATCCTTGATGAAGAAAGTGAACATGTTAGAGAAACCCATCTAAGTAAGAAACTGCAGGCATCGTTTTTTTTTCCAAGTAATTTTATTGAGATCATAATGGTTTATAACATTATGTAATTTCATGTGTACATTATTATTTATCAATTTCTCAATACATTTCATCATGCTCATCCCTAGTAGTCTACTTTTTATCCGTCATCATACATATGTGCCCCTTTATCCCTTTTGCCCACCCTCCCACCCCTCCTCCCCCCTGGTAACCACTAATCAGTTCTCTTTATCTGTGTATTTGTTATCTTCCACATATGACTGAAATCATGCAGTATTTGTCTTTGTCTGTCTGGCTTATTTCACATAACATCATACCCTCAAGATCCATCCATGTTGTTGCAAATGAGACAATTCTGTCTTTTTTATGGATGAGTAGTATTCCATTGTATATATATATATATACCACATCATTATCCATTTACCCATAGAAGAGCAGTTGGGTTGCTTCCACATCTTGGCTATTGTACATAATGCTGCAATGAACACAAGGGTACATAAATCTCTTTGGATCATTGATTTCAAGTTCTTTGGATAAATACCCAGTTGTGGGAGAACTGGATCATATGGTATTTCTATTTTTAATTTCTTGAGAAATCTCGACACTGTTTTCCATAGTGGCTGCACCAGTTTGCATTCCTACCAGGACCGTATGAGGGTTCCCTTTTTTCCACATCCTCTCCAACATTTGTTGGCTTTTGTCTTGGTAATTATAGCCATTCTGACCAGCTTAAGGTGATAGCTCATTGCAGTTTTTGCATTTCCCTAATAATTAGTGATGTTGAACATCATTTCATGTGTCTGTTGGCCATCTGTACATCTTCTTTGGAAAAATGTCTGTTCATATTCTCTGCCAATTTTTTGAATGGGTTGTTCGTTTTTTTGTTGTTGAGTTGTATGAGTTCTTTATAAATTTTGGAGATCAACCCCTTGTTGGATAAACAATTTGCAAATATTTTCCCCCAGTTGGTGGGTTGTCTTTTCATTTTTTTCATTTTTTTCATGGTTTTCTTTGCTTTGCAGAGGCTTTTTAGTCCCATGTAATCCCATTTGTTAAATTTTCTTTTGTTTTCCCTGCTCAAGTAGACAGTATATGAAAAGATGTTGCTAAGACCAATGTAAATGAATGTACTGCCTATATTTTCTTCTAGGACATTTATGGTTTCAGGCCCTACATACAAATCTTTGACCAACTTAGAGTTCATTTTTGTGTATAGTACAAGATAATGATCTACTTTCATTCCTTTGCATGTGGCTGTCCAGTTTTCCCAAGACCATTTATTGAAGAGAATTTCCTTTTTCCATTGTATGTTTTAGATGCAAAACTCCTCAACAAAATATTGGCAAACCAAATACAGCAATATATTAAAAGGATCATACACTAAGATCAAGTGGGATTTATTTCAGGGGTGCAGGGATGGTTCAACATCCACAAATCATTTGATGTGATACACCAAATTAACAAAATGAGTAATAAGAATCACATGATCATCTCAATAGATGCAGAGAAAGCATTTGACAAGATCCAACATCCATTTATGATAAAAACTCTCAATAAAATGGGCTTAGAAGGAAAGGACCTCAACATAATAAAGGCCATATACAACAAACCCACAGCCAACATCATACTTAATTGTTAAAAACAGAAAGCCATCCCTCTGAGAACAGGAACAAGACAAGGGTGTCCATTCTCACCACTCCTATTCAACATAGTACTGCTGGTTTTGGCCAGAGCAATTAGGCAAGAAAAAGAAATAAAAAGAATCCAAATTGGCAAGGAAAAAGTGAAACTTTCGCTGTTTTCAGATGACATGATTCTATGTATAGAAAACCCTAAAGAATCAACCAGAAAACTATTAGAAATAATCAGCAACTACAGCAAAGTTGCAGACTACAAAATCAATTTTAAGAAATCAGTTGCATTTCTATACCCTAACAATGAACTAGAAGAAAGAGAAATCAACAACACAATCCCATTTACAATCACAACAAAAGAATAAAATATCTAGGAATAAACTTAACCAAAGAGATGAAAGGCCTGTACACTGAAAACTATAAGACATTATTGAAGAAAATTGAAGAAGACATAAAGAAATGGAAAGATATTCCATGTTGACGGGTCAGAAGAATAAACATAGTTAAAATGTCCATACTACCTAAAGCAATCTAAAGATTCAATGCAATACCAATCAGAATCTGAATGACACTCTTCACAGAAATAGAACAAAGAATCCAAAAATTTGTATGGATTAACCAAAGACCCTGAATAGCCAAAACAGTCCTGAGAAAAAAAGCACAAAGCTGGAGGCATCACAATCCCTGACTTCAAAATATACTACAAAGCTATAGCAATCAAAATACTATGGTCCTGGCACAAAAACAGGCGTATAGATCAATGGAACAGAATTGAAAGCCCAGAAATAAAACTACACGTCTACAGACAGTTAATCTGCAGGCATCATTTAAGAACTGCAAGTATGTGAAAACTCTAAAATCTTAGGGTGGTTTCCAGCCAACAGCCAGCAAAAAGCCAGGGCCCTCAGTCATAAAACACAAGGAAATAAACTCTGCCCAAAACCAAATGAAAGTCAGTTCTTCCAAAAACTGAAGCTCAGCTGAATGAGCTTGGAAGGAGAATCTTCCCAGTCGAGCCTCCAGTTGAGAATAGTTCCACTGATGCCTTGACTGCAGCCTTGTGAGCTTCTGAACAGAAAACACAGCTAAGCTATGAGTGGACAACTGACCCACGGAAACCATGAGATAATAAAGGTGTCTTGTTTTAAGCCACTGAGTTCGTGATACCCTTTTATAAAAGCAAAAGTTAACTAACACAGGCTTCATATTTGGCATTTTTGGGCTTATTTGGGCATGAATTGTTTGTAGTTTTTAAACATAATTTATCTTGATGTTTTCAAATAATTTTGCCAATTAATCAGAACTGCTTTTTTATAAAAACAGTAATGCATTATAGAATCTTGCCTAAGAGTAATATCACCATATCCATCACTACGATCCAACAAGTATAAAGAAAACATATTATAAAAATCATGTCATCATAAAATCATTGTTGCTATGCTTAGAATCATGTACTCTGAAATCTACCTATCTATTTTTGGATCTCGGTTCCACTAATTTCTTGCAGTGTATTGTTGCACAGATTTCTTAACTTCTCTGTAGCTCAGTATCCTCATTTGTAAGTTAGGGAAAATAATAATTATAATTTTCTATTCAGGTTTTTTTTAAAGATTAAAAACATAAGTCCTCAATGGATATTCAATTTATTATGAATGTTGATAATATCATTATTAGTAATAGTATGTCATGCACCTCCATATTCCTTTCTTAAATAGAAGGGAAGAACTAAATAAATCTAAATGTTCTTTTTACAACGGCTTTATCTTAAATTGTATAAATCACGTAATTTTAAATTTTGAAAATTATAGAGCCAATAATTTAGTGTTTGGAGACTATATATTTTGTTGATTATTCATAATTTTTATTTCATTAACACCACTACTCATTTGTTGCCATATATAGGTCTTCTATACAGGGTAGAACTTATAAGAAAATTCAAAATAACGTAACAGTAAATGTCGAATATATTGTCTAATCAATGTATTCTTATTCATTCATACTTCGTATCATTGTTTACAATTGCAAATTATAACTAACAATTAGTTTGGAAATATAGATAATTGAATAATATATTTAAATAAAATATCTGCATTCATCTCACATAGTGACCCATAAAAAAGGCAGATGCTTCCCCCATATTTTGTAACCAAACCATACAACTAAAAACAAATTAATCAAAACTAAAGGGCAGAATTTTAAGAAGTAAAAAGACTCATCTATGAGTAAGTGTAAAACATAAATCTTTCTGAGATATGTTGCCATCCAATGGCTTTATAAATCATTATTTTTCCTATTTTGTCACATTGAATGAAAAGAGAGCATCCACAGTACTTTTGTTTATATCAGCATTTCTTAGACATATTTTTTCTAAAATATAAGCAAGTTTTTTTATTATTTATATTCATTATTGAATGCAAAAGGAAGACTTTTATTTTCAGAGAGATTGAATATATCTGCAAAAATAAGCCAAGTCCTTATAATTTGCTACCAAACTTCAATTTTCATTGTAAGGAATATATTTGAGTCCAATTTTCTGTCTGACCTTCTACAATAATGTTACTATGGCAATTTTAATTAATTTAGAATGACATATTTCTTCCTCAAAAATATGATACAGTGGGAAAAAATTAAAGTAGTTTGAATTTCAGTGTTTTGGAGTCAAAGAGACATACTCTCTTAGCTGCCGAGTGATTAGAGACATAACTTCTCTGAGAATGTTTCCTCCCTAAGTCAGGAATAAAATTTTATTTGTATTTGGTGGGGGGTTTTTTGGGGGTTTTTTTGGTAAGAAATGCATATAAAGTCCCTGGCACATAGGTGGCACCAAAAAAAAACAAAATAGGAGGAAGCTAGTATTACTTAATATAAATACCAATAATTAGGAAAATGAGACATCAATCCATGACTTTAGGTTCTCATCAACACTGTTTAAAATAGGATCAAATTAAGAGATTTGTAATTTGACAAGGGAAAGAGGGGAATGCTAAAAGATAATTTTTTAACCTGATTAGAGAATAAACATTGAAAATATTTCAAACACCGTGACAAAATAAAAGAAAACCAAAGTATACTATTTAATGATGCTCTTTCTCCTTGCTTTTTTTCCAACTTCTAGTAACTTTTCACTTATGCTTTCTTGTTCTATAGTTACATAATTCCAAAAAGTTAAGCTTCTACATATTGATACTGCATAGTAGCTTAATGAACAAGAAAAAGCCAGGTCTTCTGTCACCCAAAAGATGTCATATAGAAGCTGACCAAATCTTCATTAGCTCCATTGAGATGACAGATACCAGTGGTGTGGTAGGTGGTTCTTGACTGGGAATAAGAATTTGAAAACTATTCCTATTTTTGACACAAATGACTGCATGGCTCTGAAGACAACCATCTCACTCATCAGGTGAAATTGTTAAAATAAAAGGGTTGAGGGGCTGTCCCCATGGCCGAGTGGTTAAGTTCGCAAGCTCCACTGCAGGCGGCCCAGTGTTTCGTTGGTTCGAATCCTGGGCGCGGACATGGCACTGCTCATCAAACCACGCTGAGGCAACATCCCACATGCCACAACTAGAAGGACCCACAATGAAGAATATACAACTATGTACGGGGGGCTTTGGAGAGAAAAAGGAAAAGAAAATAAAATCTTTAAAAAATAAATAAATAAATAAATAAATAAATAAAAAGGTTGATCAATACAGTCATTCCTATCATTATTAACTTCAAATATTTTTCACACCAAAGGAAAGGATCTTAAATTATATAACGTAAAATTTAGTTTGCATAAAGAATTTCATTTCCATAAGAGTATTCAAACATTTAGAATGGCATATAAAATATCTTTTCTTGGCTGTTTTTCAAAGCAGAATCTAAATTGGTGGCAGTTAATTAAGCTTTACTAAATAATTTTTTAAAATTCTACTTATCTGTAACATAATAGATGTTCAATATGTGTTTGTTAAGGGGCCGGCCCAGAGCTGTAGTGGTTAAGTTCACATGCTCTGCTTCAGCAGCCTTGGGTTCATGGGTTTGGATCCCAGGCACAGAGCTACATACCAGTCATCAAGCCATACTGTGGCGGCATCCTACATACAAAAGCAGAGGAAGATTGGCACAGACGTTAGCTCAGGTACAATCTTCCTCAAGCAAAAAGAAGAAATTGGCAACAGATATGAGCTCAGGACCAATCTTCCTCACCAAAAAATAAATAAATAAATAAAATATGCTCATTTGTGAGCACTTTAGTTACTTAGACTAAAAATAGTAATAAAAATTAGCTTCAGGGAGAAATATTAATTTGCTAGTTTCTCATTCTTTCCATTATCATGGATAAAATGAACCCTATTAGAATAGTCAGAGCTTAACAAGAACATATGTTAAGGTTTTTTGTTTGTTTGTTTGCTGAACACTGACAGCTGTCACTGTGAACACAAAAGGTACTAAAATGATATGGATGACACATACTCAAAATAACAAACTGGATATTGCCAAATCTAGATGTTCCCTCTAATTTGCAGTAAGATTCGCAGTAGTAGTTTAATTTGTTTTGGGTTTTTTTTAGCACATTCTGTATTTAACAATGCTTCTATAGCTACAGGGTTTGATCACTGTTTTCCAGCTAAGCTGTACACATATCATGAGAAGCTATAATTTGTTATATGCACCTCAGTCCTCATTTGCTGAGGGCTATTCACGATAAATTATAATTAAATGTGAGCCCATCAACAAAATTTCTTTTGGTAAGAAATGCATATAAAGTCCCTGGCACATAGGTGGCACCAAAAAAAAAAAAAAGGAGGAAGCTTGTATTACTAAATATATTACTAAATATAAATACCAATATACTAAATACTAAATATAAATACCAATATACAAATACTAAATATGAATACCAATAATTAGGAAATTATTAATGTTATTATTAGAAGTAAACACATTATGTTTTAGTATTCCAGCTCTAACTGAAATCTTCCTGCATAGAAGGATACTTTTACATATTTATTTGCTTCTGCAAATCTTTGAAATCGAGTATAGTCCATTATTTAACTTTTGTGACCTCCATACAGATGCTGACTCCTGTAATCAATACGAGGTTTTATGTGGTTTTACAAAGATTATTTCCACAATTAAAAAGAAGAGTAGAAGTCATTGCTTTATTACGTTCAGCAAAAACTCATTTTTTTCTAATAAGGAAAACATTCCACTGTTCTTATGTTGAACACAAGTCAATTGAATAACTATATTCTGAAGAATAAGCTATTCATTCACTAAATATAGAGAGCATCTACTATGGTATAAACATTGTCATAGCTACTCTGGGCTGTATTAACTAGAATTTTGTACCTACTGACTGTATCTTTCCAAATTAAAGCTGACATAAATACATTTTTAAACAAATAAATAATGAGAAAATTAACCACCAGCTGATCCACACTAATGGGAATGTTGAAGGAGTTCTTCTAACATGTAGAAAATTATTCCAGATGTGACCATGGAGAAGGAAGGAAGGAAGGGAAGGCAATAGAAGAGTGAATATGTAATTAAATCTAATATATGGGTAAACAGATGGGTAAATTTATTTGCTAATTAAACAAAAATAATAATAACGTGGGGTTTAAAAGTATTTTAGAGTTAAATGACATAGCCACAATAATAGAAAAACACAGGAAGGAAGGTAATTTGAGTTAAATGTGTTCCGAAGCAATGCCCCTCAAATTTAATGAGCATAAGTTACACCTGAGATTCTTGTAAAACCACAGGCTCTGATTCAGCGACTCTGAGGTGAGGGCTGAGAATTCTGCATTTCTAAATAAGCGCCCAGATGACGACAATGCTGTTGGTCTGTAGACTACACTTAGCGGGGCAAGCATCTAACGTTCTAGCATAATCTGGAATGTGGTTAATATATTATTGCGTAAAATAGTTTAAATTAGTTAATGATGTATATTATCATCTCAAAATATAAACTCTCAAAGTAGTAGTTATAGAATGTATAGATAACAAGGTAATAAAGAGGAGAAATATAATGACAGAAATCTGAAGTAATCCCCAAAATGTCTAAGAAGAAGAGGAAAAGGGAAATAGAACAAGCAGCACCAATCGATTAGAAATGGGAAAAATCTATGTTTAAATCCAAACACCAATAAATAAACTAAACCCGCCAATTAAAAGACTCATTTCAAACTGGGTTTAAAAACAATACCAGTTTTATTCTTCTTTTAAGAGACATCCCTAATTATAAGGATACAAGATGGCAAATAGTAAGCCTGAGGAAAAAGACAGCTACTAGAAATAAAATTGACTTTAAAGCAAGAATCATTACTAGAAATAAAGAGGAATCTTTTTTTTAGTGATATAGAAGCCAATCCACCAGGAAGATACAAAATCTAATTTTATAAGCATCTAATATTATATCTTCAAAATACATAAAGAATTAAGAGCAAAAAGAAGAGATATTTAAATGCACAATAGTGAGAGTTAACATATATTTTTCAATAACTGACAAAACAAGAGACATAGATGTAAAGATTTGAGTCCAACCAACTTGACCTAGCTAACATATATGAAACGCTGCACTTGAGAATTTCAGGGTGCAAATTGTTCTCTAGTATTCTTGGAATATTTATATACATTGATAATTTGTTCAAATAGCAAGTGTTAGCAAATTTCAAAAGCATGCCACGCACTATGAAATTAGCAAGAAAACAAACTCAAAAATCTCCAAATATTTGGAAAATAAGCAGTACACTTTTAACCTATGCATCAAAGAAGAACTCACAGTGGAATTTTTTTTAATTATCAGAATAGTCAAAATTTGGGGGACGTAGCAGAAGCTGTCATTAAAAAGACATTTATACCTTTAAAAACATGTTAGGAAGGAGTTAGACCAGAAAATAATGAAGTAAGAAATATCCAACAGAAAGAAACAATTCCAAAAATTAATTCTTTGAAACAATAAAATTATAAAGCCCCTAGTAAGAAGGACCAAGGGGAAAAAAAAAAAACACTGTATTATAACTAGACAGTGCCAGAGATCCTACGACAGTAAAATTAATGAAAATATTATGAATACACTTCTGCCAATAAATTTGAAATTTTGAATGAAATGAAAATAATTCTAAGAAAAATACACAAATTACTGAAATAGGAAGAAATTTTGAAAATCTGAATAGCCGTTTACTTATTTAAGAAACTAATTCAATCTCCTTCCAAAAAGTAAACCCCATGAGCTGATGGTTCCACTAGTAAATCCTTAGATTTAGTGAAGAAAGTAACAAAATCTTTCAGAATAGGAAAGAAAGAAATATTTTTCAGCTCGTTTTATAAAGCCAGAATAAGAGTGATTCCAAAACAAAGTGATAATACAGAAAAGGCCAGCTTTTCTCACGAACATACATCTAAAATCATAAATGAACTTTGGTAAATTAAATACAGCAATTTTCTTTAAAGTACAAAAACCCATTATAAGAAAATCTGATTTATTCAAGGAATTCAAGGAATAGCCAGGTAAGCATGTCCACATTTATCACTTCTATTCAACCTCAAGGTCAAGAAAAAGAAATATGTCACAAAAATTGGGAAGTAAGAAAGAACACTGTCTTTATTCGTAGATGATATGATTGTTTAGATTACAAAATCCAAAGCCATCCTAAAAATATTAAATTAATTGTAGCAAGGTCTTAGGATTCAAGGTTAACAAACAAAGAATAAGAAAAGAAAATCATGTTTGCTTATTGAGGTACATTTAATTAAAATTTATTTTTAATTATTCATATGGGAAATGCGAAAATGCTGATCAAGTGTTATAGAAGTGTTAACATTGATAGTGAATGATTAAAGCAATATTGAGATCCTTTTTGCAATTTTAAGTGTCTGGTAGATTCAAACATATTTGCTATCTCATAATTTCTTCCAAAACTATTCTTTCCTGGTCTAACTGCATATCTGTTTCCTTTACTCTTTCTCTTTTAAACTAATTCTGCTTAAGGACATGTTCAAGTTGACTGTATAATCTCACAAAGGATTTAAAATATTTTGTGCTGCCTCAAATGTAAGAAAGTTTAAAAAAAACAAATTTAGAAATGTTGGTATGTAGATATATAACCTCAAGAAATTATGAGGATAATAGAATTTTCTAACGTTATACTATCTTTCTTAATAGCCAGCAATACACTATTTCAAACTCTATATGTATTTGATAAGTACTTAGAAAATAATGAATGCATTTGATTGTCTTTTTATCATAATCCAGACTAATTCTTAAATCTAGGAGATTCCATGCTTGTTTAGCCTTTAGGTGAATCTCCCATGAGATAACATTAACAAGACCTGTTGATGATGTTGCTTTTCATGAACTATTTATCAAATTTACAGATAATATTTTCAAGGCACATGACCCTTTCTGCCAGTGTTGTTAATCTATTAGTGCCCAACCATTTGAGGTCTTCAGTTTTGTGTCATTTCATTTCTTTTCTAGGAGGGAGGTCCAAAGATAATCATTTTCTAAGGCAACTTCCTATAGGAGGGAGCTCAATGTTCCCCAACAGCATGGAAATTAATTCTGTGGACTGCCAAAATATGCCATACCACATTCCAAACACCTCAGCCTTACCCCAAATTCTACTTTTCTACAAAGTTCTCTTAAATAATTACACCCGAAAGAAAAGTATGGGAAAGAGCTTCCTCTTTGGTTCATAAAGATTATGCCCATTGTTTAAAATTCTTAATAAATACTCCCCTCCCCCCACTGATGGACACAGGGATACCAAAGAGAAAAAGAGTCGCGTGTTTCCATATTTGTTCAATTCCTCAAATTAGCATTGCTCAGCTTACTGAAGTTCCTCTTTGCCTTCAAATTAGACTCAAAAGTAGTGATTAAAGATGTGACTGCTTCAATGCATCCACCAAATGCCTATACCTCTATACGGTGTTGCTGAAAATCACGGTCATTGATATCTACCAGTGTATCCTCAATCTCGACCCCCAGTTTATTCTACTCCTTTCTCGCCATAGTGTTCAGATAGTCTTGGCTATGTCTCAGGAAGGGTAAAGTGGGTCTTGGTGTTTTGTCTTCAGTAATATCCTTGATATTCCATGCCTCTTTATTTTTGGATCTCACCATTGCCCTCCCACCAGAAGTAAAGTACTGTAGTTCTAACTCTCCTCCATTATGGATGATTGGGATAAAGTCAATCTGAGTTACAATTAATAGATGCGCTACAATTCTAGGGCCATGCCTCGGCCATTAAAGTGGGTGGTTTTATACATCATACCAATTATTTCTATCCTACCAAGAATCACAAGTATTATTCTTAGTGTAATATCACCTGCAAAAATCCTCACAATTCTTAATTTACCACATAGTAGGGCACCTGATACCTGAGTATGTTGAAATTGCACGTCCATTAATTCTTATGCTTGGAGTGGAGAGTACACAGCCATGGGGACTCCCTGAGTCCCTCTCGTCCCTTCTTTTAGGACTATTACATTTAATCATACATTTAAGACTTTGCAAAATAACATTGTATTTTAAATTTGAGAAAACTATTCTAACAACATTTATTCAAATGTATGTAGCATTTCATGTTTATTTGGTACTAATATGCTGGGATTCCCACAGCTTTATGGTATAGATATTATCATGATCACTTTACAGATTAGGAAAATGACATCCACATAATAAAGCTTGTAAACAGCAAACCAAGACTCAGAGCCAGGTCTGATGATCCCAAAAGCTTTAACATATATATTAATGTTACATTATTTATCTTTCTTTTTCTCATCATACCTTCTAAATATAAACTCCAGGAGAAGTTACTGTTATGCAGATCTGTTTTTGTTACCATACTTCCTATTTCATTAAGTCTAACTCTTCAATCCAACATTCAATGCCCACTCTCACTTGACATTTTCTTAGTCTTTTAGTTTTGGAAAGTGCTTGAGACAGGGAGCTAAAATATTTCAGTTCAAGTATAGATCTTCTATTTACTAACTCTATGACAACTTACATACAAGTAAGGAAAATAATTCAATAATGGAGCCGTTAATATTAAATATGTACATTGCAAATATTGCTATTATTTTTGTACTTGCTATTCATTCCAAACATACATTTTTACTTTACCCAAGTCCATTCCCATGCCTTCCTAACTGCTACATTTCTGTCACTCTCCATATTTGCTTTCCCGTCAGATCAACCTAAATCTAATTTTTTTCACTATGTACACTTACAAATTGCCTATGAATTACTAAGATCAACCAAAGTTGGGATTTTCCCCCCAGAATTTTTACAACAATAATTTGTACAATATTTTATCTGCTGATATTTCTAAGAGGTAATATCTAATTTTTCAAGCACTCAAATTTTAGCTTCTTATATAAGAAGTTCCCCTAGAGTGGGGACTTTTCGTTTCACCTTTTTTTTGCCCATGACGGAATGGGGAACTCACAAAATACTTAATAGACTTTTAAAATAAACAGCTGTTTACAACGGATAGGTTAATATTTGGCAGAGAGAATTTTTAAGCAATAGGTTAATGTGAGTCATTCATGTGTTTGTTAAATAAGTTCCATGTTCTTTATCTTCATTTGCCATAATTAATAAATTGTATGTTTTACTATCTGTAGTGTATAAATACCCTTGAGGTGTTTATAATGAGATTCTATCAAAAGGACACTTATAAATTGCAATTATGACATTGAAGCAAGGTCACAAAATATAACTTCACTACAGTTCAGTTGCGCAGTATTTCTTTCTTTAGTCTATAATCAACCTGGTCTTCCGCTGAAGCACGTGCTTATTGCTAAGGTTGGGAAGCTTATCTGAATGTCTAATTTGTTTTAAAGGTAAACCAATGTGATAACTGTAGGAGTTCCTTCAAGTAGTGCTCAGTCTTTCTTAAATAAGAAGATACAGTCTGTTATATAATTCACAGTTACATCTGTTTCCTCTGCAAATCGGCCTCTGGGAACAAAGGGTGACAGATGTGTGGCTGTGCGTCACTGTGAGTTGAAATAAGAAAGACTTTATCCTGGGCTTTGGTCATGTGCACCTGCATCAGCTAGTCTGTTCAACATCATCACATGTCCATTGGTCGTTGATTTTCCTGCCATTTTCTGATGCTAAAATCTGAAAATGATGAACTTGTAGTTTTTTCTTTTTTGGGATCCAGGAAATACTCCTGTGATATTTCCTTTCAGAATTGAAACCTTTGGTTTCAGATATCTAAATCTGTAGCTACATTTTCTATCCAGTCCACTAGGCCAGAGGTCCACCCAACCTGTGCTGCAGTGTTGCCCCAGTCTGACCACATGGCACCACAGCAAGCCTAATAGCTCTGAGCTCAGTTCTCAATGTTACTGATAAACAAACACTGAGTTTGGCTCAGACGAATTATCTCTGAAATGCTACCTCTGCCTTACTTCTGGGGCTGCAACCCATATTAACATAGATAAGCTTGATATTTGGACTTTTTCTACAGTTCCAAACAGGAGCCAGAGGTGAGTGCCCAACCACCTCCGTCCTTTACTCTTCTCCTCATTTACCTTTTATACTTTGTTCCTCTCAATCCAGACTCAGAAGTGTGGAAACTGAGTATCTTCATGGTTGATCCAATCTCCTATTTCTCTTTTCTTTCTCCTTCATGGCACTCCCAGAGACAGAAAGAATTAAGCTTTCTTTGAATAGCATCCCCTCTCTCCATAGCTTAGCTCTGCTCTCAAACTGTCCTGGAGTGTTCCCCTACACTACTGACGTCTGTGCACTTAATACTCCAAGCTAGGGGGTAATTGGGGGGGGTAAAAGGAATGTAAGAAATCCTCCCTTGGGACAATATCTAACTTGAAAGGTTATTGTCCAATAGCATGATCCTTGTTTTGAATGTCAGAAGCCAAATACCACTAAATATGACTAATATACCTACTTCTCTCCGCATTCCCTCTGTTGCAAGTTCTAATCTCCTCTTTCTCTGCCTCACAGCCATCCATTCATCCCCCAAAGTGGATGCCTGGGTAGCCAACTAAGAAGTCTGGTACATTGTACAGAGAAAGACAAGAAAAGTTCGTACTATTAATTCTATTAATAATTGGCATTAGATATTATAACAGATCAGTTTATACTTAGGAAAATGACTGTAATTGCAATGCATCTGCTATCTTTTAGATTTGTTATTTCATGTATACATAGATCTCAAAATCTTATTTAAATTTATAACTATAATATTAGCTTTTAAAAGCACTTTCAACATATACTTATTAAAACTAGACGTTTCTCAGAATACTATTCTTGTGTATGTAGAACTAGTTTTCAAATTTCAATATTTTCTGTTATTCTTAATTTTCAGTTTAAAAATTCATTTGACCACTTATTTTTAATAGAATAGTATTCAAAACTATTAACTAATTCTTTGGTTTCTGCTGCTTTATGTAGAATTTGGAAGAGGACAGCTAATGCTATTGAACTTTAAAATAATTGTCTAAATATTTTACATTTTTAATTTAAATTTCAAATCATTGTATGCTGTGTTTTCAGCCTCTATTTATATAAAATATAATTATCTTAATTGAAGTGCTATGAATCTATACTTATGAATTCTTCTGATACACTGTCAGATGAGGTCTTCATACGCCACATAAATATGTATGGTTTTTGCTTTTCAAAATGATAACATAACACAGCAGGTGTCACGTCTTCATTTAAAAGCTAGCTAAAAATGTTTTCAACATATTCTTTTGATAGACTGTAATATTTTAGTCGTAAACTCAAACTCGATATTCCTTTTCAAGTTTTCACTCTAATTAAATACTGACCTTCTAAATGCCATCATTCTGCCACTGTGTAGGCAATCATGATCAGGTGGGTGGCCCAGATGGATTGTCAAGAGAATATGGAGTTTATGAGTTTCTTCTATAGGAAATATTTTTCTCGATTTGAGTTTAAGGTGTGCTTCTTGTCTGAAAGAACAATTCATTCCAAGAACTGAAGTAATCTCCTAAAAGAATTGAAATAATCTCCTAAATAAGAGGTCAGCAAACTCTGTCCTATGGGCCATATCTGGTGCATCATCTATTTTTTTATTATTATTTTATCACGATCATAACAGCTTACAACATTGTGAAATTTCTATTGTACGTTATTATTAGTCATTCACCATATTGATGTGCCCGTTTACCCCTTAGACGCACTCCTCAACCTCTTCCCCTCTGGTAATCACTAATCTGTTCTCTTTGTCCATATGTTTATCTTCTGCAAATGAGTGTAATCATGTGGTGTTTGTCTTTCTCTTTCTGGCTTATTTCACTTAACATAATACCCTCAACGTCCATCCACGTTGTTGCTAATGGGACTGTTTTGTCATTTTTTATAGGTGAGTAGTATTCCATTGTGTGTGTTTGTGTGTGTGTATAGATATATATACATATATATATATATGACATCTTCTTTATCCAATCATCAGTTGATAGGCACTTGGGTTGCTTCCACATCTTGGCTATTGTGAATAACGCTGCAATGAACATAGAGGTGCATACCTCTCTTTCAATGGTTGATTTCAAGTTCCTTGGATAAATACCCTGTAGTGAGATAACTGGGTCCTATGGTATTAATTTTAATAATTTAATTTAATTTTTTAATTTTTAAGTTTAACTTTTTAATTAATTTTTAATTTTTTGAGAAATCTCCATACTGTTTTCCATAGTGGCTGCACCAGTTTGCATTCCTACCAGCAGTGTATGAGGGTTCCTTTTTCTCCACAACCTCTCCAACATTTGTTATTTTTTCTTGGTAATTATAGCAATTCTAATGGGTGTAAGGTGATATCTCATTGTAGTTTTGATTTGCATTTCCCTAATGATTAGTGATGTTGAACATTTTTCATGTGCCTATGGGCCATATGTATATCTTTGGAAAAATGGCTGTTCATATGCAGTGCCCATTTTTTGGTCAGATTGTTTGTTTTACTGTCATTCAGTTGTGTGAGTTCTTTATATATTTTGTAGATTACCCCTTGTCAGCTATATGATTTGAAAATATTTTCTCCCAGTTGGCAGGTTGTCTTTTCATTTTGTTCCTGGTTTCCTCTGCCTTGCAGAAGCTCTTTAGTCTGATGAAGTCTCATTTGTTTATTTTTTCTTTTTGCTTCCCTTGCCCAAGTAAACATGCTACTCAAAAAGATGTTTCTAAGGCCAATGTCAAAGAGTGTACTGCCTATAGTTTCTTCTAGGAGTTTTAAGTTTTGACATCTTACCTTCAAGTCGTTAATCCATTTTGAGTTAATTTTTGTGTACAGCAAAAGATAATCGTCTACTTTCATTCTTTTGCATGTGGCTGTCCAGTTTTCCCTACACCATTTATTGAAGAGACTTTACTTTTTCCATTGTATGTTCTCAGCTTCTTTATCAAAGATTAGCTGTCTGTTGATGTGTGATTTTACTTCTGGGCTCTCAATTCTGTTCCATTGAGCTGTGTGTCTGGTTTTGTACCAGTACCATGCTGCTTTGATTAGGATAGCTTTGTGGTATATTTTGAAGTCAGGGTTTATGATGCCTCCAGCTTTGTTCTTTATCCTCAGGATTGCTCTAGCTATTCAGGGTGTTTTGTTGTTCCACATGAATTTTAGGATTCTTTGTTCTATTTCCATGAAGAATGTCATTGAGATTCTGATTGGTATTGTGTTGAATCTGTAGATTGCTTTAGGTAGTATGGATATTTTAACCATGTTTTTTCTTCCAGTCCATGTTCATGCAATATCATTCCACTTGTTTATGTCATCATCGATTTCTTTCAATAATGTCTTACAGTTTTCGGTGTATAGGTCTTTCACTTCCTTGGTTAACTTTATAGCTAGATATTTTATTCTTTTTGGTGTGATTGCAAATTGGATTGCATTCTTAAGTTCTCTTTCTGTTAGTTTGTTATTAGAATATAGAAATGCAACTGATTTTTTTTTTTTTAAGATTTTATTTTTTCCTTTTTTCTCCCCAAAGCCCCCCGGTACATAGTTGTGTATTCTTCGTTGTGGGTTCTTCTAGTTGTGGCATGTGGGACGCTGCCTCAGCGTGGTCCGATGAGCAGTGCCATGTCCGCGCCCAGGATTCGAACCAACAAAACACTGGGCCGCCTGCAGCGGAGCGCGCGAACTTAACCACTCGGCCACGGGGCCAGCCCCCTAAATGCAACTGATTTTTATAAGTTGATTTTGTACCCTGAAACTTTGTGGTAGTTGTTGATTATTTCTAATAGTTTTCCAATAGATTCTTTAGGGTTTTCTATATATAGAATCATCTCATTTGCAAACAGTGAGAGTTTCACTTCTTCCTTGCGAATTTGGATACCTTTTATTTATTTTTCTTGCCTATTTTCTCTGGACAAAACGTCCAGTACTATGTTGAATAGGAGTGCTGAGATTGGGCGCCCTTGTCTTGTTCCTGTTCTCAAAGGGATGGCTTTCAGTTTGTCCCTGATGAGTATGATGTTGGTTGTGGATTTGTCATATATGGCCTTTATTATGTTGAGGTACTTTCCTTCTATTCCCATTTCACTGAGAGTTTTTATCATAAATAGATGCTGTATCTTGTCAAATGCTTTCTCTGCATCTATTGAGATGATCGTGTTATTTTTATTATTCATTTTGTTAATGTGATGTATCACATTGGTTGATTTGTGGATGTTGAACCATCCCTGCATCCCTGGAATGAATCCCACTTCACCATGGTGTATGACCCTTTTAGTGTATTGCTGTTTTCAGTTTGCCAATCTTTTGTTGAGGATTTTTGCATCTATGTTCATCAGCAATATTGGCCTGTAATATTCCTTCTTTGTGTGGTCCTTCTCTGTCTTTGGGATCAGGGTGATATTGGCCTCAGGGAATGAGTTAGGCAGTATTCCATCTTCTTCAATTTTTTGGAGTAGTTTGTGAAGGATAGGTATTAAATCTTCTTTGGATTTTTGGAAGAATTCTCCAGAGAAACCATCTGGTCCTGGACTTTTACTTTTTGGGAGGTTTTTGATTACTATTTCAATCTCTTTATTTGTGAATGGGTGTATTCAGATTCTCTATTTCTTCTTGATTCAGTTTTTGGGAGGTTGTATGAGTCTAAGAATTTATCCATTTCTTCTAGATTGTCCAATTTGTTAATATATAATTTATCATAGCATTCTTTTATAATCCTTTGTATTTCTGTGGTGTCCATTGTAATTTCTCCTCTTTCATTTCTGATTTTATATAGTTGAGACTTCTCTCTTTTTTTCTTGGTGAGTCTGGCTAAGGACTTTTCAATTTTGTTTCCCTTCTCAGAGAACCAGATCTTTGTTTCATTGATCCTTTCTGTTTTTGTGGTTTCTATTTCATTTATTTCTGCTCCAATTTTTATTATTTTCCTCCTTCTGCTGACTTTGGGCTTTGGTCTTCTTTTTCTAGTTCTGTTAGGTGTAGCTTAAGATTACTTATTTGAGATTCTTCTTGTTTGTTAAGGTGGACCTGTATTGCTACAAATTTCTCTCTTAGGACTGTTTTTGCTGCATCCCATATGAGTTGCCATGGTGTATTTTCATTTTCATTTGTCTCCAGATATTTTTTGATTTCTCCTTTAACTTCTTCAATGATCCATTGGTTGTTCAGTAGCATGTTGTTTAACCTCCATGTATTTTTCACTTCCCCAGCTTTTTCCTTGTGGTTGATTTCTAGTTTCATAGCATTACGGTTGGAAAAGATGCTTGATATGATTTCAATCTTCTTAAATTTATTGAGGCTTGCCTTGTTTCCCAACATATAGTCTATCTTTGAAAATGTTCCATGTACACTTGAGAAGAATGTGTATTCTGCTGATTTTGGTTGGAGTGTTCTATATATATATATTAAGTCCATCTGGTCTAGTTTTTTGTTTAATTCTACTACTTCCTTCTTGGCTTTCTGTCAAGATGATCTATCAATTGATGTAAGTGGGATATTGAGGTCCCCTACTATTATTGTGTTGCTGTTAATTTCTCCTTTTAGGTCTGCTAATAGTTGCTTTATGTACTTTGGTGCTCCTCTGTTAGGTGCATATATATTTACAAGTGTTGTGTCATCTTGGTGGAGTGTTCCTTTGATCATTATATACTACTCCTCTTTGTCTCTCATTGCCTTTTTTGTCTTGAATTCTGCTTTGTATGATGTAAGTATGGCAACACCTGCTTTCTTTTGTTTGCCATTAGCTTGGAGTATCATCTTCCATCCCTTCCCTCTGAGCCTGCGTTTGTCTGTAGAGCTGAGATGTGTTTCCTGGAGGCAATATATTGTTGGGTCTTGTTTTTTAATCCATTCCAGTACTCTGTGCCTTTTGATTGGTAAATTCAATCTATCTACGTTTAGAGTGATTATTGATATATGAGGGCTTAATATTGCCATTTTATCACTTGTTTTATGGTTTTTCTGTATTTCCCTTGTTTCTCATCCCATGTATTTTTGACTGCCAGTTGACTTGTATTTCTCTATGATGGTTTTCTCAGTTTTCTATTTACTTATCATTTGTGATTCTGTTCTGTTTTTTTGTGGTTACTGTGAGGTTTGTGTAAAAGATCTCATAGATGAGATAGTCCATTTTCTGATAAACTTTTACATCCTTAGGCTAAGCAGGTTCCATCACTTTCCTCTTCCCCATATAAGTTATTGTTGTCACAACTTAGACTGTTTTGTGTTACGAGTTTGTGATTAAAATGAAGTGACTCTAGTTATTTTTGATGCTTTCCTTCTCTTTATCTTTAATGTTATAATTAAGCTTTTGCTAACCTGTTCTGATAGAGAGCTGCAATTTTCTGATTTTGTCTCTCTATTTATCTCCTTGCTCACGGTGTTGTAAGCCTTTCTTCTTCTTTTTCTTTTTTCAGGTATGAAGGCTTTCTTGATCATTTCCTGTAGGAGGGTGGGGTCTTGTGGCAATGAACTCCCTCGGTTTTTGTTTATCTGGGAAAATTTTTATTTCTCCAAAGTATCTGAAGGATATTTTCGCTGGGTAGACTATTCTTGGCTGAAAAGTTTTGTCTTTCAGAATTTTGAATATATCATTCCACCCTCTCCTAGCCTGTAAGGTTTCTACTGAGAAATCCACTGAAAGCCTGACAGGGGTTCCTTTGTAGGCTATTTTCTTCCGCCTTGCTGCCCTTACTATTTTGTCTTTGTCATTGAATTTTAGCAGTTTTACTAACATATGCCTTGAACAAGGTCTTTTTAAATTGATGTAATTAGGAGTTCTATTAGCTTCATTTACATGTAATTCCAGCTCCTTCCCCAGGTTTGGGAAGTTCTCAGCTATTATTTGAACAGGCTCTCTGTTCCTTTTCCCCTCTCTTCTCCCTCTTGAATACCTATAATCCTTATGTTGCATTTCTAATTCTCTAGCTTACAGATTCTTTCTTCATAATGTCAGCTCTATTTTTTAAGGACACCAGATTTTCCTTTATCTGAATTATTGTGTTTTTCATCTCCAACATTTCTGATTGGGTTTTTTTTAAACAGTTTCAATCTCTTGTGAATAATTCCCTTGGCTCATTAATTTTATTCCTTATTTCATTGAGCTGTCTTTCTGAGTGTTCTTGTATCCTGTTGAGTTTCTTTATGATAGCTATTTTGAATTATTTGTCATTTAGGTTGTAAATTTCTGTGACTTCAGGATTGATTTCTTGATACTTGTCATTTCCCCTCTGCTCTGGAGTTTTAATGTACTCTTCATGCTATTTGATGCAGTGGACTTGTGCAGTTGTATAGTAGTAGTATCTGGTCGCAGATTCCACCTGCCACCCCGGTTGAGGAGGGCAGGAGTTGTATCTTCTGAGCCCTCTACAACCCCTGGCACATGTCTGTCCATTGGAAGCTCTGATGACAGGACCCATCTGCGTTTGCCTGCTGGCCACTACCGCTTTACACACATATGTGCAGGCACTCTGGGAGGGATCCTCTGTTCTGGACAACCAGCCTATCTGGTGTGACAGCTGGGAGGTGGGAGGGGGGCTTTCTTTCACATGCACAATCCCCTGCTGCACTCACTGTATGCCAGCTTGGGCTGCTTGGCTTGGTATAGGAATCCCTGCACTTGCTGAGCTGCCTCGGTATAGAGAGTTCCCACAGGCTGGGAAGCAACTCTGAGACCACAAGCATTCCCATAGAAGGCTGCCTTTTCCCCCTTCTTCTCTTGGTGTCATGTGCTGTAGATCACAGCCACTCAGGGAGGGAAAGGAGATCACCTTACTGCCTTCCACTGCCTCCCAGGGGGATCCAGCAGTCCAGCACCCCACCTTCAGATGTATGGCTGTGCAGATCTCTCAGACATCTGTTGTGTTGTGTGAAAGTCCTCTGTTGGTTTATCAATGTCCTTTTTGCTGTATTTTAGGGCGAGAGACTAAGGGAAGAGCTCACTCTACCATGTTTCTGATGTCATTTCTCCATTACTTATTTTTGTAAATAAAGTTTTATTGGAACACAGCCACATCCATTCATCTATGTATTGTTAAAGACTGCTTTTGTGTTTTATGGTATTGTTGAGTACTTGCAACAGAGACCTTATGCAAAGCTGAAAATATTTACCACTTGGCCCTTTACAAGAAAATTTTGCCAATTCATATCTTAAATTAAAGATAGATTGTAAGTACTTCAAATTATATCAATTCGGAAATGAAATGCATGTCCTTGTGATATAATGGTAATACTTATATGGCATTTACCATGTGGTACCCTATTCTGAATAATTTTGATGTATTAACTCATTAAATCACCACCATAATTTTATGAGATACAGTAACTGGCAGAGCTTGGATTCAAACCCAAAATATCTGACTTCAGAGTCATTGCTCTTAAACAGCAGTCTATTCAAGCTCCTGTACATGATAAGTTTCTTATCATTGCAAGTGTTCATCTGGCTTACTGAAAACCTGCCAGAGATTATCAGTAAAGAGGAGACTTTTAAGGTCATCATTTTCCACCATAAAATCCCATGAATTTGTCATATCCAGATCAACAGAGAGAAAAAAAACTTCTTTAACTTCAAGAAGATCCACTGTTTGATAGTTTTATGACATGATAAAAGTTAGATATTTTCAAATTAGAAACAAGCTAAGCATCCAAGAAGTCAAGTATTTGAGCTTTTAACCTCATGGAGAAAAATGATTCCGAAGAAGTCATGGAGCATGAAAAGTATTTTCCCACAATTCACTTAGTCTCTGATCCAATTAAAGACCACTACTATGTTATGTGGAATTTTCCAACTTAACAGAAAGTCATTTTTCCTATTAAAAATTAATATATAAACAAAGTTATTAAAACAATAAAATCTGACTCATTGACACCTGCCACTGTTAGCTAAAAAGAGATATCTATTTAGGAATATGCAGGATCACTTATGGTTCAGACACATGTAAGATGCATCTGTGTCTATGAAGAAGATCACCTTGCTCTGTTTTCCAACAAGATGAATAACAAAGTCCCATGAAACAACCACCCACCCCAGTCACCATTCTCCCCAAGTCACTATTAAAAGAGATTGCTTAGAACCCTGGATCCCAAGAATATTCATCGCCTCGCACTCAGTATCTCTTTCTCAAGAAAAGAGATCCAGAATAGCAAGACAGTCTTATTCCCTTTTCCCTGGTCTCCCAGCATTCCCATTAATTCTTGTTCTCACCTCCTGCTCCATCCCTTGATCTCACATGAAGTTCTGACTCTCTTTCTCTGGTGCTGTGGAAAGAGAATTAGATCTAAAATTAGAGAGTCTGGTGCCATATTCTGATTCTGGAGAACTCAGCATGTGTACAGTAGTGGCTCACTTCTCTTTATTTACTTTCATAATCCTTATTAACAGAGAGAGCGTAATGATATCTATCTCATAGGATTTGGAGAAGACAAATGTAAAAGGATATATAAAAACTCCTAGAAAAAAGCTATCATGCATTATTAAGTATTCAGTGTACACTTGTTCAGTCTGAAATAAAATGATCAATTAATCTTTTCTTACTAAAGCTCAGTCATGGATGTACCTAAGTTATTGTTATATTCATTATTCTATTCTTTTTCACTTAGTGTATGGTTTAAAATTTCCATAATAAAATAAAGTCTCTTTTAGGACAGATTGTGATGAAAATTAGAATGCTGAAAGAAAGTTACACATAAAGTCGCTTCATATCTGAAAAAAAAAATGTTCTTTAGATGCTAATGGAGGAGATAAACAGTGCATAAGATTTAAGTTTTTTCAATAGATTTTGGATGAGACTAAACTTCTCACCTGTATGCATATTTGCCTCAAATTTATATGTGCATGAAATTATTTTCCATTGTTATCTAACAATACCATGATTTTCCCAAATATTGTTTATAATAGCTACTGTAAGCACAAAGCATATCTGTGGAATTCTGAGGAAAAAACAGTAAGGTCAGACAAACTCAACCCTGTGTCAAAAACAATGTTTTGACTCATTTTAAGGGAATGTGTGCTTCAGCAGAGGCTGGATTGCAAATTGTGGCAAAATCTACAAACAATAGTAATCAGAAGTCCTGCACAGCAATGGCTTCCAGTCATAATTTGGTCTCTTTAGACATTTCTATCTTCAAATAATAAGGGATGGTGTAAACGATTACCATATGATTCTTTCAAATTTGCGAAAAATTATATCAAGTTCACTTCTCCTTCCACCCAGGGGCAAGATTCAGCTATTCTGAATTAAATAATGTTTCAGCTACACCATCTGCTTTTGATGCTACATAATTTATGAAAAGATTGAAGAGAATGGTAGGCATGCCTTATTTTTAACATTACCTTCCTTTCATTCTTCACAAAAACTACTACTAGAATAATCCAAGGTTTTTTTGCGTTGAAACACTCAAAAACTAATATACGATGTAGTCCCCCTTACTGAAATGCAGACTTTGCTGGCAGAGTGGAGGTTGTGTCCTACTGTTTAAAAAAGGGAGTCAAGGACTGGTAAGTATTATAGATTTTATACATATTCAATATTCTATGAGTACTCAATTTATTTTCAAAAATAATAACATATAAATATGAACTTTTAGCACCAAAGCTGGGATTTCTGAAGAGGTCACACAAAATTTAGCTCTTATGAATGTATGCTTGGGCAACATAAATGGAATCTCTTGGAGAATCTTGTATGGGGTACTCTACTTTGTAATTAAGTGTTCTTATTAAGCATGAGAAAATAATATCTCTGCCTGGTTAAATGAGCTCTGCACAGGAGCAAAAGATTGTTTTCTATCATTGCTAATTCAATTATATGCAGTATTTATTAATATTTATCATTAATACTGACACTTCACACATTAATCAGCTGTCATAGCATTGTCATAAACCTATCAATTCTTTCATTATGATGAATTTACATTCATTTCTATGAGACATCCATTAAATCGTTAGACTAGCCCATAAATTAAACTAAGAAATTATTTTATAAGTCCCATGTTCAGAAGTATCCTCCACAACTAGGAGGACCTGCAACTAAGATATATACAACTGTGTACAGGGTGGGGTCTGGGGAGATAAAGCAGAAAAAAAAAAAAGTATCCATTCAGCATGCCTTTAAAAATTGTTATAAACAGAGTTGTAGATTACATTTCTTAGCTTTCTTTTGGGTTATATTGATCTTCAACTCTCACTTTTTAAAGGATATTTTACCTATAATCCAAAACAAAGTATACAGAATGATGAACAAATATTACTCTGAAAGCAGAAAAATTGAAAGATATTTTACACTTTGAAGACTCCACGCCATTTTTCAATAGTAGAAGCTTCCTGACTAATTAGAGGACCCTACAAGCAAGTAATATCATTATATCATAGAACTCTATTAATGAGGTCTTCTAGGAACTTGTCCAATATATTGAAAGAAAGTCTTCCTCCTTTGGCTTCTCCCGGTTACTTTTGCTTCAATTTACAGACATCTCCCACCTGCAGGCTGTGGCCAGGACTGTTCCTGTTTGAAGAGAGAACTATCTCAGCAGCCTCAGTCTCACAGTCTTGCAGCCCTAAAATTTAGTCACATTTCCAGTCCTGGTATTTCATGGGCAATGCCTATCAGCTTCTTTATAATTGCCACCACTGCAACCTTCTCGCCTGTGGACTTTTGTTCCAACAGTTCAGGTTATGATGTACCCAGAAAAAGCAAGCTGTGCCTGGAATTCAGACACTCCCTACTCTGCTTCCTCAATAGTGTAACCTAATACTTCTCAATGTGAGAGTTTTGAAACACACTCAGCAGAGTCATCATGTTTATTTGGTAAATACAGCTCTCTGGGTGTGGAGTATATGGGAATTCTTTGCCTTATCTTCACAAGTTTTCCGTAAATCTAAAACTGTTCTAAAATTTAAAGTATGTTTTAAAAAATGCAGCTTTCTAGATTCCAAACTATATCTGCTAAATCACAATTTCTAGAAGGGGTATGAGGAAAATTGCATTGTAACAAACACCTAAGCTGATTCTTATGGACACTAGAGTTTTTGCACTAAGAGCAGACTTGTGCCCTCTACATTCTCTTCAGTATTGTCCAATTGGCTGACAAATCCACCTTCAATGACAATCTGGGACCATGAATGCTATTATCACTCTTTGTCCATGACTCATGTTCTTGGATTTATCTATTGAGGGGAATAGCTTCCTAGGCATAGAAATTACATCTTCACCTGGCAGCAAATGTAAGCATGCCAAACCCCCAAGGGATCTCCCAAAATTGAGAATCGGCATAAACACCAACTTTCTCTCACCAGGTCCAACCTCAAGTATTGGGCTAATGGACCTTGCCCTGCCTGCCTTCTTTTGCCTAGATCATGAAAGGCCCCTCACTGCCACACTCCTGAGTAAGGATGGAGGAACAGAAAAGGATGAGAAACCCTGTTTTGAAAAAGAAACGTTGCCTTGCCATCACAACATCCTAAAAAATAAACACAGAGGTGTGGTAAGTGGGAGTATTTAATATGTTTCTTATGGCTTTCTAGAATCAGGAAGTTAATTATTATTTATTACTTACATTATTTACTTATAGTTATTTATTTGTTTTAAAGTTTCTCATTAAGTAACCACAAAATATAAATATTACTAACTACTTACTAAGTGTAATGACTGATATTATAATTAATGTAATACAATTATGATAAAATTGCTGAATCACCCAGCACCGTTTGTAAAATGATCTAAAATTTGGCACATTCACTTTGTATGAAAAAGTCTTAAGAAATTCTAAAAATTACTTTGCGAAAATAACCAGATTACTATTGAGTCTTTTTAAATGATGTTTACCAATCTTTTTCCTCACAGGAGCCCATAAAACAAAACTGATATTATTTTAAGGCACAAATTATGCCACCTATCCCACTTAGCCCTCTCATTTACCCTTTAAGACCACTTTTCCTACTGTTCCATTTACATATACCTTTCAATCTCCTGGTCCCAAAATGATTGCAAAGAGTTATGTTTCCAACAAACTTCTTAAATTACTTGATTTTAATCTTGTCTGTTTTCATAAGATTTAAATTAATGAAGAGAAAATGTCTATGTGCGCCTAACTTCAGAAAAGGCTGAAATATTAAAACAATGTGCCAAAACCCAATTCACATCACCCAGCGCTGGGGAGCCCGGGTCAGGCGGGCTGCTCTTGCTCAGTGGGGACCATGCCAGAAACAACTAGTCATTGTGGAGAATTGTTTAAAAATGAATGTGCTGAAGATTTGCTGATTCACATTCATTATCCACTGACCTCTTCTCAATGGATTTCACAAAGAGAAGCAAAACTAATTACCTCAGGCCAGGCTGTCTGAAAAATAATGGCACAGTGATTTAGAGAAAAGCATTCACGCTGTAGAGGCCTCTTGGAATAGTGTATATTTTTAAAATTAAATATCACACTTTTTTTGATGATAAAACTTTTTCATTTGAACTAATGCACCATCGTTTCTTTTTTAAAATCAGTACTAAGCAATGAAGATTTTTTGTGGGCTAAATATCAATAATATTACTTTGCTTCATGTTAAATTATTTTAACATACTTGAAAAGAAGCTTGAAAAAATATTGGAGATTGTATGTGTAGAGGGGAAGCTTTAGCCATGAGGGAAGAAAATAATGTGATAAACCATTGGGAAGGCTAGAGTAAGTTATTTATTAACACTATTTATTATCTGTCTTAATTTACCACAAAAATAATTTTGTTGTTTCTTGATAAAACATGCATAATGAATAAAGAGAATGTTTTCTTTTCAAACTTGCCTTGTTACAAGGGTTTACTGATCTCATTGATATGCAGGGAAATTTTGCAAATCCTTTTATAACTTAGCGTAGAATAGGTAGTGGTGACAACATGGAAATTTATTGTTTTGGAGGAAGGCAAACTATCAGAGTTTTGTTAGTAGAAATATAATGTGTGGCGTCAGTGCATTTGAAGACACACGGAGGTCACAAGACCTTAGTGAAAAATGACCAAAATAAAAACAGGGGAACTGTAAAATGATTCCATTCTTATGACCACAAAAGTGAGGCAAATCAAGAAGACAGCGAAAGTTTGACCTAATGCTGGACAGAATTCTCACTCCCAGAAGCCCTACTAACAGGGTCCTCTCTCACTGCCAAAGAATAATCATACGCAAATTAGTAAAGAGGAGTTAGAGATGGAAACTTACTCTAGTAGTCCAGTTGCCTCCACTTTGGATAAAGTCTGGAGGGGTTTGGAAGGGAATTATATTGTATTCAAAAGCTAAGGTCAAGAGGAAAACAAATTAAGTTGTATACAAAATGTTAATGTACATCCTCACATTGGAAGAACTGGCTTCGATCCATGCAAGTTATTTTTTCCTACTGAGCCTTGTAAAGCCACTTTAAGTAGCAAATCACATAATTCATCTCTACCTTGTTTCACCAGTGCCACTAGTACCCGACTTGGGCTGGCCAAGAGCAGAAGCTCACTTGGCTTCCTTGAGCTGGGATCAAGGAGGAGGAAGGCTGCTTCCCATCTGCCCCCTGCCTGTTTTCACATAGGAGAGGGCCATGGGATTAAAAGCAGAAGTCAACTGGTGAAAATCATATCCATCTTTTCCCTTTTTTTCCTCTTTATCTTAATCTGCCCTGCTCCCTGTAGAAGAAAGCAAAGAGAAACTTCTTTAATTTAATGAAGAGAAAGTATCATAGTGCCATTTTTTCTAGTTTTAATTGGCAGAACCTGACAATTCCTATAAGTCCTAAGAATTATGGCAGAAACAAACATATTTCTTGAGCCTAAAAAAGAATAAATGAGAAAAATATTAGTACTTTGTGGAATGAGCAAGTAAATGTATAATCTTTAGTTATTCACAATAGGCACAAATAGATTATCCTGCTTCCTTCAATGGTAAGAACAAACATTCACGTAAATATTCATATGCAATATATTACATACATTACACTAAATATGAAAATTTTATTTTTATAATATATATCCGATTGGTTGTACAGACAACATAGAAGACATGATGACACCTGACCAAAAAGAACACAGTTTTATTGCAGTTGTATTTACAATTGTTTTAAACTTCTTAACTTTCTGTCAAATTGGTTATCATTATCTGTTCTTTGGTTTTTTTCTAAATACTTTCACAAAAGTGACTTTGTCTTTTGGCAAACTGTTACTCAAAACACTTGTGAAGACCTTTTCTAGATGCCCCACCACAAAATCCACTACCTACTATATCTACTACTTGATAACCTTGTGCCAATGTCTCTCTTACTAAAATTGTCACAACACTGTAATTATAGATGTGCCCTCAAGACACTTTTTGGTTGAATGCCAAATAGTTGAATGTTAAAAGCAATAATTAGGGGAAGCCAACTAATACTATCATAGAATGAACTTATAAGACTTGAAGAAAAATTAGGAAAATTTCCCCCAAAGGTAATTATGATCACAATTTCATTACTAAAAATGCTAACAGTCAATTCTAATAGTTTGAAAATTTAATTAGGAAAAACTTTCTCCACTCACTTCCAAATGTGGTTGATGGCTGTCAGATGTTTTGGGATAATTCTGCCAGTATAGGCTACTGTTGATGGTAACATTGCCACAAAGCTTGAAAGTTTTCCATCCTCTAGATAAAGATTTATCAGCTCTTCAATTCCTGTGATTTCATTAAATCAATCCCTCCAATTGGAATTGGTTGTATTACTTGGAGAAGATTCTGCATATTTTCAGAAGACTTAAAAATGTCCTCACATATTACTTTATCAGCAATATTTTTGCTTAGTTGTTGTTTTACACTCACCTACCTGATATAAAATGTCCCTTAATCTTGGATCTAGAAATATAGCAATGGAGAAATTTAATTGGCTTCAATATAAGAAAATTCCAAATTCCCACCTGTATCCCAGCTTTCATTCCATGCACACTCATTTCAGAACGTTCTGTGAAGCAAAATGTGGGGAGACTCTTTATTAGCAGGCACAAAGTAAGAAATACTTCTGCTTGCAAGTCATACCAGTTGGGTGATTAGTTTAGCAGATTCTAACAAATAAACTATGTTCTCTACAAGCAAGCTGTCTTATAAGTTAGTATTGTTATTGGCAGAGCACACTATTAAATCTTGCCATAATTTAATCTTCTTTAAAAATGTAATAACTTCTATTCCATCTTGTTTGAACATCTGATATCTGACAAAGCAGTTCCGTCATCGTTTTTATGTCATGTAGACAGTTTTTGGATTAAGTAGAGTGATATTATTAGCTCACTATTTTCTTGCTCAAGGGCAGAAAAAATTTCTGTTTTATAATTACTTTTATAACACAGAATTAAAGGATGTGAAAAAGTATCTACCATCTGCTTACTTACATGTCCCTCCTTGCCCTCACCACAATTGTTTTGTCAGTCACAATTATATGACATTTGTTCTACTGATTTTCCATTCCATAAATAGTTCAATCAGATCCTCTCAGTTGTTAGCTATGTGAGACCTAGAAATTTCTCAACAAGTAAGCAGAAGGATAATTAAATTCTTCATTAACTCAACCTAGTAAAACTTTAAAACAATTTATCTTCAGGGGCCAGCCCGGTGGCACATGTTAAGTTTACATGTTCTGTTTTGGCAGCCCGGGGTTCATTCGTTCAGATCCCAGGTGCAGACCTACACACTGCTCGTCAAGCCGTGCTGTGGCAGTCATGTCACAGATAAAGTAGAGGAAGATGGGCACAGATGTTAGCTCATGGCCAGTCTTCCTCAGTGAAGGGAGGATGACTGGTGGCAGATGTTAGCTCAGGGCTAACCTTCCTTAAAAAAAAAAAAATTATCTTCATATCTAAATGTGTGATTATAAAATAAGAAAAATACTTACTCAATAATATTGTTAACTTTTTTGTTTGTATGCACAGCAGGATATAAGTCAAGAACCAGTGTTTCAGCAACATGTCTTATAGAAAGAATTCTGTAACATAGAATTTATAGCTTAGGTTAAACTAAAAATTCTTTGACATTCACCCACAGAGACTACTTGACATATTTTTTTAAGGAAGATTAGCCCTGAGCTAACTGCTGCCAATCCTCCTCTTTTTGCTGAGGAAGGCTGGCCCTGAGCTAACATCCGTGCCCATCTTGCTCCACTTTATATGTGGGACGCCTACCACAGCATGGCTTGCCAAGCGGTGCCATGTCTGCACCCGGGATCTGAAGCAGCGAACCCCAGGCGGCTGAAGCGGAACGTGTGCACTGAAGTGTTGCACCACCAGGCCAGCCCCAATACTTGACATTTTATTGCGGTTATTTTAATAAGATTTTGCTCAAAATTTTTGCCTTTATAGGCTTGAATAATCAGAAAATCTATCCCTAAGTCATTTATGAAAACTCCGTTTTAAAGTTTGATAAATGAAAACATCATTTTAGTATATTATTTTTCTCTTTTTCAATTTTCTTCTTACTAATTTTTATATCAGAATGAAGATGACTTTTCAGCTGTTTTGGAGTCTGTCCCTCATGAAATTTTATAGTGGCATTCTGCTCTTAGTTCATTTTCTCAACTTGTACAGAATTCCCAAAAAGAAATACTAAGGCCAAGCCAAATTTCCATGATTCCCAAAATATGTGTCTATGGGAATACTCTCTCCACTAGACTATGAGAATCATAAGAGAACAGACTGCATTTTATTTCTCTCTTTCATTGTCAAGAATAGAGCATGACAGATACTAGGCACTCAATGAACACTCATTGATTGAAAGAACATACGTTTAAAATGATACAGCACAATGTAATGGAAAAGTATTGCATTTGCATTCAGAAAGATATATTTTTTCCATTTGCTAGCATTGTGATATTGGGCAATTTTATTAACATTGCTGAATATAAATTTCCTCATCTGCAGCATATTCCTGAAACTCCCTGAGTTGTTGTGATATCTATAAGTGTATTTCAAAACACCAGCACAATGCTTGTCATCCAGTAGGTGCTCAATATGGTGACTAATAGGAAGGAAGGAAAAAAAGAATTAAGTACTGCATTAATGTGTGTATTGCAGTCTGTGGGTTCGGATCCCAGACATAGACCTACACGTTGCTCATCAAGCCATGCTGTGGCAGCATCCCACATAAAACAGAGGAAGATTGGCGTAGATGTTAGCTCAGTGACAATCTTCCTCAAGCAAAAAGAGGACGATTGGCAACAGATGTTAGTGCAAGGCCAGTCTTCCTTACACACAAAAAAACATATAGCATTCTTCCATTAAAATTGCAGACTTTTTTCTCTGTCACAGGGTAGCTCAGGGACACATTTCAAACATCAGATATTTTCTGAGAAATCTCTTACATTTATCTATTTAACTCCTCAGTATCAAATGACCCAGTCTCATCTGTCCAATGCCTATGAATAAGTGTTTCTGCATTTGGGTCATGTTCCTACCAAATTATAAAGAAAGTCCATAAATCATTATATTATCTCCTCACAGTCTCCCTTATTTCTCATAATTAGTAGGGCTATTTTTTGGCTTGCAACAGCAAACTTAAAGGAATCTCTCTACTTCTGTGAGTTCTGTAGACTTCCAGATTTATATGAGAAATGACCTCAATTACTCACATTCTTCACTCTTTCCAATTCCCTTAAGTACTGCAAGAGTATATTAACCAGAACAACGTTCCAAATATTAACATTCCCATCAGTCATTTCAATTTTCTCAGTCTTGACCACTGGTACCAATCACTCTTTGTATAAATACTAATTAGATCCAGGTATAAAAATGTGCAAATATCTTCAAGTTAATGAGAACCTGTTATATCAAGGCTCTAGTAAATATTCTCTATTAATATTTTGGTGGCAGATTTTCCCACAAAATATATATATATCCAAGTTATTTTTAGTGAAATCATAAAGTTATAATAGTTAGGATTCATTAAAAGTGTTCATTGTTTTCAATTCTTATTCTTTATTAAAGCAATATGGTATATATGTTTTTAAAAGTCATTTTGACCAAAGAGTTTACAACATAAAAATAATTTCCCCAGACCCATAGTGCCTTTACCCTACTCATTTCAACAACCGTTTTCAACTCAGCTATTTCTATTGTCTGATGTTTAAGTACATAATCTAAACAACATGTTGATGTCAAAGATTGCTCAATTTTAAAACTTCAGTTGCTGCCTTTATGATAGATGCTGATTTAGCTCTCTTACATTTTCTCCTTGGTCCTCTTCCCCATCTTCTTCAAATGTGTATATATAAATATCTATATAAATATATGACAAAATTTATGTTAAATTATTAGTTAATACTTACATTCTTTGTGGAAATATTAATTGAAATTCTGGTTAGGTAATATTTTCCCCAGAATTCTGAAAGTCATGCTTTCTATATTTCTAGTTTCCAGCTGCAGCAGCTGAGAATTTCCAGTATGAGGTTCATGATCATTTGTATGAACTTGTTTGTTTGTTTTTTTTAATTTTCCTGGAAACATTTGGAATCTTCTCTTTAGTCTATGTCTTTTGCAATTTGTAAAGTTTTATCAATTTTCTATAATCTCACTTTCTATAACTATTAAAATTTGAATCTTTAACATCCTTAATTGATCATTTAATTTTTCTATTTCTTCTTGCTTTTATTTCCATTTTTTTCTATTGCATTTTAACTCTATTTTCTGGGACTTTCTTGAATCTTTATTCAAAGCTACTACCAAATGCTTAATTTTCACAATTACATTTTTTTCTCAAATTGCTCTTTGTCGTGCTGATTGTTTCTGGTCTATAACAGCCTGTAACTATTTTATGTGTAAATGTCTAATTCTCCCTCTCTCCACATGGATTACTGTCTTTAAATTTTGAAATTCTCTTCTGCTCTCTCCATTGTCTATTTTTCCTCTTGGTTCTTTAATTTGATCTTTCTTTGTTTTCAAATAACTCATATCTGGAATATATGAAGAACTCTTACAAATAAGTAAGAAAAGGAAACATCAAATTGAAAATGAATGAAATACTTGAATAAGAACTTCAAAAAAGAGTCCACCCAAATAGCTAATAGTGATATAAAGAGTGTTCACTGTCATCAATCATGAGAGAAATGCAAAAAAAAAAAAACCTCAATGTGATATTCCTACACACACTCCCAAATGACTAAATTAAAGATTGACAATAACAAGTGTTGACAAGAATGTGAAACAATGCAAAGTAGCAGTAGTATAGCTCCCAGTTCAGACAGCCATGTCACACTTGACCACTTGACTAAAGCCAGCTAGAGACTTTTTTAAGTACTATCTTTTTTTTCGGTCTACTTATTTTATGTTGCAGAGATGGTGGTGGTCAAGCTCCTACTGCTATTGTATATCTGTCATTTCATTTCTGTATTTTTAAGTGTTTTTACTTTACATGTTTTAACGTGTCATTTTGTACACTAAACATTGTAATATCTTCAGTATTCCATTTATTATTCTAGTCAGTGTTCAACTTATTATTATAAAATAACCCTCATTGTATTTTGTATTTCTTTCCTTCTCAAATACTTTATCACATACTAATGTTGACCCTGCTACTTTGGGCATGAATGTTTGCCTTCTTATTGACTTTGTTCCTTTCAACTTTTTTTCCATTTGTTTTATGTGTCTCTTATTTTTAACACAACCTGAATAGTCTTTTCCTTCAACTCCTTCACCTATTTTTTAAATACTCACTTCACTGTCAAACATACATTTACTAGCCTAGCCACGAACACAAAAGCAAACCAAACATTACTGTAGAGTCAGACCTCAGAAAGACCTTTAGACCTCATCTCTTAATTAGAGATCACAATATCTGTCTCTCTCTCTTTTCTTTCTTTTTTTTTTTTTTTTTTTTTGCTTTGTACTTAGAATACTCCTTTTTTATCCCAAATACTCAGGATAGGCAACTGGAAGTGAAAAAACTCTCTGGCTTGGAATTCAGAATTTTTAATAATACTGCCTTCAGTTTTGCTTCAACAACAGTATTCATAGGCCACATGTGTGGTGCCAATATAACCAAAGTGAGACTGGTAAGCATGGCACCGCAGAAAGAGTGATGTCAGCATCGTGGAGGCATAAGTTGTTCCTCTTTTCTCCTCTTCCCATTTTTTTTAAAAAAAATGAGATCCATAATCAAATAAAAGAAATGAAAGTCCCTCAGCACTTTGCACCAAAGGACCCAGGAGTGTTCTTGTTCACCTGTGCCTCAGAAAATAAACAAATAAGACCTCAAGAGTGTTTGGATCTAAACAAATAAAATCCAAAAGAGCTGGTGAACCCGTCCACTTCCACTCACCATGACTGGGGGAAAACACCAAGAGCATGCAAACCTGGGCAGATACCCACAGATGAGAGACAAATTATAGAAGTCCAGACAACCTGAGGAGAGATTCCAGCATACCATCAGGAGCAGGATAGAGAAGAGTTTGGATGCAGAGGAGAGAAAGAACTCACCAGAGCCACCTCCCTCCCGCAGGCAACACTTCAAGGGGCAAAGCTGTTTGGCCATGGCAGTAGGTGAGTTCTCCTACAGAGGAAGTAGAAACCAAAGACCTTTCCGTGGAGGAGATAGAAAGCAAAAGTGGTGAGTGACTGCCTGGCTATCTCAGGTGTGTGGGTTGCTGCTGGAGAAACCCATTTCTCTCCAGCAGCAGCTTGGTTTCTGAGGAGTGATCTCCATGACTAAGAAGAAGGAGGAGAAAGGGAAGGAAGCAGATAAGAATATCAAAGGACATTAAAGGAATGAGGTTCCTGCTGTTGGCTTCAGGACTTCACCAGGAAGTTTCCCCACAAGGCTCTGGGAGTACGCCACTTAAGAATCATCACATCAGCTCACAGCCACTGCCAAAGCTCCAAGTACTAAACTCACACTTCCTTTCACTCTTCTATCAGCTCTTTCTGCATGCTACCAAGTGTGGCCACGAGAGTGAGCTCCAGTAGACAGGCAGCTTGCTCAGAAAATAGTGCAAGGTTGGTGGGCAAGGGAGAAACCACAAACCTGAAATATAGAACCACCCTCTGGAATACAAAAGAAAGGATTCTAATAGCCAGCCTGGTAAATTGTAAGAAACAAAGATGATATAAAAGCTAGATAAGAAAGTATCTGCCACTTCAAATGTGAAAGCAGAAGCGTATAGCGATAAATGATAAGGAAAATCAAGGAAATACGGTTTCACAAAAAGAAAATTATACTTCTCCAGCAGCTGAACTCAGAGGGCTGGAATATTGCAAACTAACTGACAAAGAATTCAAAATAGCTGTTATGGAGAAATTCAACAAGCTACAAGAAAACTCAGAAACACAATTTAATACTATCAAGCATAAAATTAATGAAAAGAAAGAGTTCTTTACCAAAGAGATTGAAACTATAAAAAAGATCCAAATAGAAATTCTGCAGCTGACAAATTCATGAATCAGATGAAAAATGCAAAAGAGATCACCTGTATCAGGGCAGATGAGATGGAAGAAAGAATACAGGACCTGGAGGATAGGAATATAGAAATAATTCAGTTAGAAGAGGCGAGGGAACTAAGATCTAAAAAGAGTGAAGAAAGCCTATGAGAGCTATTGAATTAAATCAGAAAGGCAAATATTCTAATAATTGGGGTTCTAGAAAGAGAAGAGGACAGAGAGTTTATTTAAAGAAATAATAGCTGAGAACTTCCTAAATCTGGGGGAGAACGTAGACATACAAGTCCCCAAAGCTAATAGAATACTCTATTATCTCAATGTAAAAAGACTTTCTCCAAGAAACATTACAATGAAACTGTCAAAAATCAATGATAAAGAAAGAATCTTAAAGGTATCCAGGAGAAAAAGGGAAGTATTCTACAAAGGAACCCCCATACTCATCAGCAGATTTCTCAGCAGAAACTCTACAGGCCAGGCAAAAGTGGAATGATATATTGAAAATATTGAAAGAAAAAAATTGCCAGCCAAGAATACTTTATCCAGTAAAGTCATCTATCGGATATGAAGGAGAAATAAAGGCTTTCCCAGACAAAAGCTGAGGGAGATCACCACCACTAGACCTGCCTTGCAAGAAATGCTCAAAGGAGGTCTTATACTACTCACAAAAATTAACTCACAATGGATCAAAGGCTTAAACATAAGACCTAATACCATAAAACTCCCAGATGAAAATGTAGGGAAGAAATCCCTTGACATTGGTTTTGGCAATGATTTCTTGGTCATGACACCAAAAGCACAAACAACAAAAACAAAAATCAACAAATCACCGGTCCTTTGGGAGTGTGTGTAAGAGTATCACATTGAGGTCTTATTTTGCATTGCCAATTCTGGAAATAGTTGGTCTTTTTACCTTGGTCAATATGATAAGCAAACATTTTTTCTGGCCTCAGAATTTACTTTTATGAATTAATATTTGTCCCAGTGTTTTTTTTCAGGGGTATGAAGATAAAGGAGAAAGATAAAGAGAAGATTATAACTATCATATTTGACATTATAAATAGAAGCTTGCATTTAATAAACATATGGTATCAGAATCAGAATCATATAAATGCCCAGGCCCTACTCTCAGACACTCTGATTCAGTTGTCGTGAAATGGTGTCCAACCCCCAGTAAAATATTGCTTGATGTGAAAACCACGGATTAGCTCATGCTCTGTCTTCATTTCTCTGGAGGAAAGTGGTATGCCTGATAAGAAAAGAGAATCTTCTAGAGACAAAAAAAGCTAGGTTTGGAAAAGCTGCTTGACGCAAGATATCAAGCAAGTAATTTAAGCTTTCTTTGTGTCACTTTTTATCTATGAAACCTGGAATACAATAAATGCCGACCTCACAGTATTGTTTGGAGGAGTGTATGTAGCAATGTATATGACTTTTTTTGTTATATTAATAGCTACCTCTTAGTTATAGTCTATTCATTAATTCATCTGAGTTTCCATTAATTCATTAAGTATTTATCGAGCACTTACACTATGCCAGATGCCAGTGATTAATTAGAAAACAAAAGCAAATGCCTTCCTAAAGTCTGGATTCTGGAGGTGAGAAAAAACTATAAATAAACAGATTGATAGATATATAACATAAAGGCTGGTAGCATTAAGTGTCATGTAGAAAAACACCTAATGGAAATAAAATTTAAAAGTGAGAGAGCATTCTATTTTAGTTTGGATAATCAAAGAACTTTTAGGGATGTAAGATTTGTGTAAAGACCTCAATGAAATGAAATAAGCTACTGGAATATCTGCACAGAATATTCCATTCAGAAGAAACAATGAAAAAGCCCTGAACTGGGTGTTGTTTCTGTTGTTTGGTTTTGGGTTTGGGGGATTTTTTTAGATTAACAGTAAGCCAGGGCCGAATAATGTAGTCTTACAAGGTAGAATGTAGACTGCTTTTTATTTTTTTTTTTAAAGATTTTATTTTTTCCTTTTTCTCCCCAAAGCCCCCCAGTACACAGTTGTATATTCTTCGTTGTGGGTCCCCCTAGTTGTAGCATGTGGGACGCCGCCCCAGCGTGGTTCGATAAGCAGTGCCATGTCCGTGCCCAGGATTCGAACCAACGAAACACTGGGCCGCCTGCAGCGGAGCGCACAGACCCAACCACTTGGCCAGGGGGCCAGCCCCTAGACTGCTTTTTATTTTAAGGGTAGAAACAAATCATTTTAGGCCTTTAAAAAGTAGAGTGATGTAAACTAACTTTGTTTTTGTAAAGGATCTTGGGGAGTAGTATAGAGGGCAAGAGGGAATGCAAAGCATATGGTTCGGAGTTTGTCTGACTGCAATGATGTTGGTGAAGGTGGGGAGGAATGATAGTTCCATGGATATGTTTTGAAACCGGATTCAACTTACTCTACTTCTGGATAAGACATAGGGTTGAAAAAAAAAATGTGACAAATCCAGGATAACTTCAAGATTTATAAAGTACCAAACAATGGACTTGATTTACAGATTTTATCTCATTTCATCTTAAAATAGCCCTTCAAGTTCAGTGACATTATGCCATTTAACAAATTAGAAAAGCGATTTCAGAGAATTTCAGTTTTCGTGCATCACAATAAGTTTAAATTGCTTCTTTCATTTTGTTTTGATGTTACTCCACATTCTTGATTTTGTGACATTTACAGAACTGTTGTTGTATTTTACAAGGTCTCTCACTGACTTTGCTGATACTATTTTCAATCCCAATTTATTTTCAATGATGTGATAAGATGGCAATACGAATGGGAGAACCCAAACACAGGTGAGATTATAACAGAAATCTGGAGTCAAGAAGCATAAGATATGGGAAGAAAATGACCAGCACTTTGTTGTTTCTGGGGTATAAAGGGTAAGGGACACGACACAGCAAAGTCTGGCAAGATGGCCTACAGCTTCTGGTGAGATTTTCTGCCATTTTGAGTAGCATGGACTTGACCTTTGGGCCAGTTATTCCCTCTAAAACCAAAATCTTTAATGGTGGAGTTTCAGGTTAAAGCCTGGAAATTACTAACCTCTTGACAGACTATGGGAAATCATAATGAATAAGCTAATTCTTTAAAAGGAAGTAGATACTTTACACACACTCACACACAAAATCAGTGTAGAACAAACTGACAAAAATGAATCATAACTACTGCAAATATTGTCATTCCCTGCCCAATTTAGTCTTCTTTTTTTTATCCTTGGATTGAATTAATTTATTGAAGAAAAATCACCTCTAGTTCCTTTCTTAAGTATTTCAAAGGTCAATAATTAATTACTGTGGATTAACACATAAATTATAGCTTTAAAGTCCTTAAAAGTCTACGAGTTTCACCTTTTTTGTGTTTAATTAGGAACAATCTGTTTTTACTTTCCAAGAATCTGTCAAAATTTTGGATGTGATTTAACCACCATGGTAACCGGCAACCAAGTCTGGTAATATAAATCAAAAAGTTACAGCCACTAGCCTGAAGAAAATATTTCTGACTCTACACTCTTTGTCTGCCTCCATATCTCCATAACTTTAAATTGTTCTGACAAGCAGCACATAATTTCTTTGGAGTTCATACCTCTTCTATAAGGAAATCACAGTAAAGAACACGAAAATAGTTGACAACAATGACCAGATTTTCACACATTCCATTCTATTTTAAGATTGTTGCTGAGCTTCAGCACAGCTGGTTTTCCAGAGTATAAAGAAATAATTTGCCATTCTCATGGTGTTATCCGTTGTACCACTCTTTCTCTTTTACTGCGCAAAGTAATTTAAATCTTCCATGTCACAAGTTGGTATAAGAGTAAACCTTGATTTCGGCCTGTGTGTGTTACACTTTAGAAAAATACTTTGGTATTTGTTTGCTTTGGTGCAGTTGACTGTCATCCACACTTAAAGGAATTACAAAATGAATGGCATTATCCACCATTAAAAAAGCTTGACTTCAGGGATATGTATTAACATAAAAAGCCAAGTCTCTAAACAAGAGTGAGAGTTAAAACAATTGTTTAAAACAAGTGTTAAAACATTGTTCTGTTGTACACAGAAAAGTTTTCGTCATCTGACTGCCTGTATCACTAGCATTTTAGAACAGTACCATTGCCTTTCAGCTGACTGCAACTCTACCAGAGTGACTTTCCCACCTATGTTCAAATATAAAGTTATTTCATATTGTAGATGTTATGTTTATTCTTGTTGCCATTTAGTAGTTGTAAACATTGTAATTGGTTGTATTGTCTCTCTATACTCCAGTAACACCTCATTCTGTGAAAGTTTCATTAGTTTTTCGGGACCCAACTGGTAATGCAATATGGAATAGTGGAGTTTTGTTGTTACGAGATGATCTCAAGTTGACATCATGAAATGCTCTAACCTTTCTCACAGGCTTTCTGGAAAAGACCCTAAATGAAAGGGATCTGACAAAGAGCTTCATAGCATGTATATATACAAAAAATGACCTATGAAGAGAGAACCACAAATTCAGGAGGCTGAATAAGCATATGACAGAGATTATTATAAGATGGAACTGAAGAGATAAGCTGAAACCAGAAGTTTAAAAGGGCATATTAAAGATTTCAGTTTTATTCTCAGAATACTAGGAAGCCACTAAAGGATTTCAAGATCCCGTGTCAAGAGACACATGATCTCATTTTAGTTTTGGAAATATTATTTTGACTGATGTGGAATAGGACAAGAATATATGAGACAAGCATAATTAAAATGAATATGTGGTAAATGAAGCCAGAATTGGGCCATTTTAGGGGCCAGGATAAAGTTGTTTCATGCCAATCAAACTCTTCCTACAGAATGTATCCTGAATCTACAGTCAAAAGAATATTCTTTGACCTTTATCACATATTAATTTACAAATATCCTTAGAAGGATATGAGTTGTTGCTTAATAGATATAGAGTTTTCGTTTTGCAAGATAAAGAGAATTCTGGATATCAGTTGCACAACACTGTGAATGCACCCAACAGCACTTAATGTTTAAGATGGTAAATTTTATGTTATGTGTATTTTACCAAAATTAAAAATGCTTTAAAAGTCAAAAAAGGGGGAGATATTTGTGAGTCACTTAATTGTTTACAAAAATCTTCTATGCGTTGTTATTTAACTTTGCTCTATATCAAGAAAGCAATATTAGTCTCATTAATAGATTAAAATACTGCAACTCAGAGCAGTTAAATGAATTGCCTGAGGTTAAATAGAAAACCTCTATTTTGAATTCAGGACCTTTGACATATTACCCCATATTGTTTCTACTAACCTCAAAATAAGTTCAGGAAATATATTTTGGTACTAGGGGAAGGTAGGGAACGGTTTTATCATTAAATAAAAGTCAGAAAGTGTATGTCAGAAGTCAGGTAAGAACAAATAATTGTAAAAGGTCTGCAATCCTTGAAAACAAATTCACCTTCGTCAAATCATACTTTTACCTAGACTCCACCCTGCTTGGTGTAACAGAATCTCATTTATTAAAAAAATACCTGGTACTGAAGAAAGACATTGCTCATCTTATCATAAGCAAGAATTGTGAAGACTAGTGGGAGGAAAAGAAATCAGTCTCAGGAAAAGACGTAAAAAGCATGTGGAAATACATGAAAACCACCCAAATAAGGACAAGTAGAGACTATTTATTTAAAGCCTCCTGTCCAAAGGAATTAAGTACCATCACTTGCCTTTGGCAGAGACTCAAACTTAGGGGGAAGTAGGAAAGATTTATAGTGGAAAAAAAAGAGGAGGCTCATGGTGAGCTCTGATGGGGAGTTGTTGGCTTGGGGGACCTGGATGTGGGCTACCTGGAAGTAGGGAATCATATGTTCCTATGTGATTGGTTTGGAGATGCTTGGCTTTCTCTGGTTGGGCCCAAGGAACAAAAATTAGGGAAACTGTGACCCAGTCCTGATCATTCAGTGCTGAATGCTGCAGAAGTTGTGGTTTGGCTTCTTGGGCTGTTTGCTGTGGAGCTTATAGGTCCAAGTTCAATTGTCATACATGGTCGGTTGTATATTCATTCTCTCAAGCACATGGGAAATGTTCAGAGATTTCAGATTAGGAATGACTAAGAAAAAGTACATGAGTACATTGGAAGTTTTTCATGTAGTGCAAAGCCCAGGGTGACCTTAAAAGCAGATTGTGATGCCTGTAAAAAACCTAAAATATTTACAATATTTAAATGGTTCTTATTCAAACCAATGTACACAGTCTTGGTCCAACAAGAAAGAAAAAAAATCAGCAACAAGATATATGGTTTTTTATAATTTCTCAATATTTTACCAGAAACGAGAGTGCCAGCTTCTCTCTCAAACACTTGTCAAGTTCTCAATTCTTGATTACTAGAAATTTCCATTATTCTCCTAAAGCAGAAATCATTCAGGCATACACAATTTACAAAAAGATTATGCAAAAGCTTAAGTCGAAATACATTCAATATATTTTCAATATAGAGTTATTTTTATGAAATACGCAGTCATTCAGTTGTCTCAAATCTACTTAGCTACATTTTTCTTCATTGTTAAATGAGTCAATCCACATAAGAATAAAAGTAGTTAAAATAACTTTTAAAATTGTCTTTTGAATATCATACTAAAATCATTCCAACTGAAGAATTAATTGAGGGCCAGCCTGGTGATGTACTAGTTAAGTTCTCGCACTCTGCTTTGACTGCCCAGGGTTCGCGGGTTCAGATCCCGGGTGCGGATCTGGATACTGCTCATCAACCATGCTGTGGCGGCATCCCACATACAAAATAAATGAAGATTGGCACAGATGTTAGCTCAAGGACAATCGTCCTCAAAAAAAAAAAAAAATAGAATTAGTCAAAAGGAAACAATTTTTCTTTGTTTTCTTCATACTTTCTTTTTTTTCTATTTTCTTCTCTTTGGTTACCTCTTTTCTTTCCCTCTTTCTTCATTCACTCTCTCTTGTTTCTCTCTTTCTTCTTCCTTTCCTTCTTTCATTCTATCACAGAAACATATTTTCCTTCTTTCTTTGTGATCACATTGATCATGCTTTTTGTGTTCTCTATTTTCTGATGCTTTGATGTCTTGGGACCTTGTTGACACAGGAGAGAACTGACATTGCCATGGCTAGCCAATTTCTAGAGATAGTAATGGACTTGCCCGCAAGTGTGCCTTTCCCAAGCAAACCAACCAATCCAAAGCCTATACCCTGGACTATCTACTTTATCCAGCTCTCACAGAGCTCTTGTATTCCATGCCACTATCTCTCTGTCCTTGTCACCTCAGAGCCAGGTAACAGACACCTAAAGATAGCTCCTGTACCCCAGAGCCTGTGAACTTATTCATACTTTCCAATCATAAGCCTGTTTACCTGCTCTGCCATGACTTCCCAATGGAAACCACAATAAAGGTTCTTGTCACATCTTCTTCTTGCTCTTTCTACCTCCTGCCAGACCCTGGTGTTTCCCCACGTGGCCCTGCATGGCATGTCTCTCTTCTTGGGAACTGTGAGTAACAAACTTTCTCTTCAATGGCAATTGTCTCCTGATTCGTTTGGCCTGACCATAGCTGAATAATAAATCTACATTTCAAAAGAGTGATATCTGATGGAAAACGTGGCAGTGGATTGCTGAGTGAGGGAAAAAACTCAGCTCACAATTTTTTCTACAGACTTTCTTTGACTTCAGACAAATGATTGGTTTTCTGATGAATTCTCAATCTGTGCATGTATATAGTCCTTAATGAGCACTAATGCCCTGACCTTGTTTGAGGAAAGCACTCTGAAGTAAATTTATGGTAGATGGAAAATTACACTTAAAGCATCTGGAGCACTTTTAATTTTCTTATCCTCAGAAAATAATCGAGAATTGTCAGACTTGCCCCTACCACTAGTTATGCATTTCTTCAGAAGAAATGGAATAGTCTCGTTCGTCCAAATAACCAACCTACAGAAGCACCCAAATGACTCAATCCCCTTCCTCAAAATGATTAAAAGCAAAGACATTTTACTACAGATACATACACAAGAAAAGCATTGCATAAGAGTACCACGAATAAACTGCATGTTGATAGAAAACATAAAACTTGTTGGTGTCTAAAACCCGTGTTCTCCAAACATTTTTGATGGCCTATCTCCTCAGCACAAAATCTTGAGCACATCTCCCAACATATAAACTTATTCCAAGTATAAGTGTACGTATCTCTGCGAACCAACAAACTAAACAGTAGTGAAGCACACTTCCTGATTTGTAGACTGACACAAAGAGACAGAATTTATTATTTTCTTTTTATACCTCAATGCATCATTTATGACAGTCCCTCCAATGCACATACCTCTTAGAAATCTCTAGTTTAGGTAATTTATAGCTTGCTATCTAGTCCAGATTACTAAAATAGCCTGCTCACCTTTTTCCCTTATTCCCTGGCCTCCCCTAACCCCCACTATCATTCTTCACACAGCAGCCACAGTGATATTTTTAAAACACTAGGCAGTTTTTGTCCTTCTCTTTAGTCTTCCAAAATCGTCCGACTGTCAGAGTTTGAGTTTCCCAAATGTAGACTATGAGATGAGGTTCGGTATGCAAGGGATTTTCTGAGGAAATGTTCCCAGGGAAACTGGTAAGGAACTGTTCCCCGGGGAGCTGGGAGAGCAGAACAGAGACAGGGAGAGGTCAAGGCAAGGGTGTGACCACAGGCAAAGTCCCGAGGAGGGTCGTTTCAGCCTGATGCCGAGGAGAAACTGGAGAGAAAATTAACCCTCAGTGTTTTTTTCAACTGTAGGCTGGACCCATGAATTATCTAATTATTGGTTGGGGAGTCACAGACATAAATTTTCAGACACTTCTCTGCAGTGTGGACAAGGCAGGCTCCAAAGCCGTTTAAGGGCATTCCTTCAACAAAGAGTCACAGGCACTAGCTCTTAGAAGAAAAGCATGCTGAAGTTGAAATATGCACAAAAATGGTCATACAGATCCCAGGGAATTTGGACACCAGTATTATCCATTACATAATCTCACTTAGAAAAAAATCTAAACTGTTTACCATGGCTTTGTCAGATTTAGCCCCGACTATTTCTGCAACCTCATCTTGAATCACTCTCCCACCCCAGCCCTCACCAGACTCAAACTAGCCTACATTCTCTCGCTTTAACCAACCAACTTGGATCCATATGGCTTTATTCACTTTGCCTGAGTTTTCCAACCCCTTTGTTATATGACCGACTCTATTGTATGTTTCTAATTTGAGTTAAAATGGTTTCTTTTCAGAGTCCTTCCCTCTTCTGTTCCAAAGAAATTTCCATGTCCCACAGACTCTTGGTCATATGATTTTGCCTTATTTTCTTTATAGCGCATACTGCCATCTGAAATTATCCTACTTATTGTTTTGTTGTCTCTACCCCCCCCAATTGCAATGTAAGCTCCATGCCTTCCTTGTTTGTTCTTTTATCCTCACCACACAGAGCAGTGTCTGACATATGCAGGTGATCAATAGTTGTTTATTTAATAAATAAATAAAGGGCCGTTCATGACCTACTTACATCTTGTCTATTCCACCTTCACCTCCTTGGGTTCCTATCTTCTGTTAATAGGGCTGTTCCTAGGAAATGAAAGACATTCCATCAAGAATAAATTAAGGAAAAATTTTAAGAGGGAATTTCCTCAGCATAAAATGAAGTAGCCATACAAGCTATTAGAGTGCACTGCCATGTTGTTCAAACAGCCTGTTTGTGAATCTCAGTTAATGAATCTTTGATTGATCTCACAGAGGTCGCTTGCCTTGAACTTCACAGCTTGGACAAAGATGAGAAGCTATTTCTGCCTCTATAAGCTGTATTCTAGAAGGCAGCAATATACCTGAACACAACAAGAACAGAATACAGCCTGAGATTTCTTATTTATAGAATGGCATATGTGGGTGTCAAAATTTAACTCACAATACTTCACATGTACTGAGAGAAATATGCTTAATTTAGTTTGTCTATAGCCAATGACTGTTACTCCCCAAATTTCCATTCATGGGTTAGAGGAAAAACTTTCACTTTGGATACTTTGGCTTAAAATGTAATCCAATTCAGCAGTGTAAACAATCTATATAATAATTTCAATAGGGGCCGGCCCCATGGCCGAGTGGTTAAGTTCACATGCTCTGTTTCAGTGGCCGAGGGTTTCCTTGGTTCGGATCCTGGGTGTGGACGTGGCACTGCTCATCAGGCCACGCTGAGGTGGCATCCCACATGCCACAACTAGAAGGACCCACAACTAAAAAATATGCAGCTGTGTACTGGGGGGATTTGGGGAGAAAAATCAGGAACAAAAAAGAAGATTGGCAACAGTTATTAGCTCAGTTGCCAATCTTTAAAATAATAATTTAAATAATTTAAATCCAAATCTATGGTTTAAAGACTCCACTTTGATTATGATCAGTCTTACTGGAAAAACTGCTCAGTCACTCAAATATCTCAGGCATCTACTTTCCCTGGATCCTCCCTAGGGTTGGATACAAATGTATGAAGGAAGGACATGACTTATGTGCACAAGTGGCCATTGGAAAGACTCAAAGCCCTTTGTTGTCATGTCCTCTGGCTTCGCTCCAGGACTGTCGCAAGTCCATGCCTTGGCTACTTCCCAATGGGCAAAGTATGCAGCTGTCATGACTCAGTCTTGTTTTCCTCTCCCTTTTTATTTGGTCTAGGTTCCAGGTATTCTTTTATTACAGGTCAAAGATATAAAGGTATAAAAAGATAATTTTACGGAATACATATAGCTCAATATTTATGTATGAAAATGGGTATTTAATATCATTAAAATCATATTTAGTATGTTTCCCAATCTAATGTGCATGACAAGTCAAAATTATTTCCTTTACATCACTACATATAATTTTTTCTCTTCATTGTTGCACTCAGAATTCTAATATTTTACAACTAAAGAGTCTTGGAAATCAATAAATCAAACTTTTCCTTGTACAAATGGAAAAGCCAAGATACATAGCAGGGTATGGGACTTTTTTTTCCCCAAGTCTCAGAAATCTGGGAGTTTCAAATGTGGACTATAGGTCCCAATTCCCAGTATAATGTATTTTTCTCTGTTCTACAAGGTTTAGCATCAGTCTATGCATTTCCAAAATTGATCTTAAAATAGAGAGGGCATTTCTTGAGTTCTCCTTTGATTTCTCCTTGATATTTGACAGCCTTGCCGACACCTTCTCTGTTATATGCTTTTACACGTTACTGCAACTCCTCCGGGTATGAATAGGTCCTTTTCTTTTTTTAATGCTGCTTTGCTTTTCCTCATTCTGAGATTTAACTAGAAGAGCACCTACTTCTCACCAAAGCTGCTATCTACTGTCCAATCTCTCTTCTTTCTCAGGACTCTGTGACTCATTGATTCTGTCTTCTCAGTGGTTTCCACTAAGTAGATGATTCACAAATTATCTTTTAAAAATCTCTTTCAACTCCCTCCTGTCATTTCCCACCCACACAAACTGAATTCCTTTCCAAGTCATTGCACTCCTGTCGGTAGACAGCAATATTCCTACTATTTTGTTAGTTGTTAGACCCAAGTCACTAGCTTAACAATGCATTCAGAATTAAAATAAAGATCTCAACAGATAATCTCTGCCTGAGTTCCTATAATTTTTTTCCTTCTTGTTCAAAAGAAGTGGACATTTTTGGTTGTGGAGTTGGGGGGACTCACCACTGTGAGGCGCCAGTGAGTCTCACATGCTAACCATCCTGAAAAGAACAGGAAAATTCTATTTCTACGGCATCAGTTTATAAGCCTTTTTTTTTATGAAAATGCACTTTACATTATAAAATTTCATTCTCCTCTGGCACAGATAAATGATCATATGGAGTCCAAAACTCCCAATTACGAATCACTAGCTTTTTTAGAAAAATTAACAGGTAACCTCCATTTGGGCTCTGTAGAGGTTGGTCTGAGCCTACTGATTGAGACGATGATACTCTATAGCCATTGAAATATATGTGTCTAGAGAATGTGTTTTTTTAATGTTGGGGAATATTTAATCCATAATATTAGGAAGAAAATACAGAATAATATCTATAAGATAGCATGAATGGAAAATATACCAAAGTTTTAATAGTGTGTCCCTTTGCAAAGAGGTGGGAGCAGTGGGCTGGTTACAGTTTTGTGTTTTGATTCTCAATACTTCTGTTCATTTTCAACTGAAAGCACTTATTACTTTTATAATCAGAAAAAAATAAGATACAAATGGAAATGCATGGTTAACATATGTTTTATTTATTTATTTCAGACTTTGTAAAGGAAATTACATTAATCACATACCTTTGTTCATTAACCTCTATTGTAAATTCAAGAATTGTCAGTTGGTTTATTCATTTATTTATACCATTTTTTCTGACATATTATAAAAATTCTAAGGCATATTCTTTTATGTGTGGTTGTTTCATGTGTTTGTATTAATTTGTATGCATAGTGCCACGCTATAGAAATAAGTCAACTTTACGTGTTTCACTCAGCAACATGCTTTGACTATCTAGCCATGTTGCTTTGTGTAAACCCTGTTCTCGCATCAGCTGCACGTGGTTTCCCCTATCCCTCCATTCTACAGTACTTTTTCAGAGTTAACTCACTCTGCTTTGGATCTTTATCCTTCCATAAAAATTTAAATAATTTCTTCAAATTTCTCAAATAAATACAATCAGAATTTTGAAATTATATATTTACAAATTAAGTTTTGTAATTAATCTATGATGATGTTATTTCTCCCCATCTATTTGAATCCTTAGGGTTTTTAGGTGATTTTTAACATTTTTCTATAGATATTAGATATTATTAGTTAATTCCAATATTATTTTTATAAATGCTTGTATTAGTGGTGTCTTATTATTTATCATAAGTATTGCTAAACATTTTCTATAGTAAATCTATTATTTTGTAATTCGAAATAAAATAAAAATATTAAAAAATGTGTGTTCTAATATATTTATAAATGTTTTCCTACTCTACATATGCTTGAATTCTTCCTTGATATGATATGATATGAATGATATGCTATCATTCTTCCTTATCACTACAAGTGAGAGAACTCTTAACTGCAGGACTAAAGAAAAATCCAGTTAACCAACAGTCATATGCTATGATCCCTCCTGTCATTAATCTCCAACAAAGCAATCTTTCTAGATCATTTTCAGAATTACTTTTAGACAGTGAATATTGGTGCACTGCCTCCCTCTGCACTCCACAGCCCGTTCATTCAGAGGAAACCCCATCGGACCTAGTAATAAGCATTAGGGAAGAGCACATCTGCTTCTCTCCTCAAGTTTCTTTACACATAAAAGAATCTTTCATTAGAGAAACTCTCCTAGTCTCTCTCCACCTATTGACTCATTGTTCCCCAGCAAAACTTGACCTATCTGATTATGGGGCTTCTCCATATCAGGGATCTGCCTGGCAGCAGAAATCCTGCTCTGTTCTTGGTCTCAAGCTGATCATTAAATTTGATTAAATATACAACCCTGACTATGGCTTTAGTTTTCCAGTAGTAAAATGTAGTTTCATTCACAAATGAGGAGGTTCTTATAAAACCTGTGCATGGAACTTCTGGCTCTAAAAATAATACTTGTTCAGAGAATCAAAGAAAAACTGGAGTGACTAGAAAAACATGGTACAATTCTCTCATCAGATAAGAAATAGCAAAATAATTAAAACAAAAGAAACACTGATTATTCTGGGACAAGAGAAATTTCCTCAAGGGAAAAGTTGAATCTTAGAAAGATATTAAATAGACGTAAATTGCAAAGTGATCTGCAAGGCCAGGATAGAGAGGTATAAAAGGGAAAATGAGGTTTATCTGAATGTAACTCTTCTTAAAGAAGGTATCGGGGAAAATAATGTTGTTCTAGTTGTTACCAATCAGGTAGGATGACTTTGGCCCAAAAATGTCAACATCACAGAAAGACTAGAGTGACTTCCCACACAAGATTTAGGGTCCAGAGAAGAGAAAAGAGAAAACTTTAAGCAGGGCCATGACAATCCCATAAGGCAAAATTGTGCAAGTTAAAATAAGTTGCTCTGTGCTTTGGGTAGACACAGTGCCGTGTAAGGGCACACAGCTCCATGATGGGGATGCAGGAAGAATATCTTTTGCAGTTCACCGATACCAAAACAAGGGTAACAGCTCTGATATTAACCACACCAAAAGGACATCAGGAAGAACTATAGTAAATGGAGTTCAAGCTTGAACTAGATGTTAGTTTGATGGGATCATAGCTCCTAGGTGGGATTATCCTACTCAGGATAAGGTAGCAGGACAAGATTTTTTGAAAAGTGGGTATGTTTGGCAAGCTTATATTTCTCACTAAGGGAGGTTCCTCCAGAAAAAAATCTAAAGAAGCATATTAAGCTAAAATGATGCATATAACAGAAAGTGCAGAAATTGTAAAAGTAGGCACTCAAGTCCAGGAAACAATATCTCTGCATGTGTTAAATAAGGAAAAGAATCAACCTAAGGAGCAGGTTAAAATGTGGAGGATCATTTGATCCTTCCTAAAGGACTAGGGAAGTTGTTCTCAACACTGCACATACTCATGCTCCTAGGGTACTTTAAGAAAATAAGGCTCCTGATCTAGTTCAGATCTACTGATTTAAAAACTCTGGGGTGGTGAGATTTTTTTAAAGAACTCCCCTAGTGCTTCCCAAGTGCGGTCAGAGATTTCAGAGGCACTGACTAGAGGCAGATTCTACTACTGTATAATGATATAGATTGAATCCTACTCAAGGTGCACCTCATCCAAAGCCGAGAAGAGACAGCATCTTGAGACATACATGGTAAAGCTACTATTCACTGCTGGGACTTTGGATGGATTAAGACTTCCTTCAATTGAGGAACCCTCTGGGGTAATTCCACAGTAGAATCAATTATGGGCACTAGGGGTAAAGCTTCCCTGGGAGGCAAGTTTCACAGGCATAAGCAGTTCCATAGCAACAGGCAATAACATTAGCCAAGGGGCAGAAGACAGAAAATGCCTAATCATGAGACAACAGAAAAGCTGTGTCACTAGGCAGAGCTCACACTCAATGCTGTACTGGGAAGAGATATGGAGATTCAGGGGGAAATAAAAATTAGGCATCTTAAACTATCCTGGATTCAAGAACTAGGGCGGGGGGCTGCCAACATTGCAAATTTCCAACTATTATCAGAGGGGCAGGAATGATTCAAATGCCACTCTCAGAGAGAATCAAGTAGAAATTATTTTATACATTTCAAAACTAACCACACTATTCCTGAAACTGGGCAGCAATACAAAACAAAACAAACACAAGAACATTAAAAGCTGTTTTTCCTACCGATGATGCCACCACTTCTCCAGATGTTGTGCATTGCTTATGAAATAAGCCAGTAGGATGGCTTTCTTCTTGCTCAGATGGTCTTCTTTTATGCCTTTTCTGCTTCTCACTCTTTTGTGAATGCCTGTTCTAGAAACTTGAAATGTGAAGGCCAGGATTCCATCCTTCCTTCCCCTGTAAACCCAATCTTCTTCCCTCTCCACCAAGGAACCACTTCATGCACTGATGAGTCAGCAGATTCAAATTATCTTACATTTGTCTTCCTTCTCCGGGCTTTAGTTTTCTTCTCTCAATTGAAAATGCCCTGAAATCCTTACCAAAATGTGAAATGTAGGGTCTAAAAATTTCAGCCGCATCAAATGCTGGATCACATTGTTGTGAAGGTAATGAAATGACTGGGGTAAGCCTGTGCGGCTCACAGTCAGGGAATCCGAGCCTGAGATCCAACCCATTCAAGACCTGCCTGCAATTTGGCGCCACCTGGTGGCAGCTGTCCACTCCAGCATAAATCAGAAATGGGGATAACTGGTTCTGCGACAGGCTGAAACTTCTGGGAAAGAAGCAGTGATTCCAGGAATCTGCCTAGGCATGGACTCGTTTTGTTGACTTAATCTGGAGGGCTTGGGCCAGGAGAATAATGAGGATATAAGGACCCACTTTCTTAAGATGCAGTTGTCTGCTATTTCCCTACTTGGCTTCATCTTTCCTTCAGAAGGAAAGACTTTAGACTACTCCCATTGGAAAACAGAGGTCAGGTGTAGGATGGGAGCTAGTCACTAATTCCACTCTTCCCAAACTTGGATTAACTCAGGATGAACTATCATAGAGTTTTGCCGTATTATTTTTCTGGTTCATGCCTTTCTCTAATTTTGCCTTTTAGCTTCTTTTTCAAGACCCTAGTCATACTTCTCCTGGACAATCACAGCGGCCTCTCAGCCTATTTCCCTGAGTCCTCAAGATTTAGCTCAAATATAATCTTTTCGTAAATGCTTCCTATCTCCTTCCCCTGGACTGTTTGTGTGTCCTTCCTCTCTGCCTCCTTAACATCCTACATAAACATTTATGTAGGCATATCAGCCTCTCATAATACATTGCTTAGTCATCTGCCCTCTTGATCTTGAGATGCCTTAGGGTAATGACCTGTAAAATATTTCACTCCCAGATTTGGCCACAGTGCCTAGAAAATTGTAAGTGATTAAGTGTTACTTTATATATTCCCTCCAATTTACACATTCACAACATTAAAAATCATTTCTTCATTGGCCCTCTAGTACTTTAAAGAATATTTTACTCACAGCAGCAGAATCACAGTTTATTCGAGCATACACTGAATGAATCTTTGTCAAAACTTTAACATTTACTCTGTTGATTTAATATAGAAGCTAAATATTGACTCCAGGATATTAATTTTAACATTACCACTGTCCATATAAAGTTATCTTACCCTTTATCTTTCCTTTTTCCTCCTTCTTCTTCACCAGTGTCAGACAGCTATTAATTAACAAGTATTTTTTGTGTACCTACTATGAGCAAGACATAGTGTTGAGCAATGTAGAAATTTAAAAAAAAAAAAAAAACTGTAAGAGTTTGTCCACATCTACTTGGACCTAAAATGTAGTTAGAGAAATGATGTTGAGAATGATGATGACTAAAAAGACCACTATCATCTTTTAAAAGCAGACTATGCACGAGGTATTATACTAATTGTTTTGTAATGACCTGAAAAGCATATAAACCTTCCCTACCCCATGGATGACCAAATGAGAGAGGTGTGAGGACATCAAAAACCTGCCCCGATGTATAGAGTGAGTAAGTGTGGAGCTAGCACTTGAACCTCAACTCTTTAGATGGATGGACCTCCATGTTATTAACCATGATGTCACTCACTTACATGTTAAAAAAAGGTAACACAGGCAGGGTAGAAAATATTGATGTGGAAGGTGAAAAGGAAAAGATTGCCTTCAGGTGGACGATTCAGGAAAAGTTTTTCGAAGGCAGTAGGATTTGAACTGGATCTTGGAATCTAAGGAGAGGAAAGAAGGGGCAGGGTGAATTAAGGAAATGTGTCTGGGAAAGAGGAGACTAGGTTCCAAGTTTCACATTGGAGAATTCTACAGACAATCTGTCTGGTTTTTAATAAATAATGCTCTCCTGTCCCCCCTCTCAGTATAGTATTCACATTAAGTTATTGTCCCAGTAGATTTTGAGTTCATACGGATTCATGTTGTAACAAAATTTTTCTTGGGGCCTTTGAGGAAAAAAAAAAATAAGAATGTAGAAAATAATTCTTCTAGATCAGATCTAGTCTATGATCATGGGACAGGACAATGTAACTACAGAGATCAAAAGTAAACGTCGTTTGTACCAGGCTGACTTTTACTACTCACTGGTAAATAGTATATGAAAATGTCCATATTTCTGTGCATCATTTTACTTTTAAGATCATATAGTTTAAACAATATATTTTATATTTTCATGCAGAAAAATCGTCTTTTTTTGCAATCCTTAATATACTGGCTAGAGAAGTTTACTTACTGCCTCATCGTTGTGCTAATAGTTCACAGAGAGCAACAGAATGAGCAAAATGACAGAAGCCTATATGAATTACAAGCTAACCGGAGAAGTAGTGTAAGAATGTGTATTAGAGTCATATTTTGAAATATAAGTGAAATAATTGCTGATAAAATTTGCTTTTTGGGGAGGGGCGTTAAAGGGAATGGTACACCCCCTTCAAAAAAACACTTTCACTAAGTCTTCATGACTTAGTGAAATCTTAGTCAAAGGTTTTATTTTTTGAGATTTGTTGGAGTAGGGGAATACTAACAAAAGTAATCTTCAGTTAGTAGCAGTGACAGAAAAGATATTCAGGCAGAAACTCTAGGATCACTTTTCAGATTCTAGAGTAATGTGTTTTGCAGTGTTAGTTGCTGGTTGCCAGCCTGTGTTTTTGCTCTGCAAGGGCAAGGTGTCCATGGCCTTTGAGCAAAGGGAGCAAATCTCTCTGCTTCCTTTGAAGTTTCTCTCTCCAAAATCTTCTAGCAGTCTGCAAGCATGTGGCTGGATCAAATGTATTGTTTCTTTGTCCATGGGTCATTTTTCAAATGAGGTAACAGATATGAAAGTACTCTGAAACTGAATGGTGATTAAGAACTATATGGTATTGTCATTACTGTTGTTTTTATATTATCTTCCTATTATACAAAGCTTCCGCCAAGATATCCAGTAATCATCCTTTCTCAAAAAAAGATGGAGCTCAGAATTCTCTCATTGAAAGCTCTATTTTGCTTTAGAAATATCTGTGTCTATAATAAGCACATTCTGCCATTTCATTTTGTCTTCAAATGTGTCACACACACACACACACACGGCCAAATTATGTGTGAAAAGGTTGGCAGGCCAAAGTTTCACCATACCAACAAAAGTTTTAAATTACCATTTTCCTGATATTTCCACTCTAAATACATTTTATAAAATGTGTTCACGGGAACATTAATTCTGTCAGAATATTAACAGACACTACACAACAAGAGGTTTTACGGTTAAAAAATGTATTAGATTCAAGTAGTCGTATAAGTGTAGTAATAATTTTGATGGCTATAATTTATTCAGTAGTTTCTAGAAAAAGTTTATTGTATGAATAGCTTTAGAAGCATTTCCTCAATCTCCCCATTTTACAGGTGAGGAGTCAGAAAGTTATTCAGAGGCTTTAAGTCAATATTGGAAGTCATTCAGTTAATAGCAGAACCAAGACCTAAATCAAGGTTTTTCTACTCATTTTGAAATTTTTTTTACATTAAATAGATAAACAATTCTTATTTTTTACTCCAGACAATCTTAGAGCCATTAATATGTTAACGTGTAACACACTTTATTAGTCAGGGTTCTACAGAGAAACAGAACCAATGGGATATATATAACATCTCTCTAGCACTCTCTCTCTCTCTCTATGTGTATATATATATATAATGTATATCATACGTACATGATATCCCAGATGGATGGACAGATTTATGATAAGGAATTGGTTCACATGATTATGCAGGCTAAGACTCAAGTTCTGTAGTCAGCAAGCCAGAGACCCAGGAGAACTGACGGTGCAGTTCTAGTCTGACTGAGAAGGCCTGAGAACCAGGTGAGCCGATGGTGTAAGTTCTACTCCAAAAGCCAGCAGGCTTAAGACTCCAAAAGAGACCATTTTTCAGGTTGAGTCCAAAAGCAGGAAAAAGACCAGGGTCCCAGCTCAAGCAGTCAGGTAGCAGGAGTTCCCTCTTGGCTTTTTGTTCTGTTCAGGTCATCAACTGATTGGGTAAGCCCTACTCACACTCAGGAGGGCAGTCTGCTTTATGCCTTCTGCCAATAAAATGCTAATCTCACCCAGAAGCACCCTCACAGACACACCCAGGATAATGTTTGATCAAATGTCAGGGTATCCCATGGCCCAGTTGACCAAAATAAAATTAACCATCACACATGCTAATATGTAAATCTAGGGACTGAAGTGGGGCAGGGAAATGAGTATTTTCTAAACATTTTTTAGGACAAATTCCATCCTTTTGAAGAGCAAATTTCAGAACCAATGTTCTATAGAACATCTTTGAGATTTGTTGCTCAAGACTTCAGAGACTGTTATTACATTACATCACGTTGTCTCCAGAACCTTTGAAAGGTTTTGCACCTTCATTTCTTTTTGAACCAATGTACTATCAGACAGCAATAACCCTAATAGAACCCATTAGAATGGAAGCGGTTTCTCTTTTAAGTAACTATGGTAGTTTGTTGCACCATGGTCTCAAATTTGTTCATACCAGTAATACTCATATTTGTTCTCTGTACCAGTGCCCGTGGGTGGTCCCCTCACACACTGACACTAGACTTGGCCGTGCTACTTTCTTTGACAATGAAGCAGCAGCAATGAGATAGAAGCAGAGACTTGAAAGGTGGTTGATCTTTGGGGTTTTCCTTCTTTTGCTGATTTTGGAATCTTTCTGGATGAGAAGACTATGGCCCAATCTTCCCCTTGACCTTGGTTGAAAGCCAGCCAACCATCAGTGCTGTGACACCTAGCTGACCAGCAGTTGACTGCAGGTGCTTGAGTAAGCCTGGCCGCGACCCGCAAAATAAACACCCAGCTGAATCCAGTCCAAATTGCTGAGCTGCAGAATCAGCTGTGCTGTTTTAAGCCAGTAAGTCTTGGGGAGACTTTTTTCTAAGAGTTTGGAATAAAAGACCTAGTTCTACCAAGTTCTGGCTGTGTGACTCAGCCCCTGAAAACCGTAGCTCCTCCACTTTAAAGTTAGAACAGAAATAAAATATATTAATTTGGGAACTATTTGGTAAGCTATAAACACTACACACAACAGTTACTATTTTTTTTACATGAGATCTTAATAATATCTATTATTATTGTTAGTTATCATAACGCCAGCTTTCATTGGTATTACTTGTGTGATGTCATTTGCTGCTCGATCAACCCAGTCCTCAACAGTTATACAGATTATTTGTTCCCTTGGCCAGAGCTATGTGGACCTGGTCCCTTGGCTAAGACAAAAAAAAAGCGTTCAGAATGGACATATAAACAGAATTTGGTGTGCCTTGTCCAGTGAGCCCCTTATGTTGTTCACATGGATCTTTGTTGGACATCTCAGTACACACAGAAACCCTTGCATGCAACAGAGCACTCTGAGGTCAGGCCCTGCTTGCCTCTCTAGCGCATAGGAGAAAGAAGAGACCAAAGTCTGAGCCATTACAGGCCACATGGTATCAAAAGCTTTCTTGCATATGTTACTTCACATTTCTCTGCTTCAGTTTCTTCACCTACTAAAGTGGGGATATAATAATAACTACTGCATAGTATCATTGTGAGAAATAAATGAATTAAGGCTTAGAAAGTGATCAGAACCATATGTGGAACATTGTGAGTACTCACTAACACACATTTTAAATATTCAAGAAGTAGATAGCTGTTATTGCTCTTACTTTTATTGGAGAATAGTAGTACTAGTGTATGGCAGTATATACATAGTTTATATACCATATATTTCATGTATATATAGTATATGGTACTATATAGCAATTTACTACTACTATTTTATTACATTATTATTGTTTGGATTTTTCAGTCTACAACTCTGCTGGTTCTTTCATTCTTTGGAGCACACATAAGCAATAATAAATGTGCAAATATAACAAATTGATCAGCTACACAACTTTTACCAGCAGTTACATTTTGGAAAAACAATTCCTTGATGATTAAATTAATTTCATTCATTTCATCGATGCTTGAGGTTTAAAGAATTCCTGCATGTCTTCATACGGGTTTAGTAAATGAGATGATAATACATGCCCCCTACTGACATCACATTGCAATTTAGAGGATATATTACCAAGTTAAAAATGTTTGCAGAACACCATGACTGTGTCAAATAGGTAAAACACAGATGTTCTTATTTAATATAACAATATAACAAAATAATTCAATTGGCATATTTATTTTTTACCAACTTTATGTCTGAACAGATCTTTAACATTAAATTAAATCTCTGAGGAAGATATTAGCACCAATATAATAATGATGCATAAAACTAATTCCTCTCTAGATTCCATCCCCCAATTCCTTCTCAGAATTCTTATCGGAAAAATAACATTTTTGTTATATTGCTCATTGGACATTTTATTTTGAGAAAAAGCATTAAGCCAATTTAACTTTTACTTTACTGGTTATATTTACTGGCATATCCATCTCAAGAAAGTCATTTACTGTCATAGCTTTGGAAAAGGAGATTCTTTAAGATGCTGAGAATTGGTCTCCAAACAGATACTTGAACAGTGACTGAGTTCCCTGTTGAGATAACCTGCAGAATAGTAATGGAAATTTAAAGGTTGTAAATAGAGCATTTTCAATGTAAGATTCCTCTATGAACTTATTTTCTTATACATTACCTGACAACAAATGGAAAAAAATACTGATTTCACTGGTCACAAAATTAATCCAATTACTTTATTTCAAGTCAGTTTTCATGTAAAAGACAAGACTGTGATTTGGAAAAGCAGCTCAAGTAAGAGCCATTGCAGTGTGAATTTAGATAGAAAATTTTCACAGATTTTGGGGGAAAAATGTCTTTAATATACATAAATGAATATGCACAGACATAAAAAGTATCTCTCTTTTACTTTAAAAGGCATCTAAGAGATGTCAGTATTTTTGCTTATTGGCTTTTCTCTATTAAAAAAATTTGGAGGGAGTATTTTTAACTGAACTAAATTATTTCAAATGAAGAGAAGAGTCAGAAATTCTTTTTTTGGGGGGGCTGTTCTTAGTTACATGAGGACTTTCTTTTCTCATTCATATTTAGTAATAAGTTCATGGCTTCTATCATGTTCACAAAATGTTATGGATGATAGAGTTACATAGGAACATATCAGCCATGTACACCAACAGAAATCAGGCTAAAAAACTCAACTTGTTATTAAAGAAAATGCTGTAATTGCTAATCTTAAACTGCATCCACTAGACAAGGGAAGGATCAAAGAGAATGGAGGAAACAGTAAAACAAAACAACATCAGAAAAAGATTTCTTTTTTTTCAGATCAGATGTTGTAAATCCTTGGTTACTCAGGATAATCATGTAAGAAGAGATAAGCAAGTGAGAAAGACAGGCTAAAGGCAGTGAAATTCAAAGAATTCCCCCCAAATCCAAAAGGGGCCATGACACCATAGATTCCAAAGATGGAAAGTTAAAAAGAGGCAGAAAAGGAGTCCCTGAAGTGGGGGAAGAGAAAAGAGTGAAATGAGTAAATTTGCCATTTTAAGCAGAAAGGTGGTAAGGAGGAATGTAGATTACGCTTTACAGAGGAATTGGTGGAGAAGCAACGTACAACAAATGGAGAGGTTATGATCAAGAAATCGGACCTTGAATGGGGAAAGAGAAAGGGACTGTGGCTGATGGAGACAGTAACACCAAGAGATGCCTTTTTGGGAATCCAAGGAGTCTTAAGCTACAAGGAGTAAGAATCATAAAGAAAATAATAATTACTTGGGGGATACATTCAGAAATAAACACAAAATTTTTAAAAATGATACAAGCTTATTGTACCAAAAGATTATTTTCACTGGGGATATACTTAAGATGTTTCTTTACAATAGTCACAATATCATGGCAATTTAAAGGGTTAGGTAGATATTTATTGCTGTTTCTGATTTCCTATCTTCAAACGTTAAGAACTTAAAATAAAGTTGAATGTAATCAAAGCTGTTTTTCCATAAATTAATACCCATGTTAAAATAAGTGTTATTTGATATAAATGATAAATAAACCTGAAAATAATTTTTACTAATTTTAACCAATTTAGAAATTTTTCCTACTGTAATATAACTAGGAAAAACAATATCAAGTAAAGTACCTTTCAGTTATTTTAATAATCAAGAACCTCCAATATATGTATCCTTTGTGTATTATAAGATAATAAGACATTCTAACAGATTATTTTGGTTAGTCAAAAAATAGTAACATATTTTATGTTATTCATTATAAACATAATTACTCTCATTCTCAGATATACCAGATAATGAAGTGAAGATTCAAATTTTGGAAAGCTGAAATCAGATTTTGGAGGATATAAGCAAATTCTGGCTATTTGTTGAAAGTTAAACATATAGGAGAATGGCTTCTTTTCAATATGAAAGCTAAAATTGAAATGCATCCAGATAAAACAACGTTGTTGGATGGCAGACCAAATAGACAAAGCATCCAAAAATAAAAAAAAGAAAGAAAGGACTGAAAAAACAGAATTCACAGTTTAACACATATTTTCTCTGTAATTCTTTGCATTTTAACCTGTTAATTTTTCACATCCAGTTTTTCAGTTTGATTAATCTTATAATGTTTAGCTTTTATTCTCACTACTATTTCTTTTGTGTTCTTTACCATTTTACTCACCAATTTAGAATTTCTATGCTTTATCAATTTGACCTTCTTCCAATATATTAATTAGCATTTTTGCATGGTAATTAGGTACACACAGCTCAGCCATATTTATTCTTCTTAAAATCGGAATTAGGTAGGGGCTGGCCCCATGGCCGAGTGGTTAAGTTCGCGCGCTCCGCTGCAGGCGGCCCAGTGTTTCGTCGGTTCGAATCCTGGGCGCGGACATGGCACTGCTCGTCAGACCACACTGAGGCAGCGTCCCACATGCCACAACTAGAGGAACCCACAACGAAGAATACACAACTATGTACCGGGGGCTTTGGGGAGAAAAAGGAAAAAAAAATAAAATCTTTAAAAAAAAAAAAAAATCGGAATTAGGTAAATAACCACTCTGAAGTTCAGAGCTCTTACAAGCGGTCGCTACCTCCCTCCCTCCATCTGGTGTCAGAACTGATCATTTAACATGCCTAAGTGTTGTGGGACTGTTGGATGCATGTTGTTTTGCTGGAGTGACTACACAAAAACCACACTCAGCTGACAGTCTTAACACACCTGCTAGAGACCAAGTATTTCTGTTCCTCCAAAATTCATATGTTGGAAACCTAACCACAAGGTGATGATTTTAGGAGGTGGGGCCTTTGGCAGGTGATCAGGTCATGAGGGTGGAGCCCTCCTGAATGGGATTAGTGATCTTATAAAGGAGGCCCAAGAGAGCTCTCTCATCCCTTCCCCCATGTGAGCACACAGCAAGAAGTGTAGACTGTGACCCAGAAGAGGGCCTTCACCAGACCTGGCCAGGCTGGCACCCTAAGCTTGGACTTCCATGCCCCAGATCTGTGAGAAATAAATGTCTGTTGTTTATGAGCCACTCAGGCTGTAGTATTTTCTCATAGTAGCCTGAAGGACTAAGTCAATACCTAAGCATGTTATCTTTAGATAAATCAAGTCGATGCATTTTTATTTTTGCATAAGTTATTGTAATTATAGGAATAAAAATAGGACTTAATTCTACCCTAAATTCTGAGTCCATTTCCACTACAGCTAATGTTAACAAAATATCAAAGTACTTTTACATTGTGCTCTCTTCAGCTTTGCTATTTGTTTTCTATTGCTAAGTAACAAATTACCATAAACATCCAGGTACAAAATAACATCGTTAATTATCTATGACTCAGAAGTCAGGCACAGGCTAGCGGGCACCTCTGCTCAAGGACTCACTGCGCTGAAATCAAGGTGTCAGCTATCACTGTGTTTTCCTTTAAGACTTGGTATTCTCTTCCAGTCTTACTAGCTATTGGCAGATTTCAGTTCTTTGCAATATAGGACTGACATCCTCCTTTTCCTTCTGGATGTTGACCAGAGACCACTCTCAGTCTTAGAGACCACCTTCAATTTCTTGCCATGTAGCCCCCTCAATAGGCAGTTCAGAATATGGATTTTGCTTCTTCAAGGTCAGAGGGAGAAATCTCTCCTGCTTCATATATTTTTGACCCCTTTTAATGGCTCACGTGATTAAATCAGGATGAACCAGGATATAATCTTTCTTTTGATTAGCTCAAAGTCACTGATTAGGAACTTTAATTACATCTTCAAAATCCCTCTGCCATATAATGTAACATAATCACAAGAGTGATATCTCATCATATCACAAGTCCCTCTCAAAAGGAGATGTTATACACGGTCTGTACACCAGCTTGGTTGGAATCCTGGGGCTGATTTAGGATGCTGCTACCACAGCTATAATCCGGAGATTTTGAAATTTTAACTTGGATGTTTATGATAGCTGTTAAACCACACAAACTCTCAGAGATTCAAGAACAAAATTTAGCTTCTAACATGAACTCAGAAGTTGCCACCTATAGGACCACATGCAATTTAATTGACTGAAGCAATCCAAGATGGCTATTTGTTCTAAGTACATGAATAAAATTATTAGCATTTTTTTCAATTGTGTACATAGCTACAGATGTTGATATGCAGAGTCTGGGTAAACATCTGGCCACATAAATCTTAAAAAAAAATGAGACTGCAGATTTCAGCTCTGAGATAGATTAGAAGTTGTCACTTTCATTCTTATAATAAGAAAAATCCGAACAAACTAGAAATCAGGGACATTTTTTAACCCAACAGAGAACTGAGGTCTCAGGGCAAATTGTCACCCCAAAAGTTGGACAGGAAAATACAGAGTCACAGCTGAGATCTGCTTAAGGAGAACAGAAGCTGCTGGAGCCACAAACTGGTAGAAACACTTAAATGGCAATTTGATGAACTGCTGAATGTTGAGCTTAGACTAGCATGAGAATGAGAAATTTCTGGAAGCTGCAGTCTTAGAGAACTCCTCACACTTACATAGGTTTTACCCTCAGGTTCTGTACTGGGATCTCATAGTGAACAACCAAGAAAGATTCCCTTGTGTCTCTGGCAGGAGGATGAAAAGAGTAATTATGACATACTCCCAGAGCTTTCTCCATAGCAGAGACCTACTCTGCAAGGGAAAGACTTTAGCAGAGTCATATCACAGCTGAGGGAAGAGAACTCCTCCCCTCCACACCCTGTATGTTTTCCTATCTCACCTAAGGAGGTGAAAATACTATACAACAGAGAAACACTTGTGAAGATCACGGCCTAGGGAATAGGGAATAGGCCCAATAAATGACTGAGGTTTAATCAGAAGAGTATAGAATACTTTTCCTCCCCAACAGGACACCAACAAGTTTATATAACATAGGGTTACCATTGACTGAGCTGCAAGATGTAGCTGGCCTCTCTCTGAGAGGGAATACTTAAGGAAGCTCAAAGTCAAGAACAGAGACAAAAATAAGAAATATCAAGCCTCTGGCACCTACACCTACAGTAAACATTAGACACAGCCCAACTCCTAGTCAGATAAAACCACATGCTATAGGCCTATTTACATCAGTTTTAATTACCTGATGCACCATGTCCAGCTTTCAACAAAAAGTTACATTCACCAACATAGACCACTCTCTGGCTCATTCAAAACAAAAACAACTAAAATTTAAACAAATAGAAATCATACAAGGTATGCTCTCAGATCATAATACAATTAAACTGGAAATCAGTAACAAAAAGATACCTGGAAAATGCCCAAATATTTGGAGATCAAAGAAAACATGGATCCAAGAAGCAGTCTCAAGGGAAATTTTAGAAGTATTTTGAACTAAACAACAATTAAAACACAACCTATCAAAATTTGTGGAATGCAGTGAAAGCAGTAATTAGAGGAAAATATATAGCATTAAATGCATGTATTGGAAAATAAGAAAGAGCTAAAATCAGTAACCTAAGATTCCATCTAAGAAAATGAGAGAATGCAGAGCCATTTAACTTAAAGCAAGTTGAAAAAAAAGAAATAAAAATGTCAGCATAAATCAATGAAATTGAAAACAAAAAACAATAGAGAAAAATCAATAAAACTGAAAGCTAATTCTTTGATAAATAAACTGACAGCCAGCTTGCCTAGCTAAACAGAGAGACAGAGAGAGAAGGAGATAAGACACAAATTCCAGTATAAGAAATGAAGATTACGCAACCATACAACAGAAAATTATTCAGCAATAAAACGAAATGAGCTATCAAACCACAAAAAGACATGGATGAATTGCAAATACATATTGCTAAGTGGAAGAAAGCAACCTGAAAAGCCTAAATATTGGACAATTCCAATTATATGAATTCTGGAAATGACAAAACTAAAGAGATGGCAAATGGATCAGTGGTTGGCATTGTTTAAATAGTTAAAAATGTGGGATTTTTTTTTTTAAGAGAATGAAACTATTCTGCATGGTACCATAATGATAGATACATGATACTATGCATTTATCAAAACCCATAAAACATTATAGCATGAAGAGTGAACCTACATGTATATAAATTTTTATACAAATTTTTAAAAAATCATTTAGGAGATTGGAGGACTCCAGGATAGAATGCAGAACATGACAAAACGATTTAACTGTGTTATAAGCACTACCTTAGCAAGGTGATCAAGGTTAACACCAACACTGATGTCCTGATGATAATATGTACACTTGATATAACGTGATGAAAAACTACTTTACCTCTGTGGTCATCCTCCTAAAAAGGCATAACCCCAGTTAAATCATGAGAAAAAACATCAGACAAATTTCAATTGATTCTACAAATACCTAACTAGAACTTCTCAAAGGTGTAAAGGTCACTCAAAACAAGGAAAGTCTGAGAAACTGTCACAGCCAAGAGAAGCCTAATAAGAAATGAATACTAAAGATAATGTGATATCCTGAGTGGGACACTGAGATCAAAAAGAAGGAAGGAAGGAAGGAAGGAAGGGAGAGAGACAAAGAAAGAAAGAGAAGGAGGAAGGAAGAATTAACACTAAATAATAACTAAAGAAATCTGGGTAAAGTATAGACTTTAGCTGAAAATAATACATGACTATTGATTCATTAATTGTAAGGAATGTACTATACTAATGTAAGATATTAATAATAGGGAAAACTGAGGGACATATGGGAATACTGTATATTATCTTCAAAATTTTTCTATAAACCCAAAGCTGAATTAAAATTAAAAATTTATTTTTTAAAAAAGAGAAATATTATTTAAACAATCTTATTATAGACTGATTGTCTCCAACCCCTCACCCCCACCCCAGCAAATCCATATGTTGAAGCCCCTAACCCACAATGTGACTATATTTGGAGATGATAGGGTCTTTATGGAAGTAATTAAGGTTAAAAGAGGTCAAAGGGTAGGGCCCTAATCCAATAGGACTGGTATCCTTATAGGAAGAGGAAGAGACAACAGAGATCTTTCTATTTATATCTCTCTCTCTATATATACATATATACACACACACACACACACACACAGAGAAAAGGTCATGTGGGGACACAGCAAGAAGGCAGCCATCTACAATCCAGGAAGAGAGATCTCACCAGAAATCAGATCTGCCAGCCCCTCGATCGGGGACTTCTAGCCTCCAAAAATGTTAGAGAATAAATTTCTGTTGTTTAAGCCACCCAGCCTGTGATGGTTTGTTACTGCAGCCTGAGTAGACTAATATACAAACATTAACAATGATATCAACTTGAGTACAATGAGTCTGGAAAGAGATACCAGAGTGAATGTAGAGGACTTTAAGATAAACATTCGTTAAATGTAAATACACTCTGAGGATATCAATGGACATGCTATTTGATATACAACTGAAATAAGAATAGAATGCATGTGCCTATTGTTGGGGAACTGATTTTGAATCATGAACAAGCTTAGAATTCAGAGAAAAAAATTGTGTTTAGGTAGCATTTGGAACTGTAACTCACCCACAGTCTAATATTCGTTGTGTGTTCTTAGCATTTCATAGTGCTAGAAGGTTGTATTTGGTATATAGCTTCAAACAAGGTATGTTAGTTTATAAAATAAATTTATTTTTTAAAATATAGTTGTAAGTGAAAGTAGTAGAGTGAGGTAATCCTCACTGACTTTTGTAATCTACTGAATTTGGGGAGCAAATAATTACCCTACTTGTGATTTCTTCAAAGTAGAGAAAATTTCTGTATGCCTACATCTCTGGATAAGCCTCCTCTTCCTCCTTGATATTTAGGTCTGGATTAACATAGTCTTGAAATAGTATATAAACAGTATATAAAGTAAATATAGTCTCACCACCACTACCATTATGCACTTTATTCACATTTCCCATTTATGAGAAGTCATATCCTAACTAGAGCAAGAGCCAGAACTGTAAATTTATATTAAATTAACGTGTAATAATTTTGCTGGGTGCAAATTTGAATAATGATGCTCGGAGGTATAGTGCCTGTTCTTATTCTCATTAAAAACATTAAATATCTGCCCTCCTTTTTTCACTTAATTCAACAGAATCATTGAAGTAATTTTCCATTTTACTTTAGAGAATGGATTTCAGGAAGCATTTCCACCTACTCCAGAATCAACATGATTTGGAGGGTTTGCAAATTGGAGTTTTAATTACAGCTCTTCTCAAAGAATAATGAAATTACATAAAAAGTTCATTTCACTAGGAACAATAGAAAGCTATTAACTCATTGGACTCTGCTCACTGAAGGCATGATTCTTAATAACCTTAGTTAAATATCAGAGCATTCTTTTATTAACTATAATAGCCAATAATTGGGGCTTGGAGCACTAAAATTATTCATAAAAACGTACACTTGGGAAAAAGTAAATGATAATTCTCCATTTTACGTTTTGGCTGATGCTTTCCTAAACTAGAAAATAAGTTCTTTGGTGGCATGGATCTTTGTTTTATTCACTCCTATATGCCCAGCACTAGAAAAGCGCTGACATGTAATGGCCAGTCAATAATGCTTCTTTAATGAATGAATGCAATCACTGTGACTTTCACAAAAAGTATGAACTTGAAAATTATCATTTTTTTCCTCTGAATAGACAGTTTCCCAAGGAAGACATAGAAATGGCCAACAGGTACGTGAAAAGGCGCTCAATATTACTAATCATTAGGGAAATACAAATCTAAATCATAGTGAAATAATACCTTACACCCGTTAGAATAGCTATTATCAAAAAGGTAAGAAATAACAAGTGTTGGCGAGGATGCGAAGAAAAGAGAATCTTTGTGCACTGTTGGTAGGGATATAAGTTGGTATAGTCACTATGGAAAACAGTCTGGAGGGTCTTCAAAGAATTAAAAATAGAACTACTACATGATCCAGCAATTCCGCTTCTGGGTATTGATCCAAAGAAAACAAAAACACTAACTCAAAAAGATATCTCCTTCTCCATGTTCACTGCAGCATTATTTACAATAGCCAAGACGTGGGAGCAACCTAAGTGTTCATCAATGGATGCGTGGATAAAGAAATGTGGTAGATATACGCCATGGAATATTATTCATCCATAAACAGGAAGGAAATCCTGATATCTGTGACAACAAGGATGGACCTTGAGGGCATTATGTTAAGTGAAATAAGTCAGACAGAAAAAAGAGAAATACTATACGATCTCATTTATATGCAGAATCTAAAAAAAATCAAACTCATAGAAACAGAAAACAGCTTGGTGGTTGCCAGAGGCAAGTGGTGGGGAGTGGGTGAAAGGGGTAAATGTGGTATAAAAATTTTTTTAATTTTTTAGTTTTTCCTTAAGGAATACTATGGAACTTAAGAGCCTATGTGAAGCATCTCTTGACGAGGTTTGAAAAAGATAAATTCTGTAATGCAGATAATAACGATTCATATTGTTAGAGGGCTACTAAAATATCAACAAAATTGTAGGTTGAATCAAAAAGAAGACTGTGCTCAGAAAAGAGTATATTTTAGTAGTCTTATTGTATCTTTGATAATCACTTGTAAATCAGGAACCACTTTTCTAAGAAATACAAAAACCTAAGGTACACAAACAGTACAGTGAACAATCCAGAAATTCTACCATCCTAGGGTCTAGATGTATTTAAATTGTTAAAGGATTGTCATGTAGAAGTGAATATGACTTCCTCTTTGTTGCTCCAGAGGGTATAATTTATCTTGGAGGCAGTTTTGAAATGAATATAAGGAATATTAATAGCTATAGCTATGTATTTATAGAGTGAGTACTCACCGGTGGAGGGAGACTCGATGGTACTGGATGCATTCAAGCTGCATTTGACAGGGATGCTCGGCAGTCAGAGACTTGAAGAAATATTCATGAAGACCATTGATAGCCCTAAAAGTCCACAAGACTAGGTTTCTTTCCACATATTCACAACAATCATCTATTTTGCTACTCTAGAGTTAGAAAAGCCCTAGATTTGGTATGAGAAGTCTTTAGTTGGAGTACTAACTCTGCATACCAATTTTGAGAATCGGATCATTATATCTGGAAGTGTTAACACTTACTTTAGAGAATGGTCAGTGAGGATTAAATAAGACATATAAATTCTAAAATACAATATAAATTATATATGTAGTAAAATAAACCATTTATTGAGCACTTATATACAACTTTCACTTATTTCCCAAATATTAATTTAGTAGGGTTACTGTTTACCAGGCAATAAAGTAGTCTCCAGAGATGCAAAAGTGAGCAAGCACAGTAGAGTATTCATAGATCTGACAGACTATCTGTTATGTGTCCCTTATGATCTAGGCATTCTAATACAAAGATTACAGAAAATGAAGGTTCAAATCATGCAATAATTTGTCAAGGACTACACAAATATCTGGTGGCACAGACAGATTAGAACCAGGTCCATGTAGTTTTAAAGCCCCTCTACATAAGATCTTTCTTCCAAAAAGTCCAAAGATATTCATGTACATTTTTGCTATTTTCATATAATTAATATTACACAGGAAATTATTTCTATCACTACCTCTGTTGAAAAAGCAGTGAACTTTAACTTCTAGGGAGCTACAATTTTTTTCATTATTACTACTAGTCTTTTTGCATAGTTAATAAATATTTAGACAGGAAAATGTTCTTTAAGAGCTCTACAGTCCTGTCATTATGTTTAGAAGCATGATTGTCAATTTGCATGAAACAAAGATTTAAAGGTGTGTCATAAGCTCACTGTTGAATTATCTCCATTTTTAATGGGGCAAAAAATGATTGAACTCAGCAAATAGCTTTATTTTTTATGGAAATATACATATAGAGAAGGAAATGTTTCATATGTGTATAACTCAGGGAATTTTCACAAACTGTAAAGGACTGTGTAACCAAATCACAAGTAAAAACCTTAACATTACCAGCACCCAGGAAGTGTCCTCATGTTCCCTTCTAGTCACAGTACCCGCTCCCAAGGAAAACGGCTATTCTGACCTAAAATCACAGAGGTGTTTTGTCTGGTTTTGTATATTATACACTGAAACTATGCAGTATGTACTCTTGCATCTGGATTTTTTTGTTCAACTTTGTGTTTGTAAGATTCATTCCATTGTGATCCCACAATTTACTTTTTCCATTCTACTGTGTACAGATATTTTGCCATTTTCCTGTTTGTCTTGGTTGCAAATAGTGCTGATATAAACAGCGTGGTGCATGTTTTCTGTTGAAAATATCAATGCATTTATATTGCATATATGCCTAATAGCAGAATTTCTTGTTCTTAGAGTATGCATATGTTCAATCTTTGAGAGATATTGCCAGATATTTTTCCGATGTGGTTACAGCCATTTCCAATCCCACTAGCAATGCAAGGCTTTGAGCACTCTAATTCTCTGCAAACACCTGGTATTTCCCATCTTATCATTTTACGTAGTCTGATGAGTGTGGAGTAGAATCACATTTAACATGTATATTCATGATGACTAATGAAGATGAACATGTTGTCACGTATCTATTGGCCATTTGTACAACACTGTGAGGTGAATATTCAAGTTTTTGTCCATTTTTCTACTGGATTTTCAACATATAGAGTCTAAGAATTTTTGATCTTGGAAATTTAAATATATGATACTTGAAACCCAGCAAAATATAAATTCTTCAAGACAAGCAATATTCATTTTTTCTGTTTTCTTCAATACTGTATTCCCAGCTCCTAGACTGGTACTTCTGTTGTTGGATTTTCTGTAAATACTGAATAAATTCATTAATTAATAAAAATCTTAATCTTATTAAACTACATATGGCAACAGAGGTATGTCAAGCCGGGATTTAAATGTAGGAATCTATTTGAAGCTTTAGTCATTTAAATAGTTGGCTTTTGTTAAAATTAATTGATTATCCGGGAGATGGAACAGGATTGTGGTAAGCGTATTATTTACTTGTTTTCTATCCATATGGAAAACCTCTAGGGCTCCATTTATATTTCCCATCATGAAGCCTGACTCTACAGTTTTCTTCCTCTTTAGAAAACTTCTTTGTCTTCAGCTTGTATATAATTGTCATATTCAATGACTGTATTAATCTCAACAGTCTTCTCCCTCAAGCTCTAACTGCCTTTTCAGTAGGAGAGGTAGAAAAGAAAGCACAGCTTCCTTCAGTTCAACACATCAGAGGAAGCTAGAAATCCAATTTCCTGGTTCCCAGTTCAGTTTTCTCTCTATTACAAACATAATACCACTGAGTGAACTTTAGCTACTATATCTACAGAAACTTCTAACACTCATAGTCCCAAATCAACACATGTACAGTCTTCTTCAAATTCAGAGGGTGCAGACAAAAGGGAGTAAGGGAAAAACAAAACAGTTGTGAGGAATGTATTTGGGTAGGGATTTGATTTATAAACTTTCAGTTTAGTTTACTCTTGAACTCTACAAACCTGTTTTTGTGGTATTGTCACTTGAAGTTGCTAGGGTGTTTGACTCAGAAAAGACTAAAATAAACAGAACTGAGGACCACTGGTTAGGAATAAAAGAATAGGTATGGTAATAAATAAATGTAATGTCTGGGGAAAAGGACTATAACTGTAGATTTACACACACAACTGTACATAAAAATACCCAGACATCATATATAATAAAGACAATACCTTTTAAAGCACTTCATTAATAAATTAGAATCCAAGCCTTCCATTGGCAAACTTTTCTCTCTAATAGTAAAATTAGAAATACTAAATCATCAAACCTCATCAAATATTACTGTACTATAAGGATGTTGCACTGAATTATAGTGAGATTGTAGAAAACACTAAACAGTATCCAAATATTACTGGCATTAATCACATAAATATTACAAAATAAAATGACATACTAAAGATAAAGATAGGCATTTTCATAAAAGGAATCTCTTTTAAGTTGATAGTTGGTACCATTAGTGCTTTTTTGTTGACTTAGTGTGAACTGAAAGCAGAGGTATAACAGAGCACCATGGAAATTACCGGGAACAGCAGGTTTTGAATTCCGCCTCCCATCACAACATCAACCACTACAAAGAATGTTCAGTAATGAATATCAGGGTAGAATGTTTCTCTTGTAATACACATTTTTTAAATGAGTATTTTTTAAATATAGAAATATGAAAGTTAGAAGCAGTCCTCTATTGCAATATTTTTTCCTAGCTTTTATATTATATGTTGGCTTGGAAAATAAAGGCATTCTTAAAAACAAGGTATGTTAAAAATCTATTTCTTACTTTTAAATTAACAAAATATTTAATTTAAAACATTTTAACACTTACTTGAGTAAATTGTCTACAAGCCAATTGACATCATTTTCTAAAGCAGAATTTATTAACCTGGTCACATCTACAGTATTTATTGTATTGACAGTAAAACATGGTTTGGTTTCTGGGACATCAAATCAATGTATAGGAAAAATGTTATCAAATTCATTATTGATATCTCTAGAGATTCACAGTAAAAATAAGCCAGCTAGGAACTGAGCAAATGAAAAAAACAAAAAAAGTATCCTGATATACTATACAATCAAGAATATGAATAACTGGTTTTAGGTCTAACGGAAAAAATAATAATAAGGAGGAAGAGAATGAAATCTATCAAATAAGTACCAATCACAAATCTATTTGTCTGACATTTTTGATGTTGTAATTTGCTTTATTAATCTGTTATAAATTTATAATCTAAATTATGAATTAATCTAAATTTGTCAGGTTTCATGTTCAAAAACTCTTCTTTGTGTTAATTGTACATTATTTATATTGTTTTTATAACTAGTGTTGCATAAAATAAAGTTGAATTAAAATCTAGTCAATATAAGAAATATTCAAACACAGATTTACTATGCATCAGCAGTAATTTGTCAAAGACATAGTGGAAAATATCATTATGGTCAATCTTATGGATTGACTCACTTCCAGTTCTGCAGAGACTCACAGCCTAAAAACTACACTTCTCACAGTACTTTGAAGCTAAGGTTTTGGATGCAAAATTGATTTCACTAATTAACTGCATTCCTGCCAGATTTGGAAGACCAAAATTAAGCAGAAGACCTCTTCCAGGTGTTCCTTCTAATTGCAAGAAATATCACAGGGACATAAGTACTGAATGACACTTTTAGTGGCCATACTTCACATCTGGTGGCCAAAGCTTCATGGGGAACAGAGACAGTTGTGGACAAAGCTGCAGCACTTTCCTGATCTGTGGGTTGCAGGCATGGGCGTGTTCTTAAAATCAGGCAGCCCCCTGATTCTCACTCCCCCAACACTTCAAATCATGTTATCAGCAATTTCTGTATAAAATGCCTAATAACTGAAATATCTAAGGGTACATATTCTCTCTACACTCTATACTAATAGGAAAAAAAATATGTTGGCTATTAACAAAGAAACTTAAATACATACATCTATACATACAAATATATATGTAAAGATATCATGGAAGATATAAATAAATGGAGATTTATGTTTCAGGAAAGGTATGAAATCTTTTCTTAATTAGCACTTGGAATTAAAGAAATCCCAATCAGAGTACTAAGGGAATTTTTATGAAACTTTTAAAACATGATTACAAAGTTTACCTGCAAATGTAAATAGTTAATAATAGATAGAAAATATTTTTTAAATGATGTAGATATTGTACTAGATATTAAGACATATCCATAGATATTAATATAGTATAGTAGCAGAAAAAAAAACTGTAAATAGATCTAAAAGTCCCAGAATCAATGGCAGATAAAATTTTTAGTATCTAAATAATTGTACAATGAAAAGATCATCAAAATCAGTGAGGAAAATATAAATTAAGCACCAAATAATTTGGGGGAAAATAACTATTTAAATAAGAACAATGAAAAACACAAGATTTGCCTCACAACATAATTCAAAATTAGTTCCAGATTGATTAGGAGACTAAACTTAGAAATTGGTACAATACATACTAAAATATTAGTTGAAAGCCTATTTAAACATTACGTAAATGAGTTAGGGTGGGCCTGGACTTTTTTGAACAAAAAGGCACTACGGTAAATCACAAAGAACAATAAACAATGAAAAGTTTGTCAGGATGCAAATATCAATCTCTTTATGCCAACAATCTTTTACATCAGATTGAAAACAAAAAATTGAGAAAAATATTGGCAATGAAGTTGAGAGACAAGAGGTTAATTTAATTATACAGAGAATAGGAAGTGAAAAAGAAAGCACTCCACTGGGAAAATGAGGAAAGAAACTTAAAAGACAATTTACTCATCTTCAGCAACAAACTGAAAAATGAATTTAAGATAAAAAATTCTTCATGTTTTAAAAATAAGCTTCTAGGAATTTTTATTATTCAATAATTAGCAGTGCAGATAAACAATATTGTGTTGAAAGAACATTAGGGTATTGTTTAAAATGATAAAAATCAGTAACAACCTAAATTTGTACACTAGGGAAACTGAATAAATTATGCTATGTCTATAAGATAAAATGATGAAGGGCCATTAGAATCTTATTTTCTTATAACATTTAATGAAGAGAGAAAATGCTCAAAACAGGAGGAGGTGCTGAAAATAAGCATTTAATACTTTAAGAAATTAGATATCAAAAAATATTTATTTAACAAATATCTTTCTACCTATTGATTTAATTACTTCCTGAAAGTAAATGCAACAAAATATCAGTTGATTGCAGTATTAGGGTGATTTTTATTTGCTTTAAACTTTTCTATATTTTCTGTAAGAACATATTAACTGCGTAATCCAACAAAACAAACAATATTTTAATCTATACATTGGATATTCTTATTTCCCACATTGGAAGCAAATATAATATCACAGCTAAAAACAAATAGTTTTAATGTAAAGTGAGGGTGTATTATAAGCAGACTTAGTAAACTGAATTTTCAATTTAAAAGTTCTTTGCCAGGGCATGATACTTCTCGCTTAAATGACTAGTGTGCAAAGAAAAAAAAAACAATATTTAAAATCTGAGTGCACACTGCAAGTTATAATTAAAACAAAAATATCATGTTGATGGCAAATTTTAAGTTATACCTTTGATCAATATAAAGTAGATGTATTGCTAATCAGTAGTGACTGCATCTACCCATGCCAGCTCTCTTTCCTGATTTATATCCCAAGCCCCAGGCACTAGGAACACAAAATGACATTTATATTTTCTGGTACCTGATACTCAATTTTCTCAACCATGAAATGGAGATTATAATGTAATCCTTATATTTTTCCACAAGGTTCAAAATGAACGAAAATGCAAGGCAGCAGTAACCAGAAGAAAATTGAAGAATTTATAATAACAAGACAGATTGTCCAAGTTATATTAAATACTGAACTAATTTTAGAGTGTAAGTGAGTTTAAATCTGAGTATTTATTGAGATGCCTTTGAATACAAGTGACAGATTTACCCTATACTAACTTAAGAAGGAAATGTGAAATAGAGCTTTTCTTATTAGTGTGAACTACTTCAGGTAGGCTTGATCCTGGGACACAAACAGTGTCAACAAAACCTCAATCCTCTAATTTCTCAGCTCTACCTCGTCTGTCTTTCCTCCATTCTCAGGCTGACTCTTACACCTAATTGTCCAGAAGTTTTGACTATTTTGTTCCTTTCTGTATCCTAAGTGCCTGTGTTAGGCACATGGTAAGTGTTAACATAAATGAGTGAATAATTAAGTTAGTGGATGAATAAAAAAGAGATGGCCTAGTAACTCCAGATTCCCAGCTTCAATTCAGCAGAAAACAGTTGGCCCACCTATCTCAGCAGCCCCAGTGCAAATCACTTGAGTTCCCTTAGCCCATCTCAGAACCACACGATGTCATCCTCTGTCCAGGCATGGGCAGAAGCCAACCTCAAAAGACACTGACCTATCTCAATCAAGGATGGAGGAATGGGTAGTACTGAGATGAAAATTGAAGAGTTGCTACCAAAAGAATGTGGCATAGTCATTAGGAATTCAAAAGATGGCAGTCACTACTGTATATCTGTGTTAATAAAAATGTCCGTACATAAACCCAATTCCAACATTTAAATTATGCCTGTGAAGCAGTAAATATACTTCCCTCTATTAATACAGGGAAGACTTAAGAAACATTTTGTAAAATCATTTAGGGTTAATGCTTTGCAAAATGCTTTGGGTTTGGTTGATTGAGCCAAGAGACTGCAAGTTTGCAGATGGCCTCTCAAAGGGAAATCAATAAATGCTTTTCTTGGTAGAGGGGATCACACAGAATAGAGCATAAATCTGAAGCAAACTAAAAAAGTGATGACCTGTTATGACATATTGGTTACCTTTGTATTAAAAAGTCAAAGCAAACTACAAGAATGAATGACCCCACTCACTGAAGGCCTTTCCATTACAATTTTACGTTCAATATTCTTCAATGGATTGGTAAAAATGTTTTTTTAATTGGTTTCAAGGCACAAATCCATTGATTTACTCAGAGCCTCAGCTATCAATACAGTGTCTCCCAGAAGTCTGGCACGCCAGTCACCTCCAGGCAGAGTTTTAAAGGAAGGGTGGGTAAACTTCCTTTATACTTATTGTAGATTTGCACCTATTGATTAAGACATCCTAAATAATGAAATGTGAAAAATTGCCTATTGCTTATTTCCATATAATATATTGATGATGAGACTCAATATGATACCATAAACCATTCCATAATATCTTCTTAAAAGTGCTTTGTAAACATATTGCAGGTAGACCTCTAAAATTTTTCTTGAGGATAGCTCAAATAATCCGTTTCCCTATTCTATAAAATGGAAACTGAAATGTGAATGTTAATGTTTAAACCTTGAGTCCAAGAGCTGATTAGTTACTGGAAATACCAACAATGTAATCATTCAATGAACATTTCTTGAGAGTTTACTCTCCTGAAGGCAATATGCACAGCGGTTTGCTCTCCTAAAGGCAGTATGGCATATGGCCTCTAGGATCAAACCCTTGCTCTACTACATACTAGCTATGTGACCTCAGGAAAGATTTTTAAACTTCCTCTGTTTCAATCTCTTCAACTATAAGAGATATGATAGCATCTACCTTTACAAAACTTCTGTAAATAAGTTAATATATGTAAGTCACTTAGGAAAAACTGTCTGACATCATAAGTGCTCTATAAATATTGGCTAATATTATTACCGTCATGCATGCTTAATGCCGGGGATACATCCTGAGAAAATGCGTCATTAGGAGATTTCTTTGTTACACGAACATCATAGAGTGTACTTACACAAACCTAGGTGATATAGATTGCTACACATCTAGGCGACATGGTACTAAGCTTTTTAGGACCGCTATCATATATGTGGTCCATTGTTCACAGAAATGTCATGGTATAGAACATGATTGTATATGGAAGGTATCCTTATATCAACCCAACATGGCAGAGATAGATAGCTAAACCTCCAAATTATCTGGACTACATGTATGACTCCTTTTCTGTTAAGTTTAGCCATGTGACTAAGCTACAGCTAAGGGAATATAAGTGAGGTGTGCCAGGCCTATATAAAACTTCCTTACATCCCATGCCCATTCTCCCTTCTAGCTGGCTGGAATGTTAATGTCAGTGTTAGCCTTGGAAGGTGCCTGGTGAATATGGCAGAGTCTCCAATATCCTGGGTTCCTGAATTTGTAGAGGAGAGCTGCACAGCTAAGCTGTCCACTTGCCCAGGACTTTTCTGTGAGCACAAAATAAACTTCTATTAAATAGAGTCATTACTTTTGGGATTTTTTTTTTTTACTATATTCTATGCTCTTCTAATTAGTACAGGTAGCAAGAATTTAAAAGATCAATAAGACACAGTGTTTGGTTAAAGGAACTTTTAAACTTATGGAGAAGCAAAAACACACAAATTAAAAGTTCAACATTATGAAAATTTTCTAAGAGAAAAAAATATCTTGAATTATAGGAACTCAGAGGTTTCCAGGTAGAGAAGATAATGCTGGGTTGGGAAATCTTCCAATATTTCTTGCAATTGTACCTTTTGAACTGTGGCTTCAAGGAAGGGTGGAATCATAACAAATCCATGTGGCTTCTCAAGCACAGGAAACAGCATTAACAAAGAGACAAAGTGGGGGCCAGCCCAGTGACATAGTGGTTAAGTTCACTCGCTCCCCTTCCACAGCCCAGGTTTCGCAGGTTCGGATCCTGAGCATGAACCGACACACCACATAACAATCCATGCTGTGGCGGCATCCCACATACAAAATAGAAGAAGATTGATACAGACGTTAGCTGGGTGACAATCTTCCTCAAGCAGGAAGAGGAAGATTGGCAATAGATGTTAGCTCTGAGCCAATCTTCCTCACCATAAAAAAAAAAATTAAAAGGCAAGGTGACAAAATACCAAATATTTTAGAAGAACAGAAAAGACTACATTTGCCTGGAATGAAAGAATGAGTTACCAAGGATGGAAAGTAGGCTGGTATCAGATTCTTTTTAAATCTTTATTTTCACATATAAATATTCAGGATTGATTTGATATGGAACTAAGAACAGCTGAAGGTGTGAGAGCAGAAGATAGTGATTATAGATATAATTAAGGAACATGTTATACCCCTTCATGATATGACTTTTGATACATTTTCTGTTTTGTGCTCCATAATTCAGCAGTATCAAACTACTTGAATATTTCTGACTTTTGCTGTTTCACAGCTCTACACCTTTGTGTACGCTGCTCCCTTAATTGCAGTACCACCTAACTTAGATGTCATCTTCTTCAAGAAAACTCCCCTAACTTTATCAAGGTTAAATATTTCATTATTCAGGGACTGCACTATGTGTATGAGCCTGGCACATAATACGTGCCCAATAACTATGTGTGTAATGACGGTACTTCTACTATAGATTGCCTCACACTTTATCTTTATTACAATACAATGAACCCATGTAATACTCTTATTATGTCTCACCCAGTTTTGGATCACCAGCATTTAGCACACTGTCTGGTACATAATATGCCCTTAATAAAGCTTATCAAACTAAATTAATGTGTGCTATGGATTAACATATTGAGAAGATAGAAATAGGGAAACTCTTTCAAAACATGCCTAATTCTCATCCTTAAATAAGCACCATCAGGTGTTTTTCAAACTCGTTGTTCATGTTATTAGATCAACAAAAAAGCAGCACGTTACTGAATTAGTAGCTAATTCAATATAAATGAGTATGGGATACCACAGGCCATTTTTAAAAGCATGATGTTCTTGCATTGATGTTTAAGTAGTGGTAAGACTAAAGTTTATGTACTCGCAGAAAGCTTAATGGTATCACAGCAAAATAGATGGAGATACCAAAAGCTCTATTGTGTAGATAATCATACCTTAAATCCAAGGCAGATATAATTTTTGAATATAATATAATATTAATATAACTTAAAATATGACTTAAAATGTGGTATTATTGCAATGTTTTAGAGACTGATGAGCCAGACTTAGAAAAAATTCTGTGAGGAATCCAACTTAATTGATCAGCTCTCTCTGACCACTAGAATTTTACCTATAAATGTCAGTTTGGTTGGCTTGTTTCTTTTAAAAAATATTTAATTTCGTGTTTTTAATTGAGGTGTTGAAATTAATAAAATCATTATAATTTAATTGTCTAGATAATAAATTTTAATACTAGTATACTAGTATAGATAGAGACCACAAAATATACATGGTATAAAATTCTTCATTCTTAGATGTTAGTAAAACTTACACGCATGAGCCTTTAGGGAACTGTCAAATTTTCCTCTTGCCATTTTGCTTAACTTGGATTGATCATATGCTTGAAAAAGAACTGACATGCTAATTTCAGAGACATCTCAATCTATGTAATTACAGAATACCCAGTCCTTAAAATACCAACACTTCATCGTCTGTGCTTATATAACCCTAACATTTTATTTATGTTACTATCGATCCTGCAGAGATTCCCTTAAATACCAAGGTTGTATATGATTGCCTGGAAATGGCTTCTATGCTGGGATCAAAGGGAATTTATAGATTTTCTCAACTTTTGATGAGAGTAAAACAGCTTCCACACAGAGCATCACTGAAGATGTTTCTTCCATTCTTAAAGGTTATGCCATCTATGATTATATCCTGTGTTGAACTATTAAGTATTTTTTCAAGTATCAATAAGTAAAACTGCATAAAAGTGCTCACTTATTGCCTTACGTTTTTTTGTTTTTACATTTTCTTGTTTTATATCCTTTTAACTTAGCTTACATAATGATAAAATACAATAAAATAAAATAACTGATGTTTATGAATAGACTTTGTAGATACTCTACATTGAAAGGCAGGTAAAGTGATTAAAGGCACCAGCTCTGGAGCCAGTGGAACCAGTTATAATGTTGGCTGTGTCATACGACCTTGGACAAGTTACTAATCCTCCATAATTAGATTTCTTCATCTGCAGAATGAGAATCAGTAATAGTACTTGCCTCCTAGAATTGCCATGAGGATTCAATGAGCGAATAATCTACAAAACTCTTACAAGGGAAGCACTATAATAGTGTTTGCTATTGTAATATATGGCGGTTTGTTTTTAGTGTGAGATTGTATTACGCTGAGTGGAAAGTTTGAATTAGAGAATACTTTAAAATAATATAATATATAATATATATATTACACATAATATATCTCTGATTACTAAAAAGGCATGTAGTTATTTAAAGTATTGAGTCAAAACCACTACAAATTTAATTTCAGCTGAGTCTTCAAAACTCTCCAGGAAATTTTCTTTCAGGTGTCTCTCCTATTCATTTGCCTTAGTAGATATTCCTAAATTTTCACCTCTCTTCTCAAAGCTCCTATATTACTTATGCCTGAGCCTCAGCCTGCTTAACTGAGTAAATCAAGGACATGAGCTCTTTCAACTTCCTTCCAAGCCAACAACAAAGCTATTAGGACCCACACTTTCGCTTTCCTTCTTTCCTCCTCCTTCAATGAGAGAATATGTTCTCTGTGTCATCCTCACTCACCTTATTGGAGACTCTGCTCTAACGAACATCAACTCTGTACCGGAACAAATCTCCTTAAAGGTCCATAAATACCTGAAGCTCAAAATATCCAAAACTTAATTTGATTATTAATCCCAGTGAGCCCTTTTTCTCTCTCTCTATCCTATCTCAGTGAATGGAACCACCACCTAGCCAGATACTCAAACTTGACCCTGCAGTCATCCTTGAATTCTTCAACTCCCTAATTCACCACATTTTTAAAAATCTAAAACCAAGTTATCTTTTTGCTTTAGATCTATTCTTCCCCACTCTCCCTTAAATTACCCAAGCCTATCTACCATCATTCAAATTCTCATGTTTGAATAACTGCAACTGCCTTCTGCCAGGATGCCCTACCTCTCAATGAGGGACTAAAAGAACAAACAACACAACTAAAATACCATTCTTTGGCCAGTGGTGTGTTGGAGACAGCTCCTACCTGTTCATAAGGATGAATGGTTAAATATTCAGGGATTTTTTGAGTGAATTGTCAAACCATTGGTAGCTTTAAATTGTGCATAAAGCAAGTATTTGTGCTACAGAAATTAACAAACACTTCAGTCGATTTGCCAGGACACACAGGTCTTCACTCTGAAGCAAGACTAATACTTTTAAAGTGTAATTCTGATGATGTCATTCTCATGCTTAAAATCGATTAGTGGCCTTGCTCCCTTCTTGCTCAACCCTAGTGGCTGCTGTGGAGCAATAGGACTTATTAACCTCCACATCTTTGCTGTTTTTCCACTTGGCAAACCATTCTGTCCCTGTCAGCAGACTTATCGCCTTTGTGCTTGTCCCAGCTCAATAGAATCACAGGCTGAAAATCTTAGAATGGTCTGTCATCTGCATCTCCCTGTTATAGATATATCCCTCTCCGCCAGTGGCCTTTCGTCTCATATGTTGGGTAATGTTGCCTTGTGACTCTTGCATCAGACATCCTTTGTAATCTGGGGTATCCCTCCCGAATCCCTTCCAGCATGGCTGGGGCCACAGCTGCTCTAGGATGAGTTTGAAAATCTGCCATCACTTCTCTAGTTTAGTTCAGTCACTGGGGACAAAGAAGGCACTGGGTCATCACCTGTCATCAGAAAGCAGGTAATAAAAATGCACCTCACACCTTGGGCAAGTGCCACTTTTACTGTACTTTTTACAGAGCCATAACCTAGCATTTGACTATCAGAGTGCTTGTTCATACAGGGGGAAAAATTACCAGAGCAAATAGCTCCTGCAACAGAATGTAGCTCATTTTCTCATCCTCACCATCACTACTAACAATAAAAATGATCAAATTATGGAAAATTACTGAAGGGGATTTTAAAAAAGGCCTAAGCAGCATAACCTAAAAGATGAAGAAAACTTAAGATCTTTCCACAGTAACATCACTTCCAGTCACTGCACTGAGTAGAGATGTAATGATGGCAGTAAGAATCTTTGCCAATGGCCTACCACTCCATCATCAGTGACTATGACACAAGCATATCGACGGATGATCTGAGAAGCATCTTCTTGCACTTGGCCATCAGTATTAGAAGGTTTACTTCAATGACAAATGCTTCCTGTTTCTAACCCACTGTTGTCACACACCTGGTGACATCAACAAAGAGAGTATGGACTAAATCCTGCCAGTTTCCTAGCTCCTATGCACAAGCTAAACCAAAACTCTCAAAGAATTGATATCTTGAAGTCAAATTACTTTTGACCACTTGTTTGATGTCCAGGCCATACTGGGACAGTTTGTGATGTCCCTATCTTTTAAGTAATCATACTTGAATCAAAGTCACATGCCATAATAAAGCACTAAAGCATGGTCTGTAACTGCTTATTTCTGAATAAAACAAAACTATAAACTCCAGGAGGGCAGAAATCTTGTTTGTTTTGGTCACTACTCTATCCTCATCACCTAGAACGGTGCTTGGCATATTCTCGAGGCTCAGTAAATATTTGTTGATTTAATGAATACGTGGCAGTATGAATGTGTTGTTAGAGGATCACAGAGGAAGGAGTTGATAATTACATTTCAGAAAAGCCCGGCACTGCTCTATCCACCCCCAATACAGAGCAAATCACCAGTTCTGCCTTCACGGCACTATCCATTTGGATGAGGCGCTAACCCTCTGAACAAGATTTTGGTTTTGTCTTCCTCTGAACGTGCATTGTAGAACTCAAGTGTTTATGTTTCCAACCAATGTTTTAACTAAAAAAAAAGCTCTAAGTGTACCCAAAGTCCTTTGTTTGAATAGGAATGGATAATCCAGGTGTTCTAGAATATACTTATAACAAGAAGAAATGAATAATGGCTATTGGAAGGACCCAGGCATCGGGTCTCTGGGTATCTCCCAGCCACAGACTAGGACTCTGGAGCTGGTGATGAAGCTCAGTATGGAGCTCATTGCAGGAAGGCAGAAATTGGCATCGCTTTGGTTTGATCCATGATTCATGATTCAGGCATGTTCGCTGCCAACACACACATAATTGGGGAACTCTAAACTTAAAAGGCCATAATGCCTCTTACAATTTTCCAGCAGAGTCATTGGAAGAAGGTGAAGAGCCATGAGAAGATAAAACATAATTGGATAAAATCTCATGGGGACTTATATAGCCTATAGAAAGAGCCACCCTATAAACAAGTAAAAAAGCCAAACTCATTTTTCTGATGATAACCCATTCTCTGAACCTAGGACTGTGACCTTGAGCTGGGGATGATGAAGCTTCTGAACACTGGCTCTTCTCTGCCCAAGGAATCTTGTATTCCCAGGCAATATGAATTTAAAAGATGGAATATCAACTCATAGTTTTATTTTAAAGAGTCAAATGCTGAATGTTTCCTGATGTTGATCACGCATAGAATCTAGACTAATAATAAATATCATTTATTGAATCTACCATTCCATTTTTGTGTCGCCAGGTATGTGACAACAGTGAGTTAGAATCAGAGAGCAATTGTCACTAAAGTAAAGCTACTAACAGTAGAGGTCAAGTACTAGAAGTTGATGTTTAGGTCATCTGCTGAAACATGTGTCTTAAATGGCTTATAAGACCCGGTAAACTTTCAAGCTTCTCATCTCAGTCACTATGATTGATCGTTTAATTTGCTTGAAATAATCCCATAAATTATGTGAACATTTTACAATTGCAAAGACTGTAAAACAGGAAGATTGGCTGAAGAATGAGGAAAAAAATTGATTTAAAAGAAGGAAAAATCAGAAATAATTAGTAAAGAGCAGGGAAAATGTATGACAATTCATAAAGAATTGCAAATGAACTTTATGTGCACCAAAATCTTCAATGTTAAAAACCAAATCCTGTGACTGGAAATACTGATTTTCAATCAAATTGTCATTTTAGACATATACTGTCAAGTTGACCAATATGCTTTTGACCAAATTACTTTTTAGCCAAACCACCAGGTACTAGTGAACAAGCAATTACAACACATTGGGAAATACACCAAGAGCTGGGTAAGCGTAAGATGCCATGGAAGCACATAACCCAACCTGCCTGGGAGCTGTCATGGGTCAAAGGAGGCATTCCAGAGTAAGAAACACAAAAGGTGGAAACTGGAGGGACAAATAGGAGTAAACAAAGTGAAAGTGGAGAAAAAGAAGAAAAAGAAAAAAGAGGATACTATATGTACAAACCTCTAGACTAACAGGAACAAGCACACTTATCTTTGGAGCAGAAAGGACAAGAAATTCCTTGTCAGCACACAGCACAATATCTGACATGCATTGGGCACACTGTAAATTTTTGTGAATTATTTTACTTTGCATGTCTGCATCTTGCATAATGAGTGCAAAAATGTTTTTGCAGTAAAAAAACACAAACAGTAAAAAGAAATAATAATAGTTTTTTAATAAATCCTGTGAGTTCCCTAATTACCAGTTTTCGAAAAACAGATGACTAAGGATTTCATGGTTACCCAGCCAGTCGATTCAAGCACATGTGCCACGTGCATCAATTTCCAGCTGTAACTCTAAACAGTTGTTCTCATTGCCAGCATACTGTAAGCTCTTTGAGGAGAGGTGTCTGGTTCATTGTTGTCCCATCAGCACCCAGCTCAGTACCTGTGGCACACGGCACACATTTGACAAATAACTCTGGACTGAAGGAATACATGCTCTTTCCAACACTTGTGAACTTAGTTTAGAATTCTCTGTTGATCTCCAAACCTATACAGCCAATACCTCTTGGACATTATCTCTTGAGTGTTTCAGACACTTCAACGCAAAAGTTCAAAACATATCCCCTGGGGCCAGCCCAGTGACACAGCGGTTGAGAGCGCATGTTCCGCTTTGGCGGCCTAGGGTTTGCCAGCTCGGATCCCGGGTGCGGACATGGAACAGCTTGGCACGCCATGCTGTGGTAGGCGTCCCACATATAAAGTAGAGGAGGGTGGTCATGGATGTTAGCTCAGGGCCAATCTTCCTCAGCAAAAAGAGGAGGATTGGTAGCAGTTAGCTCAGGGCTAATCTTCCTCAAAAAAAAAAATCCCTTTTTCATGCTTCTTATATTAGTAAATGGCACCACAATTGATGTCATTAATTTTTGATTATCCTAAATTTCTCCCATCTCAATTACTCACTCCTTTCATACTAAGACCTATAGATTCTCCCTTTCTAAATCTCTTGAAATCATTTCACCTCTGCCATTTCTCCTGCCATTCTCCAGGCTCTCAGCCCTTATTAACTAGATTATAGTTATATCTTTCTAATTCCACTAACTTCTATCTCATTCTTACCAAAGTGATCTTTCTAAAATGCAAATTTGATTAGTTTATACCCTTTTTTAAATCCTTTAATATCATTGGGATACCTTTTAGGATAAATTTTAGATTCTAACGTAGTCTTTCTAAAAACCTTTTAGATTAAGAATACCCAGCTTTACAAAGAATCTATAGCTCCCAAAAGAATTTATATACACTCACAAAATTTTGCTACAAAATATGAGATATGTACTAAAAATGAAATGTAGTGTACTTTTTTCATGATTCCAACATTACCAACAGATTCACTCCCTATTATAACTATTCATAAAACCCACACAACTTTCACATTTTTTTTCTCACCCTTTTTTCTCTGGGGCAGGTTTTTATGTTCCTAGATATGGAGCCTTTTTGGCCAAGTTAACACGACACTCAGCACTCTGTGCAGCGCTGTAAATCACAGATACTGAGGAAGGGTTAATAATAATCCCCAGTATATTTTTTCGAAGTCTTGTCTCTTTTCTTTCACTAATTTCCAAAAACTTTATTTAATATTAATATTATATTTAAAACATCAGGCACACAATATATGCTCATTAAAACTAAATGCTTATTATTCTATTAGTCCACGCCAGCATTACAGCAGCACGTGTGAATCACAGCTCACATTAGAACTCAGTTTCCTCCAACTCAGCTTAATTCCTTTCCAAATCTATTCTGCTCAGATGGCTAAGCACTTAACCTCAGTTCTCACCCCTACACCAGGGTTATGCTAGAGGCCAGTGCCATCTGTAGTGGTCATCAAAGCTCTTGGTTAAGGAAAGAGGCTAAGGACATAATGTCCCTGTCATCAGTCGTCTTTCTTAACTGCTACTGTCTTCTGGGCCACACTTGTGGCAGGGAAATCATAGTCATCACTGCCTCGGATTCTGTCTGCTGAGCTGGCCCCTGCCACCATCCCTCTCTTGGGCTTTGCTTTCTCTCTATTCTAAGACCCACATATTTCTGTGCACTCTTCCTTCCATTTTTCCACTGCCCAGAGTAATTTCTTTCTAGTCAAGAAAAATATCCTTTTCCCCTCATCACACTAGTTTTAAATCTTCTTTCCACTTTGGGGTTTAATTTTTTAAAGAAAAAAAAGCCACGAAAACTGCCACTTTCTCTCTTGCCCCATCCATCTTCCAAATAAATGAAAGAGGAAAAATACATACGGTAATGCCTCAAAATATTATTTGACCTCATAATTTTGGTCCTTCACAGTCTGAGAACCAGTGGCTGAAGGTACTACTTTCTATGGAAAGATTTTCCTGGTAGCTATTTGTGTGCCCCTTCCATTTAAAAACTGCACTGATTCCAAATTGTCTGCAATATCATGCTGCCTGCCTCTAACATCAACACTGCATCCCGCTTACCTCTGAGAAGTCTGCTTCCAAGCCTAGATCCTATGAAGGATTTTTCAGGCCTGACCACAGGCAATTAAAAAGGCTTTAGCTGGCAGTCCTCGTGGGGGAAGCTGCCCTCCCCACAGGAGACCCATCCACAGCTGGGTCATTGCAGTCGCTGGAGTTGCAGTCAAGATCTCAGCACTCCCAGGCCAGCCATGCTCTTCTGTGTCACTGTGTTCCCAAACCAAGTGCCTTCATTCAGAGGCCTCTTTATAGGGTGCCTTCGGCTGAGGGTTCCCCCTGGTGCCTCTGCTGAAACTTCCCGATAGGGAAGGAGGATCTTACAACATTTTCTCCATTTTGACTCAAGCTCAGCACTTTTCCACTGTTAGCCCTTCTCTCTCCCTCTTCTCAGCCCACAGGTCCATAAAATGTCAGGAGCCTTTGCTTCAGGGCTCCTTCGAAAGTGAGATGGTCCGTGCCCACATGGGTGCTGATCCACCTGATCTTCACCTGGTGACATCTCACAGGGAAAAATGAAACACTGCGGGAGCCCACACTCTCTCCTGTTTAGCCTCTTGCTTCGACTATCACAGACAGTAATTAAAGCCGTGACTGTTACTTTCATTTTGGCTTGTCTTACTCAACTCCTCTGACACCTGGCAGCTCAGCCCTCTCCAGTTCAGCCCAGCTCTTGACGACCTCCCATGCTTAGAACAGATATGGACTTCCGTCTATTGCTATATTCTCTAGAACTAGATTTTTTCTACCTCATTCAAGTTCTTTACACCTGCTACCATGGCCTCTTCTCCACTCCTCTACAGAAATCTGAATTCAGGTCCCGGGATAGTCTGCCCTGCTCCTTTGCAGATACCAGGGACCTCACAGGGCTGCCATGAGATTACAATATTTGGTAGTCAGGATTTCTCTCCCAATTCCACAATTTCTCATCTATAAAAAAAATACATATGATTTAAATTCCATAAAATTCCCTTTATGTTTTGGAAACATAGGAATCAAATCATATGGGCCTGTTATCTGTAGGTAGTAAGAGTTTTAATTTTCTTTTTCCTGAGAGGAATTTGTCATGTAGTTCTTTGTGTTGAAATTTGTATTTGCTTCAGAATCAAGAAATGTGAGTTCTGATCTCAGCTCCTCCACTTCCTAGCTCTGACCTCCCTGAGTCTCAATTTTCTTAAATGTAAAAACAGTTATTAACACCCCCACAGGATTACTAGGAAGTAAAATCAGATAGCATACATCAAGTACCTGGGTATGCACTTACCCCATAGTATGTACTCAACAAATGTTAATAACATTTTGTTTCTTTAAATTGAGAGTAAGCAAATATGCATAAGAGAGATGATTCAAATTTTTTTATGAATAGAACAAGAGTTTTATTAGCTTGCAATTTTATTGATAAAATAACTTGTGGATCCATTGATTTTTGATGGCACTCTATCCTAAAGTGTCCATCAGGATAAATAACTATAAATATGGCATTTCTCATATGGCTTTTTGAATTAACATTTTAGATAGATTATTTTTCATTGGCAGTCATTTATGTATTGATGAATAACTGCCCAAAAAGCTTTGTCAGCAGAATTGACGTGAAAATGTTCTCTCTGATACTAGTAAGGTGACAGAACTACATTTTAAATGCAAATTTAGTTCTTAATAATGAAGCATGCAATTAGCATACAGAGGGATCCATGCCTTCCTATATACTATGATACGGAGAAATTATTTAATTTCTTTAGTAGTTATATCAGAACCTATAGATAAAAGTTAAAAGAAAAAAAATAAGGAAACACCTAGTTCTATACCAAGCTAAATTAAAACATAAAGTCCCAAAGACTTCTTTCCCATTCTGAATCTCGATGGTTCTAGAATTTAACATAATGTGTCAGATATTATCTTTTGGTAGTCAACCCCCCACCAGGCCTTCAGCTCCAGGGAAAGAATGGACTTTCTATAATTACTGCTCTCTGGATCATACCTCCTTCTCACTTTTATTCTTCCAGCGATGGATTCAGTATGAGCTTCCTGTAATTACTGAAGTCTACAAGAAAAGCCACATTCCTCCCTTTCGCTTCTCAAACTCTTCCAACATTTTGATAAACAATTCCTTGCAATAAATTCTTCTCTATTTGGATATATATAGTAGCTTCTGTTTTCTTGTCTGGACAATGATAGATGTACTGTGGTAGTCAATGGGTGACATCTACCATCATGTCATCTATATCTCCATAAGGAGATTACATCCAAGAGGTTAGGAATAATGTTTGTTGATGTAAAATTAAATTAATTTAACCGTATTGTCTACAAATTACTTCTCCAAACATTACTTTATTTGATTCTTACAATGCTTGAAGGATAGGGTAATAAGTAATGTTTAAAACATGTAAATTTATGTGTATGAACCTGAAAAGATTAATTGATGTCCTTATGACCATACAGCTAATTCATTTAAGGAATAACTATAGCATCAAGCAGGGTCCTTAGCTGTAAACAACCGACACTGACTCTGGATATTTTAAGATAAAAATAGGATATTGAAAGAATGTCAGTTACCTCACTGAATTATTGGAAATCTTGAAAAACACGCAGGAGCAGAGGGATGCTGGACAGCAAATTGGCTCAGATACCAAAGCCAGGCTATTTCAATCTCAATTTTGCCACTTAATATCTGCCTGATTTGAGGCAAATTGCTTATTTTTTCTGTTCCTTATTATTTCATCTGTGCAATGGGAATAAAAATAGTCCCTATCTCAGATAATTTTTATAAAGAATAAATGAGTTTAATCAATGAAAAGTGTTTAGAACAGTGTTAGGGCCACAGTGAGAGCTCAATAAATATTAAAATGAATCAGTGAAAATCTTGCCAGTCTGAAGAGAACAACCACTCTATCTCCCCTGTATTGGTGTCTACATTTTCCACCACCAGAGGTTGGATGCTGCTCCTGGCACACAGCACATCTGCAATTGGGAACTCGTGGCTTTCCCCTCCAAGACCAGGTTGAATAGTCCACTTTTCCTGCCCCATTACCAAACCCTGATTGCTGATAACAAGTCATATACTCCTGCCTCAGCTGCCATAAAGCTCGGAAGACCTTACTCAGGTTCTATAATTCCATGTAGGTTCTACCCAACCCAAGCTCAGAGAGTAGAAAATTCTCTGAACATATGAAGGGGGTTCATATACTGACAGACAAAAAAAGGAAGAGAGGGATGAGGCAGAGATAGAGATGGGGGGGAGAGGGAAAAGAAGAAGGAAAGAAAGAGAGAGAGAGAAAGAGAAAGGCGGGGAAGGAGGGAGGAAGCAAGGAAGGAAGGAAGGAGAAATGGACACATGTCCTCTATAGCTCCTTGGTACAGGAGGCTGGTACAGAGGAGGATTTCTTTTAGAATTCATATGCAAGTTCTGTTATTCTGCATGTGGATAAACTTTGGACAGATTAAAATGCAATTCTCTTTTTCCTTTTCTCTTAGCATCTAACTCTGCTCAGTTTCCACATGTTTGTGGACTCTAGTGAAAAAAGAGCTGACAGACATAGTGAGTCAGAGAACTTTTTTTTTGTCACGCAATAACCAGCAAACTCAGTGCAGGTAAAATCGTCGGGTAGCATATTATTCTTGCCTGGAAGATTGTTTCTTCACTTCAAAGTTTTCAGTCCAGCTGAGTTTTCTTGCACATAGACAGGACTTAACACCTCTCTCTTCTTTCATTTTCTTTTTTCATCTCTCCTCCCAATATATGAAATGGATAGAAAGTATCTTGCATTCATAGCACATGTGCACAAAATGTGACCCTATAAGGATGAATCTGATTTATTTACAAACATAGTGGGACTTAAATATACAAACAAGTGCTCCCTAACAGTCATCCCTTTGAGGTCTATATCTTATTTTAATGATGCTATTTGTGTTCAATCACATCTGGAACTCCTCTTTCAGAAACTGCTATTTCAATCAGTTCGGAGCCTACAAAATTTATTCTCTTTTCTCTAAATTACATTTCATGTTCTTACTAACCACATAAAAATATTACCAATAATAATATAGCTTCTTTATTATATTATTTATTAGACTTGGTTGTGAATAACTTTCGCATTTTTTTGAAAAATTACAATCCATATTGTAAAAGTGATTTTTCCACGAAAAAGGATTTTTCTTAATAGCATTGGCTTTGCAAATAATCCTTAAGTATATATTTTGTTGTGTGACCTTTTGAAACCAGTCTCATTTGATTATATTGTATCTTATGGTAGTATTATTTGTAATATATAAAATGAATCTCTGCCTTAACATAAATATAATCTAAAACTGATTTGTTTAAAGTCTTATTGCATTCTATCTAATTCATTTTGTTAATCCTGGTTTCTAATTATCTTGCAATACATACTTACCAACAAAAGAAAAATATGCTATATGGCAAGAGAGGAAAAAAAGAAAATGGAGTGGAGAAAATAAATGATATAGTCCTACCATTACATAGGCAGCTATTTAACCCCAGAACCTTCACGCCTCCTGGCTAGATTTCTCCAAGACAACATCTTGAAAACTAATTCCATTTTCTTAGAACTCTCTAAAAGCTTCAATTAAATTGTGTACATACACAGAAACTGAACCAAAGGTCACCTACCCAAACAAACAGGGAAAACACATAATTGTAAAACATTCAATAAATGTGTTTTAAACAACTGCAGAATGTGCCAGGTTAACTCCAAAATTATACAGTAGAGTAAGGAGCTAGCCTAGAAAGCCAGCACATATTTGCTTTCCTCCTGAACCTCCCTCTTCCTAATAGAACCTATGATGTTTCTTAATCATTAAGAAATTCCTATTACTATTTAGTGTGCTTCTTTGAATGCCAGTGAATCATGTTCATTAGCTTGATCTAGATAAGCACGTTGATGAATACATTATAATTATAATTAGCTTTGGACTTCTGAAACCAAAAAAAAGCCAAACATTAAATGAGTCTTTAAGTCCCTGGTGTCCTATACGGAGTCTGGGTCACTGAAATACATACCATTTCATAATCAAACAAAAACCCCTTTCAATAAATTCAAGAAGGAGGAAAAATAAATAGATATGTAAAAACACAGCAATCTCTTTTCACAGCAATTGTTTCTACAATATACGGCAGAGCAGAGAGCTATCACTTTCTCCAACTTTATTTGCAATATTTCTGTAGCCAAGCCCATTTTGTCTGCTTTATTTGTTGGTGAAGTATTTGTTTTTGCAAAGCCAGGGCAATAAAGAGAAATAAAATATAACTCTAGTGCATCACATTGCAGGCCTACTGTTTTATCATCTCACAAGTGTGACAATAGAAACAGAACTTATATTTTAGGAAATTAATCAGTTTTTCAAGGTGCATAACAACAGGAAATTTTACAAGCAAATATTGTACTCTTACTGTCCAATGATTAGAAAAAAAGTGAGAGAAAATGTTGGGGAGGGATAAGCAAAACTTTAAAAAGAAAATCAAAGCATAAACATGTGAAAATGAAAGATTACATTGTTAATAACAGATATATTCAGTTTAAAATGTGTTCCATGAAGATTTTTGAAAGCTTGTTTTCTCCTATATGTTAAAGAGTAAAGGATCATACAGGATAATGAAATGGCATGAACTACTTGTTTCCTCTCATGAAATCAATCTGGAGAAGCTATAGAAGCCAGAGAAGAACTTGGACTTAAACCAGGAAATAAAATTAACAACAACAACAACAAAAAACCCAGCAACAATAGAAATGACAAACCCCTGGGAAGACAGACCGTTTTCTTGAATTAGTGTGTGTGAGATGCAGGAAGAATGAGGATCAGTATGCTAACCCAGGGGCAAGAACAGTAATGGATGGCAGGAAGAGGTTGGAAACAGAAGTGTACATGCTGTTCTTGCCTCTCCCCAGCACAGATTTTAGAAAATTGTACTAGACCCTTTCGTCAGAGCTATCAGCAGCAGCAGTCCAGATGCAAGCGCAGAAGTCCATGGGAGAACTTTCAGATGAGCACAAGCCCCACTCTCTACTGGGACGAGGAGTTGAAGGAAACAGGAGAGGATTGACCAGAAAACCAAGAAAATTTACTCCTCCACTGCCCCTCAAATACCCAGTATGGTTGGATTACAGCCTGGAGACAATGGCTCCCACAAAGCTGCTTCTCCTTAAGAGTTTATGATGACAACCTCACCCAAGACATTTCTTGGCATGATGTGGCTGTGGAGTCACCTACTCTGGCACCCCGTGTTCACTTCTACCTAAACTCCATGAGACCAACACAGACTAATGTCTGGCTTTAGTCCTTTCTGACACACAATCCAGACAGTACAGTCATACTCCTCCCTAGAGGACCATGAAGTCACACGTGAGGACATCTGAGGTATGTAACTACCTTAAATATAAAGCAACTTACTGGAAAATATGCCATTCAAAGTGGTTTTTGAAACAGACACACACATAATTTAAAATAATAATGACAGATCATTTATACTTAAGAGAGAGATATAAGCAAAATTAAATCAGAAAGAAATTACAATAATGAATCAAAAAAGAAGAAAAATGAGGTCAAACAAATGAAACAATATATTAGATGAGTACTAAGATGGCATCTGCTGATGAACAAATTAGTGAGTTAGGAGATCAGATGCATGAACTCTCCCAAAGGTAGCAGGAAGGAATAAAGAGATATACAGGATACACAGAGAAAGAGATAGGCCAAATCAGGTAATAGGAATCCCAGAAAATAGAACGCATAAAAACAGACGAAAGATGAAACACACGAAAGATGAAAAACCCCAACTTAAGTGATCTATACATTGACAAAGAGGATAGATAAGGTGGAATGTGAAAACACCAAAGACAAAAGAAAATTCTATGAGCCTACAGAAAATTACCCACAGAAATACAAGGATTAAAGAATGTCAGATGTCAATGGGAACAGGGAGACTGTATGATATTCCCAAAATATTAAAGGAAAAAATACTGAGTCAATAATTTGATATCCAGCTTAATTATAACTCAAATGGGTGGCATACTAACAGCAACAGCAAAAATCCCAGACACAGAAGGCCTTAGAAAATGTGCCATACAGACACCTGAATTGGATCTACTTTTAGAATATAGAATCAGATAATAAGGAAACTTAGAAAACGTGAACATTTGACCTGATATTTAAACCTTAGTCAGCCTGCTTATATAGTCCTATTCTTTTCACTGTACCATACTGACTAAATTAACAGTAATATTGTATATTTTTAGTGTCTTTACATTTAAAGCATGGTGCAGAAGCAAAAACTATAACAGTGGGTTTTGGCTCTTAGTAGGAGTTACATAATTATTTAAAATTCAATTTGCTTAAGTGACAATTTTTTTTACATATTAATTAGAACGGCTTTCACTGTATTTACATGGTTATAACTTTATAATCACTGTATACATTACTATGTGTCTGAGAATGAATGTGAGATCCTCAAAATAATTAGGGACAGCTAACTTTCCAATTGAATTGACTATGACATTGTGGGGCCCTTACCACGTGTAAAACATTGTGGTGGTATTTAATATGAGCGAGTGGAGGAAAAGGTTATAATAGCATAATGATAGAAAAAGATAAGTAGTCATTTTAACTCTTCTCTCTCAGCCCACATAAGTAAATCCTATTTGTTCACTATCAAAGTATATTCTAAATACAGCTACTTCTCACAACTCCACTGGCACCGTCCTGTCCCCTTCTCACTGTTTCCACAGCAGTCCTCTTTCCCCTACATCTATGCTTCCCCTCCTTCCCTGCATTTTCCCAGGATCGGCTACAGTGCTCATTATAACACATTGGTCAGATGATGGTATTCTCCTACTCAGTCTTCTCCAGTGGCTTCCCTTGCATTGAAATAAGCACTTTCTGTGTGCACAGCACTGTTCTAAGTTCTGACATGCAGTGAGTCATTTGTTCCTGAAACATGCCCACGCTCCCAAAAAGTAAATTAAAGCATAGAGAACTGAAGCACCTTACCCAAAGTCACCCAGTCAGTGGTTAACAGTCAATTTTGAAGCTCATGGTCTTTCCCTATGCTTCAGCTCTATCCAAACTGCCTGAACGATGAATGTGTGCTCCTCCAATATCCCTTTTCTTCTGCTCTCTTAATATTAGACTCCCAACCTTAGCAGGGCACATGGATGCTTCAGGTAAAGACCATACTGTCCAGCCTCTCTTGGAGCTAGTTGTAGCCATGTGCTTAAGTTAGGACCAAAAAGATATACAAAGAATTGTTCTGAGGATGCTAAATGAGAAATTTCCTCACCAGATGTCTAGAGGGTGCCTTTGACCCTTCTTTTTTATCTTTTTATCCTTTCTGATCTTTGGGATGCAGACACGATGGCAGGTACTTGAGCAGACATCTTAGACCTCGCGGAAGAGATCTACAATTTAAGTATAAAGGAAAACGTTAACAAGAAAAAAAAAGGCCTGGGTCCCTAATCATAACCAGCCCTGGATATCCTACCTGCAGACTTCTCTTACATGAGGAAAAATAAACTCTATCCTGCTGATGCACTGGTATTTGAAATTTTTTGTCACATGTGGCCAAACTAATCCAAACTAAAAAACATTCAAGTGGAAATGTTGAGTATTTAAATTAGATATAAGAGGAGTTGAGGTCATTAACATTAGATATAAAAGTTAGATGTATAGCCAGAGATATAAATAGCACATAGATACTATTCAAAGGCATGGAATGGATGAATATTTGAAATACATACAAGCATCATTATCACATTTCTTAAATAAACCAATGAGATAAATGCATGGGTGAGGTTATTATGTATAGGATATTATGAGAAAGGAGGATGCTTATAATGTGTTTCCAATTTCTGAGATTGGAATCAAAGCTAACAATAATAAAATACATATTAAGGACTTACTATGTGCTACAGGGACTGATTTATTTGATATTCACAACAATCCTATGTGGTAGGTACTAATTTTATCTCCATTTGAGAGATAGTAAATCGGGGCTCAGAGAGGTGAGTAACTAACCAAGATCAAAGTGTTTGTAAGCACTGGAAGCTGGAGTTGAAACCCAACTATCTGCCAGTGTGTACATACATATTTGATGCCTCTGTCAGAGACTGCATAATTCTGTTTTATCATGATTACTTGTTTAGGGTTGATTTTTCCTTAGTTTGTGACATTCTCCAAGCCAAGAAACAAACCCTAGGCAGCAGTAACTTTAGAACCAGTGAAATGCCTGGCACTCAGGAGTCACTGAATAAATGTTTCTGAATGAATAATAGAATTAATTGAACCAAGTACCCCAATTCTCACTTTCTTAAATACAACCAAAGGAATAGCCATTTCTAGAATAGAATAGAATAGCCATCTAAAGCCACTTCTATTCTCAACATTAAACACTTAAATTTACAACATTTATGTCACTTTTTTAGGTTGCAGTAAATCTATTCCTTACCATCAGCAAAATGAACTAACAGGTAACTCACGTAGTACCCTGCCTGACACAATCAAAGAATCATCCTGGAATTTTCATTTAAGAATGTAAATCTGTATACATTAAGCATTAAAGTCTGATTTCAATTAAATCATGCAACTTGATTGCAAGATAATGTAAAGGAAAAGTTTGTTCCAGATAATACCCTGCCAATAACATTTCTATGATGCTTACTGCTTTTAAGAGGTTAGAGCAGCATGATAAAAGATCATACATGCGGTTTTGGTTTTGTTGATTTGTATGACTTTGGCTTTCTTCCTCTTCTGAATCCATTTTTCGTTCTGCTTCATAGAGGCCACTTCATTTACTCCAGCCAAGGTCTGAAAGACGCTGGGACTTTGTGCTCATTGTTTCCCATTTGCTCAGCTTTATACTCACTTCCATGTATCTATGCACAGAGTCACGCAGCTAGCCTTTTGGAGATGCCAGGAAATTGCACAGTCCCTTCCTGGTAAATAAGAGGCCGCATACCACTCCCTACTCCCCTCTCTGCCTTTGTTCACAGAGTTGCATATGTGGAAGCAAAGACAACCAGTCTGTGTTGTTGAAAGTCAAATGCTTTCGAGCAGTTGCCCTGGCTCAATTCCGTCCTCCCAGCAGATGTATGAATATTTTCCCAGCCCTCCATTACAAATCAGAACCTGCATGCTGCCAAACGGAGCCAACAAATTCCAGACCCAAATTCTAGCAACTGAAGAATGAGAGTCTCGTGGAATTGAATAAAACCAAACTAAGGTCCCAATGAGATGTTCTAACCTTTACCAAGGTTTACCAGACCCATTCCAGGTATAAACATCACTAACAAGTGCCAGGAGCTGGGGGAAACACTGGCAGAAGCGGGATAAAAAGGCCTCCTACAACCCATTCAGAAAACACTAATAAAATCCTCATGACTTCCATTTGCCAAAAAATGAGCATGATGAATAAACGTGATGCAGTATACACATTTAGACTGACAAAATTTCCAAATGTCAGCACTAAAGGAAAAATAGGAGAAATGGTTTGCATGGCAAGATTTCCATTTTTTCTTCCTATAATGAGTTGTTTAAAGTTGTGAGTATCCTTGGATCCCCAGATGAACGATATTTGATTTCATTCAAGCCTACACTCTTTTTTCCTTTTTTCACTTGGAACATTGAATATACACACCCTGCCAAACCTCCACTAGTATCATCACACACATACTTCAGATTCCCCAGGGGGACCCCTTTCTAAAGTTTTCTGGACATACCAGAAAACTCACTGATCTGTAGTAGCAACAACCGTTTTAACACCAGCTCTTTCCCATTACTACTATTTAGATGCAGCACTCACCACGGTTCCAGATTTTTCACCAACCTCTAAAAGATCAAAGCTATGAAGTATAGAGGAAGTGAGTCCAGGTCACCTCCTCCAGCAAAAGCAAAAACCAAGGAAGGGACTTCTTAAGCACTTGCAATGCGCCAGCACGATTCTAAGCATTTTACATGTAGTAAGTGATTTAATCTTCTGAGAAACCCTCTAATAGAGTTGTCATCATTATCGACATTTTTTTCATAGAAGAGGAAACTGAGTTCCAGAAAATTTAAGCTAATTGCCTAAGGTCACAGCAAGTAAGTGGTATGTCAGGATTTGAATCCAGGAAGTCTCATTCCTGAGCCTAATCTCTTAACTACTATTCTATCCTACCTCTCAATAACAATGATAGCTAACCGTATTTAAGCACTTTCTAGGCCTTTTCTAAGTGCTTTGCAGAAGAGGGGTCATGAGTAGCCATCTCTTTTCAAGGTGCTCAGCAGAGCTTCCTGGATATTCCAGTCATGTTAAAGTGGTAGAACCTGGTGTAGTCACCAGTCCACCATTCCATGATGGAGTTTCGGAGTGAGGAAGCAGAAATATGGGGTAGCTGTGTGAAAGAGATGTCTTTGGTTCACATCCTCAAAACTTTCAGTTAACTGTGCCCTTTACAAAGCAAAGAAAAATAGCACAAGATTGCTATTTCATTCACTATGATTTACTATTTTGTTAATAATTGTTTTATCCCACTAGGCAACCCCTTCTTGTATACCCAATTTCATATTTAAATACGAAGAAGAAACTACTTTGGGTCTTCTGAAGAGAAATTTAATCTGAATGCAATGTGGTTCATGTTCACTGATTTTTATACTCAGATTATTCCAGAATGATTTAAATCATTGAGTTCAGAACTGATTCAAATTATAATTGGAATGAAGAAATGGATAAGGAATTTCAATAGACAGGAAAAAAGAGGTAGGTATATAACTAGAGATGTAGCAGGATAAAATACATATTACTTTTAAGAAAAGGAGTTTCATTGCGTTTAGTATATTAAACACCACTAAGCCCACAACATTAGGAAAGTTGAGGGTCTCAGGGTCTTTCTGAGTATGAGGGAGAGCAAGATAAGGAGACGAAACTGCTCTGCATGAGAAAGTAACAGCAATGTGGAAGTTTGAAGTTTGGTAGCCCGATGGAAGTAGCCAAGGGTATCAGGTAGAGAGAGGTGCAAGGAGACGGTGATGAGCTGAGGTCTAACAAAACAATATCCTCTGCAAGAAATTCCCTTATGGCATGGAAGAGGTGATAAATTTTTAGGACAGTGGTTTCTATTTGAATTTGAATTTTTTCTTCCTTGGGCTCTAATTACCCTTTGCAACCCCTTTGGTAAGTGTCTGTGACATGGAATAAACTTGTGTGAGTGGTGATTTAGGGAAATGAAAGGAAGGATCAAGCTGGCTGTGTCTGGCCTGATGGCAGTTGCGGGAGTTTAAGGCGATGCTGAAAATGAGCTTAAAATGGTGAAGGTAGATGCAGTGTCTTCTTAAAAGAGGATTGCAAGTTCCCCAAAAGTGATGGGGCTATAGAGGTGACCCCAGAGAGTTAGACTGATCTATCGAGAGACAAAAGGAAAACAAAGGAAAGGCAGAGAGAGGGAGAGAAAGAGACTTTATTTTCTTTAGGCAATTTTAATTATATTGACAAAGGAGCTGCAAAGGATGATGCCCATCCCCCACCTCACCCCAAAGCTCACAAATAACTATAAAAAGAGCCTACATGAACTCTTGCAACTAGCAGAGCAGACGATTCCCACAGTAGTCACTGCAACAAAACAGAGACGCAGATCCCAAACTAGAAATATGATAATCACATTATCATCTTTTCTCTAATAAAAACAATGACCTCAATCCAGTGGTTTTATTCAAAACAGAGTGGAAAGAATTATTGCATTAGGCTTGTAATTGTTTAGCTTTGTCTGCCAGTAACGAATGGTAGTATCATGTACATAAAGGAAAGAAAAGAAGTTTTAAACAGAGTTGACACTTTTAAAGTCTGGCTGTGCATCAGCTTTCGTTTAGCGACCAGGATGCCGATGAACACATGCAGAAATGGAGTAACAAGAATACACTTTTGTTATGTCTATATGAGAAGATGGATGGTAGCTGAACCTACCGTGGTAACCATTTCACAATATATGCAATTCAAAGCCTCGTATTGTACACCTTAAACTTCTACAGTGATGTATATCAATTATTTCTCAATAAAACTAGGAGGAAAAAAAGAGTACACTTTTGAGCTGATGGTGGCTGCTTTTGGGTATATTAGAAAAAATAGTCATACAGAACAGTTTGTATCTAGCAGATAAGAGGAAGGGAGAAGTACCCAGTGTTGTATTTACACAGTCACGAATTCTGAGGGATGTGGATGAAAACCCAGCTTTAATTGTTTAATTAAATTTAATTAATTAATTTAATTAATTGTTTAATTTAAATTTAATTGTTTAATAATTGTTAGTAAAAAAGAAAGAAAGAAAAATAAAATAAAAGGAAAAGAGAGGAGAGGAGAGAAAGGAAAGAGCTGCTTATCTGCAAATGTCCGTTCTTCAAGACTCATAGGGTGGTAAAGCATAGGCCAAGATAATATGTAGAACTGCTAGGTCATAACAAATGGACTTCCTGAACTCTATTTGTGCTAGAATTGCATGTCTTAGACTTCACCCACACCCTAGATGGATGGTGTCTTAGCCCATTCAGGTTGCTATAATAAAAATACTGGGGGCTGGCCCCGTGGCCGAGTGGTTAAGTTCGCGCGCTCCGCTGCAGACGGCCCAGTGTTTCGTTGGTTCGAATCCTGGGCGCGGACATGGCACTGCTCATCAAACCACACTGAGGCAGCATCCCACATGCCACAACTAGAAGGACCCACAACGAAGAATATACAACTATGTACCAGGGGTCTTTGGGGAGAAAAAGGAAAAAAGAAAAAAATCTTTATGAAAGAAAAACAATACCGTTGCCTGAGTGGCTTAAACAACAGATATTTATTTCTCACAGTTCTGGAGTCTGGGATGTCCAAGATCAAGGCACTGGCCGATTCGAAGTCTGGTGAGAGCCCACTTCCTGGTTCCTAAAGAGCTGTCTGCTGCTGTTTGCTCACGTAGCAGAAGAAGCAAGAGCACTCTCTGGGGTCTCTTTTATAATGCACTAAACCCGAACATGAGGGCTCCACCTTCATGACCTAATCACCTCCAAAAGGCCCTGCCTCCTAAAACCATCATGTTGGGGGTCAGGATTTCAACATATGAATTTTGGGAGAATACAAATATTCGGTTCATAACAGACGGCGACATAAATAGACATGAAGTTATCAGTCAGTTTCCAGCGAAGGGCCATGCAGGTGAGTCATATGCTGACCTACCAGGGATAGCGTGATGGCCCATAGCATGGAGGTGAAACTGATTATTGTCTGTAATTTAACAGGGGACAAGGCCCTTCCTAACACAGTGAAAACATATGCCATTCAGTGAATATAGCTTTTTTTTGGCATTTTATGTTATTTAAAAGTGATAAATGATCTCCAGGCCTATGTCCTGGGCTTCCTTTGCTCTGGTGACTAAGAGTTACTGAAGACTCAATTTCTGAATCTCTAAGAGAGTGTTGAGCAAGTACTCGTTCCATCAGGAAGATACATACACCTTTCTATTCTGGGCTTCAAATATCACCCACCAGCAGTTTGGTATTTATCAATCCTAGAAGGAATTAGTGTTATCTTCTCAGTATATAAGACCAATGCCTCACATCTCTCTCTACACATGGTAATTTGGAAATAAAGAATTAGTTCATAGGGGCCGGCCCAGTGTCACAGTGGTTAAGTGCGCACCTTCCACTTTGGCAGCCTGGGATTCACCAGGTCAGATCCCGGGTGTGGACATGGAACCACTTGGCAAGCCATGCTGTGGTAGGTGTCCCACATATAAAGTAGAGGAAGATAGGATGTTAGTTCAGGGCCTGTCTTCCTCAGCAACAAGAGGATTGGCAGATGTTAGCTCAGGGCTAAACTTCCTCAAAAAAAAAAAAAACAGAATTAGTCCATAATAATTTAAATTTTATTTTACAAATTCATGACCACAAATGCTAATGCTGCAGACTTTGTTCCTGTCTCTGTTATGTTTAGGACTGGTTATGTACACTCACTTTGAAGAAAGTTTTGGTAGTTTCTTATAAAGTTAAACATACACCTACACTATGACACAGCAATCCTACTTCTCGGTAGTTTCCCAAGAGAAATGAAAATGCATGAAGTCCTCCCAAGATTTGTTCAAGATGATCATAGTAGCTTTACCCAAAATTACCAAAAACTGCAAACAACCCAATGTCCATGTGGTATATTCATGCAATGGAATACTACTCAACAATAAAAGGGACCAACTCATAGATACACACATCAAAAAAGTAAATCTCACAGACATTATGCAGAACCAAAGAAGTCATACCCAAATGAGTACATACTGTACAGTGCCGCTTATATGAATTTCTTGAGCAGGAAAAAATAATCTATGTTGAAAAAATTCAGAAGAGTGTTTGTCTCAGGGAAAAGGTTGTATTTGGAGAGGTAAGAGAAATTTCTAGGTAATTGATTCTATTGACTGCCTAGCCTTTCTTTTTCCTAACAGAATCTTTCAGCTTTAATTTTATTTATTTACTTAGTGAGTGAGTGAGTGAGTTAGTTACTTGTTGTCATCTATCCCATCCCTACTTCCAGAGAGGGAGCCTGGTGACTGTAACTGTTGAAATGGCAACTCGAGTGGACCAAACATTCTTAAAAGACAGAATTATGATCCATGCTTAGGGTAGAGCCTTCTCTCTTGCTCTTCCACCGGACGTGAACAAATAGACATTACCTAGATATTTCTAACAGCTGTTTTAAGAATGCAATGGGAAGCAGTATCAAAGTGAAGTCTGTCATTAAGATGATAGAACAGAGATGTAGAAAGAACATGTTCTAACTCTGGAGATTACCCTACTCTGTACTTCTTGATTTTGGAATTTATACATTTTCTTAACTTTACAGAAGTCTGAGTGAAGTATTTTACTGCAGACAGCCAAAGCATGCTACATGGAATGGCTCCATTCTCTATGAGAGATTCCTGTAAAAGATTTCACTAAAAACACTCTGGCTCCTGGGTTTTGCTATTTTATCCTGCCCCATACAAGATTTCCTGACTTCAAGGAACTTCCCACACCCCAAACTTTTAGACTATGCCCTGCCCCAATCAATGTCTAGATGAGAATGGTGGATTAATGAATTTCTACGACCCTAAACCTGCTTCTTTTGAAGTTTTCCTCATCTATTTAGATGGTGTCTCCGTACTTCCAGTTGCTCCTGCCAAAATCTTTGAAAACATCTTTGACTCTGTCTCTTACATCCCACAAACAATCTATCAGGAAATCCTATCAGTTCTGCCTCCAAAATATTTCCATATTATTGTCATGTAGGCTAATGTTCTTACCTTTAGTAGCTACACACTGAACATTAGGAATGATATGTCATGATTTTTCTATAATACACTTTTAAATGAGTTCAACTGAAAAACAAAAGTCAAATGTGTGTGTATCCATACGTCTTTGTAGAAATATATATATATATATATATATATATACACACACACACATAAATAGAGGGATATAAAGAAAGTTTGGCAAAATAATAACAATTGGTGAATCTAGGTGAAAGGTGTATGGTTGTTTATTTTACTACTATTTCCATTTTACATAGGTTTAAAAATGTTAGAATACAAAGTTTGGAGAAAATGTTCATTCTAAAAATATACAATTTTTTTTAGAATCTAACCACATGCCACCTCCAACCAACCCTACCCGTTTGTTCTTAGCCACTCTCTTCTCCTGCCTCGGCTATTGAAGCAGCCTCATAACTCTTCTACCTGTTTCTGCTCATGTGCCTTCATAATCTAGTCCCAATGGTAGCCAGAGTAATTCTCTTTAAAACTATATCACATCGCTCCTATGATTAAAAATTTTTCAGTGGTCTCTTATCTCACTTAGAGTAAAAGCCAAAATTCTAATCACAGCTAAAAAGCTCTAGGATTTGCCCAGGTCACCTCTGACTTTTTCTCCTCTGCCTCTGGCTGCTGTATACCCCACTACACTGACCTTCTTGCTATTGCTCCAAAAGAACATCCCCACTTGCCTGCTCAGGATCTTTATATTTGCTATTCTCTCTGCATAAAATGTCTTCATTTAGAGATCTACATAGTTTGCTCTACTATTTTCTTCATGTTTCTGCTCCTATGTTAACCTCTCAGTCAAAAATGTCTTGATCTCTCAAACAAGGATGAATTTCCTCTTCTATGATGTAGAGGTATTGCTGGCAAGTGGCTGCCCAGACATGGACTACATTTCCCAAGTCCCCTGGCATCTAATGGGACCATGGGATTGCATAATACTCAGTGAAATTGGGAAGGGGAAAGTGAAGTCCACCACATCTATGCCGACACCACAAAATCTCCTACGAGACCTCTACCCTTACTTTTCTTACAGCCATCTAGATGTTGATGTTCAAGGGGACATCAGGAGCCACACCTTGAAGATAGTAGAGCCCTCATTCGTCTAGATCTCTGAATGACTTCAAAGAGCAGAGCACCCCATTTTTACCACCAACAATACCACCATTTGCACTTGTATATGAACAAGAAACTTCTCTTTGGATAAGCCACTGAGATTCCAGTGTTTTTCTGTTACAAGAGCTGTTGTACACTTCAAATAATACACCATCCTATATAAAATAGAAAGTCCCTCATCTCCATCTAATATACTACACATTTATTTCTTTGCTGTCTGTTTGCCCCAGTAGATCATAAATTGAATGTTAGATACTTGTTTTGCTTTTGTTTGCCATTATATCATCACTATTTGGAGCACTTACTTGCATCCACCCCACCCTCCACAATCTGTTCTTATTATAGTCCAACCCATCTCAGTAAATGGCTTTTCCTGGTTTTTGATTACTTAGAGTCATCCTTTACTTCTCATATTTTTCTCAAGCGCCACTTCCTATCCATCAACAAAGCTATTGGTTCTACCTTCAAAATATATCCAGAATATCATTAGTTCTTACTATTCTCCTTACTATGTCCCATGTTAACACCATCACCTCCAGGTGAATTACCACAAGAGCTTCCTAACTGATCTTTGTGCTACTGCCAGGCCCCACCTCACTCTGTTCTTAACAAAGTAACTTAAGACATTCACTTAAAACCCAAGTTCAATCATATGCCCTCTCTGTTTAAAACTCTAACATCGCAGAGTAATAATTCGTGCTTACTATGATTTCGAAAGCTCTGCACAGCCAGCACCAGTTTTGTTTTCTTACTCTCTCTCTTAATATCCTCCCCTCAATCACTGCTCTAGCTATAGTGGCCTCTTTCGTGAACCAGCATTAAGCTTGTTGGACTCCCAACTGACGGCCTTTCCATTTGCCATTCTCTCCTCCTCAAGGGCTCATCTGTCAGACCACTACACAGCTTGCTCCTTCACATTCTTTGAGTATTATCTCAAATATTACCTTTAAATGAGGGCTTCCCTGGCCACCCAACATTTCCTAACCGCTTCCTCATTTATTTGTTCCCTGGCATTTATCACTAACAAAAATATTATATTCTTTATTTTAAACCGTTTATCTTGTCTATCTATGTGCTAGAATTTAAGCTCCACAAGAAGAGGGATCTTTTTGCATTTTTTTTATGTTATATCCCTGTGTTTCGTTAAGTATCTGGTACATAGTAAGTGCTCAATCAACATATTGAGTAAAAGAATTATAAAAATCTATGAAGAAATATCAAACAGCTAAACAGAGGGATTGGTAGTGATATCTTAGATAGGATGTTCAGGGACGGCCTCTCCAAACAGGTGATACATGCACAGAGACTTGAATTAAGTAATGGACTAAGCCATTCAGATATCTAGGGGATGAGAGTTCTAGGGAGAGAGAGCAAAACTGCAAAGCAATGAGGCAGGTGTGTGCTTGGTATTTTCCAGAAAGAGCAAGGAGGAAAGTCTGCTTACAGTTGCAGGGAGAGAAAGAAGTTGTAGGAGACATGGTTCAAGTTATTGCCAGGTAAGATCATATTAGCCTTTTAGGCCATGATAAGGAATTTGGATTTTAATTCTAAGAATTGACTACTTAGTTTCAGGAGCTGTGGTAGATGGTAGGAATATAATAGTGACCAGAATTTCTTATGCCCTGATCTATTGACAATCTAGTGAGGGAAACACGTCAATAAACCAAATCACAGGGGTCAGCCGCATGGCCTAGTGGTTAAGTTCAGCATGATCCACTTCGGCAGCCTGGGTTTGGTTCCTGGGCATGGACCTACCCCCTGGTCAGCATCCATGCTGTGGCAGCAACCCACATACAAAATAGAGGAAGACTGGCACAGATGTTAGCTCAGGGTGAATCTTCCTCAAGCAAAAAGAGAAAGATTGGCAACGGATGTCAGTTCAGGGTGAATCTTCCTCAACAAAAAATAAAAAATAAATAAAATAAACCAAATCACACAAATACATGTAAATTACAACTTTCTTATAACTGCCTCGTAGTAGACCCCGTGTTCTTTGATGACTACCACCACCGATAGGTTTTCTCAAAGTGGTAGAGACAGAAAGTTCTACTTTAGGTCTTCTCATTAATTGAATCCTTGACTGAAAAAATTAACCTTTTGTTGTACCTGTTTCTTTCTTGAAATTTCAGGATTTGAAATTTTCACAGTGAGAGAATAAAAATATTGAGAGTCAGAGAAATAAAATTTTGAATTATTTCTAGAAATTAAAAAGAAAAGCACTTATAAAGTGCTGTTTTCATACCATGCCATATATGCAAAATAATTGCTTTTGCTTTTCTTTTACTTTCATGGACTCCTGTCTCTCTCCCAATGACACCATTCCTCACTTTAATTCTCTTTACTCCTCATTGCTCCTTGTAATCCAGATATGGCCTGGAACCAATGACTTCCCACTTTCAAAGGACAATATATTCCAGGCCATTGTCCTCCAAAAACGTTGGGAAAGAATGATCCATCGACTTACATAAAGAAAACATTAGAATTATATTTATATTTTATTTTTATATAAACATAACAATATGAAGTTTACTAATACTAAAATATTGAATGAAAACAGTACATTATATAAGTGGAAAATATACATATATTAGGAATTATTGTCTTTTAAAAAATGTAAACAAAGAAACAGAAACTGATAGTAGTAAATGTATCCAAAGAATACGAAAACTGCTTTTACATCTATGGCATAAACAGAAAGTTCAGTCCTTTTTTTTTCTTTCTGGCACACTCTCTCAACATTATAAATCTTAACTTTTGCTCCTGACTTTGATCTGATTACTCTTAATTACCACTGGGAATCCCCTTACAAAATAATAATAATCATATCAATATCACATTAAATTTTCAAACAAGCCCCAAATCTAGTTATTATTATCTCTATCTTATGAATGAAGAAACTAGAGCTCAGAGCGATTAAGTCAATCAAGATCAAATAGCCATAACAAGGAGTGAGATTGCGTCTGTTCTGATGATGGTTCAATCCTCAGCCGTCCTCAAAGCGCCAGGTACGCAATAGGCCACCAATTGATATTTGTTGACTAAAGGGCCATGCTTAGATCTGAATCCAATCTTCTACACACCAAAATTCCACTCTCTCTTGCAGTAAAAGCTAAGATACTTAGGTTTTGTTTTGTAAAAGTAGGGGAATATCTTAGATAGATTTGAAGTGGGGTGGGAACAGTTTGGTCACTATATGGCTCGATGCGGCATCTGAATAATGAATGATAGCACAGAGTGGTGGGAAGTCAGCAAACACATTAATAATGATGCTGATCATGATAACATATATATTAACCAGATATCATAGGTAATACCTATGTATTTATATTCGTATATACAATGTCATTTTATTCCTTCTCACATTCCTTAGAGATAAATATTCTTTAGTAAATTTTCAGGATCCAACAGACATTAAATGGCCATGCCAGGATTTCTGACCTGATCTGTGTGACTGTGAAGCCATTATGCTAAATAAGAGAGTGCTTTCCTAGTCGACGTGAGATATGTTAAAGCTAAGGATTAAAGTAACAGAAATGTGTATAGAAGAGAGAGGGTTGATTAAAAAGGTAAACTGGTGACATCATTGGCAAATTTTGAAGAATAATTAGATATGGAAATAAAAGATAAGCTAATGTTAAAGATGACCTTAATGTTTTTAAACCAGAGTAATTGTGGTATCGTGGGCAGGGATCACAAGAGCAGAAAGATTAAGAGGAGATGAGGTGGATGATGATTTAAAACATGTTTCTCAACACATTCATTCCTGATGAAGTGGAAGGTAAATTACAGTAGGGTAGCTGAAGAGAAAAGGTGAAATTGAAGAAATGGAGGAGAAGAGCTCAAGATATATTCATAGGTTATATAAAGATGAAAGAGATATAAAATATAAAGTTGCTATTGCTCAGATAATGTACTTGTGCTTATGTGAAGGGGGAAACCGTAAATCTTTTCTGAAAGATGGTTTATAAGATGTACTACCCTACAAGTAGCACGAATAGAGTAAATGATCAATACGATATTTGTGGTTGACGATAATACTTTTTTGGAAGAAATATCTAAATCCAATATTTTCTTCAAAAAACATCTTGGGGACATAGCTCTACATTTTTCTCTGTTCCAGCAAGCACTGATTTTTAGCCTTAATTTCCTGGACAATAGATCTGTAGTGATTAGGCCTACGTGTTTTAGATTTACAAAGTTAATTCATGGCTCAGCTAGAGTGGTGGGTTATATCTCCTCAGCCATAGGGAGTGAAATTGTACACCAAATGCTGTTTCCACATACACTGGTGTCAATGTGCCCTTCTTAGTCAAATACGACATACATTCTGCCTCTTGAACTTGCTTGCCCAGGTCCATCTGCCATGATGGCAGTGTGCCCATTCACAAGATGCTCTGCCAGGTTTAGCTGGACATAGGTACAGCCAAAAAGAGGTGAGAAAGGGAGTTTGTTTCACATGCAAATGGAAATACTAAGGTAAGAAAATGTGCCTGATCCTGGAAGACACCACATCTGAAGTGAGAACACACAGTATTTCATACCATTTGATCAGTAAAAGCAATAGTCTTCAAAAGCCTTGGAGATTATTTGTTCCCCAATGTGTTAATCACAGGGCTTTTTCATTAAAACTGCAGGAACTAATTGGTGACTCTTCAGCACATCACTTTAGACTTTAACAGCAGTAAGTCCTTATAAAGGGAACATTTATATAATAAAAGTTCATATGTAAATTAGTAGTGCTGTAAAAGAAAAAATAACAGAAAACTCAATAATCACAGTTTTTTTGATAGCGGCTAAGTGGCAATGGTCAAACATTTGGTCACTCTACCTTCCTTAGCTTGCTCATTTTGCTGTTTATAGTTATATTAGTTCCTCGCCTTATTTTTCTGTCATATGAGACCCTAGGAATTCCACCACTGTAGATATTTTACACAACTTCTAATGAAAGTGTAACATTCACTTGAGTGTGTTTCCTGAAAGATCTAGTTGTCTGAGAGGTAATCACCATCCCCTTTTCTTTTTTTTGTCTTTTTTCTCTCTCTGTTTTTTTTTTTTTTTTTTTGGTGAAGAAGATTGGCCCTGAGCTAACTTCTATTGCCAGTCTTACTTTTTTTCTGCCCAAAGCCCCAGTACATGGTTGTGTATCCTAGTGGTAAGTCATTCTAGTTCTTCTATGTGGGATGCTGCCACAGCATGGCTTGACAGGTGGCATATAGGTCTGTTCCCATGATCTAAACCTGCAAACACTGGGCTGCTGAAGCAAAGCACACAAACTTAACCACTATGCCACCAGGCTGGTCCCACCATCCCCTTTTCTTTAAGAAAAAGGAAAGAGGTTCTTTATGATACTTGGATATAACAATTACGTAGGTAGCTAGTTATCAGAAATGAGTCATTATTGCCAGTTTCACTGTGTCATCAGAATTATGTTTCATTAATTGACTAGATATCCATCAATTTCTACCAAATTATACGTTTTACTTATTTAACCGCGCTTATTTAACTATCTGTTATTTTACTGGTGGCTGTAAAATTCACCAGAAGTTCTTAGTGCACCAAACACGTTTTTCACCTTCAGACTACAGTATACACTTCCCACACTCTTCCTAGACAGCTTCTTTTCATCCTAGAGAACCTCTTCTCCTCTAAATAGGCCTCTTCTTTTACTGTATCACTCCATCTCACCAATTTTCTTCACAGTACTAATTTTTATGTGTGTATATATTTATTTATTTATTTATTTACTTGTTAATTATGTCCCTCCCATCAGATTTTAACTTCCATATCTAGGGTTGATGTCTGTTTTTAATTCACTAGTTTACATGCAGCATGTAAACCAGTGTCTTATGCTCAATGATTATTTTGAATGGATACATATATGAATAAAGACTGTCTTACATTAAGAAACTTTAATGAGGCTCCCTTCTTTCAATCTTCAAAGCTGCTGTATTATTTTAGGACTCTTCGTTGCAAACTACAGAGTTCACTCTAGCTGGTTTAAGCGAAAGAGCCCTTATTACAGCCCATTACTAATTCATAGAATTTTGGGGAAGTCCAGGGAATGAAACTTGTTGCAAAACAGCCAAAATGACCCAACCTACCAATCAGAATCTACCAAATCAACGCTACCCTGAGAAATATCACTGATGCTACCACCTGCTGTGCAACAGTCATGAAAAGCAAAGGTTCACACATTCATGCATCAGAATCCTCTTAGCAGATGTTATAGAAATACAACGCAATCTCTGTGGCTAAAAAGAGTGTAATACGATCAAAGAATGGGAAGAAAATCAATGCAGCTTGAAGCACAATGAGGGTGAGTATGCATTCTATATGCATCTTCTCACTCAATTCTCATCATAATCCTCTAACTCAGGCAATCAACTATAAGCCCTTCCATTTGACTCCAAAGCTGAGTACCTAAAAATTTACCTGTTTTTCTTTTATTATTATTACCAAATAATAAACAGCACAGAGATTTAGCAATTACTTCCACATTATATATAAAATACAGAGACAAATGGATGTCTCGGGACCTTAATAACTTAAAAAATTTCCTATAATATTAGAACTCATTTTCCAGTCCCTTAGTTCTCCTTTATTTTAGGACTTAAATTTTAAAATCCCCATTATTGCCCATCTGTAAGGCCCTGAGTAGTCCCACGTGTTTCCAGCAAATGAGCTGTCAATGTTAGTTCACCTTGTGGGAAACAGTCCAAAAGTATCCTGTTGGTCCACTTAAACTCAGTCATGCATAATTTACTGGATAATCACTAGTGTCCTAATCAATATCTCCATCTACCTTCTCACTAATCCAGTTCAAGAACTGTGTGATTTAACATGCAACAGACTCAGGACAAGCCCTTGGCAAAACTGAAATCTGTCTGCGGTAGCTTCACTTCTTTCTTTACCAACTATCCTGCCCTAAACTCAGACTGTTGCTCTCATAAAATTTAAAGCAAAAAAGGATTTCAAAGGATTTTTTTTTTTACATCTTCTCTCTCAGTGTGAGGAAATCAAGGCTTATAAAGAGTAAGTGACTGACCAAATGCCATTAAATTAAACAATGACAAGGTCAAAGCTAACAACCTGTGTCTAGCGCATGCTGATTCCACATCCCATAAAACTGCCCATAGTCCCCTCGAAAATGTTTCTGAGACTGTCTGTGAGTCCCGATCAGCTCTACGACACAGGTCACTAGTTTAAAAAAGAAAAAAGGGAAAAAAAATCCCTTCCACCGTGTGATGGGATCAGTAAGCTTCTATCCATTCCATTTTGTTCCAGCCAAAGAAATACACATTTACTTTAAAGCAGCCTTGAATACTAAAAAAACTCACTAGGTTTCTAGTCTAGCTCTGGTACCAACCAGCTCTTATCTTGGGCAAGTCATTTCATCTCTCTGGGCCATAAACATAAATTATTTATAAAACAAGAAATTGGAATTGATGGCCTCTAAATTCCCCTCCAGCTTAAGAAATTCATGAAGCACTAGGACTACTGCTGTATCCACTAAAAGAATGACCTCAGGCCAATGATGGCAAATTCACAACGTTTTATGTACGACAACCATCTGTCCCAGTTTGACTGGGACGGTGTTAGTTTACATCTGTTGTCCCCATGTAATTAAACACTTTCACTCTCAAAATTATTCTGGTTTTAAAGACAAATCGTAAAAATAACCTTATACATGTAGGAGAGACCAATGCTGGGTCAAGCTGATATATCTATATATCACATAGAGTATTGATAATGCTAATAACAATTTCTACACTGTCAAGAGCAAATATAATGTGTTTAAACACATTTTGTACATTATGCCTTTCCAGAAATGCTGTGTTCTTACTAAGAGGATGGGCTGTTGAGTCAGATTGCTCGGCTCTAACTTAACTCTTCCATTTCACTTAGTAACTATGTAAATTACCAGAAATCTCATTTTGCTCAACTAAAAAAATAAATAAATAAAGAGAGAGAGACAAGTACATCTTTTATAAGATCTAAGTGAGTAAATTCAAGGCAAGTGCTTCAAACAGTACCTGGTAAATAAGACTTCTCAATGTAAATTAGGTATCATTATTCCCAAACAAGTATGTAAGGTAGATCATATTAGACCTATTTTTACATATTTTCATATGAGGTTTCTGGGAGATTTAAAATCTTACCTAAAAGGGGACATATTTTCCTTCATTCGAGTTTCCAACATGAAACTTGAAACATGAAACTCCTTCTTGTCCTAGGGCTTACAGATACCACTCCCGTTGCCTCTATCATTCTTCCTCCCAGTTGCCAAACAGCTGCCTCCATTACCGTTCAGAGTCTCAGTTTAAATGTCCCTTCTTCAGAGAAGCACTGTTTGATCCACCAATATCAAATGAGTTACAAACCCGAAGTCCTATTACTTTCTGTCACATCACTCTATTCTTCTTCATCACTGGACACTCCAGGAGGTCAAGATTCATGTCAGCCTTTTTTTATGATGTCTCAAGTATTGAACCCAGTACATGGCACATAAGTACTTTAAGGATTTTTTTAAAGGAGTTTGGTTATGCTTTTGTTCAATGAATGAACACCTTTTAAGTGCCTAACTCAGGATTCACATCTATGTCAACTCACTTGAAGTTCTCCCCACATGATGAAATGTGCTTTGTTGGTGCATTCATTACCCTGTACCTCCATGTTAGTTGGTTTGTTCAAGAAATCCTATGGAACCATTAGAAAACCGTTAGAAATAAACCTGAAGCTAGAAGAATTAAAACACAATTTCCAGCACTTCCTCAAGTTTGTGGTTTCTCAAACACAGGACAAAAAATATTTGTATTAGGTTTAGCCACATGAAGACGCTATTTTTCCCCCAGAGGAAGATTAACTGTGAGCTAACATCCACTGCCAATCCTCCTCTTTTTGCTGAAAAAGATTGGCCCTGAGCTAACATCCATGCCCATCTTCCTCTATTTGATATGTGGGACGCCTGCCACAGCATGGCTTGATAAGCAGTGCATAGGTCCATGCCTGGGAGCTGAACCAGTGAACCCTGGGCCACCAAAGCAGAGCATGCAAACTTAACTGCTGTGCCACCAGGTGGGCTCCTGAAGATGCCATTTTTATATGTCAATATCAGTTAAATAATTTCTAACTGAGAAGAATCATTCATCCATTTATAAAGATGTCTCTTCTTAGGTTATAATTTCCTACCATGTACAGCTAATTTGGTAATAGACATAAAATGATTTGGAGGTAAAGAATTGACTAAGAAATGAGAACAAAAGGAAACTTTGCAAAGGGTATTTGTCACAAGTGCCCCGGAATAAAATAAAGAAAATAATTTTTACTAAGTCTTGTTTGAAGATTTTACCTCTGTGAAAATAATACTGTTATGACTTATAACTTTTCTTTGTCTTATTAGATTGAGGCTAGATTAAGAGCACACAGTCAAAATTAATGTTATATTTGTACAATTCTAAAATCATTACTAAAGGAAAGATTAAAATGAACTAAGGCAATCCTATCTGAGAAAAACAATATTTAATGACTAAAAATAAGTAGTATGTAAGATGGTCATGATTCCAGCTATTTTTAGCAAAAGTTACTCTCCTTCCTTTATTTTTTAGTAGGCAGTCTACAACCTAGTTTCATGGTCTCCCAGGGACTGAGGTTCTTTAAATAAAGATTAAATTAGATACCACAGCTGATTCTAGTGTTTAAGAAAATTTATATCTAAGTTTTCCTTAATTCTCCTCATCATACTTAGTTTAAATCTTAGCATCTTGAACGCTGTGCATTTTATATTTTAAACAGGTAATTGAATAACATTGCATCTAAGAATTAATTAAATCTTTGAAATGATCTCTCTCCTTCCTGTTCTTGCATGAATCAGACGCTGGAAGAAACATCATCTCAGGATGGGAAGATGAGCAGGAGAGACTGTTTCATCAGTTTTCGCATTAACAGGCAGGCCAGTTGAAATTACTCCCCAGACCTGATTTGGCCTGCAGCCAGATGGCTGATACTGTTAATAGAGAAAACATCTGTTTACCCTAATGTGTTAGTTTACTGTGCTTGGAGGCCATCAACATGAGCCGCTGTGCACAGGTATTACGGAGTGAGTAATCTTTTTTCATTTGGAAGTCAACAGTAGATAGAGGAAGCTTGTTTTATAGTCCCCATATTGGGCCGTGCTCAGACCCTGCAGACAAAGAATTACAGACAAACCAGGAACCACACAGTGCACTCACTAATTCTGAATAAGTATTTCCCTTCCTTCAGTCCTGAGTAAAATCAGAAGACTTTATGTTCTTATGCAATTGGCGAAAATGAATCTAATAAGGAAAGCATATATACCACACGTAGTCAGCAAAGTCAACAAAATCACCTATTATTTAATTCTGTGACTTCTTCTGAATGGCCTCAGAACATCAGCATGGTATTTTTTTGCATCTAAAAGAGAAATACCTGATTTACATGTTTTACAGAGACCATGTCAAATTCACTGATGGTACCAAGAAGCCATGGCTGCAAATAGATGAAGGCTTGCAAATTGTACAGATGTGTGAGAAAAAGACACAGAGGTGGAATATCTCTTCGAAAACTTGGAAATAACACATTCAGAGTTCTTATGAAGGTCATAATGTGACCAAACTTCTGTACTATCTTGGGTAATTATGCAAACCTTCATAAATAATTATTGGTTATTGAAGTACAAGGAAAACAAGTTTGAGTTTATATGGAGAAGGTCATTACTTAAATGTAGACCTTCTTATTGCTTTGTGGGATAAGCTAATGAAAAATGTACTCGCTCACCACAGCAAGAATCAGGGCATGAACTAAAGCTATAAAATTTTTATGGAGCTTCTCCACAGATACCACAATGCTTTCTTTGCTTTCGCTTTTTGCAGTACACTTGATAGGAAAAAGATAAGTGCAGTACCAACATTTCAAAAGGATTGCTCAAACTTAAATTATTTTGCTTTGGGGCCAAAGCTAAGAGTCCTTCTGACAGTTTTACTGGCTGCAGGTTTGGTGGGAGGTAAAGCCACGCTTCATGTAGTGTTGTAAGTATGAAGTATAAATCAGGTTTCATAAATATGCCCATTTGGTGTACTCAATTGACTGTAAAATAATTATGCTCTGCTGTGTAATTGTTGCTCTGTGGAAGAAAGCAGGACTTCTAAACGTTTAATGGAAAATGATTATGCGACCTGAATTAAGACTGGATTTTCTCCCACCATCTTCTGTAGTGCAACAAAAGCATTTTGTAACAATTTTATCTTAAATCTATAAGGTGCAAGGCTGCCTAAGTATTAGGGTTTTTTGTGTGTGTGTGTTTTTTCATAACTGTTCCTGACTATCTATTTGTCCTCCTGCCCCACCACTTTATATCCAGGGCATAAATGTAGCACATTTTGGTGCAAGTATCAGGAATTTCTTTTACTCTAGCAGCATTTTACTGACCACTTAAATGGTAAAATGTGAGGTTTGGCGAGAACAATATTCAATAGCTAAAATTTTTTGTTCGGTGTTATTTTAAACTTTTGCTGGACATTTGATAATTTATGTTTCAAAGATTACTTTTCATCTGGAAACCTTTGGACATATTAATAACATAAACATTTCAGATACACCTTGAAATGTGTGCGCAGTGAATAGCAGCATCCATTTCCCTATCGTGGTAGAACTTAGAAATGTTCAAGTTCGGTGACTTTTGTCATTTTTCCAGATATTTCTATTGAGCTAAGAAGAAAAAGAATTACATCAGAAAATGAGGTAGAGCTTTCAATTATAATATTTTCATCTCTGTATTCTTCTCTGTTGATAAAATCAATAAGTGCTCATTGTACGAGACATATGACAGGTTACCCACAATCCTATTGTTAACATTTCTATTTACCAAATGTACATTTTAACATGAAAATATTTTTCCCACATCAAATCATCAGCATTCTGAACATTTGCCAGTCAGTATGTGGCCATGATTGTCAGTAGACTGAGCAGTGGTCTGAACGTGTGGCAAGTTCTAGTTTATAAATGCTATTGTATGTGTATATTAAAGTCCCTTTAGAAGCATTACTTCCTTCCCTAGCCTTTCTTACCTAAATTTGTCATATATTTTTCTCACGAATCTAGGAAAGAAAATTAAGAAAATGGTAACTGTGAGCTCTTCAGTCCATCTTTGTTAGTTTGCTTTTTTTAAAAATAAGGTTCTCTCCAGCTTGAGATGACCAACTCTTTTTTGTGGTTTCTATTACAACTTGCCACCAGTCACAACAAATCAAATATACAAATCTCAGGACTTCAGCATTTAATTGCTCCATATATGAGAAACATATCTCATCACTTTTTTCTTATTCACCTTAAATTTTGCAGTAGCTGAAAAACTTTGGAATGTCTAGGGTGAGCCCATTAGTCTTATGGCTAGGTCTCTTCAAAGACCATCACAATCTAGGGGATGGTGCTTTGAAGTCTATCTTTTTTCTACTTGTCCTTTGAATCCCCAGGGGCCAAGCATTTAATATTTCTTTAATCCAGAGCCAAAATGACTTCCTGCTCTAGTGCTGGCCTCTATTATGGTGCTAGAAAATTTATCTTCTCTTAATTAAGGGAATTACTGTGCTGTCCTGGAGCACTGAATGTTAAATTTCAAGGGGTAGGTCAACCATCTTCAGGTAGATACAAAATATTTTGTTTTTATATCTGTTCTGGCTAAATTTTTGGAATAAAGATAATTTTTGAATACTCAATATGTAAATAGCATGTGTAAATATTTAGAAATTGTCAAATTAAAAAGATGGAGGCTAGGGATTCAAAAGAGGATAGAGTCAACAAACCAGTTCTAATAGCAATACTTAATTTACTTACAATTATTGAGTTGAATGTGCTGTTTTTCTGGGAGAGGATAATGCTAGACTAACTTTCAACCAAGTTATTAAAATAAATATCACCAAATAAAATTTGGTGATACTGCAAAATTGTTTCTCATTTAGACATCATTTATTAATTTATAGAAAGCTTACAATATGTAAAGCATTATCTAATACTAAATGATTGATTGACCAATTTTCTGCATATATTATTCCCCTAGATGAAATATTTATCTTCATTCTTATAAGTTCACAATCCCAATTCTTCAGCAAAGTTCCATTAAGTGTACTCATATTCAGTATTTCTGTTAGAGTAGCACTGTCAGAAGAATTTTCTTTAATGATAGAAATGTTCTATAATTTACACTGTCTAATACAGTAACCACTAGCCAACACGTGGCTACGGAGCACTTGAAATGTGGCTAGAGCAACTAAGGAACTAAATGTTTAGCTTTAGTTAATTTTATTAACTTTGAATTAAATTTAAATGATCACATACAGCTAGTACTATATTGGACAGTGCAGAGTAAAAAGACATTCATACAAATTCTCAGCAACTCATTCAGGTATGATTCTTAAGAAAAATCAATAAAAATCTTTTTTGTGTTTAAGCATATGTCTGTAAGTAGATATTCTGCAGCGGTTCCATTTATTTATTTATTTCATATTGTACCACCCTAAACACAAGAATTAATGACAGTTTAAAATTCTCGTCTATGCCTTGTCATACTGATACTCCCTTAGGAACTGAGCAGCTCAGCAGAATTACCAGCTCAGAACACTTGTGGATAACATTTTAAATCAGAAATCCAGATGTCTCATTAAGCTTGGGTGAATTTTAATAACATAAAGATAGATTTACATATGGCAAAATTTAAAGTAACCATGTTTAAGAAAAAGCATGCCTGAGAGAGAGTTAAAACATGTCATATCAATATACAAAGTCAATTCTTAATTGTTCTCCTCCTTCTTCCTTGAATACGAGATCCCTCTCAGGGCCTTTGCACTGGCTGTTTGCTGCACTCTTCCTCCAGAGAGCCAGGCCTCACCACCTTACCACCTTCAAGTCTGCACCAATATCACCTTCTCAGTGAGATCAACTCTAACCAGCCTATTCAGGAGCACATCTCACCCGCCCCTCAACATTTCCAAATTTCCATACCCTGCTCTATTTTTCTCCACCGCGTTTATTACTTTCTAACATACCATATAATTTATTCAAATTATTCACTTACTAGTTTGATATTTGTGTCCTTTAAATAGATGTGAGATTCACAAAAGCAAATAATTTGGGTCATTTTTTGTCACTGATGTATCACCAGTTCCAGGACATAGGCAGGTAGTTGGTGGCCCCCAATAAATATTAGATTCTGTCCAAAAGACTTAATGAATTGTCTAATTCATGGATTGGCAATGGTGAACTTTTTCTGTAAAGGGCCAGATAGTATCTATTTTAGATTTTACAGGCCATATACGGTTTCTCTTGCAAATTCTTTAAAAATGTAAAAGCTTTCTTAGCTTAGAAAGTACAAAAACAGACAGTGGGCCAGATTTTTCCACAGGCCATAGTTTACCAAATCTTGGTCCAATTTAATGGACAGATGCAACAGAACAATACCCACAAGATGACTCGCCCTAGAATTGTTTGTATATGATATTGTGAAAAGTTTTGTAATTATGTGTGATGTGTCCAATTTTCTTCAACTAAAAAGAAAATACTATCGTGGCGAATTTAGTCAGAATAGCCAGAGAGTGATCTAACTTGGCAACCTACATCCTTTCTATTCTCTAATCGACCAAAATTGTTATTCTCAGTTTCTTATGAAACAATAGTAAAGTAATGTTTGGTTCTTAGTTTTTTAATAGATCGTGAACCCCATTTAAGAAACCAATAAAGGTTATGGACTCTTTTCTCGCCAAAAATATACATATACCTCTAATTTTGGATACTTATTTTAAGGACTCATGAAGTCACTGAAGTTTGATGTTCAGAATCCCTTCTCTCCTCTTTAGATTTACTGTCTCTGGCTCATATTTCTTTTGTGTATTTAACAGAATGCAAAGATTTGCTTTAAATGGCCTTTCTTTCCAACTTATAGTTAAAGGACATAGTGGAGAACGTCAAAGAACTTTAATTTGACACAGTACTTAGTAATTCAGCAAATACTTAAAAGCATACTTCACCTGAGATATCAGGCAGATAATTCCTCTTGTAATCAGGATTTTGTAGTAATGGAGAACTTAACTTTTTGTTGCTTTTGTTTGTTTTTAGTAATCAAGCCCATAGCATCCTTAGACTCCTCAAGGCTGATAAAATCCTCATTCTTTCATTTTCAGGGTTAAAGTCCTAAACAAAAACAAGAGCATAATAAGTATCAGCATTCTTTCATTTCTTTAGTGGTGTCACCAAGAAGTCTAGGAACTGGACTTTTCTTTTCCCCGTCTGCCTAACATGAACCTATACCAATTTCATAAGAGCATATTCTATAAAAGAGGTATGCAAAGATAGCCATTTTACCAGTTCCTGAGTTTTCAGTGTCGAGTTCAGGTCTATGGTCTTAGATATCATCTAGAGCTGCAATTCTCAACCATGATCAAGATACTGGGGTGCCACACTGGTGAGAGAGAGGCATGTTAACTGATTTGTTACTAATAATACTTAAAGCATTGCTTTTCCCAAATACTTTACCTTAACAAAAAAATGTTTAAATAAACTTACTTGTAGTTATTCCTAGAATAGTAGTTCACCGCCATTTAGTTGGGCATTCATGAATAAGTGGGAAAGGGTGAACTCCATGGGGGACGGAAAGTCCTCCAGTGTAACTTCATGAGAGCGTGTTGGTCATGAGAGCATCATCTGTCAAGTGTGTCTCTGCAGAAAATAATAAATGATGAGGACCACTGATCTAGGGAAATTCTCTCTCCTCATAGAAAATAGATACTCAGTCCTTATAAAGGAAAAATGCTACACGTATTCACTAATATTAATAGGCACCCTGTTTGATATTTCCCAGGGACATACAAGGTAAATTGCCTGCTTAGGTTCAAAAAAATATGAGCTGAAAATTATGCTGCTGTCCAGTTAATCACAATCTACTTACTGAGGCTGCTTGGGAGGAAATGAAGATAAAGTTGTGGCAAAGCACAGCCAGGATGAACAATGTCAAGGTCAGCTTCACACATATTGCTTGGAAATGACAGAAGTTACAATAAGAAGAAAAACTATGACAGAACTAGGATAATGACATATCTTTTAAATAGAAATGGATTGTTGCTCCAAAAAAAAGAAAACTGATTTACCTGCTTGATGATTCATAAATCCCATTGCCCTTCGAGAAGACATCTCTTAGTCTCGTTTTGTCACATTTTTAGATAAAGAAAAACCAAAATATATCCCATTAGCCAAATACTAGATAACATTAACAGATCCGAGTTGGAGGTGCCTAGCTGTCATAACAGGCCCAATAAATTATGGATAGAGGGGATTCTGAACAAGTTATCTCCTCTCTCTTCCAAATATAATAAATTTTTTAAGATCAGAGTGCATATCACACAAAGTTAATAAAGTAGAAAATGACACTATTTACCTTCATCAAATAATATGCCAAGAAATTTATAGCTCAGCTCCTTGGAAATCTGTCTTATTTAGTCTGCTGTTTTGTGTAACATTTTAATAGCCAGAAGCAAATGGGGAACATAAAGCATTTTAGGCCAAGAAAAGCTTTAAAAAAAACCTTTTACTTTATGTGCTGATTCTTTTTGAAATATCACTGTTATTTTTCTATGTAGGTGGCACCTATTAATGTTACAAAAATTAACATGTAGAATTGAGTAGTGGAAGTGGCAGAGAGTTGCCTGATAAATAACTAGCTAAACCACAAAAGAAGAGATAATTGGCACGACAACTTCATGAATAAGAGTTGTCATTATCCCAGGTCTGTCTACAGTTTACTGCATGTCCCCAAGAACACCAGGCTAGAGGTCATATTTCAAAGAATGCCAGTTTATCTGAGGATGAAAGCAAAAGATTTGCCACTCTGAATCATATTAATGATCCCTTTAGTCTAGCATCCTTCCTAAGGCAGTAGTCAGTTTAAAAAAAAAAAAAAAGTTTGGGGAGGGGAAAGGAATCCTTCTAACCCTTTTTACCATTGTCATAGAAGAGTGAGTGGATTCTATGGAAGCTCTGTAAGGGAAACATGAATTCACTGTTCCTACCAGGAATTAAGAGCTATTTCTTGTTTTATCTGGCATCGTTACTGACAGCAACAATGACAAAAACCAAACACAAAAGCAAACAAATTCAGTCTCTCTTATTATATCAAATCATATAATTATATAATGTTGGACAAATATAAAGAAACTCCTATTGTTGACAAATATTTTAAATCATTCTTTAGAATTCATGTAGCATTTTTAAACTTTGGTATTTTTGTTCTTTGTTAGTTAATCCTCATTACCTGCTCATGCAGTAAATGCTTTGCAATACCGGTTTTATAAATGAAGACGTTGAGATTGAAAAAGACTCAGGCAAATCTTTATATGTAAATAATACTCTGACAGGTTCATTTCTACTATATCACAAAATTTCAGGATTCTAGTAATAGTCATATGATGACTAAATGCCCACGAAGTGGGCATTGTATGCATTGTATGTATGGCTGAAAATTTCTTGAGGTCACCACCCACTGCTACCTGGGCATTCATTCCGTCTTTTGACAAAACTGAATTTTAACAGTTGTTTTTCTTTATTTGAAACTGCATCTAACCCCAATTTTAATGCTTTCCCTTAGTGTCATATAAAAGTTTAAACTTGCTTTTAAGTAATAAGTTTCATATATTTGAGCTGCCTACATTTGATGAAATAATCAGGAATTTCCCATATGATTTATTTCAGTGTGTACCTTTTTAATGTAATTAAACATTTCATCTGAAGTATGAAATGTTTACAAGATGTGGATAGATTAATGGATCATCTGTGTACCCACCATCCCCCTTAAGAAATACAGTATTACATTACAATGTAATTGAAAACCTCTAAATACTTTGGCTTAATTTTCTCTTCTCTCAAAATTATCTACTCTCCTGAATTTCATGTTTATCATTTGCATGCATTCTCTCATAATTTTAACTTATATATATTTATCTTTAAACAATATATAGCATTTTGACTATTTTAAAAATTTTATATAAATGGTATCACACGTTATAATCAATTTTTTTAATTGTGTTAATACTTGGTGACATTCAGTTATGACAATATATGTAGCTCTAGTTCACTCCTTTTCACTTCTGCCTCATATTCAGTTTTTTCAACTTTTTAAATTTACGTATAACACAGTGAAAAGAACACAAATCTTGACTGTATATCTCAGTGAATTTTCAGAAACTGAACATACCTGTGTAACAAGCACCCAGATCAATCTCAGAGCTTTACCACACCTGAGAAGCTCTTCTTGTGCCCTCTCTGGCCACATGTCCCCCACGATGGCAACCACTATCCTGACTTTTACCGCTACAGTGTACTGTTACTTGATTTTGAACACTGTATAAATGGCTTCATACTGTATGTATTCTTTTTTGTCTGGCTTCTGTTGTGTAACATTTGCAAGATTCATTAACGTTGTTTCTTGTTATTGACTATTGTTTGTTATCTAGATATCTTCTCAGAGATGGCTAATCCTTTATGTCCACAAATACAAACAATTCTTGTTTATTTGCAGTATTTATGTTTTATAAAGTTGCTGCAAATACAGATTTCCGAATATTGAATCATTACCCCTAAGGGAAATGCAGAATTAGGTTCATGCAAGCCTCAAGTCACATTTCCATGACCCTATCAATACATAACCCTATGTATTTCAGTTTAAAGACACCTGTTTTATTGTTAAAGACGTCTGTATATATTGTTGATTTACTAACATTGAACTTAACAACAGTGATATAACTCATACCCGAATGTGCTTATCTAACACATTTGTTTTCTCATAAGGCACACCAGAGACTTCTTCCACTTAGGAACAATAGACGGCACTTCAACACTACACTTGAGAATTATTTCAAACAGCAAAATAACTAACAAAAAGCACAAAAATGTGAAAAACATGGCACTAAATAGACCATAAAAAGGACACTCGTTTACAGTATGAGAGCTGAAACAAAAAGGTAGAATGTTACCTTATTTGACTTCAGCTGGGAAACTTGATTTTTTTTTGCTGCTCTGCACGTGTGGATGTCCCTGAATGACTAGGAAGGAACCGTGAGTATTGATTTCAGGGTTACAAATAAATTTCAGTGACTAGGCAAATTCACAGAATCCCCAAATGAGGACCCACTGTACCTTTTTTTAAAAAATCAACTTCACAAATGGAAGATAGTTTTTCTGGGTATAGAAATCAAGAGACTCAAAATTCTACAAGTATTGCTCCGTGTCATCCAAACTTTTGTCACCATATCAGATACCTGAAGCCAGTCTGGATCTCAGTCTTTTTTTATATTTGTTTATTGCTTATTTTTTTGTTTACTACGTCGGGTTTTGTAGAAATTTTTTTCTTAGTTTATCTGAAACCCCTATTTTATCTGAAAAATAAAGAGATATAATTAGTAAATGTCTAGTATAGCTATTTTCATTGTTAATCCTCCCCAGCAACTAAAAAGCAAGTCATTTTTTGTTTTGTTTGTTTGTTTGCTATTGTATAATGTTTTCTTCTCTTATTTCTTTTATTATTGGCTGTCTTCCACCTGATTCATTCTTTCTTTCTTAAAAGTATGTAAATAACAGATTATTTGGCTCTAAATTTCATGCTTGCTTTCTTTTCTTTTAAAATTTCTTTCTCTTTTATCTTTCATTCAAGTACAATTCCAGTATTTCTTCTTCTGTTTAATTTCACCTTTTAGGATTATTTATTTCATTATTCTCTATTTATGATGTTTTCCAATTCACAAAATACGTTTTGTCTTTATATTTTTTAAAAAAATTCTTACCATGGATCCTGAAATTATTTTCCTTATATCCAGTGCATTAATCAAATATCTCTGAAAATAATTATTATAATTCTTTTTAAAATTTTTCCTCTTTTGTCTCAATGAAAGTTTTGCTCAGATTGGTGTCCATTTTTACAGCTGTTTTTCTTAGTTTGTTTATACGCATAAATTAAGGTGTAGCTTTTAAATTACAGGTAGATGGCATGAGATCCATCAGAAACTGTGTAAGTCACTTTTTAGTGCTGAATACCTACCTTAGGTTGGTGCTATGAGACTGAATGTTTCTGTCCCTCTCCAAATTCTTATGTTGAAAATTAACTACCAATGTGATGTTATTAGGAAGCATGACCTTTGGGATGTGATTAGATTATGAAAGTGGAGCCCTCATAAATGGGATTAGATCCCAGAGAGCTCTCTACCCCTTCCACCATGTGAGATTCCAGCCAGAAGATTGCTATCTGTGAACCAGGAAGTGGGCTCTCACCAGGCACTGAATCTGAAGTGCCTTGATCTCGGACTTTCCAGCCTGCAGAACTGTGAGAAATAAATTGCTATTTAAGCCACCCAGTCTATGGCATTTTTGTTACAGCAACCCAAATGGATGAAAACAGTTGTCATTCAGGTTTCCCACAGGCATCTCCAACTCAATGTATCTCCTCCAAACTCATCTCTCCCTTTGCTTCTAATATTACCCAAGACAGGAATTTGGAGTTCCTAGACATCTCCCTCTTCATCAAATAATTTTATCTGTAACCTGGAGCTATTGATATATATGTTTTTTCATTTCAAGTCTTTCTTTTCCTCATCTAAACTTTAACCACTAGCATTGGCTTTCATCATTTCTCACTTAAATTGTTGCTGAGGTCTCTTAATTGCTCACTCATTTCCCAGAAATTTATGTTTACACTCTCCTTACTGTTCCTGACCTTCAGATTAAGAGCTAGTGAAGGCACACAAATGTCATCCCTAAAACCTTTAGACTCTCTTGCTTGGAAATAAAATGGACCAGCATTTTTGAGCCTGTGTGTCTCGTGTTTGTGTCTCAACACTGCTCCCACCCCACCTTCTTTTAGATTCTAATAGAATTAACTATGGAATTTATTACTTTCCTTTCCAATTTGTCCATTGAGACTACAAGAGAATCTATTGGGGGCTGACCTATTTTTTCCAGAGCAGTGTACATTATATCTGTTCCACTTTTTCAGCTATCTTCACCATTACTGTATGGTTCTTCTTTGAACACAAAAATGGCTTTTTATTTTATTTCTGTGGCTGAATTGATTATCATCAATAAATATATAAAACAGTGAATTGACAATAAATAAAATGAGACTGGCAAATTCGTGAGCACCACTTCCCTTCTTGCCCACTCCCACACACCAAAATATAAACCAAAAGCAAAAGTCAACATCCAAGGATATCTTATATACAAATTTTCCTAAGTATAAAACACTTAAGAGTTTTCATGTTCAGATATTTGTACTTGCCCAATCTAATCACATACTAAACTAGAGAGTTAAAATGTAACAGTTTAAGGAAAAGAAGTCTTTAAAATTAGTTTGGTTGCCAATGTACTAAGTATTGCTGATGATCTTTATACAAAGTAATAAACCTTTGTTATTTTAAGAATTTGTCTTAACCCATTAAGCCTAAATTTCTATTTACCTGCTTTTTCCATTGTTTCAAGTTGTTTTAATCCTTTGGTGTCTCTGCTTTTAAATTGAAACTTTATAATGGACCACTAGGTTTCAACTCTTCCCAGTTAGCATTTTCTTAGCTCTGGAAGTTGATTTAAATTAGTAGAGATCAGCAATGTTCCCAGACATGGTAAACGATCAGGGGCAATCCCCTGTTGTTCTCTCATATAAGGTAAAAGAATAAGAGTCAAACTGCAGAGGAAGAGATTTAAGTAAAATAACTGGAGAAACTGTCACTGAGAGTTGCATGACAAAATAGATTTTATGAGCAACTGATGCTACAGGACCAGAGCCAAAATTCTGGACTATGTAGGACATTGGAAGATTGATAGTTTTCTGGAATTGTGTAAACACAGTTAAATATAGGCTCAAGTTGTACTCATCCTGAGAATTCCTTCCCTGGAGACTTCCATCTCCTCAAAAGTCTTGAAAGACTTTTGTTGCCTCCATTTTCTCGCTTCTCCCCAAAGGAATTTTTAACTCTTTCCACTTTAATTCTCATATATTAAAATTAATCTGGCAGTAGTCACCACTGACTTCTTTCTACTTTTATGTTAGTTGAAGTCTCTGCTACATCTGGCATTTTTAATATCTCTTCTATTACAAACTCTCCTTTCCTTTCTGGTTTTATGACACCAAATTCTGTCCTTTGTAAGTCTCCTTTTAATTCTTTGATTCCTGGTATGCTGATACTTATCCAAGCCACTGATTTGTTTTCCTTGCCATGTCCATAAATATTTGAATTCACTAATACACCTTTCTCAATCCCTCTTCTTTCTTCATTATAAAATTTCTCACTGTGAAATCTCATCTACTTCTGCATATTCAACTATCATAGCTATGCTTGAGTCTCTTCTTTCACGAAACACATAGCTATATTTAAACAGCCTACAAACTCTCAGCTGAATGATTCAGCAACATCTCCAATTCAACATATCCAAAAATAAATTTTCCATCTTTTCTTTTGGGGGCATCATGGTGTGGTGATTGATTAAGAGGTTGGTTCTGGAACTATACTCTGCCCATGCTGCTTCACCATCTACTAGCTTATTCCCACCTTGAGCAAGTTTTTAACTTCTCTGGGTCTCCGTTACTATATGTGCAAAGTGCAGGAAGAATAATACTAACTTCATAAAGTAGGCGTGACATTTCAATAAGTTAATACATATAAATTGCTCAGCACAGTACATGCTAAGTTCCTGATAAAAGAGAAGAATTTTAATTTTTATGATTCTTATTGTTAACTTCCCTTTCTCACTGAAGATTAATATCTGCCCATTTGCCCAAGCTGAGGCCTTGAAGTAATTCTACCAACTTCCTCACCACCCAGATGTTCAATTCCTTACTAAATACAACCTCTCGTGCTTTTAAAGATCTCTTATAAGGGCCGGCCTGGTGGCGCAGCAGTTAAGCGCACATGTTCCACTTTGGATTCCGGGTGCGGACATGGCACCGCTTGTCATGCGTGCTGTGGTAGGCATCCCAGATATAAAGTAGAGGAGGATGGGCATAGATGTTAGCTCAGGGCTAATCTTCCTCAAAAAAAAAAAAAAAAAAAAAACTCTTACAGCTGTCTTCTCTGCATCCTATTGTTAATGCCATAATTCCATCCCCTACTGGCAGAATATTTTTTAGAACTTCCTAATCATCTTCTCTGTCTCCATTCTCTCTTCTTCCATGAGTGTGATATTTCTTGAAACAGAGCTGATTCTGTTACTTCTTTCAAAACAGTTATCTACTGTTTGTTTTTCAAATAAATTCCAAACTTTATAGCATGTTATAAAGCTCACAATCTGATCCATTCCTAGCATCAGCCCATGTTGCCATGTCCTCGTCCTGTCCACTTAAACCATGCCCTTGTAAGTCTTATGTGCCTGAATATTTTGTCTAAAGTGCCTCGTCTACCTGGTAAAGTCATATTCATTCTTTAGGCCCAAGTCCAAATACACCTCCTCTCTATATAGCTCCCTGATTCTCTTGATCATTCGCCCTCTTCTTCAGAAAAGTTGCTTGCTTACACATATTTTTCACCCTATTACAGGGCATTTCACATTATATCATTGTTGTTTATTTTTCTATTTATTCTACTCTTAGATTTTGGTCTTCTTAAAGAACAGAAACCATGCCTTCTCCTGTATAATTTAGCAGCTAGTAGATTGTTTGGTATTATATTAGTTAGAGCTAGTTAATTATAACAAATAAACAGTCTCAAATTTAAGTAATGGCTCAAACACGATCCAAGTTTGTTTCTTGCTCACAAAGAATGTCCATGTCATCAGGGAAGCTCTGCTCCACACACTGATTTGGGGACATGGACTGATACAATGTCTGGAATCTTCAATTCACAGCTGTAAATGTTGATCATGGAAAAAGCATTCAGCTGATCGAAAGGGAAGAGCATGGAAAGCCTTAACAGAAAGATTTTTTGTTGTTGAAATTACAAATCACTTCTGCTCACCCCGTGTTGGCTAGAACTCAGCTACATGGCCATACCTAACCATAAAGGAGGCTGAGAAATGCAATCTGTCTGCCGAGGAATAAGAGAACAATAACCCTGGTGTGTAGCTGCTAGAATTCTTTGTCACAGACATATGGTAGGAACTAAAAAAAAACCAGTGAATTGAATGGTAAACTAAAAGTGCTTGGAATCAGAATTCCTTATGGAGCTTTTGAAAAAATACAAATGCCTGAGCCACTATCCTATACCTTCTAAATCTAAATATCCAGCTGTAGAGTTAAGCAACCTGTATTTTATAGTTGCACAGGTGATTCTGCTGTATAGGCAGGGTAATGATTCTATGAGTAGTAACTAAATAGACTACTGAACAGCCCTTCAACATACAGAAATGGAAATAGTCCTTACAGCACAGACTAAATTAGAAGATTTTTTAAAATAGGTTAAATTCTAAATAAAATACAATAATTGATCATTTTAAAAACTCAATAAAATGAATGTTAGACTCAAGACTTCAAAAGCTCCACATTGTTGTGTACATTTTCTCAAATTTTCTCCTGTAATAAATACATACTAAACATGATCAACTGAAGTATAAGTTCTCTAAGAGGACTTTTTCTTTTTTTTAATTTTCTTTTCTCCTCTAAGAACGCCTCCAACAATAATTAGTATTTACTTGGGATCAATAAATATCAAAGGATTAAGTTCTATCATTTGCTCTTTGCTTTGCAATAGGTTTGAGTAGAGGACTACACTTGAATTAGTGAATGACTTCAGAAAAGGATAAGTGGCTTTACTTTACTAATAAGAATATCTCCTTGGTTATATTATCTATGTGCAAATCAAGTTTCATATTTGTTTTAGCTTTACTCTTGTGTTCCTCAATCACTTTGGGGCCACCTCATTGGTTTACACCCTGTAATCAATTTATCCTTTCATTACCCAAAGTGAAGATATTTATTCACAAGTAACAATAATTAGTTAAGTCATACAGAACACTACACTTGCCTATTCTGTGTTCACAGAGTTCTCTGGCTTTCTGGCAGTTAACTGGAATAAATATAAAATCTGGACAGGCATGAACACACAAAAATACAATAGTTTTTAAATCATAACTAATTAAGCATAAGCTAAGCCTATATGTGCAATTTGAATAATTTTGTTCACTATGCTGAAAACCATGAATCAGTAACTGGTTTATTTACAATAGCAAAAGTGAGGTGTCCAAGTTTTCAAAATGAATATTATATTTTTTATCATTATGAGCTTATTTGTAAGCCTCCAACAGCATTTCTTGACATGGGAACATTTTACTCGAATCTATACTACTATTTGGATTGCTCCCAAACTTTCATAAAGATGGGTAGGTCAGGTCCTTTGTGAAAATGCTGTTAAGATATACTTGTTTCATAGAGATGTGGTATTGATTTGTCATTGAAGCTTGAAGGCTTACATGGCAATGGATTTCTACTTTTTGTCTAGATGGTACTAAAAGCTGTGGCCATGGAGGCACTTTTTGTAAAAGGCTAGATGTTAACAATAATGAAAAGGGTAAAGGAAATTGTAAAAAGATTACTGTAATAAAAGGGAAGAGAATCACATTATTGTATATCTATGTATCAAGCTTCAGGATGGTATTTTGTTTTGTTTTTTTAAAAACTGTCAGAGTTCTAATGAAATGAACCAAAAATAATATCTCAAGAGACCAAATAACACTGTTGAAACATTGGGAAGTAGAAAGACTTGAGTTGGTTTCCTCATTGAAGGATCCAGCCTTTAACTTTGCAGTTCCAGAAAGTCAAGTGTTGGACCAAAGAATTGAGCGGCTTCACAGAAATTACTCATGAAAAACAAGTGCAAATGGCAGCTAAGTGAATAAAAGAATCAAACGGTATTTTTTCTTTCACCTTGTGGCTACAGGTGCAAGAATACTATAACAAGGCCATTAGGGGATTAAAAAATTACTGTCGAGAATACTATATGCTATGTATGTATACAATATTCTTTCATACATTATTGGTGCAACTACTTATAAAAACTGTCAGTGTCTGCTAAAACTGACCATACATATACTCAATCAGCCAACGTTCCAACTTTAGCTATTATCCAACAAAAATATGTGGATATGATCAACAACAATGACAAAATGTACAAGAATGTTCAGAGCAGCTCTACATATAAGAGTAGAAAATTGAAAACAATCCAAATTTCCATCAACACTGGAACTGATAAATTGTGGTACATTCATAAAATGGAATATTAAACAGCCATCACATGAACAATTTACTATATGAAATATCATGATTAAATTCATAAAGTTACAGTGAATGAGAGAACTGAGACATAAGAAAGGACATATTGTACGATTCCATTATGCAAGTTTAACCATAGGCAAAATTCATGCATAGTATTAGACGTGAGGATAGAGATTTCCTTGAGAAGATGAGGGGGCTTTAGGGAGCTGATAATGTTTAAGTTCTTGATTGAGATTCTGAATATACATACAAACAGTGAAACATACAGTGAAAGTTTTCACCTTGTATTTATTGAGCTACACACTTATGATTTATAGACTTCTGTGTGTACCTCAATAAAATGCTTTGAAACCGTTAATAACTTGAAGTAGGAAGGAATACAGATGAAACAGAATTGGCCATGAGTTGGTAACTGTTGAAGAGGATGATCAGTACATGGCAGTTCATCACGTCATGTTCCCTTGTTTTATATATGTATGAAATTTTCATAATTAAACAATTAAATTTCGGGGGCCAGCCCCGTGGCCAAGTGGTTGAGTTCACATGCTCCACTGCAGCGGCCCAGGGTTTCGCTGGTTTGGATCCTGGGTGTGGACATGGCACTGCTCATCAAGCCATGCTGAAGTGGCGTCCCACATGCCACAACTAGAAGGACCCACAACTGAAATATACAACTATGTACTGGGGAGCTGTGGGAGAAAAAGGAAATATAAAATCTTTAAAAAACAATTAAATTTCTAGAAAAAACATAATAATCATTGTGAACTTGTGATAGGCATTTATCTAAGTTATGTACATATGAAAAAGCACAATCCACAAAAAAAGTTAGACTTCATAAAATTAAAAACTTCTGCTTTTCAAAAGATTCTGCCAAGAGAATGAAAAGACAAGGCATCACTAGGAGAAAATATTTCATAGCACATGTTTGATAAAGGACTGTTATCCAGAATGTATAAACAGTTCTCAAAACTCAATGATAGGATTATACACGATGCAACTTAAGAAAAGGGCAAAAGACTTGAATATTTCAATTTCAGCAAAGATGACATAGGGTGGTCAAAGAAGCTAATGAAAAGGTGTTCACCACATGAAGACATTGAGAAATACAAACTAAAACCACAATGTGATGCCACCACACATCTATTTGAATAGCTAAAATTAAAAATATTGACCATACCAAATGTTGGTGAGGATGTGGACAACTGGAACTCTCCTACATTGTTGGTGAGAATATAAAATGTGACCACCTCTTAGGAAAACATTTTGGGAGCATGCTAAAAAGTTAAATATATCCTACCTTTGACTCAGTATTTTCACTCCTAGGCATTTAACCAAGAAAAAAGAAAGCATATGAGCATGCAAAGACATTTACAAAATCTTCATAATGGCTTTATTTGTAATAGTCAAAAACTAGGAACAACACAAAACTTGGTTTTCTATGCTACTTCTCAACAATATACACCTCCTCAATGCCCAAAATATTCAAATCCATTTTTATGGACTATCCTGAAAATAAAATGAGGCTAATTCTTATTTCAATGGTTCAAACCATTCTGTTTATGCTTTCCCTCCTGTCAGCTTTTTTTCTTTTAAACAAGGGCTGCAAACTGGAGAGTCTACAATTTGATTGGGATTTGAATCTTCCAGTATGCTTCAGCCACCATTAAGTTTTTTTGTTTTTTTTTTTTTTTTGAGGAAGATTAGCCCTGAGCTAACTGCTGCCAATCCTCCTCTTTGCACTGAGGAAGACTGGCCCTGAGCTAACATCCATGCCCATCTTCCTCTACTTATACGTAGGATGCCTACCACAGCATGGCATGACAAGCATTGTCATGTCCACACCCGGGATCCGAACTGGTGAACCCCGGGCTGCTGGAGCGGAATGTGCTCACTTAACCACTGAGCCACCAGGCCAGCCCTTAAGTTATTATTATACAGGCATCTTCATTTCCTCTCATAAACCTTACTTATATGTAGATTGTCCATAATTTTATTCTCAGACCGTGACCTTATCTTCAAGTTTTGAGAAATAGCACATTATGCCCTTATGCATAATGTCAAAATATTTGTAATTTAAACTTCACAAACTCTGAAGTAGTTGTCATAACAAACTTTTGCTGACAAGGCACTCACATTCAAAGAGTTAAAGTAATTTCCCTAAAATTACACACATGTAGAGCAGTTAAGCAAGAACACAAACCCAGATGTGACTTTTCATCGTATTCCACCATCTTTACCGATGAATGTTACGGCACTTCTAAAATGCTATAATTTTTAAATTTATTCCTCCTTTACATCATTTTCTTTCAGAATAAAAATTCTTTTAAAACAATTCCAATCCAAGGGCACTTAATATATACTGCTACATAAATTGTCTCAGTGAGAAATTCAGTCATTGACAAAGGTGGTATGTTATAAGAGGGAAATATTGAGATTTTCAAATCAGACATACACAAGTTCACATCTAGATTCAGCCAACAACAATGTGAGTTTAGAAAAGTTATTTCAACCCCCTCGATTTCTATTTCCTCAATCTGTAAAATTGAGAAATGATACTCCCTGTGCTGACCACTGTGAAGTGTCAAGGTAAGGTATACACAGTGTGTAGCATGAGAGTGTTCAATAAATGGCCACTCTAAAAAACAGGATTGATGAGTAAAGACACTACTCCAAATGGCAGCCATTAGACATTGCTACCGCTTCACAAAAATTATTTACATTTCTGAAGACACATTTCTGAAAATACATTACAAAAACACTTGAAGAGAATGAAAAACCTAAGTTGTGTGTGGGTGTCTGTGTATATAAAAAAAAAATACTTAATCTTTACAGTAAACCACAAGCATGTTTTCCAAAGAAATATTGGGAGATTTAAAAGACTCACAGATGTGAATCACCATGCTTGATTTACTCTCCATTTTTTGTAGGTAGGAGGTAAAAAAAGGTAGGATATATGAAGATTGTCTTTCTATAACCTCTTTACCAGATATAACTGCTTTGTGTGGCTTTGAGCAATTTATAGCCAAGTTTCCACCTATTATAATAGGAGACAATAGGACTAGATACTCTCTAAGTCATATTAAAACCCAAAAATTCTGTCCTGACTATATTACTCTTCCCAATTAAATAATATAAAATTAGCACAACTTTGACTATTAATTTCATCCCACAAAATTAGCACTCCGTAGGATGATAAATTAAACTATGCCAACCACATTTGCAAGCCTCCTACTGTAAAAATGTAGTGAATCACATTGGCTGGCTTTTCAGGTTAATCGTTACAAGATCAATACTTGCTGGGCGATTCCGAGTTTTGTTCTTAATTTCACAGTGCACAAGCTCAAAATTATTGATTCAGCCAAAAGAAAACAAGTCCCCTGGATTAGATGTTCCCTATAAAATTTAAACTCTGTAAAGATTCTCTCTTTTCTGCAGCAGCAATTTATCTCTATAGGAGCATTGCCAGTGGCATGCAATCAACCTTGAGTAAAATAAACCTTCCCTGGACTGCATATCCTCCTATAATCACTCCCCCATTTCCCTCCTCATTGGTCCTAGTATCGCTTCTCTGTATTTATGTTATTCGCTACTCAGTAATATTTGATGCTGCTGGCTATCCTTTCTTTCTTGTAATTATTTTTCCTCCAGTCATCCAGGATGTCTCTTTACTACTTCTCCTCCTTCTTTACTGGCTACTCCTTCTCAAGCTCCCATGTTGGATTTGCTTTATTTCTCACTGTTCATGGATATGATCCAGAACCCATTCTTTTTTTCCAAATTTCCGTGACAATCTCGTTTACCTCATAGCTTTAAATGCATTGAAGTGCCATTGACCTCCAAATGTACACATTCTTGAAGTCTTACCTGAGCTGCAGACTCATATACTCAGCTGTGTATGGGATATATCCATTTGGGGTTCTAATAGACGTCTCAAAATTATCACGTGTAAGGAAGAACTGTTTTCCCCCCTCCTTCAGTATCAGTCTCCAGCAATTCTGATGAACTTAACCTCTCATCATATTTGTGGTTCTCACCCAAGGCATCCAAGGCATCATCTTTCATGCCTTTCTTTCAGATTATTGCAATACCGTTCTATTCTCTCTGCTTTCACTCTTGTTCCCTTTCAATTCATTTTCCACAGAGCAACCGGAAGGACTTTTCTCAAAATATAAAGCAAATCATATTGTTCCTCTGAGTAAATCGACCAAGATTTTCCCCTTACACTTAGAATAGAATATATATACATACAATAGACCTCAATATCCATCCCCTCCCGACTTCTGACCACATTGACTACTGCTCTTTCCCTTGCTCAGTACACTCTGATTATACTGACCTTCTTTCTGTTGTTTGAATATATCAATGTCATTCAGCTCTTAGGGTTGAATGTTGAATATCTTATCCTAGGATATTTGAATGGCTGACTCCTCAAAATTCAGGAATGAGCTTAAATGTTACCTCCTCAGGGAGGCCTTTCCTGTCTACTTAATCTCTAGCACGTCATCCTGTTGTATATTCAACATATAGCATTGATTATTTTGTATTCATCTATTTGTTTATTGCCTGCCTTTCCCCCACTAAATATAATCTTTAGACATTACTTTGTCCACCTTACTCAATTTTTTATACCTAATGCTTAAAACAGTGTTCGCTTCATAGGCAACTCTCAATACACGCGGAAGAAACAAAGTGTAAATACACGTAGATGTAACTATTCACAATCGGCATGAAAATGGTATCAGATATTTGACCAGGACTTGGACAGTCTCTTCAGGAAATTAATAAAATGGCAGCTTGACTTAGGCTAAGAGGAGATTTATGTAATTTGCTAATAACCAGAAATCAATAGTTTTTAGTACCCATAATCAGCATAGAAGTGATGAAATTTTTGTCTTCGGAAGCTGTATATAGTTTCTGACCAGTATGCCTTTACCACACAAAAGAGATTCCAAAACGTAGGCAGCCACTTAAAGCAATAGGCATTAGGGAAAAGCAGTGTCTGAAGGTCAGTAACTGCTGGCCTGTTAATGTTGGCACATAGCTGTGACTTCTTAATTAAGTCTGTGGCTCTAACCTCATTTGAACAGGGAGAACTGAGTAAGACAAGTCAGTATACCCATTTCTACACAGATTACACTGATATACCCCATTTTGGAGAGCTCCAGGCACAGACCTGGACAATTCTATTAGTTTAGAAGTCATTATATGTTAACACAAGGCAAATCCTGGGGTTTGAGATTAGGCTACATTTCCTACGTCAATTCTTCTGTTGTTTTTTGAAAAATCTAGGATTGACTCTAATAATTTATACCATTGAAGGTATATTTTTCAGGATTATTGATATTGTAGAACACTATTTCCTTAGGAATTTTCTAAAGAGTTACCATGGTTAACCTTAGGTGTTAGAAATCATATATGAACAACTCTGAGTGTCTTTAATAAGCACAGAAAAACCCTTTCCAAGCCAAGCAATCCATAGCCACACTGGGCAAAAGAAAACATGGGCAGGAAAAGGTCAGTCTTTAGTGACCTGAATCTCCAAGTACTTGCTTGAGTGGCAGTCATCAGACAGAGGCTACGTCTCTTGAGGGTTCAGGGACATTTGCATGTTTACAGATATTCATCCCTGTGGATGGCTCACTGTTCGACCACCATTTCATTAAGTGTAATAGGGCATGGATCCATCTTTTATTTTCACAGCAAAATTCTCTTTCTTTCCTTATTCTGTTCCTCCCAGCAAAAAAGAAACTGCTAATGACAAAATTCTTTAACAGATCTAACCTCATTTATCACTACATGTGTGCTCATTTGGTTTCTTTAATTATTCTCCATTTTGCTAATTGTGATTATTCAGAGTACCACAATTTGTCATATTCCTCTATCTCTTAAAAGACTCATTTACAGTTCTCGTTCTTTCCCGGATTCTTGTTAACATTTTTAATTGCAGCTGCTTTAGAGGACCTTCCATACTTTCCTCTTCTTCTCAAAGGGTAGCAGTATTTATCTTTAATGTCCCTAACCATTTTTTTACTAATTTATGCTATTCCATGTTGCTTTTGTAAGTATATTTTCTTAATCTAGACCTCCCTACAAAGGAAATTTGAGTCTGTCATTGACTTTCTGTTAAGAAATGCCACCTTGTAAGGAAGTAAAAGCAGATAACTTGAATGTGTTATTTAATAACTAATAAAATGCCCTGGACTCAATTCAATTAGTTGAATTAAATATAAGCCCCAAATAAATAAATAACAACTAAGTTCTGCAAAAGAAACATATTTTTGCAGAACTTGGCATGCAATGTCTCTAACTTATCATTTCTTGGCTTTCACTAATATCTATATTCAAGAAATATATATTGTTCACCCATGAGATTTAGGATGCTATTTTATGTGGTGATAAGAACCAATGATGACTTCCTATATTCAATATGTGGCATCTTACAGATATGATAAGATATATAGAGTAATACAGGAGGATGTACTATGCTTTGAGAAGTCAACAGAATATGTTTCTTCTAACTAGCAAAATCATGGAAGACTTTTAGGAAGAGATGATATTTGAGTTAGAACTTAAATATAATTTGGAATATTTGATATAGTGACTAAATCTTGTACTTCAATAAAGCTCAGGAGCAGAAAAATATGGGCTGTGTTTTAAGGATACTAATACAGAAGGAATAGAGAAAAAGGTCCAGAGGGAGTGGTAAAAAATCAAGCTTAAGTTTAAGTTGTGCTTCGATCACAGAAAAACCGAGATGAAAATTTAGTTCTAATATGCGGTAGAAAAGCATTCAACAATTTAAGCTTAAGAGAAATGTGGTCGCCTATATGATAGGAGAACTAATCTTATAATGGAAGGCATGCAAGTTTTAAGACTACGAGAATAGACTAAGTCAAGCTTCAGCTAAGGTGGCAGGAGAAGAAATGGAAGCAAGCTTGATTTAATGCTAACTTTTGGAGATAGAATGAATATATTACTAACTAATTAAATAATAACAAGGCATAAACCAAACCAAGCCCAGGATTCTGCACCCAGGTAACTAACAACAGTAAAAACAATAATATCAAACATTTACTGAGAGGTTGCTAAATTTTAAGTGCCCCAAATGTATTCATTTATTTAATCCACAGACCATTCCTATGAAGCTAGGTAATCAGTATGCCATTAACAGAAATTAGAAAGTTTCACAGGGGAATAGATTTGGAGTGAAGGATAATGAGTTCTGTTTGAATTTTGTGGTTTTAGATACAGTTATAGTCAAGACAGGGTAAGCTATGCTGCGGAAAGTTATCTCCCATATCTAAGAAATTGAACACAACGAAGGGTTATTTTTCACAGTCATTAAATATCCCACACAGATTGTCTAGGCACTCTGCCCATACAGTCCCAACCTGATAAAGCTTCTGCCCTCTTTTAGCTGACGTTTGAAACACGGGACTTCTGAAGACGCCACAGAGGCAGAAAATAGGAATGGAGTAGGCATATGCTCCTTACTGAGTCAGTTCAGACAGTTCTTTGTACAGAACCAATCGCTTGGTTTCAACATAATTGCAAGGAGGCTAGGCTATGTAGGGGAGCACATAGACTGCTTGATGAGCATTACTGACTCTGCCACGGGTACTACCTACTCGTTTAAAAGACATAGTCGTGTAACAGAAATGGGCTCCAGAACTAAGTCTAGAGTTCCAAACTCACTTTTCCAACTATGTGCTAAATTACGTGTAGGTCCTAGATCCCACCATTTTCTTAATCATACTTTTGTCTCCCACCATGTGATTCCATTTCCTCAAAATTCCTTCCTATCCTTGTCTACATAGTTAATCCCCATTCATTCTTCAAAATACAGTTCAATATATACAAGAAACAGTTGTGGTAATTGGTTATCTATACCAAAAGGGAAACACTCATCTCAAATAAAAATATATTCTGGGTAAAATAAAGAGTAAACATCAATTTAAAAAGATATTAAACACTGAAAGAAAACATAAGTGAATATTTTGAGTATAGGTATAGGAAGAGTTGCAAAAAAAGATCAATTGACCTAATGACATAAATATAAAATTTCTAGACATAAAATATATTAAAAGATTAGAACAAACAAGGAAAAACACTTGCAAAAGGTAAATATTAAAAATATTTCACATCCCCAAAGGAAAAATTACAAAGAACAAGCCAATTTATAAAATAAGTAGAAATAATCGCAAGAAATCTTTAAAAGTGAAAAATTATGAATTATTACAGAAATTTTAAAATGCACATCACAATGAGGTTTACTTTTACACTCTAAAATTGGCACTTGGAATTCTTAACATAAGTAATAAAAACTTAGAGACTTTTTATGAGTATCATTACTAGAGAAGATTTCTGGAAAGTATTTACTAAGTTCACTAATTCATTTCACAAATATTTGTACACCTACTCTGCACCTGACACAGTTGTAGGCATTTGAGATACATTATTAAAAATAATAAAGAGATGGAGAATAAAAAAGAAAGATCTCTGCCTTCATGAATTTTACACTGTAGTTGATGTCTTAGTTTGGTCTTCCTCAGAGGCAGATCCCGAGTAAGGTATTTGAGTGCAAATAACTTAGGAGTAGATAATTTGAAAGGTATGGTAGTAGGCAACTGAATTAGGAATAGAAAGGCCACCAATCAATGATGAATTTTTACATCAATTATCATGGTGGGAGATTGCCACTTCATCTGGTGCAGAAACTCTGGGACAGAGTGCAAAATACAGCTTTGAGAACTATCCACAAGAGGACTGAGAGAGCTGGCATATTTATGGACTAACATGTGAGCTGGTTGAGAGCTGCTTCTGAGGTGTTAATTTCTCCACACATTCAGTCTGCCACACACAGAACAGCCTTCTACAGATCCAGAGGGAAGCCGTAAAGCTGAGAGATGCAGAAACTGGCCCTTGGGTATGAGCACAAATACACTTAAAGGTCTGCCAGACATAGGTAGGGCACTGACAAGAATGCTGTAGTAAGAAAGACAAAAAAGAACAAACATTATTAAAAAGTAAGTTACCAGTACATTAGAAGGTGTCAAACGTTATTGGCAAAAAGAAAAGAAGTAGAAGAAGTTAAGAGGGATTGGTATTTCTAGGCAGAGGAAAGGCCAGATTCCGGTATTAAATAGGGTGATCAGAGTAGACCCCAATGAGAGGATGAGATATATGCACAGACTTGAAGGAGGAGAATCAACCAAACAGATATCTGTGTAAGATTATTACAGGCAGAAAGGACATCTGAACAAAGGACTCATTGGATTTTGCCTGGAAAGTTTGAGGAACAATAATGAGGCTGATGTAACTGGAATGACGGCAACAGCGGGAAGACAGGGAATGCGTCGGCTAGGGAGAGATAGTGTGTGAATTGTGTAGGACCTTAAAGGACTTGTAAGGCCTTTTACTGTAATTGAAATGGGGATCCACAGAAAGGTTTTGAACAGAGGGAGCCATAAAATGTTTTCTATTACAAAAAGATTGCTCTAGCATTTTCATTTCTGCTCATGAGGAAGAAACTGGTGTCAGACTTACTCTCTTGGAACAAACAAATAAAACACTAGACAAAATAGATGAGGTAACTGTTTTTGTACATTGGAGAACAGACAGCTCAAGACTATGATCCATGAGAAAAAGGAAACTTACAAGCTCATATAAAAACACTTAGGAATAGATTTAATGAATGACAAGCACAACTTCTATACTAAAAACTACAAAACACTGTTAAGAGAAATTAAAGGAGGCCTAAATAGATGGAGAAATATATCATGTTCACAGATTACGTGACTTAATATTGTTCAGACATCAGGTTCCCCAAATTGAGCCATACAATTCAATATAGTCCCAGTCAAAAGCCCAATAAAAATTTTGGTAGCAATTCAGAAGTTAATTCAATGTTTATATAGAAATGAAAAGATCTACCATAAACAAAACTACTTTTTAAAAAAATTTTCCCAGCTTTATTGAGATACAATTGCCATATAACATTGTTCAAGTTTAAGGTGTACAACATGATAGTTTGATATATGTATGTACATGTTGTGAAATGATTACCACAATAAGGGTAGTTAACACTGCCATCATCTCACATAGCTACAACATCTGTGTGTTGAGAACTTTTAAGATCTACTCTCTTAGCAACTTTCAGTAGCACCATGCTGTTTATTACATCCCCAGACATTATTCATCTTGTAACTTGAAAAACTTTTTTAAAAAAGAATATATTTAGAGGACTTTCACTGCCTTATTTCGAGAATTTCTAAAAAGGTACTGTAATCACACAGTGAAGTATTGGTGTAAGGAGAGAAAAATAATTCGATAGACCCAAACAGAGAGTTCAGAAATAGAACTCGCAGAAATGTGATTTTCATCAGAGATGCATACAATTCAGTGGGGAAAGGGAAATCAACAAATGACACTGGAACAATTGGATAAACATATAAAATAAGATAAACTGCAAGAGCTACCTCACACAACATATAAAAATTAATTTGAAATTGATCACAGACCTAACCAGGAAAACTAAAAATATAAACTTCTTGGGGAACCCATATGAGAATATCTTCATGACCTTGGAGTAGGCAAAGATTTCCTTGAGAGGACACTACAAATTATAATCATAAAAAAATGATAAATTAGGCTTCATCAAAATTAAACACTCAAATTTCAGTTGTATATAGTATAAAGTATAAAGAATGATACTATTTTGGAAAACTAGCTATTTTTTTGCCTACACTATGCCCCAATAATTCTACTCTTAGCTATTTACTCAAGAGAAATGAAGACATCTGTACACAGAACAAGTGTGCAAAAATGTTTATAGTTGCTTTATTCATAACAGTCACAACCTGGTAACTACCCAAATGTCCAACAAGTAAATGGAAAATATATGGTGGTATATGTATACATTATAATACTACTGAGCAATTTACAAAATGGACTATTGATTAAGTTAACAACATGGAAGAATCTCTAAAATAATTATGTTAAACACAAAAAAAAAACAATGAACTATCATTGTGACTTAACAATATATGCAATAAGAAGTCAGAAATGTTGGTGGCCTAAAGTCTCCTTCATTACAGCTCTACACAAGAGAGGCAGAAGAGGGCTATAAAGTATTTTATACTGTTCTTTCAGATCGGATTATTCACAACGCAATGTTTCTCATCTCTGTATTTATGATGGCATGGAAAGTACTGAAACCGCCTAAGAAAAGGGGAGAAGTTATACATAGTTTAGGTGCTTTCTCTCAGTATGACAATACTTGCCAGGCTTGTGCAGTGTCTAAAACCAAGTCTGCCTCCTGAATGTCATTTAGGGGATGACCCAACAGATACCTGTGTTGTTCTGCCGTTCTGGGTGAAAACATAGAGGGTGTGAGAGACAAAGGTAGAGAAGGGCAGGACGGAGGAGAGCTGAGAAAGAATCCGAAATAAGTGTCACGTTGGAACTTTTGGACTTCTTTGCTGAGGTATATGCTATTATTAACTCATTTCATCACAATTTTTGTTTGGGTTGGCGTTTTATTTTTTCTGTAGAAGGTAAAGGAAGATGAAATCTGTTTGGCTCATGAGGCTGTGATTCTTTGGCATAGTTCTTATCATAAAACTGAATTCCAGATGGACAATGTGACATTTCTATAAAAAGAAATGGCTGCTGAAGTCGGAAATAAAAGTCTCTAGAAAAATCTTTATTGTGCTCAGATCTTTCATCCCATATATCCATGCTTAAAAGGGGCAGCTCTGTCAGAAATTAAACCTTCCTTCATATTCATTGTCTTCCACTTGTTCAAACAAAGACCTAAATTGGATGGAGCCATATTTGATGTAAATGATTCTAAATTCCGGAGACAAAAGTTAATAAACAATATATGGTGGATCTTCCCTAAGGATCCAAACTGAACATATTCCTCACTAAGCTCAAGAATTCTTCTTTTCTGCCCAGTTTTAATAAGGCTGGATAGGAGTTGGAAGGGACATGGAGACCAATTCAGGTGTACTCTGTAGCTCTTCTTTCTGAAATCAAAAGTCTCCAACTGAGGATCTCGATTACTTTTTTTTTAATTGAGGTAACATTGCTATATAATATTATATCAATTTCAGGTGTACATCATTATATTTCTATTCCTGTGTAGACTACATCATATTCACCACCCAAAGACTAATTGCTGCAACTTTGGTCCGTCCACCATTCCCTGTATCTCCCCATTACAAGCCTATATTATGAATACCTCCAGGGGAGGCCCACATATTCCTGAAAATTTAGGCGAATATGACTCAGCTCTCTAAAGCTTTAAATTCTTAAGGGAAAAAAAAGTTCACATGGAAAGAAATAAGAATCTAATTCTGCAGCTGCCTATAAAATCTGGGAAAGTATGTTAAGTGGGTGTCCTTACAAGGAGTTAGATGGAAACACAAACTGTGAACACAACAGGGTTTTCTTCTGATTTCTGTGTAGTTGTGGCTGGTACTATTCTTAGGCCCATAGGTACGTACACAGGTGCTGCATCAAGGAGCAGGTGAACCAGAAGGGGTCCAGGGTTTACTGGAGTGTATCAGTAAGGATCATAGCTCCATAAACAGAACCTGGAAATTCCAGGGGCATATGGCTGTCAGTAGCCATGTTGTCATTGCTGAAGAAGCCAGAGGCAAGCTGTTCATCTTCTGGTGCTGCTGTCTCCATTGTCCATTGTTCATCATATTTTGGGAATTCAAGGCCATTGTCATTGGTGAACAACCTTCAAGGTGATTTACTGTTTTTCTGCTGATATTTGGACATTGGCTGCTGCGTATTATTGTCAAAATTACAGGTTTCTATATGTTCCCTTGTATTCTGATGTTCAAAATGAACTGAACCAGAAAGATGGAATAAGTGGGCAAAAAGTTTAGTGGGCTGTGTAAGGCAATTTTAACTCTATGGTAAGGGGCTATGAAAGTTCATCAAGATCATCTTGTCTTGAACAGAACTTAATCTAAAAAACTTCATTTCTCACCTAATAAAAGATTGTAAGGGGCCAGCCTGGTTGCGTAGTGATTAAGTTTGCGCGTGCACTCCGCTCTGGTTGCCCAGGGTTGGAAATTTTGCATCCCAGGCGTGGACCTGGGATCATTCATCAAGCCACACTCTGGTAGCATCCCACATAAAATAGGGAAAGATTGGCACAGATGTTAGCTCAGGAACAATCTTCCTCAGGGAAAAAAAAGACTGTAAGGAGTTTCAATAAACAGAAATGCTTGTATCACCTTTTGTCAGTCTCAAAGCTCCTCCCCCAGCAAATATTGATTAAATTTCTTCCTGTCCCTCTCCTCCTGCCCATCCTTCCTCTCGTGAAAATGGGATGCAAGTGTTCATCATCATTCTTTCTCTCTCCCTCTGTCTCTCTCTCCCTCTTACACACACATAGGCAATCCTGCTCAAAAAGCTTGTAATATTTCTCTTGAATATTAGTACTATAATATTAGTAGCTCCAAAAACATTGTTCTAAAAAATACATATCTAGAGCCCAGCCCAGTGACATATTGGTTGAGTTTGCGCTCTCCGCTTCGGTGGCCTGAGGTTTACGGGTTTGGATCCCCAGTGGTGACCTACACACTGCTCATCAAGCCATGCTGTGGCAGTGTCCCAAATAAAAAACAGAGGAAGATTGGCACAGACCTTAGCTCAGGGCCAATCTTCCTCACCAAAAGAAAAATAAAAATCTTAGGAATGTCTATGTGAGCATATCTCAAGAATCTGTTTTCTTTATGAAAATACAGATTTTTGTCTCAGTTTTTGCATGTGCAACATCAAACTCCCAATGGCATTGTTCTGGTTTTCTTCAAAAGGTGGCGCAAATGCAATGCTATCATCCCTTCCATTAACTGCTGAATATTGTGCTAGGCTAAGACATACTGCACATGAGGGTGGGGATGGGAAATGGTGCCTAATCTTGGCCAGTGTGGATCCCATTACAGGGGATTAGGTTGACACTAATGGGGTTGATTCTGCAGCCTGTTCATCCTCTGTCTGCCAATAGTCAGAGTGAGCAGCCAGAAAACAGAATATCTGAGTGTTCATGCCAAGACAACTGCAACAACCCAGGCTTGCTGCTATCAGTGTCTCTCCAGAATGGAGGCCGAAGCTAACGTGAACAGGAGGATGGCAGCAGCAGGGTTTTCAGATTCACCTGGCACAAAGGGGCTGAGGATGTTAGGTGTCATGCTGTCTCATCAATGCCTCTTGTTTAGGAAGCATTGGTTCTCACCCAAGTATGTACCTTAGACCGTAAAGGTTGATTTGGGGAAAGACCCAGGATTGTCACAAATTCAATAAATAATGTTTTCTGTTATGCTTAAGAAGAAGTTTTCCTAATTTTGATGTGCTATAGAAAAAAATTGCATTCATCTTTTTTTCTGGAACAAAATCTGGCAAAGAGGTAGAATTTGTGCCCCAAATGGAAAGTTTCTATATATTTCCACATTGGCTTTTCTTGGCGTCAGTTGCTGAAGCCACAGCTGATACCCATGGCAGATACTAAGAGCCGATTCTCAGAAGCAGGAAGGAGGTAAAATTATGCCCAAAAGCAGCCTCTAAATGTTTAGTCCCCCAAACTCTCAGGATGTCACACAAGCATTTGACAGTCTACAGTCTTTGATCAATTTTCTAAGAGACAAAGAAGAGGCTTTTTCTCGCAATTGGAGAACCAAGGTAATAATGTCTTCATTGGACAAATGGCATTTTAGGTTCACATCCTTAGATGTCACTATATTGTTGTCCCACCTGCCCAACCTTGGTGAGAGAGTCAAAACTACCACACTGTCGTGTTAGCGTTTCTTCAAATAAGAACAAAATGTTAATAATATTAGAAACATTTTTAATGTTTTTTAAAATATTTGTTATGTGCCAATTACTTTCCAAAGTACTTCATATTCATTATTTTTGTATTTAATTTTGGATCTAAATATTTACATATTGTTTCAGTCATTTCCTGGAAACTGCTACAGAAATTCCTGAGCTCCCATTCAGTTCTTGGGATCAGTAATCATGACCATGACAAAACACTTTTTTCCCCATGATGTAGAGGGTATTATTCAGGGACAATTGAATAAGTAAGTGAGGGAAAGTCCCTGACTTCTAGAAACCGGCATTTCAAATAGGAATTCATGCTATACTAATGGGTCAAAATATATATGTCTACATGCATTTCAACAGGGAGAGATGCTAAATGAGACTGTATTTGTAATTCTTGCCTTTGAGGTGAGGAGGAATGAACCCAGTGAACAAAAAGTTAATAATGTGCCTAGTCCCTTTCTTACACAATTTAAATTCTTTTTTTAAAAAAAATTCACATACCCCTAAATAATTTTTTATTAATGTAGCAATTCCTAGTCTCAAAATATTTTTACTTAGATGATTTTTTATCTTTTTCAAAAAACACATCATGTAAGGAGGGCAAGAATTACTACTTTGCTGTTTTAGAAGAAGAAACAGTCAAATAGAAATTAAGCATACCTGTATAAGTTCAGAAACAGCCCACACCCCTGACTTCTTGTTAATACTGTAATCTCTTCCTCATGTTTTCTTCTGCACTGCACCCTAGTTACCATCTGCCACTCATTACTCTGCCTGGTCTGCAATGAAGAACCTGACAAGGCAATTCAGGAATGCATGAATGTGTGGCTACAATGAGATCACCATAAAGAAAGAGGATTTTTTTTACCAAGAAGTTGAAATTTGTGACTTTGGGCTCAACATCAGAAGGCCACTTAAATTTTTCTTCCTGTAACTATAAGGGTTCTATTAGAAACTGAAATATAGCCTTGTCTGTGCCTTAGACATTTTAACTAGCCAATGCCAACGATTCAGACCTACTTTGTTAGTCAGAATCCAGTGAGGAGATAGAGGCCACACAAGTTAGGCTAACAGAGAATTTAATATGAATAATTGTTAACCAGGTATCAGAGAACTGAAAAGGCAAAAAGGGAATCTGAGGTATCATGAAGTAGTAACGGCAGGAAGCAGATGCTAACACAGGGCTGGAAGAACAAAAGGTCAAGGTTAGAATTATCAAAGTTGAGAATCTTAGAGAAGGAGCCCAGGGCAATTGGGACTTGCATCTCTGAGAAAAGGGCTCTGCTCGGATAATCTTGGAGCCTCAGAAACTCAGAGGAGGGTCCCTTAGGATTTGGGATTCAGAATTTGCAGGAGGATGTCTGTATTGATGCTGGGTCTAGGATTGCTACAAAAACTGTAACCTGGAATGTGCTGCTTTGACTGTGGCGAATTGTTGCCATTAAGAAGTTTAGCATAGGAGATACTGACAGCTACAGAAAATCTCTTCTTCTGCCTCCAACCCTGTTGTCTCCCTGTGGCACCCCCCACTGGCAGAATATGACAGCAACCAGCTGGCAAAAGAAAACATGGTTTGCAGTGTCTTAGCCCCAGCTTCACAAAGAAGAGTATGAAAGGGTGGGTTTGAAGCTGAGAGACAATAGTTTAATAACTGTCACAGATGAAGAGAATGTAAGAAAATAATGAAGATTTTCTGACAGGATTTTTCCCAATTTTATAGAGTGAGGCTCAAATCTACAGCTGCATGTATAAGAGTACAAAATATTAATTAATGAATTTCAGTTGATTCTTAACCCTGAGTAATCTTTACACAGTACCCGTGAAGTACTGTTTTTAGAAAAATGCCGAGGCCAACTCTGAACAAATTAAATCAGAATTTCTAGAAGTGAGACCTAGATATTATTGCGCTTTTTTAACTTACGAGGTGATTTTCATGTTCAATCAAAGTTAAAAAAAATCATTGATAAAACTAGATTAGAATAAGTATAAATTGGCAACAAAAATGAGAACTCAGAAATAAATAATTCAACCTCTAACAAAGAATTCAATTTTTACCCAAGTTGACCGTATTTCTTTTTAACGTAATTCCCTTTTATTAGATGACTGTTTGAGAAACAGATACTCTCATTCATCGAATTAAAAGTTAAGACAATATTTATGAAAGAAAGTTAGCTGTTTATTACAGGAAAATTAAATTTTTATGCTATTTAGTCTTGGGATTCTACTTCTCGGAATTCGTTCTACGAATATCCATCCATTTATTTACCAAATATTGAAAAACTACAAGGTGCTTGATGGTATTAGAAGAACCGGGAACATGGAAGGAGAAAACAAAGATAATGTCACTATTAATATGGAACTTTTATTCAAGAGAGCAAAGGCAGAAAATGCATAAATATACATAATTGGATAATATAGTACTTTAATGAAAATCAACTCAAATAATGGGTGCAGAGTGAAGTTACCTTAGATAAGATAGTCAGGTGTGGTCTCTGAGGAGCTGATAGAGTCAAATCTAAACACATTCGTCATAGTTGAAGAATAGGAAGAAGTTCAATGTGGCCGAATTCTACAAAGCAGAAGAGGCAGGAAAGAAAGTCCGAGTTATTCAGGGACCTGTTCAAGCGGACCCTCAAAGCCACCGCAAGGAGTTTGAACTTTAAGTCCAATGAGAAGTAACTTGGAGAGTTTTAGGAGGAAAGTGACATAACCTAATTTTGGTTTTAAAATGTCACTCTTGAATACTGTAGGGGGGGGTGGGGGGGAGAGTGTAAGTGTAGAATTAGGAGAACCAGCAAGAACAATGTTAGAGTTATCCAGGTGGGAGTCGAAAGCGGTTCAAACTAAAGTAGTAGTTGCAGAAGCGGAACAAGTGGATAAACATGGAACACATATTTGAAGTAAAGGATTGGATAATGAGTGAGTAAAAAGGAAAATACCTATGATTCGAGTAATTAGGTAGATGGTGTTACTGTTCACTGAGATGGGATACAGAGGCGGAAAAAAAAAAGGCTTGGTAGAAAAATTAAGAAATGTTTACTGTAGATATTATGTTTTGGAGCATATGCCAATATGAAGGCTGGATAAAAGAGTCTGTCAATGGAGAGAGCAGAATTACAAGTATATATTTGGCAGTCTTTAGGAGATAATGGTAACCGGAGATGCTGACAAATGTCTTCACAAAGGATTCATTGCAACATTTCTTTGTAATGGAAAACTTTGAAAATAATATGATAAAGATCAGTAAAGTAATGTAGTGTCAGTAGAAAGAGAATCAGGTTGACTTCTATCTTACAGCTATCATCACATTTTCTCTAATTAGACAAAGTCAGAGTGCAATGATAACAACCGTTATACGGCTCTGGAGCCACATTTATGATTGTGACTAAGAAAAAAGTCTATGTGGCTTATAAATGGCTCATTTATGCTCGTATAAAGACTATTTAAACACTAAAATTAGAGTCATCCACGATTCACAGGGAAAGTATTCTGTAAAAAGAAAACTACTCCATGCACTAATGCATCAGGATTAGGAAGATCTGGCACGTCTTGGTTAAGGTTACCATCCAATAGCAGTTAATGTCAGACAATTTTAGACTTTAAGTATAAAATATACGTACTTCCACTCATTCATATTTAGATCTAATTATTCTATTCTGTCTTCTTCTATTATCCTGTGTGCTTTTAGTTGCAATTATTCCTAAGTAATAGGTTGCAGATATGAGGGATTAACCATGTAAGTGCCAGCGTATATTATCAACACAGAGCATCAGACAGTGGAATTCTCAGCAATGTTTTTGTTTTTGAGCAGCTTACAGTAAGCAAATTTATTATCTTACCATTCTTTTAGTCAGAAGTCTTGGTTGGCTTGGCTGGTTTCTCTGCTCCCAGTTTCGTAAGACTGAAATCAAGGTATGGGCCAACTCATCTCATCAGAAGGCTTTGGGAAGAATCCACTTCCGGGTTTATTCAGGTCGTTGGTAGAATCCATTTCCTTGTGACTGTTTCTTTACTGGCTGTCAGCTGAGAGTCGACCTTTGCTCCTTTAGGCTGCCCACAGTTCTTCCGATGCTTTCCACGTGGTCCCCTCCAGCAATTGATTGAGTTCTTATGCTTCAGAACTCTCCAACTTCTCTTTCTGATCCATCTCCCTGATTGACTCTCCTGCTTTCAAATGCTGATGTGATTACCCTGGGCCTACCCAGACAATTCAGGTTAATCGCCCTATTTTAAGGTCAGCTGATTTTGTTTTTTAATAATAGTAATGTAATTCACCTTTTTCTACTTTAAAATCCACACTTGACCTCAAAATTATTCACCAATTTGAAACAAATCTAGGTGAAGTAAACTCAATGACTTCTCAATTATATATCTTTAATAATTTTCTTTCAGCACATTTCAGTAGTTGGATAAGATTCACCCACTTTCTGGTATTCATATCTGCTTTTATTTTATTACACCATTCACATGAACTCATTCTTATTTAATTGTTTTTACTATGGGTGTTGCAACATAAAACATATTTTAAAAATTCTGATATAGACCTCTTCATCAGTGAAGTTTATTACACCTACAAGTCTTTTCGTTGCTCTTTGGATATGACTAGAGAAATTTCTGCTATCCTTCCTGATGTTAGTAGTTGCGGAGGTGGAAATAAGTTTGCATACCCTTCCAACATTAGCCAGAGACCACTTGCGATAAAATACTTTGTATTAGCCTTTCTGCTGTCCGAGTCAGCACTGCTTATTCCTTGATTAAAATACGAACATAGACTTCCAGGCTCCCAGACCAAAGTTCCTTCTTCTAAGCAGTAAGATTTCTAAAGAAAATAAATAGAAGATATACTTCCTGTATATAAGGATTTTTCAAAAAATAGTGATGAATTAATAATAACCAGCTAGTAATAAAAATAGCGAGTAAAGAAACAAAATAAGCATGACACATTGAAATCAACTCAAAGTTTAAAAGAGAATGATGATTTTTTCTGATAGCCTTTCATTCTCCATTCTCCCCAAGCTGCCCTAAATCAATCATCTTATCATCAGAGAAGACAAGGGGAAAATAAGAAAGAGAAGGAAAGACATAAAGTAGAAAAAGTTTCTTATTTATTTAGTATATTTTAGATAGCACAGAAGCTCAAAAAAAGGACAAATTTGTCCTTTTGAAAAATTATTCTTGTTTCTTACATGAGATTTTAAAAACACACCTAACAATAGCTTCATTAATTAGTATGAGGGCTCATGCACTTTAGGTGTCATATTTCCTCTAACTTGAAAGCTATCTTTCTGAATAATGAAGTCATTTGCTACTACAAATAGTAAAAAAAAGAAAAAGTGACCTCACTGTATAAATAAAACTATCCAGTTCCTTAAATTAACCCTGCTTCTCTGTCACATATCGGATATATGATAGGTTCCTAGAGATACTTTTTCATATTCTTCCATATATTGAAGAGAGAAGAATGAAAATTCTGTATAAATTGATTCAGAAAGAGAATATGATATTCTCTTCATTATATCAAAAATATTCGGAGATTATCATTCATATACATGCAGATACTATACACAATAAATCTCTGAGCAATAGCTCAGTCCCACAAATCTGTAACAGTTAGTAGTTCTCATCAATCGTTACATAGATTACTAAAAATTCTGGATTCACCCCAGAGTTATGAAAACATTGTCACAGTTCTCTTAATGTAGTGTTAAAACGTGTTCAATATCGTAAAAGCTCATAGAGTGTAGAAGAAACTGCTGATGATATTTCAAGAGCTAATTTCACCAACTCACAAATAGAATAAAACAGAATGATTGGGAAAGGAAAGAACTGGAAAACAATTCTTCATTAACTCAGACTCACACTCTTGAAATTTTAAAAAAAAAAAAAAGGAACAAGAATTTAAGTAAAACTTTCAACAGAAGTGAAATATTCATTTTATTCATGCACTTGCTACCAAATCCAATGACTACTCAGCTTATTTTCTGTGCACGATGTCATGGAAAACATAAAGGAGGAAAAGAAATGTCCTGGTCTTAAGGAGTTTAAATCTGGCTGAAGTATCAAAATATTGGAACATAAATGGATCAACCGGAAAACAAAACAAATAACTGACACCACAAAAAATACACATAAATGTGTATGAAATATCAGATAAAAGGTGATTATTATAGATTGAAATTCAAGATAAAATGATTTTTGGCAGAGGCATATGTAAGATTTATTCATTCACATAATCTACCTCATTAAATATAATTTTGATACACTGTAGGTTTTTTGTTAATCCCAGACAATACCAAGATGAACAGAAAGCAATCTCTGCCTTATCCATGTAAACTAATTCTTAAGCCATTTCATTGTGTGCTATCTTCAAGTATAAACCAGAGGTTAGCGAAGTTTAGGAAAAGAACTTAGTTATGGCAGAGAATGTATCACATAAAAAGTGACATTTGAGCCACTGTAAATGATGGGTAGGAAAGCATCCTAAGCAAAAGAAACCACAAGCCAACAAACAGGCATAAAATATTGGTCATTCCCCATGGTTGTCTCTTAGGGGCAATGTGCAGAAGTATTGCAAATGCTACAAAGATAAGTAAGAAGTTGATCATGAATCTCTTTTATTCAATATTAAGAATTTTCTAATTTGTCAAAGGAGCTTTGCAAACTTGCTGAAAAATTTTAAAGCTGGTTGGTAGGATTTGAAATTTAAAAGATCAGTATGGTGACACTGCAGAAAATAGATGAGGTAAAGTAAAGAAGGGAAAAGGGTTAGGAAAGCTGTTAGACCCCTCTTATGAAACACTTCAGATCCTCTTAGGCTCAGCTGTCTCTGCATGGCTCTGTCTGACTTCAGACATTTGCAACCTGAGAGCACTTCCCCACGTGGCCTTGTCTGGCCGTATGCCTTGTGCCTCTGGTCCTGAGGCTTCTCTGTTGACCTTTGTGGTCCCAGGTGAACCCACATATGTGTAACCCAAAAGTGTGAGGCTGTAAAGGCCCTGGGGCAAATCTTTGACTAATAGGTGATGGGAACAAGTTGATGAATTTTTTTCACCATGTTCTTAACCTCTCCCTTTCCCAGTCCTTAAATGTAGGTTACAGGACTTCTCAGGGGATAGTTTCTCAAGGTCTAGCAGTCACACTATCAGTGGCAGCCAGCTAGATGTTGTGTCCAGCGATTGGTTCTCTTTCTTTCCCTGCTTTACTCCTCCTCACTCCTACTCCCTGTATTCACTTAAAAATATTTACCAGGGAAGTTATTTTAATCATAGCAGTGAAGGAGGGAAGAGAATGGGTTTAAGAGGTATAAGAAGATAAAGTCACTGTGGCCTCAGACTGATTGGACATTGATTAGTAGACAATAGGCTAGAGCAACTTCTAAGAATGTAGTCTGGGCGATTTGTTGGAGAGTAATGCCATTAAACAGAATAACAAATACAGGAAGAGAAGAAGGTTTTGGAATGTGCAAATATGTTCAATTTTAGATATGTCCTCATTTGTCATTGAGAAGGAATGATCAAAAAGACTATTGGAAATTTGATTACGGAGCTCAGAAAAAATGTTTAGTCTAGGAAATATAATTTGGGACACATCAGCTATAGATTGCCGAGATGAACTCACAGTTAGAGAAGAAGAGCATCGAGGATGGAACTCTTAAGCGCTCTATTATTAAGGGACGTGGAAGAAGAAGTCAGAAGAGTCTTACAAGTACTTGCAAATGAGGAGGGAAGAGAACCAGAAATCACAGGCTCGGAAGTCAAGGAAGGAAGGAATTTCAAGAAGAGAGGGATCAACTGTGTTAAATGTGGCAAAGAGATTATATAAGATAAATAGAGTGGAAAGTGTGAACTGGATTGAACGATGATGTCATTGTTGACTTAACAAGAGCATTTTCAGACATAGAATGTGGTGGAAAAAAAGAAGTCCATAGAATAAAAATAATAAGTGGAAAAATGAAGTGAGTCAGGGAAACTAAAAACATGCAAGTAAATATGTATGCAACAGGCCTTTCCCAGTCTCACTCCCTCTTGTTCCATCAGGACTTTCTCCACCGGTAACTTGCAGAAACATTAAACGAAAGAGGCCTGGCTGGGAAACCCCATGAAAAAATGTAACAGTGAGCCTTTCATTGTTCTCCTAGAGATTCACTACTGCTTTTATTGGCAGTTCTTTCACCTTTTATTTTCCACTGGCAAGGTTCCTTGCTTTAATCCCTTTACTGAAATGGTGGCATCAGGAGAACTTATCCATTGTTTCATTTTGAAGGAGTACACCATATTTCCATTGAAATATTTGTCCATGGCATTTATTTATCCATTTATATATTGGAAATATTTCCACAGAACACTGGGAAACATTTAGCCCATAGAGCAGAGCTGCATTAAGACAGGCAGAGCCATTTCTCACAAGCACACTGGGAACATATACCCCGGACATATGTATATGTATATATACATATATATGCATGATACTCCTAGAGAAACAAATCTCTGCCACGACCTCCCTACTTCACCTTCCTCTCTTAACCCCCCAAAATGCCTAGCATATTTATTTCCTTTCTCTTCTCTCATTTCAGGACATATTTTGCTTTCAGAGTTCTAACTCAAGCATTCCCTGTTCCCTTTGGACGTTCAGTACCTAAGCAAGTAAGAAAAGAATAAAATGACGAAAATCATACACTAACATACTTCAACTAGGCTTGTTCTTTACCAAGAAAGGACTACATTTCTTATTGAATCAGAGGGACTTCTAGTATTTCAATATGATTCAGAACAATTAGAAAGTTTCTTTATGTAAAGGGATATTATGAAAGGGATGATCTTTATGACTCCAAAGTTATTGTTTCGATACAATTAGACAGGATTTCATTTTCTTATTGAACACGTTGGATTGATTTGGGACATTACTCTGAATATAAGAAAGGCAGAAGAGCATTAAAGAATTCCAGCACAGTTTCTTTTCCCAGGAAAAGCAAACCATGAACACACCAGTATGTTAGAAACTATGTACAGGGCATACAGGATCAAGTTTAGTAATAATTTGTAATGAGTAAAATAATATTGCTAGGTTATTCCAAAAAAAATAAAGTAAGTTGGCCCTGATCTATTAGAATATATTCTAACACATTCTAAGACGCTGGCAGAAATGAGAAAGAAAACCCAAAGTGCAGATAAAATAACAGGAGAGGGCTACAGGAGAAGCACAATAAAGAGGTTTGACCTGCTCAGGAATGGAGAAGAAAACGAAGTCCTAACAGTTCTGAATCTTACTAAATACCAGAAATCTGTCTGGTTCAATAAGAAGTCTAGTTCATGCTTAGTAAACAAAAATCATAGTTCAAGTTTGTGATATATAGCTATGGTCAGCTTTATTCACTAAACTGAAACTAAAAAAAAATTTGAGGAGTCTTAAAAATGGCCAGTGTTGAGGAGCTACTTTTGGAAGGGTTAAGTATGGGCCTCCTAAAATATCCCTGGTGAATATAGTTGCAAAAAATATTCAACAAAATACTAGCAAACCTAATTCCAACAACATAAAGGGGATGATAACTATGACCAAGTAGGATTTATTCCAGGAATGCAAGATTTGTTCAACATACAAAATCAATCATTGTAATACATCATATGACTAACCTAAAAAATACTTGATCATCTCAATAGATGCAGAAAAAAGCATTTGAAGAATTCCAATGTCCATTCCCATTAAAAACACTGAACAAACTAAGAATAAAAGGTAAAGTACTTAACCTGATTGATAAAAGAACGTTAAGGAAAAACTCACAGTTGCCATGATACCTTATGGAGAAAGACTGCAAACTTTTTCCCTATGATCAAGAAAGACAAAAATGTGTGTCTTCACCACTTCTATTCAATATAGTTTGGAGGTTCCAGCCAGGAAAATTGGATGAGAAAAATAAATAGAAGATTTTATATTGGAAAGAAAGAAGTAACATTATCTTTACTTACGGGTGGCATAACCTTGTATACAGAAAATCCTGAAGAAGCCACACAAAAACTCATAGAACTGATAAAGTAGTACAGCAATGTTGCAGGATACTAGATCAGTGTACAAAACTCAATTGTATTTTTATACACCGGCAATAAATAATCTAAAAATAAAATTAAGAAATTAATTCCGTTTATGAAAACATCAAAAGAGTTAAATATTAGGAATAAATTCAAAAAAAGAAATATGACTTATACACTGAAAAGTACAAAACAACATTGAAAGAAAAGAAAGACGACCTAAATAAATGGAAAAATATTTCATGCACATGGATCAGAGACTAAATATTCTTAAGTGTGTCCTTTAATTGTGTCCCCCTAAATTTTCTGTGTTGAAGTCCTAACCCTCAGCACCTCAGAATGTGACCTTATTTGGAAACAAGGTCTTTGCAGATGTAATTAGTTAAATTACGATGAGGTTATGTTGCAGTAGAATGGCTTCCTATTCCAATATGCCTGGTGTCCTTATAAAAACAAAGCCATGTGAAGAGAAAGAGACACATGTAGAGGAAAGGCAACGTGAAGACACAGGGAGAATGTCATCTACAAGGAACCTGAAAGATTGCTAGCAAATCACCAAAAGCTAGGAGAGAGACATGGAGCAGACTTTACATCATAGCCTTCAGAGGGAACCAATTCTGCTGACACCTTGATTTTAGACTTCTAGTTCCTCAAACTGTGAGAAAATAAATTTCGGTTGTTTAGTCCAGTCAGGTTGTGGTACTTTGTACAGCAGTCCCAGGAAATTAATACAGATGGCAATACTCCCAAAATTGATCTGCTGATTCAGTGCAATTCCAATAAATATTCTAGCTGCTGTTTTTGCAGAAATTGAAAAACTGATCCAAAAGTCAAGGGATCCAGTATACACAATTTCGAAAAGAGAGGAACAAATTAGTTCCCGATTTCAAAACATACCACAAAGCCACAATAAACAAGAACAACGTGATACTGGCATAAGAATAAACACACAGACCAGTATAGTAGGTTGAGCATACAGATTAAACCCTTAAATTTTTGGTCAACTGATTTTGACAAGAGTGCCAAGATAATTCAAAGGGGAAAGACCAGTCTTTTCAACAAGTGGTGCTGTGACAACTGGATATCCATCTGCAAAAGGATGAAGTTGAATCCTTTTCTCATACTTTATACAAAAATAACTCAAAACAGATCATGGAACTAAATATAAGAGCTAAAACTATAAAACTATTAGATGAAAATATAAATATAAACCTTCATGATCTTGGATTAGGTAGTGTTTCTTCAATATGACACCATAAGCAGAAGGAACAAAAGATAAATAAGACTACTTAGAAATTTAAAACGCTTGTGCTTCCTTTTATTTACTACTCTCATATGTACACGTTTCTCAGATTGTTTTTAATCATAGGGGAAAATGCCATTATGCACAAAAAATGATTAATTACTCATCATCCCACCATCATAACAATTATTTTCATTATAACATGCCCTTCCAATCTTATGCCTATCCATATAAACAAAATTATAGTACCCACAAATTTATATATTTCTATTATCATAACAATTGCAATGAACTGAACCAAGAAATTGAAATTACAACTCAATGAATGGGAGAATGTATTTGCAATCATATATCTGATAGTAGAATTGTATCTACAATATATAAAGAACAATTTCAACTCAACAATAAAAAGACAAACCACCAATGTAAAAATTGAGATTGAATCAAACATTTTTTAAAGAAGCTATACGAGGGGCCAAGAAGCACACAAAAAGATGCTCAACATCATTAGTCATTAGGGAAGGTCATATCAAATTCACAATGAGATACCACTTCATATCCTCTAGGATGACTATAGCCAAAAAGATCGATGATAGCAAGCATTAACGAGGATGTAGAGAAATTGCAATCCTCAGACATCACTAAAGGGAACATAACACTATAGGTGTTTTATAAAACAGTTTGAAAGCTTCTAAAAGTTAATAGAGTTGCCATTTGACCTAGCAATTTCACTCCAAAGTATATATCCCAAAGCATTGAAAACATATGCCCACACAAAAACTTCAATATCTCTGTTGTAGCAGCATTATTCATGACAGCCATGAATGTGAAACAACACAAATGTCCATCAATTGATGAATAGATAAATGAAATATGATATAGCCATAAAATGGAATATTATTCAACCTTAAAAATGAGTGAAGTTCTGATATTTGCTACAACATGGATGAATCTTGAAGACATTATGGCTAAATGAAGGAAACCAGACACAAAGATCATGTATTGCATGACTCCATTTACCTGAAATGTTCAGAATAGGCAAATCCACAGAGACAGAAACTTAGATTAGCAGTTGTCAGGAGCTGGAGGAAGAAGAGAATGGGTAATGCCTGCTAACGTGTAAGGGCTTTCATTTTGGGGTGATGAAAATGTTCTGGAGTTAAATGATGATGATTGTACAACTTTGTCAATTCTCTACACTTGTACACTAAAAATAGTACAAGCAAATTGTACACTTTAAAATTAATTAACAATAATAAATAAACTATTAAAAAATTATAGCATTGGTCACGACTACAGACCCATGAAATCCAAATTTCTAAAGATAGGCTGATTGTTAACTTTTTTTTGGCAGCTCTTAAATGAAAACAAAAAGGTACAGGTAGCCCAATTTCTCATACAAACGTATGGGACTGCTTACCACATAATTACTTTGAGGTATCTCCTTCCTATATCGAGATTATTTTTTATCTTAAAGTAAAAAACTTACAAATACTCAAAAATGTTTAATTACTTGTCATCCACCCTTGTAATACAATTATTTTCATTTTAATACTCTCTTCAATTCTTATTCTTTGCCACCCTTCACAAGTGTATTATATTCTCATGGCAATCATCAAAAGTTTTGTCTTGGCTAGTTTAATGTTGTGATAACAGTGTTTAAAGGTCAATACTCTATGGGGCTGGCCCCGTGGCCGAGTGGTTAAGTTTGCGTGCTCCGCTGCAGGCGGCCCAGTGTTTCGTTGGTTCAAATCCTGGGCGCAGACATGGCACTGCTCATCAAACCACGCTGAGGTGGCGTCCCACATGCCACAACTGGAAGTACCCACAACGAAGAACGTACAACTATGTACCGGGGGGATTTGGGGAGAAAAAGGAAAAAATAAAATTTTAAAAAAAAGGTCAATACTCTATTATTTGTTGTTGCTGTTGTTGTTTAGGCCCTTCTACGGGGTTGCTCATCTAGTGCCAGATGATAATACCCAACCACAATAGTAAGTTAATTAAGCTAGCAGTTCTCCGGAATGATTTTTAATACCACCTGTTTTGGGAATCATCACAGCTGCACCTTCCAACCTACATGCTACATTCACAAAACCTTCATTAATGGGACACATTAAATTTATTGATAGCCTCACTGTGGCATTCACAGAGTAGTTCAGAGTAAACTTATGACAACTATAAGGGTCGACATCTTCCATAAAGTGATCCTTCTCACTTAACAGACCTCTTTTCCCCCACTCTAATTTTTATTTTCTTTATTACATTTTATTACAAAATAATACATATTTATTCTAAGAAGTAAAACAATGCAAAAATATATAAATTAAAAAATCATTTATTCATCCCTCTCCAACATCATGCTGGTCAAATCCCGACTTCATGATAATCAATATTAACAACCTAGTGGGTATCCTTTCATTCTTTCCTTGATGTTCATGCAAGCATATACAGGAATGTTTAGCATCCTTTTTTCCTAAAACTTCTAGGACTCTTAGAATCATTCCACAAGTTCCCCACTAAAAAATTGCTCTGTTTTTTTTTATTCACATGAATGACTAACCACTTAAGTATTAATCACCCAATAATAATTTATTGTTAACAGACCAAAAAGCTGTAAATTAGAAGTTATTATAAATTCTGACACCAGAATTAATTGCAACCATCAATCAGTAGATAAAAGAGGATTGTGGATAGTTGGGGCAGGGGAAGAGGCAGTATGTGGCCTTCCAAAACCTCAGAAATATCTTTGAGTTCCTATCCTTTCTTATATATAAGGCATTCTTTGAGCAATTCTTATTCACTAAGCACACATGATGTGGAAGGTTTCAGTTTACAAGAAGATGTTGGTATAACCTCACAGTCGCATACGCACATAAACATGTACTCAGTTACTCTTTCATCCATCTGCAGAATATACCAGTCCTTGCATGTTACCAAAGAGCTATACGTGTTCATTAATGAAGTGTCTTTGTTGTTCATGCATTGACTTTTTATATGAGGACAAACCAGGTGGAAAATAACATGCAATGTATTAAACAATACAAATGATTATGAAATAATAGAATATAATGAGGAAAGAATGAGGTAACACAACAGCAATGTGTAGGCGACTCCTCTCACTCCATCTGCCCCAGGGAATATGTGGGAGAACGGAATGCAGGCAATATCTAAGCTTTGCTTTTTCTGTATCTTTGAAGTTCACACCTGTTTATTACACCATTGTACATTTAACTGTATAGCTTAGTGGAAGCAAATTCTTACTGGGATTAGAGAAAATATAAACCCTGACTATACTACATACAGAACACTGATAGTTTTCCCTGTAATAAAATGAAAGTTCCAACATACCTTGGAAAGAATACCATGGTTCTGGAAACAGTAATGAAGACAGTTTTAAGCATCCAAATGAAATCTTACCAAATGTCAGAGGAGCTTTGTTTAGAGTCTCTGAAGATAGATAATATTAGAAGAGAGATGACTAACATTTCATACATTCCTCTAGGAATATTTTTACTTACATTTCCCTGGAGAAGGCACTGAAGCCATTTCATGAAATAATCAACTAATTTACTATGCCACCATAAAATCAATATAAATCTTTGACATTAAAGGTAGCTGAGTTCACATTGGTCACATATGTTTACATTCTAAGTACCGAAGCAATGTTTCAACACTAAAAGTCGATGACTTCATTGACTTTATGAAGTCTATGACTTAATTTTGCATATTATTTCTCTAAAAATGTTGTTGGGCATTTTGACCTTGCATCCATTTTCCTATCTTTCTTGCTTAACACAAACCTACTTTGTTTCAAGGAAACTAGTACAAATCATGGTTAAAGAGGAAAGCCAACAAGGAAGACAAGAGAAACAATGCTAATACCCAGGTTTGAGGGATGAAATAAGATCCAAGGCACTAAAAGTGTTCACGACGTTAGCAGCCCAGGATTTGGGAAATAGGTTGGGTGGGCTATAAAGCGTAAGACAGAACAAGATAATCATTAATATTGGTGACCAGGTATATTACAAAAGAGGCAGAGGATGGATTTTATTGGCTGGTAGCTAACAGCCCTGGGATGGAGCTTCAAGGTTAACATAGCTGTTAAACTGGATTTCTATGTTAGATTAGGGCACTATTTGTGAATGTGAAATTTGTGAATTTGTGAAAGATACTATTAGTCTTACTTGACCTAATATTTTACAAACATTAGCATATTAAAAAGTAATTTATTATGTAATCTTTGGAAATGGGGAACAAAAATGTGGTAGAGGTAAAAGTTAGGCCCAGAAGATAAATCATACATAAGGTGAGACGTCTAAACTTTGGTACCTGGGAAGTCCTGGGCAGCATAAGGCAACTGGTATCGTAAAAGACAAAATGTAAGCATGATCTCAGTCATCCTTCCCTGTGCAAAAATAAACATTTTACTCAATGTGTACATAATAACAAATGTTCTTAAATATTTTTAGAACTCAAAATGGGCTTAATAAAAATCTTATCAGATTACAGAAAGAACTTGGGAAAATAAAATTTTAAGAAACATTAACAAATTTCCAAATAAGATTTTTTTAAAAAGACCAAACGTCAGACAAGTACATTCTCAAAATTCAAATAGAAAATATTGCAAAGGTTGTAATCCTATTGCAAATTATTCTCAAAACAAAACAAATAAAAATATGCACAAAATCTAGTACAATTTTACCTGAAACTAGAGAGTCCATGATTTGAAAGAAGTATATAATTTAACTAGAAGATACGCATCCCCAGCCTTCAGGCACAAAATATACAAGCATTATATTTCACAGGAAAGAAAAAACTATTATTTCCTGATGAAATAGATGTAATTATCTAAATTTTAATTTACTCTGATCCATGGGAGGGAAATGAACACCCAGAGGCCAATGAAAAATTACCATTCGAAATGTTAAAGCTTTGACATGGTTATTAGATTTCCGAAATTAATGAATGGACTACTATGATAACAATATGATTTGTTTAATCTCTGAAGCAAAATAAATACTAATTATACAGACCAATTTAAAAATTGTAAAATATTTCCAGTTTTGATTAACAAGAAAAGTTCATCTATATATTTGAATTTAAAATTTCTTAGGTTTAAAGTGTTATTATAAAGAAATTCTGCTGTGTTACTTTCCAGAAACAATAAGTTAATAACATTTGCAGTTTATTAAGTTTTTAAAAATTGCATTTATCTTACCAAAGAATTATCCTGCCACTCTCAGGATCTGATCACAGTGAAATGAACTGAAGTGGTTTAAAGTAGTGTGTTCTTTTATGAGGGTAAAAGCTCTCAACGTTACTTAGATTATTTGTTTAAAATTCACTCTTCTCATAGTTGGTGCTAAGTAAACCATAATTTAACACTTGTTCTCATTATTACACACAGAAAAGCTTGATGTAGCAGTGGTGCTAAGTAAATCATAATCTAACCTTTGTTCCATTGTTACAATTAGAGAAGCCTGATGCAGTGAACCGGCACTGAAAGAGAATGTGGGAGGAACACCTGGGTGCAGGTCAATGTTTCTTCCTTGTTTGCTAAAATGCTTTGGATTCATCAGCTCATCTTTGACTCTCATTGTTTTCATCTCTACAGTAAGCAAATTGGATAAGAGAATCTATTAGAATTCTTCCAACTGAACTGAGAAAGTACCAATTAATGAAAAATTACTGTAATAGACTACTCCTTGATTTAATACTCTATTGTAAGCTAGCGCTTTAAGAAATCAACCAAGACAGTTGATGATAGATACAATGTAATGTAAGGCTTATGCTTAAACTTTGATAGTTGTTTGGTATATTTTTAACTACATATTGAACTGTCGGCTCTTGTTAGTACCACATAACTGTGAGCATTTTTAAATATCTAAGATAGAGGTTAAAAACCAACAGTTTATCAGTTAAACCTCAGAGCAGATGATGTTTAACTTTCACTGTGTTTGTTTAAAAGAAAATATGTAAACTTTTAAAATTAAGGAACTTACAATTTTAAAAATATGGATTTCTAACTTCTTTAGAAAAGATGGAAAATTTGGAAACATTCGTCCACACATTAGTACGGAGACACAATTGGCTGGTGGCAAGAAGTTGGAGCCCTTTAGACAGAGCAGGAGTTCCCATCTCAGCCTGCCCCTGGTCACATTTTCTCACTTACTTTATAGGCTTTTGTTTGTAAATCTTAATCTATTTCAGGGGTTATCAAGGGATTAATCTGAGTTAGGAGAATAAAATAACAGGAGACTCAGTGCTGCAGCATTTCTTTGCCGGGAGCTACATACTCAGGAGTTCTAGCAGAAGACTTGAAATCAGTCACTTTGGCCATTACCGTTTACTTTTTGCCACTAGGAAACATATCATCCTAGTAATGTGTCATTAAAATTTGTTCCCCCAAATATGTGCAGACAAAAGGGCATTATCCCGTTTTTCATATTTGTTGGCTAGCAAATACAGCGCCTGAGCTGAATATAGTTCTGAATTGTAGCAGTAAAAAATTAGCTGTGTGAACAGGAACCAAGAGACAGACTATGCACTATATTTCCTGCTCATATGTTGTCTCAGCTGTTTTGCACTTTACAGTTTCAGCTGAAGAATGTCCATTTATCACGTAATGCTAATCAGTTATCATTCTACTCTACATTTTGTACAAAACATTGCTGGGAAGTCTGCTCTGGATTTGATGGATAGCCAGAATGGGACAGCACATAACCAAAAAAGGCATAAATACTCACAGATGTCTAGTCATACAGATGAGTTAAAATCAAAGAAAATTAGAGCTGGATGAGACAGACGTGATCATAGAGCACATCAGGGGAGCATAAACTTGTTTTTTCTTCACCTTCCTCATCCAAATGGTCTTTCTTCTCATTAAAATAAATATTCAAACCAGAAGGTCTTTCATTTGTTTCCTTAAACTAGAGAGATTTTCCCCCCAAAATGTAAACCCCATATCAAGAAGACAAAAAGCAGAAATCCTGTTTATTACTAAAGACATCCAAAAAGCTGTCCAAATCCAAATTAGAGCATATGGTACAATTTCCTCCCTCTTATATCCTCCAATGGTCCCCACGCCACCCCTCATCCCACTCTTGTTCTGGGTTAGGAAATCCGTTTATATTTCCTTAGTCAAGAGCCACTGAACAAAAGTTATTTTTGCTGCACCAAAATAATTGACTAGCGGAAATAAAGCAGTAATTTTATTGTTTATCTATTCCATCAATGATTTTGTATTTTTGTCAAGTGTTATCTGATTATAGTAAATGTTTCTCACAGATTAATTTTTATTGTTAACTATTATTCTTCTCCTGTATTGTAATCTGTGTATCAGCCTTTGGTTTGCTTATTCCAATGGTATTCTATCACGTTGCTGACCAACCATTACTCTCATAGCCACCTTTGAAAATTATTCCATATTAACTAGACTCAGCCTGAACTTTTTTCTATGGCTTTAATATTTTTGTCTATAAAAATAACTAATTATTGCTGTTTTCTCTTGTATCCCTTCCTTCACCTGATGAAAATTTAAAGTTAAAGAAGGATAGTTATTTTCTTCTTGGGAATTGTCCTTTCACATTGAGATACTTCAAAATGCAAAGTAAATATATTTTATTTGGATATTCTGTCATATGATTAATTTTCAATTTACCCAAAAATATAAATTCAACCCTCTCAAAATTGTATTGTTTTTCAAATTTCTTAATGCACTTGTACCATAATAATATTTAACTATGTAAAAGATAATTTTAAAGTATTGCATATCTGTTTAACAAAGGTCAAAAATGTCAAGATTTCAGATCAAGTGGTGATAGAAATCCAAGAAAAAGGGTTGAAGATTGGGAAAACTTTACAGATTTGAATTCCCAACATTAGATTTTTAAAGGGGAATCTGGTCACCTCAGCAGCCTTGTAAAGACCAAGGTAAAGGTTATGACAGAGAAGTCTCAAAGTAATCATCCACTTCAACTGATGTTTTCTGAAGTTATTTTTCAGCCTAAATTTTGAAATATAAATTTCTCTGTATTTTATTTTGAGTTGGGATTGCTAGCAGGAAACTGACTTTAACTTATATATGACTGTGTTTCTTTCCCAAAAATAACAATTCCATCACATTATTAAGGAGAAAAAAAGTATCATTTCTCAAATCCAGCAGCCTATTCCTCACATACATGACCACTAATTCTATTTTCATTCTTTAGCAGAATTGTACAATTCTTGCCACTTTTAAGTGATTTAGCAAATGAAGACCATCTCCTCTTCTTCAAGTTCAAATATCTCAAAAAAGATAAAGGGAAAATTATTAATTATAAAATGTTGATAGCATGTTCCACCTGGTGGGTAGCAAATGAGAAACATAGCAAATAAAAAGAATCATATAAATATCTAAAATAAGCAAAAAAATTATGAATTTGTGACATCTTTTCAAAATTTAAAAAATTATCTGATGATTTATATAGAAATCTAAGAGCCTGCTTAGTTCATTTATCCATTTTTAAATTTTATTTATTCAATACATAATTACTGAGTAACTCTTATGTCTAAGGCACTCCACTAACATGTGAAAACACATTATTGGAATCTCAGGATTCTGATGTCTAGGTAAGTTAATTTCAGCTTGATTTGAGGGCACAAAGGATATGCCTTATTACTCCCCATTTGACAAAGGATAAATTTGAGTTAACTGATAATATAAATTCAGGATCAATATTAATTGACTAGTCCTGGACATGTCACCAATAAAGGCTAGCAACACAATTTCCTATGCAAAGGGCAGCACAATTAACTTCATTTATCACAAAACTGAATGAAAAATAGATAATCCCAAGGCTCCATAATAAGGCTTTTTACTGTTTTGACAAACATCCTATTTTTCAGGTTCCTTTGAAATCTACAAGAAGAAAGATCTCATAGGAGATGGATAGACAGTGTATTCCAAATAGATTGATATGTTTGATCTGAAAAAGATGAGTGCTTCTATTTTCTCTGTGGAGTGGAAGATAAGATCAGGGATGGAGCAGGAAATAAAGTAGAAGTTTGTGAAGAGTAAAAAAAAAATTGTTTTAAGTAGTTGAATGAATGAATTGGCCGGAGAAATATAGTTGGTAAGTATCACATATTTATAGTGGAACTTGTTTTCACTAGACTTTCTCTTTCAGTGGCAAGATATAGACAAGATATAATTGGGTTCATCCATGGCTCAGGAGTTGTCATACAGATACGGTTAAAAAAAATGAGAAACAAGGGTGGTTGTTATATTTGTAAGGGTACAATTGAAATTGTTAACTATGAAATTTAATTTGGAAAAGGAGAAAAATGAAGAAAGAAGAAACCTGAAATATTGGGAAAAATTAGAGATCTCAATGTTTTCTTATGATGCTAAGGAAGAGTTAAAATGCAGCAATAGTATCAGCAAGGTGGAAGAGAGCAGAGGACATATTTAATTTGGAGATTTTGGAGATAGAGGAGTTATGGGTGATGGTAGCATTCAATGTGTGATTGTGGAAGAAAGAAACTCAAGAAATCAGAGAACTGAATAAAACAGATTATTGGAGGGTAGGACATTGATGTGGTTTTGAAATTATTCAAGATGAAGGCAAGGCTTGTAAACAGGTGCTTACATTTTCTAAATAAGGGAGAATAATCAGGTCAGAGATTATCAACTACCAAGAGGGAAATACCATGGTAGAAGCTTGATTTTCAAAGGTTTAAGAATGAGTAGGAGGGTGTGCCGGACTGAATTGTTCACCCACTCCAATTCACATGTTCAAGTCCTACCCCCTAGTATATCAGAATGTGACTATATTTGGAGATAGGGTCTTTAAAGAAGTAATTAAGGTTAAATTAGATCATTAGGGCGGGCCCTAATCCAATAACATTGGGGTCCTTAGAAGCAGAGGCAATTAGGTCACAGACGACGCCCATAGAGGAAAGGTAAGGGGGAAGTCACCCATCTATACATCAAGGAGAGAAGCTTCAGAAGAAACAACTTGGCTGACACCCTGATGTAGAACTTCTAGCCTCTAGAACTGTGAGAAAATAAATTTCTGTTGTTTAAGCCGCTCAGTTTGTTGTACTTTGTTGTGGTAGCAAACTAATACATGGGAAATAGAGGAAGAATGGCCTGGAAGCAGCAATAGAGCGTTACCAACCCCTGTTCTTGGCCCTGAGGTTCATGGAATGTGGTAAAAGGAATAACACCCACTTAAATGTCCTGCAGGGGAAATGAGTCCTCAGCGTTTCGGTTATGGTAAGGAGGCAGAGGAGTACTCAGTAAAATGTTTGAGCACATAGAGGGTAGTAAGAGTACCTTTCTGTTCCGAGTAATTTAAACTCAATTCTGAGGAAGAAAACGATCAAAGGACATCAAGCTCTCCTAGCATCTGAGGTCAGGGTATAAGCCAGTGGGCATCAACACTTCTAATAGGCACTCCTAAGTACAAACTAAATAGTTTGATTAAGTGCATCATTAGATCAATCCAGATTTAGATAGCTAATTTAGATAGCAGCTGCTCTGGCAGAGAGAAAACCAACAATCTCTATCTTTCACATTTCTTCTATTTTCATACTGACTAAAATAGCTTTAAAAAAAGATTTCTTATACATTCTCAATAAGAATAAGGGGGAAAAATGAAGGTGGGCACACTAATTGACATGTGGAAAGACAGAAATTTCCTTAGGAGAAAGGCAGAGATCTTAGAGGCCAAGCCAGACAGATATGAAAAGAAAAAAAAATGCTATACTCAATTACAAATATTTTTAAAGATGAGTGTAGAAAAGTAAAGATATCCTAATTGTTTACTTCGAGAATGTGTCCAAGACTCAAGTTGATCTAATAGGATGGTAAATTTCACAAAGTAAACTGAAGTGACTTCCCAAGGGGGAGACAAGATGAAGCAATGTTTGAGGCTCTCTCTGAAAGCACAGAAAAGAGTTAACAGCTGGAGCAACTGGGGAACTTATATTTCATGAATGGGTCAGTTTCTCTAAACGTTATTATGTTTGGAAAAGGGAAAGCTAGGAAGATCAGGGAAGAATAATTCTGAAACTATTTCATCGTTTCAAAGGGATCAAGTTATTGTACATGGAGAAGCAGTTCTTGCCTGTGCGAAGGTTCACAGAAGGTGAAAAGAAGAGACAGGAAAGACCAAATCCACTAAAAAGAAGCCGGATGAAACAATTTGTCAAAGCCTGTTATGAAAGTCTATCTCTTGTGTGAAAATGCCACAATCAGGAAGAAGATAGTGAGAAAGAGTTTGGTTTTGTTTTATTTTGTCTGTTCATTTAAGATAACAGGTGCTTTGGAGAGACCTACTATTTGTCAGCTCTTGAAGAAACCAACAAGGCAGAGTATAGAAGAGTATTCAGGGAATAAATGTCTAAACCTGAAACAAAGAAAAAGGGAAAATATTTAGATTCTACCAGTAACATGGTATTCTTCCTAACAAAAGCAGAAAAGAAATATGTGCAATTAAAAAGTAGATTGGACTTTTTTTAACTTAAACTTTTGCGAGAATTGGGGTAAATCAGGGAAAAATGGAAGCCTTGAGAAATGGAACTCTTGCTTTAGAAGTAAAGGAAGTAGAAAGTGTTTTCCTCATGCCTCTGAAATAGTTAATAAAAGATATTATGACATGGAAATTTAAAACCTAAAGGGAAGCACAACTTTGTGGAGCAGCAAAAAAACATTTACATGCCCTAAGTTGCCAAATATGTAAGTTTAGAAATGTCAGTAACAGCACCTTGAATTCAGGAATCTGTTGAGGATGGCCCTTTAGTTAGTTCAATGAGGATGCCAGGAGAAAGCCTCCTTAGAAGGTAGTGGCAGTAGGCACTATAGCACAGGGCAAAGAATAGGGGATCCCACTTGGGTTGACAAAATAGAGAGAAGAGTATATGTTTGGTCATGTGTGCAATCAGGGCAATTAACGTCACTTGAAGAGTTGACTGCTACACAAGTGAAGTACGCTATTCACAAGTGAAGATAGAAGCTCACATAGCAGAAAGAGCTCACAATAAACCCAGCATTGGAGTGCAAAGCTGATGAAGAACTGTTTTTATTTCTTATTCACCCATGGGAATTTGGGTACAGTGGAAAACAGGGAAAGTTCGGGGTTGGAGAAATCCCCTTGAGAAGTGGAAGAAGGCTAAAGCTACTAGTATTAGCATATAATTAAGACCTCTATTGCCAAAACAGTTAATGAGTATGGATGAATTCAGTGTTTAATGTCTTTGAAATCTAATTTCTCCAATCAGGAAGGGAATTTCGTTTTGTATCACAATTTCTCTCTGAACGTGTAATGGTGAGGTACGATTCACATTGTTAATAGCTTCTTCTACATAGTATAATTGGATTCATTGCTGAGCTCTCAAATCTTCTGATGGAACAAGATGGATAGCAAGCTTTTACTTTTTTCAAAAAGTTGAAATATTTAATCAAACAGGAGTTAAAGTTTTAGCCTAATGTACAATATTTCTTTAAACTTGTTTTAGTCAGTATCCTATTAAGATCCATTTCAAAAACTTCTGAGAACAGCAAAACTATCCATTTTAGTATTCCCAAGTGTGTGTGTGTGTGTACGCGCGTGCGTGTGTATGTGTATCAGAAGCCCAAGGTGGACCCAGAACTGTCTTTGAAGACTACTGGTCTTCTTCCCACCAAAAGGAAGCACCACCTTCTGGATGACCATAGTCTTTCCGGGTAATCCTAATGAACTAAGAGAGTACAGAACATCAGAGAGTATTGGAAAGAACACTTTCCCCTCTTGTAGCCTAGTACAGCAGCCTAGCATAGTGAATGAAAACATGGTCATGATTCCTCATTTCACAAGTTATCAGCTCTTTGACCTTGGACAATTTACTTAGTCTTCCTCTGCTTAGATTTTTCATCTTCAAAATAGGGTTAATAAACGTCCATCTCAAATGATTGTCGTGAAGATTAAATGAAGGTACCGAATATGTGGTAAGGACTCAATCAATTTGGATATGATTAAAATTATCTCGTGTCAGATTAAGCACTCTTTTGTCAAACTATACCAAATTCTTCTTCCTCTGGCCCATCCTCACATCTGACCCTTGGAGAAAAAAGTATAGCAAAATGGTGAAGAGCTTTGCCTCTGGAGCCAAACTGTCTAGATTCAAGTCCTAATTCATAATATGATTATAATATGATTCATAATACCCTCATTAGAACTCTGTTTTCTTCTATGTACTTCCCTTGCAGGCTTGTTATGAGTGTTAAACGAGTTGCCATATGTGAGGTGCTCAGAAGACTGCATATACACAGTATGCATGTTTTAGAGTGCATGTTATACTCTATGTCACCGTTACTTTTACGATTGACGAGAACCTGGGCATTCTGTGGATCTCATTTTACCACTGTGCCTTGAAGTCAGAGTCCCTCCTGCACCTTACATCTTAAACTTGGTGCTCCCTGTGGCCTGGCTGTGGGGAAACATGCCTACCTCCCAGGGCAGCCCTGACTCTGTCTCTCTCTGTGACTGCTCTTGGATTTCAATAACAGTAGGGGTGGGGCAGAGTAGGAGAACCCACTTAGGCCCCTCGGCCTGTGTCAAGGCTCTGACTCAGCCTTTCTACCAATAATCCATATTAGAGGATTAAGAAATTATAAAATATTGAACTTTAACACAAAATCTCTGATAATGATTTTTTTAAATATTGGTAAATATTATGAAATACCATAAAAAAATAAAGTTTAAAACTATTAATAAAACAGACTTCCAGGCCTCATCACCTATAAAAAGAAATCAAATATTACAAGTATACTGTGTAACAAGATTTTGTTAGTTTGCTTCCTTAAGGAAAAGGATATAACTTTCTCCTCATAAAATGTTCTCTCCTTTTTTTTTAATGAAATCATAATACTCAATATTAATATATTCCTAAGTAATATAGTCCAGCCAGGAAAACTTCACCAATTCATAACATTAAAACATAAATTTCAGACATTCTGGATCTCAGCTCTTGGTGTAAATATAATATACTCTGGTAACAAGGTTCTTCCAAGTGTTGCCATCTTTCACTTGATGTGTTTTACACTTGAATCAGTAAAATTCATTCAATACTCAACATATTAAACACTTGCTCTGCTGACAAGTCCTATACTTTTCTTTCTCTGCCGAGTTTCACCCTCAAACCCATGGACTTTTTAATAGTTAGTACTATGTAAAACCAAAAAGCAATTAATCTCTCAAAACTTAATTGCCAAAATAGATCTAGCACTGATCCCTTCAAGTTTCTTGTCTGGAGGACACTGTCTTTGACATGACAAACCTCCCTGCACGTGAACCAAATGGACTAGAGAAGTTGCAAGGGCACAACCAACAAAGTCTTCCTTACCTTTTTTGTTTACCCATGTAAATTGCTTTTACTACTTGGTCTCAAATGCCCAACAGGGTTCTTAAAACGCCTTCTTCCAAAAGACCACTGAAAAGATGTTTTGCACATAGAAGTGTAAACGGAGAAACTTTCCGGAGGGAAAATTGATCAAAGGTAACGAATCAGCATTTCATATTTCCTTGACTCAGTAATTCAAACTGTAGATATTTTAACTAAATAGCTATTCAGAGAAGTGTGTGAAGAGACATACAGTCATTGTAGTAGTTTTGTTGCTTTCGCTGCTGTTGTTTGTTGACAAAGTAAAAATAGTCTGAATATCTATTATTAGGAGATTGGCTAAGTAAATCATAATGCCTTTATATACCAAAATGCTACATAGTAGTTAAAAAGAATTTAGAAGATTTGTGTGTATTAAAACGGTTCAAAATAGATTAATTGAAAAGCGATTACAGAGAATGTATTTAGTATAGTTTCATTTCTGTTTTTCATGTAGAAAAATTCTTAAAGAGTAGACATTAAATTGTTAACAGATACTATCACTGAGAGGTGGCACAATGTGAAGACTTCCACTTTATACACTTTCATACTTTTAATATCCTACAATTAAGTGATTATATATATTTCCAAAAGAGAAAAAAAAAAAAAAACAAGAAAAGAATGGACCTCAAGAGATGAGCTTCTCCCGTCTTCCGACATTCAATGGCATTCCAACATGGATTATGTAAAATTAACTAGTCAATATTTAAAGTACTTTTATAATCTCAGAAAGATGAAAGAAAGTATGTACAACATGTCAATTTATAAAAGGGCAGGAAAACGGAATATTGGATAGTCCTTGGTAAAGAAGAAACAGGTAAAGGAGAGATGTGTGGCGGTAAGAGGAACTTTGACAGTAATTTGTCTGCATCCCAATTTTTGCTGGTAACTGGGCTTACCATTTAAACTTTTGGGTGTCTTACAACACTTAAAGTAACTTCTGGAAAGCCAGAATTAAGAGGATGGACTCCTCACACCAAAAGAATAAGCTGATAAAGCTCTCACCTATTTATTCCACACTAGAGTTAAAATTAGGTAAATTGATATCTTGCTTTTGTGTGTGTCAATAGAAGAGAGCATCCAGTTTCTGGCATTGTTTTCTGATATCCAGAGTCAGCATATGCCATTTCTGCAGGCGGTTTCAACAATAAAACATCAAGCAATGCAATTGCTGCTTGAAAAAGCCAAAAGATACAATTAGGAAAAGAATCTCACACACAAAAGCAAATAAAAGGGAGAAGCCTCTCCCACCCAATCGCCAGCCTCTTCCACAATCCATTTATGTTCCCCTTTCCTGTTGTTATCCCATCATCAAAAGTTCTATATCTGAAACTCAACGCAACCCCTTAAATTAAACTATATACAGGCAACTAAATGCTAGCCTTTCACTTCCCACAGTTTCCACATTTTATGCATTTTCTTTTTTAACAAATGGCTTCCATTTGTGCCAAATGACTAAAACTGAGTTCTCATTATTAATCACTCGAGGGATGTGTGTGTGTTTAATTTATTGCATAGAGTAGCACTGGGTGTGCAAGAAAAAATATTGTGGTGGTCGTAAGGCCTTCAAAAGCCGCTAGCTCTTCAGTAAATGGTTAACACTTTCACCTGTATAGTGAATAAACTTTGACTGTTATTAATAGACCTTATAAACATCTACTCATGAACTAGCCTTTAAATCTGCTTTCCCACTCTGAACTGCACCAATATGCAAAAGGTTTCTTGTTGGGAAAAATGGAAAACATTACTATTCAGCTACCTTTGATGTAGCCAAAAAATACAAATAGTTCCACTTACTGAGGCCTCTCCTGAGGATTTTAAAGACCACAATTTGCTGCTTTCTAGTTCTGGCTTTCTGGCATAAAAAATAAGACATCTTTGGAAGGGGGGAGGTTTATAATCTATCCATAAGGTTATTGTCAGGAAATCAAGCATATTTAATTTCATTTACCATTCAGAGTGGCATTGCTTTATGAGAAATGTAGTCCTACTGAAATTATATGGCAGTGTTTTGTTGAGTTTGAATCCCGTAGGAAGAGCTCATTCCACTGCCCATTTGTCTAAATGAATATTTTCCACTGACAGTCAAACGAAGATTGTATTATTTGGCCAGGAGCCAGATGTAAACGTTTGAAGTGTTGTGTCATGTTCAGAGCACTCCAAGACTGCAGTAATTTTGTGAAGCCGAGTCTTGCAAGACTGACACAGGCTCAGGAAATCCATTGTTGAACCTTAATGATCTGCAGTAACTTCACCTCTCTTCTCAAGACGTGAGTTTACATGACTCTAGACAAAGTTGTTTGCTTTATCGGGTGATTATCATTAGAGGTACATTCCAATCATTAAAGGAAAGTCTGAATTTTTCTCTCGGAAGCGTATTCCTGAACCACAAAAACATACACATCATACATGCAAACATCATACCTCCATAGCCATATACACAGGATTGATGGAGCATCACATGGTGATGTCAAAATATATATAGATGTATCAAAATACATACATATATATAGTGTGTGTATGATTCAGCATATCTTTTGAAACATACATTACATACTTACATATAGATAAGCCTGCATATGCATAGATAATTCTCGGAAGATACACTAGAAATCATTATATAGAAAACACTCTCTGAAGTGTAACTGGGGAGTTGGGGATTTATGAGAGAAATCTTTATTTTTCACCTTATGCTTCTTCGAACTGTTCATTTTATTTGGAATAGTATTTACAGTTTTATAATTTTAAAAAGTAGTTATAAATATTTATGTACAGAATTAAAGAAAAGATGTTATTCATCTTGATTTCAGATAAATATGCAATTAATTTTCTATAAAAATCAAGAGAAATTAATTCTAAGAGAAATTTTTGTCATATTTACAGATCTAAACCTGCTGAAAAAAGATTCAGTCTGATTTTCTTATGTTGTACATACATCCTTAACACAAATTTAACTTTTATATAAAACTTTTATTTTAACTTTCATAAGATATTTAACCAGAGAGCAAAGACTCACTGATGACGATATTCTCCTACTCTCAGATAATTGAGCAGTATGTTTCAACAGTGAAGTGGTTACACGTGATCGACACTCTAAACTTCATCTCCTTGCAGAGGACTCAGGAATTAATGAAAAACAGCAGTGTTTCCAAGACAAAATAATTTTGAGTAATCTAAGGACTGTTACCACAAAAAGTTGGCCCAAGATGGGAGTAGATATGGTCAGAGTTGGGCTACAACTGGCAAATTCAAGGTATCTCGAATACTTTGAGAAAATATCCTCAAAGGCAGAGTGCACACAGAAGCAAAGGGATGTGCCTCAGTTTCGTGGAATATGCTCTTTGCTTTAAGAGATCAATGAGGGAGGGACGTAAAACTTATTTCCCTTCAGATAAGCTGTGAAGAGAGTGCCCAAAGTGCAGTTACAAAAAATTGAAGGGGAGTAACATCCCACGAAGACAAGAAACCAGGCTCTGTGATGATACTTTGCAGCAAGAGTATATTCCACCAAAATGCAACCTGGAAATTATGTCCTTTGGTAAAGTCTAGAATCTCCATGTCAGATCAGTGGTCAACTCTGTGATTGGGACAATATTTCCAACTGACAGGACCCCAGAGCTATGCACTCTTTTTTTCAGACAATTTCCATATACTCCTTTATACCCTCTCCCAGTTTTCTCTATTATTAACATCATGCATTAGTGTAGTACATCTGTTACAATTGACGAACCAGTATTGATAAGTCTTAGCTGAAGTCCACAGTTTACATCAGGATTCACTCTCTGTGTTGTAGTTCTACGAGTTTTGACAAATGCATGACGTCCTTAATCCACCACTACAGTATCATACAGAATGGTTTCACTGCCCTAAAAATCCACCTATCTACTCCCCACTTCTCCCTCCCTCCTCCAAACCTCTGGCAATCACTGATCTTTTTACTGTCTCTATAGTTTTACGTTCTCCAGAATGTCAGATTGTGGAATCACACAGAATGTAGCCCTTTCAGACTGGCTTCTCTCCCTACACAAATATGCATTTAAGCTTCCTCTGTGCCTTTCCATTGCTTGATAACGCGTTTCTTTTTATCACTGAATAATATTCTATTGTGTGGCTGTACCACAGTTTATCCATTCAGCTTTAGAAGGACATCATGATTGCTTGCAGATATACGCATTTTTAAGTGAAGTTGCCTTTCTGCCAGCCCTTCTCTGAGCTTAACTGCTGTTTCAAGTGGGTCATTGATGGCTGATTTATTCTTGCTTCCACCTTTTTGTTGGGAAATTGAGTTACAGAGGATGTAGCTTTAGTTTCTCACATCCAATATTGCCTGTGTTTTCCTTATCCTTTCTACTTTTCTGGCACCTTGTGAATGAAACGATGTCCCCTGGATACACTTGGACCTCTGCTTGGCCCACACACCACTTCCCTGCATCCTGACGCTTTACAGTATATGCTTGAAATGGAGGTGAATGTGCTCTTAAAAGTATTCATGGAAAGAAATATGAGAACTCTTAATATTACCTTTGGCTTTGTGGATTTAGATGCATTCAGCTACACTCACTAAACCATAAAGATAAGTCCTAACCTAGGAGATTTTAAATCAAGAGTGTAGAGTTTGGACCAAAAAAAAATACTGGGAGGGGAAATAGGAAAAAAAACAAGAAAACAAAACAGCATAAACTTGAAGCCTCTCATATAGATCTTAAATAAAAAGAATTTGGAGTTTACAGCCTTTGGAGAAAGTGGGCCTGATAATATTATTTATTTATTATTTAATAAATATATTTGACACAATCACATATTTTAGCATGTCGAGTTCTTTAGTAGATGAGATTCCTATTGAAGGTATGGATCATTTTTAAAACAGTTTTGAATGATTATCATGTAAATTAACTTATTAAGATATTCTGTAATTGTTTTCAATAAGTAGGGTAATGTTGTATATTAATACTAATGTATTGGTATCCTAAACTTAACACATTATAACTTAAGTTTTTTAATATATCTAACCTCTATTTTGAAATTTCTTACAGGTTGATGTCAGAGAATTTATTCAATAAATATAGATGACTTATTTATTCTTTAGGTCCTGCATTGAAAATCTGCTAAACAAGTAATGGTGGCCTATATTTGGGAATTGAAAATTTCCAAATACCAGGAAATCAGAAAAATATTAATCTGTTTGTATCTTACTTTCTTACAATATGACATGACTCGATAGGCAAATACAGAGAAAAAGATCTACAAAATTGAGGAAAGGGATATGGTAGGCAGAATATGCACCCCCTCAAAGATGTCACAAAGTCCTAATCCTTTGAACCTTTGAACATGCTACCTTACATGGCAAGAGAGATTTTGCAGAAATTATTAAGTTAAGGATCTTGAAAAGGGGAGAGTGTCCGAATTATCCAGGTGAGTCCAATGTAGTCACAAGACTCTTTATAACATGGAGGCAAGCAGGTAAGAGTTTAAAAAGGGAGATGTGAGGATGGAATCAGAGGTCAGGTTGGTGCAGTCACAAGCCAAGGAAAGTAGATGGCTTCTAGAGGCTGGAAAAGGCAAGGAATACATTCTCCTCTAAAGCCTCCGGGAGACTTGGCTCTGCAGACACCTTAATGTTAACCCTGTAGCCCCATTTTGGACTCTGACTGCCAGAACTGTAAGATAATACATAAATTTATGTTATTTTAAGCCAGTAAGTTTATGGAAATTTGTTACGGCGGCGATAGGAAACTAGTACAAAGAATAACAGCATCTGCCCATCATTTTCTTGTTTCTTCTCAGAGCATCTTAAGCTCAACTCTATCTCCAGCTCTTTCTCCTCCAGCTTCTAGGGAACTGTAGCCAACTGAGAAGTGGGTGGGAAACTGGAGGGTGGGAGTAAGAAAGGATCCAAAGTACTGCCCTGTCTGATTCAGGAGAGTTCCTTCTGGGCTGTGCCCCCTCTACGATGCTAGCTCCTGCTGGATAGTCCTTCTCTGTTTATGTAAACTACCCCAGAGGTATTAATATTTTGAAAGCAGATATTTTAAGACATTTATAGATTTCCTTTAGTACTAGTGTACTAGCTATCTTATAACTTATGTTGAAAGAAAAGCAAATTGTTAAAACCTGCACACTTTATTCAAAATGTTCTCTCAACCCTAAAGACTCCACTAAAAAACTTTTAGAGACAATAAAGGAATACAGTCAAGTCGTGGGATACAAAATCAACGTACAAAAACCGGTTGTGTTTCTGTACACTAACAATGAAGTAGCAGAAAGAGAAATTAAGAATACAATCCCATTTACAATTGCAACAAAAAGAATAAAATACCTAGGAATAAACTTAACCAAAGAGGTGCAAGATCTGTACACAGAAAACTATAAAACATCGTTGAAAGAAATCAAAGAAGACACAAAGAAATGGAAAGATATTCCGTGCTCTTGGATTGGAAGAATTAACATCGTTTAAATGTCCCTACTTCCTAAAGCAAACTATAGATTCAATGCAATCCCTATCAAAATTCCAACAACATTTTTCACAGAAATAGAACAAAGAATCCTAAAATTTACATAGAACAACAAAAGACCCAGAATAGCCAAAGGATTCCTGAGAGAAAAGAACAAAGCTGGAGGTATCACACTCCCCGATTTCAAAACTTACTACAAACCCATAGTAACCAAAACAGCATGGTACGGGCAACAAAAACAGACACACAGAACAATGGAACAGAATCAAGAGCCCAGAAATAAACCCACACATTTAAGGACGGCTAATCTTCGACAAGGGAGCCAAGGACTACGATGGAGAAAGGAGAGTCTCTTCAATAAATGGTGTTGGGAAAACTGGACAGCCACATGCAAAAGAATGAAAGTAGACCATTCCCTTACACCATGCACAAAAATCAACTCAAAATGGATTAAAGACTTGAATGTAAGACCCAAAACCATGAAACTTCTAGAAGAAAACATAGGCAGTATGCACTTTGACATCGGTCTTAGCAGCATATTTTCAAGTCCCATGTCTGACCTGGCAAGGGAAACAAAAGGAAAAATGAACAAATGGGCCTACATCAAACTAAAAAGCTTCTGCACAGCAAAGCAAACCATAAACAAAACGAAAAGACAACCTAACAATTGGGAGAAGATATTTGCAAACCATATATCACATAAGGGGTTAATATCCAAATTATACAAAGAACTCATACAGCTTAACAAAAAATAAAACAACAACCCAATTAAAAAATGGTCAAAAGATCTGAACAGAGATTTCTCCAAAGAAGATATAAGGATGGCCATCAGTCATATGAAAAGATGTTCAACGTTATTAGCTGTCATGGAAATGCAAATCAAAACTACAATGAGATATCACCTCACTCCGGTCAGAATGGCTATAATCAACAACACAGGAAACAACAAATGTTGGAGAGGATGTGGAGAGAAGGGAACCCTTGTACACTGCTGGTGGGAGCGCAAACTGGTGCAGCCACTATGGAAAGCAGTATGGAGTATCCTCAGAAAATTAAGAATAGATCTACCATATGATACAGCTATCCTACTGCTGGGTATTTATCCAAAGAACTTGAAAACGCAAAGGCATAAAGATACCTGCACCCCTATGTTCATTGCAGCATTGTACACAATAGCCAAGACTTGGAAGCAACGTGGGTGCCCATCAAGGGATGAATGGCTAAAGAAGATGTGGTATTTATACACGATGGACTACTACTCAGCCATAAGAAATGATGAAATCCGGCCTTGTGACAACATGGATGGACCTTGAGGGTATTACGCTGAGTGAAATAAGTCAGAGGAAGAAAGTCAAATAATGTATGATCTCACTCATAAGTAGAAGATAAAAATAATGACAAACAAACACATAGCAATGGAGAATGGATTGGTGGTTACCAAGGGGGAAAGGGGGGAGGGCAAAAGGCGTATTAGGCTCACATGTGAGGGGATGGACTATAATTAGTTTTTGGGTGGGGAACACAATGTAATCTACACAGAAATCGAAATATATTATGATGTACATCCAAAAGGTATATAACATTGTAACCCAATGTTACTGCAATTAAAAATTTTAAAAAAACAGTTCTCTCAAATCTATCCCAGGCTCCTGCAATCTGCTACCCACACCAGATCTTTCATTATCCCAAACTCAGATCCTTGTGCTGCCTAATGTTGGATTTTGATAACTTGTTACTACCTCTCAGCTTATATGTTAGCTTGAAATTTCCATAACTGCTCTTCCTAGTTGGATCTGAGCTTTCACAATCCAGCACATCCCATTTCATTTTCTTTTTAATACCATCTTTTAACAGTCTCGACATCCTACTCGAATTTGACTTGGCAGCCCTTTCCGGCATCCAGTCCACTGAACATTATCTGTACCTTTCAGCCTGGGTGTTCCATCAAGGCAACTGGTCTTAAAAGCTATGACACAAGCAATTTTTTTTAAAAAGTGTAAGATATTTTTCATATTGTAGAAACCATCAATGAAAGTCTAAAGCAAAACACCTATGACTCATAAAATTATGATAAAGTATGAAAATGTGCTATTTCTGATATTTTCATAGATAGCTATGAAATAGGTATATTAATGGACATTTTGATAGAAAATAATTAAGAACAACAACAACAAACATAAGAGAACAGTAAGTCTGCAGATGTCAAGGAGTTGTCCACGTCCCACATTTTTCAGGACAGCTTACTTGCCCTGTTTCTTTAAAATACTAAAAAAATCCTTAGAAATATCAATAATTTTCATTCTAAATATTTTTCAGAAATCTGTAAAAATGAAATATTTTACCAATAATTCAAATGAAACGTTTTCTACCAGATTTTTCTACCATAGGGAAGTATGTATATAAAAAAAGCAGGTAATGTTATTTTATTTTTCTGCTTACAAAAGGCTACTAGCCTTCCCAGATATGAATTAAAATTCTATAGTATCTTTGTAATATGGAAGAATGCATTACTCACAGACCAAATACATCGTCAACATCCTCTCCATTTCCTCTCAAAGTGAACAGGGATTTCACGGTCATATACTCTCACAAATTATTTTTTTCCAACATAAGCCTATATGAATGGATTACTTGCAGGCAAAAAGAAAAGTAGCAATAAGCTATATTCAATTTGAGGCCAATTTGAAAACAACATCCAAACAAACCATGTTGCACAATTTGCGTAGTGCTTTTGGAAAAGCAGCGGGATGTCCAAGTATGATGGAGATTGGTCCCTAAATCACAAAATTACGTCAACTCCAGGAGTTATGGTTACTTTCATCAGAAAGGTGAAAGTTGCCTGCTCAGTCAGATTACTTTCAACAATATGCCAGCGCTTGTTGGCCATATGTTTCCAGGGGTGAGATGTCCTGTTAGAGTTATGGGTGCAGTGTTGCAGTCAGGAAAATGACAGATTTCTCTCCCTTGAAGACATTAACTTTATTCCACTTTGTTCTAACACTGTGTGCAGACAATGAGAATGATATAGTAGTCCCCTGTTTTCTCAATGAATATAACTCAAGATGAGGCTACTTCTACCTTCTCACATGGCTTCTGTCTGACCTTATGAATTCCGACTTTCTCTCAGCCTTGTCTTCTGCCAGTGTTGTCTCACTTATGCCATTCTCTTATTCATGTTTTATTCATTCGGCAATACTGAATTATTATTCCTTCAATAATAAAATGTATCACTTATTATTATTGCATGCCAGAGAAAAATATTAATCTGTTCTCGTCATACTAGAGTTAGTGCACAAGCAAATATTAAGTAGAATCTTAAATAGACAACAAAAAACACAAGTAGTGATGATTTTCATATAGAATACTCCGCATTGATACTGAAATTTCAAAATTTAGATATTTTAATATCATAACTTGCATTTATATATAAATCCATAAGACTTTTTTTACATCCTAAATGCTGGAATTTTTGTTTAATTGAAATGTACCTGATACTGTAACTTACATTTTAGGTCTTCTTAATTATTCATCCTCAAACAGACAAGCTCTTAAGGATTTCTTGACCCCAGGATCATGGAAGCTCCCCAACCCCTCTATTTTAAACTTTTTTCCTTGCATTCCGTTGCAAATTTTGCTTCCTAAGTATATGTTAATTAACACATAAATTTTTGTTGATTTTTACTTGGCACTGATACAAACATCTGTCTCCTTTTCTCCCCCCATCTTTATTGAGGTATAACTGACAAATAAAAATTGTATATATTTAAAGTGTACAACTTAATGTTTTGATATACATATACTCTATTTCCTTTTCTTAAATCACTTCCATATATTTTTTCAGTATTTTTTTACCCATTTAAAATCATAAACAGAAGATCACAACCATACACTGATTTTCCACTTACAGTCCTGTGTTTTAGCAGATATTTAATAAATGGACTAGATTGGGGTGAAAAGCTGTCCTTGGAAGGAATATTGAGTTGTTGTGGAGTTTCATTTATTCAACAAGTACTGAGCACCTGCTCTGTGTCAGACAGTGTTAGAAGCATGGTACATATGGCAGAGAAGATGACCTGCACTCACAAAACTTACAGTCTTACATTCTAGGTGTATAAGACAGAAAATCACGCTTAAACACATAAAATCATGATATAAAGAACAATTCAGGTAGTAATACATGTTTGAAGAACATAAAACAATATGTTGTGATAAAAATTGAATAGAGATGAGAGCCTTCATTAGTCTGAGGATGAAGGGAGGCCTCCCAGAGATGATGACATCCAAGCTGAAACCTGAATGAAAGAAAGATGCCAGCTATGCAAAGAACTTGCAGATGAACATCCAGGTAGCAAGAAAGCTAACATAAAGAACCTAAGGCAGAAGTAGCAGTGCTTTTAAAACAGAAAAATATACAAAATCAATGCACAAAATTATTTGCATTTCTATACACTAATAATGAACTATGAGAAACAAAAATTAAGGAAACAATCCCGTTTACAATTGCAACAAAAAGAATGAAATATCTAGGAGTAAATTTAACCAAGCAGGTAAAACACCTGTACACTGAAAGTTATAAGACACTGATGAAAGTAATTGAAGAAGACGTAAATAAATGGAAAGATATTCCATGCTCAAGGGTTGGAAGAATTAACGTCATGAAAATGTCCATATTACCCAAAGCAATCTACAGATTCAATGCAATCCCTATCAAAATTCCAATGACATTTTACACAGAAATAGAACAAATAAACCTAAAATTTATATGGAACCACAAAAGAACCTGAATAGCCAAAGCAATCTTGAGAAAGAAGGAGAAAGCTGGAGGCATCATGCTCCCTGACTCCAAACTATATTACAAAGCTACAGTAATCAAAACAGGATGGTATGTGTATAAAAACAGACAGATCAATGCAACAGAGTAGAGAGCCCAGAAATAAACTCAGACACATCTGTTCAATTAATTTACAACAAAGGAGCCAAGAATATACATTGAGAAAGGGACAGTCTCTTCAATAAATGGTGTTGGGAAAGCTGGAAAACAAAATGCGAAAGAATGAAACTGAACCACTATCTTATACCATCAAACAAAAATCATCTCAAAATGGAGTAAAGACTTGAATGTAAGACTTGAAACCATAAAACTCCTAGAAGAAAACATAGGGACTAAGCTCCTTGACACCAGTCTTGGCAATGATTGTTTTGGATTTGACACCAAAAACAAAGTCAACAAAAACAAAAATCAACAAGTGAGACTACATCAAACTAAAAAGCTTCTGCACAGCAAAGGAAACCATCAACGAAATGAAAAGTCAACCTACTGAATGGGAGAAAATATTTGCAAATAATGTGTCTGATAAGTGGTTAATATCCAAAATATATAAAAAACTCATTCAACTCAATAGCAAAAAGACAAACAATCTGATTTAAAAATGGGCAGAGGACCTGAAATAGACATTTTCCAAAGAAGACATACAAATGGTCAACAGGTACATGAAAAGGGGATCAACGTGACTAATCATCAGGGAAACGCAAATCAAAACCACAATGAGATATTACCTCACAGCTGTTAGAATGACTATTGTCAACAAGGACAGAGAATAATAAGTGTTGACAAGGATGTAGAAAAAACGGAACACTTGTGCACTGTTGGTGGGAATGTAAATTGGTGCAGCCACTATGGAAAACAGTATGGAGATCCTTCAAAAAAATTAAAAACAGAACTACCGTATGATCTAGTGATTCCGCTTCTGGGTATTTGCTCAAAGAAAACTAACACAGTCACAAGAAGATATATGTACTTTCATGTTCATTGAGGCATTATTTACATTAGCCAAGATATGGAAACAACCTATGTGTCCATTGATGGGCGAATGGATAAAGAAAATGTGGTACATATATACAGCGGAATAACGTTCAGCCACAAAGAAGAAGGAAATCTTGCCATTAGTGAAAAACATGGATGGACCTTGAAGGCATTACTCTAAGTGAAATAAATCAGGCAGAGAAGGACAAATATTGTGTGATCTCACTTATATGTGGAATCATATCTTTAAAAAGCTCATAGATGCAGAGAACAGATATGGTTGCTAGGGGTGGGGGTAGGAGGTGAGAGAAATGGGTGAAGGGGATCAAAAGGTACAAACTTTCAGTTATAAAATAGTAAGTTCTGGGGATGTAAAGTACAGCATGATGACTACAGTTATCATACTGTATTGCCTATTTGAAAGTTGCTAAGAGAGTAGATCTTAAAAGTTCTCATCAAAGAAAAAAAAATTTGCAACTAAGTATAGTAATGGATGTTAGCTAGACTTATTGAGGTGATTATTTCACAAAATACATGAATGTCAAATCTTCATGTTGTACACCTGAATCTAATATAATGTTATATGTCAATTGTATCTTAAAAAATAAATAAATAAAATAAAACTTCTACCAAGCATCTGCATAGTAGGCAGGGGAAGAGTGACTGAACCACCAGACTGAAAGGATACGTAGGTACAGCTCCTTATAGGGTTTGTAGGACATGGTAAAGTGTTAGATTTATTCTAAATGTAATAAGAAGCCTTTAATAAAGATGGTGACATGATCTGATTGACTTTTTTAAAAGGTCGCTCTGGAGAATGAAAGATATGCTGGGAAGACCGAAACAAGAAGGTTAGTGGGGAGGTTACAACAACCAAAAAGTTCAGCTACGGTAGAGATTGAAAAAAATAAACGGAAGAGTACAAATTATATTTCACTGCCACACTTTTTCAAGCCCCTTAAATCCAGCCCTGGAGTATGTTATTCTCTACTTTGGAAGAGTTTCATCGACTCCTGCTCCACCAACTCCTCTGAATCCCAAATGAACTCTTTTTGGTTGGTTTATACATCCGTTGTTATTGTTTCGATAAGACAAAGGGTGAATACTTGTGTTATATTAATTGCACCTTAAAACTGCAATATCCTACTTTCCTCTGATGAAAGTATTTTTCCTTTCTATAAGCTATATGGAATCAGTTAAATGACAACGAATCACAGGGAAAACAATTGGAAAGAGGATAGCCCACTCAGTCTCAGCCTTCAGCGTGGAATTGCTGCCATATCCATTCACTTTAGAGCTGTGTTCAAGACCCAATTTGTCTATTTTTATCTATACATTCATGTATTTTTACAGACAAACTGTCAAAATCCTACCTCTGCGAGTTAAGCTAGTGTGGTTATTATTACATGGTCTGTTATACAGAAAACATTTTCTTAGAAATTTGTGTTCCTGGAAAGAAATGGTGGAAACACCTTTTTTCCATCTAGTACTCAAGCTGAAGACAACTATATTGGTTTAATATGGTGACATCGTTATGCTTCCAAAACACAGGAGTATTAATTCATGGCTTTGAGGAAAAGGAAGTGATTGTTCATACATAAACACCACTCATAAACCTGACAAAAAATCTTAATTTTTTCTCAACAATTTAATTTTCTTCTGAGGTTAGTTTTTTCTTTTATTTTTTTAAGGCCTATTGATTAATCAAGTATTTGATCTTGAAACCAGTGCGACGTTTCCAACTTCCATTCAGATCTTCCAATCTCATCCGACAAGTTGGGGGAAAGAGGCAAGCTTTGTATAACTCATAAAGCCAAGACCCTCCCTGACGTTTATAGTGATGCCTAAAGCAGAGTGAATTTCATGTTCCTGCTAGAGTGAAACTGAGTAGAGTAGTATGTTTGGGAACCAAGGCCAGACTAAAAGGAAGGGCCTTTGTAGTGAAGGAAAATGTGACTGGATTTAGTTACAAAGCTGTAATGAGGGCCAGGAGTCTAGGTGGAGCTCAGTTCTAAGGAGAAGTTGTAAGTTATATCGCAAAATTTCCACCGCCTCCTCCCTACCGCTAAAGTAAAGAATTCATTGAAGCTAAAATTCCAATAAGATTGAAGTATATTTGGGCTTGTCTGAGATCCATCATTACCTTATTTTACCTGACAGATACTCAGAACCCAAATTCTCCTGTCCAGCCCACCTAGAGCGTTGACCCATGGGAAGAAGAGACATTCTCCATTCTTAAGTTCCACAGCTACATGCAGATCTGGAGGAGAAAAGGACCACAGTGACTACACAGAACTGCTTTCGAACGTGGCAAGCACATCAAGTTAAGAGTTGTCATCTGCCTTTGTCTCTGCCCTGAATTTTAATAAACAAATATAACTAAAGGGTTTGTTCGTTCACCGTGGTTGGTATTATATGTTAACTCTTTTGAAAGAAAACAATAGGAAAGAAGAAAAGTTATAAGAATAGTTATTGATATGCCTTATTTAGAAGGGATTCTGGAATATGTCTGTAACTTGATTCCGTTTTTAATTAATTCCTGAGGTAAGAGAAGGAGAAAAAAAATGCTTCAACAATTTTTCTTTTTCTCTGGTTGATGTTGGTGGAAAGGAGCCTTATAAACTTCTACTGCAAATTAGCTGCTGACACATTGGTAACTAAAGTTCATCTTGTTTTATAACAATAAAAAATAAGTTCATAAAATTATAAGGCCAATACTTACTCATGGTAAGATACAGTACAAACGTGTATGTAATGTTAAGTAAACATTCTCTTTTTTCCCTATTCCTTTCACATGACCTCTAGTCACAAAACCCAATAGTAACCGTTATTAACACTTCCTAGTGTGTTCTTTTAAAAATTTGCTATGCATGTATGACATTTATAGGGATATTCTTTTCTATTTAAAGAATAAAATCAAAAACAATACTTTGAACTTGCTTTTTCATTAATAACATTAGAAACATAAACTCTTTCATGCTTCCATTAAACTAAATTATCAAATAAAAGGTTGCATTTATTTATGGATGTATCAAAAACTAATGTTAGAAACACAAATTTAACAGAAATACAGATATTTTCAATATTTAAGACTACCTACAATTTTTTTGTTGGTAAATAAGTTGAAGGGAAAATAAAAGAAAGAAATTTGAACTTTCTGCCCAGAAAATATGAAAGAAGAAAACATAAAATTCCAACCCCTCACCCAAAATATGTGTATATATATTGGCAAACGTGGAAATAAGTATGAATATGGAATTTTTAAAAGGAATACTATTTTTACTGGGGTTGAAAAATAGTTAAATAGAGATATTGGCTAAATGAAGTGAGGAAAAGCTAATGACTCCATTGGTTGATTCTCTTAGTCCATAAGTTATTCTCCAGAAATTTAAGTGTTTTGACAGGAGCATAAACTCAGCATCCTGCAGCTGGAACATAGTCCCAGGAGCGAAATTTACACACAGAATTTCTGGCTCACCATCAAGAAAACTTTTATCCAAATAAATCAAAAAGATTGTAGTGCTGGAAGGGACAATAGAATTCCCAAAAGAGACAGAGTCGACTCCCCCCATATGGAGACATTCTGTACCTTCCAAAAGCATTTACCTTCCGTCTTCTAAAAATCACCACTGTCGGTAATTCTCCAATATCTTTGTGTGATGCAGTCCATAGCCTCACACCCTTGTGGTTAGAATCATATGGTTTTCTGGAAGGCTAATTGCAAATTATTTCAGCTATAACTCAGTCAATTCATCCTCTGTTGTTAGCGAAAGAAAACTGAACACAGCCTTGCAGTTCATTTAGTCTAAGAGGAATATTAGCACGTGTCAGTCTACAATATCCCCTAGAGAAATAATTTTTCCAGTTTATCATAATGCACTTAAAAGTTTTAGCAATACCTTTGTAAAAGCATCAGCGTTATTTGTATGTGCCGTACGCAGCTGGGTGAAAACACGGTTTTGATCACTGCTCTGGTATCCCTTACATGGCAGGAAGCAGGAGAGAGTGCATAAAGTGAGAGATCTCAGCCCTGCCTGAGAGCTGTTTACTCTGTGGTGGGGAAGAGGTAAAAGTCATTTTGAAATGTGGGCTGCAGCCGCAGAAGAAATAGTTTTGAAATAAAATAAAACAGCTGAAGAGCTTTCATTCTGAATAGAATCTGGATCTATTGGTCCCAAAACAAAAATTCTACACAAGGTTCTTAAAGAACAACCAAGCAAACCCCAGGAGGAAAAAGGCACTGTGGGATAAATGTGTGTTCTGCTAAAGAAAATACATGGAAAAACAGCGTTGTGAGTGGAATAGAGCCGAGGAGAAAACATAAAGTATTCATGGGTTGATTTCAGGGAATTCAAAGAAATAAACTTTTATGTGAAGTTGTAAATGAGCCATATGAAGGACCAGGGAAAAGGAGAAAATGATCAAAGACCAAAAAAAAAAGTACATAGGATATTAACCTTGCAGAAACAGCCTGTTTGATTTAAAGAACACACGGAAACGATCCAGAAAGTAAAGGCAGAAAATGAAATGGGAATACAAAGGGCATTGAGATAGAAGATAAAAGGTTTTATAGATAAATAAAGTAGCAATAAGCTTAGGAGAGCCACTGTTGCCTCTTGAGAAACCAAAAGTCAACTGGGTAATGGAAGAGGGAGCTAGGATGCGATGCGCTGTCTGATCACTTTTTTCTCCAGCAAAAAAGCACAAGCAAACGTGCTAAAAGTACACTGGTTTCTTCCAAAGGTAATGAGACACTGAAAAAAAAATAATGGAAATTGAGACTGGCTCAAAATATATTTTAAAAAAGCACAATTCTTAAGCCAGCTGAAACTAGAAATCGGAAGGGACTACTGGTGATAGAAGAAGAAATAAATATTTGCAAGGAATGACTAGTACAAAAAAAATGTAGACTTAGAGTACATTTTTATATGGGCTAACAATTCTTTTTTTGCCATTAAACTTACTAATATTTTTAGGTACAGTATGAGATGGATTGTTGGTCAAACAAAATAAAATTGCTTTTCTATTTGAAAGAAATAATGAAAACGTTATAGATATATCATTTTTTGAAGTTTTCTCATGGTATAATTTCACTTCAAGTTTTGTATGGCTCTAACTCAATATAAATCTTGTGGAGATATCATGGAGAGATGTTTACCAAATACCTTTCTTAACTGCTTGCTAAACATTATTTCTATTATACTAAATTGTTTAGAAAATTTCTATAGAATATTTGAATACTTTCTGTTCATTAATATTCCACTTTAAATTCACTACAAATAAAAGTAAAGGTAGTCAATAGTGGCTGTCAATATGGTGAGTTAGATAAAAACACATTCACTTCTGTTTGGTGTGCTCCATTCCTGTCAGATGCAGGCAGATGACAAGAAGCAGTTAAGCAGTTAAATCTAAAGAGCAATTACAACAGTAGGAATATTTAATTAACATGCATGATTTCTGGTCCACATCTCCATATCCCATAATTTTCTGTATCTGATGGCATCACATTTTCCTCCTCGTTTTAGAGGAATTGATTTTCTACATTGAATCTAGTGTTATACACAGCCCCTACTTGGTCCAGGTCATTGAATCCAGACACGTTAAGTTGTCTCCATCGCTCTTTATTCACCAGAAGCAAGAAAGTCAAAGAAGTTTAGAAGTTTTCAAGTTCTCACCACTTTTTCAGATCAAAAATAATTTATTACCTCATATTACATCATGTAGGTCCAAGAATGGTTTACTATGTGGTATCCTGATATTTTAAAAGTGTAACTTCAATAATATTCTCTTCATGTCAGCACAAGAATACTGCAGACTTTTACCCGAGTTAACAGAGAACTTGGGAAAATAACTTTAATGTGTTCTTTAGAGAGTCACCTCAAGTATCTGTACGACATTATCAAAAGGAGTTATTTTTTCTTTAATGAAAGGAGTGGCTATTCTTTAATGATAAATTTTACAAGCTATCCAGAAAATGCTTTCAATTGCAGCACGATTGTAACCGAAATGCAGATATCAGGGCATCAGTCTTTTCTTCTCTCAGCCTGAATAATTTCACTAATGCTCAGAAGAGTTGTGCTTGCAGAGAGGACCTCTGTTGACCATTCAGTCTTAAATTATTTCCCATCAGCAAGTGCTCTATTAAGGTAATACAATTTATACAATCTACACTGCAGCACAGTGTTGATTTTAAATTGATTCAACTGTATAATGCATACATTACCATCAAAACAAATATTCCAGAATGGATAGCTGATATAATGCAATACTCTGTTGATATAATTAACAATGTAAACAATTTACCCTGCAATGTCTTGCCATGCAGCTAGCAGATTCTGAAGATAGAAACTGATCATCTTCTGGGATGGACTATGAGCATCTGATTTCTGCCAAATGTAGCATTAATTACTGTGCCAAAATGACACAAAGTGCCAATTCTTTAGTAATCTTTATTTGTCAATTAGCTTACTATCATGAGTATAAATGGTTGAGGAAGCTGTCTCTTGCAGTGAATGGTGTCATTCAAATTTCTCTGGTTTTACTTTGTCTTTTAATCAACACGTTAACTAGTTTGTAAATCACATATTAGAAATGAATTGGGTTGTAGGGTTTCTTATTCTCATGTCCTTCTAGCCTCAATCAATTTAATAAGATATGTTGTAAAGCTGGCCTTGTCCAATTCCTTAAAACTTAGGGAAATGAATAAAAGAACCAGAGGTTTCTGCCAAAACTGGATTTTTTTACTATAAGCAAAAATATTTAATATCATGGTGAAGTGTAACATTATTTCTTGATGTGCTTAATTTTCAATGTCATAATATTGAAAATTAAGCACATCAAGAAATAATGCTGTTAGCCAGGGGAAAAAGACAATAGAAATTATGTTATTTTTGCATCAAACTTTGTCCTCTTTCACTAGTATCTAAATTGTCCTTAGTTTCTAAAGATACATATTAACTAAATATACTACTAATTTTATATCACTGGAACCTTTGGATTGATTCAGCCCCAAAGTAAGCAAGGCAAAAACGTTATCACAGCAATCTTCTAAACTCGGGCATCTTTACGGCGTGAAGCAAATGTAGGGTCCAAAATATTATAGAATCTGCCCAACTGATGGGCTTCGTAGGGTAAGAGCCATGTATACCAGGTACTCTGTGAAGAGGACAAATAATTAGGGGCTCGACAGAAGCCTATATTTTAATTCTATAAGAAAAATTTTAAAGAATTCCTGTGCTATTTCTAAAATGAAAATTGTTCTTGCATGGGAACACCTTCTATTGCCTTTGACATTCCAAAGACTGAGTTCGATATTTTGCATACTATGCTCCGCACATAAAATTGATAAGTAGAAAAAACCAGCCCTGCTCTTAATACCAGAGCAGCAATGATCTGGGAAACTATGGTTAGATACACAGAAAATGATTAGATAAAGGTAGAGACACACCTAGGCAGTTCCGAAAACAAATATTGACTAAATAAATAGCATACACAATTCATTTGAAGCTAAATCCATAGAAAGTGTCTGGCGATGCTGATTTTTTTCCCAAAGCTTTGTGGTTAAAAGTATTCATTTAACATAAGTCCAACTTTCAAATGCAAACACAGAGAGTGACATTGTTTCCAGATGTAGCTTTTAGCAGATCATGTCTTTAGTAATTAAGTGCAGTCAGATCTGAAAAGACTAGTAATTGAAGCAACATAGAATACAATTTATTGCCAAACAATTCCAGACACCAGGAAGAACGTAGAATTAAAGTGCCTCAAACCTCAGACTCCATGTTCTTGGAAGCTGCTTTTATGCCTTAAAGTAATGACATTCATTTTGTTTTAATACACACACACACACATACAATAAATAAATAATAAAATTAGTTGACTTGAAGAGACAGAGGAAGTTCCTGGAAATATCTCATCCCCTCTGGGGTATCCATTGTTTTAGTGTTACTTTGTTTTGTTTTGTTGTACTTGTATGCATGATATTATTTAGTACAGTAATTGAACACATAATGAAAACTCTTTAGATGTCCACTTTACCCCGCCCTATTTAGCCCAAACGACAGACAGTTTGACTCCAAACCTGAACATCAGCTCTTAGCTCTCAACTCTGATGTGCTCAAAATAGTTTATGTCCATGTATAAACTGAACCATCAGAAATAGGACCTTGAGCCATTAAAACGTCAGAAGATCGAGTTCACAGTGAGGCAATGGCTAAGTTTCGAAGCCCAGAGCCTGCATCATTGTCAGAGTCTCGGGATTATTTAGGTGAGTTGATTTACTAACATGGCAGCCAACAAGATTTGTGTTCTTGGAAGTTGATTTGTAGACTGAATTCATTGTGTCCCTCAAACTGTAAATAATATCTTCTTAGAAACGAAATTTCAAAAAAGCCACTTTTAAATATCAAACAACCATACAAAAGTCCTCAAATGTATTATTCTATTAGGGGATGGATGTTGGAGCCCCAGGCAAGACCTGCTTTAACACATTCTCACTAGAAAGACTAAAATGATGAAAATAGATTTTTCTGTTCTTTATAAGTCGTTTCTCACTCTGATGCTTTTTTTAAAAAACACAAGTGACCACAATAGAAAACAAAACATAAGAAAGATTTTTTCTCCTACTTTATTGTGCTCTTAATCTCGTTACATTTTTTAGAATTAAATACTAATATCTACGAGCTTCTAGGAAATCCAGTTTATAAAGAGTCAGTGTCTCATTGCTTCTTATAGATGTAATTGATACAATTCCGATCAGACTGGAGTTTATATTCAATTCTCTTTGTCTTCAAAAGCACTTTACAAAGGTCAAATTTTAATTTTTTGCCTGGTATCCTTGGATAGGAAGATATTCCAGGAGGATTATGGACCAACCATATGCATTGTTTTAAATAATAAACTTGTATTTGAACCTTTTTATATTTGTCTCTAGTACATAAAACACAAAGCTGGTTAATTCTTACTTGTCAACAGAGTAGCCACTGCCTATAGAATATGACTTGAACGTTGTAGCAAAATGTACATGAGTGGAATAACAAAAAGTTAGCTGTTAGAAGACATTTATCAAAGATGTGAAGAAATTGAATTACAGTCATGGGTCCCTTAATGACAGAGATACCATTTTGAGAAATGCATTGTTAGTGGGAGCGTGATAGAGTGCACTTACACAAACCTAGATGGTGTAGCCTACCACACACTTAGGCTACATGGTACTAATCTTATGGGACCACCATCATATATGCAGTCAGTTGTTGACAGAAACGTTGTCAAGCAGCACATGACTGTATTCATTTGGCAAAGCTTTAGTTAAAAATGAAACGTAGCCTTGGTTTTCATCAAGAAGTGGGTAGAAGAAATATGATTCGCCTTTTTTCCAGCATACCTTTGTTTTTCACCTAATAACATCCCCGCTTTCCTAGGGACAATTTTGTGCATTTTGCCCTCACAAATGGGTGTCTGACCTAAGGCCCAGGGAACAGGTGTACAATGTGCATGTAACCAATGCAGGCCACTCAAAATCCTCCTTGGGCCAAACTACCCAGGTATTCAATAAAGTATTTGATTTCTCCTGGGATTACCAGGCTGGTAGGATGTAAGTCTTGGGAAATCAGAGAATTCTTATCCCATCATGGAAATCAAGCATGCCCAACAGGTAAAGAGGCAAATGGAACCCTGAAGATGTTGTTTGAAGCCCCGGATCCAGGCATACCAGAATCAAATGAATCCCTGGTTTATTATCTCATTACACGAAACAATAAATGTCAATATTTTTGTTAACTAGGATTGGGTTGATTTTCTTGTAACTGAAGGGATTTTGGCTTATACTATTACTAGAATATGTGACATTTAAGCATTAGGACTACATTTAATTGGACTGTCCAAAATTCCTTTTTGCTTATGGCTTTGCTATTTACTAAATCTTCTAGGGGCTTCTTTGGGGTGTTTTTTGGATAGGATGCATCACGAGACAGAATTCAGGAATTCATTCATTCCATGATAATTATTGATATTTACTATGGGCCAAGTGAGCTACATCAACATGGTCGCCAGTCTCAAAGAGTTTACATCGCAGTGAGGAAGACAGACAAAAACAAATAACAAAAAAGATTAATTTTGTAAGTTTGATGAAAGAAGCAAACAAGAGTATGGGAGTGTGTGCTTAATTGAAGGATCAGCAAAGATCTCGCTGAAGCATTAATAGCAAAGCCAGACTGCAAGAATGAAAGAAAAGTCACTGTTTGAAGAGAGAAGAAAAAGAATATCCAGGAAGAAGGAACAATGTGTGCAAATACTCTAAGGCAGAATAAAGAGTGGCTTGTGGCAGGAATGGAGAGAAGTCTAGCACGACTGGACACAGTCAGCAAGATGACCTTGGAAAGAGAATGAGGTTCACAAATCAAGAAAGATTTTGTAGATTATCATTGTTATTTTGAAATATTTTTATTCTTGTATACTGCAAAACCATTGAAGATTTCAAAGCATGGAATAACATGATTAGATTCATGTTGATAAAATCACTCTGATATTGTGCAGATGAATTTTAGCAAGTAAGTGAAAAGGAAAATGAGGCGAGTTAGAAAACTGTTACATAATCTAGGGGAGAGATAATGGTTTCCAAGGATAGGGAAATAGTAGTGGTCTACAGGAAATATCTTGCAGATGAAGTTGATAGGACTTGTTGATGGACTGGAATATTAGAGGAGAGGGAACGGTAAGAACCTAGACTTCTAACTAACGTAATTATGTGGTTACTGGTTTCTTGTTCTCACGTAGAGAATATTCAGTGAAGGAAGGATTTGAGGGACACGAGACCTTGGTGACAACAACACAAGAGTTTCGGACACATTAACTCTGAAATGTCTATCATTACAGATTGCTTACTATGAACCAAGTAAGCTCAAAGTGTTTACATTACAGTGAGGAAGACTACAATAAAAAAAAAGTACACAAAAAATTAAATAACTATGAATTTTGTGACTTTTACAGAGAAAATTAAAATGTATAAGAGGTTGGAGAGTGGAGAGAGATGGCCTGAAGATATAAAATTATGGGTCAAGTTGAGAGATTTGGCCTGAAGGTATAAATTTGAGCATCATCAGCGTGAAGATTATGTTTGAATTTGTGGCACTGGGTGAGATCACATTGGAAGCGTGTGAACATGGAGCAAGGGCAAAGCCATAGAGAATGCAATAGAGAGACTGGAGGAAAAATTGGCATCTCACACTCTGGCTAAAACTATGTAATCTTTTTCCTGCCGGAGTTTCTATTCTGATAAATCAGGAAATGTTCAAAAAGTGAACTTGAAAGAGTTTCAGTCATACCCCACTGTATTTTTATAGACACTTTGATCTTTGCCCAATTAAAACATATTTTATGTTTATTTTATTATTTATGCTTCTTTGATATGTCGTGTCCATATGAATGGACAGGAAAGTAGTCATAACTTGTCTAAGAGTTCCCGGTCCACGTGTGAGGGATCAAGAACCAAAACTAGAACTCTGGCAGCTGACTCTAATGCATACATTGCCTAGATCCCATATGGTTTTGAGCTCCTTTTCTTGCCTCCATTAAAGACAACCAGATAATAAAATCCCAGTGAGCAGAATTAAAGTTCTTTAAGCCCTTTGTGAGATATCATTGGTTACTTTAGATATTTACTTATAAATTATTCTGAGTCATAGACTTAAAATTGGTCAGAAGGTCAATGACTTGGTTTCTGTATGTATAATAATCATTAGTGCATTTTTGAAAATGTCCTTTTACTGAGTAGTAAACCACCATATATAGTTATTGCCAGGATTGGTTCACACTTAAAACAATCATACCCTTCACTTCCAACCAAGAAAACAGAAGCACAAAAAGTTTGCAGACAGGTTTGAGCATACGGTCACACATGTGGTAAGAAATATGTTTAATTTTACAGTGTGTCACTATTTAAAGTATATTCCGTTCTAACTAATACTATAAAATAGCTTATGTTCAAACTTGGTATTAGTCAGAGATATGAATACAACTAAGGATTATAGCATGTATTTTTTTAAAGACGGACTATAGCATGTTTTTTAAAAGATAAAACATTTTTTTCTTGATATTTCTATAGTTTAAAAAGCCATTACCAGAATCATCTTTAGAATAAGCAAATAAATAGTAATAAATTTGAGCTAAAATACATTAATTTGCTCTACCACAGAATTATGCCACAAGCTTTAAAAGTAACTTTTAAACTGAATCACACATATTATTATTAATTGGTTGGTTCCCATTATAGATAAATCCATAAAACTAAAGTGGATTTAAATTATATTTTCAGAGAAAACCAAGTAAGTGTTTGGTTCCCATAATGTTGGATGAGACTTTATAATGACCTAGTTCCCTTGTTTAAAAGTACAGCAGAAGATCTTCAGAATGAAATTTAAGGATTTCTTATCCGCTTTCCCTTTAAAATGAAACTGGCAAATGGTAGGCAGTGTTTGGCTATTGTTAGGTATACCAAAAAAATTAAAAAGATGAATGAATGAATAAATAATTTTTACGTTTAAAAAAGACTTATAGAGACCTATGTTTCACTTAGGAAGATACTAAATAGAATTAAAAGTGTTGTACTCTAAATTCTGAGAAAGTCAACCGAGATATTCCAATCAAGTACATGGCAATGACTATATTTCACACAAACATGTATATGTTTTGGGTTTTGGTGAGTGAAATTCATAGTTATTTAACTCCTATCACATATCATCCAAAAACTTCATCATAGTTTAGATCTGATTAAAACATGGCCATAGAGGATACTAAGATATGACATCTCCTCCTGAGCCTCATGCTGATAGACTTGAGGTAGAGAAGTTCTTTGACGTGCATCCTGAGTACAAGACAATGTCAAAAGAAGTTTCTAAGGCAGATTAGGTGTTGTCATGAACACCAATATAAAATCCATAATGCTTTAAAACATTAAAACAGCACACTGTATATTGTTTTTCATTTCATGCTCCTTAAACACTGAACTCATTTTTTTTGAGTCAATCTTCTTTACTCCTTTATATGCCTTTGGCAGATACTGTTTTTCTTCATGCTATTTACAAGCTGAATTTCCTTGCTTGTCTTTCAGCTTCTTAGTTTTTTCTTTGGTTTTCCTCAGTCTTTTTTTGTTAAGCAAAAAACAAAAGTTGAATCCAAGTATATTTGAGCTTGTGTAATGAAATGCCTTAAATATCTTGGCTATAAATAAATTAACACCTAAAATAATATATGAGTATATTTTAATCTATAAATACATTAATAGGGTACATATTTAGGCATTTATTCTACATAGTATATTAAGACATACTTCTATACATTTTGCTTAATTCATCTTTATCATTACACTCAGTGTAATTACACTCATTTTCTCACTTTATTCTCTCAAAGTAGGCATTAATTATTTATGCTCTATTAGTGATTTGCAATCCCACCTATGCCTGTTGTTCCACAGCAGTACCTCCCCTGAGAACTTTGGCTGATAGTGTCAGGTCTACAGGGAAATGCTGGATGCTGCAATATGAGAGAGAACTGTGGGGTGATTGCCACTTCAAAGCCACGATGAGACCTAGAGACCTACCCAGAGTAGGCGCTCAATAAGTATATTATTATTATTAATTACTATACCCACATCTTCCGTTTTATAATACTATGACACTTACAATGTATGTTTCTGGAAAAAAGTCCTTATTTGTTATTTCATATATGTTTTGAAATTTTTCTGAAACATACAGGCAGATAGTCTGTCTAGATTTTCTTGGTCCCTATTAGTTTTCCTTGAGTGTGGGGTTAATACGGTAGCCAAAGACATATCTCTATCACATAATCACCTGATCTGTTACATGGTAGTTGAAAAATCAAGTAAATAAATTTAATTGAGAATACGAGCACATAATAAAATAGGAGTTTTGCCCAAGGTCACAGTTAAAAAAAAAATGAGAAAGCCAGAAGGTGATTCCAGAAGTGCAGACACCTAACCTTTCTCTCCACTGGAATATATTTCCAAGATAAGTTATTTATCTATAGGGTGTGGGGTGGAGAGGGCCAGAGTTCAGTGCCTAGCATTTGAAAAAACATATATCTCTCATGTTGAAATCCAAGCAAAGGGAAAGACCATGTTGTTAGCCTACGAAGTCCAAAGTAGAAAGCTTTTTGCGCTGTAATGTTATCTCCTGCTGAACTCAGAGTATCTTACCAAGGAAACAGCTACTTGTTTAGGCATTTGCTTTCAGTTGATCAATCAGCTCCAAGACCGGTTGACCACGGATCTGTCTCTAATTGTAAAGCATGGCAGTGGTCTTTGACTCCTCAGTAGACTGAATTGCTGTGGTTGTATTTACATATCCATTATGGTCCATCCTGCCTCCTCTCATTGCCCATCCTGGGATTGTTGCATTGATTAGAAAGTTGAGACACTGAAGAATCACTCTTTTCATCACCTTTTGAAGACACAGCTGTTATTGGGGGCATTAGAGAATATAATATCTTATAACTTGTCTATTTTCTTATTCTCATTCACAGAAAATGAAGTTATTTACTTTTTTTCTTGGTCAAATTATACTTTCAACTGTTATTGGTTGAAACATGAAATTGACATTTTTAAGGGCCAAAAATATAATTCCATTTAATATGTTTACCTAATGCCTGCTGACTCAAAACTAAGAGTCACTTCGTATGAATTACACTACAATGCCAAAGAGCATGAAATCTAAAATTAACCTGCCTGGGTTCAAATTCCAGGTCCCCTATTTATCCAGCATGACTCTGAGCAAATTGCTTAACAGATTTTCTATGTATGTTTCCTTGATTTTAAAATGAGAATAATAACAGCCTTACTTCATGAGATTATTTTAGATATCAAATGAATTAACATTTGTAAAGTGCATAGAACAATGCCTGGACTAAAAGTATTTGTTAAATTAAAAAATATATATACATATGTGTGCGTGTGTGATATATATATATATATATTATATATAATTCACTTCCAGAGGTATTAACTCCATTTTATAGATACAGTAATTGATAACTTGACCATGAATTAACCCTCTCATCTGTTAAAATTATATTGAAACTTTACATTCTGGTTACCCTGGTTACTGAAAGGTTTTTACAGACTACTGGAGAAGTTAAGATATGTGTTTTTTTAAAAAAAACTAATTCTATGAAGAACACAAGAAAGAAGCACAGAAAAAAGCAGTAATCAGAATGACAATCCAGGAAAGATGTATTTTTTTAATAACAAACACTGAAATTCATGGCCTATTATCACACAATTGCCAGAATATCTGATTATATATATTTAGCACAATCTAAATGATTATCAAACAATGCAGAAACTTGAGAAAAATTGGGCCTCCTGGAAAAGGCCATTTTTGTAAACCATCTCCCTATATGAGGTCAGGGTCCATAATTAGGAGAAATAATCTAGTGACACTCAAATTGTGCTGTTACAGTTTACTTTTCTATCTTTTCTGTTTTCTGAAAAGAAAGTAACAAATTTAAGACCTGCTGGAAAGAAAAAAGGTAAGAGAGCTAAATCGTTAGCCACAGCAGCAGTATGTGATGATGTTTAAAGCAGGAATTCTAAATTGGACTCCCTGGGTTCAGGAACTAGTTTTGCCACTCTCATGCTGTGTGACTTTGAGCAAGTAACTTTACTTGTCTGTGTAGTGATTTCTCCAAGTGTTAAATAATAATAATAATAAGGTTCTTTTTGTTTGCTCGCAAAACAGTACAGTGCTAAATATAAAAGACGCGTTCAATAAATCATGAATAAACAACATAGTTACTAAGAGCATAGTCTCTGAAACAAGATTGCCTACACTTGAATCTTGGCTCCAGCAATTACAAGATGTGAAAAGTTCACAAATATTTCTTAAACACCCTATAACTAACAATTGAAATGAAAGTTTCAAAAATCTACACATTTACAAACATTATTGTAAGGATAGAGTGAGACTTTTTATTTAATTTACTTTGAAAGAATCATTCAGCTCTAATTCATTAAACTATAAATATGATCTCATATTTAGTAGCTTAAACAACAACAGGTAAGCTTCTGGAAGACCATATGGCACTGGAAATATTGCGAGACCATTTTCTGGAAACTATAATCTACCACAGTCTACTCTCTGATCATTATAATTTACATCCTCCCCATGTGCAAGATACAGTCACCCCTTCCCCAAGGTCCCCCAAAGTCTTATCCATTATGGCATTAGTTTCAGGATTGAGGTCTAGGATCTCATCATCTAAATCAGGTCCAATTATAGATGAAGCTCCTCAAGTGCAATTTGTCTAGTACAGCTTCTAGAAATTAGTTCCTGTTGAGGTGAAGACCTGTAAACTAAACAGACAAGTTATCTGCACCCCACAACCCCAACACCCCATAGTTAGACATGCTATAGATCCTTCAGTTTAAAGGGAAAAACATCTAATGCACCTAGGAATCAGAGGTCCATAGAAATTCTGAATTCCAGCTGGGGACACATTGCCAGGAATGATTCTCCACAGCTCTTGGCTTTGCCTTCTGGGCTTTTGGTAGTTTCCTCAAAGTCATTCTTCATTTGCCATAAAAAATTGTTGGTGTTGCAGATGAATGGTTTCTTCCAGCCTGCTTCTTACCTACAAAAGTTTGAGCATCCAAAGGCCTCTTTTCATTTGACACTACCTCTGTCTTTAAGTCCAAGCTGGCAGTGTTTCCACCAACTCTGAAAGAGTCTATAGATTTCTGATAAATCTTATCGCAGTTTATTCCTTTAGATAAAATCCACACTCATAAATCTCCTTGAAATAAGACTTTCTGTATAGCGGATTTTCTATAAGGGTATTTTAGGACAATGTCCCTTATGGTCTTAGAAGAATTATTTCTTGAACAGAGAGGATCTATGAGCTTCTAAAAGGAATTTTTGTCTGATCAGAGTACTATCTTAAATCCTTCTGAACACTTAACAAATGGTTATACAGTTATATTCCCTTCATCTATAGACGAGGTTTTTATGAAAACACAATGGTACGACCTTTCTTAAGTTTCTTAAATTTAGTATTGTTTCCATCTGGAGAGGCTGGGAATGGGGAACAAGTTTATTTTCAAACCCAACAAGTACTTGTTCATTTGTATTTACTAGTTTTCTTTTTAGTTCATCTTTTTCCTCTTGAATTTTACAACAGGCAGTGAAAAGAAGTCAGGAAGCACCTTCATCACTCTTCCTGAAATCTCCTTAGCTAGGAAACCGGCTCGTTAGTTATATTTTCTATTTTCCACATCACTTCGGGAAGCTGCTGTAAGACTTTCTACCACTATACGAGTTCTCCCTAGTCTCCAGCTTCCAATAGCATCTTACTTGCCTCTAAGCTATGATCAACAGCCAACCCAATGCCATCAGGCTTTTTGCCTTTTGTTCTTCCAGCTTCTGCCTCCCCACAGTCCTAGATCTAAGTTAGAGGCTAAGTTTGAGGTTTCCTTACATTAATACTCTGGTTAAAAATATATATATATGTATGTGTATATATATATATGTATATTCTAGTTATCTATTGCTACTCTGTTAACCATGGCTTGTTTTTTTTTTTTTTTTTAAGGAAGATTAGCCCTGACCTAACTACTGCCAGTCCTCCTCTTTTTCTTTGCTGAGGAAGCCCAGCCCTGAGCTAACATCCATGTCCATCTTCCTCTAGTTTATATGTGGGATGCCTTACCTCAGCATGGCGTGCCAAGTGGTGCCATGTCTGCACCCGGCATCCCAGCCAGCGAACCCCAGGCCACCGAGAAACAGAAAGTGCACACTTAACTGCTGTACCACTGGACCAGACTCAACCATGACATTTTTTTCCATGCTGTTATGCTTGGACATCTAGGGTCTTACTGTCCCTGGAAGGACTGCCCCTCCCAGGGCCAACCAATTCCTAGGGACTGTAGGGATAGTAAACAACTCACCCTTAAACGTGCCTTTCAAATGCAAGCCAAGCAATTTAGAGCCCCCACTTCCAACCAAAGCCACTATTCCTCTGCTCTGATCACCCCAGGTTCAGATACCAGACAACTAAGGACAGCACCTCTGCCCCAGAGCCCACTGAAAATATTCAAACTAGCCAATCTGAAGCCTGCTTACCCTGCCCACTCCTTCCTCTGGAAACACAATAAAGTTTCTTGCCCACACTTCCCCTTTGCTCTTTCTGCCTCCTGACAGACCCTGGTGCTTCCCTGTGTGGCCTTCTGTGGCATGGTGCATTCTCTCCTCTTGCAAACTGTATATAATAATGTTTTCAATGACAGTCCTTTCCTGATCTTCTGGCCTTGCCACATGCCTAAATGGTAATAAAACCTCTATTTAAAAAGCAGTTACACAACAAATCATATCAAAGGTAGTGGCTTAAAAGAACACATTAACTTGGCTCACTGAATTTGGTAAGGCACACTAGTTTAGCTTATAAACTAGTAGAAGCAACATGGTTCTATGGGTAGAACCCGTGGATGGAATAGAATCTGTAACTAGAAAGTCCTATGAAAAGCAGAAGATCATTGTCAGATCTAGCGATGAAAGGTGAAAGAATGGCGAGAAAAGATGAGGCAGGGTAACACTCTGCTGTACACAGCATCTCTAGGAGTCAGAATTAACTCAACAGCACTAACAACAGCAAATCATGGCTCTGGAATAGTGCATGGGGCCAGAATTGTGAGGAAGACATTTCTGAGAAATAAAATCACCCACGTGGTCACAATTCGAGAAAAAGCTAAATAAAGTGGATTTTGTTCATCTTCCTACATTGGTAATTCTATAAAATAAGCCAAGTAAAATGGTTGATATTCACTGTCAAAAGCAATAACATTCCTGAAAATCACATATCTGGAATATAATTAAAATTTGAGTTGGAGCATATCATTTTGGTTCATGAGACACTCCTCTTACAACTACCTCAAATAGTTAACGTGTCAATTCTGGATGTTTGAATCCACAACTTCTCCCCTATAGAAATAAGTTAGATCATTTGTATAGACTGGGAAAACTGTCCCTTTGTCACCCATACCCACATTAAAAGCTAGAAATATTTTTTAAAATTTTTTTACTTAATCATTCTAACTACCAAATTATTTTTGCCCTTTATTTTTCTAACCATCCCTATGAATTCACAAATACTAATTTATTATCCATATTTGTCAGAAATGGAATTCAGTATAATGGAATCTTCCTGGTAAAGTTTTCATCTCAAGTGTCATTCATTCATTTATTCAACAGGTGAGAGTAAACAGTGTGCAAACAGTGTTCTTCCCTACAATTTGGTACCTGGGATTATACAGATTATCATAGATTGTTTTTAATTCTGAATTTACATTTATCTTTCCAAAAGCTAAGATTTAGAGATGTCTTATTTCAAAAGTAGTGATTTGACGCTGTATATTTTAAATTGAATTTAAATTAATTTTTCCTGGTGAGGTTGGGGATTTAATTCCATCTCTTGAAATAAACATCCCCTAGGGGTGTTGCAACAGCAATCAATTAACCATTTATAGAATTACTGTTCTAATAAAATTTTAATTAGTTTCTCTCTCTTCCTGTCTTAAGTGGTTGATGGTGTTATCATCAGAATTATATAGTAGATTCTGAGATTTTTATTTTTTCATAACATCTGGGGAAAAGCAGTGCTCTGATTAAGCAAAAGATATACACCTTTTCTTCAAGAATTCCAGATTTATAAATTGTTTGCTTTTGATAATGAACATTAGAAATATCCATTCAAGGGGCCGGCCGGTGGCCAAGTGCTTAAGTTCTTGCTCTGCTTCCGTGGCCCGGGGTTTCGCTGGTTGGGATCCTCCACACAGGCACGGCGCCACTTATCAGGCCACATTGAGGCGGTGTCCCACATGCCACAACTAGAAGGACCCACGACTAAAATACACAACTATGTGCTGGGGGCATTTGGGGAGAAAAAAGCAGAAAAAAAGAAAAAGAAATATCCATTCAACTCATAAAAAGTTCAGCTTATAAAATTTTAGAAAATGAAAGAAAATTAAAAGATGGCTATTTTGTTATTATTCCTCTGATCAAGCCTGAAAAGATGTAATGTAATGTGTAAATGCTGAATTCTTATTTTGAGTAAATAAAACACCTAAAACTCTTGAAATTATTATAAGAACTCTGATTTAAGACTATGTACATACAATGTCTTTAATACAATGAAATTGGTCATTGTTGACTTGTTACTGGAATTTCCTGGTGGTAATTAGAGGGTTGAATCGCTGTTATTTTGAAGCATATCCTGAAGGGGACAAAAAGAAGACTTTTTAAACAATAGAAATCATTTATTTAATTTGTAAAAGGATAATAATGCAGGCAGAACAGGGGATACTGAACTTTCACCTGTGGAGAGTAAATGAAGCAGAGCAAATGGTAAAGCACAAGTCACACTTAAAAACTTAGCACAATGTGAGCTCCATAGAATATAATGAGAGCAAATCATGATAGCTGTGCAAGAATGTTAACTTACCTTGTCAACAGGAGCACATTTGTTCCTTTTATACAAGATCAGATTTGCTTCGGGCAATTCAGGGCAGAGCAATTGATAAATCAGCATGCATTCAGGCAGTGTTTTGAGCCAAGTATTTACATTTTTATTTCAGATGCAGTCAAATGGAACTAATATATTTTAAAAGAAAAATCTCATATCTGGGTACTTGGAGAATAATAGTTTCCTGATCGTTTTGAAAATTCCAGAATGATGATTACTCTATATTTTGAAACAAAATAAAGAAACATAATTTTATGTTTATAAATAGTGTTTATAAATATAATTTATAAATAAATGTTTATAAATATAATTTCAAATTTTTCTCAGGCTTTTTTCTTGAAACTTCCCTTTTTCTTGGCTTTCTTGAAACTGCACTTCCCTCTTATGGGCTTCACGGTAGCAAGGGCCTACTCTCATTCTGCTACCCTTCTTTTTCTACACTGACTTTCTTTTAGCTCACTTATTTTCAAATCCTCAAATGGAAGATATCCTTGTTTTATGTTTACATGAATGAGAAGGAGAGCATTCAGGGAGGTACAAATAAACCATGTGCAATCAGATATGTATTGCCTTTCAAGCAACCTACAGAGAAAATCCAAAGATATTAAATTTAGCAAAAGGCTCACAAAATCCAACCAGCTTACTAAATCTCATGATTATGCCAAACCAAACGCTCTTCAGACCCCAAATTAACATCAATCTAGGACTTAAATAGCTTTATATTATAGCCTCAGAGAATAAATAATATTCAGCATAAAAGAAAAACTATTTCTTAAATTATTTATAAGGAGTCTAAAAAACTAAAAACTTGGATATAAAACTGAGCATATTCAACTCAAATGTAATCATATTACTAACCTACAGCTGCAAGAACTGGAAAGAAACCAAAATCTTACACAAGAGATTGGATGGCTTTGCAAACAAGTGCAGTGGAAGATATTCTACTGGAAAGAAACCAATTTACTCCAATAGATAATATAGGGAAATAACCATTGAGAACAATGTCTCTATGAGAACTAGCAACAAGTACAAACTTATTTAAGCCAACTATTCCAGACGTCCACCCACGGGCACAGAGCTGCAAAATCAGACGATGTGACCTGAGTGCCAAAGAAAAACCTTAAAAAAGCACCCTGAATTGCAAAAAAAGGGCAATTGATCTTAATGCCACACAACAGATGGCAAGAGAATGTAGAAACAATTATTTTTTACACCTTGTGCCAAGGTTGGAGCAGAAAGGAGGCAATAAACATTCTCTGTTGTGGTAAGAAAGGATACGGTTGTCAGGCCAAATCTAGAATATTCTGCAGTCTTTCAAAATAGAGTAAAACTCTGAAAACTAAATCTTTATTTTAAACCAGATCATACATTTTAATTGAGCAAAATTATATACAGTGACGTCACATTTCTTTGCCTATGACCAATGCATGTGCTTGATGCCACTCAGAAAACCATCTCTTAAATGTGACAAGTAATACAATTAGAGGAAAAATGTATGGAATTTACTCTAATGATAGGATAGATGATGGAATTTTTGACTCAACACTTTACTTCTTTACTTCATAATTTTCACAATTTTTTTAGCACCCGTTTTATGCAGAGCTGAGCACCAAGATTTACATTTTCCTCATTGTTCATTGCAGGTGGGCAATGCCATAACACAGGTGCAGAAGGTGTAAGACTACAGTGGACCACGTTAATATCATTTTACCATCATTTGGTAATATGGATTGACCAGGACACATAATTTATTCTTAATGACCCAGATATGAAGAGTCCCTGGAATCATTTAATAATACCTACTAGTACTGAGAGGCTCGAGATACTACCTTCGTCGTCTGTTGTCATATATTCAGAGAAGGCAAATTAGCGGTGATGTTACTCAAAGTAAAATATGAGGAGAAAAATATGTGTATAGAACAACTAGACAAACACATAATGCATACCGAAATAGAACAGCAAAGCCTTTTGATTTATCTGTTGTTTTGATTATGTGCCATTGTTTTCCATTGTGTCTTCTAATTAGTGTGCCATAATAACAGACACAGCACGTGAAATGCTTCCTGTGTCACACACATTGCACATATAATCTTTATGCTCATAACCATTTCTTTCTAGAAGAGTAAACTGAAGCTTATTAAGGTTATATAAATTGACCAAAGCAATAGAACCAATAAGCCACAAGATAGAAATCTGAAATTATCCATATATCTTATTAATCTAAGGAATTCCAGGAAAAAGTAAGGAACTCTCTGTGAACCTAACTCTGAAATAACGGATGAGACCTATTGTGTTCATTTTATCTGCAGCAGCATGTTGTTGGAAATCATTAGAACAGCCAGTGAGGATCATTAAAATTCTCCCCAAAATATTTCACCAGGTATCAATATCAATGATTTGTTAGTATATGCATGGTATTAAAATTGAGTTTTGTCCTCAAAGACTTAATTAGGCCAGATGGTTGATTCAAATGGACTGAATTTCTAAGCTGAAAGGCAACCAATATTTTTATTACCAAAAGCATCTCCCAGGCAAAATACACTAATAGTGATGCCCCAGAAATTACTGACTATAGGAAGACTGTATGTGTAAACAAATGGTTTATGATGAATTTCATGCTGCAATATTTTGCTTTTTTAATACGTCTTTGCTTATTTCATATTTTGACATCTTAAGTAGCTTTGCAGATTTGCAAATTAAAATACCTTATATTACCAAGAAGGTAATATAAATATGTGAACAGGCTGATATCTTACACTAGCAAGAGGTAGGTAAGTACAACCAGCCCAAACTATACTATTCAAGGTATTTTTATCACTATTCTTAACATGGAGCACTAATACTGATATAGTATAATATAATATAATATAATATATTCACATACAACACATATATTACACATTCCATAAGTATTAACCTCATTTTTCAGATACAATAATAAATAAATTGACCATGAATTAATCCACTCATTCATCAAATTTACATTGAAATTTTACAGTCCTAATACGATGGTTCTTGAAAGCCCACCCAGAAAGATGATTATGCCTTACATGAAGCTACCACAAATAATTTAAGGATCTGGAAATTTTTTGGAAACTTCATTGATGACCGTATGGAGTTTAAGAATTATGCTCTGACTATATACCCCATATTTGGTATAATGCCATGAAGATCACAAGCCCCGCAATATGTCTGATAACTCATTTAAACATTTAATTGGTCATCTACTGCAGTTCTGTGCTGATGATGAGTATCAAGCTTGCATGTATCCTTATGACTCACTAACAATAAGATGATGATGGTACCACATATTCTCTAAAACATAATTTATTCAAAGAACTCCATGTCAATAACTCTGTTGTGGCATTGAGCAGGATAAATCAATAAACAGTGAATAGAAAATTTTGAATGCTGAGAAAGAAGAGAATGTGATAAACTAGTGTCATCCCACTAGGTGCTATTTTACTGTCATAACTAGCAAAGAATTCAGTCCAGAATAGGCAATATAAGGTTAGAAGGATGTGATCTCCGTGTTGATAGCTCTAACCAGTAATTGAAGCCTGCTTCATTCAGTACCATCTGTAGACTCCATGTGGTCCTAGAACATAGAAAGCAAAATCAGGCGCTTAAGCATGGATTAATCAATGCTACTCCATGGTCTGCCATAATTTCCTGCAGTTACAAATGTTACGGAGGAAAATTGGTATTAAAAGTACTCTTTCAAATAAAATACAAAGCCAACATTATAAAGAGCACTCATGCAATTTCCAGCATGTTAGTGTCTAATCTCTCAGCTGCCGGAGCATTTTTTCTGGTGTGTTGATTTCGTGTTTCCATAAAGTAACACTTCTTTTTGTTTTCTTTCCCACTCCCTCTGTTTTCCCCAGCTTGGATGCCAGTCAATGCAATCAAGTTTGTCCATTTTGTTATTTTTTTTTCCAATTGCCAGTACCAAAATCAGCTGTATAACAAAGGAAAATAGAAAAGGAGTCTGGGAAGCTTGGTTTTTAATCTCTTTGGGGAAGCTCTCATCTATACCTTCATTGTTTCTTATAAGAATAATCAATCCTCCGCTAAAATCCAGTACTCCTAACTCCTCATGTGTACCCAGAATGGAACAGCTCATAACTACAGAATTTTACTTGGGAATTTGTGAGAAGCAACTGCTCCCACTTGAGCTATTCAGAGATGACTACAATTATTAGTCAGCTTATTGGACTCCAGAAGTTGCAATAATGAAAGCACATTCCACAACAACTTGGAAAGTGAAAATATCATGGAAACTGTTTGCTCCCCCTCCTTTGAGTTCCTTGGAGATTTTTGGTCAAACACCCATGCCTGCCTAAAACATTCCTCCCACAGACCAATCACCTGGATAATTGCATTTCCACTCTGAAACATGCAAGGGGGAAAACAACCAAAAATAACACCCAGTGACTCACAGTCCATTAAAAGAAACATTTCTGATTTGGTTTCATATTCACCGCATACTTCTTAAGGCCTTGGAGCTTGAGTTAAACTACATTGAGTGAGCATATTGTTCCTTTATTGTCACTGGTAGTGTGTGTATGTGTGTGTGTGTGTGTGTGTGGTGCCAAGGCACTGAGTATAACAAATTCCAGTAGGTAGACTGAAAAGCAGAAAAGGATACTTCTTTACCCTTTTAAGTGTTGGCTGGATAACTATGAAAGGCGAATTTCTCTCTCCAGCCGAAAAGAGGCATAAATAACAACAAGCCTCTTGAGGAGAAAGTACACAAGCCACTCCCTCATAAGCTGAATTCCTTTCCTGCAAGGTCTGCTTAGCGAATTTTTTTAGTCCAGGTGCAAGCTATTACCCTGTTTGTGACAACAGAACGTGTGATCTTAGCCTGAATATTTACAAACGAGTACAGGTGGCATTACAAAATAGGCTTTGGAATAGATAGTAGAAAGCAGAAACACAGTAGCCTGTCAAAGAGATTTGCTTCAAAATTGTTTTACTTACAATTACAATCTTTTGTCACTCAAAGACCAAACTTTCTGCCTGAAACTGTTATCATGATTGTTACATATTATTGTTTATCTTATCATTACAAAAGTGCTCACCAAAACCACCATCAATTGTTCTCATTATATTTGCATGGATCAAAAAAGGTTGCCATGTAATAAAATCTGAAATTTAGCCATACTTTAATGATTAGCCTTTTTTCAAGGTTATTAATGGCAAATAGAGCTTTGTTTCCACAGAAATGATTTGAGGATATCAACATAAAAGAAGAAAGAAATATCAGAAAAATGATTTGAAAATGGGCATCACTCAGTGACCCAAATCCCGATAGATCTCTTTTTACCTCTTACTCTTCGTCTGTTGAACCACGTCACAAACGTCACGTACATCAAACTGCCCGGCGCTGTCCCCGAAAAACAGTTGTTGCACTACAGATATTAGTTCTTTGATTCATGCCGTTTCGCCCCAAAAGAGTATTATTCACATATATCCAACTTTATTTTTCAAAAGAATCCAATAAAATTTTCTTCTTTTAAAAATTAAGAAAGGTGACTGAAAAAAGAGACAAAGGATGTATGACTTGGTGTTTTATAGCATTGAATGAAGATTATCTAGAGTTGAATGTATGTTGCCCAACTTTCACCCATAAATTTTCTTAAATCTCCTTAGTATATTTCATAAAATGGTTGTTGGGTTTTTTTTTTTTTAAGTTACTAACGGAATTAGTTTTGGAGTAAACGTGTATTAGAACACTTTGTTCTTGAGTGTCTAAATCAACAGGTTATACTACTAAAGATTGTCATATTTAATAGTTTATAAACTATTTATAAAATAAATGATAGTGTAAATTAGTCCTGGACCAAAAAACTTTGTTTTAAATAATGTTTAATTTCTAGCTAGGAGAACTGTTTTTGAAGATACCCCATCATTCCAAGAACACCATGCAACCTTTTCAAGACAGTTTACCTTAAAAAAAGTTGCGTTTGAGCAAGTTTTAGAAAAATTACATTTTTCATCAAACATAAAAAAATAGACACCCCAGAACTCTTGTTTATAAAATATTAAATAAGAATAATGCTTAGTCACATAGAGCAACTCTTATTAAATGTAACTTTGCAAATCCTGTTATTTCAAACAGCCACTTTGTCTGGGTTTGATCCCCTAAATAAATAAACAATGTTTTTAAAAGATTGGCAGTATCATCTAATTTTAAAGTGTGCTAGAAAGGGCTATTCACTTTTTCACTATATCTACATTCTCCTTTCTCATGAAAAATATCTTTCAGATTCTTCATATTTCTCCAATTGGTATGAAAAGAAATCTTTCAAAACTCAAAGCCATTCAAAATTTTGAAGATCTGCTGAATAACTCACAATGATAATATGTATTTACATGTCTTTCTTATAATTTTAAAAGATAAATATAAAACATATGACTGACAACATCCATAAAAATTGAACCCAAATCAGAAGGTAAGGAGTCTTCTTAAACTCAGTTAATTAGAAAGATCTTTTTCTCCATGATGCTACTTTTATTTAAATAGATGGAACATATGTGACATTATTAATTATCTGTCCCAAATAAATCTGATGACTAAGACATTGCATAAAAAGCTAAAATCAGAGACTATTTCAGATATTTTTAAAAGTGTAGAAAAATCCTAATTTATCAAATTATAATTAGTTCATCTCTCAATAAATGAAATAAATCTTCTTTATGTATTCTATAAAGAGAAAGGCCGTGACTTCCACTTATATTTGTCTTGTTTCTTCATTACACAAATTTATGTGCACATCCACATTTATACACAAAACTGCTACCACCTTTCACCATCCCCAATTCTCTTCCACCACCATCATTTTAAAGGTTTTTAAGAGAGTCTAACCTTATTAGAATTTCAATAGAGAATACCATCAGTTGAAAATATCCATATTGTCTGTCATTATTCCAGGATAATGTAAACAAATGCCAGGAGCAGAGTTAGATTAATAACAGCAACTACCACAGAGGTATAAAATTATATTCACCCCAGCACAGCTCACAAGGGGATTAACTTTACTAACTGAATATTTATGGCAATACTATAAAGATCACTAAATAAATACATAAACCATAGGAAATACTGATTACAGTAAAAGGAAATCCACTAGTCACTTATAATTTTAGGTTGCTTGTCTAGAATAAGTCTTTTCTTTTCTTTTTGTGGAAGATTAGCCCTGAGCTAGCATCTGCTGCCAATCCTCCTCTTCTTGTTGAAGAAGACTGGCCCTGAGCTAACATCCATTCCCATCTTCGTCTACTTTATATGTGGGATGCCTACCGCAGCATGGCTTGCCAAGTGGTGCCATGTCTGCATCCAGGATCCGAACCAGCGAACCCCGGGCCGCTGAAGCAAAATGTGCACACTTAACCGCTGCGCCACAGGGCCGGCCCCCAGAATAAGTCTTTTCATGATAACTATACCCTTCAGATATTTAGAAAGTTTGAATACTTCTCGGGTGCAAATTTTATGTCTTCTGCTATAAACTATTGTAATAACATTGGTGAATTTAAAGCACTTATTAAAATTTCTGGCTGATTGTGAGAATTTATTATATGAACTTATTTAACACATTACAGTTCATCTATCTTTCAGTATTTTGCCTTACTGTTCAAATTTCATTTTCTCAGAAACATAAAGATTTTTCCAATATACAGAGTTTGGAAATGGAATTAAATAACTTTTAAAATAACTATAGTAGAGGGTTTTCAGTATCTCATTGAATAGAGTAAATAAGACAGTAATAACTTGACATATGCTTGTATTGTCAAAAAAAGAAACAGTTGGCATAGAGTTTTTACTCTACTTTTTAATTAATGAGTAAAAGTAGGAGAACACAAAAAGATAAATATTCTTTAATCTCATAAACTAGAAATATAAAACAATGGCTGTGTCTTTTTACAGAATTGTTGAATAGCACATGCTGTGTTCTCGGTTGCCACTCAGGATAGCTCATCTTGTCCCAGCTATATCAGGAAAACCCCTTCCTGAGGTGAGAAAATAGTGACAAATTCTGGAAGGAAACAATGCTTTGGCTGTATTAAACCTAATCCAAAGAAGAAAATAAGCTAACATACGTATTTGCCAAATTCTAAATTCATACTCCCAGCTGCACAAAGTAAAAACATTTCAATAACGACAATATGTAAAAGCTAGCTACAAAAGTAAAATTATGTAATAATGATTTATCTATGCTTCATCTTCTAAATAAGTAGATAAACTTTCAGTTAGCTTTTGCTGCAAAACAAACCACCCAGGGACTTGGGACTTCAAACACCAATCTTTAGGCCACAGTCCCATGGGTCACCTAGGACTGGGCACAGCTATGCAGTCCTTTTGATTTCAGCTGGGCTCATTCACTTGTCTGTGGGCAACGAGGCAGCTGTGCTCATGAGGGCTGGCTGGCTTTTGCGTGGGGAGACAGGGTTGATTGGGCTGTGTCAGTGACATCATCCAGCAGATTTTTGCTCAGCCTTGTTCCTGTGGTAACTGGACAGGTTTCCCAGAGAGGTTCTTGTACGTAATGCCTCTTAAGGCCTATGCTTGAACTGGCACAATATTGCTTTTGCCACAGTTTCTTGTCCAAAACAGGTTACAAGGCCAGCTCAGATTCCAGGAGTGGAGAAACAGACTCCAACACTTGATGGGAAGAGCTACAAAACCGTGTTGCAAGCATGTGGATACAACTAGAGAAAATTTTGCAGCCGTTTTTCTGCGAACTACTATGGTAGATTACATATATTAACCATCCCATAAAGACTTGTTAATTGAATGGATGAGTGAATAAATGTATGAATACATGAATGATTGAATGATAAAGAAAAGTAGCACAATTCTCCTCAGTAAGCTATCTTCATTAACTGGATATGATCCAGGTCACAGATGTTGATAATATATTGTAGTCACTCTTTATTTATACAGATGGACTGTTTTGACTAAATTGAGCATTTGCTCTCTCTAACCTTTTTTATTTATGTATCATTTTGTGAGTTTCAGTTTTCTGAATTGTTAATATAATTCATTAAGAATTATTATGAACTAAAGAATATTGTTGTTCAAACTCCTTTTGAATAAAATTTTCAAACGATTTTGCTTTATAACAGTTGACCTCATTGAATTATTTCTGGCCTTTAAATAGGTTTTTTTCAGTCTAATTTTATCAAACTAAACACTTACAATTTATAAAGGAATTAAATCCATCTTTTATGATTATGAATAAGACTAATTGCTATCAAATATAAGAAGTCTTACATTTAAAACCTTACTTTTAGGCAGTTTTCACTATATTTTCAACATCTATTCTTTCCACCTCAAAATATGAAGAATTATTCATATAGGGTTTTTTAATCCAAATTGCGTCTTCACTTCTGTTGATGTATTTTTATAAAATGAAGAGCACTCTGATAATGAGCTTTAAAAAAAAAACTAGAAATTATCTAAAATTAAACATCTGCCCACATGCAACACGTCTCAAAGAAAAGGTACAGATCTGCAAGGGCAGAAACAATGCAAAGATAATTCAATAGGTAAGTAATTTTCATATGAGCTTCTGAAATTTTGCAATATATGACAATGTAGAACTCAAAAGTATGATGGTAAATACCTGTTCAAATGCAAATGTGGAATGCATTAGTTTCGAAGGCATGCAGAATATGAACTTGATTTTGGCTGGCATTCTGCTTTGGTAGGTCCACATGTTAAATTAGGTTCAATTTCATAAGTGCACCTGCAGTTAGCATAGTAGTACAAAAAGATCAATGCTAGGTTACTGCTCAAGCACACACAAGGTGCAGGATTTTATGGCCCCTTAGCTTACTTCACTGTGTGACACTATTAAAATTTCCACAGAGCACAGCACTATACAGAGCTCAATCAGAAAAAGGGTAATGCCCCTTTGAGGCAGTTAGCTCATTTTCTTTTTATTGGTTGTAATATGTGTGGTGCCAAGCCACTGGTTTCATCTTCATTGCTTTAAAGAGAAAAGCTCATCTAAGTCAAAAAATAAATTAAAATGCAACTACATCTACTAAATTCTTTTGCTTTTTGTCTACCAAAAAAATCCAGTTTTTATGGTAAAATAATCTTCTATTTGTTTCATTTCATTGTAATGGTGCCTCGCAGCTGCCTCCTATGCCCTGGAGATGGAAGGAAAACAAAATTTGAGATTAGAAAGAATCTTAAAATTCTCCGTGAATAAGTCCACTTGAATTTAACACAAGTTAGGAGTAATACAACTATTTACAGAAAGTTTCAAAAGATACTGTAAATGCAGTCTATTAATAGCATTCAGACGTCCTCTCTGGCTATTCATAGGCAAAAAGGAGTGTGTGTTTATATGCACGCATGTGTGCACATGTGCACAGATGGTACTACCTGCACATACAAATCAGAGTGTGTACACAGCATATGCTTATTACTTTACCCCTCTATGGAACTCTTCCCTCTAATTTAAGCTATAATATATTTCATTTACGACATACATGCAATTTAACCTTCCTACTTGATAACCCCATTGGGGAAGTTGATGAGTTTATATAAGTGATGAACAATGGTTTTACCATTAAACAGATCTGAAAATACATACATAGGAAAGTCAACCTATGAGTAATCATTATATATGTTATTGTTATTTTCTCAGAGAACTTGGAAAAATAGATGGTTAATAGTCTTTTTACATATAAGGATTCTTATACTCATAGCACTCAAGAATAAATAATCAAAATTTCCTCTCCCATCAACTAAACTTTTCAGTCAGCATCATTGCAACAAAAATTTGAAACTTTGCTTTATCAATGCCATCTATGCTTTGCTTTGGTCCAAGGCTCAGAATGATGTCACAGCAACATAACCTAAAAAATACCTTAAAGCTCTTTAAGAACAAGAAGTGCAGGTGTAAAGCACAATATGCATTATTTTAGTTTTTGTGAATTATGATCATGAATATTTTATTTTTATTTATTTATTTTTTCCCAGCTTTATTAAGGTAAAATTGACAAGTAAAATATAACCTATATTTTAAATTTTCATTTTCTCAAACAGGAAATGTTTTTCTACAACATTTTGGAAACACGGACTCTTCAGTGTTGAAGGGAACTATGGAGATTATCTCCTTGAATCTACCATTCATTCTAGGATTCTCTTATACATGATCCCTAATGTCTACTTTGGAAAATCATCCAGAAACAAGAGTTCATTATTTCCCTAAGAAGACCATGCTACTTTGTTTTCAAGGTCTTCTATTGAGTCAAAATCTTCCTCACTTTAAGCCTAAGCCACCGTTAACACTTCTGACCTATGAAACTAGGCAGAGTTTTGTTTTAGATTGGCCCTGAGCTAACACTTACTGCCAATCTTTTTTTTTTTTTTTTCCTTTTTCTTCTTCTCCCCAAAGGCCCACAGCACATAGCTGTACATTCTAGTTGTAGATCCTTCTAGTTCTGCTATGTGGGACACCACCTCAACATGGCCTGACGAGCAGCGCCATGTCCACGCTCAGGATCCGAACCAGTGAAACCCTGGGCCGCCAAAGTGGAGTATGCGAACTTAACCACTAGGCCACTGGGCTGGAGGAAGACTTCTTGATTCCCCTTCTACATGAATTTCTTTCCAAATTTTTCCAGTAATTGTATTAACAAGAACAATAATAACAATAACTAATATTTATTCAGCACTGTGTTTCAGGAATCATTCTGTGTGCTTTGCACCTATCTTTTAATGCTAACAAGAATCCTGCAAAGTAGACCCAGTTATTAATGCTATTTTATAAATATGGGGAAATGAGAGAAGGATATTGAAGTGACTTACTAAAGGTTAAGTAACTGGCCTGATAGCTCTGGATCAAATTCAAGGAGCTTGTCTCCACAGCTCTTACAGCTAACTATTTTGCTGTAATAATACAACTCTCATATTATCTTTAAATCTTTCCTTCCCAAACAAATGCATTTCATTCAACCACTCTTCATATATCAAGAATGGGCCCGGTGGCCCAGGATGTCACCAGTTCGGATCCTGGGTGCGGATATGGCACCACTCATCAAGCCATGCTAAGGCAGCATCCCACAGAGCACAACCAGAAAGACCTACATCTAGAATATACATAACTGGGGGGCTTTGGGGAGAAGAAGAAAAAGAAAAAAAAGATTGGCAACAGATGTTAGCTCAGGTGTCAATCTCTTAAAAAATAATAATAAAAAAAATGGGGTGTCTTCACTATCCTTTCTATTGTCCTCTATGTAAACTGCAACTTTTCAGAATTGAATGCAATAGGTCAGATGTGGTGAAACGGGGGCAGATCCTCAAGGATTAATCTTCCCACTTCATCCAGGGACCATACTAGTATTAATGTAGTTCAAGCTGGCATAAGCTTGCATAGCCAATATTAGTAATATTGTGGCTCTAATGGAGCCAAAGAACAATGCAAAAACTCGACTCATTCACACGAGCTTTTGCCAAGTCTCCCCAAATCTTTACTTCCTAGTTGTATTATTGAACCTATACACAAAGTTATACATTTATATCCCATTCATTTTAAGCTGTCAAAAGCGTTTGAACTCTGTTCTTTCATTCAGCATAGAAGCTGTCTTTTCAGCATTATACGGTTTATCTTATTATGGTTATCATCAAACAACTTCTGTTCATTAATATCTCATTCTTGATCTAAAACAATGTTTTTGGTCTAATGGTCAGCCTAACGTTACCCAAACATCTTATATTTTACTCGCACAAAAAGAGTCAGGCAAAATTTATTAAAACTTAAAACAGTTTTGAAAACTCATTTGCCTCTTAAACATTCATTTTTTCCATCGAAGGTGGTTGCAAAGGAATTGCTTACTTGGTAAGGACTTCCCTTCTGACTGATTTACCTAATCTCTTGCAGTTCATGAGATTCCTGGATGGAGAGCAAACCTCCCCTAACAAAGAATAAATGTAGTCTCACCTAAAAGTAGGAAAATCTTATTCTCACATGTGCTTTAATAGGAACCAACATAAAAGAGAATAAAGTCACTGTGATTGGAAAAATTTCACTTTTGTTCTTGCAAACTCTCTGCATAATTCCTATTGGTATAGTCATTTTCTTTAAGTCATTTGGAACTTCAGTTGTTTCTACGACCCCTTCTGGGATTATTTTAAAATGCATATGAGAAACTAAAAAAAGCAATGGAAAAACAATTTAAACTAGTCAGTATCTTTATTCAGTTAACATTCTATTTCCAAAGTCTTCCCATAATACTTTTTGAAAACACATTCATCTTGTTCTAATGATAATTCTTGGTTTTCACCAATTAGAGAAAGACAGCAATCAAATATCCTACAGGAAAATATAGAATGACACAGGAGGACTGTTTTTATTTGCTGTGAACCTGGCACATAGTAATTTCTCATCTGATATAAAGGTCTGAAAAATAAGTGAAAATACAAGTTTTAAATTAATGTATACCAAGAGCAAACTATTTTTTGGTAGAAACTAACCTTATGTAAACCATTTAATAATATAATTAAGAATTCAACAACACCTCTGTATGTAATTCACAGTTCCCAATGTCTACAGCTCTGATTCTGACCTTTCGAAACCCTATTAAGCTATGTAAATACAGTACAAAGAAATGTGTACCGTGCATAAGCAGTATTCTGATGTCAACTAGACAAGGACACATTGCCTAACTGTTGTCCCCAGTGCTTATAAGTGCACTGCTGAGGCATTAATAAATTCTTGTTATTGATTTGTATATGACAGATCTACCATGGGACTCATGTTGTGGCCTTTCTGTTCAATATGTGGCTTAAGAGTGACCCTTCTTACATTGTTCTGATGTATTAGGCAGATTGTGATGGTTAATTTTATATGTCCACTTGACTGGGCTAAGGAATGCCAGGATGGTTGGGAAAACATTATTTCAGCATGTGTCTGTGAGGGTGTTTCTGGAAGAGATTAGCATTTGATTTAGTAGACTGAGTAAAGAGTTCCAACCTCACAAATGTGAGTGGGCATCATCCATTTCTTTGAGGGCCTGAGTACAACAAAAAGGTGAAGGAAGAGTGAATTTTCTCTCTCTTCTTGAGCTAGAACGTCCATCTTTTCCTGTCCTTGGACATTGGTGCTCCTGGTTCTCAGCCTTTCAGACTCTGGAACCTATATCAACTGCCCCCTGGTTCTCAGACCTCTTGACTTAGACTGAATTACACCACCAGCTTTCCTCACTCTCCAGCTTACAGATAGCAGACTGTGGGACTTCTGGCCTCCATAAGCATGTGAGCCAATTCCTATTATAAATCTCCTCTTGCATATATCTATATATATCCATTGGTTCTCTTTCGCTGGAGAACTCTTGATTAATACACAGATATTACAAACATCTTTAACAGTGCAATGAAAATAATAACAGTGAAATTTTTTTAAAAGGAAAAGTAAAGAAAATTAAAGGTCTAGGACCTCACATTAAATATCATAAATTTCTGGTGCACAGTGTTTGATTAACTTCTTATGGATATATTTTAAAATTACATAATTAATATTCACTGTAGAAAATAAGAAAATATAAATCACCTGAATTCCACCAACCGTGAAAATTTTCCATTAACATTTTGGGACTTACCTTGCAAAGTATCACCTGTAATTGTAGTGTGTGTACGCAGATACGCTCACAATCATATGAACACATACGTAGAAGAAGAAGGAATAAAGTGTTAAATATGTTTCGAATTATTTTGTTAGATTAACAATGTATTCGGGACATATTTTCATGTCAAGAAATATACTTCTAAAATACCATTGAGATGAATAATCGATACTCCATTTTGTGTGTAACCCAAATGAAACTCTTTCTTGCTCCTGCCTTAAGGCTTACCATGTTACGGATGAATTCAAAAGAAGCAAAAGTAGAATTTGTTAAATGCTTGGTAAAGAATGTGTAGAAGATACCACTTATTCAACTGTGTTAGTTTTCTATCTCTGTGTAACAAATCACTACATATGTAACAACTTAAAACAACACAAACTTATTATCTCATGGTTTCTGTGAGTCAGGACTGTGAGTTAGCTGGGTACTCTGCTTAGGGTCTCAAGGCTGAAATCCAAGTGTCAGTGAAGCTGCATTCTCCTTTGGAAGCTTGGCTCAGAAAGAATCTGCTTCTAAGTTCACTGGCATTTGGCAGACTTCATTACCGTGCAGCTATGGGCTGAGGCCCCTGTTTCTCGTTGGCTGTCAGCTGGGGTTTGCTCTGAGGTCCTAGAGGCCACACATTGTTCCTTGACGCACGACCCTCACAGGCAGTTCAAAATATGGCAGTTCATGTCCTCCAGGTGAGGAGTAGTATATCCCTCTAGCTTCTTCGTCTGCAGAGAAAACTTTCTGCTTTTAAAGAACTTACTTGATTAGATCAGACCCAATTTGGAAAATCTCCTTTTTGCTGTACAATATAATATAATCAGGAAAGTGATATCTCATGGAATTCACAGGTTCCATACACATTCACAGGGAAGACACTATAAAGGGTTAAAGTTATTGGGGATCATCTTATACTTCTGCCTACTACACTAACACAAATGGGACCAATTACTCGAAAATAAGTTCATATATGTAATTAATAAGTTCACATATATATGTATATATATGTGCTTATACCTAAAACAAAAAAAAATCATATTTATTCACCAACATTTTGATATGGATCCATATTATTTTTCATAGTAAATCACGCACATATCTAGTTTTGAATGCTTTAAAATGGAGAAAATCTTATGGCCTGAAATTGAAATTATAATTTGTATTTCCTTTATCATCCAGTAGATTTTTTGTTTATTATTTATCTGACTTTTTTTCAAATTAACTTGTACATCACTATAATACAAAATACGACTTATACAATCTTGAATTTTATAATTTACTGGAATTTTCTTTGTGGTCTGGGTAGAAACAAGCTTCATGAGTATTGCATGGATGTGTGGAGGGGAAAAGGATTTTAGATTTTACAATAAAAAATTGAGTTAATCTGTAAAAGAGCACTTTTTAATTATAAAACTTAAGCTTGCATTATTATGGTATATAGCATAGTGTTATGACCACTGTGATAGACTAAAATAAATATCTCTTCCATCTAGCCAAGCACTCTTCAAGAGCCTCCATTTTATGTGCTTATCCCTTGTTCATGATTTCTCACTTTCTATTCTACTCAGTCCCTTGTACTCTGGAACAATAGTTGAATAAATTTTAGGTGTGCAATTTCTGTTTTGGCTTTTTTATGGTTTGATCCTCTGTAAAAACCCTCTTTCTCCTGTTTGGTTTCTCCCAGCAATACACTCTCCTCCTCGGAAACCACCACTACCTTTGACCCAGCTACAAATATTTGAGCTTAGTCAATATCAGATGACTAATTGCTTGCTTTTTTTCAAGAGAGCCCTCTCCCTAGCTGTATACTATGTAAAACCTTCTCTAAAGGAAAAAATAATATTTATTTTTTGTAGCTTTTCTCAGTGACCTATCTAGCTGTACTAAAGCTAATATAGCTGACTGTCAGTTTATTTCAACAGCCCAAGAATTCTGAAAATGACCATGAAGTCTGGAAGAATTTCACATTCTCACATGGAATCCAGAGGGAACGAGTGAGTGCGCACTGTGTGGTATACACCAGAGAATTCTTGGTAATTTCTGGTAGTTTCAAGTCTATTTTATTATATCTCTATAGATAAAATGGGGCTTTGAAATGCTGCAGTTTTTGAATTATCTGCATAATAGGAATATTACTTAATAAATTATGAATGAAACAAAAAGCATAAAATTGTGTTGCTGTTTGTATTGCAAAAATGAGGGCTCAAAACTATTAGAGAGTCTAAACAGTAAACTCAGGTATACTTCCCATCAAATTAAAGATCAGGCAAGAGACATATTTTACCTGTGACTTTAAGGTTAAATATATTTATGCTAAGTACCCAAAAGCAGACCTTGATTTGAGGATCCATGTGTAAGTGATTTATAAGGAAATGCTCTTGGGGAAACCATGAACATGGTAGGGGAAGCAGGAGAAGGAAGAGTAGACATCGGAGCCCAAGTTTCAGAATGGTAGCGTCAGCCTGACCCCGCAGAGATGTTCTGGAACTCAAATTATGCTTGAGTTGTCCTGAGCCAAGGCAAGGCAGTTGAGGCTTGTGTACTCCAGCCCCCATCAGTCATTGGTTAAGGAGCATCCTCCAGGTGGGAAAAGAGGCCTCCAAAATGCAAAGACAGTCCTCCTTAAATGCCTCAAGCGATTGAAAGCAAAAGCAAATAAAAGGGTGCCCTCCACAGACACAAACATGGGGAAAAGGAATGCTAGGAGATTTGGGTGAAGAACACAAAATAGTTCTTATTTGCATTCCAAGATATAAATTTAGCCAATTATATGATTAAAATTTAGCAGATAGAATATAAAAAATGTTGCAGAAGAATAAATAACTTTCCAGTAGCTATTTGTCAGGATTGGAATATAAATGTGTATAGAGAGTTTTATTCTCTCTCCTTTTTTTTAACAAGTAACAAAGCTTGTATATCTACTAGAGACTCCAAAAGAAAAGATATGATCAGAGTATGATTAAGCTGCCTGAGAAACACAAATCAGTAATGCTCTCATGAAGGAACTATTAAATCATGGAATTCTTCGTTGTGGTCTAGGGTTAAAGTAGTTTCATAATTTTTAGCTTGAAACTGAAGTTGCTAACTGAGGCATAGCAAGACAGCAGCAGAGTATTAGACTCAATATGGGACAGAGTGCTATGAGTTTCATTTGCTTACTTATGTTTCAGTTTTAAAACTAGTCTGGATCGTGTTATTGCTAGCAAGAGGGGACTTACATCAGGCTGCCCCCGGACAGTAACTGCCTGGTAATTTATGTTACACTCTCGGCCCTATGTGGACCAAATAAACATCGATACGATAAACTGGCTCATTTTGACATCCAGAGCAAATGTGAAAAGAGTGTGAGTTTATGAAGGCATATTTTCATTCAGAGGGAATATACAGAGCTTTGGAATGGCCAATTTACCTTAGTTGTAGGGGAAGTTCTATCTAATTTAGCAATTTTTAAAAATTATTTTGGGATTTATTTGTCCTTTTATTTCCTCTTTCCCCATAATTCCCCAGACTCTTCAACCAGTCTCCCTGGCCATTCTGTGTTCTTTGCCTCAGGGAACAGCTATAATTGGGGATAGCAGAGTAAGTGCGTCTCTTTCTCTCCTTTATGTTTCCAATGTACAGATTTTAAGAAACCAGAAAGGACCCTTGACTGAGAAAAAGAAAAATGATCATGCTGAAAATATCATGCACAAAATGTGGACTGAGTAAAGGATAGACACTCAATTGTTTCTAAATACAAAATTTGATATTAATAAAAGTACGGTACATCATTGAGAAGTAGTCCAAGAATCTAATATCATTTTTGTTGTTTTGATTTCTGAAGTTCCTAGTCACAATGAATTTTAGGTAAAAATAACTTGAAGTTTTCTATCTGCTAAAATGACTACCTTATTCAAAGTCATATATTTACATACACACAAACACACATGCATGCAAATTTAAATCTTGTAACCAACAGTTAGAGAATACATATTATTCTCAAGGCCATATGAAATATGATCCCAAATCGGCCATAAATATATTCTGAACAAATTTCAAAGACTTGTCATAGAGATCATATTCTATAACCGTTATGACTTATAGAGTGATGGTTAATTTTATGTGTCAACTTGACTAGGCCACAGAATACCCAGATAGTTGGTCAAACACTATTCTAGGTGAGTCTGACAGGATGTTTCTGGAAGAGATTAATATTTGAATGGGTAGAATGAGTAAAGCAGACGGCCCTCCCTAACGTGAATGGGTTTCTTCCAGTAGAACGTAAGCCTGAACAGAACAAAAAGGCTGACTCTCTCCCCAATAAAGGAGGATTCCTCTGCCTGACTGCCTCCAAGCTGGGACAGTGACTTTTTCCACCTTCCAATTCAACGGACACACTCGCTCTCCTGGATCTCCTGCTTGCTGACTGACCCTGAAGATCTTGCGACTTGTCAGCCTCCAAAATCATGTGAGCTGTATATACATCCTATTGGTTCTGCTTATGTGGAGACCCTTGACTAATACAATTAGATATTAATAATAATAAAATATAATTTTTAAAAACCCTCCATCACTTGTAAAATAAGAAATACATGACTAAATAATTCTTGAGTCAAAGAAGAAATCATAGGGGAAACTAAAATACTTAGAACTAAATGATTCAGACAATGTCATATACCAAAGCTTATGCAAGAAATTCACCTCTTTCCCTGGCCATCAAAATTCATCATGGTGTAAATGCAGCAATTCTGCTCTCCATTTTAATGACTACATTTGAGCACTTCAAAATATTTCCTCAATAATTGAATATTTGCTTCTAATTTCCACTGCTTGCTTCGGAGAGGACATTCAGTTTGAACTGTGCTCCCAGGCTCCCTTTTGTCCCCCGTGTTGCAGCACTATGCCACCAGATTGGAAATTGTCTGCTTTAGGTACCTGTTTCACACTGGAACATGAGCTTGGTGGACTCGGAGTTAGGATTGTGAATTGCTCAACTTCTTTATCACAGTACATAGTACATAGTAGGAACTAAAAAAAAACTCACTGAATTGGTTATAACTATTTTTAAATTTTAAAAATAAAACATTTTTCTATCCTCTTAGGAGAACTGAGGAAGGAGTAGACTCGTGGGATGTAATGAAATCAGTAGCAATTTATGGCCTGAAGTAGCTGTATTCCAAAAGAAAGAGCTAGAAATTAATGAAACAAGTATCCAAGATGTTGGAGAAAGAACAGAGTAAATGCAAAGAAAGAAGAAAAAAGACAGGAAAAATAAGAACAGAAATAAAAGATCTAGAAACAAAGATAAAATAAAGCCAAAAGTTTGATATTGAAAGGAATAGTATACGAAAGGAATAACAAACAAATATTGGGAAAGTCTCATGAAGAAAATAAGAGAGAAGTAACCGATAGACAATATAAGGAAAACAAAAGAGGACATAGATATAAATGCAACAGAGAATACAAAGATAGTGAAATAAGATTAACAATTTTAGCTAACTCATTTAAATGTTTGCATGCAATTAGGAGATTCTTATGTACAGAATTTCTTCCTTTTACAACAGGGGTTATATCCTGATAAACCCATCATAAGTTAAAAATATTGTTAAGTATAAATGCATTTAATACACCTAACATAATATCGTGGCTTAGCCTAACCTAACTTAAATGTGCTCAGAACACTTACGTTAGCCTACAGTGGGCAAAATCATCTAACACAAAGTCTATTTTATAATAAAATGTTGAATATCTCATGTAATTTATTGAATATTGTACTGAAAGTGAAAAACAGGACGATCGTGTAGGTCCAGAATGGTTGTCAGTGTATCGGCTGTATACCCTTATGGTACTGGGACTGACCAGAAGCTGCAGTTAGCTGCTGCTGCCGGGCATCATGAGAGAGTATCCTACAGCATATAGCTAGGCCGGGAAAAGATCTAAATTCAAAATTTGAAGCACAATTTTCATATTGCTTTCACACCATCATAAAGTTGAAAAATCATAAGTCAAACCATCGTAAACTGGAGACCATCTGTGATTACAACATCAAACTTAATACTGTACAGTCCTCTAACAATTATAGAAACTGAAGCAATAGTTAAATATATTTACACACACACGCAGAGACAGATCCTGTAGGATCATATAGTTTTGGGACAGAGTTCTATCAAACTTTAAAGAAATACACCCTTCCATCATTGTAAATAGTCTTCTAGAAAGTAAAAAGTGTGACCATTCTCTGCTCATGTCATGAAAGCAAAATTAGCCAGGGACAGTAAAGAAAGAAATATTACAGGCCAATTTTATTCAAAACACAGATAAAAATGAACTTCCTTAAGCTATAAAGATTTATCAAAAATCTTACAGCAAATATTCCTAATGGAGAAACCTTGAAATCTTTTACTTTGACATCACAAACAAGACAAAGATGTCCAATCATTCACTTATTCATTCATTCACTTACTGAAAACATGTGATGGAACCTATACCAGGCACTCTTTTAGGCATTTGTGATATATAAAAGAATAAAACAGACAGAGATTCCTGATTTCAAAGAACTTTTATTCTAATAAGGGGTGATATAAAACAAACAATAAATATAATTAATAATCTACAAAAAATATTAGAATCTGCAATATGATAAGTATTTATAAATGTTAAATAAATATGATAAATGTTAGAATCTGAAATATGATTAAAAAAAGAAAAAAGTAGAGTGGATTAAAGTAAATCAGGAGTGTAAGGGGTGAGGGTGGTGCAGGTTGTAGCATTACATGGGTAGTCATGCTAAGCCTCACTGAGAAGAATGTCAATGATATGAAAGGTATGGAGGAGACCAAACAGATATCTGGAGGAAGAGAATTCCCAGCAGGAAATTGTGTTAAGGCAGGAACATGTCTTTATGTCTGAGAAATAGGAAAGAGGCCTGTGTGGCCAAAGCAGTATTGTAGATTGGGTTTCCCTAAAATTAATCCCATCATCAAGGATTTGGATACTCATAGTTTATTCAAGGTGTGATCCGGAGTAGGGTGCAAGAGAATGAGAAAAATATAAGACAGAGAAAGAAGAATGGCTAATAAAAGTGATTTGAGGGCCAATCTAGTGATGAAGTTCCACACCCTCCACTTTGGCAGCCTGGGTTTGGTTCTCAGGCTCGGACCTACACCACTTAGTGGCAGCCATGCTGTGGCAGTGACCCACCTACAAAACAGAGGAAGATTGGTACAGGTGTTAGCTCAGGGTAAATCTTCCTCCACAGCAACAACAACAACAAAAATGATTTGGTGAGTCTAAATCTTGTTAGGGATGAGCAAGGGTGCATGTACATGGCATCCCAGAATTCCCTAGCAAGAGAGAGGAAAGCGGGAGTATTTATCCACTGTCTTCCATCCCTCATAGGTTGAGAAATGCTCTCGGAGATCACATCTCCAGCACTTCTGGGCTGCCCTGCAGTGGGCTCCACAGGCTTCTGTGCTACCAGAGTCAGCCCTTGGGCAGAGAAGCAAGAGTCAAGAGACACAGTATTTGAAGTGGGATGGTGCCAGTGGGCATTTGATATACTCATCATCATAGCTATAAGTGAACTCAGGTAGGGCTATGTGATATGGGGTGGGAATCAACAGTGTCTTCTGCAAGCAGCAAGAACAAAGGGAATGGAGAAAAGGTGGGAGGAGGCAGGTTAAGACAAGGGACATCTCATAGAGCATTGTACATCTTGTAATGATACGGCTTGTACTCTATATTAAATGTGGAACCATTAGAGGGCTGTGAAACCATCTGGCTGTGCTATTGAGGAGAGACTGCGGGTACTGGAGTAGGAGCAAAAGGAGGGGCAATAAACTGTTAGGAAGCTATTAAAGTAATCCTCGCAAGAAATAAAGATGGCTTAGAACAGGTTGGTACTGGGCAACTGGTGAGAGGCCAGATTCTGGCTATACTGCTTAAGATGAAGGCTTTTTGTTTTAAATTGTGCTAAAGATCCTTAACATTAATCAAGACAAGAAAAATAAAGACATAAGAATTGGAAAGTAAATAAAGCAGTCGTCTTATGTGATGACTTGACTGTTCACATGGAAAACTCAAAATACACTGGAATCTAATTGTTAGAAATAACCATAGAATTTGGCAAGGTAGATAGCTAGGAGATTGATATTTTAAAAATAAATTGCATTTTTATGTATCAGCAACACATAGAACACTATAATTATTTTCAAATACACCCTGTCTTTTAGCAACTGATGAGGTACCTAGGAGTATATCTGATAGAAGATGTGTAAGACTTGTGCAAAAAAATCTGTAACATGCATTGACAGACATTCAAGACATAAACGGAGAGATTGTGTTCATGAACAAGTTCTTAGGAAAAAGACGTAAATTTACACTAAATGAATCTACAAAGTCAATTCAATCAAATTTTAAGAAGAAATTGAAATGCAGATCCTAAAATTTTTGTGGAAGTATAAAAGAACAAAAATAACTGGGACAAAGATAGAAGAATAAAACAAGGTGGGGCCAGCCCGTAGCAGTTAAGTTTGCACGTTTCTCTTCTCCACGGCTTGGGGTTCACCGGTTCGGATCCCGGGTGCAGACATGGCACTGCTTGGCAAAAGCCATGCTGTGGTAGGTGTCCTATATATAAAGTAGAGGAAGATGGGCATGGATGTTAGCTCAGGGCCAGTCTTCCTCAGCAAAAAGAGGAGGATTGGCAGCAGTTAGCTCAGGGGTAATATTCCTCAAAAAAAACACAAAAAAACAAAAAAAACAAGGGGACTTCTCCTTCCAGTTACCAAGACCCTTTACAAAGCTATGGTGTTTGGACATGTGGCATTTATGCCAAGAGATTAAAAACTAAGCAATACAACAGGTTAGATAGCCTGGAATTGGGATGTATGGAGAACATAGTATATCAGATTGGGAGGAAGTGGAGCGAGGGGTAGAGGGAGAAGAAGAGATATCAATCAGTGTTGTCAGCACAATTGGTGAACACATTTTGGAAGAAAAGAATTCCTACCTCACACTTATATAGAGTCAATTTCAGATGGATTAAAGAATTAAGTATGGAAAACAAAACACAGAGTCTTTAGGAATAAAACTGTAGAATAATATCTTTCCGATTTCGGATGAGGGAATCATTTTTAAATATGACCCCCCCCTTCAGAGAAAGCTATACATTTGACAACTTAAATTAAAGTCAGTTCATCAAAAAGATATCAAAGAATGTAAAAAAATAAACCACAAAGTCTAATGCACATAGCTGACAAAGATTTAGTATCCAGAATAAACAATGCTTACATATTATAAGAAAGACAAATAGATCTCATTTTATATCTACTTGTTTGGCAAAATTTAAGAAGTCTACATTTGGAAAGAAATTGGATCAATGGAAACACTCTTACTCGTGAAATGCAATCTGGCATTTTCTGGAAAAATCGTGCATTCAGCCTATCCTATTATCCAACAATTTGATTCCAAGGTACATTCCAAGATCCTCATTCACATGTATAAGAAGAATGCACAAGAAGAATGGTAGAAATGCGTAAAACATTGGATGTAAAGTAAATGTCCATAAACAAGAGAATAAATTAAAAATTACAGTATGTTCACATGTGGCATATTATAGAGAGTGAAAGTAAATAAACTATAGCTACATTCAACAGCAGAAATGAATAATTAAAGCATAATTTTAGGTTTAAAATTAAGTTTTAGAAAATTAAAACTATATACAAGTATGATAAACAACTAGAAAGTTAAAAAGTAAGGAACACAAAACAGTGCTTTACACAAAGTCTACTGACTTTAAATATTCATTTCATCCAAAAACTACCTTCACAGAAACATCTAGAATGAAATATCTGTGTACCATGGCGTAGTCAAGTTAACGTATAAAATTGACCACCACAATAAGGATTACCAATATTGTTTGATACACATCACATTTTATATGAAAAAAGCAAAGAACAGAGAAAAACTGTGCTGGAGACTAAGGTGAGGGACTCAGCTATGGTGGAACAGAAAGCGGGAAGGAGTGAAAAGGATGCTGCCACTGGAACGAGAACCTTTAATGAGATGTGCCTCTCTCTGGGCTATAACATTGGATATTATTGGGAAACATTGAGTTTAACTCACAAATTTTAGAAGTCTAATATTTCCAACCAGCCACTTAAACTGAGTTACTGTGCACACATTACTTAAGATCTCAGTGCCTCCATTTTTCCCACGTGTAAAATGAGAATAATAAAATTATTTATCTACTAAGATTGTTTTCACAATTAAATATATATATGCAAAGCCCAAAGAACAGTGCCTCGAATATAGTAGATAGAAAATGTTACCATTGTCATTAGTAAGATTAGCATTTATATTTGTATCCACATTCATACAATTATTATTAATATCATTATTATTGTTGCTGTTTTAAATAGAGTTATGAAGATGGCATATTTTCTTAATGAATACTAGTTTAAGCCCAAGAATAAAAGGGAAGAGACAAAGCTACTTTTGACTTTCTTCTAAATCTGGTAGAATCTCTTCTACACAGAAAGCATCTATGCCTAAGAGGTGCTAAAGGACAAGGGGAAAGCTATACTAAAATGCTTCATTCTGGTCACTATGTGCAGTCATTTCACCTCTGTTCATTCTTATATTCTTGGCTAAATAAATGAAAAAGTTATAGCTAGTGCATGGGTGGTCCCTTCCACTCCGTTCCATCTTCTACCAGATACGTATTACATATTTAAATATTCTTTTAAAAATAGTCTATGTATTTCCTCACTTTGTAAAATAAAAGTATTTTTTAAAACCATGGCAGAATAACCTAAGCAAATATCACTCTATTACTTAAAATCAAAGAGTCACTAGGTCGAGATAATTTTTAAGATTTGCAAGTAGGTAGTTATATGAAATGTACAGATAAAGAACTCACCTCTGTGATTTCCCCAGTCCTTGAAAAGGATATTGATCATTTACAGTATAATAATCTGAAAAAGGCATTTGCCACATCATAATTTTTCAGAAGGAACCATGAGCCTCAGAAGAATAGCCTTTATTCAATGATAAGAGTGGTATGAAAACAGTTCACTCTTTCCTCAAGAAATTGGTTTGAAAACAGTAACTGCTGCATTATGAGTGATTCAGTCAAGTTATCTGCATTGATAAATGGTGCCGCCTGCATGATCCTCTTTTGCTTTCAGAAATTGTTTTGAAACCCCGAATGTCCCTTCAGCGGCCCACTTGATATTTTTCCCCCTACAGTGACACTGAGAATAATTAAGTTGTTAAGAGAAGATTCATAATGAAGCAACAAAACACAAAACAATTAAGGCAAATATTTTATGCTCGTTTTATTTCCCTTCATTAGTATTTAAAGGTCAGAAAAACATTTATAATTTGGAAAAAAACCAATAAAACATAAACGCCAATTTCCTCTTGGTTTCACTTGCAAAAATGTTAACATTGTTCTGGAATGTTAATCCAAAAGCAATTAAAAAGAAATAATCTTTAGGATTAATGTATAATGTATAATTCATTTGCAGTTTTCAAAATCTCAAAATTGGCAGAGAAGCCTAATGTTAAATTAAGACAATGGTAGATTTTAATCCTTATTCTTAAATAACCAAACAACTGCCCTTAAGCATTAGTTAGAATTGAGGTATGGAAGCTTTTCCATGGCTGATAGGATTTGTATTCTATATGCTAACCCTTTATTATCTTACTCAGATAAAGGCCACGCAATCTAGGATTATCTAGTTAATCACAAGACTAATAAGCTCTAGTCAAGGTTGAGTTCTTGGTTAGGTCAAGAAACCAATAATTCCATTACTGATGTTGAAGTTCATTCAAAATACATCTGATATTGTTAGTTTATAATCTCTCACAAGAATTGAAATCTGCACTTCGTTTCACTTGGGGAAAACTTATTGAAGACCCATTTCAATTAGTACTTTTAGATATTAAATGAGGTCAATTTAAAATGGCCTATTCCCCATGGCAAGCACTTTTAGTCTTAAGTTAAAACGTATTCCTATATATAAGACTAAAATTTTAAATAAATTTCCAAAAATCACATTTATATGCTGCTTTTTTCCAATTCATCATTTTTTGGCTATCATTGATATTCCTGCTACTATAATTGATGTCAAAATTATTTGATGAAAAACAAACCATAGAATTCTACTGTGGGAAAAATATATATTCCAAAGATTAACATAAGCATAATAAATTTTATTGACTCACAGTCCTTTGGAATTTTCAATAATTTAGAAAGGATTGAAGTTGAAGTTTACCTTAGTTTATCTATCCAAAAATCTTTTCTGATTCTATAAACGTATGGCAAAGACAAATAGCTAGGGATTTATTTGAAATAAGCAAATCAAAGACATATTTTCAAGAACTTAATTCACATACAGAAATATATTCATTATAATGTTTCCCTAGTGATTCAAAAAGCAAGTCCCCCAATGGTTTACATTCAGAAAAGCATTTTCGGCTAGTCAATTTTTTCTGTTATTCCTGTTTGGATAATTGTATGCATCTGTTAGCCCAAAATAATCAATAATCATTCTATAGATAGGAAAGATAAAGTAAGTTTTATCTGAGCTAGGGTGAAGCTATAATCTGGGAAGGCCTTATCCAGAAAGGAAGAAAGCTTTTCAGAGAAGCATGGTTTTCAGTACAGTCTTATACCTTTTCAGAACAAAGAACATACATTAAACACATCTGATACAAAGTTATCAAAGTTTCAAAGAGGTATTCAGTTGAAAATTAGTAGGTCAACATGACCCTGATATCAGGAAAGGGACTAATACAGGTGTTACAGACAGGGCATTACCGATACTGGCATAGGAGGGGAAGTACTCGTTCTCATCTTAAGAGAGTGTATTCTTTACTTTAACAGTTAAAGCAGGTGTACAATGTGTGTTTGACAGGCTGTAAGATAGGCTTCTTCAGTTCAGGCTGAATCAGTCTTGAAACTGAATAGTTACCCCATATGCATCAACATGTGAAAATCTCTTGTCACATCTAAAATAAAAACACTGTATTTCCTTTAAATATTGTCTAATTCCATTTTTAACTTACTAAAATGACCTTTACAACTGTAGGGAAGGGAGACAAATCCTCTACCCTCTAGGTCCTTCTGGCTGGGCTATGAATGAAATTTATATGAGACAGAATAAAAGGAGAAAATAGAACAGAGCTTTATAACGTATATAGATGGGAGAAATCCAGGAAAATTGTGTAACTCGCCAGAATGGCCAAAGCTGTCACCTTAAATATCATCTTTAGCTAAAGACAAAAGAGGATGTTGGGCGTAGTGGTTTGGGGCTTCAAAGAGAAGGAAGGGAATTCACATGGAGAAGGAAAAGCAAATGTTTGGTAAATAAGAATGGGCTTAGCAAGGATCATCACTGTTTACCAATACCCAAAGTTATCTACAGTGATGGCCTGTCTTAGGGACAGACTTTTTATCTTAAATTTTTTCAGGCAGTTAGTGGCGAAGATCAAAGTTTCTTTCAGAGTCTTTTGTTCTTGAAAATAATGAGGTGGCCAATTCTATTCCCCCACAATACAAAACCCTCTTTGTAGAGGTCTTTATCAAAGCAGTAAATAATCATGTTATCTTCCTATTAGGACAGTTAAAAGAACAATTTGTTGTTGTTATTGTTTCATGACACTGATGAGTCCTGTTTATTACTACTGCCTCTGAACTGTTAATAACTAATACCTTTAGTTCTCAGATTTTTTCTCATCTCATTTCATAACGTCTCCTGGAAAGAAAATCTCAAGTCTACTCAATTCTGGAACACAGAGAACCCTCATGCAAACCTCAAACAGCCATATCCATCGCCAGTGGCTCTTCATAATGAGTCTGTGTGATAGTTTTGTGTGTCACCTTGGCTTTAGCCACAATACCCAGATATTTCATTCCGGATGTTTCTGTGAAGATATTTTTTGGATGGGATTAAATCTAAATCAGTAGACTTTGAGTAAAGCAGACTGCTCTCCATAATGCAGCTATGCCTCACCCAATCAGTTGAAGGCCTTAAGAAAATGACTGACACCTTCAGAGAGATAGGGAATTCTGCCAGCCCACTGCCTTCAGATTCCAATCGCAACTTTTCCTTGGGTTTTCAGCCTGCGGGCCTAGCCTGCAGATTCCAGAATTGCTAGTCTTTACAAGCACTTGAGCCAATTCGTTAAAATTCTCTTTTTTAGCTCTCTCACTTACGTATGTATAAAATACATATATATAAAATATATATTTTACATATACATATGTATATGTAAAAACGCATATACATATATAAAGATATATATATATATACGCACACATCGTATTGGTTCTATTTCTCTGGAGAATGCTAATACAATCTGCAAGTGTGGAAAAACAATTTTGAAGAAAGTTATTTTACTCTCCTCAGGTAGAATTGTTTCAGTTAAAAGAAGTTCTTTGACTATTAAAACTGTTTGTCCTTCATATAAGAAATTAATAGTACCGGTCTTGACCATTAGTCTATAATTATTTGTAATTATTTTCAACATATGTAAAGTTGGAGTTTCCTTTCACTGGTCTTCTATGTGGCCAATGAATACTCGTAGTTCTACCCTAGATTAAATTCCATCACCATGATGTGAGAAGGCAGTGGACTTCAAGCTTTTTATAATTAGAAAATATCAGAAGCAAGAAAAATATCAAATTATAGGTGAAACGGTTAATTAAAATTTAGTCCAACTAGGGGCCAGCCTGGTGGCACAGTGGTTAAGTTAGCATTTTCCACTTTGGTGGCCTGGAGTTCTCCAGTTCAGATCCCAGGTGTGGACCTATGTACTGCTTGTCAAATCATGCTGTGGCAGGCGTCCCACATATAAAGTAGAAGAAGACAGGCAAGGATGTTAGCTCAGGGCCAGTCTTCCTCAGCAAAAGGAGGAGGATTGGCAGCACATGTTAGCTTAGGGTTAATTTTCCTCAAAAGAAAAAAAGATTAAAAAAATTTAGTCCATCTATATGATATAATATTACTAAATAATCAAAAATAATATCATAAAATTTTTAACACAGAGAAAAATGTTAGTACATTATATATAAAAGAGCTGTACTAAAGTCTATATGAAGTGCAACCTTAACTACATAAAATATATAGAAAATGTATATGTGAGATAAGACATAAAGGAAATATGTCAAAATTTAAATAAAGTTATTTCCAGAAGGTGGGATTGTAGGTGGTTATCATTCTATTCGCTTTTATATTTTGCATTTTTCTACAATAGGACTGTGTTGTTTTAATCACTGAGGGGGAAGTTTTAAGCTTTGAGCAAACAAGTAATACAATTTTTTTTCAATGACTCCTCCATTGACTCCACTTGGTTCTTTCTTTCCATAGCACTTGTTATATGGCTGTATATGACACCATTTATTAAATCGTGTTGTAATAATCTGTCTATATAGCCATCTTCCCTTGTAGTCTGTGAGCTTTGTGTGTGTGTGTGTATGTGAGGAAGATTGGCCCTGAGGTAACATCTGTTGCCAATCTTCCTCGTTTTGCTTGAGGAAGACTATCTCTAAGCTAACATCTGTGCCAATCTTCTTCCATTTTGTATGTGGGACACTGCCACAGCATGGCCTGATGAGCAGTGTGTAGGTCCATGCCCAGCATCCAAATGCATGAACCCTGGGCAGCCAAAGCAGAGTGAGTGAACTTAACCACTATGCCAACGGGCCGGTCCCTAGTCTGTGAGCTTTATAAGGAAAGACACTGTATTCAATTTGCCTGGGCATGCCCTCAGCACATAGCTGAGTTTGTAATATTCAATAAATGTTTTTTCATGATAGGTAATACATAATGTCTATGGATCTTTAATAATATTGACTATTAATAACTAGTATTCAATCATGACTGTTATCAACATCATTATTTATTTTCCTAGATAATAGTACCTTCCTTATTAGAGTCTGCTACTTATGAAAAAGTATACAAGAAAACTGATGTTGGTAGGAGTAATCCTTAAATGACCCTTCACTCCCCACCTCCTACCCCCATGATTTTCCACCCTAATCCTCAGGACTGGGACTGTGAATTTGATGAGATATTATGCCTGAGATTATGTTAGATTACCAGAAAAAAGAAATTTTGCAGATTTAATTAAGGTTACTAATCAACTGACTTCTAGTTATTCCAAAGGGAGTTTATTCCAGTGCATCAGCCATATCCAACCACATGAACCCTTTAGAACTAGAGAGTTTTCTTTAACTAGCAGAAAAGCAGAGAGATTCAAAGCATGAGAAAGACTTGACTTACCACTGCCGGTTTGAAGATGGAGGGGGCCACATGAGAAATAATGTAGGCAACTTCAAGGAGTAGAGTGTAGTCCCTGGATGACATCTAGCAAGAAAACAGGGACCTCAGAGCTACAAAGAATTAGATTCTAACAATGATCGGAATGAGGTTGAAGCAGATTCTTCCCAGAGCATCCAGATTAGAGCCCAGGCCTCCTTAACACTTTCATTTCTGCCTTGGGAGACTAAAGAAATAATCTACTGGAGCTTGCCCAGGTTTCTGATCTACAGAACTATGAGTTAAAACGCTTATGTTGTTTTAAGCTGCTAACTTTATGATAATTTGTTCTAAAGCAATAGAATCCTAACACATCCATGCATCCTTTAACGGGGATATGTTAGGTGATTTTGTCATTGTGGGAACATCATAGAGTGTACTTACACAAACCTTTAGGCACAGCCTATTGCTCCTAGGCTACAAACCTATACAGAGTGTTACTGTACTGAATACTATAAGCAATTGTAACACAATGATAAGTATTTGTGTATCTAAAAATATCAAAACATAGAAAAGATACAGTAAAAATATGGTATAAAAGATAGGGGACAGCCCGTGGCCAAGTGGTTATGTTTGCGTGCTCCACTTCTGCAGCCTGGGGTTTCACCGGTTCAAATCCTGGGTGCAGACATGGCACCACTCATCAGGCCATGCTGAGGCGGTGTCCCACATGCCACAATTAGAAGGACAAACAACTAAAATATACAACTATGTACTGGGGGGATTTGGGGAGAAAAAGCAGGAAAAAAAAAGAAGATTGGCAACACTTGTTAGCTCAGGTACCAATCTTGAAAAAAAAGATCAAAAATAGCACACCTGTATAGGGCAATTGCCATGAATGGAGCTGGCAGGACTGGAAGTTGCTCCGGGCGAGTCAGTGAGTGAGTGGTGAGAGAATGTGAAGGCTAGGACATTACGGTACACTGCTGGAGACTTTATACACCCTGTACACTTAGGCTACACTAAATTTATTTTTAAAAAGATTTTCTCTCCTCAGTAATAAATTAACCTCAGCTTAATGCAAATTGTTTACTTTACAGACTTTTTAATTTTTTTTAACTTTTTAACTCTTTTGTGATACCACTTAGCTTAAAACACAAACACATTGTACAGCTATACAAAAATATTTTCTTTCTTTATATCCTTATTCTATAAGCTTTTTTCTATCCTTAATTTTTTTTTTTTACTTTTTAAATGTTTTTGTTAAAAACTAAGACACAATCATGCACATTAGCGTAGCCCTGAACAGAGTCAGGATCATCAAGATCACTGTTTTCCATCTCCACATTTTGTCCCACTGAAAGGGCTTCAGGGGCAATAGCATGCGTGGAACTGTCATCTCCTGTGATAAGAATGCCTTCTTCTGGAATACCTCCTGAAGGACCTGCCTGAGGCAGTGTCACTTTTCAGAAATACGTCCATGGTGGTTTGCTTGGTTTTTTTTTTTTTTTTTTATCATAGATTTGCTTGTAAGCAGATAATGCACTGTGAACATTCTTCTCTATTAATGAAAAGCTTTCAGTGTTGGGGTCCACGTTTTCAAACTTTTTAAGGAGCTTCTTGTGGTATGCAAAAGCTTCTGCTGAACACTTCACTGTGAAATTTCTTGGGAGTTCTTCTCCTTTTTCTTCTCCTGCAGTTTCCTTCTCTCTTGCCCCTTCTTCAGCTATGTGTTCCTGTTCCAGTCCCAACAATTCCTTATTAGTTAGTTCCTCAGGAACCACCTCTAGGAGCTCCTCAGTGTCATCCTCATCCACACGCAGGTTAAAGTTGTTTGCCATCTCAACCACAGCCTAGTTGATTTTTGCAAATCACTCATCCTTGGCAAACACTTTGAAGTCAAGGATGAACCTCTTGAGTATCTTCTTCCGGATGCCATTCATACACTCCTTGGTGACATCAGCTCAAGGCCAAGTGAGGTTCTTGATGCAGTCATAGATGTTTTAATCCTTCCAGCATTGCATCGGTGTCTTCTCAGTGTCTTCCTCAGTTGCAGCAACAGCCTGGGCAAAGGTCCTTCTCATTTAGTAGGCCTTAAAAGTTGCTATAACTCCTTGATCCATTGGTTGGGTCAGAGAAGTGGTGTTTGGAGGGAGAAACACTGCTTTGATATTAGGATGAAGATCACCAGTAAAACAAGGATGTCCAGGAGCATTATCAACAATAAGCAAAATCTTGAAAGATTTGCTATTCTCTAAACAGTACTTCTCCATTTCACTGACACAGTAATTCCGGAGGGCATCCGGGAAGAGGAACTGGGTCATCCATCCATGACTTCTTATTGCTCCTGTAGTACACTGGCAGTATGTGCTTATTAACATGCTTGAAAGCCCTGAGTTCTCACTATGCCAGATCACAAAGTGTTTCAATTTGCCACCTGCAACATTGCCCCCAAGTAAGACTTATTCTGTCCTTAAAATCTTGAAACCTGGCCTTGATTGGGCCTCCTTATGGAGGAAAGTCCTTTCAGGCTTACATTTCCAGAATAGGAAGGTTTCATTCATACCAAATATTTTCTCTGGCAAGTAATTTTCCTCACAATCAGCTTATCTAGAGTTTCCAAAAACTCTTCAGCTGCCTTCACATTAGCATTCACAGACTCACCACTCACTTTCACGTTGTGTAATGAATGACAATTCTTGAATCGTTTAAACCACTCAGAGCTAGCAATAAATTCAACATTGTAGTCGAGTTCAGCCTGTTCTTTCAACACTGAAAACAAATTTTTTCTTTGGCTGTGATCGTCATGGTGCTAAAAGGGATATGCTTCTCTGTCTGGTCCTGATCCAGGTCATTAGAAGTTTCTCCATGTCTGATATAGGCCCTTCTCAAATTTTTATTAGTCTTGTTGCCTTCAGTGAAGCAGATCCTTTAACAGCTTCCATCACTATGTTCTTGTTCTTAAAGATAGTAGCCGTGGTAGAATGGGACATGCCTGACCGGCAAGCAATAACCATCACTGATTTTCCACCTTTGTAGTTCTTAATCACTTTTAATTTTGTTTCCAGGTCAATCACTCGATGTGACTTCTTACTGGCAACATTAGCAATGGATTTTGTATGCTTAGGGGTCACGATGAACAAAATACAAGATTAAATCAAGAACAAAAGAAAATGATGCAATCAATAGACACAGCGAACACAAGATGTATGAGACTGCTGCCAGTGTAACATGGAATACTGTTTTACAGTAAGCTTTGTTTTTAAGTAGAAAAAGTACACTCTAAAATAATGATAAAAAGAATGTATAGTAAATATGTAAACCAATAATAGTCATTTATTTTCAAGTATTACGTACTGTACATAATTGTATGTGCTACACTTTTCTATGACTGGCAGTGCAGTAGGTTTATTTATACCAGCATCACCACAAACACATGAGTAATGCATTGCAGTCTGATATCACTAGAGGATAGGAATTTTTCAGCTCCATTATAGTCTCACGGGACCACCATCGTATATGCAGTCTGTTGGTGACCAAAATGTCGTTATGCAGAGGATGACTGGACACTAATAAACGTCCTTACTTTAATGGAAGGGTTCCCAATTATGAAGATTTTGTCTTATACTATGAGTAATACTTTGCTGTAGTTATGAGACCTGAATGAGTGCAGAATATCATATAAACAAAAATTTTAAATTTTCTCACACTGTACTCAGAGGTCCATGGAAAGTATAGCTCCTTTATTCTCTAAACCTGGCCTAATCTCCTATTGCAGCCCAGTCTACATAGAAGAAAACTTATTCCTGCCAAATAAGAGTATTTCATTCTCTTCTGGTGTTTTTTTCCTTTAAAGATTGGCACCTGAGCTAACATCTATTGACAGTCTTCTTCTTCCTCTTCCTCTCCTCCTCCTCCTCTTCCTCCTCCTTCTTCTTCTTCTCCCCAAAGCCCCCCAGTACGTAGTTATATGTTCAACTTGGAGGTCCTTCTGGCCGTGCTATGTGGGACACGCCTCAGCATGGCCTGATGAGCAGTGTTATGTCCGGGCCCAGGATGGAACCCGTGTAACCCTGGGCCCTCGAAGAAGAGTGCAGGAGCTTAACCACTTGGCCCCGGGGTCAGCCCCTCTCTTCTGGTTTTTAATGCTTCTAGTTTTATACTTCAAAGTTCAAATCCCTCACAGAACTGTTTCAAAGAGTCTTTTTTGGACTGCTCAGACTTTTCAGATAGATGCTCCATCTTTACATTCTTGCTCCTTTACTCTTTTCTTCCTCAAAGTCCTCATGACATCAGAAGGAAGAGGTGCTGAAACAGGCTGTGTCCTTTGACTCCTCTGGTCTCTGAAGAGACCTCTTATCTGCTGCTCTCCCTGCTGGTGTCCTCTGTTGTCCTTCACAGTCAGGGCTGCAAGGCTCCATCAAGGTGAGCTCTGACTCAGTCGGCCTCACTCCAGCCTTTGCCAGCACTGTGAACCTCTCTGAATCTCTTCTACATCTTCAATCCAAGGCTTGGAATAGGCAACACACCCTTAACCTCTAAGCCCTGCAGTGGGGTCAGATCATCTCAAAAGTACCCCCTGGAGCAGGGTCATGCAGGCATACTGAATTCTATCTACACCTCATAGGTATTGCAAACAACAAGAAAGGTACACTACATCTCTTCTCAGTCTAACCACATTGAGTTCCATAGTTTAGTTTTTATAGTCACCTGAGAAGCAATCTCCTTCCAGAGTTCCAGAGATGAATCTAGGCAAGTGGTCCTATCCTAGGCAACTCCTTCAACTTATAGGACATGCATCCATCAGTGTAAGACAAAGTCTGAAAATGAGAGATTGGGGCCCTGATTCTTCACTCCTTCACTCATGTGCCTTTCTCTCCCTTCATCTCTCAAAATTCCTTGGGACCGAAAAGGACCGGCTCTAGGCTATCTATCTAGTGCTTTTACATCACATCTTCCTGTCATGGGTACCATGCCATAGCACTATCTGTGAAGGGGGAAGCCATGACCTCTCTACATTTAGAGGAGAATTTCTATAGTCTGACCCACTGATATTTGGGCATTGGCATGTTAGGAAAATTTAGAAAATATCCACTCCGAGGTCTTCTTGCAAACCTATTTTCTTGCGGAAAATTTTTTTTTGGTTTTCAGAAGTTAAATAATAATTGAGTCTTAATCTTTGCATATCTGCTATAAAATTCCTAATCCTGTCTACCCACCCTCTGAAACCGACAGAGGTTTCAGTTTAGCTAAATAGAAAGCCTTATAAACAGAAAATAAACTGAGAAAATCATAATATAATCAAAACATCACCCCAGATATATGAAAACACCATAAAGTTGAGAAAAGAAGTCTCAACGTAGACAAATTTTCCAGTTTTCTCATCTTTGATAGACATTAGCCAGTTTACAAAGTTGTAGAAATAGATTTTATCTGGATCTTGTCGTGTCACTGGAGGAAAAACAAATGCTATTTTATTTAATTACCACACGGAAAGCTGTAGTGAGAGATCTCGTTCCCACAGCATTGATGACTTCATCAACAGTAAAATTTAAAGAAAGTTTCCATAGGATGACCTAAGATTGGTTCAGACCATATCACCATGAGGTATAAATGGCCACCTTGGAAAAGGCTTCCTTCTCTAATTTAAAGCACAGGTAATATTTCCACATATCTGTAAGTCTTTAAAACATCCTAGACCACCACTGTGGACAGAAACAGAGCTAGCATCACGTGGGGCACTTCCATGCTCATACAACCTTGGATTGTAACTAAATCATAGCTTTGGGTGAAATTTAAGTTTACACACTGTTTTTGAAGATTTTATCATACATGTAGTGTTCATACAGCTTTCTTATGGCTAAAAACATAATGTAAAAATAATCTTTTCTCTTGGAAAAAAGGCTGTTGGGAATCCAAGGCTCTTAGTGTAGGAATAAAGTAGAATTACCGCATTGTCCTAATTTATTTTTAATCCTTTCCTGTGATTTATTATGTAGGACACTGGACACTCCCCAGAGGGTTAGAATTCTGCACCACAGCATATTCAACACTCCCATTATTCCTTTAAGTCTATATTTCTGAAGTTGCAATATCTGATATTACCAGGAAGTTCTCACAGTCTTAGCGAGTTTGCTAAATGGAAATTCCACTGTGTGGTCTTTCAGCTGCAGAGAATTCTACTTTCTATGGAGAAATGTCAGTAACAACTTAATTGCCTCCCATTTTGTGAATATCTTTTATCAACAAAATGTTCCCAATAATCACATTGCATTTTAGAAGGCTGCCTTTGTTTTATACAGACTGAGGGGTTAAGTGAGAGAAAGAGCAAAGGGAATTGGAAAAAAGTAATTGTGTGATAAAAAGAGCTCAGTGACTACTAGCTGTGTATGAAAATGAAAATCGTGCAGATTAACTGAGCTGATACCATTTCTATTAGTCTCATTTGTTAAAGCTATAGCAAACTGTTTACCCTGCTGGTTAGCTCTTGCAAGAGTGACTCTGATCTCATGAATGTCAGCACTTGCCCTCCAGGTTTACTCAGCTTTCAGCACGGATACCTTTCTTGTCCAGCTCTTCAAAGCAAAGAAAAGAAGAAAGAAGAAGGAAAAAAGCATCCGGTGGGAGATTACAACATGCTCCACGGGGAATCCCTCCTGAGATCTGCAGTCTGTAAGAAGATGTTGAGAAGAAGCTCAGTGTGCCATAATCCATTCTGAATGTGGCTGGAACCTTCTGTGCAACGTGAGCCAAAGGTCACTCTGATGTCAAAACAGAGGGAGAAGAGACTCCATAGTTGACATCTCTGTCAAATGGTTCATTAAGTATCATCTATAATTTCTTATTGTCAAGAGGCAAATTCTTTCTTTCCTAAGGATTTTCTCATTTTGCCAGATGAATAACAGCAGGGAAAAGTATTTACCTAAAAATACTTAGGCAATTATAATTTTGTTCTTTCAATCTATGTAAAATAATAAGTTCTAGCCCCAAGAATGTGGGAGTAGACTTTAGAGTAGTTTTCCGGGTAATCTCAGCTCTGGAGAAATTTCTAGAAAACTTAAGCAGTTGAACAGTGACCTTAAGGCAGTATCCATGGAACCATATTGATATGCCATTCCATCTGGTTATTCGAAGTCTACTTCATCTAAAGCCGCTTAGACAGAGTCTATTTTATTACTAGCACTTTACCAGTTTAATAACAGAAGAATAAAATAATTTTAGACAAATGCATATATATGAGACTAATGTAATTGAATGGCAAATTGAAAATAGGATGTTTATCCAACAGATTGAAGCATTAAAACCTCTTTTTCTGTTCCTGTCACCTCCATGTTAATCTCTTTTCTGCTCCTTCTGTTAGATCCTTAATCCAAAACCGCATAAACTCCCAAATTAAGTATTTCAAAAGCTTCCTATTGAGTCTAATTTCTTCCTCTCCTCTGTCCTATCTATTCATCTCCCACATCTCCACTCTGACACCACATTTAGCTTTCTAAAATATTCTTGTGATCATGTCACTTCCCTATTGAACCTTTTATAGATTTTCATTTCACACAAGATAAAGTCCAAACAACTCACCATTCAAATATACTTGCAATCTCTTTGAACTATCTTTTCAGGCTCAGCTACTCCTTCACTGTCATTCGCACTTACAAACTCCGCTCACACAATGCTCACTCCTTACACTGTACCAAAAACTCTAGCTTCTTTCAATAACTTCACATAATCTTATAAAAGACAGTATCTTCCATCTCCGTGCCTTTGCACATATCCTAATACCTAAAATGGCAGCTACATTCTTGTACTCTCAGTTGTTACTCTAAGCACAAATGTTATCACATCCCTCCTTGACCACTCTAGGTAGAATTTATTTATCCCACTACTGTGTCCATTTAGAAGAAAATTCTTTGTTTAGAGACTCCTATCCTCATAGACTCTGACCTCCTTAAATCTAGGAGCTTGTCTTATTCAAGTGTTTTTAAAATAAGAATTACAGAAAATTTTTTAAATATCCATTAAATAAAAGCATAAAAGTATCTGGTAAACTAATATCTGATACTCTTCCCTATGGATTTATCCATCCTGAAGTATCAATACTATTAACTCATTATTTCTAAGCCAATGTTATTTTCCACTAATACTTGCAATATAATTATTGAGTATATTGCTGTAATTCAAATCAAAATAAGTAAATTATAACCATATCAGCTGAAGTAATAGACATCAGAGCTTTACTAAGATCTTATTATTTAATTGTAAATGAATTAGCCTGAGATAATGCAATATAATAGTCCCAGTTAGCAGCATTTTAGACTTATTTAAGACAGCATCATATGGCTTTGCCTGAATAACAGCTTTCACAAATCTTGAGGCATTATTAAGAACGTTCACATGAAAAAATTAGTGCATATTTTATGGTTTAGCATCCAATTCTTTACAAATGTGAACCTGGTCCCCTTGAGAATGAGCTTTTACAATCTCTAATAAATTGAAGGAAAATACCTTTTTTCCTCCTGGAATTGTACAGCTAACTATCTTCAGTTTACTTTCATTTCAAATCATGGAGTCCATTTTATTAATATACAAAAGGGTAAGGGAGATAGCAATAATTGTTGTGTTTATTAAATAATCAGTATGTTGTCTAAAAAGAAGAAGAATTTTCTTGAATTAACTTTTAAATTATTCAAATTATTTCAGATTTATAACTAAAGATAAGGTACACAGTCTTCCTCTGCCACTTTCTCCTATCTAAAAATCAGATTCATTTGATATAACTAAAAGGATATTTGAACATCTGAATGTGTTTGAGAGGCTTATTTGAAAGTGCTGTAGAAAGCAAAGTCATTGATTTTAAAAAAAGGCAAATCTTTGAAATGCTTACAGAATGATAAAGGATTTAAATTCTAGGAAAGACAATATTAAAACAATTAAACATGGATTTTTAAAAGACATTCTACAGTCTCCCTGTTTCAACCAACAACTAAAATCAGTGGCACTGAAAAGTAGTAAACAAAATTACAGTTCTATTTTCCATTTGATTTCATTAGCATAGCTCAACCAATTTTACAAATCAAACTTCCTTGTGTCACTTCTTAAGTGGCACATATTTAAATGATTATTCATTTCTAACCAACTCATGGCTCCTTGTAGGCTCATTGTATTTAGTTTCATCCACCTTTGAATTCATTTCGTTTTTGTAATTTAAGGAAAAAAATTTTTAAATGAAGAGTTTTCAAAATAAATGTATATATATGTTACTAAAATGAAAGAACTCAAAAATCATTCTAAAGAGTTTAAAAAGGAATTTATTATCACATAATCATCTTTTTAAATTATTTTCAAAAACTTTATAAATGTAAGCAAGAGAGTTTGAGATAAAAGTCAAAATTCCCTGTCAAATCTGCTTTGAAATAACACTGCAGGCTGTACCAAATCTAGTTTGAAAGATCCTGTAGTTAGACCTAAACTATCAAAAAGGTATCATCGTTATCAAGAAACATTTATTAAACACTTAGGAATACATGAAGTGTGGCCTTTGATTTCACTGAAATTCTTCAAAAGAATTAATCTGCTTTTAGGGTCATGTACCAAAATATCCATTAATATAGAAAATACAAGCAAATTAAATAATAAGTAATAAGTGGATGAAGAAAAACCAACGAAGAGATAACTACATTAAATCAAAGCAGGAAATACCTTTAAAAACAATGATCAGTAGTAAATAAGAGTCTCAATCTTGAACAAAATAGGTATTAGACTTTTCAAAATGTGATTAGGCATTATCTGTGCATGTGACAGACTGGGTATGTGGTGCACCTGTGTTTAAGCATGAAATACACCATTCTCCCATTCATAAAAATAGACAAAATCAAATTACATTATAATTTGCATGAACAAGAGTATTTCTCTCTCTTATTAATTTTAGTAGTTTGAGCAGGCTGACAAGAACCTTTTGAGTCAAAGTAAGTCGAGTGGCAGAATTGATTGACCTGGTAATCATATTTGAACACATCCTACAGTATAATTTATCCTTTAACCAGTTTCATGTAAATTGTGTAATTCTGCATTGTAAACTGGCAGTATCCTAACGTCTCTGGTACGTTAGTATTTTTTCATTATTTGCCTTACGATTGATTTAAAGAAAGACATTTTTACCAACAATTTTTTTAAGTTTATTTGGTATTATACTTCAGCAAGCAGTGAATTTTATAGATGGATAAAATGGGGGACATGAATGTGGAGTCACTTAACCAGATAAATTTAGTTGATTCATCCAACACTTGGGCTCAGAATTCTAGGTTAAGGAAAGAGAAAGAAACCATTAGGCCCAAGGTCAGTGTAACAAATAGAAAGAATAAGCAGCCATATACAAACAGGATATATTAATCATTTGTATTTTTCAGAATCATTTAATCCAATTAATAGCTAAGAAATACTTTGATGAGGGGGAGGAGGAATAAGGGGAGAGATAAGCGAGAGTATTGAGTTCCTTCATTGTTTTTGTATAAAGATGGGGAAAAAAGGTAAGAATCAGCTGAGACTATGTCAAAGTTGTTTCAAGTCTTATCTTTTAGAGACACATTATAATGATCATCTCTAATGCTCTGTCACTATTTTTCTATATACGTATTTGTATTGATCATAAAAAAATAGTTGGACATTTCTCATTTTTTCCCACTTCATGCACACATCATCACTGGCAGCACCTATCTACTCCCTTCCTTGTTTAGTTTGTTAAAATATTTGCCTTATGTGGCCAGCCCTGTGGCCAAGTGGTTAAGTTCACCTACTCTGCTTTGGCGCCCTGGGATTTCGCCGGTTCGGATCCTGGGCATGGATGTGGCACCACTCATCAGGCCATGCTGAGGTGGCATCCCACATAGCACAGCCAGAAGGACCTACAACTAAAATATACAACTATGTACCAGGAGGCTTTGGGAAGAAGAAGAAAAAAAAGAAGATTGGCAACAGATTTTAGTTCAGATGCCAATCTTCAAAAAAATTTTTAAAATATTTGCTTTATTACAGTATCTTTCAGGGTGACCTTCCTTTGCACATCTCTTCTTCATGCAGCCAAGACCACTTTTAAGTCAACTCTGTCCCAAGCTGAGATCATCTTACCTTTGCCTACGTGGATTGTAAGGGTCTCTAGTTCCACACTCAGGATTCAACCACCCTTGTGTTTAAACAGATTCTTAATCTTTATTTCTGAGAACATTTTTTAAAATATCAACAAATGACTACTCACATGGGTCACATGTCTAAATTTTTCATATAATTATATTTATGTGTTGTATCTTAGGATTACACAATGATATGTGTCATATTTTCATATAATAAAATTCTATATTTATAAATTATATTACTTTAAAAATAGATATATTTTACTATAATAATATAAAACATTACTCTGAGCCAAAAGACTTGACAAATATTCCTCTAAATGATTAGAGGGCTGCTGTGAAATTTATCATATCTCTGTTTGAACACATTTTTTCTTTCCCATCATGAACGCTCATGACTTTTTTGAACAAACTATGGAGTTGACCTTTGTGTCTAAAGCTTTTAATCTCAATCCTTTCCAATTATAAAATTCTAATAATGACAATAGTTTCAGACACAACAGCAAATTCTCAAATTCAAATTATCCATAACTGAAAAATGAATTATATATACTTTGCTACCAAAATTTTCCTCTTTTATGTTAATTTCCCAATATAAAGGACGTTATAACATTAATCTCAAGCTGTAGAAATAGAGAATAATGAAAAATGGTCATATCTCATTATGCGAAGTTCTGAGAAATATAAAACAGCAAAATGAAATTCAGCTTTTAAACATAGCTATATGTAATAAAGACTTGCACATTTCAAATATGTTCTCACAACTCTAATAAGAGCAAACTTCCACTGCATTTGAAACAATATTAAATAGGAATTAATGTTGCAGGGATATTGTTAATAAATAAATGCATAGATCCCAAGTTGGGAAAAGTTTTTTAAATGGAGAGCTGGGAAATTATATTCAAACATTTTGAACTGTTAGTACTCATTATGGTTGAAAGAGCCTGGAGCAAAAGTGAGCACAGATACCTCTGAGAGTATTCTTAACCTATTCCTAGAGGCTTCGATAAAAGCCAGACAACATACTTTAAGACAAATGCTGGGGGAAAATGAGAAATTATCCTATTTATGAGTCTTAAAATTAAAAATACTTTTGCGAGAATTATACCTTCCAAAAACCAAAAGAATTATGTCACATAGAATACATAATTTTATACTGTTAGGACGTTTTTCATCTGTAATTGTTTTGTGTGTGTGTGTGTGTGAGGAAGATTGTCACTGAGCTAACCTCTGTGCCAATCTTCCTCTATTTTATGTGGGTTGCCATCACAGCATGGCTTGAAAAGTGGTGTTAAGTCTGTGCCCAGGGTCCGAAACTGCAAACTCCAGGCCACTGAAGTGGAGTGAGCAAACTTAACCACTACGCCCCCCAGGCCAGCCCCACCTCTGTAATTTTTTATGACATCTTCCTAATATCTGCCTGGTTTTATGAACAAAACTTTTGATCATTGCCTATTGTCAGCTTTTTAGATGAGAATATCCTAAAGTTTTAAGAAGTGAAAGTGAGTCTGTCTCATATTAAGGTCATTTTAAATCCAAGCCAAGTAAAAATAGAAGTAATATCTGATGCGCGGTCGGTGAGCCGAGGAGTCGAAAGAAAGATTTCTTAGACTCTTAAGATCTGGCAGTAGTGCTCTTTTATTTAGAGAATAGTGTAGCATGGGGACAGGACCCATGGGCAGTCAGAGATGCTGCTGGCATGGGGAGCTGCTGCTGCCGCCGCTGGCATGGGGTCAGGACCCATGGGCAGGCAGAGCTGCTGCTGCTGCCCCCGCTGGCATGGGGACAGGGCCCATGGGCAGGCAGAGCTCCTGCTGCTGCCCCGAGTTGAGGCTTAGGGCTAAATTTAAGGCATAGGTATGTGAGTCATCTCTTTACGAAGACAAAGGAAAGAACATGAAAAAAAAGTTAAAATGGTATCAGTGTAGGTGGGGTCTGGTCGTTGGGTGATCCCATGACTTTTAGACAAGAATCAAATCGGATTAAGTAAAGGTCAGAAGCCACCACCCTAAACCAGTTACATGAGATTGCCAGACAGCAACCAACTTAAGTTCTTGCCTTCCCTATTAAGAGCTTCTAGGGACAAGGTCATCTCTCCTCTTCTTCCTGGTACAGAGAGGGAGGCACCTTTTACAGATAGAGATTTACCTTACAAATGTAAATGTGTCGCAACAAGGGCAAGTTCCATTCCCCAGAGCCTCCTTCCCTGTCCCAGTTTATCGAAAGCAATCAGCCCAAAACAATCCTGATGCCAAAGAGACATATCCTGGGGTGGCCAATTTCAGGTCCCTACAAGGTCATCCCCCCTTTCTTCACAAACGCAAATGTCTCTCAAAAGGGCAAGCAAAATTCCAGTCCTGGGAGCCTGCTTCTCATCTGTAGATTTAAAAGTAACCAGCCTAAAATCCTCATCATAAACCGTTTTAAAATTAAGCAGCCTAAAAATCCTCATCAATAGCCTTAAGAAATTGAGCTCTCGTGTACTTACCACTTACTGTGAGGCGACATTGTTCAGAGTGTTTTACAAATATATCTAATTTAAATCTTATAATAATCATGTGAAGAATGTACTATTTTTATTGTCTCCACTTTACAGGAAATTGAGGAAAGTGGGGCCCAGAGAGGTTAAGTAAGTTTACCAAGAGCTTACAACTAGAGAGTAACTGATTATAAGCGCAACCCCAGCAGGCTGGCTCTAGAGGCCATGAGCCTGGCCACTACAGGATTCAGTTTCTCATTATGAAAAACTGCAAACATTTAGGAAAAACAAAAACTGCAGTCTGCATATGTGCATAAACACCAAGCCACCCATACTGTAATACATATCGTACAATCCACACGGCACCTTCCGTCTCCTTCTCCTAAGGCACTTATTTCACTCTATCTAGTGTTGTAAGTATTTTTTACATATATCCCCTCACATAAGTTTACATCAAGACCCTAAGTTTCTTGACATCTAAACTGGGCCTGATTCTTTGTATCCTCCAAAATCCTTAATAAAGTGTTATATATTCTTTAAGCATTCATTCAACATGTTTTAGAGAACTGGTGAATGAACATAAATCTGACTCCTTCATTAAGAAACCAAATAAAAGAAAAATAGAGTTAACACAATGTACTACAGATCTGGATTAAATTTTGACTTTCCATATAACTCCCTCTCACCCCAAAAAAAAACATAGAAATAGATAGCAACCCTCCCACCGAGACTGAATTCACTTCATGAAAACTGAGCAAAATTAAATATAACTTTCAACCTATAGTAATCTTATTTTTAATTTTTTTGTAATTTTAACAACTTACAACCCAACTTTATTTAAAACACTATAGTTTTACTTAGTCACTAACTTCCAGTCTTTCAAATTTAACTAGTAAAAAAAAAAGCTTTAGAAACCATAGGATGTATGCAACAATTGCATTTTTAAAAAGCATTCTGCCAGGCAAAGATAGAGAAATGGCTGAGACCGAAAGCAGAGAATGACCCAGATAATGGAGATGAGAAACTCCAGGCGTGTTGATGATATGGTGGTAAATTTTTCCAATTTGAAAGGTATCACGGGGAGTAACAGGAAGTAATAATGGAGAAGTAGTGGAGATTAGGCATAGAGATAGAACTGGCATTTAAGCTCATTTGAATGATATTTGAAGCCATAGATAAGAATTCAATAATGAAGGAAAAATGGATAAGAGAGAGAAGAAAAGAGAAAAAGGATGAGGATAGACCTTCAGTATTAACTCTGCCTAGTGAGCAAGGGCGTGGAAATGCAAAGGAAGGGACGGAATGGGGAAAGAACTCACTGGCATACTAGCACAGACCACTTTAATGAAAGCAAGTGAGGGGCACTTTCAAGAAATAGGGAAGGATCCACAGTTTCAAACACTATAGACAGTACAATGAGAATATGAAGGGAAAAGAAGTCTTTGATTTTGGTGACTGAACAATTCTTAGTGACCATAGAATGGTTTTATTTGAATTTAGGAGGCTAAATGTGTCTGGTAAAGAATGAAGATTGTGTGAGTACTGAGGAAGAAAAAATATATTACAGATTATTTTTTAAAGAAAAGATAGTGATTGGGTGACTGACCTAGAAGTTTACAGACTCATGGTCTGAGCACTGATAACTGTTGTTAGAACTCATAGCAGAAGGGAAAAGCTTTTAACAAAAAAAAAATTAAAGTATGAATATTCTTGAGGTGAAAGTAGTTACAGTTTTCTGAATATCCCCAATCATGAACCTTTGGTATATTTGATTCTGAAATACCTTTAGAAAATCATCTTACATTTATATAACACTTCACAGTTGCCAAACAGCTTTCCTGGCCTTCAAAGTATTGTGATCTTCACAATAACCGTATGAGTAAGAGGGATGATTACCCTGTCTTTTCAAATGAGGAAATATGCTTCCTGAGAAATATCATTTGACCTTGCAGAATTAGTGGCATCGCTTGGGCTAGAACTCAGTACATTGAATCCTAGAGCTAATGTTCTTTCCACTGAAATCAATACGGTTCAGGAATAGTCACCTTCAGAGTTTATAACTAAGACTTGACTTTAAAGACCTCAATAACCCAAATATGTGCAAATGCAAAAAGTTAGGTACCCTCTCACCTCCAGTCTCGAGGCTATGCAGTGTTTCAATAGCAGTTCCACTTGCTTCAAATTCCTTTCTATTCATCATTCTCTCTCACGAAACTGTTAGCTGAGTTGATGTGGCCATCTCTATTTTAGAGCAGGAATAAACAGAATGAGTTATTTGTGTAAGTTCACAAAACAGGTCAGTGACAGAACTGGTATTAAAATTTAAAACTCTCAGTTCCTTATTCAGCTGCTTTTACTGAGTAATCCTGTTCTTCACAAAACTAATTCTACTTATGATACTAGGTTTATTATGTTGCAGGGAATATACATATAGATGTGTTACATATATGTGTACATGTATATACATACACATTTGTCAAATATTTGATTGTGTATGCTTGAATTGTGTAATATTAGATTTTCAAGCAATTGGAAAAATTTCCTTTTCCCCTCCCAATCATAAAAAACCAAAAACTGAATCAGATTTTCCTTCATTTTGTTGCTTAAGTAAAGGCACTCTGTTCTGAACTTGACCATGACGTCCATGATTCTAGATCAAATGTTAGGTGAGCTAGTGATATACTTCAGAGTAAGCAGAGGAGAGAAGTAGATAAATACGATAGATCTAAGGAAATAAAAGATAATTATAGCATAGATATCAAGCATCATTTCAAAATATAAACAACATGCGTTCAGGTTGTCTGGCTCCTTATCATTGCCAGGGGGAAAAATAATGACTCCCTGTAAACATCCAGTACCCAGGAAGCTGTAACAAAATATTGTTCAGAGATATCTGCTGATTGTGAAATTAACTTCATGGGAAAAAACAATGTATATTTCACCAAAGACGGAAAAAGCATAAAATATATAATATTGCATTTACAGGGTACATAAAATCTTATTGGATCAGTGATAAATATTTGTGCTTCAGCAATTTTAGTATTTTACAGACTACTTTCCTTGAGAATGTTTACAAAATACATAGACAACTTATTAATCAGTATTAAAACACAACAATGCTAAATTCAGTAACATGAAATGTGTGCAAAGCAGCCACTCTGAAAAGTATTTAATTAATGGGATAACTTTCCATTCGAAAATTATCTTCCCTGAATAAAGTTCTCTCCACACGGAGACAACACTTATGAGGCTCATGAAGACTGGACAGCTCTTATTCAGAAAAGAATGTTGTACAAATAAAAAAAGTGTTTTGCTTTTGATACTAATTGCATTTTAAAATACATTGATGTACACATTAAATATTGAATAGCAAGCTTTTATTATTTATGACAGTCAGGTATCTGCATTTACTTCTTCTGATTCCTGAAGAATTAAATATTTTTTATTATTCATAGTTCGTATCACTTCTGCCAGTCAGATTCTACTCTGGCGCTACTGGTTCACGAGAATGTCAACGAGCTATCTAACTTTCCATTTAATACTCCTGTGGTTAATTTGTGATGATGAGGATGTGCTTGTTATTTTAGAAATGAATTACTAAAGACAACACTACCCATGAATACAAGCAATTGTGTTAATCAAGGAAGACTTATGGCTATAAGCCCATCATATTTAAAATCTAAAGACAGAAAAGAGGAGCACGCAAATTTTAAAAATGCAATTAGCTGTAGAATGGTCAAAAACACCTATATATCTTGAATTCCTCCTCAAGCACCATACATAAGTCATGACATCTCACAAATCTCTTATTTCTAAGGATTTTAATTCTTACTATACCACAACAGCTTTGTGGCCATATCTTTTAACTATCACCTCATGACACCTTAACCTTCAAAACTGAATTCAACTTTTTTGCCTCTAGTTCAGATTTAATAGACCCCAAAATTATGATCCATGTTCTCTCCAAAGCAAATTTTTTCTGATTAAGAAGGCAGAACCATAGGGGCCAGCCCAGTGGTGTAATGGTTAGGTTCATGCACTCCACTTCAGCGGCCCTGGGTCTGCAGGTTCAGATCCTGGGGGCGGACCTACACACCAGTCATTAAGCCATGCTGTGGCGGCATCCCACATACAAAGTAGAGGAAGGTTGGCGCAGATGTTAGCTCAGGACCAATCTTCCTCAACAAAAAAAAGAAGAAGTAGAAGGCAGAACAATAGCTTGAAATATATTGGTTCCTGATTATTTGAATAATCACATTCAGATCAAATAATAATATTAAATTATTAAGTAGCTGAAGGATTTCAGACACTGACCTAAGCACTTTGGGCCATATTTTTATTTGGAGCCAGAATGATGATGGTGATCAATGATCATAATCATGATGATTACGACCAGAAAGAAGCAAATCATGAAAGCAATGTATATATCTTTTCTCAAGTAAGACCTATGAGGTAGATATTAGTATGCATGTTTTCCCACAGAGAAAATAGTGGCTCAAAGAAAATATGTAACCTGTTTATTATAACACCATCAGTATGAGACTGACTCTAGCCTTGAACCAAGATCTGTTTAACTGACAGTTGCACTATTTTTACTTTGCTGACCTATTTTTAAGGGGTTGTACTTTAAAATCAAACATGGTAGATTGAATAATTCCATTTATCTTTGCTCCCTCCAAAATCCCGCTAAAATTACAGTAAAGGGAAAAAAACCATAAACTCAAGAAGACAAAGAGAAGAGGAGGAGATATACATAAAACGGAAATATTTGGTAAGTGAAAAGCAGACAGAGAGTAATTGATGTGGCAGCTAGCAAAAAGTAAATTCCTGTTGGAAAGCCCAGAAAAGTTTAAGGCTAAAGTATGGGTTAGGGTTTAAAAAAAGATAATTAACTAAAAATCTTTAACAGGTTGAAAACTTTAAAAATTTCCCTCTAAATCCCTTTCCCTACATCTCCCATTTAGGCAGTTACTCTGTCTCAACCTAGCAGAGGACTCCAGTTCTAGAGAAATTGAACCTGAAAAAAATCTAGTCTTGAGAACATGGGCTCAGTGTCGGGTAGAAGAAAGATGCTATCCTGAAAAAAGAGATGGAGAAATCACATCTCAAATGGTGAAGTCCTTCTCTGGCCCACCTACCCCTCAGGCTCTCAGAATGTTACCTGGGAAGCTTAGACCCCATCAATACCAGCAAACCTGTACCCACCCTGCTTCAGACAGGAACTGGCACATTTTTCTCCAGAATAACTGAAGCCCTTCAATTACTGCAATTTGGTTCCTCAGGGAAACAGTAGTCTTTGCTCAATCACTCTGTGACTTTTCATATATCAATTTATTTGTCTCAGGTCTTTTTGTCTGATTGTAGTATAGCCACTTTATCTGCCTTTATGCATGCTGCTTGCATGGTAAATCTTTTCCATCTTTTTGTTTTCAACCTATTTATTTATATCTTTAAATCTTAAGTGCGTCTCCTGCAGACAGAATATAGTTGGGTCCTGGGTATTTTTATTCAATTTGGTAATATCTGACTTTTGATTAGATTATTTAATTCATTCATATTTAATGTTGCTATGAATATAGTTAGATTTATATCTGCCATTTTACATTGTTTTCTACGAGATCCATATCGTTTTTATTTCTCCTTTACTGCTTTCTTTTGTATTAAATAGACAGTTTCTAGTAACATTTTAATTCCTTTAATAATTATTTTTTATTTTTTAGTAAGATTAGCCCTGAGCTTGCATCCACAGACAATCCTCCTCTTTTTGCTAAGGAAGATTAGCCCTGAGCTAACATCTGTGCCCATCTTCCTCTATTTTATATGTGGGACACCTGCCACAGCATTGCTTGGTAAGCCATGCATAGGTCCACACATGGGATCTGAACCAGCGAACTCCGGACTGCCAAAGCAGAGTGCGCGAACATAATCATTACACCACCAGGCCAGCCCCTAATTATATTCTTTAAATTATTTTCTTAATGATTGCTCAGGGGCTTACTGTATATATCTTAACTTCCAAAATCTACTTCAGATTTATACTAACTTGATTCAAGTGAAATATAAAAGCTTTACTTATATATAGCTGCATCCTCCCCCATTTTTCTATTATTGTTATACATATGACATTTAAATATATTAAAAAATCCTACGGTACATTAGTATAATTATGATACTTTATAATCACGTCTTTTAAAGATAAGAGAAGAAAGGAAAGCATTTACATATACTTATAGAGTTTGTTATATTAATTTTCCTATTTATCATTTTTGATTCTCTTCATTTTTTTCTGTGGATTCAACTACTATCTGGTGTCATTTCCTTACTCAAATAAAGCTTTGTTCCCACCCACCTCCTTTCTGCTGTTTTTGTCAAGTTCATTACATTTCTATATGTTATAAGCTCAACAATATAATTATATACATATTGTTTTATACAAGTACTTTTTAAATTAGATTAAAAAAAGAAAGGAGAATAAATATGCAATTATACTTTCATGTATAATTACCTACATAACTTCCTTCACTCACACTCTTTGTGTGTGTGTGTGTGCATACACACATGTGGATTTGAATTACTGTCTGATGTCACTTGCTTTCACCCTGAAGTACTAAATACTAATACTAAATACTAAAGTACTTTCTTTAGTATTTTTGTAAGGTGGAATTGCTAGCAGCAAATTCTGTTTTTGCTTATCTGACAATGTCTTTATTTTACCTTAATTTTTGAAAAATAGTTTTGCTAAATATAAGATTCTTGGTTGAAAGTTTTGTTTTGTTTTTTACTTTCATTACTTTCAATATGTTATCCCACTGCCTTCTGGCTTCTATTGTTTCAGAAGAGAATTTAGCTGTTAATTTTATTGAGGTTCACTTGTCTGTAATGAGTCATTTCTCTCTTACTGCTTTCAAGGATTTTTGGCTTTCGACATTTTAACTATGATGTATCTGGTTGTGATTATCTTTGCATTTATCCTACTTGGAGTTAGTTAAGCTTGTTGGTTGTGTAGATTAATTTTTTTTAGATAATGACAGCAAAACTTTTTCTTTTTTTTAAGATTGGCACCTGAGCTAACACATGCTGCCAATCTTTTTTCTTCTTCTTCTTCTCCCCAAAGCCCCCAGTACATAGTTGTATATTCCAGGTGTAGGTCCTTCTAGTTGTGCGATGTGGGACACCACCTCAGCATGGCTTGATGAGCGGTGCCATGTCCGCACCCAGGATCCGAACTGGTGAAATCCTGGACTGCTGAATTGGAGCATGTGAACTTAACCACTCAGCCACCAGGTTGGCCCCTAGATTATTGATTTTTAGCAAATTAAGGAAATGTAAGGAGAAAAATAGTATCAGGGGTGCTATTTTTAAAAGGTGGTAAGAAAAGGACAATCTTTGGTTGTGGAGTTTGACCAGAGACATGAATTAAGTGACTAATTATAGCCTGCTTATGTACTCAGAGCTTTTAATCTGTTTTTGTGGTGTTTCTCTCTTAAATAGGAAAAGCATGATCACTAGATGTATTAGTGTTCTATTGTTGCATAACATATTACCACAAATTTAGCAGCTTGATACAACGTCCACAGTTCTCTAGGCCAGAAGGCTAGGCATGGCTCAACTGTGTTCCATGCTCAGAGTCTCAAAAGACTGAAATCAAGATGTCAGTCAGACTGTGTCCTCATCTACAACTTGGTTAAGGAAGAATCTATTACTAGGATCATTCAGGTGGTTGACCAAATTCAATTTCTCGTGGTTGTACAACTGAAGTTCTTGTTTTCTTGCTGACTTTTAGTGGGAGGCCAGTCTCGGTTACTTGAGACCAGCCTCAGGGTCTAGCTATGTGGTCCTTTCCATGACAGGGCAGTTTACATCATCAGGGCCAAAAGAAAAATCTCTCTCAAGTCTGTCAAAATGGTGTCTTTTGTAACATAAAGTAATCCCATGAGTGACTATCCTACCACTTTTGCCACATAATATATACTAATTAAAGGAGTGACTATCCCATCATATTCACAGGTCCCACCAAACCCAAGAGGAGAGGATTATACAAGGCATATACACCAGGGACCAGAATTTTGGGGGCCACCTTAGAATTCTACCTACAACACCAGATATTTCAGATATTTGTGGAAAAAAACCTTTTATAATAAATTTGGAGAAAATAGCAATGACTAAGAAAATAAAAGGAATCAGAAGACATACTGACAAGACGGAGCAAAAGAAAACTTCAAAATAAATATCTATGATTAATATCCTCAGAGAGATGAGAGAAAACCTTAGCTTCAGGAAATAAGAATAGGCAATGTGAAATAATGAATAATCAGAGGAGAAAACAGAGAACTTAGAAACTAAAATTATGATAGAGGAAATTTTTAAAAATCAATAGAAAGTTTGAAAAGTAAAGTTAAGGAAATCCAGAAAATATGACAAAAGAAAAAAAATATGTGTTACATAAGAAAAAAATAAAATTAGAGGCATAAAAATAAATATTACACAAGAAAAATAGATAAGAAAATCAGAGGCACAATCCAGGAGCTCCAACATCTAAAAATTACAACTTTTAGGAAGAAAAGGAAAAATTAAGGACAGGAATTTAGGAAGGAAATAATATAAAAACATTTCACTGAATGAAGAAAAAACGTTTCCAGATTAAAAGGATCCATCCAAAGCTGGTTAAACAATTGAAAACATATTCTTAACAAATCAGATTATTGTGTAAATTCTGGGACTACATAGAACATCCGAAGAGATTCCATTAATAAAAATAAAAATTGAAAAAAAAGTCACTTGGGTCCTGGCCCGGTGGCGCAGCGGTTAGGTGCGTGAGTTCCCCTTATCAGCGGCCTGGGGTTGGCTGGTTCGGATCCCGGGTGCGGACATGGCACCACTTGGCACCCCATGCTGTGGTAGGCGTCCCACATATAAAGTAGAGGAAGATGGGCATGGATGTTAGCTCAGGGCCAGGCTTCCTCAGCAAAAAGAGGAGGACTGGCAGTAGTTAGCTCAGGGCTAATCTTCCCCAAAAAAATAAGTGACGTGAAATATCTGGTACCAGAATGGCATGGAATATATCAACCGCAAGACTAAAAATGGAAGACAGTGGATCAGTGTCTCCAATATATTGGGGGGAAAATATTTGAAATATAAAATCCTATATCCATCTGAAATATTAGTCATGGAAGAATAGAATAAAAAACATTTTAGACAAGCAATATCTAAAAAGTTATAATTCACATGCACCATTTATCAAGAACCTACTAGGGGGTGTACATCACTAACATGTGGGAGTAAACCCAAAGAGGAAGAGATGGTATCTGGAATCGGAAAAGTCAACATGAGAGAAAAGGCAATTCCCAAAATTAAGGCAAAGGGAAGTCTCAAAACAATTTCTATATTCCAGCCTAGAAAGCAATCTATATTTTATAGACAAAAACCTCTAGGAGAGATATCTCCAAGAAAAAAGTTAGGTGACCTAATGTGGATGAATGTATGATGGGAGCAGTATAGATTTTCCAGAAATATTTTTTCTTTTACAACTGTTGCCAATCTTTTTTTTTTTTTCTGCTTTATCTCCCCAAACCCCCCCGTACACAGTTGTATATCTTAGCTGCATGTCCTTCTAGTTGTGGGATGTGGGACACCGCCTCAACATGGCCTGAGGAGCAGTGTCATGTCCGCTCCCAGGATCCGAACCCTGGGCCACCGCAGCGGAGCACATGAACTTAACCACTCAGCCATGGAGCCGGCCCCTGATTTTCCAGAAATTCTGGAGTGTATTAGTGACAGGTACACAGATGACTTTGTACCCACCACCCAAAAAAACTAACTATAATCAGGATGTACAGCGTGGCCACAGATCATTGTATTAAAAAGTAAAGTAATCATAATTAACTGTGTAGCTCATCTTGAAAATGAATATTAACACAGGATGCATCTCTCTCCTTTTTTTTTTAATATTTTAAAACTTTATTTATTTATTTTCTGAGGAAGATTAGTCCTGAGCTAACTACTGCCAGTCCTCCTCTTTTTGCTGAGGAAGGCTGGCCCTGAGCTAACATCTGTGCCCATCTTCCTCTATTTTGTATGTGGGACACCTACCACAGCATGGCTTTTTGCCAAGCGGTGCCATGTCCGCACCTGGGATCGGAACCGGCGAACCCAGGGCGGTCAAGAAGCCGAACGTGCTAACTTAACCACTGTGCCACCTGGACAGCCCCCAGGGTGCATTTCTTAAAGAAAAGCTTCCCTGTGTCCTAAAAATGGAGTTTCACCTCTCATGCCTAGAGTTGCAGCAATTCACCAGCTTTTTAAGAAGCCCAATGCCATTCATCCTTCATGCTGGAACAGGATAATTAATATAAATCCTGTTACATAAAATGCATTGATGAAATGATGGCTCCCTTCCTCTCTTCCTAAATTCTGTATTCCATTATGCTATTCTTCTGCATAAATTCCTGAATGGCTTCCCTTAATTTTCAGAAACAATTTGTAAATCTTTGTTTACCATTCCAAAATCTCTGAGATGTTACCTTTACCTACTCTTCAAAGCTGACTTTGCTCTCTGCTCCCTGCCCCAAACAATCCCATCTCCAGTCATCCAGTGAGCTACTCAGGACATTTCAGATCCCTGCATTTTGCACATGCCATTCATTCTGCTGGGAAACATCATCATCAACTCTGCTTCTCCATCTATATAATTTCTACCCTCCCCTCAAGTCTCTACACAAAATTCACTCATCATATATATTTTCCTAAATATTCAGTACCAAACAGCTCCCCCTGCTCCTTCTCTAATGTTTTCTAGCTCAATAAACAACATTAAAATCCAGTTTCCCAATTCTAAGCCTGGATATTATTCAAGATTCCTTCCTCTCCTCTATGCCCCTACGTGAAATCAAAGACTAAATTCCATCAGTATCATTGACAATATCTCTGCACATAGATCTCTTTTTGCTATCTCAGTTGTCTGTCTCAGTCTCAATTTAGAACTCTATGATTTCTCCTCTAGAATATTTCAGCATTGGATGTCTTTATTTCCTGTCTTTCCTCCTGTTCCAATCCATCACCCATACTGGAGCTAGCACGTTAAAAGGGTTGTATGTTTGCTGTTACTCCAATTCAGAGGGACATTTCAAACTGATTCCATCCAGTCCTATAGCGGACTTGAAGCAAGGCTTTCCTTTCATTCTGCCACAACCACTACCAAATTTTCCAAATCCCTACTTTCTGTTCTAGTAGAGGGCTCAACTGAAATTGTTAAAGGCCGTCTGTTTTTGAGTTCTTCACAAGCAATGGGGTGATGGGGTTGAGAGAAGGTCACTTTGAACTGATGGCCAATGGGCTGACCACTGCAGGTTTTCATTCTCCCTGAAGAATAACAGGAAGGAGAGTTGGGCACTGAGTCCACTTCCAAGTAGCTCTCTACTACTTCACATCCTTGCTACTCAAAGTGGGGTCCATGGACCACTAACAATTTCATCTCCTGGTATCTTGGAAGAAATGCATGTTTTTGGCCTTCATCCCAATTCTACTAAATTAAAATACACATTTAACAATACCAAGTGATACATATGTATACTAAAATTTGAGAAGCTACTCTCTAAAAGTAAAGTTTTCAGGGCCAGCCCCATGGTGTAGTGGTTAAGCTCAGCATACTCTGCTTTGGTGGCCCTGGTGGCAGGTTTGGATCCTGGGTGTGGACCTACACCACTCATCAACCATGCTATGGTGATGCCCACACACAAAATAGAGGAAGATTGGCACAAATGTTAGCTCAGGGCTACTCTTCCTCAAGCAAAAAAAAAAGAGGAATATTGGCAACAGATGTTAGCTCAGGGTGAATCTTCCTCAGCAAAACAAAAAACAAACAAAATGAACAAACAAAATAAATAAATAAAAGTTTTCTACTACTCCACTGCTCCCCACCTTGGCACCCTTCCAGCATTAAGTGCCATTCCTTCAGTTGTCATGGCTTCTTCCTCCATTCTCAGTCTGAATTTTATCTAGTTTCTAGAAGTGGGAAAACTTGCTCTGCTAGCATGCATCTAAATCTCACTGTCCGGAACTTTGGTCAGAAGCTTCTTTGAGTCCTAGTCTCTGTGTGTGCTTTCAGAACCTGTGAGTCATGCTCATCAGAGTGATCTGGCAAGATAAAAGGCCCTCAAGGTGCAGGTGAGAGAATTCTGTGAGTGCTAAGGGGCAGAGGAACTCACAGGAAACAGTAGTTCAAAATTCTGAAATTAATCCTGACACTTGATTTTTCTCAGAGCAAGTATACCTCTGTCAATGTTCTGTTCATGTGCTTCAGATAAAGCTGGTTCCATCTTTAATTCTAGGGGTGTGCATGAAACCTAAACCTGGCCAGTCTGAACATGACCAGCATGACTAGGTAGTGACGGGCCCATGCCCCAAGCCAAGTCAGTCAGGCTCAGAGATAATCACAGGACTTTCACTTAAGAAAGGGAGTTGGGCCAGATGACAAATATTCTAGGCTTTGAGGGTCCAGTCACATACTGTCTCATTACATATTCATCTTTGTTTTGTTTATTTGTTTACAATTCTTTAGCAGTACAAAACACATTCTTAGTTTGTTGGCTGTCTTAGTTGACACTGCTATAACAGGATACCATACAGTGGATGGCTTCTAAACAACAGAAATTTATTTCTCACAGTCTTGGAGGCTCCAAGTCCAAGTTCAGGGTGCAAGCATGGTCAGGTTCTGGTGAAGGCCCCCTTCAAGGAGTAAATTGTCCACCTCCTAATACCATTGCTTTGGGGTTAAGATTTCAATATATGAATTCGGTGGAGACACAAACATTCAGTCCATAACACTGGCCCTATAATAAAAGGCTCTGGTTTGGCCTTCAGGCCATACTTTGCCAGCCCCCCATAAATGACCAAGACAAAGGAATTGTATTTTCTGCTGCATTAGAAACTGTGAGGAATAAGTCTCTTCACCGTGACAGAATAAATGACTGTAGAAAAAGAGCGGGAGGACAAAGACTGATAAGATCCTTATTTGAGCATTGTTATTTGGGGCATTGTTTGAGCCCCATCAGTTCTACTGGGCATTTCAGTTGTCAGAACCGAAAAATTTTCTTTTTACTTAAGTCGTTCTGGACTAGCTTTTCTTTCACTTGCAACAAGCAAGAGTCCTAACATACAGCTCCTTCTCCATCATGTCCCTTCTTAGATCACCAGCATCAGTTCTTACAATAATCCAACCCCACTCTGTGCTCCAGTCATGCATCCTCTTGCCTCTGGTAAGTTACAGCCTCTTCTCTTTTCATCCTACAGAGACCTTCCCTCCCAGGTTTACCAAGTTGACCTCAACTCCTCCTGGAGCAGTCAGGTTAGAAGCCGCTGTCTCTGAGAAGCCTCCGCTGATCCCTGCCCGCAGCCACATCCTTAAGAACTTCTCTCATTCGCTGATATCTGCTTCCTCCTCCTCCCCCTTCTTCTTTCTTCCTCTTCTTCCTTCTTCTTCTTCTTTTTCTTCTTCTTCAAATTAATAACAGAGGCTAGTATATTATTTTTACTATATGCTAGGATCCATTTTAATGCATTAAGTGTGAGGAATATTATTTTTTTTTCCATTTTATAGAAAGGAAAACTGAGGCACAGAGGTTAAATAACTTACCCCAGGTCACACAAGTGCTTGGTGGAGAAGTTGGACTTTATCGAACTGATGTGGATACTCCCGCCACCGAAATGTCCTGTTCTTTATTTTATTATAATGGCTTGCTACAGGGCCTGGTTCAGAGAAGAGTAAAATATTCGGTGTGTACCTCCTCATGAATCCAAAGCATCCTGTATATATTTCTATTATAGCACTTTTCAAACTGTATTATAATAAATGATACATATATTTTCTCCATTCCAGACTTTTAGCTCTATAAAATCAGGCAGCCAGTCATATGTCTTTGAATCCTTAGTACTCAACTCAGTTCTTAAAAATGTATTTATTTGTTTGTTTTTTTAATTTAGTAGATATTCAATAAATATATTGTTAAATGCTCTGTTGTCATTACTGTCCATTCGGTACTACTCACGTTGATGAAATTAATCGATAGTAAGTCAAAGACGGTCAGGGTAAAACATTGCTTTAAATCAGTGGGATACGCTTGGTAAATACCACACTTATTTTGTTACTATAATTCTAAAACATTTTCCTTGCTTTGAACTTTAGATGCTGGAAGAAAAACACATATTCCAAGTGTTCATCAATCATAAGTTTTGTGTATCATTCTTTATTGTAAAAGTCTCTCTCAATGCTTATGGAATGCTGAGGTGAACAAATCAAAGGATTAAGGGGCAGTTTCCACTCTATGACATTCACAAACAAAATTAGTCAAATCTCACTTAAGAATATGATGCACAATTTCAAAACAAAACATTAGCAAGCTGAATTTAGTAGTGTATTAAAATAATAAGTAACGATTATCTTTTAAACCTTTAAACATTGCAGGGAAAATAGACATGATGAGGTTGCCCCAAAGGATAGTCATTAGTTTAAAAAACAAACCAGTCAGGGCCAGTCCCATGACCTAGTGGTTAAGTTCAGCACCTTCCACTTCAGTAGCCCAGGTTCAGTTCCCAGCCATGCACCTACACCACTCATCAACAACCATGCTCAGGCAGGGACCCACATACACAATAGAGGAAGATTGGCAACAGATGTTAGCTCAGAACAAATCTTCCTCAGCAAAAAAAAAATAAGTAAATAAAATAAAATAAACCAGAATATAAGAACAAAACAGGAACAGCCCCACAACCAGGCTTCCAAGAGCCCAGGATATCTTTTAGGATACTTTTGAAATTGCAGCCAGACATTGTTAGAAATTGGACTCATGTAGATGATCAAGAATGCTCCTGAGTTCTCACTGTTTTTATCCTCTGTAGCAAGAATCCACTGCTCTTTTCTCCACTGCTTTTTCAGTTAATTGACTCAGCTACCCTCCTTCCATGCTTCTGCTCTTCCTATGACTTTGCCTCTACCCTCTTTCTTATGGTTTCTGCCGTCTATTGCCCATAAATTCTAATAACCAAATGTGTCAAAAACACTTGGATATATGACATACATAATGTTCCTGGAAGATGATTAAATATTGTGAAGACGTCAGTTCCTATTAGATTTACTAATAAATGTAATACACTTGCAATGGAAACACAAGTTGTCTTTCTTTTAAAAGGTAGATGTGTGTGCACTGGTGTGTGTTTATTCTAAAGTGCATCTGAAAGAATAAAGTGAGAATAACAAAAATTAGTTTGGAAAATAGTAATAAAAGCAAGAAAACTGTACCATGAGCTATTGAAACATATTTTCAAGTTACAATTATGAACAGAGTGGTATAATGGCAAAAAAATTAGAGAGTTATATACTCTCTAGAAGCATCCTCTAGTATTAATAGTAAAACAACTTAACATTATAAATAAGGTATCACAAATCAGTAAAGAAATAATGTAGGGATGCTAACAAACAAATAATGTAGGGAAAATGAGCTAGCAATTAAGCAAAATTTCAAAATAAATCTTCGCCTCACCTCACTACATACAACAAAATATGTCTCAGATAGATTAAGTTGGTAAATATAAAAATCTACATAAAACCATTTACTCGCCTTCAATATAGTTAAATAAATGTAAATTGAAACAAAAAATATCATTTTTACTAATCAAACTAGTAAAAATCTATAAGAATGATGCTTTTTGTTGCTGGAATTGATGCTGGAGACAGACACATTGATATACTTAGGTGAGAGTGTAACGTTTACAACTTTCTTAAAAAATGATTTCTCAGTATGAATTAAAAGGTTAAAAAAAGTTCATACCCTTTCACCAGAAGTTCCCTTTAGAGGAAACCAGAAATATGTACAAATATGCTCATACAAAAATGTCCACTGCTCTATAATTTAACAAAGATTTTAAAAAGTTAAAAAGTCCAGGGGTCAGCCGGGTGGTGCAGAGGTTAGGTTCCCACATTCCACTTCAGTGGCCCAGGGTTCACCAGTTCAGACCCCAAGGGCGGACCTACACACCACTTGTCAAGCCACTCTGTGGCAGGCATCCAACATATAAAGTAGGGAAAGATGGGCACAGATGTTAGCTCAGGGCCAATCTTCCTCAGCAAAAAGAGGAGGATTGGCAGCAGATGTTAGCTCAGGGCTAATGTTCCTCAAAAAAAAAAATTAAATAATTAATTTTTTAAAGTTCAAAAGTCCAAACATTTAAATATAAAAGATTATTTTATAAGGAGAATACAATACTTTTATTAGGCCAAAAGTCATTCATAATTATAGATTTTTAAAAATATTTAAATATCTCCTAAAAATTTGATATGTATGTCATTCATAATTAAAATATCATCTTGTCAGAGAGTGATAATTTCAGATAATTTGGTATAATCGATTGAACTTTTAGCTATACCATTTACTAGTATGGGAACATTATACATGGTATTCCTGCTTTCTGGGCTCTGTTTTCCAGTAAGTGATGGAGGAAGGAGGGGAGGAGGAAGCCTAATACCATGGTAATTTTGAAGGTTAGATAAGATGTTTAATAAATGTTAGCTCTCCCCACACCCTCCTCCTGATCTTTTCTCCAGAGCTATATTTAATAAAAATGTATGTTATGTGTATGTATGTTTTCCAGTTGAGTTAGACTACATTTATACAGCATTATATAAATCTGGATATCCAGGTTTACCTAGAAAACAATTGAGATTAAGAAATATGGTAACTTGTCCGTGGTCACCCAAGCGCTAAGAAGCAAATCTGAGGTGAGGATCCAGGTCTCCTGGTTCTCAGCTTATTGCCGCAGAGCACCCATAAAATATCAGTGCTGAGACTGAGGTAGCTTGTAAATACCTGAATGCCTAAATGACATCTTCCCACGTTTTCACAATTACTTTCTTGTTTCTGGTGTCTGTGAAGCGTCCTGACTTGGACGTGCCCCAGCTTATTGTCTTAGTTCTGTTTTGTTTTCAACAGGGATTCAAATGCTGGCAATAATAAGACTTGCTGGCATATGAAACGCAAGCGTAGACTTTTCTTGACCATCTAGATTGGGTACCTTTCTAAGGAGAAGATTGATGGCGATGGAGAAGAATTTATGCCAAAAAGACCTAGCATTTATTTAAATACCAGACAGTGAATTGATCCCTGTCAACTAAGAATTCATTTTAGAGATTGAATAACGCGAGGAATGTATTTGCTGAATGTTTTTAAAGATTTTTTTATGAGCGTAAAGATTATCATGGCATCCTCATCGTCATATCTGCCTACTTACCTTTGGAAAACAGGGATATGAAACCAGAATAGGTTGTGCTTCATTCTGCATGATTGTTCTGAGGTGTGTGGGAGAGCTGTGTGTGTTCTTTCTTGCATATCTTTGTGGAAATATAAAATAGTGATCCTGCCGGCCTGAGGAGTGGTGGGTGTTGTGCCATGTGGAGTTAGTAGTGTGTTTGTGGGAAGAAAAGCTGTAGGAGGCTGGTGTGATGTGTCGGGAACACACATCAGTGTACGAGTTAAGGATGAGTCAAGTGTGTACCTAACAGGCAGCAACAGATTTTATATGAGCTCAAGTGGGGTAAAATTTATTCTCAATATGCCTTGAATTCGATTTGAGCTTGCCGGTTGAAAAATCCAAGGAATCACTTCCAATATTCCCTTCACAGTTAAATATAAACCATAGGTAGTCACGGTAGCACAGGAGGGAACAATTTTCAGAGATATGGAAATAGTGCACTTCCATCACTACCCAGGAATGAAAGCAAACGTTCTAATTTACCTCCAATTTGGACTCAGTGCTGGATTTTAATATACTGTGCACAAAAGAGCTTCGGTTAAAAAAAATAGAGTATATAGAATAAATGCAGAGGTAAGTACAGAATTATGTTCATCTTAAATGTTTAAAATTTGTTCTTAAAAATAGAATATGTCATGTGTGTTTAGATCAACCAAAAATATACTTTTTTTAGGTTACTTTTCTTTTTTTTGGTGAGGAAGATTGGCCCTGAGCTAACATCTGTTGCCAATATTCCTCCTTTTTTTCCCTCCCCAAAGCCCCAGTACATAGTTGTATATCCTAGTTGCAAGTCCTTCTAGTTCTTCTGTGTGGGATGCTGCCACAGCATGGCTTGATGAATGGTGTGTAGGTCCACACCCAGGATCAAAACCTGTGAACCCGGGGGGGGGCTGCCAAAGCAGAGTGCTCGAACTTTAATCACTATGCCACTAGGCCAGCCCCCCAAAATATACTTTTAATTATTCATTACTACTAATAATGTTACTCTAAGACTTTATTAATCAATGTATCACATATTAATTGAGACCCTCTTAATTATTGATAGGTGTACAAAGTGAATAACACACTCTTCTGCCCCACACCCTACTCTAAATTAAATGCGTTTTTAGTTTAGTTTTTTTTTTTTACTACAACCAATGGACATTTCTATGATATATTTTACCCATACTATTAAAATTCTAGCTTTACCATCTGTTTCCACAACTAAATTGCAAATTTTTGAAAGGATAAATTTTTGTTTGTATGTTAGTCCTAATATAACATGCAATGCAAAGCAGGTTCTCAATAAACATTGATAAATTGAGCTCATGTAAAATGAACATGCAATAACTGAGGTATGTATGAAATAACAGGAATGTAGAAAAAAGTGAAAGAGAAGGCGAGAAGGTGTCTAACTCGTAGAAAACTGAGTCTTGAGGGATAACATTTTGTAACATAGGCCTTGCAAATTGTCTGTCTTCCCAAAGCACTATAACATCACTTCCTACACCAAAGCCCAACACATCTTCTCCTACGTACAGTAAGCAAGTGCCTGGTGGTAGGCCCCGCTGGCTGCCCCATGGAGCTGGTTTCCTGGACGGCAGAGTGCAGCACTGAGTCAACACTGAAGAACAACGTAGAGCAAAGCCCAACTCATTTTTCAGCCATCAGCCATGTCAAAGAGATGTTTCATAATAAAATAAAATAAAATAAGATCTTTCTAAATATTGACACGCTAAATTATAATATTTTACTTCATTCATTTATTTGGAAAATATATATTGTGTACCTACTGAGTACTTGCCACTATTCAAGGTTTGGCAGGGAATTCTTTTCAAATTCTTTTTATCACTTTCTGAGGGCAGAGACGGTGGGACTGAGGGTGACATACCTCATTCATGACACTAAAGAGGATGCGTTTCTCCCAGTTTTTAATAGAAGTATTCTGAAAATGACCAGAATGATTTCAAAACAAAAAGAAACGTTTAAGGGAAAATGTGTAGATCTTACAAATGTGTTTCCCGAGTTGCAGTTACTCAACCTGACTTGGGGGAGGGCGGAGGGCAGATCTACGCATCCTGTTTAACTTACTGAGATCAGTAGTTAGTCTACTCTGCTTTACCTAAAAGAAAAATTATGACTTTGAAGCGTCAGAGAATCTCAGCACCCATAAGGAATATCTCCCCAGGGTTCCCCCGTAACTTGCCCTTATTTACAAGGACTCCTCAAAGTGACAATTCAGTGAGCATACCCACAAGGAAAATCCCAAAAGGACGTGCACAAGAATTGCTTCTATCTACTGTTATCATCTCAAATCATACAGTGAAACATTCGAATAAGGTCAGTTTGAAACTTGGGTACAGTCTAAGGTTTGGACAAGTCATACTGAATTCTACTTTATGTCTGGCATTCATACAGCCATTTCCAGGTAATTATTATAAGAGTTGTGCCTAGAAAGCTGTGCTGGATTACCTTTTGGCAACTCAGCAAGAGTCTCTCCCTTCTTCACTCTCCCCTGTATCACAGGAACTGAAAGCCTGGGAACTACATTTCCCAGAATCTCTGAGCTAATTCCCACCAATGAGATGCATTCATAGGAGAATTGGGACGAAGAAGAAAAGCAGAATAGTCTTCACAAAAGTGAGACTGGACAGAAGACTCCTGTGAGCCATTCACCTCAGTTCTAAAGCTGTAATCATCCCCAAGTAGTTTACTGCACGCTTTCAAACTTCCAGAACAATCCAATAACAATGATACAGTTTCTTTTTTTCCCTCCCCAAGGCCCCAGTACATAGTTGTATATTCTAGTTGTGAGTTCTTCTAGTTCTTCTGTGTGAGCCTGGTGGGAATTAGTACGACAAAAGACTCAAACCTACAGAGATTGATTTTATCTCATTTACAGATGGGGAGAAGAGGCAGCTCTGGTTTTGCTTTCACTGAATACTAAATGTAGCAATTTGCTCCTGTAAAGTTGCCAAGGCAATGCCAACTGTCAGTGACAGCATATGGGGGTAGACAGACACTCACATACTCAGACACAGTGATTTTGTAAGCCTCCTTTAAAAGATACCAAACTAAAAATAAAAGTTTTCATCAAGACTATATTTTATCATGTGAAAATAGCCTAATTTGCCAGGCTGTGGAGAATAGATGCCGAACCACTTCTGGCTTTTTGAAATGTGATCTAAATGTATTAGACGATGAAATTTCCTTTGCTTCGTATACTTCAGAGTCTCTTCACTGAATAATATTACAGGTAGAATAAAGAACAGAGTAGGAAGGTTTATCACACTCTTCATTCCTATATGCCTTAACCAACACCCACTTCCTTATATCAGACTCGAGAAGACTATAATGAGGAAATGATGAATAAATCATTTAAGCCAAGTATCTTTCTATATATAGTTTAAGCATGATTTTAAAACTAAAGCACTTATAATCCCAAAATACTTTGGGCTGCATTCAGGATGTCAATTTTACATTAAATTCGAATACTTCTACACAGAGTTGTTTTTATAAGAGATGAACTGAGATAGCACTGAACTTTTGATGTTGTCTTTTCGCCGAAATCAATGAAAAAGCCAAAAGGAAACAGAATCATTTGCTTTCCATTTTGTATTTCAGTCTGCACATTTCTCCTAAAGAAAAACCTTTTTCTTTTACCCTTATGACACTACTTAGTTAAGCATGAATATTATATGTAGAATAATTCATTAGGTTAACAAAGAGATTAGCAATAATGTATTCAGGAGCACTTGATGATAAGGAAAACCAGGGCTCAAAATAATCTCAGCCAATATAAGTCACTGACCTTTTCAGAACATAAACTTTCTCCGTATTAATGGCTCTGTGGATTCCCCACAGCTTTGTTCTAGCAAAATCTCTGCATTTTCCTTCTTCATCTTATTGAGAAGAACCCAAACAATCACCTTTTTAACTAAAAGGCAAAGCCATATACTTTAGAAACCTCAAACATGTCATGGTGATGGTAAGTCATTAATAACAATTGGAGAATATATCCAGAGCAAATAAGTTCAACTTTAAATTATCTTAAAAGAAAACTTAATGCTTTAGTAGAACAGTATTACTTGTATATGATTACGGTGGAAATATAACCACCAAAATCAGAAATCAAAGAACAAACGAAGTCCACTTCATCACCATGGGATAGTTAAGAGTAATGCCACCAAAGCCAGTGCCGCTAGATGGGGGTTTGGGATGTTAATCAAGGTAATTGACATCATGGTGCTACGAAAGACAGCATCTGTCTTCAGTTTGATCCCCAAATGGAAAGTGACATTGCTTACGACGTGCCTGAAATAATGAATGAATGAATGAATGAATGAATACAATCCTCCTGATCAATCCAAGAGCACACAGGATACATAAAATAACAACAAACACAAATGAAGAACAGCATATTCCAATTTAGACACAGAAGCCATTAAGTTAAATAATCGTAGACTTTTGCAGGAAATATCACAGGGAATAAATGTCCATGGAAAACTTCTGATAAAAACTCAGTGCCTGAGGGGCTGGCCCCGTGGCCAAGTGGTTAAGTTCACGCTGCAGGCAGCCCAGTGTTTCGTTGGTTCGAATCCTGGGTGCAGACACAGGCACTGCTCACCAAGCCACGCTGAGGCGGCGTCCCACATGCCACAACTAGAAGGAACCACAACTAAGGATATACAGCTATGTACCGGGGGAGCTTTGGGGAGAAAAAGAAAAAAAAAATAAAATAAAATCTTAAAAAAAACCTCAATGCTTGAAACAAAATATTATCAGAGGCAAAAAATATTCTGAAAACTGAAAATAAGGGTCCTAAAATAATAGCACAGCCAATTCACAAAGAACCCTTAGCACACTGATTAATGCCCTGTTTCCCATCTTCTGGTGTTCATCAAATGCCTGAAGATTATTTTTTTCAAAAATATAAATGTATTAACTTGGCAGATATATTTTTGCAAAAAAATTGCAAATGATTTCTCAGTAACTTTATCACCAAAGCCCTTAGCTGGGAAGAACTGGAAGTTTATATTACAACCAACAAACTACCTTTATTATTGTTGAATATTTGTACACTTAAGCTAATATATCATAAAATATATAATGTTCTCATTCCAGAGAGAAGATTCAATCGTATTTTTCTAATTCCTCATCATTTTATAACTGCTAACCTAAAAAACTATTTCAAGTAGTTCCTGGAGTGATACAACTCTACCTGACAATTTCAGCTAAAATTTTCATATTTAGAATGGTCAAAATGAGCTAAGCATCATCTCTTAGAGAATTCTGACGTAATAGTCTTTTTTCTGTCTAGGTGTGATATGTTACTAGAGAAAAAGTTTTTCCACTAGGCTTACAATATAATTCTGCTCTGAGGTACAATCTCATGCATTATACTTAATTTGTGTACACAATATAATAATTATAATATAGTTTTTATTATATTTATTTATAGCCTGCTGTAACAGAGAGATACAAAAATAAGAGAGATGCTTGTTTCTCTTTTAAGTAATAGCCTGAATACAAGCGTTTTGCTCTGGTACAGAGACTCTGCAGTGTCTGCTATCCAGTTTTCTGAAGTCTTTTCTCAAATTTGTAAAAGTGGTGAACTTTCTTCTATACAGCCATGATGGCTCACCTCCATCATGAGAAGAGAGAATGAGAGAAACGACATTATGTCCCTACCATTTAAGGGCACAATAGATTTGTGCCCTTTGGAACGTGCAACCAAAATTTCTACTCATTTTTTATTTAACGGAGATTGGTCGTATGATCATGTATAGCTGCAAAGAGCACAGAGAAATTTAGTCTTTATTGTGAAAAGCCATGGCTCAGCCAAAACTCAAGGTTTCTATTCTACAGAGAGTAAGTAAGAATAGATATTAAGAGATATCTCTGTTTTTGGTTTGATATCTTTATTTTGGTTTCCCCCAAAATAAAGGCTGACACAAGGAGGTGATTTTAGATAGTGATATCAGGAAGCACAAAAAATAAAATGAGAAAAGAAGAAAATCCTAAAATAATAGAGCATCAGTAAGTAAGTTACTGGGCCATGAGGTTCTAGTCCTCTGGGTGCACTTGGAGAGACATGAAACTTCCATCAGAATCATCCCACTGGAGAATGAGAGGCTGAGACATTTATTTACGATCCCCATCCCCATTGACCAAGGGTTTCCTCTATGGACATTCACCATCTCGTGCATCTCGCTTGCTCATATGCCACAGAACAAGCTTGCACTAGGCCAGTAAAAGCCCTCAGGCAAAGAGGAAAAGAATCAAAGCCACCTGAGGTAGATAGCCAATAGCACACAGAAAGGTCACTGCTCATGCAGGAAATCTCAAGTGGGTCACTAGGATATGGGACTCCAACAATATCCATGACAGAGTAAACTAGCATTCTTTGTGTTTCATTAAAACAACTTTTTGTGCGTGTAAGGAAGATTGTCACTCAGCTAATATCTGTGCCAATCTTCCTCTATTTTGTATGTGGGATGCTGCCACAGCGTGGCTTGACAAGTGATGCTAGGTCTGCGCCTGGGATCTGAACCTACAAACCCCAGGCCACAGAAGCAGAGTGCACAAACTTACTACACCACAAGGCCAGCCCCTAAAATGACTATTTTTAACTTAGAAAAGCTTGTCTCTTATCTCTTAATAACAAGCTTAAAATTGCAATATCAAAAGGATATCTTCCGAAAAATTTACATTTCATGTGCCTTCATGTATAAAAACAAATCTCAAAAAACTGTCAAAACATTATAATTTTTAGGACACATTTATATGATGAGGACCATGGTCATATTCTGTTCTGCTTAGTCAAATCCAACTATTTTTGAAAATCATTTTTTTAGAGCAAAAATTTCAGCTCTAATAGTTTTGAAAATATGACAAGGATGGTTAAGAGTTAATATGCAATATCAAGCCTCTATTCAGTAGTCCCAGCATTCTGAACTGTACGTATTACTACTGTGTTGTATTTCCCATCATTATAAAACACTTGAGGACAATTTGTCTTATTAACTTGCTTATTTCTAATTTTCATAGAGACAAATCCATGCATTGTCCATTATGAATATTCAACTAAGTTTTGCTGGACTGAAAACAATCTCCCTTTTTAAACCTCACTAACAAAAAATAATGGATAAAAAAGATAAATAAAATAATGGATAAAAGATAAATCCCCCTGCAAAGAAAAGTCATTGGCAGTGAACAATAAAAAAAATAATAATAGTAATACAAGAATAAAGAAAATACTACTACTTTTACTAGCAATATAAGAATAAATAAAAAGTAATATTAAAAAACAAAGTGACTCCTGTTGAGTTTTATCCTTCAGATTCCACCCTAAAATGCGGTACTGATCAGGACTTGGTTTACGCATGGACATGATATTTCTGGCCACTTTTTGAGAATAGGGTGCAAGTCATTTTCATCACACAAAGACTGAAGCTGTGATTAATATTTAGCTTAGAATAAACTAGTTAGTGCCAGAAACTTACATATCCTCTACAGAATGTAATAATACATCATATCAGGATCTTACCAAAAAATGTACTTTCTGTAAAGAATTCCATTGGAGGTAGGTCCAATCTGAGCTCTACTCAAATGTCATTAGCTGAAATAGCAAAATGACTCAGTCACAGAAGTAATAGGATATCATGGACCTGGAACAATACTGTATTCAAAGTACAGTACCTAGGGGCTGGCCCTGTGGCCAAGCGGTTAAGTTAGCGAGCTCCGCTGCAGGCGGCCCAGTGTTTCGTTGGTTCGAATCCTGGGTGCAGACATGGCACTGCTCATCAAACCACGCTGAGGTGGCGTCCCACATACCACAACTAGAAGGACCCACAACGAAGAATGTACAACTATGTACTGGGGGCTTTGGGGAGAAAAAGGAAAAAAATAAAATCTCAAAGTACAGTACCTATAAATATCTAAGTTCTTACATTTTTTTCTATTCTTAAATTCAGCTGTTTTTAACACTATATGTTTTTACTTACGCTCACCTCTGATTGAGAAATATTCTGTACTTTATACATAATATGACTCTTGGCTGGAGGTTAGTGAAATATAGAAACTAGTCTCATGGTAAGCAGGAAATGATTCTGATATGTAAATAAATATACGTATAAATATAAATATAAAAATATATCCTGAAACGTTTGTGGAAGTGGGTCTCAGCCCAGACTCTCCATCGGAATCCCCCGAGGAACTTTACACAACTCCCTAATGCCCAGGGCCCATTCCCAAGCAAAGCAATCCGAATCTCTGAAGTTAGGACATAATAATTTTTTCCAAAGCCTTCCCAGGTTATTTCAATTTTGCAGCCAAGGTTGAGACCTACCAAACTGGATAGAAAAAAAATATATATATATTGTTAAAGTAGCATCATATCTCATTACAAATACCTGGTAAAAGCGTAAAGATGCTATTCTGTGGCACAAGAGAATATTAAAGAAGGAAATTTAGCATGCAAAATATCCTATGAAAAGGTAAAACGTTGAGTGAAGCAGTATAACAGTTGCTTAAAGAGTAGATTTTCAATTTGCTAACCATTTTCCTTGAGTTATCTATTATCATCTAGATTGAATTATAAATAACAGTCCTGCCTAGAGGGTTCTCAACATGTAAGAGGGGCTGCACCATCAAACTAGATGAAGTAATAGTTCTTAAGAAGCAGTTTTCAGAAGCAATGAAGTAAATTCAATTACAACATACTCTCTTCCCTTCTTTCAGGAATACTCAAGGTTTTACTTAAGCAATCTGAAAATGAAAAATAAAAGTTATAGACGAAAATCTTAACATTTATTTCGAAGACTTTTTTCTTCTTTCAAAACCAATACTTATGTTGAGTTTTAAATACTAAAAATTGTATATAATCGTCTTTCATTTTATAAATATTTCTAGTGTGTATCCACATAACTCAACTAAAATGCCATCTTTTATATGTTTTTCAGTTAACCATAACTCCTCCTCCTATATATAGTAATAAATTATCTTAGAGCTGAAAAGGACTTTCGGGTTCACTCCTTATTTTCAGTCAAGAAAAAAGTCAACCAGCAAAATAACATCTCCAAGTTTACATAGAAGAGGAATTCTCAACAAGGAGTCCCAACAATGTTGTCATTAGTTTTGAAGCACATTGCAAGTAATATATTATTAATAATAGAGAAAAGCATCAACTACTTTCAGTTTTCTAGAGCAAAGGCTTTCTAAGCTTATATCCACACAAAAATATTGCTCTCTCACCTGAATGTCAATATGCTGTTTTGAGTAAGTGCAAAAGTATTAGATTTATAACTAGGATGCTGAAAATTGCGTATGAGAATGTATCACATAAGTAACTTTCATTTACTATGCGAGTTTTGAAAAAGAAGCACAAAAACGTTGAAAATTTCCAATGTAAAGAATTTTTTGTAGATTCAAGCTCAGAAGCTGAAGTTTCTGACTTTCTACTCAGTAATCTTTCTACTTTGACCAGCAATAGCCTATGTTCTAGCGCAGCATCTTAAACGTGCCCCCGTGACAGAATGCTAAAATGGAAGCTTCAGCTGAGACTCTAAGATGAGACGTGTCAAATACCAAAGAAAGATGCCAAACAAAATACAAAACTCAGAGTAGGTGGTGAAGAACCAGTTGGATGAGTCTTAAACTCCTCACTGACACTGAGAATATAAAAGGGTTTCAAGACTTGTATGGAAAGGAAAAGAGCTTTTTTACACAGTTTTTAAAAAGAGCTTCCGTTTTACTGTGAGTCAAAAAAAAGGCCTAGGAATTTTCCTTTCACGTGTCATTTATCAACTCATCACTTGTTTACAGTCTCCTGATGAGGTATGTTCGCCAATCTGCCAGCAGAGTCCTCCCCACCGACCCTCAAACAAAGCTTTGAACTTGGATGCTCCAAGTTGGATTGAAGGTCTGAAGGAAGGCTCTTGTCCCTTCAACCAAGGTAAACTAAATCGATCAGTAGGAAATGTCCCTGTGAGCAGAGGCAGCAGTGCACACCGCACAACAGTAAAGCCCTATTAAATTCCTCCTGTTTGATTGATTTCTTTACTAGATAATAAAGACTATTTTATTGACAATTCCCTCCAGCTTCATGTAATATGTAATTTTGATATTCTTGTCCTCTAGGTTATTAATGATTATTTTGAACAGGGCAGGGCTAAGGGCCCAGTCCTGTGGCATAATGTTAAATACATTAAACATTCCTCCCAAGTTGGCCTTGATATATTAATCATGTCTTCTAGGGAAAGCTTTTCAACTACTATATGTCATTGATTCTAAGACCTACATTTTTCCACATCTTAACATATCTGAAATCAGAATAGTGTCTCATAATTACTGTTGGCCAGGCAGTGGTCAATGGTGTAGTTTCATTGTCAATCCTTGTACTAACATCAAAATGAGCAACACGAAAATTTACAGAACAGGTGGCAGCTGTTTGGTAGAAAGTTCTGGAGACAATAGTGGAGAGTTATTTGATAAGTACTGCATCATCAATTCTCTTAATGCCACAGAGGATGATATTGTATAGAAAACATAGATCCCAATGACTGGGCTAAAACATGATTCAGAAGAGTCAGAATGTGAAGACACTAAAAATAACTAAAGAATAAGTTACATTTAAGTGTTAGTTTTAATATTTACATGAGTGATACATGAAAAAAACTGTCAAAAATTAGACCAAAACAGCTCTTTCAGCAAATGCAATGTAATATTTCTAAGGAATAAAAAAGTAGTTACATATTAATTGAAAATGCTTTAATTTTTTTCTTTGTGATATAAAATGAAACATACAATTAATGACATCTTAGATTCATAATAGATTTATAATATAAAGGATTGTATATTAACATTATGTTAATTATTATTTTATTAATATTGTGTAATATATAGCAATTCTATCACTAAAATTATTATATTAATTACATTATATATTTATGTATTAAGTATTGTAATATAAAATATTTATATTGTACACTAATTGTACATCTCAATAGACTAGAAAAAGAAGAACAAACTAAGTCCAAAGTTATCAGAAGGCAGGAAATAAAGATTAGAGCAGAAAAAAACAAAATAGAGATTAGAAAAAAAAATGAGTGAAACTTAGTTGCCTTTTTAAGATCAACAAAATTCGTAAACTTTTAGCTAGATTAAGAAAAAAAGAAGATTCAAATAAATAAGATCAGAAATGAAAGGGGAGACATTAAAACTGATGCTACAGAAATGAAAAGAATTGAGAGAATACTATGACAGTTATAGCTAATAAATTGGATAATATAGAAGAAAAGGAAAATTCCTTGAAACATACCACCTACCAAGACTGAATCATGAAGAAATAGAAAATTCAAACAGAGAAATAACAGGTTAAAAGACTGAATCAGTAATCAAAAACCTCCCAACAAAGAAAAGCCCAGGACTTGATCACTTCACTGGAAAGTTCTACCAAACATTTAAAGAAAAATTAGCTGCACTCCTTCACACTTCTTCCAAAAATCTAAAGAGGAAGGAATACTTCCAAACTCATTTTACAAGGCTAGCATTACTCTGATACCAAATCCAGACAAGGACATTACAAGAAAAGAAAGTTACAGGCTAATATCTCCAATGAACATAGGTACAAAAAAAATCCTCAAAAAAAATTAGCAAACTAAATTTAACAGCACATTAAATGGACCATATACTATGATCAAGGGAAATTTATCCCTGGGATGCAGGATGTTTCAACATATGAAAATCAATAAATGTGATACACTACATTAATAAGAGAATGAAGGATAAAAATCACATGATCACCTCAACAGATACAGAAAAAGTATTTGACAAAATTCAATACCCTGTCACAATAAAAACTCTCAACAAACTAGAAATAGGAGAGTACTTCAACATAATAAAGGCCATATATGACAAGCCACAACTAACATCATATATGACAATGAAAATCTGAAAGCCTTTCCTCTAAGATTAGGAACAAGACAAGGATGCCCACTCTCACCACTTCTATTCAACATAGTACTGGAATTGCTAGCTATAGCAATTAGGTAAGAAAAATAAATAAAAGAGATCAAAATTTGAAAGGAAGGGGTAAATTATCTGTTTGCAGATGACATGATCTTATATGTAGAAAACCCTAAAGATTCCACAAAAAACTATAAGAACTAATAATCAGATTCAGCAAGTTGTCATGAAAAAAAGTCAACAGACAAAAATCAGTTGCATGCAGGTACACTAACAACTATCAATTTGAAAAGGAAATTAAGAAAATAAGCCTGTTTATAACAGTATCAGAAAGAATAAAATACTTAGGTATAAACTAAAATAAGAAGACAAAAGACTTAAACACTAAGAACTACAAAACATTGCTGAAAGAAATTTAAATGGATACAAACAAATAAAAAGACATCCTGTGACTATGGACTGGGAGACATAATATTGTTAAAATGTTCACACTATCCAAAGTGATCTACAAGTTCATTGCAGTCTCTATCAATATCCTGATGCTATTTTTTCACAGAGATAGAAAAATAATCCTAAAATTCATATGTAATCACAGAGAACCCCAAATAGCCAAAGCAATCTTGAGAAAGAAGAACAAAGCTAGAGGCATCACACTTCCTGATTTCAAAAGGCTTTGCAAATCTCCAGTAATCAAAACAGTGTGATACTGGCATAAAGACCGGCATACTGACCAATGGAACTGAATAGACAGCTCAGCAATAAATCTATGTATATGTGGTCAAATGATCTTCAGGAAGAGTGACAATGTCAACACAACAGGAAAGGAAAGTCTCTTGGACAAATGGTGTTGGGAAAACTGGATATCCACATGCAAAAGAATGAAATTGGACACTTACCTTATACTACACACAAAAATCAGCTCAAAATTGACAAAAAGCTTAAGACCTGAAACCATAAAACTCCTAGAAAAAAGCAGAGGAAAAGCTTCATGACATTGGTTTTGGCAACGACTTCTTGTATATGACACCAAGAGCACAGGGAATAAAAGCAAAAACAGAAAGTGGGACTACATCAAACTAAAAAGCTTCTGTGCAGCAAAAGAAAGAAGCAACAGATTGAAAGGCAACCTGGAGAATAGGAGAAAATATTTGCAAATCTTATATCTGATGAAGGGTTAATATTCAAAATGGATAAGGAACTCCTACAACTCAATTGCAAAAAAACAAACAAATATCCTGGTTAAAAAATAGGCAAAGGACTTGAATAGACATTTCTCCAAAGAAGACATACAAATGGCTCACAGGTATACGAAAAGATGCTTAACATCACTAATCATCAAGGAAATGCAAATCAAAGCTACAATTAGATGTCACCTAACACCTGTTAGGATGGCTATCATTAAAAAAGAAAGGAAAATAACAAGCATTGGCAAGGATTAGAAAAATTGGAACATTTGTGCACTGTTGGTAAGAATATGAAATGGTACAGCTGTTATTGAAAATAGTATGGAAGTTCCTCAAAAAATTAAAAATAGAATTACCATATGATTCAGCAATCCCACTTCTGAGTATTTATCCAAAAGAACTGAAAATAGATTCTCCATGAGATATTTGCACTCACTTTTCATTGCAGCATTCCTCACAGTACCCAAGAGGTAGAAACAACCTAAATGTTCATCAATGGGTGACTGGATAAAGAAAATGTACTATATTTATATACAATAGAATATTATTGATCTTTAAAAAAGGAGGAAACCCTGGAAAATGCTACAACATGGGTAAACCTTGAGGATGAAATAAACCAGTCACAAACGGACAAATACTGCATAATTCCACTTATAGGAAGCATCTGAAGTAGTCAAGCTTATGGAAGCAGAAAGTAGAATGGTGCTTGCCAGTGGCTGAAGATGGGGGTGTGTGGAAATGGGCAGTTGCTATTCAACAAGTAGGAATTTCAGTCAAGCAAGAAGAAAAAGTTCTAGAGATCTACTATACTACGATGTGCTTATAGTTACCAATATCGTACTGCACACTTAAAAATTTGTTGAGCGTAGATTTCATGTTAAGTGTTTTTTACCACAATAATAAATAAATTGTCTTGCCTAAATATACCCATGTGTAAAACAGGATAAATGTATATTCATCATGAATTTATTATGAGTCAATTCATTAATATATATAGAATTCATAGAGCAGTGCCTGGAATATTGTACTGTTGTTTATTTTTATATAAATTCATAAAAAAACATTGTTGACTTTTGTTGTTATATTAATAAATATTGATGCTTAATAAATGTCAATGATTGACAATTACAAAATGTCAAAAGATGTCAATAAAGCAGGTAATTGAGCCAGGCACCAACAATGCTGTTTATTAAGCCAACAGTAAAATTCCCTGGTTGGGTAGTTGTTTGAAAGCTGCATGATAGTATCTTGGTAGCCCACTGTATTTTTATCGTCGTTAATCTTCGTTGAAAGCTACTGGTAAAAGATTACTATTATTCATTATTTCCTCATACACTAATATTCAACTCAGTTTGTCTTCTCATATCTAACATCAGTTTCTTTTACAACACCCAATAATAAACTGAATATATTTATACCAGGCAACTGTGTAGCATTAACTGAGATTGTACATAGTTGGTTAAGCATGAGCAAGAATACCTGAATTCTAGTCCTGGATTTCCCCTATCAGCTGTCTGACCTCAGGCAAATTTCTTAACTTTCTCTGGGCTTGCTTCTCTGAGAGGATGAGGACAGAAAACTGAGGTGCCTTCCAGGACTAGTGTTTTTTCCTAAGTAACCTGAATACTGCTGGGCCTTCTTGCTTCTGCCTTGTGGCACATTTTCATATACTATCACATTCAACAGATAAAAGTCTTGCATTCCAAAGGCTTTGAAATGTATTTTTACTCAAGTTTCTGAAGATAGACAAAGAGATACATCGCATGACACAGAACAATATGCTCACCCTATATTTTATTTCAAAATGCTTTCCTCCCAAAACTCCCTTCGGTGCTTCAGCATTGGCTTCTATTGTTACGCACTCTCTTCAAACTTAGCTCAAGCACCCCTTCAAACTCCACTGTATGTTATGTAAATCAATTTAACCTTTTTAGATTTCAACCAATTCTTTTTACCCATTATTCCAATCAGCCCCACAGAGCAAAGTAGGCAAACACTTACAACTTAATTCTTTTCCTTTTATCTGTAGGAAATATTCAAATGCTGCCAAAAATTCTCTGTGTCCCAATTCTGATCCAATCATGCATAACATTGAACATAGTCCCAAGGAACAGCCTTGCAAAGAGACTCATAGCTTTGGCAGTACCAACAGTAACATTACTGCCAGACACAAGATGTGTAATTAAAATGGATGACACAATGCTTTTCCTCTTAGGCAAAAATGCTGGTTGTTGAGAGAGTACATTGCAGAGTCCAGATCTCGGCTAAAAAATAGAAAATAATAAGTGAGTTAGTTTACTTTCTTCTATTTGCAGGAGATTCTTCAATTGTGTGTTGGGCTCAAGATAAGATACAATCTTCTTAACCAAATTGCTTTTAGAAATAAGTTGCAAAATTTGTTACCAAATATCACTTTAAACAAATTCTCAATCTTCCTATCATTTTGGCTTCTTTTATTTTTATCTATTGATGTACTTATCTGAAAATAAACTGTTTAGTTGTTACTACATATACCTAGAGATATATTCTCTAAATAAGAAATCCCAAAGATATAGAAAAGCTTAACTGACTAGAACCATTCAATTGTGTTTCACAGAGTAAGACACTGAAGTGATACAGAGATGTACCTAAAGTATAGACTGACTGTCTAGTACTTCACATTTCACCCTCATTGGCCAATCTGGTTAAAAACTTTACTAGGTGGAAAACACAGTTCAAAGATCTTTTCAAGACTTTTGACAATTCTAGTAGCCATTACTAATATTAGCGCTAGTTGAATCTACAAATTTACCAAAATTACTTCTCAATCATCATGGACCCAAATAACTAGAATACACTTTCGATCAACTCAGTTACTCAATAGTTTGTCCTTTAGCAATTAAGGAGCTATTTACAAGTTTTTCTAAATTAAATACTGTTTTTTGTTCTATGCTTATAATTTCTGACTTCCAAAACAACCCATGCGTTCCTCCTGCAGTGTGGCCTACTAACCAGAAACACACATGCACACACAAACACACACACATGATCCAAGTCTCCTACTATTTCCTGGTAGCATGTCTCTTTTACTCAGAATTCTTCTCATTTATTGGATTTCTTAGTAGACATATCTACTAATCAACCAAAAGAAAAATGCCACATAGCTGTACCAACATGCCAATTTTGAAGTCCAAAACTCCCATGGCTGCATTTAAGTTAAACCATTCCACTCACAGCTCCTGATGAGAGGGTAGCCCTTGATGGTCATGACTTGTACAGCTTGTCTGAGCTCCCTCTTGGCCAAATCAGAAGCAGATACTTAATTTAAGTTCAACAATAATCTATAGACTCTCCAGCAACACATGATGTTGCCTGCTATATCAAGGTAAGTTTAATCAAGCTGATTTTCTCTGGCATGTCACTTTGGAGAGAACTGAGTAATTGATGCATGGACCCAAAGCTGAACAATTGCATACAGATGATCAAGAAGATATAATGAGGTCTCAGAGGCAGGGAAGTCGAATCTGGGAATGAGCAATAACGGAGAGCCAAATTCATGAGGACACAGAAGCTACGAGGTATTAAAAAGTTGAGTGGAGGAAAGGGAATGAAAACTGAGTCAAAAGTAAAAGGAGAAGAGAAATAAGGAAAATAAATGAGTTAATGATTTGACACTAGACAGAAGATATATGCCCTCTCCTATTTGGATTACTGCAATAGTATCCTAACTGTAGTCCTGTTATTGTGCTTGCCCACTAGGATCCATCCATTCTCTATACAACAGCCAGTGTGATCTTTTAAGCCATGCATCCTATCACTCGACACCGTTCTTGAAATCTTCCAAGAACTTCCCATTGGATCAAGAATAAAATCTAGGGTCCCACCTTCCAACCCATCTTGGACCACTCTTCCCTCCTGCTCACTCAGCACCTGTACCTGGGACATTTTGTCTCCACACTTCTTCATTCAGAGCTCTGATCAAATGTCAGCTCTTCTGAAAGGGCTTCCCAGACCACCCACTCGAAGGTCCTCTCACCCATTCCCAGCCCCTCTCTTAGTCACTAACCCATCACCCGGTTTTATTTTCTTTTGGGCACTGATCACTACCTGCAATTCTCTTATGTATTTACTGGTTAAGACCTGTTGTCTTTCCCCTCCAGGAGAAAGTAGGCAGAGAACTTGCCTGTATCCACAGTGCTTAGAATGTGGTGGGAACTCAAAATATTAAAGATGAAAAGTTGAAAGGAGAGGAGGGAAGGAGGTAGGGAGGGGGTGGAAAATGGAGGGAAGGAGAGTGCGAGGAAAGAGGAAAGAAGCTCGTCTTGAAGAAGTCCTCAGTGCTGCTTCCAAGTCTCTTATTTTAGATGCTGCTTTTCCTCCATGAGGCCTTGGTTTTCCACAGTCCTACAGGACCTGCTTTGTCTGTGACCTGATAGGCCATATTTTCCTGGTTGGCTGATGAACATAAAGCTTTATAATACATTCTCACTTGTATTAAGTAGCCTGCATAAATTTCAATTCATTCTTAATCAAAGAAAAGAAAAAACCTACAGGCATAGCAGTAATGGCAGAGAAAAACTGACCATTTACGAATAAAATGGCTCCACTTATTTCTTCACTAATCAAAAAAAAGAAAAGTCCAAATAATTATATTTGTTTTTAGTTTCCATTGTCCTATCGCACACATGATTTCACCTAGTTAAGTTTCTCCTTAATATACAAATATACTCATGTTAAAATTTTTAGAAAGTATAGAAAAAGTAAAAACCTACCATAATCCTACCACCCAGTGAAGAACACTCATAATGCTTTTTGCATGCATTTTGAACAAAAGTGAAATCAAAACCTACATAATTATTTGTAACTTGATTTTTTACTCATTAACATATCAATATGTTATGATTTTTAAAATATCATATTTGGTTTAATATTCTTCTATACCCTTTAAATATTCTTCTACACCCTTCATTTTCATGTCTGCAAATTTATTTCACATGATATGAATAATTTCATGTAGTTTACTACTATGTTTTACATTTAGATTAGTTGGAATTTTCACAAATATAAATAATGCTGAGATGAACTTTCATAAAATTATATTTTTATATACAGCCACAATTTTTCCTTAGGGTAAATTCAAAGAGTTATTTTTGCCATGTATTTTTTGCCTTCTGAATCACAATCATACAGTGAAAAAACACTAAAAATTCAACAATCAAAATTAAATTGAATTACACTTATTTTTTCTAAAAAAACTGTGGTGGGAAAGAATATTTGTAGACATCATGAAACAGCTGGCGTTTTTTGTTTTACAATATTATACAAGAGTGCAGATATGAATGACCAGTTAGATAGTAGGGGAGAAAAATATTGCCTCAAAATATGCCCACAGGGGCTACTAGCAGGAACCTAAGGAGCTTTTTTAAATTGCTTGAATTTTTAAAAAACTACAGTGAGGAAAGAAATACGAAGTAAAGTTGCCAATCAGATGACAGACTGGCAAAATTCTTGTGTACAATCATAGATGCTTTTACGGTGTGAATTAACAAAAGTTTTTTTTTTTTTGAGGAAGATTAGCCCTGCACTAACTACTGCCAGTCCTCCTCTTTTTGCTGAGGAAGCCTGGCCCTGAGCTAACATAGTGCCCATCTTCCTCTATTTTATATATGGGACGCCTACTGCAGTATGGTGTGCCAAGCGGTGCCATGTCCACACCTGGGATCCCAACCAGCGAACCCCGGGCCAGCGAGAAGCGGAAGGTGCGCGCTTAACCGCTGCGCCACCAGGCTGGCCCCTGCATTAACAAAAATTAAAGACAGTTTTATAAAAATCCAGAACCTTTCACTGACTTAAGATCAGTGTCTATGTTTCTTTAATTTAAGCAGGATAACCCAGTGGAAAGGAAGAGGAGAATAAATGGGGAAAGAAGCGGCCTTTTCCATACATTTTTCAAAGAAGCCCTTGGTTTGAAATCCACTGGAAGAACAGCCTCACACGCTGAGAATAGGCCCTCCCAAGGAGGATAGGCCCTCCTTAATCAGAGATGACATAAAATCAAGACTTTTCAGGGCAATACCTGCAGTAAAGGATAAGTATTCTGACAATGTCAGTGTGCGCAAACATCTCGTAATGCCATCAGGTAAAAAATAATCACCATCAGCAGTATCCAATGCTTATTCAGCTAGTCATGGACCTGAATGACCCTTACTCAGATTTCTGCTGCAAGATTTACGGATGTAAAGAAGCTGAAATTCAGCTGGAAAAGAAAAGTCACTAAAAAAGGAAAAAAATTAAAATACGATATATGATCACCAAAAATCAACAGTGCCCAAACTGCCAAATAGCAGACAGTAGGCAGAGAACTTGTACTTATTGTTTCCAATCTTGCTGTGCTGTGAAAAGCATTCTTTAGATATGTAGTCACTGTATGTATATAGTGAAACCTAGCGGTGTGCTGAGGCCAGAGTCACAGTTGATATTGATTATTTCTTCCTAACTCTGCTTCTTTAGTGACATCATTCCTAACTCTGCTTCTTTAGTGACATCATTTTGATAATTGGAAATTGGCCACGGTGGGAGTATTTACATTGAAATTTCTTTTCTTCTTATCTCCCATAATTCTGCTTGTTAATTTACTAGCACACTCTTGAAAACCTGATTGCATTTTTGTGAATTATATACTCATATATACAGACTCTCCTGATGAATAAAATAAAGTATGAAACAATGAAATAATTAGTCACAGGCTATGCTGGCTGCTGAGGTTAATGTTAGGCTCCCAAAGAAAATTTTCAATACAAACCCTTAAATAGGAGCCAAAAAGGCAACTTGAGTTTTACTTAGCCACAATGTCTGCTGGAATGATAATTTATAAATGTACTTTTTATAATTATGTCATTTTACTGAGATATCTTTTTCATAGAGTAAAACGCACAGCTCCTAATATAGCTCCATGAGTTTTAACACAATGAATTCAAGATGTGGAAGATACCCTTCAGCTCTGAACGCTCTCATTTCCTTTCCAGTCAATAATGAAATCACCCCTTTACTCCCTGCCCAGGCAACCGGAGTTGTGATTTCTAACAGTATGGAGCAGCTTTACCTATTCTAGAACATCATCTAAACGGAATCATACAGTAAGTACCCTTTTGTGTTTGACTTCTTTCACTCAAAATAATATTTTGAGATTCATACTTGTGTTTTTTAGTAGTTCTTTTTCTTTTTTAAAAAAATAATCTTTTACTTGGAAATAATTTCAAATTTACTGAAAATTTACCAGAATTAGAGTGTACACAAAAAACTGTACACCTCTTAGCCAGATTCACTTGTTGATAGCATTTATCTATTTGTTTTAACATTTACGTGTGCTTATATAAACATTTCCATATACATATTTTATATAATATATAAAATTTTTCTCAAACATTTAAGAAGTTACATGCCTCATGGTTCTTTACCCATTCATATTCAGTGAGCTACCTAAAAATAGGTATTCTCTTACAAAATTACATTATATTCAGTAAATTTAGCATCAATAAGAGTCTTTAATAAACCATCTAAGATTCTTTAATAAACGTCTACTTTTGTCAATAGACTCAATTGTGTCCTTTGCACGATCTTTCTCTCCTCTAGAGGGTCCAGTCTAAAATCAGACTTCTTTCTTTTTCAATGCAGAGAAATATTCCTTTGTATGGTAGATTGAAGTTGTTTTTTTCATTCTTTTGTTGAAGGACATTTGGGTTATTCAAATCTAAGGCTGCAAAATATCGAAATATATAATTGCAAATATATAATATGTACTTTATATATAATAATTTTTATTTATTACTAAATATATTTATTTATTTGAAATAAATCATCATATTCTCTCTTTGAATAATACTATACTTCTTGAGGTATATATTGTGATAGACTTACACTATATTTCCATTTTCTTCTCCCATGCTTTGGTTCATATTTTCATACATTTTACTTCTATATATGTTATAATCTCTACAATACTTTATTGTTATTTTTGCTTTAAATAGTGAATTGTCTTTTAAGGAGTCTAAAATTATATGAAGATAGTTTTTACGTTTACCTAAATATTTACCTTTTCCAACACTATTCATTCTTTTGTCTAGATTCGATTTGCTTTTCTGACATTTTTCTTTTCAGATTGATAAACATTCTATAGCATTCTTTGGAATGATTTTATTCCTCAAATTTTATTTATCTGAAATGTCTTTATTTTGCCTTCGCTTTTGAAAGATAATGGCACTGGATGTAAAGTTCTAGTTACATAGTTTTAATTTTTATTTTCGCACTTTAATGATGTCATTCAGTTGTCTTCTGGCTTCCATTTTTTCTTATGGCCAGATTCTTCTTATTTTTCCACTGTAGGTAATATGTGCTTTATTCCTCTGGCTACTTTCAAGTGTTTCTCTATATCTTCGGTCTTCCGCTATCTGAATATGATTCCTATATATACCTTTCTGTGTATTTATCTTACTTGTGTTTGGCTGAGCTTCTTGAATCTGTGTGTTGTTATTCTTCAAATCTGTAGAATGTTTGGTCATTTTAAAAAATTTTTTTCTGCCCCATTTCTCTTTCCTCCCTTTCTGGAATTCCAACTACATATACGTCTGACCACTTGTTATCGTCCCACAGGCGCCACAGGCACAGTTCATTATTTTTCAATATGTTTTCTCTGGTAGCTTTCCAGGTAGCCTCATCACCAACGTAGCAAGTTGCTTCCTAGCATATTTGCCAGAATCAAAATGGACAGCTACCTAGAGAATCTCCCTGGAACTCCAATGGGTGTTTTCCTCCTCACCAGTCTTGGCCTGTGACACCTCAGCAAATCATCCAGTGTTTCACAGCCACATCCTTCCTATGAAGACTGAATCTCAGCCCTATTGTACAGAGAATCTCTTTCAAGTTTGTTTCTTCGAGTATACTCCCTCAGCCCTAAATATGCTATCCGGCATTCTCTAGGGTTCTCTTTACAACCTCTTAGTAATTAGTCCCACTTTACAATTAATAATTCTTTACAAATTACTGGTGTGGTTTCTTCTCCTTAATGGACCCTGACATCTCTAAACAACCTCAGTGCAACACAAACTACAATGTTTGAAAGAATCTTCTCAAATGAGATGTAGTTAACTTCATTTCAATTTAGGGTTCTACAAGCTACTTTTGATACCTGAACTATCCACAAATGGACAGTAGCAGGAAAAATAGATTTAGTTTTAGTTTAGAGTGGCGAAGTTAGGGAGACACTGGGAAACATTGTTCATCCTGAAGACTACACTTCCTTCAAAAGTAGGTTCTAAGAAACAGAGTGCAGGTGTCAACGTATGATGCTCCTATCATGGCAAAACACTTGAGTTTTATTATGAGATTAAAAACAAAAAAGTCTTTACTTCATATCACTCATCACAATCTTAAAACAGATGTTTCATCTGTAAATATAATTGAAAATAATGCGAGGTCATTTAACAAGAGATAATACAAAACTTTAAATTTGTACCCTAAGATAAATGGACCTTCTACGTCATTGCTGACATTTCTTTCTTAACCTGTGAACTGATGTTCAAATATTTCTTTTAAAACCCATTACTCAAAGTACCTATGCTTTCTCTACATTCCCTTTCCCAAAACAATTCATTTTTTTCCCTCCCTCTTCAGTCTCACTGCTGCTCTTTCTTTAGACTTGCTTGTAGTGGTGTTTGTTTTTCATTGTCACAGGTATAGACCGGGAGCCTGCAAAACTGGTAAGTACTGGATTTCGTTTTACCCCCTAGGTATTCAAAGATACTGATTCCTTTTCCACTGCTGAGAGGCACTGAAACTTGGGAGACCCGCTGCTGTTTGCTCTTCTTGAAGCTTATTGACTGTCAGTGTCTCTGGGAACCACCTGCAGCAGCCAGGGAATGTGATCTGGCTTCTGCAGTTCCTAGTGAGAAAGTATTCATTTTCTTAGTGATAAAGAGCTTCCCTCTAAAATATTATTGAAAAATCATTGCTACTGGCTATTGTTCTTCTCAGGAAAAGGAGCTTTCTTTTTAGCAGGATATTGACTGATGTAGATAAATAAGCTGGTTTTACCGTTAAAGGACTGCCTAGGGCTTGCAAACGCTTCTTTATCCAGAGTGACGGAAATTGTCAAGTTAATGAATATTCTGAATGATGAGCATATAAAGTCATTCCATTCACCTCAATGGGTGTTTATGAAATATCTAGTATATGGTTAGAGTCATGTTAAGGCAGAAGTATTCATAATTTAAAAAATGTTAAGGCCCCAGAGCCAAACTTCCTATATTTGATATTTAACACTTCTATTTAATAATGTGTAATATAGGTAGCCTTTCTAAGCCCCAAATTCCTCATCTGTAAATAGAGATGATATTATCTATCTCACAGGAGAAATGCATATTTCATGTAGAGCTATTTATAGTTATTGTTTAAAATATTTTTTTAAATATTGGAGAATTATATGAAATTTTGCCTGCCCTCAAGAAGCTTGCATGAAGCAAGAGATAAAAAATAAAATAAAATATATAATAAACTGCCAGGTCTCATTTTATAGTAGTATTAGCACTACTAATATGTGTGACTAACATTTGGGAAATAGAGAGTCCTTTCCTAGAGTTTTCTGAACAACCTTTAAGAAAAAGATGAACATATACATAGGCATAAATTAAGTGCATGAATAAAAGCTAGATACACAAAAATAATTATAATATTTGAATTTGTTTTACATCCAAAAGTTCCTGGTCTCCATAACAACATATACGGACTTTAAAAAGTAATAGCCTGACATCCACGAACTCATAACCCTAAAAATGATCATTATTTGTAACATCATTAAAGAAGAAAATGACACAGTAAGAAAGTCTTGGTTCCTCCTTCTTTAATGAAGTAGTGTCACCACCTGGTAGCAGAGCAAAACTTCCTGAGTACATAGGTAAACATAAAAGTACACCAAATAATACATGAGTCAAATGGCTGCAAAATACATTTGCTAAACCATTATTATTTGTGCTCAAGTGCTCTGCGCAATGTGATTTGCTTTGTTTTTATAACCTGTAACAGGAATCTCTCCCATCTGAACCAACGATGCTGAAACTGTCTGCTCCACCCTTTTCTGAATTTTGGAGAACGATGAGTTCCCTGTCTAGTTGTAGACAATTAGCAAACTAAAGTGAAATTAGAAGATACGATTCATTTTCCTCACTGGTGAAATTGCATCTTTCCTGATGCCTTCTTATTAGTGGCTATTGCTGGTGTTAGGTGACCTTGGAAATGATATAATACATACTTGCAATGATGTCAATTCAGAGGCAATTGTCACCTGACACCTTTGTGAGGTACAGTTCCCTGAATGTCTTTTGGGAAACTACCCCACCTTCTTTCATGCAATTTAGGTGAGACAACCAAACTTTCTTGGCCAAGGACTGTGACCTAAACCAGGCCAATCAGAATCTCTCTCCTGGGTGTTTGTATCTTGTGCAGAATGACATGAGTCAAAAAAACAGTCGAGGGGCCAGCCCTGTGGGTTAAGTTCAGGGGCTCTGCATCAGGGGCCCAGGGTTTCACAGGTTCAGATCCTGGGTGCCGATATAGCACCGCTCATCTGGCCATACTGAGGCAGTGTCCCTCATGCCACAACTAGAAGGACTCACAATTAAAATATGCAACTATGTACTAGGGGATTTGGGGAGAAAAATCAGGAAAAAAAAGAGAAGATTGGAAACAGTCATTAGCTGAGGTGCCAATCCTTACAAAAAAAAAAAAACAGTAGAAGCTGCCTCTTTTTTCCACCATTGAGGTGTGTGTGGTTGACTCTGTTCTTCATCAAGTTTTCTCACAGGACTTTCAGGATCAAGAGATTGCTGAACAAGAAACAAAAGCAGAATCATCCCATTCCCCAATGGATTCAGATGAAAACTAGTAATAACATCACGTACAACAACAAAAGGATATGTTGGAGAAGACCAAGTTGGGTCTATAAAGAATCTCATGTGAGCTATCCACATATTTATGCCACATCAAGGTCACTAGCATCTTATCATAACAAGTTGAAGAGGTCACCACTATCTGAACAGTTGGTCATGTTTCTCTTTGTTTCTATGCTTCTGTACTAGTAGGCTGGTTCAGTAATACGTGAGACCTTTTGTTTGGAGGGACAAAAGAAAACAGTTGAAGCTTCTCCAAACAAAGAGACTGAAGGAGACTTTTCTGACACTTGATGCTGACCTAATTTCTCTTCTTCACAAAGCTTGGTGAGTTTTTCTGCTAATTTTTTAAGATTCTCTGTGTATTTTCAACAAGCTAATCTTTTATTTAAATTAGATGAGTAAATTTCAATTATTAGCAACCAAAGAGCTCTAACTGATGCACATCTATACAAAGAATATTTCCAAGTGTTGACAGAAAGTAAAGAAAGCATTCAAATCTTTTTCCAGGTTTTTCAATCCATGTCCAATAAAATGCAAACATGACGGAAAAAAATTATTAAATCGTTTTTATGTCTAAATAATAAATAATAATAAATAATAGATACCCCACATTTTGTTTATCAATAAATTAGTTGGCAAACATCTGGGTTGTTTCCACTTTTTGACTATTATGAATCATGTTGCTATGGATATTCATATTCAAGCTTTTGTGTGGACCTGTTTTCAATTCTCTTGAACATATACCTAGGAAAGGAATGGCTGTTTCATATGTTAGTTCCATGTTTAATTTTTTTGAGGGACTACCGAACCATCTTCCAAAGTGGCTCTCAAGTCAATTTGAGTGGACAAATCAGTCTCTGAAAATGGTGCTTGCAAATGAGTTACTAGCGTGTCAAACTCTCCATGATGTATCTGACCCTAAAGGATTCCCAGATGACAGCTGTAGTGCTGCCAGAGTAACTTGGATCCTTTTTCTGCACCTGTCAGGAGAGGCCTTTCTAATGAGAGACTGCTATTCTGTGTAATTGATCAAGTTCTCATTCTTCATGTTATTGGTAGTTCTGAATGTTAGATATCTTTTTTTTTCTCATGGAGTCAAGAAGTACCTAAGTAGGTGTGATTGCAAGTGGAAAAATAGGGGACAGAAATCAGGTATAAGCAGTTTATCCATTTTAATTCGTGCGTGAATTGCTAATATAAACGCAGAAGGTAAAGCATTAATGGAAATCAAAATATTTCAGCGAAGAAGTTTCAGCAGTTCAACTTTACAATTATAAATAAACCTGTTAAATTTTTCTGGACAAAACTTAGCCAGCAGCTAAGTTTTTTAAACACAAGTAAATTTCTTATTGGTGGCAACTAAATGGTGTTTGTAGCATTTTTATCATACAGTGGATTCCATCCATTCACTATACTTTTCTGAGTTGTCCTACACACGTGTGTTTTTAATGTTTTCTGTCTTCTGTCCTGTTCTTGTAAGTTTTCTATTAAAATATATTAAACTATAAAAAAGACATCATTTTATACCTTATGATAACTTTTGTCAGTTTTACCACTATGCATTTAAGTAATTAGAAGTTTAGATTATAAATTATAATTACATAGTCTGCTTACATTTTTAAGATGGACAGTTTTATTGAATGACACTTAATATTCTCTCTAACTTTAAGAAACAACACACTCTTCCAACATCTAGTATAACTTCAAGTACAAGAAGATAACACCTCTAAATATTTTGTTACTAGATATTTTTGTGTATATGTCATATCTAAATAAACTGTAAACTCCTTGGTTGTGGAGGCTGCAAAGCCAAGATGTAATACAATAATGAGAGCACAGATTTGGGTAGAGAGCTCCAGAATCTGAACCCAGAGACTGTTCCTTACCACCTGAATAAATGTGGTCACAGACTCAAACTCTCTGACCCTCGGATTGCTCAGTGATACAAGGTGTGTAACGGTACCTCCCTGAAAGAATTGTTAAGGAATTAAATGACATACTATGTATAAATATCATCTTGTGCAGCACTCAAAAAGATGTGCGCTCTTTCCTTCTTTGGGTTATTGTAAACCTCAGGCCTTAGGGCAATTCCTTGCATGGTAAACACTCAATACAAAATGTATTGAGGATGATGTGGTATTCCTTTATAAATTTTGATCTTACAGGTGTATCATCACTAGCTCTTTAGTAATTATTTTCTAATATACTTCAAAGATATGGTAAATAGTTGCTCTATTTAATATATATATTTTGAAACTATTAATGATTGAAGTCTGTGACCCTATGTCAAAAATAGACTATTAATTGAGAAAGAAAAAAATATTCATTTCCCCATCAAAATGTGCAATATATCCATGATAGTTACTAGTGCGGGCCTCCTAATATTTTTTATTCTCCTCATGAGAACATGATAGGGTTGTACTTCCCTACCTCTTGGCAGTTAAATACGGCTGTGTTTGGCCAACCAAACATAAGCAGAAATGGTGTGAATCACTTCTAGGCAGGAGCTGAAAGAGCCAACATGCAATTCGGCCCATGCTCTTTCCCTCTCTCCCACAACCAGCAGTGTTTTAGAGAGCAGTGGCTCGCAAGTGCTGCTTATGCCACCTCTGGGGATGCTTGGAAATGTCTGGAGACAGTTTTTGGTTGGCACGATTGGGGAGGGTGTTATCTGCATCTAGTGAGTAGAAGCCAGTGTGTGTCAAATATTTCACAATGCGCAGAACAGCCCCCAACTCTCCAATTCTGGGGCAACAAAAAATTATCTAGCCCAAACCGCCAATAGTGCCACTGTTGAGAAACCTTGGTTTGGAGTAAGGAAGATTTGGATGGTAGTCCCTGGCTGTCCAGAAAAGGACAGGAAGCATAAGCAAGAAATAAACCTTAGCTATTTCAGACCATTAAGAGTTTCAGATTGTGTGTTATCACAGCACAGCCTAGCTTTCCCTAACTGACACATTTATTTTGGAATTTCAGTGAAATTAGAACACAACATGCTTTCCCGAGTAATGTTTAAATAATTTGGTTCTGATATTTCTGAATTTAATATCCATTGAATACATGACTACTGGGATTAAAATTGAGTTCAAAATGTGTTTGAAATGGAAAATAAATTGATCAATTCAAATTTCAAGATAGTTTAGATTGCCTTTAGAGGGAAATGATTGTTCACGAGAAGCATCTGGTTTTAACGCCTAATGTCCTTGCTCTAGGAAACCCAATAATCCAGTCAAATGCTTGAACAGAAAAAGATTAGGAAATTTGCTTTTGAAAATAAATCTGCAGTGTACAAGTTTATTGAAAAAAATGAATTTTATATCACTTTTAGTTAGTTTAATAATTCCTACTATTTTGCCATGAAATATTTTAATGCAAATATTGAAGTAATCACAAAAAAGCTGTTTTGATTCATACACTTACAGAAGAAAAATAAGAAAAAGAGCAAGAGTTACAATAAGAGATTTCTTTTCTATAAGAATTATTTCTTTTAATGAAAAATATTACTTGTGATATCAAGCAGATGTAAAACATTTGTGCAATTTTAATTTGTTTTCAGTCACATATTTTCTCTCCAAGACATTTCTTATGACTCAATTTACCTTATTATTTATTACATTGAATATCTAATATATTCGCATAGTTCAAAGAATTAAAAAGTATAAAAAGATAAACAATGAAAAGTTTTCCTCCCAGTCAAGGCCCCCACCTATGACCACATAGACTGTGCATGGGGCAAAACTACTCATAAATGGCACTGCCTGGAGCTGGACGTGCTGTCGCACTATATCCAAACTCATCACGCTAATCTCATTGAGTAACCCTGTCATTAGTTTCATATGGTTATGCATATATTCATTCCTTTATACATCCATATGCATATGTAATATATGCATATTCATATGCAAGATATGCATGTAAATATAGATACATAAATCTATATCCATATAGAAACAAATGTGAATTAACGTTTTTCCCCCCTTTGTACTGATTTTCTTACACTAAGCATATCTGTAGGCTAGAACGTAAGCTCCATGTTCATGCACAATAGAGGGCTCTCAAAACACCAGACTGTTCTACATGCTTAGGTAAACAAACTGCAACAACAGTCAAAGCCATTATTTAGCCAAAATATGAAGCACACATAGTTTATGCCTGGCAATTTCTAGGATCTCATTGCACAAATCATTGTCCTTCTCTTTATACACACTTCCTCAGATAATCCATGTCTCCTGCTATTTAAAGTTTCTCATTTTGAAGTCTACCATTACTGGCAATAACCCGTAGTTGAGTTTTGCCCCCACAAATTACCGTGTTGAATTGTTAGCACACACACATCATATTCCCTCTGTCATACATCAGATGTTCTAATGCCTAATAGTGTGTCACTGATTGATAAATGCTTTAAGTCTTATCCCTCAGAGAGAAATGTGACTTTTTTTTAATTTTTGCTAATATATTACATGAGGTTAAGTTCTGAAGTGTTGAAAACATATGTTACGTTTGGCAACTTTTATTTAAAACAGATTTGGGAAATTCCTTGCTGGTTGTTACTAGAATCACAGTATTTAAATCTCCCCTTCAATGGAAATGACTTGCAAAATATGAAAATGGGGGGGCCGGCCTGGTGGCATAGTGGTTAAGTTCATGCACTCTACTTTGGTGGCCCAGGGTTTGCAGGTTCAGCTCCCAGGTACGGACCTACACACTGCTCCTCAAGCCATGCTGTGGTGGCATCCCACATATAAAGTAGAGGAAGATTGTCACAGATGTTAGCTCAGGGACAACCTTCCTTAGCAAAAAGAGAAAGATTGGCAACAGATGTCAGCTCAGGGCCAATCTTCTTCACCAAAAAATAGATATATATATATAAATAGGGAGAATTATGCATTAACCTTGGAAATGAAAAATGTGCCATCTATGTACTAAGATGGCCAACATATTTCTCAATTGTAGAATGCAGATAGGCCCAGATTAGGAGCCATAGAGGACCAACTGATAATCTAAAGTCTTAAGAAAGATCTGTGGGCCCAGGAAATACATAAAGAAGGCCCTAAGACTACATTGAACTAAAAATATTCTGCAGAGCAAGAGAATAAACCAACAAAATGAAAAGGCAACCTAAAAAATGGAGAAAATATTTGTAAACCATTTATCTGATAAGGAGTTAAAATCCAAAGTACATAAGGAATTCATACAATTCAATAGCAAAAAAGAAAAAATCCAATTTAAAAAAAGAGCAAAGGACTTGAATAAACATTTTCCAAAGAAAACATACAAATGGTCAACAGGTAAATGAAAAGATGCTCAACATCACTAATCATTGGGGAAATGCAAATCAAACCCACAATGAGGTATGGTCTCACACCTGTTAGGATGGCTGTTGTCAAAAGACAAGAAATAACAAGTGCTGGTGAGGATATAGAGAAATAGGACCCCGTGTACACTGTTGGTGGGATTATAAATTGGTACAGCCATTAAGGAAAACAGTATGGAGATTTCTCAAAAAGTTAAAAGTAAAAGTACCATATGACCCAGCAATCCCACCTCTGGGTATATATCCAAAGCAGTTGAAATCACTATTTTTAGGAGATATATGCACTCCCATGTTCCTTGCAGCAATATTCACAATATCCAAGACATGGAAACAACCTAAGTGCCCATCAGCAGATGAATGGATAAAGAATGTGTGGTGTGTGTATATATATATACAATGGAATAATGCTGAACCATCAAAAAAGAAGGAAATCCTGCATTTTGTGACAACAAGGTTGGACCTTGATGGCACTATGCTAAGGGAAATAAGTCTGACAGAGAAAGACAAGTACTGCATGTTGTCTCTTATAGGCGGAACCTACAAAAGCCAAACTCATAGAAACAGAGTAGAATGGTGTTACCAGGGGCTAGAGGGTGGGAGAAATGGGGAGATGTTGGTCAAAGTATACAAACTTCCAGCTATAAAATGACTAAGTTGTAGGAATCTAATACAGCATGGTGACTATAATCAATATTACTGTATTATATACTGGAAAGTTGTTAAAAGAGTAGATCTTAAGTGTTATAACCACAAAAAGGAATGGTAATTATGTGAGGATAGAAGCATTAACTAACCTTATTGTGGTAATCATTTCACAATATATCCATGTATCAAATCACCATGTTGTACACCTTAAACTTAGATATGCTATGTGTCAATAATATCTCAATAAAGCTGGGGGAAAAAAGAAGGCCTTGGCAAAAGCACAATGGTATCCTTTAGCTAACATAGGTGAGGGCTTTGATTTGTGATCAAAATAAGTAATCACTACACAGAAAGCCAGCAAAGCAATGAAATGATACCATGAGGAAGAAGAAATAATCCACCCCAAAGAGTAATAATTAAAAAAATCTTTCTTTCTGTAATAGATTTACTATAAGAAATTCTACTGTCAGAAAATACTTATTTTTCATCCTAGAAAGGTTAAAAATACACTATAACAAAGTGTGATTGAAAAATATTTCACTTTCCACCTTAATAATGATTGCTTTTGTCTGTACAACAGGACATATACATTTCATCCCAAAAATGGCATATCTCAGAACAGCAGAAATGGGACCTAAAAGAGGCAACGAGATTTTTATCTCCAGGTAATTTGAATTTTGAGCAGAATCACATAGAGAATAACCATAGGTGGAACTGAGCCAGTCTCGGATAACGAAGTTCTTGAATTTTTCAATGCTTAATTGCCCAGCTTGCTTTTCAATTTCCTAAATTAGCCCATGATCCTTCTAGTGAATCCCCTTTTTGCTCATTGGATTCAGTGTTTCGGTTCCTAAAACAACAAATAAATTTCATTGAATTTTTATACTGTCAAAATCCAAACACATCTTTGACATTAGAGCAAGTATTCATGAGAAAAGAAAAACAATATGAGATCTGGAAAAATTTACAACTTGAAAAACATGAGGTCAAAATTTAAAATATGATGGAAGCTTTGAAAAACAACTTATGAAGATCTATTCGTAAAAATGTAAGACTAATAGAATTGACCCACAATTCTGAGGATCATAAAACAATTAAAAATAAATGATTGTTATGGACTAAATGCTTGTGTCTCCCCATTCCTCCCAGTTCATATATTGAGGCCCTAACACCCAGGGTGGCTGTACTTGGAGGTGGGGCCCCTAAGGAAGTAATTAAGTTTAAATGAGGTAATAAGGGTGGCACCCTGATCGCTTAGGATTAGCGTCCTTATAAAAAGAGAAATCAGAGAGCTATCTTTCTTTCTCTCTCTCCCTGTGGCACATGCACCAAGGAAAGGCCATGTGAAGACATAGTTAGGAGGCCACCATCTACAAGCCAAGAAGAGAGCCCTAACCAGAAATCAAGTCTGCCAGAACCTTGATCGTAGACTTCTAATCTCTGGAACTGAGGGAAAATTTCCCTTGTTTAAGCCATCCAGCCTGTAGTATTTTGTTATGGTAGCCTGAGCAGACTGACACAATGATGAAAGAAAAAGAGACTAGAGCCAGGAAATTCAATCTATTGGAAAAAACAAGCTTAATGTATTCATGAAAGTATAAAGCAAACAGACCTAAAATAATAATCAAAGAAATAACAGATAAAAACATTCTTAAGCTGAAAATGAGCATTAACTTGAATATTTAAAGAGTTCGCCAAGTACCAAGAAAAAATAAATCTATATATAAAAACAAGTATTTTCATGAGTAAAGAATATTTCTGAAAATATCAAGAGGAAAAAGTTACCTACAAAGAAATTAAAAATGCAACTGCATTCAAGTATTTACTATACAACAATAATGACAATAAGAATAGATTAATTAACATCTCCAGTGTTTTGAAAAAAAATTATTGATACTTAAGAATGTTATATCACAATTCCTAACATTTTTGTAGGAAATGTACCAGTCAAGCTTGGCTAAATGTTATGACTAAATACCTCACTATATCAATGGATTGACACAGTTAAGATTTATTTCTCACGCATGTTACAATTCATCTCGGCTTGAGGAGGGGCTCCACCCTCTGTTGCTTGCAATCATTTAGGGACCCAGTTTTCTCCCTTGCTTCCAGCCCAGAGGAGACATAGCATTCCTTCATAAACCACAGACAAGAACTAGTGACATGGCCAGGTCTCAATGTAAGAGTACCGAAAATGTATTTAGCTGCATGTTCAGGTAAAGGAAATAAATTAGATAAACATCTAACCACTACTGTCCGATAGAACTTTGTGTAATCATGGAAAGGTTCTATCGCACTGTCTAATATGGTAGGCACTAGTCATATGTAGCTATTTAGCACTTGAAATGTGGCTAGTGTGACAGGGAAAATGAATATTTAATTCTATTTAACTTTATAGAATATGTAAATAGCCACCTGTGAGTGGCTGCTTTCATATTGGAGAATGCAGACCACCCCACTCTGCCACAGGAAAATAGGTTATATGTTCAAGGATGTTCATTGAGCATTATTCATCATCATAAACATTCAAACAAAACATGTATCCACCAATTTGAGAATCTGTAATATGACTCCCTCAGCAAATGGTTAAAAGAGCATCTACTGCGGCCAGCTCTGTGGCATAGTGCTTAAGTTTGTGTGCTCCACTTCGGCAGCCCAGGGTTCACAGGGTTGGATCTGGACACAGACCTACCCACTGCTCATCAAGCCACACTGTGGTAGCATCCCACGTCCAAAATAGAGGAAGATTGGCACAGATGTTAGCTCATGGCCAATCTTCCTCACCAAAAAAAAAAAAAGGAAAAGATAAGAGTATCTGTTGAATCTTAGTGCTTAGTTTATGGGCCTGTGGAGGCTAGAAATTGAGGAGATTGGTAGAAAATATCAGAGCAGGTTGGCTCCTTCTAAAACCTCAGTAAGGTACTGCAAAAAGCACCATGCTTTGGTCTAAGGCAGCAGTTTTCAAAGTGTGGTCAGGAAGCAGCAGCAGCAGCATCACTTGGGAACTTGTGGGAGATGGAAATTCTCCAGCTCCCCCCACCCCCAGACCTACTGAATCAGAAATTCGGAGGGTGGGACCAGCAATCTGCGTTTAACGAGCCCTCCTGGTGATCCTGACACAGGCTAACGCTTGAGAACCGCTGATCTAAGGCAGGAGTTCTCAACCCTAGCTGCTCATTAGAATTACCGAGGGAACTATAAAAAATAGGGCTGCCATGGCTGCATCCTCAGGGATTTTTATTTAATTGTTATGGGGAAGGGCCAAGTATTTTTAAAAGCTCCCCAGGCGATTCAAATGTACATCCAGAATTGAGAACCCAAACCGAGGTGACCCAAACCGAAAGCAGAAGAGGAAACAGAATGCAGACTTACGAGAGACTTTTCTGTCTGTGGTCCACAGCACAAATCCGCTGAAAGTCAGTCAGGACGTGGGATAATTCTAATAGCTGGATTCTTCGTACCATTTCAAATTTCATGTGGAAGGACAAGGAAGTGGAAATCCAAATGCAAGGGCGATGGGTCCTTCGCGGTACCAGGAAAGCGGAAAAAGTCTGCAGCCCTGGCCTCCCGGCTGCACGAGCCTCCTTGCCAAGCCTCCCTGAGATGCATCCTGGGCCGTTTGTCCCTCAGACCCCCGCCTCACCCAGCGTGCTCACCGCGCTAAGGAAGAAGCAGGGCCGCACAAGACAAATGTCATGAGTGTCACGTCCACGTACCCCGGAGCCAAACTGCCGCAGCGGAATTCTGGGTCTGCCTCTTACTAGCTGCGAAACTTGGGAAAAATAAGTGAACACTTTTGTGCCTCACTTTCTCTTCCCTAAAATGGGGGTAATACTATTTTGCCTTCCCCACAGGGTTGCTAGAAAGGAAGAATGAATGAATTCATTGTGGAGACACTTAAAGCAGTGCTTGGCGCTTATTGTTAGACTTAGAAATAAGATTCAAAACAGCCCATGTTCACTATTGCTAAGAAACAAAAACAAAAAAGGCAGGTCAATGTTAAATGATCATGAGTTGGGCATTAGTTACTAGCTATAAAAATAATTATACATACGTTATATATGATATATAAAATTAGATATAATGTTATATATGTTATATAGGGAGAACATATACGTTATTATATATGATTATGTTATATGTTATATCTAATTATATATGTGTGTACGTACAGAGGGGCAGGTAAAATATTCCAGACACCATTCTAGAAAACAACAATGAACCAAACAAAGAGAGCCTTATAGTGAGAGAGGGCACATTCCAGCATTTTAGTGGGGGTGATAGAACATACACAAATAATATACAATATCAGGTAAATATAAGCACTATGAAGAAAAATAAAACAACGTAGGCATAGGAGGTGACATTGGAAGAGCAACTTGAAAGAAATGAGACAGTCATGTTCACACCTGGGATCAGAAAGATAAAGCCAAGGGAAGAGCAATACAAAAGCCCTGGGGCATTACGAGCTTCAAGGGTCCAATAAACAGCAAGAAAACCACTGTAGTTAAAATGGACTGAACAGGGCCGGCCGGGTGGCGCAGCAGTTAAGTTCACATGTTCCGCTTCGGTGGCCCAGGGTTTGCCAGGTCAGATCCAGGGTGCAGATATGGCACCTCTTGGCAAGCCATGCTGTGGCAGGCATCCCACATAAAAAGAAGAGGAAGATGGGCACAGATGTTAGCTCAGGGCCAGGTTTCCTTAGCAAAAAGAGGAGCATTGGCAGCAGATGTTAGCTCAGGGCTGATCTTCCTAAAAAAAAAAAGACAGAAATGTACTGGGCAGGGTCCAGCCCGGTGCCCAAGTGGTTAAGTATGCTTCAGTGGCCCAGGTTTTCACAGGTTCAGATCCTGGGTGCAGACCTAGCACCGCTCATCAGCCAGGCTGAGGCACTGTCCCACATAGCAGAACTAGAAGCACCTACAACTAGAATATACAACTATGTACTGAGGGGCTTTGGGGAGAAGAAACAAAAAAGAATGGACTGAGCTGAGCAAGGTGGAGTCCATCAGAGAATGAGGTTTCAAAGATGGTCATGGCTCAGATATCTACAGCCTTGCAGGATTTTGAATTTTATGTTTAAATAATGAGAAGACAGGATGGTCTAAGCAAGGAAGTTTCCCTGATCTGATATACAACTGTAAAATAAAACTTACTCTAGCTGCTATGTAGTGAATTTACAGTACCAACTAGATCAGGAATAGAGGTGGGAAGCTAGTTATGAAGCTTTCGTATGTTAAGCTTTTCTATTCAGGCAAGAGATTATACTGGCTTGAACCGGGATGATGGCCATGGAAGGGGTGACAAGCGGTCAGATTCAGAATAAACTTGAATTTGTGGATATAATGTAGGAGAATGTTTGGTCTGAGAAAATGAGTGAATCATGGGGTCAGGTCCTAAGACATAAGAAAACCCACCGGTTTGGCCTTGTTAAATCTGAACTCTCCACATCCCAGGAAGAATTGGAAATGCAAGTCTGATATTCAGGGGGAAGCGTGGCGGCTGAAGGTATTAATTGGGCTTTACAAATGTATTTAAATCCATGAAAATACATGAGCTCACCCAGGAAGTAAATGTAGATGGAGGAGAAAACCTAATTGCCTGGCATCCAACCAATTATGTCAATGAACTGTTTGCCACCCCTGCCTGGCTTTCGGAAGCCTAAGACTACTTAATTCCTAAAGCAATTCCAGGATTTCTCAAACTCATATAAATAGGAAAAGAACTTGCAAAGTGGTATTGTCCACAACTGGGAATCTTCCTAATATGCCTTTGAAAAGTGATTATGGAGGACATTGAGTTGGGGAGGTTCCAACCATTCTCTCTTAGAGGAAATATGGAAAAATAGAATAAGGTCTGTATTCTAGAGCGTTGCTCACTACATGCTGCTTTTCATCCTCCCTGTTTCTAAAAGGGAGGTTTTATTGCTCTTGTTGTCTTCCTGTTTTTATTTTGAAATGCATATGTTGAGGTGTTTTATTTATCATTTAGCCCATAAATGGTCAGATCATCTCATTAACACCTGGTTGAGAGAACTGAACATAATTCAGAGATTCTAAATTCAGTAACCAAGATTTCAGGTATGTTCCGGTGGAAGAGAGTCAATGTGTTTTCAGTTACCCATGAACTAATTGCCTTATCTTAGATATGGGCATTGTTGCAAGTTTAGCTATTGGTAAAAGTCTGTAAGTATGTTTATCAAAGAGTTAAATGTAGTGAATAGTTTTATTTTTGCCTGTTTAGGAACTCCCCCTTCCCTCCCCTCCCGACTCTCCTTTTGGGAACTACTCCTTCGATTCAAAGGGAGTCAATAACCTAACTTCTAGGTTGAAAAGGTGGCCATATGATCCCGGTCTAGATTCATTTTGTCAGTTCACCCGTCCACAGTGATTGGCCCAGGCCTGTTATATGACCTAATACAATCCAAACAGATTCCTTCCTTTAGTTCTTTGTTTAAAACAAGTGGACCTCCTTTCACATGAGATCACGGAGTTTGAAGAATGTGAATTGGTGGCTACTGGCAGCCATTGCCTCTCTCTTCGTATGGGAGAAAGCTGCCTGCTGTAAGGGAAAATGAAGCCAAGCAGAGGTAATCCTAGATGAGAGGAAACTGGAGAGACCCCTGACAGTGTCAGGCCTCGGTTCTGGAGGCTGACATGCCCAGATCTGTTCTCAAACCTGAAGCTCTTTCTTTGATTCTGCGACCTTCCAATTTCATCCCCTGATAAATATCTTTGCATAAGCAGGTTTGAGTTGCATTTCTGGAACTTCTAACTAAGAATTTTAACTAATAAAGCTTAATCTTAATTCCATACATCAATCTGCACAATTAACTGTAATTCTATATTGTTAATGCTGAGTATTTATTTGTTTTATAATAAAAAAATATTGTTAAGAAAAAAATTAGTACAGGAACCCACAGTGGTCACATTCACGTTTGAAGTCCTGAGGTGAGAATGCTGTATAATTCGTATGCCCGTGCATCAGAGACCGGAGAGGTGTGATACATTACAGAGACAGGAGGTAACCTCAATTTGGGATATAAATCCTCTGATTTTATATGAAACTAGTATTTTCCAACTAGCAACTCCAATATCGGTGGCTGGCATGAGGTTAAATGAGGTGCTACCAAAAATTATTTATTGGTCATTTAAGTTTGAAAAACAGAGTGAAACAAAGTTTAATCAAAGAAACAAGATTCTTTCCTGTAACATTTCTCAAAGCTTCTAATTGCGTTGTAATTCTTTGCCGTGGTGTAGAGTAACCACGGTACCATCTATTCAAAGAAAGCCGTATCAATTATTAACATCTCCACAGAACACAGTTTGGGAAATACTAGACTAGTCTTCTGTTGTAGATAGGGAAAATTGTCCTTTGAAATCTTATTCTTATCTTATTTGTTCTTATTTAAAGTCTTAGAAAGAAAGAAGAATGGGGCTGAAAGAAAATACCATTTTTCCCCTGTGCAAAAACAGTTCCAGATAAGGAGGCAAGCCAATTCGGCCCAGATGCCCAACATCCAGGTTGTTAAATCGAATCACAGAGAAGCAAAGCCCTAAACCAAATAAACAAATCTCTCGTGATAGAGCCACGGTGACTTTGACAGACAAATCTGGGGGCATTTATGAATAAAAGAAATTTTCCTAGTTCCAAAAATGGTTGATATGCCTAGATTCAGCAGTCTGTGAGTCCTAACTGCTAGACATCAACTCTCTGATAAATAGAAGTTTATTCAAACATTTTTAGGCATTGAGCATACCCTGATTGATATATAGTTATGAAACGATAGTGATTTTTGAGGAAATTGTGGTATCTTCAGCTTCTACATTAATCCTAAAATATAAAAGAATCATTTTCAATTTAAAGATAAACTAAAAAGAGATTAAATCCTCTGCTCTCGATGGGTAGGTTAGTACCAGCCTGAAAGCATGAAAAGAGACTAACAACCTTGAAAATCCTTGCGATCAGTCTTCTTCTAAGATAAAATACAGTCGTATTTTGCTGGTGATTGAGATTCAGGCCATTTCTTTATTGTACTTCAGCTCTGCCCAGTTTTTGAAAGTGAGGACTAGTATTTGAGAAAAGGAGAAAAAAGTGATATGTACACTTAGAACTTGTAATTGAAGGAATTAAATTTGCTCTAAGATTCCAACTGAAAAAATCCATGCAAAACAAACGTCAGAAGCTTTGGAAATAAACCTAGAAATTGTCTGTCTGTATATGACTGATGTGTATAAGAACATAAAAAAAACCTATCTTGTTGACCTAAGCAATATCTCAGGGAGGTTGGATTGTAATTTCCAAGTTCAAAACGTGTAAATCCAGGGCCAGCCCCATAGCCAACTTTTAAGTTCACGTGCTCTACTTCAGTGGCTCAGGGTTCATCAGTTCGGATCCCGAGTATGGACCTACACAACACTTATCAAGCCATGCAGTGGCAGGCATCCCACATATAAAGTAGAGGAAGATGGGCACGAATGTTAGCTCAAGGCCAGTCTTCCTCAGCAAAAAGAGGAGGATTGGTGTCAGATGTTAGCTCAGGGCTAATCTTCCTCAGAAAAAATAAAAAGATTGGCAACAGATGTTAGCTCAGGGCCAATCTTAAAAAATAATAATAATGAATCCTTCAATTCAATCTTTAAAAACAAAGTGGAAATCAAATAAAATATTTAGTAAAAGATTTGATGAAGAGAAAGGTAATAGCAGAAGACAGGAAAATGATGCCAAACAAGGCTCAAGTTTGTAGTGTTTGAAAGTACTATGCAAATAAATCACAAAATTGGATGGATATAGGGGCTGGCCCCGTGGCCGAGTGGTTAAGTTCACGCGCTCCACTGCAGGCGGCCCAGTGTTTCGTTAGTTCGAATCCTGGGCGCGGACATGGCACTGCTCATCAGACCACGCTGAGGCAGCGTCCCACATGCCACAACTAGAAGAACCCACAACGAAGAATACACAACTATGTACCGGGGGGCTTTGGGGAGAAAAAGGAAAAAATAAAATCTTTAAAAAAAAAAAAAATTGGATGGATATCATTCATCAGGGTTCACCATGGCCCAGAAGAAGTACACCTCAAAATCATGTATTCCATTAGCTCAGAGCCATGTATAATAAGCCATCTTTGGATTACCACAATGACTTCCCATATATAACAAGAGGCGGATAATCTAAACAGAAGATAAAAAGCAATCCAGTGGCTGGAAATGCCTGTTTCCTGTGGTAATGTAACACATTTCCCAGGCCACTCTGGTCCAGGGTATAAAATGCAGACAAATTAGCAGTACGTTTTACTTATTCTTGTTCTGACCTGCAGTTTTTCCAATTCTTGACAGAACCTTTTCCAGTTCTATTGGGAATGCCCCACCAGCTGTCTTCACGTGCTCATGAGCAATTCCACTCAGTACTCATGTGACACCACCATTTGTATGTTATTTGTTTTGGTTTGCCTCCAGCCATGACTAGGGTGGATACCTCCTTCCTTGCTGAATGGCAGGAAGGCACTTCCCCACTCTCTTAGGCTGCGCTCCATGGAAGCAGAGCCTGACCTGAGGATTCTTCTTGGAGTGGTATTTTGGGAGAGTGCTTTTATGAGCAGTGGGATGAGAGGAGCAGGATAGAGCAGGGGGAAAAGCTAAGCAAGGGTGTGTGTTGGCTGGAGACTAGCTTCCTTCTGATCCCACAGTGCAGTTCTGAAGTTTAAATTACACCACAGAGATAGCCGCACGTTAAGGCAAGAAGCTGCCCTTTTGAACACCCATGTCCCACAGTCGTTGGCCAAAGTCTACTTGTGAAAGGTGAGTGGAGGTAGCTTCTGTTTGGCCAATAACAGTTCTTGGGAGAAAGGGTTAGTTATGGGTTGTTATTAGCCAACATTCAGACCAGCAAGAAGATAGGTGTATATGATGCAAAGGGATCCAGGTGAGGCACCAACACCAGCCATTCCTTACATGGCTCAGATCCACTTGTTTGTCACATTAAATGTACTCCATCTGGGCATTGCCTCTCTAGGATTCTGGCGAGTCTCCTTTTCTGGGAAACCTTACAAGACAAGGGTTAGTTGGATGTAGATCAAAACTACCTCCCCTCCTGCTGCAGCTGGTCCTGAACCCATATCTGAATCATCCCCCTCTTTTACCACCCTTTCTAGCTTCTCTTGCTCATTTTCTAGTGTTTCTGCTTGTCATAATCTCTGGTTGGCTTGTGAGATCACCATGACTACCATCCTTGAGGGCTCTGAGCCCTTGGTTATCAAGCCTTTTTCAGACCATGGCTACTGTACTTGTCATTTTCAGTTACAGCTATAGAGATGCCCCAGAGGATAGTAGCAAATATGCCTCCTCAGAATGATCAGAATCAATTATCCCTGCCAGTATGTTTGCCTCATTTCTTTGTTTACTGATCTACTGGGTTGAGGTATGCGAACAGTTGTGGTAGGATCTGTATGTTTAAGTTTGATGGGAATCTTATTGTGTCCTCTTGTGGTAGTGACCCCTTCTGCAAATCATAATCTCAAGATCTATAGAGGCTAAAGTTGCAGGGATGGGAATCCCAAATTCCTAAATGGGTCACCAGTAGAAAAGGTGGACCACTCTTGTTTCCTAGGCCCATGTATCCTAACTATAGATACACAACTCGGCTCCACACATTACCATTAATCTAAGATGTTCTAGAGGACAGCACCCAACCTTCTTAGGGATTCATCTCCAAACTGATTCTATCGGGCCAGAAGCTTTTGGATACTGTGCTATGTGGATTCCATGGTCAGAGTCCATTGCTATGACTTCTTTCCGTAACATAAGTCCCTTGGTCCAAGACAGTGTTCTACAAAATCCCACATTGTTAGATAAGGCACCATGAGCCCTTAAATAATGTTGTGGACTGAGGCACTGCAGGGAAGAGAGGCAAATCCATATCTGGATCACATGTCAATCCCCATCAGAAACATTTCTTTTTATATGGTGTGTAGGGTCTCATACAAACCACTTGACACCAAGTCACTAGTTGGTCTCCTCAAAGAATGGTGCCATACTGGGAGCTCAGTATTATTCTTTGTTGTGGGCAAGTTAAATATTCAGCCTTGATGAGAGGGAGCCCCTGCTGTCAGGCCCATGCATAGCCTCCTTCACTGCCATCATAGTGTACAAGCACTGGCACGGCCAAGGACAGAGGCTGGCTGATATCTACATTCCATCCACTTGATTCTTTAATGTGTCTTCTTCAGTGGATGCGCCCTGGTTTGCATTAACATGTGATGTGAAGATGCTCACACTTTGGCCTACTCATATGGGTCCATCCACATGACTCTTCCCCAGTCCCTCTTGTCCCTAATCTTGCAATCTTGTTCCTTCCAGGCCACTGATCACAAGCTAAGCAATGTGACACTGCTCAGGCATCTGTACATACACTTGCCTCAGGCCATTACTCTCTTCACAAAGAGTGGATGGGGTGCTACTCTTCAGAATGAAAAATTTTCTTTCAACCGATGGCTGTTATACGGTGATGTGTCCCCAGTAATTAGAATACATGGGTCTGGGAACCAAGGGGTAGAAGCTGAAGTGACCCAAATGGAGAATTTGCTTCCAGAAAGCAAAGAAAGGAGTTAACATACTGGCAGTAATTGAACTTGATCATGAGCTACAGCCCATCTGCAGCTGCATATTAGGAATAATGAGGAATATGTTTGGCTGAGGGCAATTCTACAGGTAAGGGAGCATCTGTGAGTTGGAATTGGATAAAACTTACAGCAACTGGAGGATCAGTGTCCTAACCAGTCAACAAGAGCTCAGAGAGGCACCAACAGTATCTACTACCACCACTGCTTCCAGCAATTAGACAGAGAAAAACTGCTTTCCACCAGTTCATCCACTTCTGCCTGGTACAAACTCTTCTGCTGGGAGTTGTTACCATTTTGCGTGCATACTGCCACCATGCCTCCTCTAGGCAATGCTTCTGCCTCTGATAAATCACCACTTCCACAGGGCACTGCCCCATCCGTGACGGCCTTCACCTCTTCCTCTAGCTCCTATACAATCACCTCACCCAAACACTGCTGCCTCCTCACTGTGTACCATCAGTTTTTAAGGAATAATTGATTCCTCTGACATTTACTTCTGCTCTCCCCTGCCAACACTGTTGACACATGGGAGACCATGAGAAGCCAAAGCTGCATCATGATCTTTGGCGACATGGGAGAGAATGTCTGTTCCCTTTTGTGTCACATTCTCTTAAAGGAGAACTTAAACAACACTGCCTTGGTTCCCAATGTCTTTGCATTACTTACTCAAAGCTCTCTTAACATAGGATTCAGGTATGAGTTCATGGAAGGTAGGATGGGGATTAACTTCTGTGACAGACACCATGTACTTCACAGGTCATCCTTCCCGTTTGAGAACTGAGGCTGAACTCCCTCATCTCTTAGGAGGTGTTCTTCCCTAGAAGACCTCTCTATCTCTCATACAAATAGGTTTCTGAAAGCCCTACCGCCCAGTCTCTATCAGAGATTTCCTGATGTATCTGAATCCCAGGAGAGAATATTGCTTGGGCTTAAACCTAAACAGTACACACAATAATTTGCAGATATTGTATGTATTCCAGTGTCTTCTAAATCTAATTGTTTTATCTGCTTCCCCAAGTCTGGTCAGAGACCCGGTGAAGACTGAGTTTACACGGTTAACCTTCGTGAACTCACCAAGGTAATGTCATGCCATGAGGCCTTTCAGGAGACTACAATCAAGGTTCTCCTCAAGGCGCCCTACTTCATTACTGTCTCATTTCCTTCCTGAAACAAACGCATTTCTTATTCTCATTGTTTTCTTCTTTTCATTCTATTCTTATGAACTACATTTTTATCATTTTTTATTTGATGCTGATTACAAACAGCAGCAATGATTCAGAAGCTCCTGAAAACAAAATCCAAAGGTTGTAAAACACACGCACATATGCTTTGTAAACATTTTCATTTCATAATTGTCTCTATAAAGATATGAAATATTTAAGTCATACTTGAAGTTGATAGGATTCAACAGGCTCGAAATTGGGGTTTTTATTCTGCTTTTCAAATGTTAGATTTGCCATTACCTTATCTTTTTGTATATAAAATCTTAATAAAGATTAGAGCAATAAGGTAAATCAAGCAATAAATACAAATTCTCCCTGGAAAAGAGACATAATTCATTTTAGAAGGCTCTAGCTATAAAATTTCCAGCAATTTGTTTTCAGATGCACAAATCGCATACTTTAGTAAGCAACAAAAGCAGCATATTTTCTCCTATCAAATCTTTGGTTTTTAACCTCATGGCATATAGTATTCTTATGACTGAAAAATCATCAAGTCTAAAAAGGAAAGAAAATAAGTTTAAATAATCTGGACTCACATTTCATCTCTCAACAGTTCATTTAAAGATCAGAATGTGTTTTTCCGCAGAATGTGTCATGAATATTGCCGTCTGCAAGTAGATGAGAGGGCTCATGCTATTTTAGCATTTGCTTGAAGTCAGGAAACCTGAGTTCTACTTACAACTCTGATTGACATTATCAGCTAGGACCAAACATTTCACCTATTCCTCTTGGAGTTTCTGTATCTGCACTACCAAATAGTAATTGCTGTGCTTAGTTAAAAGAGTAACAATGTTCTCAAAGTAAGTTCGGTAGTTTAGAAACGAAGTATGTATTTCTACATACCCTGCAGCATAGTAATATCAAGCTCACATTCCACAGTCAGACTGCCTGAGTTCAAGTAACACCACCACCTGTACAATTTTGAGTGACTTATCATTTCTCTGCCTCAGTTTCTTTATCTATAAAACAGAGATACTATTAGTACTCATCTTATAGGGTGGTTATGAGGATTCAGGCTGTCAATATCTACAAAGCTCTTAGAATAGCAGTTGACATAATAAATAACATGTTTGTTAATGAATACTATTCAGGTAACCATCACAAAATTTAACATTGTTTAATTTACATACCTGTTGAAGGAGGAAATTTAAGATAACAAAGAAACAAATTAGATTCTTTAAAACAATACATAAAATGACATTCAACGGTAGCAGAAACAAAACCAAAAAATGTTTTTGTTGGCTGGTAAGCCATCAAGTATAGTGTTTTATGTAGTGGAAAGAATGGGGTACCCAAAGTTTGGGACTTGCCTTAGATTTTAAAAAGACGGCTGAGATGGTGAAAATCAAATCTATACATCTTGTTTCTCCGGTCAGCATCAATTTAACTTTAAAAACACCATAGAATTTTCAATTCTTAAATAATTTCAAAACAGATAATAGAAAAATTCAGAATGTTAGAAATAGAAGAGTCTGAATTTCCATTGGCAGCAATGAACAGAGCTTAAAGGTTAACTTTTCTGTCTCCCTAGTACCTGGGTATGTCAATGGGACTCATTTCTGACAATTAATATCTAAGCATGAGTGCTATGTGAGACTTTTAAGATGCTTGCTTAAAGAGACTCTTTTTTGCCCTTTCATTACTCCTGTAACTGAGACGTGATGGGAGCTCCAACAGCCGTCTTTGTCTATGAGGCAACCTTGGGAATGGAAGCCACGTGCTGAGGCTAGTGGAGAAGAATGTTAGAAAGAGACTGGGGCCTTGATAATTGTGGAACCACCAAACTAGCCAGGAAAATCGCCTACCTCATGTCTTTAATTTTCAGAGAGAAATAAAATTTTACATTATTTAAATCAATGTTATTTTTATACTTTCTTGTATATGCAGCCAAATCTAGTCTTAAATGAGGCCTATTGCCATTTAAAGGACATAAGCTGATTTGCGGCTTCCCTTCAGTCAGTAAAATGTGGAAAGATCTGAGACCCACATTTTATGGAGAGGATAGGAGGAGGGGATATGAAATAAAGCAGGCGCTATCCCAGTACTTTGGTTGAAAAAATGTACCTTAGCAAAAGGAAGTATTCTAGTGATTCAGTTCAAGTTACCTAAATTCTTTACATTGGAATTTAGGGCAAAATCAAATTGAAAATTTTGTTTTTATTCCTTTTCTTCTTGGGGATGGACAGCAGGATTTGATATTTCTGGGCTTCTTGTCCTACTTGCCTCCTTTCCTCTCATAGCCCCAGGGTCCCACCAGGACTCCTTACTTGAAGCTGATGAGAGCTCTGGCACCCAGGGAGCAAGAAGTGTCTCTGAGAGTGTTCACACACCAAAGACACAGCAGCCCCCTTTAGTCATGATAATTGGTCAAAAACAGTCCTTGCAGATGCCAATCTGTTATGAGAGAAGAAGCTGTTTTTTAAATATTTATTTAGAGTGAAGCTTTAAATAGTTCAGCGTTGAGCAAGAAGGTTGAGGCATTTTTCTAAGTTTATTTTCTCTTTATATGATACATAATAGTTTGCCACCTGATGTACTAATAATGGACAGATCTCAAAAAGCCAGTGACTATAACAAGGAGTAGTTGTGCATTCAATAACCAGAACATTGCTGATTTTCTCCACTGAACAAGATTCACCTTGAGTATGTGTTCCAGATAAATAGTTTCCATAACTTGTATGGAATTACAGATCTAATCAAAACGAGTAACAGTATTAGGTGAGAATATCTGGAACAGCTACAGCTTGTTAGGTCTCTAAAAACATTGATTCTAAATATGATTAAATATTGAGAATGCGTGCAATACAGTTAGCCAATTCCTTATCAGAAACAATGTTTTTCATAATTTTATTTAGCAATAACTAACCTTATGGGATTCGGAAAATCCATCAATGTATGGATCTTCTGTCACACAAAAGACTGTTTTGTTTTCAGTTTTTTCCTAGAGAAAGAAGTGGTGGAAGCTGGAAAGATAATGTTATTCCAAAGACATGAAAAAGGTCATGCCTAATAGAGACTGCCTTATTCATAGACAGGATGTGACTGAATTAATCACTCCATATTCATAATTCAGTTGGTTGTATAAGTACTCGCTGGGCTTATACTTCTAGAAGTAACCCACCCGGAGAAATAATCTTTAAAAGGGTGGCACATACATGGGGGAAACTCAAATTCTAATCCAAGTGACCAGGAGATAGTCTCAAGAGAGGATAACTAAACTCATTTCCACGTCTAAGGCTGGGAGAAGAATGTGTTAATGCTAGAGGGATGGTCTGCATGGAGTTCTGAAAGGCCAGGCCAAAGAAAGAAAGGTTGGCGTGTTTATGCAGTTCCCCAGGGGAAACGGAAACTAGATATGACTAGACAAAGAGTTCATTCTACTCAATAAAGTGCATGCTCAAAAAAAAGTTTTCATCTTGTTCTATTTAAAACTCGGTGCCCAAAGAACTAGCAAGCTAATATTACTAATACAAGGAGGTAGGTGGGAGGAATGCCGCTTTTAATTTAATTTTATCCAAAGGATATCTCGCTGCTTTGAACCACTGTGGCTGAAAGAGTCATCCACATTAAAAGAATCTGAGGGCAAAAGCATGGCTAGAAATCAAAAAGATGTTTGTCAGGTGGAGAGTGAGAAGTGCCTAATCACAAAAGACAGTAATGAAGGTAGAATGTAGTGTATTTCCAATACAATTTTATCAGCATCTTCCTTCACCAAATCCCCTTTCTATATCTGGCCTGGATGGAGGAGAGAGATGTAATTTAAAGCATTATGAATGGAGAGTCTTGTATATAAGAACATCTCCTCACCCTCAAATATAATGGGTCCCGATTCATGTATGAGACTATTAGAATATCTGGGTGTGGGTGTGGGTGTGGGTGTGTGTACCCATTTCCAAATAAGCACTGGGGAATGGATTGAGGATACAGGCCTCACCCTCGCCAGGATGGAATTTCCCTCAAGTGTATCCATTCATGCCTATGATGGAAATAGATCATTACTACTGTAGCAGCTTCTCAACTATCCCAGTAAAGAGGAGATTTGTAAGTATTGTGATCTTTCTTTAGATCCCATCATAAATTTCATGACTATTAATTGATTGATTAATATTTGCTTATGAATTTACCTAGCATGAGACCCTCACTACCTGGAAGTCCCTGGAGGGCAGAGTCTTTTTCTCATTCAATCTTCTGTCACCCGCTGTGGTTGGCAGAATAATGACTGCCTGGAACCTGTGAACATGTTGTTTTACTATCAAAAGGGACTTTACAGATGTGGTTATCCCAGATTAAGCAGGTGAGCCCTATCTAATTACATGAGTCCTTAAAAGTGGAGAACCTTTCCTGGTTCAGAAAGATGAGATAGTAGGAGAAGATATTTGAAGAGTAGGACTCAGCCCACCATTGCTGGCTTTGAAGATGGAAGAAAGAGGAGCCACAGAATTTGAGAGGACTCCAGAAGCTGAGAAAGGCCCTCAGCTGAAAATGAGGATCTCAGTCCTAAAATGCCAGGAATTGAATTCTGCCAACAACGGGAACGAGTAAGGGAACATTACCCCCAAGATTTCCTGCCCACTCCTTGATTTTAGCCTAGTGAGACCCATGTCGGGCTTCTGAACTGCAGAACTGCGTGAAAATAAATTTGTGCTCCTTTAAGCCTCTAAGTTTGTTGTAATTTGTTATGACAGCAATAAAAAACTAATATACCAACATTTAACATTTCGTCTGACATATCAGAAGCATACAATACAAACTTTAATTAAATACGAGTCATTCTTTCATTAAAAGTATAAGAAAATCTATGCAAGTCCTTTTACCTCTTAAACCTATCCAGCGTTTACTAGTGTCTCAGTGTTGTTTAGAACACCAGAGCCAACAGATATTTTATGGTGATGGGGGAGGGTTATAAAATATATTGAGAGAGAGAAAATCCCCATTTAATGATTCATAGTTCACACTAACATAGTAAAGACTCGAACAAATCCTGCAAAAATAAACTTTATAAACTCTATTTGATTTTGCGTTTCTCGAACTTATGTAACCTCAGAAGCTTTTTTTATCCATGTGAATTTTTTTTAATATCTTCTGGAATAAAAGAAGGAACTATTATCTTAAGCAAAACGCTATCATTTGCCTGGCTTCAGTCTTTTCTTTATACTATAAGAGAATCAGTAAACCTTCTTAGTAGAAAGAATCATAAAATGATCAACATATTTAGCAATTATAAAGGCCATATGGTTACTAATAATGCCAAAAGGATAATGTGCTTAAAAGAGCAGACTGGAACATGGCCGGCCCATTTGTTCTCCTAAGAATATCAAACCACAAACCATTTATCTTTAACCTTTCTTTGGTGAAAATTTTCTGTTTCTTCATACATGTGCAGAAATATTGTTATAATACCGATAAGTTAAGCACTTAGAAAAATCCATATCTTTGATCTCATGATAATACTTTGTACTATAGTGTCTAATTGTAAAAGGTTGAGAATTTTATAACATCTCAAAAGATGATAATACCTAACCAAAAGCAACAGAAAATATTTCTATATTTTTTCTATTTCCATCTCCTCCAAGATGCCTGAGGATTTCTATTATGAAAGAATTAAATGATACAGACTCAAAATTTTACACTATTCTTAACAATTAAAACTTCAATTCATTTTTACTCTAACATTCATTCAACAAGTCAGGGTTTAACTGAAACTAAAGAAAACAATACAGACATAGGTTGGTTAACAATGGGGGCACGTTCTGAGAAACATTAGGCAATTTCTTCCCTGTGCAAATATCATAGACCATACTTACACAAACCTAGATGGTATAGGCTACTACACGCCCAACCTATATGGTTCTATTCTTATGGGCCCACAGTCTTGTATTAGGTTTGTCATTTACAAAACGTCATCATGTACATATGACTGTAAATCAGTCTGGTCTATCCTTTAGACTATTAAATGTTATTTTTAATTTGCTAAGTAATTCAAACCTAATGAATCAAACTGGAAATCATAAAAATGAAATTTAGTCTATTCTATGATGTGCTTCTCTACAGTAGCCTTGCCTTCTTCTAAAGGAGATTAATATAATGGAAAACAAAACTTCCAACTCTAATTTCTTTCTACCATTGGACTCATTGGGATCGCAAAGCAAAAGACTTTTACTCTTACAAAACTCAAAAGTTCACCTTGGCAACAAGTATTTTGCCATACAAATGTTCTATCAAATATTAGAGATAATAAAGTTTTACTAAAGTCATTGTTACCAAAATCCCAGAATTCCAGCATTCTAATCCTACAATAATAGCATTAGAAATACTATCAAAAATGCAATTTCAAGTCAAAGAGAATACATATACATGTTTTATATTCCAACTAACCTGTGACAGTAGGAAAGAGTTTTCATTTGTAAGTTAAAATTTTTCATCATTATTGCTTCAATTTCACCTTAGCCTGGAATTTCAGCCCTTCTTCTGATCACATCATTTAAAGTCTTGTCTTTACCCGTGAAATATATGAATTATGGCACAATCAATCCGTTATTTAAGCCAGCATAACAGCTAATATCAACCACTATGAGACTGATGTAATCTACATCAATCATGAAAATGGCTAAAATGGATTGTTTTACCAGAGCCTGGTGTCATGATCCACAGCTACTGAAAGACACAGCTGATGGTGGAGACTTCAGCCATCTAAGTGCTTTTGCATCCAGCCACGCATAAGCAAAAATTAATTAAATTGCAGACTAGGAGTAGATTTGGGTGATCTTGAGGGGACAGTTATTTTAAACACCCCAAAACATATTCTCTAAGAGACTGAAATAAACTCATATGGAAATAATCCTTTGTACGGATAAGGGAATTATTAGTGTAACAATCGCCTTTACTTCTTGCCTCTTAGAACTGTTTTTTCTTTTTACTGCTCCCCATGTAGCCCTGCACCGCTAGCTCTTCAGAGTAGTGACTAGAATCAGAACAGAAATGATAGCTACTGTTTGAGAGCTTGTGTTCCAGACACAGTTCTAACAACTTCACATATATTATAAACTTAATCTTAACCACCACCCTATGGACTAGAGGCACTATTGTTATTCCCCTTTACAGGTGAACGTCATTAATCCTCAGGGAAATGCAAATCAACACTACAATGAGATATCACCTCACACCTGTTAGAATGGTTATTATCTGAAAGATAAGAAATAACAAGTGTTGGCGAGGATGTGGAGAAAAGGGAACACGTGCACTGTTGGTGGAAATGTAGATTAGTTCAGTCACTGTGGAAAATACTATGGAGACTCCTTAAAAAATTAAAAATAGAATCACCATATGATCCTGCAATTCCAATTCTGGGTATTTATCCAAAGAAAATGAAAATACTAACTCAAAAAGATATATGCACCCACATGTTCATTGCAGCATTACTTACAATATCCAAGATATGGAAAAAAACTAAATGTACATCAGTGGATGAACAGATAAAGAAAATGTGGTGTATACATATATGTGTATATATAATGGAATATTATTTAGCCATAAAAAAGAATAAAATCTTGCTATGTGCAACATCATGCATGGACTTCGAGGGCATTATGTTAAGTGAAATAAGTCAGACAGAGAAAGACAAATACCATATGACCCTCTTATATGTGGAATCTTTAAAAAAAAAAATCCAAGCTCACAGATACAGCAAGTAGATTGGTGGTTGCCAGAGGCAGTGGGTGAGGGATGGGAGAAAGGGGTGAAGGAGGTCAAAAGGTTAAAAAAAAAAAATAGAGAAACCTTTAACATCTGCCTATAGCGCTTGTGCTTAAAGTTTTTAGCTCCCATATTACATATTTTCTTGAATATCTGTTCACAGAAATGCTGAGGGAGAGACAAGACTCAATTTCCCCCAGTCCTCCTCCTGACCTCCCATGAGCCTATGTAAGATGTAGATTCCCCCTAAGAAACAGCCAAAGGCTTTCACTGCATTAGAATTTTAGCATCAAATATTGCTGCGAAGAGTAGGCCAGGGATAGGCTGGTCACAAAAAATAATAATAATAATAATTAAAAATAAATAAATAAAGACCCTGAAGCACAGAGAGTTTCAATAGGTTGACATAACTCGAAACCCAGATTTCAGATTTCACAGGCAGTGCTTTTCTCTGTACATCAAAGTCTAGAGTCTGTAGACCTCAGTGTTTGAGTTTCACAAAAGGTCTTTGCTTTGCTATCTTATCTGAAAAAAACTGAAGCTCTCCACTTAGGACATTTCAGTTCATTTAAAAATAGATAAATTTGAAATAGTATTAAAAGTTGTATATCAGTATATGAATATATTAATGTAGAGAGGTGGTCAGTGTGAGAGTTCAGAAATCAGACTACCTTGGTTGGAATTGGAACTCTGCCATATACTACCTTTGCAACCGGGGGAGGATGAGTTAATCATTCTCCATGTCAGTTTCCTCACTAAGGTTCTCTTAGAATCTTGACAAAGATAATTTAAGGATTCGGAAAGGTCATCAGGATGGCCTTTTAAAAAGGAAAATCTCCTCTCTCTCAGAAAGTTTATATTCCAAATACGCAAATAAGCTAAGTCACATATTTGACTGAGTCATTAAGAAGATGAAAGTTAGGGATGACCAATAGACTTATTCTTCCATCTCCAGACTTTCTGCTCTGCCTAAACAAAGCTGCACTTCACTGAGACCTGGCTTAGTGACCTCAGTCACTATTTTCTGTTTTTCTTACTTGCAAGAGAGGTAAGGATTAAACTACCTGTTTGCCTTTGGGCAGGGTTCCCAGAACTCCATGGAAATTGGCTGCAGCTGAGTTGCTTAAGCCACTCACTCTTAGAATGCGGACGTGGTCTACCAGGCCTCTGGTCTACTCACCAGTCCAGAAACGCTGTAACAGGAACCTTGGGATGCATCCTCCCTGATTATACAAATGAATGGTCTGGTGCTCCCCCAACTACGTTGGTGGAATAGGCTGAAAAGCAGAATTTACTACTTGTTGATGCTGCTATTGCATCCCAGCTCCTGATCATCCATGTCATGGGAGGGATTAAGGATTTCCTAATCATGATATTTAACAGACCCAAACCCTCAAGTCAGACTTCTGGCCTGGATAGGTCTGGTTTGCTGTCCTCAAAGGTAATGATCAGTAATAGAAGATTATAGTTCTGGTCTCTGTGAGTTTTCCCCTAAGAAATGGCTTTCAAAAGAACATCTCTGTGTGTGCTGTCTCTCCATTCACCTTATTGGCCTGACTTGCCCCAGTATCTGAAGTACCATGAGCCTGTCTTTGTTTCTTGAAAGCTGAAAGTGCACAACTCGGGTACTATTTTACATAGTTCAAATAGAACGAAATTTTCAGATGTTTCTGATGAAAACACATCTCTTGCCAAGAAAACAAATATTGGCAACAGAAAAGAAAGAGCTTAAGATTTTACTGGCAAAGTTTAATTTTAAGAACCTGAAATTTCTCTGGAGAAATGTTTAATATTTAGGGTGTTTCACCAGAGAGTAGCATATATCCTCTTTTACAAACTAGGAGGCAAAACGATGTAGTCAAAAGAGCCCTGGATTAGAAGTCAGTAGACATAGATTGTAGACCCGCCTCTGAAAACAAATCAACTGTGTAACCCAGAGCCAGTCACTTAATCTTTCTGAAACAGTTCAAAAGAGACTTTGTAAGAGAAGGAGGAAGAATTGACACGGCAAATGAGCAGTATCTAAGTCATATGCATTCTTTGGCTTGAAAATTTGAGTAAGTAGACAGCTTGTATTAAAACAGTCCTGTAAGTTCAAAGAGGAGCACCCAAATATTTGCACTTTGAAAGACCCATCAATTCATTAGGATAATGAAAACTTTTTTTTTATCAATACTTTAATGTGTATATATCCAGTGCTGGATGAGAAAATAGATGAGGACTGTGTTATAACCCGCCCCTGACACATGCAGTATATCCAGCAACTTCATACAGTAAAACTACTTTGGGATAAATATAATTAGTACATTTTGAAAAGCATAAAAGCAAAGACAACAAATAGCCACTGCCTCTTCAATGATTACCTAACAAGCTTTGAGAAAATATTTAGATGCAAAGAACTTTTAAAATGTGTTCACACAAAATGTAATAACACATTAAGCTCACTTGCCATTTTGTTTTTCTGAAGAACTCACAAGTGCTTTGCAATATTCCGTTTATCCGTTTCAAAGCTTTTATTTTCAATAAGGGAAGGATCATGGCCAGATATAAAATAGCTAATTTCATAAAAGATTTTAACAAGTACTACCCAATGTCAGGATTTTCAGAAGAAAACTCCCAGGAATACCAATCTTGGTTTGAGAATTTTTGTTTCTGGTTTTGTCTTTCCACCTGCTCTTTGTTGGAATTTGTTTTTCTTTTGAGGAGAAAATTTTCCATCTTCTTATTTTCCAAATCCATTACCTGGAGTTCTCATAAGTTAATATTTTGAAAGTTTCATAATTATTAATAGTAAGTACTAAGTTGTTCTTTTGGTTTAAGTTAGGAGATTTAGTTTTTTATTACTTACGGGACTAATGTTGTCACAGAGCACTGTCTCTCAAGAAGTATATCAAGACATCTTATTTTATTGACATTCTGGATTTCCTCACTACTCTTTGCCTTTCTTTTTTTCTTTTCCAACCAGGAAGGTAGAGGATGGAATGTAGACAATGGGAGTGGTGATAACCCCCGTGCGTGAGAAGGGAGGATGCCAGATCGATGTGAATATGTGTGTTCTTGAAACCTTTGCAGTTGCTCATTGTCATCTCTTTTCTTTCTTGATTTTCCTTTATCCAAACCCCATCACTCTACCAGTCCTGGCAAGGTCACAGATGTTTCACAGACTGAGAAACACTGGGAAACAGGGCTATATAGAAACACTAGTGTGGAGGAAAACAAAAACACACCCTGAGGAGGAGGACTGTCTTGTCTTGACAAGATGGTGGCAGCACAAATTGGTTCTGCTTATCTTAAAAGAACAATTCTATCAGTGTTCTAGAATAGTGCTCTGTCTCTGCATGGTATTAGCATATTATTTTGTGACAATATCCATGTTGGTGCTGCTGTACAGTAATTAAATGTTGGAAGTTCTAGATGTTTTTACCAAATTATACAGTATTCCACAAATTTGCAAATAGTATGAAATATATTTCTGTGTGGATTAAACTGAGCAGCATCTCTCCAGGATCTTGTTTTGGTTAACTTTTTGCCTCAATTCGAGTGATAGTTTTTCCTTGCTTTATCTTTCCTGGGACGGCTATTTTATCCTGGGAAGACAACTAAGAAATGGATCACACAGTCTTTTATTTTGGAAGATATGACAATCACCCTAAATTCCTAATTCTGTACAAATGAAGAGGAGAGCTCTCGGAAACATATTTATCTCTTTAGAAGCATGAGTTACCAGGTGAGAGATAAACAAATACAATTTTTTGAAAACCCAGAGCAGATTCAGAACACAATAATTTGCTTAAACTTAGAGCCTCTTCTTCCTGTATCTTTAATGGTTAATTCACTGGTTCGCTATAAGAAAGACTGAACAATTTGTCTGTATGAAGAACTGTATTAGATGCCAAAGGTAAGAGACTTTACCTTTCAAAAGCTTACAGCCTCCAAGGCAGAAAGGCAATAACACAGATTACTGTAACATAAGATATAATATGGAAGTAGACACTAAAAATATTTTTTAAGTGATATAAAAATGATTAAAGAAAACAAATCCATCCACTTGAGTAGAATCATGAAAAGCGAACCGAAATGGGTCTGTAAATGTTGATAGAATCAGGCTATCTACAAATAAGTGGTATAAAGCATTCCAAACAGAATTGAATGAAAAAAATCTTAGAAGCAGTAAAGGGTAGAGCACGCTTGTTCTACTGTGAGCCAGACACTGAGCTTAGCGCTGACAATACAATGATCAATATTAAGGAGTTTCTACCTGATGGAGTTCACAGTCTGGTAATGATCTGGGAAGAACAAGGAGGGAAGTTTTGCCAGTAAGACTGGTATCACCCAACGGAGTGACAAAGTAAAGGATATTGAAAGCCAGGAAGAGGATGCTATTCAATGAAATGCTGGGATGTGTGTGTGCACGTGCATGTGTATGTGTGTGTGTGTGTGTGTGTGTATACCCTCTTTAAGCAAGTGAAAGACATAATCATAATTGTGATTTAGGAAGATTAATTTGGTAGAAATAAACAATGTGGAGTTGGTACAACAAAAGTAATGAGGCTAAGGAAGAGTTTACTTTGGCATATCAAGTTGATTCTTTTTTTTTTTTTTAAGTAAGGTTTTACGTTTTATCTCTCTCCCCTTTAATCTTTGTGGGTTTTGTTTTTTTGTTTTTTATTTTTTAACGGGAGATGGATGAAGGTGAGCGGGGTCTCTTGCTCTTTCTTCACTCGCCACCTGCTTGGGTTTCTCTTATCATATACCTTACACGCCCTGTCTGCTGCTTCTCACTGTTTGCTTCTGCATCCATTGTTTTTCTGTAATCTCCTTTGTCCCTGATACCAGTCCCAAGCACTCAAAAGCTGGTTGAATATATTGCTGCTCACTTTCAAACTCTGATCTTTAAGTTCTTATATGGATGTATGTTTCACTCAGGTTGGCAGTTCGATTTATTATAAGCAGAGCTTATACTGACAGAATCATATATTCAGGTCTTTTCATTTTAAAAAATATAAAAGAAAAGGAACTCTGGTGCCTCAGATAAAAGGGCTGCCCAATTATAAGGTGCATAGGACCAGATGTATGAGTGTGGAGGAAAAGGATCAGAAATCATAGTAGATAAGATGACAATGGGTCACCAGTGTGGGACTACAGTTAAGAAAGGGAATATGATAGTGGGATACACGAGCACAATCATAAAATGTAAGAGCCATAAGGTACTCAGCATTAATCAGTCACTATAGTTCTGGGCTTAGCACCAAAAGGAGTGTGATGACAGGGCCTGCCTAAAGCACAATTGCAGGGTAAGTGAATTTGGCTTCAGCAGCTGTCGCCCAATCTTTTCCACAACCTGCTTTTCCCACTGATGCCCACCCCTCCAGGCAGTTAGCACTCAATACTGCCACATGCGGCCCACCAGCCTGGCACTATCCCATATCCCCATACCGTCCAGGCCTTTGCCTCGCTTTCCACCTCCTCAAAATTGAGATCAGGGTCCCAGAGCTCTGATAAACTACTTTGGAAAAGGAGAGGAATTGTGTTTAATTTTTTTTTAAAAAAACTTCTGTTTCTTTTTTTTTTTTCTAAGTATGCTTTTTGGTGGAGAAGATTGGCCCTGAGCTAACATCTGTTGCGAATCTGCCTCTTCTTTTTTTCTTTTTCTCCCCAAAGCCCCCGTACGTAGTTGTAGGTCACCCTAGTTGTAGGTCATTCCAGTTCTTCTATGTGGAACACCTGCCTCAGCATGGCCTGATGAGCCGTGCAAAGGTCCACACCCAGGATCCAAGCCGTAGAACCCCAGGTGGCCAAAGCAGAGTGCACAAACATAGCCACTTGGCCATGGGGCCAGCCCCTTCAAGGGAAAGCTTGGAACAATAAGATTTAAACCCTATGTAATGACTTTGCAATGATGTAATTTCAGACAGTACAGCATATAGTATAGAAATATATTGAGGGGCTGGCCTGGTGGCGCAGTGGTTAAGTTTGCACAGTCCGCTTCTTGGTGGCCTAGGGTTCGCCGGTTGGGATCCCAGGTGCAAACATGGCACCGCTTGCAAGCCATGCTGTGGTAGGTGTCTCACACATAAAGTAGAGGAAGTTGGGCATGAATGTTAGCTCAGGGCCAGTCTTCTTCAGCAAAAAGAGGAGGACTGGCAGTAGGTAGCTCAGGGCTAATCTTCCTCAAAAAGAAAAAAAAGACAGAAAGAAAAAAGAAAAAGAAATATGTTGGGGTGGGGAGATGTAGTAAGGAAGGCTCTATATTTTCTTGTTTTGTAAAAAAGAGTTAAACCTAAACCACATTATCCATGCAACTATCTACCATAATACATAAATCTGGCATATAATATTTTAGAATTGCTTTAGGTAATTAAATGGGTAAAAAAATAACACCATTCATTTAATTCCAAAAGTGCTCTGCACTTTTTCTTGCTAAATTTCAGTCTACTTGTTTCTGACCAGTTCTTCAAGTTAATAAGGATAATTTAAATTCAGATTGTACTCTGCAGATACTATATCAACTATCCTGTAGTCCTATATTATGTGTCATAAGCAAATTATACATATGTATATATATTCATATTTTCTCCAGTTTGAAATTCAGATCATTCACTAAAATAGTTTAAAACATTAAAACAAATTAGAAAGCAGCTGGTCTCACTCACTCCTTTTTTCTAGACTGGAAAACTGGACTGTGTATTGAAACTTAAAGCCAAACCTCTCAAAACTTTTCTACATACTTCAGAATACATAAAAGTCTTCGGAAAGATATTTTGGAAGTTTTGATTCAATAGGATGATTTCCAAAACATCAAAAGAAACAGCTGAAGAATAAGTCCTTTTAAATCCATGATCTTTAACAAGGGTTACTATTTAAAGCAAATCATCACAAATAATATGCTTACATTATATTTTCTTACTAGAGTCAAAAATCTGCCCTCTAAATATGCACATTTATTCATTCATCCATTATACAATTTTTTTAATGTGTCTATATCACAGTATAAACAAGTCTCTGTTTGCTTTCACAGAATTTAAATTCTAGTTGAAGGGAAAAGATAACAAATAAAACAATATCAGATGAGGATAGGTGCCATGAAGAAAATAAAACATGGTGACAGCACAGTGAGTAGAGGAGGTGATAACACTTCAGATAGAAGGGCAGCAAAGGCCACTTTGAGGAGATGACCTTTGAGCTGAGACTCGAGTTCCGTCAAGCATCTAGCCATGCAAAGATCTGAAGGAGGAGCATTTCAGGCTCAAGGAGGAGGAATTTCCAAGCCCCTAAGGTAGGAACCAGCTAGAAGACTTGAAGAAAAGAACGAAGGTTGATGTAGCCGTAGTCTAGAGATTGAGGAGGCAGGAGAAAGGCAATCTGCCAGAAACAGGTACAGGCCAAATGTGGTAATTTGCAGGCCTTGGTAAAGAACTCAGATTTGTTTCTGAGTCAAAGCAGAAGCTATCAGAGAGGGAAATTACTTTTTTGGGGCGGGGGGTTGGGGGGTTGATGAGGAAGATTGGCCCTGAGCTAACATCTGTGCCAATCTTCCTCTATTTTGGTTGTGGGATGCCGCCACAGCATGGCTTGATGAGCGGTGCTAGGTTCTCACCCAGGATCTAAACCTGCAAACCCTCGGTGACCAAGGCGGAGCACCAAACTTAACCACTATGCCACTGGGCCAGTCTCTACTTTTTTTTAAAGATGATTCTAGCCTGTCTGTGAGGGATAGATTGCAGGCGGGACAGGAGTGTAGTAACAGGGACCACTGGTGAGGCTGTTGCAGTTCTCAGAGACAGTGTTTGGGAGGTTCAGGTTAGGGCAGTAGCAATTAGGCTGGGGAAAAATGAAAAAATCAGGCCATATTTTGGTAGCAGAGCAAACAGAACTTGTTTCATAGTAGATGGGGAGGGGAGAGGAAAGGGAAGAGTCAAGTTTAATTCTAAATCCCAGTCAAGCAGTGGAATTTATATTTTTGTGGAAACAGCAACAAATTAAAAATTAAAGCAGGATGCGTATTAAAGTCACTTATTAGACTAAATCCCGGGCCAGGCCTGATGGTCTATTGGTTAAAGTCTGTCCACACCACCTCCGCAATCCAGGTTCATTTCCCAGTCACGGAATGACACCACTCGTCTGTCCATAGCCAAACTGTGGCAGCGGCTCACGTAGAAGAACTAGAATGACTTACAACCAGGATATACAACCGTGCACTGGGGCTTGGGGAGAAGGAAAAAAATGAGGAAGATTAGCAACAGATCTTAACTCAGGGTGTATTCTTCCTATTGGAAACAAAAATCTTTTTTCAATGCAATAAAATTCAATTCAAAAATATTTGCTAAGAGCCTACTATGTGCAAAGCACTTTAATAAGACTTACAGATAATACAAAGGATGCCATTCCTGCTCTCAGCGACTACTAAAAATAGAAGACATACAATTAGCCAGAGAATTAATTTTTAGATAATGCTTTCAAATCAAGTAAAACACTTATTGAATGCCTACCATGAGCACAGCACTGCTAAGAATAAAAGGCAGTTATACACAGATGAACAAAATGTGCCATTGACAGCAAGTAATTTAGAATCTAAATGAAAAACATAATTTCTCCTGGAATTAGCTACCAGAGATTATAAAATATACATCTGTCCATTCTATCTTCAATAAGTTGGGAATCATCATTACATCACTTTTGAAATCCATCTGTGTACTTGCCCAGTGGCACCTAGTAGTCATATTCCTTTCCCTTTTTATATCAGGGCTCAGCAAAACACGCTGACAGGACTCTAGCAATCAGCACATTGTTTTTCTTATCGTCATACTTTGCTTGGCTCATGCTGTTTTAGGTGGAGAAGCTGCACTTCTAAATTAAAAGGCTATGTACTCACAGCGAGTGGGTTCTGATGACCTAAATGATTGACGGGAGAGTAATTTGCTATGCCATCTGAACTCTGAGTGTGCAGAGTGGAGTTCTGCATGAGGCACAGCTCTCTGCTTTTCTGTGCATTCATGCGCCGGGATTTCCCATTCCACATAATTAGTCACTTTATATTAAAATAATTAATAAGAAAGGGTTTTAGTATCTCGCGTGTTGCTAATGGTGTGTTGCCACTAGCATTAAAATGCTTCAAATGTATCTTTGGAATATAAAAGTGTTTCAACCCAGTATCATGCTTTCTCAGGGCTGGGTAGGAGAATAGTGACAGAGGGATTGTGTTTTTCAAGATGACTGAAATTACCTCATGTGCTACTTATAATTGTAGGTGTTAAATGCCAATAGTCTGTTTTCATTTCTAAGGGAAGTTTTGTATTATGTCAAAGCCAATGGTATGTTTATATTCATGAGATTTGTGGCAAAGGTTGGTAGAAATGCTCAAGGAGTGGAATTTTTACATATGGAAGCAATTGAAGGGCAAAACACAGAATCATAGAGGCAAAATCTACTCTCAGGGACACTGCACACAGCTGATTTCTCTCTGAGTTCAGATGAGTACCTAAAGGCTGGATCTGGCCCTCATAGTGATAAAAATAACATGTTCTCATACTTATGATGATAGACACCTGTTATTTAGACAATTTCTACCAACAGCAAAAAAATAAAAAGCAAAAATCCTCATTGCCAGCATTTCCCTACTCACAGCTGCTTCCTTTCCATACTAATCACAGCAAAGCAGACAGCCCTCTCAAAATTGACCAGAGAATGCAGATGGAAATAAAAATCTTCACTAGAGCATCTGAATATGATAACTGTCTGGCAACAGTGCTTAGGAAAAAGGAGAAAATTTAAAAGAAGAAATTAAGCTGAAATGGAACCAGAAAGAGGTAAAGAAAAAGTTTAACATATTACAAATTGGTAAGTCCATCTTCAGATTCAAGTGTCCTATGTGTGTATGAATATAAAGTAAAAGATATCTGAGCAGATTTGTCTGTTTATCTTTTTCAAGGTGATACTACTTTATTCACTTAACATTTAGAAGCTCCTATCGTGAGAAAGGAGAAATTATTTCTCCTTGTTAGATAGGATTGGGCTTCATGGAAATGATGGCATTTGTCCTCGGTCTTAAAGAAAACGCAAAATCTTTGAGTGGGAGAAAGATGGAAGATGACAATGTTGAACTCACAGCCCTTTGTATCCTGTGGACAAGTAAAATTGATCCTATTTGGGGGAATGTCTCAACCAGGTTTGGGGAAGCTGCTTTCTAGACTCACGGTTGGTCCCTTCTGCCAATAGAGCTGATCCATTCCTGACATCCATTGGCCGATTCTCCAGCTGCACTTGCTTCCGGGATTATCTAGAGCTGTGCCTTGTGGTTTAACATTGGGCAACTCAGAATTCTCCTGCCTTTCCTGAAACTGCCTGAGTTGACCTTAAAACAAAGCAGGTGCTCAGATATTCTGCTGTAATCCACTTTTCATACATGCCTCAGCCAGCATATGAGAATTTTCAACACTGTGGTGTCAAAGCTCACAAATTGGCTATCTTCCAGAACCCAGTTATTGTTTGCATTGATCTTGTCCTGTCACTTGATATTCACCAAAGTGTAAAGAACCTGGTGTCGCGAAAACAGAGACAATGAGAGAAAATAACCGCTTTGTGGATGTTTTGCTTAACATGGGTTTCTGAGTATTTATAAAGGTAACTAGCAAACTAGAAGTTTCTATACAAATGTAAAAGAGTAGTTGCAGTAACAGTATCATGCTGTTGGCCTTCCAAAGGACACACTGACCTTGAGTCAATTTTCAGTCTCATTTTCAGTGATGGTACCATTAGACAATACACGTGTCTCTACACGGTGTTTGTATGACTCATACCTAAACCCTGCCAGCCACGGGTGGAGTTGGGTTGCTGCAACTTCTAAGCACATTTGACTCACTGAGAACGAACTTACTAAGGTTGTAGTTGACAATATCAGCATAGATGCTATCTTAACTAGACCACTCTCTGACATCAGTGAAGGGAGAAAGAGCTATGTGTTGGTTCCAGTTACAAGCGCACAGAATGTCAAAGGGATCTTAGACACCATCTGGCTGGTAGGTCCCAACATGCAGCTTCACCAGTTTTCTAAAAATTATGAGAGAAATTGGACATTTTCTATACAATAATACAGCACATGGACACAAAAGTTTCTCTGATTCTGATTGGCATTATATAAATGTAATAGAGGAAAACAGTAGTAAATAAATCTTTTGTGAATCGTTGTAATCACTTAACTAATTTAATAACAATTGCTTTGGAAACAAATCAAGTTGCTAATTTTTTTAAAAATCTCCTACTTATCTCCCGTCTTGCCCTCTTCCTAATCCATTCTCCATGATGCTAACGTTATGCCATTTCTCAAAAATCAAACCTGATTAAGAGCTTTCTTATTTATACATCCCTTTACAGATTCTCATTCGCCTGAGGGACAAAGCCCAAACTCCTTACCAGAGCACACAAGACATTCAGTGTCCAAGCCCAGCCTACCTTTTTAGCTCCATTCTCATCTAGCCTCTCGTTTCCTTCTACCCACTCATCCACCCACTCTTCTCAACCTCAAACCATATAGAACTGCATGACTTACAGTTCCTCCAAAATGCCAGGATATTTCATGCTGCCTTGCCTTTGCATACACTGCCTCTGCTGCCAGGCGTGCTGTTTCCATCTTTGTTTGCCTAACAAACAAACACCTACTCATCTTTCAAAATTCAGCTCAAGCGTTATCTTTTCTATGAAGAGTTTCCAGATCCTTCCCTCTTGGATGTCCACCCCAGGAGAATTTTCACTCTCCCATTTATGGTGTACGTATCACGGTACGTTTAGCACAAGGCACACGCCCTCACTTGCAAGTCTGCTCTTGCACTCCCACTCTATTCTACCCTACTCCCCACCACTGTCCTGATTGTTCTAAGGTCAGGAAATGTACCATAATTATCTTAGGACCCGGAGTACTAGCACCCTGCCATTCAGTGTTTGTGGAAGGAAGGAAGAAGGTAGAGAGGGAGAGATGGAAGGAAGCAAAGCCAGAAAGTCCTATTAACTCTACTCAAAAATATGTTTCACATCTAACTGCTACCACCCTCATCGGAGCCACTCTCATTTGGACTTCTGCATCAGCCTCTCTTTCTGGTCTTTTTGCTTCCAATTTTGCCTAGCTTGGTCTATTCTCCATACAGCTGATAAGAGTAATCTTTCTAAAAAGTATGTCAGGTTATATTACTTCTCTGATAAAAAATTCTAAGCCTTCACTTAAAAAAAAAAAATCACACGTCATCTTACCACTCCAATCTCTTCTTGCATGGCGCTTCTCCTAATCCAGTACCACCCTCCACACTGTTCGTATTCCTATCTCACCAAGACATCAAAGTTTTCCTGTCTCAGGACCTTTGCATTTAATGTGTCAAGCGTATTCTTCCCCAGATCTTCACATGGCTGCCTCCTTCACGTCATTCAGAGACGAGTTCAGATATAACTTCCTAACTCCCACTCATGGCTGGTGAAAATGCATAATGGTACAGCTACTTTAGACAACAGTTCGGTAGTTTCTTACAAAGCTGAACTTAATCTTACACGTGATTCAGCAATATCGCTGCTATTTACCCAAATGAATTGAAAGATTTATGTCCACACAAAAGTCTGAATATGGATATTTATAGTGGCTTTATTCATAATTACCAAAGACTGGAAGCCACTAAAATGCCTTTCCAAAGATAAATGGATAAACAAACTGTGGTACATCCATATAATGGAATATTATTCAGCAATAAAAAGAAATGAAGTATCAAACAACACAAAACATGGAGGCACCATAAATTCATATTGCTTAGCAAAAGAAGCCAGTCTGAAAAAGCTACAACTCTATGATCCCAATTATATGACATTCTGGAAAAGGTAAAACTAGAGAGACTGTGAAATAATCAGTGGCTGCCAGGGGTTTGGGGCAATGAGGGAAAGGATTAATATGTGGAGTATAGGGGTTTTTTAGGCTGTGAAGTTACTTTGTATGATATTGTAATGATGGATCTACAACATTATGTATTTCACAAAATCCGTAGAAGCATACAACACAAAGAGTGAACCCTAATGTAAACTATGGACTTTAGTTAATAATAATGTATCAACATTGGCTCATCAATTGTAACAAATATATCACACCAATGAGAGAGGTTAATAATAAGTGACACTGTACTGTCTGCTCAATTTTCTGTAAACCTAAAACTTCTCTATAAAATAAAGTCTATTAATTTTTTAAATCTTACTAGCATTCATACAAAAAAGAAATATATATATATATATATATATATATATATATATATAACTTCCTAAAAGAAGTCCTTCTTGACCACTCTGGTATAGCTTCAAGGTAGTCTCAATCTCATTCTGAATATTACAATTGTCTAAATGGAATTTATCACTATTTAAGATTTTCTCTTATTTGTTCATTTTTTTATTGCCTATGTCCCCCACTAGTGGAATAAAGAACTTTGTCTTCTTCAACACTCCATTCCCAGGGCTTAGAAAAAGTCAGGGAGCATACTGCATCAGTAGGCTCTTAATACATATTTGCTGAAAGGAGACGAGAAAAATATCAAGACATTGATATAGTTTTTATCTTCCCCTGGTTCATTTACTCTATCATTTTCCTAGATGACCATTTCACAATTTCTCTCTCCTCAAATCTATACTTCCTCCCCAAAATTGCCAGTGTCTCCCTTTGCTCCCAATGCCTAAGATCTATGCTCCACCCTTCTCTGCTCCTCTGCCATCTGGAAACTGACTCCTAAAAATGTTTCACCTAGGGAGCCTGCTGCCTGGTTTCCCAGAGTTTGCAGTGGGATCCTTTGGCAGGATGCAAAGGGGAAGAGAAAGAGGTTATGATAATTCCTTCCTGCTCCCTGCCTGCTGTCACTGCGGATCTGCCAGGCACTGGAGCTTCCAAATTCACAGCTTCAGAAGGGCAGCTCCTCCTCTTACCACGGTTTCCTTCACTTTCCCCTTTAGGCAGAGTAGTGAAATAGCTTTCTGTTGGTGTTGGTCTCTTTTGTGATTTCTTTAACTCTTCTAAAACATTAGTAAGACTCTTGAACCAACAAAGTTAGATTCTATTTCCTGATGTTCCCAGTCTAATACATCCACCCTAAGCTGATGATATTGCTTTCCACTTTACTAAGAAAATTGGGACACTTAAAAGAGAATTCCCAAGACTTGCCCCACCACCTATCTACCTATCGACTGCCATCTGTTTCAAAATCCTCTGCCCTCCTGCCCGACACTCTAGAACTGTCTTTCCAATATTACAGCCACTAACCACATGTGGCCATTGAGCACTTGAATGTGGCTAGTGCGACTGAGAAAGTAAATGTTTAAGTTTAGTTAATATAAATTTAAATTTATAATTTATAAATTTATAATTAAATACTCAATTCAGTTACTGGCAAATTTTAAGTACGTTTGGAACACTTGTGTATATAAACCTACTTTTTGAACAGTATGTTTTTTGGAATCTAAATACAAATCAGGTATTTCTGATGAAAATTTAGTGACCAAATTAATATGTTCTATTGATATAAAATACATACAGGATTTTAAATATCTAGTACAAAATAAAGAATATAAAATTGGTCACTACTAATTTCGTGTTAATGCATGTTGAAATGGTAGTATTTTGGGTATATTAGATAAATAAATGTATTATCAAAGTAATTCACTTGTTTATTTTTACTTAGTTAAATGTGACTACTAGAAAAAAGTAAATTACATATATGGCTCACAATTCTCTTTCTATTTCACAGCAGAGCTCCAGATCTACTCTCCGTGCCCCTAATTTAAGTCAATCTCTCGCTTGTTCACTAGCTCACATCCCTCTCACCTACTCAAATACACCGCTTTTGCAATTCTCCCTTCTCTCTCCAAAATCATCGATTTCTCCTTTCAATTGGATCCTTCCCATCCACACACAGACATGCTATTATTTTTCACCTTCGAAAAAATTATCTTTACCCCATTTCAAACACTGTTTCGCTACTCCCTTTGGCATCAAAATACCCTGAAAGTGTGGTCGATATTCATGGTCTCCAATCCTACTCCTTCCATTCTTTCTTAAACCAGCTAACTCCTCCACTGAAACTGCTCTTATCAAGGTTACCAATCACTTCTACATTTCTCACCCATTGGTCTATAGTTCTTCATGTTAGTTATCTTACCGAATCAATTAAAAAGTTATTACTTCCTTCTTCCTTGATATACTTTCTTCCTTCTAGTTTCCAGGACATCATACTCTTTTGCTTTTCCTCTGGTATCCCTGATTCTTCCTTTTTGGTCTTTTTTAATTATCTTTCCTCAGTTTCCAAATCTCTTAGCATTGGAGTGCTGCAGGATTCAGTCCTTGGTCTTAGTCTGTCTCTCTACTTTCATTCCTTGGGTGATTTATATCCAGTCTTGCAGCTTTACATAGCCTCTGTTTGCCAATGATTCTAAAATTTATACTTCAAGACCAGAAATAAGTTTGAATTCCAACTCATATTTCTTAATACCTCCTTGACATCTTGAACATAACTTTTCTAAAACTGAACTTCAGCCTTTCTGATCTCCATCCTTTGAGTTGTTTGGGACAAAAATTTCAATCCTCCCTGCCTTCTCTCTTTCTCTATTCACAACAGCACATCAGTTAGGAAATCCTACTGGCTGCGTCTTCAAAATATGTCAAGAATCTGACCACTTTTCACCACCTCCACGTTACCATGGTGGTCCAAGTCCCTGTCACCTCTTACATGGATTATTGTTACAGCTTCATAAGTATTATCTCTGTTTCATCCTTTGCCCCCAACAGTCTATTCTTAACACAACCAAAGTAACAGCAACCAAAGTAAGCACAACAACAAGGAAATCAGACCTTGTCTTTCCTCTGCTCAGGCAAGTTGAATGATTTATCATTTCATCTAGAGTAAAAACCAAACTCTTAAGAAGGGCCAACAGACCCTTGCATGATATGGCCAAGATAATGCTACAACCACATCTCCTATTTGCATTTTCTCCCTCCACCTCAGACACACCAGCCTCTAAGTTCCTTCTGGAGAACACCAGGCATTCTCCCTTCTGGGGCCTTTGCAATGGCTGTTCCCTCTTCCTGGAACCATTTTCCTCCAGATATCCATGTGCTACTTGCTTTACATCTTTGCTCAGAAATCACCTTTCCTGCTAAACCTGATCTGACCTCCTATTTTAAATTGTGACACTCTCCCCAAATCCTATCCCCCTTATCTGCTGGTTTTTGTTATCATCTCCTAGCAGTTACTGCCTTCTTACCTTCCTATATGATATACTTATTTTTATACTTTTTTTTTTATTTCCCACTCCACCTGTATGTACATTCCAAAAGGGCAGAGGTTGTGTTTATTTCCTGTCTACCTAAAACAGTGCCTGGCACATGGGAGATATTCAAAAAGTATTTCTTGGGGCAGGCCCGGTGGCGCAGCAGTTAAGTTTGCATGTTCTGCTTTGGCATCCTGGGGTTTGCTGGTTCAGATGCCAGGTGCAGACATGGCACCACTTGGCAAGCCATGCTGTGGTAGGTGTCCCACATATAAAGTAGAGGAAGATAGGCACAGATGTTAGCTCAGGGCCAGTGTTCCTTAGGAAAAAAGAGGAGGATTGGCAGCAGATGTTAGCTCAGGGCTAATCTCCCCCCCCCAAAAAAAAAGTATTTCTTGAATGATATATCAGCTCAACTCCTTCATTCAGTCTTAATTTTTCATTCTTATTGGCCATGTTTTCCAACGCAATCAAGGGCCTAAGTTCTAGTTCAAGAAAAAGTACATTCCAGACTCATCCTGCTTAGCCTTAGAGGTGCCTGAAAGTCCCGGTACCCAGGGATCATGGTATGAAGATAGTGGTGCTGTTTAAGTGTAGGACGATATAAGACAGGTGATCTACTGAGGAGCTGCAGCCTAACAGGTATTCTGAAGCCTGACAAGTCGGCAACAGCAGCTCTTCATGAAACCGAGGCTTTCACTACAGAAGATACTTAAAAGCTGCCTCTGACTTCTGCTAGTAAAGAAATGAAACAGAAGCATAGAACGCCCCAACTAGAAGAGCCTGGGGATCATTTGGTGCAATTTCCTCCTGCAGCTGTTCAGTAGCAGAGCTTGAACTCAGGGTCCTTGTCTCCCTATCAAAGGTCATTGGGATACCCATTATCCTATACTGCCTCTATTATGTGCATGTGTATCCTTATATGCACAAACAGGAATTATAAATGCAGGTTGTTGTTAACTGACAAGAAGCTTGTGTTTGTTTATAATGCAGTTATGAAGAAACTGCACATTTTCTCCTGGAAAAAAATAATATTATGCCTCTAGGCAAGCAAGCCCATATAAGTGTATTTTACCTAGAACTTAATCAAAGTGTAATATTAATAGTATTTCAGCACCTAACCACCATTTGTAGAAGCACCTTATGGAAAAGAGTGCACAAGGTTTTAATTCATTGTACTGAATACACCTCAGTGCCAGTTCCATCAACAGGAAAATCCCTCAAAAAAGTTCCTGCCAGGGTCCAGCCTGGTGGTGCAGTGGTTAAGTTTGGACATTCCTCTTCTGCGGCCTGGGGTTCGCCACTTCGGATCCTAGGTGTGGACCTACTCACAGTTTGTCAAGCCATTCTGTGGCAGGCATCCCACATATAAAGTAGAGGAAGATGGGCATGGATGTTAGCTTAGGGCCAATAGTCCTCAGAAAAAAAGAGGAGGATTGGTGGCAGTTGATAGCTTAGGGCTAATCTTCCTCAAAAGAAAAAAAAAAAGCTCCTGCTGTTTCTCCACAGTGAAGAGAGATCACATACAACAGCACAGTAGCTAGAGTGGAAAGTGCAGTACTTCCTGATAGTTGGAAAAACAGAATTTAATGGATTAACTGTCAAGGTATGATTATTGATAGAGTAATGGTTATAGGTTTCATACTTAAGGCTTTAAATAAATGCTAAAATTCTGCTTAAATTAATCCCAATATTGAGTATATAATACACTCATTCTCTACTATTTCACCTTTTGTATATATGGTGGGCAGAATGTTGAGCCCCTGACTGACGTCCCCATCCTCATCCCCAGACCCTGTGAACATGGTATATTACACGGCAAAAGAGACTTTGCAGAGGTGACCAGGGTTAAGGATCTTGAGACGAGAGATCATCCCAGATTATTCAAGTGGGCCCAATATAATCAGCAGTCCTTAAAAGAGGAGAACTTTTCCCAGCCTTAGTCAGAGAGGGAGATGAGACTATGGAAGGAAGTTCAGAGAATTGAGATGTGAAAAGGACTCTACCCATGAATGCTGGCTTTGAAGATGTTGGAGGGGGGCCACAAGCTGAAGAATGCAGGTGGCCTCTAGAAGCCAGAAAAGAGCCTCCAGAAAGAACCACAGCCTTGCCAATCCCCTGGTTTTAGCCCAGGGAGACCCGTGTCAGACTTCTGAACTATGGGACGGTAAGATAATAAATTTGGATTGTTTTAAGCCACTAAGTATATGGTCATTTGTTACAACAGTAATAGAAAACCAATATTATATTCATTTAGAAATATTTTTCTCATTAACTATAGCCCAGATATCAACTGGGATCTCTCTGCCTCTTAGAATCAAGATCACAAATGCAAATTCCCAGTCCACTGATTGTAAGAACCAGTCCTTCCCCCAAATTTGAATGGGCTGCAAGGCTAGGGGTGGTTCTCATGGTTTTTTCCACTTCTGTGCCTATTACGATAATTCAGTATAGGAACCATTTCATCGTTTCTCTCATGCGCCCTCTTCTTATATGGCATAGACTCAAGTGGAATTTAGTTGTCCTGTATTTCCACCAAATTATTTGTGTGCATAAGATTTTACTGAAGACAGAAAATTTGTGCTACAGAAAAACCACATAAAAACAAATGTTTTTCCAAAAATTTCCTTTATCTTTTCTTCAACTGAAATTTCAGAACTTAATCCTGTTGTTATTCCCACAACCCCTACTGCAGAGTAGTTTGTGGCCTTTTCTCCTACTGAACCTTACAAGCCTCGAGTTTTGGCTCTCTTCTCGCAACCCCAGTGGCTTATCAAGGGTTTTCTCTAAACAAAACATTTATTCCCCTAAGGGCTGCAAGTAAGATAATTCATTTGTCATGCTTCCACATAAGCCTCAACTATTTAACACATCCCCTTCTATAATCTATGTAAGGAAATATTCTCCCTTCCCCACTCTTCCTCACCTATATACAATAAGACAAATATTTTATGGCTATCAATCAAACCAGATGACCGTTAAATTCTAATGGAATCATGACCACCTTTCTCATGAAACAGTAAATAAAAAAGAAATGTTCAACTCTGAGCTGATTATTGATTTCCTGATGTTTTAACTTCACATACAAAAAGTAAATAAAACTATATTAATCCCCAATATAAAATTATACAGCATTTGGTTTACAAAGCAACCCATCACTGATTTACAGGAAAAAGAGGGAGTTTTCTTCGCTATTAACTATGTGCCAAGTACTTTGCAGGTTTTATCTAATTTAATCAACACAATGAATAGACAGTATCAAATAGTATTTGATACCATAAGCCAGAACAGCACATGTATTTTCTCATTTATTTTTCCATAAATCTAATATCCCCATAATATGGATAAAGAATGTAAGGCATAGAAAGGTTAAGTAATTTTACCAGTGGCAAAAAAGTGATGAAGCCAAGATTCATGTCCTGGAATGCTTTATCCAAAGATAATCTTTCTAGCCTGTAGGCTATAATACTGTACAGTCAAGTTACAGAAAAGAACCTTAAGTTCCAAGAATTCAGACAACTTCTGTAGCGTTCCACAACTAATGGACCCAGGGCTAACTTTCCCAGCTCAGTCCACACAGCACACCAGATTTCATGCACTTTCCAAATCTACATGGGTTAAGCAACCTGCAACCCCAAATAGACAAAAATTTGACTGAAAGATAATTACATTAACTCATTTTTTTCCTCCTCGGTTTTAATACTAAGATATCCAAAACAAATATGATATAAAATAACATTTTGGGGAGGCGTAATTTTACAGAAAGATTAAAAACTTTTTAGTGAAAAAGACTCAATTTCATATTTAACACTTACAGAGAATATTTCTCCAAGAAGGCACAAGAAAATGAAGAAGTTTTGGCTTTCAGAAAACAAAAGTGTGGCTGAGAGATCGAGGTAAAAGAAGACATTTTTCACTAAATACACTTTATAGCTTTAGAGTTTTCTATAATAGTGTATTAATTACTGAAAAAATTAACTTTTAAAGATATGTTTAATGTAAAGTGCCTAGCATTGTAAATGCACAGAATAGGTCTTCCTTTCTTTTTAAAGAAACTGTTTATTTTCTGTCAGTCTTATTTCCATTTTCTGTCAGCCTTATTTCCATGTTCTGTTTAAGAGTCTGTAGAATAATAGCTTAAAACCACTCAGCGGTTGTTCTGCCCACTCAGTGGCCTGGTCGGTGGGAGCTGCAGTCCAGTCTTCAGTAGAGAACTTCTAGAAAGGCACAGAGGGCATCTACATGTCTTTGGACCAGTCTGTGACCTCAATTGAGTACAGTAATGTGCCGCATAACAGACCACATGCGTGAAAATGGCCCCATAAGATTAGAACCATGTAGCCTATGTGTGTAGTAGGCTATTCCATCTAGGTTTGTGTAAGTACACTCTGTGATGTTTGCACAGCGACGAAATCGTCTAATGACACACTTCTCAGGACATATGCCCATCATTAAAAGGTGCATGACTGTATCAGTAAATTCGGGAGCTGGAGCAGTCCATTCACCCTAAATTTCCTCCTTGGCCACAGCCTTTTCAGCAGTGGCCTGCTCTTCCTCTCAATCCCTTCAGGATCTCTGTAGAAGTAGAGGTCAGGTGTAACCTCCCGTGGGTGCTCACAGGAGACAGTACCGCACATGCACAGAACATCCCGGGCCAGCATCCGTCACATCAGACCCATAGAGTGAGCTCCCTTGTTGTTGTACAAGATGAAAATGTTCACATGGTGCAGAAGAGGGTATGTGTTACACAGCAGTGGTAGGCAGGTTAACATAAGATGCCTCTGTGTGAGGCTGGTGGTCAGACCTGGGATCAGTAACCACTGGAAGTTGGGGCTCTCAGAAGACTGCCGGGATCTGGTTAGTAAAGCTTCCAGAGTGGAGCAGCCTGCAATAGGAGTGGCTCTAGTGGCCCCAGCAAACTTTAGCACAGCTCGCCGGCCAGTATTCCTGAAGGATATGACACTGACATCAGCCAGATTTTCATGGCAACAATGGCAGGAGATGACAGCAGAAGCTTCTCTCAGGTTATTTTCAGATTTATGATGTAGATGCCACCATTTTTCCTTTTGTAGAGGTACTGTTCCATTTGGAAGTCAAGGTTGGTGCCACCTAAGTGGGTTCCTGCTGCAAGGAATTTGAGGGCATTCTCCTCCTTCGGTTGCAGAACATCAGCGGCTCTTGACGTTGTGAAAGTTTCCCTCTAATTCACAACAGGAACCTGGAACAACACTGTATGGACGCTTGTCTGGGTAATAGAGAAAGCTCCTCTATTTATTCGAAGATGGGAAACACCTCCAATATTAACAGGACACAAAATTCCTGAGAAAGAATTATTTTAGAGCCAAATAGTGCCCTCACTCCACAGATGCTGCTGTGTAATAAAAGTATAGTTTCCAATAGTTTTATTTCTATACTTTAAAAAAGAGGCAACTTCTTAGGAACAGAGTTAAGAATGTAAAAGATACACTGGATCTTTTTTTTTAATTTCAATTTTTTTTATTGAGTTAGTGATAGGTTACAATCTTGTGAAATTTCAGTTGTACATTATTGTTTGTCAGTCGTGTTGTAGGTACGCCCCTTCAGCCTTTGTGCCCACCCCCCACCCCACCTTTCCCCTGGTAGCCACTAATCTGTTCTCTTTGTCTACATTTTTAAATTCCTCATATGAGTGGAGTCATACAGAGATTGTCCTTCTCTAACTGGCTTATTTCACTTAACATAATTCCCACAATGTCCATCCATGTTGTTGCAAATGGGACAATTTTGTTCTGTTCTACAGCTGAGTAGTATTCCATTGTATATATATACCACATCTTCTTTATCCAATCATCTGTTGATGGGCACTTAGGTTGTTTCTGTGTCTTGGCTATGGTAAATAATGCTGCAATAAACATTGGGGTGCATAGGACTTTTGGAATTGCTGACTTCAAGCTCTTTGGGTAGATACCCAGTAGTGGGATAGTTGGGTCGTATGGTAGTTCTATTTTTAAATTTTTGAGGAATCTCCATACTGTTTTCCATAGTGGCTGCACCAGTTTGCATTCCCACCAGCAGTGTATGAGGGTTCCTTTTTCTCCACAACCTCTCCAACATTTGTTACTATTAGTTTTAGATATTTTTGTCATTCTAATGGGTGTAAGGTGATATCTTAGTGTCGTTTTGATCGGCATTTCCCTGATGATCAGCGGTGATGAGCATCTTTTCATGTGCCTATTGGCCATCCGTATCAAAGACACACTGGATCTTTTTTAAGGAACCATACTAAACTTGACTTGGCTTAATAGAACTAGCTCACAAAATTCATGGAACAAGAAATGTTTTCACTGTAGACAAATTAATTCAGAACTTCAAGTTTTAAGTTGTATATTTCATCTATAAAATTTTGCAGCGCCTATAAAAACACTAACCAAAATAAAACAAAACGCTGAAAAAACAAAAATCCAGGTTTAGCATATCCAATTATCACTAGATTTTTCACACACACAAAATGAAAAATTGCTGTAATTGTCAGGATATTTATAAGAGACATTTGCTGAGTGTTTGGTTCTTAGAACAGATTTTCTCCAATCTGGGAGGAAAAAGTGGTTAAGGTAGAAAAGCAGAGTAATAGGGGATCATTTGGCTCATTATAAAAAAAATAAATCACTGCTTCTACTTCACAAAGTTGAGTTAGAGGTACTTTCAGAAAGAAAGCAGAAAACATAAAGATTATACTGCTTTGAAAAAATTTTCAAAGAGAGTACATGTCTATAAAGTCCTTGAAAAAAACAAAGATCGTTTTAATAATATAAAATATAAAACAAAGAGTTTAATGATATTTATTAGTTATATAGCATGTGGCCAATCACCCTAATTATGAAATAACCAATCCACATTGACTCCTACAGCGACAGTCTCTTCAAAGACTAGGCAGCATCCAGGGTTTTTGCTTATTTGACAAATGTTTCCTGAATATTTTCTAAGTGTCAGGTGTTATGCCAAGTGCTGTGAGTGACAGAATAACACACCGTATCTGGTCCCTGACCACAATCACCCACAAAATAAGAAAAGGACATTATTTTCGCTGACATACAACTGTTAAAATCTGGTGGGACAGATAAGACATATAAAATATAAAATAATAAAAGACACCATGTGGAAATGAGTATGTGTAATGAGTACAACAAATACTCCTCAATAGATGCTCCAAAGAAGGATGTGGCTAGATAAAGAGAGATAAAGAGAGAAAGCTTATTGGAGGACAAGGCGTGAGACAAAGCATCAGTCTCACCATGGCCTCATCAGCTAGTCCTTCTTGTGATGTGAAGGAAAAACCTTAGGCTTCAGAGTATGCTCTGGCTGAGTTTGAATGCTAGTTCTGTTATCCATGCCTACGCAAAAGTGGGTAAATTTCTTATCCTCTGTGAACCCACTTCCTTATTTGTAAAGTAGGAGTAAAGGGTATCCATATGCCTTTTAATACTTTTTTTAGGGATACCACCTTCCTCACTTTATCACTCCTTAACCCTTAGCAGTCTGGTTTCATCCCACTGCTTATCACTGGGCTCAGCACTGCAACAGGCACCCCTCAATGACCACCATATGGTTATTACATCCACCTGAGGTCTTTTGACCATGCTCTTAATCTCTCTGCTGCCTTTGACTCCCTCTATTAATCACTCCTTAAAACCCTTTCCTCCCAGGTCCTAACCATGGTCAGAATTTCTGAAGCTGAAACATCTTACATAGCACAAACAGCAGAAACTTCTCAGGAAGGGAGTAAATACAGGTTTGCATCAGTCTCTCAAAAATAGGAATAACCACTAGCACCAGGTCCATCATTCCCCTGAAACACTAGCCAAGAGGGAAGGATAGTTTCTGGTAGCTAGGTTCCCTAAGGAAATCTATTTTTTTTCTTGTCCTGAATGTATATCGTTAAACAATCTCATTCCACAAATGATGGAAGGTTGCTAAGTCCTGGAGAATTCTTAGAGGGAATGATTCTACCAGTCTGTCTACGATTCAAAACATCTATCCTTCCTACAGAACCAGATGCCTTTTATCAAGCATGGTATCTCTGGGAAATATAACTCAAAATTTCCTTTAACTACATGTTGAGTGAGCTTGGCCTCAAAGCAAACATGATGAAAAAAAGCATGGCCAGTGGGCAAGAGGAAGAAACTAAGACCATAAAAAAGAGATAACTGAAAACAAGTGACATTTCCTTAGGGCAGGACTCTGAAGGGAAACCCACAGAGCAGCCCCCAAAGAGCCCATGGTTTGTTTCAATCACCACCAAAAAGTGAGGAACATTAACCAGGCAAATGGGGACACAAAACAAAAGCAGGCAAGACTTGAAATCAGGTCTATCATAGGGCCCTCGTATCAGGCTATTGAGCCATTTAGAAGATACCAAACAGTGAATGACTACAGCAGGAACAAGATACAGTTTCTTATGATACGGCAACACCAAAAGCTAATCAAAGTGTTAGACTTCTTTTTAAGTAAACAGTTTAGGACAAGATTTAACTCCTGGATAAAATTAGTATTTACCAGTACAGGAAGGCAGAACTGATGAGCCCTATATGGAAGGTATAGACTGAGTAGACATGTAGGTCCAAGAAATTCATTTTAGGGAAATCAGATTCTGATTGAATAATATCAAAATGATTTCCAGACCCTACCACATTGGTGGGATCAAAACAACAAATGCATTCCGGGTATACATCAACATGAATCCAGGAACTACACAAGGATGAATCTTCACATAGAGGGCAGGGAAGACCACAGCTGAGCAGGAAGGGAAGAGGCAGAAATTGCCATCAGCCCACATATATAACAAAACCTGTCCTTAGTCCGTGTCAACAAGATCCTTTGTATCGCTAAACCTAAATCCAGAGGAAGAGAGAAAGTAACAGCGGTGAAATATAGAAAATTCAAGATGTCCATCATCTCTATATTTTTCCCACTACAGATTTTTTTTTTTATGAACTAGGTTTAGCCATTTAGTTTTTGTCCCTAAATACATCAAGATCATTCCAGATTTTTACTACTGATATTTCTAAGTCATATTATTTTTATCTCTCTTGTTAGCAGGCCATTTTATTCAGAAATATTGATAGTGAACAATTTGTACTTTCAAAGATAAATTCATAGCATTAACACTAAACTATCCAGTACAGTTCTCTTTAAAATACAAATGAATTACGTATTACTTTTCATTTTGTAATTTAGAAAGTTAAATCATGAAAAAAAGTTAAACGTGGAACCATCTCTGCCTCTTGAGCCCTTAATTCTGAAACTTTAAGTTAGCTGGACCCCCTTGAACTATCAAATTGTTGGCTTCTGAAGAGGAGTATCCATTGTCGATTGTGGTCATCCTTCTGGATTCTTCTTGCTTTGATCATATTCCTCCCGATTCTTTGTCCCTGCTCTATTTTACTTCTATTACCTCATTTCCACACCTTAAAGTTTAGCATTTGGTCTCTACATCTTGATCTTTGCTTTATCTTCAGGGATTTTTGACAGATACTCACTCCATCACCCCCTCCCCCCGCCACCTCCCAACCCCTCCCATGGCTCAACTCAGATACATCAGATCATCCTTGTCATGGACTGAATGTTAATGTCCCCCATCATTCACATACTGAAACCCTAACCCTCCAGTATCTCTGTATTTAGAGTAAAGAAGTAATTAAGGTTAAATGAGGTCGTAAAGGTAGGGCCTGTTCCGACAGGATTAGCGTCCTTATAAGAAGAAACAAAAGAGAGCTCTCTGCCCACACTCAAATGAAGGGACATATGCAGACATAGTCGCCATCTGCAAGCCAGGAAGAGAGCTCTCTCCAAAAACTGACCCTTCCAGACCTTGATCTAGGACTTCTATCCTCCAGAGCTGTGAGAAAATGAATTCCCATTGTTTAAGCCCCCCAGTCTATGGTATTTGTTATGGCAGCCTGAGCTAACTAAGACAGTCCCAGATTTGAAACCCCACACGTAGACTCCTCACTGTGATACCACAATCTCCCCAATAAGCTCCTGTGAAGCAAATTGGGCCGGGGGGGGGGGATTCACAGACCAAACACAACTCAAAAACCATTGAAATACATGTATTTTATGTATTACTAAAGGATGCCAGATTTGGAGGGAAAAGCAATGCAAAAATCTATAATTAAAAAGTGAGAGTTTGCCCTCCTTCAACACACCAGTCAGGAGTTAACACTGTTAATAGTGTGATGTTTACATCTCTAGACATATTTTTGAAAGTCAAGAACTAAGTAAAGTGGCTTTTAATAGTTTCTGCGTTCTTATATTTATAAGAATCATTAGAAGTGCTGTTTTACAATATGGATTGTGATTCAGCTTCAGAAATTCTGATTCAGTAGATCGGGGGTGTGATGTAGGAACCTGCATTTCAAGCATCGAAGTAATTCTGATGATGTACTCCAAGACCACATTTGGTCAAGCCTTACTTTCAATATTCTAGCTATTGGTTCTGTGTTGTTATTAGTATTACTACATATTTTAATGTTGTTCAGTTACGTGCGCTTTTACCATTTCTCAAAAATGTATTCATTTTATGACTTTCATAATATATTATTTGTGTAACAGTCTCCAAACATTTATGTTTCCCTTCAGAAAAATAGAAAGTTGTATTTTAATTGAGCTGTGAACTTGGATGCAGGCCTATTAGAACACACAGGAAAAGGTGTTTCTCTGTTTCATTTTCCTTTTTATTAGTTTACAGTCACCAATTACTCATTTATTCCCACATTTTATGGTTGAATTAATGTGATCCCATAATCTCAAGGTATTCATAAAGACAGAGAGATTAGGCAAAATAAAAGACAACCAAATGTGCTTTTTTCTCCTCTGATGAAATTTAAACTAGGGCTATTGAAGTTCATTGTAAACTGCCAGTGATAAAGAAAAAACTCACTAGAAATTCATTTTATTGACGAGGAATAGACAAATAAGAAACACCATGCTCCCTTGTAGTAACCATTAACACTTCTAAAGCAATTAAAAAATAGTCCATTAAAGACTACAGGTGATTTGTAATGTGAGTTGGACATTGTTGTCATTGGGGTCAGTCAAGGCAGATTTTCATTCGATTACCTACACATCTTGCCTCCCCAAGGATGCTTGAAGGAGTCATCTGTACCAAACTCTTCAGTGATTTTTAACTTGAAGTTCATTAGCTCAATGGCAGATTGATGTATTGTACTTAAAATACACTCAAATGTCATCTTTTCAAAAATCTACTAATACAGCCTTAGACTATGGAGTTAAATTCAATCATTCAATTTAGCTTTTGGTTCTTCGGAGAAATTACTTTCCTTTATCAAATTCAAGCTGCAAGCCTGCCAGAAAAGGTGTTAATCATGTCATTTGCTACCATTAATGTGAGCTTTGTTTTTATCCAGTTCTCTTCTCAACTTCCTTCTGCATCAATTTTTTTTTTTTAGCCCGAGTCTTCTACTGTATAATTACTTCCTAAGAGTAACTTCTTCACATTAGGAAGCATATTAAACAATCAATCAATAAATATTTATTGAATGTCTACCATGTGCCTGAAAGAAGACCTATGTCCTTTACTCAGAATTTATCATTTTATTGGCAAAATGTGATTTATCCACATGAAATGATTAAATGGCCATAAAATAAATAAAGTGTTAAATTATGTAGTTCAAAGAAATATATGCTCCACAAGTTCGATGATAGGAAGGTCAGAGGATTTAAGGTGGGCTCTAAGGAATGAGCAAGGTTTGGGAAGAAGAGAAAAACGAAAACCATTACAAAAAGACTGAAAATGGTCTGAGCACGGAAGCTGAGCTCAGCAACAAGGAGTGGCCGAGGTGAAGTCAAGTGAACAGCCAGTCTGCCTGGACTGGAAGCTTCATGTTGAGAAAGAGTAGGAGATAAGATCGACTGGCTAAAACAAGAATAGCATTTATTAGACTGTCCCGCTGTAAAACAAAACAAGATCAAAGACGATCTCTGATCTCCAAAAGTTTACATTCCACAGAGAAAAATAATATTCTAAAAACACTGCATGCTTGCTTCTTTGAGTTATTCACCTACAGACCTTTTTTCTGCACTTAAATCTGATTCTTTTTCCACCATCACTTGATTTATAGGATACCGGAGAGTTTAAACTCAGTTTTGATTGTTTCAGCCTATCTCCTCCTTTATAGGTTAGAAAGTGATGGATTCAACCCAATGTAATTATTCACTGACTTAACTTTAAGATAACAGTCAGACATTTGTTAAGGCCCAAGTTCTGCATTATTTTATTTATAAAACAATGCCCTGTGAAAATTATGAATTGGGAATTATAACAAAGAGAAATTTAGTTGAAAATATCTTAATCCTATCTTAAATGAATTTAACATGCAAAGAGCATAATATTTTTAGAGGTTGGGATTTGACTGTCCATTCTTCCTTACCTAGGAAGTTGGAAAACCTCTTCCCTCCAATTTTTTTCACTGTCCTCTTTTTGAAAGTAACACATGATTTATTGTTCTCTGCCTCTTTGCTCTTCTATTTTCTTTCTTGGTGCAATGTAGGGGGTTTGCCGAGACCCTTGACAGTGATGCATAGTCTAGTTAATCCAGACATTTGGGCTTTGTGACCTCCCTAAGAATCCCAGTCACCCTGATTCTTGCTCTCCTTCACACTCTCTCGTATTGTTCTCATTATGTGTATATAACTGTTTCGTGAAAGTGTTGGTTGCCAGTTTAATCTATTTATTGTCTTCACTGCTTCAGCGGCTGCTGGATTTCTGAACTTAATCTGCCAATAACTTCCATGCAACACATGCTCACTGCCGTTTTCATTGTGGTTGCCAGTTGCTGAACTCTTTGTGTATATTTGCAATTCATTGTGCTACCGCCTTAGTTCCGTTTCTGGCATCTGCCCTAACTGCTGGATTTTCGGGTAGAGAGAGGTTCAGCAATTCTCTTTACAAACTCTCTGCCCAGTGGGAGGTGCTATTATTTGCCTTTATTTGGAGAAATTGGCTATTCCCTGAGGAAACCAAACAAAACCCTTGTCTTTTATACTTCCTCATTTTCTCACTCTGACTAGAGTCAAAAGGTATTTCACCCGGGGGCTATGAGGATAGCAGGAACATATTTTGTTGATCTTATTTTAAACTCCAGACTTTCCACCAAAGGCGAGTGTAAAATCCAGCTTCACAGAGTTAAGAGCTAGTTAATGTTGCCTGAGCACCAAAGTGACATATTGTATGCAAAATATTTTACACAACTTATCTCAACTAATTTCCACAACAAACTTATGAAATAGATGCTATTATCCCCCTTATTCAGATAAGTAAACTAACGTTTAAGAATGTAAAGATATTTTCTCAAGTTAACAAACTCTGACATTTAAATATAGGTAGGTGTAAACAGTAAAGAAAGGAACAGATGCCAATTTCTTTACTTCTACATTGCATTGCCTCTCAGACCATCAAGAGCATCGAGAAGAGTCAGTTTAGAGTGAGATCACAACCTCCCTGTCTCTGACTATTATTTTTTAAAAGACAGGGAGCATTGTGAGAGCCTAGGATGAGAAGAAAATAAACCACTTTACGTTATGCATATGTATTAATTAGAATAAGTACAACTATTGTTACAAATAGAAGCAAGCCTAGCTCAAATATAATGGAAGTTCATTTCTCATTCACATGACAGAGCAGGGGGAAGAGTTGAGGTCAGCAGGGTAGTTCTCTTCAATGCTGTTATTCAGGGACCCAGACTCACAGGGCTCGGTCACTTATGACATATGGTTTCCAATGCCCCTCTGGTCACCTCTGATTATCACCACTTCAGCCCAAAGAAAAGTGAGAGAGAACATGAGCAGACATGTCTGGAAGGTTTTACAGCCAGCCTCGGAAGTGACCCACATGACTTTTACTCATATAGGAGAACACTGGAACCACTGGAAGATCATAGTCTCGTGACTTCACCTGAATGCAAGGGAAGTTGGGGAACATCGTGTAGCCGGCTAGTCGTATATATAGCACCTCAGTTACAATGAAGAAAGGGGGAGTATATTTTGTGGGACAGATAGCCATCTCCACCGCAGTCTACCTCTCTGACCATCATATATCTGTACACAGCCAAAAGTAGACTCTTTCCCATCCCAATGAGACAATCCGATGTCTTATCCAGTTGCTGGATCCGGTCCAAAGTGAGATATCTCTGGAATGTGAAGTTTCTCCGGTGGGGCTGGATATCTTTTCTTTGTAGTACGGAGATCTATCATGAAGGTTACTTGCCCTAGCCCCAGTCAATACACGTTGATGGAGCAGGGTAACCACGATGAAAATAACTGGTAAAAAGGAGAAGAATATGTGGAGAAACGGAAACTCATTACTGGGAGGAACACTAAGAGGTAAAGCCACTTTGTAAGACAGTTTGGCAGTTTCTCAGCCAGAGTAAACATACTCTTACCAAATGACCCAGCAATCATGCTCCTTGGTAGTTACCCAAATGAGCTAAAAATTTATGTCCACATAAAAACCTGTACATGAATAATTCATAATTGCCAAAACCTGGAAGCAACCAAGATGTCCTTCAACAGGTGAATGGCCAAATCAACTTTGATATATCTATAAAATGGAATATCATCCAGGGCTTTAAAAAAGGAACTATCAAGCCATGAAAATACATGGAAAGGAGCTGGACCTGTGGCCTAGTGGTTAAGTTCAGTGCACTATGCTTCAGCAGCCCAAGTTCAATTTCCAGGAATTTCCTACAACACTTGTCAGTGGCCATGCTGTGACAGTAACCTACATACAAAATAGAGGAAGATGGGCACAGATACTAGCACAGGGCAAATCTTCCTCAAGCAAAAAGAGGAAGATTGGTGGCAGCTGTTAGCTCAGGGCAAATCTTACTCAGCAAAAGAAAACTAAAAAAAAGACATGTAAAAACCTTAAATGCAGATTGCTAAGTGAAAAAAGCCAATCTGAAAAGGCTATATCCTGTATAACTACAACTATATGACATTCTGGAAAAGGCAGAATATGGGGACAGTTAAAAGGCTAGTGGTTGCCAGGGGCTAGGGCTGGGTAGGGGTGGGACGAGGTTTGAGGCGGAAGGGAGAAATGAATAGGTGGAGCATGGGGAATTTTTAGAGCAGTGAAAACATTCTGTATGATATTAAAATGGTGGCTATATGTCATTATATATTTGTCAAAACCCATAGAACGTACAACACAAAGAGTGAGCCCTAATGTAAACTATAGCATTTAGTTAATAATTTATCAATATTGGCTCGCCAATTGTAAGAAATGTACCACACTAAGGGAAGATGTTAACAATCGGGGAAACCTGGGTTGGGGGGGTGGTTGGATGAGGGAGAACATAGGAACTGTCTGTGCTTTGTTCAATTTTTTATAAAGCTAAGGCTGCTCAAGAGAAGAAATCTATTAACTTTTTTAAAAAAGAGAGGACTGGGAAAAAATTCAGCAATCATAGTCCATTGAAACAATGCACTCCCGCTGGGTTGGGCTTGTGTAAAACTCTGCCCTGGAAGTAGAGGGGATCCCCAGATTAGGCTTGATGCTGCTCTCCAGGAGAAGCTTCCTTGTCCCAGATCCTCAGAGGCCCCTGGATTTGCCTTCGGAGCGGTTCCTTCTTCTCTGCCATCCTCCGTGGTACGTCTGTAACGAACATTGATGTACGTCCTCCTTATGGAGCAGAGTCAAGAGCTTTCTCAGATGAGGCTCGTGATTTATTTGGCAGTACAATTCCCTCCAAACTAAGGAGGGTTTTTGTCTATATATTTGTTGTCCCTTCCAAGTGCCAGTGGCCACACCCAAAATAATTTCTGAGACATAATTCTTCAATCCGTTCTTTTTTTAACTTCCCTGCAGTACGTGTGTGTCTGTGTGTGTGTGAACTTAATGACAGCACCTTGAAGACATCTAAAACACTTGGGTGGGAAGATATCACTCTAGTTCTGATTTTTGCAACAAGGCTAAGTACCTCAATTTAACTTTGACATCTTATTGGGCCTTTGCATTGAAGCCTTTTTAAATTTTATTTCCTGTTTGGGTTTCAGAAATAGGTAGCTTTTCCAACCCGGTGAGGCCCTTCATCTGTGAATTCTCTTTCTCTCCTTCAATCTCAGTGCATAAACCAGCCAATTCTTGTAATACCTTACTTGAAGCAGTGAATATCAGCCAACATGTATAAACATTCCAGCTCTTTCCAACCACTACACCTAAAACTATACAACCATGTGGTCTGCATTCCAAGTTATAGCTGGAGATAGTTTTAATAAATGTCAATGTTTTGCCATGATATCATGTATTTCTCCAACTTTTCAGCCTGTGATACCACTGCCCCAACATTAATTTCTGGATTGGTTACAATAGACAAATCAGGTGAAACAAATGTCAAAAACTGTAGTGGTTTAAAAATTTATCTTTCTCACATAAAAGTCAGAGTAGGGGTTCCAGGCCAACCCCGGCTTTTCTCCATGCAACCATTCAGGGACTAGTCTGATGATAACTCTGCCATTTCAACACATGTGCGTTCCAAGATGTCTCTGGTTATTGTCATGCTAGTTAGACAGAGGGAGAAAGAGCATGGCAAAATGCTCAGGAGGTTTATAGGCCAGGCCTGTAAGTGGAACACATCACTTCCACTCACATTCCGTCAGAGACAACTCAGTTGTCTGGCAATATCTAAGTGCAAAGAAAGCTGGAGAATGTAGTGTAGCTGACCAACTGTTTGCCCAACACTTCCATTCCAATGGAAAAAGGGAGAACCCATTTTAACAGGCAGGAATATCACCCAAATCACAATCTCCTTGGCTGCACTCCAGCCTAATTTCATGGGATAGTGACTTATTTATTTACACACACACCAGCACACAGGAAGATGCCAACCCACCTTCATGTCTAGACACCCAAAGAGTCCTTTGGTCAGAGCCAAAAAACAATTCCCCTTCCACCTCACTTAAGAATTCACCTTCTAATTTTCTGTCCCACAATCTTCCTCTTCTTGAGCTAGTTGTGAGAGGGAAAGTTAATTCAAGAAAAAGCCCCACCCAGAAACAGGCAAACACATCAGAGAGCACAGTAGTGCATATTACTATATCCATCCGGGTCCATCATGTGTAGAACCAATAGCCATTTCCATGTTGCCCTTGTAGCCCTGTGCTTCATACGCAGTCCTCCTGCAACGAGCAAGGACCAGACTTGGAGTTCATTCTGTTGTCTTCTGTCCAAACATAGTACCCACATCTCTAGGAAGAATAAAATCCATTTGCTGGCAAAGCGCAGTCTCAATCCAGACAAAGAAATGAAATATTTCTTTTAAAAAATAGTCATCGTCTCAGAAACATCATCGTGACTAATAGTAACCCACTTACTAGATGTGACAACCCATTCAAAGAGGTTTTACTTTATTACTGTATTACTTTATTTAATCTTCCCAAATAGTGCTGTCCCCATTTTTCTCAGGAGGAAACTGAGGCTCAGAGAGGTTCACTAACTTGCACAAGCAGAGGCAAAGTCACACATCAGCAAACCACGCACTTAGCTTCACAGTGCAAAATGTTTTCATTCGGGTGAACGATTACAGCACGTTTTTCTCCAAGAACAATGCATAATTCATAAGTGATTCTTGCTTTACATTTGTGCAGCTAAAGGCCCATTCAGGAGGTTTTCCCAGAGTGAAGGAACAATCAGCTCCAAAGGAGGATTCAAGTCTTTATCCATTAAAGAAGCTGCCTGTAGCTTTAAATGACAGTTTTTACAGCTTCTACCTATCAAGATTTCTGAACACACTGTTAGAAAACCTTGCAAGTGTAAAGAGTTGCTCCAAAGCAATCTCAGCCTCCTCTCATTTAATATTTGGGTTATCTAAAGCTATTTGTTCTAATTCCACGCTCACCAAGCAACTTTCTGATTATGAATTGGCTTCGCATGTACTTCTGCAACAGGGAAAGAATGTGCTGATGAAAAAGATTTTAGAGTATTTATGGCTCCTGTGACAATACTTTCTTACGGCAAATTAATAAGTAGCTTCGATTATAATGTGACTTCCCTTACCCATTGCCAAGAGAGGAAACTGCGATGATTATGCAAACTCAGGTGTTCTCACCATGCAATCATTAAATTTATCATTGAAATTAATAAGGTGGTATTCTGGGATCTAGAAAAAAGGATTGAACACAGAAACCAGAAAGCCTCATTGACAATTTTGTATGGTTCAAAGACACTACGCTAATAGTAAAAGGTGAAAAGACAGGAAAAGAAGAGCAATCAGAAAAATTCAATTGTGCAAAATTCAAATTTGATAGAGATGTCGATAAGGAGTAACTATAGGATTTTAAGGAAGATGGATATTTGGTCAAACCAAGAGAATATATTTTATAACTGTACATCACACACACAAAAATACCTTTAGAAAATAATCCATAAGAAATTAATTTGAAGTTTCCTGTGTGATATTATTCAGACTCAGGCATTAAGAAGAATGAAGAAATTGAATTCAACTGAAATTGGTGCAGGAGGAGAAACTGAAGGAGCAAAGGCTGATATAAGATTTCCTGTTTGATAGCTATGGAAAATGTGTGTCCTTCCAACAGTGATGAAAAACTCAAATGGGAAAAAAAGTTTTTGTTTTCTGAAAAGCGGGTCTGCCTCTCTTCAAATATTGACGGAATTTATTCTGACGGATGTCTGTTGAACACCCATATGAGCCCAGTGCTGTACTAGTGCTGGATAAAATATAAAAGAAAAATTAAAATGGTTCTGATCTATATGAAACTTTAAATATTGCTGAACAAATAAGACCATTATATATAAACATAGTTTCACAACAACAAGGCTGTAAAAATGAGTGATAAAATGAGTGCAAGCTTATTAAGCATTCAGAGAAGAGCAACAAGGCAAACTAAAGTTGAGAGAAAAATTCTCGAAGGAAAGAACATTGGATATGAGTACTTCATGGAAGCTTTTAGGCATCAGCATCACAAGACACAGAAAGCTAAATCATGTAGCAGTCACAGGCGAAAGCTTGGGAGCCATTATAGCCTGCTCCCCTCCCTCACAAAAAATAACACATATATATAAGTCTTCTCAAAATTATTGTGAATTTAAAAGTTCTATGACTAAGAAGTGAAGATAAGTGACTGGAAACTCTGTTAGATATGTTCTGGGGACTCTTGATGATTAAAAGTTTGAGGATGGTTATACTGGGTTCCAGATTTGCTGGAATACACATGCACAAACACACACACACACACATACACACACACCCCTTTAGAAAATCAAATAAAAATTGTAGAGCATAGATGGTAAAGTAGCAGCCCTCCTCAGTATGTTTCGATTTTCTACCAAAATGGGACCAACAGAATCATTTAACATTTTAATTGGTTTCCAACATCTAAAAATCAGAACATCTTGGCTAAAACTTCAGATTCTCAGCTTGCACATTTAAAAAATCTGAAGATCTGATAACACTATATCTGTATTCCCACACGTAACCAATTCCCACCTGTAACACTATATCTGTATTCCCACATGTAACCAATTTATTCTTTCATTCATCAAATATTCACTGAGCTCAGACTACCGGCCGGGCACTGTTACAGTTACTGGGAATATATCAGAGAACAACAGGAAAAAAAAAAAAGAAATGAAAGGAGAAAAAAGATTCCCTGATTTCATGGAGATTATTTCAGTAGAATCTACTTCAGCTAAGTAGCAGCTGCCCATTTTAAATAGATATGCAGCCTCCAGGGCCCTACAACCCTCATGGCTCCTACTTGCTGACAGAGACAGAAAGGCAGAGAGACAGTAATTTTGGAGAAAATATGAAAAAAATTAGATCATGCCTCTAACAATGAAGTAAAATGAAAGGCTGAGAATCCCTCACATTAAGCATATCATGATTTCAGTAGTCTTCATTTAAGATTGGGGGCAGGCGCAGTGGGCAGGGGGTGCAGATGTTGTTGGAGGGGATGAGTAGTCTCTGGCATCAGGGAGCGAGCTCTGCTGCCCACAGGCACAACTTTGAAGGATGGAGTCAGAGTGGGAAGGAGGCATAGCCAACGGTAAACCAATGGGGGATGAGCTTGCGTGGACGCCCCAACCTTGCCATCAAATTTGTCTTCCCGTGGGCCATTTTGAGAGTTTCTAAGAGGGTCCCATTGGGTGGATTCCACAGCAGTAACAGATCCATGCATCCTCTATTGCGTTGTACCTTCCTTGTCTCATCTCCCCACTTCTTCACATTTGACTATAAAATCACCTCCCAGTAACTACCTTCACCCAAGGCTGTCTCTCAGGTGTTTGTGTTTACTGTTTTTGTTCTTTTTGTTTGCCTTTCATTTTTGTTTTTCATTGTTTGTGTTGGGGTAGGGGTGCTGAAAATAACATGGTGTCACAAGTAGAGGTTACATGCTTGGGCTCATGACCATGACCTTGGAGCAGCTCCTTCCTTCTTTTGCTCTTCCTGTCTCCCCCATGCCTTCCCCAGGGCAATGGACAAATCCTTTGTCCTCTCATTCGCAGAACAGTTCCACTTATATCCTGTATATTCAGAGTCGTCTTCTACTCACAAATATTTATTTGGCTTTTCCTAAATAAGTACAGATTCTTCCTTAGGAGGGATTTGAATGCCAATTGTTAATTATTTTGCCCATTTTACTACAAATATTAGTTGCATAAAGATAAAAGGAAATAGAATATACAGCTTGCAGTTCACACTAAAGGGCTGAATTTTAGAAAAGATAGATTTTAAACTAGATAACCTTGTGGCTGATGCAGGGGGAGGCCAGCAAGTCAGATTTCAAAGAACTTTTTGATTAGAATCACTTCTAAATGAAAATGAATGGCAGAGTTAGGACTCAAACTGGAAAAGAACTTACTTGAACACTGATAATAAAGTAGAAAATAACTTAGCTCAGCCTTTCACTAGATAGAAATGAAGCATAGACAAATGATTGCATGGTTCAAATTACAGGATAAACCAGCCTTTCTACAGAGGAAAATAAAGGAGAACCTGAAAAATGCTGTACTGAGCTCATTAAATAAAGTCAGACAGTACAGTCTTAATTTAACAATTTCTCTCTATTCAACAATTGTAAGTGGACCTCAAGATTCTTCACATTGAGGTAAAAAATAATAGTTTGTTCATTTTCAAAAGCTTGCTAGAAGTGGTTAATTGCAGATGTTACTGGGAGGGAAGGAATTCCTTTGGGGAAAAAAGTCATGGGGAGTTATGATTCCTCCTCCTGAACCTCACCTACATTGCCTGCCCCACTCCCTTTCCTTTCTGGGTGGCAAGAGAACAAAAAGTGTTCAAACAAGAGATGACAAAGGAATATTTTTCCTGAGCACTGTGCTGAGACCCATGTTTTATTGGAAATGGGGGAAGTGGCTGTGGTGTATAGTGAGAAAAAAAAAAAGAGCTACTTTTAAAGACAGGACCCACCCAAAGATGTCAAGATTGTTGAGAAGAGTACTATCTAAAATGCAGCTTATTTATTTGCTCTGAAAACAATTTTAATGACTACCTGACAGGTAATAATTATCTAGTTATGTCTAGCAACCTTCTGAATTTCATTATGGGCATTAAAAAAATGCAATAAAAAAGAATGGATGAGATTTGCTTGCCACTTCTAGAAAGATGACTAAGCCTCAGCGCAGATAAACAGTCAGTTACTTTGATGAAAAGAAAAAAATCAACATCATTGTGTATCTGGACTAATCTGATCAGTACAGTTGAAAAGGTAGATTTGGAAACTCCCCAAGTATGGCCTACACACCTATGAATTTTTTTATATATTATGCAGATAATACAAGTGCGTTTTGAAAACTTTGCCAAAACAGAACAAATGTTAAAAACCACTCTTACATTTTGGGGGTAAAGCCCTCCAGATGTCTTCCTGCGAAGAGTAAAAAAACCCAGTCCTTTCCATGAGTATCTCAATGGCTAACATGACCAGTAACCCAGCTATGCAAGACAAAGGCTGTGGTAGCAATCTTGAGCATCTCCATCTTTCCTCCCTCATATCAAATCCATTTGCAAATCCTGTTGATTTACTTCCTAAGGAATCTATTTACTTCTCTCCGTATCCACTGCCACCATCCTTGTCCAAGTTGTCACCTCCTACGTGAAATACTGCGGTAGTTTTCTAATTTCTAATTTCCTCAACCACATTCCTGTTCCTTAGTTGCGTCTCATTTCAACGTCAGAGTAATGATTTAAATATATCAATCTGATCATTTTATCCTCTAACTCAAAATATTTAATGGCTTTCCAATGCTATAATTTCTTAGGATAGCCTACAAGACTTTTCAAGGTCTGTCTCCCAGCTATGACTCTAGCCACATCAGGAATTACATTCTCTTTGCTCCCTATCCACAGTGACTCTAGAGGTAACTTCCAGTTAGAAGAACGTACCATGCAAACTCCAAGCAGATTCAGATACTGCTCATTCTAAAGTATTCCTCTCTTATTACCATCTTAATTGTTATATTTGGGGTTGCAGAAATCCTCAACTTGCAATAGTTTGATGATCCATGTCCCATAATCCTTCTGGAATTAACGAGGTTCAAAGCATTTGATCAAGACAAATTTATACCAGATAAGAGAAATATTCTACTTTTATCTAAGGATAAAGAAGCCTTAAAGTGATGGGTACTCAAATTAAAATAATATCTTAGAATTTTATTCCTTTTTTGTTGATTTTATATGTATAACAAATAAACTTCTACAATATATAACCAATTTTAAGATAATAAACAATAGTAAAAACTCATAAAAAAGGGTAATTTACAATGCACTTGTAATCACTTTAAACTTCCATTTTACTCAGTTAAAAAGAAATATTGATATATTTTATCATAAATAAAATTATATCAAGGTAGATAAAAATTTGAATAGTCTAAATACCTTATAGTTATGCTCTAAAATGCAAATATTCTGACTAGAAGTGAAACCAAGGTTAAAACACAAAGCAAAACACAACCTGAATGTTCTTGAAGAAAAATAAAATGCCTTTTGAAATTTGAATTTGCACACTAAGGCAGGCAATCATATACAATATTGGAAAATCAAAGCTATCAAGCAAGAAAAAAGCTTTCCATTTAGAAATAATACTTCAGAATGTAATAGACTTTAAAAGAACACTTTCAAGGTTGTTAGGCCATTTTTGTGTCCTCTCTCAGGAGTTATATTGTGAGACTCTTCCCCAAAGAAATACAGATATTTTCTTCCCAATCTATTCTTCCTTTAGTAGGAGAAGAACAGGGAGGGAAGAAAAGTCAAATTGTCCTACAATTTTTTCCAGAAACATGCCATTACACTTGTTCTCTGGTTCCTTTTTACAATAGAAAGATCTAGCAAGCAACTTGCTATTCTTTTTCAATCTAAAGGCATTCTGCATAGTGGATTCTTGCAGCAAAACTGAAGTAGATGGAGGAAGTATTGAATGGTAGAGGGAATTATCAGTGTACTTGCAAAACTTAAAGTAATATATTTATCAATATTTCTTGGTTCAATGTATATAAAAAGACCACACATTTCTATATGTTAATGATAAGTTAAATACATGACATAAAGTGCAACATGTATTAAGAAATGGGACATGAACAATGCAAGTCCAAGAAACAATGTCCTTACTAAATAAAGGCACAACATCTTCAGGCTTGGCTAGCCTGATCTCTTTATACAAGCCAAATGCAAAAATTTTTTATATAATAGAAACTAAGAAATGATATTCCTATTAGAGGTATGAAAACTCAATTCAGAGTCAGAAACCATTCTAGTGCTAGTCCTGGCTCAGCCACTCACTATTTAAAACTCTTACACCCTGAATCTCAGATGTCTAACCCAGAAAATGAAGGGCTCTGATTAATTTCTGAATTTATTTGATAATATTTTAATATAATATTTTGTAACTATTTGTATATTGTAAATATTTGTAACTAAAAAGAGAAACTATTATATTGAAAAACTTCATAAAGTTATGTTTGCGGCTATGTTTTTGACTCATCTAGAATAAAACGTATACATTTGAAGGTAAAAAGAAATTTCCCTCTTGAATATAATAAAGATTTAAGCACAACACATTGTTTTATTGTTTTGCTTTTTTGTTTGTTGTTACTTTACTATAAACACAGCAAATAGTGAGCTATTCTGACAATGGACTATCTAGTTACATCTTTCTGTTCAAAGCTTCACAAATAAAAGTATGGCTTTGTGGCCTGTACCACTCAGTTATTCTTGTTACTTAAATGTCTGTTTTTATTAGTACACATAAATCAAAAAATAACGTGGTTATTTTTTCTTTAAAAAATGCTGAAGATGTACCAAACAGTAGACTCTATGTAATATGTGTTTTTCACAGGGAGATAAATAGTTATTTTACAATGTGAGGAAATCAGAGCAGGAGGTCATTCATTTAGACAGCGCCGCATGATCAGTCCTTTGGGTAACCCGGACTGGTTTAGGATTGCTTACTCCCTTTCTTCTTTCAGCAAAATAATTTGGTCTAGTAGACTAGCATAGAGCGTACTAAGTCCAGGTCAAAATGGATAACCCACTGATGTGAAAGGATCTTAAGGCCCTGTTCAAACCTTTATACCTACTATGTCAGTCAGCCTCCCAGATGGCCCAGCCTCCCAAAGTGTTCCTACTTCCTGTGTTTATGGCCTTGTATAGCTCCTACCACACAGAATAGAGCTGGTATATGTATCCGATAGGGTATTAAGGATGTGACAGAGTGTGAATCCCAAGACTAGGTGATGAAAGACATTGGCTTCTGTCTTATACTCTCTCTTGGATTACTTACTCTGTGAGAAGTTAGCTGCCATGGTGCAAGGATATAAATCCACCCCATTGAAGAGGTCCCTGTGGGGAAAACCTAAGCATCCTGCCAACAGCCAGTAAGGAACTAAGATCTTCTTCAGACAGCAGTGATGCTGAATGAACCATCTTGAAAGTGGATCCTCCAGCCCCTGTCAAGCTTTCAGATAAATACAACCCCAGCTGACATCTGGATAACAACCTCCTGGGAGATCCATTGCCAGAGTCACCCAACTAAACCACCTCCAGATTCTTGACCCTCAGAACTCTGTGAGATAATAAATGCTTATAGTTTTAACTAGCTAATTTAGGGGATAATTTGTTATGTAGCAATAGGTAACTAATACAATACTAAGAACTTTTGATCTTTTATTTTTAAAAAAGCGTTTTGTCATCACCACCTCACCATACACACACACCTGCATTTGTACATATACAAATGGAAAATGTATTCAAAAAAATTTTTTTTCTACCCCAAATGCACTCAGAAAATATTCACCTTTTCTAAATAATTTTCTCTTAGTTACTTTCACTATACGTTAAAAATTGCTATAATTTTAAGATACTTTAAAATTATTCTGTCTAACAGTCAGGAATTAATTTTATTTTTAAAATATTCTTGTATTAGGCAAAATTAATTTAACCTAATAGTTTGCAAATACTTCCCAAGACTAATAAGCCTGAACTCTATTACATAAGTAAATCATTAAAAAATAAACCATTTTCACTCTCACAGATATTTGGTGTTCCCATTACTAAGACAGCTTATGCTAACAGAGACTTTCTTATTTTGACATTCATAAAGGTAGTCTCCAGAACCACAACAACTTTGCACCTGACACTAAACATGTAAGTAACTTTGCCATCAACACACAATGCTTCTTGGCTAAGGCCTTTACTGTAACACATACATACATTCACAAGCATTGATTGTTTTGCTGCTTCAGCTGGTTTGTCTGCTTGCCACAAAGAACTCCAAAGTACAACATCTTGAAGACATTCCTTATATTTAACACAACAGGAAACCACTTTTGCACTCCCAATTGGTTGTGATTTTTTTTTTGAAGTAAGGGCACTACAGATTAGAAAAGCATGCAAGAGTTGTTTGTTTCCCACAAACTGGCCATCTTGCTGTGAGAAAAGGGGAGCTCCCATCACAGGCTGCTGCAGAAATGCACTGATTGGCACTCTGCTGACTCGCTGATCTTAAGCACAACCAGCAGAAGCCTGATTGTAATTATTCTTGTTCCAGCTCTGTGTATACATCAGGTGCTGCAGGCTCTCAGGGATGCGCTGGTTAGTATCAAAACCCAACCGAGCTGGAGAGTTCCCCTTACTCGCTCACTGGTAGGCAAGGAAACACATTTAACATGGCTAAGTTGTTTGCAAGCCAAGTCAAACATAGCCGGGCTCATGATCGGAGCCTGGCCAAGTGCTCATAGTGGGTGGTCAATGCACATTTGTCTAATTTAATTGAATGATCACAGAGAGCTTTAAACTAAACCGGAGCTTTAAAAAGTTTCCATTATAGGCGCCAGCTTTTAACGCTAAAATATGATGGCAGATTCATATTCTCAGAATGTGATTACCAGGGTCTTTCTGAAAACGTCCTGTGGCGTAGGCTAGAATTAGTATATGTGACCATTGTGGTCACAATGGAAGCTTCTGCCATATTTTCTAGCCTTCCTAGAGAGGTAATGAACTATCCAGTATCGTTTTAATGAATCCATTCTCATTTTCAATTATGCAGAGTTATTTTCTGTTTCTTACAACTGAGGATTTTGACTGTCACAGAGGTCCTTTAAAGACTATATTGTAGAATTTGAAGCTTTCAGGCAACTAAAATAGAGAAAAAAAGAAACTTATGGTATCGATCTAGAACATCGTGACATTAAAATATGTTTCAACATGATACTATTTTTAAAGACATCATAACACTAAAGTAAGACAAACAATTTCTGAATTTAAAAATCCATTAGATTTACTGTATTTAGCTCCATGGCAAAGATAAAAGTTTTTCTTTTTTTTTTCTTTTTTTTATTATTATTTTATTGAGCTCATAGCTGTTTATAATATTGTGAAATGTCAGGTGTACATTATTATTTATCAGTTTCTGTATACACTGCATCATGCTCCCCACCAACAGTCTAATTCTTATCCATCGTCACATATATATGTGTGTTCCTTTACCCCTTTTGCCCACCCCCCCAATCCCCTTCCCCTCTGGTAACCACTAATGTGTTCTCCTCGTCCATGTATTTGTTTATCTTCAACATATAAGTCTTCAAAGAATCGTTTTTCATAGGGAAAACGGTACTCCACAAGCATTTAGGAATCACTGCTCTAGCACATTCAGCTGCACGTATATTCCTAACCAACCCTCTCACCATGCCTCATGAAACTACCATTTTATCTCATCTTTATTATTCCCCCAAATTTTCTTCTTTCATTCCTATGTAATGACATTGTAATGAATTTAATTAACAACAGAGTATGGATAAACTAGGCTGGGGAAAAGGCTTAAAAAGAAATAGATCCTGAAGTTGAGCTATAGAGGCAACACAATCTCTGTCAAAACCCCAGTTGGCTTTTTTTGGCAAAAATTGACAAACTGATCCTAAAATTCATAAGGAATTGCAAGGGATCCACAATAACCAAAAAATATGTATATACACCTTGAAAAACACCAAAGTTGAGGAATTTCCAGTTCCTGATTTCAAAATTTACTAGAAAGCCACAGTAAACAATACTGTGTGGTATTAACATAAGTATATACATATAGATTAATGAAGTAAAATTGATAGTTCAGAAAGAAACCCATGCATTTATAGTCAATTGATTTTCTATAAGGCAATTCAATGAAGAAAGAATAGTTTTTTCAACAAATGGTGCTGGGACAACCGTATAGCGATATTCAAAAGAATGAAGTTGGACATATACCTCACACTATATACAAAAATTAACTCAAAATGGATCAAAGACCTAAATGTAAAAGATAAAACTCTTAGAAGAAAACATAGGTGTAAATCTTTGTGACCTTGGATTAGGCAAATATTCTAAGATATGACAACAAAACACAGAAAAAAATAGATAAATTAGATTTAATCAAAATTTAAAACCTTCATGCTTCAAATGATGCTCTCAAGAAACTGAAAAGACAAAACATGGAATGGGAGAAAACCTTTGCAAATTATATATATGATAATAGTCTATTATCAAGAATATATAAAAAACTATTACAATTCAACAGTAAAAAGTCAAATAACTCAATTTAAAAATTGGGCAAAGGAACTGAATAACCATTTCTTCAAAGGAGATATACAAATGGCCTATATGCACATAAAAAGAGACTCAGCCTCTTTAGTCATTAGGGACTTGCAAATCACAACTAAAACGAGACACTACTTCGTACTAAGATGATTATAATCAAAATGACAGAAAATAAAAATGTTGGTGAGGATGTGGAGAAATTGGAATCCACATACACTTCTGGTAAGAATGTAAAATGGTGTGGTCACTTTTGAAAAACAGTTGACCAGTGGCACAAAAGATTAAATACAGAATCACAATATGACTCATTCCGGAAAAGTCAAAACTTTAGGGATGGAGAACAGCTCAGTGGTACCAAAGGTTGAGAGTAGAGGTAGCAGTTGCCCACAAAGGGTCTGCAGAAAGGAATTTTAAGGTGATGTAACTTTTCTACGTATGACTGGGGTGTTAGATACACGACTGTATGAATTTGCCAGGATGCATAGAATTATACACAACAAAGATTGAACTTTCCTGTTTGCAAATTTTAAAACTCAACCAGGATGTCGAGGGATTGCAGGATGGAATGCAGACCGTCACCAAAACAATCTTATTATGTTACAACTATATGACATAATTTCACTGAAGGGGGTGAGGAAAAAAAAGAGCTGACCTAAATAACTTGAAAACAACGTCTTGGCTGGATACTATAAGGCCAAAGATAAAAAGAACTGTACACAACCACTATTGTTTTGTTGGTAAATTTGTCTCTCACAGGGATCTGGATTAGCAATTCTAAAACTACTTTACATGCATCTAGGGTTGAACACATAATTAAACAAATAGTACCTAATGGGACCTAGTTTCTCACTGCAGAGAAAGAAGTTACAAAAAAGCAAGGAAGAAAGGCTACAATGAACCTTATGGTGCTGAGTTAGTTTCAGAGATACCAGTATGAACTTATGACCTTTATTTTCATATAGATACAGATAGACAGATTCGGTAATATAGATATGTGTGTATACATGGGTTAGTATACATGCATATATTTCCTAGCTTTGTCAGCTAAGAACCTAAAAGCTGACGTCCTGTAGCAAAAAGCACTCCGCACCCAGATATTTGTTTCCAAATACCTAATTCTGAAAAGAATTAGGGTTCCTTCAAAAAGTGACTTATTCTAAGGCTGGAACTAAGAAAATACAAGATAAGCCTGGAGCATCTTACAGTGTGGGAAAGTGAGAAAGTGTTCAAGAAAAGGAGAAGAGGTAAGAGCCCCTGTCAAGGGGGCACAGAAGTGAAACTGAAAGAGTTCTCAATGGGTAAAGATGGAACAATTTCCATAACATGATAAAGATCATATTGAATTATAAACCCAAGAACACAATAAATATTCATCCATCCATGCTGATATAAATAACTGAAGAAATAAATAAATATGGAGAAGGAACAAATCTCTTTACAGAAGATTTTGATGAATAAATGTAGCAGGAATGAGGGAAATAGAACACTACACTAATAATTGCTACAGGCAAAGCCCACTGACGAATGCTAAAACTAGGAAGTAAAATCTTAAGGAGAAACAGAATGTTTGCAGAGCTTCAAAATATCTCCCCTAAAGTATTTATTAATAATTGTGGTGATTTTTACCATGTGTTCACAAAGTCATTGCTACTCCTCCCTCCAGAAAGTGAAATTCAACTCCCTTCCCCTTGAGTCTAGGCTGGATTTAGTGACTTGAGTGTAACAAGGGAAATACAGTAACTTTACAGTAGAGAAATTTGGCAGACTCCACCTTAAGTCGTATAGTTTTTGAAGGCTATGGCAACAAAGTAACACAAACTCTGTGGCTTAAAAACAGAAACTTCTCTCATAGTTCTGGAGGCTAAGAGTCCAAAATCAAGTTGTTGGCAGAGCCATGCTTACCATGAAGGCTCTAGGGAAAAATTCTTCCTTCCCTCTTCTTGCCAACGCTTGGCATTCCTTGGCTTCATTCCAATCTCTGCCTCTGTCTTCCTAGGGCCTTCTTCCCCGCCTCTCTGTGTCTATTTCCAGATTTCCCTCTCAAAAGTATAACAGTCATTGGATTTAGGGTCCAATCTAATCTAATGTGACTTCATCTTAATTTGATTACATCTGCAAGACCCTTACAAATAAGGTCTGATTTTTCACGTCCCAGGTGGACATGAACTTTGGGAGACACTATTCAACTCTGTACAAGTGATCAAGATGAACACCAACAGTAAAAATCACTTTGATATCATCTTCCCACTGGTTTTATAAGAGCTGATTTGATGTCTTTGCAGACAATTCCCACCTCTTGGAGCTTGGCCTGTTGATCATCTTTTCCATGTGAGTTGTGATTTTCCTGGTTCTTCATATGCTAAGTAATTTTGGATTTTATTCTGGGCATTTTGAATAGTATGTTATGAGACTTTAAGTTTTATTTAAATACTATGGCTAATGTTGATGTTTTGGTTTTAGCAGATAATCAACTCCATTGGGTACAGGTTCGAAGAACTGACCAACATGTCATAGGTGTGGTTTCATTGTCCCTTCTATTTTTAAAGGCTTTATAGTGCTATTTGGATCTGTCCCGTGTGTGTGTCACTCATTGGTCAGCCTGGGACTTGATTGAGGGTCTGTCTCTTACTTACATTCTCAAAGTCATTGATATGCTATTTAGGACCACATCCATAATTATACATCTCAGGAGTGCTCACAAGAGCTCCTAACAAATTTACATGGGGTGCTTTTCCAAGCTCCTTCCCCTCCATGATTTCCCTGATACTGTCCAGTTCCCTGGAGCTCCCCTTTTCAGTCCTCCATCCAGAAAACTGGGGCCATATTTACCTCACTCTACCACACACTTCCTGCATCTGGAGTGGAGTTGTGGTAGGATAGAGAGAAACCAAAAGCAACAAAGGTTTACCCTATGCTCTTGGGAGCATGCTTCCTTTGATCACAGAGGAAGTTTTCCCTCCCTGTCAGTTTTAGGCACCGGCGGCCCCGTGCTATCGCTACTGTCACCACCAGATCTCTTTCCTGCTCATCCACCATAAAGCAGAGTGCTTGTCTTGGAGCTTTCTCTGTCTTTGTCAATGTCCACTTCTGGGTTTCAGATTGCCTTGAGTCTAGGCTAGGAAATAATGTTAAAAAATGGTAAACTCGAGGGGAATTCCAAGATGGCGCCGTGAGTAGTCCTCTTTGTCTCTCGCCCTTCGAGTCTACAATTATTTGGACACTTATCGCTTGACAAAGGATATCCAGACAGCATCTCAGGACGTCTGAGACACCCACGCGACTATACATCGGAAGGCGGACGGACTTTCCTCCGGGAGGATGTGGAAATAGGTGAAAACTCTCCGACCCCGACGGGCAGCCTAGTACCCGCAAGCGGCTTTCTTCCAACGGACGCCCCCAGAGGATCCACACACATCTAGGGCAGGAGCGAGAACACAACAGAGGAGCGACGGTGGAAACAGGTGACCAGAACCCTACTTAAACCCCCCGCAATTACTCCTAAACGCAGAGGGAAACTTTGGAGTTGCACACCTGAGCCCGCGGGGAGAGTCTCTCCCCGCCATTGGCGGGGAGACCCGGCCTGGTGCTCGGGGCGCCCGGAGGGTCCCAGAGAGAGACACGGAGGGCACGGAGGTCTCCCAGCTGCCGTTGCCCGCCCCGTGGGACTAGGGATTGCCGGAGATCTCGGAGAGGACCGGGGCAGGGGAACTTTCAAAGGCGGGTCCGGCGACCCGGTGGGGAAGCGCCGGAGCTCCGCCAGGCAGCAGACAAAACTCTCTGTCTGCCGGTAGCAGAGGGGCCACGCTGAGCACTCAGGGCTCCCGGCAGAGGCCCGGAGAGAAGCCCAGAGGGCGGGGCGACCCCCAGCTGCCGTTGCCCGCCCCGGGGGACTAGGGATTGCCGGAGATCTCGGAGAGGACCGGGGCGGGGGAACTTTCAAAGGCGGGTCCGGAGACCCGGTGGAGAAGCGCCGGAGCTCCGCCCGGGCAGCAGACAAAACTCTCTGTCTGCCGGTAGCAGAGGGGCCACGCCCAGCATTCAGGGCTCCCGGCAGAGGCTCGGACAGAAGCCCAGAGGGCGGGGCGTCCCCCAGCTGCCGTTGCCCGCCCCGTGGGACTAGGGATTGCCGGAGATCTCGGAGAGGACCGGGGCGGGGGAACTTTCAAAGGCGGGTCCGGCGACCCGGAGGGGAAGCGCCGGAGCTCCGCCAGGCAGCAGACAAAACTCTCTGTCTGCCGGTAGCAGAGGGGCCACGCTGAGCATTCAGAGCTCCCGGCAGAGGCCCGGAGAGAAGCCCAGAGGGCGGGGCGACCCCCAGCTGCCGTTGCCCACCCGGTGAGGCTAGGGATTGCCGGAGATCTCGGAGAGGACTGGGGCTGGAGAGAGTTCCAGAGACCCAGCTTAGTAGCCTAGGGGGAAACCCTACAGGCTCACAGAAGCCTTAGGGAAAGCCTCTGCACAGCACCAGTAGAAGGCACCCAGCCGCCAGCCACAAGGCTGGAAGACCCCAGGGCAAAAGCAGCATAGCTAGGTGTACTAACCACAGACTGTAGAAGATGCCAATAGCTCTCCTGCGACCCATAGAGGACAAGTGAGATTTGGTGGGTGCCGACAGCAACCGAGCGACAAATAAAAGTGATCCCACCCCTGGCCGCTGGAAAAGCCCATAACACCGTTGCAGACCCCAAGGAGAGAGCGCATCTAGGTGGGCAACAACAGTAGGCACCTGCAGCCTGAAGCCCCCCGTGACGGCCCCCACGGCAGAGGAGGGAATCCAAAGGGCCACTGTGGCTACGAAGAGGGGCCCAGGCCCAGTTAGCAACTACGGACAGGGTTCCTGGTTGGTGAAGTATAAACAGCTGCTCCCCCCACCGCAGCAGCTGAAACAAGTGAAAGGAGCAACTAAACTCTATCTCCATGCGGAGGCACAAATCAACATCATCAAGCAATATGAAAAAATACATTAAATCTCCAGAACAGAAAGAAAGTAACAAATACACAGAAAACAATCCCAAAGAAAATGAGATATATAACCTAAATGATGATGACTTCAAAACAGCCATCATTAAAATACTCACTGAGTTAAGAGAGAATTCTGACCGACAACTCAACGAGTTCAGGAGCTATGTCACAAAAGAGTTTGATACGATAAAGAAGAACCAAACAGAAATACTGGAAATGAAGAACACAATAGAGGAGATTAAGAAAAATCTAGATGCTCTGAACAGTAGGGCCGATAATATGGAGGAAAGAATTAGCAATTTGGAAGATGGGAATATAGAATTGTTGCAGGCAGAGGAGGAGAGAGAAGCAAGACTTAAAAGAAATGAAGAAACTCTCCGAGAATTATCAGACACAATTAGGAGATGCAACGTAAGGATTATAGGTATACCAGAGGGAGAAGAGAAGGAGAAAGGGGCAGAAAACCTATTCAAAGAAATAATGGCTGAGAACTTCCCAAATCTGGTGAGGGAGATGGATCTTCAGGTGACAGAAGCCAATAGATCTCCAAATTTTATCAATGCAAGAAGACCAACTCCACGGCATATAGTAGTGAAGCTAGCAAAAGTCAACGACAAGGAGAAAATATTAAGGACAGCCAGGCAAAAGAAACTAACCTACAAAGGAACCCCCATCAGGCTATCAGCAGATTTCTCAGCAGAAACTTTACAGGCTAGAAGAGAGTGGAATGATATATTCAAAAATCTGAAGGACAAAAACCTACAGCCGAGAATTCTCTACCCAGCGAAAATATCCTTCAAATACGATGGAGAAATAAAAACTTTCCCAGATAAACAAAAATTAAGGGAGTTCATTGCCACAAAACCTCCTCTTCAGGAAATCCTCAGGAAAACCCTCATTCCTGAAAAATCCAAAAAAGGAAAGGGGCTACAAAACCAAGAGCAGAGGAGATAAGTAGAAGGACAACAACAGAGAGTAGCAGCTCTACATCAGAACAGATTAAACCATGGGACGAGAAACAAAGGCAACTGAAGAAAACCGGAAAACAAGACACAAAATGGTAGTGGTAGGCCCCCACGTCTCAATAATCACTCTAAATGTAAACGGATTGAACTCCCCAATCAAAAGACACAGAGTGGCAGGATGGATCAAAGAACAAGATCCAACAATATGCTGCCTCCAGGAAACACACCTCAGCCCCAAAGACAAACACAGACTCAGAGTGAAGGGATGGAGAACAATACTCCAAGCTAATAATGAACAAAAGAAAGCAGGTGTCGCTATACTAATATCAGACAAGGTAGATTTCAAAGCAAAACAGATAAAGAAAGACAAAGAGGGACAGTATATAATGATAAAAGGGACTCTCCACCAAGAAGACATAACACTTATAAATATATACGCACCCAACACAGGAGCACCAAAATTTGTAAAGCAACTCTTAATAGAACTAAAAGAAGACATCAACAACAATACAATAATAGTAGGGGACCTCAACACACCATTAACACCAATGGACAGAACATCCAGACAGAAAATCAACAAGGAAATAATAGAATTAAATGAAAAATTAGACCAGATGGACTTAATAGATATATATAGAACACTTCATCCAAAAACAGCAGGTTACACATTCTTCTCAAGTGCACATGGAACATTCTCAAGGATTGACCATATTTTGGGAACCAAAGCAAACATCAATAAATACAAGAGAGTTGAAATAATATCAAGCATCTTTTCTGATCATAACGCTATTAAACTAGAAATCAACTACAAGAAAAAAGCAGAGAAAGGTGCAAAAATGTGGAGACTAAACAACACGCTTCTCAACAAACAATGGATCATTGAAGAAATTAAAGAAGAAATCAAATATTATCTGGAGACAAATGAAAATGAGAACACGACATACCAAATCATTTGGGATGCAGCAAAAGCAGTCCTAAGAGGGAAATTCATCGCAATACAGGCTCACCTCACTAAACAAGAAAAAGCTCACGTAAGCAACCTCAAACGACACCTAACAGAACTAGAAAAAGAAGAACAAACAAGGCCCAGAGTCAGTAGAAGGAGGGAAATAATAAAAATAAGAGCAGAAATAAACGATATTGAAACAAAAAAGACAATAGAAAGGATCAATGAAACAAAGAGTTGGTTCTTCGAAAGAATTAACAAAATTGACAAACCCCTAGCCAGACTCACCAAGAAAAGAAGAGAGAAATCGCAAATTAATAAAATCAGGAATGACAGAGGAGAAATCACAACAGATACCAATGAAATACAAGAGATCATAAGAGAATACTATGAAAAACTATATGCCAACAAATTGAACAACCTGGAAGAAATGGACAAATTCCTAGACTCCTACAATCTCCCCAAACTGAATCAGGAAGAAATGGAGAATCTGAATAGACCAATCACAAGTAAGGAAATAGAAACGGTAATCAAAAACCTCCCCAAAAACAAGAGTCCAGGACCAGACGGCTTCTCTGGAGAATTCTACCAAACATTCAAAGAAGACTTAATACCTATTCTCCTCAAACTGTTCCAGAAAATTGAGAAAGATTGAGAACTCCCTAACACATTCTATGAAGCCAACATCACTCTGATCCCCAAACCTGACAAGGACAACACAAAGAAGGAGAACTACAGGCCGATATCACTGATGAACATAGATGCAAAAATCCTCAACAAAATTTTGGCAAACCGATTACAGCAATACATCAAAAAGATTATACACCATGATCAAGTGGGATTTATACCAGGGACACAGGGATGGTTCAACATCCGCAAGTCAATCAACGTGATACACTACATTAACAAAATGAAAACCAAAAACCACATGATCATCTCAATAGATGCAGAGAAAGCATTCAACAAGATCCAACACCCATTTATGATAAAAACCCTCAGTAAAATGGGTATAGAAGGAAAGTACCTCAACATAATAAAGGCCATATATGATAGACCCACAGCCAACATCATACTCAATGGACAAAAGCTGAAAGCCATCCCTCTGAGGACAGGAACAAGACAAGGGTGCCCACTTTCACCACTCCTATTCAACATAGTTCTGGAGGTGCTGGCCAGAGCAATTCGGCAGGAAAAAGAAATAAAAGGAATCCAAATAGGTAACGAAGAAGTAAAACTCTCGTTGTTTGCAGACGACATGATCTTATACATAGAAAACCCCAAAGAATCCACAGAAAAACTATTAGAAATAATCAACAACTACAGCAAAGTAGCAGGGTATAAAATTAACGTGCATAAATCAGTAGCATTTCTATACACTAACAATAAACTAACAGAAAAAGAACTCAAGAACTCTATCCCATTCACAATCGCAACGAAAAGAATAAAATACCTTGGGATAAACTTAACCAAGGAAGTGAAGGATCTATACAATGAAAACTACAAGACTTTCTTGAAAGAAATAGGCGATGACATAAAGAGATGGAAAGACATCCCTTGCACATGGATTGGAAGAATAAACATAGTTAAAATGTCCATACTACCTAAAGCAATATACAGATTCAATGCTATCCCAATCAGAATCCCAAGAACATTTTTCACAGAAATTGAACAAACAATCCTAAAATTCATATGGGGCAACAAAGACCGCGAATTGCTAAAGCAATCCTGAGCAAGAAAAACAAAGCCGGCGGAATCACAATCCCCGATTTCAAAACATACTACAAAGCTACAGTGATCAAAACAGCATGGTACTGGTACAAAAACAGGTCCACAGATCAATGGAACAGAATTGAAAGCCCAGAGATAAAACCACACATCTATGGACAGCTAATCTTCGACAAAGGAGCAGAGGGCCTACAATGGAGAAAAGAAAGTCTCTTCAACAAATGGTGCTGGGAAAACTGGACAGCCACATGCAAAAGATTGAAAATTGACCATTCTTTTTCACCACACACCAAAATAAACTCAAAATGGATCAAAGACCTAAAGATTAGGCCTGAGACAATAAGTCTTTTGGAAGAGAATATAGGCAGTACACTCTTTGACATCAGTTTCAAAAGAATCTTTTCGGACACTGTAACTCCTCAGTTGAGGGAAACAATAGAAAGAATAAACAAATGGGACTTCATCAGACTAAAGAGCTTCTTCAAGGCAAGGGAAAACAGGATTGAAACAAAAAAACAGCTCACTAATTGGGAAAAAATATTTACAAGCCACTTATCCGACAAAGGGTTAATCTCCATAATATACAAAGAACTCACACTGCTTAACAACAAAAAAACAAACAACCCGATCAAAAAATGGGCAGAGGACATGAACAGACATTTCTCAAAAGAAGATATGAATATGGCCAATAGACACATGAAAAGATGTTCATCATCGCTAATCATCAGGGAAATGCAAATCAAAACTACACTAAGATATCACCTTACCCCCGTTAGATTGGCAAAAACATCCAAAACCAAGAACGACAAATGTTGGAGAGGTTGTGGAGAAAGAGGAACCCTCATACACTGTTGGTGGGAATGCAAACTGGTACAGCCACTATGGAAAACAGTATGGAGATTTCTCAAAAAGTTAAAAATAGAAATACCCTATGACCCAGCCATCCCATTACTGGGTATCTATCCTAAGAACCTGATATCAGATATCTCAAGAGTCCGTTGCACCCCTATGTTCATTGCAGCATTATTTACAATAGCCAAGACGTGGAACCAGCCTACATGCCCAGAAACTAATGATTGGATAAAGAAGATGTGGTATATATACACAATGGAATACTACTCAGCCATAAAAAAAGACGAAATTGGCCCATTCACAACAATGTGGATGGACCTCGAGGGTATTATGTTAAGCGAAATAAGTCAGTCAGAGAAAGACGAACTCTATATGACTCCACTCATAGGTGGAAATTAGTATATTGAGAAGGAGATCTGATTGGTGGTTACCAGGGAAAAGGGGGGGTGGGGGGAGGGTACGGAGGGGGAAGTGGTGTACCCACAACATGACTAACAAAAATGTACAACTGAAATCTCACAAGGTTGTAATCTATCATAACATTAATAAAAAAAATAAATAAATAAAAAAAAAAAAAAAAAAAAATGGTAAACTCACTACCAGTCCAGCGTCACTAAAACTTGTGGTCTTTTTTGCTACTATTTACTTTTCAGAGTCCTCAGATCACTTCTTCATTCATTTTGTCCAAGTTTTTAGCTCACTCAATAGGAGAGATAGGGTAAACTATGCTTAGCTCTTTTACCTGGAACCAGAACCACTGTAACAGAAACAAGCTATAAATAAATAACAGAAAGATATCAGGACAATCTCCAAATATTTTGAAGTCAAACAAAATATTGTACATAAACAGAGTGCATCAAGGGACATTAGAATTTATTTTGAACTAAATGAAAATGAAAATACAACATATCAAAATTTGAGGAAAACAGCTAAAGCAGTGATTAGAGTGAAAATTATGCCATTAGATATTCATTTTAGAAAAGAAGACATAAAATCTATAAACTAAGCTTTGAAGGGTGGCAGACTATTTCTCCCCAAAATATGCAACTTTCGCATGTTGATTATTTGAACCATAGGCCCTTGAAATACAGCAAATGTAGGGAGAGGGTATCCCTGAACTCCCCTTATCTGCCCAAAGACAGATCCTCCAAAAGGAATTCAACTGTTGTAAATCCCCTCCCTGGGAGTTTCATCAACCAAGGAAGATTGACATTTATAGCAAGAGGTGAGACTAGATGTTGACACCACACCCAAACTTTGTCACAAACTATCATACGTCCCACCTATTCTTCTAAAGGCCCGTTCATCTTTCTTAAGAATCATTTGCAGGGCCAGCCTTGTGGAGTAGTGATTAAGTTTGTGTGCTCCCCTTCTGTGCTCTAGGGTTCGTGGCTTCAAATTCCAGGCACAGGCCTATGCACCATTCATCAAGCCATGCTGTAGTGATGTCCCACATACAAAACAGATACTAGCACAGATGTTAGCTCAGGGACAATTTTCCTTAAGCAAAAAGAGGAAGACTGGCAATGGATGTTAGCTCAGGGCCAATCTTCCTCACCAAAAAAAATAATAATTTGCTCTCTGCTAAGAGTCCTACATCCCCCTACTCTTTCCCTATTAAGATGATACTTAAACCTGAATTCTAAGCCACTTCTTTGAGTTATTCGTTTTTTCCTGGGTATCTCCCACATACGTTGAGGTACACAGGTTAAAAACTTCTGTTTGTTTTTCTCTTGTTAATCCATTTTTCATTACAGAGATCTTAGCTAAGCACTCAGTAGGATGGAGGGAATATTTTTGCTCCTCCCCTACAATTTCCAGTTTCAGAAATTAGATAAATAAAAGCTAAATAAACCCAAAGCAAGGGAAAAGAAGGAGATAATAAAGACAAAACAGAAATCAATAAAAATTAAAAACAGAAGAGACACAATAGAGAAAATCAATGAAACCAAATGCTGCTCTTTGAAAAGATACATAAGCCAACCTACTTGCTGTTTGGGTCAAGATGATGATAGAGTAGGGATGGTTAGAAGTAGTCAGATTCTGAACATATCTGATGGTAGAGCCTACAGGATTTTTGATATATTAACAGAAGGCTGTGAGCAAAAGAATCAGAGATGTCTTCAAGGGTTTGGGACTGAGCAACTAGGAGAATACATTTGCAATCTACTGAGAAAAGGAAGACTGAAGAAGGAGCAGATTTGGGAGGTGTATCAGTCAAGATTTGTTTTTTTCTGCACATAACAGAGGAACCCATATATAAGCAACTTTAAAATTATGTAAGCTTATTTATATGTCATGCAAAACAAGTCTGGAGATAGATAACTAAAAATATCATTGGGAGATTCAAGTTTATTTATTTATGCTTCACTATCCTGGCACATGTTTTCCATTCTCGAAGTCACCTATTGTGGTCCAGACGAGACTTAATCCAGCAAATACACACACATTCAAGGTCAAAAAAGAAAGTCAGGCCCTTATGAAGGGAGTCCTTTCAACTGCGTCAGCTCTCTTTAAACAGCCACAGAGTAAGTCCCATGTGACAGATCCATTTATACCACATTGGTTAGAATTAGTTTGCATAACAAACCGTATTGCAAGGAAGATTAGACAATGTGTTAGCTGATAATAGGCATTGATGTATCCCACTAAAAACAGGGCTCCAGAGGGCACAGTGTAAGAATTTTGTGTGATGAGAAGAAGATGGAGATTAGGAGATATACCGAGCCATGTGTGGGTGAAATATGACAATGAGAAAATCACGGGAATTTTGTGATAGATGTACACATAGGACATAATGGCATGGAGAGCAGCTTGAGAAATGCTAACCATTCACAGTATGTGGAATAAATGAAGGTGATCCAATGGCACCATTCAAGAGATCTAGCCTGTTCAAAAAGCCAGCCGGATGATCACAAACGTTTTGAAAGAGAAAATTCAAGAGTTATTGAACAGGATAGAGAGAAGAAAAAACAGGCAAAAAATGCTTCAAAGTGAAAGACAAGAGATAGAACTCAGAAAAAATATCTGAGGAGAACAACAGCAAAGAAATGTTCATAGACTGCTTGTGAACTAAAGCATGGGGAAGAAGGGAGAGGATAACAGTAATTTGTACTAAAAATGTGATCATTGGTATTGATCGATTGCTGCAAACCTAGTTTCGATTATAGAACAGCTACTATAAACGATGCACAGGGCAGATGGGCAGCATCGTATCTTTATTGCTAATTATTCCAATTTCCAATTATTGGTAATATCGGTAATTATTAAAGATATTTTTACCAAGTAATGTAGCAAAAGAAAAAATCACTACGTTCACTTTATTTAGATGGCATTGGGTTTGGGGGTTTTCTTTCAACCACCAAGTTAAGAGGGAAAAAAATCTTTTTTTGTCATTCTGCTCTAACGGAAATACCACGATACATTAATAATTACAAACCAATGACAACCATCTACAAAGGCTGTGTTTTTATTAATGTAACAAGTAATATGAAATATGTGTAAGTGGTAGTTCATAGGATCAATATATTTTTGTTTAGTACATAAGATAGGAAAAGATTAACATTTTATTGTTTGTATCAGTAAAGAATTATCTCATCGAAGACTAGCTCATTTCATCATCCATACCAAAGATGAGGGAATGCCTAAGAGGAAATTCATATGGAAGTAAGAGAATATGAAACAATAACTGGACAATCTTCTTTATGATTATTTCCTACCATTATTTAAATCCACCCATATAACAATTGTCAAAAATATCCCCATTCCTTTCCTTCCTGTCTTTTGTTTTTAAAGACTCTTAACCTACATGAAAAAAATCCAAAATATTCCACTTGACTATATAACTTGACCCAACATTATGGAAATACCTAAGTTTTCACTGATAACTTCATTTCCCTTCTAGTCAAACTAAGTTGCTGGGGAAATTACTTCCTGTAGGTCTTTAAATGATTGCAAATATCAACAAGTGATTCAGTAACTACTTGAATGATTGTTTGATTTAAATCTAAACTATTTTATTGGTTCTAAATGAATCCAGGATGGTAACAGTTTTATAGAAGCAAAGACTTTAAAAGAGAATACTTTTATGGCCTAAAAACTGTCCTGAAGAATCTTCCAATAAAGATATTTCATCCCACACTTACCAGTCCCTTTGTATCAATGAAGAAGAGAGTCTCTGTAATATAAACAAAAGGGGAACATGTAATAACACTTGAGCAATGTATTAAAAAGGAAACTACCCTTTAGAGATAATGGATCTATTCTCTACTCCATGCATGAATGCAACTCTCATTAACGCTAATGGAAATTGCGCATGAGCATCAACAAAATATACCTGGTGTAACGGATTTCCAAAACGGGTAATGGCATCTAATCTATTCCTGGCAGAGCTGTGTCTTTATGCAGCCAAACAAAAAGTACTCCTGAAATTTGGGGACAGAGATAAGCATTTAAGTAAAGAATTTTAAAGTACTAACAAACTCTGAAAACACAGCAGCAGCTTTGTATATTTTTCACTCAAAAAATAAACTCCTTCCAGTTACTCTGATTACTTCTCTCCTGCCATTTCAAAGCAATAATGCCACCTAATCAATTGAATAATATAAGCTATAATGCACTGATACAAAGTTAGTGCTCATAAAAGTTTGGTTGTTTTCCCAATCTTATTTGGATATTCTGTTTAGAAAATTGCCATGATATTAGCTATCCATAATCCAGAAATCTTTTTTCACTTGAAATCAGAGGTTCCCGATTATAGATTATCTATTGATGTTTTGGTAGCTAAAGTTAGCTGCCTGAGGCTTTTTTACTATAGACTTTTTTAAAAATCAGATAGTCACAACATCCAGCAAATGGAATTTTTTGTTAAGCAAATTATAGATATACTTTAATTTATTGATAATAGTCGTTAGATATTAATATAATACTCCAATAAACATCAAAATATATGTTGGAAACCAGGGCAGTTTTGTTAATCCTTCACCTAAATGTCTTCCATGATTTCTGTCAGAGATATTATGTCAGTGTAGAACACCAGTGCTTATATTCAGAAATGCTCCAGAACACTCTCTCTATACAGCTGGTCGGTGTTCAACCACATGACAGAGAATAGGTAATTGTTATGAAATAAACTACTTCACAGTTCATAGCCTTGGTTTTTGTTTTAAGCAGTTAATTACTCAGTTTATCTAAATAAGGAGTTCTTATCCATTTCATGTATTGATATTTTAGCAGTTTTCTCTGATCTTTCCTCTGCAATTTTTTCCTACTAAAATTCTTAGAAACTTCCCAGTCACATTTCTTGCTTCTTGTTCAATAATGGGGATTGTTCATGGTCAACATGTACATCTCCCTGTCTGTCTGTCTCTCTCTCTCTGTTTTTCTCTCTTCTGCCTTTTGCTTTCCTCTGTCAACTCTATCGTAAGCATTTCTCCTCTCCTTCTCCCATTTAACGGGGTGGAACAAGTTAACTCTCTTCAAGTTTTCAAGAATAGTGTGCAAGATAGAAACCAAACTGATTTAATGCTGACATAAACATCTCCATATTTTCCATAATAATCACATATACAAATATACTACTGAAATGTTTTGAGAAAGATTGAAGCTATGCCTTTTGAAAGCTAAAATTTGAGAGAGGAGGAAAAAACAGAGAGAGATACTGACAAAGATTCTGGCAGCAGCATAGATCAAACCAGTAGTGAAGGAAGCTGGCAAGAATAGAACTAACATATTGGAAATTGCCTATATGCCTGACACTTTAAATATTAAATATTACTGCCATACATTTAATATCATCCAAAGAGACTAAAGCTCAGAGAGATTCATTAAATTTCCCAAAGACACACATGTTATAAATAGTATATGTGTATTGGACTCCAAATGTCTAAAAGAATGGATGACTTTTGACCTCCTACAATACAGCGCCAAAGAAGAAACACCATATAAACCATTATTTATTATAATTAAAAGAATCTATTTTTAGTGTTCTAAAAACAACATGCTTTAGACAAGTAACTATCATTCTCTTTACCATTTCTTCATTTACATCTGTTAGTTTTGAATTTAAAGATGCAACGTGGCATAACAGAAGAAACATTTTTGGGGAAATCCAAAAACATACGTGTTCCAATCCCAAAAATAGTTGTTATAAAGTTTCTGGTCTTTATCAAAGGTTAAATAACTTGTTTGTGCTTCAGTCTCCATAGCTGCAAAATTGGAGCTGAATATTTACCCTATTGATTTGCTAAGATGAAAAGTCACTATACCTGTTACATCCTATGCGCAAAATAAACTACTGTTACTTTATCACCATCACCATCAACAGTATTCAAGTTAATGCAATGAGGTTAGAAAGAATTGCTTCATAATCTAGCATGTATATGCACAATTTACTAAAATGCGTTTTTTAGGTTGTGAACAATACCCACTAATTGATGAGCATTAAGTTAATTAAGGCACAAAGCACTAATTGCAGGGAACAGAAAAGATTCCCTAACGCAAATGTCTCACAAGAGAGAGAATGGCTGTGATATCATCTATCAGAGTGTATGAGTTCCATCAGCACACTACACTTTTTTTTCTCTGCAAAATCTAAATTTGTACACCCAAATGATAAATTTGTGCCCTTGGAAACTTAAAGTAATCAAAAAGTTTTCTTCCTTCCTTCCAACCTTTTCTTCTTCCTTTGTTTCTTTCTTTCTCTTTCTTCATTTTCAAAAATTTAAAGTTCATTCAATACTCCCAGAAAATAAAATAATTTGCTGACTTTCTCCCTTAGTTCATTTTCTTTTTCCATTCCTTTCCCCAAACTCTTTTTTCCAGTTCCTTTACTTCCAAAAAAGTCTCAAAAATTCATTCACTCTAGAATATAAACAAACACCAGATTAGAATTATAGTAGCATTTATGGAAAAGAGAAAGGTGTTATTTTACACTTAGTTTAAACCAAAGTAACCAAATCATCTAACAAGCAATTCAAAGTAAGAAAATTTGGCCCCCAAAAACCTGACTGATTTATAAGTGGCCTCTTTGCTGAATTTTCATAGCTGCATCTCTAAAAAGTCCCAAAATATTGACTCAATACTTAGAGAAAAAATATCAGAAGCAAAATAGAAGCACCAAATGCACAGGAAATCAGCTAGATGGCTTGTAGAGCACGCTTTATAAATTTATCCCAAATGTCTTATCAAGGTGTAGCATTGAATATTAATAATAGGTAAAAAGATCCTGAATACTCTTGTGGAAAGATGAACCACAACCATAGTAAGTTATTTATGTGCTCTTCCCAACATTTTTCCTTTGTTCAGTTTAAACCTATGTCTCCTAAAAATAAGAACATCAGCTATGTCTGCGTAGGAGTTAGAAAAAAGAATACTCATCCTTCCATCTTGGTCCATATTTGCCACTGTACTATGCCTTCGCGTTTACTGTATCAAACAATATTCCAGTCACCACCTTAGCCATCTGCCCTTCAATCTTTGATTAGTGTAGTGGAATTTCACATATGCCTTAGGAATTGCCTTCCAGTCTGTTCTGAACCCATCTTATACCATGTCATGGTTTTTTTCAGGTCTGAATAGCTAAACTTTAAATTTAATGGATTAAAGCAATGCTTTTTTTTTATTATTATTAAAAACACATACTGAGAAAAATGAATTCAAAAAAGAATAAAGATTGACTCTGTAAATTGGAACACTTAAAGCTCAAAACACAAAAGAGAATGGAGTCACATTAAAATAAGTATAATTTAAAAGTCAAATTTAAATATATGCAGAAAGCGTATGAAATTGTGTGTATTTTAGCCATCAAGAACAGACAATATTATTTGCCTCAAAATTCTTAAGTTTCTTTAATGAAATAATATAATGTTTAAAATATGGAGAAAACCACCGTAAAAACTAAGTAGTGTTACTATGGCAACAGAAAACCATTCAACTAGTCTTAGGCACTAAGAAAAGTGAAAATGAATTCTTGTTCCATGAGAAATAGTATTAAAGGGAGATATACAATAAACTAGTTACACTTTTGACCTAATAAATATTTCAGTAATATTTAAAAGCACATTTAGTGTAGAAACCTTATATTCTGAGTCTTTGGAAATAAATTTTTTAAAAATTAAGAAAACCAGCTCTAATTGTAAAGATGAATATGATGTCTCTTGGGATAAAGATGGTACATCAAATGAATTGATTTCCTTTATTGCTTCATTCAACATATATTTATTAGGCTTCTGCTATGTTCCGGCACTGTGATAGGTAGTGTGGATAAAATAGTGAAGAAACTACATAAATCCTATTATCCTGGAGAGAAAATGAAGCAGGAAAAAAGACACTAATCACTTAATCATGAATATATAATTATATATAACCATGAGATCTTTAAATATGTTGTGGCTGCTGTCAGAGGCAATGGGTAGAAGGAGGGATAGAGAAAGAATTCCTGACATAGGGAGAATGTATGATGAATTCTAGAAACTGTTAAAAAAAAAAACAAACCCAGCTGGGGCCCAATCACACAGGATCTTGTAGACCAGGTAAGACCTTGGTCTTTAGCCTAAAGGCAATAGAAATCTATTGAAATGCTAATCAGAGAAATGAAAGGGTCATATTTTTGTCAGAGAAAATTAAATTTCAGACTACGTTGCTCAGCTTTGTTGTGGAAACCAACATAAAAGCTTATAAAACAACAAAAGGTTTTTATGTGAATGGCTGCTGGTCAGCTGGCAGCTCAGTTCTGGTGGCCAGGCTATACTTCTGCTCCCCAAGATTTTTTCATTTTCAGATCAGGCTGAAGGAGCAGCTCCTATTTGGGAAATGCTCTTCTCATGGCAAATCAAAAAGAGCTCCCAGCCATGTTGTCACAAACAGCAAGATTTCATCTTCTTTTAAGTCTGAGTAGTATTCTGTTGTGTGCGTATATATATATATATACCACATTTTATTTATTCATTCATCCGTCAATAGGTACTTAGGTTGTTTCCAAGTCTTGGCTATTATACATAATGCCTCAATGAACACAGGAGTTCAGGGGCCGGCCACTTAGTGGAGTGGTTAAGTTCACGCACTCCGCTTGGGCAGCCCAGGGTTTCACCGGTTTGGATCCTGGGGGTGGACATGGCACTACTCATCAGGCCATGCTGAGGTAGCATCCCACATGCCACAACTAGAAGGACCCACAACTAAAAATATGCAACTATGTACCGGGGGCTTTGGGGAGAAAAAGGAAAAATAAAATCTTTGAAAAACAAAAATGAACATAGGGGTTCATTTGGCAGTTGCCAGAGGGATAGAGGGTGAGGGGAGGGCGAAAGGGGTAAGGGGGGACATTTGTGTGGTGACAGGTAGAAACTAGACTTTTGGTAGTAAACATGATGTAGTCTATACAGAAGTCAAAATACAGTGATGTACATCTGAAATTTAATAATATTATAAACCAATGTTAACTCACCAAAAAGAGAAAAAAGAGCCCCCAACAACACACAATGTTCTTAAAGCCTCTGGCTAAAAGTAAAATAACATCTTTTTTACTCCAATTCCATTGGCCTCCACAAGTCACATGGGCAAGACTGACCAAGTGTACCTTACCTAATGTGTACCTTACCTAATGAGAAGCAAGGCAAGCCATATGACAAGGAGATGAGAGGGGAGACATATAACCCTTCATTTAAGAAGGGAAAGAATAGTTAGGAACAATAAAACAATCTGCCACAGAGAATTTCTAACTTACCCATGTTTAAATACGCTTTTGTGACTCTAATAAATAAAAGTAGAAGATCACATAGCAAGGTCATATCATTCTTAAAGTTACTTTGCTTGTTACTTAGGTATGAGGAGACAGGTGGCAGATCTATCAGGAGTGAAGCTTTAAAGGAGAAATTCAAGGATGACTACTTCAAGCAATAATTTGAAGGCATATCACAACCTCATAAAATATGTATCCTCCAATAAAAAGAAAACAAAATTAAAAACCACCTCAGCTAATAGATTTCTATGCTTGCATTTGTAACTCATATGTATTTACTATTTTATTTCATCTCCATTAAACAATTTAATTTTAAAGATTTCATGACCAGAATATTAGGGCTTATCTCTAGTTATTTGTGCCCATATGCATCAGAAATATACACCGCCCTATCTCATGTAAACAAATACTAAAACTTAGCCAACCACTTCCTATAAAATAAATGTAGTTAATTCATGAACATACTGAGAATAATAGTTTGGCACTTAAAACATGAATCATATTTTATTTGAGAATTGATAGTTTAACTTCATCAGATCTAGATAACCAAAATCTGTGCTGACTAAAGTAATAACTTCTTCATTTTGTACTTTTTAATGATGAGAGAATTTGTAAACCCATAAACAATTATTCTTTGCCACTAAAACACTTGCCTACAGATGTTAGCTCAGGGACAATCTTCCTCAAGCAAAAAGAGGAAGATTGGCAATAGATGTTATCTCCGGGCCACTCTTCCTTAACTGCCCCTCCTCAAAAATAACTTGCCTAGTGATCTGGCCTCAAGGGAATTTCACCAGTCTGTCTAGAAATTTGAGCACCTTCTGCCTGAGCAAAGTGTCCCCAATCATAGGAATTTTAATGTTCTTAAAAAAGTATTTTATTCATACAAATATATACTAATTTTCATAAGTATTATTTCATGAAAGTTTATTTTCATTAAGTACACCCATTTAAAAATGACTCATTTGTGGGGCCAGCCCAGTGGCATATCAGTTTAGTTCCAGTGCTCTGCTTTGGTGGCCTGGGGGTTCCCAAGTTCGGATCCCGGGCACGGACATATGCACCACTATCAAGCCATGCTGTGGCAGGTGTCCCACATATAAAATAGAGGAAAATGGGCACAGATGTTAGCTCAGGGCCAATCTTCCTCAAAAAAAAAAATAAATGAGTCATTTATGGTGTATTTGCTTTGTATTGCTATGTAACAAATTACTACAAATTTAGCTATTTCCAACAATGCAAATTTATTGTCTCACATTTCCTTAGGTCAGGAATGTAAGTATGAGTTAGCTGGCCCCTCTGCCCAGAGCCTCACCAAGCCAAAATCAAGGTGGCAGCCAGGACTTATCTTAGACTCACGTCCTCTTCCAGACTTACTGGTCATGGGCAGAATTCAGTTCCTTGGGACTGAAGGGACTGAAGTCTCCATTTTCTTGCGAGCTGGAGGTCAGGAACACTCTCAACTCCTTGAGGCCATCCTCAGAATCTTGCAAATAGCCCCTGACCCCCATACCATGGTCATGACATGGTAATTTGCTTCTTCAAGGATAGCAGGAGAATCTGCTGTTTGATTCTCTGACATTTCTTAAGGGCTTAATTGATATATTAGGCTCACTCAGGAAAATCTCCCTTTTGATTAATTCAAAGTCAATTGTTCAGGGACCTTATTTATATCTGCAAAATTCCTTTTGCCCTATAAGTTCACATAATTACAGTAATGATATCCCATTGCCGTCACAGGTCCTACCCACACTCAAGGGGAGGGGAAGGAATCTTCAGGGCCATCTTAGAATTCTGCCTGCTACACATGGTTACACGTTTTTTTTACACCTAGCCCTGCTGACTCACACAACAATCTAAGATTGTCGAAATAAAAATTCAACTCTACACAATTAGTTCTAGCTGCAATTTGACAATTGATGTGCCTCAAAGATCCTCAAAGGGAACAAAAATTCACACTACACACCATGTTTTGAAACCTTCTATAATTAAAAACTCACTTTATATAAACACGTATTTAAACTTAAAATAATTTTTATACAAATAATGAGTGAACCAGAGAGGTCCAAAAGGGAACTAAGATGAGTTCTTCAATCATTCCATTCCCACAAATTCCTCCAATTCAATCCTTTCCTTTCACTTATTTCCTTTCTTCTAAGGATGATTCTGCGTGAACATCAACATGGAAAATCCCACTAGCAGCCTCAAAAGATACGGAACTAGTAAAAACCATCACCCCAGAGTAATATGAGTTCCTAAAAATTGTAATCTTGATTTTCAGTAATCAAGCAAACAAATCAATGAGAGAGAGAGAAAGAGTTTTGGCTGGCACCCTTAATTTTATCCCAACCAATGTAAATCCTGAAACTTGTGTTTTAAACCAAATGCTCAGCAAATTCCAAAAGTTATGTTTATTTTTCTTTGCTTTAAATTCTTAGGGTCGCCATATTCAAAAGATATGTACATATCTGAACCAATTTTTTTCTTTAATTAGGTGTTTGTAACCAACTGAATATCTGAGGGTGAAAATTGATAAATATTAAATGACGAAGGAAATCATTGCCTTTCAATATAAGTAGAAAAGTTCTAAGGCTAATAGGGGATAAAAATCTAAACGCCATTGGAGTTGCCATTTATTACAAAAAAATCATCTAATTTCAGGATGGTATAAATTACAGTATAAATATTTAATTGTTTATCAAAACTATTCAAGGGAGAGATGGGTTTTTAGGTACATTCTGCAGGCAGGCATAAGGAAGTGCTGAATTTTCCAATTCAATTAGAACTTGAAAGCTGCACGCTTTGAGATTCAAGTCCAGTTTGAGTGGATTGACATTTACCTTATTATTTTTCTGTGATACTTTCTACTGTTTATAAGCCTCCTTCACTTTTATATGTTTTATTCTATTATGAAATAAATTATTCAGATTTGATAATATGGAGAAATAAACTATAGTTTTATTATGCTGAATAAGATGAACTCGAATATACGAGAATAGAGAAATTAATCAAAATATAAGAACATTCTACCCTCTAGACTGGCAAAAATATGAAAAATGGATAGCAAAATACACTGAAATCTCACTAGAACACTTTAATCCTAAGAAGAATTCAGCAGAAAGAAGTTAATCTTTCATTTTTCCAGAGAAGTTTAGAAGGTAAAGCCAATAAAAGGATTTCAACTCTAAGGTGATCTCTTGCTCTGATCCCTTGAGGACTGTATTATAGAAAGATTTCACAGTATCCCTTCAATCGTCAATGAAATGAACAGATATTTAAGATCAGGAATTTATTCATAATTCTGAAAATGTTTTTAATCGGCTCTTCCAACAAATCATTTAAACAGCATTCTACTATTTAAGATAAGAGTAAAAATTAAGACTTTGTACTAAAAATCAAATCATCCTTTACAATATTTTTCTTTACAAATTTTCTTCCGTAAAGTTGACTTTTTTTGGTATTCAGTTCACGAAGTTCTAATACATCTATAGACCCGTGTAACCACCACAACAGTCAGGGTCCAGAAGAGTTCTATTACCCACAAAAAACTCCTTGGGGCTATCCTTTGTAGTCACAGCATGCCCCACCACTGGTAAGTACTGATCTGTTCTGCTCAGTATAGCTTTGTCTTTTCCAGAATGTCACATAATGAAGTATACAGCATGTAACCTTTAACTGTGGAATGTTGCGTGTAGGTACAAACAATAGTCACACATACACACACTCCCACGCACAATATAATCATGTAGAGTTCATTAAAGTAATTTCATGGAAATATAGAATAGACTTCTGCCCAGAGGCTTGGAATCAAAGACAAAATTAGTTTTATAAAATACGAGGTCAGAATGAAAGGATAGAAATGGTGCATTCCTTCCCCAGACAAGGACCGGAAAATGTAAAGCTGTCCCCAAATTCACCTCTCAGAAGTGCTTATCTTTTAGTTACGTCCTACAACTTTAGAATTTATTTTAAGCTGGCTATACCCATTTCCCTCTTTGGAATATGGGGCTACTCTACATCCCCCTGTTAGGGTCAATTAATTTGTAAAAGAGCTCCAACAGCTTTGAGCAAAAGCTCCTTTCTATTTATTAAGGCATCAGAGAGTTGCCATATGTTAATTGCTAATCCATTTCTCACTTAGAATAGTGAGATGACACAAAACGCATTATTTAAACAGCATATTAAATTATTGTTTGTTTAAATATAAATGGATAATTCTATAAAAATGAGAGATAAGATTTCCCCTAAGAATTGATCCTTTATTTGTGAACTTGTTTTCTCTAGTCCAGTTTTTGGAGAAAAAAATAATGGACAGAGGAAAAAAATCTTTCAAACGGTTTTTGATTCATCTTTATGAGTGGATCGAAAATCATGGGTATAATAATTTATAATAAAGAACAACTCCATAAATATTAGTTTTTGATGGAAAATGCATAACTTTATATTAATTAAGAAATTGTCTTATTAGCTAGCCTTTCAAATAGCAAAGCAATGGAGTGTAGACAACACTAAACAAAATTATTGAAACTTATTGGGGCTGTCCCATCTAGAAAGTGATAAAGAAGGTCCCATATTCTCATTTGAGTGTATGGCATTTTATTGGTTGTTGGGTGGTTTGAGGGACCACATTGAAGTTCTAACTATAGGAAAGATAAAGAAGGACACTTCCAAAGTGTTTGATGGAGATAAGGATCCCGATCTATTATAGACGGATGTTTTAAAAAATCAGGGATTGGAGAAAAGAAATAAATATTTATTTCAATTTGTGCTTCCTATTAGCTGTCAGTTTCTCTTTCCTTATATAATATAGAACTTCAAAATCCATCAGTCATCATTATTTATAAATTGGTGACAAGACACAGATTCATGTAAACTTCACTACCTTGGAAGGTTGCAAAGTATTAACAATGAAAGTTGTTCTCATAAATAATAAAATAGCAAAGTCTTGTCTTGAAATACTACTTTTTGATCATTGCAGATTAGGGAGCTGTCACTCAGAATTAGCCACGCTAAAATCTGGCCCACAGTCTGCAAGACCTTGGGAAATATCTATTTTCCAAAGAAATCTCAAAATAATATTTTTATTTTGCTCTTGTACACTGCATACTCATGCTACAGCTGGTTCATTTCTCCACTGAGGACAATTAGACAATTCATGTTTTCTCCTCTATTCGATATTCTGTTCCGTAAGCTACTTAAGAAGTCATTGACCTTGATTAACAACCATAAACATTTATTGAGCCTCAACCATGTGTCAAGTGCTTTATTAATCACACTTTTAAAAGAAGAGAGTCACTCCAAAGCAAACATACCCAGTTAGATTCCCTATTTCCAATCTCTCTGAGTGCTGTATCTATCCAACCACTTGGAGCACTCATTCACAAGAAACAGAATCTGTACCTGCTCAGTTGATGGATTTTGTGCTGCTGCAAATATGATATAGAAGAGTCAGCACTGCATCTGGGGAGCAGCTAAGGGTCAGTAACCTGGGTGGGCAATCAAGTAGAGGTGGGGAGTAAGGGCTTGGGCTAGGAACTCATAGGTCAGAAAGGTAAGATTGGGATGGAATGGGAAGATAACAAAGACTTGATTTGGTCTTGTGGAGAGGAAAGAAGGACCAATCCCACACAAAAGCACAAAGTAGTGTATATTGAGTGTCTGCCACTCCACGTTGCATTCTCTTTGGCTCCATGGAAACAATAGTTCCTTTTCACTTAGTTCGTGTAACTAGCGTTTCTCTATTCATCCGCTAAGAAAATTTGTTCTTGAAAAGGATATAGCTTCCTTCACTGTAAGGTGTGAAATACAAATCTTCAAATTCTACTGCACTTGTCAAGCACTGGAGAAGAGAGAGTCAGCTAAAAGATAAGAATCAATGTATCATCTAAACTGCACCCACTGACCTGACACCTCAAGGTCTGCCTTTGCCCTTCCCTTAGAGAGAAAAGTGTTTAATCTAACTCTTTTTGGGGATTTGGAATCATTGGAAGAGGAAATAAGCAAGATCAACTACTCCAGGGAAAAATAGACATTTACTTATGCTTCTCTGGTTATTTCAGTTTTCTCTCTGACTTATTTGGGGTTTTGGGCCCTATTAAGCAGACTTTGCATCTAGTCACTGTAAACTCATTAAGGCAAATCATAGACGACAGCTTAAGCAATGATTCATGACCTGGGTTCTTCTCCAAGCCCACACTCTGGTCTGTCTTATCTTCCTACAGTCTCCTGCTTCCAAATTCTTAGTTCTTTACAGTAATTTCAGTACTCCTCTTCAAACTTCATCCACCTTGCTCTGGTTTGCTGATAGACTAGCATTTTGGACACTGGTGATTGTTTACTGTTTGGAGCATTATCTGCAGGCAGCAAAGGGTTAACCTGCAGGCCTGAGTTACTCAAACCCACCACAGTCCAAAGAAAAGCCTGTCTTCAGGACCCTTGGCTGGCTTCTGCAAGATAATCTCTGAAGACGCACCCCACCCCGACCCCCCGAGAGAGGTGCTTCTGTTGAAAGAAGAGAGGTGTGATGAGTAGGTCAAAAATAAATACTCATGACAGAGTGGCATTTAAGGCTTTTACAATCAAATCTATGCCTAATTTTTGCTTTGTCTCCCACCACTCCTTGCTCCCCGCCCAACACTGTATCCATCTTTAGTTATAAAAGGTTATGCTCTGTTGTACAATTATATGCTCCCATGCCTCTATCCTGCATTTGGAAGATCTTTCCTCCTCCTCTCCACCTTTTGGAGTTTTATTTACCCTTCAAAATTCAGTTCAAATATAACTTTTTGATGACATCTATCATAATCCACTAGGCAGTATAGATTGTTCACTTTGTGCTAATTTAGACATTCAGTTTACCCTTTTATTATGAATTCACAATCTTAGAGTTAGTTGTGCATGCCTGTGTCCATCAGCAGATTAAAGAACACGAAAAAAAGTGTCTTAATTATTTTTATATCCTTTAATCAGGGATGGTGCCCATGAGTAGTTGGGTTGTAGCCCCCACCATAATTTCTTCACTGCTCTCATCTTCCACTCTATCAATTTGTAATCTAAGTGAAAAGCATAATTGCTATCAAGAAAAAGTGTCAAGACAAGTCTTCTAACCTCACCTTTCTACCAGATTGCAACCAATAAGTACAACCAATACAAAACGTTGAAATCACTTCCAATCCTAGGGCTTTGATCATAAGGAACAGTAAATATTTGAATCAAATTTGACCGAAGCAAAAAACTACCCAGTCCCTCTTTAAATATTTTCATCAGCCGATAACTAATCATTCTACTAGTTAGATAACAAGTTGTTGAAATTTCAGGTTTTTAAGTAATAAATGTTAATGCAAGATTGTAGGATGAGAGTATGTATAGGTACAGAAGTGGACAATTTGGATATATTATATAAAATATAGAACTATTTTATATGCCTGTCTAAATAAGTAGCAGAAAATTGATCATTACTCATGAATAAGTGGATTATAAATCCTACACAAAGAAATTACAAAGGTCATTTTTTAAAAAATAGCACATTCATAATCAACATAATTACTTCTGTGACCATACCTATTGCTGTCCTTTTACAGAACTGTCACTGCTGGATCACAACCAAATTTGTCAGCTGAATTCCGGCCGCAGAATTTGTGTTTCTCATAACCGTACGAGAGGGAGAAGGAGAACAGTCTCATTTCTCAAGCCCGAGGTTGAGACCACAGTGTCAGCTGGAAAATGATAAACTGTAACTTTTTAAATGAGTTCCTTTCTTGTGGAAATCACTTAGAAAGAATAAATATGAAACCGGTGATAGTGTATTTTCTGATACATTTCAGACTTCTGCCAAAGCCAGAAAGGGTGGCTATAGAGTTACAGAAAAATTTTTCCTGCCTACAAACAGATAGTGCATGTAGCTGTCTAAAATAATCTCACTAGACCATTATACATTATACATATAGTTACAGATTCTCATAATATAAATATTCAGTATAAAGCGAAAAAAATCGTCACATAAGAATTTTAAATTTAATGATTTAAATCATCTATTTTTGCCTGTACTTTTATATATTTTTTCCAAAAGCTGAAATATATCCTATGTCATAGTAAGGGGCAACATTTTCCAGTAAATATCCAATTGGGATTTTATTTTATCTTTTCTTTTAACTTTTAGATTCAGTCCTAGCATTGAAGACCTTTTTTTTTTCATGTTGTAATTTGTTCATCTTTTTTTAACTACAGGTTTTTAAAAGTTAAACGATAATGTTTGACGTTTAAGCATGTAGATGAAAAACAGCATTTAAGATCTTCATTGCATGTGCCTACTTATACCTTCTTAGCTAAACTTTCTTCTACTATTGTGCAATGACAGGATGATTTACTTATGTTGACCTTCTCAGATTGCTGAATAGTCCAATAACAATGGCTTTCACTTACTGATATTATGTATTAGTAACAGCACCAAACATGGCATGTACGTTAATGGAAATCAGTACAGGAGAATGGTTTAGACCTGCAGATATTTGGGTTCCACTACCAGACTAATCACTTAGTAGTTCTGTAACCACGGTAAGCTACTCAAACCTCTTTGTGCCTCCTTTTCCTCAGGTGTGATTTGGTGATAATAATGGTACTTAACTCACAGAGTTTTTTTGAACATGAAATTACTTAACATACGAAAAGTGCTAGACAACTTGTAAGTGCTCAATGATTGTTAATTGGTGTTTTAGTCTTAGCTTTGTCACTTAACGCTGTGGAGCATCAGGAAAGTCATTTACTCTTTTCCATCAAATGAAGATAATAGCATCTTCCTTAAGTAGTTACTAAGGTTGTTGTAAGTGCAAAGTTAAAAAATTTTATTTTTTCTTTTACTTCTTTTATTTTTTTGAGGAAGATTAGCCCTGAGCTAACATCTGCCACCAATCCTCCACTTTTTGTTGAGAAAGATTGGCCCTGAGCTAACATCCATGCCCATCTTCCTCTACTTAATATGTGGAAAGCCTGCCACAGCATGGCTTGATAAGTGGTGCATAGGTCCACACCTGGGATCCTAACTGGAAAACCCCAGGCTGCCGAAGCAGAGCATGCAAACTTAAACGCAGTGCCACTGGGCTGGCCCCGAAAGTTAAAAAATTTTAGTAATTTACATATTAATTTAAAACAATATTTTAAATATGTGATTAATCTTAAAGGAGACGGAGTAAATAGAGTTAAAGATGTGTTGAAAGTAGTTATAATGGCTAATGGTAAATTGGAGATACAGCACTAGAAAAAAAGAGAGAGAGAAGAAAATAAGTAAAAATGTTGTCAACTCTTGAGCTAAGAATTCTATAAACACTGACCTGAAGGTGTGACATTTACAGACCAAAACAAATAATATTTAGAGCCAGCCCTAATGGCCTAGTGGTTAAAGTTCATTACTCTCATTTCCTGGTGGCTGAAGCACACAACCCATCTGTCAGTTGCTGTGCTGTGGTGGTGGCTCACATAGAAGAACTAGAAAGACTTACCACTAGGATATACAACCACGCACTGGGGTTTTGGGGAGGAAACAAAGGAAGATTGGCAACAGATGTTAGCTCAGGGCAAATCTTTCCCTGCAAAAATAAAATAGTAAAATAAACGACTTTCTAAAAACAAAAAAATAATAATATTGATAAAACACAGAAACCTGGAAAATATTATAAACTCATCATAGAGCAACTGTTTTGGAAAATATAACATGGTAAGTACTTAATAAATATTAATTCTTGTGAATATAGATCTTCAGAACAACCTTTCTTTCATTGTGTGTATTTTTATCTTCAGTTTACTAATTAGAAAATGGAAGTTCAGAAAATTTAAGCAAATTACCCAAGGTCCACAGCACAACTAGAACAATGCAAGAGCTGGGATTCAAACGCAAATCCTCTGCCAATAAAGCCTGTGTTCCTTCTAAGATAGTAAACTGCCTCTCAGTTCCATGAAATCGCCTCACATATGTCTGAGGCTGTGGTGGAAACCCAGGGTGAAAGAGCCAACACCTATTGTCAAACACTTTAGAAAGATTATTTCTTTTTCATTAAAGAAGAAGTGGAACATATGGTTCAGGTGCCCAGACAAATAAGTGGTAATGGTTTCATCAATATCCTAAAGGAAGAAGTTGAATAATTAATTGACACTAGAAAAACATTAGCAATGCAAGAGCCAAAAGAATTGACATAATCTTTTAGAGGTTTGTGTAAGGTCAACTATGTATACTATATTTTATTGTACTGTGTTGTATGTATTGAATTGTATAGGGAATTTCAAGGATAGTTTGGCCACGTGCAATTTGAACCTTTTATATTGGCTTTAGAACCTAACATTGTACTTCCATCCACTGATAAGAAGCAAATTTAATCTATTCTCCTTATATGACTCTCTGCTTTTTATATTCCGTATATGAGTGAAAGAAGGCTGAGTGCTGTAGTCCACAAATGTCAAAATTTCAGTAGCTTACCAGAGTAAACATTTATTTCCCATTCAAAAATGCCTAAAATGGGTTTTCGTAATCAGTGGGTGGCTCTCCTTCAAACTGTGATTCAGGGACCCAGGCCTCTTGCGTATTGTGAATGTGATCTCTCATCTTCAATTGGCTTCTGAGATCTATGGACCATCCACAACAAGGGGAAGAGGAGGAAAAAAATCACACATCGGAAGGTTTATAGACGTGACCTGGAAGTCTGCAGACTTTGTAGCATATCTGCTGTATATACATTGTACATTGTGTACATTACAATGTATGTACAATATACATTCCTTTGGTTAGAACACAGTCTCACAGTTACACCTATCTGTAAGGGAGGATGAGAAACATGATCCAGCTCTGTGCTCGGGGAGATTTGGAAACAAACTAACCAGTCTGAGACACTCTCTCAACCTGAAGATGATGTATCATTCTAGAGTTCCACATATTCCAAAGCTTCAAGGACCATTCCAAACGCAACCTTCCTAAGAAGCTTTCTGGCTTCTCCCAACACAGATGTGATTTCTGCCATATGTGAACCATTAAACAAGTCTATAGCATTTCTGTTTTGTTTTGTTTTGTTTCTTCATGACTCTTAAGGAATTTACCTTAAAGGCAAAGTAGAGAGATTAAGAATATGATTCAGGAGACAACATTGCAAGTTCAAATGCCAACATGTTTATTTATTGACCTCATGACCTTGGAAAGTTGCTTTAACTCGACTTAGTTTCCTTGTCTGTGTACAGTACTCACCTCAAAGTATGGCTAAAGGTCCAATTGGTTCAATATACCATATGTAATTGGTTTGTATGTATATATATACATATATATAAAATTGGTTTGTGTATATATATATATATATACACACACACATATATATATAATTGGTTTGTGTGTGTATATATGTATAAAGCTCTTAGAAGAATGCCTGGCACATGGTGAGTACTCAATAAATGTTATCCATTATCTTAAATCCGTTATTTATTATCCGTTAACTTATCTCATTACTTTTACTAAATTATAAACCTCCTGAGGACCACAATCATGCCTCACTCACTTTGGGATCCTATGTATTCTTTCCATAGTACCTTAGGAATGTTAGACAATCGAATATTTGTTGAATCAAGCAAATAATTTCTTTCCTAGTTTTTAATAAAGATTTTATATGCACTGTCATTTTATATGATGAAAATGATAATATATCAGAATAAAACATATAATGATGCTTCACTTTCAATTGCAAATATTAAAACATGTTTATAATTTTTCCCATTACTTCACACAGTTTAGTACATAAACGTCCACCTAAATGTAAAGGGTGGTATTTATGATTGAGTTTTACCCTATGTGCCCTTTATATTAATGTAAACTCTTGAACAGTGACCAAAAATCATTACAGCTTGATGTCTTTTCAGTGGCCAGAATGAAATGAATTGGTCTCAGTCCAATTCCTAGTGGACAAGTGTCTAAATCAAAAACACCACCACAATCAGCATTACTTTAGTTAATAGTTTTAACCACTGAGGTCAAGGATAAAATGAATAATAAAATTTGAACTAACCTTGCAATGCAAGTTGTAACTCCTTCCAAAACAGAGGTTGGATAAGTGAAAATGAATGACTGCTAACTAGTTAATTTCAGAATACAAGTAAAAAAAGGGCTTACAATGAGGCTGACTAGGAAGTTATGCAATTTTATGAAACCAAATTTTCCATAATAGTCATCCCTTTTCACAAACAGCCTTAAAAAGTTTTCTTCATGAGAAATTAAGTTTCTGCCAAAATTAACAAGAATGTTCAACTCACTTAATTTCACAAATAAAGTTGAGAATTTAAATATAAGCAATTTATTTCATTCCCAAGTCACAATGTAGAAGACTGACTGGTAAACACCTAAAAACCAGGAGAAACACAAATATTCTCTAGAGTCTTTACAGAAACGTAGAAGAAACAAAGTCTCTGAATCCAAAGAACTTATCAAAGGATTTCAAAAATCACAAAGGCTAACAGTCTTTCTAGTAGCAAAAAGGTAAAACCTGACTATTTGTCCCTTCCCAGAATGATGGGATTCTCTATATTTTAAGGGAGTCTAGATATTTCATTTTTACAGATGAGATAATTAAGGTTCTTCGAAATTGAGTTGATTTACCCAGAGTTTCACAAGCATCTCTACCCTTCATGTGGCTTTTAGTGTCTACCCTAAAAGATTATGCATACATAATAAAAATGAACAAAAATTCTTATCTACACATACATGTATGTGTTCAATACCATTCAAAGCACTGAGAAAAACAGCAATGAACAAAATAAGCAAAACCCCTTGCTTTCGTGAAACGTACATTCTTAGTGATGAGAGAAAGAAAATAAATAAAAAATAGATTTAATAGTGCAAGAGTCCAAAGTCAGGGAGATCGGTTTTGGGGATGGTATCTTAGTTTGCTAGGGCTGCCATAACAAGGTATGACAGACTGAGTAGCCTAAACAACAGATAGAGATTTCTCCCAGTTCTGAAGGCTGAAGTCCGAGGTAAAGGTGTTGGCAGTGTTGGTTTCCTCTGAAGGCTGTGAGGGAAGGATCTGTTTTTAGGCCTCTCTCCTTGGCTTGTAGATGGTCTTCTATTCCCCGCTTCTTCACATCATCTTCCCATGTGTGCATGCATCTGTGTCCAGTTATACCGGATTCAGGCCCACCCTACTGACCTTGTTATGACTTAATTACTTCTTTAAAGAGCCTATCTCCAAATACAGTCACACTCTGAGGTACTAGGGGTTAGGATTTCAACATAAAAATTTTGAAGGGCTCCCATTTCAGCCCACAACAAGAGAGGGAGTGATATTGGAGTTTTAAACAGAGTGATCAAGTTGAGTTTCAATGAAATGGTGATGTTTGGGCAAAGGCGTGAAGCAGATAATTTACAAAACAAAACAATTGAAGTTGCAACTTTGTTTGTAATAAAAGTTGATAATAAAAATAAATTTGTAATTAATAAAAACCAATTATATCGAACTAAGGTAAGAACAAAGCGGTATTTCACAGAACCCAGGAAAAGGCCTCAGCTTGCCTTCAAGGAAGGTCCTCAAATTAGAACCCAGAAAGCCTCCAAGAGCATCGGCAGTGCCATGTCTGCCCACGGCTTCTCTCTTCTCTCTACACATCTGCTTCGTTCTCTTCCCTAGACCTCCTCTGTCTGCTTGTCAGATCACGTAGTTGGCGAAGGCTCTCCACAGTTTGCTGTTATCATATATCCTATTTTCATCTGGTTATAAAGACTTACTAGACATTCCTGAATGCTAATTTCAAATTCCCAGGAGAGAGAGTCTGATTGGCCCAGTTGACTGTGGACAAAGACCTAGGATCATGTAGAACAAAGATAGCTGCCCAGGATCCTTCCTCTCTGTGGACGATAGATGAGGATATGGCTGTGGGCTAAGTAAATGCCTCCAAAATAGTCTGACAGACAGCAGTTCTCCTCTTTGGCCATTAGGGAGCACATTTTTTTTTAGAAACTTTGTTGTTTCACTCCTTTTTCCTTTTTCCACTCCTAGGATTCCCTCATTTAAAGTTATCAATTCTCTGTCAATTACTTTGAACATTTCTTCTCTGATGTGGAAAGGTAGAAAGAGTACAGGAAAGGGAGCCATAAAAATTAGATCCTAAATTTCACTTCATATAACCCATGATCTTGAGCGTGCTACTTTATACTTCTCATTGAGAAAAGGCATACATTAAAGTTCTTATCTCACTGTAGTGTAATTATTTATTTAAATCCCAACTACTTATTCAAAATTCATTTAAAAATATGTTTATTAATTTCTCACTATGGGCCAGGCACTCTGATAAAACAGGGTATCCAAAGGAGGGGAGGAGGGGACCTCACACGTTATTTGCATTTAAGAATTGCTATGGATTGGGGCTGGCCCCGTGGCCGAGTGGTTAAGTTCGCGCGCTCCGCTGCAGGCGGCCCAGTGTTTCGTTGGTTCGAATCCAGGGCGCAGACATGGCACTGCTCATCAGACCACGCTGAGGCAGCGTCCCACATGCCACAACTAAAAGGACCCACAACAAAGAATATACAACTATGTACCAGGGGGCTTTGGGGAGAAAAAGGGGAAAAAATAAAAAAATAAAATCTTAAAAAAAAAAAAAAAAAGCTTTAAAAAAAGAATTGCTATGGATTGAATGTTTGTGTCCCCCCCAAATTCACATATTGAAATCCTAACCCCCAGGTGATAATATATGAGGCTGGGCCTCTGGGATGTGATTAGGTCATGAGGGCAGAGGTGTTATGAATGAGATTAGTGCCCTTGTAAAAGAGACCAAGAAAGCGCCCTCCCCACTTCCTGTCATGTGAGGTTATGGTGAGAAGAAGGCTGTCAGTAAGGAAGAAGCTTCTCACCAGACTCCAAATCTGCCAACACTGTGACCTTGGACTTCCCAGTCTCCAGAAGTGGGAGGAATAAAAGGTGTAGTTTATAAGCCACCCAGTTATGATATTTTTGGTATAGCAGTCCAAACAAACTAAAACAGGAACTGTCACCATTTGTAATTTAAAATGTCAGTCTGCCTTATGATAACATTTACCTATCTCAGTAAAGATTGAAGCAAGGTCCTCCCAGGAAACAGCAGCAGAGAAAATGGAGATAGAAACTGTACATTTCTAGAGGACAGGAACTGAATCTTCCTGCCTTAAATGCTCAAGATTTCGCACATTTTAAAGACTAGGGACTTTTGTAAACCAGGTACCCCATTCTCATATCTTGTATCTATAAGCAACTCTTAAGGAGGGAAATTTCAGGGTGATTTCATGATAGACTAGTGAGTGAGAAACCAATGCGAAGATTAGGACAGTGAGATAATTATGAAATAAAAGCATTGTGGTTGCCACTTACTCTTCACATCATAGAATCTTTTACATCTCAAAAGATGTTCAATCTCCTTTTACCTCTATATGGATCACCAAAAATTTCACATACGGTGATGGTTTTGTTTTATTTTGCTTCTAATTTCAGCCTCTAACCTCAACATTCATGTCTCCCAAATGTAAGCAATCCATGAAGAGCTACACAATTTAGGGTTATTAATTAGAATAAAGTTGGCAGTTTGACTGCAGAGTTCAGCCTGTTTTCTTGTGATTCTTTAATGCGGTTGACTGCCTGCAAACATTTAAATGATTCCCCTGCCACTTGTCTATGTATTTAAGCAAATAGACTATTACAAGAACAAAGACCTGCTTGGTTTTTCTAATTTGACGGAGGATAAAAGAAGGCTTTCACAGCTTTGCTTTATTTCTAAACTCATTTAGCACCAAGTGCATATCCACTTCGACTTTTTGGAAGACGTTCATTACGAAAATGGTCTAATAATGGGTAGTTGGACCTAGAGTTTTTACCCATCCCTAAATGAGCCCAAGCTTGTTTCTCATCATTTCTTTGTTCCACATTTATGTTCTCTTTCAACCCATTCTGTGAGCTCCTCCTAAACGTGCTCTGCTTTGTACTGTGTTTCCTTTGTGAATACTTCATCATACATAGTAGTTTCTATTTAGGTGTATAATGTAAACGCATCAATTGATCTCTAGGTGTTTACTTTTAAATAACTCACTGACAATTTATAATATAGGTGCTTGCTCAAAATCTTGTTACTCATATAAGGGAAATAAGTAAATAAGCCATCAAATAAATAAGAATATAAAATATAAATGTCTTGCAACTCTGAGATTGAGCTATGCCCAAGCTAAAGTCTTATGTGAAGATAGGTTTTGGGCATGTGATTCCAGTAAGCAGCTCTGAGAGGCAGGGACAGGGCATTGTGGAAGAAGGCAAAGTAATGTAAGATTGCAAAATCTTAAAAACTAAAGGTCAGGACATCAGCTCCTTGACTTCTATGTAGGTGGGACATTTTTTTGTAGTGTCCTGAAATTGTTTTGTGTGGGCTTCCAAGTGCTGATTGTTAATTTTCAGGAATTTTGCAAGCTGATTTTCAAACCACTGGTAGTTTGAAATTGGCCATGGTGGTGGTATTTATGCTATGTAAATCAGTAAACACTCCCCATCAGGGCATTTATTTTTTTCCCCAGGAACACCATTCATTCACATTTCTTTCTGTTCCATCAGAGTCCACAGACTACAATGACATGTTTTGTCGATAAAGTTTTATTGGAACAAAGCCACACCCATTCATTTATGTATTATCTATGACTGCTTTGGCACTGCAAAGTCAGATTTCCATAGTCAGGACACAGACTATATGGCCTACAAACCCTAAAATATTTATTATATGGTTCTTTACGGAAAAAGTTTGTCAAGCCCTGGGTTGAACTATGCTGAGTGAATTTTCTGCTGTGGTAAAACAGAACCCAACAGCAAGATCATTCCACTTATCTCCTTGCATTTTTTTATGAGTATAAGGGGGCTACCCTCACTCTTCTCTGAGTAAGGTTTATGCACATCTATCCCAATCCTTGTGCTTCGCTCCCCATATGAAGGTACATTTCTTTGCTCCCTAAATTTATCTGGCAGTTATAGAAAGATTTTAAACAGCAGCAGATTTTATGCTCCCAGACCCTGGTAATAACCACATCCTAGAAAAACAATGTAGCAAGATTTCTTTTCCGTTTTTCCCCTAGCACTATGTATATCAGTTTCTCCTTCGTGTAGCTACTGGCTTAACCTATGTCTCCATCTTGTCCTTCAGTTTTGCATAATCCAAGTTCCCCACTACTCCATCCATTGACTTCAGTGTGTCTCTGATCCCAGAGAGCCAAGGGGCAACTTTGATCTTCATAACAGTGATCTTAAGACTCTCCTTCTTTACTTGTTTTCTAGGTCTTTGTTGAACTCCATTTTCCCATCACTCACGACTAAAATAAAATGAGCATAGCTCATACAGACCTAAAGCAATCTATAAAGCTTCTCTTTGATTCTCAAGCCTTCCCTATATTTATTATTCTCAAGAAATTTTTTGAAATGTTATTTAATTCAACATGTATATAACTATATTTATTTTTAAAGCATGGCTGCTCTTTTCCAAATTTGACGATTCCACTTATTAACTGCTAATCCCAATATGAATCATAATGGCTGATCAGAATTTAACACAATTCAAAAACATGAGAAATCTCTTAAAGAATTAGATGCCAAATAAAAATTATGCTGTGATTAAAATCCATTATATTTTTTCAAGTGTATTTTGAAATTACCTTGATCCAAAACGCAGCCATAAAGGTGAAAACTAAAAACAATTTTTTAATTTCTTTTTCTAAGATTCTAAATATCAGAAGAATGCCACCTCCTTATAATTATTAGGAAAAGAAAAAAAGTTGAGTTAGTTTTGCTTTCATCATCAAAGCAGATTTTAGGTGTTGTATTTGTCAAGAATCTTGCAATGAACGAAATCCAGCTTAAACAAAACTAAGCTTAATGGAAATAAGTACAGAGGTGAAAGCTATATATACTTGGCTAGATCCAACAGTTTCTCTCTCTCTCTCGCTCGCTCTCTATCTCTCTCTGTGTCTTTCTATCTCTATCTCTATCTCTATCTCTATCTCTAGTCTCTGCTTCTCCTCTGTTGGCTTTATTCTCAGGCAGACTTCTATATGTAGCAAAAACGACATTCTATAACAGCTTTAAGCTAACATATTACCTGGTAGGTGTTGAAAAGGAAAATAGCCTCTTTACTAATAGCTCAAGATAATGTATCCTAGGAGGACTTTGATAGTCTCAGCCAATAGGAACATGTTTGCCTTTTCCTGACCTGATCAATGTGCTCAGGGAAAATGGAATACTCTGATGGGCCAGGGCTGAATCACATGCTCCCACCCGTGGTATTTAAGGCAAAACCACATATAAGCCTCAAATAATAATGGATTCTGTTAAAAAAACATAAACAGCAGAGGAAGGAAAAAGAGGGTCATTGCATCTACCAATGTCTTCTCTATGAACTATAAATAGCTTCTTGTTTCTTATGTGAAAATTCCCTCTATGATGAAGGTGTGCACTGACATGAAATATAACTAAAAATTGAGCACTGTTGTTCTTTCTAAAAGGGCTTGATCTAGTTCAGATGAAAGAATAACGAATAAGTGGATGAATGAACAAGTGATTAAGCATGGACTCATCTTCTCTGTCCAGGGTAATTCCCACATTCAAGAACTTCAAGGTCAAAGTGATCATTTATCAATTCTTCAAAGAGGTACAATCAACTGAGACAGCTCAGGCCTGTGGAAGTGACCAGGTTTGAACTTAACAGCAAAGTTCTCAAGATCACGAACTTTAAAGTCTTCCCTCAAATATCCCTATAAAGACAAGGAAGTCAGTATCTGATGCCTCACTTGAAACTTGTGAATCCCTATATTTTGCAAATTGCCTCACTTTTCAATAACTTTAAATCCCAAATTCTCAAAAGAAAGTACTTATGTCTGCTGTTTGGTATAAAATCATTTTTAATTTAGAAGGAAGCTTCATAAGGATCCTGAATGAGATTCTTTGGTACTTTTAAGGGTCCTAGAGATTATTTGCTATGATTTCAAATTCAAAGCGTAAGACTTTTTTTTTCTTGATATGTTTAAGAAACCATTTTTCTCTGTCTCTGTCTGAGACATAAAGAAAAATAGTATATTCTTTGGGAAAAGGCAAAAGTGGAGGAAGAGTAGAGAATGCAGCAGAGATGGTTAAATGACCACATGTGCAAATATTTTACATTTGACGGATGTTTACGTCTCATCATTTTGGAGTTAGTTTTCTCCTGTGTGAAGCGAAAAGGAAAGATATTGTTATCTTTATTTAACGAATCAGTAACTGTAAAATTAGAAAGTTAAGGAACTAGGGCAAGTTCATGAATCAAGTTAATACATGAGTTCAGCCTGTGATATGGAGCAGGATTATAATTACAATGAAGTTTTCCAATCTCCTTCACTTATTATTAAATTACAGTTGATCAGAAACACCACCCCTTTAACACGACTTTTCTTCATTTTGAAATGGGGATTAAATAGCACCCACCAAATGAAGTCATCGTGAGGAAAGGGAAAGAATGCACAGACAGCACTGCTCAATAAGGGAATGTCTGTCTTGCAGCCTCTTCAGCAGCTCTCTCTGACTTCACCATGCCAACCTGCCTTGCTTTAGAGAATGTTTGCCTAGAAGAGGGAGAGCAAAAGTGGAAAATAACCATATGTTGAACTTGCTCAGATGTGAGAAGAGAGGCACTAGAAAAAACTTTGTCTGACAATTCATTCTGCAGACCAACAAGAGGTGTTACTGGTTGAGCATGGATTGACTGACATGGGAGAAAGGGCTTGGGGCTCAAGATGGTGAAGTCACTCCCAGGTGAGATGGACAGGAAGGGAAATGTATGAATACTGAATGCCATTTCCTTAGGAAACATTTGCAGGCGGATGACTGAAAATTAGCTAGGACCTCTATTGGTCCATACAAGGAAAGTTTGGCAGCCTCATAAAAATTTTCTATACTGAGATGCTAGTTTTAAGGACTTAAACACTAAAGTACAAATTTTAAGGAATAAAATGCTAGCAAAGTTGGTGCATTTTTCCCATGCAAGTCTTGATAGTTACAGACCTTTAATGTTTATTTACAACCAAAAAGTTGCTGCAGACATTTGTATCAGGTGGGAGGAGAAACTGTGCGTAAGCTAAGTGTTGTAAGGTCTGGGTTAGCAATTTAGACAATTTTTCAGAGTCCTTCCAGGCCCATAAGTGTTACAACGTTCTATTTCATTTAATACTCAATGAATATTAACTGTAGATTCATTCTAGTTCTCATGAGTCCACAATTCTTCCACTTTAAAAAGAAAATACAGACATTTGAAATGTTTCTTAGAGCTTATTCACATGATGTTCTTGCTCTAACTGGAAGAAAATTTAATATGGTAAATAAAATGATCATCATGACATTTGTATTTTGATAGCAAGTAAAGAAGTTGTTCACCTCAACAAGAGTATACACCTCTGAACTGAGAGGTAAGAGAGAGTTTCTCAAAGTGTTTGCAAAATCAAAAATGGTCATGTGGAAGAAAATATAATTGAAGAATCAAAACAGATATTTCTAGGCTGGCTCCATGGCCAAGTGGTTAAACTTCCGTGTGCTCAGCTTCGGCAGGCCAGGGTTTGCGGGTTTGGATCCTGGGTGCAGGCCTACTCCGCTCATCAGCCATGCTGTGGAGGCATCCCACGTGCAAAGTAGAGGAAGACTGTCACAGATGTTAGCTCAGGGCTAATCTTCCTCAAGGAAAAAAAAAAGAGGAGGATTAACAATGGATGTGAGCTCAGAAAGGATCTTCCTGACAAACAAAAACAAAGACAAAAAGTAGATATTTCTGATATCTGTTATTATTATTATTTGAAAGAAACTGTTTTCCCCTTTCCTTTAATTCTTGATAATGTAATGAGTCTAAGATTAATAATATGCAAATACTCCTAGCATGTTGCACACATCCAAGTCCCATCCGTCACAAATAGGGCTAACTTTGCTCCTTTAGCTTCTCCCCACCAAACATCCCACCTTGTGCAATCCAGTTGTTTTGAGCTGCAGAGTCTGATATTGTGCAGAAAAAGAAAAGATGTGAGAAATGGGAGAAGAAAAACTTGCCATAAGAGGCCGAGTAAAGACATGTAATAAAACTGAGAAAAAAAAAAAAAAAGAAAAGATGTCACATAGGCTAGAGTAGCAGGAGGAGAAAGGGGTATCTTTCTATGTTTGAACAGTGTGGATAACTGAAACCAGAGTGGGAAGAGATTATGATGGGTATTGAGTTTTCACTAGAGGGAGATTTATCATTCAACCACTTGGATTCTCTGGACACGTGGGTACAAGAATCAAAAAAGATATATTTGGAGGGTTCATCTAAGATTTTGAAATATCCTAGGATAAAAGCCAGAAATGCTAGAGATTTAGAAGGATGATACAAACAAGTTTCTATGAATTAGAAAGTCAAAGAACTATTATGAAGATGACAATACAATGAAGCCAGGGTACAAAGTTGAGAAAAATATCTATTTAGAAGTGGATATACCAGCCATAGATCCAAACAAATGCAGCCCTACATAGTCCACTACATTGAGGAAACTAAAAATATTCCCTTAAGAAGTGTTGAAATAGAATATAGTCTTTGCCTCTTTGTTGACACACACCCACACACACCCACATTCAGTTTCTTATGAAATTTGCATCTTTATTGGAAGTAAAGAAGAGCTCCACGTCCAGCTTGCATGAGTGCATTCTTCCCATCTTTCTGTGGGCAAAACTGAATCTTTGTCGGGGTTGGTGCTAACAGGGGACTTAGAATTAAAAGAACTTTTTAATTTTCTGTGTAAGTTGTTTGCTAAAAGAACTTGGAAAATAGGTGAGAAATAATATTTTACAAAGTGAGTAAGGTGTTGAGCCATCACTAGAATATACTACAGACATTGAATACCAATGTAAACGATTACAGACAGAGAAAAGTCACCATTTCAATTAATCTTCAAGCCTTGCATTGGGATATAAAGCTGTAAAGAAAAGTGTTTCTATAAAGGCACTAACTCAGCGCACTAGAGCTGGGGTAAGCCAACCACTGTCTGGGGGCCAAATCTGGCCCAGTACATGTTTTTTTACCATTACAGAAAGGTTTTTAATTTTTAAGTAATTGGAAAAAATATCAAAAGAAGAATTATATTTGATGACATGTGAAAATATATGAAATTCAAACTTCAGTGTCCATAGTAAAGTTTTATTGTGACAGTCACACTCAATCATTTACGTATTGTCTGTGCTACTTTCTTACTACAAAGCCAGAGTTGAGAAGTTGAGGGAGAGACCATATATGGTCTGTAAAGCCTAAAATTTTTACTATCTCCCTTTACGGAAAAAGTCTGCCAACCACTGCACTAGAATAAGAATATAACAGAATAGAAGACACGTCTGCCTCTGCCAACTTCATAATTGTACATTAAAACCAAGGGAAACGTACTCTGTCTCATGGATAGGCTGCATTAACTCTAGCGGACAGTTTCACAAGGGAGAGTAGAGCAAGACATGGAGGCTCAGAAGTAGTTAAAATGGAAGTGATTTGGAGTAAAGAATTCAAAAGCGCTGCTGGAATCCATGGTTCTTTCAAAATCTTCCAGATTCTTATTGTTGGCAAAACAAATCAGAGCTGAAGAGGAAGATGAGGACAAATTAGAAGTTATCAGGAAATCGGATCAACTAAAGAAATTCTAACTGAGATACAGGGATGAATCAGATAAACCAGAAGGGATATAAGTTTCTCTGCCTTTAAAAGACCAAAGATGCCAGAGGGCTGAAATAAATAGATTCCCAGGTCTTAATCAGCGGGCTCCACCCATTATCCCTGTGATTGGACCTGAAAGGAATCACAGTGCTTGCTTGCATAGCTATTGAGAACTCAGCTGGGGTAGAACTAGGCACACATTTGCTTTGATTTGGGCAAAGAAGAACATCTTTCAGTGGTAAACAACTATTAATATTGTTATAAAGGAAACAAAATTTTTTCATCAAAGTACTGTTCAGCGATTGCTGGAAAGTGAGAGAAATAAATGGTACGTCGCCTTCCCCCAGCCTAAAGTTAAAAAGGACTGTGATGAACCCAGTAGGGCTCTGCTTGGCAGTGTTTCTGGAAGTTTTCCAGATGAAGTACACAGCACTCACCAAGCTCTCCTCCTCCCCTGCCCTGAGGAAAAGAATGAAAAGTAAGGGAGTCAGTGTGTGATAGATTGTCAATGAAAGGATCATCCAAAAGCCCCATTTCAATACGGATTTGCCTTTGAAGGCATCTGTGAAGACTGACCAGGGTAAACGTGTGAAAAGGATGAAAATTTTAACTCATAAATTTCCCAGTCTTTTTACCTCATTAAATGAAGAGAATGCTCTCTTTCCCTGTTTAGTTTCTCCTTGATAGTGACTCTTTCACTGTGTGCCTTTGTCAGAATATCATGATACAGAATCAGATAATAGGCAGAGACAAAGAAGGAAAGAAGTCCACAGAGTAGGGAAAGACCTTTTATGAGACAATTAAGATTACCTACATAATAGGAGTAATTAGAGAGTGGAAAATAAAGACAAGAAGAAAAACTGCATAGTGACTGGGACACATTGAAAAGGGGGGGTTACTATCACTTATTTACACTCAGATATGTTTTGAGGCATTACCTTTAGAGAAAGACAGACTCCAAAGCAATAAGAATAGAAGAGAATTGGAGAGAAGAGAAAAGAGAAAATGAAAAGAGGTCCAGAATTTGAATATCAGAAATATCATTACATTTAGGTGTCTGCATAGCTGTTTCAATATGACCATGAATAACACGGGATCTGGAGTTCTAGGAGTCCTAAAGTTTATGACATCTTTTTATCGTGTAGAGCACATATTCAATAGGTGACCGCTGCCTGAGATCCCTTATTTGGAATAGTCCTTCATTCACAGGAGTGAATCAGATTCACAGCCTAGTTCACTGGCCATAGACTTTTACTGCGCCCTGAAGATTTTTGGTTGACCTGCTTTTGGCAAGCCATCCTGGGCATTCCTTTGCTTTGTTTTCTTGTTGACAAGTTAAATTATTTTTCTATAACTTTTCCTTCTAATTTGTAAACATGTAGCCATAAATCTCATTTTTGAGGTGATACAATGACTATTCACTTTTCTAGAAGGACAATAGACTCAATTTTCTCTACTCTCGAGAATATCTTGACAGCATATTTGCTCTAATGCTCTAAAAGGCTGATAAATATAATCAATGCACAGTGAAACATTTATGTGCACAATTCCATTTCTAATGCATTTTCAAAATATCTGTCAGCTCCACTTAAGTAAAAGTTTAAAACTTTGTTATTTCCGTAATCAGACAAAGGGTATGTCACAAAATCTTTTAAATGTAAAGGACTAGTACATTTTGGGTGGCATTTTAATACGTTGGTGCAGCAGCCTGACAAAATTGTCTCCAATTAGACCTCCCACAAGTGAGAAAGTAATTTAAGCTCAAAGATTGAGCACTTTTTTCCAACCTGAAAATGACTGTTTTAAGAAATGTCTTTAGAGGTATCCCTCTACTGAATAGTGAGGGTTAATATAAGTGAAGAGCAAACGTATCAAATTAAAATGACTTTTGATGAATGGTAATTACTCCTCCACTGAAGAGAATTATTATGTCGAAGAGTCAGCAAAGCAGATCCATATGCAGTCATCCAATTCAACAATCATTTATTGAGTGTCTTCTTTAGGAAAGGCAATGTACTAGGTATTGGGGTACACAGATGAGAAAACCACAAGCTATTGAAATACGCGTCATTTTCTCTACTATAATGCCAAATGTACAATAGAGTTACAGTGTGCTATTGGAGAGGGAGAAAAATTATGCTGACTTGCTGATTGAGGACAACTTCATGCCCCATGTAGGTTTAAGCTGGGACTTCGAGGGTTGGAACTAATGAGAAAATTTGGGGAAAAGAAGTGAGCAAAAGTAGACAAGCTCACATAGTATGATGTAGGCAATAGAAATATGAATAGACTAGAGGAACTAATTCAAAAGACGCTTCAGAGATTGAATTAACAGGGCCTAGGACATAGCGGCATAAGATTTGGGTAAGAGTCAAGGTTGGAAAGTTCCCTTTGGATACATCTGTCGGCAGGGTTATGTCCCTAAGTGATTTGAAAATTCAGGAGAAAAGGCAGGTTTTTAGGATAAGGAAATCAATTCTGTTTTGAACATATCATATTTGGGGTAACTATCAGACGTTCAACCGGAAATATCCAGCAAACAGTTTAAAATTCTAGTTTCTGGAACACAGAAGATGCTTCAATCAATTACTTATTCAATGAATAGATTTGAGTACCTATAATGTATCAAGCACTGTGGTGGAAACAGATAGTATAAAATTCAGTCAACATAACCCCACTCTTTAGAAGCTTCCAATCTAATGGCGGAGTTAGACCTGTAAACTATCACTGCAAATCAATGTAAAATGTGGGTTCCTTAAAAAAAAAGAGTCATGTATAAAAGCTTGTAGAAGGAAATGGAGGAGAGCGCAGGCATGTAACTCCACTGAGAAGAAGGGAAGGCTGGTTTCAGGGTTAAGGCAGGGCTGGCTCTAGGAAAGGTTGACCATGTCATCTCACTCTCTTTGGCCAACACTCCTCTTTATGGACCTGGTTATATCCTGCTAAGAACTTCCATAGTGGTACCACTCCAAGGTAATGCTCCTGCTCTTAAAATATTTCTGTATCCCTCCTTATCTGAACATCTGCTCCTACCATTTTTCATCTGCAATGAAAAGTTTTCTCACAAGACTAACGTAAGTAGCAGGATATTAAAGGTATATATTCTTTCCAACATAGGGGATTTTGTTCCCTTGAACTGCAAACTTGTACATACCGCTGTCTGTTTGTTATATTTACTTGGTCTCAAACATGATATTCAGAACAAACTTACTGAAAGGCCTCCCTCCTTCTCACCCTGCATAACACGTGCTTCTCTCTCAAGATTCCTCATCTCAGTAAACAGCACCTTGGGTCTTCTGGTTGCTCAGCCAAAAGACGTTGGAATCTTTTTTCTCACATTCCCACACCCTAAATGGTCTTTCTGATCTTACACTGGCTCTCAAGGCAGCAGTTAGAGTGATTTTTTTTAAAAAAACATCTGATCTAGTTATTGTTCAGTTTTAGCTTTCTAGCTTTCTCAGAGTAAAAGCCAAAATCCTCACAATAATCAATAGGGCCCTAAAGACCTCTCTCATTTTCTCTCTTGAATCACTCCAGGCAGACACTCACAATTCTCTGTTATCTCTCAAATACAACAGGCATATTCCCACCTCAGGGCCTTTGTACTTGCTGTTTCCTCTGCATCAAATGATCTTTCCCCAGACATCTCTGTACTTGCTCTCTCACCTCATTCAAGGGTTTCCTTAAGTTTCTTGTTTTCAGCAGAACCTACTATGATCACGCTATCTAGAAGTTTAATCTACTTCCTCACACATATGCACACATAGAGTATACTTCCTCTACTTTTTCTTTGTTTTGTTTTACTCTTTAATACTCTCCACCAGAATGTAACTTCCATGAGTTCAGGGTTTTTGTCCATTTTCTTTTCACTACTATCCTCTGTACCAAAACAGTGCCAGAAACATAGGAGGTGACCAATAAATATGTCAAATTAATACATTAAAGCTGAATGAATTATAACCTTGAATAATCATGAAATATATTCCTTTAATAGGAAGGAAGGAAGGAGGGTAGGAAAGAAGGGATGGGGAAGGGAAGGAAAGGATGGGGGAGGAAGGGGGGAAGAGAGGAGGGAAAGAAGAGAAAAAGGGAAAGAAAAAAGAGAGGGAAAATAGGTGATGCATTTTCCAAGACAATTTACAGGGTATCCATGCAAGATACCCCGGTCACATTAGGAGAGTCTTACTCCCAGATCTTCCTGTCAGAGCTTAAACTGAATGTAGGACTGCATTATCAGAAATGTTGACATTAAAGAAGGAATGCATATATGATAAAAAGGGAATCCAAGGGACAAATTTTGCTTGGGATCAGTTACCTTCTCTGTAACATTGGACTTTTCCCAATTACTAATTTAGAAGTAATCACTCTCTTTTCTGGGTTCTTAACATTATTTTGTATATTTTTGTCTCTTATAGTACTACTGGCAGCCAGAATATCTAATTATGTATTTTCAATTGCTTCTACTTGACTGTGAAATAAAGAGGGCAATGATAGTGCCCCATTTCTCTTTGACCCCCAATCTAGCATACTACCAATCACATGTTAAGTCCTCAATAAATGTTTACTGAACTTAATTGTGCAGAGAATAGAGAAATATAAACAGCAACCTTAAAAGGACAAACATACTCAAATTTAAATTTAATACAAGCCTCTAGCTCTCCTCCTCCCTCATGTACTTTCAGGATGGTCAGATTTGAATGAGTGACAAAATAAAACATACATTTTTTTCTTTTTTCTATGTCATGCCCCAAGTTATCAGTCTTCCAGGTCACCCTTCAACCTACACTTAAATTCAAACATTATTCATCTGGAGCCTGTACTTTCATGACTACAAGGAATCCAGCACCTTCCACCAGTACTTCTGATATTTACTGTTCATCTCCTCTGGCCAGTGCATACCTAATATTCCAGAAATTTGGGGGTATCTTTAACTCACCTCCCTGACAAAATATACATACCAACCTCTCTCTTTATCCTTTAAATTACCACTCATTTTAGACTTTTGAATTGAACATTCTAGGAGTTTAGAAATAACATAATAAAAAAATCAAAATTAATTTACATCTGCATGACTATAATGACTATAAAAATGAGGGAGAGTCCACCACCAAAAATTTACAGCTTCTATCCTTAAAGCTATTGAGAGCTCAGAAATATCAGAGCTCAGTCTTAAAGCAATACATGAAATAAATTAACATAAGCCAGCAATTAAAAATTATGGTGTATAATGTAGTAGTAAGCACTGGGGACTCTAGAACTTAGTACTGAAGAAAGTGGGACCATTTATACAAATCCTCAGACATTTGGAAACTCATTCTGGGTCCTGAAATTATTGCAGCAAGACACCTAAAACAATTTTTGAAAATAAATAAACTTTTCTGAATATTTATGTTATAAGGATATAAATCTAACAGTCCAATGAATGAATGGTGATGATTTAAAACTTGAACTGAATTTGTTTCCCTAGAATTTCCATTTACGAAAACTTTCAGTTAAATAATACTTGTTTGGGGTTATGTTTTGAGAATGCATGCTCATGCTTTTGGCCAGTTGCTTTGCTTAAATGTATTTGAATCTTCACAGTCATTCAAGGTTCGTCTTACTTTCCTATCTTCACAGGTGAGCACAGATAAGAAAACAGATTCAACGTCTCTGCAGCTCACCCTCTCAGTCCACTATACACACTGCTCCAAAGAGAGTGAATATAAGAAACTGTTTACTTCTTCGATCCTTTCCATATTGAAGAATCCCATGAAGTTAAGAATAGCACAAAGGATAGCCTGAAGATACTTACTGCGGTGCAAACACATATTAATTGTGACTGAGACATTTTTATTATTCATCAATATTTCCCTTATCTTTGACACTGTGCTTATATATACTTAAAAAGCAAGCGAATGCTAAAATTCTAACCAGTCTGTCATTTGAATGATTTCTTGCCTATTGTTTTAAAACACATTTATAAATGTGTTTTTATGTTTACAGAACACAATATCTATTCTTTTTTCTTGAATAAATTTAAAACATATCTGTATTCATGAGGATAGTTCTTATTACATTCTCACTAAAAGCAAAGAAGACCTCTCATTATTTCTGCAAGGATTTTTGTAAGGGGTAAGGGGAAAAGGATGGGATAATTTGAAGATCTTTGCATTACAAAGGTCATCCACAGAGCAAAGATTAAGAACCTCTGTAAAACAAAATTCAAAACAAAATCTTTCTTGAGATCTGAAGCTAAGAAAACATCATTTGTCTTAAGAATGCATTGTCTAAAACACTTAACAGACTAGTATGCACAGGTGGTCCTTAATAGATACTATTTTAATACCATGATTTGTAATGCACTTAAATGAGGCTTGCTGCAGAATATGGGAAATTTTTACATATACCTGCTTACAGCATTGTCATTTAAATGCTTTACTTCAAGATTTATAAACATCTTTTTAAAAAATTTTTTCATGCTGTATAAGTGTTGCTTTTATATTGTGGTCAAGTGTTAAAACAGGATTAAATAATTAACTTATTGGGGCTGGCCTCGTGGTGTGGTGGTTAAGTAAGCGTTCTCCATTTCAGTGACCTGGGGTTTGCAGGTTCGGTTCTGGGGTACAGACCTACACACCACTCCTCAAGCCACGCTGTGGTGGCATCCCACATAAAAGAGAGGAAGATTGGCACAGATGTTAGCTCAGGGACATTCTTCCTCAAGCAAAAATATTATACATCTATATAGAAATAAATGAATTAAGGCCCAACACAAGCATGTCTAACAAAACCAGCATTCAGATATGATGAGTTCTATAGAGCAAATTATCAAGCCAAGTAATCAAGAGATGTCTTTCTAAATCACTTTTTGTTTAGTGAACTTTTTGTTTAAGATTATATATAGAATTAAATCACTGTTCACTATTATCATTGTAATATAGAAATTTGTAACTCAAGAATTTAAAAACTTAATAGAGATGTCTGCTTTCAAGTGGAATGGAGCAGCTTGCAACAGATCAGTGCTCCACCTGGAACAACCCAAAAAAAGCTGGATAAAATGAAAAGCTCAGAGAGCTGTTTAGGAAATAAGAACAGAGGGGTTTGAACTCCAGAGTGAGAAGAATCTAGAAAAGGTAAGTTTGCTTCTACATTTCTGAACCATGAGTTTGGAGAAACCTTGAATATTATTGATATCACTCCTTGATTAGTGTATGTTGCACGACACAGTTGACTTTAAGAAAGGCAGATTTTCCTGGATGGATCTGATCTAATCATTTGGAATCTTCAGTTCACTCAATTGAAAATCTTGGGGGGACATGGGTTGGACCAGAAATAGACTGAGCCTTACCAGAGCGACAATCAGCCTCTACTCAGCAAAATCCCTGATGGATTAAGGGACCACCCTCTTCAACTAATGGAAAGGGTAAACTCTCTCCAGAAAAGGCAGTGTCTTCTAGAATCTCTACAACATCCAGCACTCAATCAAACATAACTAGCCCTGCCAAAAGTCATGACTACGTGGTTGAAAACAATAGAAAAAAAATAGACAATAAAAACAGACCTACCAGTGACCCAGATGTTAGCTAGTTAACAAAAAGCTTTAAAGTTAACTGTTATTAATATGTTCTAGAAAATAAGTAAAAATGGTGACAAAAAAGATAAAGTGAAGAATTTCACTATAGAATTGAACTATGAAAAAATATCTAGAAGTACTGAACTGAAAAAATGCATCATAGATGGTCTTCTGTTATCTATGAAAAAATACACGGCAGAATTGTCTGAAATGAAAGAAAATGACCAAATAGTCATTATTCATCTTGACTATGCCACTTTTAATTAAAAAGTATAAAGTAATTTTACAAAATGCCACTTAAGAACCAATTCTCAAATTCCTCAAGGCAAGAGCTTCAATAGCAGTTGTTACTTATTTAGGCGATTCACGCCCAACTGTACACTTCTTGTTGTTAGTGCCATCCAGTCAATTCCAATGCCTAGCAACCCTGTGTAGGGGAGAGTGGAAGCCTGCCCAGTCTTTTTGCTCCAGCTCTCAGACAATGCTCTACTGCTGTTCATATTGTCATACACTTCAGAAGAGTTTAAATTTTTGTTCTTCAAATCTGGAAAATAAAATGTCAATTAACCAAGAGCATAAATACCCAACCTTTAACACTAAGGTTACTGGAATTCTGGAGGCACAAGAATTCACAGATTGGTAAAGTTTAGGAGGTGCCACAAGTCTAAAGCTAAACTTCTCTGAAGACTTCAGGTTAAAAAAAAAAAAGATTCAAAAGTTATTTCGAAAGATACACCTAATTACTGTTTCTCAAATTCATGAAGTCTTGTCACAAGCATCCTATTATGAATGTCTTTAATTTGATTTCTCTCAGATATGTGAAAAACTGCAAAGAAACTAGCCCAAGGATTAATTTTATTCCTTAATCCCTTGTCATAATCTGGTCATAAGACGCTTAGAAAGTGCTAAACAACAAATAAACAGCTTCTTACAAATCATAGTCTACTTGATCCAAGGAAACACAGATATTAATATACCTATAAGGTATTGATTCTACTTACATATTAATTGTTTTTGTTTTGTTCTTAAATACAACATTGAAAGTTTTTTTGAACACATGAAATAGCCAAGAAGTTTTACATGAGGAATACGAAAATAAGCATACACCAAGCTTTTTGTTTCTATTTCTATGGCAGAAAATTTTATTAACCCAAAATAGTGCCAGCTTTCTTTTGAGAGATTGGTTTTTGTGAATAAAAATCTACTTATTGTAGGATTCTTGAGTTAGTACACTAATAATGGATATTAGCTATTATTATTACATATTTAAAATTATTAATGTTCAAATAAAAAGAAAAACTATTAATCAAAATTCCCCATTCTAGTTAAGAGAAATTTATTGACATTTAGTAATCAGAGGGCCATAACTTTATTTTTCTCAAAAAACAAAACATTTTGTGTGATTATAGTTACTTATATCCCATAGGGTTTGAAAATATATTTTACATAAAGTAAAATAATAAAAGATATTACAGTAATCAAGGTGAAATCATATAAAATTGTTTTGTAAATAATAATAACAAATGTAAGCCAGTAAGATGTGGGTTTATAGTAAATTATTATGAAATAGATTACAGATTTATTCACATATACGAATTAGAAGCCATTACTCTTAAAATAAGACAATATTTTCTCATTTTACACCTATTATTGAATATTACAGAGAAGTCTGCTGAAATGGGGTAAAATGAACTCTTTCTGCGAATGCTTCATTTTTTAGTAGTCATTAAAGTGAAACAAACCTGCAAAACATTTAATTTCTGAGCTTTAGACATCACTATGAATTACCTTTTCTGAATTTTTGACCCTTTCAACAATTCAACACTTGTATTTATTTCAGGGTTGGTCAGTATAAAATTTCACATTGGTATGTGAATGGTTTTTATTTCTGGAGTCAATCTTAAACTGTACTACAGGTGCATGGTAAAAATGACTTAGCAAAGGAAATAATATTGAGCTTCCCAGATTCTAATTGCTTGGTTGAAGAATGACTAATAAACACTAAATAAATGAGAGAATATCCAAGAAATATATTACCTATATTTATCATGATTAAATATGGTTTATGGTTTATGTAACTCTCACATTTGAGATGCCTGGGGCTTGCGGTCTACTGTATTCTACAGTAGGCAAGGTGAAGAAAGAAATGACATTTTGGTCAGCCCTAGCCCCTGTCCAACAGTTAGGAAAAAAATATTTCCTTCGATTCAGCTTTATACAGATGAAAGCAAATGAGCTTTGGAACTGATGGATCTTTGTTCCAATCCTGCTCCTGCCTCTTTGTTAGCTTTTGGAAATTAAGTTAATTGCTTTAACCTGAGTTTCTTTATCTGTAAAATGATACACATGTAGTTATTCCTACCTATATAAGAATAAATATATTTCAAGTTCTTTGCCCTTAGTAGGCCTTAAATAGAGGGTAGATATTACTGAGTGGCCTGGCCTCCACCGGCAAGTCTTCTATTCAGTGGTTCAAAAGAGTTAATTAACAGAAAACAGCATTAATCAAGGTTAAATCTGAGGTATGTGTAAAATGACTAAAACTGAAATTCATGGTATGCTCTGCTTCTTGGAATCAAATCTTGCAATGAACATTTCTCATCTTGCTAATACACAAGTATGATGAATTTCTCAATGGTTGCTTTCCTAGTGAGCCCTGCCAGGTCTTGTGGTGGGTGTGACTCTTGCTTGGGCACTCAAGACACTATTGCCTGGAGCACATTTCCGGCTCAGCTGAGGGAAGCCTCTATTTACTCCTAGCATTGCTAGATACCTTTGTTCCCTCCTCCTTGCTCATGAAAATTAGAAAATGTGAGGCATGTGTAAGTGTATTTCTCCTTTCCAGACTCTTCCATCACCAATGCCACTCTTCACCTTCCTTTTCAAGAGAAATTGGTGTTTTCCTCAATGCTTTTTTTTATACATACTTTGAGGTATATGTAACTGTATTTCTCTCTTGGTCTTTATCTCCTATTTGGAGCTCATTTTCCAGACTGAGGATCCGTACAAAAGAACTACAGAATTTCTAGGGAACATCATGAATGCACTTACTGAAATTACGTAAGATACGTGTTATTGCTAAACCTGACTTACTGAGATTCAGTTAAAAGGTCAACTCCACCATTAAAGTTTTCCTGATGAGCCCGGCCCCACTCTGAACTCCAATAGCGATTTATAACCCTTTCAGTTCATTTCATACTTGGCCTTGTATTATAGCTTTGTATGTACATGACTTCGGTTTTGTGTTTTTTTCTTAAGCACCTCAGAACAGCATGAGGGAGAAGAAAGAACATGAACTTTGTGTCACATAAACTCAGGTTGAAATTCCAACCTCACAGTTACTAGCTATGTGGCCTTAAAATAGTTACCTTAATCTTGGCTCAGTTGCTTACTTACTGTATGACATTTAACCTCTATGTGTCCCAGTCTACTCATCTGTAAAATGGGGAAATAAAAATAGTTTTTTGTTAATATACAAGTATTGTGATGACTAAATCAGATATTTCATGTTAAGCATTTAGAATAATTATGGTACATGGTAAGTACATTAAAATGTTAACAATAATTATATTGCAAAATTATTATTATTAAACTCTCTAAATTTTAATTTTCACAATGTGTATAATCATACTTTCTTTTCAGGGATGTTGCATGAGCTAAAAATGACATTTTATAAAAAGAATACCTAGAATATTTTCTGACACCTACTGCATATTTTGTAAATATTGGTCTATCTTCTACCCCAAACCCACATTAAAATCTAATTTTCTTTAGAACAAATAGAATGTTTTACTCATTTTTGAAACTTCCAAATCTTTTTTGTACATAATTGTATCTCAATAAATGTTTGTTGAATTAAATTAAATCAAATAAAATTGATTCAATAGCATTCTGTGAAATAAATTTTTGTTGGTGGAGCTGGTTTTTCCCAGAAATATTCAGTGGTTTCATTTCCAATTTTGAGAATCTGCAGATTCTGACAAATAGTCCTAATATTTGCTATCAATATGTAAATAATTTGAAGACTTCCCCCTCTTTCTCCAAACATCTGGAGAAATTTTTATTTTTATTTTTTTTTGCTGAGGAAGATTTACCCTGAGCTAACATCTGCTGTCAATCTTCCTCTATTTTGTATGTGAGTTGCCTCCACAGCATAGCTGCTATGAGTGGTGTAAGTCTGTACCTGAGAACAGAACCCCGGCTGCCAAAGCAAAGAGTGCCAAACTTAACTATCAGGCCCTGGGCCTCCCCTCATCTTATTCTTAAATGAAAAGAAGATAATATGTTGAAATTCAAGGGGAATTTAAATGAAAAATACGCTATATACTATATATCAAAATCCAGAAATACCTAAACGAAAAATGAAAAGTTTGTTTCACTATCAAGTGAAGAAACTTTAATCTGTTTAACAAATAATTGTTAAATGCATATTATATTTACTTCGGGGCTAGACATTGTGGGCAAGAAAGACACATAAGAAGTGATCATTTTATATTTTTAATACGTAACAGTATTTTAAGTGAAATAAGACATGTGACTGAATGACTATAATACGAAAGAATTTTGATTTGTATGGTAGATGGAGAACAAAGTACTCCATGAGTTCTGAAAATAAGAGTATTTCTTAGCTGAATAGTTAGAAAAGACTAAAACAGTGGTAACTGAGCTAAATCTTAGGGGGGTATATAAATACCTCCTTATAATAATACTAAATGTGTTGATACGTCAAGAAGGAGAGAAAATTACAATGGGGTTCTCCAGAGCAAATACGGTCGGAGTGGGTTGAATCATGTCCCGAAAAAGCTATTTTCAAGTCTTAACCCCTGGTACCCATGAATGTGACCTTATTTGGAAATAGGAGTTTTGCAGATGTAATCAAGTTAAGATGAAGTCACAATGGATTACGGTGGACCCTATCTCCACCGGCTGGTATCCCTGTAAGGAGAGGAAGATGCGGAGACACACAAACACACACAGGGACAGAAGCCTTGTGACTACGGAGGCAGACATTGGAGTGATGCAGTTACAAGCCAAGGAACATCCGGGTTTGCCTGCAACCACCGGAAGCAAAGAAGAGGGCACAAAAGATTCTTCCCTAGGGCCTTCAGAGGGAGCCCGGCCCTGCTGACACCTTGATTTCAGACTCCCAGCCTCCAGAACTATGAGACAACAAATTTCTGTTGTTTCAAGCCACCAAGTCGTCGTAATTTGTTATGGCAGCCCTAAGAAACTAATACAATGGTCAAAAAAGATGTTTTCCACACGTTTATCTTTTCTGTTGCAATAAGCTTGAATGAAAACAACTTGAGCTTTAATCCTAGTTTAAATCCTGACTGTGCCATTTTTATTACATGTGTAGCATTGAGGAAATTAACTTATTGTAGCCTTAACTTCACTATAAAAAGGATATTATGATACTTCCAAGTTTTTAAATTTCTTCATGAATCACTTGAGATAAAGTATGTATGTTTGTGATACATAGCGGATATTTAATCAACATAAGCAGTGACAATGTGGTTAGTGATGACTTCTGTACAGGGTCCATTGCTGATTGCAATCACCAAAAGCACTGATGGTGGCATGATAGTTAATAAAATAGGTAACCCTAGATTTAAATTATAGCTTTTTTCAATTTACCTAAGATTTTGAAGATCTAACATGTTCCTGTGACTTTTAAGAATCTTGAAAAGTCAAGGTTTTGTATGAAAATAGATAAACAAGTTACTAGATACACCAGAACTTTTTTCTTTTTTTGCCTAATTACAAGTGTTAGACTTGAGTTGAACATCATGTTTGATTGGCATTGGGTAGTAGGCAGAAGATAGGCTTAAATAAACAAATATGCTATTTAGTAGACCTGGATAAGCAATATGCTGGCATTATATTACACAATACTAAATATAGTACCGGATATTGACACATTTCTTAGTACAGTGTACGAGTGTATAACTTGGGGAATCACATAATCTTTGCTTTGTCCATTTTGATGAATAGAAGACAAACAGTACCATAAAATGAGGTTTAGGAGGTGTGTATGCTAGTGTGCCAGGTAATACCTGACAACTTCTACAGGATAAGCAGCGCATATATTCCTATAGGCTAAAATTCAGGGAGACTTTAAAAAGGGAATCAAATGTGCACCATCAAAGCAAGCACAGCAATAAACAAATAGTTAATAGCACAGGTTCTAAAGTCAGAGAGCCTCAGTTCACCCTCCTTAGCCAAGCATTAACTTTGTGAACTCAGGCAAGTTTCCTAACCTCTGCATGCCTCAATTTTCCTCATCTATAAAGTGGGGATAATCACTAGTATAATAGTATAACATTTAATATAATTATGAATTGAGCTAATACATGTAACCCACTTACAAGAAGAGCGCCTGACATCAGAGTTGGATTTACCATGAAGGCATAAACCTTAGCAGTAGATATGTTCTCTTGCATTGCTCATTCCAAGCCTTAGGAGGCACTCTTGCTATGTTTTCACAGGCTCACATCTTTTTGTAAGTATGCAAAAATCAGAAATTTCTCCATAATCACTTAAGACAGCTGTCTCTTTCCATTCTGATTCCCTCTTCATCAGCTTTCTTTCATGTCAAGTGAATTGGAGTGGCCCTGGGCATTCAGAACCAGCTAAGGGAAAGCTGAGTTGGGGAGATGTGGAGTTTAGGTTTAGCAGGATAATTTGCATGTATAGTTAAGATATTGCTGGCTATCGTGAGGAAGGAATGCATTCCAGGATTACTCTTAGCCTACTGCTGATTTGCCCAGTGTCATGACATGAAGGTACAGAGCAAGAGGATGTATTGCAAGGTGAACTTGTCCTGTAGCACCTGGCAGTGGAAGTATGTGAATAGTTGAGAAGAATTTGAAATGCATGCAGCTAGAAGCCAGTTTCTATAAAATTCTTCCAAGCCTTGTAGCATATACATGATACGAAGTTAATAAAGGTTTTCCCACATTTGAAAACAGTTCAAAAATTGTACATGACATTATAAATAACTAATTGTGATGCTGAAAGAAGTTTTTCTAATATCAGTATTACTAAAACAAATAATAACCAATCAGCTATGCTAGAAGGAAGAGTAAATTATCTTTCTATTCTTTGGTATAGAAAATGATATTGTATAATACATGTTGTATGAAGAGGCAGTCAAAGAGTATGAAGATGTGGGCCAGTTTCGGTGGCCTAGTGGTTAAGTTCAGTGGGCTCCCCTTCAGCAGCCAGGGTTCAGTTCCTGGGGGTGGACCTACACCACTCATTAGTGGCCATGCTGTGGCAGCGGCTCACATACAAAAAGAGGAAGATTGGGAACAGATGTTAGCTTAGGGCAAATCTTCCTCAGCAAAAAGAGGAAGATTGGCAACAGATGTTAGCTCAAGGTGAATCTTCCTTGGCAAAAAAAAAAAAGCATGAAAACAAAAGAACAGGTAAAGAAAGTAGTATTGAGGTGTTTATGAATTTAATAAAGATATTTTATGTTTTCTGGACTTTATGATCATTATGGTATTTGTTGTAATTTCTTTTCTCATTCTAAATAAATGGTCGCATAAACTTAATTTTATATACATAATTTTCTATTCATTTTCTTAATGAGCCAACAAAATCTTATGAGCTTCAGAATCTATAAAACCTGCATAGGCCCCTGCTCGGTTTATATTAAGTATTAAGTGATAAAACCAGGAAACCATTTAAAAATGTATATGTGAATATATGTATAAATATACATAAATACATACATACACAAATATACATGAATGTTGACAATGCCCAATTTTTAAAAGTAAGACTGAGAGTCCAAAGAAATTTACAGCTCACAGAGAGAGAGTGGTCAGACGCTGTACCACCACCATGTATAATTTTGAGATCCACTGTTTCATTGAAACCATTCAGCAGACATTTATTGAGCTCCCACTAAGTGCTGACTGGAATACAAATTGAACACATCACTGTCTGCATCCTCAAGGAGCAGAGTATCCAGAGAGAGAGAGAGAGTTGATGTAAGACAAACGAATGACAATGATAAGGAAGGAAGGAGAGAGGGAGGGAGGGAGGGAGGGAGGAAGAAAGGGGGGAGAAGGAAGGAAGAAGAAAAGGAAGGAAGAAAGCAGGAAGGGTGGCAACATTTCTGCTTCATTTTGTTTGCTTGAGACCTTGGATTTTACAATAACTCTCTGTTAGTTTCTGAGCGTTAGTCACTCTCAAGTTATCCCAAGAGAAATTAATAATACCAAGCAAGAGACATTATATAGGCACAAGCAATTAGAATGCAAAATATTTCCAGATACCACTAAGTGAAAACAGTGTTTCAGCAATGATGTATGACAAGAAAAACAAATGGCTCAGAAGAAAACAATGAAATGAGAACAATGGACACAGGTATTTTCCCTTTCACGCAACTGATATTGCCCTAAAAATTCAAAATCCAATTTTTATAAAATCACTAGTGAAGCTATTCTTCAACATAATATAGAAAATCCCTTTTTTAAATATTCATGTTAATTATTTTTGAAATAAGCCAAAAAATAGCCAAGTGACAAAAGTAGGAAATTAGACTGAAAACATGGGAGCAAAGGTAGTAAATTATATAAATGGAAAAGCTTTGGTGGATTAACATAAAGAAGTAAAAAGAATAGCATAGGAATCAATGATAACATCTTACTGGGTCTTTCATCAATTGAGTTAAATGAAATCTTTGACACATGTTCATTTTACATTTCCATGACAGTCTTAATTTTATACGCTCAAAAACTATCAACAATCATGCCCAATGGTTTTACGTGACAGAGTCAGGTGAAATATGTTGCCAGAGGACTGCACGCTTAATAGATGGCTTACAACCAGGCATGTCTCTTCCTACATCAGAATTGTAATTAGAGGTGAATTACAAGCATTGGTAGAACCTAATATTTCTGACCCTCTATTTCTCTAGCTATTCTTCTCTGCTAAATTTGAGCTTTGTTTTAGTTTTTGGTTTCGCACAGCAGATAAATTATTACCCACTGGGAGCAGCAATAATTGAGAATTTGGTTTTATGGTTTGATCATTTAGTGATTTCTGAAAATAGATTATAGAGATTTATTTTCTGCTGAGTGAGAGCTGACAGAGAATCTTGTTTGTCTTCTCTTATTTGTTTGTTTATTTTGAGCTCAAATAATTTAGGAATGTCACGTCCACCAGAAAGGATAACAACTCAGGGCTGGCCCTGTTGCCTAGTGGTTAAGTTTGGTGCACTCCACTTTGGTGGCTCGGGTTAAGTCCCCAGATGTGGACCTATACAATTCGTCAGCAGCCATGTTGTGGTGGCAACCCACATATAAAATAGTGGAGGACTGGCAACAGATGTTAGCTCAGGGCAAATCTTCCCCAGCCAAACAAAAAAAAAGAAAGAAAGAATAACAACTCTTTTGTATTTGGATTTCTGAGGTGTTGTGTTTTTGTGTCTCCTGTTTCTCTTTACCTGTGGTTAAAATGGTAGATGTTATGCTATAAACTCTCTATATGACTGCCTGTCTGTGTGTCTGCAATTCAAAAAGCCTTTATTTCTTGTTACATTCATGTGAAATATTTTTCTATTTCCAGGGAGCACTAATAATTAGATTATAAGTTACTTAAAGAAGCTCTGTTCTGATTGATTTATAGAGATAAAAAAAGTGAATATATAAATTAAATAATCCTAAAATTCCTAAAGAGTAAGCAAATTTAACCTCTAATATTTTAAATGTGCTAGAGTTTAAAAAAAGTCTTATAACAGAAATTAACTCAGAAGTATTTTAAGAATCCAAGTTCATTTACTTAAGGTATACTTAAAGTACTCAAATTTGGTAAACCTAAGATCAATCTCCGGCAAACAAGATCAGTTTAATAATTAATTGGTTTAATAATAATAACTATGCCTTTTCTCTCACATTTTTCAAGTTTTCTCTGTTTTAAGTATAATACAAGCACACATTTTATTCTACTTAGGTTTGCTTTTTCTAAACAAAATTCACTTTTTTTAACCAATCAAATAAGCTAATTTTATTACTGGATAATGTTTAAGATTATGAAAATGTATATTTCCATTGAACTAGATTGAATCATTGTTCTGACACTTTTGATTTCAATAGTAGTTCTATTTTGTAGTATGTCAACTTAAAGATAATTTCCAAAATCTCTTAAGGTAACAGAAAACTTTGATATTAAATTGAGTTAATTAGTGGATAATCATTGGTAGCTAACTAATTTGGAGTACAGAATACTGAGACATCCAAAGCATTGGTTAAAATACTCATAATTTAAAGTTTATATATTTTATTAAGTTTTCTATATTGTAGAGAGGCTAAATCTTGGGATAATGTTAATGAAAATTCATTTTTTGCCACTTTAAGAAATTGTAAAAGGGAACATGTGGCTATGGAATACTTTATTATGTATTTATTTTCACAAGCTTTGCTAATCTGTTAAAACGCTTGAATAAGACAGAGTTCTCTATTATTCACTCTCCCACCCACCCAGTTTTCTCTGTGAAATTAAAGATGGTTACTTTTGTTAAAATTTATGATTAATATGAGCAGTTGAGACCACACAATACAGTGAGAACTCAATTTTTTTCTTTTTTAAGGGAAAAGAGCAATTTGTCCCAAAGCAGGAGTTCTCAAACTTTTAGGTCTTTGAATGCCTTCACATTCTTAGAAATTATTGAGGATCTCCAAGAGCTTGGATTTATGTGAAGTATTGTTACCAACATTTACCATATTAGAAATTAAAATTTTTAAATATTCATTTTTTAATTTAAGAGAGTAATGATGAATACATTGCATGTTGACATAAATAGCAGCTAATATAATCATGAAATTAATTTTTACCTGGTGGATTCCCTAAGAGCTATCTTAAAGTAATGTGTCAGTTCTAGAAAATGAAGAAACATAATAAACAAGAAAACTTGGAAGGAGAATTTTCTTTTTCTTGGATTATGATGCCTGAGTCTGAAAAGAAGCTCTGAAATATGTTAAAATTTCAATAGTTTGTTTGTTCTGATTGGCTTGCTTCCTTGGTTTACTGATTAACACCTTGGCCTACAATATGAAACGTAATTCTTTACGTCTGTGTAATCTGCCTACATTGTAAAATTCTGTGTTTTACCAGAATAATTTTCTGTGCTTTATGTTAACTTTATTACATCCTTGATTATTTAAGGAGAAAAAAGAACAAAAACATGAGTTATCACTTTTTAAAGAACTAAGGTTCTTTACAATCCTGTAATCATCTAATTATTTTAAATGCTTTATTTTCACTTTAATTAAATGGTTAACCAAGTACTGTTTCTCAGGTACCCATGATCCTATCCAAATCAAATGTCCAAACCTCTCCTGAAAACTGTTTTTATTTTTACCTCTCAAAAATCATGTCTTAGGGGCCAGCCCAGTGGCGCAGCGGTTAAGTTTGCACATTCTGCTTTGGCGGCCCAGGGTTCGTCAGTTCAGATCCCGGGTGTGGACCTGCACACTGATTGTCAAGCCATGCTGTGGCAGGCATCTCACATAGAAAACAGAGGAACATGGGCATAGATGTTAGCTCAGGGCTAATCTTCCTCAAGAAAAAAAAAATCGTATCTTAAACACAGAAAAATAAGATAAAACTTTCAGAATATTTTTACATCTAAAACTATTACACTATATCAGAGGTAACTTGGAAAATCACAAAGATTTTTTTCTTTCACTTCTTAAAAAGAGATGCTAGAAGTATCTAATTAAGTTTGTTTGATGAGTTGCACGGGAAGAATTGTCAAATCAGAAGAGACACTCAGCCTTCTTCAGGTTAAATTGATACTGGCAAAATGTTATTAATGTAAGTATTCCAGAAATTTCATGCTGTATGGGAAGTCTTTGGGTATTTGTTAATGCCCTTGCTTTCGATAATATATTTTAACCTCAGGGAAAACATTGATCAAAACTCTTATGAAGTAGTTTTTTCAAGGTTTCCTATGTAATTCAGAGTCCTGGTAGTGCTTTATCTAATAATATTAGTCAATAACCATAGAATGTTATGAGTCATAGTTTCAGTTATTACTTAAAATGTTCACAGGTCATGCTTTACCTCTTTATTTGGAATCTACCATCTTCCAAGGCAGTGGTTCTTAAATGGTGATAAAGATCAGACTAACCTATGGAGTTTTATAAAAATATAGACATGTAGGTCCTACTCCAGAGTTTATGTGATATTTTTGGTATACTCTTGATATGTATGTTATGTTTCAGGATCTTTATATATTATATCTCAAGATTTTTTCTTCCTTAAAAAAACCCAATCATTTTTTAAAAATCAGATAAAACAGTCACTGACTTCCTTAAAAACAGAAAAGATCAGTCTCCTTCAACAAAGGACAGTCTCAAAGGCTTTTAGAAAGGGACTGTACTAGGTACTTCAAACTACTGATACGCCAACGAATAGAATGTCGGATACATGCTTCTGACCTGACATGGTTAGACCACTTTTAGACTGTACCAGTGGACTAAGTCAGGATTTCCAGAACTCTTTCTAGTCGAGAAGCAAATGGCTTCATGAAAACGCTAACTCAATAATCCAACAGAACAAGAATTAATTACAGAGGACTGAATGAACTGATGGGGAAAATTTTAATGTTTCTTTTTTTAGAGGAGGAATATTATTAATATTACTTTTATGTTCTTTTCCTGGATACCTAAGAAAGATCCTTCTCCTTGTTAAGCCGTCTGAAACCCAGAACAATTGAGTAAACTCTGCTTTTGTAAACTGAAATGAAATTTTTTAAATACCTAATTCTGATTGATCACCAAATTCAGAAACTCTTATTACTTCTCTTTACTTTTTATGGCAATATATTTGTTTGCATAGGTTTGGTAAGAATGTCTTCCTTTTTACCAGGATATAACAGAACAAAATGATTGTGCAACCATGGCCTTTTCCTGAGTATCATATTTAAGAACAATGCTTATTTAATCAGATATAACAAGCTGCTTTTGAGAAACAAATGCTGGCTTTATTATGGAGATAATGTTTACAAAACCCTCCCAGGGAAACTGCCGAATACCTGGTTTGCAGTGTCCAGCCTTACAGGTCGTAAGGAAAGTTACTTACTGTGAAGTCAAGAAAGAACCGTAGGAAATTTGGAGCACCGCAGAACAGAGAGAAATCACCCAAATTTAGAGCTACTGCAGGTGAGATATGGTGGAGGGTGTACCTTGGGCTTCATTTCCTCACCTTGGGATAGTAAATAATAAAGATTTTTAGAAGTCAAACCTGAGATTTCTTATGAAAATTTCCAAACAGAAGTTAACCTTGTGGTGTTTATAATCGTTAAGTATTATATGGTTCTTGATTTTCAAAAAGTTTAAGACGGCCTATATCCTATATAGTAAATTAATACCATTACTGCACCTATGTAAATAATCAGGCCAAACCTAGTGAGAGCAGCTTTATTTTGTAATCAAGAAAATCTTTCTTTGAGGTTATCACAATTACAAGGTAAAGAGAGCCTGTCAGGAAAAAATTGTGAAAGACTTTGAAAGGTACCGAAAAGATCACTGGGTGTCTTCACTGGAAAACTATGCATTGTCCAGAGCATGCCCTTCCGGATTATCTGACTCTACGGAGTATGCGCTTTTCATTGTCTTTGAACTATTTTATAGTTTCGTAAATTGTGGAAAATCAAAATAATGTGAATGATTCTCAACCATGGAAGTGCAAATGAATCATATTCAGTGGAAGGAAATTGATTCTTACTCTGTGAATATTGACTGATTTTGCCAGTTTTGCATCTACTGAGTAAATGCATTTGAACATTCACCGTAAGGCTATTTCGGTGTCTCCTCTTTGGATTCTCCAGCAAACTGGTTGTAACATCTTACTGGTTCCCTCATTACTTAATGAATTCTATGGGATTTCTGGCACGTGTTCATTCAAAACATAAGAAGTAGGTTATGTTAAGTAAAATACTTGAATAAGAAGAAGGAAAGTAAATACACTGAACAAGTAGGAGGCGGATAAATATACCTCCACAAGTTCAAAATAAAGCATCTCAAATAAATTTAAAAGATAAAATGCATAATTAAGCCTTCGTTTTGATCTCACAAATACCATGAAGAGATAAACCATTAAAGAAAAAGTTTAGATTTTAAAATTTTATGTCAGCGCATTTTACATGTCTTTATTTCCTATGACACTGGTTGGCCTTTCTCTCAGAAACTATTTTTATGAGCGCTATTCAGTCACATAGTTCCATTGATTTAAATTGGTTAAAAGGTACAAGGGTTGCATTTCTGAAGTAGTGCAAAAGTTCTGTCGCCTAAAAAATGGTATCTCTGAAATGAGAAAAACCAAACTCTATACATTGAGTAGTGCATTCTTGAAGACAGATTTCTAAAAACCAACAATTTTTCTCAGCTCATAAAATTTCGTACCCCCTCTTGCTTATCAGTGTCATGACAATAAGCCATCCAATGCAGAGACCAACTATGGTCTTAAGGAAATTTATGCTAACATACCATTTATCAAAGTAGTGTAAGAAATGCTAGTTTTAAAGAATGTTGATAAATATTTCAAACAAAAAGGATTCAGTGTCAATTAAAATTAGAAAAGAAGATTCTTAATGGAAATTAGCATATTAGTTCTGTGCACTTCTACCATTAAAAATCATACCTGTGAAACTTTAATTAAAACAAAATTTTCCAAATGTATGTGAGCATTTTCCCCCACAGGTACCAATTAAGAGCTCATGGAATAATATTCCTCAGAACAATAGTTAAGGATATGCTGTACTATGTCATGAATCCTATTTTATATTTTCAGTAAACTCTCAATAAATCTTTTTAAAAATAAGATATTTCTAATAATAGGAATTTTTATTACAATATATAATGCTTAGATAAATGCTATATAGTAGAAAGAATATATATAAACATATATATAATTATGTGTAGTTATATATACTATAAAAGAATATATATAAATGCTGTATAAATGCTTATATAGTAGAAAGAAGTATAAATATAGGCAAGAACAAATGGAAATATAACTCACATGTAGAGGTAACTACTTTTAACACTTTGTGTCATTTTTGCATGCATTAGTAAGTACTCTCATTTTTATTAAAAAAAAAGGAATCATATTGCATATTCTTTTCTATAGCCTGCACTTTTCATTAGACATATTACAGATATATTTCTAGGGTGTCAAATATTCTACACCACAATTTCTGATGGCTTTATGATATTCTATTTACAAATGTACTGTAAATTTTTAAACAAATCGTATCAATAGGTATTTAAGTTGGTTTTGGTTTTTCACTTCATAAATTCTGCCATGGATATCCTTATGGCTATATCTTGGGCCCATCTATAATTACTTCTTTAGAATAAATTTCTAATCCAAACATAGTGGATCAAAGCGTATGCAAAATTCTACTGCTTTTTACCTGTATAAGTGTTTGGCCTCAAACTTCCATTGGGTCCTCCAAGTTGCAGACCTGTACTTTGTATTTTAGTATCAACTCTCTTTCCCATTTTTGAAGATGTTTAAAATCATGACCACTCTCTTCAAACCTTTGACTATATTCAGCTGACTCTACATCCTTCTTTGGAGAGAAAATAGAACACGCCAGAGAAGAATCGTCTTAACTTCCCTACCTAAAATAATTCTACATAGTTACTTGCATTGCTACCTATCCTTTTCACTTTCCCTCAGATTAAAATGTAAATATTTTTCCTACATATTGGATTCCATTCTTTTGTATTTCTTAAAAGACCTTCAGGCTCACTCAACGACGTGTTTTCTATTCTGCATCAATAGCCTCTCCTTCTCCACTCATTCCTTCACAACATATTCCCCCAAATAAAAAAACTCAACAATACAGTCCACTCCAGCTACTACCTACACTTCTCTCCCCACAGTTAACTTTCTTCAATGTTGTGTCTACTCACCATCTTCATTTCCTCACCTCTGCTTATGGTTCATTGCACCACAATCTGACCCTCCTCCATCTCTTACACTGTTCTTGCTAAGGTCATGTTTTTGCTGATAATTCTAATGGAAACTTGTCATTTGGTCCTTCTTTTATTTGCCCTCTCTCCAACATTTGACACTTTTGATTACTCTTTCTTTGAAACATTCACTTTCTTTGGTTTTACAAAAGCATACTCTTCGATTACTTCTACCATGCTTCTCTTACTCTACCTAGGATTTTTAGTTAACTATTTCTCAAGTACTGCACTAGGCTTTTTTTTCTTGTCTTCTCTTTATTTTTTCCTTTTGTTTTTCTCTCCCATACAACATACATTTTCTAGGAACTATTGTCCACATTCATAGGTTTGCTTATCACCAATATCATCTCTATCCTGTGCTACAGTCCTAAGAATCTAACAATTTCCATGTACCAGCTACAACTTTAATCAGGTTAACTTAAGCTCTCTCCTCAGTTTTCTTATATGTAAAATGAGAATAAAGATTGTATATCTTCCATGGATCACACTGTAAAACATCAGTGAGATAATTTAAATATTTTAGTAGAGAATCTGACAATGCCCAAGTGCTTAATAAGTACCTTTTATTCCTAATCTCTAGTACATTTAAAATAATTTTGGACAAAACATTACAAAATTCAGGTAATTAGCAGGAAAAAAGTTCTGGTAAATAACAAAATTAAGACAAAAATAATAGATTGAAGTGTACCCAGAAGATGGTATTAGTTAAGATGGCACCAGCTGCAATGAGAGATGAACCTGAATTTTTCAATGGCTTAACATAATAGAATTTTATTTTCACTCACTTAAAATACAATAGATGGGGCAGAGGCTCTGCCCCATTCATTTATTCAGGGACTCAGACCGATGCAGATTTGGTATGTATATAATTTGTCTTCCAGGATTTTGCAGCTGGTGTTTTTGCCAAATGTTTTGCCACTGTATATCTTGGGTCTCCGTCTTTCTAACCCCTGATACAAATTTTCTTTCCATCCACTGACTTCCTACTAAGCCACGACGTATCTTTCAGTTTTTTTTATTTTTATTTTTTTTTTGTTGGAGCTCCTACTCACTTCTAATGACAATTTGCAGATTAGTTATAATAACACAAGCTGCCTAAGAGATGAATGTCAAAATCTCAGGGGCTTAACACGTTGACGGTATAAAATTAACATCATTTGTGTAATATCTTCTTTAATTTCTTGATAAACTGTAAGTCAAGAAACATATATTAGTTCTATCATTGTAAGTAATTAGTAACCAGCAGTATGACTTGAGTGAAGTTATTTCTCTTCTTCTGGTCTCAAATTTAATATATGCAAAATAAGGAGCACAGTCATGGAATAGATGCTCTCTAAGATTCCTTCAACTCTGTAATTTGGTTAATTTGTCATATCGGGATATTCACAACTATCATAGAAACCAACAGGATAAGAAAAATGTGTGTCTTTAGGATCAACACTAAAGGATGAGCAGGCTAAAATAACTATAGCTTAACAAACATCCTTCAGGACATTTGTGGTAGGCAGTCTCTAAAATGTCCCCAGTGATCCCACCTCTTGGTATCCACATCCTGTGTAATCTCCTCTAAGAGTGAGGCTAGACTTAGTGACTTTATCCTAAGAAATAGAATATGGAAAAGGTAAAGCGATATCACTTCTGAGATTAGGTTACCAAAAAAAACGATTTCCATCTCTCTCTCTGACCCTATTTCTCTCAATCCTCCACTCTAAAGGAAGCAAGCTGCCATGTTTAAGAGCCCCAGCAGAGGCACACATGACAAGAATCTGATACCTCCAGTCGACAGTCAACAGGGACCTGAGGTCTGAAAAAAGGCACGTGAGTGAGCCTGGAGTCTGATTCCACCTCACTCGAGCCTTGAAGTGACCTCAGCTCCGGTGAATAACATTGAACCCCCATGACATAGCTTGAGACAGAGGACCTGAGTGAGCCAGCTCAGATTCTCAACCCAGAGGAACCGTGAGATAACAAGTATGTGTTGTTTTAAGCCTCTATGTTTTGGGTTAATTTGTTACACAGCAATAGACAAATAACAAAATATCTGACTGGTAAATAGCAAGGACATCATTCTTTCAAAAACAGGTATTCTGATGTAGAATAACTCACTTCTGGGAAAAGAAGCAGCAAAAACGTTTTACTTGGCTTTCTTCTTGTATTTTCCCTTTGGCGAGGCTCAGTTCCTGCCCTCAAAAAGCACTGGACTGCAAAATCAGGAATTTTCCTCTCTCTTATTTTGCCCTTTCAGTTCTGAGAATAGTTCAATGGTACCTGGCTGTCACTATGCCTCTCCATGATAATACATTTAATATTTCCTAACAGATTGTTTCCATTAACTTTTTAAAATACTTTTAGTAATATTCTTATTATATATATATATAATTCATGTTGATCACAGAAAATTTAGAAAACACAGATAGGTAAGAAAGAAAAATAAAAATCACCTGTAGTTGCAAAATCCAGAGATATATCATTAACGTTTTGATGTATATCCTTCAAACAGCTGTCTTATAGTTACTCAGGTACTCTGGTTTTAAACAATTTAGGAATAATAGCATATATATGTATATATATATATATATACATATATATAGTACTTTCTATGTGCCAAGTATTTTTCTAAGCGCTTCATATGTATTAACTTATTTAATCTTCACACGGACCCTCTATTATTGCCGATGTGTTACAGATAAGTAAACTGAGGCCCAATACATGTACATTCACAGACATTGTTTCTCTCACTGAGCATAATGACCTAAATGGTACTAGATTGTAACTTCCTAACACATCATTAAGCATATCTCACTTGTTTACATTTTAACAAAATCCATCTAGTGACCCACTTTGTCACACTCAGAGGTTTGGGTAAACGATGAAAGAATAGTAAAAAGCCTGACAAACCTTCAATCCCTGCTTTTAAAACACACACACACATTTCTTTCATCTCTGCATAAGGCCACTCCGGAGGCCAACACTTCTCAGAAGTTACCCTGGGGTCCAGCTGCTGGAGAAGAGCATAGATATATGTTAATGTCCCATGAGTGGTCAGGATGAAAGAGGCCATTCTGAGGTATGTGGAGACTCCTTCCTTTTACACCTTAAGTTACATCTCCCTGCGCTTTCTGAGATCTGGAGAACACATGGGCATAATGTCCTTATTAAGTTCAGAGACTAATAGAGGAGCCAGAAGGTGATTTAAAACCTAGGACATGGCTTATTAGGAACTCTGGTATTCATTTCAACTGCCAGACTCAAGAATCAGTGGAATGTCAAATCAAGCTGCATTTTACAATAACAGCGACATCCCTGCACTGAGCGGAAGTTGACGAATACACTTACTATATTGTATTCCATACCTTGAGATTAAACGTTACATATATATGATGTATGTAACACTTTGTGATTATAATACCTTTGCCACCTTGATTCCTGGATAACGCCAGAAAAAATTCACTGTTTGTTTTACCTATAAACATAAACAAATATATAGAATATATTGAATTAATCTCTGAAATATGCTACAGTAATTATATAAAGTATTACTATAGTGACTATATACTGTATATGTAAGTATATGTTACTACAGTTTGACCAGTATGGCTGTCCTTTCAAATTTAATCTTCATGAAAAAGAAGCTTGTCTGTCTTGTATACCACTTTATCTCCTAGAACAACTTTGTGCCATACACATATTATATGCATTCATTCATTTAATAAATACATATGACTACATACTGTTAACAAGGCAATGAGTTACAGAGAGGCTAAGTAACTTACTCAGGTTCACACAGTTAGCAAACATTGGTTTGAAATCAAGATTATTCCTAAAAGAATCCAACACAGCCACCACCATCATGCGAGAAGGAAAAGGTCACAGTGACAGCTAGAGCTCTGGAACTCACACAAATCCCTAGGTCTACCCCAGGAATGTGCCCCTAGGAAACATTCTCAGTCACAGAATTTGAGTCGCTGTCGAGATCCACATCTCTATCTGCGTATGTTACAGGCATTTTGGTCTACAGCGTAGATTGTGACTCCACAAAGAACAAACTTTGTCTTATTCATATTTGTTACTATGGAGCTAGTATAGTGTCTTGTACACAGTAGAGACCTAGTAAAATTCTGACGAATTGAATCATAGGAGGGCGATATGTTAGTCACACACTGACTTGTAAAAATGAATGTCATTTTTATTGGACAAGGCAGAATATAAATATATACATATAAACTTATGTATATACATACAGACAGGTTGATCTAATCTACAACTAACATAGTATGACTCCAAATCAAACTAAAGGGCTATAAAATGATGCTGGTTTCTAACTTTTTATAGGGACATAAGAATTTAAAACTAAACCAGATTAACCAAAAGCAAAAGGAAGACTTGCTGTGGGTTAAAGTTGGCAGTGATAAGCATGAATCTCAACCTAGACACAGGGCCGAGTTGTAAAAGGCATCCAGAAAGGAAAATAGCAGGGGAAAAGTCAACCAAACAAAGTATAGGACAGGGGCTGGCCTGGTGGCGTAGTGGTTGAGTTTGCATGCTCCGCTTCAGCGGCTAGGGTTCCACAGGTTGGGATCCCGGGTGTGGACCTAGCACGACTTATCAAACCATGCTATGGTGGCATCCCACATAAAAAATAGAGGAAGATTGGCAAAGATGTTAGCTCAGTGACAATCTTCCTTAAGCAAAAAGAGGAAGATTGGTAACAGATGTTAGCTCAGGGCCAATCTTCCTCACACACACACAAAAAACAAAAAGAAAACATAGGATAGATAACAGGAACAGGCCTGGATAAGTGGTTAGCATTAATGTAAATACACATCAGCATCTCCTACTAGAGTTTCTTAATACCATTCATACTCGTGTGTGTGTATATATACGTGTGCCCATGCAGGTTTGTGTCCACACATATACACACTAACAGATGGATGAACAGAGAGGCTCACATTCAGTATTGGGGTTGTCTGGCCAAGGATAACAAGACCCCCCCATGAGGATCTGCATTCAGAAAGAGGGCTCCAATCTGGGAAGAAGACAGGCTACAGAAAAATTTTGTCAAAATAAGTGCTTCATTCCTAGAGCAAATGAGATATCAAGACACGTAGTCAAGCACAAAAGAGTAAAGTGGCTGCCCCAGCTATCCAAGTTGGTACAGAGCAAGAACTTGTTGAGCAAATCAAGGCGGAAATCATTGACTTAAACCGAAGAAAATAGGGCAGAGCCAGACTTGAAGCAAAATTAATGAAATGCTGAATTTTCCCACTTTTCTTTCTTTCTCTTTGAGTCTCTTTCTCATCTTTTTTCTCTTTTTTTTTCTTACTTTCAATAGGAAAAGCAAATATCTTACAAATTAAGGTCATACCTGACAAAACCATAACATCATAACAACAGGCAAGTAAGGACGGGAGCAATAATCACCCCAAGACAACCAGGGGAACTATGGCTATTGTGCACAAAACCAAATGCTTATCTTTCAGGCATTCAAAGCAAAAGGGGACCACAATAGGATATATCATGCTCACTAGCTAATAAGGTAGAAAAACCAAATTATCAGGAAAGAGATATTTCCCTAGCTCTGAAAGCTGAGAAGAGACATTGCAGGGGTCTACACTGGGACTTTTTTGAATCACACAGATAGCATGGTAATAAGGTCTTTCAGGAGGACAAAAAAAAAGATACAAAGAAACTTTGCATAAATAATGAATTCAGAGAAATGAGATAGAAAAAATCAGCAAGCAAGTGAAGATGAGACTTCTGAAAGACTAAAGGAGACAGGCAGAAATAAATAATCACAAAAAGTAAAGAAGCACAAAGAAGATCAAAGTGATAGAATCATTTTCACAATTGACCTGGACATGACAAAATACAGATGTTAAAATAATATAAAGTCCCATGGACCAATATCTGTCACTGTAAAATGTCTAGGTTTTTCCTAGGAATGGATTAATAATTTTCATATAGGTCTCTCTGGCAGAAATCATTATGGTTCAGAATTCTTGTTTTAATGTAGTGGCTACTGAATTAAAAATTTAAGCTATTTTATAAAAATTCATTATGTTATCTTGCTTTAAAAGATTGCACCAGGGGCCAGCCTGGTGGCGCAGTGGTTAAGTTCACCCGTTCTGCTTCTCGGCAGCCCAGGGATTGCTGGTTTGGATCCCGGGTGCAGACATGGCACCGGTTGGCAAAAGCCATGCTGTGGTAGGCATCCCACATATAAAGTAGAGGAAGATGAGCATGGATGTTAGCTCAGGGCCAGTCTTCCTCGGGAAAAAGAGGAGGATTGGCAGTAGTTAGCTCAGGGCTAATCTTCCTCAAAAAAAAAAAAAGATTACTCCATTGATACATGCTGTATTGGTTTATAGAGCTGATATTCTGCTCATGTGAAGATGTAGAAAAAAGAACATAGGTTTTGGAATTAGTCAGGTTTAGATTTGAATTTACCTCTTCAACTTATTGGTTGTTTGACCTTAAGCAAGTTAGTCAGCCCTTGGGTTTTTTTATTTATAATATAAAGTAAATAACTCCTATATCTCTTGAGTTTTTTTGTTTTTTTTTAATTCTTCTTCTCAAAGCCCCCCAGTATATAGTTGTACATTCTAGTTGTAGGTCCTTCTGGTTGTGCTATGTGGGACGCTGCCTTAGTATGGCCTGATGAGCGGTGCTAGGTCCATGGCCAGGATCTGAACTGACGAAACCCTGCGTTGCCAAAGCAGAGTGGGCAAACTTAACCACTCGGTCATGGGGCTGGCCTTCTGAGTTGTTTTTATCAGCAAATGAGATCATGTATGTAATGTCCCCAGCAAGTTTCTAGGTATTAGATAAATAATCCTCTGCTCTGTTCTGATGGGGTTGGGATTCCATATCTTAAATACGTAAATGAAATATATACATGCCAGGTAGTAAAAAAGAAACCTTCACAGGAAAGAATTTCCCAAATACTTATACAATGTAAACAACCTTAAGAAGATAACCCTATGTTTATAAATTTTTTTTAAAAGATTTTGTTTTTCCTTTTTCTCCCTAAAGCCCCCCAGTACATAGTTGTGTATTTTTAGTTGTAGGTCCTTCTAGTTGTGGCATGTGGGACACCGCCTCAGCACGGCTTGACGAGCGGCACCATGTCCACGCCCAGCATTCAACCCGGTGAAACCTTGGGCCGCTGAAGCAGAGCGCACGAATCTAAGCACTCGGCCTCGGGGCCGGCCCCATGTTTATAGTTTTTAAACTGTTTCACATTCAACAGTTCATTCATTGACTATCTACTCAATATGAAAAGCATCATGCTGGGTAATATATGTAATAAAATAAATCGTACATGCTTCCCCAACAGTCTAATGGAGTAAAGACATAAGTAACTAAATATTATTAGTCAAGTTCTGAGGAAAACGCATGAGACTGTGGAAGATAGAACAAATGGATAATTTCACAGTAGTTCCAGAAAAGGTGAGGAATAATCATGAAGGTTCCTGATCAGCTGTACATTCAACTATTCTGCATATTATTAAACGTATACAACACTGTAGTGATTTTTACCTCCCATGAAATAACATTTCCTCTCAAAAAGGTTTCAATGGTCACATTTTATCCTAAGAAATTCATAAGTACCAGGATTCTTAGTACAAAATAAGCAATATTTATACCTCTGCAAGTTTAACTTCGGTTTTCCCAAATCAAATTGAAGGTCTGGTCTCTCCTTTTCTAATAAATACAAATCAAATTTAGTCATTCTCTTATCCTTGCTCTACCACCTGAGACCCACCAGTTTTCATACAGTTTTTTTTTTTATTTTCATTAAAACAAATCTCTGTAATACAGCAACCACACTAGTTTAGTTCTATAAAATTATTTGAAGGTTTTTCCTGATTTATTTTGTTACTTGGAAGATATTTCAATATTATGGTTTATCTCAAGGCACTAGCAACAATTTTTCTCATAATTCTTTAAGGAAGTTTTTTTAAAGTTCAAAAAAATGTTTCTCATGATATTTGTAATAACTTCCCGGCATAGAACACTCCAGTGCACCAAGGTGGGCTACAGAAAAGTCATTCCACCAGCTCACTTACCATAAGCTTACCAGGGTTCCCAGGAGTTGCATGAGGCTGGAGTTCTGTGGTTAGTTCAAAGGTTGGTTGGCCTATTGCAGAATTATTCTTGAAGTTTTAAGTGTCGAAATGGAAATAACAGCACATTCTAGGTTAGGCCACACAAACCTATTTCGCTAAGGGAATGGAAAACTAATTCTAATGGAAAATCAGAATGATCTTTTTAGCCATTCATATGCTCAGCAAATATTTATTGAACACTGCTATATGCCAGGCCCTGTTTTACTTGCTGGGGAAATATCAATGAGCAAAACAGATAAAAGTCCTCATCCTCCAAGAGCCTACATTCTGACGGGTAGGCAGTTATAAACTAGGGCCAACTTATCCATTAGGCACAGAGCCTGAGGCCCACAATACTTCTAGGGGCCCACAAAATGTTTTAATTTCTTTTAAAACCAGAAGAAAAAATATCAATATTATAATAATGCATCCATCCTGGATTATATTTTTCTTTATACCAATGAGGCCATAAAATATAATTTTAAATAGTTTTTTTATGGAGGAAAGTGCCATGAGACCACGGAAGTCATATTACAGACCTGTAATAAACACAATGAATAAGTAAATTACGCAGTATATTAGAAGGTGAGAAGCTCTGTGGAGGGAAAAAAAAAAGAAAGTGTGATAGAGTGTGGGATAAGGTTGTTTGTAATTTTCAGTAGAGTGTTGGAGAAAGCATCATTGAGAAGCAACACTTGTGCGTAGACTGGAAGGAGGTTAGGTGAAGAGCCATGCAGATCTCTAGGTGAAGAGTATTCTAGGTGCAGAGATCAGCTGATGCGAAGCCCTGAGATAGATCTGTGCCTGGCATGTGCAAGGAGCAACAAAGAGGCTATCATGGGTGCAGCAAAGTGATCTCTGGGGAAAGAAGCTGAAGATCAGGCCATGAAGGAGTCAGGAGTCAGACTGTATAGTGCTTTGCAAGCCACCTCATGTTTACACTGAGTGATATAGGGAGCCACCGGAGAGTTTGGGGCAGGGTGACTGTTATGAGTTGAATTGTGCACCCCCAAAAGTTATGTTGATGTCCTACTTCCAGGTACCTGTGAGAATGACCTTATTCAGAAATAAGGTCTCTGTGGATATCAAGTTAAGATGAGGTCATTAGGGTGGGCCCTAATCCACTATGACCAGTGTCCTTGTAAGAAAAAGAAAACACCATGTGAAGACAGATACACAGGGAGAACAGCACGTCATGACAGAGGCTGAATTTGGAGTGATGCAGCCGCAAATGGAGGAATGCCAAGGATGGACGGCCACCGTGAGAGGCCAGGAAGAGGCAAGAAAGGAGTCTATCAGGTCTCAAAGGGAGCATGACTCTGCTGACATCTTGATTTCCCACTTCTAGGAGAACTGTGAAACAACAGATTTCTGTTGTTTTAAGCCACCCAGTTTGTGATATTTTGTTACAGTAGCTCTAGGAAACTAATACAGCTGCTTTGTGCTTAGAGTATCTCTCTGGCTGAGTGTAGAGAATGAACCACAGTGAGGGAAAGGGTGGGAGCTAGGAGGCTTTTTCTTTTAGGTCAAGTGTCCGGGAAAGCAGATTCTAAGACAGAGAATTGCTAATAGGAGGTTTATCCAGGAGTGCTCTCAGGAACAATACAGAGTCGGCGTGGGGAGGAAGGGGGATGAAGAACTGAGAATAGAGCAGAGGGAAAAATGGAACTGCAGTAGAGGCCTCAGACAATCCAATGGGGGCTCACTGAACCTGGGATGGTCCTTCGGAGTCACCTTGAAGCAGGAAACAAGCCTACTGTAGGTACACCTGTGAAGGACAGGTACTGCATGTGGGCTGACTCCCAGGGAGGGAACATAATCTTGAGTAAGATATCTCCCTTCAGCGGCGGGGGGGAAATATCTGAGGAATTCATATGTGAGCAGCCTACATTCCTCAAGCTGTGGAAATGAATACTTTGGTCCTGGGGAGAAAGAATATGCAGGGTGCTTCACGGCATCCCTGAAAGAAGAAATTTTATTTATAGAGGAGAAATTCAAACAGCACAGGAAAACACGAGAACTATGGTATAGCACAGGGACTTTTGTGTGTGTAAATGGTGTACTTGTGTCTTTGCACCCTAGCAAGTATCTTCCATTTGGATAGCACTCTAAATTTGTAATATAGTTACTTTGGTGGCCAGAATAAACTTGAAATGTAGGTAGGACAGATAGTTTAGTATGCCAATTTTGCTGATAGGGAGAATAAAGTCTAGAAATATCAAGCGACTTGCCCAACACAGTGAGTTAGTGGTAAGGACAAGACTGAAAACATCGTCTTCTGCATCCATGTCCTGAGCTCTTTGCACTGTGACATATGGCCTAAGTATTGCTTTAATTATGTGGCAGTGACTGGCTCCACAATTCTGTATATTCTTTTATACTTCATTATTTCAGAACTACCATGAGAGTGTGTGGTAAGAACTGCCTAGCTGTTTATCAAACTCACATGAATTTCTTCCTGGACCCAAGGCTAGACTACATTTGTCAACCTCCTTTACAGTTAGGTGTAGTCAGATGACTGAGTTCTTGTGAATGGAATCTGAGTGGAAGTGATAAGGATCACGTGGGCCCATAAATAAAATGCTAAGAAATCATCCCTCTCCTCTGTTCCCCCTGGGCTGCCCAGTGCAGCCTCGAAAGCCATGTGTTAAAGATGGAGGAATCTCCCTTTGCCTGGATCTCTGAATGTCTGAAAGGAACGAAGATACTGATATACCACCCCACGTCCAATTTAGAGTCCTGATCCCGGATTATCTTAACTGTTAGAGAATCAGAAACACAGTATACATACCTCCGTGTAAGATGTACAGAATAGATGTGGAATTTTACTTCATAACATTTCACATAAGTATAACTAATGTATCTTATTTAAATCTAATACTGAATATCTTAAGGTAAGACTATGATAAGTTGGCATGTATATGTTTAACCTTTTCACCACTTTGTGAGATAAATTGGGAGAAAATTATTGCTCTATTTTTCTCAGTGTTAAATCCCTGAAAGACTGCTTGGAATAATATAAACAAACAAACAAACAAATAAAAGCAAGCTTCAGATTTACACCATTCTAACTTAAAAGCACACCAGAGAAGGAGGGAAAATTTCTCTATTCCTGTGCTCATATAAAAAAAAATCACAGGGAGGGACTCTGAATAGCCTGAGTTATGTTACATGGCCATCTCTAACAAATCACTAGCATAGAGCTGGTTACAATATTTGATTTGGTCTGGATCATTTGCCTTCCCTATGTGGGCTGGATACCACAATGGGTTGATCAGCGCCAATATATAAAGTGAAGAGGAAAAGGGCACCCAAGGAAGAAGCACGCTATTTCCAGAAATGGAATTGAGAAATGAGCAGACAAAACCCACTGATAACTACTACAAAGTTGTGCTGGCTTCATAAAAAAGGAGAATCTACTATAACACCACAAGGGCTGTTTTCCAGAGACTAAGTACAGAAATGTAGCTGGATCTCAGGAAAGAAATAGAACCAGGGTCCAGAAAGCCATCCAGAACCTCTCTCTGCATTTCATCTAGGCTCCTCTCTGTGCAGATGTTTTATCATTCTTTCTGCAGATTAGCATTCTGTTCACTTCAGCTGGGTGGCTAAAAGCAAGTTCAACTGATGATAGAATAGCCCACTTCTCCCCAAAAGGGTAAACCACCTCTGATTCTTGAATGAACATGGCAGGGAAAAGAAGGCCACACCACAGCTTGGTAGTTTACATGGTCTATTCAGAGTAAGGAACAATGACTCTCTCAACCCCCATTCCAATTTCCATGGGAAGAAGTCTTGATTAGCCTGCTAATAAAGCAACCGCCTCCTCCCCTCCCTGATCCAATGAACCGCAGCCAAGGAGGAAGTTTCTTGTTGTAAAAACTTGCTTTTAGGATCTCCACCAATGTAGGCAGAGGGTTAGTAAGATAAACTTGTCTAAATGGTGTACTCTTCTGAACGTTCAGCCTTGAGAAAGTGACTGTACTGTCTGAATCTTAGTATCACTATTAATAAAGTGGGAAGAATATCTATGTTGTTGGTTTCTTGGGAGGATTAGATCGAGTCCATAGAAGGCGATGCTCATTACTTTAAAGAAGTTGTCGTCTAAAATTAATCCACAGAAAAAATTAGTCATACTTACTTATTTTGAACAAAAAATATTGTCTCCTGGCTTGATAACTAGTTAGAATATTTCCAAGCTCAATTCCAGTTCTTTAACGCCAGTGATATTTTTTCCAGTTGATTCTAAACCATTAGCCAAAAAAAGAAAATCAAATGTACTTTAAAAGCAAGAGATTTGCTAATATCTTAAGACTACTCCAAAGCGTGCCATAGTACGAAATGATTTCCAAAGGGTTTGATTTGTTTTGACCAATGGCAGCCTCCCCTAGTCAAGGTGACTAATTTGGATTTGATAGCTCTCACTTAGATGTATAGCTTCTATTAACATAAAATCTTAATAGAATGATAGATATATTAATATTAATCAGACATGGTTTAACAGATATCTCATGCATTTTATAGTATGCTATATAACAGTTGCCTAATATATAATATATATTATATAACACTTGAATGAATTATTTCATTCACCAAACATTTATTGATTATCTACTATGTGCCTGAACACTGTATTTCCAAGTAGGCAATAATCATTCTTTTTCCTACCTCTCTTCATGTTGCTTTTATAAGAAAAGAAGTGAGGTGTGTGATTGAAGCAGATACCAGAAATGAGAAAATCATCTAGCTGGGAGTACTACAAAAATAATGTGACCAACATTCCCAGAGGAATAATGCAACATGCCTTCTATGAGCTTAGCTTTCAGGAATGTCCAGTAGGCATTCTTAAGGGGAACCTAATTTCCTAGATATCACTATAACACAGATTGCATGTTAGCACTATGACGATGTGTCCATATAGAATTTTCCTCTTGTGTATATCTTATTTGGGAGTTTAGATATAGATGCAAAGCAAAAGGGAATGTCTGATGAAGGCTAGAAGTATTTTTTTAAATCTGATTGCATTCTTCCAGAAAATATTGCACTAAGTCAGGTTAGATGGAACCATATAGCAGAAAATGTGGCCATGAAGAGTTGTTGAGCCTTTTCCACCATCGGGGATGCATTAAGACCTTTGCATAGTATAGTCTGAAAAATCTTGGGGAAGGATTCTGATTAGCCAAGCTTGAGTCAACTGCCTTTGCCTGGACGCATCAACCATGGCCGAGAGGGCCAAACAGTATGCACTAAGCCACCTCAAACGTACACAGAATCATTCTCAGAGAAAGGGGAGTAATTATGAGTCAGATATCTACTAGTGTATCTAGTATAGTCTTAAAGGAACAGGGCTGAGGAGGAGAACCCAGCAGAGTAGCAATATTTTACAAAGGGACAAAGTCCATTTCCTTCCTTTCTAGGCCATGACCAACATTATTGAATACAGACATCTGTCACTGAACCACAGAGATATGTTCTGAGAAATGCGTCATTAGCCAATTTCATTGCTGTGTGGACATGATAGAGTACATTTACACAAACCTAGATGGTATAGCGTACTACACACCTAGGCCACATGGTGCTAATCTTATAGGACCACTGTCATATATGCAATCCATTGTTGACCAAAACCTCCTTATGCAGTGCATGACTTTATCTCTCGTTGACCATGATATTTTCATTTGTAAAGTATAAGGGCATTTTCCTTTATAAAAGCGAGCCCTTAAGAAAACACTGTTGAGTTTCTGAATATTTTTATATTTCTAGAGTCTAGAATTTAGACATTGATGTGATGCTTTTAAGGCAACTATGTTTGTATGAGTGCTGAGCGTTTCTGCAAGAGCCAGTGTTCCATCTCTAACATTTATAGTAAGTGGCTGAAAGTATTTGGTGTTGAACCTAATTTGGAGTTATGAAAGGTAATTTAACTGTGGGGTTTAAGACAAGGTAGCTTGGAAAGTTACAGAAAAAACAACAAAAGCTTGTTCTTCCTTTCAGTCACCCAGAACTGGTATGTACATATGCAAATACTAAAGAAATCATCATAGAGGGTTTTAAGGAGACTTCCACTGGGAAGAAGAAAGTCAGGATGTGGAAAGAGTTAACAACTTAATTAGTTTTAAAAAATAGCTAGATCTAGATTTATCTTATATAGATCTGTAGATAAGCTTCCAGGTCATTAAGAATGTAGAATACACAGATTCTCTTTTGGATTGAAAAAGAATAAAGGTGAATTGCTTGAAGCAAGAAGAGAATAGACAATATCAAATTAGCAGGGCAACATCATCCAAGTAAGATTTTACAATCTTTTAAAATGGTCCTTTGATGAATATTCCAGGGAACAGAGAGTATCACTTGGTTCTTCTTAGAATTATTCTATAGGGCAGTCAAATATGTTCTGATAGTCCATGTAATCTATACTTAGGTCATTATTCTAATGAACTCAAGACTCCTTAGAATTCTAATTATATCATGGCATACTGGAATCTGAGTGCCTTTCTTCGCTGTCTGTTTTGCAGATATGATTTAACCCTTATTACTTTGATTTATCAGTGTTTCTAGGCCCAGGAGCCTTTAAGATAGTAACTGCTGATAGTTGCTTGAGTATTAGAGAATATTTTTCCTGATGACAAAAGCTCAGTAATTGGAAATCTTATGAAAGTTTACGTCTGGTTGAAGTAGAAAGTCATTTCATATGAAGGTGGTATTGTCTAGTGCCTGCATTAGCCCATCATTTGGTTACTGAAAACCTAAGGTAGGCAAAGCTCAGCTCAGGGTGGGGTACAGTGTTAAGTTATAGGCTAAGGAAGAGCTAAATCATGGAAGAACCCTGATATTTAGTTGCACACATGACTGCCTGGAATAGTCAATGTTTCCCATTAGCCTTGTAGCTCAGTGTTACCATCTCACCATTTCTGAGAATGAAATGAAAGGGGAAATGGTACGTGCCACTTTAGGAAAATGTCCACGGGTGTGAGTATACCTTTCTCTTCCTCCTTTTCCTCTTTGCTCCTGCAATGTAGCCATGATTGCTAGAACTGGGATTGAGAATAAAGGCCAAAGGTAGCTGAGCAAGGAGCTAAAGAAAGTATCTGTTACACTTTAGGATGCTTCGGAGGGCCATAACAGCCCTGGATCACCAACTGCTAGACTTTCACTTGAAAAAGAAACAAACTTCTATCTTGCTTAAGTTGATCTTATTTTGTGTTTCTGTTGCTTGCAGCCAAAATGAATCCCAATTAATACAGAATGTATGCATCATTTTTAAAAATATTTTTTGCTTTAAGCAACTTTTTCTCCACTAATTGAATAACTACCAATTCCAATCATATGAGAAGACTTTTATTGAGTATGAAAAAAACATCACTTTGAATATATATATATCTTACACACTCACTCCCTTTACATAACAATTATGACTGAGATGCCTATCACTGTACAAAATCCTTGTCCATATCTCTGTTTATTTCTATAGAAGTGATATCTGTAAGTAGAAACATTGGATTAATGACATATATGTTCTATAAATCTGTTGATACATATTGTCAACTTTCTTTCCAGAAAAATTGGGTCAATGTACATCACTAGCATAGGGGCATGCCTGTCTCCACATAATTTTGTTAGAGTTTGGTAGTAGGGCACTGTTACTTTTCAGTTAATTTTATGGCGGAAACATGAAACATGGTGGATCTGATAATTGCATTTTTTTGTTTTTTGATGAAGATCAGCCCAGAGCTAACATCTGCCGCCAATCCTCCTCTTTTTGCTGAGGAAGACTGGCCCTGAGCTAATTCTGTGCCCATCTTCCTCCGCTTTTTATGTGGGATGCCCACCACAGCATGGCTTGCCAAGCAGTGCCATGTCCACACCTGGGATCTGAACTGGAACCCTGGGCCACCGAAGCCGAACGTGTGCACCTAGCTGCTGCGCCATCAGGCCGGCCGCTGTATATATTTTTATGTATTGGATTTGTAAATGCAGAGTATATTTTCTTATATTTATTGGCCATTTACATGTATTCTGTGAAGAGATTATCCATGTTCTTTTCCTAACTTTAATACTGTTGGAGATCTTAGTGTATTTCTTATTAATCTGAAAAGAGTTCTTTGATTAGAAATTTTAATAGTTATTAAAATATCTTAATTTTGGTTATCCTATTTGATTGGATATTCAGCTTTTTTAATTTTGGGGGGTTCTTTTCCATTTGGTATATATTGATTTTTTTTTCAATTTTAATGGAGCTGAAGCCAATAGTGCCATCTTTTTCGAAAATGACTCTAGCGCGGAGAGCTTCCGTGTATAGTAGCTTCTTTGCTCAAACATCATCTGTGATGCTATCTTGTCCCTGAGAAGAAGGGTTAAATCTTGTTGTATAGCAAAGAGGGCACAAGATTTACTTGATTTTATTTTTGTGGAAAGTTCACCTTAGAAAAATGTTGGCAAGAGTCATGGATTTCCTGGCAATGGAATGGGACGCTTTATGTCTTAAATCAAATATAGAAGACTATGGCCATCAGATTAAAAATGATTTGGAAGCATGAAGTTTGAGCCTAAAATACAGGTAGCTACTGTAAAAATTGTTCCCTTGACATTTGATTAAACTGTATAAACAATTAACCTCTTCTCTTCCTTTCCTTGCTTTTCTTCAACCATCAGTTATTTTTACTCACTGTTTTTCCTTTTGGATTCTTTCTCCCTCATTATTCTCTTTGTAATTTCGTTTACTTGTGGTCAACTCCTCTTCAGTGAATATATTCAATTACTTATTTAACTTAATAGGCTTGCTTTTCAGTTAATATGTTTCATACTTAAGCACTTATTTAACTTAATATGCTTAGTTTTCAGTTAATATGTTTTTTAATATATTAATTCGATTTTGAAATCTCATTCCTTTCCCATATCCTTCCAGACCTGTCAAGTTGTGATAAGGTTTTTTCTAAAAATTGGTCTATAGGCACTGTTTATTTATATGTCTGCTGCTCCTGCTAATGACATTTAATATCTATACAGCAACTTTCATTGTGTATTCTATTACTTTATCACTTTTCTACAGATATTCATTTGAGAGACAAATTGAGTAGTTTCCATTTTGCCTCCTTTACAAATAAGAGCCTCTTGTCACAATTGGCTAGAGTCTACTCTTTCCAAAATTATTTAAGTAACAAGTGACTCTAGATAGTTTATATTTTCTTTAAGTACTCAGGGGAATTCACAGATGCCCTATATTAGGCAAATTCAAGTAGCCTAACTTGAGCCTCTGAACATCTAGTTGGTCAGAATTCAGCAATATCCTTAAATCCTCCTCTCATTTTTTTAAAAAAGGAATTACACTGTGTAAAGTACCATGGATACAGAGTAATCTTGGGTTATACAGATGATTAAAATTTGGAATTTGCCTTCAAGGAAGATTCTATAATCTGAGGAGACGGATAGACAAGCAACTAATTATTTTAAAGGAAAAAGAAAAAAGCAGAATGAAATAGGTGTTATTGTGGAGAAACCATCAAAGTGCTATGGGAATATAATGGAAGTGGTGATTATTCTGATTGAGTTCGGTGAGAAAAAGCTTGTTGGAGCACTTGACACTGAAATTGAACTTTGAAGAATGAATGAGATTTTGATAGTCACTTACAATGGGTATGGTCTTTTAATTCTAATGAGAGTTTAAATTCTTCAGATGTCCTGGGGTTGATGTTACCTCCCTAAGAGCTCTGGAAGGGCATTCGATCATTCTGAATATATACATTCAAATACTATTTGGATGTAATGCGTTTGTTGGATCTATATAATAATTCTTAGTTTCTCTCATAATCGTAACTCAAATTTACTGATAGAGAAAATAACACCTTTACCATTTCAAATCATGAAATTTTAGAGCAGGAAAAGACCTTAGAAATTACCTACTTAACCGTCTCATTTGCAAAGAAGGCACAAAGGGGTTCAGCAATTGACCAAGGTCGCTCAGTTAACTTGAGCAGACTTTTCCTCTATCAGAAGGCAGTGCTTTGGAATCGGCACCTTTTTGTATCCATTATGGTAATTTTTATTGATGTTGTGAAATAAAACCATTGATTCCCCACATCTTATTATTAGAGAAGGATACTTTAAAGCCTGCAATGAACTTGCAAGTTGAGGTAAGTTTGAAGGAATCTAAAATGCACCAAAGGCAGAAAACGCACCGGGGTCGGTACCTGCATGATGAAAATATGGAATAATCTGCACCTAAAAACAGAGACGCAGGCAGGACTTTCCATCTGACGTCGTTTACTCACCTGGGGTGCAGTGGAGGAGGAGGAGAAGAGGGGTGAGGGAGAAAGGGGAAGGGGGGAGGAGGAGGGAGAGAGAGAGAGGGAGAGAGAGAGAAAGAGAGCGAGAGGGACAGGGAGAGAGAGATGGGGAGAGATGCGTGCCTCAAAGCCGCAAGGAGAGGCACCCTTTGTTTGAGAAACCCTGAAAGGGAAGCCTCTTGTAGCAGCCTTCTCGTTCCCACCTCCAAGCGTTTGCGGAGCTGCTAGGTGGAGCCCGCGCGCGGAGCCCGCACGTACTCCAGATCCGGGTTTTACCGGCCACCCCCTTCCCCCGGCGCGAGCCCCCTTCCCCCGGCGCGAGCCCCCTCCCCGGCTCTCCGCGCTCGCCCGCCCGCCCGCGGTTCATTCTGGCCTCGGCTCGGGCCCCGGCTGCGTCCGCCGCGCAGGCTGCCGGCCCCGGCGCACCCGCGCTCCCATCGGCTCTCGGCACGGCGCCCGGTCGCCTGCTCGCCCGGCACCGCTCGCCCCAGTTCCCAGGAGCGGGGATGCAGATGCTGCCGCGGGTGCGGGTGGGCGCCGCCGCTGCCTCTGCCGGCTTTTCCCGGACTGCTCGTTGCCTCCGCGCCGGCAGCTGCTGCTGCTGCCGCCTGTGACTCGCCCCCTCCCCTTTCTTTCTTCTCTTTTTGCCTCCGTCCTTTTTCTCCGGTGTGCGCGCGCGCGGGTTGCACGGTTTGCTTTGGCAGGAGCTCGCTCGTGTGTGCGCGTGTGTGTGTGCGTGTCTGGAGAGCACCAGAGCCTTGCTCGCTCTCGGGGAGTCGAAGAAGAGAAAGAACCGAAGAGGCGGCGGCGGCGCGGAGCCCGGGGCCGCGCGATGAAGCTCCCACATGCCCGCAGCTACCCGGCCCGGCCGGCGAGCTAGGCAGCCACCCCCCGGGCTCGGGGCTCCGCGGCCCCCGGGACGCAGCCCTCCGCGGCCCGGCGCCCGCGCCCCCCGCGCGCCCCCGCTGTGCACTGGGGAAGGAGTTTGCGTGGCCCTCGCTCCGGCTCCCGGCGCAGGTTGCGGGCGCGAGAGGAGAGCCTCGGCGGGGAGAGAAGCTCGGGCGGAGAAGGAGGAGGGTTTGGTGGAGAAGAAGCCACTCCTGGCCCTCGCGGCTCCCCCTACCTATTCCATCGCTCCCGCTCCCAGGCGGAAAGGGGAGGACGGAGAAGAAGAAAAAGAAAGAGAAGGGGGTGGGGTGGGAGAACTGGATATAAAGATCGGCTGGGGGGATGGATGGTGGAAGATTTTTGGTCTCTTCAGCAGCGTCTTGCCTTAAGCGGCGGCAGCAGCAGCAGCAGCAGCAGGAGAAGCAGCCCCAGCTATGACTGCCGCATGTTAATAGCTGCCGCTTGGGTCCTTCGGCTGCTGCTGGAGACAGAGCCTGACTCCGAAGTTGTGCAACTGTGGACTGCGAGAGACATTTGAACCCTCCTCTCTCTTTGCTCCGTTTTTACCCTCTTGGTGTGTGTGAAGCGAGGAAACGTGAAGGAAGACAAGCATTTGGATGTTTTTGTTTTTCCTTCCCCTTTCTCCCTGGCTGTGTAGCAGAAGAAAGGGGGAAGGAAAGACTTTTTGTTGGTGTCTCCGTGGCTGGGGTCTCCACCCTCCTGCTGCCTTCTCTGCGCTGTGGTTATTATTCTTTACCGCGTGTGGCGGGGGTGTCTTCGCTGGGACCGGCCGGTCTTTTGCCCCGGGCTCCATGGCTGGATTGTGGAAGCTGCACCCGGCTGCAGGTTGTTGAACAACTGATGGGACGATCTCAGGGACCGGCGGTTGCGAAAGGTAATTTATTCTTCTCACTCTTCCGAATGGTGGTAGCCCTGGCCCGGCGCAGGCGGCGGCGTCCGCGGGGCGGGCAGCCGAGGGCGTGCGGGATTCACGCGCACTCACCCTCCCACTCACACACTCGCCCGCACACACACTTATGCGATCGTGATGCGGGGCGGGAAGGGAGCCTCCTGGCTGGTGGGCGCTGGGCTTTGGCACGGGTTCGGTTTTTCCAGCTACTGGGCGATTTGGCGGCCGGGAGGGATGAAGCGGAGAGTAGACCGGTGCATTCGCAGTCCAGCACGCTGGGGAACAGGGACGGTTTCCACTCCGGGAATTTTCCCTCCTCTCTCACCCCAGTGTCATCCCCTGGTGGGGGCCGAAAGCAGACCAGGGGGCGCCTTCTCTCCGCCAGCCCGGAGCGGGTGCGGATGGAGGCGGGAGCGGGCTGGAGGACCGACAGGAACCCGGTGAGGAGCTGGACACCGGGCTGATGGGGACTGCGGGGCTGTGAGCCCGCCGCGATCCTCCCCGGACGCTTGCCTGGAGCATCCTGGTGGCTGCGGTTGCCCAGGTCGCGCCCCTGAGTCGTGGAGCCGCGCTGCCTCTCCGCACCCCTCCCGCTGTGTCCCCTTCCCGGCAGTTTGGTTTACACCTGCTTGCCCAGGCTTTGTTAGGCGGCTTTGGCTGAAGAAAGCTGCCACTTTCGTGGGTGGCCCGGGGTGTTGCGGCGTTGGGAGTGGGCATGGGGCAGGGGGCGGTGTTGCACGAATTCAGGCGGCCGGGGTCCCCGGGCGGGGTGGGCAGAGCCTTGGTGGCCACGGCCGGCTGGGTTACAGGTAGGAGGGCAGGCGCCCCGGCGCTTCTCACAGGAGGAGGGGAGGCTCCGGGCTGCAGCGGAGCGTAGGTGCTGCCGCGCCCCCGCCGCTCGTCCCACGTCGGAGCTCAGGGGCTAAGCGGGCCAGGCCCCCCCAGCTTTATAGGTGGGTGGGTGTGTATGTGGCGGGGGCGGGGGGCTGAGCTCCGCTACCGGGGTTAGTTGCCGGCGGGGTCGGCATGTGCGTGTCCGTGTGTGCGCGTTCGTGCGCTCGTGGGATGGCCGGGGGGTATGTGCGTGGATGGCAGAGCTGATGCTACTTGAGCTGAGCTTGCTTATCGAAATCGCCTGGGATCCGCTTAACTGGAAAATCTGGTTTTAGGAGGCCGCGTGGGGCCCCGTAGGGCTTGCGAGGAACCCTCACGGCGTCTGTCCCCTTTCCCCCAGTGAGGAGGACCTCCGCAACATGCGTGCGGCGCGTGAGAGTCTGGTGCAGCGCTCGACGCACCCCAGATTGGCCCTGATGAGGACCAAGGGACAGAGTAGTCATCTCTCCGGCAGATTGAAATAACCGAGTCAACCCAGCATAACCCCCGGTCCCTGGAATTCTCCGGCCACTTTCCTCACTCCGATAGAAACGTGCTCTGCTTTATTTATGGCCGGAGATATCACAGCAGTTGGGCGAACTGAGGCGTGCGAGCCACCTCCGGGTGTCTCCTGCCTGTGCCTGTGTGTGATCCTGCCTGCAGTAGTTAGAGCGCATTGTAAACAACGGTGTAAGCAGCCCTGCCACAGGCTCCTTTCGAGCCGAACCTAGTGGTGTCTGTTGTGTTTACTTTCCTGGGTGGATTACTCATTAGGAAGTATAAGCCTTCTTGCACCTCTGATTTTACATCCTTCCAGCCAGCTGCTGGGGAAATGAGGAGACGCACAGACTCTGGCAGGAAGGAAAAATTGCCTTCTGTGTTTTGCACTGAAGTAAATAGGCGGTCTGTTAATTTAGTGTCACATGGGCTATCAACACTAGTTAGAGAATGTCATTGTAGAATCTACGAAGAAACACTTCTTGAGTAATTTTTCATTTGGGGAATGTTTTTTATTTCTCTATGAGATTAAACAGAAGTTAGCCAGATTTCCCTGGTAGATTTTCCAATCTGTAATGATACTAAATGACCTGGAGTTCTGGCGCCCAATTTGTCTGTACGTGAATTACAGAGACTTGTCATTTCTTTTGTAGCATCACCAAAAGGGGTTTCCAGCTAATTTTTGTAGGAGTTAAAAGGATATTTGTGTTGAAATATCTCTCAGCGTTGTTTCACTCAATCTTTTTTTTTTGGTAACCAAAGCAAGGGTTAAAAATGTACAAAGATTAACAGTTTAAAAAAGTTGAAAAGATAAACTGCTTTTCAGTTTCAGTAATTAGAAGATAGTAAATTCCGTAGTTGTAGATTAGCTTTGATTGCTTTGGGGTTTGTTGCAAATGGCTACATTCTATTTTGTTTAAAAAGTATGTAAAATGGTACTTTTTAAGATCTTGACTTCTTGAAAAAGCTTAGGTTGCAAAAAAAGAAGGAATACTGAATCATTGATACCTGATTTTGATTAAGGTAGATTTTTCTGAGATAATGGCTAGTGGTGGTCCTCTTAATAGAAAACTCAAGAGAATTTTAATTTAATTCATGAGAATCTAGCTTCATATATTTGTTTCATTTCTAGAGGGTATGTGTTACTCTTTACTCTTGCCAATGTTTCTGAAGATTAAAGAATACTTGTCCTCTCATTTTAAAAGATCTAATCACAATGATTCCCAGTCCTTCCATTAGAAGATTTGATCAGATCTGTTCTTTGTTTCCTAGCAGCATGTGTTTCCTAGCAGTCATACATTCCACAGGTCCTGATGTCATTAGAACTGTGTCCCTCAGTGTATTGTGCTGTCTTTAGCTGAAGGTGAATGTGTCAGAGCGCTTGAGTGCCATTCCGTAGCACTTAGCACTAAATACTCAATAACGCGCTCTCTTGGTGTGTATGGTTGACTGGACTATTGCTGTAAACTCGGAGGAGGAATGTTAGGATAAAGGTTTATGTGAACTATTTACATTTTTTAGATAGACTGCAACAGACATCCCTGGGTGCAAGAATGATAAGCCAGCAGGTGATTTGCTTTTGATGTCTCATTTTAAATTGCTTGGTGTGATTCTCCTTCAGATTGAGAGCTCTCCTCAGAAATATGAATGGAAGGTCTTTTAGACATGATTTTCTTAATGATGATCTTCTTACAGCTCAGAGATTGAAGTATTCCTTTCCACAGGGAATAATAGCGAGTGTGAGACTTACTGGCTCCTGCTGCTGTGCCTGGCATTGTTTCTAGTCATTAGGAAAGGCCGGATTCTTATGGACTTGATTTACCTTTGATTCCTTGGTGAGCTATAGCCAAGGAAATCCTAAATAGAAAATAAAAAAAGGTTATAAAATCCAAAGGATTCAAGTTAGTCAAATAATATCATGCTAAACTGAACTGTTTCCCACATTTCATTTTGACCACTTTGCTGGTTGAAACTCTTTTTGAAAAGAACCCCCAAGGAGCAGTGACAGTTACTGTTAGCAGTGGGGTATTTTTGCCCAGAAATCAGCAAGGAAAACTGGTGGTGATTTTTGTATTTAAGAACAGAGACTGATTTTGAGGAATGCTCTGCAGCCTTAATTTATCATGGTGTGAATGGCCAGAGCAGTTGGAATTAGAGGGAGCTGATCTTTCGTTAAGTTTTGCAAATGGCTGTTTTCCCTTTGATTTCTTAAGATTTGCATTGCATTCAAAATGTGCGTTTGCTCACAGGAAGGGGCCCTAAAAACAGGCTGTATTGTAGTTTATCATTTGTTTGCCTTCAAGGACATATTTACACTTAGATTACTATTGCATTATGTCTTTTTCTTTTATGCAAATACATTTCATTATAGAATACCCTATTTTATAGTAAAATATAAAGTAAAATATTCAAATATGGTAAGGGCCTCCTGACATTTTCCCTTTGTTATCTGTGTGTGTGTGTGTGTGTGTTTGGCCAGTTTGAGAATGTAGTGTGAGCCTGCCTCCAGATAACATGAGTCCTAAGATGTGTGTGTTTTCCCCCCAAACCCTTTAATGTTACTACCCTGGTGTGAGTGTCTGTATGGCCCAATAAAATTATCTCTACTACTGCATAAGTAACCAGGTGTAATTTTTTTCTTAGAATTGTGAAGTATGGTAATGCACTCACCAATACAAAATATACTTAAAAAAATTAGCTGTCCTTGGGGCCAGCCCGGTGGTATAGTGGTTAAGTTTGCAAGCTCTGCTTTGGCGGCTTGGGATTCCCAGGTTCAGATTGTAGGCACGGACCTGCATACCACTCATCAAGCCATGCTTTTGTGGTGTCCCACATACAAAATAGAGGAACACTCGCACAGATGTTAGTTCAGCGACAATCTTCCTCAAGCAAAAAGAGGAAGGTTGGCAAGAGATGTTAGCTCAGGGCCAATCTTCCTCACCAAAAATAAATAAATAAATAAAAATATTAGCCATCCTATTCTTAATTAGTTAAAATTCTCCATTTGTTTTAGGGAGTCGGTATGAAAGGGGAGAGTTCTTCCTGTGTTTGATTATAACAGATTGTATAGCTCTTAATAATTTATGTCTTGCTTATGTCTTATTGACACTTAAAACAAGAATTTACTTTAATATTATTGAATTTCTTCCTAAGTGTGATTACATATACATATTAGAATAGGTTAACATTTGGTCCTTATTATTTAAGAATTTAAATAGAATATTGTTTGTGGTACTACTATTATGAAAATTATCTCTAGATGGAAAATTAAATCACACAACTGAATATTTCTGTCTGGTAAAACTTTGAGGTCAGTTATTTTCTAGAGAAGACAATCCTCCCTTCTCAAAGTGTGTTCTGGGAAACTTGTGGGTCTCTGAGACCCTCTCCAAGGGTCTGTGAAGAGAAAACATTTTCATTATAGTGTTAAGATGTTATTTGCCTTTCACTCTCTTACTTTAACAAGTGTACAGTGGAGTTTTCCAGAAGGTACATGCTTTGTGATGACATCGTTGCTCTGATGGCATGTGGCATGTGTGCTGTGTCTTCTTGTGTTTTAAAATTTTCCTACTTTAACTATTAATACATAAATATTGATAATTATAACCAACAGAATCAAAAGTTGCTTTAGGTCATGAATTTTAAGTATGTAAAAGGGTCCTCAGATCAGAGGGTCTGAGAACTGCTGATGTTGACTTTTCCAAGATCTCCCTCCTTGTATTCACAAATGTCACCCCATCTGACCATAAAAGGAGCCATCTAGGGTAAGAAAACAAGTAGATTATTCAAGCTTTAAAAAGACACAAGCACGTTGGATATTTTATTAGTTATTTGACATTTTCATTATTCTCTTCCCAACATGTGAAGCTTGTTTTTAGTTTTTTGGTCCCCAGTGAGTGAAACAAAGACTTTAAAGCTGCAGGTTTCCAGCCTCATCTAGGGACAGGAGCAAAGGAACTACTGGGAAAATTTAAAAGCTAGGCCACAGGTCTTGAAATTCTGTGCTCTGGAGAGGCAGAAGAGAAGGGACTCTGGTGCGTTCGCCTAGGTTTGATAAATTATTTGACTTGGGCAAGGTACTGGATCTCTCTGTGCCTCAGTTTCCTGATGTTTTAAAGGGTGTAACAGTTGTACCTAATTCATAGATTGTTGTGAAGATTTAATGGGAAAATGTATGCCAAGTTCTTAAAACAGTTCCAGGCATGTAATTACAGGATTGCAACTATTTGCTGCTGTCATTATTATTATTGTCATTATTATTAACTACTAGGTCTCACGAGGGTCCCAGGAGACATCAGTCAACTCCCCATGTGATTCAGATATGCATTTATGTTTCACCTCATTGCTTTAGAGCATGTCTTAAAATGCTATTAAATTGGAAAATTTCATATAGAAGATAATCTTGGCTTTATTTTACCCTCCCACTTTAAAACTCATGAAGAGTTATTGGGATTTTTTTTTTTTTTTGTAGTAAGGGTTAATAAAACACTTTTCATCGCTTGGGCTAAGTTTGAAGTAGGGTAGAGTGTGAATGCCCAATTAAATCGAGATTTCAAAGACCCTAATTGAATATTTATGTATCTTGGGAATTATTACGGAGGAAATCACTTTTCTGAAGTGATATCAAGACGACTCACTGCACTCTTCGTCTGTTAATCGCTATCTAAGCATCACAACAGGCCATTTTCAGTGAAAAGGATCCTTGGGGTAATTATATACTGTAGTTCAGTTTGTTTGTGAGTGGTAATACGCCTAATGAGTAATGGAAGCTCCGCATAGAGATTAGTTTTACTAGATGCTAAAGTTTAACTGGTGAACTGTAATACTTCTGAATGGCACTTTGACATCTATTTGAAACTTCATACATATATTTATACATTGTATACATTTTTGTGGGTATATTCCATGGCTAGTTTAATTTCTGACCTCGGCCTGCCACTATGAAGTTAGTATTGCAGACTTATCTTCTCGAGTACTTTGGTTAATCCTGATTTAAAGTCATAGAAACTAAATTATACTCCTTAGATGGGTATAGCTGGGCACTGTCCCTAATTATGAACTTCTCAGAAATGGCCTTTGGAATGAGAGACACTTGAGTACAATCCCAATTCCACAATTTTCTAGCTCTCATCTCTATCTGTAAGATAAAGGAAATGAAATCTCCATTACTGGTTTGGAGTGAGGAATAGGAAGTAAATAGAAAAGTATCTGATGGAGTGAGCATTTAATGAATGGTACCTATTATTATTAGTCATAGTCTTATTAGAAATATCCTTAAGTACCATTATTAAGAAAATTTAGCTAGATCACATATCATTTTCTTAATTGAAGAGTTCTTGATGAGCAATGAAAATCAATAGCATTTTCTTAAGCAGCCGAGAAGGGTTTCACAGGTCTTTTTGTCTTCCTCATGTTCTTTCCTCTCTCCGTTTTTAACCTTTTATTAAGTACTTATTTCTGAGCTCTTCCTCTTAATCTTAAAATGTTGTGCTCTGCTACTAATTCTCCACCAAAAATCATAATCCTGACAGGAAAATGTTTTTGACAGCCACCAAATGCCGTGTCTGAAGATTGACTTTAAATCAGGTATAAAATGAAAGTAGCAATTTAACGTAAGACATTTTAAATTAAACTCCTGATCATCTTTCACATGGCGTCAGCAGCTCTTTAAGCTCTTACTGCATCAGAATTTTCTCCAGTGTTGTAACCAAATTATCATAAACTTCCAAGATTTAAGGATTCCCATGCTTTTAAAAGATTTATAATCCCAAAGTTCAGGTCCTCGTAAGATTGCCGTAAGTGCAGATGAATTCTTAAAATTCAGATCCCCAAATTGCTTTGAAGACTAGAAGCATGGAAAGGGTCATAAACAGGTCCAGATTTTAGAATTAACATCTGTATTTCAGTGACAGTTGCCAATAGGAGGAGTTATTAGAATGTGTGACTTTTCCCTATAATTACCCAGCGGAAGGAGTACAACATGGTAGGTGGTAAAAATGAGTGAAAAAATAAGCTGCACACTGGACAGCTGACTTGTTAAATTGTACCAGGCTTAAGTGTTTTAAGGGATGACTCAAGAAAATGAAAGCCAAGTAGAAACGACACCCACTTTTGTTTGATCAGCTTGTGTTGGTGTTGATGCGTCCCGCAGAGGCAGAGCGTGTTACTATTCAAGACATCCCCAGTGGCTCCACAGTAGCCTGAGCCTGTGAGAATAAGGGAGAGACTCAAGCCCAGTTTTTGATGTTCTGCATGGGTGGGTAACCTGAATACTAAAATGCGTTCCATTGACAGCTGACCCTGTAAGAGGTTTTTCAACAGTCTCCTGTTTTGTTTTGTTTTTTTCCCCTTTTTCCTTTCCTCAAAACTCTTCCAAATACTTTTAGATAAGAGGAAATGATCCTGACTGATGGCCTTCTTTTTGAGATGAGACTTTATTTTTGGCAAGAATGGAAGGGCTCAACTGGTTTACATTTATGTCTTTTATTTTTTCTAATTTTCAGTGTTCTTGATTTGTCAATGGCTCATGGTTATTGTTTGAACCTTGACTCAGAATACTGATCGTGACTTCAGGGAGTGGACAAAGAGTCTATTGAGAAGTAGTTTTGTGTTACCATGAGGCATGTGTATGTCTATAGACTTTCTTCTTTATATTGGCTTTAACTGTTCGGTTGAATTTGTCTGTGGAGTTTTACTCATATGATTAACTATATTTGTCTTTGGAAGAAGAGCTTAGGCAATCATTTTCTTTTAAAATAATACACTATCATTTTTTGAATTTTAGGCATTTTCAGTTAAATTTCACTTTAATTTTCAGTAATTTTTGTGTATGACAGTTAAGTATTATTTTACACTCATTCCAAAATGCTGCATATTTTATGATAACATCTCAGTTGTCATATGGACTTAAATTCAACTCAGAAGATTTAGTAGAATGGGTGAGTTCATTATTTCTCTTTTAATTGCAAAGACCCTTCCAACTAGCTTCAGGCCAAAATGATTAATTTATTGGGAGGTCATTGTGTTTCTTACCTAAAGAATCTTGGGGAGGGATGGAGGTTTACCTAGGCATCAGAAAGAATTAGTACCCTGAATCCCGCTAGGATTCTGCTCCAGCTGCATGCCCCTATCCAGACTACCACATTTCCTTCTCTGCCTTCTGGATTCTCTCCCTTTCACTACAGCCTGAATTAGGTATGCAGTTTTAGATCTGTGCACCATCACCAGCTTAGTGGAGTCATTAAGGATATTGCAGTTCCTCTGTGGATGGACAAATACTTGGCTTGAAGAAGGAAAGGCTTAGTTAAGAGAGAGATCCTGTCCACAGAAAAAGGGCGAGGGGTTGATAAAACTTGAATATCTAATACAGTGATCCTTTGTTAACTGAGGCAGATCAGGCATTAGGAGAATTGGTGAAGAAAACCATTAAAAATGGGTTTACTCTTTTCCTGTATGCAGCCAAAGTGATCTTGAAAAATGGTTGACGTAGAAAACCCAACCCAAACATGCAAATCAAGGGATTCACATCTTTGGGTTTAAGAACACCTGTGAAACTGCCCCAGTTATCAAGGGTATGCATATCTGAAAAGTTACCAGACATCTGAAAGATATTATTTACATAAGCAACATCTGGCATTCCATCATACCCTGATGGAGTTGCCATTGTATAGTGCCAAATAGGGGCGCTGGACCCAGGTTTGGTGGCACATTGAGTGCTGAATTTTTGTTACTCATGCTTAAAAATGCAGACAGTAATGCTGCACTTACAGGTTTAAATGTAGATTATTTAGGTATTAGGTACATCCAGATGAACTAGGCCCCCAAGAAATGCCGTTGGACACAAAACTCATGGTTGGATTAACTCATGTATGAGCTCCACCAGCCACATTAAGATGGTCCTTACTGAAAAGGAACACATTGTTCCCAAACTGGAAGTGGAAATTGCACAGACGAAAAAGTTATCCCAGAAGAAACTGAAGAAACAAAAACTTATGGCATGGGAATAAATATAGCAAAAAATAAATGCAAATAGAAGTACAAGCAGAAAAAATGCATTTGCAGATATGAATCCATCCATCTGTTTGAGACATCTAATTATTTTACACTTGCTAGTGTACTCGTTGTGTCATGGTACTGATGGGAATATATGTTTATTCAAGTAAACCTTATGTTTAGAGGCAGAATATTGAAAAGTACATGAAATACGAAATTTCAAATTATTTAGTATGGATAACTTTATTAGCTGCCTGAAGAATCCAATGAAAATATACTTCAACCTATCCAATAATAATATTATTGAAGTGACAGACGTCTAATATGGATCCATTATTGCAAAAACTAGAGTCTGGGTAGTGTTAATGCTGGCATTTGATCAGTTGAAGTGAAACGGTGCTTTAGAGGTATTGTTTGTATAAGTTGTGAAAACCTCCTAAATTTATTGTTTTTTGTTTTTTCTTTGTTCAAAACAGACAGTTGTGTTGACTTTTCATTTTTAAGTACAAATTCAAGATAAATAGAAACATAAGATAATTTGGGAGAATTTTTAAAGGTTAGTAGAAACCTTAATTAGAAGAACTCCTGTATACCTTCTTTATTGTTGCAAATCCTTGAAGAAGAAAGAGCACTAAGAATTAGTAGGCTGTCAACATTGTATTTTTATGATTTAACATTATTAAGCAAACTTTGGGAGTATTTCTTCTTTTGGTGCATTTGATTAAATGTGCGATCTTATCTTGGTGAAATAGCCTGCTGGGCTGCAGACAGTAGTGTTCAGAAATGAAATTTGCTTAGAGCCTCTGAGCAGACATTTATTCAATGAGACCTTTCTTGAATAATGGATGATGGTGAGATTGCAGTAGTGTATATGTGTGTTTTCTTCCTTGAATCTAAGGGGTGTTGAAATAGAGCAACAACGACAAAAATGTAGTGAAGTATGAAAGAAAGCATTAGATTTATAAGGAAGAAATTAACCTTCTTTATTACAAATGAATGCACTGTCTTTATGAAAGACTCATAGTATCAATGTCAGAGGATAGTATGCCAGTTGAACACTTGTGAAATAATAGAGATACAAAAAGTCAAAACAGAAATCACCCAATATATCATAATATAGTGGTACATCACAATATTCGCAGAGATTATTACACACATATTTTTAGCTTGATTATCCGTGTATTTTATCCATGTGTTATCTGTATTTAAAAAAAATTTTAAAAATTTTTTATTCATTTATTTTTTTGAGGAAGATTAGCCCTGAGCTAACATCTGCTGCCAATCCTCCTCCTTTTGCTGAGGAAGACTGGCCCTGAGCTAACATCTGTGCCCATCTTCCTCTACTTTATATGTGGGACGCCTGCCACAGCATGGTTTGACAAGCAGTGTGCAGGTCCGCACTCAGGATCCGAACTGGCGAACCCCAGGCCACTGAAGTGGAACGTGCAAACTTAACCACTTGCACCATCGGGCCGGCCCCATGTTATCTGTATTTTGATTGTGTATTGTGTTTGTTTTACTAGAATTGAGGTTAAGCTAAATATACAGTTTGTATAATTCTCTTCAATTTCCCAATGCCATTAATTTTTTTGAAAGGATCATTTTTAATATTCTAAAATATTGCATAGTATTGATATACTATGATTTATTTAAACATTTCCTTATTCATGTGGGTTGTCATATTTTGGTAGGATAATTAATGTAAAGCTTGGCCCGTTCTCTGATGATTTCTGTAGCAGATTCCTTGAAGTACAATTCCTAGGACAAACAGAAAATAATTACTATTTGACTTTTACTACTCGGTTACAATGATCCACATGCATCATTGTCCTCTGTACAGGCGTAGCTCGTCCTCTTTTTTGGGAATTCTTAAGAATTGCTAACTCTCAGCTATGTATAGTTAGTAGTTACTAATGCTCAGTTATGTATAGTTAATAAAGTTAGTAACATACCAATTGTTTGGTAACTCTTGACAATTACTAACTCTCACATATATAAATGTATAAATGCTGAGGTCAGTAAAATAGTCAGTAATAAAAAATGAATTTACTGGCTATTAACATTTAAATAGGACTGTGCCTAATGTCTTTGAATTTAACATAATATTAAAACAAAACTGTACAGTGAAACTGATTTATGAAGAACTAAGAAGTCCACCATCCACTTTACGTTCCCATAAAATTTCTTAGTTTCATTCTCTGCTGTGACTGGACGTCTTATCTCCTAAGTTCATCTAAAACCTCAACTTAACCAAGTTCTTCTTTACCAAACCTCTTTTGGAACAAGAAAATTGTGGGCTTGGTTTGGGCTATTGTAAAATTTAAGTATGAAAAGTAGCAGTAAACTGTCAATAAACACTTTCATAGTAATTGAACGTTGTCTATAAAAGGAGAGAGAGAGCAGTACAGAAAAGTAAACGGAAGATTATGGGTCATAATTAGTAAACATGAACTCAAGTTTTGGTAGGTGTAAGTTCAGTTAGAGATCTGTTCATAGGAATAAGAATGAGGTACAAAATATGAGGTGTTCAGTAGTGTTTAAGTCAAGTGGAAGAGGAAAACAGCAGGTGCATGATGCAACTTTTTATCATTTTTACAATAATACCAATACCTACTGAATTTGATTTCATAAATTCATTTTTGACTTGGACTAAGAGTTATACTTTAAGTACATCTTTGTGACTTCTGCTTGCAATCATAATGGTCTATTTAAGGTATATTTCTAGCAGTCAGATTGGAAACCAATTCTTATTTCACTTTCCATATTTCTTTAAGTCTGCACCAGAACTTATTTATGGATAGAGTTTAATGCTTGATTAATAAATGAATGAATAACTGCGTGAATGTGCTTTATGGACCTAGAAGAAACAACTGAACACGAAAGCAGTTTTTGAAGTTACTGTTGCAAGATAAATTCAAGTGCCGTTGAAAATTGCTGTGTACCTGAATGCGGAATAATAAAGGCATAGAAAGGAATCTTAAAAGGCACACCCTTTGCACACTTTATTTCCTCCAAAGAAAAAATTTATTGTTGTTGATTAACACCTCTCCATTTGCTAATCAATGGGTATAAAGTTTCAGTTATGTAAGGTGAGAAAGTTATAGAAATCTGCTATACAACATTGTGCCTATAGTTAACAGTACTATATCGTACACTTAAAAATCTGTTAAGAGGGTAGATCACATGTTAAGTGTTCTTAGCACAATAAAAATAAAACTTAAAAAAAAATTGTCATCAAGAATTGAAGTGACTTGCCCAAAGGGACCTGGCTGGTTACAGCATATGCTGCCTTCTATCAAGGAACTTCTCAGTCTTGCACGTGAAAATTCTCATTTTTGGTTTCAGGCATGGCTTTGTCTCTACGTAGCTGTATCACATTTATCATATAACTTCCCTAGGTCTGTTTCTTTCTTTTTTTTTTGATTTGATTTTTAACCTTTTTATCCCCAAAGCCCCACGGTACATAGTTGTATATTCTTCGTTGTGGGTCCTTCTAGCTGTGGCATGTGGGACGCTGCCTCAGCGTGGTTTGATGAGCAGCGCCATGTCCGCGCCCAGGATGCGAACCAACGAAACACTGGGGCGCCTGCAGCGGAGCGCGCGAACCTAACCACTCGGCCAGTGGGCCAGCCCCTCTAGGTCTGTTTCATCTGTAAAGAGGGGATAGGACTGTGGGTTCTTTCTAAAACATCCATGAGATCAAAGTAAAGGTAAGATTCATTAGACTAGCATACCTTTGCAGTTAATTTTTCAAAAAAGCTTAATCAGTAGTTGATTTTATAAGAATTTTCACATTTCATCCTTCTTAAACAGCTATGGTACAGTATTGCATGTGGTAACAACATATTTTAAAAAGATAAAATAGGTTAGACATTCTTTCTGTGAAGGTTTACAAAGGAAATGACATAATGGAAATGTCTTACATTCTTTAAAAATGTTAAGGAATTGAATAAGTTTCTCTCATATTTCTCTGTTACATTTCTCTACTATTAAGGATACTGATGTTTTCTTTAACAGTAAATCATTTTAGGATTTGATATAGTTTCTTATATCAGTTTTCTTTCCCTTATGTTTACAGATCAAATAAATTCTACAACCAGAGTTTTGGGCCCATTGTAATCCTATCTTATATCAAGGCAATTTCAAAGTCTCTTCATTTATAAAGCAGCAGTGTATATATTGAATATATTGAGCATCAAATACAGTGTACCCCTTTCACTCCTCTTTTTCCCACATGGCTGAATTTATTTACATGAAATTACTGCAAATTATTTTAAAGTTTAAGCATTAACTTTCATTTAGTTCTGAATTAATCAAATGATCTTTACTGACAGTAATAAATACACATGTAGAGAAATGCAAAATGCAGTAATAAAATTTATATTAAAGAGAAGCAACGAGGTAAGGTAAAAAGAGAGCAGAAGCTTGGGAATCAGAAATGCGTGATTTCCAACCCTCCCTCTGGATGACCCTGGAAGAGTTACCCAACCTCTCCATGCCTCAGTTTCCTCATGTGTAAAATGGGGATCAAAATAATACTTACCTTTGAAAGTTATTGTGAGGGTTAAATGAGATGACATATATAAAACATATAGCACACTGATAGCTTTTATTGTTTGTGTTAATTTTTCATTTGTTGTTGAAGCTAATATCTTCTAAGTGGCCCTCTCAGTTGTTCTCCTTTTTTCTGCAGTTTTAAAAAGATTGGCTTCATTAAGTCATTAATTTTGTCATTCACTATGTATTTATTAGCATCAGATGTCTGCATCATGCTCAGGATATGGAGCATAACATGGCAGAAAGAGCCTCTGACTTTATAGCACTTGTAAAATGATGGAAATAAAGAGGTATTAAGCAATGTAGCTATCATTAATTATTTACTTAAAATTGTGGTAAGTGCTACAAAGGTCAAGTCCAGGGTGCTATGAGAGTTACAGCTGCAAGATCAGACCTTGTCTGAGTTGGGGGGGTGAGTAGGATCTGGGAAGACTTTGCAGAGCACGTGACGTTTGAGCTAAGATATGAAGGTTGAGCAGGCAGCCCTAGAGAATGTGCTGGTTCACTGCTCCCTTCACATTCTGTCATCAGAAGAGCTCATCACAGACCCAGGCATGTTCTCCTGGAGGAGGTGAATAGAGCTGAGGAAAGGGAAGAAAATTCAGCATAGTTGCCTTGATTTGACAATAGGGACAACACACCTGAAGTTTTCATTTTACAGAGAAAGTGAGTTAACATAGAAAACGTTTCAGTGTCAGTTGTCTGCCTGTAATAATAAATTTCAGAATGTCATAAAGTAAGCTATCCGTTGACCATAAAGAATGGTCAGGTGTTGTAGATTTAAGATGAGGAGAACACTTAAGATCTGGATGATATTGAAACTAAGCTTTCCTAGATTAGCTTTGGAAATGTAGATCTGTGTGTTTGTCACCAGGAGGGAATTTTACTCCAGAAGCTTGGTTTCTGTTCATCCTTATTCTAACTTCTCTCCATTCTCATTGGCTTATTAAGCGTCTGGTGTCTTTTGGTCCTGAGAAACTCTGTGGAGATGGAGGAACGAGCTTTAGGAATACTGGTGCTAAAGTTGGCAGTGCTGTGGTTATGACTCTACTTGTCAGAGAACAGCAGTAAAATATCAATCTGGAAAGTAATTTTTAAGAGAAATGTGGTATTATCATTTAATAAAGACAGTAGACTTTATCATCTCTCCACTGCTAGGTTTAAGCTTATTATTTAGAATTTTGGAGGCTTTCTGTAGTATATGATGATAAAACTGATTTTATTTTTATTTAGAACAAATCATTGAATGCTAATAAAGTAATGTCAAAGTATGTTCTAGAAAACAAATGATATTAGTATAAGAGTCTATAGGCAAAAGGATAAATAAATGTGGCTTGAGAAACTTATCTTAGTGGAATGAAATGTTTAATAGAGGGAAAATACTATAGTGAGAAGATAATAAATTTGGCATCATTAATCTTTTTCATCCATTTATCGACAAATACTTATTGTGTGCTTCCTCTGTGACAAAATTAAACACAATTGTGATAGAGATTAGAAAAGGGGAAATACATACTGAGTTTTATGATAACATTTGACCCAAGGATCTCAGACACTCCAGATGACAGGTAGTCTCATCCTGCCGAGCCCTGGAGGATATGTAGGAATTGGCCAAGCAGACAGCCTTCCTGAAGAAGCGAACCTCCTGTTTGCAGGCCAAGAGTACGACAGAGCTTGGTTCATTTGAAAAACTCAAAGAAGGTCCTAGTAGCTGGGGTACAAGGATTGAGAGAGGAAGTGACATGAGATCTGGCTAGGGAAGTAAATGGGAGTCCAGAATTTGCAGTGACTTTTTAAGGTTAAGTATTTTGGACTTTATCTTAGGAGCAATGGGAAGTCATTAAAGGTTTTAAGCAGGGCAATAACAAGATCAGGTTTTCATTTTACAAAGATCATGTTGGCTGTTCTGTGTAGGGGTAATTGGAGGAGGCATCAAGAGGAGATGTGGAGAGACCAGTTAGATGCGAGTGCAAGCTTCCGCCATGCCCCTTCTCAGCTGGAAGTGTGGGGCAGAGCTTGCCTCTTTCTGGCCTCAACTGACTCGTGTATAAAGAAGGGGTTTGTATTAAATAATGTCCCTTTCAACTCTGATAAGCTGTGCTCTAACTTGATTATCAACTAAAGACATGGGGGAGCTAAGTGATGGTGATCTTTTTTTAAATCATTTTATCTGAACTTGTTATTAATTTTTACTGATCTACCGTTGATATACTGTTACGATGCTATATCCAATTATTTAATCAGATTTATTTTTTACCAGAAAGTTAAAATCCATTCTTTAGAGACCTATAACTAGAATTTTTTGTATGTTTGTATTTTAAATACTATGTAAAAATCATAAAGTCAGATGTTAGAATTTCATTTAACTGAGTTAAGACCTTTCAAACCACAAAATTCTCTCATTTTGGTCAAAGTGATTTATTTATAAATCCTCATTATTTGAAGTCATTCAAAGGAATGCCTATTTTAATGGTACCTGTAAAGACAATAGAACGTGTTTCTTACAACGTTACAGTGGTTGATAGTCTGAATGACAAATGCAAAAGAGTTAACTGTATATTATTTAAGAATGTCTAAGACTTTTTGCCTTTTATGTCTTTCATTAATAATTTAAATATTTTATTTCCTCATTGTGTTCTGTCGTCTAATTCCCTGTAGCTTTGTTATATTTTTTTATGGCTTTTATGACATTCCACCATGGGTTTTGATTATTTCTCTTCTTGTTTTATACCTCTATGGAAATATAAATTCATTGAAAGCTGGGACTACTTTTAGTTTTTTCGTAACCTGGAGAAACTGATATGTAAATGAGGTTTGTGTTTTGTGTTGATGGGTTGATTTTTTTAAAGATGAGGGTGTAGCATGTTAGGGAAAGCATCATACATGAAATGTGCCTTGTATGACTTAAAAATTAATAGCACAGGCTCCAATAACTTGACTGTGTCACTGAGATAGTGATTTAGAACATGGGCTTTAGGGCTTAGAACTTGGAACAACTATATGACAGCTGTGTGACTTTGGGTCATTTTCTGAGCCTCAGTTTACTCTGTATCATTAGGCTAATGATATCTATTTCATTGTGGGATTTTGAGAATTAAGTTGGTTTCTGTAGTATAATGCACTGCCATGAGGTTTGGTTATTATGAGAGTCAGATGGGAAAAATAGGTGTTAACATCCTTGCTTCATGTAGCAAGGAGGAGTGGAATACAGTGATTCACGCCGTCTTTTTTCCTTTGCCCCCAAACTTTTCACAAGATTGACATCACATTTTATGTCTGTTGCCTTCACTCTTTATGGCCTTCCATTTGGAATCATTTTGTCATGTTACGTTATGTACACTATGCTATCTTTTTTTTATCTCTGACTTATTCTGAAAGGAATGATTATCCGGCAATTTGTGAGATACAAATGGAAGCCTGAACACTTGCAGGCACTGTCAGATAAGAATGCCAGAAATGCCTTTTTTACTTATTTCTCATACATTCTGCAGACATGTATGCCTAATATATAGAGCCTCTCAAATACCATTTGTATACTTAGTATTCAGGGTAGACGTAGTCTTCCTCTTTCTCCAATGTACATTTCCCCCAAAGCAACTATTTTTAGGATTTGAAGAAAATTGTTTACTTGAAAAGTGACAACTTAAGAAAATAGTATCACTGTCACAAAGAAATAACTGTTACAGAGTACAGGGTATAAGCTCAGAGTCCTTTATCTTGAATAAACTTCTCTCATGTTGAATGGAACATAGTTTCATAACACATATAAAACAATGAGGAATTTAAGTCGTACTTAGCAAATTTATTGGTGGCTTTGAGAAAAAGAAATACAATTGACATGCGTAATAACAACATCATAGTTGTCAAAAATATTTTGAAGCCAGGTGCTGCTGACGTGTGTGAACTGGGACTTGGTGCCCTTTAGACCTGGCCTGTGAGCACTTGCTCTTTCAAGGTGGGCTTGTAATATGATGTCAATATTTGTGTCCCTTTGAGGAACTGCTATTTCAGTATAAGATATTCTCTGTTCTCTAATATAGCATGGAGAAGAGATACAATTTCAAACCTTTCTTGAGAGCCGAAAAGACTTTTTGAAAGAACATAAAAACCCTTAAATTCTTGTCCTGGGTAACCAAATAGCTGACTTTACTTATAATCCTAACTGCTCTAAAAGTGAATTAGTAATTTTTCTAAGAGTTTGAGTCTCTCATTGGAATTAATACTTTCTTCCATAATTAAATTGTTTTATCATTTGTTTTTTTCTGAATGTTGTATTAAAAAGAACTGTTAAACACAGTGGCACATAGTTAAACGTACCAAAAAAATTTTGAATAATTTTGGATAATTGTAACAAACCAGATGTTGCTAAGTTCTTATTTAATGAGAGATAAAAAAATATTCACAATATAGTTTTGTCTGGCTGTCAGCTTAGATAAAATGAATCCGTTTCAGTCAGCATGCTCCTAGTGAAAAGGGAGGGGATATAATAACATTTTTCTAGGTACATTTGTTGAAAATAAATATTAATCTTCTATGTGGTTAAAACCATGCTGTGCCAATTCTATCATAACTATAATTGCAGAGAAGCCTTTTAGATTTTTCATTTTTATGAATTTTACTTCTTTTTATCCTTCTGGAGGCACTGAGTTAGAGCCTACTTTTCATTTAGATTATGCACCCATGTAGATTTGTGTTAATCTTATATTATCTTGACGCTATGAGTTAAGACACTATGGAGTAGTTTATTCTCCAAATATAGTGCTGTGACATGGTCAAGATATTTTTTTCCTCCTAAACTCAAACCTCAATCTTTACTTTCCTTTCCAATACGTTGTACTTCACAGGAGAATTTTACATATTAAAATGGTGCATAAAGTAAAACATGGTGCATAAAATAAATGCATAAAAAACAGTGCATAAAGTAAAACACTAAAGGAAAACAAAACCCAGACTAACAAAACAAAATAAAATAAAGCATAAGGCCAAAATTGTCAATTTCAAGCTCCATTAGAAATGCCAGTGAGAAGAATGGCAGGAAAGCATCATTGGTACAGAGACCAAATTGGTAAGGAATGAGTTGACGTATCTAGTCTCTTATTGTACAGTCAAGAAAGGGAGAAAGAAAACTCAGGCTGTAAAGTGTATAATTTCCTTTTACGACAGTATCAACATCACTTTTCCATACTAATAAAAATTTTAAAATTAAATTTATATTCTGTGTTAGGGGCCTCCAGTATTGTTGTATACAAGGGGTTGTAGTAAGATGTTTGATATTATGATTGTAATTGTTGATTTTTGTCAAATGTGTGGAAAGCGTGTAGGGAAAATTGTTAGCCTAGTAGAAAACCACTGTGAGCTGTAATAATTACCAGAGCTAATTGATTGTTCCAGTTTATGTGGATGTTTGTCTAGGCTATTTATTGAGGAAATATAGAAAGTGAAGATTGAAGTTGGAATTTTATTTCCCCCTCTAAGAATAGTTCTTAAGGATGAGTCTCAGATTTTTTTCTTCAAAGTTAGATTCTCTCTCTCATCTCGGTTTTATTCATGTCCTCTTCAGAAAGCAAGTTTTGAAAAGGTTCTTCTTAATTGGTAGAAAGAAAATTGGTTGGAAGAATTTCACGAAGTTCTCTTTGGAGAGAAATTAGAATGCCGAGGAGGAGGGGGAAAGCATTGGTGCCGTTTAATCTCCTCTTGCTTTTACGATGGCATTTTGAGGAAAGAGTAGAAAGCCATTTAATGGTCTCTCTGCAGCTATGGATATTATGTCCAATATGAGCAGTGAAAAGAAAGTGATACAAAATTGTCCTTTTATGGGTTTTTCATTTATCTTCTTGCTTCAGTTACTTGATGAATGAGAAATAAAGCAATACTCTTACCTTCTGGAACACAGTGGGTTTGAATGTAGGTGTAGAACCAGATTGGTGAGTGGTGGTTGTCGGTCAAATGCGTCTACTTGTGTTGAAGATTTATATGTCAACATCGTGGGTGTTGTGCCCACACTCTATGGGGTAATAACTCATATTTGAATTTTATTTTTTTCCTCCGGTGTTGAGGGTGTGTGTCTTAGTGTGAGTTAGTGATTGTTTGGGCAGGAGAGGTAGGCTGTTTTGAGTTACCTTGTCATTCTTAAATTTGGCTAGTTTCTGCCTGCCTCACTATGTTTTGTGAAGCACAATAGGAATGACAGTCTAGAAAGCAAGCGATCAGCTTCCCAGGGCAAAATGTAACAGATCCCAGACTTTAAATTTATGATTTATGGAAGTTGCCAAATACTACCTGCAGAAATGTGAGTTCACAAAGTACTAGGTAAGTGTCTTTATATTTGTTAACCTCTCATTTTAAGTTCTTGGTACATTGCTTCATTAGGCAATACTTTTTCTACTCAGAAAATTACTGTAATGGTAAATTAAAACTTATTTGGGGGATAATTTTTAAAAATAATACTTTAATTTTTATTTCCAAAAATAATGTTTTTGTATACATGAGTGGGTCTCAAACTCAGATCTGGTGAATATTTCACATCTCATAACTACCTTTATCATTACTCTTCCAGCTTTCAGAAACCTTTAAACATGTTTATTTTACATAGCTGTAATTTTTTGAGTGGACTTATAAATATCAAAAGTGTGTTTATGTGCCTTTATTTGGTTCTTTATTGACATTAAAATGTATGCTACATGATTGTGGAAGACACTCTTTTATTCTTGTAAGACTTTCCACAATTTTGATGTAGTACTGGCCAGAAACTTCTAATGGATGGGTTTATTTTGGTCCACAAATTAAAAGTTTCCAAATTACAGATTTTTTGCTTCTTACTAAAGCACTATGTGTTTGTACTTTTTTTAGCTGAAGGAGAAAAAATGGACTAGGTTTTCCAGATTTTCTCTGGAGGAAATAAAGAAAAGTTGTGTTATGAACCTTACGTTTTTTAAGGCCAGGAAAACACCATATGCCTAGGGAATGGTGGTGTTTCAGATGTATGAGTACAGATTTAACAATTCATAGTGGTCACTTAGAGGTGAAGAAATGAACACACAGCTGCTCGTTTGAGGGCACCTCTGTGAATCCCCTGCAGCGCTGGTCTGGGCTCAGGGGCCTGGCTAACTTCTGTGCCATCTTAGGCACATAGTCATTTAGGAATCCTTGGCAAGGCACCTGGGTGTGGAATGGTGGAACAGTGGACTCTTACAGGGGTCTGTAAGTGCTGCCCCACTGCCTTCTCCGACTATACAGTGACACAACCTTTTCTGCTGCCTTCTGTAAAACTAGTAGAGCTTGAAATAGTCTGTATACAAAAAGTGGGGGGGTCCTCCTGTTCATTAAACTTCCTGTTCTGAATGTCATGCCAGCCACCCCTGCCTGCACGGACCCCCAGACGTTGTGGAGAGTGGAGGAGGGCAAAGTGCATCTCTTTGATGCTGTGTTCTTCAGTCCTCTCACTTCTAGCCCAGAGTCTGCTTTGTATTTTGTCCCTTGGCAAAGGGAGGGGAAAAAAAAAATCAGTTTTATTGTTTCACCCCAAGGTTGTAACTTATCCTTGGAATTTAGCAATTTGCACTTGGTGCTTTCAGCTCAGCTGAGTGGTAGAGGAGAAGGGCAGTCCAGTAATCACAAGGAGTGGGAACAGCCACGATCCTTTAGTATCATGATGTTACATGTGCCATTTCCTGGATGCTACTGTGGCCTAGTTAGTTCCCAACCAAACCCACCTTCCTGGAGTTGATGGCCCCACAGTTAAAGGGCTATGTATGCAAGACTGAACATTTTAAAAACATGTCGTTTTCTGTAGCTACTGGGCCAATCTGTGGCTTTCCCATTTCTCGCCTTCCTGTCTCTATGCTGATAGGGACATTCTCCTTTCTGTCTTATCCTCTTCAAACTCAGTGCTGTCCTGGGGGCATGCATATAATATCATTTAACTATCAGGTAATATGATTCGTGTTGCAAGATGTGTGAAAATCGTTCCTAATACTATAATCAAAATTTATCTGTGCAGGTAATTACAAATACCACCTGTTATTCACTTTAGCAAAATACAGATTACTCTTATTTTAACAGGCATTTGTGTAATTGGCATCTCTGTTTTTACTTCCTTCTGCTCTTTTGGTGGTATCCAGTTTAATTCCAGAGCTCAGCTTCATTCCCAGAGAAGCAAGGTCCTTTCTTCTGAGCCCTGGTCAGCAGTCAAAACTGTTCTTTCAGTGACACAGTTCTAGCTCATCAAGTTCTTTGGATTCCATTCTGTGTGTGTTTCCTTTCCTGGTCCTTGTTCAGAGTGAAAAATACAGTAAATATTTCCCTAGTCTCTCTTAATATCTTTTCCATCACTGCCTTTTATTTTCTTGTTCTCTGAATTCTGTTCCTAAAAGCTCCTAAGTTCTTATTTTTTCTGTAACAGACTCTCAGAGTGCTTCCTACCCGCAATCCTTGTCTCCCCAAGAATTACCATCTAGACTTTATGATGACTCATCTTGGCTTACAGGTGAGTCACTTTTGCCAAGCCTAGATTTATTTCCCTGTTGTTTCTTTCAGTTCAAATATTAGCATAAACATTAACATTTCTATACCCGGTTACGATTATCATGCTTCCCATCAGACATTAACACAACCCTTCCTCCTAGCTTGGTGAGCAGTGTCTCAGAATCTATAGTTATTCAAGTGGCTGAGATTAATGACCACTTCTTTAAAAGAAAACACCGCGAGTTTATTTTAGCTATAAATACTAGACGATCTGTAGAATTAACAGCAAATAAATCATTTCATTTTGAAGTGTGGGAGACAAGAAAAATCTTTTCTTTTTGTTTTTTGAAATGTCGCATTGCTTTGCACAGTGTCAGAATGTCTCTTGTTTTCTATGCATGTCTGATTATTTTAACTGTATGGTCATTAACTGAGATTTTGATGAGCAGATAGCAGAAGGACCTTCATTTTATGAGACTCTTTTCAGATTCTTGACCTTAGGTGAAATGCAAATACTACTACTGAGGTGAATAATCTCTGAATTGTGAAGTAGAATATATTTTATCTTTGTTTATTGGCCTTACTTTATGGGCAGATGGAGTAGGTGAAAACCCTGAGAGCTTTCTGCTTCTACTTCAAATTGCCTAGCAAACTACTTGAGAGACAGCTCAGGTGGGAATGTGGCATGAAATTGTGATTTCACCCCACTCTGGAGATCTTTAGACGTTAGTTGGGAAAAACAAATGAAAAGTGGACACTTCACAAAATTCAACTCTTTTTGTCTATCTCCAGAATAAATAAAGGTATATGAGAGTGGTGCCTCATTATCTTCATAAATTGAGATATTTAAACTCTCAGTGAAGGAGAAACAGAAAGATATCTTACTGAGAAACCATATTTGACCTCTTGTAGATATTATTTTACTAATCTGTGCTTTGAGAATAAGTTGTATATCTAAATGATCATAAAATCTTTATATTTAAATTTTGTTTTCTGGAGCTTAACATAAATTACAGTGCCCAGCACATAGTACATGCTTCGTAGATGCATATTGCATGAATGAAGGGGCAAAGCTTTGTTTTGCCTTCACAAAGATGTTTGCAAAAGATGACTTGGGGAATTTTTGCCTTTTCTTCAGGCAACACATTTTCCCATAAAGTGTTTCTTATCTCTCAGAATTATATTACAATCATAATGGAAAAGAATGATCCATTTTTTAATTCTTTCCTTGGCTGAGCTGAGCCTTGGAATTTTATAACTAATGAAATACAGTGCTTTTCTTCTCAAGTTCAAATGTAGTGCTTGGATTTTCATTTTTCGTTCATGGATGTAAAACCGTTCTTTTGTCAAAAATCAAAGGTTAATAAGCTCTAATTGTTAAACACAGTCAGTAGAAGCTGTGATATGCTGATATTCTAATGCTTTGACTATTTCAAATGGTCATCATTTGATGTTTTGTGACATCTGGACTGCTCAGCAAGCTACTCAAGAATTTCATGTTAAAAGAACTGGAGGTTTTTAAAAACATTTTATTTTGAATCAACTTTCAACTTAGAGAAGAGTTGTAAAAATAGTACAGAGTTCCCATAAACCCCTTAGTCAGCTTCTCCTAAGGTTATCATTTACATAACTGCTCTGATCTGAATATGTCCCCTCCAGATTCATGTGTTGAAATTCCAGGGCCCAATGTGATGGTGTTAGGAGGTGGGGTCATTGTGAGGTGCTTAGGTTGTGAAGGTGGAGCACTCATGAATGGGATTAGTGCTCTTACAAAAGAGACCCGACGAGCTCCCTAGCCCCTTCTGCCATCTGAGGACACAGTGGGAAGATGGCCATCCATGAACCAGGAAGCACTACCAAACGCTGAATCTGCGGTGCCATGATCTCAGACTTTCAGCCTCCTGAACTGTGGGAAATAAATTTCTATTGTTTCTAAGCCACCTAGTCTCTAATATTTTGCTCTAGCAGCCAGAACAGACCAGGACAATAACTTTGTTCAGGTCTCAAAATCTGGAAATTAGTGTTGGTGTAATAGCATTAACTCAATTCTGCATTGCAGATCTTGTTCACATTTCACCAGTTTTTCCACAATGTACTGAGGATGTTTTAAACTGTGGAGTAACTTATAGGCATATCTGTATAAGATTGATAATTTTTACCATTATTTACTTTTTAAAAACAGTAATGATTGAACTTTGAGCAGCCTCTTTTAAAACATGATGCTGAGAATGAGGTTCCTTTTTTTCTTATCCTGAAGTCCATATTTGGATGCTAGCCTATGAGGAAAGGAATATAATTACTATTTCAGGAAATCATTAAATGTTAGTGATATTAACATTTTATTTGTATCCCCATTTAAGTGATCTTTTTCAAAGCATCGTGAATTCTGTATTTCAAAGTGGTTGTGGATATAGAATCAAGTTAAATATTCTAGGTTGACATTTAGGTCTGTACTGCTAAGAAAGTTAGATACTTCCTCAGTCTCATAGCTCATAGTAACCACTGTTCTTCTAGTAGAAGAGACTAAGTAGTAAAATGTAAATGTTCCAGACTAATGCAGGACTGAGAAGAACTTTAAGTATAGCTAGCCAATCCTGATAGAGGAAAATTTGGATTATTTGTAAAAGACCAACAACCCATTACGTGGAGAAATTTGTCTTCATGCCTAATTGTGTGCTGCAGCATAAATTAAATCCCTCAGTTTGTCAACAGCAGTTAATAGATTTTCAGCTCATTGAGGGCAGGTTCGTTTCTTACTTAGCTTTACATGCTTCAGCTGAGCACCGTATCTGACACGTACAGACACAATAAATGTCTGTTTACCTGAGGGAGGTTGTAATGTAGAGGAAAAGTGAGAGATTTAGAGGCCTGCTCTGTTATCTTCCAGTTTGTAGGCCTAGTCCCTAACTATTTTAAGGTCATTTCCAGTACACTCCTCATTCTCACCCAGTCATTATACTACTAGCTGTTGGCCCAAGATGCTCAGCATTTCATGTGTTTGTGTCCCTGCTTATGTGCTTATCGAGGCCTTGTTTATCTGTTTATGAATAATGAGCAATTTTAAATAGCCTATGCCAAGTGAATTGTATAGATAGTAAAGTTTTAAAGTCAGTCTTTCAAATAGTTATCAAGAAGGCAATGAAAAGAATTACTTTGGTAATCCTATATAGGCATTATTAGCTTCATAATATTGTTTTGAGAAAATTTGAATTTTTGGCTACCAAGGATTTTTTTGATTTGAATTTTAAAGTTCAGATTAGCACTGGAAATAGTGCTTTTGTTACTTAATTTTTTTCTTTGAATCATATATGTGGTAATTTTAATTTTGTAAATGTGTGAGAAAAAGCCAGGCTGACATCAAAAGACTTCATGAATCAAAAATCTAGAATGTACTTTTAAAAAATTTATTTTGGTACCTGATCCTTTAAGTGTTTCTAGCCATGAGGTCTAAATAATGTCTGGAAGTCAGAATGCCCTGAGTTTAGGATTTGGCTCTGGCAATTACTGGCCATGTGACATTGGCACGTTCCTTGGTCTCTTGAAAATCGGAGATACTGAATAGTACTTACATCATCACTGTTAAGATTAGTGAGGTAATATATCTAAAGCACACAGCACAGTGTTTGGTTCATAATAAGGACTTAATGAATATTAATTATTATAATTCTTGAAAGAATGTGCTTTAGGATTTTAAACTACAGTATATCATATGATATTTTGAAAAAGTATTTAGGATAAATTAGCAGAAGTATCATTGCTGAGTAATTAGAAGTTACATTATTAAAACTCTTATCACTTAATTTTGGTATATGTTTGTTATTGTCATTTTAGATAAAGGAGAGATTTGTTAATTTAATTTTGAATGAATTTAGAGATTATCATAATATATAAGTGGTTATCAAAATATGGTCAGATAGTCAGGCAACCATACCAGTGCTAGGAGGGATTAAAGAGAAGTAGAGAGATGGGAATAAATTAGGAGTGATATGACAATAAAAAGAGAAGAAAACTATAAAATAATGGTGACTTTAATAAATTTTCCTCTTACTACCATAGTAATAAAAATACTCCCATAGAGGCATTTTTATTTTACTAGGCTCCTAGAGTAAGACTGTTGTTAAATTCAACAAAGTAAAAATTCAAATGAGATGATGCATGCAAATATGCCTAAAGACATTTAACCAAATAGAGCTTTGTTTTTTTCGTACAGTAATAAATCCAGAGGTGAGTAGTCCAAAACTAGGGTAGTGGGCTCATGACAATAGTAAGACTCGAAACTTCTTTTGCTTTCTGGTCCATTAGTCTCATCTTCTGTCATATGTGTCCTTGTGGTCACAATGTGGATGCTTCACTTTCAGCCCCATACATTCCAGGCATTCATATCAACCATCTGAGGGAGGAGAAAAAGTTGCTGGGAGGGGTTGGAACCAGTATTGGGAGAGGACAACTTTCCTAGGGCCACCCCTCTCTACAACAGTGTCTCAGGAAGCAAGTAATTTTTGAATAAGCACATTCCTACCCTGAACAAAATTAAAATTCTGTTATTTTGGAAAAGGGAGATGAATGGTAAGCAATCAGTACTGCCTTCAGAAGCTCTTAGCACAATTCTTGGCACATGGTGAGTTTTCTGTATCTGTTAACCATTCTACTGTTGTTGTTATTGTTACTAGATTGCATTTGAGTTTTTATAGATCATCAAAATTAGTCCCAGTTTGATTTAAATGAAACAGTACTTAGTAGAACTCTCAAATATTGTAAATATTCCAAATGTTGCAGCCTTTCCCTATCATTTCTGAATTTGTAATCTGGGGTTAATTGCATAAGTTATCAGGAAATCGTTAATAAGAGAGATTTTTTTTCCCATTTATTTAAGCCTCCATTCCCGGTGTGTTTCTTTTGTTTGCATGTTGTGTCTACAAAAAATGCATATTACTATTTATCCCAACCACCTGTCACATATGAGTTTTATGGTGGTATAGCTTTATTTATTCATTCAACAAAATATTTGCTGTGCACTATTGGAAATTTGTATCCTGATAAACCTAATAATATCTTGAGCCTCATCAAACTTGCAGATCAGTCTCAAAGATTTTAGTCTTAGATAAAAGAGAACAGCCTGCTGGGGAAGAATACTGATAAGAACTAGGCAGGGTGGCTTGGGCCCCGTCAGGCAGGCATCCAGTCCATGCAGGTGTTTATTGTGCTAGACAAGAAAACTGAGGCAAAAGCCCAGTTGTGTGGAGTGTCCCAACACAATGAGGATTGTTAGAAAGATCTCTCTGAGAAGATGGTCAAAGCAGTGTACAGGACTCTACCCAGACATGCCAAATAAGCAGTCTGTGGCAATAAAAGTAAATCCACATGACTCCAGGTGGACTTAAGCTTTGTTATATTGCACTCCTCTCTGACAGTTGGGTGGGGCGGAAACTGAAGCTGGAAGACATCCTGTGATTCCAGGTGAGAGGGATGAAGAGTGAAGAGGCCAACAGCTGACTAGTCATTCATACAGGGAAATAATTTTTGGAGGTTGTTGTGGGGGTGGGGGGGGAACAAAAAGACAAACAGTGTTGGTCCTTATTCTTTTCTTTCTTCAGGCATACTGTACTTTCCTTCCATCTCCGCATCCTTCTCTCTTCACTTGGCTATTTCATGCTTATCATTTAGGGCTCAGATTAGACATTGCCTCCCCCAAATCTGGATAAGATTGTCCTTCCCTGCATCACCTTAGCAACTGTACTTCCTTTGCCCGAGTCCTCATGAGGGCTTTTGTAACTTTCTGTCTACTTGCTTTATTTCCCACAAATAGTATCTGTGTCTTCATTTTATCCTCTGCGTCTAGCCTCCTGCCTGGTATATGGTAAATGATAGATATAAATTAATCAGAGGTGTTCATGGTCTCAGATATATGCATTGTAACTTATGGTACCTGAGTAGGAGTGTATTTGAGTGTGTAACAGTGAGGAGATAATTATCACTATGACATACTGTTACGATGCCAGGATGAGAACAATAGCTTGGAATAAGGAAATGGAGGAAACACTGGTTGAGAGAAGCATTACTCAACAGATAGATAAAGAAAATTGTAGAGATATGACCTTGTGCAAGTCCTTAACCTCCCAGAGTCCCTATTTCCTAATCTGAAAACAGTGAAGAGAATGGTCATATCTCCCTGCTGGGATTGTTGTCAAGATTAAATGCAATGATGTGTGAAGCACCCAGAATCAGGCTTGTTATAGAGTAAGTGATCAATTATTATTATTATTATTTTTTGCTAAGGAAGATTTTCCCTGAGCTAACATCTGTTGCCAATCTTCCTCTTTTTGCTTGAGGAAGATTTGCCCTGAGCCATCTGTGCCAGTCTTCCTCTATTTTGTATGTGGGTCACTGTCACACCATGGCTGCTGAGGAGTGGTATAGGTCTGCACCAGGGAACTGAACCCACGCCTCTGAAGCGGAGTGCGCTGACCTTAACCAGTAGGCCACAGGGCCAACCCCTCACTTATTTTTTATACATATTATATTGCACTTATTATATATTCTTAGCTGGATTTAAAGAGATAGAATATTGATTCTGGAGCCTGTTTGCTTAGATTTGAATTCCAGTTCTACCAGTTGCTAGCAATGTCACTTTGGAAAAGTAAGTTTATTTATCTTTGAGTTGGGGTAATGATAGCACTTGCCTCATGGGGCTGTTATAAGGATTAAATGGTGCTTAGGAAATGTGCTTTGAGATACTTAGTTATTATTATAGGTAAAAACACTCAAAATATTATGCTAAGAGACAGGCCCTCACCTTTCAGTAGGGCACTTGCAAGAATATTGGCACAGGAGGCCGTTCTGGATTGTGGAACTGTCATCAGCACCAGGACTTAGCCAAAGTTGTAATCAGTCTAGAAGACTTGTTGCCTCTGTGTCAGCTTGAATGTAGACAGTGACCATGCTCAGTAGTTCTATAATATAGCTTTGTTGTAGAATTATGTACTTGAGTCTTTATTATTGCAGACTTTTACAACAGATTTACTTATTTTATAATTACTAAAATTAGTGCTAAAATGAAAAAAGCCACTGTCTAGTTTATGTGAATATATTAATGAAAATATAATAATAATAATAATAAAACATTATATTTAAGATATTAAACTTAGGTTTTATTTAAGTGCTTCCACACACGTACTTTGGCATAGAACCGTGCCATCTATTTAGGCAGTCGTGAGTGAGTGAAGTGATGCTGTGTTAAATTCCTGCATATTTTCTTTTTTTTAAATTAACCTTTTTTCTTTATTTTACTTTCTTGTGCTTTTGCCTTATCTCTTTTTAAGGCCATTGCTCCCCCCCACCCCATCCGCCCTTTACACCGTATACTACTTTTAGACTTTTTTCCTTCTTTCATCCCTTTAGTTGCAAGATGTGCTAGCTGTTCTTCCCAGGCTATACTGCTAAAATAATATGATGTTTGTATTTTTTGACACAGACAAAATATTACATTTACCATTCAAATCCTTCATTTTATAGACCAAGAAGTTGAAGTTGTTGAAAGGTTAAAATAATTTATCAGAATACTTACAAAAGAGCAAACAATAGTGAAGTTAGCATGAAGCCACTGTGTCCCCTGGCTCAGTTGAGGGGCCCCCGTGCCGGTGCTATCTCTCCTGTGGGAGGCAGAAGCTATTTAGAGTGGAGCTCGTGAGCCCTGGAGAAGGATATTGAGGAGAGTTCTGGGAGTAGTCTAGACAATATATGAGAAGATATAATGAGGTTAGTTCCTGTGGTGCTGACCCTGGGAATGTTCCAGTGTTACAAGTGTCACATTCGTCGTAGATTTCTATAATGCTTATTAACCAGTGATTAAGAGACAAACAGGTGAATTAAATTATGTATTCAACATTCAACAAATGCATATTCGAGTACCTATTCAAAACCAGGCATTGGTCTGGTTACTTGGGATCATAAATGAACAACAGACAAAGATCCCTGTCCTTGTGGAACGTTTTTCTAAAGGAGAGAAGATATATGATGTGTAGTAAACTTAATAAATGAGTAAGTTATATCCCCTTTTGGAAGGTAAACAAGTGCTGTAGAAAAACGAAGCAGAGCAGGCTAAGGGGATTGGAGTGACAGGTTCGGGGAATGGAAGGCAGGTTGTCATATTCAATAGGAGGTCAGGGAAGGCTTCATTGAGAAGGTCGCATTTGAACAAAGAATTGAAGGTTGTCAGGATATTTAAGGAAGTTTAATCCAAATTTCTATACAGCTTTTGATTGTATAGAAATTAGAAAATGAATAAGGAAATAAAAGTTTATTACTCGTTATCTCTATCTTTTGGGCATTGGACACATAATCCGTAGATACAGATGTGAAGTCTGCTCTATAGGTAAGTAGTAGAATTTCATGGATATTTGTTAAAGAAGACTTTAATTTACTAGTATGGAGCAATGCATCTTTCACTAGTAGAATGAGTGTGATAGATACAAATAACCTGCTTAGATGAAGAATTTTAACATCCTCCTTAGTCAGACAATGAGCACAGTCTCTTTGGGAAAAAAGAAGATTTTCCCTTTTAAAAAATTAAATTTTCTTTGGCCTTATAGGACATTATATTTTAAAATGCGTTTGGTATAATCGTTACTGAATATATTTTTAATTATATTTGAATCAATTTTGGTATCTAGTTGCATACGAAAGTGTTATGTTATCTGAGTGAATACAGGGCTTGCCCTTGAGGTTCAGCATCACATTTAAATTGTTTCTTGACACTGGAAGTTATAGAATGTCAGAACTGTTTGCTAATAACTCTGAGCTATATAGCCACATATTCAGCATTCCCAACCTAAGTAACATTACCATTATATTATTAGTATAGGGATTGACTATCATGGTGAGCTAAAACTACTAAGTAATTCAAAAGTCCTAGTATGGTAAGTATGAGCCCTGTTAATAGTGGTGGCTGTAGATAGAAAAGCTTCTTAATTTGTAACAGAGAAGAATATTGTAATACACTTTGTTCAGAATTATTGTTATAGTGGAAGTCATGGTCTGTCCCATCTAAAGTGACAAAGTGAGAATTATCTGTTGTTAACTGGGAAGAGAACTTTCAATTTCAGTAGCCATACTCTGTTTTTAAAATATATTGTGGATCAGGTCAGTCAACAAAGAAGTTGAAATTGGTTTCCTAAGACCTCATTTGGTATTGGATCAATGTGGCACTGACCTGAAGATTGTGCTGTATGGTGTGGCAGAAAGAGTATGAACTTTTGAATAAATTTGCTGTATGTGTGTATTAGTGTGGTTTTTAAGAAAAGTCGGGAGGAATTCTGAGGATTAAAGCTAGAGAGGTAGGTACAAACCTAATCCTGAGCCTTGACACCCTGATGAGGAGTTTGGACTTTCCTGCAGTTAGCGGGTAGAGGGTATGGAGGGAGAGCTTTAGTCCTAGAAGGGAGGCCAATGGATGCCTCTTGGAAAGATGTCAGGACCTAATCAGACAGTAGACATGGGAATGGAGACAAGTGTATTGATGTATGAGGTTCTCAAAAGTAAAATATTCAGGAGCTGATGTTTAAATTACAGGTGGGCAGTAAGAGAGAAGAAGTCTAGGTTGACTCACATATTGCTTTAACTTGAGGGATGAAGAGCATAGTGATGTCATTTTATGGTCTTAGAAGACCATGAAAACATTGGTGGGAAAGATACCGCATTCAGTACAGCACATTTCTTTTCCTTTACATGTGGGTATGGACTGGATATAGAGTTCTGGAGCTAAGGGAAGGATTTGGGCTACAGATATGGATTTTGGCATCTTTGAGTGGAAGTTGAGGCCAAGGTTATGGATTCAGTTACTAGTAGGAGGCGTAAAGTATAGGCAGAGGATATGGCCAAGGATAAAGCTATGGGAACGCTAACATTGAAGGACAGAAGCTAGAAAAGGGAAACAAGAAGGAATGGTTAAAGAGCTGGGTGGAGAAACACTTCAGTGTAAAAATGGAAGCAAAGAAAATGTTTCAGAAGTTCTTGTTCAAATGTAATTAGTGACCTTTTCCACAGCTGATTTAGTGAAAGGTGGTGTTGCCTGAAAGATGGCTGCAGTGGTTGGTGATTGAACGAGGGGTGAGTAAGAACTGACAGCAAGTGTAAATTATTTCCCCATTTGTTGGGAAGAGAAAGGAAAATTTTGGCAGTGTCCAAAGGAGAATTATAGGTAGTTGTGGGGGTTGGTTTTTATTTGTTTGCTGTCTTGCCCACGTGCACTTTCAGAATGTGAAAGGCTGGAACGTGATTCTGAGTTTAGAAGTCAATCATAAGTGAAAATGCTAGCAAAGGAAGGACTGACAACTAAGCAAGGTCCCAGAAGAGGTGCAAGGGGAGCCTCACCATGTTCCTCTGCCTGTGGAGATAACAGTACCTACCTTAGGGCTGTAAGGAATAAATGAGAAAATGTGTTCTCATTTATCAAATGCCCAGTGATAATAGGCACTCAGTAAATGTTAGGTCCATTCAGCCTCCAAATCCTCACCCCAAAAATATGCCTTGCTGACCTTTTTTTTTGTTTTGCACTTAGCATGTATTAAATGAAAGTATTCAACTGCTCCATGTGTTTACTTAGCCTACATTTATGATAATTGAGATGGTGAACTAGTTGATCTCTAATTCTTAATTTGCGGTCTAAACCTATGATTTGGCTAATTTTTTAAGTACCAAATCTTTTCTGGCAACGTCGTTGATTGTATAAAGCTTTACAAATATAATGCTTATAGTTCCTAATGATAGTGCGGTGTGTTAGAGCTTGTGGACCAAAGTGTTGCTTACAGAAGTGAGAAAGAAGGGAAATAAAAATTCCTCAGACAGTAAGATGAGCACAGAATGAATAAAGCATAGGTGTGTGAAGCCATCTCAAAGTGACTGACTTGCTCCCTGGCCTGAAGCTCTTTGCTAGGACTGGGTTGAAGTATTGCTAGATCTGATGAAATGTGTCCCTCAGGAGAAGAGCTGGTTAACCGTGAATATACACAACAGAAATTCTGCTCTCATTGGTAAGACCATCACTTTTATGAGATGGATAACTTGATTCTCTTTGGAGGTCTTTGAATACTTGAGTCAGTTGATTCCTCTGGTTTTGATTCCTTGTTTGACTTCCCCTTAAGTCTGCCTTTAGGGAGAGAATGGATTGATGGATGAGACCTCTATATCCTGGTCCCTGTGAAGGTTATTTCTCCTCGTAGCTTAATAAGTTGCCATTCTGTTTATGTATATCCGTCTCGGTGGGCTTGGATATAGTGAGTCTGCTCTTGAGAGAGCATTGTTTTTCTAGATTCATAGCCTTCATCAATGTTTCTAATCATGTGAGAGTGAATTCTTCTCTCTGGAGTGTGGTCAGTGAGGAGACACTGCAGCTTTTTCTTTGGTGAACAACCCATCGGCCATTTTTCTACTCGATGCATCGTTGGAGATAAAAATTTATACCATTCAAAGCTCTTCTTGTTTATTCTTTATTATATTAAAAGAGTTTTTTACTACATTTGAATGTTATTCTAATAAAGCTTTTTAGGAGTTATACATCAGAAATAAATTTTTTATGATAGCAAACTACTTTTAGTGATTGTTAGCCCCTGTAAGTGGAGGTCGGTGTAAGATATATAGGTTTGTGTTGTCTGTCTTATTAAATTTAAGGAAAACATGATAAATTCTAGTAATAATTCCTTTGAATTACAATTGTCACATGAAGTTGTTTTGGAAAAAGTGTTATTTATTTCATAATTCAATAAAGTGAATTAGAGCTGAGTTTCCTGAGTGTGGTATATATCAAAACTTTTTCTCTGCCTGATGAAATCATTATTGTAAATCTGTCTAGGCCTGCGTTCTTTCGATCTTTTTTAGATAAACCAGGCTATGAATTTGACTTTCATTTTTAGATATTACTACATTAATATCTTTTGTACTACATGTGAATTTACATATAATTCTTCACTCATTTATTTTTCAAAATGAAAAGAAACTTTATTTTCTCATTTACAGTGGTATTCCATCTGAGTTTATAGTTTTCTATTTTACTTTATTGTTGTTGCTGACTAGTAAGAAATCACTTTAGTTTATTTTCCGTAAAGTATTTTCTTTTAATGCATGGGCGATAAGATTCTGAAAATGTTAGGAATCCTTACATTTTCCAAGTATATGTTCACTTGAGCTGCCAAAAATTTTATGTATATTAAATTTTTCAAGTTTAAGAAACTGAAAGCGTTACATAAAATGTTTTGTATAACTTGCCATTATTTATCTGTATCTATGTCACAGTTTTTAGCTTTGTGGGATGGTTTCTATTGGCCATTTAAATATTCTTTTGCCTAACAGAGCCAGGTTAGCTGCGTTTTGCTCCACAGAGAGAAAGTTCCTGTTAGTCTCTATTCTTTGACCTAGGGAGAAGCACCAAATTAGATGCAAGAGTTCACCACTAAGAAAATCCAAGAGTCTTTTGTCTATGACAACTTCGTGAGTAAAGCTGAGAAACTTGCTATTTTTTTCTTTGACCTGAAGTATAACCCTGCTCTGCACTTTAGATGTTCTGAATATTAATAAAGATCATAAAAAAAATAGACCTATCAGTTAGCTTAAAAAGAGCCAAAAAACCGCAGTAAAATAACGCAGCCGAGCTTTTCTGCAGTTATGAATATTCTGGAAATATCTCACTAAGTTGCGTTAGCTTTTTCAAAACTCTGCAACATGTATTTTAAAAATCTGGTCAGTACTCACATCTCTAATGCATTAGATTAAAACAACGCCTCTTTAAGAGCTAGATGATACTGTGATATTTCACATAAAAACAATATATAGTGAATTGATAGGATGAAATACAGAAACACAGTAATACACATTTCTGAGAAACTTTGTAGCTATGTGAATTGGTGTTGCTGGGGCATACACATTGACAGTAGCTCCTGTGCACTCCTGAGCTGGGGCTGAAGGCCGACAACTTTCTCCCTTCGGCTGATTGATTTTGAATTTTTCAAACTGATTAATGTTTTCATTTGAATGGTAATGCTGACTTTGCAGAAGATGTGATCTTTTAATTAGCAGATGCTGAGATTAGCATTAGGGCTGAACAGTAATTAGCATTTGTTCTTATACTACAAGAGCACAAACTAAGTGGTGCAGCAAATCGAGCTACGTGTCTTCTTTACTTTGCCTCCTTAGATCTTCTTTAGGAGAGAAGTTAAAAATTATTGAGATCCTTAATCACTGTTGCACTGAAAACATTTAAACAAATTGAAGATTCACTTCAGAGGAAAACATTTTCAGTTCCCTTATACTATCCTTATAGATGTAGGATTCTGTTTTCAAGGTTTACCTAATATTTTATTATGGAACTTAAATGTTATTTAGTGAATGGGTGAATTCTTGTTTATATTTATGGGTGCGTACATAGGCACATGTGTAGTTATCTGAAAAAGTCAGAGTCTTGGTTTCCAGATTGTGCTTATTTCAGTAACGCCCACTCTTATTTCCAAAGCTATTTTGAGCATCAGCTTAAAATAGATGAGCCCCAACCAGAGACAGTAGAGAGAAGGGGTTAAGAATTGGGGTTCGGGTTCAGGCAAACCTAGATTCAAATCCTTAGTATGCCACTTCCTAGGGCATATTGTTTGACAGTTCAATTCTCAGTGTCCTCATCTGTAACATGAAGATTGTAGTAGAATTCTTATGAAGATTAAAGCTAGTATTTTACATAAAGCACAGCGTCCATCAAATAATGAGTAACTTACTGTTTTTAAAAACCCACTATGTATGTTAAGTAATACTCATTCTTTTTATGACCTACATTTAAGAAAATACAGAAAAATAATTTATTTTAGCTTAGTTAAGCTTAGCAAAAGAAAATAACTATTAAACACCTGTGGAGTAACTAAACCCCCTTAACACGAACACATCCTCTTATGCCAGGCAGGCAGGCTTTTCACTGTACCTTGTGAGCAGCATGTGTGCCGCCTGCTTCCCTCCGGAAGGCCGTAGCCTGTCAGTCACCGTGTCTGTGCCAGCTCTTCTGCAGACAGGAATTCTTACAGGCAGAGGTGTCCTCTCTAAAGCTGCTGCCGAGCGATGTCTGTTTCTGCTTTTGCTTTAAATGGTTTCCACAACAACCAGTAGGGAAAAAGTCAAAGCATGAATGATGAAATATTCATATAAATTCAAGGCGCTTGGTCCACCTCTACCATGTAGGCTACAGTTTTAGGTCGAAGGTGGAGAATGGGGTGATATTTTATAGGGATGCTAAACATGTGGCTGACTGCTGAATGTATATCAAACTTCAGCATGAGACTTTAGCCAGTAGTATTTAAAGAGGAAATTATTGCTGGTTTCTAGTGCCTGGAGAGGCATGGTCCTATATAGACTTTTTTTTTTAAACTAGTGGTGACATTTTAAATAGCCCCAGAGTAAGTGCATTTACATTTGTTACTATGGATGTTACTCTCTCCCAGGAGACATCAAACAGAACACTTAAACCCTGAGTGAGCAGAATAATTGATGCTCTAAATAACTAGCCCCTCTGTTTGCTGTTTGCCCACATAAATACAAACACAGAGAAAGAGTAACAAACGAGTCAAAGTAAATTTCCAGAAAAAAAGCAAAAAGAAAAAAAGCCCCAGAAGAAGCAGCAAGGTATAATGCTTTATTTCTGTGGGAGAGTTGAAGTGGTGCTTGAATATAATGCAATTTTAACATGAAGGGAAGAAGAGAAAAGATTTTCTTTCAGGGTATCATTTCCATTGAAAATAGGTAAAACAAAATATGACATTGAAGTAGGAGAGCTGTTACTTTAGAATTGGGAAATAGTTAAGACATGTTCTTGAGAACTGACTGTTGTAAGTTCATAAACTGAAATGTCTGTTTACTTGAGTGTGTATTTAGTTGAGTATCAACAGATAATAAGGCCATTGATTATTTGGCAACTGCTTCAGTTTTCAGACCTAATTAGTTTGGGTGTTTTCCAAATTGTTCTTGTAAGATTTCCTTATCTGCCCGTCTCTAAGCAGCACCTTCTGTTCCACAAGTTTAGTGTAAAGAAATTCCATCTTTCTTTCCAATAAAGTAGAGCTTAGTTGAACATATATAAAACAGATGTAAAGGTCTTTATCTGTAATTTTTTTTCTTACTGTTTTAGTGCTGAAATAAAATTTCATCGAATAGCTGGCAGTTTTCTATGTTTACTAACTTCATATTTTGTTAGCAGATTTTAGGAAAGTTTGATGGATATATAGAGTTATATATAGATTTTTTGATAGGGATAAATTCATGAGCTACCAGAAGTATCTTCAAGAATGTTCCTTTCTTTCTAAATACTTGCCAAAAGATGCAGTTTTTTGGTTCGCGCATTTACTGGTTTAATGTCGGTTTCGTGAGAGATGTATCCAATTTATCTTGTTCATTGCAAGTTATGCATAGTACTTGTCTGATAAATATTTGTTGAATGGATTAATGAAAGGTTTTGTTGAAACTAATGATAGGTATGATTTTAGTGGTATTATATCTATGCATAATATATAATACTTAATGAGCATTTACTGTTTGGTCTTTGCAACCATTATTTAATTTAAATCATGAATTATGTTCTGTTATACTTATTTTTAGGTGAAAAAACTGTATCTTTATATGCACAGATAAATACAAAACATATATAATGAGAATTTAAATTTTTAATTTAATTTTTTTTTTTTGAGGAAGATTAGCCCTGAGCTAACATCTGCTGCCAATCCTCCTCTTTTTACTGAGGAAGACTGGCCATGAGCTAACATCCGTGCCCATCTTCCTCTACTTTATATGTGGGATGCCTGCCACAGCATGGGTTGCCAAGCAGTGCCATGTCTGCACCTGGGATCTGAACTGGCAAACCCTGGGCCGCCGAAGCAGAACGTGCGAACTCAACTGCTGCACCATCAGGCCAGCCCCAAGAGAATTTACAGTTTTGATAATTTCTAGGAATAATTTGATGAATTACTTAATAGAGCAAATATGGCTCATGTTGGGCCTTAAAGGATAGAAGTAATTTAGAGATGAGATGGATAAAGAGATAGAATGCTTCAATAAAGATGACAAAGACATTTATGATAGTTTTTATAAATGTTTAGGGTAAATGTTATGGAAGAGGCTATGTGGTTCAAGATAGATTCCAAAAGATCTTGAAGGACAGGCTTAGGATTTTTCACTGCATCAGGAAATTGGACACCATGTAGATTTTTGAATTAGGAATCAATATATTGAAATTGCTTTTATTAATACCCATTTTAGCCAGATTAATCTATAAGTGGCTTGGAAATGCTTTTGAAGGAGATTACTTTTTAATTTTTAGGATAGATATTATAAAGGAAATTTTTTTTAAAAATTATGCTTTCTATATTTGATTTTCATAAAATTTGTAGGTTACTTATAAAACAGAATCTGTAATTTGAACTGGAAGTGACTTCTCTTCCACCCTTGTCTGTTTTTTAACCTGGATCTTTCTGAGATTTTTAGTAAGCATCACCATATTTATGACTAGGTTACAGCCTAATGTATAGACTTTTACTTGTGAGGCCCAAAAATACAATTAGATATACCATTTACTCTTAGTATACTTTGAATTTTATATTCTCTTATTTTGCTTAATGATGTACTATTTGAGAGAAGTATGGCTTATATTTCATAATATATATAAACATTAAAAATTATTAAATTTGCTCTGGCATGTGGTCTGATTTAGATATCAAAATATCTGAACATGTAAGGTCTTACTCACCTCTTTCACCTCACTCCTCTTTTCCTGGGTGCACCACTTAGTTGTGATTTTATTTGCTTGATTGTCTGTTTAATATCTAACTCTGCACCAATTATAACCTCAGTGAAGATGGGGATTGTGTCTATTATGTAGCACTGCTGTACCTCCAGTCCCCGCAGAGGACCCGGCGTTTAGTCAGTGTTCAGTAAATATTTGTTAAATGAGGTGAATGAATGTCCTCTAGACCGAGGAAGTTGTGATTCAATGTTTTTTAAACACATAGGATTGTTAGTTGCCACAAGGAAGCCTGTGTACAGCTAGCTGTTAGACCGCTTCTGCAATTTTCTTTTCTTTATTTGTTCTATTATCTCATACATTGATTTATATTTGAATCAAAGGGCATTTACATTATTTTAAACGTTAACTCTCTTATCTATATGTAAGCATAAAATTAGGATTAATGTTTGAAATCCTAAGAAAAACCAGGGCTTGGGTTTATCAGTGAAGAGCTTTCCGGTGAAGCAGTTGCATGCATGTTTTATGAACATTAGAACTAGCAGTGCAGAAAATACATAGAAATTCCCAGCGCACAAGTTATCATTGCCTGAAGGCTGCTGGCTAACTGTTTCCCCACCGCTGTTTAGGAACGTGCTCTTATTTCTTGGGTAAATAGAAGATATGTGATGATTTCATTTTTGCAGGCTGTCATACTCTTCATACTTCTTAAACACATCCTTTAATTTTAATATTTTAACATTAAGGAATATATGAATTTTAGGCTTTAATTTGATTCACCAAACAAGTATTGAACTGTGCAAGGCACTGTTTAAAGGGCATACCAATAATGAATTGTTTCTGGCTTTACTTGTCTCACATATTTGTGAGCTAGTTGGGAAATAAGACAGATGCTATAAGGAAGCTACAAAGTGCTATGGGAACATTGAGGAGAAACAGTTTCAACAAGGGACTCAGTTAAGTGTTCACTGAACTAGGTGATGCTAGACAGGAACATTTAAAGATGAGCAGAATTTCAGGAGGTGAATTGTAAAAACATTGGGACCCCACTGTGTGTTTGGTGTAGGGAGTTGAATTTCAAACCAAACAGGAAATAAACACAAGCATCATATAGAAATCAAACTATCTACTTCCTTATTGGGAGATCTCACTTAGAAACCATAGTCTGGACCTGCATCCACAAGAGACTCAGGTCATGGGCCAACTGTGACTTTTTACACTTTTCTCTTGCTAAATTAGAGAGTATAGATGTCAGTGACAGACTCTCAAGGTCCTACCCACCATGTAATCTCTGCTTCTCCTGTGGGCAGCAGTGACTAAGGATTGAAGAGATTGTCTAATGTGTTTTTCTCTTGGGAGTAGAAGTTTTTGCATGAGAGAGGGGATTAGATTTCTCCCAACAGTATATATCTTAATAGAAGTTGGCTGAAGTTTTACATCATACAAACTTACAATATTTAAATAAAGCCTTTTTAGTTCTAATATTGGCTTTTCTTTAAAGCCATTGTTTTGTTTTGAAGGAAAAACTATTTAATATCCATTCTAGTTCCTCCTCCTTCAGAGATGTTTAAGGGGAAGTCATGTTTGTATTAGTGGAAATCTTTGGCAAATAATATTAAAAGGCTATTACGTCTGATTTGTGAATGAAGCCCAAGGTTGCTTTTAATACCATCATCATAAAATAAGTTAAAGGATATTATTTCACTGTGCAATCTAATAAAGCTGACCGCACTATTAAGATTGATTTAAATTCAATTTTACTTTACGACTAAAATATTTTAATGAAATAATTTTTTTTCTATAGTGAGGGTAAATTTGTATTGGCAACTTTAGATACAATTCGTTGATAGACTGCAAAGATTAGAATCATTTGTTGCTATCCAGATCTACCTAACTTTCCCAACCTGTCATATTTTATAGAGCAAATATTTGTGGGTTATGGACTTGAGTGTGAGACCTTTGGCTGTGAAAGTTTATTAGCTGACTCCAGTTATGCTGATTTATGCGGTAGTAAATATGATGAAAGAGGAAGGATTATGTTTTACTGATCAGAAAACAGATTGGGAATTAGACTTATTTCAGGTCATCCACTCTCTGGGGGATTTTTGTCTTATAAAAATGTTTGAATGATATAAATGCCCATTTGATAGAACAGAAATAAAAGTCACTTAAATAGTGTTAAAGAAGAGTTGCAGAACTTGTTTTTCTTTTTCTGTGAGCCCTAAATAACTATGCAAGTAATAAACATAAAACTGATGTTTCTCTTCCTCTCTTTAGATAGATATACGCACGTGTAAATATATGTATTCTCTTATATTATGTGAGTTTAAATCCGTAATACTGAGAAAATAAAACTAGCATTTATTCTTTTAGGGTTATTGTGCAGTAACAAAATAAAGTCATAAAATATAGCCAAATAAAAGCCCTTCTTGGATTTCTTGGAATGGAGCCGATGTACCCTGAGTCGGTAATTGGGAACGCACAGATGGAGTCAGCCTCCATAAAAACAGTCTTGAACTTGGTAGAACCTATGGACTCTGGCAGAGATACAGTGATATTAGGAATATTGAACAGTGGCTGGACAAGTAGGCTGCTAAATAATCTTCACCCGAATATTTGCACTTCACACTGCATTATGGCTTCACTTGACGACTTCTGTCTTATCTCTTTCTGCTTTTCTACTCTATTTCCACCACTCGTCTTTGCTTATTATGGCATATACGGGGTGTATTTTTTTTTAAATGAAAGATCGTTTAGAGAGAAATGAAGGGCTTACTAAAAGGGGCACTCTCCACATAAGCCTCTCCTTTCCCAAACTCTTCTGCAGGTACTGGTGTGAAGAACTGGGCTGCAGACTGGTGAGTGGGTCAGGCAGTGGAAACTGGAGAGATAGCATCCTGGGCATTCTCTCTTTCCTTCTCGTCCTGTTCTCTCAGAAGCACAGTCAATTTTGCTGTCCTTACTTCTGCTTTCTTTGCCAGACTGTCAAGGGCAGCTGAAGAAAAATCAAATAGTCTTGCGGATCGGTGCTATTACACATGTAAGGTTTTCAGCCTCAGCCAAACCTTGAGTACTGCTCAGCAAAGCCTTTCACTTGTCTCCCAGTCGCTCCCTTTCTCATCTATCATGCTCTTTGTATTTGCATCTGCTATTCTTTCCCTGAAATACCTTTTGAAAAAGTTCCTCTTCAGATAAACCGTAGTCATCCTTCAAGACCTGCTGGAATGTAACCTCAATTTCTGAAGCCCATCTTTCTCTTTCCTTTTCCTCCTGCCCATCTTCCCAACTCTTTTGCCAGCAGAGTTACTTTCTTTTCTTTTGTGCACTTTTTAGCATATCACGGGTGGCATTGTTGTTAGTGTTTATGCCTTTCTCTCCCACGTTCAATTAATAGAGGCCTCATTAACTGTTGTCTAACCCAGTGTGTAGCACGTAGTTGACATCGGTATAGGTTTGCTAGGTAAATGAATGCCTGTGAATATATTGTCAGTCTCAAAATGCAGTCTGCTGGAGAAGCCAGAGTCCCCATCTCCTTAACATCTGTCACAAATATCTCCCTGCTTATAATTATCATACTTTGTTTTAAACACATCACCGCATAGTAACAGCATTAAGTCATAAACAGATGGAAGGGCGAGGAAATAGTTCAAAAGATAGTGTAGTTTTCCTACTTTCAGATAAGGCAATAAAATACCTTCAGGTAGATGTGTTTTTTTGTTTTTTTTAAGAAGGTTTCTCAGGTTCTTCATTTCTGTGAGTAGTTCCTGCCCCAGTTTGTTAGCATAGGTATGCTACCACTTATATGAGCTTTCTCTATGTTTCTTTTCCATCCTCATCACCTCTTCTCTTTGCTACTCTCTGTTGCCTCCTAACTATGGCTCTCTTCTACATAAAATCTACAACTCTTTTCAGATCTCATTTTCATCAGCCACCTGCCAGCTGTTGAGGCAACAGCTGATTTTTGTTATAGAGTGAAAGAGTGTGGCCATTGGTTCACAGCTGCCAAGCTTTTGGTTCGTTTCCCTCACCACCTTGAAGACCCAAGTCCCTTATTACATAAAATAGCCCAGCTGCTATCTTGTAACAGGTGAGCAGGGAAGAGTTTTCTGTAGGATGATTAGTAGTGGGACTAGTTCTGGGGGAGGCTAGGTGGTACCTGACAAACAGCACTTACATCAAGCATCAGGTATGGGTTCAGTCATTGCTATGTTGCCGCACATTTGGGCCCCTTAAAGGGTATTATTTTATGAAAACGTTCTCAAACCTTCAGGACCTGATTATTTGCAAGTGCCCAAAGTTGTTTAGTTTTGCCACACTTTTAGACTTAAATATGTATTTAGGTTGGAACTTAGCAGTATTAACTTTGAAGCCATCCCAGTCTGATGCAAATTTTACTTGTTTTCAGTTGTCTTGTTTTTGTCACGTTATTATTTTAATTTTGTTTTGTACAGAACAAGTGAAGATTCATTATGCCCTAAATTACAGATTTATGCTAGTAACCTGTTTCCAGTATAATATTTTAAAGACTTTATTTTTTTCCTTTTTTCTCCCAAAGCCCTCTCGTACATAGTTGTGTATCTTTTAGTTGTGGGTCCTCCTAGTTGTGGCGTGTGGAACGCGGCCTCAGCATGGCTTGGTGAGTGGTGCCATGTCCGCGCCCAGGATTCGAACTGGCGAAAGCCTGGGCCCCTGAAGCAGAGCATGTGAACTTAACCACTTGGCCACGGTGCCAGACCCTCCGGTATAATATTTTAGCCAAAATGAGGTTTATATATATATATATATATATATATATATATATATATTTTTTTTTTCGGTAATGGACCAGATTTGGGATGAATGCTTTTTGCTAGGATTACCTATTGTGTAGCATCAAATTTTATCATGTGCTTGTGGGAAAGATACTCAATTTACAATATATACAATAACACAAATTGAATGCTACTACATATTAGTTTTTCACGCAAACACTATAAATAATAATATAACAATGTATGATTGAGATTTTTTAAAAAAGGCAATACTAAATAATTTTTCTTCTGTACCTTTTAATTTCAGACATCTTTGTCATGAGCATATTGTCTTTCAAAGCATGATGAAAAGCAATCACTTTTAGTTTTAGCTAAATTCATTTTGCCATTCATTTAACATACTATATTTATTGAGTTCTTATAGTGTTCCAGGCACTAGGTTTTATCCTAGGGCTAGAGAGGTGATGACAACATACAAAGAGCCTTCATCGTATTCGTTGCAATTCAGGACTACTTTTATAAATAGTAGAAATCTTGCCTGTATACTCTCTCCTATAGGCAGACCAAGATGTATATGGCAATTTGTGTGTTGTAAATTCTATAAAATGTTTAGCTCTTTTCTTTTTTGTTTTGTTTTTTGGTAAAGATTTTATTTTTCCTTTTCTCCCCAAAGCCCCTCGGTACATTGTTGCATATTTTTAGTTGTGGGTCCTTCTAGTAGTGGCATGTAGGACGCCACCTCAGCATAGCCTGATGAGCGGTGCCATGTCTGCGCCCAGGACCAGAACCAACCAAACCCTGGGCTGCCCAAGTGGAGTGCGCGACTTAACCACTTGGCCACAGGGCTGGCCCCTAGCTCTTTTCTAACAGTTCACAAGGCATTTACTTTTTGATAGTACAAATTGTAAAACCTACGTAGGTTTTTAAATACCTTAACTGCATAATTTGTGATGGGAGTTAAAAATATGTCAAAGGGTATATTTTCTCCGATACTTCTCACTTATTGCTGTAATTTGCAGTTGTCCATTTCCCCACCACAGAATGGGTTTTAAGTATTGACTTTTTTCTGGCAGTCAGTCAGTTGCGGGGGTTTCTAGTTGAGTAATAGAAGGATAATTTTGCTATCATTTATGTTCTATCTATATAGTTTTATATTTTTAATATATTTTCACATAAAAAGTTGAATTACATCTTCCCAACCTCTTTGCTATTGAGGTATACCAGAAATTATGATTCCCCTTTCTTAGATAATAAAATGATACTCAAAAGTGTCAATAATAATAATAATAGCTGTCATTTATAGATCAGGAATAAATATTTGTCAAGAACAATACCAGAAACTATATGTTATAGTAGTCATGGAAGTTATGCATTATTAACTTCTTTTTACAGTTGAGAAAATTGAAGTTCAGACATGGTAAATGCCTTCCTTGTTTCCTGGCTACATCAGGATTTGAACCCAGATCTGCCTCCAAAATTTCCTTGGATTATCTGTCTGTCATACCCTGTGTCACTTTTGCATGAGTTAACCAAAATCATTTGGCCAGTTATTATCAGAGCTGAAATATCCTGATCTTTTGGAACAATCTGGTGCATCATTCACTGACTCATTATTCGTCCAAAAATTGTATATTGCATTCTGACTCTCTTCTGGTGAGTATATTTCCTTGCTCATAGAGTTAATAACAAAGAAACTTATTTGAATTCTCAGCTGAGTAGTAAGGCTTTAAAGAAACGTGGTACTATTCAAAAAAAAGTTAGTTTGGGGGCTGGCCCCGTGACTGAGTGGTTGGGTTCGAGCGCTCTGCTGCAGCAGCCCAGGGTTTCGTTGGTTTGGATCCTGGGCATGGACATGGCTCTGCTCATTGAGCCACAAGTGGAGGGACCCACAACTAAAGATGTACAACTGTGAACTGGGGGGCTTTGGGGATAAAAAGGAAAAAAATAAAATCTTAAAAAAAAAAAGTTAGTTTGATTTATGTTTTAGAGCTATTCTGTTTACTCCAGACATCCCCACAAGGAGAGTGTAGTAACTTAGTTTGAATGCCGTTTAAGAGTTTTAGGGGGCAGACTGCTGTGTGTGTGAAATGCAGTGTTGCCTCTCTGAATTGAAACATTTCCGTTTACTTGTCTTTGCTTCTTTAGCAGTTACATCAAGTGCTACTCTAGAGTAAACTTTTTTGTCATTCTTATAGATTTTCAGATTTCTAAAGCAGATCTTTGGTAAGTTGTTGAAATGCTTCATTTCAGAAAGTTACATATGACTAGGCATGCTCTAAATTGAAAAGTTAAATTAAATTACTATTTATGTAACATTTCTTTCCAAATATTGAGTTGGATTTCCATTACTTACTAAGCGACTCATCAGTGATTTTATTTCCCCTGCCTTAGTCCATTTATTATTTGTTTAAAGTCCATTCAAAAGCAGATTTCGCTGTTATTTTATGATCAGTTGACTAAGCAGCAAATGCTGGGTTAATATTAACATATTGATTACTTTTTGTTCTAATTTGATCTGCAACAAAATCCGCCGTGATTTGTTTGTGGGTTGATAACAGGTGTGCTGAAATGGTTAATAGCTAAAGCATCTAAAATTAGCTATCTTGTATTTGTCTCGAATACTCTCTTCTTTGAGACACTAACCAATTTTTCTTTTAACAGCACATCTAATCAATTTCAAAGTGAAGAAAAATAAAGCCTGAGCCAGTTTTGAAAATTATTCCTCCTTGAAATGTTCTGAGTGCTGGAATTTATTTTACAGTTCCAGCTAAACAGGCTTCTCGACTGAAAAGAAGGGGATGAATAGTGTCTAAATCTGCTTTAGGAGAGAGCTTGTTTATCGAGCTACACCTCATTTTCCTTTATCTGTCACTGTGTAAATAATAGGCAGAATTTCTTGCTTGGTTGTATTCTACGTGCACAGCATAAAGCTTAGAGTCAACTAACTGTAGCATTTCTGATTCTTCCTTAAGCTCTCTTTTTCTTGCTAAGCTCCCTTCCCCATCTCACCTTCCTGCCTGCCATATGATCCAAACAGAATTCTGCAGTTTAGACAATTATAGTCTCCAGTGTCTCTCTTTAAATTTGTATGTTCAGTCTTGAAATGAAGTATAGTTCCTTTGCAGGATGAAATAGAAATTACAGTGAAGTAGACTATTAGGAATAAATTGATTTTTTTTTTTTAAGGAGCTTTCAACGTTTTGTTTGGCAGCGTTTTTCTGTAAAGGTAATACATTAGTAAGGATTAGCTGTGTCTGATGGCATTTATCGGAAAATTCAATGTAGTAGGGGCTTAAACAGTATAGAAATTTATTTCTCTCTCTTGGAAAAGCTGTTTATCAGTAGGCAGTGCATGGCTCTGTGTTGTCTCCATGATCTTCAGAAACCAAGGTTTCTGCCTCCTTCAACATTTTGGTTCTGGCTTTCATTCTCAGGATGACCTCATGTTACAAGATGGCTTCTGGAGCTGTAGCTCTCTCATCTATATTCCATATTGCAGGAAGGAAGGAAGCAAAGCTGGGAGGACAAAAGGAATGCCTTTTCCAACTGAATCAGCAGCCTTCCAGGAAACTCCATACAACATTTATATATATCGTTAGCCTGAACTTAATAATATGGCCACATCTAGCTGAAAGGGTGGTTGGGAAACCCGGTTTTTAACTGGGTGCATTGGCCTATTAAATAAAATGAAGAAAAAAGGAGAGAATGGATTTTATGTGCAGCTAGCAGTCACTGTCAGTGTTCACATGCATAATGATTACTTCTCCGTTTTCTGTTTCGTCATTTATAAAATGGGCAAAAGAGTATCTTCCCCATGGCGTTTGTATGAGGGTGCAGGGGGATACTGCATGAATGATAGTCGTGGAACACAGTAAACATTATCATGGTTGCTTTTCAGTTCTCATTTTCCTTATCATTATTGTAACATTAGAGCAGCAGGAAGTCTCAACGCTTTATGGACACTTAGGATATGATGATCCACATTAACTTGTGAATTATTTCACTTTCGGGACTAATGTGTGCTTTATTTGCAGTTGGTGTCTCCTTGTATTGTCTCTCTTCTTTAATGCCTTACACAGCGTGTGTACGTTCTATCTTCATGCCCTATATATAACTGAGAACTGGGGATTAGTTACTCTTTGAAGTGGAAAAGGATTAGCCACAGCAGTGATTAATCTATTCTAAAATTCTGGGGACTACAGAGTTCACGGAAACAATCAGTCTACCTAAAGCAGCAGCTTGCTCCTTAGTAAAGGGCAATGCATAGGGTCGGAAAAGAAGGGCAGCCTTGGGCAAGTCACATGGCTGTTCTCCTTGGCAAAGGAGGGATTGGATTGGCTGACCTCTGAGGTCCTTCTTCTTATATAATATGACTGTAGGCATCCCATTCTGTTCAGATCTTTTCGGACCAGTTACGTTCTTGTGGGGTTTGCTAGCTTGTAGATGGAGGTGGGTAGTGAGGGGCTGCCTGGTGCACTTTAAGGGGCCCTTATAATTTCACACCATTGCCTTTTGCTGCCTAAGAGACTAACTTCTTTGTTTTCCTCTCTTGAGTTCTAAGACGTGCAGATTATTCAGACGTGAACTACTCCAAGTAAATAATTCCTGAGAATCAAAGAGTTTAGAGATATTACATTAACATTTTTGTTCTTGTTGTTAAATGGCTATAGGATTAGACGTTATTTTCCTTTACAGTAATACATTTTTGACATGTCCTTTTATGAAAGGAACTGGACTTTTTTTCTCCCACATGAACAGTGTATTACTAATATCTGAGTTCTCCCAAGTAACTCCAGGTAAATACTCGTTCTGGTATTTGGTAGTTCTGTGTCTTTGGAGGAGATTACTTACACTCTCAAAGACTTAGTTTTCTCATCTGTAGAAATGACAATATTTATTCTACTTGTTTTAGAGGGCTATGAGGGAGAGTTAAATAAAATCATGAATGTGAAGTGTTAACAGTATGTCTGGAGCAAGAGATTATTACAATTATTGTTTTATTACTAGTGTTACTACTGTTACCGTTATGGAGAAGGACTTAGATAGCTGGCTAATTTAACTAGGGTGATGGTCCATTTATCTGTTGCTGCCTAACAACCTATCGCAAATCTAATGGCATAAAACAACAACCGTTTTATTATGTGCACAAATTCCGCGGGCAGAATTCTCGCAGGGCAGAGAGGTGACAGCTTGTCTCTGTCTGCAGTTGTCTAGGGCCTCAGTGGGGAAGATTCCAAAGGCTGGGAGTGCCTCAGGTCCGAGGCCTGGATCAACGGAAGGCTCCTTCACTCAAATGTCTGGTTTCTGGGCTGCGGTGACTTGAAGGCTGTGTCCAGCTGGACTCTTGACTAGAGAACCTACACATGGCCTCTCCATGTGGCTTGGACTTCTCCCAGCATGACAGCTGTGTTTGGAGGGGGAACATTCAGAGATCGAGTGTTCCAAAGGACCCAGGGGAAGCAGCATGGCATTTTATGACCTCGCTTCAGAAGGCACATAGCATCACTTCTGCCACATTCTCTTAATTGAAGCATTCACAAGCTCTCCTAGGTTCAAGGGGAGGGCACATAGATCTTTGGTGTCATTGGAAGGAATGTCAAAGAACTTGGGGCTATCTCCAGTGCCCTACTGTTCTGTGTAGAAGGATGAACAGTGACAAGGAATAAACATGATTTGATTTGAAAACAGGTTTCCTGTAAATTATTCTTTAATGTAACTCTAATCTGTCACCATCTCATATGGGCAAGCAAAGTTTTTCATCAAAGACCTAAAATCACTGTAAATGTAATCCTAGCTTTTAATCTTGCTCGTCTTGGACCTTTACACTCTCAACTCTAGAATAAATCTTTCTTTCAAAAAGTTTCAAAGTCATAGTGGTTCTCAGGCAGGCATATTTTATTTTTCTCATATAGAAGTTTTCTCTGTGTAAGGTTTTTATGAAGATTAAATTGCCTATTTTTAAAATGCTTACAACAGTACCAGGTATGCCATAAGTCCAATGCAAGTGTTCGTTAAAATAAAAAAAAAAAGCCTGTAAACCCCTTTTAAAATGCCATAAGGAATAATAGGAAGTAAATTATTCTTTTTTTTTTTTTTTTTTTTTTTGTTGAGGAAGATTAGCCCTGAGCTAACATCTGCTGCCAATCCTCCTCTTTTTACTGAGGAAGATTGACCTTGAGCTAACATCCGTGCCCATCTTCCTCCACTTTATATGAGGGACACCTACCACAGTATGGCTTGCCGAGTGGTGCCATGTCCATACCTGGCATCTGAACCGGCAAACCCTGGGCCACCGAAGCGGAATGTGTGCACTTAAGCACTGCGCCACTGGGCCGGCCCCTATTCTTAAGTCAATATAACATTTACGATATTGTACCATTATTGTCACTACAATATTTTGTCAAAAGATTTGTAAACAAAGGTGACTTTGATAAATTGTTTTAAAGGTCAAAATCCATTGTCAACAAAATAGTGATTCAAAGTTTCTAATGACAGTGAGTGAATATTCTTCTTTCTAAGGGCTGTAGTTACAATTATATTTCAGATGCTAATGTCTCATTAGTTTTCCAGGTTAATCTCTGTTACTTATTTGGAAGCAACAGCATATCGTTAAACTCAGTGAATAGCTCACTTGTTCAGATTGTTGTGTTTTAGATAATTTCTTATTTGTGTTTCAATTGTCTCAAATTAAGTGAACATTGTTTTTTTTGAGGAGCCCTGGTGGCTTGTTTCAAAACCTGAGATTATGGCACCCAGTGGTTAATGATACCATTCTAAGCTTATTAAAAGCAAAAAGGAAATATATTTACATCTAAAAACCTTACTTTCTTCTGCTCACTATTAAGCCTGCTGTTTCATTTTTATTTATGGTGACCTCATACTGGGAGCACCTTGCATAAGTAAGAGTCTGAAAGTTATTTGAATCGCCAGGATAAAGATGCCTTCTTTTGGCGCTTTTCCCCTCTGAGTGAGGTTAAAGTGTGTCAGGCAGATTGTTTTAGTTACTTATCCTCAGTCTAAGCCAGTTATATGAGCAGCTCTGACAGTTAACTTTGTAAATCATTCAGGAATCTGACTGCTTTCTCAAAACATACCTGGGCCTTTAGGCAGGAGTCTACAGGTGATTGCCCCTGGATGTTTGCCTAAAGATGATTTAGAAAATTGGTTGGATGCTTTCCTCTTCCCCAGCTATCAAAAATTAACCTGCCAGAAATGTGCAGACACAGCAACGTTATGTTAATGATTCTGACTCATGCACAAGACTTTTTTTTTTTAAAGCTGGCTATTCCCAATTCCAAAGATTCAGCATTTATTATTTGGTCATTTACTTTTGTATTTGTGCTATGAATAGGATATTCGTTGTCAGCTTCCTTGACTGTCTCGAACCTCTAGGGTGTTGACTCGGTGTATTTATTGAAGGCAGGTAACTAACGTTCTCTTATTCCAGTGGTGAACACGCTTCTCATTTGCTGGGGAAAAAGAGAGGAAAACCTTTGAGCCTAAGACTTAACTCCAAGAGGGACTGTTGTCTGACTTCCAAACAGGCCAGGGAATACATTGTGCTGCGGGCTCCCCGTGGTACTCATTAAAGCATCCTGACTGGGTCACAGGGGTGAGAGCCGAGAGAGCTGAGGGGGCCTCGTTCCTGACTGTACACAACTTTGTTTATATGTTCAGTTTCACTCATACAGGTATGTCTTTATGATTTAGTATATAGCCACCGCCTTTTTATAAATTTATAAATTACTAAGTTCATTTCTAGAATTATTATGGACTTTATAATTAATATGCTTTGAAATTTTACATAGATGTTAAATTCTTACATCTGTGAGGATCCAACCAGATGATCTCCAAAGGCTTTTGCAGCTCTAAGTCCCTATGATTCTGTGACCCTAATTATTTTTGTATAATTAAGCCTCTAGTTTTGTTTTTTACCTTTGCTTAATACTAAGTGTAAATGTTATCCTGATCAAAGTGCTATACAAACAATCAAGTTGCATTATCAGTAGGAATGGTTGAGAAAAGGAAAGCTTTCTACCTTAGCTTTTCCCATTGTAACCACTTCTCAACCTCATTGAGCATTTTTTCTTTCCAGTTCAGGAGTTCATTTACATTCGGAATCTTTGGGTCGAGCCACTCTTCTGTCCCCCATTCACTCCCACCATGTAGAAGTGTGCTTCAGTCCTCTGGAAGTTTGAAAATGAGGATCCTGAACTTAGGAGCTTTAAGCGCCAAGCAGATATCCTTAATGAGTTAGGCATATACTGTGTAAGTGTGGCCAGATCCTCAGATTATTTTCCAAGAAACCAGGAACCCAGATTTTTATTGTTAAATGTTATGCCATCTTAGTGCTGTTTGAAATTATTTGAAAACTCTGAAAAAAAAGGAATAAAAGGGATGGGACTCTGCAAGACCAGGTCTACTGGTTCTTTAATCTCTGCTTTAAGACCAGGCACGCTCTTCAGCTTCGTGCTGATAGATTTTCTGTTGTGAAGCATTCCTCCAAACAGACCCCTCCCCTTGGGGATCTCCACTCCTCACTGCTGTCTTGTGCAAGTGTGAACTTGCCTGGGAACTATAATTATCCCTGGATTTTGACAGACGTTCCTCAGTCGTCCGTTACCATGCTTGTTAAGTTCCTGAACAAATTTCCATCTCCTGAACTAACAGCACATTCGTAGGCGTCCAGGATTGATGCTGACCTGCTGGTTATCCACACACTCAAAACTCTTCCTTTTTACCACTTTCTTTCTTGTGGATCAGCCCAGAACTTTTTACATGTTTTCTGATGTATTGTTCATCTTTCAGAGTCTACTCTTGATTCAGTGCGCATCTCAGTACCAGTGGTTTCTTTCATTCTAATTATCTTTTCATTTCTGTCATAATATGCCCCTTCTTAGCACTTTTAGTACTCTTGCACTTTTTCATTAATGGAAAGAATGGGATGGATAATGTACACAAAGTAATTCAAATTGTAGCATAAATATAGTGACCACACAGTAGATTAAAGAACAATCCTGTGGGCTGGTATTAGAATGACAACACCTGACTGTGAAATCCATTTGTTGCTGGCAGTCAGGGTTGATATCCCGTTGTTCTTGAACACAGACTTGCTCACTTCTGTGAAATTTCAAACTGGATAGTTCTCGAGAAAAGAGTTTCTGTTCTGAAGTAGTTCTTATGGCACAGAAGTTATAGTATATACACAGACTGGTGACTAGAGTTCCTGTTCCTGAAATGATTCAGCTGGTCCTCTTATGAAATGGTTTTTGGGTGCCTCTTACTATACATCAGTTTGATTTTGTTTCTGTATTTCCCATTGTATGGACAAGACTGTCATGAATGATATTGCCAGTTGCTTTGTTGAAACCAGTTAAATTCTGTCTTCGGCATTTCCCTGCTATCCGTGTCTGTTTTGTCCTGAAAGGGTAATCTTAGAGATGCCATTCTTGATTATGTATTCTTTTCTTGTTAAAAGTTTGGCACCTGAGCTAACAACTGTTGCCAATCTTTTTTTTTATTCTTCCCCCCAAAGCCCCCCAGTACGTAGTTGTAGATTCTAGTTGTGAGTGCCTCTGGCTGTGCTATGTGGGACGCCACCTCAGCATGGCCTGATGAGTGGTGCCATGTCCGTGCCCAGGATCCGAGCCAGCGAAACCCTGGGCCGCTGAAGCAAGCGGAGGGCTCGAACTCAACCAGTCAGCCATGGGGCCGGCCCCTGATTATATATTCTGAGGAAGACATGCATTAGTGTCTTATGTTGTCTGAGGATCTATTAAATGCGTTTCTTTCTCACAACAATGTTATGAAGAGATGCTATTATTACTGTTTTACAGAGGGGAAGCCAAGATAATAGGAGTGGAAATTGCTTGCCTAGATCACATGGGTGGTCAATTAGTTCTGGGCAGTTGGGCATGGAAGTCTCACTCATAACCATTGCTCAGTACTGTCTGTTGCTCATTACTTCATTTCGGATAGCTCATGGTTAATGTAGTGAGGTTAGTTCCTGATAAACAATAAATCCTTTTCTAGCACCATACAAATCAATTCCTAATAATATGAGTTGTTATGGAAGGTTTTCTAAGAATAGTGTAAAACTCTTCTGTCAATATTTTGAAGAATTACTTCTGTCCTCTTTTCAAACTGAAAATGCATTTGTCTGTTTGTCTGTGGTCTTCTGCTCCCTCTCCAATCTTTTGAGTTCCTTCCAAGGTCTGTTGCAGTTGTTTGATCTGTTTTGCACGTCCTCTCAAAAAATCCGGTCCTTAGTCAAATGGTCCAGCAATTGGAATACTTCTCCAGCAACCAAGTGTTTCTCAGAACACATTTTATGTTCAGCTTCACTTTTCCTTCTGACCAGTTTTTCTTCCTCTCTTTTCTGTCAAGTGGTCATTCTGTTTGACAGAGAATTCTGAGACAGAATGAACATTAACTGTTTAACTATCTTTTAATCGTCCTTTACCTTTTATACCATTAATCTCAAAATGTATGCCTTTTCCTTCCTTGTTTGTAGGTGTTTGCATATTGTTTTCAATTATCGCAGCATTGGTATTTAGCTGGAAGAGAATTTAAAAGTAAATCAGAAGTTATCTTTTCTGCAAAGCTGAGTAGATTTTGTGAAAACTCCAAGAGTTTTCTCTGAGCTGGTACCAATAATTACCAACATTTTTTTAAATTTTCTCGGCATGAGCAAGTAGAAGGACTTGACATTTTCAGGAACATCATTCATATCGTTCAAGGTAAATCTCCAAAGGTTAGCTTCTTTTGTGTGTTTATTTATTTGTTTTGTGTGAAGAAGTATTGTGAGTTATTGTACACCAAATCAAACACAGGAAGCACATTTTTACTTTACTTTGCCAATGATTCACTTTATGTTAATTTTTACCTTCCATCAAGTATCATCTGGAAACCAACTTAGTTTATAAACTCTAAGGCTGATTGAAGACATCCAAGGTAGAATCATATTTTAAAATGCAAAGCCAGTTAAATTGGTAGTGTGTTTGACTATCTGTAATCTCATATCCTGTCATTTGTATTGATGGAAAAAAGAATCTGTGCCTTTGAAAAACTATATTTAATATTTTGCCTATTAAAAATCCTAACATTTTTGTGATTCCCTTTCCTATTATGCTTGAGGTCTTTTATACGCCCACATACAAAATCAAATTTTAGCATGAATGGAAACATGAAAATCATAGCAGTATTTCCCAGCTGAACACAAAAGCATACTGAAAAAGGCTTAATGTACATTCCACAAAACCAGAGACAAATCTTGCCCATAGTTCTTAGAGTTAGTTTCATTGTAAAATATATTCAATGCTTTTACTTCACCTTCCAATATCTTGAATTCCTCAGGATTGAAATGTGGTGTTTCTATTGGATCCATATTCCCAAGTCTATCCCTGACATATTTACCCTTCTATGGATAATATCATTGTAGTCTCTGATAGATCACAATGTCAGGAAACTGATCTTGGTCCAATTTTTAACTATGTTGGAAGAAATAAAGAGTTCCGTTTGCTTCTAAATTTTGGAGAGAAGAAAAAAGACAGTTATTCAGAACAATAGTTTTAATATTTATTCATGATTTCTGATTAGTGCTGTTTATTATTATTGTTTTTAAAACCATTACAGTTCTTCGGGGGCAAGTTTATATTGTGCGGGCCAGTGAACCTATTTGTTCAAGTTCCTAGAACAGGTGTGTATTAGAAAAGATCAGGGTTCTTTGAACTTGGTAGTGGACACACCAAATAGGGTAACTCAGGAACACTTCAAATGTATATTGTGAGTGCCATTTTTAAAAAATGGAGGTAAGTATTAAAATTCAACTAAAAAACCCCACTAATGATATATTTTGGTATGTATGATATTTAATAGTCTTGAAGTAAAAATCAAACATTTTAGTGTTATTATATTATCACCAGAGTGCTGTAGTAAGTTTATATGAATTTATGAAAGATTATTTCACATCATACCACTTTTGGATCCATTTTGCTTCATTGAGGGGTGTATGTGTGTGTACATGTGTGCGTGCACACATGCATGCATATGTGCACTTTTGGGAAGAAAGCCCAGCACTTTGTGGGGGAAAAGTATGTGGTCCAAACTGCCTTCTTTTTCTCTGATAGTAAAAAGAGATGTGTGAGTAGATACAGGTTAGGGTCCCCCAAGGTCTTCATTTTAGCTACCAGCTCCCTGTTTCCCCTAGGACTAATATTTTTTATAAACCGTAGTCTTGCTTGTTAGCATTTTTACCCCACCAAGACTAAACACTAGTAATCTCAAGGGATCTCGCTTGTTGGCACTGAGTGGCTTCCTGGACCTGGTTCTGTGATAAATTCTAGTCTGAGTTCCGGTAAAAAAGGCCTCCTTCTTCTTACAGCAGTAGAGAATCCCCAAATGAGGACACATTTTGCTTTACAAGCCACCATGATTTTGGTACTGTTGATTGCTTTTCCTCTTATACTAGAATCCTCTCTACATATAGCTGTTGCATATTCAGGACCCACCAGGATCCCCTGGGATGTGTAACCATGTAACTTATGTTACATCATCGTAAGGTGGTTCTTGAGGCCTTAGGGTCAGATTTTTGCTCTGCTCGTCTGGGATGTGTGCCTTTGGGGATGCTACTTTACATCCCTAATCTCTTTCCTTCCTTGGAGAAGGGTGATAGAAATAGTATCTGCCTCCTGATAGTTCTGCTGTGTTAAATAACATAATGCGGATAAAGTGCTTAGTTCTGTATCAGGCACATAGTAAATACCTGATCAATGTAATTGAAATCAATTAATTGTTGTGGACACTCCTGAGATGGTGTCTAATGGGAGAGTAAACCTAGAGTACTATCCATACTCATCCTGTATAGCCCCTAAGACTATAACATCATTGTGTCTGTAAACAATAGATAAGTTAACTGCCTCAGCAATAATCACATATTATTTGTATATATCTTAAAATAAACAAAGTAACAGTTTTAGAAAGTCTAATTAGGTAATATTGAATACTTTGCTTTCTTAAATCCCGTATCCAAGATAAGAAGATACTAATGTGGCCTTTCCTCTGTCTTTCCAAGATTTTAAAGCATTCCCATATTTGCCTCATTTGGCTCTTAATATCACTTCAGACATGCTTCTCCATCAATTGACCTTATCTCAAAACTAATTCATGATGTATTCCAATAAAATCTTTCCCCAGCATCTTCTCATTATCACCATATTTAATTATTTTTTTAATCAGGACAAATGGCATGACAATTTAATAGAAGACCATCACTACTCAGAATTGGTCAGGCTTCTTCTTAAATCTAAGCAAGTAAGCAGGGCAGTTTTTCTCACAGCCTAGAGTCTTTGCAGTTTTATCCTCACAGTGTTTGTATTGCATGAAGTCTCACTGAGCTGTACGTTTGTCCTTGTCTCTCACTGCCGTGATCAGAGAAAAGAAGAAAACAGCAGTGTTGGCTCTTTGCATCTTTCTCTTGTACTTTTTCTTTGAACATGTTTATATTCTAAAATACTCACTTCCATTGGAAATCTATGAGATTCTATTATAGAGTGATGCAAATCAATGCAGACTCAAATAGGTTACCAAGATATATGCCAGTGACAGATTAGATTTCCTTGTTTCTACAATTTCAAAAATCATTACTTATGATTCAATTTAGGACACATTTGAATAAATACTTGGTATCTAACACTGTGCTGGAGGCTTCAGGGATTCCAAAAGAAGTATAAAAATGGTTCTTACAATCAAGGAACTTCAAATTTCCTTGGTGCTTATGAGATGTGTATGATTAAATGTCAAAATATAGGATGCGCATATGAGATATTAATACCATTTGAGTTCAGAGTCAGAAGAAATCAGAATAATTCAGATATTTGAAGATGGTTTTATCGAATATTAAACCTGTAAAGATATGAAACATTTGAAGAGTATTTGGAACCTAATAATAGTTTGGTTCTTTTATACTGTATGGATGAGAGATAGAATAGATAAAGGCTCACATGAACTATATAAATTTTAATGTCTCCTACCAAAGCATTTAGCCCACAGCTGTTTATAGGAAGAACCAAAAGTGTACATTTCTGTCTATTCTTTTCCCAGGGCATTGCTTGATTTACTTGTTAATAAATAATGAAATGACTAGAGACAGTGTAGTGTAGTACCATTCATGTCAGAAGTAGTGTGTGACAGTAAGGACAAAGGTTTTGGTGTAGACAATGTGGTTTTGATTCTTCTTTGATATTTACTGCCTTTCTGATTTTGGAAAAGTTATTTAATATCACTGAGTCTCATTTCTTTTCATCCATAAATGTCTATTTCAGGGTGGTTGTGAGAATTAAATAAGTGAAAAGTATTTAGCAGTGTCTGGCATAGCATACACCTCAACATACCCAAATTTAACTCTGACTGGAATTAAGAGACTTATTTAGGAATTTTGTGTAGGAATTTTGTGATCTTATGCAACCAAATGTAGCTTCTTCATCTATATTAAGAGAAAAATATCAGTTTACCAAGGTGTTTTTAAGGATTTAAATGATTGCTATTTTCAAATTGGCCATCGTGTATGTGTGGTGGTTGGGGATGTTTGCCCTAAAAATTGACAAACACTAGAAATCAGGATCTTTTGTTTTTTCAAGATCTGGTTTATAAGCAGAGTGCTGAATAGAAAAGAGAAGTCATTAAAGAATCACTGTAAAGTATGATACAAAACATAATACAGTGTTTCACTGTAGTCTTTACAAGGACATTGGAACCAGCCAGGGAGGTCAAGGAGAGTGTCTCCTTTGAACAGCAATAACATCTAAATTGAGTTCTGAAAGACTTTAGGATGTGCCATGCTAAGTGTGAGTACAGAAGTATTTGTGGCAGAAGGAAACAACGTATGTGAGGGTCCAAAGCTAAGAGAGGATTGCTCTTTCAAGCAACTGAGTTCAGTGGAGCCCAATCTTAGACTTTCAGCGGGGAGATAGAGATGTTAAGGAAAGATGAGATTTATAATATGTAAAATATTATTTAATAGAAATTGAACTTTGTAGTAGATCCCCCTAATTTTCCCAGAAAGGAGGAATTTAAAATAATGTATTAATTCAGTTTGCATTTAAAAAAAAATTGGACTATTCCTAAAAGGGAGGGACCTGGTGATTGGGGTTTAATCTTTTTAATAGTAGCTGTAGTTGAATGTAAATTATAAAGGATTTGTCTTTATAGCTAGTAAATTAAAAGAAGACCCTGGAAAAGTCTGATCTCTATGAATTTGTATGTATAATTCCAGCCCTTCATTTTTCTTGAAGAGTAAATACCTCTAAATCTTTCCCATTTAAATGGAGTGTCTGTCTACTGTGAAGAGCGAGAAAAAGCCTTAAATGAGATGTGATGTGCTACTAGTCATCTAATGAGGCATTCGGTGCAATGTGGTTATGACTGTCTTACTTGGTCATTTCGCGTTCCAGCCATCAAAACTGTGGGCAGTCATTTCTCAAATGAATCAAACAAGTTCCCAGGCACAGGGAGGCATAACTACTGAAATAGTGAGGAACAAACTTGTCATCAAGTAGAAGTGACTGGCCAACAGCAAATGTAATGCAGAGAGCTTCAGGATTGTGGTTAAAATAGGCTATATTTATTTAACCATTTGGAGTAGATTTTTCTTATTTATTCCAAGTTAATTTTGATGTTCTTTGAAATAAATGGAAATCATTTTGAGATAGACTCGTTGGTATCCTTGATTATCTGTGTGATGTCTGCATGAAAGAAGAAACAAGTAGATTTCAGGAAGTTTCCATAATAGTTACAAAAGCAATCAAACTGGCCAATATTGAGAATTAGTGCTCCATAAATAATTGTGGTCGGTTTCTAACTTTGATTTTATTCAGTCTAATAATAAGTATTGCTCTATAGATAATTGTTGATGGTTGCAGACTCTGATTTCATTCAATTAAATTGGTAACCTTTTTAAGAAACTGCCTGGGAGGAAGCCAAGAATTCCTGTCAACTGATTTCTAGGGGAACTGAATTGAAATTGTCTTTGTCTAGAAAATGTTCCATGTAGGCCACAGCTGTGTTAATTAACCTTTTCCTTAAACTACACTCTCCACAAAGAACTCCAAATGGGCAAAAATAGCAAAGGACCATGTTATCTGGATTCACATTTTGCTCAGTTATTATAAACTTGGGAAAACATTATAAAATATGTTTGAGACATAGAGTAAGAGTGAGAAGGGTGCTCTGTCTTTTGAAATCACATCAAAATTCACGTTCTCCCCCCTTCCCTTTCTTCCTTTCTAAAAATCACTGATGTGTCTATTCAACAAGAGCGAAACCAATGTGTGTTACACAAAGATTTGCTTTCTTTATGTCAAATTATAAATCCATAGTGATAAATATTGTGCTTCTAAGGCATTAGGAAACTTGGTCAAACATACTTTTTCCTAATGAAATGGAGAATTATCAGAGTAGTATAACTGACCTGTGACCAGTACTGTCAGTACTGAAATTTTGTTGTTTATCTTTGGTGCTCTCCAGACTGGGAGAAGAAAAAAACACATTGTATTGAAAGTATACACTATGTCTGGAAAGAAAAAATGTTTCCCTAAATAAACAAAGCCTTTTGAGTAAGTACTCAGTACAAGCTAGGAAGGCCAAGGTCATAAGTCCAAGTAACCATTTGTGTTAACAAAGGGTATCTTGTGTGTCACAGCTACAGCCAATTATCTGTAAAATTGTGCTGCTGATCATGCTAGCAAGAGGCAAAAGTGTTAGTGGGGGTTTCACAACTATCCATCTCTACCTGGGAAAGGTGGGAAGACAAACAAACTCTTCAAAACATGCTCATTTGAATGATCAGTAGTAGGTGTTATCTTTATATACAGAATATTTGAGCTAATTTATTAATTGCATCAACTTGATTAATATTTCTGTATATCTGGGAAATTAGAACCTGCCGAAGAACAAATGGCTCAAAACCATTCTTGACATTGCCAAAGATACTGGGCTTTAAGTGAAGCGTTGTCATCTGCCGATGGCCTTTATTCATGTTGTTCACAATTCAGAAGATTATTTCCAAGGTGGTTTTGACTGACTGACTGTTCCCTGGCTCTGTGGCAGGGTTGGCATACACCTGACGATTCTAGGCTGCATCTTCTAGGATTTATGTCTACGCCTTGATAGCAGCTGTTGTCCTCCATCTCCCCAGGCTAAACAAAAGGAAGAGAGTAGTTAATAAGGTGGCTTCGAACAGTGGCAGAAGAATGTAGCGGATATACCTAGGGTTGTAAACAACCTCTAATCTCTCTGGGCAAAAGCTCCAAGTAATATAAGTGAAAAAAGTCTAACATTAGGAGTTTTGTTAGAGGAGGAAAAAGTGAGATAATTGGCTAAAATGGACAAGTTTTGAAATTTACTAGCCTTGAACAAGGATAAAAAGTGCTGAATCAAACTGACTGTTGAATAAAAGCTATCTAACACTGTGGAGGTCAGTCAGTTCCAGTAAGTGGGAGGTCCTGGCACACACAGTAAGATAATGTGAAAAATCCACTCTGAGATGTTTGACCTTCAATGCTATTTCATTCGAAGTTAAGAGAGATTAACCAAAAAAGAATTGATGTTCAAAATTTGCTTTTTGGAATAGATCTTTTCCTCAGTCCTTGCAAAAACACATACATTGATATTGATGCACATAGATATTTTAGGAAAATTATCCACAGTGGTGTAAGTTTAATAAGGAATTCTGATATAGTAACTTGAATTTTACATCTTTTAGTTTTGATGCATTTCCAGAATTCTTATTCAGGCAGTTACAATTCGGTAACAAACTCAACAGTAATTTGTGCCATTTCAGGTGAGATTTTTCTTTTTACTTTTGTGGTGAGACCAGCAGTGATTCTGTTTTCAGAGAGCTGCTGTGGGCTTCCTCCTTCATGCCCCTATCAGCCACCCTGCACAACTACATCCTAAGGGTCTTTCTGACCTTGAACTTGGTTCTCCATTTCATGGTCTTTCTGGCTTGGGACTAGCTAGAGAGCTCTGTTTTCGAGGCTTTTTCTGTGCTTCACTACTATATTACCTTTTTGAATGCATTCAGGGATACTTTAGAGAGATTAAATTGTGCTCATACATATTCATAAGGCAGAGTAAGGAGCCGACTCTTATTTGGGGAGACTTTTTTAGAGAGTAGGGATTCTAGGCTCTTAAGAACATGCCATTCAATTTTAACATGCTTTCTACCTCCAATAGAAATAGATGTAGAAATCGAACAGAGGCTTGTCCTACATTGCCTTCATTCATTAAATCCTTACTGGATGTTTTTGGATAGTATTTGTGGACAGGGAGTGTTCTGCAGTGGATCCCGTATTCAGATTTGTGGTACATGCATTTTTACAGACTATTATAAAAATATAGGGATAAGAATTTTCAGGAATTAATTTTTCTGATCTAGTTGTTTAGAATTTAATGCATATTCTTGTAAAATGAAAGTGGTTTTCTAGGTAAGAAAAATCTAATCATTCCGAAAATATTTTATGCCCGACTCAAAAATCATTTTGATCCAAAATATAGGAGCCCGGTAATTAAAGAAAACCATGGACTAATGTCATTGCCTTTGTTCTTTAACAATAAATTCATAGGAACATTATGGAAGTAAGGCAGTGGAGAGGTAGTGTTCAGAATTGAAAATGTGTTGAACTATTGCTAAAAAATGAATTTTAATTTGGTTTTGAATAGTATTTTTGCAAATATTCTTAATGTGGTGTATTATACTTTGTCTGAGTATTCTAACACTGAGCCTACTAGTAATTTTGATGTATTGAATGCCGTATTTTAAAATATTTTTAAAAGATTTGAGCAGACTCAAGTTACATAAATGAAAGCAGTTACAGTTCTACTTGGAAAATTAAGCTTTCAGCCCTGTTGGAATATATTTATAATGGCCTTTTCTAAAAACAAAATAAATATCTTGTATAATAAATTACTGGCATGCGAGATTTAAGAGGCATCAATCAGCATTTTCTTATTTTCAACGAGGGTCACAGCTGCAGTTTACCATGAATAAAAGTCTCTGTCTCCCCCACCCCCCACAATGATTTATATATCTTAAGTAAGAGTTACACAGAGAGAGCACTTGTAACCCCACTGTACCATCACTGATCTCAAAGACTGGCCAACCTGCAGGCACCTTCCCATTGTCCAGTGTTACATCGGCCCTGGAGAGTTGAGGAGGCCCAGCTCTGATTCATTTGCACCCAGAGTGTCAGTTTTCTCATTCTTCTTTTGACTTTAGTTTACCTAAAATCTACCCTCAACATTCCAGCACAGACTAGAAAGAACATTTAAAGTGAGTTGATGTTGTAAGCTTGGTAAATGAAGACGCTCTCTCTCCATGGTTCAAAAAGAAAAAAAACAAAGGCTCCTTCTTTTCTCGTTCTCTCTCTCATGTGCTGGCTCATAAACCCTGTGAGCTATGGAATTAAAAGGCAGGGTGTACATGGACTGAATCTCTGTATCTAGTTCAGAGAAGGCATCATCTGTCTCAAATTGGAATTGGATATGGAATATTTGAGTTGTCTTTTTTTAATTTCGATATTTTGATTAAAGTATTATAATTATATAATAAGTAGTATACCTGTATCTACAAGGAGGTATATTGTGAAATGTTTTTAAAAATGCAAAATACTAATTAAGTAAGTTTTGTGGAAGTGTGTGAACATGTTCTTAGTCCAAAATATTGACAAGAAAAAGTTGATAACCAGATCTTAAAAATTATGAATGTAAGTAATTACCAAATTGGCCAACATGCCATTTTTTATGGTCGATGTAAGTGTATGATTGATTTTTTGAAACATATGGGTTCACTTTTTAGAGAGTCCATAAAATTTATTTTGCTTTCGTTATGAATCCAGTTTGTTAACTGACCAAAAGGAAAAAAGTGTAGGTAGTTTAGGAGAAAAATGTGTCTCAGTAAATTAGTATTGCTTCAGTTCTTTTGAAAGTTATTTGTATTTTGGGTGGGCACAATTTGCAGAAGTCACAGGCCCTAATAATATTCCAATTTGAAATCATTAACAGCTTTTCCCTCCTGAATTCCATTTTCCCCCTCTATGTAGTTGCAGAATATAAAACTTCATCTCGAATAGTTACTGCTTTTACTTGCTGATTAATCCAACCATATCTACATCTTATTATCAGTTATGTTTTAGGCTAAGGTCTAATAAAGTGTGTAAGAATTTATTGGACTCAGCTATTTTTTTGAAGTAAATTCTCTGGTTTGAGGAAGATATTCATATATCTTAATTTCCTTTGGAAATACCCTATGAAATATTTAACATCTAGTTGCTAGCATACCTTTTTAGTGCTAATAACCTACTCCAAAGAGAAAGAAATGGCTTTCTTTTTCATTTTATTCCAGTTGTGTGTGACATATTAAAATATGACACATATTTGGAAAAAGACATTATGTAAAATTAAATGTTAAACTTGTAATACATCATTTATTAATTGGGCAAGATAATTTCTTGAGAAACACTGCTACTATACTATAGAAAATATATGATCAAGTTTTTCAGATGGCAAAAACTGTGTTAATTCTTTAAAACTAAGGACATTTATTTGGAGAGCACTCTTGGGAAAACCAATAATTTTGTCAACTCATTCATCATTTGCCCTTTATACTCAGAGCTTTAAGAAGTGAATGGTAAGTGATAGTATATCCACTGTTTCTTGGGCTTTCAGATAGTAACTTGTTCAATTAAGTATTCTTGTTAGGTCAGACATAATGGATTCTTGTTGTTACTTTAATATTTATTCAATGAAAGGGATCAATATTTTGGCCCCAAGGGAGCTACACTGATAAGAGACTCTGCAGTAAGTCTCTCTGTTCATTATAAACTTTTGGCTGGCAGGTGCAGTGTCTGCTGTATGACTAATTTTAATTAGAACATGAAGGGGGAATGAGAATTCAGAAATTCTTTTTCTCCCTTTGCAATAGCACATATGCTTTGTTACTGCATTTTCCATTCTCCTCCTCTCCGTTCTCTTGTGTCTGCTCTTCTTATAAGGGATTTCTAAAAGAATTTGAGAACAGTGGGTCTGATTTTGAGAAATTTAACTACCATGCACTTGAACTCTGTACAGAGCCCATTTATTTCAAGTTTGAATAGATTAAATCTTATCGTGGTAGTGTACAGACTGGTTGTACCAGATAGGTAGAGAAATAATCATTCTCCATTTATCATAGTCACCTTTGCCAAGTTTTAAATGTATCTGTGTTTAAATTTAATGAAACTGACTTGTGATTTTTCTGAAGCATGGCATTAAATAAAGCCATAATAAAACCTATTTTGCTTTGCTACTTCACGCACTTTCCAAATATGGCCTAATGCTCTTTTCAAGTACTAATGTCATTTGCAGAACAAGCTGTCAGATTTGACTAGCTCTAAATTTGGCTAGAGCCATTATTTTAAAAATTAAACCAAAATGCAAGTCCTTGCTGTTCCCCAGCAAAACCTTACTCAGACCATCACATTTAAGCTAATAGGTGATTTATTAACTTGCCATCTAATTCATTTGAGTAAAAGATTTAAATGAGATCATCGATTTGAGAGCTGGCAGGAACCTTTACAAATCATTTAGTTCTGCTCCCTTGTTTTACAGATGGAGAAACTGAGACCATGAGAAATTAAGTAGCCTGCCCAAGGTCACATATTAAGTTGTTGCCAGAAAAACTAGTTCCCCCAACTTGCAGTTTTCTTTTCAAAATATGTCAGAGATTTGTTACTGTTTATAAGAAACAGTAGTTGTTTAAAATGTGTTTATGTAAACCAGTTTGTTTTGAGATCCCAATTTACTTAGAATGGTCAGAGTACAAATAATTTAGACTTGTAATGCTTCCAAAAACTGTCACATTCAGAGGTCAGAATACGTAAAGGTTAAATGTCAGTGGCCCAGAAATAATAGTTACCTCCTCTAAGCCTAAACTTAACATTGTAGGCTCTTGAGTGCAGGGACCCTGTCTACTTCTGTTTTCATAAAAGAAAACCTTAAAGGTTAAAGTGCTCAGAGAATGTTGTTGCATGACTGATTGAAGTCCATAGAGGGTGGGAATTTGGGAGAATTTTACATCTAACACCAGTTTTTCCCATATTGGAATCATATTATTCATATTACTTTTCAGTAAATAATAAGAAAAAATCTGTTTATCTGAGATTAGACATTCCCGGAAGCATGTATCTGTCTAATCATGAAGGTTGTCCTAAGCATCTTAGGAGAGTGGCAATTACTGTAGGTGCAAGTTTGCATATAAGATAACAGTGTATCAGGGAAAGTGTAAAATGCAGAGGCAATTGGACAGCTTGTTAGGAAATTAATGTTGTCAGAACCATGTTTTTATTATTGCCGCCAATAGGCAGATGAAATGTAATAATGGCCAAGAAATGCAGAATGTTCTAAACACCCGCCATGGATAGCAGCTAAAACAGTAATAAAACAAGTTGTTTCCTTAAAAATGAAGTCCAGCCCTTCCCAGGCCAGAAACACGTGATTTTTCTTCTCATGACCTTCCTGATCAATACCTCCTTTGTTTATAGTCATGTTGAGAGTTAAGTTTGGAAAACCTAATGCTGTTGATTTCCAAATTCTTTTCACATCATGTATATAAAAATCGCTAATATTTGTATGGTATATTCATTCCTAGAAAACTCTGTCTCATGATAATAAACTGAAGAGACCTGTGGTTAAAAGAAAACAACAGAAAAACAATAGCAGTTATTGAATGTCTCTTATATGAGAGAAATATAAGAGACTTTCTCTTAGAAAATGTTAAAGATAGGTATTAGTGTTCTTTTTCTAAAATATTAGCGCTCAGGGAAATACAGCTAAGAAGTCGTAGAAACAGAATTCAGATCCAGGCTTTTACAGTCCAATTCAGGACTTTAAACTCGAATGCCTTTAGGAGCCAAGAAAGTAAAATGAAATTGTGAAATTTATATGTGTTGTAAATCTTCGCTCTTCACAATTGTATTGCATTGAATGTCTGAGCCCTTGCCCTTCAAGATTTGACAGAATTGAATGTTACCCAGTGTTTCAAATATCTCATCTCACATCGCTTATGCTATGGCGTTAAGAAACATCATTACCCTGGAGCTTTTGGTTTCTGAGAAGAAGAGTATTGTTAGGTTTTTTTTAGTGTTTTAGATCTTAAATGGGAAAAATTTGCAAAATGCAATCTAGTGTACGTAGTAGTTTTATGTACACATCCATGTGAAGTAGTTCCTTGTAAGATTGATTTTTTGGCATTTAAGGAATAAAAGGTAAATTACCAAAGGATGGAATGAGCAAGGAAACAGAGAAGCCTCCTCCTCTTCTGAACTCTGCTGAGGGCAGCTGCATCCCAGAGCTCCCTTATTTACGGAGGAAAGTATTCACTGCTTCCGAGCTTCAGATTATTCAGAAGCTGCATTCATGGCCAGCCCAGAATTATTGTGTGAGTGACCTTTCTCAGGACTGGGACGGAGGAAAACGTCACTATCATTGGAAGAGCTCGATGAACCTCCTAGCTTCTATTTGAGCTAAATGGTAGAAGGGTTTCCTTTTCATAAATGTTCATTCTCATTAGAGAATGAATGGGTGATATATAGTTGCATCTCATTCTGGATTCTTGCTGTTCATTTGTGTGATGTTTAATGCAAAGCAAGAGGGAAGAAAATGATGTGTTCATTTAACAAAGAGCCCTTCAGTATATATTAAATTTACCATTAGAGGTGAAAATACTTTGTTTTTTTAAAGTGTTTGATCTTTGTGAGGTCTTCAGATAACAGAATGAATTCACAGTCAATTCCATGTAATGTGGATATTTGGGAATTATTTAGAAGATCTGATTTCTCTTAGACATGGGGTCTCATAGGACACTAAAACATTTTGCTTTCTCATACGAATTAGTGCTTGTGCTAAAGCAGAACTTCTGCTGAGTTTTAAAACAGGATGGGTTTTGTGATACTGAATTTTAAGTTTTTGTTTGTCCATTTTTTGGATTTTAGTGGCAAACTTAAAATTTTAGTGAAAAAACTATGTTTGCAAACATAAGTATGTTCAGTAGTCATATGTTTAAAAAATAAGCTAATTTATTGGTAAGGTTAATGTTGCATCCCCTTATATAAATCAAATATCTGTGTAAGCCCTGCATTCTGTATAATGAGGGCCATAGGATAGATTTTACTTTTTGAGCATCCTTTTTAAATTAAGAAAAAATGCAGTCATGATTTTCATTAAGCGGAAACGCCCCATCCTGACATTCCCCCAGCCGGCTTGGGATACATAGCTAGTGAGAGTAGTAATGCTGTGGCCTCTACAAAGACTCCACACTGTGATGCGAACTAAAACCAACACTAATTCTGCTGTTTTATTGACATATGTCAGATTTAGAATGAAAAGTAGGTTTTGAATGACTTTGTCAATAGTGTTAACGTTTATTTGGATATTTGTGAGAAAAGAATCTTCATCGAAAGTAAAATTTACTGAGATTCTGAATAATCCAATGGCTGTCGAAGAGCATTCAGATTGCTGTGTACAGTATATTCTACATAGATAGTGAGTTGAAGATACATAATCTGCTTTACACTATTATGTGGTGTTCTGGAGTGATGTAGTGTATGACACTGTGGACTCTGAAGTCAGACTGCCTGGATTTGCTTCCCTCTTCTCCTTGGTAGCTGTATGCCTTTGGGTAAGTTACTTCCTCTCTCCAACATCCTCATCTGTAAACAGGGGGTAGTGATAAAAGCTACTGTTTTTGTTTTGGGGATAGAATAAGACAGTGCATGTAAATGCTTAATATAATTTCTGGCATAAGTGTTAGCTTACTCATGACCAGATTTTAGTTTACCATGTTGAATTTATTTGATTTGCAAAGGAAAATACATATTTAAATAAGACCACTGCCATTAGTCTGAAGCTCTCTTTGCCTAAGGAGGGTATGAAGGAAACTGTGCCTTTTTGCAGTTGGCAGAGGCAAGTCACTGCTAAGATGCACTGTCCTTGATGTGGAGAAAGCTGGCCCAATGTTTTCAACTACGTGTAAGTGGCATAGTCACTCCCTTGCCCCAATGTGTGCATCCACCCAGCCATTTCTGCAGGTGGAACAGAGGTCCTGTCTTTGCTGAAAAATAGGCTTCTATGGAAAGGCCATGTGGCATATATTGTGGCATTGAATTCCTGCTGTCTGCTTGCTAGCCAATGCTAAAAGACAAAAAAAGAGAATAGTGGCATTAGAAAATGGAAGTGTTTTATAAAACCTGTGGTAAAATTTTTGTTTATAACCCACCTCCCACCCTCTCATGTGGCATATGATGGGAGAATGGCTTCCACACTCAGTTTCAAATTTACTAATTCACAGCTGTTATACTAAAAGCACTTAGAGGTTTTAATAATCACTAACATCTAACTAACACAAAACTAACATCTGTCCCCCCAAATGGAATTTGTGGTACGTCTTAATGGCACTTTATGTTATTTACCTAATATATATTTTAATAGGTATTTAAAAAATATTTCATCCCACAATGGTATTTGTTCCTAGGCATAAAAGAATACCATTTAAAGAGAAATTGATATAGTAAATGTTAATGGTTTGAAGAATTGTGAAAATTCTGACCTTTTCAATAAATAATCTATTGGCTTCAGCAATCTCAGTTATAATAAGGGATGCTAAAATTACCTTTATCTTTTTGTTAAAAGGTGAATCAACATAGTAAATGAGCAAAGAGTTCAGAAGCCTTAAAGTGCATATGTGGCAATATTAGAGGAAGAAGCTGCTGCAATTTGAATAGGTTGGCAAGAAAAATTAGCTCAAGTGTGGCAATCTGAGGAATATTTGATGACAGAGTCCTGGCATGAGTAGTTTTTTCCTACCTTTCAACATGAAGACTCTCCAACAGTTTAATGAGCAAATATAAAAATGATAAATGTTAACATTATTTTATAAACCACGGGAGAGACTACCATCTCCAGTATGAAATTGAAGACTTCCAAATTGTATTCCGTTAATGGAAGACAAGAAGTATACGTTACGAGCTTTAAACTCTGTTGGCCCTGTGTTGAAAACATCTAATTCCCCATGACACTGAGTTTCCATGAGGGCAAGACTGTTTATGCTGTGTTCAGCAACTTAACACCCCCCCCCCCCCCAGGGTCTAGTCTAGAACTCCTCAGTAAGTGTGTTGAATGAATGACTATATCTGTCAGAATGAATGATTTACAAAGAATATGTTTAGAGTTCATAATGTATCTTCTCTCTGTTTCTTTGGTTATTGGAGGCAGTGTGCTGGTCAGTAAACACTAGATGAACGCTTAGAATTATGCTCCTGGCCTTGTCACTAACTAGTTTTGTGACCTTGGGCAAGCCACTTTCTTTTTCTGAGCTTCACTCTCCTTTCTGGAAAACAGTGGTCTAGAATTGCATTGGAGGGCACTTTTAGTCTTAAACTTTATAAGGAGGATAGAGTCAAACCTGGTATATTGTTCCCAGACAGTACATACGTGTCATCCACTTGACTGGGACAAAGTGATTATTCTTTGCTGTCAGTATTGCCTGCTATTTAAACCTGCACGTCAGTCCCTTGTATTATCAGATAATGATCTGTTTCATTACACCACAAGTTTATCTGAGATTAGGAATCTTGCCTTTATTAAGTTGAATGGTGCGGGTCATAGTACTTTTTTTATATCTGACAAAATGCTTTCTTCAATAACAACAAAAAGGTACCTTTGAGTAATAACTATGTTTCCAAGGACATCTGACTAATGGGGTAACTGAGAGTGTTTGCTTTTATTTTAATAGGATACGCATACAGGAGTTCATGGGTTGATATGGAGTATACTATTCTGTCAAAGGGTATCTGAAGGGAAGCACTGGGCCTCCAGTTCGTTCTTCTCCAGCCATCTCAGCATGTCCTGCATCATCTATCCAGTCTGCAAAGTTTGTCTCTCAGTGTCCTTGAAAAATTTGCATTAGATCTTTTTCGAAGGAGCATGCAGCTTTTAGTTTACCGTAGCTCTCACTACTTCCCGTTGCTTCCACCCAGCCCACTTGACTCGTTTACATAACCTGCCTGGTTCCTGCAGGCCCTGGAGTGTGAACCGTGTCTAGACAGATCAGACTGGGCATTTGGTTACTTACATATCTAAAATAAAAGTGATGTCTATTGGCCTCAGGGGAGACCCTGTTGAATCTATTTATTCTCTTAAGAATAGAAGTAGAAAACTAAATCAAGATTAAAGAAGTAGACGTTTGTGGCTATTTTTTTAGCATTGAATCTGAAACTGTACCACAGGTCAAAGGCAGATGTTAGGGAAAAGACAATGGACTGGCATCAGAGTTCATGGTATAAGAGTGTGGGCCAAAAGCAGAAAGATGGGAGAGTTATTCTGGCGAAATGAGGAGTGGGTACCTGGGGGCAAAGACTGTTAGACAAAAGAAACTGATTCAGCAAACCAGTCCATTTAAATAAAGGTCAGCTGCTGGGCAGAAAGGAATATATTATATTGTTTTCAACATCTTCAAATTTTGTTGTCCACAATAAAGAGCATTCTTTATCCATCATAACTCTTAGAGCTTGCCTTCCGTTAGAGACGTGTCATCCAGAAGTCTAGACTTTTTTAAGCCATTTGTGTTTTCAGTCTATACAACTTCTTGGGTTCATACATGTAATGGTTTCAGTCTTTATCTCTTTCAAACTTGAAAGAATAGCACTCAAGTCTGCTATACATGGATTTAGTGAACACCTTTTCCCACCAGTCAGGATTTTATTACAGATTTTCATTGCATTTATTCTTTGTTTCCAGCTTTCTGGGCTATAAAGTACTTTATTCTTTAATGGGGTTTCCACAGGTGTGTTTAATCATTTTGTATTACAAATTTTAGAATCTCTGCTGTTCATTTCTAATTCCTTTTAGTGAACTTAGTAATGGATGACTGAGCTTCCTTATGTGGGTTTGCCTATTTTCCTTATTTAGTCAGTCTTCCCATTTTTTTTTTGCAAGCTGGTACATTAGTAAGAAGACAGCTAAAATTTAGAAAAATCAGCATTTTAATTCTTTTTTTCTAAAAATTTTTTAACCATGAACTCTTAGGCCTATTATTTAACTTTCTTAAATTACAGTGGACTCCTCTGTAAAATGGGGATAATACCCCGTGTACATAATAGATACTGTTGTGAGAATCAAATGATTAATGATTGTGAAAGAGACTGGAAACTTTAAAATACTAAACAAGTTCAAATTTTTCTTTCTTTCTTATTGTAGCTATTGGAAAAGAAATCTCTCCGGTTTTATTTATTTTTTAAAATAATGTCTGGACTTTCAGCAAGTTTTTTGGGGATGGTTTCTGGATCCTTTGGGTAGAGTTTATAATATATACATACATTCCCTCGAATGTTACCAGGACCAGCAACCTGATTTCAGTTTCTGACTCTGCCATAGAGTGGACGTGCAATTCTGGGAAATAAGTCGTTTAACCACTTGAGCCTTAAGTTCCAGATTTTGTGGGTGATAATATAGGCCTGAGTTATAGGGACTAGAGTTACTCATGTGAATCTTAGAATAGCCCATGGATTAAAGAACTTCAGTCAATGTTGTATTGCTTTATCTTCATGAAAGCAGGTAACATATAAAGTATCTAGCATATGGCATGAGCCAGGTAGACACGCACCGATATTAATTCTGTTTTCCTTTCTCATTAAGTTATGGGATATTTGTTTATTTTAAATACTAATTTTTGGTCATAGTTTCAGTTACTTAGAGTCAACATCTTGGCATAGAACTGACTGCAATCCAGAATCTAAAATCACAGGGATATAGAGGAAAGAATGTTTGAATAGGAGTCTCAAGATCTTAATTCCAGTCCTGGAGCCACACCTTGCCAGCTGTGTTGTTCAGAGCAATTTACTTAACCTCCCTGAAATCCACCTCTCTCACTGGTAAAAATGGGGTGATAATCTCTCTCCCAAGTACGAGCAAAGACTGTTGTGAGGATCAAATAAATTAACACATGTCAAAATGTATTGTAAGCTCTGTTGCACTGTAAAAGTAAATGATGCTGTTGTTCATATTAGACCAAGCAAGGCAAATCTTAGGAGGGGACACTTCAGGAGAGGAAAGATAGACCCTGAAACCTGTAGAAGAAGCAGTAATGGCCTAATCACCTCAGGGAAGCCAGCCAAGAATTTATCCCTGCTGGGTAAATTCTCAGTTCTAAGGCTTTGTGACTGTGAACAGTCAACAGTTTCCAGAGGGGTGGTCACAAAATTAAGAGAACAGATTAAAGTAAAATTGGGTAATGTTTCCCCTGGATCTTTATACTTCATATTGTTCAACTGAGACATAGCTGATCCTTTCATATTTTTTTTTTTTTTTTAAACTATTGTAGCTGGGTTTGCTGCCTGTAGTTATGGCATGAATCATGTTTATATTCTGAAAAGATGGTCTCTTTCATCTGCCCTTTCTCTTACCCTCCAACATACAGCTAAGATCTAAAAGTATTTTCTTTTTTCTCAAGGGAATTTTCTCCTCGGATCAGAACTCCGGAATTCTGAGCACAGATAACTAACGAGCTACTAACAAAATGAATTTTAGCTTTTCTAAGACTATTAGAGTATTTCTTATGGTATCTCTGGTAGGCTTCAGGGTTGAAAATAAGAAATGTGACATCAAATTGCAAAATATCTGAGGAAGCATTGCAGTGCTATTTTAAAGGGAAAAAAACCCCACTTGATTAGTAAGAAGTAGTTTTGAGTACATATACAAAAAGGAACAGATGTGAACACAGTACAGTATCAAAGCCTAATTTATACCACAGGTTTTGTATGTTTTGCATTCAGACATGCCAACTCTTAATTCACGTTGACTAAAACTCCTTTAATAATAAAGTCCTTTTGTGTCACAATTTAGTGTCTTAAACATGTTGTTGCTCCATGTCTGCTGATGATCATAAAGAGAAAAAATATTTCAGACTCCAGCAGATTGTCTGTCTAGACTGGTTTCAAAAAGGATATTGCATTATTTGATAATGGAAGTTGTAATATTTCAGCTTAGGGGCAGCTCCTTTTAAAATACAGATATGTTTGGAGTGGGTCTTGGAGCCAAAATGTATCACTTCTGAAACTTAGTTTACTTGTATGTAACTAAACTGCTATATCAAAAACTGGGGATTCATTGGCATTCTTTTTTTTTTTATCTCCCCAGAGCCCCAGTACACAGTCGTATATCCTAGTTGTAAGTCCTTCTAGTTCTTCTTCATTGACATTTCTGAGTGGTATTTTGTGTGTGTGTGTTTATTAGGGGAAAATGTTTGTTTCCCTGAACAAAATTCATTGTCTCCCATCAGCCAGCTGAGCTTTCCCATTCATCCATTCAGAATATATTTAGTGAGCACCTTGTACAAATGATGTAACAAGACAGACTGTTGAGAGTGTGATCATCTATTCATCTTTGACTAGATGACATGTGAGCTCAGGCCTAAAACTTCAGAGCTTTCCCTTCATCTCTCTAAAGCTGGACTGTAAGAGATCTAAGGTCACACCTGTGATTCTATGTGTGTATGAGAAACATAATAATCTCCTATGACTGAATTTACCATGTTTGTTCATGGCTTTATTTTCCAGTTTGAGGACTTTCCAGGTTTCTGCTGATGTTTTCTTTTCTTTCTTTTCCATCCATTATTTATTCCACCTCCCAAACCCCCACCCACCGGCCCCATCTCTTAACCATCCTTGCCCCATGACAAAAGCACTTGGGTTTAGGAGATTGATGTCAAATGTGTTGTTCTTATATTGGTTATGTTAATAAATGTGTGATTATGGCCATTTGACCTCTTTGGGCCAAAGTTTCCTTATATGTAAAATGAGGATAATTATGTGTTGTAACTACTTCATGGGTACTAGAAGCTAATTAATATTTCAGTATTAAATGTACTCATACATAGGAAGGGACTCTGAGAAATATGAACTATGCTGGGAATATAATGTGTTGTGGTACCTTCACCTCAGGAGAGGCTGACACTATTAGAGGAGATATAAATAAACCCCTGTCAATTTATTGCTCTTTAAAAGAGGTTTCTATATAACATCTTGTTTCCCATCCCTACACTTCATATACTATGTTGCCCTTAAATATACCATGTTGCTTTGGGAGACATTAATAGGGATTAAATATTGGACATTGTTAAATTATGCCCCCCTCCCCATTATAGCTTTTTATTATCTGAGTTTATTTTTCCTGAGAAAATTATTTCAGAGTAGATTGGCTTTCTAAATTCCAGAGTTGTTATTGTTCAATGATAAAAAGGGTATTCTAGGGGCTGGCCCTGTGGCCGAGTGGTTAAGTTCGCGCACTCCGCAGCAGGCGGCTCAGTGTTTCGTTGGTTCGAATCCTGGGCGCGGACATGGCGCTGCTCATCGGACCACGCTGAGGCAGCGTCCCACATGCCACAACTAGAAGAACCCACAACGAAGAATACACAACTATGTACCGGGGGGCTTTGGGGAGAAAAAGGAAAAAATAAAATCTTTAAAAAAAAAAAAAAAAGGTATTCTATACCTTTTTAAAAGGAAATAGGCAACCACAGAAGTCCATATAAAGATGTATATTTTTATAGCAAGATATCGGAATCAATTTATGTGTCTGACAAAATGAGATTAATTAAATATATTGTTATAGATCTCCTTAGTGGAATGCTTTGCAACAGTTGAAACTGTTGAAGCAAAATGTGCACTTACTGACCTGGAAAAAAGCTGTAATATTTTACCAAATAAGAAAGATGGGTCACATAATATGACCTACTCTTGTAATAAAATGTATTGATAGATATAATCTGGAAAGTTCTGGAATACTTTACAGCAAAATGTTATTTTTATTTAAGGCTTCTAGTAATTTCTGATATTTTTCATTTTTTTATGCCTTTATATGTGTCTAGAATTTTGAAAGTTAGAAAGTACTACTTATTATCAGATAAAGTAATAAAGCTATTTTCAGTTTTTAAAAAAGAGATAGGATTGTTTGAATGACATTGCCTAAATGGAGTGCTATTCTAAAGACCAGTAAGATTGTGGTACTCAAAACCAGATTTTAAGCTATATCCATTGCTGCTGTTATTTTTAAGCTTTTCACATATAAGCTTCCGTTTGTTAAGAATCTTGCAATATTTCTCTGACCTAACCTTTTGGCACCTCAAGAGTGAAATCTTTTGCACATAAAATTGTATTCTAATGAGGAACTAAATATTTTAAGAGGACTTACATACTTGTAGGTAGCTATATATTTTTTTGCTCTAGAAGTTGTTAACCGTTAAGAGTATCTATGAGGATTTGATTCCTGGATGAAGGATTAAGTTACAAAGAGGTGTGGAAAAAGAAGGCAGGATTTAGACTTCAGAATCTTTGCACTGAAGTACTCCTTCCTTTTGATTCCTTCTAAATGCCTTAAGGCCAAGGAAGCGATGGCAGGCAAGAATAGAGTGAAGTCACTGTGTAGAATTTCATTTTTAGATCGGGGTATATTGGCTGACCTTGACTGATCAGGCATTGGTTGTCTGGGAACAGTGCTTGTACAGCATTCCATTTCTTTTAATTGACAGAACCATAACATTGATTTGGGGGAACATTTTTTTAATAGCAAGTATTAGATTAGAAAAGCAGGTGTTTTTCAAGGTTTAGGAAATCTTTTCAATTTATCATTGTCAGTATCATCTTTCAAGAGTCACCAAAGTGAATGTATCTTTGAAAATACCCGTTCCATTTCTTTGCACTGGCAAGGCACTTGGTCCTTAGTCTCTAGGTCTTCTAACTCTGGGAACTATATCCAACCTATTTTTCATTTTGCTGTCTAGACTCTAAATAGGGTGAGTGGCTGCTGCCTTTGCTTACCTTCCCAGGGTGGAACCTTACAATAAAATAGCATAGACAGTTATACCTTCAATCTCCTCTAATCAATCATCCATTGAGATGAAGCTTGGGAATAATTTGCATATGTTGAAGTTCTAAGTAGCAGGCTTCATGAGTATAAAGAATGCCATTTATATGCCTTCATTCTTTCTCTGAAGTACGGACAGTTGATGATAGAACTTTTCAGTTAAAGAGGGATAAAAAATACAAGTCTCATAGTTTTAAATATGGTGTTTAATGACTACTTTCACAAGATCAAATTCAGGACTCTATAATGAGTTTTTCCATCACATTTAAAATCCACATTTGGTTGTTAAATTGGTTGGTAATCATTTTAATATTCTTATAGGATAATTTTGTGTGAGATATTTTTGTACATGTGGTTGTGTAGCATAGTGGAAAGTTGACTTTGGAGTCAGGAAGTTAGAGTCATAATGCTTTCGAAATCGTAACATTTTATGAGTTTTTTGAATGATTTTTGGATGACTTGTGGCTTCGTTAAAGAGATCCCAACACTTTTTATTTTTAACATAGTCAATTCTTTTTTAGTTCTTATACACCATTTTATCTTACCTCGCACTGCTTAGAATTGTTTATTGAGGGTAAATATTGGTCATAGATTTAAAATAAATAGCATTGATATAAATAAAATCTGAAATTCCACAAATTGATATTGATCTTTAGACTCACAGTTTGAATTTAACAAATAGTTGGAACCTGTTCCCTAGAGTGTGACAACCAGTAGTTGTTTCATTCACTCACTATTACTTGGCAGACCCAAAGTTTTTGTTATCCATTGAAAGACTTCAAATGCGAAGAACTTCCTCTTGGGATGAAACATAAATTTTCATACTGGAGATCAAATCTTTTTTCTTTAATCATGCTCCAGCTAATTTTTTTTATCGACACAGTTCTTCCTTTGTAATATATTCTTATGCCAAAAAGAGTCCTGATAGAAGGTTACGTTTTAAGTAGCCAATCCTACTTTGTCCGGTTCTTCAGTAAGGCCACCAATAATTGTATCATAACCTGCCTAATATACTTTGGGAAAATGAAAGTCTTCCTTTCTTTCGCCTTGTGTTTATGTTTTCTTTGCAAGTTAAGTAACACATGTATCAATTGAATAGGTCAGAATTGAGTAGCCTTCCTGCTTATGATAACTACCTCCCACAGCTTGATGGCTAAAATTTAGCTTCCCCAGAAATGGCCCCTTAAGAAGTGAAAGTTTTTCAGGGAGCTGTCTTCAACTGTGCTCATGAATAGGCCCTTCGGGTTCTTCAGTTACAGCTTTTGCGTTTTTTTTTTTTTTTCCACGTTTTTCTTTCTCTCTTTTTTTCCCTTTTGCAACAGCTGCCTCAGGCTCTGATGACCTTGGTGAGGTTTGCCCTTGACCCCGCCCTCAGCTCTGCTGATCACAAATACTGTCACCTTCGTGGTTAAGGAATTGAGAGACACTGCTGTCTCTATCTGCAGCTGAATTTCGGAAATAGTACAGTCTTTCTTCAATTCTCCAGAGTACAGGTAGAGATCAGACTCCAGTGGTTCAGACTTTGCTGGTGAAGTTCAAGGATAACAAAGGAAAAAATAACACAGGAATTTACAAATGTTGTTAAAGAAATCTCAGATCTCAAACGCTTAAGTTTATTCTCAGGGTCTTCTAGCTGCTTACCTTTCTCCGAATACCCTGGACAGCTTACTGTACTAAGTGGAGTACTTCGGACACCTCATTGCGTCTTTGTTCTGGCCCAAATTGGAGAGGGCCCAGAGTCCTTAATCTCCCCTGCTGTTGAAATGATTCATAGTGTTAGGGTTCACAGTCCAGAACATCCCCCTCCATTTAGTCTTACAACTATGTAACCGTACCTACTTGCGTCATTCTGGCTTGTTTATCCTTGGTAAAATAACCTGCCCATTTCAATATCGTTCCATGGCCTCTTAATTGATGTGAAGTGATGCTTAGGGTCCCAACTCTAGATCTCCTGCAAACAACTGCTCAAACAAGCAATAATTTTCATTCATAGAGCATTCTCCGGAAGTAACAAACCAACATGATATTGCAATACATTTATAGAGTATTAATTCATTGAAAAAGTACAACCAACTTCCTTAACCATCAAGACCACTCAATGCCCTTCTGAAATATCTGTGTCAGGTGATTCCACTGCTTTTAGGTCTTCCACCAGAAACAATGGGCAGTTGTTTGCTTTATGTTAACCTACTAGGGCCAGAGTCTGCACCCATAGGTGCAGAAAATTGTATGGCACATTTAAATAAAAGCTCAGTGCCTACCTTTTACCAAGGCATCTCACCACATATTATTTATGAGCTGCATATGAATGATGGATCCAGAGGTATATCTTTTCTCTGTCTAAAAGTATGCAGAGTTTTAAAATTTATTAACCAGTGTTTTTGACCAAAGAAATATGGAGGTTTATATTTAAAAAAATTTTTGGTTTAATTAATATGGAAATTTTATAAGTCTATAGCTAATTGCCCCTAACTAAACTTTGTCTTGCTGTGAAAATAATTGGAGGGACTTATCAAATTTTAGCATTAGTGCATCCATTTATCATGCTGTGCAATGGAAGAATTCTTGAAAGAATTGTCTGCTTTCCTTGAAACACCTAAACAAGTGGAGAAATTGCATCATTTTTGGGTGGATGGGAAATCAAATTGGAAAAAATATCAGCCTGTGTGAATTGACAGGTACCATTCATGCTTCCTGTCTTTCCCCCTTCGTCTATCCCTTCCTACTGTCTCCTTCAAGTTATTTTTCCTTCCCCTCGTAGTTCTCTTTCTTTTTTTGTGTATTGTACCAATGACGTTGTTTAATCTTTCTATAACTTAATGATCTTAATGTCCAAAAATATGTATTTGTGAGATGGTTGGCTACAGGTAATTGGGTATAGTTTCTGGCAATGAAAGAGAAACTACTTAATCTGTAGAGAAGGGAAGAAATATGACCATGGCTTTATTTAGTATAATCCTTTAACCAACTGGAATACACATATTAAAAGGCTGCGTCTCTAGATACGAATTACAACAGAAGGTTTTACCACCTGCACTGATTAAATCAACCTTAAAAAATAAATTATAGGTTTATCTTACTAAGTGAAAATACAGAATATTTATGAACAAACAGGAGAGCAGATACATCTGGTTTTAGTTCTCATCTCTGGGATACTGCTGAGTTTTAAGTCATTGATAGATGAGACAGAGTGAGGTATAGATGTGTATATTTCTTATAATTTATTTGTCGGTGGCTAGAAATAGTTAAGTAGTTTTCTTGATCCTAAACTTGAGAAAATATATTTTCTAAAATAAAAATTGTTGATCAACTCTTTCTTCAGTTTTCTTGACGATGCACCTAGGTTGCTGCTGAGTCCATTGATCTGATCCTCATGTGTTTAAGCTTTCATTGAGCAGCTTTGCCCACAGTCACACACTGCAAATGCCAATGTCAGTTCTTGCTCAGCACTCTTCTGTGCCACTTGATAAACTCTGTGCTTCAGGGGTGGTGAAGCAGGACAGTCATTCATTGTTGTAAACAAAGGAAAACATGTGTTTTCTAACCTCACTTTTAACTTTTTCTTGCTTTAGTTCGGGTTTAAAGGAACCCGATTTGGAGCCTGGACTTAGGCTAGAAATTGTTGTAGATTTTGTGAAATGCTTTGTCCTTTTGGTGCTCTCCCTACTTTCCAGTGAACTTGAATTCCTTTAATATACTACCACTAAGAATATAGAGAGGGGGCTAGTCCCTCTTAGGAAATTAAAAAAAAATGTCTTTACTTGACAGCTTTGACTTCAGTTTCTACTTTGCCTTTCCATTTCCATTTTCTTTATTTCTCCACCTCATGCATAGAACTACAGAAGAGTGCTTAATTCCCTCAGAATTCTTTTAAAAAAAGAGAAACTTGAGCTTAAATTTATTAAAACACTTTGATTTATTCTGCTGTGAAATTAATCCTCTTTGTGGTCAACTATTTCACAGTATCTTGGCTTGGGTATATATACTGTGTTTTTAAAAATACAACTATTTGGAACTTTATTTATCTTTTTGGCTCAAACATTTGAACCCTTAGAATATTTCGTATGGGTTGCCATGCCAAATTCATGTCATTCTTAGAAAACAATGAAGTTTTCTTTTTGTTTAGAGTAAGGAGTCACTTTTTTAGCATTTTTTCAACAATTAAGATTTTCACTTTGTCATGAAAGCTAGCTGGCATTGGCAATGAGATCTTTAAAGACTGTTTGATTTTTGAGTCATTTTTTTTGAAATAAAATATAAAAGTTTTTTCTAGAATATTTTAAGGCATTTGAGATGGTGACAGAAGTCATTAAATGAGGGAAGATAAATTCAGTCTGACACTTTAAGATGGTATCTATGTCACGAAGGCAAATTGGTGAATTATATATAATTAACCCAGTGAATTGGGAAACTATGCAAATAGTTAACTATATTAATTCAAGTCTAACATGAATTTTTTCCCTCTTTTGTATATCCAGGTAAACCTTGTGGATGGTAAATTCTTATGTAGCTTCATCATATTCACTGAATTTTTTTTTAACAGTATCTTCTTTTTAGAGGTCCTAATTTGAATAAGGTAAGAAAACGGGGAAAAACCCCTCAAAGCTACACACAGACACACACACACACAGACACACACACACACACAGACACACACACAGACACACACACACACACACTTTCTAGATGTGTAATGTTGGGAATAATATTTCTTTTAAAACTATAAAATCTATCATTTTTCTTTTGAAATAGGCGTCACTAGATTTGTGCGCATTTGCTTTTTTTCAGATTTTATCCTCTTATTTTTGGTAAGCAGGATGTCTGTATTCTTTAGTGATTGTAAAGGTCAAAGGACTCTCAATTTATAAGAAAAACAGCGTCCAGCTTTACTGTCACTGACTCATGTTTAATGATTCAACATCACCAGCGAATATGGGGCTCTCTATAGTAGGGATTTTACTATGTAGAAGAGATCATATTCTCTGTATTTGAGGAGAAAATACATTTTAACACATGAAGGTAGAAACAGTCTAGGTAAAAATGTTTATAGTTATTGTATCATATTGTAGAAGTGTAGTAGTGTAGAAGTTGCACTTTGATGGTTGGTTGCCCCCTTGAACATGTTAGAATTTTAATAATAGACAGCTACTAATGCAGTCTTATTCTTTGCTGTGGTCTTGCCTCTAAAAGTATAAATATGTTTGATGATCTTGTTAAGGTGAAACATACTTTTCCGATATATTGACATTTCCATTTTAATGCATTGTACCTGTCGGGTAAGGAGAACCTTAATGTGCTCTTGAAACATTAAGAAAATTACCTGAATAGAAAAAATGTCCATTCCAAGGGATTAGAGCTAATTTAACGTATTATATTTTTCTGTGTTGTAGGGAAAGAATTGCTTGAGTAAATGTTACTGTTTTGTGTACATTCACTAAACTGTGGGTGAATTCTGTAAGCAGCTTTCTGAGTGGTAATCAGAAGCGTTGAAATGTCGGCTGTGCTTGTCTGACATTTTTTAAAGGTACTGTTTATAGCTCTACATCTTTAGGAGAAATTGACGATATAGGATTATGGATTCAGATTTTTGGTAACTTGAGAAAAACTTATCCTTGAGGCATAATACCTCTGTTTTGATATATAACTTTAGTAAGCTAGAACTAATTGTTTAATATTTGTTAAATTGTTGAGATAAGTTTTGAGATACTATAGTTGAAGACAGTGATGATGATTTTAGGCACAGACAAAGATCTGACCCAGATGACTTAATAACATATGTGAATGTATTGATCTTACTAATGAGTTGCAAGGGTATATCTATCTTCAAGAAACAGCTTTAAGCAAGATTCAAGATGTTCATCAGGACCAGGTTCCTCTTTCTTCATTTCTTGGTTCTGCTTTCTCAGTGTTGACTCTGTTCTCTAGTGATCCAAAGATGGTGACCATAAGCTCCAGGACTGCATGCTTTTCTCTGTGAAATTCTGATAAGAAGGAGAAAAGTCTGTTTCCCATATTGTTTTATGAGTGTCCCAGGATCAATTCTATTGGCTCTGACTGACTGGCTTGATTTGGAGAGTCTAGCTGTCTTAATCCATATATAAGGCAATGAAGATGGCATGTACTGATTGGCCTATGGCAATGGGGGCTGATGTCTAGATGGGTGTCAGACCAATTTCACATTGCTGGGAAATTAGGGGTACTATTTAGGAAAGATAATGGATGCAGGGGTGGCGACTAACAGATGTTCATTGCAGTAGTAAATGTGTTGCGTTTTTGGAGCTCACGGACACTGAGACTATTGATGAGTTGAGAGGGCTTTGCGTAAGTTTTTATGCTTTTGGACACTGACATTCACTCCCTCCCCTTACTTTTGGGATCTTTTCATTTGTATTACTCCATCTATCCAGTGTATTGGGAAAATCAGAGTAAAACACTATAACTGGAGTAGAATGAAACATAATTCTTTTAGACCTCCCCTTAATCTGGGCCTGCTTGGAGAGGCATTTTCTTGGTTCTATACCATCAAGAAGATGAAAGAGTTTTGCTGGGAGAAAACCTTGCTCTATACTTTTTAGCTGCAATGTCTCTCCTCTCCCCAAAGAACATTTTTCACTTGGTCCCTAAAATTTTTATTTCACCAAATAAATACTTCTTCACTGAATCATTTAGGAGCTTTTGGCTCTACATAACAGAAGATCAAGCTGGTAGTGGCCTTAACTAAAAGGTCTACTTGCTTACTTAATACGAATTCCTAAAGATGAGTGGTACCCATGATGGTTTGGGTTTGTACCTGAATCATCAAGAATCCATTCTCTTTTCAACATTTTTGGTGTGTAGTTTTGTTAACTCTGGGTAGTAAGATGGTTTTCGGATATCTTGGCATTGAGTCCTGGCATAATAACATTCAAAAACAGAAATATGGCGGATTGAACAAATATTTTTCTGAAGTAACCCAGCAACCCCTCCTTTACATATCGTTAGCTAGAAATAGGACACATAATAATTCCTAGCTTTTAAACAGACTGGTAAATAAATATCAAGGTTTTCAATACCTGTTGTAGGAACTGTGCCATGTAGAATGTGACTGAGAATAATTGTCTGGCCAGTGTCTCCCACAACTGCTTAAAGTAGATAAGAGACAGCTCCTTTTTTTGTGTGTTGAAGCATTGGAAGAGGCCAGTACCACCTTGAAGACATTGTATTGAGACCTGCTTTTTATGGTTTAGTTCTTGTGCTTTTTCAATGGTTCTAAATTTTTAGGATTGTGCCATTTTAATAAAATATTTCATATCATAGAAGCTGGTTATGCTAAACTTGTTATCCTCTCATGCTTCTGCAACCATGGTAGTGAAAACAGGATGGGTCAAAATAAATAAGTAATGCAAAAAATTAAAGTAAAATTATTCATATACATGAAATACACAACACAGAATATTATATACAGCTGGATATGTGTACATACTATCATGCATTATGGAGGTATGCGTTTCCATGATCAGCACTACTGAGGAATTCTAGTAATTTAAAAGGGTGTCATTATATTTTCCTTTCATTTCCCAATTTCCAAACTTCTCTCCTTTTGTAGGCTCAAACAGGTACAACTGTCTTTCCATTAAAATGATATGATCAGTGTAGTCTCTTAGCAAGAAATCCTTTAGATATATTTTCACTCATAGAAAATACTATCATCTTCTCAGAGAAATGTTAGTTATTATATTTTGCACCGTCTTCCTCTTTTTCTCACTTTCTGTCTGACTAAGATACTTATTGTACCAGACTTAAATAATTATGACATAATTAATTTTGTTTCACTGGTTACTTTCAATATTAGTAGTCTATTAACATGCTGCATAGTAAATTATAGGGGTATACATTACAGCAATAATTATCTTTATGGCATGGTCATAATTTATATATAGTAAGGCACCCATTCAGAGATAAGTACTAACATAATAGGTTTTGTCTCATGCTACCAGAATCAGATCTTCTAAATCAGTTTTTTTCAAACTTTTGAAGTAGGCAAATATTTGGGTGTTGATATACCAAAGGTTGTCTCTGTGATTATGTTATTTTTGTTCACGTGGATAAATTAAAAAAACAAAAATGAATGAAAGCAAATTTAGTGATTCCAATATAATGTAAGGAGGTAGTAATAGGATATTGAAGACAGAATGTCTAAGGTGATAACCCAGCTCACCATGATGAGCTGTATGACCTTGCATTACTTACTTTAGCTCTTTGTTCCTTGGGTTACTTTTTTATAAAATGATTGTTATGATGATTAAACAAAATTATCTGTGTAAGCACTTAGCATAGTGCTTAAAATTTGGTATGTGCTTAGCAACTGTTAGCTCGTGTCATTATCATTTAATTTGTAAAACTTTGAAAGGGATACTTAAAATTATATTTTGAAAAATTGAAAGCAAACAAAACATACCTCCTCTCTTATAACCAGAGACGTATTGTGGGTCTTCCTGTATCCATTAAATATTAGATCATACTTATAAAAATAGTTAAACACTCATTAGGTTCCATAATGATATTTAATCATTAAAGTACTTTGATTATTACCACATTTCTTGAATGCGTCTATCATAATCACCCACAGCTTTTGTAATTTTTATGGAATTTATCTCAGATTGGTTTAAAGTAGATGACCTCTTGGAATTGTCATTTCTATATTATCAGAACACTCAGTTAGTTTGGGTAACAAATTAAAATAGTTAATTATAAAATTTAGCATTCTAATTATATGATATTGTCACATAATTAAAATTTTTACGTATTGACATATATTGTCTTGTCCCTATTTATCTATCTACGTTTATACACACATATGCACACACAGTGTTAAGGGAAACGCGACTATATCTCATTTCATCCTTGTATATGATTTTATTTACAATGAGTTGGGCCTTGACCAAATTGACTATTGATTAATTTCATGTTTCTCCCATTGTAAATCTGTAGCACATTATTTTTTTAACTCTAGAAGCTAAATTTCTAAGTACAAATAATGCAACTTATTATAAATATAACATATTATAAATGAATGAGCTTTTAAAAATGTTAATGCTTGAGTTTTTAGGAGTGGACTGCTACCTTTCCTTTAAGTCACTTAGGGTTACTAGTGAAAATTCTGATCTTGACTGAAAGGGGAAGTTAGAAATTGGTGAAAGAAAGATCATTGCCCATGCCATTATGTTTCCTTGTAAGTAAGAACTGGGCTATCTTTATTTTCAATTTCAAAGGCCTAGGATTTTACCTGGGTTAATATGTGTGTGTGTGTGTGTGTGTGTGGTGTGTATGTGTGTGTATTTGGGTAAATGAATGAATGGTTTAATACAGAGGCCAAACCATAACTTCTCATGAAAGATGTTTTATTTGCCCTTATACCGTTTTCAGTATATAAAAAAAAATGACTACTGTTGAGACAGAAATATAAAATGGAGACATAGTAAGAATAATATAGTGACCATTTTCAAATTATTTAGGGGAAAATTTTGTTTCTTTTACATCTAATCTACATTGTTTGGGCTAGGTCTTTCATTTTATGGTATGATAATATTTGCTAATTGAAAATGCACTGTGTTTCTTTGTTGAAAGCATCAGTTTTAAGCTCTGTTAAAAAAAGTCAATTCTAATCATCATTAATTTTTAAATAATGCAACTAAGAAAGGAAGAGCAAATTTTGCATGCATTAGAGTAGAGTAAATCGAGATGGATGGTGTTTCTTCCCTGTCTATTGACTGGTATAAAGTTTATAGGGTCAAAAGTATAGAGCCACAATTAAAACTGAAGTCAGCATGAACCTCATTAAATAAGCAGGTACAATTTATAGAGGCTAAAATCTCTTCATAATTAAAATGACCTTAAAGCTTACTGAAATATACTCATTTTTCATTAAGGCTGAAGTATAAAATATCATTCTGGGAAATAAAGTAAATTTAATTTAGTTTTTTTATTTCAATGAAAAAGTCTTCTAAATTTGATGACAAAAAGGAATATAATAACATAAAACAATCTGGGAGTTTTGGGGCTATAGCTATAAGACTAGTAATGTTTACTACAGTTTATCTGGAAGGCACTAATAGTGTTTGGGAATCAGATTACTGTTTCACTAGATAGCGAAATTCTACATGTTTGTAATTGTCTTTGGTTTTGTAGAAACTTGCTTCTGTGTGTATGTGTAACTCTTCCATAACTTGAACATTTTTTTAAAACTGAATTTTAACACTGCCTACAACATAGTCCATTCATGACTATGTCATATATCCAATGCATGGTGGTATTGGAGTGAATAATACAAATGGCAGAGAGTCTGCCTGGGGGCTTTTCTTCGTTAATACCAAAGTTAGAGACCTGGAGTCAAAGAGAGAAAATCGTGAAAGCTGAGAGGTAGGTGGAAAGCTGGAAATAAACCAATTTTCAAAGGTGGGGAGTTTTAGGTGCTTCTCTATGTTCTCTTCCATGCCTATTCTCAAAATGCTCCCCTTTCTTCAGGTTACACCACTGGGAAGGCAAATAGAACCTTCTTGACCAACAAACCAAGAATCATTTTAATAACCTGTGTACCTGAGTGGCTTGACTATATCTTCTGACCTGTAATTTCCTAAAATCGCTTGTCCAATTTGAGGCCCCAACGGAAGAGTAAGGAGGGATTTCACAGACTGTTCAGGTGAACCATCTTCTTTGCTCCCTCTGTTGCAGCCCCATTTGCTGCTAGTTATCAGACACCGAACACGTGCCTCAGCAGAGCAGGGATGAGCAGGAAACAGAGTTGGTGAACTGCTGAGACACATAGTCTAGCAGCTGGGGGTTTCGTGAAGGAGAAGACACCAAAGTCAAGCTCAAGTGCTGGTTATATTGAAGGGAAAAGAGCTGACTCATCAGAAAGAAGAGTGCAGATGCCTGGAGAGGACAGAATGGTTTCATTCTCCTTCCTCTTTGTCTTTTAAACGGTTATTACCGTAGAACTTGGAAAGGGATCTGCATAAAACATGTTTTCTGCTAGGTTTATATTAAATATGCTGAATAAAACCTTTTTGATTTCACCTACAAACCACATGATTTAAAGCAGTTGCTCAGACATTTCTAATGGATTTATTTTCATTTCCTCACAATGATTTTAAAACTACCTTTTCCTGTAAATGGAAGTGTATATATATATATATATATATATAGCTGAGATGCTCAGAATTTAGACTTATAATTTATTTTGTTTTTTATAATATACACAGTTGTCCTGAATATAGTGTTAGCAAACACCAGTGATACCTATGTGTTCCACCCCACAACTGCATTTGTTAATCAGAAGTTAATAGACTCTGATAAGAATATTCTAATTAATTCCATGTTGGTTGATAATGCCTAGAAGAAAGTGGCTGAATAGAGAAGCATGTTCTGTTGGTCCCAAATATTTGTTTACTCACTTTTTAACAAGAAAATCTAGTCTCAAATCTGTTAATAAGAATTCAGATTAGCAAGCAGTAAGCGTTAAGGAGGAGTCAACCAATGTGGGATAAATTTTAAATCCTAGCTCTGAGCTTCCTAGTTGTGTTACTAGAGCAAGAAATGAAATCTCTCTCCACCAGTTTCTCTGCTTCATAGATATGAAAAGCTCTCTTGTGGTTTTTAAGGATAAAATAGGTAATGAATTTGAGTTTTGCACAGTGACTGGAATATGCTATAATTTATCTATTCCAAGACCTACATTATATTCATTTTTTAACATATCTGAAATTGGATGCATCATAATAATCAATAGTCTATCAATTTAATTGGCAACATTTTTCCTTAATGGTACATAAAATTATGTTCTATCTTATAATCAGAGGCATCATATATTTGTTGAAATAGGGTTCATAAAATGGCGTATAAAATAATATTTGCCCTTTAATGAGAGGTGTCTTAATATCTTCTGAATATGGAGATAGGTGCTCCTTAATTGTTGGTTCCCTTTCCTTTTCTGTGGAGCTAATATGTGGTGTGTCAGGCATTGTTTGATACTAGCGTCTATCTAAGTCTCAATCTGGGCTCCTTTTGTGGTTTTCAAATTAAGTAAATAAATAAATAAACATCCACAAAAATATCATTATTATTATTATTATTATTATTTTTGAGGAAGATTAGCCCTGAGCTAACATCCACCACCAATCCTCTTCTATTTGCTGAGGAAGATTGGCCCTGAGCTAACATCCATGCCCATCTTCCTTTATTTTATATGTGGAACGCCTGCTACAGCATGGCTTAATAAGCGGGGCACAAGTCTACACCTGGGGTTCAAATCGGCAAATTCCCCAGGCTGCAGAAGCTGAGTGTGTGAACTTAACCGCTATGCCACTGGATTGGCCCCTATGAAAATTATTTTTGATTAATAAAATATAGACCTCATAAGTATAAAGCAAGTAATAAAAGTACTGAAATTTTGGTAACTGAACATCAAGTTAAGAATTCCTATGATTTTGCTAAATCTATTTTCACACTCACCAAGTGTTCTGTAAAACAGTTGATCTTGATATAATAGATGGGGGTTTACAAATAAAGACAGACTCCAGTATGGCATTGATAGTATATGTTCTGTGTTTTTAAATGGACATTTCTGTAGTTTTTCATCCAAGATAAACTGATTTTTGTGGCCATATAGTATGGTGTTTACATTTATATGTGCTGCTAGTACCAAAAGGATATTGTGAAATTGAGGCTATTTTTCTTATAAGAAACAAAAGCAAAGCTAGCTTAATAACACTGTCTTTTCTGCTGCCTTGGCAAATTGTGTGATGAGGGAGACTTGTGTTGGAGTGCTGTGATGAGAAATCAGAACCAGAACATGACGGATTGAGAGTCACAGGAAATGAAACAGAAGGTAGGGTGACTCTTTACTCAGAACAAATCTCTCAGGTTAACTGAAAGTCGGGGGCTGGGAACAAAGACAGACTCATTGCCCTTTCATAGTAAATGTCTGCAAACCTAGTCATGAGGGAGCTTTTGATGGCCTGGAGTGCCTTTCAGTGGATTTGTAAATTCAATAGATATATGAAATAAAAATCAGCAGTTGGAAGTCAGTGCCTTGCCTTATATTTTGATAGATACATTGCTGAAGGATTTAAAATCCATCCATAGTGAGGATGATATATACTGGATTAGCATTAAGGGATTTATTTAGTCTTCTTTTCCCAGAAAACCAAGATTACTTCGTGTCAAAACAGTGTCTTGAGAAAGTGTAAATAGCAAAAGGCTTTAGTTGAAACTTCATTTGGAAATGAAGACTCTCATATTTCCAAAATATATTGTCATTATAAGATACGATTTTGTGGTCCTTTATTTCTGAAAGTAAGTGGCTTGCTTTTCACAAAGCAAAACTTGTGAAATTATGTTTATAAAATATTACTTTGTGAAAGTAGCAATGCTCAAATATATAATTTATGTCTATTCTTTGACTCATTACTTTAAAGTTACTTTAATTATCTCTGTGTACTTAAAAATACATTGCTGTGGTATATTCAACATATCCACACAATTTGAAAACTATCACCAAGGTGTTTCAGAAAGGTAAGATCACTTTTATAGCAGCTGACATTCTCACTACCCATCCTTAAGAAACTATAAACAGCATCAAACAATAGATCAGTGTAGAGTGCTATAATTGAGAGTTGCACCGTTATCCAAGTGATCTTTCTTGTTTGTAATCAGTGAGCCTGTGTTTGAGTCTGATACTGTCTCTTGTACTTTTTGGTTGTATAGGTAACAGTTTATTTTAAAACTATTCTGTTTTATTTCCTGGATAAAATGGATAATCTGATTGTTGAATGACTACATTCAAAACCATTATTGAACATACCAGAGATGTTTCTGGAAAAGAGAGTCCTTTTCTTGGTGTCCCTTTAATTGCATTTGGTAGACTGCCACCTAATCAGTTTCTGAGTTTGGCCCTATACCTTATATAATGTATGCTAAATTGCAGATTTCAAACCTTTGTCAGTGGAATGAGGATGTTTATATGTACTTTGAAAAACTGTGGGAAAAACAAAAACACTGAAAGTTAATTTCTAATTTAGTAGTAGTGATGATAAAAGTTTGCTGCATTTTTAGTTTCTACCTTGAATTTGTGTAAAGCTTTAGGGGACAGTTCTTACTCCTAGCAGAAGATTTTTTTCCCCTTGTTTTTTGCTTGAGTCGTATCCCTTTAATTGAAGGCACAAGGTATCTTGGGGAAAAAGAGGGCTTTTGAGAGACAGAACTCACTAAATCCTCACCTTACTTTTTTAAATTTTTTTCTTTTGGTGAGAAAGATTGTCCCTGAGCTAATATCTGTTGCCAGTCTTCCTTGTTTTGCTTGAGGAAGATTGTCCCTGAGCTAACCTCTATGCCAATCTTCCTCTATTTTGTATGTGGGACACTGCCACAGCACGGCTTGATGAGCACCCACCTTATTTTTTACTTTAGTTAGATTACCCCATTCTCTCATTTCGGACAGGGGGCATAAAGGAGGAAAAATAATTTCCCTCTACCCTTGTGAGTTCTTAGCTGAGACCCCTGTAATAAAAGATAGATTAACAAGAAAAAAACAAATAGAAGTTTATTAAGATGTATACTTCAAGTATACATGGGAGATACTCAGGGAAAAATGAGTAACTCCCCAAGGTGGCTAAGAATTTCATCCTAAATACAATCTTAATAGAGAATGGGGGGCGGCGGGATGTAGGTCTTAGGGGAGAATAATGAACTTTAGGAAAGATCAATGGGCCCTTAGAAGAATAGATGGGAGGTATGATAGTTTGTGACAAAGTTTATCTGGGTATGGTGTCAACTTCTACTCTTTGCTCCTGTGATAAGTGTCAGTCTTCCTGGTTGATGACACTTATGACAATGAGTTCCTTTTGGAGGCTCTGTCTTTAGGTAGATAAGGTGAGTTCAGAGATAGTGCACTTGCTGTTTTTCATGTGCCTACAGCTCAAAATAATCAGTATTCCAAAGCAACGTCTTTTGGGGTGAGATGTCCTGAACTCCTACAGTCATATATTTTTTCTTTTTTTTTTTTAAAGATTTTATTTTTCCTTTTTCTCCCAAAGCCCCTCAGTACATAGTTGTCTATTTTTAGTTGTGGGTCCTTCTAGTTGTGGCATGTGAGATGCCACCTCAGCGTGGCCTGATGAGCGTGCCATGTCCGCGCCCAGGATTCAAACTGGTGAAACCCTGGGCCCCTGAAGCAGAGAGCGCCAACTTAACCAGTCCGTCATGGGGCCGGCCCCCCTACAGTCATATTTTTGAGGTGGCATATCCTGCTACCCTTTCAGGGTTCGTTTTAATTATCTCCAGAGATTCTTATGAGGGTTAGATAAGACACCCTCTGGAATGGTACTTAGTATTCATACCACTATTACCACCACCACCGTCAAATATTAGAACATTTTATCATTTGCCTGGCTTTCTGTTATGTATTTTACTGCAGACTCTTGTATAATCCTCCAGAGAGCCATTTTACATGTATGGAAACTGAAGTATAACAAAAATCAGCTCCTCAAGATTATGTAGCTAGTACATATTATAGCCAAGGATTCCACCTATGTTTTTCTTTTTAATGATTTATAACACTTTTGTTACAGAACTAATTTGAGTATATGTTTTAATTATTGAATATTCTTGAATTAATCATTAACCTGTACATGGAAAAGTTATTTAAATGGTTACTATTTCTATCTGCGGGTTTTTTTTTTTTTGCAAGAAGCATGAAGATATTAAGGAAGCTGTCATGTGCATATCATAATAATATAAAAAGGCACAGAATCAGATTAATTCCATTTATACCATGTTAACCAGCCTACATTTGTGATCCTTCCACTTGGGCACACAAGCAGATTGTGAAATTGTGCTGGTAGAGATAACCCTTAATTCATATGTATCCTGTTTTTGAATCATTTCATTAAACAAAAGCCTTTGAGTCTTCTTTTGTAGCTGAGAACAAATGGTTAGATTTTAGGAACTGTAGCTACTTTTGTTATTCACAAATTCCAGAGCCTTTCAAAATTTATCATTCACATTCTCAGCTCTGCACACAATCAGTCATTATGTCAGCAGCTGCCCAGGGAGCCTAGCTTCAATTCATTCAGCCAAATAATAACCATCAGGACAACCATTGCTACATTAAAAATAATAATAAAGTTAAAGTCTTGAATAGCAGAGTTCTTTACTTCTGCAGTTAAAAATTAATTACTTATATTCAGTAGAAATCCCATTGTACATTTTGACAGGTAGGGAAAAGCAGTATCTGTGTTGAAAATTACATTGATTAGATTGATATGTTTTAATAATAGAAGAGGTTATATAGGGTTCCATTTCCAAATAAATGACTTCAAATGATTTATTACGGGCTACCATAACTTAATCAGATGTTGGCTTTCGTTTTTGTAGTTCAGTGAGTGAGCAATCAAAAACCTGTAACCATTTGAGTAATTATAAATTTTGAAATAACTTCAATGCACAAATATCACGAGTCCACTTTTCTACATTAGAGATAATAAGGACATTACATATTGAACATTTAGCTTGCTTTTGAATATGTGATATATTTGTGATTAAATTGGAAAATAATTATTTTAAATTACAACTTGAGTGTTCCCCTCTATCTTTCTTCCATCCTGCCCACCTTCCTCATCTTTTCCCCCCTCTTTTCTGTGATGTGTCAGTTCTGGCATTCAATGGCATATCGTTGAAATAACACTTCATATATTACAATCAAACCTTAAATATAATATTAATTTATATAGCATGGTAGTGAGGCTGTGTCAGGGACACACCTTCTTAAAAGTCATTTTTGTAATGTCGGGTTCTTATTATTTTAAATGTCCTTGATCATGTTCTTCTCTACTAATGTCTTAAATGAAAGCCCATATTTTTGTCAGTATCCTTACTTAATTTCCTTCTTATTCTAAAAATAAAGGAAATGAGATGTAAATGCTAACTCAGATTATCAGTTTGCTAGCAATTTGCTTTTGAGTAACATATGGAATTAGAGGCATCAATCTATGTACAATGTTGCCACCTTCTGCTGAACGCTTTACTTCTTTGAAAAGATGTGTTACTTTTGGAGTCAGTATAAACTTGAAGAAATAAAGGGCTTTCTATGAAAAAATTCAGTTTTGGTTAAAAGAAAAAAAGGTGCATATGTCAGATGATCTGAAGATTCATTTTTTTTTCCCCTCTCTGATATGTGTGAGTGCTATTGTTAAGGACCTAGATAACTCTCTTTAAAGATTTGTGTTGTATATTTTCTCATTTATGTTTATTGACAAAAGCTTAATAGTTAACAGTTCACTGTTCATTAGTAAATCCAAAGTAATAGAGATGCTTTCTTAAAAGATCACCAAGAAAATTTTGGTGTTTACAGTAGAAAATGTATGTGGCATCCTTTATTATTATTTTTATTTTTACCTTTTGAATTTTCACTTACTGTCTTATTTATCATCAAATATTGGGGTCCAGTTTTCTTTTTTAGACAAGCATAGCAATGTGCTGAAGAGTGGATTTTTTATAGGTTTAAGAACATATTTAGCTTACACTTATTAATCATGGATAGTTCTCACAATTTTCTAATATTTAATTTAATGAAAGAAAGAACTTAGTTGAAATTTAACAACTTCTTAAAAGTCACGTTCACTGAGAACTCATTCTCATTTATAATGCCAGTTATCTTACTTCCATGTAACCCCAGGTTATTGGCATCATGGCCTTCATTCAGTGTTTCAATGCAAATGTTTCTAAAGGGTTACTATGATTTTGCAAATACTTTAAAATATTCCAAACAATTCTGCATGCTCTAAACGCATAAATCTTCCAAACAAATCTGATACAGAATTAATATGAAACTGGAATGGGCCAGCTTAATGAATGCCAAGCTTAATGTACAATCTATTTTTTGAATAAATCATACAAGAAAATTGCAGACTGTGTAAATTACATAGCCATCATAAATCAATATCCTTTAGATTGCTCTGCCTTAGATAAGGGGTAGCACTACAGAGGCCATGACATACTTGAAAGTGAATGAGAGGAAAGCAGTTAAAGTGAGAGAGGAACACCCATTAAGGAAAGGAAGTGCTCAGAAAATTATTATAGAAGTTGACTACACAAATTACACATCCCTGGGCAGTGGTTATTTTATGCAGAGTGCATGGATGAATGAGATGGCTCTTGCTCATTTTCACTATGTGAATGTTGCAGGACCAAGTTAAAGAGTTTGACTCTTCCTGCAAATTTGCCCTAATGCTTAAGAATGAGTTCTCTAAATCCTAGCATTGTTGAAGTAGTTTCTTCATAAAGATTTTGAATTGACTGATAAAGCTGCAGATTGTGGTCTCTGTTCTAATCTTAATTTGGTGTAAAAAAATTAACTTTGCAAGAGGATACTGGTAATCTCTTAAAAATATTTCGCTATGGGCCATTTGATCCTTTTATTATAAAAACATACCTTGCCATCCATTTTACATTTGTATTGGCTAAATGAAGAAAAATATTAGCCAAAAATAAACAGATTGTGAGTTTAAAATATAACTTTTAAAAATATTGTCTGTACTGGCAAAACGAGTTTTATGAGGAGATGGGAACACTTTTTTAAAAAGCCTTTTCACGGGATTACATTAACTGCCAGGAAGTTTTGCCAAACAGATTTTAAGGGGAAAATCAGGCTAGCCGAACTGTCCAAATGTTTTCTCACGTTTCAAGCGAGCAGCTGCTGGGAGTTCCTGCCAGGAGTGAACCTTTCAGGCAGAATGTGAGCAGCTGCCAATCTTGTGTCAATATTTTAAATTCACTTAAAACCATCTTAACTGGTGTAAAAATTTCTCTTTCCCCCAAAAGGGCCAACAGATAACTTTTTTTGATGCTTTGCCTCCTTTTACTCCCCTAGTGGTGAAATAGCCAAAGAAGCCAATTTTGGTAGAGAAAAAGAGATTTGTTTGAATATTAAGAATAAGAACAAATCTCAATTTGTCTGTTGATGAGGACACATCTGAAATAACAGTAACAAAAATGTGAAAAAATATTTAATCTATGAATAGTTCAGCAACATTGTATAATGAATTTGTTTAGTGTTTATTGCTAGAGTTGGTTTTCTTTCTTTTTTTTTTTTAAGAAGGAAAGTCCAGAATTTGACCTTTAGAAACTTACAGATCAGGATTGGAAAAGGCAAGTAATAAATGCCTTGAAATTAGTTTGAAGGTATCTATTAAACTTCAAACACTGGAGAATAATTATCTTGACTTGACTCTTAGATTACGGTATAAGCTTATATCATAATCCATGTTCTAAGGAGTATTCTTTAAGGTAGATGAGAGTCAAAAGTACATTGTATTATTGCAGACATAAAGTGAGAGGAAAAAATTGGCAGAAGCCTGCCTGAGACTAGATTGGATGAATCTTTGTTTCCTAGAGTAGGAGTACCTTGGACTTTATTAAAAGGGTGATGATGGATAATAGTAGGGTGAGAATGATGAGGGAAAGAGACGAGGGAACAGTAAGATGAAGACGATGCATAGGGGCACTGGTTTGCTTGGGGAGTGAGAATTTGCAGAGTTCAAGATGGTGAAGTGAAGACCACTAGTGGAGATTTTGAAGCAAATGGTTCAAATCTGTCCTGTCCTTGTGTGTATGCGTGTTTTTTTTTGTTTTCGTTTTGTTTTGTGTGGGGAAGATTTGCCCCAAGCTAACATCTGTTGCTAATCCTCCTCTTTTATTTTTCTCTTGAGGAAGATCAGCCCTGAGCTAACATCTCTGCCATTCTTTCTCTGCTTTGTGTGTGGGATGCCTCCCCAGCATGGCTGCTGAGTAGAATAGGTCTGCACCTGAGATGAGATCCAAACCCATGAACCTGGGCCGCTGAAGTGGAGTGCATGGAACTTTAAGGGCCCTCCTTGTGTGTTCTTATCTAACAAATGGCTATTGGGAATTTTGTGTTAAAGGTTGAACAGTTTGTGGAACCCAGCATTGTTTACTGTTCCTTGAACAACCTTTCGCTTTCTCTCTTCTTCTTTTTGTTTTGCCTAGTGCTGAAAAAAATTCCTGTGAATTTCACCTCTAAAGTTTTGTGAAGTTTTTATTATTCAGGTTCAAAACCTGCTAATATATATTATTATGCATATTAATGTTTAAAAAATACCCACAAAACAAAATCCTAACTCATTATTCATGTTAGATTATGAGATATAACTGCAAGGTAATGTGAATTTAAAAAGCAGACTGCCAAAATTAGTGCAGTTAATGCAAATAAGGCAATCTTTTAAAGTAGTTATTTTGGAAAACTGTACACATTCCTGTGATGAGAATCTTGCTGAATCATTTTTGAAACTTCTCTTTGGAATTGTGTTTATAACCAGTAACGGATAAGAAAGTAAGTCCCACAGTTTTGCCAAAGACTATATGAACTATTTCTTTCTGTCACTTCATTCACCAGCTTGGCTCAAAGTATATTTTGACTTTTCAAAAACTAAAATCTACTCCCAGAAGCTAGCAATATGCTGTTACATGTAATATGGACCAACTTGGTACCTCCAAAATATTAGTGAATTAATGAATATGAAAATGAAGTCTAACAAAGTGGCTAAATTCAAAGAAGGGATTCTAGTATATCTTTTTTTTAATTATTGGAAAATTTGCTGTACTACTGCAGAAATTTTTAGGATGACTTACAAAGAATCCCATTCCTTAGTAAGTTCTAATAAACTTTAAAATAAGCTGGATCGTTTTATAATATCAACTCATGTGACTCTCCAAATTTATGACTCTTGTTTCTGGAGTTAGCATACCAAACACGTGCTTTTTGGATGAGTACCTTGGATACTGACTATGTAGTAGTTAGATTCTCAGCCTCCAGGAGATAGAATGTCTACTTTGAAAGCCCAGCTTCAGTCTTTACTAGCTATGTTGTCTTAGGGGGAAAAACCACCATATCTTCCTGTAACTCGGTTTCATCATCTGTAAATTGGGAATAATAGTAATGTCTCTCTTATAGCTTTTAAAAATTAATGACTTAGTACATGTGAAGTGCTTAGAATGGTGCCCTGAACATGAAAAGTGTTATTTAAGTGTTGACAATTATTAAGGTGATACTGATAAATTTGGATTTATGCATTCATTTTTTTTCCTCACTAGCTAGTTTAATGTTGAATGATCCTATTTGCGATTCTTACCTGAAAATAGTTATGACAGAAACAGTTTCTGGAAAAGTATTGTTATTCGACTGAATCTGCCATTTTCTTTGATCAAATGGCAGATTGGCAAATTGCAAATGGCAAATTGTTTGGAATCTTACACTTTTATAATAAAGACTAATTAATCAGATGTTTTATACATTTTACATTTCAAGTGGCGGGATTTTTAAGGTTAGCACAACTTTCTTTCTCTGAGTTTCATAGTAAATGATTCTGTGTTCTTAAACATAAGTGATGAATTTTATGAATGGTTCCACAGACCACCTAGTATAGTTTGGTTCCCTCATTTAGGTTAATAAATACTAAAGAATACATTTCCATTTTGGGTGGTTACATCAAACATAGATTTGACAGAAAAAGATATATTAAACCTTGCAAAAATCACAATTTAAAGAAATATATTTATTTAAAGACAACGCAGAATCTCTGCTCTATTCACAAGACGTCATGTTCAGTATTAGGAGATGATAATAGATAGCTTGTTGTTTCAGGGGTGTGAACACATTCCGTCTCTGCCTTGGGTAGCAGCTGTGGCTGCTGTGCACAGATGCGCCAGACTCTCCAGGTAAATGAGAGCTACAATGTTGTTTGTGTAGCCGCTGCTGAGAATTGTAGACTATTGGTGCTGTAGCCCTCCTACCTTGCTCTTCCGCAGCATTTGCAGGGGTGAAGACTTCATTGTGTGATTGGTTTTGCCTTCAGGTAATTGATTCAATCCTTGTTTCTCATCTCGTAGTGAAATGCATTTGATTTTAATCCAATAGTTGTGCAACTCTGAAGGGAATACCCACTGTACTGTTGTAGATGAAATTCTCTCTGTGCATTTCACATCATGAGACTTCCACCTTGTTTGTTTATGTTATTGGGGAAAGTGATTAAATACCCCGCCTGGCTTCGGGTCACGCTGCTGAAAAATGAACTCCTGAATGGCACAGGCAGTGAGGAGGGCTTTTAAAAAATTCTTTCTCAAGTTTTATATCTGAGAGGTTTTTTTACTTTGTGTATTCTCACACTTAACGGTGTGTGTTTTTCAGCTTTTGTATGCTTATTATTCCTTTCCTATTCTTGTGTTTGTTATAATTTTCGGATTTTCATTTCAGAAGTTAATTGTGTGTGTTGTGTATGTGTGTGGCTTCCTTGTAATAACATGTTTCTGTGGTTCTGATTATATCTGTTGTAACAAGCTCCAAAGGGCCTTGGTGTAACTTCTCTTGAGTGTCCTCTCATTGATTTAAATCTCATAAGTGAGCGTTGCTAGTACAGTCGGCCCTTGTATCCGTGGAGGATACGTGTGCTATGGTTAGAATCCGCGGATGCCGAACCCGCGCATAAAGAGGGCCCACTAAAGGACTTGAGCAGCTCTGGATTTTAGTCCGAGGTGGGGTCCTGGAAGCAATCCCGCATGGATACTGAGAGATGACTGTATAGTGAATGCTTTCTGAAATCCCAGAGCATTATGGATCTTTGATAGGAAGGTCCTTCCCATCTTAAGATAAGCATCACCTGAAGTAATTCTGACAGTCCTGGAAGTGAATCATTTAGATAGTGCAACACTGGTGGCTGCCTTACAATCCTTTGTCTTTGGATACTGCTACTCAAGATGTAGGCAAAGAAAGAAGAGTTCTGCATCATATTTATAACTTGTTAAATTATGAGACGATTGCATTAAATTATTATTATTAGTTTTTAAAGATTGGTGCCTGAGCTAACATCTGTTGCCAATCTTCTCTCTCGTTTTTTTCCTTCCCAAAGCCCCCCAGTACATGGTTGTATATTCTAGTTATAGATCCTTCCAGTTGTGCTATGTGGGATGCTGCCTCAGCATGGCCTGATCAGCAGTGCCATGTCTAAGCCTAGGATCTGAACTGGCAATATCCTGTGAGAACTTAACCACTCGGCCACAGTGCCAGCCCCTGAATTATTAAGTTATGAAGACAAGATTTTTTTTTTTTTTTGCTGAGGAAGATTTTCCCTGAGCTAACAGCTGTTGCCAATCTTAGTCATTTTGCTCGAGGAAGATTCACCCAGAGCCAACATCTGTGCAAATCCTCCTCTGTCTTGTATGTAGGACGCCCCCACAACATAGGTGACAAAGCAGTGTAGGTCTGTGCCCAGGATCTGAACCATGAACCAGGGCCACTGAAGCAGAGCCCGTGGAATTTTAACCACTTGGCCATAGGGCCTCCCCAACAAGATTGTGTTATTCAAAATCAACCAACTAGTGTTTTGTTATCAGCCATAAGCCTTGTGCCTTGTATAAACTATTTGCAGCAATAATTTGAAGCAATTAATTATTTGAAACAGCAGATTTTGCAAATGATTTTTTTCCAACTATTTTACTTTATGTCTATAATAAAGAAGATATATTTTTGTTACAACACTTAAATTGTGAATATCTTCATTGGAAAAAATGAAGTTTAGTCTAGATCTGGGCTTTCAGTAGTAGGTCACATGTATTAGAATTTCTACAGTATTATATTATTACAGAATTTATGTACCGTCTTGTACTCCTTCCAAAGAGAGTTCAAGTTGGAACCACCAAAACAACTGGGTTACATATGGTGTTGTAGAATGGATTATAAAATCAATGGGGCTTCTGTTTAGATAAGTATGTGTTGTTGGTGTAGAAAACACTGGAGTTGGTAGGGTCTGGGACACTCTCTTCTTAAAAGTTTGGCTTTTACTCAACTTCATTGGTTGTTGCCTTGAGGAAATTTGAGTTCAGTCTTACCCAATCTTCTGATCTTTTTAAAGAGAAGTAGAGCATCTAGATTTCTATGTGAATTTCCTACTTTTTAAATGTATCCTACTACTTCAAACTTTTTTCTATAATTATAAATAATAAATAATTCATAAAGAAAAAGATGTATAGTATCTTTCCTAACTCTCAGATTAGCCTGGGTTTTAAAAAATTGAGACGTAATTAACGTAAAATAACATGCACACTTCTGAAGTGTTCTCTTCAATGATTTTTGGACAGTTACATGTAACTGTGTAACCACCACCTAAAATAAGATTTAGAACATTCTCATCACCTGTGAAAATTCTCTATTTTGTCTTTCCAGTCATTCCTCATCACCCCCCTTGTGTAACCATTTTCTAGAACTTTGTTTTAAAGGGCAAAGATATTCTGTCTTTACATCAGATGAAGCCCAAGGTTACAGCTACCATTGGCAGCCTCCTGCTATAAAGAATACAAATAAACTCATTCCTTTGGTTCAGGGAAGAAGGGAAGGGAAATAATATTTGTGTAATGCTTACTGTATGCTAACTACTTTATATCCATCATTGAATCCCTGTGTCCAAAAGTTCTGCAGTTTCTAGAGCATCATTTTCTAGATGCAGGAACTGAGGCTTCTAATGAAAAGGTGACTTGCCCAATGTCAAACTATTAGCAGCCAAGGTGAGAATGAAAAACCAGAACTGTAATTTTAAAGACTGTTGTTCTACTACTGTAAGCCCAGAAACATATCTTTGAAAGTATCGTAATGAAAAATGGTTATTTGTGATAAAATTACCACGTTATGACAATATCTGAAGTATCTCAATCATTTATTAATTGTCTGACACCATTCTGACATACTATTTTCAACTTCCGATTCAAATTTATGAGGTAGTATTTTTAATCCTATTTCACAGATTAGGAAAATAAGGATTAGAAATATTAAGTACCATGCTCAAATTTGCATATCAACTGAATCATGGAGCTGGAACTTATTTATTTATTTCTTTGGTGAGGAAGATTGGCCCTGAGCTAATATCTGTTGCCAATCTTCCTCTTTTTGTTTGAGGAAGATTGTTGCTGAGCTAATATCTGTGCTAGTCTTCCTCTATTTTGTATGTGGGATGCCACCACAGCATGGCTTGATGAGTGGTGTGTAGGTCTGCACACAGGATCTGAACCTGCAAACCTGAGCTGCTGATTCGAGTGCACGACCTTAACCACTACCCCACAGGGCTGGCCCGATGGAGCTGGAATTTAAACAGGGGTCTTTAAAGACTACTTTTTATAAAACTATTTTATTTGTTGTATTTTAATGTTGTTAAGTTACTGATTTTGGTTTTCAAAGAAAACTCTTCTTGATGAGTTAATTCTTTGACAAATATATTCATGGATCACAGATATTCAATTAATGAATATGAAATGTGAAAGTATGGAAACAATATAGATGTTTCAAAAAGTATGAAAACAATATGGATAAAAAAAGATACATTTGTATGTAAACATGATATTTTTTAAAACCCCAATAAAGTGCTCTTAAAGTATATAGGATATTATATCGAAGGGTAGGTTCTGAAGTCCACACACTGGATAACTAGCACTTTAATTTTTTGTCCCATTGGTTATGGGTTGAATAATACAAATTAATCACACCCTTTCTTCTGTTTCATTTCTGAACCAATTGGGAAGTTAAGATCAAACTGGTGTTTTTAGAATTTTCAAAGCTAGCTTAGGGAATGTAGCTAACTTAGGGAATGTAGCTTGGGTGAAAGAGCAGGGTTTCCAACTACATCCCCCTGAAATGCTTACACCGACTCATTTTTAGAGGGAGAAGCTGGTGAATCAAGATCTCCCTGAGAGCAAGTGTAAGGTGGTCCTAGTGACTCTCTAGTGGGAAGAAAAGGATGCTTATGGGCATGCAGGTCCATGAAAAAGTGAACGATCCCACGGAGGGCCCCACGTAGAAGTAGTGACTCTGACACATTAACTTGCCAACATTGAGTACGTCTCACTGAAAACTAGCCTCTTACGGATTCTTCCTCTCCTTTAGCGGGAACGAATACGGGATGGAGAGAGAAGAGGATCTCCCACTCTAACGCTGCTCCTGGGAGTGGAAGGGTGGTGGAGGAACTCCAGCAATTGCTTGGAAGGGTGGCAGTGAAAAGAGGGGGAGGGAGAAAGGGGCCCAATCTGTGTTAAGTGTTGCTTTTGGTTTTCATACCCTTTGAGGTTTCAGTGTGAGTGACAGTCAAATGTTTACATAGTATCAGACTTTAGTGTTTTAAGACTTCCTAAGGGGGCACTTACTGTGCTTATCCTGTTCATTCACTTGAATCTGCTTGCTGCTCGTGTGTTAATTCACCCTGGCACCGTAACTGCCTTTGAAATTCACAATAAAATAAAAACCATTAGGGAAGGCATCAGTCAGTGATAAAAATAAGGTCTGCAAAACTTGTACTTTAATTAAAAATGGGAGCTGTTGAAAATGAGAGATTAATGGAGTCATAAAGTAGAAAAATTAAAATGCATATGTAAAACTGAATGGAATAATAGTTCTGAAGATTTACTTTGTCTTAAAAGGGTCTCTGAAAGTATCCTGTCATCATTAGATTGTAAGTCTGAAGGTCTTGAAGCTGAGGAAATAGGAATTTGCACAATCATTGTTACTGAGGTGATGAGAGAGTGTTATAGTTTACTGTCTTATTTAAAAAGATAATGCGGTGGAAAACGATACTATTTGGCCTTTCCATTTTCTTTTTCTTTTCTTTACCAGAAAGTAAAATATATTTTCATTTGGCAAGTTCTTCAATTACATTTTTGCTGCACATGTAGACGAAAGAGTACTGTTTCAAATTATGTGGCTCCAAAGTAAAGAGATCAAAATTTATTTTGAGTCACGAAAATGTAAAGCTTTAAATGTTGCTTGTTTCTAATTGATTTTGCAGAGGGGAGAAAAATATGAAGGTAGGAAGGAAATCATATCTGTCGGTTACTTTTCTGGAAATCTGTTTGAATTCAGTAAATTAAGAAACGGCTTGGTCTACTGCGCGGTTCAGTATTTGAGGTCAGGACATCTGGAACCCTACTTTGGCTCTGCCACAGTTGTACAGTGGGGATTTGGGTCAAATCATTTTAACACCTTTCTTTTTTTTGCCTCTAGTAAGCCTCTACAAATTAAAATGCAGGAGAGTAATCACTGGGGTATGTTACTAGCATCTTATCTACTCATTGTCTATGTGTGAAAATTAACAAGACAATTACTTCCACCATAATACTTCCTTATTGCTATGTAGCAATGATCATTTATCGTACTAAAAAAATCTCATCCTTATGTACACAACTTTCCTACTAAATCATGTATAGCATAGTAGTGTCTCCAGCTAAGAATAACAACCTCATGTTTTAAAGAGGTTAGAAGGAAAAGAAAGGTAGGTTGCTGATAATTCACTGGTTCACAGTATTGGTTTTTAGGTATTTTCACCAACGGACCTAAAGTAGATGGCCATTCTCCACAAAAACGACACTACCGCAATCTTCCATCCCTCAAAAATGAAAGATAGGATTTGGTTGTCCCACAGATCATCTTTCCAAGAAAGCGAGCTGTTCTTGCAATAGGATGGCAGATGGAGCAGCTTTTTACCAGTAGGGGGTTTGTTCTCTGCTGCCAAGGATATTGAGGAAAGAAGGAATTATGCTAATTTATATGTTTTTCTCCTTTGTAAGCAACTTTCCATGTATAAGGGACTCACTCATTTTGGGATTTGAGTTATTTTTTGGCACTTGGCACAAATTGTGTGCTGAACGGATATGTACTGTTTAACCTGTAAACATTAGATATGAATGCAATATACTGCTAAAGGGTCTTCTGCTTGTTGAATTTCAAAAAGTCATGGGAAGGTTAAGTCTAGAAAACATTCCAGGTAGTCTCTCTTGCTGCCCAGTTTCTAAGATCATGTACAGTATATGAGAGCTCTTAGAAAAGTAGAGATTATCCTTCCCCTGGCCAAAACCTAATAAATAAAAATATATAAAGTGGACCAGCTCTCATTCTGATTAGCCACTCAAAGATTATTTAAAAGACTATGTTTATAGAGGAGTAGAGTGCTTAGCTCTTAGTATGTTAACCCCATGGTATTGGCTTCTGATATATATACAGATAGTTTCGCTGTCTCTCCTGACTTTATACAATGGCTGCTTAGATGCAGAATCTGTTTTCTCTCTGTGAAGAACAATACTGGTTTTCCATTCTTCGCCAGGGCGTGGGTTCTTCCAGGGTGTAGTCAAGTGCTCAATCCACTGGGACACATAATTACACTCTGCTCTTTGGTGCCTTCAAAGAGAATATTTTGTGAGGATTATTAGTTTTCTCAAGCAGTCACACGTGTATTGAAATTGCAAGATCAAATCCAAAATCCTTTTGAGCTTTTTTGGAATAAAGATAGCATGTGAAAATGATGAGCATCCTCATTACAATTACTACTTTCTAAGAAACCCTTTTTCCATGCCCTCTAAGATCGCCTTTTTTTTTTTTCTTTTTCTTTTTTTTTTGAGTTCCTTTGTTCCCTTTTCTTTCATCTGCTGCTTTTGACTTGTCCCACTTCAGGGGAAGATAATTGAATCACCTCAGACTGAGTGCTTGTGGACCCTACAAATTTAATGCCTCTAAATAAATTATGCATATTCTACAGTAGTTAGAAAGAGTGGAATGGGTATATTCCAGGCTAGGTTGTTATTTCAGATGAGTAGTTAATATCTTGGTGTCTTGTATTATTTTGATAGAGAGGAAACAAAAAAGGATATCCCGATCTTAGGCAAGGACATTCTACTTTGTGCCAAATTTCAACTTTAGGTAAAAGAAGTCTTCCTTTTTTCTGAGTTTCTCATCCTGACTGCTGAATGATGCTGACTAAAAAACCAAATCAAAAAACAACCTGATATTTTTAACATATTATTAAGGATAGTGCAGGCTATGTTGCAGTAACAAATAAAGGTTTTAACACTATAAAGATTTATTTCTTGCTTGTATCCAGTGCATCTCAGGTGACTTTCTTGGGAACTATTTTCTAAGTCATTATTTGCAGACCCAGGTTGCTTCCATTTTGTTATTCCTTCTAGAATATCTGGCTTCTGAAGTTGCTGTGGTAGTATAAAGAGAGCCGGAAGACCAGAAGCTGTATTTTAATGGCCAGGTTTGCCCATGGTTCATAATCCAGAACTCAGTCACCTGGCCTGCAACCTTACCACAAGGAGACCTGGAAAAAGTAATCTTTCTGTATGTCCGGGAAGAAGTAACAATGTGGTGGATAGGCTCCATTGTCTCTGTGCATAGTTAGTGCTCTTATAAACCTATATAACACAACCTATGCTTTTGCCCTCAGAGCCACTTTCAAATCATGGTACTCATACTTAGTTACCTTATTTATCTTAGTGTTCATAAAATATTAAAAATTTAGAGAGCCAGACCTGATGGCCTAGTGGTTAAAGTTCGGCGTGCCCTGCTTTTGTGTTCTGGGTTTGGTTGCCTGGTGTAGACTCACACCAGTTGTCTGTCAGTAGCCATACTGTGGTGGTGGCTCACATAGAAGAACTAGAAGGACTTACAACTAGAATATACAACTATGCACTGAGGCTTTGGGGAGAAAATGAAAAGAGAATGGAAGATTGGCAACAGATGTTAGCTCGGTGAATCTTTCCCAGCAAAAAAAAAAAAAAAAAAAAAAATTTAGAAAGAGAAGACCAAAGCTGAAAGACTGACACTACCCAATTTCAAGATTTTCTGTAAAGCTATAATAATTAAGGCAGTATGGTATTGGTGAAAGAATAGACAAATTCTTTTTGTCAAAAGATCAGTGGAACAGAAAAAAAGAGTCCAGAAATAGATTGACACAAATACAGTTAACTCATCATCCACAAAGGAGCAAAGGCAATTTGATGGAGAAAGGATAATCTTTTCAACAAATAGTACTGCCACAACTGGGTGTCCACATGCAAAATATGTGAAACTAGAAACAGACCTTAAACCTTTCACAAAAATTGAAAAATGGATCAAAGACCTAAATGTAAAATACAAAACTATAAAACTCTTAGAAGATTACATAGGATAAAGCCTAGGTGACCTTGAGTTTGGTGAAGACTTTTTATATGACTAAAGTAGACTCTATGAAAGAAAAACATTGATAAGTGGGACTTCATTAAAATTAAGAATTTCTGCTCTGTGAAAGACACTGTTAAGAGAAATGAAGAGAAGTCATATCTGGGAGAAAATCTGCAAAACACATATCTTATAAGAGACTAGCATCTCATAATCCAAAGAACTCTTAAAATACAACAATAAGAAAACAAATAATCCAGTTAAAAAGCAGACAGAACAACAGCTCATCAAAGACATGCAGTTGGGAAATAAGCATATCAAAATATGCTCAGCATCATTTGTCGTTAGGGAATTGTAAATTGAAAAAAGGAGATACCACTACACAGCTATTAGAGTGAAAAAATTCAAAACACTGACAACACCAAATGTTGACAAAGATATGGAGCAACAGGAACTCTCATTCATTGCTGATAGGAATGGAAAATGATATAACTTTGGAAGACAGTTTTGCAATTTTTTTTCTTTTTTTACAGTACTCTTACCTTATGATCCAGCAGTCATCCTCTTTGGTATTTACTGAAATGAGTTGAAAACATATGTCCACACAAAAACCTGAACACAAAGCTTTATAGACGCTTTATTCATAACTGCCAAAACTTGGAAGGTGTCCTTTAATGGATGCATGAATAAACAAACTGTGATACATCCAGACAATGAAATATTATTCACAGATAAAAAGAAATGAGCTATCAAGGCATGAAAAAACATGGAGCAAACTTAAATGCAAATTGCCTGGTGAAGAAGCCAGTCTGATTCCATATGGTATGATTCCAACTATATGACATTTTTGAAAAGGCAAAACTTTAGAGACAATAAAAAGATCAGTCGTTGCCAGGGACTCAGGAGAATGGGAGAAGGATGAACCTGTGGAGCAGGGGGGAGTTTTAGGGCAGTGAAACTATTCTGTAGGATACTGTAATGTTGGATAATGTCACTATACATTTGTTGGAACTCATAGAATGCACAACCCAAAGGAATAGAAGGAATCCTAATGTAAACTATAGCCTTTAGTTAATAATAATGTATCAATATCGGTTCATCAACCATAACAAAGGTACTACACTAATGCAAGATGTAATAATAGGGGAAACTCTGTGTGGATGTTTGAGGGGGTGAGGTGTTATATGAGAACTCTGTACTCAATTTCTTTTGTAAACCTAAAACTTCTCTAAAAATAAAGTCTTAATTTAAAAAAATTAAATATATCATCAGTCATTTCTCCTTACTCTAAAAGATGAACCTGTCTTTCTTTATTGAGTATGAACCCTCCTAGCACATATGAACTTTGTGTTCTTTGAACGTATCCTCCTTTTGCCGTGTAGTGTTCTCGTGCCACTTTCTCTCTCCCACTTGCTGGAGGTGAGGACTTCCCCACCCTGGTAGCTCCTAGAAAAGTCTTAATTTTGCACTACATTCTGATCAACTTACACAAGCACTTCTCAGCTGGAGGCAGTTTTGCTCTCTAGAACCCATTTGGCAATGTCTGGAAACAATTTTTGGTTGTCACAATTGAGGTGGGGTTGGGGGCATGTGTGCTACTGGAATCTAGTGAGTAGAGGTCAGGGAAGCTGCTAAACATTCTGTAATGCACAGGACAGCTTCCCACGACAAAGCAATATTCGCTCCCAAATGTCAGTAGTACTATGGTTAAGAAATCCTGCATAGCTTTATTCTTTTTCATACTTTGTTGGAAATGGAATCTTTTATCTAATTGTCTATATCACTCATTTATTCAGTTTATTGGATACTTACTGAATAACTACTATAATAAGAAATTGTAATTAGTGTTTTAAATTGTGAATACATATGTGGGAACTTGATATAACCTGGAATATCAGGGAAATCTACCTAAAGGAAGGCTATTTAAGCTGAGATTTGAAGGATAAATTATATTGAAGATTGTAAGATTGAAGAATGGGAAGGGGTGGGGAGAGTATTCAAAGCAGAGCTAACAAACTACTGAGACTGATAAGAATCAGGTCAGAGAATTGTTCAATTCTTGCCCAAGATCTTAACTCATAGGTGCCTTGTCCCTGGATCTCCTTCCTGACTTCTGATCTGATATCTAGTCCCGTGGTTGACTATGGACAGTAAGCACTTGATTCTCTACCCCAATTCCAGGACACAGAACTGATGACTGTGCTTAAAGTTCCCCCAAACCACTCATAGGAGTCAAGTGGAAGTTCTGATGTTCCTCCTGGGCTAGTCATGAATACCGTGATGGTAAGCCTCAGGATATTAGGCAAGGGCTCTGTATAAAGCTCTCTACGAGGTCAGGAACTAAGCCTCCAGTGACAGTGTTAGAAGTGTAGTTCTAGTAATCTCAGTGGAGAAGGAGGGGCTAGAGAGAAAGGAATAGGGCTGGGCTTGATACTGTCTTGATTATATAGATTTAACAGGACCCTTCCTCTTACTAGTAACTTCTGAAAACCATGAAAGAATGTTAGGGACCTAGAGATGTAATGGGAGCCATACTTGGTTGGGTTTTGTGGGGCTTTTGACTGCTGTTTTCTAAATCTCCATAAAACCACTTTCAGATCTGTCTCAGTCTTAGATGGTAGAGTCCTCAAGATCACACTACTTCTTGGCAGCAAGTTAAATGCCAAATGAACTTATAGAATAAATTTGCATTGTTTTCTTCCCATTTTGTAGCTATGTATAATGTGTAAAAATATAGTCCAGAAGTATAATATTTCACTCTTTCATGCATAGATATTTATTGAGCACTTACTATTTGCCAAAACTGTTTGAGGCACTGGGATATAGCAATAAACTAAAGTTGATCCCTGCTTTCATGAAACTTAGATCTACTTGAGGAAGACAGACAATGAAAACAATTATAAATAACTTCCTGAATAGAGTAATTCCAGATAGTGTTATTGCAATTAAGTAGTACAAGATAAGGGGATGTGGAGTGATCTGGGAATGAGGCTCACCTCAGCTCCATTTAGGAGTAAGATTTGGGATAAGACTCAGATGTTAAGAAAGAAAAAGGCTCTTGATCTGAGGGAAAAGCAACTGCAAGAGTCCTGAAACACAAACAAATTTGGCTTATTTCTGGGGCTGAAAAGGCCGATTTGACCAGCATTTAGTGTGGCAGGCAAAGTTGGGTAAAATATAAAGTTAGAAAGATAGGCAGGGTGTAAATTACGTAGGGTCCTAAAATACCACAGTAAGAAATTTGGATTTTTTTCGTCTTTCTTACACTTCATTTTGGAGAGTTATAAGATGGAAGAATGACACATCCTATTTACATTGTAAATATCAGTTTGGTTAGTGGATGGATAATGGACTGGGGGTCAGTCGGGGTAAGTGTAGAAGGCAGGAGATCAGTTACAAGGCCTTTGCAGTGTTCTAGGTGACAGAGAATGGTAAGTTGCTAGGGTCTTAGTAGTGAACCATAATAAGAACTAGTTTGATTCAGGAAATGATTTGGAGTTGTTGTTTTTTTTCGGTTCTATGTCATTTTCATGTTTTTAGCACTGTTTACCTCGGGATCATTTGAAATATTTGAGTACATTTTTTGCCAGCATTATCAAGTGGCTGATGTATAATGTGGCACTCTCTCTCTCCTCCTGCTTTTTCATATTTCTGGCAACTATGTAAAGGCTAGTAGAGAATTTTAGGCTATTTTTCTAATGTCTCTCTTTCAAGATGCATTTTGTTAAGATAGTAATAAAATTCCTAATAATACAGAAATTGAACAGTGTAAATTGATTTCGAGGTTTTTTTCTTAAGGCTTTGAAACTTTCAAGCTTCCACACAGACTTACCTTTTGGGGTATTTTATCATCTAGAAGGGTTAAGAGAAAAGTAAAACCTGAAACTTGTAGAAATGAAAGACTGTTGATTTCTAAATTCCCTTACAGGTCAGAAAACTTTTGGTCACTTTCTGATTGTCTGATTGTTTTGTTATAAACCACGAGGCTAGATTATATGTTCTTTAAGTACATGAGTACGTTTCTTAGAGCTAAATCTGGGAGAGGATCTGGCAGACCAATAACCTAGCTACTGATTCTGCTAAAGAAGTAGCAATTATTTTAACGTTTTAAAATAGAAAGCAGATTTTTGGTGGAACCATATGCAAGTACTCTACTAGATTGTAGGGCACTTTTGACCCAAAGATTAATAGGATTCTTACAAAGGCTTTTCACCATGTCATAATTCAAAGAGTGGTTAGAGTACATTCATTATGTACTGCCAGCATCCTTAAGGGGTTTACGGGAGAGCTGGAAATGGATCTCCCTACATCAAAAGCTATTAACTTGTTTTTTCTTTCTTGCATAAGGCATACATTAGTAGGCTTTTCTTTATGTATTGGGTTTGGTACATTTTTGAAGGGCACAATGACAATGAATTCTGAAATGTGACTGTAGATTAGTGGAGAGCGAAGTAGTTTGTTTCCCAATCGTATTTTTTGATTGGGAAAAGAAAGGCAAATGGGAAGATTGTAGCTTCTGTCCTTATAGAGTAACCAGGGACTATATCAGCCTTCCAAACTGCCACACTAACAGTTTTAATACCAAAATATTTTCTTAAAGTCTTTTTCTTCTTCTAAACGTGACGTAAAAACTCAAAAACAAAGCTATTAGTTCTGTGCATTATAAAAAGAAAAGGAATAGGATATGATTGTAAATAAATGATTTTTTCAAATTCCATCTACTTAACTTTGGAAGAAGATTGTTTATAAGCAACACTGAACAAGGAGGCTCAAGATATGGATTGTAGCTCTGGTTTTGCTAATGGGCTAACATTTTACCTTCTCAGAACTCCAGTTCTCCTAGCAGCAAAAGGGCCATAGTATTTGCCTTGCCTTTATGTCAAGATTATTTTGAGGATCAAATGAGCTAATTCTTGGAAAAGTTTGTGAATTGTGAAGTAGTGTAATAGCATTAGCGGTCTCATGATTTGAGTCATCACTCTCTTTCAGAAGAATTAGCTACACACACTCCTGAAGTCTGTCACTCTGTTCTGCGGGGTTAGCCCATGCTAACCTACAAAATGACAAAAGCACTATGAATATAGTCTTCAGATAAGCGTCATCAGAGTCTCTCATCAGGCCAATAGCCCTGAATCACCCCAATACACTACAACTACCATTATAGCGCACATCACAGTTTAGCCCCCTTCCAAACCTTGTAAGTTTTTGTAAATATGAAAACTCCCTCAGTTAAATTTTCTGTGTTTATTCCTGGCAAATTTAATATTCCAGAGACTTTAAAGTATTTTAAATAGAATTATTATGTTGACAGTCACAATGCTAATTAAATCTCAGTTATTTAGTAATTATTAGTTGTCAGATATTTGGCAAGTTCTAGACATTAATTCTCTACTTCTTATAGCAGTCTTGCATTATTTTACCCATTTTAGTTAAAACTGAAACTTAGAGATATTAAGTAACTTGTCCAGGTGACAACTAGTAAATGGTGTAATAAGAACCAGGCTGCCTGGTTTAAAATATGCACTGAAATTCTACCTTATACTGCCTTTCCAGGATCAATTTTTGGTGGAAAAAAATTTAAGGAAAATTTTAGATAGAAATGTGGCATTTTCAGAAACTCGAAAAACAGCACTTAAGGAAAACACATCACCATCTTTCACTTTTGTTTCATTCTAGGCAAAGAAAATTTCCATCTTCTCTACAACCACTTGGAATAAATTTCTAAGTAATTTCATAAAAATCTTCACGTCACTATTTCTTTTTTTTTTTTTAAAGATTTTATTTTTTTCCTTTTTTTCCCCAAATCCCCCCCGGTACATAGTTGTATATTCTTCGTTGTGAGTCCTTCTAGTTGTGGCATGTGGGACGCTGCCTCAGCATGGTTTGATGAGCAGTGCCATGTCCGTGCCCAGGATTCGAACCAACGAAACACTGGGCTGCCTGCAGCAGAGTGCACGAACTTAACCACTCGGCCACGGGGCCAGCCCCACGTCACTATTACTTTCTGTCCTCAATGCCCAAGCTATTTAATGTTTTTCTTTATTTTTTTATTCTGTTAAGAACCTGGGTATATTTACATGGTTACACTTAAAGCTAAGAAAAGAATGAGAATGTCTGGCTAATTCCTGAAAATTGACTTTAACGTGTTGTAGCAATCTGGAAATGCTTCTCCCTTCTCCCATGTGTTGTAGTTGATGAGTAGTTCTGAATATGCAAAGCCTATGTAACACTTAGAGTCTATGGACGTAGGTTCAATCCTAGCTCGCTATTTGCGAGACTGATGTGTTGAGATTGAGTATATTTCACTGCGTTCAAGTTTGATCATACATAAACCAAGCATAACTATTAATTAAAATTATTAAAGTTTTTGTAATCTGTTTGAAAGTGCTTTGTAAAGTATCAAATGCTATATAAATAGTTTAATTAATTATATTATTATGTAAGAAACAATAGATGCCAGCAGTTGAGTAGGGTAAGGTGCTCATGTCTATGTAACTCTTAAATTTTAAATATAAAAGCTACTAAAATGTGCATGTGCTTTGAAGAATTGTTTCTCCTCTGCGATGGACTGAATTACCTTGGCATAGATAAGGATAAGCACCTGGATAATATAATCCATTATATCATACATGAAATAGAATGTTAAATTCTGAAAGCCTCAAATAATAAGCTTATTATCTTAGTTATAATAGAGTTCTTGTGGTGTGGAAGTCTGACTTTACAGATTACTGAATGTATTGCTTAAAAATAGTGTATACAAAATTTATAACAGGTTTTTGTAGTGTTATTTTTATTTATGTTGTAGTGCAATATTTGGATATTAACATATGCTCATATACTAAGGCAGAAGTCCTAGTGAAATGTGAGTAGAAAGAAGTTTTTCAGTAGCTCAATATAAAACTATCACTTTGAGAGTGGCATGTGAATTCTCATTTGTTTAACAGGCCTTTTCTTTGTATGTATGTATTTATTTATTTATTTATTTATTTTTATTGAGTTAATGATAGGTTACAATCTTGTGTGATTTAACAGGCCTTTTCTTTTTCTATGGTTTTCATTTAACGAATACTTGTTGAGCACATTCCAGTACTAGTTCTAGGTGTTGGAGAGAAGTTATCAAAACAGAAAAGATTCTCCCCTATGCGTCTTATATTCTAGCTTTTTGTTTGTTTTTTCCTACTGTGATAACTCTTTACCTTTCCTGGTAATTTTATGGTAGTATTCTTTTTTTACTGGATATATGCAGTAAATTAGAGGAGTAAAAGTATATTTAATATATTTAATGTAAAAAGTTAATTGTGAGCTAATTGGATTTAATAGCTTACTGTGAAATAGTAAGGGAGCTGTTATTAAGTGAATAAAAAGCTGTTGCATATTGCTGAGAATTATGTCCTTTTAAGAACACTAGAACCTATTACATTGAAAAGTATAACTTCCATGTAAGAAATTAAGAAATAGGGCTACGGGGAAACTGGGACCCAGAGAGTTAAATTGTTACCTGTGGATGTGCAGGTGAGGAAGCAGGTTGCTTAGCTGAGGCTGGAAACCAGGTGTGTTTCATTCCAACATAAATACTCTTAACCCAAATGAAACTTGACATCTTGTTTTGTAAGTTACTCTTTCTCTTGAGTGACATGTCTCTAGTGTCTGTATGCTGTTAATATGTACTGTGTCAGAAGGAATTTGAAGTCTTTTTATCTACATTGTTTGTATGTATTATCACACAGAAGGAGTCCTCTGATCTCAGAACCAGTATAACCTATTGGAATCCACATGTAGGTAATAAAACAGACTCATTTTTCTACATCTCAATGGAAATTCTAGGAAATATATGGTTTTCATACAGGTTTCAAATGAACACTTAAATATTTTAGAATAATATATGAAAATAAACATTTATTACTTGTTTAATTGATGTAGAAAAATAGATCCTCTATAAACAGATTTTTAATCATAAAATTTGTTTGAATCTCCATAAGCATGAAATCATTTTCTGTAGTTGAAATTTACTTGTAACTTCTTCTACTTAATTTTCACGTAAATGGAAAAATTTTCTCAATGTAAAAAGTTAATTTTGTTAATCTAAAACATGCTACATATTAAACCAGATCTTACAATAAGCATTTCTCGAGATCTTAGCAATAAACCTTACTGTTTGCTGTGTGCTGAGTGTAAGAGGATGAATTGTCCGGTATCTTTCCTCAGGACCTAAATATTTAGAAGTATATTCGCTTTATTTAAATGTTGTCTGAGAGACAGAAGGAGATACCTGGTCATTTGCTATGTTTGCTTGGATATTTTCAATAAAGTATTTATAATTATAACTATTCATTTCCTTTAGTTGGTTTTTAAAAATCATTATAAAAGAGAAATCAGGAAAAATTTAGGTAGCAAACTAATATTACTTCTAATCATAGCTATAATTACTTGTTCAATGTGGCTAAATCCATGAACTTTTATTAGGTAGACTTTATTTAGAAGAATTGAATTTTGAGTATGCGTTGTTTTGGCAACGTCAATCCATCTTTAGCTAGCCAAATTCTAGTGAAAAAAATGTAATTAGAAAAAAAGAATTCAAAGATTGATGTTAGAATATGTCTAGCCAAGAATAGTCTGAGAATTGGTATTACCGGAGAATAGTATTTTTTTGCCAAACCTTTTTCATATGTTATACAATGAGCTGTAAATTCAAACAGGAGTTTAAATTTATATGAGCCCAAACTTTGGAAAATATGTAAAACAGAAATTTGCAGAAATAAGGCAGAAAAACATATTTAATACACTTTTTTTGTACTGAAGGTTATCTACAGTCAACAGAAAGTCATATAGTTAAAGTAGCATATTTTGGTTAGACTATTAAGCCATCTAATGGCAAATATTTTCAGGGAAATTTCTAATTAAAATATTTGGAGGGGCTGGCCCGGTGGTGCAGTGGTTAAGTGGGCACGTTCTGCTTCAGCGGTACAGGGTTCGCTGGTTTGGATCCTGGGCACAGACATGGCGCTGCTTGGCAAGCCATGCTGTGGTAGGCGTCCCACATATAAAGTTAGAGGAAGATGAGCATGGATGTGTGCTCAGGCCCAGTCTTCCTCAGCAAAAAGAGGAGGATTAGCAGCAGATGTTAGCTCAAAAAACAAAAAAAATTTTGGAAGAGTTTCTTTATCAGGTTTATATTAATGGGGAACAGGGCCATCATAATTAAAATTTGCCACTAATCAATTTAGTTTTTGCTTTGAAGGTAAAACATCTAGTGGTAGGGGAAAGACTACCAATTTATATTACAAGTTTAAGAATGGTGAATGGGTAATTATACCCAAAAAGCTAGATTTGTGTTGGAAAATTTAAAATTTCCTTTCTTTTGGGGAGCTTTTTGCTCAGATGGTTTGGGGTAAATTTTCAAAGCAGTGTGTGTTAAGGTTGAACCATGCAACTCTCATTGACGTTAATGGGAATCTCTGGGCTAAATGCGCTCATGCTGTGCTGAAAATGTACCCCCTAATGTTTGAGTAGTTTTTCAGCTATCATAGATGCTATAATGGAGTTATTATGGTCCACAGTATAAATATATATTTAGACAGTTTTAAAAATATTTATTTGACATAGCATTATGTGAATTGTTATATAGAGCTCAAATCTAATATACTACCTCTTAATATTGAAAAGAGTGGTGTTCAGTGAACTAAACTATACATTTTATTTCAAAGAAGACAGCGATGCTATGCTCCACTTTGACTTCATTTTACTCCTTGCTCTGGTTCTTAAAAGAAGCCGCTGTGACACAAAGTGAGAGCACCCAATGGATTTGTTAATGTAGTGCCATATGTTAGAAGTATTCTTAGAGCTTCCCTCTTTTTCTCCATTGTCCTTTATCTAAGTACATCCACAGCTTCAAAAACATTCTATCTAGTGTAAGCCACATGTTGAGTTTTGCTCATTTTTCCTCCTTCATTTTGCTGGTTGAGGCAAAGTATATAAATATATCCTGTAAGGTGTGCTCCTATCTTGTTTTCATTTTCTATTTTATTATAAGTAGATGATTTATCATTAAAATACTTTGCCATTGCATCTTTTTTAAATGCTTCCTTTAGAGAAATTCAAACCTATTTTAAAGCTAATGTATTAGGTATTTATTGTATTAGATGTTGTTGTTACATGTTACTATTTACTTACAGAACCTTGTGACTTTATAAATAGTCAACAAAAAATAATTTTTTGGTAATTGAGGAATGACGATTAGAATATTTCTTATCTAGTACTCCTTAGTTAGCAGGGTCCAAGTAAGAAACATTCTAAATTTTGCTTGATTGTTAGAGGTTTGTATTTGTTTTTGTTGTTGTTGTTCTTTTTTTTTCTGCTTTATTTCCCAAACCCCCCTGGTACATAGTTGTATATCTTAGTTGCAGGTCCTTCTAGTTGTGGGATGTGGGACGCCACCTCAACGTGGCCTGACGAGCTGTGCCATGTCCGTGCCCAGGATCTGAACCCTGGGCCGCCGCAGCGGAACGCGCGAACTTAACCACTCGGCCACGGAGCCGGCCCCTGTATTTGTTTTAAGAAACTTTGATATAGGTAGTTTCAGAAGAAATACAAGAAGGAAGTGCAATCTGAAAATATGTATTAAGAGAGACAGAATATCATAGTGATATATTTAAATTAAGGAAAAGAAAATGGATAATATTGAAGGTCGACCTTGGTAGAAGAATCACAAAATAATTCCACCACAGATCTAATTTACAAAGTTTAGCTTTCCCCACGTCAAGAACACTTTCTCTTTCATTCGTTCATTTATTGGTGTTACTGACTATTAGTATCTAGGGTTATAGTACCGGTAGATACTCTCCAAGACAGAAGGCTGATTAAAGCACTTGGAATTGGAGAGAGATTACACATTGGAGAGTGATGAAAAGTAGTTTGGACTTCTTGAGTTCAAAATGCCCCTAGATGCCGTAAAAGTCTGAAGTCTGCAGTTTGGGGGAGAAGTCAATTCAGGGGGTGGATTTTTGAGTCATGAACTTAGAGGTGGTAGTTGAAACTCTAGGATTGGAGTAGATCACTAAAGAAAAGCAAGTAGAATAAGAGGTCAAAACTCTGGAGAAATAATCTAAATAAAGAGAAAGAGAGACAAAGAGAATTTGAAGATTTAGAGATTGTGAAAATGACAGACAAGGAAGAAATAATTTTAAGACAGATGAAGTAGTCAAATATCCAATGTTCCATAATGTTATTGGCGTATCGACTGAGAAAAGGCAATTTAATTTATTAATCCACGATAAAGAGGTGGAACTTGAGTTCTAGAATTTTGAGGTATTAATGGAAAATAAAGAAATGGAAGCTGCCATTAAGACTGTCAAAAATTATTACAAGAAATTGGCCTTGAAAGAAGGAATCAAGTACAATGGTAGTGTGATATGAAGCAGGAGTTAAAGGAGGATATTTTCTTGTTGATTTATTTCTTTTGGATGGGCAAAGTTTCCAAATATTTTTCACTAGGAAGATGTGTTAATTTATAGTCCAAAGTGGGTCACTTCTGACGGTGAAAATGCACATTAGTATTTACTCCAGGACAATGAGCTTACACTGGGACTATGCCCAGAAAACTAAGATATAATAGATACTCTATTTACAGATTGAGGGAATTAAGCCTGGTAATTTTTAATTCTAATCTTTTGTGTGGACAGGCTGTGGTAGCATAGAAAGCTTTTAGGTTTCTGGTTGATATAGAGAGCAGAAACATTGCGACATTTGTTCCTGAGATAATTGGACCCACTGACGCTTTCCCAACGATTGGACATAATGCAGAGGCAAAACTTGTAAGGCCTATGCCAATTGTTTCATTATATGTTAAAGAGTATCTTCCTTGCAATGAAAGGGAAAGACAAACACAACAGATTATCTTCTAAACAATTTTTGCATGGGCATGTGTCCACAGCATAGAAAAGAATACGACAAAGAGAACACCATCCATTACAAGAGAAAACTAATAGCAAGAATTATAGGATTTTTCTTTTTTCTTTTTTGAGTTCTGGTTAGTTTTCTTTTTTGAGATATATCAAATGGGGCCATGTAAGATTTAGACAAAATTTTATTGGTGTATTTTAAGTAATTTTCTTTTTCTAAAGTAAAATATTTTCTCGATAAATATGGTAGGAATGTTAGGTGATACAATGGCGTGTTTTTATACTAATAGGGTCTCATTTGGTTTGGTTTGTAACACTATTGAATTCTCCTGGTCCTCCTTCTGCCTTATTGTGTACTGCTCTCCATAGTCCCTCAAGATGAAAATTGATCTCCAGTCAATAGTGTGCAGCGATTCAACCTGCTCTGTAATCAGTCCTGCTCTGTGAATAAAATTCATCATGGGAGACTTGATTACTATCTCTGTAAGAACTGACCTGACTGAAAGGGCTGTCAAGCTGCCTGAAATTTGGATGCTTTGGACGATTGCCATAGGAGTTCTTTGCTCACCAAAAGAGCTAAATTGAGCAGAGATGAAGGACTGGTGTTTATTGATTTCTTTTCCCCCCTTACTTTTGAACAGCTAGAGGACAGGATATGAATTTTAAAGCTATACCCTTAACGTGTAAGTAAAACACTCCTCTGCTCTTGCAAGTCTTCCTGATATAATTTTAAATAACTTTATAAAACAAGTATTATAATAAAAAAAAGAGACATATTTAGCTGGCAAATAGAAACTCAAAGAAATCTTCGACAGTATTGTGTCATTGCTTGTACCTGCTCTTGAAAGCTGAGAATAATGTCAGAGTTTTCTTCCTATAGGGATCAAACCATCCTTTGTTTGAGATGAAAAGTCAGTCCTTTGATGTTTCACTGAGACTTTGTTTCCTCTTGCTCTCTTCTTTTCTTTTGTTTCTATTCTGATTTGTTTTAAATGTAGAAATTTGATTTTTCCTGATTTATTAAAATAAGATAGATGCTCAATGAAAAGCCAACAATACAGAAAATTATAGAGGAGAATAAAATCACTTTATCTCTAGGAAAATAAATTTTGTTAAATTTAGGTCACTATCTTTTCAGATATCTCACTGTGTGCATATATTGAATTGATGGTGTCTGTAAACTGCTTTTCCTTACTCAACAGTATGTCATGACCGTTTTCTAAGACAAGAAATATGGGTCTGTGTTCTCTTTTTATGACTGTACGGGATTCAGATATTTAACAGAGTTTCTAATGGTGGGCATATGGAGCTGTTTAAAGTTTTCTAATATCATGAGCATGGCAGAGGAATAACTGTGTCTTATTTGGATATAGTTTGGTGTCAGGAGAGAGCTATTCAGGCCATCAGAGCACTTAGAGATGTGTGAGCGGGATACAGACGTACCTCAGAGAACCCAGGGCTAGTCAGTAGAGTTGGGCCTCCTTTAGGGCCTAGAATCAAGAAATAAATTGGGGCACTTTGGGCAGCTTTTATTGTCTTAGCTTCTCTTTGGCATCTGCCGTCGTCTTTGCATCTGTGTATTGAGTGAAAAATAGCCACTCTACTCCTACACGTCTTCACAATTGACTGTTGATTAAAGTTTTCATTTTTATTTCCAAATTCCACAGGGAGAGATGGTATTTGGTCAGCAGGGGTCCGGTGGCTCCCTCTTCTCTAATCAGTTAGGTCCATGGTCCCCTGCCCAACCAGCAGGGACCATGGAAGATAGTTTGTGTGCTGGTTTTCTAAAGAGAGGATGGGACGATGGACAGAATACTTTTGCGTGTATTTTGGTGCTCATCTGATTATAACTCTAGGATAAATATCTATAAGTAAAATTTCAAGATAAAAAGTACATATTGTTTGTTTTAACGTGTCCAGACAACTTGATTACCAGAAGGGCTGTTCCAACAGACAGTCCTTCCAATAGTACCTTGAGTGATGTCTTACTTTGATGCTTATACCAACAACTTATAGCAACAACTGACTTAGTTGTCAGTCTTTTAATCTTAACCTGTATCATAGCCAAAAAATTATTATCAATTATGTTTCAGTAAAATTTATTTAAAAGTGAAGTTAAGGGGCTGGCCCCGTGGGTGAGTAGTTAAGTTCGCATGCTCCACTTCAGTGGCCCAGGGTTTCACTTGTTTGAATCCTGGGCGCAGACATGGCGTGGCTCATCAGGCCATGCTGAGGCGGCGTCCCATGTACCACAACTAAAATATATACAACTGTGTACTGGGGGGCTTTGTGGAGAAAAAGGATAAAAAAAAATCTAAAAAAAAAAAATGAAGGTAAAAATATTTTATATATTTTTCTCAGTGTTTTATCCTTCTGTTTAAATTTCCATAGAATAATTTTTGTCATCATTTTTTGCTCAATTTGTAAGAGCTTTTTCTTAATATTTGAATCGTTCATACTTTGTCCATTGATTATAAATTATTTTCCCACATAGGCTTTTAACCTTGTTTATGATGGCTTGGCTCTGCAGATTTTGCATTTTTTATTTAGTCAGTTACTAAGTATTATGAGATTTGGGGTTTGAGAAATATATATTCTAAGTAAGACTAACTTTTGCTGTACATAATAGTTTCTAACATTGCTAGGTATAAATTGCTAGTACAGATATAAAAATGTGTATAATTACTTTCAGAGTTTAGTCATTTTTCTAACTTGAATGCATACATTGCAGTTTTGAACCAGTCTTTTCTTTCCTGATTTGGGGAAATAGGAGCACAAATTTGAATCTCTCTTATGGTACAGTTAATAAAAAAGGTGGGCACATGCACTGTTCTACAGGACTGGGCAAGGCTCTTAGATATTGTGGCTTCGTTTCTTCTGCTGTAAAACAAGGGAATTGAAACTGTAATTTCTACAAATGTGTCTTGAGCATCTATAATTTATCAGGCTATTTACATGTACTCTTTCTTTATTCATTTCAGCACTGTAAGATGGGTATTGTTGCCTGCATTTTATATATGGAGAATCTGAGGTTCAGAGAAATGAACTAAACTTTCTTATAATGCGGTTAGTGTATAATAGAACAGAAATGTAAATTTAGTTATGTCAGAATTTAAAACCTGTCATGTCCCTGATTATGTCATATATCAAAGTGATACAGACCCTGTGCTCTAGAAACTTAGTTTCTAATTGGGAACAGGAGGTATCTAATGGTTATTTGCAATCCAGGCCAATGATTCTTTTTTTTTTTTTTAATGTTTGTTTTATTTTATTTTCCATTTTCTCCCCAAAGCCCCCCGGTACATAGTTGTATACTTTTAGTTGTGGGTCCTTCTAGTTGTGGCATGTGGGATGCAGCCTCAGCATGGCTTGATGAGCAGTGCCACGTCCGTGCCCAGGATCCCAACCAATGAAACCCTGGGCCTCCTAAGCAGAGCGCGCAAACTTAATCACTCAGCCACGGGGCCGGCCCCCCAGACCAATGATTCTTCACTAGAATCTCTGAACCTCAGATTCTCCATATATAAAATGCAGTGTGCAATTTTCCCCCACATTTGCCGTTGGCACCCCCATTGAGAAACACTGTTTTTCCCTGTGATATCCATGGGAGCAGGGGACATTTCTTAGAGCCTAGTAGGATGTACAATGCCTTTTAACTTTAGTCTCTTATTATATGTACTGAGAACTTCCTAGAGTCATAGATACAAATAGGAGCAGCCATGCTAATGGGACAGTAGCTATTGCCACCATTTACCATCTTACCCAGAGTTTCAATACTAGGCACATTTGTTTACTAAGAGAAAATCCAAAGCCTTCATGGTGTTATAGATTGTACATTATAATCTGCTCCTATGATCTGACTTCTTCCCTGTCAGAATATTTCAGTGATTACTTCCTTCCTCATATTCATATTCTTTTGATAGTGAATTACCAAAAGAACCCTGCCTTCATGCTCTTTCCTATTACTCTCTCTTCAGTCTTGTTCTTTTCTCTGCTAGGAATACCATTCCCATTTTTCTTTACCTCAGTAGATCTAATCCACTTTTCATTGTTCGGTTCAGGTACATTCTCCTCCTGGAAGTCTTCCCTGAAGCCTGAATTGTCGGGGTGAGTGCTCCTCCTGCGATTCCAGAACACCTTGTTCATATTGCTTTTAAGGCATTTACCACCGTATTGTATTTCAGTTTTCTGTTCTTGTTTCCCCTCTAGCCTGTAAGCTCTCTAAAGATAAGGGACTTGGTTTATTTCAATAGATAAAAGATTATAGAGTTCTTTCTCCATAATTGGAGTTTAATGCATGTTTCAGCTATTTTTGTTGAGTAAACCACCAAGGCAAGAACCTTGAGAGCGATTTTGGAACAAGCTGTCCTTGCACCAATTCAAACTATTCAAACATTGGATTATGTCTTGGCGTACGTTTTGTTGGAATGAACCTTGTAAAATCTTAGTATATGTTCTCTTTGCAAAAGAGATATTTATATGGCTTTAAATTCATCATGGATTTCTAAATCTATCATCAAGTTCGGCAGTAGGCACATTTTTTTTGGCTTAATAAGGCCAAATTTTTGTTAAAATTTACTCTCTGCAAAGCTTCATTCCAAAAAATTTGAATCATTTGCTTTAAATAAGCAATTTAATCAATGTAGAAGATAATCACGTATACTTTGCAAGAAAAGTAAGAACAGGAATTAACACCCATGAATAGGAGAGAACACTTGGAAATTTATTAGTGAGTTCTATTTCTACTTTGCACTACCGTCATAAATTGACTTAAAAGCAAACTATATCTTGATTAAATTCTAAAACGAAAAGCTTTAGTGGGCCTCTGCCACTATTCAGAATGCAAATATTTGAAATTCGAAAGTTCAGGAAATCATTGACAAGTGGAATTCCTGGATAATTAAGTATTCTGATTTAAAGGAGCCTCAGATTCAAAAAGGGTGAACTAGTTACCTCAATTTTTCAGTTGTGTTACAAATATCTCTAAAATGATTTAGCACATTAATTTATAAGTAGGACATTATAAAAATAATATATCCTCTTTGATATAGGATCTTATAGTGCCTGAGGATCATTTTTGAAATATGAAGTTTCCCATTGTAATTGTGGGTTAGGAATGAAATTATGTGACATGTCTCCTGAGTCCAGAATCTACTGTGGGTAATAGTGTTTTAAGAATGATAATTTATAATGTATTTCCTTGTGATTCATCTCTTTCTCTTAAAAACTGCATACAGTAAAAAAAGAGTTTAACTTAGTTGGGATTTTGTTGATAATTAAGATTTTGATATGTCTGTGAAATATGAGCTCATTTGTTTATCAATCCTGATGACCAAAATGAACAATAGAACATTAGTTCAAATAAGTAAATGTGTAGGTTGACAGAAAAAATGAAAATGTCACTTAAATGAGTGAAGTGCTCTTTCCTATTATGATATATATCTGAGCTTGCTTTTAGCTTATAAATAAATACATATAGATATATCATGTAGTGAGGAAAATCAAACTGTTCCATAATTCTATTGAAAATGGCATGTTATTATATTCTACTTTTTATATAATTAATTTTAATTGAAAAAAAGTTCATGAACCTCAATGAAAATAAAACTGTCACCTCCAACTTTGTGGATTTTGTCTTGAAAAAACATACTATTATGTGTTAGGTCAAGGTTAATACTTTATTGTCTTTAAAGGCTCTGACAATTGGGTGGTTGGCATCCTGAAAGAATTCATACACCATTAATGGGTGAACTTCTCACCCATGTGATAAGTAGTATACTTTACAAAGAAGTAAAATGATGAGATTTATTTCCTTTGCTGCAGTGAAGTGAGGCAAGGTGCATATGGCTATCTTTACTTAAAAAGCTGTTTCCTTACCAGTGAACCACAGATAAAAATAGCTTGTTTGAGTCCAAGTCGTAAGCACATGAAAATGTATATTGAAACTTTATTTTCTTTGGACTTTTTTTGTGAGTTAAATTAAAAAGAATGCATTCTTGAAATTTGAAGTCTGGTGTAAACAATACTCATATTGCTGACAGAACTAATGTCTTTATTATAAATTAGATATGTATATAAGACTTTAGCACAGAGAGCTGTAATCACTCAGGAGGCATGATTTGAACTCAGGAATTTTGGAATTCTTATAATTATGAACTGATGGATTTCTACTTTATTTAGTGTTCTATTGTTCAGGGTACAGGTAAACATCTCAAAATATGTAGTATAATATCCTGGGAATGTACTAAATTAAGCTGCCTTAATTTTATTTGAGAACGTCACTTATATGCTGTTTCTGAGTTTCTGGATATGTTCAATTCTTATTTAAACTTTCCATTTTATTGAAGTTCCTGATCTTAGTATTACCAAAACATCCTTCAACATAAAATTTTATTTGCAAAAAATATTTTCCATGGTTTGCAGATAATTTAAATTTATTTCTTTATCTGAGGATTAGAATAGATTTTCTGGAACAATGGGGAAGGGGAGAGAGAAGCTCCACCCTTGGCACTTTTTGTAAATTACTCCCCCTCCCCCACCTCTAGTGTAATCTGAAAAGCAACTCTGAGAAAAATGCTGTGTGATGGAGAGATAATAATTACTTGTGGCAAAGTTTAAAAGGGTATGTTTGGCATGAAATGACAGTAAAAGGAAGCATTTGAAAATTGGGATTAGATATCTGGTGCCTTCAAAGAAAAAACCAGAGTGGTCGCTATCAAGAGTGCCATCACTAAATGTTGTCTGGGGCACCCTTCCTTTCCTCATACAAACTGTGATCAGTTCCCACAGGTCTAGAAAATGTGCTTTAGAGGAAAGCTTTCTCTAGCCAGAGGTTAGGACGCTGACACAACTTCTGCAGATGTCACCAATTGGGTTTTACCATGTTAATATCTTTTTTTTTGGTTAGGAGCAGCAAACATGAATACAATATTTATTAACTATAAGTGTTTTTAAAAGACTCGTAGACAGGACTAGAAATCTATCTTTTTTGAATTCAGTTGTTAGATTTGTGAGACAACTTTGGTAGGATATTTCTATTCATCATATTGGATTTAGAAAGAGATTCATCATCCTAATAGATTAAATGGGGACAAAATCTAGTCTTAAGTTGTATCCTACCATGATGTTGAATAAAATTTCTCAAATTCATGTAATAGATATGATGTTTGCTTCCTCATTAAACATAAAAGAATGATTATTAGAATCCATATGAATTGAATTAACTCTCCCTTTTAAAAACACATTTCTAAACTAATTATTTTTATGAAAAGTAAGATGCTTTCTGCTTTTCCTTGGAAGAGCTTACTTAAAAAAAATAGAACTAGTTTGTTAAAGACTAATAAAATGTTGAGTTCATCACCAGCTGTCTGTTTTTTGTTTGAAGGAAAGACATTTAAATAAGCCTCAGTCTTCTTGGAGAATTTGTATCTGGGGTTGTGAGGATGGTCTTGTCTCGTATAAATGGGAATGCTTGGAAAAGCAGTGCTTAATGCATAGATTCCTGCTCATTCTGTTTTACTCCTAAAATTATTCAGCTTTTAAAGAAATATCATTACTGCTTAAGATTATCCCTGTAATGAGAAATCACAGCATGCATCTTGAAAAATGGTTCTACTTCATCTCTTCTCATTCATCTCCTAGTGCAATTATAAATGCATAAGTGCAATGTCTGGCTATTCAGGTCAAAATCTCTTTCAGGACTGATATTCCTGTTATACAGTTTATCCATCTATTAACATCCTGAAATGTCAAAAGCTTCATTTTTAAGAGTAGAATGTCAGTTTCTTTTGTACTTAGAGTAATTTACCCAGCAAAAAAGCAAGAGATTTGACAGTTGCCGTCATCGGGGCAAAGACTGGCTAGTGATTTGAGGAAACTGGAGTAAATGTTCAAATATGTATCAGGGTGCCCAAAGTTTATGTTTCTAGGACAATGCATGAGGTAAAATGGAAGCAGAGATCAGAAAGATCTGTGCATGTGAATAAAAAAAGCTGCATCTGATTTCTACATTTCAGGCTTTTGAGAAAGATTTCTTCATTCCTGTAAACTCTTTATTTCAAATTCTTAAGTGACTTTTCTACTGCAATCTGGTGTATTGTTGTGATTGTATGAAAGAAAAGAAATTTTCAATTAACTTTTGTTTACATCTAAATATGTGAAACTGTGATTAATGCTTTTTATTGCTAATTAGAATTTTATTTATTTATTTATTTATTCATTTATTTATTTTGAGGAAGATTAGCCCTGAGCTAACTACTGCCAATCCTCCTCTTTTTGCTGAGGAAGACTGGCCCTGAGCTAACATCCATGCCCATTTTCCTCTACTTTATATGTGGGATGCCTACCACAGCATGCCTTTTGCCAAGCGGTGCCATGTCCGCACCCAGGATCCGAACCGGTGAACCTCAGGCTGCCAAGAAGCGAAACGTAGGAACTTAACCTCTGTGCCACCGGGCTGGCCCCAAAATTTTATTTATTATAAGCATATTGATTATGAGGAAACCAAGGGTATCATATATATGTGGAAAAGATGGATGGAGAACAAAGATTATATATATTAATAATATATAATATTTAAGATGTATTCTGTAAGTACCTAATTGTAATATATCAAATGCATAATATACATTGGTATGTAAAATAAAAATATAGTATAAAAATACGGTAAATATGAATGTATTAATTAACTTAATTGTGGTAATCATTTTACAGTACATACATATATTAAATCATCGTGTTGTACACCTTTAAAAATTAAAAAAAAATGCTATAAATAGTATTCAGATCAGTGAAAAACTACACAAGCTGCACAGTTCTGAAGTTGGCAGTCAAAACCAAACAACAAGCTTCCCCTGAAAACCTCTCTGAAAATTCTCCTTTTCTAAGAGAATGGATTAGGGTGGCAGTTTTTAATTTTTTTCCATTTCAAAAATGAGGTGGACCTGAGCAAGGATTCGGTTGTTATCCACACTCCATATGGATTGAAAATACATTCCCACGTGCCCATGTTGTGGGGTTCGGATGAGTCTGTGCAGCCCTGTTAGGTCTGTGAAGCTGAGCCTCTGCTCCTTTCTTTTATTTTCGTTCTCTGGGTAGGACCATGCTGTCTTGAGAAGATCTATCTGTTTAGACTTTTCCCCTCTAAAAGCAAAGTAAAGAGCATGGAGGGTAGCAGGTTATTTTGGTGGCTTGTTTCCCTCAGTGTGTAAGTGTGGGGAGATGTGAGGGTGGAAATTGGGCTCATTTTGTCTTTCAGTTTATTCGTTTGTTGGTCCCCTGTCAACCTGCCAGCCCTCTCTGTGGGAGAACTGCCCTTTGTGTAATAATCTGCCAACATTCATGGTGGTTGCATTCACTCTACCCATTCTACTGTGGAACTCCATTACGACTGGGGTTTGAATGCAAAGCTTCATGATATCTGGGTATAAACAGTGTGCTGAGCCACAGAGGCATCCTTTGTATTTCTTAGTCTTCCTATAATCCTTTTAAAAACAAAACAAAACAAAACAAACTAGCTTTGAAGAGGGGATTTTCTGGAAATAGGAAGGAAAATACAGCAGTCGCCACTCTGTTCCGTACTTTCATAATGTGGTGTTTGGGGAGGGGAGAACTTTCCAATTTTAAAACCTGATTTGTTTCTTAGGCTAAAGTGGGCTGCATTTGAGGCTAATTTTCTACCTGTGGTGGTGTGGGTGAATTGGCCTTTGTTTTCTTGCAGTTACCTTGCCTGGCAGGTGGCCACATTGATTATTCTTGGCATGTGCTTTAGAAGTGCCTCTCTGATCCTTGTAAGCTCCTGCTTTGTCCACAGCAGTTCTGTAGAAATCTTAACCCTGAACTTTCTTCTCAAAGGAAGATGTGCCTCTGACCTCTTTATGGGTACCTCCTCTGAGTCTCTTTGTTTATTCTCTCCTGTCTCTGGGCGTGTGAGATGGCTTTGAGAATAAAAATGACAGAATCTTCAATCAGCAGACAAGTGACAAGTGCATATTAAACAGGGGAGATTTGTTTTCCTTCCCTCCCCACCCCCACCTGTTACTATACAGACAGAATTAAAGCCTTGAGTTATGAAGAAATGCTCCAGCAAACAGACAGATGCTGTGCCTCTGCTATGTCCTCCCCTGCCCCTCCCAGGGGGCTGGCACAGGCTTTGTGACCGTCAACGACCTTGGTGAAGGTCTTTTTCCTCTTTCCTCTTTTGTTCTTGTTGAAATATTTGACTTAGATGCAAACGACATGTTCACTCTTTTTACGGAAAATCAGTGTAAACTGATATTTAAATTATCACATTAAAGTATTTGACTACTGGCTGAGTACTCTGCTTCACATGTGTTTTCTCATTTAACTGATGAACTTATATATGACCGTCCAAGTCAGTGCTTCCTTTGGAGATTCTTTGACTTTTTAAGACATGTGAGTCTATACATATTATGGTACCTTGGTTGTTTGGGCAGAGCGTTCACTTGAATCAGTTGTTATATATACCCTTACACGTTTATACACACACACACACGCACACTAAAGACAGCAGTCTGCTGTATTGTAGTAAGTGCAGGTGTATACAAGGCAGGATCTAGGTCTGTTAGCTACTGTACTTAAAAGAAAAAAATCTTTGTTGTTTTCTGGTCTCTCTAACATTGAGTTTGAATACATCTTCAGGACTTTAAGGCCTTCCATGACATTGCGGATTGGAGGAAACTTGGCTTTCTGTTCTTCATGTTTGTAGGTGGTTCTCAATTTAGTGTGCCCGTGCTTCATTGGTATTTGTGTGAGTGTTTGTGTGTGAGAGAGAAAAGAGGTTGAATTGATTTAGCAGGTATTGTGGCATAGAGACTTGCATGTTAAATAATTATTTTGATTTTCGTATAAGAAGCTCAGAAACCATAGTTTGAGGATCTCTGAGAAAAGCATTATGTGTAGCATCTGATGTTATAAATGTATCATTCTTAGGAGGCTCTGCTCATCAACTGAGCTGATTGAACTATGCATTTCTAAATTTGAATACCAGAAGAACACTTTATATATACTCTCATTTGGCTATATATGTATTTAAATATTGTACAGATAGCATCATATATTGTATTCCATTCATCATTCAAAAACTATTACCTGTTAAGTGAAAGTCAGGGTGTAAATCATAATGAACATTTTATAGGAATGTGCATTATTGTAGTCTTGTGACAAATTTTAGGTAAACTAAAATAATATGACAGTATTATGAACATGTAATTTATGTTCAATAGAGCGTATCAAGTAATAGCATTTCCATGTGTCAATGAACTTGACTCGTGATCATTCCATGTTTCACACATACACAGTAATTCCTAATCCATGCCACTGCTCTTATTAGTAAGTTCTGATGGTAGTATTGGGGAGACTTTAAAATTCTCTTCATAGGCCCAACAATATGGTGTTTAAGTGCTTTCTCATCAGACTGACTCTAGCAGTGATTGATCCAAACTCATTCTTTTCTAGCGTTTGCTCAGGATACTTAACTTCTTAGTACTTCCTATTAAACAGTTCTAAGAATAGTCCTAAATTGTAGGTTAATTTTTTTATTTTGTTGAGGTCATAATAGTTTATAACATTATGAAATTTCAGTTGTATGTTATTATTTGTCAGTCACCATATATATGTGCCCCTTTACCCCTATGCCCACTCCCAAACCCCCTTCCCCCCGGTAACCGCTAATCAGATCTTTGTCCATGTATTTGTTTATCTTCCACATATGAGTGAAATCATATGGTGTTTGGCCTTGTCTGGCTTATTTCACTTAACATAATACCCTCAAGGTCCATCCATGTTGCAAATGGAATGATTTGGGTTTTTTTCTGGCTAAGTAGTAGTCTGTTGTTTGTATACACCACATCTTCTTTATCCAGTCATCAGTTGATGGATACTTGGGTTGCTTCCACATCTTGGCTGTTGTGAGTAATGCTGCAGTGAACATAGGGGTGCATAAGTCTCTTTGAATTGTTGATTTCAAGTTCTTTGGATAAATACCCAGTAGTGGGATAGCTGGGTTGTATGGTATTTCTAATTTTTTGAAAAATCTCCATACTGTTTTCCATAGTGGCTGCACCAGTTTGCATTCCCACCAGCAGTGTATGAGGGTTTCCTTTTCTCCACATTCTCTCCAACGTTTGTTGTTTTTTGTCTTGGTTATTATAGCCATTCTAATGGGTATCAGGTGATATCTTAGTGTGGTTTTGATGTGCGTTTCCCTGATGATTAGTGATGTTGAACGTCTTTTCATGTGCATATTGCCTATCTGTATATCTTCTTTAGAAAAATGTCTGTTCATATCCTCTGCCCATTTTTTTTTTTTTTAAGATTGGTACCTGAGCTAACAACTGTTGCCAATTTTTTTTCCCTGCTTTTTCTCCCCAAATACCCCTGGTACATAGATGTATATTTTAGTTGTGGGTCCTTCTAGTTGTGGCATATGGGACGTCGCCTCAGCATGACCTGTTGAGCCGTGCCATGTTTGCGCCCAGGATCTGAACTGGTGAAACCCTGGGCCACCAAAGCAGAGCGTACCAATTTAACCACTTGGCCATGGGGCTGGCCCTCTGCCCATTTTGATTGGGTTGTTTGGTGTTTTGTTATTGAGTTGTATGAGTTCTTTATCTATTTTGGAGATTAACCCCTTGTCGGATATATGATTTGCAAATATTTTCTCCCATTTGGTGGGTTGTCTTTTCATTTTGTTTCTGGTTTCCTTTGCCTTGCAGAAGCTCTTTAGTTTGATGAAGTCCCATTTGTTTGTTTTTCCTTTATTTCCCTTGCCCGAGTGGACATGGTATTCAAAAAGATCCTTCTAAGACTGAGGTCAAAGGCATACTGCGTATATTTTCTTCTGGGTGTTTTGTGGTTTCACATCTTATCATAGGTTTATTTTCAAGCTTGAAGAAAACGTATATGCCCAAGCCCTTAGCACAATGCTTCATGCATACTAAACCTTCCAGAAATATTTAATTCAGTCGTCAGGAGTGTCAAGGAAACAAATACAATCTACAGATTTGTTGATTGTGGGGTCAGTACAGTTTTGTTTTACTTAGATGTTTGTTAAACTCAAGAGTGGAGTTAGATTAGCTTATTTTACGCTAAAAAAGATCTGGGAAATCTTTTAAGTACACACCCATGCCACCAGCTTTCATTTCAGAAACTGAGGAAAATGTATACAGAATAATGAATGAGCTGGCATTACCCAATTTGGTTTATTAGATCCAGGTAAAGAACACACATCTTCTAGCCTCACTGTACTGTAGAATATTAAATTATGGTGCCTTAACTCACAGAGATTGAGTTCACTGTCATCAATTAGCGCCCATTTGATAATCGCTTACACCATGCAAAAGACTTTGTGTATAGTTGAAGTATTAGCAGGAATATGAAATTTCTTTTATACTAAATTTTAAAAATGTTTTTGTCTTTTGAATTTCTTCCGGCGATAACATACAGCTACACAGATATTTAAATAGTCTTGTAACTAAAATTGTCTTGCCCTTTGTATATTAATATAAATTGGCAAAGATGGTTCTATACTCTATAGTTTGGCAGCGATTCTGCACGATGATGGAGCCCAGGGGACAATGTTCGATCTCTTGGTCCTTGGGTTTGTGAAGCTCAGGTGTTTGGAGCTAGTCTGTTGCCAACTGGCCTATCTCAGAGGAGGTAGTCTGGCAGGAACTCTTCAGGTAGATAGAGGCAGTCAGGTTGGTCAAAATAACTGAAAAACAATGTTGGTGGATCCCCATTCTGGATAATTCCTTTTCAACTGGCCTGGCTGCCGTGCACAGAGGAGTGCGAAGTTGGGTGGGGTATCTAATGGAGCTTGTTCCGCACTTCATAAAGTACTCCATCTCAGGACGCAGGGCTTTATTTTGGCAGCTGTGATGTGGTGATTAGGCTCCTATTTTAGACAGGACATGCATCAGAGCCATCATCCCACAGATTCAAACTAAATTGGACGTTTTGCTCTAGGGAATAATTCTGCTCTACTCACATCTGACTGCTTGCTGCTTACCCGAGGGTGGCCCGACTGGCCCTATTAATCCTCATTTTAAAGTCCAGTCCAAAATATCACCTTCTCAGCAAATCCTTTCTCACTTCCTCTTTCCCACCACATCTTCCACAGGCTTCTCTCTCTTATGGCAATTAGTGATTTCTGATTTTTTGGTTCACCTTTGGAGGGCAGGGAGAGTAAGAGGGACATTCTCATACTGTCTCTTTCTGCACAGCTTTATTTTTTTCAGATCCCTGGTATAATGTTGGGCACAAACTAAGTGCTTAATAAAAATGGAATGAATGAATGTGTCAATTGGACACCTCTTTGTAAGGCAGACTTTAATATGGTATCACTGGTGGTGAGTGAACAATGTTGCTATTGTCCAGTTAACTAAATGCAATTTATACCAGTCCCTCTCTCGTGAGCTATTTGTCCTGTTCTGGAATATTATGACTCATCTGGAGAGTTCTGCTCAACTTCCTCCTTTAAAAACACTTTTCTAAAGCTGTTTTTCACTAGTATTTACCAACAACAGTAATAAAAAATATCATGCATCAAGAGCCAAAGGACTTCCTTTAGGTTTGTTTGTTGGTTCTTATAGTTCTCTTCTCTTTTTCTCTCCCCTTCTCTCCAGAAGTATGTCTATGTGGGTGGTGGGGGTGAGGTGGGCAGTGGTGGCTGTTCTGTTGGTTTGAGGAACCATGTTGGCTTTGAAGTAAAAGGTGGATTAGTAACAGTTCTTTTAAAACAGCTTGCATTAAATGCAACCTCTTAGATGCAATTGTGGAATGTAACATTGAGGTTTTAAAAAGGTATATATGTAGGGGCCGGCCCCGTGGCCAAGTGGTTAAGTTCCCATGCTCCGCTTTGGTGGCCAGGGTTTCGCTGGTTCGGATCCTGGGCACGGACATGGCACCGCTCGACAGGCCACGTTGAGGCGGCGTCCCACATTCCACAACTGGAAGGACCCACAACTAGAATATATAACTATATACTGGGGGATTTGGGGAGGAAAAAAAGAAAAAAAAAAAAGATTGGCAACAATTGTTAGATCAGGTGCCAATCTTTAAAAAAACGTGTATATATATATATATATGTTTTATTTGTCATTTTTTGTTTGGTATAATAAGTTGTGTGTGGACTTTTTGTTCTTGTTATTGCAAAACCATTTTGTTAAACATATACTCTATTAAAATCAATATAATTTTGAGGAATAGCTAAGTTCATATTTTGTTTTCTTTTGTCTTTTTTTTAAAATTTTTGCTGAGGAAGATTCATCCTGAGTTAACATCTGTTGCTAATCTTCCTCTTTTTGCTTGAGGAAGATTTGCTGTGAGCTAACATGTATGCTAATCTTCCTCTAGCTTGCATGTGGGTCACTGCCACAGCATGGCTTGATGAGTTGTGTAGGTCTGTGCCCAGGAACTGAACCTGGGCTGCTGAAGTGGAGTGTGCTGAACTTAACCACTAGGCCATGGGGCCAGCTTCTTAAGTTCATATTTTAAAAACTATTAGTCTGTGGAGATATTGAACATGGGGATGTTAGTTAATATTTTCCTTTGGGTAAATTTTATTTTAGTATATTATTGCAAAAGTAATTTATCAATGAATTCTTATAAAAAATCACACTACAGAAGTGTATTAAGTTAGAAGTGTGAATCTCCAACTCCTCCCATTGCCCATAAATAAATAGGGTAAATTATTTAGTATGTATTTTTCTAGACTTTTCTCTGTGTAGACAGAGTCACAAATAGGATAGTATACTTATATGTGCAGTATATGTGTATGCATTTATATGGTATATACCTATAAAACACATAAAATATTTATTTAAAAATAGACATACAGCTGTTGTACAGAACATTCTCTCAGATATTTTTGTCACTTCAAAACTTATCATAGAAATCTTTCTCTGTAAGTGTATATGGATTTATTTCTTTTCTTTTTATTGGTTCTACAGTAGTCGTTTATATACAAAGTCTGCAATTTAGTTATTCAGTCCCCTCTACTGGGACTTTTGCATTGTTTTCTCTTTTTTCCTGCTTTCAGTACAGCTGCAGCAGACATTGACGGCATTCTTATTGGCACATTGGTGCAAGTATGTTCAAAGACTATATTTGTAAAAGTGGAATTACAGGGGAAATTATAAAATATATAATAAATGTTGTGCTAAATATTGCCAAAAAATTCTCTAAAATGTAGGAGCTCTTTCTTATACATGGTTATTTTAAAACCAAGATCTTGATATTTTAGGGCAAGTACTTTTTTTCTGATTATAAAATAATGTATATGCATTGTATAAATTTTACAGCTGTAGAAATGTTAAAGGATAAAAAGAGCTTTGTAAATCCTACCGTCTGGAAGGAAGCACTGTTGCTATTTTGATACATTTAGTTTTTACTCTGTTTATAACTCATAGTTTTATATTCTTATTTTATTTGGCATCATAACATAAAACATTTATATCTGTATCATTAGAGACATTGAAACACCAATATACTGATTAGCTAATAGTTTATCATATAGCACTGGCATGATACTTTAACTGTACGTCTTTATTTTATTTTGATACTTAATATGTCTCCGTTTTTGGCAATCATAAATAACAAGGTAAGAAGTATCTCTCATGTAAAGCTTTCTCTATATTTCGTATTAGTCTTTTACGGCATATTGAAAGTTGTATAATGTTGGGTTAAATAGTAGCAATATTATAATGGATCTTGGTGTCCTTTGCCAAATTATTTCCCACAACGGCTGTACCAATTTCAGTTGCTCCTTTAGGACTTAAGTATGCCTATTTCAGTGTTCTTATGCTGATGTGGAAGGGTTGTTATCATGTCTGGAGGGCTACAATCCATTTCACATGTTTGAGTTCCAGAATATTATTTCTTATTTGTTATGGACACTTGTTTATAGTTTTGGCTTAAATTTACAATTGTGGCTAAACCTCTTGAGCCAGCCAGTTGGCCAAAATTATTAGATAGTTCAGGACTATTTACTTATTGTGTAGTTTTACGTGCCTTCTGGGAGCAACCAGTGATAAACTATTGAATTATATAAATATTTAATAGTGATAATGAAAACTTTAGGCTTTCTCTGGAGAAATGCCAGATTCATAAAGTTTCTTTTCGACTTTGTATATTTCTGGGTGTTCTCTGCGGAGACTGTGTCTTTCGTATCCATTTCTCACACACCCTGTGTACCTCAGAGTAGGAAAGGGGGCGTCAGTGTCTTTGGTTGCCATTTGCTCTCTCATAATTATCCTCTTTTTGTGACAAGCTATGTTCATTTGAGACTCTTGCCACTTGGTTTTACCACTCTCTTCCCCTTTTATTGCTGACATGATTGATTGCCTTGTCATTTTCTCATTCAGAGTCTGTCTCGTAACTTTCCTCTCACTAAATCCTTAACCTTGTTTTCAGTGACTTCAAACTGTCATGGTTCTACCACTTCTTAGTTTTGAGGTCTAACCATCTCTTATAACTTTACCCATCTGCCATGATTGTCCTAAATCTTGTCATCACCAGATATTTCAGCTTTTCAAACCACAAAAATCAGACTCACCTCTCTGACTATAGTCTCCTGTTCTTCCAACTTACTTTCTCGGTTACTCTCATAGCATCAATATCATTGATGCATTGATTTTCTTCCTTATCTATGTTAGATTCCTGGGTCATCATTTTTCTTACAGCCTTGCAAATACTCTCAAAAGCCTTGTTCCTTCTCGCATCACACCATCCTGGCAAGATGCCTTACGCTGTGTCAGAAGTGATGTGTTGGAAGGACCCTGGCCAGGTTGGACTCTAGTCCTTGCTCCCATGCTGACTAGCGCTATAACCTTGGCAAGTCACTTTACTAATCTAGACTATATAAATTGTAGTGTTTGGACTAGATTATCATTTTTTAAAATATAATAGACACTAGACCCAGATGTTACGTGAAAAAAATAAAAAGAGTTCCACAGTCAAATGAGTTTAGCACACACAGCATATTATACCCTGTTACAAATTCACTGTGCGTAATAACATCTTAAAGCATCTGAGAATTCCTATAAGAAGAAAAAGAGATTTAACATTACTTATCCTAGCATTTCCCAACCTATTTGACTATGGAGTCTCACATACTTAATTCAAATCTACAGAATTTGGGTTCAGTTGAACACACTTTGGGAAATACTGGGCCCGATTATCTTTGGCTTTGTTTATTTTCGATCTTTAATTTCATGATTCTGTAATTCACTTTATGTGCTTATTCAGTCACTAAGAAAATCTAGGATAGATACACTTCAGCATCTTCATAATTCAGTGAGATGGATTTATGCTACGTATCACCCACAAATAAAACAGTGCATTGACAGTGGTCCTTCTTTAAGAAGTATTCTTCTGAGATCAGCAGTATTTTATATGTTATATCAGAAAGAGAGAGAAACAATTCTTATGATTTATTAACTGCAGCATGGCAAGTAATCCCTTATTCCACAGTCATCACTCAGTGAAAATGAAGGTTTCTTTAAGACCTTTCTTCAAAGTCACTTAAATGAAAAAGTAGATACATTTTTTTGGAAACGCATATATAGAAGAATTGCCAATACTTGCTTTGCATAGTTTAGTGATTCTGATAGATTGCTTAAGGACAAGTTAAACAGACACACGCAAGTACAGGATTGTAAAGTTCAAAGGAAATGCAAACTTGATTAACAAAAGTCACTGTCAGAGACTAATTGTAATTCTGCACCATATGAATCCTTGAATAATGTCCCCTAAAAGGTCAGCCAGAAGTCCTGCTTCTGTCTACTGTTCCCTTGAAGAGAATTTTCAAATTTAGGTGTTTCCTGGCATCATAAAAGTCAGGAGAGCTTTAACGCATTTTTTTTTTTTTTTTTTTTTTTAGTTTCTTTTACAAGTTAAAGCAACATGTGATTGGTGAGAATAATAGTCGAGCTTTTTCTGGTCATTAAGAAATAAAGAGATTTAACTTATAATTTACTAAGTATATTATATGTGAATCAGATCTCTGTAAATTGTATATATCACTTTTTTTTGTTTGCATGTCTCATTGTCTTAATTTTATTTTTTGAGTAAAGATTTCTAAATTTGACCTTTTTTCTCACATTAAGTTAGCATATTAAAGATTCATGCCAATGTTATTAGTTATGCATTTTAAAATAATTATGTTGGTTTTATTATAAATATGGGATATAATTTCCCAAGAGCATAGCAGAAATAATGAATTAGTACTTAGACATTTTTCTAGCTCTAATGATTAAATGATTGCTTCAATAGTGTAATTTTTCAACTCTACATAATTAATGACTCTGAATAAGCAATTAAATTATGTTTAATTTTGATAACTATGATTAAATAATTACATATTTTGTTATTTCTAAAAATTAATTGTTTTATTGGCTGTGATGTTGATTGAGTTCTCACTCACTTAATTTATTGATTTTTGTTTTATAGGAAACGTTTTCTAAGTCAAACAAAAAGCCCATGTTGATAGCAGGGAAAATCTCTGTGTGTATTGCACGGGCAAGAATAAAAACTGTGGTGCAAGTACAAGGGCAGTTACGTATATTACTAACTTCTTCAAGAACTGTACCCAGAGGACGGTCATTGTTGATACTTTCTGAAAGGAAGTTTTCTGTTGCATATTACACTTTTCTGTCTCTTTTGTCCTCTTATAAAATGTTCATCATTTTATTAATGACTTGAAGAAGGACATCAAAGAGAATTTCTCCATATTTGCAGAGGACACTTCTTTAGTAGCAAAATAAATTCCCAAATTGGTATATGTGGGCTATAACATTTGCATGAGTTGAAGAAGAAGAGGTTTATGGCATCTTTTTTCTTCTATTCAAGAAACCAGCTGAGGAATTACTATGTTGGGATGAAGTGGGTTAGCAGCCCTGCTCCTAGCCCTCGAGGCACATATAGTAACAGCGCAAATTAGTGAAATTCAATAGTATCGAGGCTCTGGCAGGAGTAGCAGGTTTGCATGGGAGCAAAATTAAAGTCATTTTAACCACCGGCATCACTTTGGAAGTTTGAGGTTTCAGTTACCTTACCACAATTTGACACTGTGGTGGTGTCATTAATGACAATTATATTATCCAGGGTAAGGCGGTTATACCTAGTATTGAACAGAAAGAAATGAGAATTAGGGCCATTCTTAGAGGCCCTGATTATGAAAAATTATGATGATGAAGAAGTGCAAGGCTATGCTATATAAAGAAGGACTGTTTAGCCTAAGGAAGAGAATATTTGGGGACATGAGAGCTTTGTATAGATGTCTGCAGATGCATAATCCATTCTCTTCCTATTCTGTGCCTTCCTGTAAGTGGCCAGAATGTTTGTGAGAGGTAATGCAACTTTCCGAGCACCCTAAATCACATACAGGGAGTGTATTAGGAACGTCAAGCTTCACCATTGGTATGTGAACCTTCCCTAGACTGGTAATGATGAGAGTTCCTTTAAACTCTTTTTGTGCCTTTCATTACACCAGAGTGAAAACTTCCAGCTTTAGGAAGAAAAAAAAAAAAACGAGGTATAATTTTTTTTTTTCCCCTGCTACCAAGTAGGAAGGTATGTTAAACTTAATTACCCTTGGTGATTAAGTCACTTCCTACAGCTATAGGAAGATGCCTTAGATCTTTCAGGCCAGCAGGTATCATGTAATGCATTATTGGAATAATAAAGCCTATTGTGGTTTAATAAAGCCCACTGGTTTTCAGTATTTAACTCCCAACTACTTAGTATGATGTTTTGAACTGTAAATCCTACAGTACGGTGCCTGAATTCACCAAAAGTGAACAAAGCCAATGCAATGTATGCCTAAGTTACACCCCTGATCCATAAAGTCCTACTGAAAATCATGGCTCTCTTCAAGTGAAAGGACCTATCGCAGTGATTTGCTTTTTATTGAGTTAGAAACTAGGAAATCTTGCGTATTCTGTGAGAAAAGAGGTTGAAATTTTTTACTCTGCTCAAAACCAGAAGCAAAAGAGAAGGATTTACCAGTTTAATTGATGGTGTCTTTCTTCGTTAGCCCGTATTTTGTACATCTTATATATGGAGAATTCGCATTTATTTTATCATGGTAACAAAGTCAGCTTGAGATACTTATGAAAAATATTATTAGAAAATTTATATCTTTATTCTTTCTGTGTCTATCTATATTCAGATATTTTTCTTCTCATTTCTCAAAATAGACTCTGTTAGTGAATTATTCTACCCTTAATAGATTTCTTGTCCGTCGTTTATTAAAGACAGACAAACTGACTTGTTACTGTTTCCTCATCACCTAAAATTGCTGGAAAACACTCTTTGATAATTTTAGCACTTTCTCTAAACTTGTAGTAAAAGCAAATACTATTGAAAAAATAGAAAACATGGATTAGCAAAAAAAAAAAGAAACCAAATCAAATGCCAACCCATAGAGACAGACACTTTTTATTCCAGTATGCACATAGGAATGTTTTTAATCAAAGTGATCATAATATGATTATTTTCCCATGTAGTTGATTCTCTATTTTGCATATATTTATATCATATAATTTGGAATTACTAGGAGGGTAATTTTTGAATCGAGATATTTATTAATCCTTTTTTCTTTTTATTTAGAAAAGTCATGGCTTGCTCTCTTAACATTCTGTAATTAATTCTTTCCTCCGTACTTCAATGAGATCACGTAATAAATATTCTTTATTATTACAAAGCAGAGTTGTGAAAAAAAATGCCATATTCAACTGTGCATCCTAGTATTACTGCCAGAATAAATGTATTTTCTTAAAATATGTTAGCAAAACTTATACTCTTTCGAACGCTGGAAGCATAATTCTCAAATTAAACTTTTACAAGACAGGATTAGGATTATTTAATGAGTGAAAATACATTTGTGTAGTACAGAAAGCTTAAATGTGAGAAAGGACTAGTCACAGGTATAAAATATTGTAGGTATAATAATGAATTTAAAAACCTTAGTAAATCATGACTGTGCCATTTTATTAGACATTGTTTCATAAACTGGAAGACCTGGCAATCTGATAAATCTGCCTTTTAATATTCAGTGGTTAATTTTTTAAATAAATGATTCCTTTGTCTTCTATTGCAGTAGTTAGCTAAATCTGTCTTAAGGAATGTGGAAATTTACAGTCATGGCAAATTAATAATACAAATTAAGTAAGAAGTTCTGGACTTAAAAAGTAAAACTATTATTTTAATCAAGTTTTTCATGTAATTTCAGAATAGAATTTTGAAATGAAGGTGAAGGGCTTGGGAGGATAATTGTTTAAGACATATATTTAACTTAACTGCCTTAAAATACTTATATTATTTCTTAAGAATTGATTATAGTCGACTGATAAGTAAATCAAGTTTTTGTGATGTTCCTAGTTATGTGTAACATGGCAGTGCTACTTTTTAAAATAACATTTTGAACCTTATAAAGTAAACTTTTATAATAAACAGGCTTTTGTTTGGGTATTTAGAGACGTGTTCCATCAGTATGTGGATTCCTTTCCTCCACAACTTTGAAACACTTAAAAAGTGTTCTCCGAATAGCAGAAAACAACAACAATTTTTAAATACTTTTGCTGAGAACCATTTATGATGTGTTTTTACTTTGAAGGTAATTAAGCATTTGGTTATTGTTTTTTTGTAAGTGATTACAGAAAATATAATCTATAATAACAACCCATGGTTATTTTAACAGTAAATCTCTTCTTCCTAGTATGCTGCGCCACAATTCTCCGTATTCTCTCTATGTAAGGCTCGCCATACTATAACACAGTGTCCCTTTATAAACTTCGATCAACTCCAGACTCCCAGCTGCCTCACACACAAGGCTGTAACTGCTTACTTCTTTAACCATCTGTTAAATGCCATAACATTAGTACCTGTCTTATAACTTGCAGTGAGGATCAAATGACATACGCTTAACAAATTCCAGTACCTTTACATAAAGGTAAGCACTCAAAGAAATATTAGATGTCATTATTTTCCATTAAACTTTGGAGTAAATAGGGCTTTGTTCTCTGTACTGTTTGTCCATGGCTTCTAAAATTGTGCCTTGCCCATAGTCAATATTTGGTAAATGAATCAGTAAATGAATGAATGAATGTTTCATAGATGGTATTTCACCCTACACCTTGCTCCTATTCATTTTTGAATTACTTCTTCAATTTATTCTGCAAATATTTATTGAGTAATCACTCAGAACTAGGACACTCTCTGAGGTTGTCAGTAGTTAGGATATATTTAGTTATTTTAGAAGTTAAGTAATTTCACAGATATATATTGACGACTTACTGTGTATGGGCTAGGTGTTGTAGAGAATGTTTCAGAAGGGGCTCAGATCGTAAGCAGAGAAACAAGTTCAAATACAATGCTGATATCAATTAGAGAAAATGATTTGAGGTCCTGACTTAACCTGGAGTCTGAACCCATATGTGTAATATTTTCAGTTAAGTTAATATAGCTATCACTGTCCTTTTGGATTTTGAATTCTATACTGAAGAGTAATTACAAAGTCGAGAGTGTAATTTTTATGAAAACGTATGCATTTCCCAAAATATTCTGATGGAGTATTTTCTTTCTGCCTAGGCAAATCTAGACCTTTATAATAACTGTTGTGTCATAAGTATAAAATTAAGTGCCTGGATGCAGTGCCCTTTCTGTTATTCCTAATTACTGCTTTACTACATTCAGATACCTAATGGTTTGAGTGATAAAGTAGTCATTGAAAATATTCAGTGCCCCTTAGTTCCCAGGCTTGCAGCTCAACATGACTAGAAAGGAAGTGAGTCTCTCCATCTATTGACTCCTATTCAAAAATCCCAAGAGAGAAATCTTTCAGGTCTAGCTAGTATAGCTTAGGGAGACAAGTGCTAGCACTTCCCAGAAGGAGGACTTGGCTGCTGTTCCCGGCAAAGCGATCCAGGTGGTCTAAGTTACCATTTATTTATTTTGAATAAGTAAATAAATAAGTCTGTATTCATATATAATTTATATATGTATATATTTATATGTTTGTGCATATGTATGATATGTCTGTATGGCTATATATACACGTAAATATTTATATATAAAATATACTGTGCTATTTTACACCGTTTCTATTTGTAATGCATTTTAAGTTTGTTATGAATTGTGTCCATGGAAAGTATGGCAAAAAACCATTTAGTTATTTAGACACTTATGCACATGGATAAAAATATCGTGTAAAATGACCACTAATATGTTCTCAGTTTCATCCCAACAAGGTGTCTTAAAAGGTAGCTTTAGCTTTCAAACCATTTTCATATAAATGTCTATATCATTTACCTGTACATTTTCTAATCAATTGTGTATCATTTCCTAAGTGAATCACTTATAACTTTGAAGATGAAAGGGCAACAGCTTGTTTTGTTTTCCCATACATCATCTTAATGTTTCTATTTGGTTTTGATATCAAATTTGTCAAAGGGTAAGAAAGAAGGAATTTGATATGTGACATTACTTGAATATAATTAGTGAGAGCTGCAAAATTTAAGTTATAGGTAGAAATGTCAAACTTTGTATTGTGACAGTTATGAAAGAATTTCTGGTTCTTTTGGCAAGTGTGTTGAAAGAAATGAAAAACTTGGAAAGATTGGAAAAGTGTTTATGATTAGATCAACAGAAAAGTCTGAACAAAATGTTGTATAGTTCAAAAATGCTAATAAGTGGCTTTGGTATATTAATAAACTAGTTGAAGTGTAGGAAGTGAAGAGAGTAAAGGGTAGAGAGTACTGGTGCTATTGCCCCAAATTGATGCTTAGCGGAAGAGGTTACACAAGGTTCCTCTTCTCGCACATGCCCCTTCTCCCCCAGCCATACTTCCCAATATAAATCCTCTAAGAAGAATATTAAAATAAATTAGAGAGAAAGATTAGTTAACTGGTTAATGGTGTTTGAGGATTCCTTTAGTGAGAAAGGAAGGGGCAGAAGCCTCTGGAACCTGTAACACAAAATATATGCTCAATAAGTTTTTGTTGATGGAATGACTAGAATGCCTGAGGTTTCCTGTATGACTTATGGTTCTATCATATAAAGGTAACAGATATGTCACCCTAAACTTGGAGAAAGCAATACTTTTTTCATCGTTTGTTCACTCTGCACTGAAGAATCCATTTCTGGAAATGCAAATGAAAACCACAATGAGAGGTGGCCGGCCCTGTGGCTGAGTGGTTAAGTTCTCACGCTCCGCTTTGATGGCTCAGGGTTTCGCTGGTTTGGATCCTGGGCACGGACATGGCACTGCTCATCAGGTCACGCTGAGGTGGCGTCCTGCATGCCACAGCTAGAAGGATGCACAACTCAAAATATACAGCTATGTACTGGGGGGCTTTGAGGAGAAAAAGGAAAAATAAAATCTTTAAAAAAAACCCACAATGAGATATCACCTTATATCTATTAGAATAGCTGTTTTCAAAAAGACAAAAAATAGCAAGTATTGGCAAGGATGTGAAGAAAAGGGAACCCTTGTGCATTGTTGATGGGAATGAAAATTGGTGCAGCCACAATGGGAACAGTGTGGAGGTTCCTCAAAAAATTAGAAGTAGAAATACCATATGATCCAACAATTCCACTTCTCGATATTTATCCAAAGAAACACGAACAATAACTCGAAAAGATATATGGACTCCCGTGTTCATTGCAGCATTATTTACAATAGCCAAGATATGGAAGCAACCTTAGTGTCGATTGATGAGTGAAGGGATAAAGAAGACATGGTATATATACACAATGGAATATTATTCAGCCATTAAAACGAATTAAATCTTTCCATTTGTGACAACACGGATGGACCTGGAAGGCATTATGCTAAGTGAAATAAATCAGACAGAGAAAGACACCATATGATCTCACTTATATGTGGAATCTGAAAAAAAAAAAACAAAAACAAACCAAGCTCATCGATACAGAAAACAGATTGCTGATTGCCAGAGGCTGGCAGTGGCGGGGGGGGGGGGGGGGGGGGGTGGGGGGGGGGGTGGGGATGAGGGGGGTTGGGGGTTAAATGAGTGAAGGGAGTCAAAAAGCACAAACTTCCAGTTATAAAATAAGTAAGTCATGGGGATGTAATATATAGTATGGAGACTATAGTTAATAATATTGTATTGCACTTTTGAAATTTGCTAAGAGAGTAAATCTTAAAAGTTCTTATCACAAGAAAAAAATTCTGTAACTGTATGATGATGGACGTTAACTAGACTTATTGTGGTGATCATTTCACAATATATACAAATATTGAATCATGTCATACTCCAGAAACTAATATAGTGTTGTGTGTGAATTATACCTCAAGTGAAAAAAATAAACTAGTTGAGATTAACAATTCTAAGTAGTTTCACCACAGGCGTCTTTGCCATAAACATCTTTGCTGCAGGCATTTTTGCTGCAAACATTTTGATTGCATGACTAATTAGTTGTAAGGCCATTTTGATGTAAAAGATAAAATAACTGGTTGACAGTTTAGTTTCATTTTTCCATTGATGAAGTAATCAATCAGCCACCTTGAGCAGACTTCGTGTATTTAAGCTAGATGTCAGTTTGGTTTCATTTGGTTTCCATTGACCAAGTTCTAACAGTACTTATCCCCATTTTTATATTTTATAAATCTTAGCCCTCATAATGGTCTGGAAGTGTGAAATAAGAGTGTAAAGCCAGATATTGCACACTATACTAGAAAATGGTAACATATCAGGTTTGCACATCCTTTGGTGAGCATCATCATCCATCCCACGTTTCCCGTAGAACTTTGGAACGTCTATCCATGGACATGTGATAACATGCCAGGAATGAACAATGCAGCAAACAATGTTTTTACAACACAGTGCAGAGCTTAGTTACAAATATTCATCTTAGTCTTTGAAAACTGATACTTGTGACACCTCTTGAAAGACTTGGAAGTCCAGTGCTTAGGTACCATCCAAAAATAGAATCAGTATGTTTTTATATTCCTTATGTTCAAAATGTTCATTATGTCCTTGGTAATGTCCCTCCTTTATTTTTTATTTTATCTTTTATGGCAAAATTGCCTATGGCCAATTAGTTGTGTGGCAAAAATGTTTGCTGTGAAGATGCTTGCAGAGAAACTACCAGACACGGAAATTAACATAGGGAAGGCAAAACATAAAAATATTCCACTATGGGAGAAGGTCTCTTCTAGTTTAAAAGATCGTTAAAAGCCATATTTAAATAGCGGATGTAAACCTTTATTATATCCTTTTTGAACAAATCAGCAGTAAAACGCAATTGGGTAGGGAGTGATATTAAGTAATTGTTAAATCAGGTATGAAAATAGAGCAGTGGCTAAATAAAAAATATTCTTATTTTTTAGATATGAATACCAAAGTATTTAGGAGTGAAATGTCATTATGAGTGTAATGTATTTTAAAATACTTAAGCCTCCACCTGCCCCCCAAAAGACGTGAAGCAAATAAGGGAAAATTTTAGAAGTTTTTATATGTAGATGATGGGTATAAATGCATTCTTTGCATTTTCTCTTCACTTTTCTTAATGGAATTAGCTTTTTTTAAGTAATGAAGTTTACCTGGACGGTTCCCCACTTTTCTTTCTAATACTACAAATGGGTTTAATAGGCTCATTTTCATTTTTCCTGGTGGAATTTACACCCAGCCATTCCTTGTATTTGTGTATCTCTTCTTTTCTTTCAGAAATATATAGTATATAAATAATAACTGTAATAGGAAATATTTAGTGGTTGCTTACTATGTGCCATGTATGGTCTAAGTGATTGACGTGTGTTAAATCTTTAAGTCCTCACAACAACTCTATGATGTGGGCAAGGATATATTCCCTTTTCTTATGGGAACAAGCTGAGGTACAAAGAAGTGAAGTGGCTTCTCTCAGGTCTCACAACTCATTATTGGAGGATCAGGGATGGGGTCCTTGGCAGTTTAGCTATAGGTCTCAGGCTGTTAACCACTAAACTATGCTGCTTCTATAAAATAGTTTATTCCAAAGACCTGGAAGTTCTAAGTGTATTACATTACGATATAAAATGGACTTCCAGAAACTAAATTGTTCAAGGGAAAATTATGTTAAGGGCACTACAAATAATTATAGGAATGAAGGAAGGGTTAATTTGAGAATCAGTTTTAATTGTTGAGGTGGTTTATTTGGGAAATGGAGGACAATGGCATGTATTATATACTTCATATAAAATCCTCTATTACCCAGAGATGTTAAGACATTTTCTTGGTGCTGTAGTGACCCAAATAGAATACAGACTGAACTCTGACTCTCAATAAGCTATGTAAGATATATAAAATTTTCAAAATTATTAATCAGGAATGTGAATGATCTGTCCATTACCTCTGGGTTCAGAGAGGCCAGGACAGTGGGTTCTGAGGAAATTAGCATGATTTATTAGTAGTTCCAAGTCGTATTCATTTCAATTTATCAGCACGACCTTGCTAAGACTCTTTAAAAAGCTTCTAGTGTTCACCTTGAGTCTCTGTTCTGCCTTAGTTTGAACAGTGGTGTAGTTTTATGGCCTCTTTTTTCTTTTCAGTTTATACTTACTGGAGCAGGTCAGGGTCTGGTTTCAACTTTTCCTTCCGTCACAGTCTTAATTGATTGGAATATTTAAGGTCAATGGACCAGAATGGTTTGTCCTTGGCCCTTTATTGAGGTCCCTAAAAGTAAAAATATAAAGACTAGATTCATTTTATGAAATAGGAGTATAGAGACCTTTCTACTAATACCAATTCTGTAACCGCTGGATGGGTGATTTTAGATGAAACACAGCTAAGGTTCAACGTTCTCATCTTAAAATTTGGTAAAATGAAATCTAATCTGTTTACTGCTCAGAGACCCTTGTAAGGGTCAAGTAAGATAAAACATTTTCATCAGCTGTAAACAGATCCCACATCTGTATGTATTATAATAATTTATTTTTGTTAATTTCTTACCTTAATTTTACTGTAAGCCTCTTCTAAAAAAGACTTCCTCTCAGAAACATGTACTTTACTCTCAGAATATGTATGTGTAGCCATAGCCCATCTTTTTTCATAATTTCTCAATTCTTAACTAATAATGATGCATTATTCACTCCACAGAAATTGAGTTAGCTCCTATTATGTATAAGCACAGCTATTGTACTGGGTTTAAAAGCATTTTCTAAGTTCTCAGGTGAAGGTACATATCAAAATATGGAAACCTGCATTTTACTGATCTTTCCAAAATTGGCAATTTGAAAATTAAATTGGTGTTTTTAATCTGTGGAGGGTAAGTGACTGAGCCCTTTGTGGCCATGACTGTTTAGACAAAGTATACCTTGGCAGTCACAGCAGACATTGACCACTCTCAAAATATTTACATATATATGTAGTATTCAGTTCCTGTTTCACCTCTCAGCACAGATATGCTAACCTTCCTATAAGAGTTATGTATCTAGCAGAGAAGGAAATAAATGGCAGTTTTTCAGTAAATGTTGGTTAAATGAATGAATAATAAATTAATGTTTCAAGGATAGTCTTTTGGCTTCAGAGAGAATGTTCGTGGTACTATTCAATTTTGAAATGTAATACTGAATCTATTCTTTAATGTGGTATTAATTGGGTTCCTTTTATTAATTTAAAATTTAGTAATAATAATTTAATAATTTATTAATTATTTGATCCACACAAATATATATGTGGATGCTATTTCTATAGGAAAACTTTCACACTAGATTCTTATTTGTAGAATGTGGTATCTGTGACTCGTGGATAGAGGAGATTATACAAATTTGACCACAATTTTGTTTCTGTTATCTGTGATAAATTCCTTTTCTTTTTTCCAGAAGTGGAAGAATGTAAAAGCTTTTACCACTCCCTGCTCAGATTACTTCCCTACTAGTATTCTCATTGACGTTGGAAAAGAGTGCATTTTAGGCCTTAAGAAATATGTTGTGTAGAATTCTTTTCTGCAGAACACTTAGGGCTCCATCAAATGTACTGTCTTCTGGTACTTCATTAGTGAAATGGAACGTTGTTTCTGTTAATGCAGTAAAAATGATTCCACTTATTAAGACGAAGAATCGAAGATTTTTTCTCAAAGAGGAAAAAATATTCAGTTATGTAACTAATGACTGTATACAATAGCTTTTTTATTTCCATGATAATAATCATAGTTTTTATTTCATTTTTGTAAGCATTTTGTAATACTCTAGTGAAGCAAACACAATTCATTCCGCGGGGTATTTGACAAGGTCATAGCATTAAATAGTTTCTTCAGTTTTTGCTTCTTAATTGTCTTTGCTTGGTCTCATTTTAAATTAAAAACAAACATTAAAATTTGCCTTGCAGCTTCTCTTCATAAACAAAATATCTTGCAAATGTATTTTATCATTTATCATAGGCAGGAAAGAGATAAGTGTAAAAAATATAACCAATTAAAATACTGTGACCTCAAAGTCCTGCCCCACAAAAGGTTTTTTTCTATTTGACACAACTTGTCAAAACATTGGGTACTTTTTCCTCACTAAATACTTTCAGGCTGTGTCTCAACTTACTCATTGGTATTCGGCAACTTGCTGATACAATTTACTGACAAAATATAGCGCTCTATTTTTTTTCAATAAAATGGTCAGATTATATGTGCAAAGATGATTGACTTAGTCGATTAAAGTAGCATTAATTTTAAGTTCTGTCTTCACAAATTCAGTTCGTTATCCATGGGCATTAGGGAATTTTAAAGTTTATTTTATTGTGTTTATCTGAGGAAAGTAACGACCCATAGCCTTCTTTTATCAAATAATTACATTTTCTGATTTTACAATGTAAATCTACTAAATTAATTGTTTATAAAAGGCTAGTACATATTTCAGTTTGCATATAATATTAATTAAAATTAAAATAATAGTGTGGCATAAGAAAACTTTTTTAAGGGTATGAATTCCAATATAATTAGAATTAAATAATGCAGTAGAATTTTTTGAGTTATACTGGATGATAATAGTACAGCATGTTGATATTTCCGTTATCGTGTTACTGAGTGTCTATTAAGGAAGAAATACAGAAAAGAGGAAAATAAGAACTTTTCACTTACAAGGTCACCAAATTTTTAAAATAGTTAATATATTTTATTTTAACTTTTTGATAGTTGTTTTTAAAACATAATTATAATGTTACATATATCTACCTTGGTTTCCTGCTTTCTTCAGTTCACATTATAAGTATTTTTAGGACTATTTTACACTTTTCACATAGAGGATGGTTTCATTTAGGCATCAGGAGCCAAACTTTTGGTAGCAATTTGGCGTTAATGTCTGGGGAGCCTCTTGATGAAAATATACAGATATGACAGTTTCCAGACACATGAAAGTTTCTAAAACTAATAAACAGTTTGTTCTGTTTGGAAACAAAGCAAAAATCAAATAAGAATCCAAGGAAATAATATTTAATATATACAAAATGGAGCATATCTGAGAAAAAGGTTACTCTCAAATAAATCAGAAGCAATCACTTGTATGATATGTGAAGGAAACTGCAGTATTGCCCAGCTGTTAAGGTACAAACCTTAGAACCAGAATAATTAATTATGAGCAATTTACTTAGCTTCGGTATTCTCATAAAGAGTTATGCATAGTTATGAAGGTGAAAGATACTGATAGAATTTTCCTCCTTCCACCCTCTTGTAAACCTATAACTACCAGGGTTTAATTCTGACCATTCTACCTAAACTGTCCTTTTCAGTGTTCATGTTTTGAAATCAAGAGATTAATTTTTACTTTTCCATCTTACTTGATCTTTCAGCAGCCTTTAATATAGTTCCTCTCTCCTCCTTGAAATACTGTTTTTCAGCTGTCTTCCAGATCACCCCCACTCTCCTAGTTTTCTTTGTATTTTTCTGGCATATCCCTTGGTTTTATTCAGTGGTTTCTCTTCGTCCTCCCCAATCTGTACATCTTGGAGATTCACAGAACTCACTCTTTGCTTCTTTTCTGTTTTCTGTCTACATTCACTTCCTTGGTGATCTCTTTTAGTTTAGCATTAAATATTATCTAAATGCTGATTATTCCCAAATTTTTATCCCTAGCCCAAACATTTATGCCAACTCTAGGTTCACATATGTAGCCAATTTCTCAAACATCTCCACTAGGATTTATAATAGATACCTCCAACTTAATATGTCCAAAACTAAACGTATGCTCTCTCCCCACACACCTAAAATGACTTTTTATGAAAGCTTTTTCAGGTACAACTATGAAAAACATTAACTTCTCTCCCTCTCACACTTCATATACAATTCACAACAAACCTTATTGGCTCTACCTTATATCATTGAAAATTCCACCACATCTCCCTGCTTACACTGCCGCCACCTAAACCACTGCCATTAAACAAGCACCTGCACTTATCTGGATTGATTATTGTTGTATCTTTCTGACTAGTCTGCCTGGCCCCCTATAATCTGTTCTCAGCATATCAGCCAGAGTCATCATTTTAAAATATATCATATCATTTTACTGTGCTCAGAGTTTTCCAGTAGCTTACGATCTGATGGTATAAAAGAGTAGGTATAAATGATAGCTTATACACTTGTACCAGAATTAGGACTTAGCCCCCTGTTCGCTATCTGATCCCTCCTACCATTTTTCCCCTCTCTCATTCTACTACAGCCCTGTAGCCTCCTTGCTACTCTTTAAATATTATTTTCAGCTCTTGCCTGAGGGCCTGTGCACTTGTTCCCTCTGCTTGGAATGCTGTAGACACTCGCAAAGCTTGCTACCTCATTCCTATAGGTTTTTACTCAAATATCATCTTCTCAGTGAAGGATTCTTTTGTCATACTCTCCAAAAATTTAAAATCCCTACACACTTTTGTTATCACTGCACACTGTGGAACATACTATATATTTTACTTAGCATGTTGTGTTATCTAAGCTCTTTGAAGTTAGAAATATTTGTTTTGTTTATTGCTTTATTCCCAGTACCTAGAAAAAATACTTAGCATTTAGAAGAAGCTCAATAAATTTGTGGAATTATTTAAATAATTATTGAATGAACAAATTTTAAATGAGTACATTTTCAGTTCATAGTATGTACTATTATTATCATGCTATTGTTTTCATTATTATACTAGTATTGTATATAGTACTGATTAGTCCTTATGTGTAGTGTTGGTCTTCCATCTTGATTGCGTTTCTATGGGAGAAACATCTTCTAAATTACCTACCTGTAACCTCCTATCTGTGGGGAGAGGCATAGGAGGGAAGGTAGTTCTTTCTTTTATTCAACAAAATGTGAAACAGATAGGACACACAGAGATCCCTGAGAGGGATGTCATGAGAAAATATTTACACTTGAGGTGGACTTGGGGGCTACACAGTGCCATGGTGTGATTTTAAAGATTATCAATATTTCTAAGATAACTGGATACAGTTTATAATATTCAATTCAATGTAGAAGTAGGAGTCCTAACAGTAACCAAATCATTAGAAAAGATGATATATGTGAAATTCTTAAAGAAATTGAGATTTTTCAGCCTGAAGAAAAGAAGTGGCAAGTTTTAGGTGTAAGACAGAGGGCGTTGACCAAATAGTTTCTATAGCTACCAAAAACAGAGCAAAAGAAATTAAGAATTGGTCTTTGGCCCAAATTGTAAAAATTTCCTACAAGTTAGAGTTAAATACAAGGGTATGTTATTAATAAAATTATCTTTATGTGATAGTTTTTTTAAAAAGAAAACCTCTTTCCTGGAATGGATCCATAAACTAAACTCTTAAGAGGGATTTGGATTTTAGGTACCTAACAATGCTGCTGGATGCAACGTATTTCATTAGACTTTTCTCTTTTCAGTAACGAACAGTGAAGGCTAAAATCTTTCAGACATGGAGTGAGCATCTTTTTGTTACATACTCAATAGTAGAGATACAATATTTTTGAGCATATGATTACTTTCACCAGCTCTTCCCCTAGAGGATGACAATGTCATATAATAGTAATAACTATAACATCAGCTAAGATTTACCTATCAGGGTCTTTCAGTGAGCACGTGCCTATGTTATCTGTTTCGTTCTCCAAACAATACTTTGAGGTAGACATTATTTTTATATTCATATTACCAATGAAGAATCTGAGGCTAGAAGGTACTGCAACACACCAAAGGCTGTGAATCTAACAAGTAGGAGACACAAATATGAACCCAGGGCTCTTAACCCCTGTTCTGTTCTTTCCAATGGGCAGTAGAATGCTGTGTGCTGTGCATGATATGGGCAACTCAGCTGCTTGGGGTGAGTCCTTTACCAGCTCTGTGACTTCCTGTGAAGTTTTAAATGTCTTTGGCCTTCATTTCTTCCATTTATAAAGTGGGGATAATTATATTACCTATATCATTTGTGAGGTGATTCATATATACAAATGGTGGCTAGCATATAGCAAATATTCAATAAGTGTAAGGGATCAGAAAAGAATAGTTACATGTTATGAGAAGAGAGAGGCAAGTTTGATTTTCAGTGATTGCATGATTGTAAAGAGCGTTATTGAAATACTTGCTTTTGATATTAGCCTTGAAGTATAAATAGTGTTCAACTAGTCAAAGAAAGTAGAGAGCAAGATGAAGTGGTTGAGAGCACAGGCTTTGGGCTTAAATGAGCTTGATTTCTAGTCCAGGCCCTGCCAATTACTAATAAATTTCTAGGGCCTCCGTTGCTGCATCTTAAAATCAGGACAGTAGTGATAGCTAATCTCATGATGTTGTGAAGATTAGATGGGTCACTATATGCAACAGGGCTTAGAACAGGGCGTAACACATAGTAAAGTTAGCTATTTTTATTATGAATTTACCTGTGTTTTAGGACAGATACTCTGGAAGTAATAAATGGCATGAATTGGTAGAAAGAGAATAAGAGATACAGAAAACTATGATAGACTTCTGTAAATTAAAATTAGCAAAAGAATTCTTGTAAATGTTAAGAATACTACAGGCTGTAGTGTTTTCTTAGAAATAGGTATAAATTATGAAACATGCATACATATTCACTCATAAAATTGAAGAAAAATATCCAGGAACAACTAAAGGACTTATCAAATTTACTGTGAGTGAGCTGAAGTAGAGAAGTTCTCTGAGGAAGGGTGTATTTTCTTTTATGATACAAATATATATTTGAAAATACTATTTTTATTTTGTATATATATAAAATAAATCTATACATATAAGAAAAAATGATTACTTCCTAGGCACTTCTGCTATAATATATCCCAATGTCTATTGTTAATGTCTCTTTTTCAAAGCTTTGTGTAGCCTTTTACTAATGAAAATCTTATCCTCCTGTATTTTAATTCAGAGCGTAACATATTGACACCAGTGTCCCATGACGAGCCCTTAACTGCCTTTTCCCTGAGTTTGAGTTCTATAGTATTGATGCAACTGTCCAGCTTGGGGAATTTGAAATACCTGTTTTAGAAGTCCATGTTGAATGCCTGTGATACTAGCGTGGCAGCTTCTCTATGGAAGCAGTTGGTTGATATGAATAGCATTTGTCCTAACATTAGTTTTAGAGGAGATTATTGTGATAATCATCATGTAAGCCTTGTGGCGCTCTTAGAGATGTCCTAGCTTCCTACTCCTGTGAGGGGAATTTTCTCTTTCAGTTGTTGAAACAAGTATTGTATTTTTGAAATTATTGTATTGTATTGTTGAAAAGTTTTGTATTCTTTCTAAGGCTATAGAAGAAAGTTATTAGCATAAACTTAACTAATGAGTTAATTAAATTAATGAGTTAATTAAATGATTAATTTAAACTTGATAGGAAAGAAAAACAAGTACATAATTTCATCTAAAATACCATGTATTTTTATATCTAAATTTTATATGATAAAGTGTTAGTCCAAAAGAGTTGAAGATGTAAATTTAAGTTGTTTTTTATTTTTTTGAGGAAGCTTAGCTCTGAGCTAATATCTGCTGCCATCCTCCTCTTTTTGCTAAGGAAGACTGGCTCTGAGCTAACATCTCTACGCATTTCCTCTACTTTATATGTGGGATGCCTGCCACAGCATGGCTTGCCAAGTAGTGAGTAGGTCCACACCCAGGATCTGAACCGGCAAACCCTAGGCCGCCGAAGGGGAATGTGCGAACTTAACTGCTGTGCCACCAGGCCAGCCTCAAATTTAAGTATTTTATGATGGTTGTAATAGAAAATATCATCAGAAGTGACTACAGAATGTTCTTTTTTGTTTATTAATGAAGAATGCACTGATACCTATACTTCATCTTGTCAGGATTCCTGAGGCAAAAGCCCCAATTAAAAAAATAAATTGAATTAAAAGCTAGCAATATCTAGCTATTTAGGATTTTTTTAATGTTTGAAAAAATTTTACTCTGGCAAATTTTTTTTTGATAGTGATACTCATCTCCTGAAATGGCTAGTGTTGTGAGCATATAAGGTATGATGCTCAATTTAATATTAGCATGTCATTTATTTCTGTACTCTTTGAATATTATATATTATCTTATGACTCTGCCATTTAGTAACTCTATCATGTTAGAACATTTTACATTCTCTGTGCTGCAGATTGGCAATATGTTGAACGATGATAATGTTATTTAGTTTGTAAGTTAAGATTTTTAAAGAGATAGGCATGTAAAATATCAAGTGTAACATTTACAGTTTCAATAGTTAATAAAAGAAATTGTGCCTATTACATGTTAGAGACAGTTCTGTGTATTTCACGTGGGTTACTTCGTTTAATCTCAGTAACTCTTTAAGATAGCTCATAGTCCCAGTTTTATAGATGAGCAAATTGAGGCACAATCATTGTAAGTAATTTAAGTTCATGTAGCTAGTGTCAGAGTTAGAATTTGTAATCAAGCAGCCTGGCTTCAGAGCCAGGCTTTATGGATTGTTTACTAGTTTTATATATATATTTTATATGTTATATGTATAATTTGTAATAAATCATTGGAGGAGTGGTCAAATCACTCAATAAATGGTATATCTTGTATTCTACCAATTTATTGTGTAGTGGATGATACATGAAGTCTGAAATATTGAGTCTACTAGGCAAAATTATGTTATGTTTGTCTTGCACAAAAACCTATTGTGCATCTCCACTGCTTCTGGTTCTTTTTTAAAAGGACAAAGTATTTACTTCATGTTTTTTGAATATTTATTTACACAACTGTTCCTTCCACAGAGTATCAAGCTTCTTAGAAAGGAATCATACATATTAGTGCAGTGTCTAGAGCACAGTAGATTTTGAAAAAATATGTAGGATAAATGAAAGAACAAATAAATGAAGGCATTAACATAGATGGTGAATTGGAGAAGGACATTCTTTCTTTTTGGGGGGAAAGTTAGCCCTGAGCTACATCTTATGCCAATCCTCCTCTTTTTTTGCTGAGGAAGACTGGCGCTGAGCCAATATCCGTGCCCATCTTCCTCTACTTTATATGTGGGACACCTACCATGGCATAGCTTGACAAGCAATATCTAGGTCCGCACCTGGGATCCAAACACAAGAAGCCCTGGCCGCCACAGTGAAATGTGTGAACTTAACCGCTGCACCACTGGGCTGGCCCGAGAAGGACATTCTAAATGTGTTTCACTGTATGTGCAAACAGGCTGAAGTTAGAGATGAAGATAGGGCATTGAGAGATCACCAAAATGCAGTAATGATAGTAATGGTTACTATTCTGTGTCCTCCAGTGGTCTTTTAAATAGTAACCGTACCTTAATGTCTTCATCAAGTTTTGAACATCTGGGTTTACATGATATTGTAATAGATGTAATAAGGAGTAATTATGCGTTCATGTTCTTAAAACAGTTCTAGCAGTTATGACAAATCTTACTTTAGCCTTAGGTTGAATTTCTAGAGGGAACATTTAACAGTAAGATATTCTCTAAATGGCAAGAAAAAGAAAAAAGTGCTTATCTGTTAATGGGAATGGAAGACGAGATGAGTATTGTAGGCTAATATCATTACGCCCAAGCCATAAAGCAGTGGTTATGACATTATGAGTATCATGCAAATGCTACTTTTGAGTTTACTTGACTTGACCTTGGAGATCACAATGCCAAATACAACGCAAAAAACAAAAAAGCCTTCAATACAATGTACTACTCAGAAGTTTAACTCATATATATATATATTTTAATGTAAGATCTAGTTTTCTTTAGCTCTACAGAGACTGCTGTAGGAACCAATAGTTTGGGAGATGGAAAAGCCATCGAGGAGATTCTCAGCAAACACTGGCTAGTTGAAGTTCAAGATCATTGGAGCTAAACTGTCCCAAGAAGAATCATATCATCGATATATTGGAGGCAAGGGAAACATACCCTCCTCGGTGGTGCTGTCCTCGCGCTGCATTTTCGGCTGATCCAGACATGGTTTGCAGGTGCTGCTGCATGTCAGGAACTCTCAGCTTTTGGATCAACACAAGTTTTGAGGGATGCTTCGTGGAAGCAGCTGTAAACTTGCTTCTGCTTCAAAACTGAAAGCAATTTTTAGAATTCCTCAAGCTCTGCAGCACGTCATTTTCCTGCCTAAACAGTATAGAACTGTAGAATGCCATTAATGCCCTTAGAAGCTGCAAATATTAACTAAAATACTAATTTTCCATATCTTTTCTTTTTCTTTCTCTCTCAAGTAACAGAAAAATATGAGTATTTCTATTTTGTGTAGTTAGAATTCTATATAATGCCCACAATATTTTCAACATACAGTGCATGTAGATTGATGAGAATAATGATGAAAGGAGGAAAGATGATATTTATAGAGCTTAGAAAAGCTATTATCTTAATTCTGTTGTGAAGCTTACTTTCTCAACAAATTAGACTACTTATTAGATAATGGATTTGAACTAAGGTTTACAATTTACAACTTGATGATATGCTACTTTCCCTGAAAATAGAGAAGTAGTTTTAGTGGGAAAATTAAGACATTATATTTTTTAACAAGAAATGGTTGCTCTATTTTAAAACAACTCTTCCAATATGTATAGAGTCACTAGAGAGGCTGAAAAGGTTCTACATCTCTATAAAGCCACAATTTTATGGAACATTTAAGTGGCAATACTTTGGCTAGCTTTACCATCAGCCACATAAACATCAGTGTCTATTGACACATTATAAAGGCATAAGTGGAACACAGCCTGGCATGCTGCTGTCTGTGCTGAGTTTTAATAGTGCATCTGTATCATTTTTCCCAGTGGAAAATAACAGGATGTCGCCTTGTAATTTTTTTACTATGGTATAATAAAATATAGCCGTAATAAATAGCATCTAAGCAAATAAAGCAGATCTGGACTGAATCCATTTTGCCTTCATCACTTAGTATAGCTCAGGCTTTTAAGTAGTTGTGTATCCTAAATTGGCTTAATTAGATCAAGTTGCATTTGACTTTCTTTGACTGCAGTGAAGTAGAGAAAGATTTTATTTTTATTTGCTATTTAATATTTAGGTAATATTTTCAGTATATTTGCCTTTGTACTCCAGTGTGTTATTAACACAGTTTGTCCAGATTGTAGTCTAAATTGTGCTCTGATTAAGTTAGTTGACCTCTTAAGCTATTATTGCTGTTGTTTTGTTATTGTTACTATTATTATTCTTATCCCGAATGCTGATAATTAAATAGTTCCAAACCAAGAGTGTTGTACACGGTTAAGAATTTGCACAATTGGCTGTGAGTGTCCTGGGAGCAGGAATAATGTTTAATTCAGTTTTCTAGCTTTGTTAGCTAGCCCAGCTCCAGGTTTACTGTGGCTTTGTTTATTTGATTGATTATTGAATGAAAATAACTATAAACAGCTTTCTTACTTGAAATCTAAGTATATAATGGGTCTGCTTTTTCAATGTATTTTAAAATTTCACTGATTTTAGTAGAATGAAGGTTAAAGGTACAAGTTGAAATATAGCATTTCAAAGCTGTTGCCTATTAGTGGGAATTTTGCCAAGTGTTAGAAAAGAAGAAATGGATTTTGGGGGTGAAAAAATGATTTCAGCCAAGTTTTTCAAACCTCTTTTCTGCTGCTCTCCCAGAAATACCTTGTTCATCTTTGATCTTGATTACTTTTAAATTTCTTTGTTTTTAAAGATTGGCACCTGAGCTAAGAACTGTTGCCAAGCTTTTTTTTTTTTTCCTCCTGCTTTTTCTCCCCAAATCCCCCCAGTACATAGTTGTATATTTTAGCTGTGGGCCCCTCCAGTTGTGGCATGTGGGACGCCGCCTCAGCATGGCGTGATGAGTAGTGCCATGTCTGGGCTCAGTATCCGAACCAGCGAAACCCTGGGCCTCTGAGGCAGAGCGTGCAAACTTAACCACTCAGCCACGGGGTTGGCCCCTGATCTTGATTTTTGACTGTAATAATCATAGCATGCTCTTCTTAGAGTTATAGTAGGTATGTAATAATCATGTAAGAGCGGATAGATGTATGACTGTTTTCTCTAAAGCATCGTCGTTTAGTTTTAAATACTATCTTGAAGCAATAAGAGACATCTAAAACTTCTTTTTCATTTATAGTTATAGGAAGAGTTATATTTGCATATTTTTATCCCATGTGAATTTGAGAATTTAACTTTGTTAAAGGGAAAAGTAGAGAAAGTAGAAAAAAATTTCTTATTTTAACTATTAGCATTCCCTTTATGTCTCCTGAATGCATACTTTAAAGTAAAATGGTTATATTCAGTAACACTGTAAACTAAATTGGGTACCAAGTAAATTGAAAAAAACTCAATATCTTATTCAGGCAAGTAATCTCCCCTGTGTTATGTTCTTTGACTTATTATTCTGAAAAATACTGTTTCAATTTGACAGACCTTTTTAAAGAGTTGTCTTGATAGCTTGTGGGCAACATTCATTGTTTTTAAAAGGTCTATGAATAAATATGCTTTTCCTCCCCCCAAAACCAACTAATTAAAAAGAATTCTAGTGGACATTATTTAGAAAGTGTGATATGAATTTTCTCCCTCATGGGTATGTGATACCTAAAAAACTTAAAATGTGGGTTTATTTACTCTTCTTTCTCTCTATATAATATGTATAAATAAAATAAATACACTTTAATGTCCTCAAAAGGGGTGGGTAAAAGACACACCTATGTATTCGTATCCTTTAAACTTTATCAAGGGTGTTAACTTTTAATTGTCTATAATACCAGTATAATTTGACCGTATCGATTCATGACTAGTTTGAATTGTACATGAGTAAAACTTCAGTTACATAGAATCTTGTTTGGGTGGGGAGGTTCTTGGGTAGATAAAAATTGAGGCAAATATCCACCCAATTCAAGTGGCAAAGACCAGATGTTTGACACTTTGGATAAAAACTGTTTGCAAAGCTTTTTCTCGATAGTTTCCCCCGCAGCTTTAGGTCTTTGTAGTGGTTTTTAGTCTGTCAGTAGGCTGCCTCTCCTTCTGATTTCTATTTGTTAGAATGTTATAGAAAATAAAGAATAACTGAGTCTCGATTGAGGGCCTTTTCGTGAGTCAAGTGCTTTGAGTTTTGGTGCAGTGTGACTTTTTTTTTAAATATATTTCTCCATATAGGACTGTATGTTATATTGGTCTGATTTCCAGGTAGTGGAGTCTTAGATAAGGGACTTATTACTGTGAAATATAAAGCAGACCGTTTTAAAGCTCTCAGTACTGAAGATTTTCTGCTTGAAATCTTATACAAAGGGAGAAATAAAGCTTCATGCAATGAACTCCAGGCAATGTAAGAATGGGAGAGAAAAAAGAGGAGAAAGCGGAGAAGCGGTGCAATGAAATCTGATATTTGATATGTAAGCTAATCCCTTTGAGTCCTCCAGCCAGATTTTTTTTGTCACTTGTGCAGAATCATTTCTTTATTTCCTTCTTTCTGCTTTTTGATCCCACACCCTGCCCCCTGCACAGTTGGAACGTTCCCAAAAGACTTTGGCAGAGGTCAGTTCTCAGAAGCTTTTTAAACTTTAGTTAGAATACATTTATTGATTTTTTTTAATGACCAGAGGAATGAGGATTTTTGGAAAAAGCTCATCTGAGATTCAGTGTCTGGCTTTGGCAATCCGAACTCTTTTAAACCTTTGGGACCACTTCATTAGACGCCAGGTTCTTATCTGTAGTAAAACTTAGTCAGGATTCTGGCATATTGGATTTTTTGTGGGATTGATATCAGCTGACAGTTTGGCCTCATAGACATTGGAGTTAGAAAGTATTTTTCTAGAACTGAATAATGCAGTCAGAGACTGCCTAAGTGTATAAAAAAGCAGGTACTCTTTTTAAAAAAATTCAGTCATGTGCCTGTAGAAAATATTTAGTAGTATGTGTTGGCACAATAACTTTTCTTAGGCTATTTTCCCTTCATGTAATAGTTTGAGATTAAACTATTTTACTTGTCTAAATTAGCAATGAAGGGAAAGTACATTTTTGTGAACTAAAAACCTGACAATTAAGGATAGGGTAATGTTTAAAGAAAAAGATCTTTTCATATTTCAGAATTTCTGTTTCAATGCATTTTTAAAGTTTGTGGCTTAAATTTTGAACATGAAGGAGAACACGACAAGATTTCCTGCTTCCATAATTCTGAGATAATTCTCATATGAATCAGGAAGTGTACTCCCTAAGTTATTCTAGTTGATATTGTCCTAGCACCCATATTCAAGGTTAGGCTCTGCTGTCTGTTTGGCTAGTGTCAAAGGAAAGGAGATGGAGCGATTATAGAGTGTTTAAATAGTATACATTGAAAGCTTACTATTATGCTGACTATTATTATTTCAGAATTATTTAGAGGTTATTTAAATAGCAAGTAGCTCTAATACATTCAAAATGAATTAATTTATATGCAACCTTTCAAAAATGCATCTATTGTTAGAATTAACATAGTTAAAACGTCCATACTAAAGCAATCTACAGATTCAGTGCAATCCATATCAAAGTCCAACAACAGTTTTCATGGAAATAGAACAAAGAATCCTAAAACTTATATGGAACAACATAAGACCCTGAATAGTCAAAGCAATCCTGAGAAAAAAGAACAAAGCTGGAGATGTCACACCACTTGATTTCAAAGTATACTGCAAAGCTATAGTAATCAAAACAGCATGGTACTGGCAGAAAAACAGACATAGAGATCAATGGCACAGAATTGAGAGCCCAGAAATAAATGCACACATGTTTTGACAAGAAGCCAAGAACATACAATGGACAAAGGAAACTTTCTTCAATAAATGGTGTTGGGGAAACTGGACAGCAGCACGCACAAGAATGAAAGTAGACCACTATCTTACACCATACACAAAAATTAACTTGAAATGGATTGAAGGCTTGAATGTAAGATCTGAAACCCTAAACCTCCTAGGAGAAAACATAGGCAGTGCACTCTTTGACATCAGTCTTAGCAGTATCTTTTTGAATACGTCTCCTCAGGCAAGGGGAACAAAAGAAAAAGAAACAAATGGGACTACATGAAACTAAAAAGCTTCTTCATGGCAAAAGAAATCATCAGTAAGATGAAAAGACAACCTACCAGTTGGGAGAAGATATTTGCAAATTATGTATTTGATAAGGGGTTAATATCCAGAATATATAAAGAACTCATATAACTTAATAACAAAAAAGCACACAACCTCATTAAAAATGGGCAGAGGATCTGAACAGACATTTTCCAAAGATATACAGATGGCAAACAGGCACATGAAAAGATGTTTTTAGGGAATGTTTTAGTTATTAGGGAAATGCAAACCAAAACCAAAATGAGATATCACCTCATGCCTGTCAGAATGGCTGTTATTAAAAAGACAAGAAATAAGTGTTGTAGAGGGTGTGAGGAAAAAGGAACCTTCATACACTGCGGGTGGGAATGTAAACTGTTGCAGCCACTATGGGAGAAAAATGGAGATTTCTCAAAAATTTAAAATAAAACTACCATATAATTCATGTATTTCTAGCACCCATTTATTCAAAGAACACAAAAACACTAATTTGAAAAGATATCATGCACTCCTATGTTCAGTGCATCATTATTTACAATAGGCAAGACTTGGAAACAACCTAAATGCCCAGTGACAGATGAATGGGTAAAGACACACACACACACACACACACACACACACACACACACACACACACACAACTGGAATACTACTCAGCCATGGAAAAGATGAAACCTTGCCATTTGTGACAACATGGATGGACCTTGAGAGTATTATGCTAAGCAAAGTAAGTCAGTTGGAGAAAGTCAAATATCCTATGATTTTACTCATGTGGAAGATAAAACAACAGTGAACACATAGCTACAGAGAACAGATTGATGGTCACCAGAGGGTAAGGCAGATGGGCAAAAGATGAAAGGGATAAAGGGGCACATTTGTATGGTGACAGATGGCAACTACACTTTGATGGTGAACATGCTGCAGTCTATGTAGAATTTGAAATATAATGATGTACATCTGAAATTTATGTAATGTTGTAAACTAATGCTACCTCAATTAAACAAATAAATACAAAACAAAACAAGAATACATGTATTATAAAGAACAAGGTAACTGTACTTTTTTCTTTGTACATCCACCTTAAAAAAAAAAGAAATATAAGTGCACTGTAAACTACATATTCAAAGAAAAAGGGCAATCAGTGTCATTTGGATGATGCGTACTTTGAAAGTTAATTCCATAAAATTTGTGAATTGCAATTTCCTATTTTAACAGAAATTCCAAGATCACGCTTTTTCCTTCTTAACTCCTCTGTATTTTGAAAAACATTAATTATTCAAAATTCACTATATTGCCACTGAAGTTGAAACAAATGAACATTGATCTATATAATCCTCTTCTTAACAAAACTTCTTAAATACTAAATTATTGTTATATTTTATTACTTAGAATGCAAACTGTTCAAATTATTTTGAACTGTCTGTCATAGAACATATAAACGTATGTACGTTTTAACAATTATTATTTCATTATTAAAGTAATAATTTGGATTTCAGTATGTTCTACCAGAAAAATGATTATTTAAAAGCATAGAGAGTAGGCACATTTTATTATAAACGAAAGAAACTTAATAACTCCTGTTACTATAAAATTTGGAAACCATGATTAGGATTCAAATATGTGTAATTTATGTGTAATTATAGTCACAACATAGCCATTTTTGAGGGTAAAAAACACTGATTAAATAGAATGATTATTTTTTATATTGATCACTTGAAAACTATTTGTCAAGTGGAGAAAGAAAAGAACATACATTGCTGAGGAAATAATCTTCCTGGAAGCCCATCAAGTCTTCTTAGGGTTAGAGCAATGGGCTGCTGACTACTTGTAATGCAGAAGGGTTAAAAGGAGAGCAGGAAACCCTTCTGCCCCCAGCCGTTAATCCATTTTGCTCACATAGAATCTCCATTTTGAACCGAGTCTTTTTCTAGCTACTTTATTGGTTCTAGCTTTCAATAGTTACATCTGTTGTATATTTTATCATCTTTTCTCCCATCATAGGAAGCTTCTCATTTTCCTGTATATGGTAGAATGCTGGAACTCCTTCTGATAGTGAATTATTCACAGCAGGTCACAGTTTCTCCTTTATTATGCCACAGGCTAATAGCTGAGTACTCCCTTACATTGGAACAAGCTAAAGCATCTGTGAATTGCTCTTAGGCTAAACTCGAAGAAGGAGGTGCTTGTGGGTATGAAAGCTTTGGATAGTTTTGGATACTTGGGAGACAATAACGTCCTTGCCTTTTAGTATCTTTACAAATGCTAAAAGAGTACAGCAGAAACAGACCACTGGAGGAATTACCACTCAAGTACAATGCCTTAGCTGAGTACCTGCTAGGATGAGAGTTTTGGTGTTATACATGCCTTGGACTTCTGGTTAACTGATTAATCAGGACATTGCCATTTCTGTGAGGGCAGAAACAATCTCTGTGCAATTAAATTGCAAACTAAAGGAGATAAGTAACAGGCCTAATCTTTGGTTTTGATTTTAATAAATAAAAACTCTTCTCTATGAGGGTAAGAACTTTGTATATTCTTCTCTAAACTTCAATATTACACAGAGGCTGGGTATATAGTAGACACTGATTAAGGAACCTTCCCCTCTCTCTCGTGTCCTATCCTACTTTTTCCTGTCCTATCCTATCCTGTCCTCTGTATGTAAGCGGGCAAACTGACTGTCACCATAATGAGTTGATTCCCTTATCTTGCATTAATTATAACTTATTTTGATATTTAGCTAAACAAAATGTAAGAAATTCAACGTTTTATAAGTGAAAGTGTTGGGTAGTATATTGATTAAGCTTTGAGGATTATTCTCTGTTTGGATTATCTGTAGTCCTTTTCCCCTAACAATAAACTATAAGTTGTCCATGTACTGTATATTATTTATATCCTTTATATAAATAAAGGCTGTTGGCTGTTCCAAAAAATATCAGTGACATTTTTTTCAGTGGGGAAGAAGGTTAAGAGTAATTTGTTCTTTTTATTTATTTATTTTTTTATTGAAGTAACACTGGTTTATAACTATTTAAATTTCAGCTGTGCATCAATATATTTTTATTTTTGCATAGACTACATCGTGTTCACCACCCAAAGACTAATTACCATCTGTCACCATATAAAATGTCCTTTTACTCCTTTAAATAATTTATTCCAATTATCATGTTAAAGATGAAGATGCTAAAGGATAGAAAAGGTAAGGGATTTTTCATAATGTAAAATAAATAACTACTGGGAGTGTTTTCATTTTAACATTGGTCTTCTGGTCAACATAACCTGTTCTTTCCTTTATTATTCTCTTTTTTTTATCTTACTTTGCATTTAGTTTGCTCTTTTCTTACTTGCTTAAGATGGAAGTTTTGGTTATTGATTTAAGAACTTTCTTTTCTAATATACGTGTTTAAAGCTATATATTTGCTTTTAAGCACTGCTTTAGCTGCATTCCATAAATTTTGACATTCTGTGCTTTAGTTTTTCTTTAGTTGAAAATATTTTCTATTTTCTCTTGAGATTTCTTCTTTAAGTGCATGGGATGTTTAGATTTTTTTTTTTCTTTTTGGCTGAGGAAGATTCACCCTGAGCTAACATCCATGCCAGTCTTCCTTTATTTTTTAGTATTTGGGCCACCAGCACAACATGGCTGCTGACAGAGTGATGTAAGTCTTTGCCCGGGAACTGAACCCGGGTCGCTGAGGCAGAGCACACCGAACTTAACCAGTAGGCCACCAGGGCTGGCTCTAGAATTTTTAAAAAAATTTCCAAATATTTAGGGATTTCCACAATTTTTTTTTTTAATTTTTGAATTTAATTCTGTTTCGATTAGACACCTCACTTTGTATGATTTCAGTCCTTTTAAATTTATCAAGATTTGTTTCATGACCTAAAAGTCTCGGTGAGATAGGAGAGAGATGGTAGAATTTACAGGCAAAAATGCTACAGAATCCCCAGTGTTCTTACCAAAAGTAGAGTAGTTTTTCTGGCATAAACACATAACTTATTGGATGACTGGTTAATTTCCATAGTCATGAAACAGTTGTTTTTGACAATTTTATACAGTTTTATCATTGATTTAAAATTCCGCCCCAAGGTACCCTCCTTTATAAATTGGCTTACATTCCTGGGGCCCATGAATGACCATATGTAGAAAATATGGTGCATTTAGGACTAAACTTTGTACTCCTGATTTAAAATACACCAGGACTTTAGAGATGTGTTTGTGTTGAAAGTGTTGAAGCTAATTTCATGGGAGCTTGAGATCTTAGCATAGTGTTAGCATGGTATTAAAGCTTAAGTGTAGAGAAGTGCAGAGAGCATTCTTGGTACAGGGGATTACATCAACAAGCCACTCTGTCTGAGGAGCCAGTCAGCAACCCAAGCTGGCTGATGTGGAAATTCTATTTCGTAGAATAGAGTAGTGTCAAGAAGATATTTGTAACAGAAAAGAATATTTTCATCCTATAGAGGGTCTGGAAAACCAGACTCGATGGAAAGCAGTAGAGTGCTTTTATGGACTACTGAGCTGAAAATTATCATGAGGAAAATGACTCATCAGATTATTCTGGCCACTATTTGCAAGGTAGCTTTGAGAGGGGATAGAATAGTACTATAAGAATACCAAGGTTCTATGCCATATGTCAGGTATGGGGCCAGTGATGAGATGATGTAGTAGCAGGTAGCCGAGCTAAGTGTAATATGTCTTGGAATCTTATCTTGGCACTGTCATGTGATACCCATGATAATCTGTATGAGTTGCAGCTTTCTAATCTGTAAAAGAGGAAAAATTCCTTCTCTGCCTACTTCACATAGCTGTGAGGATTATGGTATTGGAAATAGAGATGAAAACCAAACCTGAATACTCTATAGAGAGAATAATATGGCGACTGGATGATGGTTATCAATAAGAAATGAAAATGGAAGATATTTGAAGATAACCCGTAGACCAGTAGATTGAGAGACTGAAAGATGGTAGTTGGAAAAATGATTTGAACGTCATGAGTAATAAGATACCATTTGAAGCCCTGGTTGAAGATGTGGAGGTAAAACATCATAAATGCAGTTAATGTGTCTATTTATAGAGCTTTGTCACATATTTTCGTATTTAACTTCTGAATAATTTGAAATGATAGCTATGAAGGCTATATACTTTTTTTACAGATAATAAAATTGTGCCACCCAATAATTAACCATTTGTTAATTCTAAAAGTGATTTAAAGGCTAACTCATAGACACAAAGGAAAAAACCTGCCTTATAAAGATTTCTCTAACTCGTTGTATATTTTTAATCTCAATTCTCACAGACCTTTTAAAAGATATCACTGTCATCTTACACTGCAAATCATCTTTTAACTGACACCAGAATGATCTTTTGAAAATGTTTGTTCATGTCACTTATTCATTGCCTCATGAACCTTTACTGGACACTTCAGTAGGAGATGTCAAATAATTTTGGACTTAATGCTACACAGACTAAGACAATAAAATATCTTTTCTTCTTAATTCCCGGCTAATTTTTACTGGGATATCCTGGAATCTCATTTAAATATCAGAATATGAAGGTGCCTTCTAATAGTAAACAGTGTTATGAAATTTGGGAGATGATTATTTCCTGCAAAATTCACTTAAGAAAGCTTATTTTTTGCTTTTCCTTATAAAGATCATTTTATCAAATATGGACAGTGATAGTCAGTACAGTGCTATTTGTGAAGGTTAAGGATGAGACTCTGAATATGGACCACTTGCATTCAAATTCTGGCTTTGCCACTCCGTGTCTCAGAATATTTATTTGTAAAATAAAGTAGGTAATGTTCATACTAACCTCAGGGAGTTTTAGAAAGGTTAAAGGAGAGTATAAGTAAAGTGTTTAAAACCTTTAAAAATTTTTGAGATTAAATGAGAATATAAATATAGTGTTGAAAAATAGGAAGTGTTTAAAATTTAAAAAGATTAAAAAGAGTGTGTGAAGAATATACAATCTCTTTCTGTCACTCTCTCATTTTGTTCTTTCTATCCAACTGAAATGTAAATGTGAACTCTATGAGTGCTAGTTTTGTCTGTTCATTTCACTCCTGAGTCCACAGGACTTAGAACAGTCCCTGGGCACTAAGTAAATATTTGATGAAAGAAAGAAGGAATGAATGAATGAATGAATGAATGAAGTCGCTGTACTTTTTAAACTTACTATTTCAGGATTAGAAAATTTACCTTTAATGTTCATCTTTATCATGTATTCTTATTTTTTTTAATTGATGAATCGAACCTTAGTGTTATTTTATTTTCCGTTTTTGATGTCTTACGTATGTGTGTTTACAAGGTTTCATCTAAAGCATAGATTAATTTAACTTTTAATTTTTAATTAAAGTCATTTAGCACTCATACCCAAAGTATTTCCATTTAATTTACAAGACCCAGAGTGAATTGCTGGTGAATTGCTTTTTATGTCACTTTGAATAGTAATAAAAACATATTTCTATGGATTCATTTTCATCCAAGACAACCAAATTTTTATATCCTCCATTGAGTGCTTTCCTTTGAAAGTATCACAATGCTCAAAAATAATTCTAGGGCCGGCCCGGTGATGCAGTGGTTAAGTTCACACGTTCCCCTTAGACGGCCCAGGGTTCACCGGGTCGAATCCCGGGTGCAGACATGGCACTGCTTGTCAGCCTTGCTGTGGTAGGTGTCCCACATATAAAGTAGAGGAAGATGGGGATGGATGTTAGCTCAGGGCCACTCTTCCTCAGCAAAAAGAGGAGGATTGGCGGCAGATGTTAGCTCAGGGCTAATCTTTCTCAAAAAAAAAAAAATTCTAGGAGCTGGTTTTAAAAACCTGTTTTAGATCAAGTACACTAATTAAAAGAAGAAATTCAACCTTTTACTTTTTACTGATGGGACACTATCGCTTGATATGATACCTTTTCCTGCCCTTCTCTGATTTTCTGTTCCCTTCACCTGTCTACTCGCTTTTTCTTTCTCTGTGTTTTCCCTCAGACATGGGCTTCTTCCTCTTAAGGAGGCTGTGACCCTGTGTAAGCTTATTTCCTCTGAGTCGTCTGCTACCTCTTAAGTGCCTTAAGTGGCTGTGATTGAGTGAAACACTGAGACATTCAATAGCCAAACCGTAAATTGAAGATTCTCTGTCCTTCTGAACAAACAGGAAAGGAAAAGGACTTGTAAAGATAGTTATGTAAAAAAATTCACCTTGTTGACACATACACTGGCACATTTTTGTTTTTGGTCTCAATTTATGTGAGGCCAATACAGACAATTTCCAATAAATAATTTTAATTTTTTAACTGAAAAACATATAAGTGTTTTGTTCACCCAGTCAGCATTTTTAGGCCCTATTGGGAGCTTGGTTCTTTAGGGAGGGATAATACAAATTGAAGAAGTAGTCACAGTTGCTGTTCTCAAGCAACTGACATTATGTGTTCTCAAGCAATTCACATGATAAGCAATTTATATTATAAGTAGGGTTCAGCAAAATAGAAGAATATACAAAGAAGTATGGGGGCATCAGGGGAGGTACAATTGGTTCTGTCTGTGGTAGAGTGTGGCTCTGGTAAGATCAGGGAGAACATGTGGAATAAGTCATGTGTGGATTTCGGAAAGTATTTCCTAAATAGGAGAACAAAGATCTAAAGGGTGAGCATATTTGTAGGAGAGCCTGTACTGTCATTACTTGTGATTTTGCAGATATGTAGAATATTTGCAAGATGGAACATGCTTGTTCTTCAAAACATGGGCAAAAATACCTTTTGTAAACAGCCAGTGATTATTAAAGGAACATACTTGATTTGTTGAAAGAACAGCTGTGCAGGGAAATTCAAGAAGGTGATTAAAAAATTACTTTCAGTTGCCTGTTCAAGTAGTCAAGTGTGCCTTTCAAATATGGGTTGGGTTGCTCTTGTGCTACAAAATCTCACTAACTGGACAAATATGGGTGGACATCCACTAGAAAAAATACAGTAAGTTCCATTGCTCTAATATTTCAAGATCTTCAAGTAATATATAATGCTTTATTAGTGAATATTTTTCCATTAATTTGTTTTCATATATATCTGTGGGTAATCAGTAGTGATTCTATAAAGGAGAGCTCAATTTTAATTTTATGCTAATGAGTGTCTGCCCGTATATAAGTTCTTATTCGTTTGATGACAAAGATAATGGATTTTATCTTTGTTTTGGCACATATATGATTACTTAGCGCTTTGCTAATAGCATAGTACTCCTAATAGCATGATAAATACTGAATATCATAATAATTAATGCAGCTGAGGCTTGTATAAAGCACTTAAATGAACTCACTAGATAGAAGTTCAAAAATTAATATGACCAGTTGTAGAATCATTAGAAAGCTTTGAAATCCCAAAGAAAATGCTTTGAAGGACATTACTCTTTTCTTGTGAAATATCTGGCATGTTGATATTAGTTTAATAATAAAAGAAATAGAAAATGTTATGGCAATTTAAAAAAAATGAAGACCAAAAAAACCCTGTAAATCTACTATTTAAGTAAACTTATTTTTGTTTATTCATTTCTAATATTATTAAAATCTGAATTTGTTTAAATTATTGTAATCACAATCTCTGTGTATGTACATAAATATACAGAGCGTGTGTACTTGTGTGTCTGTATGATTGAGTAGCAAGATATACCAACATGTTTCTCAATTTTTTTTCCGCAGCAGTTCTAATGATAAAAGTGATTAAACACATCCCAGGATCTTAGCTGGAAATGCCTGTTGCAAGAAACCAGAAAATTTCGTGAAAATCTCAGAATTTATTTTTAAAACTTGCATGTTCTTTTAAGTAGGAAAATATTTAACTTTATACCTACCAAATTCCTTACCTTTTCCCAGTGAACATTATAGTAAATTAGATGGTGTGGGAAGATGTGTCACATGTGAATTGAGTTTTGTTTTTATACCATAGTTCTACTGCCATACCCCAAGCATTGTGGAAGAAAACATACTTGGCAAGCAATAAGAAATATATGTCTGCTCAAATTTTTCTACAACTGTAGCCTTAAAATATATATTTTTTTCTCATCATCTAATTTTATTTTTTACAGCAATGTTCAAATGTCCAGTAAATTGGAGGAAAAAAAACATGGACTTTTAGCAACTGAAGAGCAAATTAAGGTAATTATTAGATTATCGTTGCCAATCATAACTGTTAGTAATTTCAAAGTGTATTTAATATATTTGCATTCAAGTTAGTATATGCTTTTATGAGTATTATACTGAAAATTCTATGTATTGTTTAATGAGTTACTAAAATGGAATTTTGTATATTTTTGAAAAATAATTTGATATTTGTTGTGAACGAATACGTAAGTACTGTAGTTCAAAGTATTTGCTGTTATGATTAAGTATACTCCCGCTATATGAAAAATAAATGGGCTACTAAAAATAAATAATTTTAGTAGCTCTCTGTCTCTTTCCAAAGGCACATAGCTATATTAATGTCTTAGTGGAATAACTATTCAGAATTTTAAAATTAGTGCATGTATACCAACACAACTTATTAAAGTCATTTTTGTTTAATTCATTTCACTTGCTCTGAGTTATATAGTCATGATGGTGAATATGAATATTAGGAAATAAAATGTATTCATTTTATAGCACCAAGATGTTTAATATAAAACAGATTATTTTCATAAGTAATGTTTTTATTTATCACAAATGTATTTATGGAGTACAACATAAAAGACTCCAAGGAATATAACATTAGGCCAGTACATATATTTGCTGCATCTTCTTCAGCAAATAATTTGAAGGCAAAACAGGCCTTTATGTTAATCAATCAACAGTAAAATTGGAATTATTTTCTTTTTCAACTCATTGATGTTAATTTCTGTAAAGTGACTTTGCAATGTTATAGTGTAAATTACTATAAATATACAGCTTAAAAGTAGAAATATCAACTTTCTTATTTTTCTTCACATTAAAATAATTCATGTTCATTTAATTTTGACTTGGTATAAATGGTATGTATTATAAATTATTATAAATTTATTCAAAGATTCTGTATTCTTCTTTTTACTCTAAGAGTACCAAGTGACTTAAGACTATAAAACCATTGCGCTCAGCTTTGTAGACACTAAATTTTCCAATTGATATCCCTTCTTTTAGATATTTTTACCTTAATTTCTTTGTCACTTCTTTCTTGTGCACATTCATTCATATATGCAAACAATTAATATTATTCCTATTTTCAAGAGTGGATATGATTGAATTTCCTTTATTTGTACTTACTAGCTTATCTATACATTAACACATAAATTTTGCACACATCCTTATAGTGACTTGAAAATGAAATGAGTTTTTTGGTACTTAGTGAAATAAATAAATTAATTAAATGAACAAAAACAGGCTGATTCAATCATCTTTTTTGAAATTAAGCCAAGCACAACTTAGATGTGCTTGCTCTGGAGAAATTAAATGCTAGTGGGAAAGATATGGCGCTCCAAGGGAATTATTGCATACATTTTAAAGAATCAGTGACAGACTGCTAAGGAAACAAACCTGGGAGCAGGTCACTTTTGCTGGAGGCTCTTGAAACATTCATAGAAGTTGCAAAATTCACTGAGGGGTTGTTGCGGCCGGGAAGGTGAGGTCATGCATTCCAGGCGAACAGAATAGTTTCTGAAAGGGTACAGAAAGGAGCAAAGGATGGCCACTGAAGGATTGATATTTCCAGTGTGGTGAAGGATTACACATGTGGTAGGACAATGTTAGGAGATGAGTCTGGAAAAGTAGGGTTTGCAACAGCCTGTGCAATATCATGTTTGCCATGTTAAAGCTTAATTTTTCAGCCTAGATGTCTCTAGAGTGGTTGTCCATAGGGTTGTGAGAAGAAAATTTCAGGACCTCTCTTGATAGTTATTTTTATTAAGAAATATAAGAAAGAATTAAGATCTTATAATATTTAATGTAATCACTGCTGCAGGCCCCCAGATATGAAGTTTCTGGAGGAGTCATAGACATTTTTGCAGTGTTAAGTGATTGACAGTATTTGCTTCCTTGTTTTGAGGTATAATTCATATACCATAAATTCACCCTTTTAAAGTGTACAATTTAGTGGTTTTTAGTATATTCACCAAAGTGTGTAACTATCACTACTGTCTAATATAGAACCTTTTTATCATCCCTAAAAGAAACCTTATACCCATGAGCAGTTACTCCCCATTACCCCCTTACCCCATCTGCTAGCAACTACTGATATACTTTCTGCCTCTATGGATTTACCATATAAATGGAATCATACAATACCTGGCCTTTTGTATCTGCCCTTTTTTCTTAACATAATGTTTTTAAGTTTCACCTTTGTTGTGTCAATCAGGACTTAATTTCTTTTTATATCTGAATAATATTCCATTGTATGGATACATTACATTTTGTTTGTCCATTCTTTAGTTGATGGGCATTGAGTCTTTTATACATTTTGGCTATTGTTAATAATGCTCCTATGAATATTTGGGTACACGTCTTTGTGTAGGCATGTGAATTCATTTCTCTTGGATATATACTTGAAGTGGAATTGCTGGGTCCTATGGTGACTGTATGTTTTACCTTTTGAGGAACTTCCAAACTGCTTTGCAAAGTGGCTGCTGCATTTTACATTCCCACCAGAAATGTACGTGTTCCAATTACACCATATCCTTGCCAAAAGGTACTATTGTCATTTTGATTATAGCCATCCTAAGAAATTAAGTCACGTGATATCTCATTGAATTTTGATGGCCATGTTTGTTTTTAAGTGTATTTTAGCATACGGATGTTACGTATGTTTGGATAAGTACATTGTCAATTTTTAACTAGACTAGTCCTCATATTTAGACAATTGACTTTATGAAGTGTTAAATAAAAGTTATTTGATTAGTACATGCAACATACGTCAACAATAAAAAAAATGGCAGAGCTGACATTTTCCCTACTTCTATTATGGGATATTTTTCAGATTCATTATATGATAGAAGCATTGACAATCTACTCAGATTTATTAAAAATTGCTAAAAACTTAATATAATCAAGAAAACTATGAAATAGGGATTTATCTCATATCATAAGTGATTAAAGTTGTTCGACAAATGTATTTTGTCTCAAGATGTAGCTTGATGATTAATAGTACACAGCAACACAAATACAAGACTTTTAGTAACATCTGGAACACGAATGCAAAGCTCTCTGGGTTTTTCAGCGATGTTTAAAGTCATGCTCCATCTAGTCATTTACACATTTTCCCTAAACTTTATGATGAATCCTTAGAAGCCTTATTTGAGATTTCTTGCAGGGAAGGAATAAAATCATTAGAGAAACCACAGTTCTTCCTGCTGTGGTAAAAATGTCTGAAATCACACAAGAAAAATTATATGGCAACAAATAAAAATGTATTACTTTGTCAGCAAATACTGTTGGAAGATGACATTAAAAATATTGCTTTAATCAGAAAAAAGTATTAGAACAAATTATGAAGTCTGAGAGATTCACTTTGCATTTGGAAAAAATATCTGTATTTTTAATGTGTCAATTTATGATATTTGCTAGTTTAATTTTTTAAAATCAGGTTTATTGATGTCTAGCATATATGTAGTAAGCTCTTTTTAACTTACAGTTTTGTTTTGACAAACACATAAAGTTGTGTAAGTATCACCAAAATCAAGATATAGAACGTATCCGTCACCCCCAGAAGTTCTTTTATGCCCCTTTGTAGTCAACCCTTTGCACCACTATGAGCCCTGGAAATTTCTGGATTCTATTTTAGTAATAAAATACAAAAGAAAACAAACAAACAAACACCTGAGAGGAAGCAGAGTAAAGAGGTGGAGTTTTGAAGGCAGACTCTATGTATGACCTTGAGGGTGTTACTTACCCTCTCTGTGCTTCAATTTCCTCATCTGTAATATGGGGTTAACAAAATCGTCTACCACATATCACTTGGAATAGAGCTAGGCATGTCTAAGCACTTAAAAACACTGTTTTTTTGTTTTTTACAAACAAAAACTATAATTTTTTGAACCTCAAAGGAGAAGATATATTTTCTGCAGTAAATGACCTCTTTGAATGGATTTAACCACAAAGCATCAAAGTTTTCAAAATAATAAAGCCTATTTAGAAACAGTACTGTCACAGAAGTTTTGGTTAATGGCTCTATTCTTCCAATGCCTTAGGCACAGATCCTTGGAGTGATTATTGAATTTTCTTTGGCATGTATCGCACATCCATCAGCACATTCTGTCCGACTACTTCTGAGCACCTCCTCAGCTACTACCTTGGTTCAAATCACAGTCTCTTCTTGCCTGGAGAATTACAACAGTTCCTGTTTTCCTGGCTCACTGTTTTCATTGTATAGCACTCAGCGCTGTTCCATCTTCATCTTCCTCTGCGCTCCAGCTGCCCTGGCTTCATTGCCATTCGCTGAACGCACAAGGCTACTCTACCTAGAAGCCTTAGCCTTTTGGTCTCTCTAGCAATCACATTCTCCCTAGTTATTCCACGGCTTATTTCCTAGGCTTTAAATCTCCTCTTCTCATGGCAGCCTTCCCTGAACATCCTATTTAAAATTATGAAACTGCCTGGGGACGCCCTCTGCCCTCCTCTCCTGCTTTATTTTTCTCCAGATCACGTTACCACATTACGCACAATTTTGTATGTTGTCTTTTCTCATTAGTTAATATATTCTTAATATTTCCTCTTTATAGCATCCTTTTAATTTCTTTTTTTATGTGTCTTTTATATTGTACCACTGGCCTTGCTCATCAATTCGGACATTAGAAAGATCACTCTGGAGGAAGTGTGGGTGACCCTTTGACGAGAGGCGGGAAGATTATTTGGGAAAAATTTGCAATAACTCAGGTGAATTATAATGAAGATCTGGTTTAAGGCAACAGCACTGGGGATTGAGTGGTAGTAACACATTTGGGACTATTTGGAAGGTAAAATTTATGGGTCTTAGTGACTGATTGCATTCAGGTAGTGAGCGTTGAAGTCTCAGTGGGATGAATCTCAGGTTTGAAACTAGCAACCCTGATGGCTGGCGGTGCCATTTACTGAGCTTTAGGGAGCAGAGCTCTTTGTGTGTGTTTTCTTTACTGAAATAATAATTAGTGTTTTTATAGAAATAGTAATGCTTGTCTTTTACATAAATAACATCCAGAACTAGATGTTAATTTTTATATCTAGGTAGGAGTGATCTCTACAAATATAACACCTAAACCAAAGCTCCTTAATTTTCTCACTTCTTTAATCATTTGTTTATAGAAATTAAAAAAAAAATGTTTTGGTTTGCTGTGAAATTACATTTTCTAATTAATTTCAAAACCGTAGTCAAAAAGTACAGGATGTAAAACTGGCCATGGGCAGAGTAAAAGCACATTAATTATTGAGGCAGTCATCTCTGCTTATTCCATTCTTGGAGATATAGTGGCTGTCAGAATCTGTCAGCTGTATAGTTAGCGCCCTTCAGAATTTACATGCATAAATGGCGACCTTTGGAGATTTGCATAAAGATAAGTCTGGCATTCAAATGATAGCTGCCAGTCAGTTGAGTAGTGTCAGCCACTACTTAAACCGCAGAAGGGGCCACAAAGCAGTGAACAGCAAATGGACTACATACGAACCAACAATAATACTTTTTCACTAAACAAAAATAAAACCTATTTTTACTACAGTTTTACAAAGGTTAAAGAAGTAACAACCAATTACTGAATATCCCTGGATCAGTATTTTTGGTGTACATAGCTTTTCTTACTAAATGTTTCTGTCAAAACCTTTTATGTTTTAAAATGACTAAATTTTAAAATTTAATAACTTAAAATATTTATTAATTTAATATTATAAAATTAATGCATACTCTTCTAGAAAATATTGCAAACAAAGAATATTAATTTTATCCATAATCCTACACCCAGAGGAAACCGTGGTTAACGTTTTAGTGTAAATTTTTAGTTATCTTTTAAATAAATAAGCAAATATACATAACATATTTATAGGCTCATATATGTGCAAGTACCTTTCTGCTAGCATCATACTACATTTTATTTGTCATAAATACTACTGAGAGAAGCATATCTTTATATAAATCTTTTGGTACACAGGTGATTATTTCCTCGAGTAGATTTTTGTAGTGAAATTATTGGGTCCAAGTGTGTGACTCTTTTTAAAGCTTTTGATACATATTGTTAAAACTTCCTTTCAGGTTTCACTTCCATAAGCTGTCTTTTTACCTGTATCCTCACCTTCCTTTGATCATTTTTAAATGTTGTATTTTAAATGTCTGGTAAAAGCTTGCCACTTAGGGAATGTCACATTAAAACCTAAGTAAGGCAGAAAAATAATTTTCAATTTTAAAAAATCTATCTTTTCTTTGAGTATTGTTACAAATTTCAATTTCTGTGTAAGTAGCATGTCACTTATCACTTGCCTCACCCATCAACCTAAACCTAAAACATTCATGTTTCAGCACAATGCAGAATACCTAAAACAAAAGCAAAAAATAATGACAACAAAGTGAAGAACTTCGAGCATTCAAAATAATTGTACATAAATTCTGTGTAAGACTATCAGAGCAAATAAAATGTGTTCCTCATCTCCTTTTTTGTCATACATCTCTGCGTATTTTCTTTTTGTTGAGGAAGATTAGCCCTGAGCTAACATCTCTGCCAATCTTCCTCCACTTTCCGTGTGGGTCACCACCACAGCATGACTGATGAGTGGTGTAGGTGTGCGCCTGGGATCTGAACCTGGGTCACTGAAGCAGAGTGCACTGAACTCAACCACTACACCATGGGGCTGGCCCCATCTCTGCTTATTTTAAATGCCCATTTCTTTTCCTACTTTGGCAAACAAAATTGTGACAACTGTAATTTTAGAATGCAACCAGACCTTCTTTAGATTTTTCATCTTGCAAATCCCTGAACCATGTTCTTTAACTCAGTACTTTAAAGATAAGACATAAAGAGTAGTTAACAATAAATGCTATGAAAGGGTACACAGTTTTTTACTGATATAGTTAAACATGAATTCAGGCAATATGTGGGATGTGTACTAGTCCAGTCAAAGCTCTAAGATGACTATAATATTCACTTTCCATTATTTATTTATTTGTTTACTTTTATTTTTTGGTGAGGAAGATTGGCCCTGAGCTAACACCTGTTCCCAATCTTGCTCTTTTTGCTTGAGGAAGATTGTTGCTGAGCTAACATCTGTGCCAGTCTTCCTCTATTTTTTGTATGTGGGATGCTGCTTCAGCATGGCTTGATGGGTAGTGTATAGGTCCATGCCCAGGTTCCGAACCTGCAAACCCTAGGCAACTGAAGTGGAGTGCGTGAACTTACCACTACGCCACCGGGCTTGCCCCTCTGTTATTTATTTTTATGGATAAACCCTGAACTAGCAGTGAGGCAGATGGAATACTGTGTCTTGATCTTTGTATTTGACCAGATTTTCTTTGTCCTAAACTGGCCACTGCTGCCTCTAACCCACAACGTTGAAAAAATATTATGTGGTTCAGAAAAGACTGCTCATTTCTATCAGAATCAAGGATGCTATACTGAATAGAGAGAGATCTGCTCTATGCCTTAAATATTTATAGATTGGGGTTTTGTGCCACAGCTAAAGGCTAAAAACAGTTCATTATTGGCTGTTGATTTTCTTTGTTTATTGTTTGCAGGAGAGGGATTTGTTCATAAATTTTTGAGTATATACATTAAAAATTAGCCATTGTAAATGTTTGAGGTATTTTAACAAATGTGTATACCCAGGCAACCATGATGGTTATTTATCTGTCTATATCTCTATCTGCCTATTTATGCTTATAGTTTTGTTTTGTTTTCTATGTGCAGTTCTATGAGATTTAAGAGTTGTATAGAGTTGTGTTTTCATCACTGCAAGTAGGGTACAAAATAGTTTTATTACCTGAGAATTCCATCCTGTTACCCCTTGTAGTCATTATCTGTCTCTGTCTCTAACCCTTAGCAACTGCTGATCTGTTCTTGATTCTCATATTTTTAGCTTTTTCAGGATGTCACATGCATGAATCATACAGTGAGTAGCTTTTGAGACTACCTTCTCTGACTCATCATAATGCCCTTGAGATACATCCTTATTTTTGACTATATCAAATAATTTATTCTTTCTTTATTGCTGTGCAGTAGTCCATTGTACGGATGGATCAATTTATTTATCCATCCACTCATTCAGGAACATTTGGGTTTTTCTAATTTTTGGTGAAAATAAAGTTTCTATAGACATTTACATGCAGGGTGTGTGTGTGTGTGTGTGTGTGTGTGTGTGTGTGTATGTATCTATGTGTACATAAATTTTCACTTCTCTATGGTAAATACCTAAGAGTTGGATTGCTGGGTCATATGCTAAGTGTATCTATTGTTTCCTTTTTATTATTTCTATGTTTCATTTCTCTTCCTGGATTTTGTTTCTGTTTCTATTTTATTTCTATTTTAAATGGCATTATATAAAATGGTGTTAGACAGAAACTTTAATCTTCTTCAAGTGCTGAGTTATTAATTTTTGACAATAGCCCGACTATGGCAAGACCTGCTTTTATCGGTTTCTGAATTTAGGTAGGATAAATTACATCATCCAAGTGGAAAATGCTGCTTTTATGATTTTTTTCCTTCCATGATATTTTCAACTTTTCTTTAAAAATGATCTTGTTTCCTTTAGTAAATGATCCCCAAACATCCAACCCCTGGGACTACGGCTTAACTGCACTGGATGCAACATTTAACAGTTTTATTCTAACTTAAGCTCATGTATTTTTTACATAGAAAAGACCCTCATTGAGAACATATTTTGCAATATGTTCTAACAAATTTGGTCATCTAGCATTCAAGACCTAGCAAGTTAAATTAACCAAATTATAGAAGAATAGAAATACTGAAAACTAAATATGACTCTGACATTGTATAATAAGGATACTAAAGTCATCATGAAAAATTTAGTAAATATAGCAGACTGGATCCATTATATGTCAGAGCAAAGTTCCCCTATGTATCTAAGGGCCTCTGAGTTATACACTTTTTACAAATGTGGTTCCTATTAGGAAGAGAGCTGGATCAGGTTACCTTTACTCTGGGCCTGGTCTTGCCATTAACTTGCTGTGAGGCACATCTTATAATCTCTCTGGATTGTAGTATTCTCATTTGTCCAATTAGTGAGGGCAACAGTAGATTATCCATAAAGTACCTTCTTGCTCTAAAAAAACAGGATGCTGCAATTCTGTGGTGATCTTGGGTCATTGAGAAGAAAAAGTTAGTTTGTGTGAGTGTTTAACATGCTTTGGTAGAAGGCAAGGATGTGTATAATACATTTTAAAAGACTGTTGAACAATACTTAAAATTTTGAAAAACAGTTTTGGTGCTTAGAAAAAAATCCACTAAGTGTTCCAGAAAGTTGACTATTATAGAATCATTAATTTCCCTACTGTTTTTGAAAAGTTCAATAATTTGAAAAATTCTGGATGTTGTTTTATATTCAGTAAATACATAGGTAAATGTAAAAGTCGTATCCCCATTTTTTAGTATTATAGGATTTTATTTAGAATTGTGTTTTAAGATTTTTTTTCCAGAATTTCTGTCAATACAATTTATTTAATTAGTGCCCCACATGCTTATTAAACATAGGCTTCATAATAAATTCTGCATTTATTCAAAGTGAATATGTATTTTCCTAAACAATTTCAAGCTTATTTACTCACAAGAAGAGGAAATGAATAAAAACATTACCTGTGGTTACTTTTGCTTAAGGTAGAATGACTACTACTTCATTAAGTAACATATTTCAAAGGCTAAGGAAGATCATCATGAATCTTGAAGAGGAATGAAGATTAAAACACACTAATTTTAATTTACTTAAAAAATCATTTATTTACTGCATATTATATTAGTGTAGGGTGTTCCTAAGAACTCTGCTGTGTTCTGGAGTGATAATGCTATTCTGACCTAGAGAAAAATCAAATCTAATTGGGGATACAGAAACATGTATAACTAGCTATAAGATGCTAAGTACTATAATAGAAACATGAGAAAAAGGGAGTAATTAATTCAGAATAAAAGACTTTGGGAAAGCTTTGCAGAAGTGGTATCATATGGGAAGAATTTTACTGCTGAAGAACAGAGATTGGACCTTCTAAGAGAGTGGTCATGGCAAGGCCAGAGTATCTATTAGAGAATAATGAGTAATCTGTTCTAGGGAAATATGCTTTTCCTGAGTGGTAGAGTATTGGGTAAGGCTACTTAAGAGGAAATTTAAGGACATATTAAGAGACCCTCTTTATGTTATTATATATTGAGCAGAGACCTAATTGTAGGTATTATAGGGACCCTGTTGTTTTAGAGAGCAATATCTCTTGCAAGTGTGAGAGATGCATTAGAAGTGGGATACAACAATCAGATAAACAACATAAAATGGTGGGGTGGGGCTGATAGCTACAGGATTCTGTGGAGTGTTCACAAACACCAGGGCTCTCAGCACTGATGAAAGTTCAAATGGTGAACGCCCTTCAGTGCACTTTTAAATAAACCTTTGAAATCTATCCCTTTAGAACTCATTTAGCCCAGGAGGACCACATTTTTTTCTTCTTTAAAACATTGTAAATTTTATACTTAAATAAAAGTTTCTTTTATATCTTTCCAATCCATTTAATGTACAATATATGCATTTTTTATTCCTTGGGTCCTAAAATGTGTTAGTGGAAGAGAATTTAATTGCTTAAGAAAAAAGGAAAAATAAAGCAATTGGATTTCTTGGTTTGGCTTAGTGCTGCCTTCAGTGTTCTGAGAACAATAATGCAATTAGCTAAAATGTTTATCCACAAAATTTAATTCCTGGGGAGTATCGTCTCAAATTGCCTCTTACAAGTGTAATGGAAGCAAGCAATTGTTTGCTGGCTTTGTTGCCAAAAAATTGTGAATGGCTAGATTTTTATAAAACTTGGTGGCAATGCGTATGGAATCATGTAAACTCTCCATTGTAAATTTGAATGAAGAAACTGAATTTTGTAGACAAACACTTTTTGTTATATTGTCTCTCAGTGTTCTCAGCCACGAGGGAAGAAATCTTTGGTGTTATTAATTATTCTTCAAATGAAGTTTTTCATAGATTTCTTTTTCATTTCAACTTAATTTCATCCTTAATTGAATGCATTGAATTCGCAGTATTTTTGGATTGTCAGTTTATGGATAATCTAGTGATAAGTAGTTGAAAATGAAAGTTTGATATTTATTCTGGCCATGTATAAATATCCAAAGAAAATGACTACTTTTTATCATTATACCTTTATCAGTAAATATTGTAGGAGTAATTCCCTCTGATACTACCTTTGAAAAGACTTACTAATAAGAAAAGAGCAGAAGAAGTGTATTATAAAACCTTGCTGAATATATAGCTTCTGAAATGTTATCCCTGGATAAAGGCTATAGAGATCGCTTCTGATAACTTTGCTTTACCGTACTATGTTATTTCAGGTGCTTTCTATCTTGATGGGACTATTTCCTAGCTGCAGTTAAAACATACTATTAAGTTAATCCTATATAATAAGTGTAATAAAAATATGAAGGTTATAATATGTTATTAAATCCATTCAGCAAAATATCACAATGAATTAAAGGTTTCTTTTAAAAAATAGCCAAATGTAACTCATTTGAAATAGATGAGAAAATGATAAGATAGCTGAAAATGTTTTCACTGGCATTGACTTCAATAGAATGTCAAGGAATAAATTTAATACAAAACAATTTGAAAAACGTTGATGTGGAGGGGAATAGCTCAACCATTAGTTTGCAAAGAGTAGCACTAATAGGTTTCTTTTATTCCAGCTTCTGAGAGAGCACATTGTGCTAATGTTAATAGACAAACGAGGAATAATGAACTAATGGGGTCTCCACCAAACTATATTCACTATGAATTGAAGACCACGTCTGAATTCAGATTGTTTTCAACTTGCATTTGATATAGCCTGTTTTAGATAGAGAGGGAAAGGATTTATTTGTGAAGTGCTACCTACAGTGTAACTTTCTCTCGAATGCTTGATACATTTCTTGTACATATGACATCCAGTGACAGAATTCTTTTAACTTTAGCTATAGCAGAATGTAAACTTTTAACAAAGTTAAAATTAATGAAATGACATTAGATTTTTTCCCATTATGTGTATGCCTGTGTATTATATTTAGAATGCAAACTCAGTTATAATGTTGGCCCATTTCTACTGATAATGATCATAAAGTCTTTAAAGTAAAAAAGAAGACTTTTAACTATCTTTGATAATGCCTTAGATAAATGAGAATTGGGTATTTTTAAACTTTCATTGGGATGTACATATATCAAGTTACATTAAAACACATTTGGGGGCTGGCCCCTCTCCACTTCAGCGGCCCAGGGTTTCACCAGTTCGGATCCTGGGCACGGACATGGCACCACTCATCAGGCCATGCTGAGGCGGTGTCCCACATGCCACAACTAGAGGGATCCACAAGTAAAATATACAACTATGTACTGGGGGGAGTTGGGGAGAAAAAGAAAAAAAAAAAGATTGGCAACAGTTGTTATCTCAGGTGCCAATCTTAAAAAAAAACACATTTGTTACGTTAATCTGGAAGGGGAGATTCTTATTTTGACTTACATTGGAAAATTATTGCCAACTTGACTTATTTGAACTGAGTTCTTGAGTAGTTTATCATTTGAAAGGCTTTGATCTCTGACAACATAATGCATAATATGAGTAAAAATGAAGAGCAACCAGCACACTTTTGGCTTTCCCAGTCAGTGCCTTTTCTGCCATACCCGAGTTTAACTCCTTCAAAAGGAAAGTCTATATTGTTGTTATATTAATGTGTAATGTAGTTACTGTAAATCTATGTGTTTTGCAGCTAATAAATTAGTTTGTAAGTTGACACCAATAACGTGTATTTGCATAGTGCTTTGACTGGCCTTTTTGATGCTTCTCACATTCAAGTCCACATCACTGAGCGTCTCTTATGCCCCAGGCACTATGAAACACACTTTCATGTAACTTATTTAATAATCGATTAACCTAGTAAGGAAGATATTCTTACTATTACCACTGAGAGGAATGGAAATTTTATTTAGTAGAATAAACTTTTATATTTCATTATTAGTTTGCAATATAATAAATGTAGGTTAAAATATAATATATAACAACAATAATAATGCAGTTTCTAGGAGTTCACTTTTATAGAAAATGTCATCAAATCATTACATCACCATTCAGCAATCATTACAAAATTATATAAGGCTAGGGCTTTTAAGCAAAAAGAGTTTTCTCTCTTGCATATTAATGTAACCCCTGTTTTATTTTTCCTGTAACAATTTTGCCTTCTTGTTCTCACAAAACTTTCTAAATTTCAAATCATTTTATAAAAGAATTTAAGGAGAAGGACAGGAGCAGGGTTATCCTCCATTTCCCTGATCTGGCCAGCATTAAAAACAAATAGCCAAAAATTTATCCAAAAGGGAAATGGGGAAAATGTGAGGATATGAAAATATGAAAGCACATGATCTCCGAAGGTCCTGCTTTTTAAAACTGTTGCAGAGACCACCTTAAACCTCCAGAGAATTATGAATTTCACAGCGTCATTCTACTTCTCAATTCCTAGTTAGCTGTGTTATTTGCTCACCAACTTTTCCTTCCTCTTTTGCACCACAGAGCTAGAATGCCAGTGTTTTTAAGATGCTCAGGAGATTGGTCCTGTTTCTTGTATTTTCTAAATGCTACATGTCGGTACGTATCTGGAAAATGTGAATAACCGCAGGAGTTGCTAATCACCTGTAAAACATTTGAAAATGGTGGCTTGTCCTTTCAGGCTCCTGAGGGCTATGTGAATCTCTTCTCTCTAAGAATCATTTCTTCAAAGAAGAGATGTAAAAGTTTAAAGATTCTACTTCTTCCCCGTATTTTACTCCAAAGATGGTTGGTTGTATAGTTGTAGAAATAGAATGAGTGAGTAATAAATCAGTCACTGGAGAGCCATAACACACTGTATTTTGAACAAGTAAGTCAATCTGGACTTTGTAAAGTAGATGCTCTGTTGAAATTTCTGGAGTGAACCATTCTTCATATTATTTTAGAAGTCTTTATAACACCCGCAAGGCTAGACTCTGAATGATGAAATAATAAAGTGATGCTACTTTTGATGTATTTTATTTTGCCTTGAGAAAAAGATCATTGAACAATGTTTCACTGAAACTGCAGACCTGGAAATTTGTCAGTGTCTTTTCTGATATGCCCCAAAATTAAAAATAAGGAATGGCTGAAATGAATTTGATAAAAAAGTAATTTATTGAATAAGAAAGCAAGCTTTGGAACTCTAAGAATAGAAAATATGATGGTTTTGGCTTAGAATTTTGGATTTTGATGCAAAGGATTCATTTATATACATCCTTCATTAGGTATCATGGAGTGAGAATTATTAGCCTCTGTAAATGTATTGACAGTAATGACACCACAGTCCAACTTGAAGAATCTGTTTTTTTTTCACTGAGATAAGTTACATTATTTTTTTTCTTGTCTATCACACTCAAAACATGGCAAAGAATTTCACATTTAAAGTCTTCATCCAGACTTGATTAGCAAGTTTCATTCATCATAGTCCTATCTATCAACCTTAATCTCATTCAGTGCTACTTAGTAAAATAATGTCTTCCTTCATGCCTTTCCTGGCTTCCCTAGGTTTGCTGACCACTCTACCTTTTTGGTTTCATCTGTGCTTTTATCATCGAACTCCATTTATGGAGCCTCTGATTCAGACTACTGGTTTTTTTTTTTTACATATTTGATTTCCCTCGTATATTCCTGAAATAGGAACTAACAAAGAATCTTTCAAAATCTTGTATTTATTTAGATAACTGAATCAGATGTGAGGTGGAAAATGTGTAAATAAAAGAATCCTCTCTTCTGCTTTTCCCCCTCTCTTCTCTTTTGCATGTGCTTTCTCTTCTTCCTCAAGTGTCTTCCTAGCCCCTCGTCCCCCTCCACACGCAGACCCACACACCAGTCCTTTTCTCTTCTTCATTCTTTCTTACTGCAAAGGAAGGAATAACTTACACTAGGGTCACTTGAATTTATTCACATGTTCTAATTAGAAATAAAAATCCTGAATGGACCAATTATAGGACAGGACAATTCCTTACTTGTAAGTGCAAAGTATATGGAAATAGAAATTGTCCATAGAGTCAGACGTTAGTAAAAATATTATTTATTCAAGTATCAAAATGGTGTTTGAAGTAAAAATTGCTTACTTCAGTTAATCGCCAAATCCATAGTTAGAGATAAGTAACATCAAATGAACTGCATGAACCTCTCGAGAATAGAGATAATGTTTTTATATTTTTCACAATAGGAATTAGTATTAATTAGTAAAAGTGCTGCTGACTTGTTTAGCACTGCCTTTGAAAATATTTTATGGCTAAAGATGTAATGAAGCAGATTCTTTTCAATATGAAATCGAATTTTTAAATGACGTACATCATATGTCAGACAATAATGTATAATAAAATTATTAACTTCTTATTTCATCTTTTGGGTTAATTCCATTAATTTTCAAAATCTATTTTGTATTTTATATTTTATAATGTAATATATTTTATATTTTGTACTTTATATTTTAAAGTGTACGAATATATTTTGTACTTTATATTTTACATATACTTTATATTTTAAAGTATTTATGTTTGTAAATAAAAGTAGAAAAAGATGCCAAGTAATAATCAGAGAAACGTCAATCTTCTGTAGTGATTGAATAAAAATGATAAATACTTAAAACTACTAGTACTTTTCTCTTACTGGACATATGAAGGATACCATTTAACTTCCATGGGCCTCAATTTCTACCCTAAAATTTGAGAGCATTGGTCTTCATGGCTAAGGTATTCTCCTGACTCTAAATGTTTAATCTTTAAAGTCTTCCCTTTTGCTCTATAAATGTAAACTCTTTCCTTTGGGATTTTAGGAGTGGAGAGGAATGTCATTTGTGTTTGCTCTCACATATGATAAGATAGGCAAGAAGCCCAGTTGGAATGACAGAGTTTAATTACCAAATTTAAAGTGTTGTGTTGACTAATGCAATAAATTTGTACTCAGTTATAAGTAGAGGCGATGAGTACCAGGACACACGATCGGTGCAACGGTGCCCCTAAGACAATATAGTTTTCTGCAAATACAAATAATTGGCAAGAGAGCATGTATTTCCTTAATGGAGTACTGAGAGTTTATCAGCTCCTATTAGAGTGCTCATAAAAAGAAGGAAGAAAAGGGAAAAGATCCAGTTGAATTTTTAAATGTCAGTTAAATAAAAAGGTTTTGCATGTATTGTATCTTAATGATTAATATATCTAGAAGGGTTAATTCCATGTTTGAGAGAGCATTGTAATAATTATAGAAATGACTATAACTATTCCAAGAATTTGAGGAATTAAAATGTCGTATAGTTTCATTTATTACCTTAGCATGTTAAACTGTTATAAAAAACTTCTGCTCCAGTTGAACAGGCAAGTGAAATAAATATAGAATTTAAAAATTCTTATATATAAAGAAGAAAAATGATATACTTTATTTTCTAGAGAAGACTGGAAAGTCAACTAGAAATAATTCCTCTGTTTAAATCTGGCATTCTGTAAAAGAGAACCATCACTCTATATTGTCTGTGAGATTCCCTGTGAATAACTGGCAATGTGAGGCTATAGTAGTCAGAGCTCTTTATTCCTTCCAAACCAGTTATTGTGCTGCTAATTAGAATTGGATATTGGTGGTAGTGGAAATGAGGGAGACTATCAATGTTACTTTGTGTTAAATTTTAATCACACAAGTTAGGACATTCAGAATTATGGTTTCCATGGTGACCACAACACTGAACCCTGTGTGAAGGCATTACAGTGGGGGTCTTTGATGAAAAGAAAGTAAACCAGAAGTGAAACAAAATGCTCCATATGTGCAGCTAAAGTTACCAAAAAAAAAGAAAAAAGAAGTCCGGCTCCCTTGTCCTTAATTATATTTGCTTAATAGTATGTCAGGTGTTTGTGCAGTACACTGAAAGGTCTGTTGTAATTCTCATGTGGATGCTGTGTTTTCATTAGGTTTTAAATGATTATTTTTATAGCACCTTTTGCATTTTTTTTAACGTATTCAATTTTTTAAAAAAATTTTTGAACTATCTGCAGCATCTTGTGGAAGGGGATTCTTTTTTCACTGAAAATTTTTTTAAAATGTGTACATAGAATTGTAGTACTGGGTTTTTTTGCTTGTAATCTTTCATTTTGAATATTTGGGTTAAGACAGCTATTTAAATTTCCATTTGTATTAAGTTAATTTTTATCATCAACATGACAAGAATGCCAAGCAAGAAGTGAGACTGACTAATTCGGGGCATGCAGAGCATTGGATCGGTAAAAAGATATTAGCAATAAAAGATAGTTGGAGACACTGATCACTAAAGATAAAATGTATCTGGAGATGTACTTTTGAAGAATACATTTTAGTCAAGAATGGGGATAATAATCATTAAACTGTTATGTTACATTCCTGTCTCATTTTTGATAGAAATGAAATATTTAGTATATACTGGAAAACAAATATGTCTCATACAATTAAATATATACAAGCAAGCATGATGGAGAAGGTTTGTGCTGCAGGAACAGAAGAGCTTTGCTCAGAGAAGGAGTTTTACATGTATTGTAGTAGGGTTTTATTGAGCATCTATTATGGGCTTTGTTATGCTAAATTTGCCATTATCTTGAGTTCAGATGCTGCAAGGAGCATACGATCTAGTGATATTTTTGCTGAGAATAAGTAAAATTAAGGACAAAGATTTTTCTACGTTTTCATCTCTAAATATAGCAAATCCTCATCAGACCAATATTTCTCATGAAACAGTTCAAAAACTTGTAACATATATTAAAATCAGATAATATAGATTTTTTTCTCTCTTAATACTTTGTCATGAAGGAATGCCAATGGGTCACATTTTAAAGACATGCACAATTTATAGACCATTAGTTTGTTGAAGAGGTCAGCAAACTTTTTCTGTCAAGGGCCACATAGTAAATACTTTAGGCTTGCAGGACATGTGGTCTCTGTGCTAACTGCTGAATTCTGCTGTGTTAAGGCAGCTGTAGTCAATATGTTAAAAAAAGAGCATCACTCTATTCTGGTATGACTTCAATAGACATTGAAATTTGAGGTTAATTTAGTTTTCATGTCATGAAATATTATTTTTCTTTTGATTTTTTTCAAGTATTACAAAATGTAAAAAACATTCTCATCTTGTGGGATGCACAAAAACAGGCAGTGTGTCAGATTAACCTTGTGGTCTGTAGTTTACCAAACCGTGGTCTTTTTGATTATCTAATTTTTGTTTTGTTTTATTTTGTGTTTTTGGGAAGGAGGGGTTGTTTGTTTGCTTGTTGACATTCAAAGTTTATTATCTACCTCTATGACAAAAATTAGTAATTAGCACTATGTATTCAAAATTATTTTCCAAAATTCTACACAATTTCCATTAATGATTTGAATATTTGATAATCATTCTATTTTGAAACAATGTACATGAATTTGATAGGCCCAATAAATGGCACGGTTTTTTCTACATGTGAATTTTAATCAAATTGAGAGCTGGCCAAGAATCTGGTTAGGCAAAGATCAAAATGTTAATAAAGTGGTTGGAGGATGTAGCTTACACAGATGGGTGCAGTGGGCTCTCTAAGATTGCATCCCAGAAGTAAGTAGTTTCAAGCTCAGAGAGATATATACAGGCCTCCCCATGGAGGGGGTGCCACTGTAAAATTTATAGTTTGGAATAATACAGCCGGATCTGTGTTTCTTGTGTGTGCCTGGCTGCCCACAGATGAGAGAGGGAAAAGAAATGGAGCTGGGTGTCAGGTTCCTTTCCTAAACTCATCAGTTAGAGAAGTCACTTCTTTTCCTTCAACAGAGTGAATAAAGACTGGTAAATGTCAGAAAGTTACATTACGTGCTGTCTTTCTTATGAAAAAAATGAATTTAGGGGAAAAGTTTTGTTTTGTTTTTACTTCCCATTGTTTGTTATTCATTCATTTATTCAATGAACCATTCATCACCTCTTTGTGGTTATCTACTCTATTAGTCTGCTCAGGCTGCCATAACAAAATACTAGAGTCTGGGTGGCTTAAAGAACAAAAATTTATTTTCTCCCAGTTCTGGAGGCTAGAAGTCCCATCGCAAGGTGTCTGTCTATTTGGTTCCAGGTGAGTCTCTCCTCCTGACTTGCAGATGGCAGCCTTCTTAATATGTCCTCCCATGGCCTTTCCTCCATGCTTGTGCATGGAGAGCGAGAGAGAGGGAGGGAACTCTCTGGTGTCTCTTTTTATAGGGACACTAATCCTATTGGATCAGGTTTCATCCTCGTGACCTAATTTAACCTTATTTACTTCCTTCCAGTCCCCATCTCCAAACACAATCACATTGAGGATTAGGGCTTCAACATAGGAATTTTGGAAGACACATTTCAGTCCATGACACCTACTCTGTGCCAGGCTCTGTTCTAGTTACTGTATTTGTGTTAGTCAGCCAACTCCTGGTACCATGGTGTTTTACAGAGTATTGGCAGAGAGACATTACTCAAATAATTTCACTAATTAATGTGTAATTGCAAACCGAAATAACCTTTCTGAGGAAAAGAGCAGTATTTCTTGAGACTATTATAATAATAAAGAACATACATGCAATACATAATAAAAAACCTAACTTAGCCTAATAGGTTCAGAAAGGCCTCTCTGGAAACTGAAGAGGTGTAAGGAAGCAACTTGTGAAAAAAACCCAAAAACTTGTGGCAGTAGAGAGCATGTTTCTGTTGTCTTTCCTGTTTAGTTCCTATGAGGGGAATAGTACGGTGCTCTTTTGCAATTGCAACTTACTTTTTGGTCTGCAAAAATACAAGAATAAATCCATGGTCTCTAAAAATTATTCAATTGAATTTGAAACAACTTATTTGAAAAAGTTTAGAATCATGTCATTTGTCACTTCTCTATCTTGGCTTTAATATTTACTAATATTAAGGATGCCTCAACTCCATGTTACTGCTAAGAAGTGGAAACATTCTTTAAATCCATCAATTTTTTCTTACCGCCCTGAATGAAAAATAATAATCTTGATACTATAAAGTAGTTTAGTCTAAATCAATACCGTGTTCACTTTCGTCCTTTGCAGAAGATGTCTGGTTAATATCAGTCAAAAGGGAAAATCTACTCATGTTTTCAGTAATCAGGTAAAAAGTATCAGAATCATGATTAAATAATGGATTAAATAACGAGTTTTTTGTCTTTAGAACTCTAGCATGTTACTGGTGTCCTAATATTGCAAAAGAAGGCCTAAAAATATTGGAACTATTCATGAGAATAATAGAAAATGATGGGATATATATATAGACAACTGAGATGTAAAGAAAGATGTGGTGAGCATGCTTACCTTGCATTCCGCTTGACCAAAAGTTCTTTGCTAAACCCTTTCCCAGACTTGATCTTGGAGAGTCTTCGCAGTAGCTACTTCCTCTTTGAAAAGAGATTAATTAATTGAGGAGGGAATATAGATGTGAAGTCTTTGGAACCTATTTTACTTGCTCATTATGGAGAATAAAAAAAATATTGGCAGTTTAAAAAACAATCATGATTTTACAGTGAATAAATGATTGCATTAGGACAGGAAACATAAAATTTCATAGACGTTGACAGTTTTTTCCGTGTGTGTCAGGAACTCAGTCTTAATTGTACTTGGTATTATAGTAACTATTTATGTTTCTTATTACTGTAAGTAAGGGGCACAGTTCTTTAAGAAGTACTGTTTGTAAACTCCTAGCAGTGAATGCTAATTGTATTAGTTAAGATCTTCCTAGGCCAGATACAGATCTGTTGTAATACCCAAAGGAATTCTTTAATCTGAGATTTATGATGACAATAAAAACTTTTGTTAAGAGTGACGGAAGCATTCCTATGGCATGAGAACTATCCACTGAGCCAAATGGAATACCAACTGTATTCTGGTATATATCATTTATTTCAGTTGATTCAGATTCCCCATAATTCTGATGTAAAAAATATAATATGTAAAATTATGGGTAAATATTAATACTGACTATAAGACTTAGATTTTTTTTAAATTTAGGGATACAAAATGGAATTTAGATTGTGACTCTAACTTTGCCAAATTCTTTGGTTGAGAGGCTTCTTTGTATTAAACGCAAAACATGTTTTTCACATTGCCAAATGCTAAGCTTTCTAAATAATTAACATTACTCAGTGTAGTGGTCACCCACAGCAGAAAAAGAATGCATTTTGATCTGTATAATTCAACATCTGGTTGTCACTATAATGCTAAGCCTACTCGAAATACTATTTGCCAGATGTGACTTATGGCTACATTATGTTTTATTTAGTTCAGCAAAATGTATTTGAAAAGAAGTCAAAGATATTACTAGGAATAAACAAACCTCAAACAGTTTATGCATTCATTCCCTGAAATGGTAAAAACATTCATAATGAAAATAGCTAACATTTATTGAGAAGAACCTGGACACCTGCTATTTGCATATATATTACCTTGTTTGGTTTTCACACCAGCTCTGTGAGAGCAGATTGTATTGATTCTACATTGTATAGATGAGAAAACTGAGGAGAAAAAAAATTATGGATGGTCACACATCTAACATATGGGAAAGCCAGGCTTTGAATCCAGGTTGAGACCAAAGTGATACACAGTACTATCTCCATCTATGTTGCTGTAGTTTCTAGTGTAACTTTTGACCCTGCCTGTAACAATAACTTGAGTGGCTAAATGTTACCAGTCAAAAGACAATTCTTCTAATGTTTAATGAAGGACAACATGCCACTCCTGTGAATTAGTAGTACATTTTAAAGATGATATGTCTTATTAAGGAAGATAGAGAAGACAATATTTTATTAAAATATCTTTCTCTGGTGAACATATAGGTTTTTTTTTACTGTGTTTAAAATTATTTTTAATATGTGTTGATAGATAATGCACTTTTATAAAATAAAATCATTTCCAGATTTGTATTACTTTGTCTTTTTTCCTTTTCTTGTTTATTAAAATATAACAGGGTAGACAATGTGGCTGATAAATCTTTGGGATTATCAAACCTTTGCAATATTACACATTCATGTTTGGAGAGGCAGAGATAGTTCAAATATTTTAACTGTAATGTGTTTGTAGAAGAAAATATTCTGAGCAACTTATTCGACATGCCAGGTTAGTAGAAATGTAAAACACTGTTAGTATTGTTCTTTAATAGGTGAGCTTATCTCCTATAATGGCTAAATGATGTCATTGGTATTTCCTTTAGCTAATAACAGTATGCTGTATGCCACAAATCATTCCGTGGAACCAAATGTCATAAAATAGTCTAAGGTTTTATATTACAACTAAGGTTAAAAATAACAAAATAGCATGTTATGGATATGATTACTTTGGTCTGATTTGTACAGGTTTTATTTCATTCCTGTGACATTCTAAGTTAGGCAAATAATTGTGTAGGTAATTCAACAGGACTTGTTTCTGTGCTTTGGTTTTAGTGATAAAATTTATATTCAATGCCTAAATCTGACACACTGAAACCTTATAATACTTTATTATAATTTTGCAGAATTAATGATAAAGATAATTTGAGGTAATTATTTTTCTAACTGGAAGCCGAGATTAGAACCACATGGAAAAAAGCGCATTAAAGAATTATACTAAAATAATACGTTTAAAAAGTAGCTTGTTTGATATTGTAGAGGTAGATATGTCATTAGTTTTCCACATATTAATTTTCTCTTTGCTCAAATCTATAATGAGAGAACCGTCTCAGCCCTTTAAGATTTGGACAAAGTCTGAAAGTATAATACAATAAATATAAAAGTTAATCCTTTAATTTCCTTTCTTTATATCCTATGAAGCTCTCAAACTTCAAGGCTTGAGGTTCTCACAATCTCTCTTTATTCGTAACATCTTGATGGTGTCTTAGAGTTGTTCACCAGAAACAAAAGAAAAGGGCAGCTGTGTAAACCAATTTTTAGTTTACGCCACATCTTGTTTTACCTTCCAAACAAAGCTCTGTAACAGCAGTTTCTCTGTCATCGTCACAGAACATCTTGAAGGACTGGGAAAAGGCAATAGGGGTTCAAATCCCAAGAGATGAAGGAGGCCGGATTAGCTCATATGCAATGTACATATTTTACCATTAATTTCATAAATGCCTGTATTTAAAGCTATAAAAATTCTTTTGGATTTTGGCTTACATTCTCAAGTGTAAATGTGTGTGCTCTATATCTGAATGAATGAATTCACTAGAGAATGAGTGAATAAATAAGTAAATGAAGGGGTTCTTTGGTATATCAGACTCAATTATAAATTAGTTTTTCCATAGCAAACATTTTGCAGACTATGTTTATGAGGAATATATCTGGAAAAATAACCAGCCAAGTATGCATGATGGTGAGTCTCTGTTACATCGTATTTTGGAAAAGAAGGAAGAGTTCTAGCACTGTTTATAAGATGAATCTATAGTTTTCAGAAAAATCTCACAAAGTTTAATATCCAGCAAGGGTTTTTTAAAGATTGTGTTAAATTGACTAACATGATTTTCTGTATGTTTTCTTTTTGTGGAGATTTTCCCTTCTCTTTCCCTCCAGTGAATTCCAAATGTGCCAAGCTTATTACCTCGGCCCTTGCTTCTCTTGCTGGGCCCCAGTTGGCCAATGAGAAGGCTGTTTTAAACTAGTGACCCTGCACCTGGGTATTTGTAGCCCATGGGGGTATTAGCTGCCGTCCATTTTTTTCCCTGCTCTACTGCTTGTAAAGCCTTGCCTGGTTGCAGACTGTACAGAGATTAATTTGATCATTCCCTGCTTATGAGAATAGGTTACCAGAAACCCCACATCTATTTTCCAGCACTTATCGGTATGGAGGACTGACTTTGGACTGAAGCCTGTTTTTTCTTAAGCCTTGTGAAAATGTCCCCTACTTACAAGTATTTAAGTTGAAAATTGTCTTTTAACTTAGATTATTTTATTTACATAAAGTACAAAAGAGTCAGTAATGATGCGTTTTAAAATTCTTGAAACTAACACATATGGTTTTAGACTGAGGTTCAAATCTAAACTGAACAATAGCCTGATTTTTTTTGTGACTTCGGTAAGAAAACACTGAGTTTGTATGATGCCAAAGTGTTTGTATTTTTCTCTTGCTCAATCTAACATGCTATTAAGCTTATTTTTGAGAGTTTAAAAACTATACTTGTAGATTAATTTAAAAGAATCATTAGTAGTAAAGAAAGATGTTGATTCTTCAGCTTTAATATATTGACTTCTAAGTCTAAATAATGCAATTTCCGTATTAATTTTGTCTTCTTGAGTCTTAGGAATGAGTCATAAGAACAATGATTTTGGCTGTGGAATGCTGAATTGGCATTTTCTACCCCAAGACTAGCTCTGCCTGGTTCATTAGTTTAGTTTTCCAGTATTTGTTTGTGGATAACTGGCTACTTCAGACGTGATGTGACCTGTATTGATACTTAAGAGCAATATTTAACTTCTAAGTTTGAATCATTAATGATATTTCCATAGTTTTACATGTAATTTTGGCGAGTAGCTCTTTCTGTCTTTACATTTTGTTGGAAAAATTATTAATTCTCTTTGCTATATTGTTAAATTTTGTTTTCTCCACATTTATGACTTGTCCAAAATTTCAAACTCATCATAAGCTTAGGTGCTGGAAGGACTACTTATGTTTTACTTACTGAACATCAGGAAATATTTGGGAGATTTGAGAGATTTCCCCAAAACCTTCAGAAGTAGTGATATTACCAAGAAAATCACTTTTAAAAACCCAGCTAATGAAGGGGTAGTTCTATTTTAAAATGAGAACCAATTTTGAAAGGATTTAAATACAATTCATTAAAACTTTTATTTTTTAGATTAAATATTAAGACTGCCTTAACCCTCATTCATTCATTTCAATAACTATGAATCGAATACTGGGTACTATGTCACCTCTCAGATCTCCAAACTAGTAGGCTAGGTGCAGTGGTCTTTTGTTTCAAAAAGCTCGCTGTTTGGCCAAGGGCACAGAAAAGTAACCCAACAATTTCAGTTTAGTGGGGGGTAAGTCCCATGAAAGAGGCAGGCATGAGGTGTTCTGGGAGCGCTAATGTGTGTGTCTGACTCAGCCTCGAAATTTATAGAAGTGTTAACATTTCCTGGTAAGCTTGCCCTAACACTTGCATAAATTTTGAAAGATTACTAAAGGCTTGGGTAAAGCACTCCAGATAGAGGGAATAGGCACTATCTTTATAAATTGGAGATATTGTACTTATGTCACTTTTAGCAGCTGTTCATTTCATAACACTTAGTAATTTGATTATGTTCGTTGATTCCCAAAAGAGGTTCATAACTCTGAAAACCTACCGGTTTCAAACAGGAGTTGAAACGTAGCGTTACGCGTGGAATGAACTGGAGAGAATGTTGAAAAACATTACTCGAGACCAGAATGTATAATTATTTAGCTAAGTTGAACATGCCCCAGAAGGGACAACCATGAACTGGAAATTTTCTCTTCCGGTTTTTATTCTTTCCTCATAATCTGAAGATTTGTTTGTTTAATATTACACGCTTATCAGCTCTTACATTCTCATTTCATTCTAATATATGTTAAGGTGAAAGGTTAGATTTTCTTTAAGGTGGTCTTTTTATTCATCTGTTAATCTCAAGTGAAGTCTCTCAAATGTCCTGGGTTTTCAAGGAAGATGGTTTCAAAGAAGACAAGTGCCGCTATTGCAACTAAGCTTTGATAACACTTGATGTCATTTCATGATATTTCAAACCAATTTTTCTTTCACATCTTGGGAAGGAAATCTCCATACAGTTTGGGAGGTACATAAAAATGTTTATCAGAGTGAATAATTTGAAAAATATTTTATTAAGTTATGTTACAAATTGCAATCTGTGACAGGAGCCTAGGATCTGATAATGTTTTGTAAAGTAATAAAAAATAGGAAATATCAGGAAAATAATTAAAAATATTCCACTATGTTAACTGAAAACTGGTGTATTTCCTTCATATTAAGGAATTCTAAACACCTCAAATATGTTAAATGTAGATACTAGTTCTTAATAGTTCCATTGTATACAATATTTGGAATCTAGTATGTACTGAAAAATAAAAAAATTTTTCATTAAATTACATCAGTTTAATAATTCTCATAGAATTTTGAGTAGTCTGTAAACAGGAAGAGACAGAGGTAATACCTTAAGTTATATTTATTTCCTATGAAGTGATGCGAAGCACTTTTATTTTTCAACTTACCAAACAATTCATGGTGTGAAATTTTTTCATTTAAAATAATCTGCTAGGGGCCGGGCCAGTGGCGGAGCGGTTAAGTTCGCACATTCTGCTTCCGCTGCCCGGGGTTCGCTGGTTCGGATCCCAGGTGTGGACATGGCACTGCTTGGCAAGCCATGCTGTGGTAGGCATCCCACATGGAAAGTAGAGGAAGATGGGCGCGGATGTTAGCTCAGGGCCAGTCTTCCTCAGCAAAAAGTGGAGGATTGGCAGCAGATGTTAGCTCAGGGCTAATCTTCCTGAAAAAAAAATGAATAAAATAATCTACTAGAAGTAATTAAGTGACCTAATACTTAAAATTATAGATTTTAAAGTGTTTCTCTTTTGAAATATTGTATGTTTTAAGTGCATATCTAATAAACACAATTGAACATGTATTCAAATGTGGCAAATGTTACCCAATTTCCCTAAGGTTTACTTTATTAGTTACCTTCATAAACAGTTTGAACATTTTGATATTTAGATCAAGTTTTTTATTCTTTCTGGAAATTATTGGAAGGACCATCATATTTGTATTATTTTATAAATATGCTTAAATATAAGGCCTTATCATGCCATACTACAATCCATAATTAAGGCCATGTAGTAAAGAATTACAAGTCAATTTTATTTCAAACTCATTGTTTTCAACCCAATTTTAATATTTATAAACATTCTTACTTTATTTTTTAATAAAATTTTCTTTTATGAAATTTATAGATAAATTTAGATTCACATGTAAGAAATATTACAGAGAGATGTCTTGTGTCCATTTCCAAGTTTTCTGGCAAAACCACACTGCAGTATTACAACTAGGGTATTGACATTGATACAGTCAAGATACAGAATATTACCATCACTCCAAGGATTCTTCATGTTACCATTGTATAGTTACATAGTTACATCTGTTTCCTTCTGAACGTTGCTCCTTCCTTAACCCTTGGCGACCAATGCCTCTTCTCTTCTTCTATTATTTTGTTATTTCAAGAATAGCATACAAATTGAATCACACAATATGAACTCTTTTGAGATTTTGTTTTCACTCAATTTAATTCTCTGACGATTCATCCAGGTTGTTGCAAGTATCAATAACTCATTCATTTCCATTGCTGAGTAGTATTCCATGACATGGATGTGCCACAATTTGCTTAACTCTTCACTTGTTCATGGACATGCCAGGTTTTGGTTATTAGGAAGAATACCGCTATGAACATAGGTTTTTGTGTGAATATGAGTTTGTGTTCTTGACAATAAATAATACATATGACTGTAATTGCTAGGTCATATAATAATTCTATATTTAGTTTTTAAGAACCTGAAAAATTGTTTTATATAGTAACTGCATCATTTTATATTCCAATCAGCAATGTATGAGTGATCTTGTTTGTCTTCATTTAGTAGTTGTCAGTATTATTTATTTTAGCCATTATGATAGATGTGAAGTTATATCTTATTGGTGCTTTAAATTGCATTTCCCTAATGGCTACCATGATGAGCATTCTTCATGTGCTTATTTGCTATCTTTGTATTCTCTTTGGTAAAATGTCTTTTGTCAATACTTTAATGAGATTGTTTTGTTTTTGCCGTTGAGTTTTTAGCATTCTTTATATATGCTAGATACTAGTCCTTTTTCAGATATGTGGTGCAAATATTTTCTGCCACCCAAATTTTTAATTTTGGTGAAGTCTTAATTTATCATTGTTCCTCTATGGATCATGCGTTAGCGACAAAAGTCGAAGACGTCTTTGCCTAGCCCTAGATCCCAAAGATTTTCTCCTATGATTTTCCCTAAAATTTTTATTGTTTTATGTTTTATATTTAAGTGATCCATTTTGAGTTAATGTTTTATACAATGTGCGAATTAGATCATTTGATTTTTTGATTATGTATGTCCAATTGCTTTCATAACATTTGCTGAAAAGGCCATCTTTCCTGGATTGAAATGCTTCTGCAGCTTTATCAAAAATCAGTTGGATATATTTGTGTGTGTCTATTTCTGGGTTCCCTATTATTTTTCAGCGATCCATGTGGCTGTCCCTCTCCCAGCAGCACACAGACTTGATTACTGTAGCCATATAAGTCTTGAAATCTGGTAGAATAATTCCTACTACTTTATTCTTTTTCAAAATTGTTTTAGCTATTCTAGTTTATTTGGCTTTCTATATAAATTTTAGAATAATTTTGACTGTATCTATAAGAAATCTTGCTGGGATTTTGCTAAAAATTGTGTTAAACCTTTATATCAGTTTGGGGAGAGTTGATATTTTACTATGTTGAGTCTTCCAATCAATAAACACCATAGGCTCTTGATAAACACCATCTTATCCTCTCAGTTCTTTCATCAGTATCCTGTAGTTTCCAGGATATGTGTTCTGTACATATTTGGTTAGATTTATATATATTTTTACTTAAGTTATTATGACTGATAATGTTTTGGTTTCTGTGTGTTTAGTGCTAGTATATAGAAATACAATTAATTTTTACATGTTTTTCTTGTATCTTGAAACTGCTGAACTCACTTTGTAAGTCTAGTAGATTATGGCAATTGTTTTTACATAGACGATCATGCCGTCTGCATATGGAGACAATCTTATTTCTTCTTTCAATTGTATTTCTTTTCTTTTCTTTCTTACTGCACTTACTACAACTTCCAGTATTGTGTTAAATAAGAGTGGTGAGAGTGGGCATTCTTGATTCATTCCTGATCTTAGGAGGAAATCATTGAGTCTTTCACCATTAAGTATAATATTAGTTGTCATTTTTTTCTCGATGCCCTTTATCAAATTGAGGAATATCCTCTATATTCTTATTTTTTTCTGTGACTTTTATCATTTGTGGATAATGGATTTTGTAAAATCCTTTCTTTGCTTTGATCAACATGATCATGTGATTTTTCTTCTTTGACTTTTCTTAGTTGATTACATTGATCGATTTTGAATGTTGAACCAATGCTGCTTCAGTGGAATAAATGCGTCTTGGTCATGGTGTATAACTTTTTAATAGATATTGTTGAATTCAAATTGCTAATATTTTATTAAGGACTTTGTGTATATATGAATCTAGGTTCTTGAGGTAGGAGCTTAGATTATGCGTTTGACGTTTTTTCTTTTTTCTAATATATGCATTTAGTACTCTAAATTTCCCTGTCGACTGTGTTTTAGCTGTGTTCCATAAATTTTGGCATGTTCTATTTTTTAAAATTTCTCTTGAGATTTTCTCTTTGACGTTTTTGATTGTTTAGAAGTGCATTGTTTGGTTTTTAAGTGTTCGAAGATTTTCCTATCTTTCTTACTGATTTCTAGTTTGATTCTGTTCTGTCAGAGAGTACACTATACATTATTTCTGTTTTAAATTTGTTTAAATTTTATATCCCAGGATATAGTCTATCTTTCTGTGTGTTCTGTGAGTCGTTAAAAAGAATATGCATTCCGTTGGCTTTGGGTGGAGCATTCCATAGTGTCATTTAGAGTCTCTTGATTGATGGTGTTGTTGAGTTTTTGTATATCCTTATTTTTTTGCCTAGTTGTTTTATTAATTATTGAGGATGGGATTTTGAAGTTTTCAGTTATAATTGTGGATTTGTCTGTTTCTCTTTTTAGTTCTATTTTTCACATTTTTGCAGCTTTGTTGTTTGGTTCATACACATTTAGGATTGATATATCTTGTTGCTGGATTGCCTCATTTATCATTATATAGTGTCCCTCTTTGCCTATGATAATTTTCTTTGCTCTGGAGGCTCCTTTATATGATATTGATATAGCCAATCTTGCTTTTCCACTCATTTTCTTTCAACCTGCCTGTATTGTTATATTTGAAGTGAGTTTCTTATAGATACTGTCTGACAGTCTTTGTCTTTTATTTGTTGTAAATTCACATGTAATATAATTGTTGATATGTTAGGGCTGTATCTTTAGTGTTTTAGGTATGTTCATATACTTTTTATATGGCTGCTCTAGGTATTACATTACTGACTTATCAGAGTCTACTGTTGTCAACATTTTACCAATATAAGTAGTGTGGAAACTTTAACTCCCTTATCGTCCCTTTAACCTCTCTCATTTATAATACAGTCATGTGTTGCTTAACGACAGGGATACATTCTGAGAAATACATCGTTAGGCGATTTCATCTTTGTGTGAATGTCATAGATTGTACTTAACACAAGCCTAGTTGGTATAGCCTAATACACACCAAGGCTGTATGGTGCTAATCTTATGGGACCACCATCATATATGCAGTTTCTTGTTGACTGAAACGTCATTCTGTGGCATGTGACTATATAGTTGTCTTATTTTTTCTACATGCATTCAGAAATACGTCAGTGTTAAAATTTTGCTTTTAATGTCAAATATAACTTAGAAATCTCCAGGGGGAGGAAAGTCTGTTGTATTTACTTCCATTTTTTCTTACTGTATTCATTTTCCTTCCTGATGGTCAAGAATTTCTACTTTTATTATTTCCATTCAGTTTAGAGAACTACTTTTTTTTCTTTTAAATATTGGCATCTGAGATAACAACTGTTGCCAATCTTTTTTTTTCTTCTTCTCCCTAAAGCTCCCCAGTACATAGTGGTATATTCTAATTGTAGGTCCTTCTAGTTGTCCTATATGGGACACCACCTCACCATGGCCTGATGAGCGGTGCCATGTCTGTGCCAGGATCTGAACCAGCGAAACCCTGGGTCCCCAAAGTGGAGCACTTGAACTTAACGACTCAGCCACGGGGCTGAGAACTACTTTTAGATATTCTTTTAGAGTAGATCTTTAGGTAACAACTTTTCTTAGTTTTCCTTCATCTGAGGATATCATTATCCCTGTGATTCCTGAAGCATGTTTTCCTTGACATATAACATATTCATAGATTCCAGCTGTTAGTATGCAGATATATTTGGGGGACCATTTTATGCCTATCAGAACAGGAATGGTAAGTAGATCTTTTACTTTGGTTTCTGAGGCTCTTTTTATTTTTTTTCCAGTTTTTTTCCTCTCTATGGTTCAAATTGGTCAATTCTATTGTTCTATCCTAAAATTAACTGATTTTTTTTTCTTTTCTTTCCATTAAGCTCTTGAGCCTATGCATTCAGTTTTTAATTGTTGGTATTGTATTTTTCAGTTCTAAATTTTCCATTTCATTCTTCTTTACATCTTATATTTCTTTGCCGAGACTTCCTATTTCTTCGGTAAGACTGTCTGTTTTATCATTTGTTTCAAGTGTTTTGTAATTGCTCGTTGGAACATTTTTCTGATAGTTGCTTTAAAATATTTGTCAGATAATTCTAGCATCTTGGTCATCTCAGTATTGACACCAATTTTTGAATTCGGTGAGAGATCTTACTGGTTATTCATATGATGAATGACTTTCAAATGAAAGCTGGACATTTTGTGTCCATATGTTATGAGGCTGCGGATTTTATTTAAATCTTCTCTTTTAGCTTATTTCTTTTGTCACTGCCAAAACTGTGGAGTTGAGTTCTGCCTTGATATTGTCATGTGGAGATAGGAGTCCAAGTTCCCCATTCAACCATGGTTAAAATCTGAAAGGGGTTTCCTTATTACTGCTGAGTGGGGCTGGGAGGTCTGATTCCCACTAGTCCACTACCTATAATGCCTGATAAGGAGGGGTAAGAGTGCTTTGTTACTACTCCCTGTGTGGCCTCCACTGACACCACAAGGTCGGGGAGCTTCCTTACTTGTGGGCAGTGGTGAAAGTCTCTGCTTGGCCTCTGCTTATACTACCTGACAAGGGGTGCTTTATTACCGTTGGTTGGAGGCAGGTACCCAGGTTCCTCATGTAATCTTTACTGAGAACATGGAGTTTGGGGGTCCTTGTTATCGCATAAATGGGATGAAAGTCCATGCTACCCACTGGGCCTTCTCTGACACTATCCTTGTCAGGGAGCATTGGGGTGTCTTGTTATAATGTAGTGGAGGTGGAACTCTAGGCTTTCCTTACTCTTTGATGGCGTGGATGGTGGTGGGGCTTTCTGTGTTGCTGGCATGGGCTAGAGTGGTTTTTGTTAAAAGTTTTCTGAATTACTATGCTGCCTCTTTCGTGGTTCTTTGGCTCAAGACAGCAAACTTTAGTTAGGCCTTTTTTTTGTCCTCATTTGTTGGTGTTCCCAGGTTGCCAGCTTCTTGTGTTCCAAGTCTGGGTTGTGTAAGTCCAAAAGAAAACACAGAGAACTTATCACCATGTTGCTTCTTGAATCTTGAGGTCCTTAGCCTCTCTACCTTATTCTCTCTTCTTTGTTTGTTTTATGTATAATATCTAGAGTTTTTAGTTTTATTTAGCTGGAGAAATAGAAAAAACTACATGTATACCTTCTTCCTGTGCTCAGAGTTCTCTTTACCTTGTTTTTAGCAAAAGCAACTTCAGATACTTCTCTCATTTTAGAAAATGTGTCAATCTGCATTTATTTCCTAATATATGTGGATTCAGTTTAAAGGACAGTAAATGGGTTATTGCTAATTTTTTACTATTAATGGAAAAATATTAAAATCACATGTTTCAATAATAAGTATCCTTGTGTATAAAAGCCAGGTTAGTAGGAAACTTTATATTTAATAGGATGCTTCCATATTACCAATCCACAGCTTTGCCATTAAGTTTCTAACTTTACATTGTTTAATTTTATTTTCATTATCTTAGTCTCTTTCTCTGACTGGGAGTATTTTCTCTTCTTTTGTGATTCAGACTAATTCATTCATTTGACAAATTGATTCTTTAGACATCTTCTGTATGGCCAAGTGAAAAGAAAACATTCTTCACCCTTTATTTACTCACAGTTTAATAAGATGCCTATGTTGAAGAGTGAGAAATTATTGTGGTTTGTCTTTTTTAAATATGAGAACATGTGTAACCCTCATTTTCTTCTTCTTTTCTTCTTTAACTTTATTCTTTCCCTTGTATTGAGTCTTGGTACCTTAGAATAACAAGAGCCGAATGTTGACATGGCATATCTTGGATCTTATTGATTTGGGAACAGTTCATTAAAATTATTCATTTTTCAAATGATTTCTGCATATTTGGCAGCTGGGTATGATTTTCCTATTGGTTATTGTGAATGTTTATGTCCAAAAGTCCTGTTTAATATTAAGTTAAACCGCATTGTTGTGACTTGAAGTCATCAGTTCTGTGGAAGATGAGACAAGTCAGGAAATTATCTCAGGAGTCACTCTTAGGCTATCACGGATAATTCTATTTTTTCTTTTTTTTTTGAGGAAGATTAGCCCTGAGCTAACATCTGCTGCCAATCCTCCTCTTTTTGCTGAGGAAGACTGGCCCTGAGCTAACATCTGTGCCTATCTTCCTCTACTTTCTATGTGGGATGCCTACCACAGCATGGTTTGCCAAGCAGTGCCATGTCCGCACCCAGGATCCGAACTGGTGATCCCTGGGCTGCCGAAGTGAAATGAGCGCACTTAACCGCTGCGCCACTGGGCCAGCCCCTCTTCCTTCTCATTTTTAAACAATGATCTTTATTTAAACTAAAGTATCTTTTTTCTTTTTCAATATAGTATATATCTTTAGCTTTTCAGATAATCACTTGGTAGAGCCAGGAACATACATTTCAATAATATGACATGAGGTTTCCCAAAGTAGGGAATCTTGCTGAGGACATTTCTTCCAAGTTCGGACACTGACATGTTATTCTTACGTTTTGAACTATTCTTCCAATAAAGCATTGTAGAACTTAGTAGTAGTCTATGCCTTTTGCAGGGCTCTCTCTTCCCTCTATCTTTCTTTTCTGTGGTTTAGTTAGACATGTGTCAAGATTCCATAATCTCCACTGTTAAGAAGTCTAGATTATTATGGCACATAATTTTCAGAATATAAAAAAATACATTTTTCAGTCATTTTCTCCATTTGCTCATTTTTAGAATAGGTAAAAATATGTGACATATTACAATGTGTTAATTTGAAATTATCGTGTGTATATTTTCATAAGCCTAATAGTAACATATATCTGTCTAAATTTTGGCTGAAAACATATGACGGGAAATAAAGAACTAGCACTTTTTTAGTAAAGGCAAAAACTTCAAGAGTTTTTAATATTTCTATACCTATTAAAAAAATCGAATAACCTTTAAACTTCTTTGAAAAGCCATCGAACCTCATTTTCATCTAAAATTAATGAATAAGAGCATCAGAAATGTCCCCATATTCCTCAAGATGATGTAATTGAATTCTGTTTCAATTTGTGGTAAAGAAGAAAAAGATGGTTGAACACTAAATTGAGTCAGGGTCTGCAGGAGTAATATTTAGAAAAATATTTCTGCCTATATATTTGAACCCCAATATAAATGATTTAGAAAAATGGTGACAAAGTATCGGCTGTGGGATCAATACCAGTGTGCCTAGTGCTTGTTTCCAGTGTGCAGGAAGGTGAGGAAAAGTTGAGAATAAGTTTTGGGAAACTTCCATAGCAGTTTGATATTTGTTGCCACGTCCAAACATAGGGTCAGTGAACTTGGTTTTTTGAGGGATATATTTTATGAAAGAATTGATCTATGACAAATTGAATTAAAGGAAAAAAGGTCCTTTCCCACAGATTGTCTATAAAGCACTGGTTTAGAAAAGAATCTCCTTGTTTGTTTGATTGTTTTGTGCACAGTTATTTTTGAGAAAATTTCAAAAAGTCTTCTGTAATGTTAAGTAAAATGGTAATAGATGTTTTTAAATAGTTTAAGCCAAATTCTATTTTTTTTCACTTTTAAAGAAAGTGTATATAAATATAATGGAGGATCCAATTTTGTGCTTAAATTGGGTCTACTCCGTCAATGAGATGTATGGGTTATGACCTTTGTTGAGGGAGATCGTTTTGGGGGAAAACCTTTGACTGTTGAAGTGATAGGACCAAGGGGATTGGATTGATTTTCTGTTGGTAGTAGAGCTGTGAAGGCTTTCGGTAAGCATTTGTTGAATGTCTTTAAAAATAAGAGACAAATTTTAGGCAAGTCTATCAGTTGGCAATTGAGTTTGGTCCAAATTGCTTGAAGAAAGGATTTTTTATTTTTCCTGAAATGAGTCATCCAGATGCTGGTATCGTTTCATAGAACTCAGCTTTTCCATTGTCCTTATGTGTGACCTTCCTTCTCATGCTTGCAAATGGTTACTAGAGTGCCAGTCACCATATGCTGACTGGAAAAGGAGGAGGGCAAGGAGTGCATTTCATCTAAGACTGCCGTTCATTTTTGAGATTTTCTAGATGTTGCGCTGAATGACTTTCTCTTACATTTCATTTGACAAAATGATGCCATGTATTCTCCCATATCTGACAAAGTGGAAGCGCAATTTCTTTTTAAGGTGAGAACACAGCTTTTGCCAAGAGAAATGGAGTTCTGTTAGTAAGGAGGAACTAGAGAATGGATATTGGGTAATCATCCAGCAGTCTCTGCCGTAACAGTTGTCTGATATTACACAATTGAGCATATTTGAAGCTCTGAACATCTGACCTGCTTTTGTCTTCAAAATGGCAGCAAATTTAGATAAAATTTTGTTTGGGATCATCTGTGAACATTACTTCTGTGTCTTGAGCATTATCCAATCTTTTGTGTTTTTTCAGTACTGTATTCTTCCTTATAGTCTTCCTGTTGATACCAATATTTTGTTTTTCGGTCTTGCCAACAGCTTTTTTTCTTTGATAAAATGATACAGATTGATAAATTGTACAAAAGAAAACACTTTGAACTAAAACAAACCATTTGAATAGAGAAACAGCAACAACATTCTGTTCAGAAAATTCTCAGTAAGGCCCCATCGCTGTTTGTTCATTTCCTAGTAAAATGTTCTATTCATTCACATTAATATATGTTAATGAAAGTACTATGGCTCAATACTTAATTTTGTTAATTGTATTGTATTCGTGCTACTATGAGGGGAGTTTAAGAGAAGATATTCAATTGGATATACAGGTAGCACAGCGTAAAATTAATGGCTCTATAATATATAGGAAGAAAAAGTATATTAATTTAATTCAGATATTATTTACACTTTTAGTGACTATAAATAGAAATCCTATGTCATGCATTTCAATAGTTTACTTGATTTAGAGTGTGGTACTATGGTTTCCATGGCTTTATGACTCTCAATATTCATGGCTTGGATGACAATTATTGTGTTAAGAGTGTAGGTATAATTCACGTATGGTACTTGTGAGTAGATTTTTAGTATCATTATGACTATATTTATTTTGGTATTTTCAAAGAAGTAAAATATATTTAGATATTTTAAACAATCTACTTTCTTTTTACAACTTTAGGCCTGATTGTGCATGACTACACAGTTAAAAATTTTAAGTCACACATTTCTATTTTCCTTTTTTTCTTCCATGATATCTTTTACATAAGGGAGCATTCCTATGTGAATGTGCATTAGATTTACCAATCAGTAATTTTAAAACATTTTTGGTTTTTGTAAATAAACATTGGTTAGTGCTTCTTCATTCATATTTTTATATGATAAATCCTAGAATAATAATAAAATATTTGCACTAGATAAAAGTTTAGAGATTAATTCAAAGTCTCATTTTTATAGATGCAGACGCTAGAGCATAGAGTAATTAAGGGTCATGCCTAAGGTGAAAAAAAGCCACTTATTTGGTGAGGGGAATTAGAACTTCATTCTCTAAATCTTTCTTTTACTATCACCTGTCTCAAAGAAGAAATTTGCACAACAGATGAGAAATCCCACTCTAGTTATTTTGGAATGCTGGTGGAAGAGCTATATTCAAGTTTTAGCTCTGTCTCTTAAGAACTACATAACTTGGGGAAAAATGCTTGTCTGTCATCAGTTTTCCATAAAACTAGCAAATGCCATCTTACTAACAAATTTACACATTGCTGTGAAGATCAAATGAGATGCATGTGAGATCTAGACTGTTGTGCAAAGCACTAATAGTCTAATAATAGTATCAACAACCAGAATAATTTATATCTCTGTGGCACTTTTAGAAAGTACTATTTATTATTGCTCTAATGCCTTATTCATTTGACCTGCTTATTTTTCTTACATTTTATACAGAAAAATCATGGAAAATATCTCTACATGCTGTCATGCTAAATGTTGTTATGTGCGATCAAGTCAGCTGTGACTCCTGGCAACTCTATGAATGAGTGATGTTCACAATGTTTTGTCCTCAATAGCCCTACTCGCCTCCTGTAGACTCATGCCTGTGGTTTCCTTTATGGAGTCAATCCATCTCATGTTTGCTCGCCTTCTTATGCTTTTCCCAGCTTGATGCTAAATACGAGTAGGAAAATTTACCTCGTGATTTCAGCATGATTAAATTTAATTTATGAATTCATGAATTTTACAAATTAATTAAAATTAGTTTATATAAATATTGTGACTTTAGTATCAAATAACTTAATATTAGAAACTTTATAAAGTCATCTGATAAAAGTTCCACAGGTTGCCTGGTGCCCATGAGTCAAAACACCTTGATGATACTGATTTTGGTATCTATATTCAAGAAAACAAAAATATACCTTGCTACTGGGATAAGTATTCCTCATATGTTTGTGGCTAAATACCATTCACAAACTTCATAATTAGACATGAATTTTCTTCAGTCATCATTAATTTGTTCCATCATCCTTTCTTGGCCTTGAAAATATCTACCCATCCTTCCAAGTCCCAATCAGATACTAGCACCTTTGTGACTCTTTTCCTAACTTATCTTTTAATTTACATTACATTTATAACTTGTATAAAGGATATACTGGAAAATTTATTCCAACAAAGGCATATAGTGAGTTACTGCTTCTCATTTTCATTTCTTTCCATGTTTGAAAGAGAACAATCATCAGATTTCAAGGTGTGTATTTTGAGGGTGGGCACGCTTGAGAATCTTTCATTTAAAGTAACCTTTAGAGCCTTAGAGTTGAAATGAGTGTATGAACTTCTTATGCAAGTATTAACATTAGTATCTCTAGAAAGATTACCAACTAGAATATCTTCTTTAAAATATCTTCCTTAAAATATTCTTAAATATTTGGCTTTTTCTAAATAAGAAATAATCTTTTTTGATTTCTAGTTTATTTGATTTCTTTTTTTTGTAGTGACGTTTATTTTTTTATTGAGGTGACATTGGTTTATAACATTATATGAATTTCATTTTATATATATAAGGTGTACCTCATTGCATTTCAATATCTGTACCATGTTCACCACCCAAAGACTAATTACTATCCATCACTGTACAAGTGTACCCTCATTTCTCATCATATATTTTCAGTTAAGATTGTGATAAACGTGTCATTATTATGCTTGTCAATATACTGACATATTCACAAATGTCATGTTTATGTGTAAAGAGAGATAAGACAAAATGGAAGTATTATGGATTATCTTATTTTGTAGTTGGTTATCTTATGTACTAAGATTTCCAAGATATTTTCTGTAAACATAATAAAACCAAAATTGGTCCAGGATATTTTTCTATGTTGTTTATGCAAATAAATATTTGAGACTAATGTAAATGCTTCAGAATATCTAATTCATTGGTTTTATAAAGGTTAATAAAGTCCAGCATGGGAGTAGTGCTCTGTCTTATTAATTAATAGTAATAAATTTTTGATTATGTGATTTTATTTTTTTGTGAATAGTTTTAAGAACTTACTTATATAGTCTTAATATATAAAGTATGTGTGTAAGACTATATATACTTAAGACTATATATAGAGATAGAAAGATAGGTAGGTAGATAGAAAGAAATTATGAGTTACTAACTTGGTTTGGTCAACAAATGTATGCTAAGCAGGTAACAGAAAAAGTAACAATTTTCACAGTGAAATTCCATAAACATAAAGACAGATGAAACATGTTAATTCTGAGCCTTAATATTATGAAGAGGTATTGCTGAAAGATCTAAGGGAACTATACTATATGAATTTTGAAATTAATTTTGGTGTGGGAGGTCATGGCTAAGACTTTTTAAAATTGAGAAGAACTAGACCATGTTTTGAGATAAAACTATATAGCTTGTCTGAGCTGGTTACGTCTGGGTTACTTCCCAATTTTTACAGTTTTACTTATTGGGCTTACGTTGTATTTGTGTACAGCAGAAGTTGATGATCCTATGGAGAGGAATCTTGGAGTTGAGAGTCAACTGCCCCAGTAAAACAACCAGAAAGGCATTGATCATTTCAGCAAAGAAATGGATGGAGAATTATTAAGATTCTGAAAGGTAGAGAGGGAACAGGTGGGAACAAGACTAAGGATGGGTGAAGCAAGAGGCCATGAACTTTCATGATATTCCAGAGAATGTTGAATCCAATGTGGAGAAGATTAGCAAGAGATGAGCTGGAAAGGTATATTGAGGTTGAATTTCAGGAGTTATTGAATGTTATGGTAGGGAGTTTGGATTTCATGCTCCAGCAACATGAACATCTGAGACTTGATGAAAGGATATAGAGAGACCTTTCAAATATTTCTGTCTGGCAGCGGTGTGGAAGATAAGTTAGGAGCCAAACAAGTTCACAAGGCCCTGCATTTGTGGAATGACAGAAATAGAATGGAGGAGATGGTGTTAGAGGTGTTTTGAAGTTGGCTTAAAGGAATTCACAAGATTATATGGGAGAGAAGAATGTGGAAAAGGGAAGTCTCCAACATTATATCAGGATTTGTAATGTGTCTGACTGGAAGGCTGATGATGCAATTTTAGTAGATTGAAATCACAGGAGTGAAAAAGCTGGGATTACTAGGAGAGGATAATGATTGTGGGATGTTTTGTAAGGCCTGCTGAAAATCTTCATTGTGTTGTTCATTATGCATTTGGAAATTCATTGTTTTGGAACGTAGAAACAATGCCAAGGTTAACCTGAAATAAGAAGAATTGGCATGTTGTATATAGAAGCCATAAGCCAAGGAAGGATTGTAGAGTAAGAATATGTGTAAAAATGAGACTTTGATGACCACTTCTATTTAAAGAAGTAGAGGAAGAGGAGTCAGGGAAGGAAGCTGAGAAGGGTTATTTAGAGGTTTAGAAGGAAACAGAGAATAGGAATACAATGTTACAGAAGATATTATTGAAGAGAATTTCGAGGAAAACAATCAAAAGTTAGAAAATTTAGGTCTGAAAAGACTCTGATGTCTGAAAATCTAGTTCATATTCAAATATCAAGAGGCAGTATATATAACATACTGGGTAAGAGTTGACTTGGGAGCATAGGAAATAAAAGGAATTGAAGTTTGAAAATTTTAAACTCAGCCAAGGAAATTGTGTTGCCCAAAGAAGTTACCTCCAGTAATGGCTAAGTGAAGAGTCACATCTGTATCTAAAGAAACTCCACTCTAAAATTCTTTCCATTGTACTATGTTGTCTCTCTAGAAAAGAAAGAGTGGATAGAGGGCAAGCTAAAAAGCTAAAGATGAAGGAAAATCAAGCATATCTTAAGTATAGATGGAGAGAGAGGACACTTTGAACCGTAATCTTCATGAATATGTGGGATCATGTATCGTATATCTTTTAACATATTTTAGGGTACTACACATGGTAATTTTACAATAAATGTAATTGAAATGGATTTTATCCTCATTGCTGTTGTTTAATGTTGGAGAAAATGATTATGGAGTTTTATCAGCTTATTCTTTTTTTTCTTTGAACGTAAGGAGTAGCTCCAAGTTCTCATGGACACATTTGTAAAAGGCCAATAAATGGTTTAAAACTTTCCTGTTTTGTAGGCAGTATGATTTAAGAAATTAGGGCAATAGCTTCCTAAGTATTGGATATTGAGAGACTCAAGTTATTATAAATTACAGTTCAGAAATGTGAATGGAAAAGTCATTTTAATTAGGAAGATACACTTGGAAATGAAGTAATTTTTTGAGGTAATTTCCTTGGTGAGTGTTTTACTGATCACTTGAATTTATTTACGACACAAACGTCGTGATAAAATAGGTATTTATGGGATAGTTTTTAATTAGAAATAACGGCTTGTAGAGTTGAAGTGATGAATCATTTTATCCATATACTGTATTGGCTCAAGCGTCTCTAGTGAAAGATGATCCGATCGACAGCTTTGAAGTATCCTAACTGAATGCTTTGTCTTCAAAGACACAACACAATCTGTCTTACATTTCACTTTATATTCAAAAGCTCTACATCAACAATGAGGTACAAAGATAATCGAAACATTAACCTGTGCTTTGGAAACAAACAGGTAATTTTGCCTTTCATCATAACTGAAGCGCTTTATAAATTAATAGAAAAATAAGTTATATGGCTACATATTTCTAAATGTAAATGGGATTGGAAGGGAATCAGCCAACCTTGTCAAATTTATGAGTGTGAGTGCAATAGTCTAGCTGATGAGATGGCTTCACAGGTATGAAGGATATGTCATTCAGAAGGACACATTGATTCGAGTTAGGTCTTTTCTGTTTGTTTGCATTTAATTATGTCCTAAAAGGATTGGTATAGAGAATAAAATATACATGAACTAGCATTTCTGATTTATAAAAGTATATCAATAACATTTCAATTTAGAGTACAACCTCTGTAGGGAGAATAAGATTGTGTACATGCAACTTGCATTAACAATATTGAATTCAAATGAAAATTTATTCCTATTTCTCATTCTTCTTTTAGCCAGTATATTTTATTCCTACTGAAATGTACATTTTAACATTACTTGTACTTAAAACCCACAATCAATAAAACTGAGATACAAAAATAAATAAAACTTGAAAAAAATTATGTACTTATTTTTTTTTCTTCCCTTATACAGGTGGTATTTCTCAATGCCCCTTAGATAATATGAATTAAGAAATTGAATCTACCACTAATTGATTATGCAGAAGTAAAATTTTTCTTGTGACGGCACCATTTTTCTGATATGCTGATATCAATATATATTCTACTGAGTATTTTGATGTTAAAGATAGCAGAGGTTTAGTGACAACATTAGTACCTCAAGCTCAGCAAAGTCTCAAGGTGGTTATTTAAACAGTGATGAGTCTTAGACTAAGTGTTTTTACTGTTCAAATAGTCATTGATTGCGACTCATATCTATTCTCCTTCCATGTTTGGCCTTTTCCCAAAATTTGAGCCACAGCCGGTGTAAGATAAACTGGCTCCCTCTTTAATTTTAAGTTACTTGTCATTGTAATCACTATTACCATCACTTCTAACCGAGAAAAAGAGGTGGATTGGAGTTGCAGTCTCTGTATAGTTTCTGTCAATTTAACTGAAACAATCTGTCTTTGTGAGGAGTCTGAGGTGAACTGCACCGACTGTGAAATAGGATCTTTAAGGTGCTTTAAACAGTCCCTCTATAAAACAAGACCGATAGATGAGAGGGCCATCTGGCAGCAGCAGCCGTCCCTACTCCCCCCTCTATTGGCTGCTCTTCTCGGAGGGTAGACGCCCTTCCTTTGTCAGGGGAAGTTGTCTCTTCAGAGGCCGAACACTTAACAGAAGATGGCCTACTGAGATGGAGGACAACTCTTTTTTATGAGTGCTTGGTCTCAGGTTACTGGACCTGTTTGCTGTCATCTCTAACAAGTTCCATTGCCATTAAACTGTTCTGAATTTTTTTTGTGCTGCAAAGAGTGCAAACTAAGTATCAACAAAATGAATTGGAATATAACAAATTTCTATTGTAAAATCACCATATCAAAAATGGTTGGGATAGAATGAAAGCAAGAAAATCTGAAAAGACAGATTAATATTCAATCTCCCTCAGGAAGAAAGGTATTTTAACTCATATTATTGATGTCAATAATAGCTTATCATGTACTTGTCCAATAGAATCTTATAATATTTTAAAAATAACTTAAACTCTTAATAAAAAATGGTAGTAGCAATAATACTTCCTGTCTGAGTGACCATGGATAAGTTAATGAATTTATCTGCTTTAGTTTCCTCATTAGGTAAAATGGATATAATTGTAGTTACTTCATAGTTTTATTATGGTGAATGAGGCAATATATTTTAAGTGTTCAGAATTGTTCTAGCATAGAGTAAGTTAAATATTTGCACTTGTTTTTTTATCACCAATAATAGCAAACTGGACCTACTGGGCTTTTCCATTAGCCTTTTGCAGAATCACTTGCCTTGTTTGACATATGTAAACCAATCAATCTTTTCCCCTTAAGATTTAGCGTAAGACCAAGTTCTCGATATTGGCTTATTTCAAGATATAATTTAAATGACACTGCCACTTTTATGATTCCATGAATGTCATAAATTTTTGTGTATAGTAAATGTAAAGATAAAGTTGACTCTTCTAAATCAAGTTATAATGTCAAATTAATCTGGTTATCACTGTTCTGCCATGACATATTTCTTCCATGCTCATCCAGTTTTAGTCCATTCCACATCTATAGATTACCAATTTTGCAAATAAGATTATGATGTAAGGCAGGCTTTAACTTTTAAAAGACAAGAGAAGCCTGATAAGTAACAAGTACAGTGGACTCTCTCCTAATCCTAATTCAGTATTGCAAGTGTCTCATTAATTATAATACTTTTCATACTTATCCTTGATGTTTTCTTTGTTTCTGGTGCTTCATTTAGGCGTGAAGTTACTAATTTCCTGAAGCTCAGGATGAGGGTATGCTAGGAAACCAACAGCTCTTCTAGAAGACCATTTGAACATTTAGAAGTGGCAGTTCTAGGGCAAAAATGCGTAGAATAGAGAAATTAAATGATTTTCTTTCTGCATTCCAATGATCCCTCTACTTCACTCTGCACTGCTTATATCTGATATTTTCAGTGTTTCATATGTATATTTGTGTCAGTGTGTTCTAGGCTCATTATATATAAAGATTGCATCTTGTGTATTGTTCCCCTTTGACTTGTCAGTGCACAGTAGATTGTTTGCCATTTAGTAGGAATTTAATAAAAGTTTGTTAAATTTATTTTTCATGTATACGTAGAGTATAATGTTTAGATATTGTATTAGATGTTGAAATGTTTAAAAATGGATGACTTTTGATAATGTATAGTTCAGGATTATGAATCTTCTTTTTTTTTAAATCTATCAGGCCACCTCTCTCCCCAATAATGATATAACTTCTCTGTTGCTAAATATGGTGGATAATTTCCAGTCTCATCTTATTTAAGTCTCAGTAGAATTCAAAGCATTTAATGACTCACTTTTTCCCGAAACTTATTTTGTTTTTAAATCTGGTGAACCAAATCATGTCTCTTGTACTTCCTTTTCAGTTGTAGGCAATGCCATTTGATTTTCCTCCTTTACCTGTTTACTGAGTTCATTCTTTTGTTTTTTCTACCCTACTTGACCTCTTACATTCCTCTTCTGTAAATACTGACTCTATGTCCCTGACTCACAGATTTATATCTATATGGACTTTTCTTCTTAGCCTCAGACATGTATTCAGCTGCCTACTTGACGTCTCACCTTGGATGTCTCATAGGCTTCTCAAAGTTAATGTTTTCAAAAAGATTAAAAAAAATCCCTGTGCCTTCCAAAACTGTTCTCTCTACCGATTTTCCCCATATCAGTAAATAAGACTTCCATCATGCCAAAGACTTTTGAATCATTCTTGAGATCTCCATGTTGCTCACTCCAGAAGCTACTCCTTCATTGGGTCCTATTAGTTGGACCCCCCAAAATATGTCACAGATGGATTCTGTTTTCATTATATTTCTAAGTATCATCTACTTAGTCTAAGCCACCTAGTTTTCTGATTCAGTCTCCTTTACTAGAATGTAAGCTTCTTAAGGGCAAGAATTAGATATGTTTTGGTTCTTGTAATTTTTCAAGTGATTAGATGAGCGCCTAGCTCACAGTAGGTATTGAAAGATATTGTGAAATGAGTAGATTGATTGGGGCTTCCTAGAGGAGTCTCTTCTATAATCACTGATAAGTGATACCTTGATAATGAGGTCTGCTACAGCCATAGTGGGAAGACTGCTGGCAAATCCTATGTTAATTGACCCTGATATTATCTGAGGTAAATTTAAATAATCTTTCCAGAACTTTGACATAGTAATAAGTTCTGAAAGAGTCACTCCAGATAAATAAAAGCAGTGTTGTAAGTACCATATGTTCATGTATCTTTAGCTCAAAATATACGGTATCTGACTATGAAATTTCATTTATTCAAATAGTAATAAAATGGAATGATATTCTGGTTTGAATCCTTTGTTTCCGTAGTCAGAATAGATAATGGACACACACAGAATAGTTTCCTTCTTTAACATAACAGAAGTTTAATGATTAGTCTGAATCCTGCTGACTATTTTAAAGCTGTTCTCAAATGTGAGATGTCATAATTTTGAATCAAGAAGAGTACTTTGTACAACTGTATTTAGTGAATATTTAGCATTTTATTCATGAAATAATTTAAAAATTAACCAAAGTTCTTCAGATATGCCATTTTTTTGAATTTTTGATTAGAGCTAATCTTAAAACATAGTCACACCTTGGTTTAACTGATATAACTTATAAAAATTAAGTTTTTTAAAATTGAGGGTAATACATGTCATCACTGATTTTTGAAACAAAGTGGACTTTGCAATATTTCTAAATATCGGTTAATTGTAATTTACATTTATAAAATAAAACGTATTCATATGGCAGCATGGCCACTGAGATTTAAAAAAGATACTCAAATTCTGTGAGAGAAAGTTTTCAGACATTAAACTGCAGAACTTAAACTTAATAATTCCATTCATTTTAAATGCCAGAACAATTTTGCTTTGCTATAAATGTGGAAAATATTTTATCAGTAATACATATGAACATATGAAAATATAATGTTTTGATGATTTTTATGTGATGTGACCATTTAAATTTGGTAACTTCTATGCAAATAGAACGTGGGTTTTTTTTTTGTGAAGGCTATAGTCCCTAAAATTAATAGTGAATCATTTACTTTGCTATTTACTTAATTTTTTCATGATAGAAATATTTTTAATTGTTTCAGAAGGAGTTCATGCCCACTAATAAAAATGAAAGAAAAAATAACACCAAATTCAGAGAGTAAAAAATAGATCCTCTGCTTAAATTTCAACTCCCACAGATATATATGGATTCATCATAAATGTCGTATTTTCCACATCAGTACATTTCTTGATGAATGTCTATGTGCTCATTTTCAACATGAAAATAGAAACATTGGGTTGTTTCTATGTGTAGACTCAGAAAGTCGTTCTGTCTATATTCTATTGTCTATATATTGTCTCCTTCTAGAATATGTCTTTTAACTTCTCATCAGCTCCTTTGATCAATGCATAATCAAGTGTTTTATCCCTCCCTCACCTGGACAACCGCGTCAGCCTCCTCTCCGCTCTTCTATATCCTTTCTCGTCCCCTGACAGCCCATTCTCCATAAAACAGCCAGTGAAATCATCCCAAAGGATAAATCAAATCTCATTAGTTCCCTGCTTAACACTTTCAGCTCAGGCATGGTTATTTGGTTATTTTGGGAGGTCTAAATTAAAGTTATCAATGGGAAATTGATCTTCATTGTGTCATTTTCATTTTTTGAGTTAGTGTTTCTACTAGGCATTTATTAGTAATCACTTTTGTAATAGTCACCATTTTATAATTTGGAAGATCTCAAGATAATCCTTTTTAATATCAGACTATATCAGATGTTTCTAGGAATATTCAAATTAAAAACATTTTGAACATTGAGCCATTAAATGTTCTTTTCCATGTTTGCACAACCATTTATTGCCTATGTATTACAGACTTCCCTTTGAAAGCTATTCTTATGTGTAAACTATAGTCTTGTATATATGTGTGTTGGCAATTTGTGTACTATTAAAATATTGATTCTATTCTTGGCATCAATTTGTTTCTAAAGAGAATATAAGATAATGTTGTTCATACAGAATACAGGAAATATCTTTGCTAGGTCAGAAGAATTCAATGTTAGGCCAAAATTAGAGGGGGAAAAATTCAAGATTTATTTTAAAGGATTCTTATTTACATTTGTGACACTCTCATATGAAAAAACAGGTATGTTTATATCCTCACACATGGACATGGATCTATATCAGCTTAACAGTAATTATTATTCTTCATGACTGACTCAATTTTGATATTAGTATAAGGAGATTATGTGTTATGTGTGTTGTGTGTGTGTTCCTTCTTGTGCATCTGCTTTTTTGTTGATAAATGTACAAACTTATATTCTGAGGTTTTTCACATATACTGATGAATATACATATGTTTAATTATTGGGTGTTGGTGGTAAATCAGTTAAGGGAGAGAGCTGCATTTATTTTTAAGACACAATAGATACAATTTATCAGATGGAGACAAAATGAGAGAATGTGTCTCATTTTATGAACATTTTCATACTTTCTGGTTCTAGTGTTTTCTCATCCCCACTTCATCAGCTTTCTTTGCTTCTCTCTCCACCATTAAGTGATTTTTATCCTATTTTTTTAAAGCACAAAAACATAAAATCAACCTCTCAATTTTAGATAATCTAGCTGATTTAAAAGTGTGTATAAAAAAGTTAAATTAAAAGTAGTTCTTAATACAAAATACACATAAATTTTCCCGTTGCATAATAGACATTTTTTATAAATTTGAAATTGTTCTAAAAATTAAATTATTATGTAAATACTTGCAGACCTGATGTACTCTGAATAACTTCATTAGTATGAAAGGACAAAAAGAATTAATTTTATTTCACATGTATTCAAGAATAAGAGATGATAGGTACTGAATAAGGCTCATGATTCCAAATGTGAGCAGCTCTTGTATAATAATACTCTTTTCAGTACTAGTTAGTACATCATGTTTAGCGTCTGTATCTTAACAGCTTTAAAATTTATTGTTTTTTTGAAAGATTAAAGATGACAGCTCTAATTCATTTTTTGCTTCTTTTTAAATTTTAAAATATTTCTAAATTTTGATTATATTTATGGAATAAATGTTTATGGCTATGCAATTATATTAGCACCCAATCCTATAAAAGACCATGGCATAGTTCACTTCGTATATGGATAAGCTCATTCTGATCTTATGTGTTCATTTCCTTATTCAGTTCATGAACAGTTACTGAGTGTCACTCTATTTTCTGTATTAGTACTTGTAATGCACATCTGACTGGACAGTTTCTACTCTCAGGGAGCTCATAGTTTAGTAGGTCATAGTTGATTTGGGAAGATTGACATAAATAGTTACAGGAAAATGTAATAAGTTTCTTAAGAGATGTGTGTACAAGGGCCTTGCTGAAATAGAGGAGAGCAATGAAATCTGCCAAAGTTCACAGAGGAAAGAAGCAAGTACTAGGAGGTTATAAAAGCTACCGTTGGTGGCTGCTCGTTGTAGGTAGAGAAAACATGTTCAAAGGCACGGGGGTGTGAAACCTTGTGGTGGTCCCCAAAATGAAAGTACAGCAGTACAGCAGTCTCTCTGTAACTGTTGAGTCCAGTTTTCTGAAAACTCTAGTGGTAAGATTTATAGATGAGAAAATTAACACTTCATATGAAATAAAGGGTGGGATCCAAAGACATTGTCCGTATACAGAGACCATTAGAGTAATGCTTTTAAATATGTAGGACTCGGCATTGAAGAGAGAGATCTATGCTGCAGTCAGACATTTGGAATTGATCAGCACATAGGTGATAGAGAAAACTTGGGATTGCCTGAAATTTCTAGGAACCGTGAATTTAGTAGACAGACCTCTAGTATTTACCAACTTTGTTTCTTTCTTTCTTATGCATTATATCTAAAGATGGCAAGTAATACTGGACTAAATAATAGGAACCTAAAAGTAGGAAAACAGAAGATGAATTTATAAAAATATTGTTATGTATGAATATAGAAAAATCATGTTAGAGGTGAAGAGTAATGACCAGTACTATTGATCCAAAACTAAAAATTTGGTATGTTAGAATTAAATTTTATTTAAAGATTTGAAAAGGTGAGTATACTCTTATATAAAACATATGCAATATAGTGAATGCTTTTAAAAAGCTTTAGTATATATGTTAAAAGTTTGAAGACATCCTAAAAAATGTGCATTGCATTTTTGTGATTGCTAAGTTTATTCAACAGTGGTCTTTAATATACCATAATATTCCTGGCAGTAAGGCAGACACTTTGCTTTGTTTTCCGGGCAACAGTAATAAATTTGACGCCTCCCTTTTTTTCTACTCTTATCTACTTATCTCATCAGTCATGGTGTTTTGTCTGTTTCATATGTAGCAGTTTTACATATGTGCTTTCTTATTGCCACTGCTATTTGAGTTTACATTAGAGCTGTCACCTTCTAATTGTTGTAAATTTCTCTCATCTCCCACTTTTAAACCACATAGTGGTCTCAGAATCTCCTTTGTAAAATATCACTTTCATCATATCATTCTCCTCACAAATATTGAATAACTTGATGTTTACAGATAAACAAGCGTGAACAATCTTCTCCCCAGCAAACCTCCCTTTCGGTACAAGCTTCCCCTTCTGTTTAGGCCCACCTCAGACAAGCTTGCTCCAGACTGGGTTCATGCTCTTTTCCCTGCCTACAAGCCTCTGTGTCCCCCTCTCTCTCTGTCTACTCCTTGCCCTCACTTCAAGGTCCAGATCACATCCCACTTTCCTCCGTTGGAAGTTAGTGACACTTTTCTCAGAATTCTTATGACTCACCTCCACATTTGGAACTTAATCTGAACTAATTGTTAACATTATTAACAGATTTCCATTAGTGACTTCTCGGGCCTCTGGACCTTGTTTTCCCTAGCTACCTGGAAAACTCCACAGGCACTGGCTATGTGTTTTGTTCTTCCTGGAATTCCTTGTACCTAACATTGTATTACTCGTATTATAGTCTTTCTGATGGAGTGATAAGGCAAATGTGCCCTCAGGGAGGTGATGAATATGAATATGACAGAGTGGAAAGAAGGTATGAATATTTTAATACCTCTTTTAGGAATTTGCATCCTAAAATGCATCCCTAAATATAAAACTGTCTGTAGGTATTTGAGTCACTCTGTCACTCTCGTTCACATTAACCTGTTTCATTTCCTCCATAGAACCATTATCAGAAATGAACTTATTTATTTATTATGTTACATTTTTGTCTGTTTGACACATAAACTAGGTTCCACAGGAGACTTGTCTGTCCTCACTGCTATGTCCCCAGCATCAGCATAGTACCTGGAACTTAATAAACATTAGTCAAATGAATGAATGAATGAATGAATTAGCAAAAACATGCTATGTTAACACTCTAAGATGGGACCTACATATGATTTGTTACTCTCATTCACTGGGTATTAAATTGAAGGAAAGAGAAATTCAGGAGAAAGATAGTAAGCTAAATAAGTTATACTACAGAGTAAAATGTAGTATAAAACATCATTATGTTCTAGCATTCTGTTCAATCAAAACTTCCTGATTTGGATTATATCTGATAAGGAAGCTTCTCCATAAATCTATCTGAGATGTATTAACTCTGAGGTCACCATACTTAGAAATTATTAGAAGAGTAAAATAGATCTTAGGAGCTTGAAAGACATGATTTGATAAGAGCAACTAATTCTTAGCTTATTCTTCTGTCAAGATCTGGTCTCTGGTAATGTTTGAGAGTGACTCCCTTATAAATCTGAGGTGACATTTTCCTTGCTACAGAAAGAGATATAAATATGATATTGGCTGGATTTTTAACAGCTTTACTGTTTATCTTAAGAAGACAACCCTTAGAAGTATAGACTTCAGAAAAATATTCCACTTTTTCTTTTCCTCCTACACTCATTCTATACCTCTTCTTCCTTTTCTTTCCATTTCATCTCCTTTTTTACACATGCACATGTACATGGATATGCACACACAGGTTTAATGTGTATGCACTTGTCATATGCAATAAAATTATTGCCATTTCAGCTAGTCACATCAATGATGTATATATCCTATATTCATTTTAATATAAAGTTTATGGGCTTTGCATTTAGAATTTTTTTTCCACAATTCATTTGGAAACTGACAAAGTTTAGAAGAAAGACTTAGTCATTCGGCTGCTCAAGTCATGTAACAGGTGATTCGAAGCCTATTTATAAGGCACCATCTGTTGTCTCAAGGGACTTCTCAGACTTCTCAGCCATGTCAGTAGATTCCTTATAGTTTGTGAATGGCTTTTCTTAAGAGAGCATGATGACGATGATTTTATGAGAGGCTAACATCTGCAGATGGTAGAAATTGTGACTATTTGAAAAATTTGAGATCAAAATACATATAATGTATCACAATATGTTATTGACCCATGATGTTCCACTCATTTCTCCTATTATGATTTATATTGTGCTGCATTATCCTGATTCTCACTGTTCCTTACCCTTTCTCTTTTTATTTTCCTTATAGTAATAGTGGAGGTGATGATGATGACGATAACAACAGCAGCAAGAACAATAATAATAGAATTACAATTAACTTCTTAAGGTCCTAATGTGTGATGTCATGTGCTATTTAATTTAAACATTATGCTATTTGATCTTCACCACATTCTAAGACTTAGAGAGGTCAAATTATTTGTCCAACATTGTGCAACTAATAAATGGCAGAACCGATGGCTGAATTCAGGTCTTTTTCAAAGTCTATAGAGTGACTCCCTAAAATTTATTTTTTCCTGCTATTCCTCTTCTTTTAGTATTTTATCTTTCTTGCTAAACTAATCCATTCTTGCTGCATCAATTTTCATCTCTGTAGATTACTTTTAAATTGATATCTGTGATCCCATCCCTCTCCTGCTGACTTCTAATCTCTACCTCCAAGTGTCTGATCAATGCTTCTGCGTGAAAATGCTCTAAAGATATCACTATCTTCCTACCAATGTTTACCCCATAGTCTTCTCGGTTAATATTATCACTATTCTTTTAAATTACACAGACTCACAACATTCTCTTTGTCTCTATTCTTTCAATTGCTGTCTACAAACAAGAGGCACATAATGTTGATTTTTATCTTGTTCCTTAGTTTCCTTCCTTGTTCTGTATCCACAGTATCCCTCAGATACATAAAATTCTTTTAAATATCATTGCTATTTAGTATGTTCTAAAGCCTGCAAATAGCTTTACAAATTACTTCTTCATGTTACTGCTGAATAATCTTTCTGGAATTATTAAAAAGATTCTCTTTATACTCTAGTAGTCTTCATTGCCTACACATTTTACAAAAAGAATATAGAGGGCATGCTTGCCATCTTGGTATTCACTGTCCTCCATAATCACAGGCCAGAGAATATTGGTTACATCCAGAAATCTCCTTCACAAATCATAAACTTTAATCAAGCTAGGCAACTTTTCATTACTTATTAATGTGTCCAAGTCCTTGTTCATGACTCTTTTATCTCCCTGGAATGCCCTGTTTCCCCCATCCTCTTGTTAACTGCCTTCCTGAATTCTATCCTTCCTTCGTTCTGTTTAGATAACTTTTCCTAATGGGAAGTGATCTCTTCTGTGAATGAATGGACCATGCCTAATTCAGCTTTCTGTTTTCCATTGTAGATATTGAATAAGTGTTTACTGAGTTGAACAAGCTTTGTCCAAATTCTAAGCTTGGCTATTAAGATGTAGATAATTTTATAGCTCTGGGTTCACATGAAGTACTGTCTTTGCTGAGTCATATTGATTTTGATTATGAGCATATTGGTTGAATATGCTTTCTTTCTAGTATCACCACTTTTGACTGGATAGTATGGTTCATAATACTCCTGTTTGAAAATTGAGATTTTTTTGTTAGCCAGTGAAGATTATGAAAAATAGTTTCAACTAAAGGACTAATTCGAACTCCAGGGAAGAAGTAGCTTTCTTCCTCAAAAGTATGAATATTTTATTTTGTTCCTTATAAAGTATTACTCAACTCAGTAAAACATATTAATTACATTATTTTGAATTGGAGAATAATTTAGAGCACTTAGTATGTACATTGTACTGAGAGCCTAGGAGATGAGTAAGACCCCCCCATGTGTGCTTAAAATAGAACACCAGGTATTAACAAACAGGAGTACTTTGATGATAACTATAATGTTTATTTAAATAAAGTATTTGGGAAATAGATAGGAGAGTTGGTTATTTCACATGGGAGATTTACATCTGGGTTCAACTTTGAAGCGTATATCTGAGTATAGGAAAGATATTACAAGTAAAGGGGAGAGTGTTAAATTTTGGACGAAAGACTGTGTGTTGTGCTAGGGGAAGAGTGAGTGGAGGTGGAGCTGATGAACCTAGAGTATAAGACACATGGGAGAAAATAATTAGAGATTAGGCTTAAAGATTAGGCTGGAATAGGTAAAAGAAAGCCATTGGATCATTTTAAGCAGAGAGATGAAACAATTGTTGTTATGACAGTGTGAATGCTAGATTGGAGAGGGAGAAGAAGTGGGCAGGGAGGTCATTTAAAAACCACTTCTAGTAATCTAAGAGAAACTATCATGCCTTGACTGGAACAGAGTATACGAATGGAAGGAGGCAAGTGTGAGAAGTAAAAGAAAATAGTACTTGACTGAGTGTGGGTTTGAAGAAGAGGATGACTTGGTTGTGTATCTTGAACATTGGGTGGGTGATAATGCTACCAATTTAATACAGAAAACAGTGTTTCGGAGAGGGAGCAAGCGTAATGAATTTGTCTTAAGCTTATTAAGTACTTAGGCTTATATCTGGGTTCCTTGAAGTCAAAACATGATTATGTATCTTAATAATTTATACTTTAGAAAAACCAGCATAGCCATATATTTCTTATTGTAGTTCTTCATTCCCAAGCATGGATTTTTTTTTAATAACCAGAGAGGAAATGTAAAACCTTGCTCAAGGCAGTCACTGCTATGGGGTATTTTTCAATTTGAATTCATTTTTGTCCTAAATTATGTTTAATATAATGTGTCTAGGAAACATAAAATGGACTGTGTAGCATTTTAAACAGAAGTTAAAACACCCAGATACAAAACCATTTTGTTCTAAATCTAGCGCAGTTTCTGATATTTTTCTTGCCAAATTCAGCCAAATTTATATCAATGAAGTCATATAGTTTTCTCAACTAAAGGCCACTTGCTCTTTGTTTAATGCAACACAGTGTGTTTACCAGCAACTGCAGTAATTTTCCAAATCCCATTGCAGCATACACAGCTACATTCTTTACAAATACTCTTTTTATTTTTAAATGTTAAATGAGGATTTACAGGAACTCGTGCTCTAAAGAATATTTCAGTGCTTATTATTTCATTCTACTTAAAATTTGTCCTTTTTTTCTTTTAAAGCAATTGAAGCCTTGTCATTTTATCATTAACAGAGATATTATTTATTATTACTGCCTGCTGAATATTTTATGGTTCTTGATCTTATCTAAGGGAACCCTTAAAATGTACAGATGAAGTTAGCATATAAAACAGCCAACTTTTAATTGTTTTTTTTGGTATTTTTTTAAATTTGAAGACATTGCTGGTCTTATGTTATGCAAACTTCACGGGATCATGGTTTTCCTTTACTCCAGACCAGTAGTGTGGGAGCAATATCCAAATTCATTTGGCTTTCTATACTCTCTCTATTCGTCACTGAAAAATTGCATATCAATTTTTCAGCTGAAAAACAGGCTAGAGATAAGTCATAAGTAACTTCAAATATCAAAACCTTTCATTGTTACTCAGTGAGAGTGATGGTGGATACAAGGACAAATTCTACTATAAATAATCTAAGATTTATGTGAAGAACTCATTAATTCACTAACACTGGATTAAGATGGTTTCATTTTCAGTGGGTGTCTCTTTAAATACATTGCAGTTGTATTTGATTCTGATGCCTGAATCAGTGTGTGCCATTAGATGAAAAACAATAACAGGAATTTATTTTATATTATGTAGTATAGGCAAAGGGGCTATATTTACTGGAATAAAAAGTCATTCCTTGTTCGCAATATCAAATCAGTTCTATGCGTTTAGTATCATAACATTTAGGGATGTAATGTCATTCCATTTATGAAGATATATTTGCGTTGTTCCTCACTTGGTGTATTTGTTAGCTTAATGTGATTAATTCCTTCAGACGAGCAGCTTTTAGGAATATTGGAGCTTTGTCTGTGGTCACAGGCCTTTGATGCTGTTTTCCCAGCTTGTCAATTCTTGAATCCCTAGCCTTGTCTCCTTTCCAAATTCTTGGATTGCCTATGGACCACCCCCCGACCATGCACCGGATTCGGTGAGTGCATGTGTATTGATATCCTGACCCAGCTTCTGACCTGAGCTTACTTTGCCTCAACCTGCTTTTTGTTCCTTTACTCCAGTTTGGGTCTGACGGGCTCGCTAATGTTTGTCTCTTTCCCAGTCTTTTAATAAATTCCAGGCATCTTGGTCTTGGCTTTAGATCTTAATTTTTGGTGATTCTTGAATTCTGTATGACATTTAATTTTGTAATTTGATCTTCTGTTATAGACATCCCTTTGGGTCAGTATTTCTCAATTTATTCAGCCTGCTTGTTGCTTTTTATAATCCATTATTGGCTTTTAACCAACCCAGTGCGGCCTGTATTGCCGCAGGCCATACCATGGTTAGAAGCCGATTATGAACTTGATTTTATAGTTTTCTGTCCCTCAGTAATTCCTAGGTTCTTAGAACAAACATTTTAGGTTAGGTTCTTGAACCTGTGAGATAGGATTGACAAGTGACAGATTATTAAAATGTGATACTTCTATGTGGGATTTCCTTTCATGTTTGAGGTCTAGATCTTGGAAGGAGTTCTAGGCCCTAACCCATGCTCAATGCTGGCAGCGCTGCCCATAGGAAAAGATGTATTCTGCGTGTCCTGCCTAGAGTAGTTAGAGAAGATGTAGATGATGATACTGAAAGTCAGAGAAGATTGATATAAAAGGCAAGGGCAATCTTGTTTTTGTTAAATCCCCAGATTTCTCTCAGTGGCCTGCACAGAGCAGTAATGCATATTGTTTGAAATCACTAATAGTGTGCTGATAAAATCTTCTCCTGCTTCCTTCTCAGATGGAAACAGCCAGGTGTATATTAATTTAACTTCTTGTAGGCCTAGGCTAGAACAAAAATATATTTCCTGGCAAATTGTTTGCTGTTAAAAAGCTGAAAACATAACTACTAAGGAGAAGTGGACATAGAGACAACAATGAGAGATAAAGGACTTGGAGAAATAATTCTAAGCAGCCTAGTGGTTAAGAATGAACCTGTCTTGGGGAATTTTGGGCAAGTTCTTTTCCCTCTCTGTGCCTCAGTTTCTGTCTTTCTTTGTGGAATGAAGATAATAAAAGCATTTCGTAGATTCTTGTGAGGTTTAAATGACAAAATGTAAATAAAGTGCTTAGAACACTTCTCAGCATACGCATCATTTGATCAGTGTGACACCCTACATCCTGCAGACTTCAGGTCATTAATTTGAAATTTGATTCAGATGTATATCATTAGCAGCCTTAAAGGGCAAAAATGGCAGTGGAGGTTGTGTGTAGGGAAGTTGAAATTGTCAATACATTTCTTTTGCCAACGGCTTAAGGTAGTTGGGCTTTATGGGTTACCTGATCACATAATAAATTGAAGTGTTCATTTAGTCACTTAGCTTTTTCATTAGAGCTAGATTCTTAGCTCATCTTGATAAATATTTAGTAAGAACCTTTGATAAATCACTTTTAGAATTTGAAGTGATATTGTTTAAATGTGTCAGACCAGACAATAATGTACATGTAGGGAAAAATAATCTACTGATTTTCCAGTTTTTTGGAGTCTTTGAGCACAGGTGTTTATAATCTGTAGCGTGTATAGTTTGCTAAGAATAATGGAGTATGGATTGATAAGTTGCCTCTACTTTTCCTAAAATGAGACAAAAAGAAGGGATTTGAAAGCCTGTAGAAAATATTATGTTTTTCTTTCTCTCTGCTAGTGTTCCATTTGATTTTTCTCATAGCAGTACAATTTCAAAGCCTATAAACAAAATATTTAATCACATGATATTTTTGGACAGCTTTTTCAGGTATATTGCTTTCTAAGATTTGCAGGGGTTGTCATGAACAGATGTGCAGTTTGCTCACTGTACAAGTCAAGGTGGTAAATAAAGCCTGAAACTCAGACTCTGCTTTCACTTCTGAAAGAATGTGTCTTGTACGGGGCTGAGTGCGCACCGATGGGGTGGGTGTCTTTTTTCTCAATGAATTTGCACAAAGTTATCCTATGGGCCAACAGCAGCCCTGAATATTTGGGTCTGACATTCATCTAATGCACAGGTGACAATAAGCATTAGATAATATAACTGAATTCTCTATCGCAGGTGTGTTGTGCCCTAGAGTTATTCAATGGCAGTTATAATTGTTCTACAGAGCTGCTTTTACAGAAGGATATGGCCTGTGCTTACAGTCATCCTTTGATTCTTTGGGAAAACAACTCTTCTTAGACATCTCATTATTCTCCTGTAATTAACTTGACCAAATGAAGACGAACTGTGCAGTTTTAATCACGACTAGAAGTCAGTATTGTAATGGAGACCTGGAGTTGAAGGTTAACATCAGCTTATTTCTCTCTATTGCTTTAGATTGATAAGATATTCAAAAAAATTTATAACAAAGATCCTAGTAGAGTGTTAAGAGAAAAAGTCAGATTATAAGCGGTTAATGAGTGATTTGTTTGTGAGAAAATGGAAATCATCTATGTATGCTTTTTTTACAAACAAGAGAAACAAAGGGAATTTAGTCAAATATGGCGGAATGATTTTTTTAAGTTCAAACTTTCTACAAGGAGTGGGAATCCTATAGTTTCCTTTTCTTTAATTGTGAATATGCCAAGATTTCTGGCCCTTTTGTATACCAATGCTGGGGTTCAAATTCTGGCTTACTATTTGGTGGTTGTGTATTTACTTTGTGCCTTGTTTTCCCAAATAATAAAATGATCGTGATAATTGTAGATACCATATAGATTTTTGTGAGGTTTAAATATCATAATGTACAGAAAGAAATAAGAACAATGCTGGTTACAATGTAAACGCTCAACATGTGAGCTATTATTCTTATTTTTATAATTATTTATTTATTCTTTCATTTTTAAAATAAAATAAGTGCTTATTTTAATATTTTATTACCATTTCCCATAATAAGATAATAGAAATATATATATTTTTTCACTTTTGTGGTACATTCAATTTAATGATAATTATGGAGTTTTGGGAGTTTTACATAACAAATGGATAAATGTGTGACACATAACTCCCCTAGAATTCATTCTTTAAAAGGAAGTTATTACATTATCATTACCTTTACCATAATCAATTAATAATTTATAATGGCGTATATTCTACCAGTGCTGGTCTGTTTTTGGTTGTAGTTTTAGAGATTTTCTAAAGCTATATCAATATTAGTATTTTTAAATGATCTAGTGGTCAATTAAACAATTTTGGGGAGTTAAACAATGGTTGCCTAAAACTACATTATAGCCTATCAAAAACGTAAATATTTATTCTATTCAGACCAACCTTTGATTGAGTGACTATATACCATGTTGTCCCTGGGCAAGACCTCAGACACAGGTCTGTTGGGCTTCTAAGCCTTTACTATTCTTCCTAGGCCCCAACAGACTGGTTGTTCATGAGCCATAAGAACAAAAATCTAAATAAGACAATTGTCATTATTTTGGATTAGTGAAATATCATGTTGCTTTTTCTCATAGACATCATGCCTAGAAAAGCACTATTATGTACTTTTCCTTGTAATACTGTTTACATTTTCCAATATGCTTGTTAAATGTGCTGGAGAAACTCAGGTTGCCATGGACTAGTATTAATTGTATTGGATGAAGGCTTTGAATATGAACACTTTACCTGTGTTTGGTTTCTAGAGTCCTTATTTAGCCAGCTAAAAATTAGGTAATGCAAAAAATTTTACCTAAGGAAATTACATGTTCCTGTTCTCTAGATGGTAGCCTGTGTGGACATGCTTTAAGTAATTAAAATCAAGTTAGAGAATGTTATATAGGACAGAGTGCTGTGTTTGTAGTCCAGACTGGGCATCTAATAAGTTGTGTGATTTAGGGCAAATTGGATCTCTTTATTGGGTCTAGTTATTCTTTGAATAAATGGGTGAGACTAAATTAGAGTGTTCAAACTGTATCTTCCTAGTCACACAGTCCTGCATTTATTTTTTTTCATCCAAATACTATCAGTCACTAGAAAAGAAAATAAAGACAATCCCTGAATTAGAAGAGCTGTTCAGGTCCCCCTGTCTTTAAATTCTAAGTGCTCTAAATAAATTATTTAATTCCTTAGCAATTTCTTCAGTATCTTATCTAAAAAGGGAGGAAACATAAATTTCTACCGTGAACATGGTTTTCTCCAAAAATATCTTCTGATTATTTTCCTTATTAGCTTTTGCTGTTAGTCCTGTCTTTCGTGAAGCTGGATATCCAGTGGGAGTTTCACACCTTACATTACAAGGTATATCTTTTTCTGTTCTTTTATATTAAATTCTTTGTGTTTTTTTGTATAAATGTGTTTCTTTAATGTGTTTCTCATTACGTAACACGTGTGTGACAATATGTAGTTTAGTCATACATTTCATCCAACTTGTCAATCTCTGCCTGTTTAATTGGCATATTGAGTTCATTTACATTTAATATAGTTATTGATCTATTTTGGTTTAAGATTATGTTAGTGATTCATTTCTGTCTGCCGTGTCTGCTTTTGTTCTGTCCATGTCTTTTAAATGCAGTTGTTTATTATAGAAATCTACGTTTAATAAAGTGATGTGATGAAAAATAAAGATAAAAAGTTTTCCTATATATAGCTTTCTTATGTATAGGCAAAAAAAATTTGAAATTTTGCTGTATAAATTTCCATACACTATAGCCTTAAACATTTTAGACGTCTATGAAGAATGCTAACAATAAGTATTTGAGAACCACATGGATAACACTATAAAAATATGACTAGATACCTAACACAAGACTTTACCAAATGAAGAGACATACCCTGTTCCCAGAATGGAAAAGTAAAGATGAAGAAAAGATGTTGATTATCAACTTAACATATACATACAGGGTCGCACAATTATAATAGAGTTAAAGTCTGACAAGATTATTTTAAATTTAATCTGAAAGTGGAAATAGATGAAAAGAAGGTTAGTGAGCACTCATTGTTTGCTGACTATTGCATTCATTATCTAATTTAATAGTTTAAATATATTTTTTTTTTTTAAAGATTTTATTTTTTCCTTTTCCTCCCCAAAGCCCCCCCCGGTACATAGTTGTATGTTCTTCGTTATGGGTCCTTCTAGTTGTGGTATGTGGGATGCCGCCTCAGCGTGGTTTGATGAGCAGTGTCATGTCCGCGCCCAGGATTTGAACCAACGAAACACTGGGCCGCCTGCAGTGGAGCGCGCGAACTTAACCACTTGGCCACGGGGCCAGCCCCAATAGTTTAAATATTTTTAAAGAAGTAATTTTGGTACAAGAATAGTCAGACAAATCATTAGAATAGATAACCCAGAAACAGACCCTAGTATGTGTGTGTGTATATATATATATTTTATTATATAACCTAATTATATAATAAAATAGATGACTCAAATATAGAGATTGATGTATTTAAAAATTTTTCCTCTAGGGGCTGGCCTGGTAGTGTAGTGGTTAAGTTTGCGCGCTCCACTTCAGTGGCCTGGGATTTGCTGGTTTGGATCCTGGGTGCAGAACTACACACCGCTCATCAGGCCATGCTCTGGTGTCATCCCACCTACAAAAAAGAGGAAGATTGGCACAGATGTTAGCTTAGCAACAATCCTCCTCAAGCAAAAAGAGGAAGATTGGCAACAGATGTTAGCTCAGGGCCAATCTTCCTCACCAAAAAAAAATTAAAAAAAATAAACCCCAAACACCCAGGTATTCCTCTGATTGTTTGTTAGACATTTCTATAAAAATCCATTGACCCTCTTTTATACCATATAACTAATAAAATATAGATGGTTTAAAGATGTAAGTGTAAAAGATATAACATTTTAATGAGAGGAAAAGGTCAAAATACTACTCATCTCTGAATGGTGAAGGATTTTATAAACTTACATGTAATGATAAATATCACCAAGGCTGTACAATCACTGTGTTGAATGTCAATAGATTCAACAATTTCCAGATTGATGGATAGACCAGCTCTATTTTTTATTTACCTTAATGGTATATAAAGTAAGGTAAATAAAAGAGTTTATTTACCTAATATATTAAAGAAAAAGTCTCAGAGCAGTCTGGATACCTGGTAGACAGGGGCAATATTTTCTAGTATAAGTGGACATTCAAACTTTGAATTGAGCTTCCTTACCAAAGGATTCAGAGGTGCAAAAAATAATATGTGATTGAGTGAGAATTATGTATGCCTTCTGAAAGCTCAACTGTAATCTTCAGACTCTCTTTCTATATGTATATGTAAGTTTATATATTTGGAGTAGACCAACACGTAGCCTAATCTGGACATATTCTGCAAACCACTTCAACTGGCCACCAGTCCCCTTTAATCATTTGTGATCTTAGTGGAACAAGAACAGAGGTTGGTTTTCCAAAAGTCACAGGAAGTAATAGTAAGAAGCAGACCAGCTAAAGGATTTTACTACAGTAGACTAAGGTTAATATATACTGACTTCTGATTTTGCATTACTTTATTTGAAAAGCCCTTGACTTCTCCCTACACAAAAGAAATCACTTGTTGTGATGATGTTGTATACATTGTCCTGATTCCTCCTCTTCAGCAGTGCTTCCCGCAGTTGCCTGGAGTGTGGCTGCTTTGGGCCGACAGCTGAATCTCTCTGCTCAGAGTTAGGTCTCTGTCCTAGGGAAGTCTTCCTGGAGTGAGTGGTCAATACTAGGGTACCCAGACCCTCTCCATTGCCTCATTGCACAGACTACACTCAATGGCCATCTTGCCTTTCAGTCTTCCTGAGAATAGGCTGAGCCTCCGTTTTTACCCTTACCACAGTTTAACCTTGCCCTCTGCTCAGCTCTGCTTCCCTCACTCCCTCTTGAGTGTTGTTCCCAAGTAGTCCTGCAAAAATGTCTTGGACCAAGTGTCTGCTTCCAAGAGAATCTGACCTAGAACACTAGTCACATTTATGACAATGTTCCAAATCTTGTGGATATTGTCTCAGTTTTTGTTCATTCCTGGAACAGGAAGACAAACTATTGTTCTTTGTTGAACTCGTGGTGGTAATGTTTGAGAATCTTTGAAATGTACCTTGCTTGGTGTTTCAAATCATCCTTAGCTTCTTGTAAACCATTAACAGTGTTTTAAGGCATAAAACATGTAAGTCTAATCCTATATTTTCATCCTTCTCACTAAAATTGTCGGTATAACTATAATGAATATGATATGTCTACAATCCATTTTGAGATTTGGAGCATTTGTGTCGTGAAATCTCATGATGTACCTTCTTTAGTTAATGGAATAGGCAAGCGAGACAGCACTTATTTCACAAATGCCTGGAACAAAAATGCCAGTGTATAAAATAGCTTGGCAATTTATGGAAGATTTATTATTATTATTTTCCTGAGTTTTTAAATTTTATTGTGTAGACTGCTTAGGAAATATTCACCATAAGTTTCATATTAATTTTCCAGGAACTCAAACAGAGAGACACGCATAGATTACCTTATTAGAAGTTATATACTAAATTATAAATAAATGATAAAGACCATAAGTGCTCTTGCAGTTCGGAAGTATCATAGAGTGATTGGGAAGAGAGGAGACTAGGTCAGCAGTGAAAGATGTGGAAACAGCAAAGTAACAACATTCTGAGTAAGTTCAGTTAAGATGTGGGTAGGTTGTGAAGTGTTTCTAATATTAGTCTAAAGATATTGAACTTTATTTTTTAGGCAGTATGAAGTTTTAAAGGATTTAAGGGGTTGGTAGCATGTCAGGAATATATTATAGATAGAAAAGTGATATGGAAGATGGATTGGTAGAGGATGAGACTGGTGGAAGGACCCCTATTTAGGAAGCAATCTCAATAATGTAGGACAGAGGTCTACTTGATTATCATATTCTCAAATTAATTATTCATAAAGTTTACAAATATGTTTATTTTTTGCATCCTTTGGATTGATTCCTGGCGGTAACTATTGACATGGACTATCTCAAATTGTTGTGTAACTGACAAACCCCTTTTAGATAGCTAGATATTGGCCTATTTAGTCACAAAATTATCATTTTGGTTTGTAATGAATAGTGTTATCGATTAAAATCAAAACAATCGCTGAGGTCCACAGATTAAATATATTGCTTTCTCCTTATCTACATTGCCTCTAAGTTTGTCACAGGAAAAAAAATAAATTGTTTTGAAAGTATTTGTACTTTACAAAGCCATGTTGGTTCTACCTAGTACCTCATGCTTGTGCAGATAATTGAAAATTGAGTTGAACTCACAGGTGTACATCAATTTATAATTTATAATTATTGTCTATTTCTTATACAAAGACATAATTTTACTTCTACCATATTGAGGAACTTCTGTTAGCCTCCCTAACTTCCTTAATTCATTTAAAAAACATTATAATAGGTAGTAGCACTAGGAATAATATTATCTAAAAGTTGCACAAGTATCTGCACACACATATTGTGTGTGTAAAGAAATATATGTAGTATATACATAATAAAGATATTTTTATATATACATATATATATATTTTCTTGAATTGCTTACAAATTGCTATTGTTGTTCAGTTGTTCATTTTAATTGAATTAGTATGGGTGATCCAGGTAGCTTGTGTTTAGAAATTGAGTGAATTGTTTGGTATCTCCATTTATATTTCACTTGTTTTAGATTCCATGAACTTCACATTTGCTAAGAATGTTCCCTGTTTTCCATGTGGTTGATGGAAATATATGATATCACCTTTGAAACTACCATGCCTATGATTCCAAAACAAGCTTGTATCTTCCTGATTCCTAGCTGTTTCACTTAATTGTAAATAAGAGATTATTGAAAGCTATTTGACTTATGTAAGCAAAGATCTATTTTATGTTAACAGAGTTTGATTAAGAGGTAGCTAAAAAGCAAAAATTTGAAATGTAAAGTTGGCAGAACTAAAAATACAGATAAATCAAGTTGATAATGTGATATAATTTTTGGATTTATCATTGAGAAATAATTCCTGTCATACTGAATTTGTTGTTAGTGCTGTGGGCTTGATTCCAACCCCTAGTGACCTTGTGTACAGCAGAGCAGAACCCTGCCCAGTCTCTTTGCCCCATCCTCTCACCTTCCGGTGCTGTAGCAGACAATGCTCCACTGCTATTCATATAGTTTTTATGGCCAGTTTTTTCCAAAGCGAGTGGTCAGTTCCTTCTTCCCAGTCTGTCTTAGTCTGGAGGCTCTGCTGAAACCTGTCCACCAAAGGTGACTCTGCTGGTATCTGAAATACTGGTGGCATAGCTTTCAGCATCACAGCAACCTGCAGCTGCTACACAATGACAACCGACAGACGGATGGTATGGTTCTCTTGAATGGGGGACAACCCAGGCTGTGGTAGTGAGAACCCCAAATCTTAACAACTAGACCACCAGGGCTGACCATTATATTGAATACTGGTCAGGATTTTTATAAAGAGGTAGCAAACAATGAAGAGAGATATATATATATATATATATATATTTTTTTTTTAAAGAAAACTTTTCCATTCCATCTTTTAATACCAATGACTTTTCTTGGTTCTATTCATATGGTGAACGATATTACCCATTAATACTATTATTGTTTTTTTAATTATTTTCTTGCCTCAGCTTTCTTGTCTTTTTTCATATTCTTATTCTTTCCTCTAGTAATATTCTTTAGGGCCATTGCTGTATTTTTAGTGGTAGATAAGAAAAAATTGCATAGATGACCTTGGTAGAAATTACTATAAAATTAGTTATTGGTGAGAAATAAGAATCTTATGCAGAACTCATGAAGGAAAGATTAAAACAAAATGTAAGGTTTATTTCTGCAAATACATAAGTAGTGACTGTTGTACATGAAAACTTCTGGTTTCATATAACATGTATTTTTATTTTCATATTTATCGTAATTTTTCTCACCTTTAAAAGTTATACCAAATCAGTTTCTGCAATTTGAATATTATTTTCCCTATACTGAGCATGTTGTAGGCTCTCACTCCGTTAGGTTAATAGATTTTTTAAAATGAACAATGATAATTTTCATTATTTTGATTAATTTTAAGCTTAATGAGTGTGTGATTTAGTAATAGTATAAGGTTAACCTTTATCACACACACGACTATGGTAATATCTATATACACAACTCGTTGCTCCTACATTGATTACCAACATGATAATCTATATTTTTTTAGATGTGAATTTGTTATGCAAGCCAAATATTTAAATGATAAATTTAAAGATTTAAATTAAGTGATAAGAACTTATAAACAAAAAGCACATGCTTCCTAAACCTTCAAGACCAGCTGAAATTCAATCATTTCACTCTTTAATCTGTAAATTAGATTTGTATTTGTTTATTAATTTATTAATGTGGCTTTTTGAAATAAACTTTCCTTGAAATTCTTTGAGATTTAGGAGCTAATATTTATTTATACACATCATTTATATTATAAAATCTTGATAAATGATTTTGAGTCTCCTATTGGCCAAATATGTACCACATATATTTTACTTTAAATCCTTATAAATGATGTTTATTTGTAAATTTTTATCTTTAATTCTTTATTCCTCTGTTCCCCACTTGCAAGGCAGAAATGTTGCTAGACATAAAGCAAATATTCATGATTACAGTATTATTATCATTTTGGATATTTTTTTCTTCTCTTAGTGAGGTTAGGAGTTTAAGGCTAGGTAAAGACATAGGCTCCTTTCTCTCTTTGAATGATCATTTCTAATAAAATAGCAAAATAGAAAATGTAGATAACGTTAATGTATTTTAAAATTGATAACCTAAAACATAAATAAACGGACTTGTGTTGAGGATCATATATAAGTGATTTCTTTCCACACAGACTCTCTATGCACACCCAGTGCCAGCTGTGAATGCAGCCCGTAGGCAGTGCTGTGGGCAGGGGGGCAACTGTCAAGTTTGCTGTGACTTTCTAATGGCCTGCTATTTTCCATAGCTTCACCTAAAAACAAAGCAACACATTTTATACTATGTTTTTTCTGAGCTGTCACTTACCCTTAATTTTATATACACAACATCACACTAGCTAATATTTTCATTAGGAATACAAAGTTATTAATGCTCACAATTTTTAATAGACTATTTTAATCAACAGTTTTATGATTTGACATTAATAAAGAGTGCTTGGGAAAGTTACTTCCAGGATTTGAAATTGCTCCTCAAGATAGCAATAGCTTTCTCCTTTGCAATTTATAGATCTTCTTTTTTTGCAGGGGAAGTTCAACCTAAACTAACATCTGTTGGTAATCTTCCTCTTTTTTCCTCCCCAAAGCCCCAGTGCATGGTTGTATATCCTAGATGTAAGTCCTTGTAGTTCTTCTATGTGAACTGCCACCACAGCATGGCAACTGACAGATGGGTGGCTTGGTTCCACCACCTAGAAGCAAACCCAGGCTGCTGAAGTGGTGAGCACTGAACTTTAACCACCAGGTCATCAGGGCTGGCTCTAGATCAGCTTGGAAAAGCAGCTGACATGTAGACCTTAAACTGTTTTAAAGCTTATGGTGGTGTAAAACCCATTATTGCTAAATTTTTCTGGGGAAAAAAGTACTTGGACATGAAAAGACCTAAAACCATGCCTAGACATATTAATTTCAAGTATCGATTTACTGTGAAGAACAATGAAAATAAGATATTCTTGAAAAGGAGCTGAATATGCATGACAACACAAAGTTTGAACTAATATAATTTGTAAGAAACGTGTATAATGGAGAAGTAAAGTGTAGTGGTGAAGAGAGTGGATGTGGACCAGTCAGGTTTCAAATCCTGGCTCTGCCAGCTACTTGTTGAGTGACCTTGCGCAGGTCACTTATATTCTCTGTTCCTCAGTCTGTTTACATACAGATGAGGGATACTAAGAGTCTTTACTTTGTAAGGTTGTTGTGAATGTTAAATGAGTTGCCATATGGAAAGTGCTCAGCAGAGTGCTTGGCAGAAAGGAAAGCTTCTGCTAGCCTGGTTGCCTATCCTTGAATTACAGTTCTTCCTGCGGCTCTGAATAGCATGAGGTTTTAATTAAACAAGTCCTGTGACTAAGGTTCACCTTAACTTGGTGGTCTTGGAAAAGAAGTTAAGAAAATCTGTACATCTTTCAGAATACTGGTTTCATTGAAAGAAAAAAATATATCTTGAGGAAAAGTACGTGCTTTTGGTCACTGATTTTTTTCTTTTTTCTTTTTTTTGCTTGAGTTGTTTTTCATTCCTACCTTTGTTCTTTTAGTTTATTTAGATAACTTTTAACATGAGACAGTTATTTTGATGTTTAAATTTACTTCAAAATACAGATTTATTTTTAAAACAATGAGAATGTATGAAATAGGATGGGTTTTTTGGGTGAAAGGAAGGATGTGTTATTATGGTGTGCTGGAGTGTGAAGAGCTTGATTTATAACCCTGGATAGTTAATATGAATAAATCATACGTTACAACAATGAGCTTTTCTGAGATTTAGAATATTTTACTTTGCATATAGTCAGAATGAATTTGGCTGAACAAGTGGTAGCTTTTTGTTTGCATACACATGTGCGTGTGTATATATATATATATATATATATATATTTATTTATTTATACGCATACATATAGTCTCTAGTCTTTTGTCTATGTAGACTGATAGCCAAATACAAATACATTTTTTAATCACAGACTAGACAATTATACACATATATGATTGGATAGAATGTAAGATTTTTTTTCCTTCATCTACATGGGAGAGAAGCATCTGTCTTTGGAATTTCTCTTGTCGAGAGCTCACTCTACCAGGAAGGCGTGAATGCCTTTCACGTTGGAAATCCTTCCTCAGTAACAATGATATTACAGATTAAAGATGGGAAATTTCATTATGTGGCTGGTAATATATTTACCTGTTTGTTAAAGCAAAACCAAAACCAAAATAAAAACAAAAACTCTTAAGAAAACCACTTTATAATCTTGAACTAAGTTTTTAGTTTAAGGGGGAGGGAAGCAACTGTTTAGATTTGAAACACTTCAAAAAGGTTATTTCCTAGGTAATGATGATTCTTGAAGCAGAAAGAAGATCACGTGAAGGCTGGAGGAGTGGACAAAGCAGTGGGAAAGACATCAAAGCAGTATTATTAAAAGTGCAAAGCAAAATTAATCATAACTTGGGAATATTTTCAAAGTTGAAATGTTTTCCTGTGACATGGGTTATAGATGAGGACACTTATCACTAGAAAAAAATAAACTATGGTGAGAATACAGCTGTATCTTGAAGCTGGATGCTGAAGCTACAATATTCTAAATAATTTATTCAACAAATATACTGAGCATCAACCATGTGTCAGGCCCTGAGATTGTAGGTGTGAACAAAACAGACAGAAAACATTGTTCTCTTGGAATTTACATTTGAATGGAAGTAAGCAATTAAACAAATATTTATAAGGATAATAAATAGCATTCTTATTAATAATCCAGAACTATTCAACTTTGCTATTCTAGTCTACTGTATTTCTTCTCTTCTACTGTACTCTATGCTATTCTGTATTCTATTCCATTCCACTCCATTCTATTCTTTACTTGATTCTAAATTAAGAAATATTTCTGGATAATAGTTCTACTTTACTTAACAAAGCATATTCTTTTGTATCATTGAGATATTTGAAATTGAATAAACCTATTACTTGAGAAGTAGACGTAAAGCACCTTTGATCAATAACAATGTAGAGATACAAGTTTAGTTATTCAACAAAAAAACAATTTCACATAGGTACTAAGAGTTATATCTGTTTCATTCACTTGATCTTTACTAAATTGTCTGTTGGGAATATATATTTACTAATAAAACAAACCAGATATTTGAACAAAGTATTATGAAACAAACCCTAAAGGTGCTCATGGACTTAGCTATTTAACGAGCCTTCATCCTATACCTGCTGCCTGCCCTTGCTGTGTAACTCAGGCAGAGCAAGCATAAAAGTAAAACACAGCTCCTGGGCTTTTGGCAACAAGTTACAAACAAACAAAATGGTATGTGGCTCAGATAAAACTATTTCAGGATACTTTTGAGTCTAGAAGAGGTAAATAAGAGTTTTGAAATGAGATGTATTGAGGTGGGTCTCGAAATATGCCTAAGAAGTTATCAGAAGGAGAAGGTGAGAAATGACTTTCCGTTTATTGTTTAAAATTTAGTCATGCAAATTTTATTATTATATGGTAAAATTCAGGGAGTTATAAAACTTGATTTCTAATTTTTTTCATCTTTTTCTACCAATGATTATCATTTATTCATATTTTGATTTACTTCTTTGTGGTCCTGAAAAAATATGAACTTATTTTTTTTTATGATACATAGTTTTTATGGACCAGAATACAGGTACGGTTTGTGTCATTTACTTAAATTAATATATCATGAGGTACTCTCCTTGCCCTTAATTATTTTTCAGAGTGTGATTTGGTGGCTGTTCCCATTGTTTTTAAAAAGCCAATCTTTCTTTATTAAAACACAGTGTGAAAATATATAATTGCCCAACTTAATAATAATTTTTTCCAGATGTAAAGTAGACTTATTTAGTACTTAAAAAAGTTATTTCACCAAGTTTTATTTAGTCACTCTCAAATATTTATGGGTTAGCACCTAGTAGTCATAGCGCTTACTTTAGAAAAGTATGGGAAGTTGATTATTAAACATCAAGTAATTAAAAGCATAATTTTCATTAACTCACCATCTCATACATTAAGAAAAAATTAAAGAGAAATTTAAAATTCAGAAAATTCTATCCATTAGCTTATTCTTTTCTCTGAATACAGTTTTGATAGCAGAACACTCAGCTGAAATCATGTAACAGTCATGTTCTGCAGTAGCTTGGTTTGAAAACCTCTGTTAAAATGCAAATTACATACTGTTGAATAATGGGAATTTAATCAAATTAATAGGGCTTTAATTTACATTTTTAATCCCTTCTGACTTGTTTCTCGTTCTTTGTGACTGATCAGATTCAGTATGTTATTTGAGAATGAGACCTGAATTGGCAATTAAGATTCATGTGTTCGCTTTTAAGTTCTGCTACTATATGCATGAATTTTAGGAATGTCATTTAACATCTCTTATTTTACTGACTTACAAAATAATTGGATTGCACAAGGCTGAAATTTCTTAGCTATTTTTGAAGACTTGAGTTTCTTTATAAAATTTTGTGTGTATATACGCGCACACACACACACACACACAGATTTTTGGCCCGGAGTTCTAATCTCCAAAAGTAAATAAAAAGCCATTGATTTTTTAATACCTCTTGCAAATGTAGAAGTCAGTCTTTTCGGAGGTCTTCAGGCATCCTGAAATGCCTTTTTGCCACAAGTTTGTCAGGATGCTTTGTCAATGAGTTAATATGTTTGTGCATAGTAACTATCTAAAAATAGATTGCATATGATAATATTCTTCTTTTTGTCATAATAGATAGTGTACTTTGCACTACGATTTGGACTACTGCTATTTGATTTGTATTTGTTTCTTGCGAAGTGAATATAAATAACTAGATATATCCAGAGATATAAATATTAGAGTATTAATTAATAAAATATATGATGAAACAATTGTTGAATATCTTTACTTCACCTATAATAATTCATTTTTTCCTAATTTTAAAAATCTGAGCTAAGTGAGTTACTTTGATGCTTGATTTTCAAGGAGGTTTCTAAATAAATGATAAATAAAATGTTAATAATTGGTCAGAAAAATTAATATAATTTTAGGACTAGAAATATTTCCTCCAGTGATGGTTGTTTATATATGAAATATGTACTAGATAGATGATTTATAAAACTATTTTAACATATGAACATGATCTAATAATTTTCTTGTCAACTTCCAAATAGTGATTTGTCTTAGGAGAAACAAATTTGGGAAAATAATAGGAATAGAAATAGGTAACTTCCTGAACTTTGATCTTGGATACTAATTTATTCCAACTTAAAATAAGAAAATAGGGGCTGGCTCCGTGGCCGAGTGGTTAAGTTCTCGAGCTCCACTGCGGCGGCCCAGGGTTCGGATCCTGGGCGTGGACATGGCACTGCTCACCAGGCCACGTTGAGGCAGCGTCCCACATCCCACAACTAGAAGGACCTGCAACTAAGATATACAGCTATGTACGGGGGGGTTTCAGGAGATAAAGCAGGAAAAAAAAAAAAAGATTGGCAACAGTTGTTAGCTCAGGTGCCAATCTAAAAAAAAATAAAATAAATAAAATAAAATAAGAAAATATAATGCTTTTTTGCCAGGGAACTGAATTTACTTCATGAAATTATCCAACCCAATTTTTTAGGTTACATATTTCTGACCAATATTAATTTTAAATTATATAGGAAATATATTTTAAACTATAAGGCATTTATTTATTTCCTTTTTGGAACCCTGTTATCCTAGATGTCCTCTAGATATTTTATTTTTTCAAATAGTGAAATTGCAATGTGGTTTGCATGAAACTAATATCTCAGAATTTCAATTCCCTTTATTTTTCTAGTTCCTATTTATCACATTTTCTTTTAAAGGATTTAATACAATTAATATATCACCAAATCATCAGTAAGGTACTTGTTCAAAGATGTGGATGTTTTATAATATAACTGATGGTAATATTTTTTTTAGGAGTTCTGTTGAATATTAAACACAACACCAAGATATAAAGAGTAGATTATTTTCTTTACATTCTATTAAATATTTAGAGGGGAAAAAATACGTATATTCGAATTTTCAAAATGTGTAGTCAAAGGAGAAATATTTTTATCCAGTGATTGCATTTTAAACTGTCTTTATATTTCCATTCATTTATTATTTGGTTAACAAATGTTTAATGATATCTGATTAAATACTTTTTTATGCCCTTGGTTTATATATGGCAGTAAAAAAAAAAATCTGTGCTCTCCTGGAATGTATATTTTAGCTAGAGGGACAGAAATAAACAATGCATTAGAAATAAAATAATATGTTGGGGCCGGCTTGGTGGCATAGTGGTTAAGTTCGTGTGCTCTGCTTTGGCGGCGCAGGGTTCACAGGTTTGGATCCCGGGCATGAACCTAGACACTCCTCATCAAGCCATGCTGTGGTGGCATTCCATATACAAAGTAGAGGAAGGTAGGCATGGATGTTGGCTCAGGGACCATCTTCCTCAAGCAAAAGGAGGAAGACTGGCAACAGATGTTAGCTTAGGGCCAATCAGTCTCACAAAATAAATAAATAAATAAATAATATGTCATTTATTGAAAAATGCTGCAGAGTGAGATAAGATAGAGAACCTTATATGTAGGCTATTAATAAATATGCATTTACTAAACTGAATAGTTGAATTTTATATCACCATTAAAAATGAATTTTAGTTTATCTTATTCAGCTCACATACTGCTATATATGAATTATCTTTATAAATTTGTCACATTAAATATTAAGGACACAAATTTAATCTTAAATTTTAAATCCATTCTCATTCATCAGCACTAAATTTTTAGGCACTTAAGAACCTGTAATGTTTAAAAAAATCGTTAAGAACTAAATCATTTCTTCTTTCTAATTCACCAGCACAGATCTTAGTAGTCACCATATTGAATAGATATACATAAACTCCGTAATGTAACAAATAAGACCCAAGCTGGATCAGTGATTTACCTCAAGAGTTCAACCAGTGCCAGCTCCATGTCTCTTAGTTGGTGTGAGTCAGCTCACAAGTGCATCCTTTATTTTCTGTTATTCATCTGCTCGGAGAGGCTGCCTTTATCTAATTAAAAAAAAATAGTAATTAAAAAATCAAACAGAAACATCATAAATGCATAAGCATGTATTATTAACTGTGCAAATATACTAAAAATATAATATTTATACATGTAATTAAAGAACTTTTTGTTATAAAATTTATACTCGACCTTTCATTTTAATAACCCTTTTAGGAACCTGTCTGTCTCTATTGAATGCATAAATGGAGACAGGAAGAACTATGATATCATTGTGTGTTTCCAATTTGGGCTGAACTTAAAAATACGTATAGTAAATTGTTTTCTACACATTGTCTACATATTGTGATTTCAAGGGTGCCAGAATGCCCCAGCATCCACTAACTGCTTACTTTGCTGATGAGTGAAATCTCCAATAAGATCAATTCTTGCCTTTTGTTAAAATGCAGATGTTGCTGGGAAGAATAATGACTTGAGCCCTAGCAGAGCTTTAGGTAAAGACGTTTATCACATTATTTCTTAAGTAAGGTGGATAACAAGAAGTGAGAGTTTGAGAAGAGGGGGCCTCTGAAGGGAAAAGGAAGTATTAGTGTGGAGGCAGTAGCTCCAAAATAGAGGAGTCTGGGCAGTAGTCTTCTGGATGCTTCGGGCTTGGTTTGGTCTCTTTCACTGAATCAGTAGAAAAACATGTTATGTACTAAAGCATAATTAGCAAAGGATATGATGACTTGTTAGTGTTATTGTCCTTTGGTAAGCAATTCCTTAAATGTCACTTAACAGGGGAAGTAATAGAGTTGAATATTTTAGAAAAATAAAAAACGAGAAAGAGAAGATATAAAGTTATGTAGAGAGTGTTGTTTTAGACTTGGCCGAGTATAATGGGCCAATCAGCCTAGCCAGGTGTCACGGTGTTAGCCAGGATAAAAAGCCATTGTTCAGCAAGTATAATGGTTGTACAGTACCTGCCTCTTGGCATAAGATAGAGCCAAAGCTAAAACAGCCCAATTCGTACACCAAAGAGAGTAAAGATTAATCACATTTGGGCCTAATCAGAGCTGTTTCACTGGCCCACTGCTCAGATGTTTGCTTTTTCCTACCTCCTGGGTGTTTGATACAAAAATGTAAGCCTCAGTTATGGAGCTAATATTCTTCCAAAGGTAAAATAATTTTAAAGTAAAGTGAACGTAGAAAGGAAATGACAAAAGGAGCAGACATAGCCCCTCTTAATTTTCCATGTTCCTCGGTATAGTTCAAGGGGAGAGGGAAAGTTTGTAAATAATGATCTGTCATACTCAGGACATACTTATACTAAAAAAGTATATGATGTTCATCTGAAATTAAAATTTCACTTAGCATCCTGCATTTTTTTGAGGAAGATTAGCCCTGAGCTAACATCTGTTGCCAATCCTTCTCTTTTGGCTGAAGAAAATTGTCCCTGAGCTAACAGCTGTGCCCATCTTCTTCTATTTTATATGTGGGATGCCTGCCACACTGTGACTCGATAAGTGGTGCATAGGTCCTTGCCCAGGGTCCAAACTGGTGAATCCTGGGCTGCCAGAGCAGAGTGTGTGAACTTAACCATTACGCCACCAGGCTGTCCTCCTGCATCCTGCACTTTTAACTTTAATATGGCCATCCTAATTTAGGGGCAGAACACTCAAGAACTTCATCAGTGGCACTTTAAAAAGAAAAATGATAGGAACATAATAAATGCAATAAATATGGTGCTTTACCTTGAAAAAGACTTCAGCTTTGTTGTGGAAGTGGGTGTCAGCTTGTGAGTTATTATAAGGAAGGAGTGGGTATGAGGGTTATCTGAAATCGGATGGCAAGTTCCAACACAGATGTGGATGGGCATGACTCATAACATACACAGTAAACTGAAGTCACTAGTAGACATTTGAAAGTATGTTTGTGCACGTTGGATATTCCTCTGTAGCTTAGTTCAGCTGAGTGCAGCCATTTTCTTAAAGGGCCAGAGATGGTCTGTTCCCATGACTCAGCTCCACCTTTGAAGCATGAAAGCAATCATAGACAATACATAGAAGAATGGGCATGGCTGTCTTCCAGTAAAGCTTTATTTACAAAAACAGACCATCTGCCGGCTTTGCATACATTTGCAGACCCATGACTTAGTGTTTCTTGACTACAAAATCTCACATAAGCAAATGCAAAAGTTGCATTTTGCTTAGTTTCCCAAACACATCAATTGCATTGGAACAAAGTTGTGTTTTCAAAACAAGTCTTATAATTTATTCTTAAATTTAGCATGTTACGATAAGGAGTGCATGGACAAATAGCAAGAGGTTGAAACTTAAATAAGGAGTCATTAATGCCTGTCCTGGGAAAATAAATATGCAAAGTTGTTAGTTGGGACATGCTAAATCAGGTTTACTCTCTCTGCCAAGATGTTTTTATATTTTCGTTTCTTAAATTTAATTTTTTACATTTAACCTTTTGTTTGCACTGTTTATATTTTAGAACATCCATTTACTCTAGAAATCTCTCTAGTGCTTTTTGCATTTAGTTTAGACTTTTGGAAAACATTTTAACTAAAATTCTAAAATCAGAGCATTTAAAATATATTTCTATTACTTTAAAATAACATTAATACTGAAATTATTCAAGTCTATATTATATAATACATATTTTAATATTAGGACCAGGAATATGCATTGCATGTAACTGATATGGAAGGTATTCTTCTTTCTTGAGTACTTGATTTAAAGTTGCTTTTTTAGATAGAGCATTTATTAATTATATGTTTCCTAGAAAATTTATCACGGTTGAAGCATATAAATATGTTCTGTACTTTCTACCTTCTCTAATGCAGGCAATCAGTTTATATTTATGGTATACATAATTGGTGAATGCTTCAGGCAGTACAATAGGCATATTAGTCTACAGAGCAATACAACTATTCCTCTGACATCCATATCTTCTGAAGCTCAAGCTGAACCATAAGGCTTTGGGGTATCCTTCAGAAATGTCCTTTATAAATTGTTGTGGTCAACTGATCCTCAACAGTGGGATCCTGATGTCAGTGTATGCTTTGGAAAAATACATTTAAATAAATTTTAAATTATTATTATTATTTTAGAAGCCTCAAGTAGATAATAAAAAAGCTTAGTTAATGCTACATTTTAAAGTATTTTGTATATCAATAAAGTATCTGCAAATATATTTACTTTATTAACATATACATATGCAAATTAAAAAATACAGGAATTTGCCAAGACTTCAAATATATTTCATGTAATGTTAAATATTTTTCCAATTATAAGTTAATATAGCATTCCAGAGGAAGATGGGAAAGATTTTATGAAATAATTTTGAGAAGTTTTGAAATAATCTAAATACAACCTATAAATAGCCACATTTTTGTCATAAACAGATTTCTCAGCTCTAGCACAACACATAGAATTATGTTTAAATATAATTGAAATATAATTGGAGGGACATTTGGTTTTCAATTACATAAATAATCTAGATGAATTTATATTGTACTTTATTGAAAGAAAAATATTAAACTTTTTACCTATATTTCTTGTAATTTTAAAATTAATGTTCAGAAACATCCAATAATTACTTGAATATTATTTCTAACTTCCAAATGATTTTGCCAAAATTTGTTTTTTCTACTGGTAAGTTTGTCCAACATGCTTGTGGAAAATAAAACTGTACTTTGTTTTGGATTCTTAGGCTGCCTCTTGAATGGTAAAATAATATACATAAATTTTATATGGGATACATATTTTTGTTATATCATCACAAGACAATAAAAATAAACCAACTTATTTTTAATGTGAAACTTGAAAAGATTTTAATGTTGAAAATAACATTTAAAATAATTTCCACTAACTGATCACTTTCAATTTTATTTCTAGATTATCTCATCCATTAACTAGTGTCAGCAAACAAAGCCTTGAGAAGTTTCTCACCTCTAAAATGACTGTAAAATGTATTTCAACTTGCCATATTATTTTCTTATTTGAAAGGTAGTTTTAAAAAAGCCCTAAACATTTTGTGTCATTAGTATTTGACATGGGTGTCAGGAATAAAATGTCCACTAGATAATTCCATTGTAGAAATTATAGTTGGTCTTGTTGGTGGAACAGGGAGCATAAATCAGATTATGCATGAGTGTGTTTTACATGGCCTTATTTATGCCATTAAATTGCCAAGAGTGGACTCAGTACTATTTAGAGAATTAAATATCCTCAGGAGACTGTAAGTTTTGTAAGATCAGAGGCTTTGCCCACTTTGTTCCCTGCTGTGTCTCCAGACTTGGAATTTGGAATGCCTGGTAGAAAGTAGTCACTGAATAAGTATTTGTTGAATGAATGATGTCTTCCTGTGTTATTAAACCAATAAAAGTTTGACTAAACCAGTAATAATTTTGGAAAACTTATTATTTAAGAATTTAGGGGCTGGCCCTGTGGGCTAGTGGTTAAGTTTGTGCGCTCTGCTTTGGTGGCCCAGGGTTTTGCCAGTTCGGATCCTGGGTGCGGACATGGTACGGCTCATCAAGCTGTGCTGAGGTGATGTCCCACATGCCACAACTAGGAGGACCCACATCTAAAAATACACAACTGTGTGCTGGGGGACTTTGGGGATAAAAAGGAAAAAAATTAAAAAATCTTAAAAAAAAAATTTCAAAAATGAATTTAAAATCGAACAGATCCCAACTTGAATGTCAGCTTTGGTGATTTTAGATAAGCTCCTTGTCTCTTTTTGATTTTGAGTGGCCACATTAAAAAACGTAGATGACAATACCTAAATTATAAAACTGTTGTAAAGACTGAATGAAAAAAAATGTGTTTAAGGCACTTAGCACACTGCGCAAAAACTAGAAACCACACATTTTAAAAGTAAGATTTTTAAAACTATATGTATGAGTTGATTTATTCATCAACCTTGTGATAATTACCTGCTGTACCAATCTTTGGTTTAGGTCCTGGGCATGTAGAAATGAATAAGACACGGCCTGGAGGAATTCAAAGACAAGAGATAAGCACAAGGAACAGTTACATAAATAAATAATTGCAGTGCAGTTACACATTGCTTAATGACAGGAGTGCATTCTGAAAAATGCATTGTTAGGTGATTTCGTCCTCGTGCGAACGAACTTCTGTTTTTGTGTGGCCAAACACTTGTTTTCCAAGTGTTTGCTCCATTTCACCTACCTGTGAATTACCTCCCTTTCTTGTGAAGTTCTTGACTCTCCCCCAACATCTTCATTTGTCTTTAGTTGAGGACAATATTTAAGGTGAGGGCCGTTTTGTTGAGTTACTCCGTTTTCCGGGGTTTATCCCACGTATACATAATTTAAGTTTTGTTTGTTTTTTCTCCTGTTTATCTGTATCATGTCAATTTAATTCTTAGACCAGCTAAAAGAACCTAGAAGGGTAGGGGAAAATTTCTTCCTCCTTTATACTACTTACATAAACCTAGATGGTATAGTCTACGAGATGCCTAAAATATGTGGTACTAATCTTATGGGACCACCATTGTATATGTGCTCCAAAATGTCATTATGTGGCACATGATGGTACTAAATTTTTAATGCCCATAATAGAGCTATGCACATTAAAATGGTAATGGAGAAAAGCATTTTATCTTAGATATGTTTTGTTCCAATCTCTTTCACCTATCAGTGAAGCTTGATAACTGCCTGAAGCACTTGAGAATATTACTGTTACATTTGACTTCCATGCTCTATTCTTGAAATTATTTTTATGGTATTGTGGACCATACATTGAAAGAATTCTAGTGCTTAACATATGTTTAGCTGAAGAAATCCAGTGTCTGCTACTCTATAAATAGCTGTTGAATGAATGAACAAATGAATGAGAAGTTTGATTACATTTCAGGTATGGACACATAAATAAATGAATAAATAAATGAAATGAAGATTGATGTAGTTGAGGAATAACTTCTTTAAAAAATGTGGCAAAGAAAGGCACCTCATTTGAAATTGAAAAACTCTGGAGTAGAAGTGATTTGTAGTGTCGTTGTCACAGTTTGTGTGAATAGAGCTAAATCACCTCCTAATGATTTAACACTTCATTTTGCCATTTGTAGATCTTGCTTTCCTTCAACAACTTCCATTTTTTATTTAAAAAAATCTTTGATGATTAATTCTCATTTTCTCTCATGTATATTTTTGATTTTTGAAACAATGAAAATATTTATGAATCCATACATACATTCTCTTTTTTATTCGTGACTGTGGCTGCATGTCTGTCTGTTTTTCTCTGTCTTTTTAATCACTGAATTGATATCTATGCTAGGGAAAAATATTGTAATCATTGCATAAAATTGTGTTGTACTTACCTAATGTGTTTGTCACACCTTTGGCCTCTATCAAAGGGAGGAAAGAGTAGAACTTGGTTAAGGCAAATATGCCATGATATCTCAGCTAATAGATTGAAAGGAACATGGAGAAGAACACAGGTATCCAGAGAAAAGAATGTGTATTTCTCTGTGTGTGTTGGGGTGGGTGGATTGGAGAAAAGACAGGATGTTACCTTAGATGTGATTTACCAAGCGTTAGTCAGTAAATTAGTGTGAGGCAAATGCTCGAATTTGAAACTTTGGAATAATTTAGCTGGTCAAAATGCCTCTTTTATAAGAGGAAGCTAGAGCTTTGGAAACAAAAAACCTCTTATGGTGCTATCTAAAGCATGCACGATTGATGTCATTTTGTCCTCTAAACTCTAACAGTCAATAATCACTTACTTCAATATGCTTCCTAAATGTAATGTAAAAAGTAAAGAGAGGATCTGACTTCTTTGATAGAACAAACTGTGTGATTCTTGAAATAATCACGGTGAGGAGTACAAATATTCCTTAAATTTAAAAAAAGATATGAGCACCTTCTGGAATATTCAGTGTTAACCTACAAGCTCTTATTTTACTCAAGCGAATGTTCTCTGAGTATATTCAAGTTTAGGGAAAAATTATACTGAACATTTATATGAGTGGGTCAGTCTCCTAAGTAAAACTATGAAGTACGTTTTTAAAACCAACTATCTCCCATATTTACAGAAATATACCTCTTATTTATTTCCTTTTTATATGGCGGTTGATCTATAATTCTTTTAACTAGTTTACAAGCCTTGATGGTGCTGTCTGGATGTGAAAAATTTGAGTCTTAAATTATAGCTCTGAGAACTTGCTAATGTATCTTTGGAAATGCTTATTTCTGAGACATTTGATTTCCTTTTTTAGATGTTCAGTATTTATACAACCCAAATAGGACAAAAAGTAAAATAAAGTTAAAACCTTATTGTTGAAGAATAGTAACCACTTGAATTTTGGTGCTTCTATTAAATATTGGGTGTGATGGAAACATTTCTAAGTAATTCCTTATTAGAGCAAACGGATTTAGAGGTTTTAGTGGAACTCAGTTTCCTTCTTAGCAAACTAATTGACTGACAATCACATTGACTTTTTTCCCTCATTAATGATTTTTTCATTAATATTTGATATTTCACCTTCTTCTAAATATTTTAACAGTTTCATTATCATTCTGTATGAGCTTCAAAATATTTCCAGATTTTTTTTTTGGAGAATGATTAGCCCTTACCTAATATCCGTTGTCAATCCTCCTCTTTTAGCTGAGGAAGATTGGCCTTAAGCTAACATCTGTGCCCATCTTCCTCTCTTTTATATGTCGGATACCTGCCACAGCCTGGCTTGATAAGTGCTACTAGGTCCGCACCTGGGATTGGAACTGGCGAATCCCAGGCTACCGAAGTGGCATGTGTGAACTTAACCGGTACACCACCTGGCCAGCCTCAAATATTTCCAGCTTTTAATGATGATTGATTTATGACCTGAGGAAACTTTAAAATGACTGCATTGAATATTGATGGAAAACTCCTAACTATTTCAAATTGTCTTTTTTCTTTGAACATCTATTGCTGTCCTCATAAAATATTGCTTTGTAAAAAGTCCACATACAATAGTTCTATGCAATGTATAATGCACAGTAATTTAGGATTAAGTAATTTAGCATATGTGAACTTACATTCTGACACATTCATACACATATTGCTTTCTTTTACTTGTGTGCTGGAGAATCAATAAATAGCCAGGCTCTAACACGCTTTCCCCTGTAGTCTTTATAGTTATAAAAATCACTTTAGGCTAACAGCTCTCTAAATCATTCCAGCATATATTGCAACAGGTGCTGCAAAGAAATTAAACATAAAAGGAAATAAAACAAAGTAAAAACCTCATTGTTGGAAAACAGTTACCACTGGCGTAATTTCTTCCATTCCTTCTCCTGAACCCCCACCCATATAGTTGCCACCATCTCTTAAGCAATAGTCAGGTAACTTTTTGTGAAACCGTGTCTGTGTTTTACTGCCAGCCATATAAATACTTGGTAGCTCAGCTTTAGCCGTGTTTTCCTGACTTTGTGGCTTTGCTGAATCATTATGAGGTGCAGCTGGAATAGCAATGCTAGATGGCTAGAGAGGGATCTCTTTTTTTTTCAACAAGTCTGCTTGTGTCAGATCACCCTCAAAGGAACCATTTTTCTCTAAAAGTCTTTTTCAGGATGTCCTAAATATTCTTTTGTATAGAGGACGATTAGAGTTTAGATAAGATTTTACTTTATCAAAACCCTAACCTCAACTGAGTTAAAAATTCTTTCTCTTTGTCCAAAATAATGGTGACTTATGCATCTGCAGGTTGCAAATAGTGGGGAGAACTGAGACTCTTGCAATAGAGGCTGGAAATAGGATTAGGATAATTATTCACAATTGTGAGGAGTCATTGTTTCTTGTTTAATGGACTTTATAATAAAGGCTCTGTTACAGTGGCTGGCATAACGAGAATGAATGGCAGACTGAACCAGGGAAAAAAGGGCACCTAACTTCTCTACTTGAGTCATTGACTATCAACACCACCACCCTTTTGTACGGACAGAGCTCCGCATTTCTCAGGTAAAATGAAAGATAAAAGTAACACAGGTCACTAAAGTATATTAAAAAGTTGTAATTAAACTCTTCCTACTTCTTTGTGTCCCTTGAGCTAGACTCAGAGTTCTGGACTGTCCGTTCTACTTGGTTGGGTTTTGTCATATAACTCTGTCCTAATTCCAGAGAGTGTTAGAGTATTGGAATTTTCTCTGTTCTTAATGGGAGATCCAGCTACCATCACGCCTAAGTGATTCCACTCAGCCCTCAGATCTTAGAAGGGCAGTATTGCCTTGTGATTTAGAGTTCAGGCTCTAGAAGCAGCCTGCCTAGTTTGAATCTCTTTTTTTGCCACTGTGTGTCTTGTGAACAGTGATGTCTTCTTGGGAAATTATTTAATTGTTCTGTACCTCAGTATCTTCATCGTAAAAGATGTGATAATAATAGTGTGTAAGTTAAAGAATTAGCATGAGGATTAAACAAATTAACCTTTGCCAAGTGTCTTGAATGGAGCTGAGCACACAGTAGGTGTTGCGTACCGGGAAGACTTTCCTGAGTAAACACCTCTGTTTATAAGCTCTCACAGCCCATAGATTTCTCTTTAGAAGCCTTGGTCAGTGTGGCAGTTTCAACTTTGTGTGTGTGTGTGTGTGTCTGTATGCACACGTGTGCACTTCAAGTCTGTCATTTCATTTGAAGCCTATGCTCTCAGACATTTCAAATCCAGTTTTATATTAAAACTTGCTTTTTTGTCGTCCTAGTACTATTTTATCCCCTGAAGAATATTCTTAGTCACTCTTTTGAGGTTGATGTGGTAAGAAAAAATGATAAATAGGTTTGGCCATATGAATCTTCTAAGTTCTAAATGTTATCCATTTCCAAGACATTTGTAGTTTACAGCGTGAGAATATTGAACAAAATACAAGTGCCAAGAGAATATGTCATTTGGGAATTCATTTGGGGTATAGTTATGGATGATTGGTTTGAGAAGTCCAAGGGCCCTAACTAAGTATGCCTAGGAAGGAAAAGAAGAGAGTATAGTTTTATCATGATTATACCCCAATAAGAATTAATTTCATTGTGTCTCATTTGTTAAAACAAAACAAAACAATAGTCTAAAACAATGGGTATGCTTTCTACCAGCTGGATGCTTTATTTTTCATTATTGATTATATACACTGACTAGGTAAGGGTAATTTAAAGTCAACTTCTTCCTTCTAATTACTTTGTTTTTCACACTTTTAGACAGTAATTCATAGTAAGATTCAAGACAGCTGAGAGGAAAGTCTTCTTTTCATATAATCAGAAAAACTGATTTTTGAAAGCGGCTAGGGAGAAAAATCTTGATTCCAAGTACCTTCTGAGGCAGAATTCACTTTAAGAAAGAGAATATGTTCAATTTTGGGATCTGGAAGTTATCTTAAAAGTATCTGGAATCCCATAGCACTGTATTAAAACACTTAAGTAGTAATTGAAACTAGCAGTAAAAACCAATAAAACAGGGTAGTTCTTATCTGATTTACAGAAGCATTTAGGTAACAATGATTTATTGGATTTGCAGAAGTGGTAAATATAGGCATTACTGAACAGAGTTTTGGATAATTCTGAACATTTTTGTAAGATTTTGATTCCTATTCTAAGGTCTCAAATGTCATGATCACAAATGGTAGAAGGAAATCACTAGATATATTTGAGAAACAGTAAACCAGTTAGCACAAAGTGGTAGATTGTGGTTGGCTTTGAGTACTAGATTTAGTGTTTTTAATGTATCCTTGGTCGGCTATTATGTTTAAGACATTGCTTATGAGACATTGATGAATAGAAAAACATGGTCCATGTGATGATGTTGGAAAGATGAAGGAGGAGAAAAATACAAAATGCTTTGGGGTGGAGAATACTTGAACTATTACAGTAGTCTCAAGATTAGATGTTGTATTAGTTATCTTTGCTTGAGTGCTATTTGGCTGAGTGCTTCTGGCTCTGTGTCTCTGATGAGGTTACAGTCAAATTGTTGGCCAGGGCTGCAGTCTCACCTTATGGTTCAACTGAAGGAGAAGCCACATGCGAGCTTACTCATGTGGGCCTCTCTACAGTGCTACATCATGACATGGTAGCTTAATTCCTCCAGAATGAGCCAAACAAAATAGAGAGTGCCTAAGATGGAAGCTACACTGTTTTTATTATCTAATCTTGGAAGTGATAGTCTATCACTTCTGTCATTTTCTCTTTGTTAGAAGTGAGTCAGTAAGTCCAGTCTAGCCTCAAAGGGGATGGATTACACAGGGTGTGGCTACCTGCAGGCAAGAATCGTTAAGGTTCATTTTAAGACTGCCTACCACAGATATTAAAGCCTGAGATGTAGGTTTGGGAGAAGTAGAAAGAAAGACCTATATTAAGGAAGGTATTGATAGTCTTTGGAGAGATAGCTCTAAATTTTAACCATGGCTTTGTGTCTGACTCAAGATATGACCTTGAGCGAACTTATCTTCTTTAGGCCATAGATTTCCCATTTGTAAAGTGAAGTGTTGGACTCAGTTATACCTAAGGTTTCTTTATTATTTGGCATTACTTCCTTTTAGCCCTTGTATCTGATTGAATTTTAGGAGCCAAGGAATCTGATTAGGTATGAGGATCATCAGTGCTACAGATAAATTAAGTAGATTGAAAACCATGAAGAGGCCATTGGATTTGACAATTATAATAAGGCCATTAGGGAATTTTTTGAGAGAGTTTTCAGTGAGTGAAGGAGACAGAACCTGGGCTGGAAGTAATTAGAGATTGAAGTGGCCGTGAGGTAATGGAGCCAACATTTATTGGTTGCTAAGGTGAGAATTTTGGCAGTGAAAGGAAAAAGACACCTATTTGTATGTGTTTGAGTGTGTCTTTTTTTTTTTAAGAGAGACTTTCATATGTTTCTGAGAAAGAAAGAGACCAGGGGTAAAAAGGAGCCTCAGTCTTACTCACCTTTGTATCCTGGGGACTTTGTACAGTGCCTGGAGCCGAGCAAACACAGGGCTGGCGCGGGGGTGGTAAAGGCATCAAAGCATCTATTCTTTCTCCTATCAATGAAGGCAGGGGATATACCATTAAGAGCAGGCTCTAGATTGAGGCCGCGGGCACTGATCCTGGCTCCAGCACTTCTTAGATGGTGACATGTATTTGAGCAAGTTCATTGAAGTTTTTGTGGCTCAGCTTTTCCATGTGTAAAATGGGTGTAATTTCAGACTGTGCAAGAAATAAATGAGGAAAAAAACAAAGACAAACTCAAAACATATATAGTGTTTATAACAGAGCATAAGATATGCTAAGAACTTAGCACATATTAACCCTTATTATTAACTAGTTTTATTTAGGAAAGAAGATTTTCAGGCGTTTTCTCTTTGACTTAACCAAGTGTGATTTCTCTATTATCTGGAACTTTAATCGTTGGCTTGTTTTATTAAAATTTAGTAAAGCAGAAATTTATTGACCTTGTATTGGATGCCAAGCCTTGTGCTAGTTGATGGGAACATAAAAATGAATAAAATATGACCTTGTCCTTTCAGGCCTTATTGTCCAGGAGGAGATATACATGTGTGAACAAATGAGAGTAATAAAGTATTCTTGACCCTGTGATAGAGTTGTGAATAGGCATTTTGAGGAATTGTCAGGACAACCTTTGCAGGGGAAAAATTCATGAATATTATAGAAGCAGGGCTTATTTTGTGATGGGAAGAGATTAACAAATAGATTAGCAATATAGGTAATTAGGGAGCTCATGCTTGAGTTTCTTCTTTTGCAATTCAGCCAGCAGACAGAGCATTTTAGATGAGTAAGCTTTGGTGTATGTTAAGAACATAAAACAATTTGTGCAAAATCTTTCTGAAATATTGAGAACGTAGTCTTGGTATCTAGGTACCAGCGTCTTATGTGAATAACTTCTAAATGGGGAAAACAAAGAATGTGAAGAAGATCCTACCTCCTTTTGTGAACGAAAGTGAGAGAAATCATTTTGGGTCTTTTCTGTGGGACACTTTAATCTGCCTCCCGACCAAGTGAAGTTCTAAAAGTTAAGTACATGTTACAAACAAACAAGTCTCACTGAGGATTATGATAAATAGCACGTTAGGACACTGAGATAGTTTCTTTATTTACATTATTTGATGAATACAAGGTTTTATAGAATATTATTAGTTGCTAAGTTCATGAAACCAAACTGATGTCATCATTGTCCTAAAGTATTGATATATTTTTTTTAATTAGAACATGTTAAAATATTCATTTGTCTAACAGGAAGAAACAGTGAGAACACTTGAAGTAGCAAAATAAGCAAAAAATGAGAAATGTCCTCATTGTGTTCCTTTCATAATTTTTTTCACCCTAAACAGGAATGAGTATGTTAACTTCATTAGTGCCATGATGAATTTTATTAACAGGAAAAGACCTATCTATCTCAAAACTTTAGCACTAAGGAATACCATCTCTTTAGTATCTAAAGCATAAATATTTTTAACTCGAGTGCTATTATATTTCACCTATTTATCCAAATGTAGTGTATCTCCTCCAAAGATAAATCATTTTCCTCCACAAGATTTTGAAGTTGCTGGTTAAATTAATATAAATTACTGTCCAACTCTCATTAAATCACTGTTGCCCCATTGTATAAAGTTCCGCTTTTAATTTAAAGTGATTAATCTCTCACCAAAGAATGTGTGCACTTCATAACAATCAATTAAACTACTTTAGGCTAATCTAACAAACTATTTTAGAATGTGGAGGGAAATGTGAAATAAATGTCTTCCCACTGTCTCTAACTGAACATTCTGATCAGAGTTTTCATAAGCTAGGAAATTTCCTAATGTTTCTTTGTTTGTCATTGGTTTGTTGTATAGTAGTGTTTATTGCATGTCACATGTCTTAGGGTCCCTTAATTCTCTGCGTAAAAAATAATAGTATTTGTTTGAATCATGACATTTTAAGCCTATTTTATCAGAACCTGAAGGGAATGAAGTAAGTTGGGATACTATTAACAAAACTACTGTATCACCTCAGTTGAGGGAGAAGGAAAATACTCCATTCTGGTTGAATTCAGAGCTCATTTCTGAAAGTGACAAAGATTTATAGTTTCTTGTCTGTCAGTCTCACTTAGTACCCTTGGTACTACATCTTTCTTGAAGGACATAAGAATGGTTAGTGCTAATAGCAAGATATTTCCTATAAAGGTGTATCTTAAAGGTGGATTCGAGAAATGTTAGAAAAGCCGTTCTGATTTTTTGAAATAGTAATGAATTATGACTACTAAGTGTAGGTCTTGATTAATATTCGTAAAACATATCTTACGTTTTCTTTGTTTTGTCAAAATACCTGCCAAGATCTTGTGTTAACTGCAACGACTATACAGGTTCCTCAGGAGCCTTAATAATATTCCAGGGATTTAAACTTCAATTTTAGAATAGTAAATCAGTAATAAACGAGACTTCTAAATTCTGTTACCTTGGAAGATTGATAAACTGTGTGTATTTTGTGTTGAATTGGACGATGTCTATAGATTTCACGGTGAAGCAAATCTGTAGATCATGTACTGATGAAAAACTAATGACAGCCTTTAATTTCAAGAAGTCCATGGTATTACACGAGCATTTTAGTTAAGAATTTAGACTTTGCTCTTAAAACACTGGTGCTTTCTCAAGAAATGGGTGAATTAGCAATATTACAATCTATGTTGGCCTAGGGGCACTTTTTTGGGCTGTGCTCATTTGGGGCATGAGAGTCCTCATATTTATCAGTCGGATTTTCTGCTGCACAATAGACTATTTTATCTTCTGGCTAATTCCTTTATAAATTAAGTACTTTTTCTATCCTTTCTTAGCATAATCAATTATTCACCAAATATTCCTGTGTATCCGTAGTTTATAAGGGTAATTAATATTGCTAAGGCTCTTTTATCCTACTTCCTACATCCCACTTTATTTACTAAACGAAGGACTTGAACTCAATGCTTGTGAAAACACTGAAGAAATATGCAGAAATAAATGAAAAGATACTGCAACAAGCCTTATTCTTTATGGTTTGAAAAAGCATTATACAGAAGTACCTCTGATAACATAATTTTAAAAAATCTATATTTCACAGCTTTTCAGTAGTTTTTGGGTTCCCTACATCTTAATTAATTTGAACTATAATTTCGGTCTCCATACAAATAATATAAAATCAAAAAAGTCAATTGCACCAGGGAATTAATGAGATTCCCCATTAATATGTTAGAATACTCGTGGTCAGAATTTTCATTTGGCAATGTGGTCAAGCTTTGGTTTGGAAGTCATTTCTTTTTTCATTATTTTTAAGCTGTAGTGGCATTTATTTTTTAAAAATAGTGGTGCCTTATTTAAAATAGCAATGATCTACATTAAAAATTATAAAAAAGAGTTGAACCAAAAAAGGCTACTATTTTTTTTGTGAAGATATTAACATTCCAGGAAGCAGTGAATTCTCTGGACAAAAGGGCTTGATACAAAGATGTGTGAAATAAAGAATCTGAACTGTGCCTTTAGCTCCTTCTAAACAGAAAGTTATTTCCCAAATGTATTTTACATTTTCTTCAGTTTCCCTAGACATTTGGCAAATGTATCCCAGTAGAAAGGAGAGTGCAGAGGAGGGCAAGGATGCAGAGTTATGGAAGTATATAACATCATCACCTCACTTGGCTTAAGGGATTTAAGAAGCTGTGTACAATTGAAAATGTTTCATGGAGTGTATTTTGGGGTTGGATCAGTACATTCTGCCATGATATGTGTTACGATACTTCTTTGTCTTTATTATTTTAGAAAGCTTTAATTATTTTGGCACAGGAATGCATTTATACTAGAGAATTCGTGAAAAAAACTAGTCATTTCTTAATGTTTAATGCATTACATTTCTCCTTTTAGAAAAAGGTTTGTAGTAGATGATTTTGAGTTTTCCTTAGTTCTGACACACCATAATTACACAAATATGGACTTTGTAACTTTTTATATATATTAAACTATTTTAATTTCTCCATAAAATGTCTTGAGTCACATGTTTCATTTTTATTTCCTTATAAATTTGCTTGAAGAATAGAACATAAAATAATAATCACTTCATTTGGAACAGAATCTCCCAAAGCCAATAAAAAGTTGATCTATGTCAGAGTAATTTTTATGGGTGTCTAGGATGAACTCCATGGTAAAAGGATTAATGCGATATTTCTTTCCAGATAATTTTGTATCTTCTGTTTAATTTTAAGATACACAAGCTCCCACTGAGATGCATGTTTGTATAAAAGCATCTGCACTGATGATATCAGAGTGCTTCTCGTAACAGTGTTAGTGAACCTTTGCTTTCTTGGCCAGACCATTCAAAGTCAACAAAGCAAAAGAGAAAGAACGAAAAAAAAAAAGGAAACATAGTGGGGTCATGTCTGAGAGTAGTTAATGGATGCTTTTGGTTTAATGATGTCTGAAATGTATTTTTTAATGCTCCTTAGAATTCAAAGAAATTTTTCCAATACATTAACTGTTTTAATTGCTGAGAACACTGATGTCCTCCAGACTGCCAATCACATTTCTTTTTGGCCTCTGCTATGTGTTTTCATATCTGAGTTTCTGAAATATTTTGGGAATCAAGTATGGGGCTATTTGGCTCTTTCTACTTGAGATAAAGATGATTATTATTATGTCTATTTCTTGGATCTGAATAATGAAGATGTTTTACAGTTTGATATTTACTGGCATTATTCAGCAAATTTTGCTTTAATTATTGATTTGTAAAAATTTTTAACTGTGCTTGTTTTATTTATGTTCACGTGAACTTTAAAAACCATTTTATTTTAGGTAATATGTTTTGATGATGAAGAAAAAATCGATATACTCTAAAAATCCTTTCTTTCTATAGATGGGCCATGTAGGAAATATTCAACATATTTTTGTTGTTTGATTCATAGATGTCTGAAGCTATACTTCAGTTGAACTGACAAAGTTTTTTCTTTTTTCTCTTCCTTCTTTTAGATATTAGTTATTAGGAAGTCAAGTCTTGACAAAATTGTCAGGGCTCCCAACCTTTTTTTGACAACTGGCTCCCAACCAGATCCAAGTTTTCCTTTCTGATAGAAAAAAAAATAATATTAATAAGCAACTAATCCCTGTTTATAAATCAACTACTCATGCTAGAAAATTTACGTAATTTAAAAAGGACCACATGAGAAGATATTTAGACATACGTAAACTTTACATATGTGAAACACACATGCACAGACACGTACATACACTAGGGTGGAAGGATAGATACTCAAAAAATATTTGGTTATGTTACCTACCTATCTTCCTGTGGAGTTCCTTGGTGAAAAATACACTTGGGCCATAAGACGTTCTACAAATCTGTAAAAATATGCAATGTCACGTCTCACTCTCTCTGTCGATTGATGGGGGTGATTCTCTTTTTGTGTGTGTGAGGAAGATTGACCCTGACCTAACATCTGTTGCCAACTTCCTCTTTTTGCTTGAGGAAGATTGTTGCTGAGCTAACATCTGAGCCAATATTCCTCTACTTTATGTGGGATGCCACCACAGTGTGGCTTGATGAGTGGTGCTACATCTGTACCCAGGATCCAAACCTGTAAACCTCCAGCTGTTGAAGTGGAGGATGCGAACTTAACCACTATGCCACTGGACCTCCCCCTAGGGGTGTTTCTTAAAGGGAGCTATTTTTTGGAAACCTTTTTAAAAATCTTTTTTCCTTTTTTTGCTTGAGAAAGATTAGCCCTGAGTTAACATCTGAGCTAGTCTTTCCCCAATTTATATGTGGGTCACTACCACAGCTTGGCTGATGAGTAGTGTAGGTCCATGCCTGGAATCTGAACCCTCGAACTGGGGCCACTCAAGTGAAGCAGGCCAAACCTCACCACTAAACCATGGGGCCATCCCCTAAAAATATTTTTTAGTGTAAGTGAATATAAAAAAGTTTGGGAAATAGGGAAAGATTTAAATGAGAAACTATTTATTGAGCTCACCCTAGGGGAAAACATTATGATGCATAACTCATAATTAAGGGGATTAAGGAAATTTAAGGGGTAAAAATATAGTGTAAATCACTGGAAACTTGTATGTCAAAGGTGTAATGACTATATGGTGATACATGGTATTTTAAAGTTTGTAATCCATGTTAACATTGTTTTCAGTGATATTGTTTCTTCTTCATCTTTTTAAATCAGGCATTCTTGTTGTATTCCAAGGATGCAAAATTCTTTTTTTTAAGTGAGTTCTAATTGACATATAATATTATATTACTTTGAGTTGTACAACATAAAGATTCAATATTTGTATATATTGCTAAATGATCACCACAATAAGGCTAGTTAACATCCATCACCATACATAATTACAGAATTTTTTTTCTTGTGATGAGAACTCTGAAGATTTGCTCTTAGCAACTTTCAAATATGCAATAAAGTATTATTAACTGTAGTCACCAGGCTGTACATTACATCCCCATGACTTATTTTTTCTACAACTGAAAGTTTGTACCTTTGACTCCCTTCACTCATTTCACATACCCCTCAACCCTGCCTCTGACAACCAGCAATCTTCTGTTCTCTGGATCTATGAGCTTATTATTATTATTATTATTTTAATATTCCACATATACGTGAGATCATACAGTATTTGTGTTTTCCTGTCTGACTTATTTCACTTCAAATAATGCCCTCAAGGTCCATCCATGTTGTTGCAAATGGCAAGATTTCGTTCTTTTTTATTACTGTATAATCTTACACCTTATGTGTGTGTGTGTGTATGTATATACATGCCCCATTTTCTTTACCTATTCATCTGTTGAAGGGCACCTAGATTGTGTCCTTATCTTGGTATTGTAAATAATGCTGCATTGAACATTGGAGTGCACATAGCTTTTCAAGTTAATGTTTTCGTTTTCTTCAGCCAAATACTCAGAAGTGGAATTACTGAATTATATGGTAGTTCTATTTTCAATGTTTTTAGGAAGCTCCATACTGTCTTCCATAGCAGGTGAATCAATTTACCAACAATTCTCAACCACAGTGCACAAGGGCTCCATTTTTCTCCACTTCCTCACCAAACTTTGTTATTTCTTGTTTCTTGTTTTTTGTTTTTTTTTTAAATAATGGCCCTTCTAACAGGTATGAGATGATGTCTCTTTGGGGTTTTACTTTGCGTTTTTCTGAGGGTTAGTGATGTTGAACACCTTTTCATGTACCTATTGGCCATCTGTATGTCTTCTTTGGAAATACGTCTATTCAGATCCTCTGCCCATTTTGTAATGGGATTTTTTTTTGCTATTGAGTTGTATGAGTTCTTTAAGTATTTTGGATATTAACCCCTTATCAGATATATGATTTGCAAATATTTTCTCCCATTCAGTAGATTGCCTTTTTATTTTGTTGATAATTTCCTTTGCTGTGTAGAAGCTTTTTAGTTTGATGTAGTCCCGCTTGTCGATTTTTGCTTTGGTGTCAAAAAAATCATTGCCAAGACTGATGTCAAGGAGCTTACTGCCTGTGTTTTCTTTTAGGAGTTTTATAGTTTCAAGTCTTACATTCAAGTGTTTAATTCGTTTTGAGTGAATTTCTGTATATGGTGTGAGATAGTGGTACACTTTCATATTTTTGCATGTGGGCTGTCCAGTTTTCCCAACGCTATTTATTGAAGCTACTGTTCTTTCCCCATTGTATATTCTTGGTGCTTTGTCACAAATTAATTGACCATGTATGTGTGGGTTTATTTCTGGGTGCTCTATTCTGTTTCATTGGTCTTTGTGTCTGGTTTTATGCCCATGCCATACTGTTTTCATTACTATAGCTTTGTAATATAGTTTGAAATCAGGGAGCATGATGCTTCCAGCTTTGCTCTTCTTTCTCAAGATTGCTTCAGCCATTCGGGATCTTTTGTGGTTCCATACAAATTTTAAAATTGTGTGGTCTAGTGCTGTGAAAATTGCCACTGGAATTTTGACAGGGATTTCATTGTATCTGTAGATTGCTTTAGGCCCTGGTGGTTTGCTTTGGTTAACATGCTTTGGACATTTTAACAATGTTAATTCTTCTAATCAATAAGCGTGGAATATCTTTCCATTTATTTGTGTCTCCCATTTCTTTCATCAGTGTCTTATAGTTTTCAGTGTACAGGTCTTTCACCTCCTTGTTTAAATTTCTTCCAAAGTATTTTATTCTTTTTGATGCAATTATAGGGATTATTTTTGTAATTTCTCTTTTTGTTAGTTCATTTTTAGTGTATAAAAATGCCACAGATTTCTGTATAATAATTTTGTTTCCTGTGACTTTATTATATTTGTTTGTTAGTTCTAACAATTTTTTTGGTGGCGTCTTTATGGTTTTCTATATATAGTATCATGTCATCTGCAAGTGACACTTTTACCTCTTTCTTTCCAATTTGCATGCCTTTATTTCTTTTTTCTGCCTAATTGCTCTAGTTAGGACTTTCAATACTATTTTGAATAAAAGTGACAGGTGTAGGCATCCTTGTCTTGTTCCTGATCTTAGAGGAAAAGCTTTCAGCTTTCTACTGTTGAGTATGATGTTAGCTATGGGCTTGTCATATATGGCCTTTATTATGTTGAGGTACATACCCTCTCTATCCACTTTATTGAGAGTTTTTATCATAGATGGATGTTGAGTTTTGTCAAATACTTTTCTGTATCTATTGAGATGATCATATGATTTTTATCCTTTATTTTGTTAATGTGGTGTATCACATTGATTGATTTGCAGATGTCGAACCATTCTTTTATCCTTGGAATAAGTCCCATTTAATCATGATGTATGATCCTTTCAATGTATTGTTGAATTTGGCTTGCCAATGGTTTTTTGAAGGTTTTTGAATTTATGTTTACCAGTGATATCACCCTGTTATTTTCCTTTCTTGTATTCTTCTCTGGTTTTGGTATCAGAGTAATGGTGGCCTCGTAAAATGAGTTGGGAAGATTTCCCTCCTCTTCTATTTTTTGGAAGAGTTTGAGAAGGATTGATATTAATTCTTTGAATGTTTACTAGAATTTACCAGCGAAGCTCTCTGGTCCTGGACTTTTGTTTGTAGGGAGATTTCAAACTACTGATTCAATATCCTTACTAGTAATTGATCTGTTCAGATTGTCTGTTTCTTCCTGATTCAGTCTTGGAAGGTTTTATGTTTCTAGGAATTTATCCGTTTCTTCTCAGTTGTCCAATTTGTTGGCATGTAATTGTTTGTAGTAGTCTCTTATGATTCTTTGTATTTCTGTGGTTGAGTTCTGTGTATTTGAGTTGTAATGTGTCCTCTTTCATTTCTGATTTTATTTATTTGAGTCCTCTCTCTTTTTTTCTTGGTGAGTTTGGCTAAAGGTTTGTGAATTTTGTTTCTTTTCAAATAACCAGCCCTTGGTTTCATTGATCTTTTCTATTGCCTTTTTAATCTTTATTTCATTTATGTCTGCCCTGATCTTTGTTATTTCTTTCCTTTTACTAACATTGGGCTTCATTTATTATTCTTTTTCTAGTTTCTTGAGGTATACAGAATTCTTAATTTTAAATCATAGTGAATTAGTCTAAAAGACATTGACTTATTTGCTGATTGGTATAATGGTCAATCGTTTTATATATAATTATAAAATTAAAATATATCTAACACACGTCTAGTAATATACTGGCTATGGTAATGAACAGTCATTTATTTCAGACAACTAAGTTTTGAAACTATTTAATTGTCAATGATCTAATTAATACATAATAGTAAGCTCAATGATGGGATTTAATCGAATTAGAGGATTTCATGCATTTCTTTATTCTGGCTAAAATGACCTTGTAATTGGAAAGTTATATTTGTACAATGGCAACTAAGAGAATAACAAGAAAAAGGCAAAGAAGAGAAAAGAAAGGTAGGATGATGCTCTGTAAATAGTGTGTAGTGATTACAATGTTACCAGGTAGTACTCATTTTTCTTAGCCTCCTTATGTGTAATGAGGGAGCTGGAGGAAGGTGGGCCTTGAAATTATCCAACTGTAAAAGGCCAACAAGACCCACCACAAATGTACATGTCCTCATGTGGGCAAAGCTGATACAGTTTGTTAGGATAAAAAAAACACTCATGACAAGAGGATGAAAGCCATTACATAAAATTAATTCATGGAGACCTTTATTTATGAATGATTGGGATTTTATGTATTAATTAGGGTCCTTTATCAAGACCATGGGGAAGTTTGAGATAAAATATATTTATCTGTGTTTTATTTTAAAACTACATATTAAAATAAACATTTTCATTTAAGGTAAAAAAATAAGATGTCACATAGGAAAAAGACAGAATCCCCTTCCAAAGGCCAGTATTTTGGTTGACTATATAATCTTCTTACTCTTACACAAAGAAAAGTAGTTATCTCCTCTTTATGTTAACATTTTTACAAAATGAAAAGTAAAGGATTTAAACTCTCTGTTTAAACTGTGTCATGTTTCCTGCATAGTATTAAAAAAATCATTATTATGTTAAATCTTCATAAAAGCAAAACTGTATTTTCTTCCTGAGTTCAATTGTCTTGAGATATTTCAGAGAACACCTTAGTTTTTAATGTCACCAAAAAATAAGTCAATGTCTAAATTGCATGGAGAAAATAATCTTTAGGTTGCTTTGAACTATATCTTGTTGAATAATTGCAGACGTGCTAAAAAAGGCAAAATTAGAAGACAGATTACTGCTTCTAAAACAGGTAAAAGAAAGATTTGTAATTATTCTAATTCACAAAATTTTTTAACTCTCGTAAGATTAGTACTAATGTAGTTATTCAATTAAAAAGTGTTTTTAATCTAAAGAAATTTCAACATTTTCCATGGTATGGAATTATGTACTTTATGTACCATCACTATAAAATATGTTACGAGGATATTTAAATAAAATATTAGTTAAAACGGATCCAGGGGCTGGCTCAGTGGCATAGTGGTTAAGTTCATGTGCTTTGCTTCAGTGGCCCAGGGTTTGCAGGTTCGGATCCTGGGCACGGACCTACATACCTCTCATCAAACCATGCTGTTGCAGTGTCCCACTTACAAAATAGTGGAAGATTGCCACAGATGTTAGCTCAGGGCCAATCTTCCTCAAGCAAAAAGAGGATGATTGGCAATGGATGTTAGCTCAGGGCCAATCTTCCTCACCTCTCCCCCCCACCCCAAAAAAAGAAGGGCCTAGATATCATATGCATAATAATCTACCAGCTTGGTTGTTTCTGATTGATTTTCTATCACAGTCAGTCTGTGTTCCCGTACTTTATTTCTAGCTAAAGCCAATTGTTAACCAATGACACTATGTATCTTTTTGTACAATTTGCCAATTTTGGGTACTTTATAACCTGGGTGCCTCCTGAATTGTCCTTGTGAATCACCATTCTGCCAAGAAAGGACTGAACAAAGAAATGATTTATGTACTGAAACATCAAGGTAATTTTTAAACTATGTAACTCAAAGGTATTTTTACCAACAGCAAAGAAAAAAAGGACTTTTTGTGGGGATCAAAACAGTGGTGTCTTTAAATAAATAGCAACCATTAAGCTATTTTAGATGTTTCAATTATTAAGAAAATAAAGTTTTTGAAAAAGAATCTTATAGGGATTTGTCTTAAACAATAACCTTTGTCAAAATAGTTTTGGATAGCCACTTTTATGCTTTTCTTTTTGAAGTTTTCTTTCCTTATGTATTTCAGTGGCATAGTCCCTATTTAGAATAGGTTGCTACTTGGCCTAAATTTTTTAAGTGTAACTTGGAGATAATTATATAACATATCCTATTACCTAATGGGAAATAGAAAAGAGTCACCCTATGGAATACTGTCTTGCTCAAATCAGTGAGATGATTTCCTTGAAGTTTCCAGTTTTTGGACACATTGGAAAGCATGGACACCCGAGGATGCAGCATTAAGACCTCTAGGTGAGATGTGTGTGTCTGTTTTTGTGCTAAGCTGTTCATACACTTTCACATTTTTTAATGAGGCTGTTCTTTTTCAAGTGTTATTCTTCCATTCACCAAGACTCTTTTTGTTTTTTAACAATTGTTTTAATTAAATCACTATTTACATTGGTTTAATTACCTCTCTACATCAGAAAATGTATAGTATTACTTGGGGAGACATCTTTAGGAGTCATTCAGTATAATATTTTAATTGATAAGTGCTTGTCATTATTTAATTTGAGGTGCCATTTATTTTTACCATTATAAAGTATGCCAAATATACAGAAGGTACACTGAGAAATCACAATTGACTAATGACAGCTTTGAATTATGTATTCATAGAATTTTTTTTGTTGGACTAGGTTATTAAAATCACAAAAATTTTGAGTTGCAATATTTGTTGGATAAATATATGAGTGAATGGGATAATAAAAGATTATATGGTATCATGTGTGGTTATGTATACATTTATATAAATACATATTACATATATATGTTAATAAATAAATTAGTATATTAACAACTTAGTATCATAAGTTCTGTTATGAAATTCTTTAATTATGGGAATCTAAACAGGACTTGCCTTATATATTCCTTCTCTAGATACATCCTTTATTATCCTGTATTTAAATATATTAGCCACATCAGTTTAGTGATTTCTTTTCCACTTGGGTACTACCACTTGGAAATCACCCACCCCCCTGCCACTTTTTTTGTGTGTGATGTTTTTCCTTCCCTCACAAACTTTTGCTTACTGATCTCCAGACCTAACTGATGCTTTTTAGTTTTTCTCAATGCTGCTCCAGGTCAGTTTCTACAGTGATAGGACTCACAGAAGCCAGATGAATAGAACAAAAAGATAGCTTCATTCTGATTTCTTTTTACTCCATGTTTACCAATTAAAACCTACCAATTAAACCCTAAAAACTAAGGAGATATTTTTGATGGGAAAATAGACTTCTTTATCCTGAAAGCAAAATGCCAGTATCTCTATCTTACACCTGTTTTATATTACTATAGTTAGAGTAAAATGAAATAATACATGTAAAGTGCTGTCAGTGTGTTCAGACCTATTAAGAACCCCTGAAGGGGACCGGCCTGGTGGCACAGTGCTTAAGTTCCCATGCTCTGCTTCAGTGGACCAGAGTTCGCGGGTTTGGATCATGGGCGCGGACCTGTACATGGGTCATCATGCCATGCTGAGGTGGTGTCCCACGTACAAAATAGAGGAAGTTTGGCACAGATGTTAGCTCAGGGCTAATCTTCCTCATCAGAAAACAAAAAAAAGAACCCCTGAAGAATAGCTGTTATGATGATTATTATTTCTCCTGAATCATATACATTTTACTATAAGGATTAAATTTACTTTGTTTTTTTCTTTTTTTTCATTTTTTTCATTTTTTTCTTTCCATGAAGAACATACTTTGGGGTCCAAGCAGCTATCTTAAACGTTAAGTTTTGTAAAATGTCCAAGTTCATAATTTGGTAGTTACCTATAAATGCTAATTACTAAAGCATTACTATAAAAATGTGTTGATGCACTCATATTTTTCATCTGTGTCTTGGGGTTATGTTAGATCTTACTGTGGTAGCTATTGATTTTAAAACCATACATACGCATTAAATAAACTCCCAGTCAGGCTAAAGTTACAACAGAAATGTTGCATCATATGCTACAACCTTAGAAACTCTCCCTTGGCAGTAATGGTCCCTGACTCCCTTTGGATATTTTAGGCACTGATGCTCCATAATAGGCCATTAAGGAAGATGTTTAATTTGAGACCTATCCAGGTGCACCCTACTGAGATGAGATAATTTCAAAACATGTGTCTTTTCTCTCCTGCCTGGTTGTTACTGATATGTTAACTACAAGAAATGAAATATAGGAAAGCTATCTTGGAATACTTTGTGAATCACAAAAGAGAATATGTTTCTTTCATAATCTCAAGAACAAGTCTGTAAAACATATAGATATTCTTTTTATGTGAGGAGGTTCTAAAGGAATTATTTTTAGACCTTGTCTACTATACACTTTTAAAAATTTCCATTATTTTATAGTAATCTCTTATTAATAGTTGTTTAAACTGCTTTTGAAAAAGTGATGTATTGAAATTTTTTAAAAACGTGACTATCAAGGGTCTAAAGTCAAATTGTTTATATGAAAGAGATGAATGGGACTGACCAGTCATGATAACTAAACCACAGTGGAACTCTGTGTAGTCATCTAGCTCATAATGAGATTTAGCTTCCCCTGCATTCTGCTTGCTTTTGGAAAGTCTTCAAAGAAAGTGTAAGTAGATGTGTATTTTTTTCCTTATCTTCCTGAAGGAATTGTAATAGATGAATTTTACTCTGTTACGTCAATTCTTGTAGCTTCTCTATTCTAGACTTTTGTTTTTAAGTCAATTACTTAGTAACTGTCATTTTTTTTAGAGAAATAGTGTTAGGAAATGAGATGTTTCCTAGTTCAGTCGCCTAAACTTGTACTGTAGCTTGCTATGATTCTGGTCATCTAATTTTGACCTTTAAAGTTCATTGTTCACAGCTATGGAAATAACTTTCTCACCAATCTCAACTGTAGTGCTGTTTGCATTGATGATAATAGTTTTTTAGAATTTTGCAGGAGGAAATGTGATTATATTGGTTTTAAATCAAACTCTGGAACTTCACTTATAACACAAACTTACGCTGGATATAATATATTGTCATGGTTGTCAATCATGAAGTACTCATATGATTTCAGTTATAAAATTGGCAAAAACAAAACAATGTAACACAGTACTAGTCCATCCCAATCATAAAGTCTTTGTAGATAATAAAAATCTAGCAAATATTAGAAACATTTGAGGTTAGCTTGATTGATCGTTTGTCAATTTGATTCTTGAAGTTAAAATAAGTATAAAATCACAAGTAATTCTACTTTAAGATATGTTTGCTCCTTCACAGTAACATCCAAAGTAATCTCATTTCCCTTTTTAGAAAAATTACTTTAATACTGGAATTAAATAGTTGTGCTGATTTGAATTGGAGTGATAGATTTTTGAAGTCTTTTCAAAATTTTATTTGGGGGATACCTTTTTTCTTTCTTTCTATTTTTTTTCTTTGATGAGGAAGATTGGCTCTGAGCTAACATCTGTGCCAATATTCCTATGTTTTGTGTGTCAGATGCCACCACAGCATGGCTTGATGAGCGGTGTGTATGTCTGTGCCTGGGATTTGAATCTGCGAACTCCAGGCTACAGAAGCAGAGAGGGTGAAGTTAACCACTATCCCACCAGGTTGGCCCTGATACCTTTTTTCCCCCTGATTGTTTTTAACTTTTTATATAATTTAAGAAGCACTTGCTTTGTTCCTAAGAACCTACAAGATCATCATTCCTGGGCCGTTCACCTAAGGAAGTTTGTTGTCTTGCCCCTCACTCACCAAAACAAGCATGAATAAAAAGAGTCACTGATATCTATTCAGATGTGCCAAAGATGTATATGGTGCGAGGTAGGAATTAACCAGAAGTGAAGATAATGAAGGCCTTCTGTTTATGGCATGATCCTCCCAAGCTTAAGTTTGTTTGAATATTTCAGTGAGTAGCTGTATCCTAGATCTTCATCTTACTCGATTCAACCCATAAATTCAACACTAATCACGCCTAGATAAAATCGCCTTATGTTTACACAAAGTATTAGTCAGCACAGGCTTCTATAACAAAAATACCGTAGACGTGGTGTCTAATAAACTACATAAATTTATTTCTCGTTGTTCTGAAGACAGGAAACCCAAGATCAGGATACTTGGACGGTTGGGTTCTGATGAGAGCCCACTTCCTGGGTTACAGACAGTTCTCTTCTCCCTATACCTCACATGGAAGAGGCTAGAAAGGTCGCTAGAGTTTCTTTTTATAAGGGCACTAATCTTGTTCATGAAGGCTCCCCTCTCATGACCTTATCAACCTCCCAATGACCCCAGCTACAAATATCACCACATTGGGGATTAGTACTCAACATCTGAATTCTGGGGGGACACAAATATTCAGGTTATAGTAGGTGTGTTGCAGAATCGGTAGTCAGTAGAAGTGATGAAAGGCAGTAGAGTCTGATGAATGAAAGCACAAACCATGAGTCTAGATTGTTTAGGTGCAAATCTGATCTTGTTTAGTTTTAGTCCTGTGACCTCAACAAGCTCTTTAACTTCTTGGTCTCTCAGTTTCCTCATTTGCCAATTAAGAATAATAATAACCCCTTCCTTTGGAGTTGTTATAGGATTAACAATAAAGTTTATATTTAAAATCAATTAAGTGAGTTAATATGTGAGAAGCTCCTACAACAGTGCCTGATGTAGTAAGGGCTCAATAAACGACAGCTGTTATTATGAGGAGGAATATTGTTTTGCCTGGTGCTCTGTAGATTTTGGAATAGATTAACATGTTCCTGTTAGAAATGGAATTATTTGCCTTGAAGTACATACCTGTTATATTGGGAATGTTTTAACTGTCTATTGCTTGCTCTTCCTAATTTCTACTTCCCTTGGAAACATAGAAATCAGCCCTTGATTATTATCATAAATGACATACTTCAAAGCAATTTTTATTTTTTGAATATCCTTTTAAATAATAGCTGTGTTCATTCAGACTTATTTTTCACAGCTAATATTGATAAAAATTTGAGATTTTATGTAAATACTTTGTGTAAAGATTTGAGATTTTATTTTCATTTTTGAATAGCAAAATAAGGTTCTCTTTTACAAATCATATACATGGAAAGAGTACGAGATCCATGTTTTAGTTATAATTATCTAATTTCAAGCAACTGAATTATTTTCTAAACTAGTTTCATTAGCAATTATTTATACTTAGCTTAATTTCAGACTCATTGATTTTATTTTCTATTGAACATATCAATGGAGGCACATATCTTATTCAAAGCCTACTGGAAACAAACTGCAATTAAATGCTTTGTGGGATCTCAGAGAAGAGGTTAACTCAAGGACACTTTGCAAGAAAATGATCCTGTGTAAAACATCAATCTGTTTCATGGTTAAATGATATGCTGCCCTAAAGCCAAAAATAGCAATGTTCATTAAATCCAAATTTGGTCCTAAACATTAATAGACACTTATTAGATCATAGCATTATCTGAAAGACAATTAGATGGGACTTTTACTCTAGAGAACTTTCTTATTAAAATTACCTTCCTAGATTACTTATTTTCTAACATAGCGTCAAATCATGTTTGAAACATAATTATAAGGAGATAGAGATTTTACTTAAGCAATAAAAAAAATATTGTTTGTTAGTGTTTCAGACAGTGTGAGAGAGTTAGCATTTCATTGCTTGAAAAGTCTTGTAAGTAACCTTTTTAAAAAATTTAACTGAATACGCCTCGTTCTTTCATTGCTCTGATGTCTGAAACTTATGGAGGAGATAGTAGGGAAGGAATGAGGGAAGAATGGAGAATTGCGTAAAGTTCCTGTGAGAAGGGAATTACTCTCCCTATTTCTAATTTGATTTAACTTTTACCTGTATCTCCTGTACCCATCCTCTGTTTTTTCCTGATATTTTTCCATCCTGATTCCTTTTTCCTTCCACCCCAGTGAAACATATAACTGTGATACTTCTACAACTTGAAAAATTGTTTTCTTGACGTTTTTCAAATAATCTATATTTTATATCACAGTTCTGGACCTTTAGGTCACTGTCAACCCCCACCACGCTAACTCTGGCAAATATTGTTACTGACATTGCTAGCCTAAGGTGTTTTGTTTCCTCTCCATTTTCTCCTACATTCCGCAACGAATTTAATTTTCTAACAGCATCGTGTTTACAATATGCCTTCTGATTCTGTCCCCTTTCTGCCCAACCACTCCCAAACTCCTATCAAATGTTCTTCTGTCCCACTCACCCCACAGTGTAATCTCATTTACCATTTATAACCCTACTTTTGAATATAAAAGCCTTCATTAAATGAGAACAAGGATTTTTCTCACTCATTGAATGCATACTCTTGCCAGGAATCTTTATAGGTGTTTTTCATATTACTTTTATTGAAGCCTTACAACCACCTGGTGGAATAAGTATTAATTTCAGATGTGAATGTTAGGGTATAGAAAATGTAAGTAATATGCCTGTTGGTCATACAGATCACAGCTTGAAGAGAATGGACTGAAATGCCGTTTCTCACCCCAATGCTCATGTCATACCTTATATTCATGCTGTTTCTAATGGCTCTGACTTATGCAATGTTTAATATTTGATGACAGGAGCTTAGATTTTTAAAAAAAAAATCTGTGCAGAAATAAAGGATTAAGAAAACTATGGTCACATCCAGCTGTAGGTCAAGGCAAATATATACTTAGCGTATATGAAATTTCTTCCAGGTTATATTTGACTTGAATGTGTTATAAAATATATATCTCTACAGATAAGTAATACACTGCCAAATGCACAACAATACCATTGTATCTAAAAGTACTGTAATTCTCTGGAATCAATATTTGATCTCAAATAGCCTAATAGCTGTTAAGCAGTGTTATGCAGGTTTGGAACCCTGGCACAAACTATCATGTTATAAAAATGCAAAGGCTACATTATTTTTGTGTGGTCTCATGTTGGGTACTATCTAAATATTAGTTAATTAATTTAATGATTTATTTAATACTTCTATTTCAGTTTATACCTCTATTAACTTGGGCACTTTATTTTAAACCAAAAATCCTTTACACAAATTGAATTCAGAAAAAAATGTTCAGGTGTTTAGGAGCAATGTAGAGGATTATAAAAATTTTAGGAATATGGATGGGGCTGGCCTGGTAGTGTAGTGGTTAAGTTCATGCACTCTGCTTTGGCAGGCTGGGACTTGTGGGTTCCAATCGCTGGTGTGGACCTACATACCACTCATCAAGCCATGCTTTGGCAGTGACCCACATACAAAATAGAGGAAGACTGGCAGAGATGTTAGCTCAGGAACAATCTTCCTCAAGCAAAAAGAGGAAGATTGGCAACAGATGTTAGCTCAGGACCAATCTTCCTCACACACATACACACAAAAAAGTTTTAGGAATATATTCACTATAAATATTTACCCTCACTCTTAAATGACAGTACTTGCAGTAATTTTTATGTATTTATGTAATTTGCACCTTTAAATATTACAAAAATTTATTGAAATATTACAAAACACATGGTTGGAAATTAACCAAATTGAATTCAAATTCCTTTGTGTACAAAATCCTTCCTATTTTGCCTCTGAGGATTGTCTATATTATTTTCTGCTGCTCCTCACTTACTCTGTAGACCTGAAAAATCAGATAACTTTCAGTTCTGTAATAGGTTCTGTCTTTTACCAGCTCTTTACCTTTTTTTTTTTTTTTTTTTGGTGAGAAAGATTGGCCCTGAGCTAACAACTGTTTCCAGTCTTCCTCTATTTTGTATGTGAGCCACCACCACAGCATGGCCACTGATAGACGAGTGGTGTAGGTCTGAACCTGGGAACCGAACCCGGGCCACTGAAGCAGAGCATACTGAACTCAACCAGTAGGCCACCAGGGCTGGCCCTACCTGTTTTTTTTTTTTTTTAACAACAACCATTAACCCAAGAATGTTTCTCCTCCAACTACTATTTAACAAAATCTTATCCATTCTTCAAATTCTAGCACAATTACATTCCATTCTTGCAGGTCTTCTGGATCTTCCAAGCTGTATCTTCTCTGTATTTTTTTAAACTCTCTTTATCATGTTTGTATTTGTATTTTGTTATTTGTATTTCCAGTGTTATCTCTCCTCTCTTTCTTGCCCCCATCATTCTCCTGCTTCTCCCTTTCCTCCTCTTCCTTCTTTAATGAAAGAATTTGCCATAAATTTCTCATATACCCTCTATGAACAAACATAATTTACATTGTTTGCATTCATTAGTGATTTCTTGGAATACATTGCCAAAGAAACACATATGTGGGTTGACTGAGTTCAGTGTTTCTTGAAAACATTCAACCAGATGATTGAGAATTTGTCTTCTGTGAATCTCCAAAGGATCTAGCACTAAGAAAGTGTTCATTGCCAGAACTTTCAGTTCCTTATTGCTTCTAAATAGACTCAATAATTAAAAACTTTTTAATAGTTATTTAATATAATGCTCTTTGACTCCATAAATATTGAAAGAAAGGAAAGATCTGTGAACTTTATTGTAATGCTTTTATTTTCAGAGTCAAAATGTTAAGAGAAAGTGTTTAACTTAAAAAAAACGAAAATGGTACGATCAATAGTAGGACCCAAACTAATAGTGCTTTACAATTCTCAAGTTTATTTACTCACATGAACTCTCTCAGGTGAGAAATAATACATGTAATTCTTTTGGCAAACAACAAGAAAACTTTACAGGAAAAGTGTATTTTTAGGTTTCAGACCTTGTAAATTATAGCTAACATTTCAAAAATTCTTTTACTGAGTCTAAACTCCTTTAAAACTTATTTTACTTCCACACAGTGATCATCACACCAAACATTTTAACATTTTATAGGATGGTGATGAGAGGAAGTTGTGTGGTAGTCATCTAATTTTTCATCTTCCTGCACTACTTCTTTTCCCGAAGATTTAATTATATCATAGAGCTCCCGTTCACATCAGAAGGAGTCTTCTATGTAGAACTGCTTTTGGAAAGACATTTTTGGGAGAAAAGATGTCATCCTTCATTTCACAGGGCATGGACTATAAAGCATTGCTGTGTATGTGCTTATAATTGTGCAATATTAGTAAATCATGAAAACATTGCAATCTTAAATTTGAATAATGAGTGTTAAAGCCCCTCATCTAAGCACCTATGAATAATTAAATACTCTAGTTGAAATATATTTTCCAGCCTTATTAAATGAATATTTCTCAGAAATACTTGGCTCTTTTTGGTTGGTATGGATGGATCTTATTTATGAATGTAATGAGCCAAGTGCACATAAATCATGATTACCTAGATGCTCTGTTATGATAACAGATATTTGCTTTATTTATTTAAGGTAGTGACAAATGATTAAATGAAATAGGTAGGTTAATCTTTTTTGAAATTTATATCACTTCAGAATTTTATATCATTAAAAAGGTAATTTATGGAGGGGGATTGTGATAAATGTTTGATTTTTTAATGAATATAATTTCAAATCATTTCAAATTTTGAATTCATGTGCTAACCCTGGAAGAATACAGATAACCCCCAAGTAATATTTATAAACATTTCTAAAGTAAAGGGTTTTTTTTTGAGGTAATAGCTATAATTTCCCTATATGTAATGAGAAAAAAAATGCTAAATGAAAAACTCCTGTATTATAATTAGCATTGGAGTTATAAGACTATATACCAATTAATTATTAAAATAATACCACATGATGTTTTATATGTTTGACATGGGCAAACGTGTAAAAACAAATGACCTCTAAAAAGACGTGGCATAAACAAGTAAATATGCAAAATAAAATATGGTTCAATAAAAATTTGTAAAGTTTATATGGAATAGAATTTGTAGTTAGCAAAAATTGTGATAAGTGAACATTTAATAATTGGGAAAATGTAAAAATATTATAAAGAACATATAGTATATTGTCTAAGTTATTCTGAGAGGAAAGTGTAATAATAACATGCAATTTAATTTTGGGAAAAATTGAGAGTAAGTTATCTAACAGAAATGTGATTAAGAGTAGCTAAAATGGGGGTAACAATTTTAAAATGGGTGACTTTTAGATTCTAGTATTAGTCTCTATTTAGAGTATACAAAGGGAGAAAATATAAAATGAAAATAGAAGCTTTCAGAAATGATTTAAGAAGAAGGATATATGAAAAAATTAAACAAGGAAAACAAATGATGACACCAGAATTTAAGGTGAGAGTTTTCTGAAGGTAAAGTCAGTGTATTATGTTTAGGAGATGAACTTTTGTTTCAGCAATAACAAAAAAATTCAAATATCTTCAGAGTATAATTGTGCTAGATATGAATGAAATTCAGTCTAAATGTAGCAAATAAGGGGTTTTCCATGTAGTTTATGAGGAAAGACTTTAGTTACATAAAATATTTGTGGAATATCTTTCCATGTTGAGATTCTTTTTCACTTTTAGTGGAACTTGAGTCAAATCACATAGCTTCATGATTATGATCTTAAATAATGATGATGTAAATTAGGATACTTTGTTCAATCTCACCTTTTCATTTTAAATATTGTGAAGAGTGGTGAAGTTAGGCAGTTGTTTGAGGAATAGAAACTTGAAGTACCTCATCAAGGACTGCACTCAAAATATATTCTTTCCAAGCTTCGGACAGGGTAACAGGCAAAGCTATTTGCCATATTGTGATAATCTTTGATAAAAGTTAGAGGTACTGTCTTTTGAGAATAACTTAAAGCATTCATGTTTTGATTTATTAATGGAAATTAGCATAAATAATAAAGTATATTTTAAGCAAGAGAAATGTCTGATAATCCTCCTTTATAAAATCTCACTTTGTTTTAGTATGCCTTGGTCAGCTGTAGAATTCTCAAGGAGAGTGTGCATACTAGGTAGCTGTGTTATTAGTTTCCTAAACGTGTAAATGAGAGGGATGTGGGTCCGGCAAGTGGTCTATCCCTCAGTTTTGAAGGAATAAAAGAAACAAAGGAAGTTGGTGGATGACAGACACCAACTGACAGATATGCATGATCACGTGACAGTCTCATTCAGACAATAACTTATGTTATCTTTAATCCTCACAACCAACCTGCAAGGTGAATATTTTCTCTCTTTTCTAATTGAAGAAACGGAGATTGAGAGAGGTATCCAAACTTGCCCAGCCCCAGAATATTAGGTCAGCGTGATTTTAAATCCCTTGCTCTTAGCCACAAAAGAAAATCTGACAGTTTTTTTACTTTGTGTTCCTAGAACATCTCACATAACACATATCACATTTTGCACAGCACTATAATTATTGGTGAGTGTACCTTTCAGCATTCATGTTTTACTGCAAGTGGTTTTAACATGGTGATTACATTTGAGGCTTGTAGCCACACTCTCCCCACTTGACCCATAGTCTTAGCACAGAGCTTTGTACAGAGAGAAGGCTGAGGAAATTTTATTGGAGATGGAAATACATTTTGAAATTGACTTGAATGCTTTATATCATTAGTAAATCTTTTTTTATGAGTGATTATCTTGTCCTATATGACTTAATGAGTCCCTAATGCCTTTTCTTGGTTTTTCCTTTTTATGTGATTTTAAAGAGCTATGTTTCAGAAATGACTTGAATGAAAATCTCTTTTATATGAAGACTGATTGGTTTGGTAAAGTTAATGACAACACATGAAAAAAATCATCTAAGAAAGTTTACATTTTTTTTAAATGTTTGTGTTCAAAGAGCGGTGGTTTATCTTTCTGTAGGTGATGAACAGTCTTATCTTTCAAGTTATCTATTAAAATTCATACAGTTGAATTATGACTATTTATTATATGTGCCCCCAATTAGCACCTTATTTTGGGGCTGTGGCTGGGAGGTGGGCAGTTGGTGAGATTGGAGTGTCAGAATATGTTACCCTCCTCAAATGATAGCTTCTATTCTTCTAAATTCCTTTCCCCACCTGTTTACACAATAGTCATGAAAATAAATTCCTATGTCCAAAATGAATGTAAAATATCTTAGACGTGGCTTTATTCCTTGCTGTGAAATCTTAAACCCTTATTATAAATAATAGATGTGCACTTCCTCATCCTTTCTATAAAGTAACTTTCTCCTATTGCTTCATCAATGTAAAAATATATATCATATGAAATAAACTATTATGGTTTTCATTAAAGCCAGACTTAACAATAGCAATACTCATATTTCACCATGGGAATAATTTTCCCTGTTCCTCCAAGGGATACAATGTATTACTAGGCTGCTTTCCTTTTTAAACATGTCTTTCTTCTTTTTTCTCTTTGTCCCTCCACTTCTTCCTCATATATCCATACTGTTCCCAAGTTCTTCACTCTTCACGATCAAATAACATATTTAATCAAGGCCTAAGTCTTCCTTGGAAACTCGCTACATTGTCCCTTTCCCTTGCACAGTGAATAGACCTAATTACTCTCATACTTTTTTTTGTTTATTTCTAGTTTTGAGAGAGGAAAGAGCACTGATGTTGGAGTCAGACATTTGGTTTGACAATCTTGCTGCAATACATGGTTGATTTTCCTCCTCAGTAAACATGAGACAATATTATCTGATTTATAGATTTGTATGGAGAATTAAATCAGATAATAATATAATATCTAGAACATTTCTTGGCATATGATAAGTACTAAAAATATGTTAATTCTTTTCGTTATCTTGTGACTTTATTTACTGTGTTCTGTTTTTCCCACTACAGTGTGAGTTGTGAGAAAAATTGTTCTATTTCATTTGCATTTTCAGTAGTATCCACTATGATAGATATTAGTGTATATATTTTTGAAATAATGAATAAATAACTCACCTAGACAACTGCCCGCAATTTTTTGGGGTGGCAAAATAATTTTATATATATTTATCTTATGTATATATATGTTTGTTTGTGTTTGTGTGTGTATATGTGTGTGAATACACACATCTCCTGATGCCATAGACATAGAGTGAAAAAAAAGACAGTAACTGAATGTTGAGAGTTGGGTGCGGGAGATATTGTTTGTTTGTTGATATATCAGTCGATTTGAATATCCTTCTTTGAGCATCTATTAATTATTACATGCATATTAAAGAATGTAATTTTAAATTAGCAATTTCTTTCAGAATTTATTTTCAGAAAGAGTTATATACTTATGACAATTAAGAATAAGTTCTGAATGTTTTATTTTAGAGAACATGAAATGAAAATGTTGCATGTGATTCCTTTCCACATAGTTTGTTTTATCTCAACCATATTTTTCTTATCAGTGCTTTCCCTATTGTAAAAGTAAAATATTATGAGATTGTCTATTATGAGCTTTGTTTTGTATAATGTCTGTGGGATTAAAAGGAAAATATTTATATCTGTTGTGTCCAGATTTAGTGTTCTAGGAGTCCATACAATAGTGACTCAATAAATATTTATAAGTTAAATTATCAAATGGTCTTGCTTTGTACACATCCACATTAAAAGGATGAGTGGGATAAAATTGAAAACTAATGAGATGTTTAAATGTTGAGACATATAGCACTTATTACATAGATGCTGCTCTGGGCAGTACATATTTTTATGTATTTTATATAATTTTAAATTATAAATTTAACTCATTTAATGTTCATATAACCATATGAATTCAGTAATATCACTCTTTCCCATTAACAATAGGAAACTGAGGCACTGAGGTGTTAAGTAACTTGCCCAAGATCACAGTACAAGTAGAGTTAGTAATTGAGATCAAGTGGTGTTGCTCCAGAATCTCTGCTCTTCATTACCATTAATATGCAGTGCGAGACATTCAGATGAATCTGTGTAATTTTGCCATATAACCAAAGCAAATTTTTCAGAAATATTTTGGCATTTATTTTGGCAGAATGAGGTTTATTAATACAGTCCATCAGTAAACTATTTTGAATATCCCTTTTCAGAAAAATTTTAAGTTTGTACTCAAAATGTGAAATTGTTTTAAATATATGTCAATCACCAGAACAAAAAGTAGAGAAAAAAGAAAGAGAGAGAGAAAGGATGAAGCGATTTGTATGTGATCGATTAGTTTTAAAGGTGCAGACTGTTAAAGACAACATCATCAAATTTTGTTTCATGTTCCTTCAGTATTTTTATTTCCTAAGATAAATCTGTGCAGACTTTAAGAGGAGGCAGCTATCCCAGTTTGGTTCAGTAAAATAACCTTTTTAATGCTTAAAACTTTTAATATCTTCCATATACCTTTAACACGTTTAAGCAAGATTCCTCATCTTAAGTTGTAAGATCCTAGAAATTATGCTGCGTGTTTTATTCAGTATTCTATCCTGTGTCCCTAGCCTAGTGCTTTGTATTTCAGTGGACACTCAATAAGTCTCTGTTGAATGAATTTAGTATGTTTCAGTGTAATTAACTAACATAAATCTTTGGTTTTCATGGATCTACTTACAAAGATGCTTAGAAAAGTAATATAGTTAACATGTAGAATAATTTCCGAATGAATATCAGGGCCTAGAATGAAAGTAAGGCTTATACATTTAACTTTTTTTGTTGTAAACTCGTGGTATTGGTAAGGAATGAAATTTTTTTACTATTTTAATATTAGCAAAAATTATACTTGTGGAAATTGTTTATACAAAGCAAGTCCCAAATCTATTTATACATTATAAAACCAGTATATTCATATTAATTTGTCCAGTGAGATTGAATTACTTATTTCAGTCAGTTTGGGGGCTGGAAAGTAAACACTGTGGTAATATGTGCAGAAATAACATTCTTTAGATTACTTACTCATTTTTATATATGACGCCTGTATTCATTAAAATAAAGAAGGGATAGATGGTTACTAGACTTGTCGTGGTGATTGTTGCACGATGTATATAAACGTCAAGTCACTATGTTGTACATCTAAAACTAATATAATATTGTACGTCAACTACACTTTGCTAGAAAAAAAAATAAAGAAGGGAGGAGGCGCCATAGCATAGTGGTTAAGTTTGTGTGCTCTGCTTGGGCAGCCCAGGCTTTGCAGGTTTGGATCCTGGGTGCGGACCTATATGCCACTCGTCAAGCCATGCCATGGTGGTGTCCCACATGGAAAATAGAGGAAGATTGGCACAGATTGTAGCTCAGGGACAGTCATCCTCAAGCATAAAGAGGAAGATTGACAACAGATGTTAGCTCTGAGCCAATCTTCCTCACCAAAAAAAAGAAGGGAGGAGGTATACAGATGTTCTACTCAGAAAATAAAGTTTCTAGGAATTAAGAATACCTTATTTGATAACCCATTGTTTTTTCTTGTTTGCAGGATTCAGAATTGGGATACTGGTGTTTCTGTTTTTGAGGAATATTTCTTTTTGAGTTTTTTTTTTTAATCATCAGTCTTGGAATACAGAAGAGGAACTAGAAAGACACTATTTTGTTTCACGTTTGGAGCTCTCACTCCTGAGGCACTCTCATGCCCGAGTACACAGCCATGTGGCCATCACAGCTACTAATCTTCATGATGCTCGTAGCACCAATAGTTCATGGTAAGCCCTTTACTTAGATTTTTGTGTGGTGCTTAATGTTGTCTCACTTTTTTACACTAGACTCTTTCTTCTAAATCTTTGCTCTGTCATTTTGCAGCTTTTGCCTACCATATATTAAAATGAGTATATATTAACATGGCTAAGTAAAAGACCATAATGTGTACCTTAAGCTGCAATAAATATCATTTTAAGTCTGATTTCTTAAAGTGTCTATTGAAATTTATGTGTAACCAAAAGGTTTTTTTGTTTGTTTGTTTTTTAAAGAACTCCAGCATGTTTTATTCTTTGTTTATACCACTTATGGAAAATTAGCTGAATTATTCACTCTATCATTTATGATGAATTGTTTGGTTTACATACTTTTGTACTTAAAAATAATATTCAATCCAGTAAGTATGCACATTTGAAAGAAAACACCAAAAAATTTGCTTTCTCAAACCACATAAATATTTATTTCTGAGTGTTTACTACTCGATTCAATCTTTAATACATGCAAACGAAACCTTTCAATAGTGGGAAATTGTTTTTGTTATATACCTTTTAATTCAAATAAGAAAAAACAAACATCAAAATGATATGAATTATGCAGAAAGATAATTTTACTGAAACATGCTAATATACTCATAAAAGACTTGTATGCTCTGTTCATTTAGACCTCTCGGTGTTTATAACACAAATATGGTAGTTAAATGATATACCTTTGCAAATTTTATAAAACATACAATCTTCAATAAATAAACAAAAGACAAATTCTGTACAACTTAGTGTAATATTCCCTGATGCTCTATAAAAACTTGCAAATTAAAGTCTTTATGTTCTGTTTTTACAGTTTAAAGTTTTCCAATACTTATCATCGGTTTTGCCCCAACATGAAAATGTTATAATAAAGTTACTATGTCATACATTAATGGTACTTATAGCAAAGAAAAAGGCGTGCAGCTCTGTCTGCCGCTGCTTAGGAGGTCTCAGAATATTACAGTGTAGCAGGCAGCTGCAATGAAGTTTTAGCCTCTTCTGCTCACCTTTCGTTTTTAATTGACTGCAGAAATCTACTGCACTTCATCAGCGAGGCAATTCCAACTTTGGCCCCTATTCCTAAGTTTCAACGTGAATGGCATTCTGCTGTCATTATAAAAACTAGATTAAGTAACTTCTGTCTCTTTTGAAGTTTTCCTCTAAGGTTCCCCTGATTTAACACATTTATTTCTAATAAACCACTCTAATATGAGGTAGTTTTTTTTAAAAAAAAAAAGAAGAAAATTATACCACCATCTAGTTTTAAGCAATGTAAATTTGTCAAAATTTCAAAATGTTTCCTGAATTCATATACTGATGGAGCACTTGTACATTTCACATAATTGAGCCAAGAGAACATTTGTGATATGGGACAATAAAAGAATTATATCACTTAACAAGTGCTTTTCTAATTATCTGTATATCTAAAGATGATTCTAATTAGGTTTTCTGAGGTTATAAAAATGCCTCACTCAAAAGGTCATTTTGAAGATTAAGTAAATAGTATATGTAAAGAATCTAGCATACTGCATGACAAATATTAACTGCTTGAACATGTTAGTTTCCTTCATGATGCTATCTGTCCCTCAGTTTATTTTTGCTCCAGTAAATTGTAATGACCAGGAATTAGCTAACCATGAGAGCTGTGTCATTTGATGTTGATACTCATGGGAGGAAAATACATATATATATACATACACACAATTCATGTTTTAAAAAGTCAATCTAAAATTACACCTGTTTGAGGAAGGTAGGTTAAAAATAGCAAAAATAGACATTTTAAGAAAAAGTCTTTGCAGAGCTGAAATTTCTGGCCTCTAAAAACTGACACCTACTGTGTATTTCAGTGGGCCCCAAACATAGCTGAGCCGTAGATCATGGGTCTTGGGTTGGGACCTGTATTGAACACACACACACACATACACACATGCACACACACATACACACACACGGAGTCTCTCCAAGTACCTCTGAGGAGTATTTTAAAACCCCTAGTAGTGCACATAGAAAATTGACCTGGTATATAAAATATTTGGGGCTAAAACCTTAAGTAATCATTTCCATTTTATGTGAACTATTTTCTACTATCTCGATTTTGAAACATATCAGGCTGAACACTGTAGAAGCTTTCTACTTGTAAATTTTACCCTTATTACCTTGTATAGGTATTTTAAAACTTGCACCAGAGAAAATGCACATCAGTCTTGTTGGCCATCTGTAGAAGGCATTTCCATTGCCTTTGTGGTATCACTTCTGACTTGTCAATAAAGGCTTACACATGAACAACCTTCTGGAACCCAGTTTGTGCACAAACAGAAGAATGTGTGAACCTTTGATCAGTGCCAAAATCTGACAGGGTAGACATTTCCAGACTCCCCACCAATCCTGGCGTAAAGGAACACTGCACAGTATGGAACCTTAGACGATTAAGTTAAAATGGATAGAAGTACTCTTGTTTTCAAAACATCCCCTGTAGCATCTCGCTGCCTACTGTCATTGAGATGCCCAGCTTTATCCCTCCTGACCATAGAGAATGCCTTTTTCTGCTTGTGACCTGAATTGCTATCCCATTCTCCAGAGCAAATAAAAATGATGACTACTAATTTTATAGCCATAAACTTTAGACGTATTGGTACAATTAATCCTCACAACAGTCTTATGGGTTTAGTATTAGTAATTATTATTATTATCATTATCATTAATTTTTTACAGTAAAAACATTGAGGTACAGAGTGGTAAAGGAACTTGACCGAAGTTACACAGCTGTTATGTGACACAGAGGGATTCAAAACGAAGGACCTGGTTTCTTGAAACTCTGGTCTTACTGCATGTAGATAATCAATTCCCGTTAAGGCTATTCTTCCCTACAGAGAATCCCATCTCCACTCTCCTGGTCATTTGGGAGCAGGTGAGGCAGAAACGCAGCTCACCTGCCTCTTCCATGTTCTGGGCATAGACAGATTGGGCTTTGAAAACTGACAGACCTAAGATAAAATTCCAGCTCTGCCACCTATTAGCTCTGTAATTCTGTTACTTTGTAAACTAGTTAAATAGCATTTGTCACCGCCTGTGAGCTGGAAAACTATGCTAGCTGCTAAAGATACGGTAATGAATAAAAGATTCCTAATTCTTCCCTCAAAGAGCTTACAGTAACATAAAAATTTGTAAGCCTACTTTTCATCTACAAGAATGAACATTTATTCCTTGCAAGTTATTTCAAGGAACAGCTAGAATAATATATGTATAGCTTCTAACATAGTGCTTGGCATTTGGTAAATCTTCCTTATATTTTATTTTCCTACCCCTAACTACCTTGAAATAGAGCTAAACCTCTGAGCATTAGATAAAGAAAATGCATAATTATCCTTATTCTTACCCTGAGAATTGAAAAAAATCTTTTTATACTTGAATATTTGTTTTGCCAGAAATTTCTTAATACTACTATCTAAACAAAATTCTTTAAACTGATATGTATGAAGGCTTAGTATATAACTATCAGTGATACAAAGTCAGGGGTAGTTGTATATAATTGGTAGTATGTAATTATCAGTGATACCTTTTTTGCATGATTTCCACATGGGTAAAATTAGAAACCAAGCTAAAGAATTAATTCTGAATAATGTTTACATTAGTTGAATAGTCTCTACATTGTCCTAGAAAGTCTGGCCAGTATTTTATAGAGAAAAACAAAATTAATCAGTACACTCACATTGTGTATATATATGTACACACTTTTTTGATTAGGATGTGTCTCTGGTTCTATGTTTATCTGTCCATATTTTATGTCTCTGTGTACCTCTGTATTTCTCTTTTTCTGTTTTCCATGACTGTGCCCCCTTCCTATACAGCCATAAAACACTTATTTATAATGCAGTGAGACCTGGCAGCAGTAAAGAGAAGCAGCTAAAGCAGATGGCCAGTTCTTTGCTGTTAACTAATGAAGGGTTGCGTGAAGATAAAGGATTGTTTTGTTCTATTGATGTGGTTGGGAGCAAGGGAAAAGATGGGAATCAGAGAACAGTAATCCAGTGATAATGCAGCCACCTAGGGCTCATCCTGATTGGCAGGAAAGGGATACCAAGGTCCAGTGTGGATCTGGGCTGGGAGATCTTGTCCTGGGAGGTGACTTCGCCCACGCCACAGTTGATTGGGAGTGGAGAAGGTGATTGGGGTGCTTAGATCTTTTAACTAAGTCTTATCTTAATTAAACTGTACTTATAAATTGTGTCACAATTGAAAAGATAGTAAACAGAATCATTGGAGCTTACTGTGGGTAAAGGGGAGCAATATTTTTTATGGTACCTTTGCAGAAAAAAATATGGTTTTAAAAAATTCTTCTGTAACCACCATATGTGTGGTTTTTTTCTGCTAGTCTGCTTTTTGTTGTTAAACTTGCATGTGTATTTATATATTCATGGACTTTACAGGCTAACTCGCTTTTTATTATGTTCAAGAAGTTTATTATAATAAACAGTTCTTAGCAGGGACAAAACAATGATCAGATGCAAATATATTTAGTACTATATGTTATGTTATTTGCATTTTATTATTAATCTGTATTTTACAGTTGTAATTCTATTTAATGTGTCAGTGATTTAAAATCACACCCATATATTTTTTAACTTCTAATAAGATGTGAGGCTTTAGAAAGTACAAAATTTCATTTTACTACTTAATAACATAATTCATTTTATGAAGTGTTTTATTAATTGCGAAAAAGTCAGGTTGACTTCTAAGCTTTGCTTAACTTTGTTATTTTTAGAAATTAGTCATCTTTGAAATGTTTGTAATGTTTGCCAGCCTAGGTAATTTGTAATACTTGCAGTAATATGACTATTTTTATGGTTAAATAGGTTATACAGAAAAATCTTTGTTGTGGTCATGATATATGAGGTTACTGCGAATGCATTGAACACTATCTGCATTAGCCACTTGGTACTGAATTTCAAAATATTTATTTCATAAGTTAACTGTGCAATCTCTAATATATCACATTATAAACTACAAATATGCATGGCTGATAGCTTTCCTCTGTAAGAATGTGTTTAGAAACCTTCCCTACGTACTCGGCATACAGGTTAGCAATTGGAAAAGAATTTTCTTTTGCCTTCACACTTGCAAAACATGTTATATGTGAATTTTATTGTAGTGACACTCTATGAGTAACATGTATACATTGAGAGTAAAATAGCATCTTCTTATTTTTAGACTTTATATGTTGTGACTGTTTGGGGTTTAGGATCATATCTTATTTTTTATATTTCTTGGCTTTGGTGTAAACTGTGACTGCCATAGGGTAGTCTTTGTACGCTTGATATTGAATGAATTTAAAAATATTTCGATATATAATATATAAATACCTAATTATCTGTTTTCCTCTTCTTTGCATTGCTATTTACTTTCATTCTCAATGTGAGAATATTGCTCTTACATTTATAATTTCTTATAAGTAATCATAGTACATTTTTCATGCATTTATTTCCTTCATTCTGATTCGGAAATGATTTCTTAAAGACAAACCAAAAAATTGAAATGCAATAGGAAAGAGTCTCATTGATTTGTCATGTAAATAAGAGACTACGTACTGTATTCTGATCTGTTTTAATTTGACAGTATAGAATAAGACCCTGTTGAAAATAGAGTTAATTTATTCTCTACTTTTTTCAGATTTTTAATTGATAAATTGAAAATGAACTTTTAAAATTTTGTTAATAATTACAGTTTTGTTTTATTTGAATGTATATTCCCCCATATTGTCATCATAGCAGAATTAGTTTCTTTAAATATAGAAAATTGTCTTCCTATCAAGAAAAATCTATCATATATGGAGGATTTGATCAAATAAGCCAGGCTAGTTAAGGATTTACAACATAAATATGCTAGTTGTACTTAACAAAAGTAATAGATAGAGGTCTTCATATAAAAATTGGCTCTCGCAATGACATTTGATAAGCTTTCTGTGTTTATTTCATCTACACATATTACAGTTTGTGGTGATTTGAATATCATAATGTCAAGGTTGTAAACTTACTGGTAAAGTACAAGAACATAGTCTCATATATTTCTTTGTCATTAACAGTATCACCTACTTTATTATCAAAGTAATTCTCCTTACACAAATTTAAATCAGAAGGCAAAAATCCAATAATCCCATGACCCACTGGTATAATTTATTAGATTTTTCTTGCAGTCATGTATGGGTACATATTTTTTTAAAAAACTGGAGTAATGTGAAAAATAAAATTTATATCATTTGTTTTTATTTAACTTTAAAATGTAGACATTCCTATGCTCTCATTAAAATTTTTAAAAATTGTATTATTTTACCATATGAAGGAATCATTGTTTATCTAACCATATGTTGATGGCTTAATATTGAAGGTCATTGATATATTACCATTACAAATAGCGCCATAAAGGAACACGCTTGTATAGAAAATTGGACTATATTTCTGTACCCCTAGAAGAAAGTCTCTTGAGACATGGAAATTAAAAGAATGATTCTCTTTTAAATTAATTAATAACTACTTTAAATGAATGGTAGGAAATGATCAATACAACCTTGTTTGTTACTAGTACAATTTATTTAAAACAGTTCCATAAGTTTTGGCTACTATAATAATCAACAAAACGTAAGTAGAATAAATATTCAAATATTAATAAATAATCATTATTTGTAGAGGTATAATAATCTAGAAAATTCAACAAGTAAAAACTTTATCGGAATTAATGAGAGCACTTTGAGTTCATTATATGTTTCACTCATATATATGTGTGTATAAATATATATACATTTATTATAAATATATTATAAATATATATTATATATAATATATTATATATATTATATATATATTATAAATATATATATAAGTCAAAACAGCAATGAAATGCATGAGTTATTTAGGAAATATCATAGAAGGAAATGTATGGAACCTATGAGAAGAAAACTCTGAAACTTTACTGGGAGTTATAAAAGAAGACATGCCGTATACCGTGTTCCTGGATGAAGACTGAGTACAGCAAAATTGACACATATTTCCAAATTAATTTTTAGATTTTTACACAACTGCATTCATAGTACCAATGTGAGCTTTTCTATATAGGATTTCAACAAAATTATTCTAAAATATATATTGACTATTAAACAAGAGAAAAGTTAGTGAAAAATGAAAAGAGTAGTAGGAAGGCACTTGCCCAATTGATTATAAAATATATTTTATAAAAATATAGTAATGAAAGATAAAATCTCAAAATTAGGGAAGTTGATCAATTGTAAAAATGAGATCTCTGAAACAGCACTGCATTTCATATGTTCTGTTGGAATGTGATAGGAATGACTCCTCAGAAAATCAAATGTCTAGGGCAAGAAGTAGTCAAGAAGGGATCAAATTGTGTGTGTGTATTTCAAATTATATATTATGAAACTTCTGGAAGAAGCCTTCTTTGAGTTATCTACTTTAATCTCCGTTTTGTAACAATGTATTAGATAAAATAAACTGTGCTATAGTCTCAATAGATTCTAAAATTAATAATGGCTTCCAGAGAATATGTTCTTGTACATCAAACATTCCAAGGGAGGTGTTTCTGGTCAGAGTGTGTGTGGGGGAGTGTGTGGTGGTAGCAGGGAGGTCATTCTATTGCTCTCAGTTATTCAGAGACCCAGTGTAACGGCAAGAGGCTTCCAAAGTCGTTCTGAGGGTCATTACCTCCAGTTCGCAGGAAGGAGGAAGGAGCATTGTGGAGATTCTAATGGAAAGTTTTAGGATATGCTCGGAAGTAGTGTACATTACTTCTGCTCACATTTCCATTAAATAAAACTTGGCCTCATAACCACACCTATAAAGGACTTTGAAAAATGTAGTCCTCTTGTCATAAAGGAAGAAGAAATCTTTTATGAATATCTTTTATGAAGAAAGGAGGTTTTTTAAAAAAGAAACTGGATCTAATGCACTAATATCTTTTTTATTATGTATAAGTGGAGAGGTTTTTTCTTTACAGCTTTATTGAGATATATTTAACATGCTATCAAATTCACCTATTTAAAGTGTATAGTTCAGTGAATTTCAGTATGCACAGTTGTGCATCCATCACCACAATCAATTTTAGAATGTCATCAGTCCTCCAAAAAGAAACACCACACCCACTGGTAGGCACACTCAGTTTCTCCTTCTCCCAGTCCTTGGAAACCACTAATCTACTCTACTTTCTGTCTCTCTGAATTTGCCTATTCTGGACATTTTGTGTAAATAGATTCATACAATTTTTAATCTTTTGTGACTTCTTTCACTTAGCATATTTTAAAATCTATGCATATCATAGCATGTATTAGTACTTAATTCTTTTTTATTGTCAAATAATATTCCATTGTATGACATACTGCATTGTATTTATCATTTGTTGAAAATTTGGATTATTGCTACTTTCTGGCTATTCTGCATAATCCTTTTCTGGAAAATTCATGTACAATTTTTGTGTGAACGTGTTTTCACTTCTCTTAGGTATACACCTAGGAGTGGAATTGCTGAGCCACATAATAACTCTATGTTTAGCATTTTGTGGAACTGTTAAGCTGTTTTCTAGAGTAGTGGTACAATTGTACATTCCAGACTGTAATATGAGGGTTCTCATTTCTCCACATCCTCACCCACACTTGTTATTGTCTTTCTTTTTTATTTTAGCCATCCTAGTCAAGATGGAGTAGTATCTCACTGTGGTTTTGATTTGCATTTCTTTGATGCGTAATGATGCTGAGCTTCTTTTCATGTACGTGCTCATTGGCCATTTGTATCTTACTTGGAGAAATATTATTCAATCATTCTCAATTTTTAATTTGTTTTTGTTTTTGAGTTCTAAGTGTTCTCTACAGAAATGTCATTTTTAGAAAATACCAGAGGATATCATTATTACAATACATTTAGATTTAGGAGTTTTTTAGACTCCGTATTGTAAGAGAGGCTTTTTGCCTGGATTTCACTTAAATCTCCTCTCTTTTACATTCATTCATTTGAAACCATATACCGTTTGTCTAGCCTCAGACCACCTCCTCTTTTATTTACATATTTGATTCCTAAAAGTTGTTCATTAATTCAAGTTTTTATTATGATGACAAAAACTAGTAATTGGCAATGATTGAAGCTTCACTCTGTGAACTGTATAGCAGTGACAAAACAACAAGGTAATTCATTGGGCTCTTCAGTGGTTTCCAATTACTCCTCCTTAAGAGAGTAATAAAGAACAGTAACCTTTAATTGTGGTGGCAAAAATATTTTCTATTTTTCTTCTCATCTGAATTCTTGTCTTTCCAGATTTTGAAAATCCTCTTATTTATATTTTTTGTATCTTTGCTCAAATTATATTATAAATATTGAGTCTTTCATTTTATTTTCGTAGACTTTTTCTCTAATATGTTCTGCAAACTATTAGATGCCCCTTTTACTTCATCTCAACAAAGTGATGCAATTCATTATGTCTCCCTATCAAATCTACATATTGTATATTTAGTGACCCCTGGACCCACTCACATCACATCTTTAAAGAAACAGACAAAGATGACAATCAGAAGAGAACCTGAGGCTCTATATGGCAAGAATCCTAGCAAACTTGCACTATTTCAGTCCACTGGGCTTATCTGAAATATTGCTATTTGGGAAGAAAAGATTAGGAGAAAGCTAAATAAAGAATGAATGGTTTATAAATGTTGATGCTGAACAGATCCTGCAGTTTTAAGCAACTATGAATGGAGGAAGATGTCAACATATTTAGAAAGTAATATTTACATGAAGCTCAGAAACTGAAGTGTACAATATTGTCTAATGGAAGCTGTTTTAGGATCCTAATTTGCATGGTCCTATTGAATGAAGAGAATGAACTCAGGCCTTAGAGTCTAATTCCATTTCCATTACTTCCAAGATACAGGATCTTAACCAATTTGATTCACAATTTCCTTGATTATCAAGGGGATAATTAAGTCTACTTGTTATAGTATGAGTATTAAGAACAATAATGTTTAGAAAGGCCCTAACACAAAGCCTCACACATTTAATCCTGGGAGAATGTGGTCATTAAAACATACCTTTTGGAATTAGAACTAAAAAAACAAATGACTGGATAGTAACCAAAACTTAACATACAACACTATCTTGGGGTCATTTACTTTTCATAGTGTTTCTCAAAGACTGCATTGTATATTCTTAATCCTCAAATGTGACAGTTCCTTTAATTACGAGCCTACACATTTGTACACCATTCCATCATTATATTCAGTAGTCACTCACTGGACTGTAACTAAGTCTTTAATGAGTTACTAAAGAACATCTTAAGCTTAGATCAGCATTAAAAAAATGTTACAGAGTGTTGAAAAGCTATTCAGAGTACAAGCGTGTTGCCTTTAATTAGACTATAAGCACAATAAAATTTCCTGTCTTCACTATTCATCCCAGATTTGAAGAAATTGAATAGTGAGTGACAGATATACCCTGACTTTGATATTATTAGTTTAACGTGAAGTTAAAGGGGATAAATATGTTGAGCTAAATTAGAGAAATCTTTGGTTTGATTATATGCAAAGATAAAAATAATATGCAAAACCGAAATAGTATTTTACAATGATCCATTTTTTTTCTTGGACTCAGATGACTTTAAAACAGACTAATTTTATTGTTGCATTAGAGAATAACAGATGACATGAGGAAAAGAAGATCCAGATATGATTAGATCATGTAGATGAAAAAAAAACCCTCTATGTTTATAAAAAGAATGAACAGTTGGCTTTCACACGTTATTGCTTCGCACCAAGCTGTTAGAGATACCATGAAAGTAGTCATCATAGACGCTACCTGAATTAGATCAAGGAGATTCTTTTCTGTAGCTCTTGTTACAAATCAACAATGGTGGGGACTATTTAGCAATGATTCTTTCTTTTCCTTTTGATAGGGAAGTTGGTGAAACCATGCAAACCTTAAGGGCACATGATTTAATAATGAAGACAGATAATACATAAAATTCAAAGCAACATATGATGCTATCCCTCCAGGGAACACATTTGCTTAAAAGGAAGCCTTTTAGATTGGTCACAATAGCTCAGGACAGTTGGAATAGCTGTGATAGGACAGATGTTTTTTAGGTTAAGGGCTATTGTTAGGAGGCTGGCTTGATGTGCCTCTTCACACAGATTGAAATCACTATGTCGATTTTTAAAAGTAGGTGTCCAATGGGGCTGGCCCCGTGGCCGAGTGGTTAAGTTCGCGCGCTCCGCTGCAGGCGGCCCAGTGTTTCGTTGGTTCGAATCCTGGGCGCGGACATGGCACTGCTCATCTAGACCACGCTGAGGCAGCGTCCCACATGCCACAACTAGAAGGATCCACAACGAAGAATATACAACTATGTACTGGGGGGCTTTGGGGAGAAAGAGGAAAAAATAAAATCTTTAAAAAAAAAAAAAAAAGAAGTAGGTGTCCAATAATAATCACACTTTGTGTACATACCAGCAACATAATATAATCGATCATTTTGACATGTGAGTCTGCTAACATATCTGCTTTCTTGTTAACCAGAATTTAGGCATTCATTTGGTGTGTGTGTTGAGGAGAGGGGGTAGAGAGGGTAGAAATCTCTTACTACCAGAAAAAAATAGATAAAAAATTTTCATTCTTCTCAACTATCTTCAGAGATGCCAGTTAGGTTGAACTTAGAATAACGAGAAAGAACTCACTGACAAGACAGATCTCTGTCAAAATATGTATAGTTTATCCCACACATCAAGTATAATTGGCAGTGTGATTAAGGAAAAGTACCCCGTTAATATAATTATAAAGATTTTTAAAGAAATGACTTACTTTACAACATTCTGAAGGCACAGCTTCCATACCATTAAAATTTTAATATCCTTTAAAAAGAGGGGAGGAAAGGAAGTTAAAAGAAAGCCAATATTCTCCAAATAATAAATTCCAGAGTTTTATTTTTTGTTATCATGAATTTAAATCTGTTTGCATTATGTTTACAAAGAGCCAGGTGTTTTTAGTTAGAAAAGACAAACTATTAGTTATCACTCCTCTGAAGAATAAGATATGTAATATGCATTTTATTTCATTTGAATGAAAATAGTCTTTTTGTCAGAAGCTGATTTTTTAAAATAAATTTATATCAGTGGCAGAAACTTTACTCTCTGCTTAGTCATTTTAACAAATGTTTGAGAAATTTACATTGTAGTATTACGATCTAGGCAAACATTACAGCGAATAAGCACAATTTTTCCCTCTATTTTTAGGACGTGGTAGATGCCAGACTTGAAAGTCAATTAAAAAGTAATCTTTGAATACTGTCTCTTTTATTTTTTAACACTAGGAATTGTTTCCCTTTAGCTTTATTCAAATCAAGAGTTTGACTCATCCACTCAGAATAGCTTATATAGCTTTCTTATATAGCTTTGTTATATAGCTTTCATACTTAATTGTTCAGTCTTCTGGCAAAAGTGTAGCTGTTAATACCTTTTATTTTACTGTAACCAGCTGTGGTGTAGAGAAGAAGAGTGAGAAACCTAGTTTGAAGAGAAATTTTTTACCCACATAGGGCATACCAACACTTCACGAAGCAATTCAGTCTAGAGAATGAGTCTGTTGAGTTCAATTGACTAATAACCAGGTTTACTGTGAAAGTTGCTTCCTCACACACAGGTGGACAGTTTGTCACAACTGAGCCATTGTTTTATAAGCCCCGAAATTGAAACAGATTTTTCTCTGCGTTAGAACTTCCATGTTGTAATTTCTACCTGTGGTGTCCTTAGTTGGGTGCTTAAATTGGAACTTTTAAGACTGTTTTTAGCGGTTACTATCCAGCCTATGAAGAAATTATGGAACTGTCACATACACCTTAGGGAGAAATCAGGAAAGAAGTAATCTATTTATATGGCCAAAATGAAGGTGCTGGGGGAAAGGTAGAGCTTTTTCAGGTATGCAAAAGGAAGCAGGATTGGAAAATGTGCCTTTATTTACAGGAAAAGAAGTGAAAGCAATAGTTTCTGTCTCTCTCTCCATCCCTCCCCCGCCCTTCTTCTCGCTCTCCATATATACATATATATATATATATATATATATATATATGCATTGAACTTGGATTGGATTTTCCATGTCAATCAGTTATTTGTTGTTGTATTTCAGTATAATTTCTAGCATTTACATAGCACTTTGCAGGTAGTTCCATGAATACTCCTAACAATCTAATGAGTCACATGTAGTAGTATCACTAATCTTAAAATGAAAGATATAGACTCAGAGCTGTCAATCTAATGATGTAATGACATTTCCAATAGTTGTCAGAAGAGAAACTCAAATCAAAATCTCTTAACTATCTTGGGGAGGCTTCTTCCAAAGGCGTTTTAATAACCTACTGAGCATTTGCCTCATTTTGTAGAACTATGATTTAAATTAGAAATAAACCAACCAAAACAATGTATAGAAGAATGAGATAGAATATTACAAAACAGATGTAGTAAAATATATCAAGTTTCACTTAAAGAAGAAAGCAGTATTGTGGTTGCTTAAACCTTGGGACTCAAAAAACACTACACGATTTTAAGTTTTTTAAATATACAACTTTTAATTTAAAAGTAAATTTAAAATTTTAGATCTTAGTACAGAATGGAAGGGAAATCGTGTGAAACTTGGTGCTGATTATATACATAGTGAACAGTTTAGGAAAATTATGGGAAGGGTGATACCTGGAGAGAGATTTGGAAAGCCTGAGCAGTAGGGATTTCCTGCAGGGAAGGATAATTTGAACCAAAGATTAGACAGCTATGTATAGGAGGATACGTTTTGTATCTAAGACATCATGGAAGACAACATTGAATATGTAGTTTAGGGCCATAGCTGTAATTACAGTATATTTTAAATTGTATAAGGCTCAAAATTAGCTTTTGCTTAAAAAGATATGGTAAAATATTACCTCAAAGCACAAAAATGAATGACTTTTTTGTGTGTATGACCTTAGGCATGACATGGCCCTCTCTGGGCCTGGTTCCACTTAGCTCTGAAATACGAAAAACAAAATCCACCAACCCCGGCCAACTCATCACCCGTCTCTTCATGGACATGATTTTATTTAATCATCACAACATCAGTGCGAGATAGACACTCTTACAATCATTTGATTGATGGAGAAAGTGAAGCCCAGAGAAATAATGGGCGGAAAGTCACACTACAAAGCTTCTGACTTCAAAGTCCATTCCCTTTCCACTATCCCATGTTGCCTTTGTGTTCAGACAACAATGATGGCTCCTACTACTATTATTTATGGAACCCTGAGTGGGTCTTACATTCTCTTATCTCTTTTAGTCCTCACAATCCAAGAGGTGAGCATGAGTATCCTCATTTTACAGATGAGGAAACCAAGGCACAGCAGTAAAGGGTCTCAGAGTTAGGGGTGGTAGAAAAATGAGTGACTTTTGAGAAACATCCTTAATATATGAAAGTTAAATCATTTGTGACAGATAAATATGATTGTGTTTTGTTGTTAACATTTCTCTCACCTTAGGAATATTTTCCTACTGCAGCCCATTGTTTTGTCTCGATTCCAAACTCATTATTATGATCGATAGATGTTTGGAGAAAGAAGCTGAATAATTGACTGAACTACATAGCTACTCATCTAAGGAGAACAAGAAAACAAACAGTTGAAGTTGCTTAGAAACAATGCTTACTTAATGTTTTTTAATTTATAAATCAATATGGATCCCTCACAATACATACCATTGAAATCTGATATTTTTTATGTTTATTTCAATTGTAAGCTCTACAGATAAGATGAAAACCCTGGTACTCCATCACGTATACTTTACCTCTCACATGCTCTTTCGTTTTCCTTTTCTGCTTGCCTCACATTCACCCACAATGTTTGGGAACTTTGATGCTCTGATAGCCTTTGATGTTGGAGACTATATGCAAACATGGGGGAACATTTTGATCATTTTAGTGGATTGTGAGATATTAATTTTCATATTTCATGCTTGCCCATTGGGAAAGCAGAATCAAAGTGTTTAAATAGTAAAAATCTCAGAATATGAAGTGATTATGTGGGCAATTTGGGTATGGCAATAACTCATATTACTTATGAATATTAAATATTATCTGTGATTAAAGGAATTCAAACTTTTCAAAAATTAGTCAACCTTCTTTTTTAAATGAAGTCTTAATTAGAGACACGGTTTTTAAAGGAGGTAGGAATGAAGTTTCCTCTCTCTCTGAAGAAGGTCAGAAAGAAAGAAGAACAAAATATGTTGGCCTTACCGTTACTTCCTGCCCCAGAACCAAAAGTACCTTTGAGACATCTTAAATGACATACAACACAGTTTGAAACTGTGGTCTCAAATGGAGATGGCAGAGGAGCATAAGGGGAGTGTCTTCCAGTTATAGTTAATGCCACAACAATCTGGAGAATTTTTCATAGTTAATTTGAAAGAATCCTTTCCCCTTATGAATCTTGAGAAGAAAAGAGACATTTAGGATATGAAGACTATCTTCAAATGTCTGAAGACAAGTACCTTCTAGGAGTAGCTTTGATGTGTTTTGCAAAGCCCATTTGTATAGAATTTAGACAAGTGAGTGGAGAATGCCAAGGTCTAGATATCACTTTTCTTGACATGAGGAAGAACTTGCTGCTTCAAATGGGCTGGGGTGCGCCATGGACAGAGTGAGTCTCTGATTTCTGCCTCTATGTGTCAAACTTGGGAGATTTTTAGCAGGGATGCTTGAAGGGTTATTTATTATCTTTCGCATGAGTTGAATGATTTTTTCCAGACTTGAGATTCCATGCCTCTAATGGAATACCAGACTTAGAACTGTGATGTTTATCTTACAGACTTATTTTTATAATGGCTTAACGAAGACAAATTAGATTTATGTTTATAACCCAAAGAAATATTTACCCAGAAGTCATACAATATCTTAAGTGTAACATATACAATATTTTTTTAAAACAAAGGTTAAGATTTTTGTCTCTGTTCTAATAGCCCTGCTCCATGTGGGCAGTGTTAACAGCCTCTCCACTTATGCTGCCTCTGATCGGTGACTCTGGATTCCTTTTATAGAGATGATAAAGTTAAAGGAGAATATGACCTATAGACACATAAGATACTGCAGCTTTATGCACATTGGAGTCTAATTTCCTTCAACCTAACAGTCAAAGCCTGTTTAACTTCCTGGTATTTCGTCTCCTTCAGTCTCACTCCAGGAAATCGTTTTATTCTCTGAACCAAACCTACTTTTTCTAGGTCCTCAGACCTTGCTTTCTAGTTCTAGTTCAAGCATGTTCTTATTTCTTGTTTAAGCTGAGATTCTTTCATTTAATACAGACACTATTATATTTTTCAGCTAGTAGTGATTCCACTTTATGGGCATTTTAAGTCAATTGCCATTCTCTACCTGCTCTGAAAGTTGACTTTTCCTGAAATAATTGATCTCTAGTTCAGTAGAGATCGTGATTCCTGTGTCTTTTTCCCTATCCTGCCCTATTCTTCCTTCCCAGGAACTTTATTCAGTATTCTAAACAAAAGCTTGATTGGCCCAAATCTGAACTCCTTACGCTGGTTTACAAAGCTCATGATCTGGCTGTTGCTTTCCTTTCTGATCTCATTCCAGACCCTTCTTCTCCTAGCCTGCTACTCACAGCTCCATTGGCCAGTGTGCTATTTCTTGAACAAGCCAAGGTGGTTTCAGCCTGAGGCCTTTGCAGCAGTCTGGAATGCTCTTGACTCCTGATTTTTGCCTGACTAGCAACTTGCAATCTCATTGAGATCTCATTTTAAATTTCACTCCCATAGATAAGTCTTCCATAAAAACCTAAGTGAGTAGTCTTTACATATTACCCAATTTAAACTTTCTGTAGATTACTCATATCTATATGGTATTTTAAAAATATATATATATATATCTATTTGTATAGTCTATGTCTCCCACACCAGAATGGATGATTCATCAAAGTAGGTACTTGGTCTGTTTTGTTCATCAAATTCTCAAGCACCTAGAAAAGGACTTGATACATAATGAAAACTCAATAAATATTTGTTGAATGAATAAACAGTTAAGTGCATGCTCCATCACTCCAAATGTCCTTATATGTTAACTTGGCTGAGGGTGAATTCTCAACTTTATTATAACTGAAGCTTCTAGGATAACATAGTTTTATAATCTTTTGCTAATTTTCTCCCATAGAGTAGTTATAAAGATGTTAGAGAAAACATGCTTGTATGTATTCATGTTAAAATAATTAAAAAATTAGTTACATTGTCACTTTCGGCAACAAGGACAGGTATATTCTCAAAAGATCAGAAAAGATGTCACTGGAGTTAAACATTGAAGGAAGCAATTAGTTTGAGATTTTGATTTTCACAAGTTTTGTTCTTAAAACTTGTTTTCTTCTTTGATGCCTTTTTTCATTCACGCAAACTATCAAAACAGCATTCAGATTACCTTTTGCCTAGATATTTTGGTACTCATACATTATAATGAGTTTAAATAGAAATGTTTCAGGGCGATGCCTTGGAGTTATATTCTAAACTTTTTCATCATAGATTGCTTGACAGGTTTCTTAATATCATTTTTGTTTTCTATAAGGGCTGTATCATTTCTTGTGTTTTGGAAGAGAACATGGTTTTTATTCTTCATGTGCAACTATTTTACATATCAAGAAATTTTTGTGCTACTATATAAACTTCTAGTGTTAGAAAGATAATCAGAAGATTCTCTTGCATTATTGAATTTCTTTAGTTTCTCTCCTGACTGTTGAATGGTAGCCATTATTAATGTGTTTTTAAATATGCATGTTATAGTATGTTAAAAATAATTGTGTAAAGCAAAATCTTTTTCCTTGTAAAGTTTGTTCCTTTCTGTTTGCAGGAATATTTTTGTTATCATTGCTATTTATTAACATTGCTAGTGCAATCCGTGTTGAAAAATTTGTATCTCATATACCAATTCACCAGAAAAAAAATCTGTACTTAATAGCTCTGTTTTCCATAGTGTGTAATGTATGACTGTTTTGTGAATAATTAAAAAGAAAATCATATGTGTGCAATTTTATTTTTTCATTATTGTCTTGTTCTTCCATATTTATTCATTTATGTAATATGTACCATTTGTCAGTTAAATCACTGTGTATATAAATGGCAAAAATGTATGTATATCCTTTTCACTTTAATGTCCATCACAGATCTTAATACAATATCTTTAAAAAAATGTTAAATGACCTAAAACATATAAATAAATATAAAATAATCCATGTAAATGTAACAATACAACAAACAAAACTAATAAAAAACAAACACCTCTCTGAAACTTTCTTCACCCCTTACCTTATCAAGCTTTTTGTGCGTAAATGTTTAGTTCAGTAACCAATATTTTTATTTACACTTATAGATATTAGTGTCCGTAATTTACATCAGAATGCTGTGAATCTACACAAATAAAAAAAAAATATATTTTTCCAGGCAGTTTCTCTGATTTCAATAATTCTGTTTAATTTTCTAGTCATTGTTAGGGATTAGAATGAGGTTTGTGGCTTACTGAAGATAGTTTTGAACTAGGACGGAACTACACAGTATCATGCTAGGGACCCGGAGATATGATCTCCTCAGCTCCAGGGTTGGCTGAGTGGGGCCTGGGGTGGCTGGAGGCCGGGGCCTATGGGGCAGCAGAGAGCAGCCTTGGGAATAGCCTCTAGCAGGGCTCCTCGGAGGCCGGCCTCACTGAGCGGAGTCTGATGGTGCGCCCTGCGGTCCCCGCAGGTGGCAAGCACAATGAGCGACATCCAGCCCTCGCTGCTCCACTGCGACATGCTGAGCGCAGCCCAGGAGGCGCTCTGCCACCCCGACATCTCCTTCAGCAGCCAGCTGCAGAGCGCGCCACTGCTCATCGCGGACCAGGGCCCCGTGGAGCTACCAGAGGAGTTCGTGGTCCAGGTTCCCAAGGAGCCCAGAGTGCAGCCCAAGGTGCGGCCAGCGGTGGGGAAAGAGGGCTGGGGGTGGCCGGGCAGGGGCTCCTGGGAGGCTCAGCCCCAGGCAGTGCCCCAAATTTCTCTTCCCACGTGTTTACTCTGCATCCACTCACTATGGCTGATGTTTGCCCTTAGTAGTATCCTAGCCAGTTATTTACAATGCATGCTTGTTCTACACTAGTTAATCGTTATTTCTAGATGTTTGACTTTAAATTTCTGATTGAGTTTGAAATATCTTTGCCTTATCACAGGAGATTTAAAATTACTTTTAGTGACAATTTCAACTATTATAAAATTTGAATGGTTGTGAACTATCTTTTAACACTGTTGATCATCTGCTTGATTGAAAAAAAAATTCTCATTAATGGAAACTACCAAGACTTTGAGGAGATGATGATGAAAACATCTTGGTTAGGAATTGTGTATAGTCATGTAAAGCATAAAACCTGATAGAAAAGTGATGGTTACAGAAGCAACCTAATTTTCTTATGAAAATGTTGGAAAGTACTTTATAAATATTGTCTTTGCAGCTGACAAATACAGTGAGTGACATCCATCCTTTGGAGCTCCAGTGAGGAATGTTATATAATATTTGCACAAAATTCAATGCTATTCTTTCCCCAATACTTTACATTTTATTTTATCTTTAAATAATATTTAGGCAATGTAATTTTTCTTTTTTCTCGCTAAACTTCATACAGGGACTCTTATCCCTCAGGGACAATTTCCCCCAGGGAATATAATATATAATATAATAACAATATAATATAGTGTATTTATAATTTTCTTTGTGTGCCACACCATGAAGAAGACTGGGAACTATTTGGCTGGTGGAACCATGAATACTAAGTCTTTTTCCAAAACGCAATCTTGTCTCCTATCCCATAATTTCTTTAGGGGGATATACATACAAGAAATACTGGCAGAGGAACATGAAGTACCGCTATATTAGCTGAGCTTTCTTCCAAATGCCATTACAGAATTCTCTGGCAAAATAAGTTGGAATACTTTGTTTCAGTTCAAGGTCTAAGGGAGATGCATCATAAATCCATTTGGGATTTAAGAGACCTAGAAGAGTTCAACTGAACTCTAATTACTGCAGCCATGTGGAAAGTGCAAGTGTGTGGGGAGCTTGGCATTCACAGGAGCTCTGTCCACTGTCACGTTGTTCAATCATTGGCCTAGACGCTTTCCATTCAGATTAGCCTTTCTTCCTCGGTGGTGGGGCAGTGGTAGTGAGTGAGTGCACACACTTCCACAAAAGCGGGTAGAATTGACTCCGACGTGTTCTGAAAATTCAAGGAAGACGTGTAGTAAAGACTTTTTAAGAACTCCTTTTTTTTCTTTTTTGCTTTCTATGTTGTACTACTGTTTCAAACCTGAAATTCTCTAAATTGAGTGGAGTTATGTTTTTCCCGGAATGTGCTTCGACATTCACAAAGTGTTCATCATGATGTTGGCTTTTGATTTATATTGTAAAATAATAACATAAAATCAGTAGGATTTAATTTACTCCAATGCATATACATTCATCAAAATTTCTACTACTAATGAAGAGGAAATGCATAAATGAAGTTTCATTTTTGAGTAGGTGTTTAAATCAGCAACTAACACACGCACACGCACACAAACACTCACACCTGCTGGTAATTCTGTCTTGTGATAAAAATTCAGAATATCAGTCAGTTAGAACAGTTTTTCCTATTTAACTTTTACTAAGAAGTTGGCTAAATTTAAACTTTCCCCAACTTTTATAGCTTAGTAAGATTTTTCTATATTACCAGCTTTTACTTTTTGGCATGTATGTGGAGAGTTACAGTGTAGAAATGGGTTTTAAATCATGTTTTTCCATCAACTTCCAAATAGGAAAATTGCAATATACCCTCTTTTGGACAGAAACGAAAATGAGGGTACAGGGCCACCTTCGTGTGATCTCATAAATGGAAACTGAGGTAAACGTCATGTGATTTAAAAGGAGCCTGCAGAATCATGTTAACCTGTTATGATGAGACAATACTTCTGAAAGTTGCGTTTGTGCAGAAGTAATTTTATCAGTGAGACGGAAAATAACTGAAGGTCATCTTCTAGTGCTCCCTATAGAATAAAGAAGAATAAGTAAATATTACAGGGGCATAATCTTTCCTGATATAGAAGATAGTACATCAGCTAGAGCGCTTGGACAGGTATTAAAAATGAAATTGAAAAAAGAGATACCACGTTATCTTGAGCTCTTCAAATTGAAAAGACATGGAGGAATGCAAACAACAAAATGTCAGTGAAGTGCAGCTCCCTCCCGTCCTTCCCTCCTCCACCTTTCTCAAAAAAACCAAGTCTGTTATAGAAACAAGATACTTTAAGATACAGAAAACTCAGAAATACATATAAATAATAAAGGCTGGTATTAATGCAATCTTTGACCGAAAAGTAAAATTGGTATTACTTTTAAAAGTGTTAACCTCTGTTCTATGGATAGCCACAAAGCAAGTAGAAACACAGTAAAAACAGCCATAATGACATACCAAAAACTGTTTTGTTGGTTTGAAATAAAACTTTGCCCTCTTTTACGTTCATTTGACTCTGGATAGCTAACAGCAGTTCTTGAGCTTTAACGAGCATTTGGATTAAAAGGAATTAGAACTTCACAGTAGAGCAACAAAGCACAAAGAATTAAGAAACATTGTTCTCAGAAGACATGTTTCTCTTCAGCATTTTAAGGCAGAAGGAAGTCTGAGGGCAGATAGCTCAGTTAATGACTAGATATCAAGACTTTTCCTTGAAGCTGAAGGAATGTTAATGTGTTTTTTATCAGCATTGTCCTTGCTTTCCTTGTGATTTTCATGCAGATGCATAAAAAGTTCATTGAAATGATCTACGAATAACCCTCCTGCAAGCCACACCCATAGTGTGCAGGATTCAGACAAGTGTTCTCTCAGAATACAGCTAAACCATTTCAATCCAGACAAGTCATAAAAACTCTGCCCTGTGCTCATTTTAAAGCTTACCTTTTGCAAGAGCCAAAATGCTTTTAACAAGGGGCTTGTGTGTTCTAGTCCTTTTGGAGAATCACATGAAACTGTACCATCAATTTTTTTTTTTCATTTTTCCTCATTGAGTTTTTATGTTTGTAGATGGGAATGCTTTTATGATAATTATAAGCAAGAAGAATACTCCATTTGATTTTTTTTAATACTTTAAACAAAAGCCAGCCTTTAATATTAGTCTGAATTATTAAATACTGGAAGTTCCTTCATTCTTGCACTCATTTGTTTTTTCAACAACATTAGATTGAGTGCAAAAGCATGCTGAAGACTGCGCTAAGTACCAGGGAGACAAGGATGGAAAACTCACAAACTTTGATCTCTCAAAGAGTATTGGGAGACAGAAATGGGGTACAATGTGGCAAATGCTTGCTAGAGGTATGATACCTCCCACATGCACCCAAAGAGGCAAGAGCCTTGTTTGTAAAATGGTAATTAACTCAAGCTCTCGCGTGCACATGTGTATGCGTATGTTTGAGAGGGAATGTTACATGTAGGAATAACGTTTTAAGCATAATTCTTATAGAAATCCAAAGAATCTTGAGTACCGGACCTTGGATACCAGTAAATTATACCAGGGTTTTTGTTTTTTTTTTTTCCTTTTCCTGTGGGCCTAGTTCTTCCTTGGTTTTTCTCTACCTTTCCAACAGCTTTCTTTGTTCATTAACGTTGTAAGCGAATATCAGCCCAAATTGTACACAGCTCCTGTAAGCCACAGCACCAACCACAAACTGCCACTTGCGTCCTTGTATTTTAGTTTAAATTTCAAAAAAAGAGAATTTAATCCCCATTGGATTAGGTCAATATCCCTGATCTAATTATTCATGTCAATGACCATCCCATGACTTAGGCCCACACAGGAGCAATCGTGTAGCAAAGAGGCAATACTAGGAATACCTGTTATAGAGGTGAATACAGAGTACTAAGGAGCATGTAAAGGGAGTATCTACCCAGTCTTGGAGGGTCAGAGAAGGTGCTCCTGAAGACAAAGTGGCGTTTAAACTGCAATCTGATAGACCAGTAGTAGTTAGCCAAGAACAGAGGTAGAAGAAGAAAGATACTATTATGGACAGAGGAAACAGCAGCATGAAGGACTAGTTCACTATAATTGAAGCATAGAAGTCCAAAGAATAATTCCAGAAATGATCTGGAGGAGTGGTCAAGGATCTGATCAGGATGGCATGATGTAACATTATGAGGAGTTTGGAATTTTACTGATGGCAGTGAGGGAATAGTTAAATTAATCTTAGACGAATTAAGCAAGGAGTGACCTGCTGCCTGCATTGGAAGAATGAACTAGAAGCTTCAAGACTGGAGTGGGGAAGGTTATTCTATTGATTCAGATAAGAAATAATGGTAGCCCTGACAAAGGGGTGAGTGACGTTAGTGATAATGAGAACCAATTGCCAACAGTTAGAAATTCATTGAATATGTGAGTTAGACAGAGGGAGAACCCAAAGAAGACAACCAAGTTTCTGGCTTGAGAGATTTTGTGATGAATGATTGTACCATTTACTGAGACAAGAAAAACAAGAGGAGACAGAGAATGTTGGTAAGGAATGATGATGTTGTTATCCAAGCATTTACAAATGACTTCTTCAGCATACTCCTTTGAACAGAAACCCAACTTTCTGGCCCCCAATTTAAGAACCCATAACTTAAATACAATATACAAATCTGAAAAAAGATAATTAAAAATGCAATTTTTGAGCTATTTGTAAGTTACTCTTATCAAAAATAAACGAAGTTTTTACCTTTCTTTGTTTGGCGTTCTATTTTGGCTTATGTGTAATAATATTCTGCAACAAAAGAGCATCTACTAGAATTTTTATTCAATCCTTTCTTCTACTTCCCAGTGATGCCTACCAGGGCATAGTGGAGCCAACATTAGATCTGATTTTGAGCTCTCCTGTGTTCCCACGAAACAGCTGAAAGAATTCTTACTATATATGTGCATTTGCAATATCTGCTTTTCAGTACTATGGCAAGGGGACAAATGAATGAAGTTAGGGCAGTTGATCTGCAGGCCTAGATATGTTTGGCATTCATTCAATTCTTAGTACGATGTTCCATGTCAGAATTTGGAAAGAAGCAGAAGACTAATCTGCTCATATTTGCACTCATTATCAATGTAACATAGCACACATTTTAATAAAATAATAACTAAAAATAATCTCTATGTGTCTTTTGAGAGTGCCTCAAAAATGAATCTTGATGTCTACTCTTGCCTAATTAAAACTGATTATTAAAATAGCATATCCCTTGAGAAATTGTAAAGTGATGCTTTATCTTTTTTGAAGATTTTATTTATTTTAAAATTTTTGCTTCTTCTCCCCAAAGCCCCCCAGTACATAGTTGTATATTTTAGTTGTGGTTCCTTCTAGTTGTGGCATGTGGGACGCCACCTCAGCGTGGCTTGATGAGCAGTGGTAGGTCCACGCCTAGGATCTGAACCAGTGAAACTCTGGGCCACTGAAGCACTGTGTGCAAGCTTAACTACTCAGCCACGGGGCTGGCCCCCGTGATGCTTTGTCTTAAGGAAATGTGTAATGTTCTCATTGGTTAAGAGTCTAGAAAATAAAAGCTGCACACAAAAAATAAGCACTTTTAAAGCCATAGATCCAGGACCACAGTTGTGGAGCTCACCGAATTGTACATGTGAAGGTCTTATAATAGACTGATAGAGGCAGGAAAGGGTGGCAAAAGCTCATTTGTTGGATTATTGTTAACACTGATTTGAGAATGGAGCCAATTCTTTTGCATACCGTGAATTCACCAACATGATAAGGTCAAGTCATGGGCCCTGGAATGAAAAAAGAGGGAGAGGTAAATGTGGGATAGCCCTGGTGTCTACTGGTTAAGATTGAGCGCTCTCACTGCAGTGGCCCAGGTTTACTTCCTTTTCAGGGAACCACATTTCCTGTCTGTCGGTTGTCATACTGTGTGCTTGTGTGTTGTTCTGATGCTGAAAGTTGTGCCACCAGTATTTCAAATACCAGTAGTATCACCCCTGGTGGACAGGTTTCAGCAGAGCTTCCAGACTAGATAGCAGCAGAGCATTGTCGGTTATAGTGCTGGAAAATGAGAGGATGGTGCAAAAAGACTGGGCAGGGTTCGTTCTGCTGTATAGACGGTTGCTAGGAGTCAGAATCAACTCGACAGCACTAACAACAGTAAAATGTGGAATGCTTTAAAACCTGAACACATACATCCAGTAAATAAGATTAGTAGGCAGCACATTTGCTCTTACCTCAAACCACATCCCCACACTTGTCATCCTTCAGCCCCATGGAAGTTCTATCAATTTACTAGACAAACCATGCCCCTTTCCCTCTGTGGCTTTGGCAAATGCTATTATCTTTGCTGGTTGGAATGTCCTATACCACCTGAGTCCTCTTCACCTCAGCTAAAAATTCGATAAGGGTTGAATTCAATTGATTTTCCTCCACTTCACCCATCGCTAGCCCTATTCGTGACAGAACAATTCCTATCCTCCCTCTGATTCTGAATTCACGTGGCCTGAAAGATGTGTGTGTGCATGTGGTAAACAATTTCTCTTTACTTCTGGCTTCTATATTTTCATTTCATATAACTGAAGAGCATTGGAAAGTCTGAGACTTTGTTACTCTTAATATGTTTTTATTAGTGTTATTTATGTTGACTTTGATGAATTATCCTTCTGGCTTGTTCTCATATTTTTACTCCCCTTACTCCCAACTTTTTGGAAAAGCTGGTTCTAATTTTGTTATTACATTACACTCTGAAATGTATAGGTGAAGTCTAGGAATTCTTGGGGAGAAAGAAAGAAAATCTTCAAGGGAGGTGAAAGAACTTGTAGCAGAAGAACAGAGATTAATGTTGCTACAGCAATGGAAAACCTTCTGTTTTACCAGCTCAGACTTTTGGATGTAACTGTTACTGCAAGAGAATAACGTAATGTGGCCTTCAAAGTGCTGTGTTAGCTTCTTGTTTTATATGACAATATAATATTATTTCAGATAAAAACCCCGTTCACATTTATTTGTGTCTTTCAGTGAGTTTTGCCATTTAGACAAAACATCAAGTCTAATTGATATCCAAAATACATTCTTTGCACATCACTCTTTAGAATTCTTATATACATCTAGGATCATATTATATGTTTATGTAGCTTGAAGCGTAATAGGCACTTAGGGAAATAGGTAAAGTATTGATGTTAGAAAAATAATACACTTTGTAGCCTTAACATGATTTCAAAGTATTTCTTTAGGATCTGTTTTTTTCCCCAAATGATATAAATACTAGAATGACGCATCCAATTGGAAATAAATGTGTTACTGAGTTGGCCTCCAAATACTTCCAGGAAAATGTGATAAACTCTTTTTTTTTTCTACTGGCATAAATTACAAATTATTTTCCCATTCCATCTGAGAAGTATGTGAGTAGGTTTTCAAAATGTTTATGGAAGTTATATTTTGCACCATTACATTTTTCATGTTAAAAAGAATATGAAGAATGGAAAATAGATGCTAAACTTTGACATTCAGGTCAAAAAAATTTTTCTTTCTTCAATTTAATTAGGAATGTATTGCAGATTGTTTCGTTAGTTCGTTGACTACCTGCCACATGCCAATAATTGTATATATGTGCCAAACGAGCAAATTTTATACTACCAGCAACAGATTCTCTTCTGAATGTTAGTCAATTATGAAGAAATCCCTGCCTTTTTCCTCTGTTTCCCTTCAACTCAAATAATGTGTGGTAGTAAAAGAGATCTGAGGTATATCCCAGATACAGAGAGGAAACTTCTATTATATTTATAGAATCCTTAACCCCAAATCAAAATGAAAGGGAAAGGCAGGGCAGGTGGTGTTGTGCATAGAAAATCATGCTTCATTGACTGATGCCTGTGTTTTGAGATTCTGCATTATTCATATGGGTCTTCAGTACAGAAATGCAGAAGTTGGTCCAGGCACTCTAATGTATTCTTTCTCTCTTTTGTATAAATAGTTAATTAAATCGATGATTGTTTCCCTTAACTATCACTTCTTAAGAAGAAGCTTCTTTGTCTTGGTTATCAGACATACCTTTAAGTCTTCACCACTTTGCTTTTACTGCTGCAGAAAGGTTAGTAGCATGGAATTGCAGTTACTACATGAGCTTTGGGGTCAGAGAGATTTGAGTTCATTCCCAGCTTTACTGTTTACTAACTGTTGTAACCAAGGACTTACATTTAAAAAATCTTTGTTGTCTCATCTGTATAGTGTGATAATACACATACATAATATACATACATTGTTGTTGCAATGATTAAGCATCATATGTAAATATATTAAAAATGATTACGCACATAGTTCTTGAAACCTAGTAAATGTTACCTACTACTATTTACACTTCTTTTGACCTTCTGTTTTATAATAATCATATCCAATGATATATAATGGAAGATCCATGAAGAATTTTCAATGAACTTATTTAGTTACTTGTTAATATTTCTATTTAGGATGAGGAAGACACAAAGGAATGTTCTAAAATATTCACTTTATATTTTGGGCACATTCGTGGATTCATGGCTTAGGCAACTGAAATTGGGTGTAAATGTTTAGGAGATAAAGTAGCTCAATTTAATTTACATATTTGTTATGCCTGTAATGTATGTAGAACCCTCTATAAGACTGTTCCTTTGCTCAACTTGCAATCTGTTGCTGGTGACAGAGAGAATAGGCATGCCAGTATGTATTTGACTCTATGATTTGGTGAAATGTGCTGTCATGCAGTTCCTGTAGTATTTTAAAGAAGGAGGAAATGCATCCCTGGTGTGGGATGGGGAAAGCTTTCTTAGGTAAGGTAGTATTTTAACTAACTCTTGAAAAATCCGTAGGATCATTTGCAAGACGAGATGAGAGGTGCTGAACGAGAGAGGATGTTCCAGGAAATTGAATTACATGAACAAAGTTATACTTAGAGAAAATTATGACATTGTCATCAAACAGTGACTAGTCTCGTTGAACCAACAATAACGACATGAAGAAAGATGTAGTGAGGCAAGAAGTTTGAAAGTAGGTTGTAGCCATCTTGTAGGGAGCCTTAAATGTCTGGGTGGGACTTTGTACATAATTTTGTCTATAATGGGGATTCTTTGGAAGTTTTTGATCAGAGTTGTAATTTAGAACTTGTCAAGATTATGTGGGAAAATTTAAGATAGTGAGGGCAGTGAAAATGGAGAGATCAGTTAGGTTGCTACTGTAGGACAGAAGGTAATGAGTGTTTGAACTGAAGAGATAGCAATGGGGATGGAAAGAAGTGGCATGATGTGAGAGATGCACAGAGATTGAATCTTCACTGCTTAGCTACTAACTGGATGTAGGAGGTGAGGATAAGGGATGAATCAAAGATGCCTAGGTGACTGGGTCGTGCCATTCACAGAATTAGGATGTCAAGAGAAAGCTTTGGTTTTCAGGAAAAACAATGGTGAGTTTGGTCTTAGAAATATGGACTTAGATGTGTACATGTGATGCATGCTCTGATATATGAATCTGAATATCAAGAGAAAAGTTATTGCTAATAATAGAAATTAAGAATTTTTGACTTAGTGCTGATAATTAAGACCATTGGGGTTTCTGAGATTGTCAAACCAGAGAAGAGAGTGGGCAACTGGAGATCGTGGGAATATACTTCATTTAGAGAAGGGAAAATTATAAGCCTTTGAACGTGATCAAATCATAGGTTGATACAATTAGTAAATTAGAGGGAAGTCCCAAACCTTTCTTATGGATTCCCCCTCTGGCAGTCTCTGCTAATGCTAATCCACAAGAAGTTCATGCATGTGTGATAAGATGATGACAGAACATGAGCTAAATAGATGAGAAATGAAAGTGTTTTTGATTCTTGCTGATAAATTAGTAATGCGGTGATCTTTCTCAAATGCCCTCTATATAAGTAGAGCAAATAATAGAAGATTAGGTTTATGAGTACACATGATGGAATTGAGGAAATATGACTAACTTTAGTGATTTTTTTTCCATTTTGGAATTGCAATATCCTGTTCATTTTTGATCATTGGTTAATTGTAAATCATCAGGCTGAAGTGCTGCAGGAGTGAACACATACTAAAAGTATAAAATAAATTTTCTTTTTTTGTATTGGCACCTGAACTAACAACTGTTGCCAATCTGTTTTTTTTTTCTTTTCTGCTTTATCTCCCCAAATCCCTCCTGGTACATAGTTGTATATCTTAGTTGCAGGTCCTTCTAGTAGTGGCATGTGGGATGCCGCCTCAATGTGGCCTGATGAGCGGTGCCGTGTCCACACCCAGGATCCGAACCAGCGAAACCCTGGGCTGCCACAGCAGAGCACGAGAACTTAACCACTCGGCCACAGTGGTTAAAAGAATTTTTAAGTTGTTATTTCTGGAATGTTGTAATATTATTTGAGGTAAATAAAAAAACACTGGAATGTTTTTGGATCAGACAGAAATTAACAGTTAAATTCAGTGCTATAGGGGCCGGCCCAGTGGTGCAGTGGTTAAGTGTGCACATGCCACTTTGGCAGCCCAGGGTCCGCCGGTTTGGATCCTGGGTGTGGACACAGCACTGCTTGGCAAGCCATGCTGTGGTAGGTGACCCACATATAAAGTAGAGGAAGATGGGCATGGATGTCAGCTGAGGGCCAGTCTTCCTCAGCAAAAAAAGAGCAGGATTGGCAGCAGATGTTAGCTCAGGGCTAATCTTCCTCAAAAAAAGAAAAAAGAAAAAGCTCAATGCTACATATTGTAATTTTAAAGTGAATGAATCTAAATAAATTTATATGTAATCTATAGCAAAAAAATACTGAAGACATTTAAATACTTAAATCATTTTAAAATTTAAGAGTTATACTATGGTGAAAATATTTGGCCTTGATATATTTATCAAATTTTTAATGAAAAAAGTAAATTAACATTATTTGCAGAACATTTTCTTAGCACAAAAATATTTATATCCACCTTTATTGCTGTGTTAAAAAGTAAACACATTAAGACTCTTATTCTTTAAAAATCTTAGGAATTCAGAGGTGGGAAATGGAAGGAGTGATGTCAGCATCATGGTGAGTGAACTATTCCGTTAGTCTCTGACTAAGTCTCTTACCCCTAACTTACAACCAAACAAACATTCATTAACCAACAGAAGATTCCCTACAAAGCGCAGTAGGACGTGTGAGAGACCCATGCAACCATACACCTGAAGGTGGGAGTACTGGATCCCTGGGAAGCAGTGGAAGGAGGTGAGCAGATCCCCTCCCACTCCCTAGTTACAGCAATCTAGGTCACAGCTCCTCATGCTGTAGCTGGAGCATGACTGTAAGAGGAGGCAGGAGCACAGCCAGGCCTGTGGGCCAACACTTTTGCTTTCAGAGTGCAGCCCGGCCTGCAGGAATGCTCCACAATGAGTAGCATGGCTCAGCCACCATGTGGGTGCCCGCACCAAGCACAGCAGCCCAGGTAAACCATCTGTGATTGCAGAGAGGCCCGTGAGCATGAGAGAAAGTTCACCCCTGCCTCCCAGCACAGCAGCTCAGCTGGTCCCCAGCCAAGGCAGCAGTTCTACACTAGAGCACCTGTGCATGCATATGTGACCTTCCGAGCAGCTGTGGCCAGTGGGCAAATGCAGACGAGGCCTATCAGCACAACTTCCAGCAGACACGGTGGGTTCAGAAATTACAGTTCCTGCCCTCCCACCCCCCCCCCCCCCCCCGCCCAGAGGTGGCAGGTAGAATCTGTGACCTGATACTACCACTATGTGCCAAGAAAAGATCACGTCATCAAATACCATGAAGAACTACATTAGCACTCCAGAGTGGAATGAAAATGACAAGTCTGCAGAAACCACTCCTGAAGTCACAGAATGTACAATCTAAATGACAGAGAATTCAAAATAGTTGTCATAAAAAAACTCAACAAGTCATAAGAAAACTCAGAAAGACAGTTCAGTGAACTCAGGAATAAAATTAATGACCAGAAGGAATTCTTCACCAAAGAAATTGAAACTCTAAAAAAATAAAATCCAAACAAATTATGGAGATGAAGGCAATGAATGAGATTAAGAAAACAATCCAGAAACATTAAAAAACAGAGATAAGATTATGGAGGACAGAATTAGTAATTTAGAGGATGGAAATATAGAAATCCTTCAGGTGGAGGAGAGAGAATGAAGGCTTAAAAAACAAATGAAGAAACTCTTCGAGAAATATCTGACTCAATTAGGAAATGCAACATATGGATTATAAGTATTCCAGAGGGAGGGGGGAGGGAGAAAGGAGCAGAGAGCTTGTTCAAGGAAATAATAGCTGAGAACTTTCCAAACCTGGGTAAAAAACTGGACTTACAAGTATATGAAGCCAATAGATCTCCTAATTTCATCAATGCAAAAAGACCTTCTCGAAGGCATATAACAGTAAAACTGGCAAAAGTCAATGACAAAGGAAAAATATTAAGGGCAGCAAGGCAGAAGAGACTAATCTACAAAGAGCCCCTATCAGGCTTTCGGTGGATTTCTCATCAGACACCTTGCAGGCTTGGAGAGACTGGAATAGATATATTCAAAATACTGAAAGTCAAAAACTTTTAGCCAAGAAAACTCTATCCAGTGAAACTCTCCTTCAGATAGGATGGAGAAATAAATGTTTTCCTAGATAAACAAAAGCTGAGGGAGTTCATTGTCACTAGATCTCCCTTACAAGAAATGATCAAGGATAACTGAAACAAAAATGCAAAGGCTTACAAAGCCTTGATCAAGGAGATAAATAGACAAAATCAGAAAATCACAGCTCTATATCAGAATAGGGCAGCACACACAATTATAACACAAAAGAAAAAGAGAAGGAGAGGAAAAATAAACATAAACACTTCACTTTAATCACAAACACAACACAAAAGAATAACTTGTGATAATAACTGAGAAGGAGGAGAGGAGAGGGATGGAACCTACTTAGGCTAGTGGAGATAAGAGGCTATCGTAAAATGGACTGTCTCATCTATGGGATCTTTTATGCAAACCTCATTGTAACCACCACACAAAATATTAGAACAGACACAAATCATAAATAAGGAGAAAACTGAGAAAACCATCAGAGAAAACCACCAAACGGAAATGGCAGTCAGAAATACAAGGGATGAGAAACAAGGCAAATGTAGAACAACCAGAAAACAAGACAGAAAATGGCAGCATTAAGCCCTTGTATATCAGTTATAACTGTAAATGTAAATGGATTGAATTCTCCAATCAAAAGACACTGAGTGGCTGGATGGATTAAAAACAAGACCACGCGATATGCTGCCTACAGGAAACACGTCTCAGATCTAAAGACAAACACAAGCTAAGAGGGAAGGGATGGAAGACAATACTCCAATCAAATGGAAAGCAAAAGAAAGCAGTTGTTGCCATAATTAGATCAGACAAAGCAGACTTCAAGATACAAAAGGGAATGAGAGACAGAGGGGTAGTATATAGTGATAAAAGGGAGTTCCACCAAGAAGACATAGACTTACAAATATCTATGCACCTATCTCAGGAGCACCAAAGTATATAAAGCAACTATTAGCAGACATAAATGGAGAAATGAACAGCAGCACAATAATAGTAGGGGACCTCAACACCCTACTTACATCAGTGGATAGATCATCCAGACAAAACATCAACAATGAAATCATGGATTTAAATGAAACACTTGAGAAGATGGACTTAATAGATATACATAGAACATTCTATCCAAAACCAGCAGAATTCACCTTGTTCTCAAGTCCACATGGAACATTCTCAAGAATAGACCATATGTTGGGAAACAAGGCAAGCTTCAATAAATTTAAGAAGATTGAAATCATATCAGGCATCTTTTCCAACATAATGCTGTGAAACTAGAAATCAACTGGAAGGAAAAAACTGCGAAAGTGACAAATGTATGGAGACTAAACTACATGCTACTGTACAAGCAATGCATCATTGGAGAAATTAAATGAGAATTCAAAAAATATCTGAAGAGAAATGAAAATAAAAAAAAACACCATATAAACAAATATAGGATGCAGCATAAGCAGTCCTAAGAGAGAAATTCATAGCAATACAGGCCCACCTTAACAAACAAGAAAAATCTCAAAGAAGCAATCTTAATCTGCACCTAACAGAATTAGAAAAAGCAGGACAAACAAAGCCCAAAGTCAGCAGAAGTAGGGAAATAATAAAAATTATAGCAAAAATAAATGAAATTGCAACCAAAGAACAGTGGAAAGGATCAATGAAACAGCTGGTTCCTTGAGAAGAAAGGCAAAATTGACAAACCCTTAGCCAGACTCACTAAGAAAAAAAGAGAGAAGGGTCAAATAAATAAACTTAGAACTGGAAGAGGAGAAATTACAACACATACCACAGAAATGCAAAGGATTATAAGAGAATACTATGAAAAAGTGTATGCCAAAAATTGGATAATATGCAAGAAATGGGTAAATTCTTAGACTCATACAATCTCCCAAAACTGAATCAAGAAGAAGTAGAGAATCTGAGTAGACCAATCACAAGTAGAGATATTGAAACAATAATCAAAAACCTCCCAAAATATGAAAGTCCAGGAACAGATGGCTTCTCTGGAGAATTCTACCAAACATTCAAAGAAGAATTAATACCTATCCTTCTCAAACTATTCCAAAAATTTGAAGAAGATAGAACACTTCCTAAACCATTCTATGAGGCCAAAATCACTCTGATACCAAAGCCAGACAAGGACAACACAAAGAAGGAAAATTGCAGACAAATATTGCTGATGAACATAGAGGCAAAAATCCTCAACAAAATATTGTGCAAAGAATACAGCAATACATTAAAAGGATCATACACCATGATCAAGAGGGATTTATAGCAGCGATGCAGGGATGGTTCAACATCTGCAAATACATCAATGTAATACACCATGTTAACAAAATAAGGAATAAAAACCACATGATCATCCCCATAGATGCAGAGAAAGCATTTGACAAGATCCAACATCCATTTATGATAAAAATTCTCAATGAAATGGGTATAAAAGGAAAGGACCTCAACATAATAAAGGTCCTATATGACAAACCCACAGCCAACATCATAATCAATGGGGAAAAACTAAAGCCCTCCCTCTGAGGACAGTATCAAGACAAGGTTGCCCACTCTTGCCACTCTTATTTGACATATTACTGTCAATTTTGGCTAGAGCAATTAGGCAAGAAAAGGAAATAAAAGGTATCCAAATTGGCAAGGAAGAAGTAAAACTCTTGCTGTTTGCAGATGACATAATTCTATATATAGAAACCCTAAATAATCCATTGGAAAACTATTAGAAATAATCAACAGCTACAGCAAAGTTGCAGGGTAGAAAATCAGCTTAAAAGAATCAGTTGCATTTCTATACTCTATTAACAAACTAACAGAAAGAGAAGTCAAGAATACAATCTCATTTACAATTGCAACAAAAAGAATAAAATATCTAGGAATAAGTTTAAGGAAGTGAAAGACCTATACAATGAAAACTATGACATTTCTGAAGGAAATCGATGATGACAGAGAAATGGAAAGATATTCCATGCACATGGAGTGGAAGAATAAACATAGTTAAAATGCCGATACTACCCAAAGCAATCTACAGATTCAATGCAATTCCAGTCAGGATCCCAATAACATTCTTCATGGAAATAGAACAAAGAATCCTAAAATTCATATGGGGCAAGAAAAGACGCTGAGTAGCCAAAGCAATCCTGATTAAAAAGAAGAAAGCTGGGGCCGGCTCCGTGGCCAAGTGGATAAGTTTGTGTGCTCCGCTGCAGCAGCCCAGGGTTCGGATCCTGGGCGTGGACGTGGCACCGCTCGTCAGGCTACATTGAGGTGGTGTCCCACATCCCACAACTAGAAGGACCTGCAACTAAGATATACAACTGTGTACAGGGGGGGTTTGGGGAGATAAAGCAGAAAAAGAAAAAAAAGATTGGCTTCAGTTAAAAAAAAAGAACAAAGCTGGAGGCATCACAATCTCTGACTTCAAAATATACTACAAAGCTATAATAATCAAAACAGCACAGTACTGGTACAAAAACAGACACAAGGATCAGTGGAACAGAAGCAAAAGCCCAGAAGTAAACCCACACATTTACGGACAGGTAATCTTTGACAAAGGAGCTAAGAACATACCATGGAGAAAGGGAAGTCTCTTCAATAAATGGTGTTGAGAAAACTGGACAGCCACATGCAAAAGAATGAAAGTAGACCATTGTCTTTCATTATACACAAAAATTAATAATGGATCAAAGACTCGAAGGTAAGACCTGAAATCATAAAACTGCTGGAAGAAAATATATGCAGTACACTCTTTGACATTGGTCTTAGAAGGATCTTTTCAAATACTGTGTCTACTCGGACAAGGGATACAAAAGAATAAATAAACAAGTGGGACTTCATTATCCTAAAGAGCTTCTGCAAGGCAAAGGACCCAGGATCAAAACGAAAAGACAACCCACCAACTGGTAGAAAATATTTGCAAATCGTATATCAAACAAGGGGTTAATCTCCAAAATATATAAAGAACTAACACAACTCTACAAGAAAACCTAATAACCTGAGCAAAAAAATGGCCAGAGGATATGAACAGAGATTTTTCCGAAGAAGATACACAGATGGCTGACAGGCACATGAAAAGATGTTCAACATCATTAATCATTACAGAAATGCAAATCAAAACTACAATAAAATATCACCTTACACAGTTTAAAATGTGTATAATCACCAAGAAAAAATAACAAACGTTTAGGTTGGATGTGGAGAAAAGGGAACCTCCGTACACTGCCCGTGGTAATGCAAACTTATGCAGCCACTATAGAAAACAGTATGGAGATTTCTCAAAAAATTAAAAATAGAAATACCATATGACCCACGTTCCCACTACTCGATATTTATCCAAAGTTGAAATCAGCAATTCATAGAGATTTGTGCACCTGCTTGTTCATTGCAGCATTATTCACTGTAGCCAAGATGTGGAAGCAATCCAAGTGCTCACTGAGTCATGAATGGATAAGGAAGATGTGATATATATATATAGATAGATAGATAGATAGATAGATAGATAGATAGATAGATAGATAGATACACGGTGGAATACTACTCAGCTATAAATAAAAGATGTAATTTCCCATTTGCAACAACATGGATGGACCTCAAGGTTATGATAGGTGAAATAAGTCAGACAAAGACAAACTCTGCATGATTTCACTCATATGTGGAAAATAAACAAACACATGGATAAAGAGAATTGTTTAGTAGTTACCAGAGGGCAAGGGGGCTGGGAGGTGTGTGAAAGTGGTAGAGGGGCACTTATATATGATGATGGATAAAACTTAAACTGTTGGCGGTGAGCACAATGCTGTCTATACAGAAACTGATATATAATAATGTACACCTGAAATTGCAGAATGTTATAAACCATTATGATCTGAGTAAAACAATTTTAAAAAAACCTTAGGAATTCAAAATCAGAGTGACTTCTCAATTTTATTTGAAACTCTTGGTCTTGTGAAAGTAATTTATTCTCACAGTTTCATATCTGAAAGGAACAATGTACCATTTTATTCATCTAATATTTATAAATTTGATTCCATCTATATTAAATAATGTGATTATTTATAACAGTAGAAAAATAATGTGATTATCTGTAGTGGGAAAATGTTCCAGCAGAATTATTTGAATGGTTGATGAAGATATGTATTTTGTTGGTTTATTTCTTACCTATATTTTATTTCTCCTGTTATACAAATTTGTTTACCATCTTAAACATCTATGAAAATGTAGTATTTTGAATAGCTACTTGTGTAAGACCTATTTTTGCATTTCTGCCATTGTTAGTTGACACATATATATATATATTTATGCATATCCAGGGGTTTACGTATAATGATGATGTGTGGAATTTAAACAAAGTAGAAATGGTTAGGTAACCCATGGATAAAACTCTAGACTAGATGTAAATTCTGTTAAAATTCTTGTTTGTATTTTATTGTACTTTAGAGAATCATCCATGTGGAATTTTTATAAGATGTTGCTATAAATTAAAAGAAAGTTACTATTAATTGAAAATTTCAAGGCTTTTTTTGGCTTTTCTTTTCCATGGTACATAATGTATTCACTTATTTTCCAATGATAAGATTGTGATGTAGACTTGAGTTATGGGGCCATGTGACAAGGGAAGTGATAAGGTATTTTGAGAAGAGGTTTGATATTCTAAGCATATCTTAAAATAGTCATGTTCTGAGGCTTGCCTAATTTAACAGCTTCATCTCTGACAATTCCTCATACCCATGCCACGTTCAAACTGTTGAACTATGTCGGTTGTCTTGGTTTGGGTTCTCTCATCAGCATGCCCCTCTCTCTCTTTTTTGCCTTTCTAACTCTCAGTCTTATTCTAGTTCTTGGCACTTTGGCTATCAGGCAGCATAATTTAGTGATTAAAAGGATGGTTTCTTAGGTCAGAATGTCTGATGTTTAATCTTGACTCCTCCACTCACTAGATTAGTGACCTCTGTATGCTTCCTTTCTCTTATACTTCAAATAGGAATAATACCAATAATAACTCATAAGGTTGTTGTATTAAATGAGTTAATCTACATCAGTTACTTTAGAAAATGTTATAGCATGCAGTAAGCAGTAAGTCTTAGTGAGTCTATTTTTCTCTTTTGTTCTGTTCTTTCTGTTTTAGCCTAGTCTGTATTCTCTGATGTCACTGTCTCTGGGAAGCTTTCCTTGATCCCTGGAGGCTGGGATAAGACAACACTCTCAGACCTTGTCTGTTTACTCATCTGTTTTCCTCCTTGGACTCTGTTTAAGAACAGAGGCTGTGTCTTTCATATTTGTAGCCCAAGCACCCAGAATTGAACATACTGTGTGGAAGGTACTCACATTTGTTGAATTCGTAAGTAAAATAATGGGATTTTGGAGACATGTGCCATTGTGTGGGAATTCATATCAATGCAATAATAGCCTCTACATAAACTACCAGGCAAGCTATAACAAAGGTCATGGCACTGAAAGGCTCACAGACCAAGATGCCAAAATTCTGGAGTCATAGGGTTTATTTAATCTGTAGTGGGAAGCCAAGGACAAAGCTATAGGATAGGTTTACACAGTGAGGAGAGCATTCCATGCGATGGAAGGACCACACTTTCTTAATACTGTTTTATGCGATGTTGTAGTATCCTGATTCACTTTCTGCCTCCTCAGCTATTTCAGCTGATGATGGCTTAGAAAGACCAGATAAGCAAGGAAGCTCAATAGTTCAATAGTACCTGGAGGTTACACAGGCTTACTTTGTTGGAGAAATGCAGGGACGCTAAACCTGGCCACAGCTGTAGCTCAACATGTTTAACATATAGCTATGGCTTATATCTGTGTTTCTCAAGCAGAGAACACATGGAGTCAGAAAGGAGCCATAATGGGTGTTACTAAAAGAGGCCGATTAAGAGATAAATATTATTTATTTATCTATTATTTATCTGTTATTCTGGATGTAATATGATTTGGGCTTTATGAATATTTAAGGTGTATGGTCTTTACATCCCTTCTAAGTAATGTTCTTATTTGTTCCATTCTTGTTATTGATGTTCAATGGACCTATGTTCCTTTAATTCCATAATATGTCTATGGGTTACTAACTTACTCTCTATTCTTATTATACAGCTTAGGCATTCTTCCTATGTGTCCCAAGTTATTTGCCTATGCCTTATGAATATTTAACACAGAAGTTTTATCTATCCCATTTGTTTCTTGTCCCTATAGCAGATTGAATATTCTCAATTAAAACAGCAAATACACATTGCATGTGTTACAGTTAGGCTAACCATATGTCCTGGTTTTCCCAGAGAGACCCACTTGTCCTGCATTGATTCCTAATACTGTCCTTTTTCATTCACAAAGTGTCCTGATTTGGGTGATAATGTATGTAGTCACCTTAGTATTAATCCACCATCTGCTACTATGTAAAACTATGTAAATTGAGGTAAGTTATGTAGTATCCCATCTATAAAATTAGCAGATTGGCTATTGTTTGTAAAGCCCTTGCCAAATATAAAATTCTTTGACACGCATGGAAAAAAATATAAAGCGTTTTACTTCCTTGAGTCTATTCATATGATTACTACCCTGAAGACAAGTGCATTTTTTCCATTAAAAATAGATCTAAATGCAAGTTGAATATAAATGTGTGCATTAATTACTTTGAAACGTGCAAAATTACAGTTTTAATTATACTTGGGGCAAAATATTTCAGACATTGTGACCGTAGACTTTAGAGTTGAAAAACTAAAAGCACTTTTATTAATTTCTTTAAAAATGGAGTATATTAAATAAAAGGCTTTGAAATCATTTGTGGTTTTAAAAATATTTTATGGCTGTGAGTTCAACCTATGCTTATATTCCTTATCTGCACATTGAATTAAATAGTTGGCAAGGAATACTGGTTTCTGAGGAAAGTAATGATTTCAGTTTTCAACATGATATATTTCCAGGTGTTCATGAGCCAGTTCTGTAGAGATTTTGAGAATAATGGGAATTCAAGTAAATCAGATATTTGGCAACTGATTGGGCTATCGCCTACAGAAAGAAAATCCCATAAATGTATGAATTGTCCCAGAAAGGTTAGTGTAGATGTAGAAAGGAAGTGACAAAATCTGGATAGCATTTCTGACTGTCTCTGCTGGTCAGTTGTTCCCTGGGTCCTTCAAGATGGACAACTAAAAGTCTTGCCACATGGTAACTGGGTTTGCTCCCCCCTCAAAAAAAATCTTCCCAGACTATATGGATATATGACTTGTTTCATTGTAATGCAACATTGCTTATTTCAGTTTTTGTCATGGCTAGAAAATTCCGCGTCTCAGCATTGAATTTGGTGAACACAGACTGTGGGGAGAGAGAGAGATTTTGCCTTTTGGAATTTTGTACTTACGTTGTTATTCCAGTTGGAAGGGGATGGGACTAACACTTTCATTTATTATTCAAGTCCCCCTACACCCCTGCTTAGGTGATCTGATACTACTGAGAAGTCGTACTACCAGACCACTGTGTGGTACCGCATTAATTTTGAAAATATCAGGAGGTTCATTGGGTGATTAAATGACTTTGGCTTGGTGGGAACTTTCTCACTTTTTTAGGTTTATGGAGAAGGAAAAGTGATAGAAATGTATTGATCTGTGTATTATTGGCAGTTTATGCAAATTAGTAGAAATGTAGATGGTAACACTTGGCACTTAGATGTCTTAGGGAACTTATCACACTATTATCATATTATAGTTATGTATTTATGTGCATTTTCCTCCTTACTTGATTATAAAATCCTTAAGATAAGGAAATATTTTGTTTATCATGTATTTGCCAGGGCCCTTAGTATTATCTGTGGCTCATAGTATTTACTCAATAAACATTTCTTCAATGGTGTATTAATTATAATGCAAATAGCAAAATATTTGTGGTCTGTAGACCACCAGCTATGAAAGCAGGAAGTAGCTGATAAAATATTGGCATGACTGTGTGGCATATCACGGGTGAACCTATTACTAAATAGAAAATAAAATGAGTGTGCATGTGTGCACACATGTTCTTTCATACACAAGAACCTTGGTAAAATAATGAGGTGCTTTGCTCCCGCCTCTGCCTTACCGGAGACAAGGTTTTCTCCTGTCTCACCTGTGTTAGACTAATAGGCTGCAGTTCCCATTTCAGTTGTTTGCTTCTGGGCTTTGCGGAAGCTGCTCTCTAATTCCCTTGGGGCTGTCAGGGTGGGAGGAAAGGTGACTGCCTTGCATCATTCTGTGGCAGCCTCAGGGGTTCCTTCAAGAACCTTAGTGGCTTGCTGTGGTGAGAGTGATGAACAGCCCTCCAGTTGGAAAGACGTTATAGTTAAAGCATTTCATTTCCTTCGTTTGGTAGGCATTTACTGTGAACCTACTGTGTGTAAATAAATGACTCTGTTCAGATAAACAGTAGAAATCTGAAGATTCCACTCCCATTTGTGAAGAACTTATAAACGAATAAATAAAATATAAAATGAGGCAGAGAGGAGAGCAACCCTGATTTAAATCATCATTGAGGGATACGGGATGCTTGTTGGAACAGAATTCCCAAGTGTGATGTGCTCTCATTTTCTAAGAGTGAGCCTTCTATTTCCTCATGCCTGCATTGCTTTGCCCTTAGAAATTTTTGAGAAAAGCAGACAGTTCTTTTTCCTCCAGTATTTTTGTTAGCCTGAGGAAGTATTATTTTCACCTCCTATAGCCCAACTTTAAAGTAGGGAATATAGTGTCTGTTTCAAAGGAAGGTGACCTGTTTTCTACCACGTGCGTATAAAAGAAGCAAAGAATCATTTTGGCTGTCTGAGTAAATGACTTATTTGATTTCCTTCAGTCTGTTTCATAATACTGAGTAGTTAACAAGCTAAACAAAGTATCTGGCAGAGTTGATGATCTCTTCCCTTAGGAGAGATCTTGGAATCAGAAGGCATACCTCAATTTATATGAAGGTCACCAGTTTATACTGAGTGTGTGAGGAAGGGAGGCAGGCGGATATACATAGCTGCCTCTAGACAGGAAAAGGCTTGCATTTATAGCCACAGCAGCTCTTTGCTTTATCTTCGAAGTTTGAATAAAAGCTTGTGTGACTTGGAGTGGGAAATAAGTTTATCAGCAAGATCATTAATAACTTGGGACTCAGCTTTTCAAGTTACAATTAGCTGCTCAACAGCTGTGACCTTCAAGAGCTACTCATTATTGTTGGTCCTGATTGTTCACTCCCACTCTACAGCTCTTTTCAGAAATAGTTTCTCTGACATCATTGACCCCAGGGGTCAGAGTGAGAAATGAGTCTTCAAGCACTCATTTGTAAGTCTTGTTTCTGCAGGATGCTGTGTGTGTGTATGGATGTGTATGTGTGTGTGTCTAAGGAATTCAGCTGATGGTTAATGCCTCATTGTAAATCCAGCTGTTTGGTCAGATCCTAATTAGGATGATGCCTGTTCAGTGAAGGGGCACTCCTGGGAGTAGCAAGAAGATTTAGTGGCCTCAAAAACAGAGTAAAACTGATGGTAACACAGGCTCTGTTTTATTTAGATTTTTTTTTTTTTTTAAAAAGATCTCAATGCACATGCTTGCCAAACTCTGTCATGCACTATGTAGCATCTCAACGGATCAGCAGGGATTTTAAACATGCTGTGTGTTTGGCATACACTGCAACCCAAAGAGAAAGTGGGGATTAGAGAAGCTGTAGTGGAGTATGAAATGAAAGCTGAGCTGGAAAAGGAGGACTGGATTACGTTCAGCTTCTTTGCCTCAGTTCCTTTGGACATTAAGAACCTGGGATTCTTAGGAAAAAGGGATTTGCTGTCTCAAGGTGTAGTGCATAATCTCTATATTCTGAAAGGAGTCTTAATTAGGGAAAAGCTGTCTGCCGTAAAACAAAGAATAAGAAAATCGACAGGAAGGTTGATAAGGACTTTTCTGGCTAATTAAGATTCAGAATTAAATTATGTAGTCTTTGGGGAGTCTTGTCAATAAAAGGTACATATGATGAAGCTTTTGAACATGCAGCCTTGGCAGTTTCAACCTAGGATCTCAGAGCATCTCTGGATAGGGCATGGCCGATTGGCTGCTAGTTCTGACTCATTTCCTTTTAAGCTGTGTGATCCAGAACAGTGCTTCTGGCATGTGTGCTTCTGAGTCTTATCTGTGAAAATGGTGGGACTGTGTTAGACTGGGATGGTATGTAAAATTCTTGGGAAGCTACAAGTCTCGGGATTGTAATCTCTCTGGGAGCATTTATATTTCTTTCACTTTCATTTTAAGTGTCTTCATTAGTTTCACTAATGCTAGCCTCAGTGACTAAAAGAAGCATTAAATAAAATCTAAATAATTTTTGGAGGTCTCTTCCTTTGTGCTCCGACCTTAGCATCTCTGCCACAACACGGTTATTTGTTTGCCATGTCTAATGTCAAATGGTTAGTTTATCTATTTTCTATTTTTTGAAACGTCCATATTTATGAATTTTCTAATATTATCATGCTTTCTAAAGCATGAGGTTTCCCTTAAAAAATAATTTGTTAATGATGAAATTGAAACCATTGTTGATACTTTTAGCAAAAAGAAGATACAGATGAACAACAATAGTAATACCTTGCGTATTAACAATGTACCATGTACCAGGTGCTTTTTTCAAAGCACTTCACATGTATTAACTTATTTAATCTTTGTAACCAACCTATGGTGTAAGTGCCATTATTATTCCTTTTACAAATGAGGAAATTGAGGCACAGAGAAATTACTTGTCCAAAGTCATGGCAGAATTGGGATTTGAACCCAGACAATCTGTCACACAGTCTGAAATCTTTAACACTGTATCACAAATTAAAACACGAATACTGAGTGACATACAATGGACTTTCTTCAAGGAAGCTAAGATTTCCATATGTTTTAGACATTAGAATTAATAAACATATTCCTAAAACTAGATTAAATATGGCAAAATATTTAGGGAGAAGATTTCAGAATACAGCACAATTATCAAATTGAATTCATTGTGCTTAAAGATTAACCTAAACTTGATGCCCGAGCTGATGTTTTAAAGGAACACTTTAAAAACAGATTAAATCTGTGCATATGGGAAATCTACCACTGGTTACTAAAACTGATTAGTGACAGAAACGGGCATCCTTGAGTGTAGAAAAGAAGTTAAATTATACAACATTAATCTCACTAGACTTTTATCAAAGGTTAAATTGAGTGCAGGAAATATTCCCAAAAAGAAAAAAAATTAGCCACACACCTTTAGTCACAATATAATTAGGATCAGCTGGACTGAGCTGGAGAGGTAATGACCCAGAGGCTTGGTAAGCAGAATCCATGAGGATATTTTTATCAGAGCAGAGTAAGAGGGGCATTCCAAAGTTCATAGAAACTGCTGGCAGCCTGGAGAGTCATGGGAAGTGAAAGGTCCCGGGCAAGATGGGCAGGAGGTCGTGGCCCCAGCAGCAAAAAAAGGACTGAAGCAGCTTGATTGTGCAGTCTTGGCTGTCTTTAGTTGTTTCACCCCTGGTGAGAGTTCATCTTGAGAGAACCTGGCCAGCAGGTGAGAATAACTGAAAACAGCTGGCCTTTAGTGAGGGCAGGAGGAGAGCAGATGCTATTTTCTTGTAGAAGTGTTTTCTTTTTTTTTCCCTGACAGCTGGGCAAGTCACATGTAGTTTACTCTGTTAGCCAGACATTGTAATAGTCCTTCTTATAATCCCATGCCCACAAGGCTGCCATTCTTATATCCTTCAAGGCTGATGTGTCTAAGGAAGTATAAATAGAGAAAGGATTGGAAATGAAGTTGATATTTTTCTGTATGGTTGATTTGCTTCCATCTCATAGCTAAACTCCAAAGTCATCATGACCCAAAAGTTGTCATTGGAAAGAAGAAGAGTGCTCCCAAGAAGGCCAGAAGGACTAAGTGTGTGCTTTATTCAGCTGGATTGCCAGAAGAGCAGTTCCTCTCTGCATTTCCAGAGGGAGCTCTCTGCTAAAAGAACTAGGTGATTATTCAGAGTTCCCTGGTGGCTCTATGTGTGGCCTTCCTTTCTCTCTAATCAAAGCAAACAATCTGTAAAGAAAGGCAACCAAGCAGACAAATAGATTGAGCCTTAGATATATAGACACTAGTATTTCAGTGGCATAGCTGGTTAAGTTTTTGAAACCACTTTAAATTGCTTTAGTCTATCCATGCCTGTGACCATATTTGGTGATATCGTGATGTGGGGTTGCGGCAAATTCATCCAAACTTTGACAAACTCTGATTATGCAAAGTAGTCCAAAAGAGTTCGCTTTTTTCTGCTAATTATTGATCTAAGTAAATTATATAGATTTTTATGTAAATAAAGATGACTATATGAAAGTAAGAATGCCCTTTGAATCTCATATTCTTATAAAATGTTTAAGCTAGAAGGAACATTTGAGATCGTATCTACCATCACTATTTACAAAGGAGGGAATTGTGTCCCAGGAATTTCAAGTAACTTCCCATAATTAATAGACTGATCCCAGTTATGGATCCCAATTCTATTTCCAAGCAAGTTTTACAGTTTCTTTATCATGAACATATATACATTTTGAAGAGAAATATTTACATTTTGTTTTTAGTTGTTCAAAAAAAACAATTTTGAGGAATCTTACTATGTCCAAATATTTACTTTTTATTTTGGAGAATTAAAACATAATTCATATTCCTAATAGAAAATTGGGAAAAATTAGAAAAACTAAGAAAAAATCATATATCAACTTGTTAATGACAACTACTATGAAGACTCTGATGTACTTTTTATCTATGCATCTATTTTAATGCCATGTGATTATATTATACAAGTTATTTTTATCTCTTTTCAACTAAGATTTTAGCAACATCAGACTCTTTGAAAGTGTTTATAGCAGTTGCTTTTGCATGATGTTCCATTAAGGGACAGAATAATTTACTTTCAAGTGCTCTTTATTTTGTGGCATTTCATTTTTACTGGTAGGAGATTTTTGCATAATACAAAGACATGTTATAGGAGTGACGTTGTGTTTTCTCACCATTTCCTCACCTCGTGTTTTTTCCTCAATTTGCTTAAATCCTGCATTCTTTGCTACCTCTACACTGACTGCTTTTATTAAGTTTACCAAGTATTTCTATTTTGCCAGATCCAATGTTTATTTCCTCTCTGTTTATCTTACTTGAATTCTCAGCATCATTTGACATAGCCAACAACTCTCCAATCCCCTACTCGCCTTTTTCCTACTTCTTCTATTTTAGGACCTTAGGCACACGGAATTGAGTTGATTTCATTCTTCATTGGGTGTCACACTACCATCACTCTTTCCAACGTGTTCAATCTTTGTTTTATTTATTTTTATTTTTCCCTATAGTAGGCAGAAGAATGGTCTCCCAGAGTTGTCCATGTTCTAATGTCTGGATCCTGTGAATGTGTTACTTTACATGTGGCATAAAGGACTTTGCAGCTGTGATTAAGTTAAAGACCTTAAGGCAGAAAGAGTATCTTGGATTATCCGGGTGGGTCCAGTGTAATCCCAAGGATCTGTAAAAGTAGAAGTAAGAGGCAAAAACGGAAAGTCAGAGGGAGATGCAAGAAAGGCACAAAGAGATACAACATTTGTTAGCTTTGAAGATGAAGATGAAAGAAGGAGGCCTCAGAGCTAGAATTCTCCCCTAGAGGCTCCAGAAAGGAACACAGCCCTACTGAGTCCTTGATTTTAGCCAAGTGAGAACCAGGCACAGATGTCTGACCTACAGAACTGTAAGATAATAAAATGTGTGTTGTTTTAAGCCACTTAGTTTGTGGTACTTTGTTACTGCAGTGATGAAAACAAATACATACTCTTCATCCTCCTTTATCAAGCTCATTCTGCTTCCCCTACTCCAGTGTATTTAAGGTATATTCTTCCAGTCATACTTTCAAACTTTATTCAAATATACCTTATTCTTGTAAAAATAGAAAATATTTTGTGGGGTTTTTTATATACGTAACTGCATAGATGGTATTGTGCTATTTGTCCTATGTGTTTATTACTTTTTGACTCAATGCTTTTATTGAAGTCTGTCTGCGTTGCTATGTTTGTTCAGTGATTCTATATCATATTCCATTGTTGGAGTGTTCTGTGGCTGTGTTGTATTTCCTCCTATTCCATATTTTACCCTTCCAGTCTTCTAGTGATTCTGTCTGCTCATCTTAGTCCATCATATGTGTGTTTCACATTTTACTTATCCTGTGATGGATACTTAAGATGCTTCTAACTCTTTATGGTCAAAAACAATGTGCCAAACATTGTCCTAGATGTCTCTTTTTGGATCATCTTGAGAGTTTCCTTGGGAATATATTTCGAGTACATTACACACATAGGTAACTTCACTGAGCATTGACAGATTGCTCTTCAGCATGACTGCAACAGTTTCATTTGAACAAACAGGTCAGGAGTGCTTGCTTTTCTTCTTGGCTTCACAAAGCTTAGTGGTAGAAACCAGCTTTCTGATTTTGTCTACCTGATAGATATCAAGTGGTATCTCATTGTTTTAATTTGCATTTTTCTGAGTACTAGTGAAATTGAACATCCTCCTTCAATACTAATTAGCCATTTGGGTAGTTCCTTCTGTAAATTGACTCCTCATAGTCATTATATAGTTTTCTCTTAGGTTGTTTTTTTTTCCTCCTAAGTTGTAAGAACTCATGATATTAAGCCTTTGCTATTTACAGTTGTGCAGATATCTTCTTCCTCTCTGTTGCCCTCTACATAAATTTTAGTGGAAGTCTTTTATTGAAAAATAGTCAGAACATTCCATTTTCTCCCTTTTGTTTTGTGATTTGCATGTGGTTCAGAAACATTCCTTACCCAATATTATCAAATGTTTTACCTTTCACATTTGGAATCACACTTAGAATTTGAGTAGGTTAACTTGAACTTTTAATGTTACAAGTTACAAATACATTTTTTGCATGTAGTGAGTCATTTTTTTCAATATACATTACCAAATAATGCAGGCTCTCTCCAATGGTTTGTGATGTTATTTCTGTGTGACAAATTCCCGTGTGCTCGTAGCCTCTTTATTCTCTCTCACTGATTCCTTAGCCTACATCTAATCAGTATACCATTATGGATTTGCAATATTGCTTAAAACGGGCAGGAACTAGTTCCTTCTTTTTGCTCCTCTTTTTCAAAGTGGCTTAAAAAATTTTAAACAAGGTTGTCAAATTCCTCCCAAAATTTATAATTGGATTTTGATTGGAAATTTATTGAATTTAGATTGATTTGTGTGAAATTGATAAAGATAACCACACCAATATCCATGAAAAAAATCTAGAAGTCAACTTGGGTTTTTTTTCCTTTACCTCCCCCTCGCACATTGCCCTTAATATCTCTAAGTCCTTGAACAGGAGTTTAAATGGAAGCCTGCTTAAATGGAAGATATATATCATATGTTATAGTTAAAAGTTATAAATCAAGCTATCCCAGTGACTTTCCAGGTTACCATCCTGAAATCTGGAGGCTAAAGGAGTTCCCCTCTTTGTGGGGCCAACCCTGATAAATCTGAAGATAGTGCTGTTCTGCTTGGTAGTATGGGGACCTGGAATTGGCCACCCCAAGATATGTCTCTTTGGCATCAGGATTATTTGAGGCTGATTGCTTTTGATAAACTGGGACAGGGAAGAAGGCTCTGAGGAATGGAACTTGCCCTTTGTTAGGACACATTTATATTTGTAAGGTAAATCTCTATCTGTAAAAGGTGGCTCCCTCTCTGTACCAGGACGAAGAAAAACTCTTAATCAATACCAAAGGCAAGGACTTAAAATCTGCATTTTATTGTGCTAGTCTGGTAACCTCCTGTAACTGACTTTCCTCCCCCTCCGAACATTGGCATTTCTTTAAGGATTAAGCATCTTTCCTTAGGCTAGGAACTGATTGCTGTGCTCACCTGTGACCGCCCAGCTCCAGACAATTGACTAGACTCCTGCTACGCCCTCTGAGACAGCAGACCACTACCTGCTGTGTCCATCAAGCACTGTGCCAACAGGGCAATCTTGTGACTATTGTGGGAGGGACATTTCAATCACATGTGAAACACCCTGTTTGGGGGTATATAACCACTATGTGCACCCCACTTCTTCGGTGCCCTTTCTTCCTTCGGGAAGAAAGACCCTGGGCCAGGGTTCCTCATAAAGCTTTGTTTAATTTTCTCTTGCTATTCTGTCTCATGTGAATTTAATTCGTTCTCCGGCCAGATGAACCCACATTTGGGGAGAGGAAATGTCCTCCTCCCCTACAGTTTGAATAGTGGGAAGCTGGGTTCAGCTCAGGATCCATCCAGAAGTAGGACTGACATAATCAATCTCTCTAGGGAGAAATGGGTGGGCAGTGCCTCTCCTCTGTATCTCACTTTTCCAACTCAGGATTTTCAGGCAGTTCTAGGCTCTTCCAAGCAGAGAATGGGGAGAGAGGAAACTTTGTCTGCCTAGACATTGACTCTGGGTGATTTGAGAAAGACAGCTGTAAACAAAAGCAGTCACTCATTCTTCTGGTTTTCTACTGCAAAGTCTATGAAATTTTCATTCAGTTCTCACCTTCTGCTCCCCACTCTCACCTCACTAGCTAGTTCTCACATTCGCTTCCTCTTCTCTACAGAGTCAGTTCAGCTCGTGTCTCTCTCTAATTATCCTTAGTTATTGAGCTTTCAACAAACCTTCTAATAACCTAAAAATATAACAGATTCTATGAATGTGATATGTGGGTCTTCTTCGCCTGGTCCAAGGCAGTGCTGCCTCCACCTTAGTCCATCAGTAAGTCTTGTAAGTCTACCTCTAAACCATCGTTGCAATGAGTACATTCTTTTCTACGTCTTTGTTATCTCTCACCTAGACTTTTACAGTGGCTTCTTTGTGGTCTCCCTGCATCTGTTCTTACCTGCTTGAAATTATTTCACCAGAGCATTGAAGGGGAACATTTTAAAACACAAATAGAGTCATATCTCTCTCCTGATTTCAACCCTCCTGTGGTTTTTCTCTATTCTTTCAATGAAATAAAAACTCCCTGTGTTGATTTACGAAGCCCTTACCTGCTATATCCCTGTTTACATCCGCAGCCTCATTTATATCTCTGTATCTGTATTGAGCCATTGTGCTGGTGTAGGCTTACATTGGCTGTGAGAACCAAATGCTAAATTTTCAAGAATTTTGCAATCCACTTGTTAAAACCAACTATTAAAAATATTATATAATCTTACAATTAAGTAAATTGCATTACAAGCAAATGCAATAAGTGCTCAAAGCTAATCACTTCCTAATTATTTTACTATTATCTATGCTACTGGGGTTTTTTTTTATGTATATTGTATGTGGACATACTATATAGTGGTTTGCTCTTGCATATCTTTTCCCAGCTTCATGTACAATGAAGTCATGTTGATAGACTGAAATCAAGTCTGCAGGAAGTATTTACAACATAGAAATTGGCAAACATTATAAATCAGGGTTTATTTAATATTTTGTAGATTGTGTAGACATAAGCAAGTGTTGGGGAAAATTTTATTAATGCAGACTAAACTTAACAGTGTGATCTAGCTGTTACATTGTGAGTAGCAGAAAACAGTTAAGTAGATATTCCACTGTTTGGAAACTGTTGTGTAATATAGCAAAGAAGTTACTAATATCACTGACAAATGAGTGAAGTGCCAACATACGTTTTTGTTGTTTTACTATCAACTTGCTTGTTAAAGTAAGCAGAAATATCAGTTGGCATTTACTTTGGAGCTGCACTCGTTCGTTAGTTGCAACCGTAGTTTGACTACAGATACAAGAGTTTAGCAAAGTCGGTGACAGCATTCTGTGAGAATAATTGGCTATAGGGAATTTGCAACATAGGGTATTGTATATTTTATTATTGTCTGCCAGTTGTGTGCTAGGCATCTTTTATATGAGTAAAATTTGTAGTAAACTTGATATATTATTCTATATACATACCATGTGTTTTTCCAGAAAGCCAGTTAAACATTTATCAGCATACCGCGGCTCCCCCTCATCTCCATTAAGCTCCAGCCACATTGGTTTTCTTTCTATTTTCAGCAAACCTTGTTCTTTAGGGTCTTTGTATTAGTTATACCCTCTGCCTAGATTGTTGTTTCTCCTCATTTTTACTTGAATAGTTCCTTTGCAGTACTCAGCTTAATTGTCACCTTTTTAGAGAGTTTCTCTGATAAAAAAAAAAAATTAGTCACTCTTTGTCTCATCATGCTGTTTTAATTCTCTGTGGAAGACTAGATATTATTGGTCATGTTTTATTTTATTTGTTTATTATCTGCCTCCCAAATTTTACTCCATCCCTCTAAAATATAAGATGCCTTGAGATTTGGGACTGTGTTGTCTGTCTTAGTCACTCGTGTATTCACAGGGCCTTGAACAATATCTAGCACTTATTAAGCACTAGAAAACATTTTTAACTAAATTAATATAATTAAAACTGTATAAGTACTGAATCTGATGATTAATAAATAATGTGACTACATGAGAAGTTGATAAAATTATTTCTTCCAGCAGTACATTGATACAAACTTAAATCTTACAATTCTTATATTTAGATAAAAGTCTTTGTCTTTTTTCATGTTTTGTGTATCTTAGAAGTTATACATTTAAAGATGGAAGTTCGATTTTTAAATTACATTGAAAATACTCAAATATGGCGACATCATGTGTCAAAACTAATATTGTTTTGACTTGAGAGTAATTGTTTGTCGAGCATAATTTTACCGTAACACAATGGAGTGGGAGGAAATAAAATTTACTTTTCTGGCAAAATACAGAAACATCATGAAATATATACCACGTTAAGGTTTATTCTGTCCTCTTCTGCAGGAATTATGTAGTATATTTATTGTGGAGGAAATTCTCTGCATTAGAGACTCATCCTGGGGTTTAAATACTTCAAATATGCTTACTTTTTTTTTCTTTTTTATTCATACAGCATCTTCATCTTTGCAAAAAATATTTTTTGGTCAGAATAATTTTACTGTGAGATTCAGTTGAGGTTAAGAAGATAAGTAGATTGATGGAACTAGATTGTTTTGTCTTTTGTGGTTTCCAGCATTAGAACACTAACTGGAGGGTGCTAAAGAAAGACAATATGTTAATAATGACAGTGTTAGCACGATAAATTAAAATAATTCACTTCTCTTAAGAAAATTTTGAATCGTTTACTTTCTCTGAAAGAGGCATGCCTTACTTAAATGGTAATTCAGATATGCATGCATACATGTGTATGTGTTTTAATTGCATATGATAGTAAAATATGAGAATACAGATTACTTCAGTGTCCTGTAATCTCTCTTGATTCATTTTATGGACAGACAAAATTGTTTAGATGCTTTCCTGTGGTGAGTGGTGAATCAGCGATACTAGCAGTAGCCAAGGGATAACAAAGAAAGCAATATAGATAAGATTCCAGAAGTATTCTTACTCATGAGGCTAATTGATTTTGAGGGGTTGGCTAAGGCATAGTTTGAGAGCCATGATATATTTATTAATTTATGGGTCATTAATCTAGGGAGCTGGCCAACTAAGTAGTTACCTTGTTAAATAATGGCACTATAAATCGAGGTAATTCCTAAATATCTCACTATTTACATTATACGTGGAGCTAGTTATAGGAGCTTTCAGTTCTCCACTGTCAGCTTCTGTGTGTGATTGGACACCTATAAATTTTTACGTTGAAGATATTAATCACATTGTAGCTGCACTGTCCTCTTTCATATCAGTTCAACTATTAGTAGATTGTAGCTAAACGCCTGAGCCCAGGGTTGCTGTGCATAATCCTTTGAAACTAAGGATTCAGAGGATATTTCCCCAGCACCAGGACTTGAGACAGTGTAACTGTTTGTAATTATGCAGTAATTCCTGAGATTCCTAAGCTTAATTATTTCAAACACCTGCCTAACAAGTATTAGCAAATGCCTAGTGACTTTTTGTGAAATTGTAAAATCAGTTATATGCTCAATGGAAAAAAAATAACATATCTCAAAGATCATAATTAATCAGAATTCTTAATTTTAACTAGAGTTGCAAATATTTATTTAAAAAATCATGACGATATGGATATTTTAATGTTAAGATGTTTTGGTCATTTTCCTCTTCCCTATTTTACTTTCATCATATATCCAAGCTAAGAGTTAGAAGAGTTAAAATTTTGGAGGAGACTGAGGAACTATGATACCTGAGGAACACTACAACATTTTACTCATATGTCGGCATTTATACAAGCTGCGCTTACGTTTATATAAAACTCATTATATAAAGACTTCAATGTGACTCTTTTTGTTAAGATCAACAAGATCTTTTCTTATCCCTTGGTTGGTAAATCTAAAATTCTAAAGTAATATGTACAGATTATGTATTACGTAATGTGTACTGTACATTCATCTTGAACAAATATACTCATGCCTGGATTAATGCAAGGAATCATAAAGAGAATGATGGTAAGGAATAAGCGAAACCTCAGGACATGTTTTTATAAAATTTATCTTGGCAGCCACAGAACAAAAATAGTTTGTAGTATTCTGAAAATACAGATATTAAATGAAACTATAGATGTATTATAGATACACATATATGTGTACATATACTTATATAGTAAAATATAATATGCTTTGTGTATAACTTTAAAATTAATCTATTTGCATGAATGCAACTGTGGAGGAGGAAAAATAATTTTCCCTCTACCCTTCTGAGTGCTTGGCTGAGACCTCCTATAACAAAAGACAGATTAAGAAGAGAAAAACAAACAGAAGTTTATTAACATGTATATCTCATATGCACATTAGAGATATTTAGGGAGAAATGAGCAACTCGATGAGGTGGCTTAAGCCACCACCTTAAATACCATACTCAGCTAGAGGCAAAAGAAAGGTGTGTGTAGGGGGATCAGTTATGGGAGGTTACCAGGAAAAGCAAAATAAACAAGAGTAAAGTTTGTTATGAAGATTGAAGTTGGTAACTTTTCAATGATTCTTTTGTTATTTAGTCATCCTTCTCTTCTTGATGTAGAGAGGGAAACGCTCTTACAAATGTAAATTTCCTTTATAAATGTAAATGTCCCTTATAAAAGAGTGACTTCTCTGTTTTCAGAACTGCTTCTGCATCTGCCATTTCTCAAAATAATCGGCTCAAAATAATCCTTGTGACAAAGAAGCACATTTCGAGGTGGTATATTCTGCTACCCTTCATAACTCTGCCAAAGATGGAGAAGTTACCAGTCTACTAAGGGAGAAGTGAAACAACCACTTTTTGTTAGATGATGTTTATTTAACAGTATGAATTTTGGGACACAGAGGCACAAAAATTTTCACTTTTTCCTTTCTAGGTTCTTTTTAGCTGGTCTTCTTATTTAAACTGACATATGAAAAATAAACAGGAGAAAAACCTATTTAATTTTGTACAACAAGAGCCCCACAAAAATATGAGATTCAAAGACAGTCAGGCAATTGAGGCTTACATGCTGTCTTGAGAGAAGGAAAAGTAGAGGTGCCTGGAGCCTCAGAGGGAAAGAGGGCAATTCCCAGGAAGGTGAGAAGAGCCAGTGTTTGGTAATCAGCTTTTTGCCCTGCCATGCAGATAAGTCTTTCAGATAAAATCTGTATCTCTGGTAATAGCTCTCTTTCTAGTAAGTGCCCCTTGTCTAAATTCTTTTAGGCAGTTAAGGGAGAGGTGAAACACTTTTTCTGAGTTCCCTGGGTATTGATTGCCTTCAGCTCAAAATAATCCATGTGCTAAAGTGCACATTTTGGGGTGGCACATTCTGCTCCACTTCAGGAGCTAATTATTTTAAGTGTTTTAAGATATGTATTATAGGTGTGGAATACATGATTGTCTAGGGAATAGACTCAATAAATACAGGAGCAGCAGCTTAGTGACAGTAGAAGGCTCATATATGTCATGTACAGTTATGCTCGGTGTAACGACATTTCAGTCAATGATTAACTGCATATATGATAGTGGTCCCATAAAATTAGTACCATATAGCTTAGATGTGTAGTAGACTATACCATAAGGGTTTGTGTAAGTATGATCTAAGATGTTCGCACAACAACAAAATTGCTTAATGACACGCTTTTTAGAATGTATCCTGTTATTAGGCGACCTATGACTATACTCTTTATTCCATTCAACCAAATTTATTGAGCACCTACTATAGTATCAAATGCTATTTCATCATAATCTACTATCTCAGAGTTTATTGCCAACTGCTTTCTTTCTTTTCTTATCTGTAGTTGAGGTAACTGATTATAGACATTTGATTGAGATTTCTTAATTTAAAAGTATTCTTTATTTAAAAAAAAAGAAATCCTCAGAAGATTGGCAAACTTTGCATCACACAGTAGTACTACCAAACCGAATCATATTTTTCTTTTTTATCTGTGGAAGGCCTTATGTCACCTGTCATTATATCAAAGCCAAGACTATTTTATTAGACCTTATATGCTAAAAATATCAAAAATTTTTTCTCTGTTGAGCTTCTTTTCCTGCTTGCTTGTTTGTTCTTCATGTTCTGTCCTACATTCAACTGCTTATATGTTATCATAAATATTTATGAAGAGCCTACAATGTGTCTGACACCATGCCAAGTCCTGGGAAACAAACTTACATACTATTAGTCTTTGCCTAGAAGGAGGAAGCAACACATGGTAACAGGTAATTTCAGTGTATGGTCAAAGGTCTTTGGTTTATTGCACCTGTGTTGTTTAAATTACAAGCTGCCTCCAGTCACTTTTAGAAATGGGCAAATGTCATAGGAGCAGAGTTCACATTTGGATATGTTACTAAGTTGCCTGGCCAAATTTTATAGAAAGTTGCTGTGACAAAGGTGAAACAGTTTTAATTTCTGTATTTCCATCCTCCTTTAGTTTGAAATTCCAAAGCCAAAGAAAGCATGTCTGTGAACATAAGCATCTCTGTACCTAAAACATATAACCTAGGTGAAAAATAGCAATAAAAATAAGCATAATTAAGTTTTCAATTCAGTAGGCAAAATGGAAAAATAGATTTTTTAGGCAAAGGAGAAAGGGAAATTTTTTTTGCTGGATAAAGTAGCACAACTATTAATTATGCTCCTGCAAACATTCAATACTTCCAGAATGCTAAATAAAGAAAGCTAAATGGTATAAAGGATTTAGCATTAAAATAGATTCAGTATCTCCAATTGATTACACAACTGGTTGGTTGTGTGATTTTGAACCATTCAGTTTTTTTTTTCCCCATTTGGACTTATTGATTATTGGCTGACCTCATAATATGATAAAATGAATGATTATTTAAGTATTAAGAACAGGTGTAGACATAGAATGAAATCACAATAATTTTAAATCCTTGAGCATTTTTCTTTCTACTGCTTACTTTGTTGTTCTAAATGTCTCGCCCAGTGGAAGTATTTGGTTAATCAGTGACTAGACAACAGGATGTTTTGTCAACTTGGTGGAAATTTTCTAAACTTCTCAATTAACTCCTACAATTGACATCTTTGGGTTTTCAGATTCTCAAACTCAAAACAGAGTTAACAGGCCATTTTTAAATTAGCTTATGCAAATGAAGAGCAGTTGAGCTGAAGCAATCAGAATTTACATATCAATGTTATGTGCAATTTTCTTTAAATTAGTACTAGGGCAATGCCTCTACATGTTGGAGGACTGAGGAGAAAATTTTTGAGTGAAAGCTGTTAAAAGGACAAAAAAATCATTGTCCATTTTGTCTGTTTTTGTTGTAGAAATTCATTGTAATTTTCATTAATTCATGAGATTATTAAGAAATACTTTTAGTCTTCCTCAATTTGGAATGTTAACTCTTTAATAAGAATCTCAAAGTGATGTTAGCTATAGACTTCTACTGTAAAGTAAACGTGGGCCTTTTTTACATTTTAAATGCTTATTCATAAAAAATTTATCTCCTAATTTTAGATGTGTAGTTCTCTTATTCGTATTTGTACTTTCTCCCACCTATTTCCTAGTCACCATCTGTGTGTGTGTTTGTGAGAGAGAGAAAATAAAGGGAGAGAGAAAGAGAGAGACAAAGAAAGAGGGAGAGAGAAGAAAATTGATTTCATTTCTAATTGTTTAAATAACAATTACTGAGTAACAAGTTTTTAAACTTATGGTATTCCTACGCTTCACTTTCAGTGGCCACACTGAATTAAGTTGTATGTAAGTCAGTGTAGGGGAGGAAACACTTTCCTCTGCCCTCTCTGAAGCCTCTGAATTAATCTGACAAAAGTGAGATTAGCAGGGGGCTGGCCCCGTGGCCGAGTGGTTAAGTTCGCGCGCTCCACTGCAGGAGGCCCAGTGTTTCATTGGTTCGAATCCTGGGCGCAGACATGGCACTGCTCATCAAACCACGCTGAGGCAGTGTCCCACATGGCACAACTAGAAGGACCCACAACGAAGAATGTACAACTATGTACTGGGGGGCTTTGGGGAGAAAAAGGAAAAAAAAAAAAAAAAAGTGAGATTAGCAGAGGGTTTATCTCATAGGCACATGAGGGCATCACAGAAACAAGGTGAAGACCCCAAAGAGGGAGTTAGACCTACAGGCTTATATACCATTTTAACAAAGGAAGAAACTAGACAAAGGAAAGGGTGTTTGGGCTTCTTGAGGAGGGTTAATTGTGGGGAATGTATGGTGATAAGTGTCCTTTAGTAACGTTTGTTAGGCAGACTCAAGTCATCTCAGGTGATGAGAGCTGTCTACAAAGTGGTTCTCTTATCCTTTGTAAGGGAGAGGAGTACATCTGTGCAAATGGAAATTTGTTTTGTAAAGGAAATTTATATTCTGCCTTTAGGCAGGAAGTGTGAAGGGAGAGAGCTCCGCTGTGTTTGCAGTTTTTAATGTTTTTCAGCTCAGAATAAGCAATGTGGCATATTTGAGGGTGACATATTCTGATCCCCTTTATCTGCTTTAGAATCTCATTACATATCCACTGAGAGAGTTTTCTTCCAATTTCTTTAGGCATGGTTTAATTTAAACAAATTATAGACCTTAGCTCTTTATTTCCCACCTAAAAGGTAGCAAAATCTTTGTCTTAGTGAATAGAAATGACGTATTAGGCGATTCAGAAAATAAAGTCGGGGTGTATACATTGTGCCGTTACCACCGTGATCCAGGAGCTGTTCTGGATGCTGAGAACACAGCAGCAGGATAGGGGTGAGTGACAGACAAAATATTCTGCCCTCCTGGGGAGGCATTCTAGGGGGAGCAGAAAGAGAAAAAAAGAATGAAAACATGGGTGAAAATATGGTACATCATATGTCCAGAAGTGCTGTGGAGAAAAGAAAGGGAAGCAGAGAGGAGTTGCTGATATGGTGGAGGCTGCAAATGTAAAGAAGGTAGTCAGAGAAAATCTCCATGAAAAAGTGACTTCTGAACAGTGACGTATCTTGGGGAAAAGCATTCTAGGCAGAAAGAACAAGAAATAAAAAAAGGCTGTGAGGCAGGAGTGTATTTGAGGAACAGCAAGGAGATTGGTGTGACTAAAGCACAGTGAGCAAGGGGCCAAGGATTGGGGAATGGGAGAGTTCTGGAAGTGGGAGTTAGCGTGTATTGGAGGATTAGTTCAGAGTAAGGATTTTGGATCTGAGGAAAGGCAGAGGGCTTTGAGCAGAGCAGTAACGTGATTTGACTCCCCGTTTCCAAGGATCACCCTGCCTGTTGTACAGAGAATAGATTGCAGTGGGTAAAGGCCCACCTTATTTTGAAATCAAAGGCTTTGCTAAACCTAATGCTCAGCTCAACCAACACAGGTGACTACAGGGCCAGGGGATAATGTGAAAGAACAAAGCTAAATGATGAAAGCAGCTGGGTGTTAAGATGATAAAAGGCGGTGGGTACTTAGCCTCAGTGATGAGCATTCCATGAAGTGATAGAGGCTGCAGCAAATCACGGGAAGGGCGCCCATGGTACAGGGGCAGTCATTGCTCACTGCCAGTTTTCACAGTGTGGTTACATGAGCCCAAGTGTTGCTAGGTCTTCACATTTTTTAAGAGAAGCCAAAAAATATGAATTTGCATGTTAAATCTCCCTGATTTTTAAAAAGATATATAGATGCTAACTCATGTTGAAAACACTCTATACCCCAGTACTCTCTGGGCCAATTAAAGCATTTCTGAGGGTAGAATTTAACAGAAAGCCTCAGTTTGCATTCTCTAATCTACGGGAAGATCAAGCAGATGGATTCAACACAGGTGAATAAGAGATGACATGAAGATAAGGGAGAGACACTAGTCCTTAAATTCAGATCTTTTCAGGTAAAAGACATATGAAAATTTTCTTCTTCAAGATATTTAGTCATAATCCAAAATAGTGAGTATGACCTAAATTAAAGCATTTTTGCCTTAATGATTTTTAGTTTGCTATCAGATTAAAATGATTCCTAACACAGACACACACTAGAATACTTCATCCTTAAATAGCAGGAACATTCATACACTTATACAATCTAAGACAAATTTCCATTATGGATCTTTAATGGGTGCATGGTACATTCATATTTATAACAAATACATCATTGATTCACAGATGTCGGGCACCAGGAATTGCTGGAATCTGTAGACTCACTATGTGGTTTTTGTAAAAATAAGTCAGTAAAAGTCGATACCCATTTATTACCAATGTATACCCTCCACAGAATTAGGCTTTTTAATGATGGCACTGCCTTTTCCCCTGGATAGAGCTGCCTTACAGTGGCATTTCTAAGTCATTACTAATGCAAAATTATCCAGCAGACTGACTGCCTGTCTTTCACTCTGTAATGCTAAAGTGCTTTAGGTCCCCAGAGTTGCAATTAATAAAAGCACTCAAAAACTAACCTTAAAATTCTCTCACAGGGTGTGGTTACTTTAGTATGAGAGTATATAGTTTGGCTATTTCACATTAAATCATCGATCAGACTTTCTTTTTTTTTTTATAATGAATATTAAAGAACTCTGATTGGCTCCAGCAATTTTTCATGAGAAGGGAATAGCAGGTTGCTTGGATAAGAATATTTACAAAACAGTTGAGGTAAGATGGATGTTTACCTTAAAACCCCGTGTAGAACTTATGGGTAAAAACAGCAACCTCGATGTAGTGGCTTGTGAAATATGATTTAAAATGTGTCCCAAGTTTTGGGAATGTCAGAATATATATCTTGCATTTTACTACCCCTTTTGAGTTAGTTCAAAATTTGAGGTTATTGATTTATATTTTGTTCCACCACAATATCCTGAATTTTCTGGCTACAAAATCTGATGATAGTCTAGTTGAATGGAGGTTTTGATAGAATGGTAATACTTTTGAACTGTTTTTCTTATGTATTCCTGGCTCCTTTCCTCATGGACTTTCCAAGTCTGCATTGGATGCCCATGTTAGGGTTTAGGAAAAGAAAACTAGCACTTTGAAATTAATATTTAGCTTTTTGGTAAACCTCTAATCCATAATTTTGCTTTTGGTTTCATGGTCTTTTACCAGTACCAGAGATAAAATAGATCTCTCTTTCTCTTTCTAGACATCTACCTACCTATGTATCCATCTATCTAGACTCACTACCTTTAACATTGCTTGAAGAACATCATTGTTATTATTCACTTGTTTTTCAAAAAAATTTCTTAAGATTCCTAAAATGGGACCATTTTATTATAAGAGGAGTCCTATTAAACTTCTGGCAGAAATGGGCATCTTTTACTAGGCCATGAAGGACATATTTGACATATCCAAGTCTCTTAAAATTTCAAAGCACCGTTGAACAGTAAGAGAATGACTTGAATTTTCTGAGTCCTCTTTTCCCATCGGTAAATTGTGGATTATAATCCCCCTTGGGTTATCATAAGAATTAAAGGAGAAGACTATGTATAAATAATAATTGTATTGAGGATTAAATGCGAAGAGTGCTTAACATAGGTACTGGTGCAGAATAAATGCTTAGTCAAACTTAGAAATTATTATGATCGTTATATATCGTACAATGTAAAGAATAAATGAGAGAGGTGACATAATGCATTCAGTGCTTTGTTTGGCCCAGAGTGAGCTCTCTGTCATGGTAGCTGCTTAATTGTCTCATCACCATCCCTAACCATTGGCGTTTTTTTACTACATAAAATTTCAAATTTTATTTTTTAAATGATAAATAAAAGAATCTATTTGTGGAGAAGTGAGTCAATGGTTACGAACTGATTTTCAGTTTGTGCCTGATGGCTTGAATGTCTTCTGTCAATTGCTGTCCCTTTGCCAATATAAGCTTCTTTTGTTTATGGCCTGGCTGGGTACTTAAATAAAGATTAGAAAAGGAAAAAGTTTCAAAATAAAAGCTTGGATTGCACCCACCGTGACATTTAGTATGATTAGGCTGAATTTGGCTCCTACTTACACACTAATAGTCAGTATGTCTGACACATTGGCAGTAGGTTTTTCCAGCACAAATGTTCATGCTTCGTAATATTTTGTACTTAGTGTGTGGACATATTTGTTATGTGTTACTTTTTTTTCTGGCAGTACCATAAGGGGATGAAAGTGTGACTGAAAATGGAGGAAACAAGAAAAGCATGAGTAAAATATTTTTGACTTTCCTTCCTTTTTGCGTATGTCCATATTAGGGTGTATAGTTCACTGACCTAAAGAGGAAATAATAAGGTATTTATGCATAATCCTAATCACGTTGTCTTTTAGTCTAGTGTTATATAGTTTGGTAGAACGCGAATTAGCTTTGAAGGAATAGTATATGATACTCAGTGCACTTGTATCTCCCTGGACATGCCGTGTTCATTCACGCGATTTCCCTCTTCATGGAATTCTCTTCTTTCTCTTTGATCCATAACCATCCCCCTCTGATTCATATGACAAACTCCTAATTACTTTTCAAGATTCAGCTTCGACACTCATTACTTTCTAAAGAAGGACTCCTGTGCTATTACTCCTTCCCTGGCCTGGCAGCATTAGAGAGACGCCTCTCTACTCCTGTGGCCTACCCTCCACACTCCTAATATGGCACTTAGCCTATTATGTTGTTATTAATCATTTGCCTGGAAGCAAAATAGAAGTGCAAACTGGGGAGGAATGCTAGATGTGTCTTTCCGTTGTTGTTTTAAATCTCTGGTGCCTGGGACAGTCTGGTGGCCTACTGGCTAAGTTCGGCACACTCTGCTTTGGCTGCCTGGGTTTGGTTCCCAGGTGTGGACCTACACCAGTCCTCTGTCACTGGCCATGCTGTGGCAGTGGCTCACATACAAAAAGAGGAAGATATCCAGAAATCACTTGGAATATAGGATCCTTTCCCTACATTTCAACATAGAAATTGTAATATCCAATGACTATCTGACTATATTTAATCTTTTAAGTGACCAGGAGAATTTAAATTTCCAAGGGTCAAGTTATTATATCCTGAAATTGTTGTGATGATTGGGTTTGTCTTTTGGGAAAAGGTGGGATAATCTGAGAACCTATAGTAACTATGGTGGATACCTGGCTTTGGAGGTCACTAAGTGGGTAGGGCTAGAGAAACCCAGTACTACCAAATCTGCCCAGTATTTCAGATCCCATTGAATTTGCTTAATTTTTTTACTTTATTTTAGAGAAATGAAGGATAAATCTACCCCTTTATAACACTTAAAAAAAATCTTTTATCTCCATCTGGCTGATTCCATATGTCCTCCCAGACTGCTTAGGGCCTACTTGGGTTAGGCAATACATCTCCCTTACTGTGGCGATAGGGCATTGGGAAAGAGATAAGCCTATTTGTTCTCCAGGGATATATTTGTTTTCATTGTCACTAAAATATAGATTCTCTGATTTACTTAAGGTTGTAGAAATTTTCTTTCAGGTGAAGTGTTATGGTAACTTGTGTTGCTAATAAATTGAAAAAGATAGCCGGATTATGGAGAAAGATATAGTATTGTATAGATAAGTAAACATGCTACCTTTTATTTGAACTTTCTTTCAAGGTGCTTAAGGAGTATGAGTGTGCTTTATTAATAATAACAATCAGTACTTACACTGGAAGCTCTTATATTAAATTTTTTTTGCCAACCAGGGAAAATTAATTTTGCCGTTTAAGGCTCGTTTTTATTGGGGTGCAGTGCTCCATGTTGAATACCTTATTTAGTAGTAGGTAAAAGAGGAGGTGATTCTACTTATCTTCAATGTCTTAACAATGCCATTTTAAAATAATTTTGAATGAATGTATTCCATTCCCAATCCTCTGGTTTAGGAAAATTGTTGAGAAATTAATGCATGTTTTGGAAGATGATAGACCTTTTATTTAATGAGTTTTAATTACTGTCATACATTGCTTAATGATGGGGATACATTCTGAGAAATGTGTCATTAGGCGAATTTGTCATTGTATAAACATCACAGATTGTACACACAAACCCAGCCTACTACCTACTGAGGCTAACTGGTACTAATCTTATGGGACTACCGTCATATATGAGGTTGGTTGTTGACTGAAACATTGTTATGTGGCACATGACTATATTTCAACCTGTATCTCATTTATGATCTCTTTTAACTCTAGATACCTTAGGTTTCCTGACACATCTTCTCTTCTGCAGGAAGAAAAATAACAAATTTATTGCTTTTTTAAAACATGTTTTTTTTTAAACACTGGCTAGGGAAAGAAAAAAGGCAAGGATTTCTTCAGGATATTTAACCTACTTTAGGTGAATTTTTGTGTTCATCTTTTTTTTTTTGAGGAAGATTAGCCCCGAGCTAACTACTGCCAGTCCTCCTCTTTTTGCTGAGGAAGCCTGGCCCTGAGCTAACATCGTGCCCATCTTCCTCTACTTTATATGTGGGACGCCTACCACAGCATGGTGTGCCAAGCGGTGCCATGTCCGTACCCGGGATCCGAACCAGTGAACCCTGGGCCACTGAGAAGTGGAACGTGCGAACTTAACCACTGTGCCACCAGGCCGGCCCCTAGGTGAATTTTTAAATACCTGAAATTTTCATAGCCTTTTGCTAACTAAGTATTTGGTCAAGTCCTTGTAAAATAAGCACATTTTTGTAAAATATTCTTTGTACATGTTTCTCTCTGTTATGAAAAACACTAACTGTTGCTCCATTTCTATTTCATGGAAATTTATAAGTTACAACCTATAGGTCTCATAAAAACCTACTAGATGAATATGAATTATTATTTTAATTCTCACTGAGATTGCTTTAGAAATTATTTTTAGCTGGGAGATCCCATTTAGTGATATATATCTATATATCACTATATATCTACATATCTATCTATCTATCTATATGTTTGTTCTTACCTTGTCAGATCATCTACCCCATGGTTTGCTAATTCTAAACTCAGGCTTGCCATCTTGAGAATTTATTTATTGCTCATAATATGGCCCTAACTTTATATTAGTGTTTTAAGTAGAGTCAAAATTTTTATTTAATTTTGGCCCTATTGATGATGATATAGGGATAATAAATCTTGTCTAACTGACAATAAATTGGAACTGAAATAGAAGGCCAAATCAATGGAACTTGGATATACCAGTTTATGCATGTGGTCTCTTCAATTTACTTGATTTGGGGATCTATTAATATTAGCTATGATACTGCTGAGATGATCCTTTTTTTCTCTTCGCTTGATTTCATATGGATTAATAAACGGTTTTCTTGAGATTTATAATTTCCAGTTTGTACTTTTGAAGAGAAAAGTGTAAAAGTGTATTGATCCTAGGAAAGGGAGATGAGAGGATTTGCCCGAGAGCATTGAACTATATGAAATTTATTAGTTTGTTAAGGCTGCTGTAACAAAGTGCCACAGACTGAGTGGCTTAAACAACAGAAATGTATTGTTTCATGGTTGTGGAGGCCAGAAATTCAAGAGATCAAGGTATCCATAGGATTGGTTCCTTCTAAGGTCTCTGAGGGAAGGATCTGTTCCAGGCTTCTCTCCTGGGCTTATAGATGGCCGTCTTCTCCCTGGGTCTCTGTATGTAATCTTCCCTCTATGCGTGTCTCTATGTTCCGATTTCCTCTCAGAAGGACATCAGTCCTATTGGGTTAGGCTCTATCCTACTAACCTCATTTTAGCTTGATTATCTTTGTAAAGATCCTATGTCCAAATAAGGTGCATTCTGAGGTACTAAGGGTTTGGACTTCAACATAGGAATTTTGGTGGAGGACACAATTTAACACGTAACAGGAAGAAAAAGTTGAAATTCAGGAAAATAATCTGGAATTTTTTTCCCTAGTAGAGCTGTACCTGCTGTTTGGAGTCACTTTTTAAAATATAAACCTTTTCTCTTGGTATCTGTGGTATATTAGAGGAGATTAACAAAATATGTTTTGAGATAGACTCAGTAGTTTTAATGTGTCTGATGAAAGTAAGACGTATGCTTAATAAATAAAAGTGTTAAATATAACATGCAATTTTGACAGTTTGTGCAAAGAAGTTCATCCTTAAGGAATATTTTTGAATAATTTAGTGTAAAATTTGTACCATTTTTACTATCATTGGCAATACATGTGTGCCCATTTTATTATTCCCTTTGACTGTGACCATTAAAAAAGTAAGAAATTCTTTTTTTGGGGGGGGGGGGAGATGTTCCTAACTTATATAACATGGAATTGCCCATATTGTATCATCAATCACCTATTCAACTTGGACTCTAAGCTTGAAGAACATTATTAATCATTTACTTTACTTCCCATGTTTTATGATAAGGAAATAGATGCCTGAAGCAGAGAAGGGACGTGCCAAATGCTACGCAATTAGTAGAAAATGTAGGGCAAGAACCCAAAAATTATAGAATAAAATTCAACAAATTCTACAACTTTAAATGACCCTTAAGTTCATCAGTTCTGTAATTTTCCAGATGAGGTAACTAAGACTCAGAGAAGCTAAATAATTTGTCAATGTCATACAGTTAGTTTAGTGGTAAATATTAAAATGCAAGTTTAACTGGTACACTCATTTCTAAGTTAATGCAGACAAGGTCAGTGCCAAGGGATGTTTTAGGGGCCTTTAGATAGCGTGTGCTGATCTTCATCACTCCCTCACCCAAATAACCCTAGATACAACTATTAAAATATTTATGTAAATACATACATAAGTAGGAAATATAGGTAGGGTATCTGCAATCTTCAGACTATTGAAGTCACAGTTCAATTTGTACTACTGTTGGAGTAAGTGGCCAGTCATTAGGAAAAAAAAAATATATTACAATATAAAAACAAGACCCCTCTCAATTCCCACCATCTAAAATAGCCAGCTAGACTGGTATTCCTTAGCCCCTTCTGGAGCTTCCACTGAATTCTTTGATGTCTTCCATACACCATTCTTTTGAGGGCAGGAAGGAAATTTAGTCGGCTTCTTAATTTGTTTTGTTGTGGCTTTTCTACTTATTCTGGTGCCTTTTATTTTTCCTCAATTTTCATTCATCTTTTAATCTGCTCAATTATATTATTAGTGTATTATCTGACTTTATTCAAAATATCCCTTCTGTCTTAATATATAATATCTTCTTTCATTTTTAATCTTTTTGCATGGCCCGACACCAAATATGTATAATCATTCTTAAGACTTCTCCAGCAAGACATGCTCAAATAAACAGGCAAACAAATAGAATAAAATAATAATGTTGATAATTTCTGATACTATATATACCATGCTACCCTTCAACTTATTCTCTTCTTATACTTTTTCTTAAATCATACTAATAATTTGTAACTAAATTTATCTTTATCTTTAATGGATCCAAATTCGTGTTTTCTGTTCTTTACCACTATGCTATGGAACCAATCCTTGATAAATGGAAGCAGTAGCAGAAAGGTATGGTGAAATAATTGCTTACATTCATATTTGAGGCTCTGAGGAATTAAGAAATTACGCAGTTATACACTTAACAGGTGATGATCAGAATTGTATAACAAAGAATTTCTCTGTAGTCTATGTTAGTCCCACTTTAATACACTAAAGCAAAGGCATTAACTAAATGTCTTAGTTCATTTGGGCGATTATAACTGATATACCATAGACTGGGTGACTTATAAACAACAGAAATTTATTTCTCACACTTCTAGAGGCTGGGAAGTCCAAGATCAAAGTGCTGGCAGATTTGTTGTCAGATGAAGGCCTGTTTCCTGGTTCATAGATGGCTGTTTTTATGCTGTGTTCTCACATAATGAAAGTGGGAAGGAAGCTCTCCAGGGTCTTTTTTATAAAGGCAGTAATCCTATTCATGAAGGTTCTGCCCTCATGACCCAATCACCTCCCAAAGACCCCACCTCCAAATGCCATCACATTGTGGTTTAAGTTTCAACAAATGGATTTGGGGGGAACACAAAGTTTCAGTCTATAGCACTAAAGTTAATGGTCTTTTTCAGTCTTCATCATCACTGAAAATTCGACATTATATTCTATCGATTGCTAGTTCGTTCAGGATCCCCTTTGCTTAATTCGATTCTATAAAGCATAATCATAGTTCTCCTCTTGATTCTTTGGCTCCCCTTTCTTCTTCCCTCATGATTCCTTCCTCTATTTTTAACTCTTCCCCCAAAATGAACCTAATCCTTGACAATTCTCAGATCTCTTATCTTCTCTAGAATAGTGTTTTTTACAGTCTATGGATTATGATTGATGATTGCGTTACAAAATAAATTTGATGGATTGAGACTACAACTATTCTGATGAACCAGAATAGAACAGAGTGAACCTCATATAGTGAGCATTGGTTTTGGTCGCAGAGCCTTTAGTTTCCATTGTGTGTATGAGTTTTGTATTGGGTTAAAAATAAAAATATTTATTACTGTGGGGTCCTGTCAAAAACGTTTCAGAAACACGTCTCTGTCTAGATTGTCTTCCTTGGCAATTTTTAAAAATAATAGCTTTATTTAGATGTAGTTCACGTGCCATAAAATTTATCCTTGTAAAGTATATGGTTCACTGGTTTTTGGTATATTCACGGAATTATGCAACCATCACCACAATCTGGAATTTAGAATACTTTCATCATCCCAAAAAGAAAAACTGTACCCATTAGCAGTCACTCATCATTTTCCTTCAAACTCCCAAGCCCTAGGAAACCACTGATCTACTTTATGTCTCTAGAGATGTGCCTATCTGGATATTTCATATAAGCAGAATTATTCAATATGTTATATTTTGTGACTAGCTTCTTTAACTTGGCACAATGTTTTCAAAGTTCATAGAAGTTATAGCATATATCAGTATTTCAATATTTTTTAATTTTAGTTTTCCTATTGAGGTGAAAGTTACATAGTATAAAATTAGCCATTTAGAATTGTATACTTATATAGCATTTAATACATTCACAATGATGTGCAGCAACCACTTATATCAAGTTCTGAAACATTTTTTGTCACCCATTTCATTCCTTTTTATTGCTGAAGGATATTCCATTGTGTGAATATACCCCATTTTGTTTGTCCATTCATCAGTTGATGGACAATTGAGTTGTTTCCACTTTTGGCAATTATGTGCTGTGAACATTTGTATATAAGTGTTTCTTGGCAATCTTCTTTTAATTCATGGGCTTCATATATCATTTTTAATTTAGATGGCTATCATTTATAGTTCCCTAAGACTGATTTACATGTGTGCTTGAGATTTAAGGGCTAAATAGTTATGGAGCCTTTTTGTATGTAAAGGCTTACCTTAAAGTGAGCTTTATCTTTATTTCCTTCCCCTCCAGCTTGAATACCCTCGTCTTTCCCTCTCTACGCTACTAAGACAGCTGTCCCTAACAACTTTGATACCATCCTATCATTTCTTCCCACATCCTGAGAGTTAACAAAATTTGGACTAATTTCTACAAGTCTCTTAGAGTTGCACTCTATTTTCTTTACTAGCATTGTCATTTCCTCTTATCTGGGTGATTACAATTATTATCTTGTTGTTCTTTCTACTATTTTTTCTCTCTTAATTGTCTCAAATCTCTCTTGCTCATCTCAGACTGATTATTCTTCCTAATGTACAGTTGCAACTAAATCTAGACTCCACTCGAAGAAATTAATGCCTCATCTCTGAAACGCCTCCCTATCCCTCACAGTCTGTGTTCCCTCGGTCTGGAACCTATTGATGGTAGCACCCTCAGCTAGGAACACCTGAGGCACTCACTAGGGCCTGTATTACTTATAGTGAGCCCCCACAGACATTTCTACCACTTGGGCCAGTGTGGTGGCTGGACCAGCCCTTGTGGTTGTTATTTTGGTCTCAGGACTTAGGATTATGGTAGCAGAAACTACCAGGGAACTTTGAGGAACAAGATTTATTACTCATGGATCCTGAAGGGTACACAGCATGCCCAAAGGCCACACAGGGAGGTTGCTGGACAGAGAGAAAAAGCATGGACCTGGGCTCTGCGTTTGTTAGGGTCTGAGGGTGGGGTGTTTCGACTTTCGTGGGTTCACTCTTTATTAGCTAACTTAAAGCATAAGAGTGGGAATTAGGGCTCAGGAAGGGAGAAGCGAGGTCACTCGAGTGGTCAGTTATTGAGTTAACCAGCCCTTTCTGAAAGAGGGAGCTTCATGGGTGGTGGTTGTCTAGTTCCTCATCTGGTTGTTTTGCTAGTAGCGGTGTCATACAGCTAGCAATATGTTTATTCAAGATGCATGTCTGTTGAAATGGATGCCTTGACAACCAAAAGTTTCATGTCAGTTATACCACATTCAAAAAGCCTAATGTCAGGAACTTACACTATAGTCTATTATAGTTTTTGCCATAACAACACTAATGGATGCAACATGAATTTAGGGTTAATTTTCTGTCTCTCTAAATCAGAAATTAAGCTCCATGAGAGTAGAGATCTTTTTTCTATTAGTTTATTGCTATGCTTTAGCTCTTTGGACTATGTGTAAGAGCTCAATTGTTTGTTAAATGAAGTAAAACCCAAATTGAGTGCTCTCTTCAACAATCACCTAATATATATTTTCACTGGTCATATATATTATTTCTTATCTTGTACCTTAGCTATAGCAAAACTAGACTTGCCATTTCCTGAATAAACCTATTTTTTCTTACCTCTGTGTTTATTTAAATTTAAACCAAAAGGAGAAATGGATGAGCATGGAAATGACTGAGGATGGAATGCAATGGCTCAGGATTATGGGGGGAGAGTTGGTCAAAGTGATTCCGAAATCAAGATTATTTCAAAAGACATCTTGAAGCAGTGAAGACATAGAAAACGACACAAGATGTGGTCTGAAAAAAAAACAGTATAAAATCCAAAGGAGAGTTATATTGAGGTGGAAACTGCAAAAAATAGCATAGTACATTTGCAGACATCCAGGCACTTAGAGGTATCAGACGAGAGGAATGTGGAGGTTTTTGGCGGTGTAGAGGCAGATCGTTATTTTATTGGATGTCTAGGTGTACACAGGGTTCACAGATGGCTCTCTATGCCTTTTCATACCATTCCCTCTACTAGGAATGTTTTGTGTATATTTCTTATATTCACTTAAAACCCTAGCAGTATCAAACCATACCAGATATGTAATTTGAGTATCTATTGTGTGCCTGGCACTATGATTGACGATTGGTTTAATTCCCATGAAGGAGGTTCAAATTATTATCCTCGTTTAATACAGAAGAAAACCACTACTTAAAAAGTTTGAGTAAGTTGCTCCTGAATAAATAGCTTTTGGAAAGGAACCATAACATTTATATTCATTACATTCATATTCATCTCCCAGAGAATAAAGCTTCTTTCTTGGCGTATAATATAATTCAACAGCTGTTTGTTGAATGAATGGTTGAGTAGATAGATAAATAAATTGTATTAACTTACAAATAATAAGAGGTTCACATCAGAGGATTTTTCCCAAATGAACTGTTTGAGTGTTTTTGAAGATTTTGATAATATTTATTAGAGAGTTTTCAGAAATTCTGTTGGCTTGTTTTAAATCCTTTTTCTTGGCAAAACTTGCTTTAATAGATTTAGTGTTATGGTAAACAAGCCCATAAACCATACAAAACACTATAATCATGCAATTCATCACTTTTTTAGACATGCAAATATTATTCCAGTGGGCTTAGAGTTCCTCTACAGAAACTGATTAGGGGACCACAAGTACAGAAGAAGCTTTAACTCTTAGTAAATCCTATCTGTACGGTTATTCTTCCTTGCGTGATTTTTTTGCTTCAGTGAAAACCACAATTCGTTCAGCTTCTCATGGTCTTCTCTTTTGTTCTGTGAACCAATTTATAGCTCAGTCTGTCCTTAGACTTAGATGTTAAAATTCTTAGTTTGCCTAGATGTTGTAATGTGAGAAAAGAAACATAATTTTAAATGTATATATATTTTTAAAAAGAGCAATTTATGAAACAGTATGAATTATCTAAGAGACTGCAGATGAACTTATTTTTTAATGTATATGTTGAAAACTACATTTCCCAATCTTAGAAAACCATGTGACTGGTGGTATTTATGGCAATGTGGTATCTCAAAATACTGTAAATTAAATAATATACCGGCAACTTGTGGTTAGTAAAAACCTCACTTACGTCACAATTTGTTTTCCCCATAAATAGCACTGCATTAATTTGTGTCATGTGAAATTAAATACTACAGAGAATTATAACTAATACAGATGTGAAAGTTTCATCTGTTTTCAAGGCCCCGTTCTGTAACGTGACCTCATCTTTGAGACCACCCAGATAAAGAAATGCTTTTGGCACTTAGAATCTCCAGGCATCTTTATGTAAATGATCATTTTTGCCAAAAGTTCAGAATTTTTATGTGCCAAATTCTTAGTGCATTTCTGAAATAAGATTTATGGGTCATCTGAGTGAAAGCGTAGAACCCAAATCACAGTTATTTATTAGTGCAGAAAGCTAGAACTGTAAAGGCATTTATTCAGTAAAAATTGCGCATCAGCTGCATGCTAAGCATAGTTTTAGGTGTTGAGATCCAGTGGGATCTGTTCTGTCATATTTGAAAAAATAATCCCATAAAATAAATATGATGAGTATATTACTTGTTGGTCTTAATACTTAATGATCTTGAAGATTTTGGAAAGATTTGGATTTTGTCTCACTAACTTTTTTCTAAAGAAGGGCTATCAATTAGTAAAACTAGATTTAAATGTTGTCATTAGAATACACAGATTGTAAATATATCTGCATTTATCTTAGCCATGGCTCCCTGGAGAGAAAACATTTTATTTGCATTTTCAAATTTTCTACTGCCTAAATATATTTCATACATGGTAAATAGATATTTAATGCACATTGAATGAGTGAGTGGTTGAATTAACATATATGTGATTTCTAGTTCTTCCCATTTCCTCATTCTTCTGGCAAATCCTTTATATTCATAATATGATGTAAGAATTTTTTTCCTAAATTGCTATTCATGTAATATTAAATTATGTTTCTATGAACTAAAAATCAAATAATTCGTATTTTCCTATCAATTTATAAACTAGAGTAGAATCTCTTCTTTGGAGAGACTTTGGAAAAAGAGGCTATTCAATTAAAATTGATAAATATAAAGAATTTAAAAATGTACGTCTACTGGCTTGCATTCAACAGATATCTATAAAAAGTATAGGAAATTGCATTCGCTGTGCTATGGTCTTGGAGAGATGTAAAACATAACCAGAAAAAGCATATTAACTATGAAAAAGTAGATGTTATTCCATTTTATTACAGAATGATAGTTGGGTTTTTCCTTTTTAAATAACTACTGATCTCTCTTTTTTGAAAGTTCATGTGGGGGAAAAAATCCAAAACAAAACATTGGACAAATAAGTGTACAAACATGAAAAATGAAAAACGTTTAAAAATGCATTTATGGTAATTTTTTAAAGTGTTTAAAGTGAAATATTCTCAATCTCAAACCAAGTGGACTCTGTCATTCCACCTAACTCTTTTTTATGCCTAGGGCATTTACTGGTAACCAGTCACCTTGAAAGCATTCTTCAAGTCAAACCAAGAAAAAGAGTGTGCTCCGTCAGACCTAAACCATGAGCAGTACTAAATAAGTAACTTAAAAATGCACATTTTCATAAAGCAACAATATGTGCGTTTGTGTGCATGAATATATTGAAAAGGAAAGCATAAATAAATGGAATAATTGAAATAAGGTATATGTATATAATCATCATTCATAAATAGTATATCACTTTAGAACTTTAATAATTAAGTTGAAATTGCAGTTTTCAAATAAAATTTGGCAAAATGTCTTCTGAACTCAAGTATAAATTCAGTGAACAAAGTAATTTAAAAGAATCTTCCTTAAATATTAAGAATAAAATCCTGCTTAAAGAATTGGAAAATGTATCAACAATAGTCAACCTTAAGCAAGGATCTTGGAAATACTAGATGATATTCAAGTGATAAATAAATTTGAAAATAGATGATCAGGATATAATTAAAGTTCAATTCAATAATCCAGTATAGTTGACAGGAAGATGTATCAACTTAGGAAATAATTTTGGATTTATATATTTCTAATGATGGATTTGTGTCTTGGAATTGGGCAAATTTCTAGGCATTAAAATGATTCTTTTATTAGAAACAACTTTCATTTTACTTTGTATTCTGAAATGATAATTTAGAGACATTAACATCTACAAGATAATCTTTGCTCACGTAAACTCTTTTAGGAATAGATTGGCAAATTCATATTAGAATACTTCAGTATATTGTTTATTATTAATATTAGAAGGCTCCCCTATATTATTTTTGTTAAAGGTTGCATACTCCTTTTATAGCTGCTTTCTCAAGAACATTTATTATATTCTATGCCAATTAAACCAAAGATCTGAAAAACTCTTTACAATGTCAGTATTTTCTTTTTATCTAGTCTGTTCAAATATTCTTGCAACATGATGTGGTTTAATTGAGGTGGGAAAAGGAATGCATTTTATCCCTTCATTTATCCTTTTTTGGTGTGAATCATGAAAGTCACTTGTGAATGTAATCATCCTTTCTGCTCTCCCCTTCAGCTTATTTATTCAAGTAAATGTCTGTTTGTAATAATACATTTTCAGCTTCCTCTGCTCAGAGTTTGAGCAAGACTTCATGAGATGATTCATTTAGAATAACATAGAGAAAAGATGCATTATAAGATTTTAAACTTGTGTTTCAGTAATTTTTAAAATACCCTTGTTGAAGAGGAAGATGGGCACGGATGTTAGCTCAGGGCCAGTCTTCCTCAGCAAAAAGAGGAGGATTGGCAGTAGTTAGCTCAGGGCTAATCTTCCTCAAAAAAACAAAAAACAAAAACAAAAAAAACCCTTGTTGAAATCATTTTGGACACTCCCAACTTTCTTGGATAAACCAGAGATAGACGTTGTTGAAGCTGGCAGTTGGTGAAACTATTTTGTCTCATAGTGTAATATTTTGTTTTGCTTTGTTTTTCCATCATAGTTCTCATGGTTATTTTGGAGTTATTTAATTATTTGTATGATTAATTGCTTTTATTGTTTATCTCTTGCCCCCATCTGTATTGTAAATTCTGTGACATGAATCAATGTTGTATTGACTGTTGAATACCCACAACATAGAACAGTGTCTGGCACTTCTCTAGTGCTTAATTTATATTTGTTGAATGAATAAATGAAGTTCATCACTGATGTGAAGGATTGATATTGATCATTCAGGCATTTTAGATTATGTATTTCTCAACCACCACATTGAAAATTAGTTTGTATTGCATAAGTTATTTGTTTAATGATTTGAGGAGACTTTGGGGTTAATGCTGGGAACTTTGATTTTTATCTATTTCAAGAAACTTGCTGTGTGGCCCTGAAAATGTATTATATAAATACTTTCTATTAAATTTTTTTATAGGTGGAAAAGTGTGTTGTACTAACCTCAATGGTATATTTTGTGGTTGAGCTGAACAAACATAAGAGAGTGCTGTAGGTGCCCTGTGTCATTTCATGACAGTTTTCCTATGTATACAAATAACCCTTGGTATGATCTTTTATCACCTGTTTCCTGTGATTTTTTTGAATGTGGTTTTCGAAGTCAGTTCATAAGGCTTTGGAAACTTAAGTGTGTGAGCTGCTTTTCTGCCTTTCAGAATATTTTTGTTGTTTTAACTGTTGTTAAAGAGAAGTAAAACTCTATTCATTCAGAATCCTTCTGATGGTTTTGCCTCAAAGCTGGGGAGAGGTGAGAGTTCCTTTCTGAACTAGCTCAATAGATTTCACTTTCATTCAAAAAATGTTTTTTAGTTTCCAGAATTATCCCATGTGTGCTGTTTTTTCCCCTTTTAGGATTTTTTGGTTCATTTTGGCTCTTTTCTCATTCAGATTGGTTTTTTCCTGCTTTGGAGAGAAAACTCTCATCAGTGCTATGAAAAAAACTAACTGGCTCCTCTTCCTGTCTCACATTTCTAGCATTTGGCAAATATCTGGACTTTCATAAGCTCAGAGACTTGGTTGGTTAATACATTCCTCGTTTAGCGAAATCACCAAATAGAGATTTAGTGGTCTGTCTTTAAAGCCAGGATTTACATTTAGTATTTAGTGTTCCTGAACTTCATAATGAAAATTTGTTTGTTTGAAAACATTGCTAATAAAAGTTTTTACTGGGACTAAAATAAAGAATAAGCATTTCATTTTCCAAGCAGCATAGTTAATCTGCAAACTTCTAACGAATACATTCTGGTGGAATGAATGCAGACTTTTAGCTGCAATAAACAGGTGATAGGAAACTGGTTAGAAAAGGTAACTGTGGAAATACAGAGTTGGTCAGGCTTTTTATAGTCAGGCTTATTGTTCTCAGCTCAGGCAGATTACATAGATACTACAGTTCAGTGCTGATTGGCTGAGTATATATATGTTAAAGCTGTTGTAAAGCTTGTGGATAAAGGATTTATAAACACTGTTGTGTATGTTTTTCAATGTTGAAAGTATTACCGAGGAAGTTGTTACAAGGTTTTCTCTGCAGAAGATTTTTGCTGCTGAATTGGAAAGAAATGTATTAGCATTAATGTCTTTAAGGATTAAAAAAGCTGAGAAATTATGTCACTGAAGGCTCTTCATCGTTTCCAAAGAATATTGTGCTTGTGTGTGTGTGTGTGTGTGTGTGTGTGAAGGGGGGAAGGGAGAAGACTGTGATCAGATGCTTCTGTGGATTCTGATTGGCGTGTGCAGTGCAGTAGAGCATTTTTTCACTGTTTAGCAACTCCTTTCCTTTCCTTCAAAGTTAAATCTTGTTTAGTCTTAACCTGTGACGTCACTGTTTTTTCAAAACTTATGTTTATCCTTCGCTATATTTCCTGTGTTTCTTATGTTAAAATCTGCGTGACTGCAGATTTTCTTGGTTTCACCATAAGAAAAACATAAACTTTCAATTTGTTGATTGGCAATAAAGAAAATTATGTATTTATATACTGCAATACAAGTAGAATGACTCCATTTGAGAATTAATGCCACATTTTAAAGTTAAAGTAGTGATTTTCCAGCTTACTGCGGTAGGTTTTCACACAAAGACGATCTTCATATTAATTTTTTGGCTATAATATCAAAAGGTTAGAAAAGAATGCTTAAAATTCCCAAAATAGTAATAGTAAGCTATTATGTTTTGTGCTAGTAAACGAAAAACAAAAACCCTTTCCAGACACAATAAATGGAATATTCAACTTAACATTTCAAATTCAGGAATTAGATTTTATTTTCTAAAGGAATGGCAACCTGTAAACTTTAGATCATTGGTTATTAGTGTGACATTCTCGTGTTACCTTTTGTATTTCCTGAGGGAAGTACTCTGTGTTTTCTCTGTCTGTGTGACACCCAAGGAAAGTCATTGCATCTTATTTCCTACCTATATGACTTTCTAGTTCATGCCTCCCCTTCTTACCATTTTTGTCTAAATGGCAGTTTGCTAGTGTGCTAACTGGGGATGATGATATTTCCAAGCTTTTATTGTTTGGAGTTTGAAATAAAATGATACTTTGAAAGCACCAGCACATGGAAAGCACTAGATAAATGTTAGCAGTTATCCTGGTCCTATCACCTTAAATAGCTTGTTACAATGTCGTCCTTAATTTGCAGACTCTGTTACCTTTCACTCAAATCTGTTTGAATAATCTATTGGCTAATGCTTTTTAAGATTAAATTCATTAATATTATTATTATGTTATTATGTTATACTATAATCCTCCACTGCCCTATATAATTGGGACTGTATTCTGAATCTGATTTTAAGGCTCCTTCCGATTTGACTACTGTTTAATTCTCCCTCCTATCTGCTCCTGATTCTCTTGTGAATATATCTTTCTTTTTTTTCCAGATATAATTGACATATAATATTGTGTAAATTTAAGGTATACAATGTGTTGATTTGATACACATATATTGTGAAGTGATTACCACAATAGGGTTAGCTCGTACCTTCATCACCTCACATAATTGCCGTTTATTTTTTGTGGTGAGAACATTTAAGATCTACTCTCTTAGCAATTTTCAATTACATAATACAGTATTGTTAGCTATAATTGCTGTGCTGTACATTAGATCCTCAGAACTTATTCATCGTATAACTGTTTGTTTGTACCGCTTGACCAACATCTCTCCATTTTCCACAGCCCCTCCTCTCTGTTTCTATGAGTTTGGTTTTTTCAGATTCCACATATAAGTGATATCATAGAGTATTTTTCTTTCTCTGTCTGACTACTTCACTTCGCATAATGCCCTCAAGATACAACCATGTTGTCACAAATGACAAGATTTCCTTCTTTAATGCGACTGAATAAAATTCCATTGTATATTTGTACCACATCTTCTCTATCCATTCATCCATTGATGGACATTTAGGTTGTTTCCATGTCTTGGCTATTGGGAATAATGCTGCAGGGAACTTGGGAGTGCAGATATCTCTTCAAGATCCTCGCTCAGGACTCTGAATATATCTTCCTTTGCTCAGAATTTCTACCTGGAATATCTTACTATCTCTTCTCCTGTGTTCACTTATTGTTTTGTCTTTAAAGGCCAGCTCAAGTTTGCTTCCTTCAAGGAATCTTGCTTAAGCACCCAAACATGTTTATCAATTCATTACTTTTGAATCTGTTCCACATAATTCATTGTACCTTATGATACTTTAGGCCTTACATAGGTATGTGCATTCTCTTTCCAACCACAAGCTTCTAGAGTCCCTTGGAGACACATATAGGAAAATTCTCAGTACTTTTGTTCTGGGTCATCTGCCCATCTGTGCTCCCCTGCTTGGAACTTTCACCCATCTGATCTTGTCGTTATCCTGTAACCTTTTGGTTTTATTAATCAAGGATACCATCTCTTGGCTTTGGAAACTTTGCCATACTCACATTAAGTCAGGGCTCTCCAGATTATTTTCCAATTATATTCATGTAGGATAAAATTTGTAAAACTGTGTCAAATTTCACATACCCCAATTATCCATATATGTAAGGATATACATATATATATATATATATATATATATATATATATATAAATGTGAAGAGATTTATTATGAGGGATTGGCTCACACAATTATGGAGACTGAGAAGTCCCACGATTTGCCATCTGCAAGGTGGAGATGTAGTGATGTAATTCCAGGCCAAACTCAAAGGCCCGAGAACCAGGGGGTGCCAATGGTGTAAATTTCCAGTCTGAGCTGAAAGGCCTGAGAACTGGAGGGCCTCTGGTGTAAGTCCTGGTTCGTGTCCGAAGACCTAAGAACCAGGAGCACTAATGACAGAGGGCCGGAGAACATGGATATCCCAGCTCAAGCAGAGAGCAAATTCACATTTCCTCTGCCTTTTTGTTCTATTCCTGTCCTTAACAGATTGGATGAGGCCCACCCAAATCAGTGAGGGTGATCTTTATTAGTCTACCTAGTCAAATGCCAATCTTTTCTAGAGACTCTCTCACAGACATACCCAGAAATAATGTTTTACCATCTACCTGGGCATCCCTTAGCCCAGTCAAGTTGGCACGTAAATTAACCATGACACACATAAATTTCTATCATTTTCTTGATTTCATGTGATAATTCTGAAGCTCCTTCTGCTATAGGACAACTCCTCGATTTGAGATAATCCCCAATGTGGAGGGAGAATTTAAACAATGTCCTTGTGTTATGTTTAATAATTTTCAGCAGCCACACCATAGTTCATCAATATGCATTTAGAATTAAATTGGCATATCTTGTATATATTTCCTTTGATTTGTATAATTCTTTTTATTGGATTCTTGTTTGTCTTGAAATTATAATTTTTACTCTAAGAACATTTTGAACAGCCAGTTTGGAGTTTCTGACATTTAGAAAAAGATTGGGATAATTGTGATATGTGAAATTTGACACAGCTTTAGGAATTTTATTCCTCATGAACATAATTGGAAGACAATGTAGAATATAACTTTATTAAATGTTGAAAAATTATAACAGGTAGATATGAATTCATTTATTCAAATGCTACATTTTTTAGGCAATCTCTGTTTAGACAATTTTACTCAAAGGCCACCACTTTGTATATGTATCTTCAAAATATGTGATTAATGTTACTCTCATGCTGAAGCTCCAAACGTCAAAAGGATAGCGGAGCATTAATTGTTTTATGATATTCCACTCGTTAGAACTTTTTTCCCTATAATTTCAGAAATTCTAAATTTCATGCTTTTGTTTTTGACCTCAGAACATAATTGCCTTTGTTCATTCCTTCAGGATGTCAGTTTTCATTGTCATTGTGTTACACTTAACTAAATACTAAAATATCATTTAAATTATATGTATTCTTTGTTGAAATAGACTTGTTGAAATTCAGTGTATTAGAAGCTTACTGGTAGCAGATGTACTTTTAAAGAAACTGGATGATAGGTTGATATTTCATTGGGTTCCCAATGTTATTTTTGCTGCCAAATGTTTTGGACTTGATTTTCAAAGCACATTTTTTAAAACTTGGACAAATGTGTTGGCATGTAAAATGGCACAGAGAAAATACACATATTTAAGAAAATTATGTCATAGACTCTGCTGAAACTTAAAATTGAGAATATTTGCTTTTTGGCAGCATTTAAGTAATGAAGTATTTTTAAAAGGCATTGCCAATAATTAGAAACCAGCCCACTTCCAGATATGTAAGTGTCCCTCTCTATAATTAAGAAACTCCTTTAAAATCATTAGCCTTGACCTGCAAATAGTTTAATTTACTTCTTTCTCATAAGGAACCACATCTGTTTCCTTTTCATTTTAAAGTTTTCAAAAGAGTCTTTTTTCTTCTTCCTATGGTTATTGGGATACAGGGGAAAAAATGTTTTTAACGTATTAGTAGTTTTCAGTGCTAAAAACTGATTTTATTTATATATATATCATAACATAAATAAATAAATAAAATATATTATTACAGATATTATGCATATGATGTATTTATATTTATGTTTAAACTAGTGGCCTAAGTGATGTTTAAGCAAAGGGATGGTAATATCAGACTATTTGTGTGGGTCATTTATAGTATTTTTTCTTTTATTGATTTGATAATTCTTCAATCTTACCTGTCCAACAGTTTCAATGTCCCCTCTTTAAACATTCCTTCATGCTTGATTCAGGGCTGTATTAGTAATGTATAGCTCAAAACTTAGTGGCTTAAAACAATAAACATTTATTATCTTCCATGGTTTCTTTAGGTTAGGAACCTGCGAGTAGTTTAACTAATTGGTTCTGGCTCAGTGTCTGTCACAGGTTGCAGTTACCCAAAGATGGGCTTTCTGGTGCCCGGAGGATCAGCCTCCAAGGTGCCTCACTCGCCTGCCTTGTGAGTTCATGCTGGCTGTCAGCAGAGAGCTCAGTGCCTTGCCTGGACCCGTCCGTGAGGTGTCTGAGTGTTCTCAAGGTGGGGTGACTGGCTTTGCAGAAAGTGAGTGATCCAAGAGAGAAGTCAAAGCTTCAATGTCTTGTTAATGAACTACTTTTGGAATTTAGACATTCTTAGTTCTGCCACACTATGTCCATTCAAAATGTCACTAAGTAAAGCCCACTTTCAAGGGGAAAGGGAGTAAAAATGGAGGACTATCAAAGAATTGTGAACATATTTTAAAGCTGCCACATGGACCTCTTTAATAAAATCCATGCTCCCTCCCTAGGTTTATCTACTGCTCTAGTTTTAAGTACTACCTGATTATAAAGATCTCTTTTCTGAGTCATTGACCTGTGTTCAACTTCCTACCAGATTTTGTTCATGCCTCTACAATCTGAACATTTTCTTATGCCAGAAACCTGGGAGTCATCATTGTCACCCTCTCTTTTACCCTTCGTGTTCAGCCAGTCATCAAATCACGTAATTTTTTGTTCCTAAACATATATCAAATAAGTACTCTGTCATTAACCGTTTAAAGCAACCATCTTTTCTTTACTGCTACAAAATAGCCTTCTATTTGCCTTTCCTTACCCACGCGTTAAAAAAAAAAATTCTCTAGTAGATTTAATTTTATTTAAGTACACAAGATTTGGGGTAAATAAAGTATAAAGGTAGGAAATGGAAAATAAATACAAATGTAAGCTGTTTTACTAATGTTTTTGTATTTACAACAAACGAACATATAGGGCAGGCTGAAGATTTCAGTCTCTGCTAAATGGAGATTGCGCTGCAGCCATTCTTTTTTGAGTAGATCCTTGAGTATGTAGAACAATCCATGGAAAAAACAGATTTGAATAGGGCATTGAAGGTATGGCCTAGGGAGAGAGATATATAAAGTGCTAGATTCATCTGTCCTGTAGCTATTTAAGTTCCCTCCCCTCTGAGCAGTGGCAGGCAGGTTAGTCTGTTGAGTCAGAATCTTTCTTTAATAAATACACAGTGCCCTCGTCTGTGTTGTATACATCCAGTGACTAAGCAGCATGCTCCTCCAACATGTCTTCACTGACCACTGGTATTCCAACTTCTGCATTCATCCTTTTCTACTCTACAGGTACTCCCTGAGCTGCTTTACATCACTACCATGCTTTTAGCCTATATTCTACTCCTAAATTCTAGTCTCTTGAATCTAACTGATAATTGAACATTTCCGAGTGTTATCTTGGTGCCTTAAATTCAACATGTTTAAAACAATTAATTATTCTGGGTTATGCCCTCAACCAACTAATTGGCTGCTTGCCTCTTGTCTATGTTTAGTCCTTTATTTATTCTTTTCTGATATCCTTTGTCCTAAAATCCTATGTCTCAAGTAGCACTCCCTTCTTTGAAAGCTCCCCTCTAATGTCCTTGAGTTATCCTAGCAAGTCTCTGACCCCATCCTTGGCATCCACAAGGAATCATTTGACTCCTGTTTGGTCACCAGCATTTAGCCTCCTGCTCCTCCCATCCCTGGATTGGTATCTTTAGTTGTCATCATGCACAATTCACCAAGGACTTACAGCATTTTGAGCCAAATGTCATCAAGCAGGCTTAACAGTAGGAGACAGACCCCAAGGAAAGAGAACAAAAAATAAGAAGTCTCAACAACAGGGTGGTTGAAGTCTTGGAAAAGGAGAAAAGAGAGTGAGTTGTGCTGAAACAAGTGAGCAAGAACAGGGAGCTATTTCTCCTGTTATTTAATCCCTCGTCACGAGCACTTTTCATTAGGCATGTGTTTGACATGGAACTGGGGCATTTCCACAGGTTCTGGTTGTCTTAAGCAGAGCTCAGTTTCATTCCTGTCCCCTTAGTCCCATGGTCAGTGGGGAGTGCCAAAGTGTAGCATCCTACCCAAAGGTTACCAGATCTTACATCCAAAGCTTTTTCAATTTATTCAGCTAATATCTCTTACACACTAATAGGTGACACTCTGTTCCTTGTTATGACAAATTACCTCATGGGGTTAAAGTTAAAAGGAATTGAAGAATATTTCTTCTTTCCCCCAAATTATTTTTCCATAGCCACTTCACAATGCCCAATGCAATATTACCTTGATACGACATACAATAGACGATTTCGTTGACTATCCTACATTTGAATTGTTGACATTTTCCATGTCTTAGTCTTCTTCTCTAGTAACAAAGTCTCTCCATTGTTAGCATGATAACTGAGTGGTAAAAAATACAAACAAACAAAAACTTTACTATAACTTAAGCATATTTTTTCCATTGGACTTTGGTTGCTGATTAAAGCATTTAGTAATGTAATTGAAAGTAATTTAAATAGCTAATTAGATAATGTTGCAGAGTAGTTTTCAGTAATATGTTTCTTTAAACAAAGCATCCATCATTTAGGAGTGTAATTTAACACTGAGTTACTGATACAAATGCAATTATATGTTAAATGGAAGAAAGTCTCCACAAATCAACTTTAGTTTTCTGTAAAAATTGCCATAACCATAACTTTAGGATAATTCTTATAGGGCTAAACGAGATACATGTAAAATTTGAGGCTCTACATTTTAGTTGCTTTTGCAACTGTCTAATATCTGGTTCTAAGTCATATTTTTGACAGTTAAGACCCAGATTAAAGCTATGTCTATGTATACATGTTTTGACAAAATTGACTGATGAGTTTAATCAATCAAATTGTCCACTTAGTCAAACAAATGCTTTGACTCTATATTTGCTTATTTGTTTTGTTTCTTTGTTTAATTAACTTGTTTTTTAACTTAATTGGTTAACAAAATATAGCCAGATCAATTCAATATTTGGAAACAGTTTCAATGTGATTTTTTAAAATGGTTATAGCAAAGTTAAGAAACAAATTTTCTCTTAGAAAATGCTCAAAAATTTACTGTAAAACATTACAGAAAATTCTGATTTCAAGGACCTTTTGTTTAAAAAACAACAACGAAAACACCCCTCTATGATTCCATTTTAACTGACTGAAATCAAGAAACTGGTTTCCTAAATTGGAACATTTTTATTATTCAAGGATTCTATTACTTAAAATAAGAAATGCATAAGTGAAAATACCTTTATCCATGAAAATAGACTCTCAGTATTAAAAATGACTTCATGTTTAAATAACCATCTAATTTCTGAATGATAAATAAACAAAGGTATTTTATTTTAGGAACAATACAAATGCACATTTCAGAAATTCAGTGTCACTCTGTCGTGAGAATACCTTGCCAAAATGTTGACTCAAGATCAAATCTTGAAAATAGTGTTATAACTTACCTCTAATTATGTTAGGTCTCTTTGATCAATGCTGTGGATTTGCTCAATTCTTCTGTGTGTGTGTGTGTGTGTGTGTGTGTGAGAGAGAGAGAGAGAGGGAAACGAAGAGGATGTTGAATGGCAATCAGCATGGAATTACTGTGCAGTGCAGCTTGAGAACTTTAAGTCACCTTCTCAGAACGCCTGGGGTCTAGGATACAGTTATAGTTTTTCAAAATATTATAGAGATGAGGTAAAAACTAATGTCGTTCTCAGTTTTGAAATAATAATTACGGTTTCACAACCCAAATGAATATTTTCTCTAAGTTTCGAGTGAAAATAATTAGGGTAATAAAATTTCTCTCTTTCCCTACCCCTTCTCTTTTTTTACTTCCATGCTTCTCTCCCCCCTTCTTTTCCTTTCACATTTCATGCTTAGTAAAAAACCCACGAGAAAAGTTGCATATATTTATTTAAATATGTGTGCGTATTATGTGAGCTAATCAACCATCAATGCAAATTTATAATTGTCATGTATGTATCTCCGTAATTAATTCTCTTGTGTGGAAATCAACTTATTAGATGGTTGGTAAACAATAAATTTAGAATTTCAATTATATGCTTTTAAAAGAAGACTTGTTGAGTTTTTATAATTAAACATTTGACTTTCTTCCAATAATGTACTGATTATGTTCACAATCTTGTAGTGGGAAAACTGCTAAGCTTGACATGAAAAGATAGCTTTCTGTATAAAAATGAAAGATGTACGTTTAGCAAACATCCACAACCAAATAACAAACTAGAAAAACATACTTCCCACGTATATAAAGGACAAGTTTTCGACTTTCTTGCTATACAAAGAGCTTCCACAATAGCAAATTATGCATAAATTTGAGGAAGCAATTACAAATAAAAGAAAAAAGAATGGCCAGTAAACATATTAGAATGTATTCCATTGTACAAAAAAATAGTGCAATTTAAAATAAGAATATTAAGTCATTCTTTGCCAATCACATTGGCAAAATTTAAAGGAATTGATAATATTTAGTTTTGAAAGGAAAAGTACTTCTGGTGGAAATGTACATTTTTTTAAGTTTCTTGGATATCTAGTAGTTGATATTTGCCAAATTGAAATATGTTTCCCCCTTGATCCATCAATTTCACTTATAGAAATATACCATAAAATATATTTGGATAATTATATCTTTTCTAAAATTTTACAACAATGTACACAGATATGTTTGTACTTCCCTGCAGTATTGTGACACAAAAATACTGTGAAGTTCCTAAATGCACATCAACATAAGACCAATTAAATAATGTGTTATATGTCTATACAATGCAGCCATTAAAAATGAGGTTTACAGTATAGAAATGAAAAGATTTCCCCTACATGTTGTTAAATTAACGAGTAAAATAAATCAAGATATCAGCAGTGTGTATAGTGTGACTCTACCTGAGGAAAACTTATTGAGGAAAATACAAAGAGGGCTATAATGTCTATTTGTTTTTCTGTAGAAACTTCTAAGAGGAAGGTCACCACGTTGTTAACAGATTAGCTCTTGACCGTGGGGTAAAGGTAGGAGTAGGGAACTGAAGGAAAATTTCATTTTTCTCCGTACAAATTTCTATGTTCCTAGATAAAGAATATACATTATATTTATAACAAACTCATAAACATGCTCATTATGTTATTATTTGGAACAAACTGTTATAGAATTGAAATAGAGTATTTAAATAAGTATACATAAACTCATGAACCGTGCAGTTTTTTGGTAATCGTTTCCATAAATAAACAACAAAACAAAACAGACACACGTTACCCCCAAGGTTTATCTGAAAATCTTACTCTACAAATTGGATGATACTCTGTTTAGTCTGTACCTCATAAACTGGCCACATTTTTAGAAAATTCAGAGTAGTTGTTTTACAGTTATAAGAAAAAAAAAAAACTATGCTAGACATGGTTTTTAAGAAATAATTGTTATTGTTAGATTTTTAAAAAATCCAGTAGAGTTACTAAAGCGAAATGTATTCTATTTTAGTTAAAATTATGAATTGCAACTGCTTTATTCCTTGGTATTAGTTTACCGCAAACACTGGAAAAGCAAGCAAAGGTACTTTTCCTTTGTATGTAATAAAGACTTATTTTCCTTCCTCCTCCTTCTGTTAGCTTTCAGCCGTGCCCCAATTCCGATGGCTGTGGTCCGCAGAGAACTCTCCTGTGAGAGCTACCCTATAGAACTCCGCTGTCCAGGAACAGATGTCATCATGATTGAAAGTGCCAACTATGGGAGGACTGATGACAAAATTTGTGACTCTGACCCTGCTCAGATGGAGAATATACGATGCTATCTGCCAGATGCCTATAAGATTATGTCTCAAAGGTATGATACTTCTAATATTCTTTTCTTTGCGAATTTCATATAAACTCTCAACATATGTCTGTGTGACATGTTGAGCATAAGTAAGAACATAAATAGTATTGGGTGTTTTATGATAATTGGAACTACTTTTTCCATTTCAAACTATTCTCCATATCACTAAAATGCTAGTACTAGAAATTGCAAATGGCATTTGGAAATTACTAAAATTTCTTAGATTATTTATTAAGTTTTGTGGTTTACTCTATGTTCTCTAGAACTGAGTTCATTAAATGAGAAACTCAATTTACTTTTCACAAACAAAATTTTGTAATTTTCCCCCCAAATTACAGAAAAATTGTTTTAATACTAACAATTACTTTCTATCAGTGTCGGAAAAAGAGAATAAAATTAATAGGAAATTTTATAACCATTAATCAAAATATAGTAAAAAACTTGATTAATGGTTATTTGGCCTTGGAAAACAATCAAAAAAAGTATTCCTTTGATATCTAGTATATAAATTAATTCATTTAATGCATTTAAACTATCTAAAATACTACCATATTAAAATAATATAAATTAAGGTACCATATAATATCACTGGGTAACAAAAAAGAAGATCTTCAATTCTAAAAAGACTGGTTAATAGGAATTCATCCCATAGAAGTTTTAAATTATATTAAAATTTGTTGATAAATTAGCTAAATACTAAATATCTCTTAAATGTTTGTCCACTATTACTATGATTTCTCAGAAATCAGTGGTGAAGTCATTCATTTACTATAAGCCTTCATACTTTCTAACTACTTGCTCACAAAGTAATTTTTAAATAATTAATAAATGATTTATTTAGTGAATTTGTTTTTTCATTAGGATTTCTATTTAGGCACTTCTTTCTATTGTTTAAGTATTTCTTAAAATATGGGGGTAATCATAGCATATGTAAAAATACAGTCGTGTGCTGCATAATGACGTTTCGTTTAGTGTTGGATTGCATATATGATAGTGATCCTGTAAGATTAGTACCATATAGCCTAGGTGTGGAGTCGTCTATACCATCTGGGTTCGCGAAAGTGTGCTCTATGATGGTTACACAATGACAAAATCACCCGACCCGTTTCTCAGAACATACCTCCATCATTAAGGGATGCATAACTGTAAACAAATTGAGTATGAGAGCAAAAACAGTAGATTTCAAGGATTATCTTTCTTGTGCTTAAAGAAATCCTGCCTTATCTTTAACCTTTTGTCTTCTTGACAGTTAAAATTCTGTTATGTATGCTTTCATGTGCTTAATAAATTGATAGTATTTTATTTTTATAAATTACTGCTGTATAAATTATTAAAAGAAATTATAATATGCCAGGTTTTTGATGATTGAAGCATCTGAGGTTTACTTGAAAGATAATGGTCTCTCTGGGCAAATCTGAGTGCTTTTGTTTGTCTATTTCTAAAATGCCGACTCATGGTAAGGTGAGCGTTAATGAGAAATAAGATTTTTAAAATAGGGTTTCCATTTAATCTAAGTTTGTTTGCATTTGGTTCTTGTGTGTCTCTCTCATTGTTATATATTTGACATACCTCCAACTGTGGTTTCATTCTCTGATGTTATGCCTAAAAGAAGTCTAATCATTTCATTGCGTGTAGGTGTTGCACTGGTCTTTCAGCTTGGTTTTCTGTGAGTAGTGCGGAATGGACACCAAGACTAAATTATGATTTTGTTTCTGTCAGACCACCAAGCATAGAATTAATTTGGGGTGTGGATTTAGGAAGAGAATCTGCTTTTCTGTGATTAGGTTTTCATTGAAAATGTAGCAGAAGCATTAACTTCACTAGCTCTTTGATCTCTATATGATTTTCATTGAAATTGTTTTGATCTTTTCATTGATATTATTAACGGCTCCCAAAATAAGCCCTTAATCTTATAATTATTGCAAAAAATAGTTATAATGGATCCTCTGGAGCTACTGAATTATATGGGATGAGTGTATAAAGTGACAAATCTGCAAGTAAAATTGCTTTAAGCACCCTGAGTCCGTCATTTGTGGAAGCCCTCATGGTGGTTTCTCAAGTAAGAATTCTCAGTTAGCTGGAAGAGCTGTGGGTCATTCTCCATGGAGGCAAGTTCCTTGCTTGTATTTGGACTGTTAAATGTATGACATTTGCACTTGTCCGAAATAAATGCTTTTGACTCTTGGTTAGAAGAAATCGGGTTCAATCTTGTAAGCTCCCGAGATGGGATGGCCATGTCCACTTAAGCTGCTTTATAATGAACTTTCACTGTCATGCTAATGACAGCACATTAAATAAGGCCAGTAATTAGTAATTATGATATGGACAGTTTAAATAATGTATTTGGCCTAAAATCATAACGGAAAACATCTTTTCTAGAAGGTATCTTAGATTATTTTGTTTTCTTTCGTTTAAAATTCTTAAAAGACACTATATCAGGGTCTAAACATTTTTAAGCATGAATCTATATGGGAGGATTATTACTAAATTCAAAAAATTATTTGTGTGTCCTTTCATAACCTTGTTAAAAAGGCATCTTAACTTGCTTCAGCCTCATAAATTAGACAGGTGTCACAGGCAAGGGCAGACTTGAAATGTTACTCATGCAGATGTTTGAATATACATTGAACAAATGCATAAATAAAACTGTATCCTGACATGTTAGTTAAGTGTGAAAAAATGGGGACTTGAATCAAAAATGATATGACACTTGATGTTCACATTTTTCCCCAGTAGAACTATGCAATCTGATACCTGCTGTAGAGAAGCCAGTTTCCTCACTGCCTTTCAGATTGTACCTCGTGTTCTTAAACCCAAGTGTGTTCTCATGCCATTCTGCCTCCATCACCTCCAAATGTTCTGTGCTTTACCTCTTTTTACTATCCTACCAGAAGATTGTTAAAATGTCAGAACACATTTATTTATCCTTCTCAGAACTTCTAATCTCACTCACTTATCTACATCCCTCTTTATTGCATCTAAACTTTAATAAACCTATTTTATTACACTTTAGACAGTTGCCTTCTTTAAAGTAAATTATAGGGTTCTAGAGGGCAGACTTTCTGTTGATTTTACCTAAAACTAACTTTTGATGTGTAATGATGTGTAAATGAACAAATAAATACGCACTCCAATTTTGTGATTCCACTTAAAAGCTTTAACTCTATTATCTGAGTGATTTTTGTTTCTTTTTATTTTATGTTTACACACTTCAGAGAGTTTAAAAAAATAGTACATATAGCTTTGGAATCTTAATGTGAAAATGACTATTGGTAACTGATGACTGCAGAAATCTTATAACACATTCAGGAAGAAAATTTCCATGTGTTTTAATTATCTCATTGGTACAATGGAAGAGATATCAATATGTATTTCTTAGTGTTACTAGGAGCAATAAATAACCTAATGAAAAGTAGATTCCTTACCAGAGTTTATGGCAAATAAAAAACACAATAAATGTTAACAAGTATTATTATCAATAACAGCTGAATAGGTTTCCTATTTATTTAAGCACCTTATATCCTGAATATTAAAATTCCAGATGAAGGAAAAATGCCTAAATAATCAGGCAAGGAAAGGATATTTTCCTAAAGATGAAACAAAATCATTTTTATATACCATATAATTCACCCATTTCAACTATACAATTATTTTTTAGTAAATTTACCAAGCGGTGCAACCATTACTATAAATTAGTTTTAGACTATTTCTGTCCATTTTTCACTCATTTCCAGATTCTGCATATCCCTTACTATTATACTCCTTCTCCTTTCCAACCCCATACAATGACTAATCTGCTTTCTGTTTGTATGTCTATTCTCAGTGAATTATTTTTTGAGCTAAAAATGGAATATCTGAAATCAAGTTAAAGTTAGTGGGCATTTCACTGGGGATGGTATCAAAGAAATATTAGCAGTTATTTCTAGAGACATGAACATAAATATGTTGCTTACAGTTTGAATTCTCTTAGACTCAAAGATCATGAACACATACTTTTTTTTAAAATACTCTCTTTAGAGTTTCCTTCAAGTAGAGATGTTAAATGTATAAAGTACTTTTTCTATTTAAATGAGTGATTTAAATTTCACTTTTAATCTCTTAGCAGTATTTTAGCAATATTATTTTTCACATGCTACAGTCACATTAGGAACATGCAAAAACAGAGAGAGAGAATTGTTTTTTCTCACCTTTCTGCAAAAGTTATATTTCGGTTTATATCAGTATCACTGCAGGAGATTTTACAGCTTACAAAAAGATCTTGGTTTCTGTTACATTCGTTCCTAGTGAAGTTAAGAACTCTTTCAACAGCAATAGAAGAAGAAATGCCAGTAGCAGTTTTTGTATGTGCGTACCTGAGTAAACGTTCTGCAATAACTGTGTGTATATACATGAGTTTTTCAATTTAAGCATTCTGTTTTGCTCTTTTGACGAAGTCATTACGTCTTGTATTTCTCTTATGAATTATAAAAGATCAAAAATATTTCCCCATATCAGAGACTTTTCCATTGAATCCATATTCTGTGCAATAAAAAGAACAGATAGGCATAGAAACTATAATATATAACTCATTGCCTTAAGGATTACTTTTTGTGTGCATGTTTATTTTTTAAAAATTAGAAAAGGAGGAAGGAAGATAACTCCAGTTCCAAAGCCCAAATGCAAAGCTGGAAAGTTCCTTTCTGGAAAGCTTTTACCTCTTTTCTTCTAATATTTGGCCCATTTCAATTCTGAGAGTATATTTTGAGAATGCTGTACTAAAATGCTTCCAAGTACTCCTTGCTACTAATTTAATTTTGAATGAAATTATATGTTATATATGTGTAGTTTGAAGTATAAACATTCCATAAATAATTCAGACATTTCAGGATAGCTCAGAGTACAAGCTAAAGGAAGTTGAGTTGACTGTCTATTATGGGCCTTGGGGAATATTAACCCTTTGTGCAGCCATTCTCTAAGTGTGGTTCATAGAAATTTGGAATTCTTGAGTCCTTTCCCAGGATTCCACAACGTCAAAACTATTTTCAGAACAATACTAACATATTATTTTCCTTTTTCATTGTGTTAGACATAGGCACTGATGGTGCAAAAGCAATGGTAGGGAAAAGTGCTGGCATTTTAGCAGAGATCAAGGCAGTAGCAACAATGTACTTTAAAAAATTTCTCAGTTTTAATTTCTAATATAGTAATATTGATAGATATAACTGACATAAACTGATAGTCTTTGGGTATCTTAATTTTAAGAGTTAAAGAGGTCATGAGACAAAAAAAGAAGCAGAATTGATACTTTAGCAAATATAATTATTTTTTCATTCTTGCTTGAGGCTGAAAATTAGTTATTTGTGTTTTGTTTTCATTATTTTTACATTGCATAATACTCATTCTATTTGCTTTTACATCGTCTGGACTGTTTCTGTGAGTGAATTATTTTTGAAAGGAAGACTATCTGTATGTTGTACAGTAGTCCTTGCTAACACAGAGCCAAATGAGAATTAAACCCATTGTAACCTGAAAATTACTAATGTTGTTTTCTGGTCAGACACTCATGGGATGAATCTTTCATAAAATTATAAAAACTTGCTTAAAATTAAAATGATTAAAACAATAGAAACTTAGAATTGCTTATTTTTAAATAAAATATACTGCATAGATTAATAGTGTATTTTGGGGGGTGGGGAGGGAGAGCCCTGTCATGATATTATTCTAAACACAAAAACTTTGAAGGAACTAAGTTTGTAAGTATGTATACTGGAAAAAAATATTTTTAATTTTAATGTATCAGTGATGTTAATTTTCTGTTTTAAAAAGAGTCAGTCTTGTAAAGACAGACTTTGAGAAGTTTTGGGCAGATGTTTCCTGGTACTCTTTAAATTTTCTGAGCTCTTAAACATTTGCCCGTGTTAATGCTAACTCCAGTGTATTTAGCCATTAGTAAGTCCATTGGCAAACAAACTAATCAAAAAAACCTAAAATGGACTTAAATAGAGGTAGAGTTAGAATAATAGATTTACCTGGAGTTTGCCATGTTTCACATTTGATTTATAAAACATGAGAACTGTTTTTTTTTTTTTTTTTTTTTTCCATTTACCGTAAATGATCACCTTAGTTGTTTCCCTACCTCTAGCTTTTTAGGTGATTTTACCCTCTGTGGTCAGTCTGTAGAACTTGACATCTTGTGGAAAATATTTAGAAGATATTACCAAGGAAAGAAAGATAAGAAGTTTCTGAAAATTAGTTGTAGGTATAGGATAAAAACACTGAAGTGATTATCTTGAGTATAGCTTAAATCCAAATGGAAAAGAACCAAGCAGATCATGAACATAAACTCTGTCACTGATTAATTGGGTAACTGAACTCTGGAGGAAAGTAAGTTATAGTGACATTCAGCAGACATTCAGAATAAATACCTCAGTTTGTCTATCACTACAATGACTTTAAAGATTGCTAAGGCTATTGGGGGAGTCCGTCTCAAAGTATTTTGACTGCCTTTCATTTTTCTGATGAGGAGACTGAGTTATACAGAGTTGAAAAAATTTACCTGAAATTACTTACATTCTATATGATGGCACAGACATGCCTTCTCTCTGAATGCAAAGGCCATGATTTCTTTTACTATGCTCTTTTCTTTCTTCTTCTAAGACCAACTAAGAAGAATTTTTGTTGCAAGGAAAGGTCTTTTCACTTTTTAGTACATCAGGAAAAGCAAGTGAAAGATTCAAACCCATCCACATTTTATATGATCCAATCCATTGGTTAAACAAGAGTAAGGTTTAATGAAACCAACCTTACAAAATTGATCAGTGGAGCCATTTAGTTTTATCTTTAGAAAAATATCATTTCTTTGCCTGCTGATTGTTTAGGCATTTTTCCTTTAGCTGGAGTTTTAATATCCAGGGTATAATGTGCTTAAATAAATAGGAAACATATTCAGTTGTTATTGATAATAACAATACTCGTTAGCATTTATTGTGTGCTTTTCATTTGCCAGAAATTCTAGTAGAGAATGTACTTTTCATTATGTCATGTATTCCTCTCAGTATCACTAAGAAATATTTATTGTTATTGCTTCCATTTGTAGCAATAAGGTAATTAAACCACATAGAAATTTACTTGCTGAAGAATTTAAGCCAATACACTGCCGTATCTGAAGAATATGGGGCTTTGTTTATTGTGTCAAGAGTGATAAAGTGATAAAATGTTAAGAATAGTTAAGAACTGTGCTCTTGGTCATGATCACAATGGTGAGAACAAAAGCTCATTTCTCTCATGCAAACCCTCAACCAAGTATTGGATTGATTTGACTCAGGTTTTATCAATATTCAATTACAGCCACATACAAATTTTTATTATTGACATTTTTGATAGAAGTAATTTAGTTATTGTGAATCTGAAACCCTCCATCCTCTAAACCCCTTTTTTATTTGAATCAATTATGTTTATAAAGTGTTTTGGATAATGTAATGCTTCTTGGAAAAACAAGCACTGATAGAACAGAACTGATTGTATTACTAAATATTTCCAGCTATAACCATATATAAGCAATATTTATTGAGATCTTATGAGCCAGACAGCGTTCTAAGCACTTTATATAAATTACTTCATTTAATTCTACCCTCACTCCTGTGAAATGGATGCTATTGTCATCTTTACTTCACTGATAGGGGGACTAAAGCACAGAGAGTTTAATTAACATACCAAAGTTACACAGTGAATGGCAAAGCTGCAATTTTAACCTGGGCAATCCAGCTCCAAAATCCATGATTACTACTACAATCTATTGCCTTGTGCACTCTGTCTAAAATATGCCCTATTTTTAATAAAGGAGACTAATTCAGGAAACATGTATGAACCAGTCACTATTACTTGAAAAGAAAATACACACATGCATATGCGTGTTTACCCTGGTAAACGTGTACAATATTAGTGGTGGGTTATCATTTTCACATACAAATAATGAAAACAGCGTGGAGCTTATTAAATTATGTGGCATTTGTTTTCTGCCTTAGGATAAGTTTTCAGGCAAAAACACTCAAGTACTTGTGATGAAATTTTTAGGAAAAAATCTATGAAATCAGATTTGTTATTGTTTTTAAAATTTTGAAGTTTATGAGGACACAATTTTCTATAAGAGTATTTAAGTAAAAGTGAATTCACTGGTAATAATGAAGAATAAGTTGAAATTTGTATGGTATATGGAAATAAAAGAAAATAGGTATTACTTACCATGCAAACTCTAGAACAGTGAGGGCTCATGAGTTAGAAACTAAATATATCACCTGGGTATTCCGAAATACTTGTAAATGAGAAAATGTATAATGTCAGCCTTTCTTAATCAAACTTGAATATAAGTAACAGAATGCTTTAAAATTCCTAATATTTTATGTAATGAGATTTTAGATAGCATAAATCTTCACAAAACTTTTTCTAATAAGTTATAAAAATGAAAGTGGATCTTTATTTGTACCACACTATAGTAACTTTATTACATAGATCAATTTATTCTGGTTTAATATTTTTGTTCTCTGGCAATTATGCTGAAAATGTGTTGCTAAATTTGCCTCCATGAATAGACTACTAGACACAAGGTTTAATTGACTCATTTTTTTCTTAAGAATATTACTAAATAAAGTATGGTTAATAAATCATTCTGTGTAATACATCTGGAATCTTCCCATTATGCGTTGATGTGTTTATTTAACTCTAAGATAAATGTTATTTCCCAAGTTGTTTGGGAATGACTATTACCCTAATATTTGTGAATGTGAAAAATGCATTAATTGATACTGGTTTCTATACAATTAGATATTTACTTTATCACATGTATAGCAGGAAGATACGTAAATCATATTTATTTATAACTAGGTTTACCAAATGCTAAAAGCAAAATATGTTTTTTCATGCATATGGGCTGACTTTGACAGATAAATATATGTGTATGTGTTTTGGCTCAAAAACACTTGAGGTCTTTCCAAAAATGCTAGTACTCATAACTATTAGTACTATCAACCTTAAGAAAATAAACATTTGGACCTGTTTCTTGGACTTGTTAGTGTATTGAGGAAGCAATAGTTGGAAAAGAATACAAGTCTACAGGAATATTGTAATATAAAAAGAAGAAAACATACTTCAAAAGTAATAAAAAAGAGAAGCAGAAGAGACGGTAGTTACAAAAGGAGGAAACTAGATTGCTATGGATTTGAAGGTGAGTAGATGATAATTGAACTGAAGAGAACCTTTTCAGCTGAAATTATTGATGTTGTTAAATTATTTAGAGGCACTTTGATGTTCCAAAACCTTCACCACTGATCATCTAAACGACTCTGTATATTTTACATTGAATGAATGTACTCCTGGAAATTTGAACTTACTTATCAAATATAGCATCTTAGTGTTATTTGAAAGATTTATGACAGTCCTCTGCTAGTATGAACATCTTATTAAAGATAATATTCTAATAATACCTCCTGATTTAGTAACATTGGCCTTTTTGTTTGATGATACTAGTAGTTTTCAGAATTATACCCATGAAGCCCACAAAGCCTGGCTACGTGCTGTGTCTTTGAGTGTTGCTGTTATGTACAATATATGTTATATATGTGTTTCTGATATATGTTATATCTACAACTTTCTAACTTTATCTATACACTAACTTTTTATCTTATTTCTCTCCTAAACCACAAATATTTGTCTTTTCATTAGAAAATGCTGTAAAAATATCTATGACCAGTTTCATCATTTCCCACCTTCTAGGTACTGGAAATTATTTCTCCTTAGGTATTTTAGAAATTAGGGTCACAAAAATATACCCCTTCTTCACAAATTAGTCTCTGCAAAATTAGTCATAGTAAAATGCCTTTCACCTTTCCAAGGAATTCAAGTAGATCCTGCTTGCCTGAGGAGATAGGATTCTGAAGTACTTGCCAAGTTTGGTTCTAAAAAAAGACATGGAGTCCTTCAAATGACTTTACATTCAATTTTATCTGATAACGTTTTCCTGCTGTGACAGAAAAAAAAAAAAAAAAACTACTACAACAAGAAACATTGTTTGTAGTGTAATCTTTTAATGAAAGTCATAGAAGTGGAAAATAAATTAATAAAATCAACACAAGCCCACATGGCTATTGGCATGGAATATGAGCCTCCTTCCACAAACAGAAAACGTTGTCTCAGTGAAAGTTGTGGGGTACATAACCTGTATCTAAAGCTTTATACATTAGTGCATATAAAGGAGAAGATAATTCTTGATGTAATATAGTCAAATACATATTTGATAGCTATAATTGCATTATAAAAAAGGATGGCATCAACAAATGACCAGAAGCAGCTCCAACATAGAGCTTTTCCACAGATTGTTTTAGTCTATTGTACCACAATTTCTTGTGAGAAATAATTGATGAACATGTTGTTTTAGTGATCGCGCCATGAACTCAATGTATCCTTAGAGTGGCAGCTTTGAAAGTAATGTGCCAACAGTGTTTTTATACATGTGTGTGTCCACACACACACGTACATGTAAACGAACAAAGGAGAACATAACATCAGAGGTATCTCTGATGTGTATTTATGATGTGTATTTCTAGGATGCAGATTAATTTCAGGAAAAAATGTGTCTACTTTGTTATCAGATAGGTATGTAGTTATCTAATGGTTCAAGATTTCAGGTTTATTTTTTCTCTCATTTATTAAGAAGTAGAGGAACATGTTTTTACCCATCTATTTTATTCTTTTCTTTTAAAAAATATTTTTTATTTGTGTCAAGAAGATAGAGCAGACATAATTATTTTATTTTGCTCTTGATCGTACTGATGCTCAAATAGGTAAAAATGATTAATTCAAGGTTAAATGTGACCCTCTACTTTTATTTTAAGTTTAATTATATAAATCTACTTTCATAACTAGTTTATTTGGAAAATAGAATGGCTGGTATTTGTTATTATGAAATAAAAATACATCTTTCATTTATTGACAAGATAGAAAAAAATTACTTTAAATTGTTAGACTTTACAAAGGAAAAATAAAATTTCCTAATTATAAGAGGAAATAAATTGGAAACAGCATATTCAACAGTTGTATAGAGACTTTTTAAGAAAGAGATGCCTCTTGGAGCTGAACAATTATATTAGTTTTCGGAAGACATTTAGAAACCACCCCCTACCCTTCAGACACTTATGTCTCATCTTGTAGGTTCAAAGCGTGTGCTTTGAAATCTTTGCAGCAGACTTTGGTTTGAAATTCAAGCCGTTTGTCCTGGTGCACATTGCCTGTCTGAGCAATTTAGAAGTAAAATACTTGCCGTGAAGGCTCATAATGAGGATAGAAAAATCTGTATTTCTCCACAAGTTAGCACCACAGTGCGACAGTTGTTATTGTGACCCTGAGATACATGTTTGCACACGGTCCTCTATTGTTGAATAAGAGGCGTCCTTCTGGATTTCGACCATGTTTGTAAGTCAAAGAGAAAGGTTTATAAATTCCTGTCTCAGAAAGAATCTCTTTCCATTATGTCTTTATCAATATATCAGCTTCATATTCTAAAGAAATATGTTATGATGTAGTTACCTTGTAAATGTTTTTCTTCCTCTACTTATTTTTAATTTTTTTATTTTATGACTCTGAGTAAAGAGTTCTGGTTCTAGGAAAATACTTACAGCACGAGAAGTTTACCTTTGACACCAGAAAGATGTTTTTTTTTTTTTTTAATTTTAGGGCTTTCACTTCTTTAAGTTCCAGAACCTCAGGCCTCATTCTGTAGTCTCTCTTCCCCACCCCACTCCTTGCTTAGTCCTATATAAGAAAGCCATCAGTTTATTACTTTACAATTATCTCTCTGATTTTGAATCTCGTGATTGATTTCTAGTTTTTAAATTTACTTTTCACCAAATGGATCAAAATCTAGTAGGCCGGTTCTAAAAAGGAAACTTTCTGTTTCCTTTCAAATGGCACAACAAGGCAAACCCCTTTCTTCGCCTACCTGTTCAACAGGCCCTGGCAAAAATTATTCTTTAATGTTATTCTATCAGTTTTTGAAACCTATAGAACATGACCTTATTCCTAACGACCATAAAAAAATACAAGACATTTCTTTTCCTAATCAATCAATTTATGTGTGAAACACAATTTTAAAAAATACCAGTGAGCTCTGTGTCAGTGAATTCAAATTATTAATTCTCGTCAAGAGCAATACATTTTGGCCATAATTTGAAGAACAAGTTTTTGCACATGTTTGATACTGTGTTCATGAAAGCTCAAATAACCATGATTGGAAATAGTGAAATTTTAATTCTTCCTACATTTCTCAGACCCAGATAATATTACAAAAGCATCTATTTACATGCTAAGACTCACACATTCAAAATTAATTTTCTCTATTATATTTCATGCCAGTGGTGGCAGGGGCTAGTCTGTCAGGGTTCCACTATGGCCTGAAGCTAGAGGAAGCAAAAGAATTAATTTTGGAAAATTTTTCAAGGTGCATGAAATAAAAGAAAGTGACTTTGTGTCTTTCCTAGCAGCTGAGTGGAAGCACTGTCATTTCCGAGTCATACAAACTAACATAGCTAAGGATTTCCATCATCCTTGTGTCTTAAAGTAGTTCACATTTTTTAAGGCAAGTTGTCCAGTGTTCTTCCTCTGCATGATTGTCTATGAATGTAAGTTTTTAGATTATGTATCTGTTAAGAAAGTTTTAGTTTTAAATGAAATAGATAAATACATACATCGATACATCCATACGTAAATAAGTGGAAGGATATTGATTTGGACAACTTAATAGTCCTCGGGAAAGTTGGCCTTTTGAGTCACTTGATCCAGGCTAAAATGACCTCCGTGTCTTGTATCTGCTAACTCTGGGTTGACTGCTTCCTTAGGCTTCCACAAGGTGACATCCTCTAACCCCCCAGTAAGCCCACTCCCTCTCAGGGCTAGAGCTGTTCCAAGACTCACTGTGCCCAAAGGAGAAATCTTTCTCTCTTCATGCCCAGCCAAACCCATTTGTCTTGACTTGATCAGCTTGAGCTCACATCTCTAAAGCAGTCTCTTTGTTAGAGGGTGGATGTGTAGGTTGCCAGTGGTTTTCAACTGGGGATAATTTTGCCCCTCAGGATACATTTGGCAGTACCTGGAGACATTTTTGGTTATCACAACTGGAAGAGTGCTAAAGATGTCTAGTGTGAAGAGGCCAGGCATGCTGCAAAAAACGTACGATGCACAGTACAGCCCCTGACAACAAAAAAATGATCAAGCCCCAAATGTCCATAGTGCCAGTGTTAAGAAATCTGCCTTGAGCCAATCAGCGCCCAACCCTGGAGCAAAGAATGGTTCCAATCCCAAGTGAAGCATATACATAAAAATGAGAGAAGAACGCTCACTTAAGGTAAATCTGTATGTTCTTGACAAAAAATAAGAGAAGTAGATGCTGGGGAGATAATCAAAACTATTTATTGCCTACTCTAAAGGAAATTCAGTATTTTATGTGGAAGATTACAAAATGGTTTATTCTTTACTAGAAATAACAATGTCAGATGTAATACCGTATAATATATTACAGATATAACCATGGATATTATTTCTTCAGTGTTTTGCTTCCCACTTAGGAGTTCATCTACACACAAGAGGCTATATTTTGAGCTATGAAAATGTCACTAGATTGATAAGAAATGTGGCTTGAGAGTGTCTCCACAAATCATTCCTTTAGGTTTGGTATTGAATAACGGAATTTTGTGGATTTTCTCTATTCTATTTAAGTAAGATATTTCAAACAATAATCTTTGTAGATTTTTAGAAAAGGAAGTCTTAGAGATTTTTAGAGAAGGAGGTCACCAGTGACATTTCATTCTGCCAGTATTGTTGAAAACATCTTGCTAGACCACATCAGTCACCCACACACTGTTTACATTAGTAATTAACAGAGATAGGATTTTAGGAGTGCTTATAAGCAATGTCATCACTCCAACATTTTCCTCTTAATGAAATAACCAGCACAGTGGGGAGCCAACTGCATTTCCAAAACCCAGCAGGCAAAGTTAAATGGTGGAACAGAAACTGTTAAGTGTCAGAGGGAAGAGTTTAAGTACAAAGTTTGCTACTGGTGAAAATAAGAAGTACTCCTTTAAGGAAATGCCTCTTGGACAATCCAGTCCAGGAGTTTAGAAAACTTCAGGGCGTTTTCCAAATACATATTGCCACACATTTTCTAGTACAGCTCAAAACTGTGTGCTAAGAAGCCCCAAAGACTCAAAGAATCGGAATTCTCCTTTGCTGGTGAAGATCTTCTTCCATAAGACTAGAACCAGAATTATTTAAGTAGGCTCTTTTATATATTCCCATAGGTTTGGAAATAAAGGACTCATCTCTCAGCCCTCGGAATATTTTCAGAAAGAAAACTTGAACAGGGAACAGCAGCCCTTTGAAAAACTAAGCTTACTAACTCTCATTCCTCTTAGATTTTTTTTCCCCTTTTTCTTGACATCTGGCATTCAGTTTAATGGCACCGATGGCTAAGAATGTTTCCAGTCCTAGGTGAAGCACATACCTGAAAATGAGGGAAGAATTCTCACCAAAGGTAAATGTGTATGTTCTTGACAGAAAACAAGATAAATAGATGATAGGGAGATTATCAAAACTATCCATTCCCTCCTCCAAAGGCGATTCAGTATTTTATGCTGAATATCATAAAATAGTTTGCTCTTTACTAGAAATAATGAGGCTATCACAAAGACTCAAAATCTCAAAATCTTTGAGGTCTATGAAGCACCACCTCCCTCCACAAAAGCCAAATCAAACCAACCAATCAAAATTGTTCCCACATGGTGGGGCTTCAGTTTTGAGGGAAAGAAAACCAGTGGCTCGGTTTCAATCTCCCAGCGCTAAGAGCACTGGATGCCCTGTGAGCTGACTGCAGATCCTGCAGGAAAGAAGAGATGTTTGACACGCATTGAATTTGAATTCAAATTTAGTGTGTTACAAGCCTTGCATCTAAGGCCCTTGCAAATTCCCCCTCTCTTTTCATTGCTGGTCTGCGGGGACCCACACTGAAGCTGCAGGCTGGCGCTGTCTCCTGAGCGTGTGCTGGCACTTCTGACCTGAGACCTGATGTCTCCTTCCGTGGGTGCCTGCCCGCCACTCTAGGTCGAGGTCAAGCTAATGAAAGAAACTCGCTGTGGGAGCTCAGGCCAGGCTTCATCCTAACCACAACTTGTAAAATTTCTTAAAGTTTTTAATCAGTGGTATTTTTGAAATGAAATAAAATGTTCATAAAAGGTAAAAAGAGAAGTGCCATCACATTTTGCTCTTGGAATGAAATAACTAGTGAATTTTATGCTGAAATTTTTTAAATGTTTAAAATTTTACCTTATAATTTAGCAAAAAAAAAAGTCTTAAACAATGTAAAATCTCAAAACAATGTAAACTCTTGAATGATCCTTTCTTCCCCTTTCTGTACTTCAAATTGCACTTTAAAACTCAATAAAACAATTCCATATGTTCTACTATGAAAGTAATTGCTGCAGTTTTTACAGAGTCCTAGCATCTCTTGTTTGGTAATACATGTACTAAATGAACCGTTGTTAGATACTGCATAGTAAATAGTACAATTCATTTGTAACAGAAAAAAATATGTATATATTGCTTTTAGCAGTAACCGCTGTAAAATTATTTTCCATTTCAGTCTGAATAAAAAAATAGTGTATTGTAAATACATAAGGTCCATTAATCCACCAAAAATTAGAAAACTCTCATTAAAGAAAAAGTTACTGTGTACTAAAATGGATGTCAAAAGTTAGCCATTCTGGTCTTTTGGAAGCCTTTGAACTTGTTTTACTAGGAAAAGATGAGAAAGGAGAGAGTCAGATGTTAGAGGAAAGAGAAAGGCATTTCCATCCAGAGCTCTGGTATTAAAGAATGTTGCTAAGGAGCTGCTCCCAAGTTGTCAGCTTTGTTACCTGGCTGGGGTGTCCAAGCCAGTTGGGGAGAAGGGTAATGGAGTCCTCCTCACCCTGAGCACAGGCTAGAGGAGGGTGGTGTGTGTAGGGTAGGGCCAGATGGGCAACTTCCTTTTGCCTGTGTGCATCTGGCCTGGAGCTAGTGTTCACAGGAGCTCGTCTTTAGCTTGTTTCTTGCCATCCTTCACCATTTGCCATTTCCTCTGTCAGAGATTGTAAATCATTTTAATGTTAGGCCAAAATAACCTGTACGGTACCTCTGTTGTCCAAAAAGGTAAACCGAGGCATACCAAACCAAACTAAAATGACGAATTAATTGCTTGCTACTTGGGTAATCAGGGGTTCACAGAAGATTGGAACAAGAAAATGTAGTCTATTGAGAGCACTTCCGTTCCTCCTACCACCTCAATGAGACTTTGTCCAGACTCTCCTCTTACCTTTGTGCCTTGTGTGGCTCTTTGTGGTAAGATGCTTTGGTTTGCAGAACATAATGTGGAACAAAAGAATCCACTGAAGTGGAACCAAAAAAGAGAAAGGAAAGGCAGAAGTACTTTTTGCAGAATTTGGATCTTCAAAAAGTAATCTTTTTCACTCTTTGTATATATGCATTGAGTAAAGAAGACTGTTAATTTTGTTCTGTGAGAAAGAATTTGATGTTTCATGAGAAATGTCAATAACAAATGTGTGTCTGCAGCAATGCTAAATAGATAATGTGATGCTACTTCTTAGAAGCATCTGGCACTCCACTTGAGTTGGTCATAATAAATGCAAGAATATGCACTCACATTAATCATTCCATATTCTATATAAACACTGTAATGTACAAGTAGTTCTACTTATAGTCTAGGGATGCAATGAATTATGGGTGGTTCAAGATCCTTGATTTCAAACTAAAAGTGTAATAAAAACCCAAAAGTCTGTTCTGTTTTGTTTTGTCAATAAAATTACTTTGATACAAAAAGTGCAAGTTTTACTTTTCAAGCATCCAGCAAATCTCCAGGGTTACTATATTGAGGTCGTCCTTTATTAAAAGCTTATGTATGTGAAATGAGTATTGAAAGCTGATGCTGAACAAGTCCAGGCTTGATAGCACGAATAGACTCAAATTAACCACAGAGATAAGCTATTACTAAAGATACTTCACAAACGCAACTGTGCCAGGAATCATGCTAAGTGCTGGAACTTAAACATGACTAAAATACTGCCTCACTATAAGGAGGCTTAATGAAGGAGATTACATAAGCAATTCCATTGAATAAAATGAAAATGCGAGGCCAGCCCTGTGGCACAGCAGTTAAGTGCACACGTTCCACTTCAGCGGCCCAGGGTTTGCCAGTTCGGATCCCGGGTGCGGATATGGCACCGCTTGGCATGCCATGCTGTGGTCGGCGTCTCACATATAAAGTAGAGGAAGATGGGCATGGATGTTAGCTCAGGGCCAGTCTTCCTCAGCAAAAAGAGGAGGATTGGCAGCAGTTAGCTCAGGGCTAATCTTCCTCAAAAATAAAAAAAAGTGGAAATGCAGTGAGTGAGGCAGATAACTAAAGGACTAAGCAGGAAGGATCTTATTGTAGCCTGAAGTGGACTAGGAAACATAGAGGGTGAAATCTTAGCTGAGTCTTAACCTGTACATAAGAAAGGCATCAGAAGGACATTTGAGGGTAAGGGGTTATCATGGACTAAGGGGAGAAGTATGGGATTGCACAGATCTGAAGGGAACTAATGCAGTTCAGTGACACTGGAAGTTAAAGTGTAAATCAGAGAATAGTAAAAGATGAGGTATATAGAGGCAAAATAATGACCTTGACTCTCCTGTTCAGAGTACTGGATTTTATAATGACTGTAGTAGTTTGCTAGGGTTGCCATAACCAAATACCACAGACTGTAAACAACAGAAATTTAATTTCTCAGTTTTGGAAGGTAGAAGTCCAAGATCAAGGCGTTGGGAGCTTTGCTTTCTCCTGAGGCCTGTCTCCTTGATTTTCTGATGGCTTCTGTGTATCCTTCTCTCTGTATACCTGCTACCTCCGTGTCTCTTCTTCTTGTAAAGACACCAGTTCTTTTGAATTAAGGCCTCACCCTATGACTTCATTTAATTTTAATTACCTCTTTAAAGGCCTTATCTCCAAATACAGTCTCGTTGGAGATTAGCGCTGAAATGTGAATTTGGAGGGACACAAATCTGTCCACAACAATAACATGAAGAGGCCCCAGTAAAGGGTTTTAAGTGAAGAAGTAAAATAAACTTCTGCAGTAGGAAAATCCATATCTAGATGCATAATGAGGATAGATTTGAAGGAACAAAAGAATGGAGGCCTGAGAATCAGTTAGAAACATACAACAAGTTGTCCATATGTGAGAGGCTTAGTCTGGGGCAGTTGTGAAATGAATGGAGAAGGGGAGAGAAATCCATCATTAATTGGATGCAGAGGGTGAGGAGAAGAAAAAAGTATGAGATAGATCCCAAGTTTCTGTCTTGGGAAAATAGATAGTGCTACTCCCACAGGAGAACAGGCCTATCTTAAAAGGGAATAGATGCCTGTGTGACCTTCACGGCTGGAACAATCTGCCTCCGTTGCCCGCCTGCCTCATTTGCAAACACAGCTTTGCCCTTTTGATCTTGTCTCTATGCTCCCAACCTTGATCCTTCTGATCCAGCATGATGGTGTCCTTGAATATGACAGAGACAAACCACCTAACAATGCTATTAGTTCCTTCACTGATCAAGTTAACGTAAATATTCTTCCCGTTAACTTCTTGTGAAATGCTGTAGACAATTTCAAAAGTATATACAGAAAAAGAGAAAAACCTCTAAGAACGGTCAGCATTATAAATAAACTAAGGAAAAAAAACAAAACAAAGATCCCAAAATAACCAAACAAAAACTGAGGCAAATGTTAGAAAAGCAGAAGAAAAACAATAGCATTTTTCAGACTCAATCAATATTTGCTTATTTATGTATCAAGGTATCAAGTTAAACTGTGGTGGCTTTAGGATGATAAGAACTGTGTTAAACTGAAGATTTGTACACTGTTTAGAAGGTTTGCCGTGTTGGAGTGCTAGCTAGATGCAGTTAGATCTTTTTATTATTAAAGAGAAGCCATAAATTGGATTTTTTCTTTTTAATTTTTTTTTTAAATTTTTTTTTTAAAGATTTTATTTTTTTTTCCTTTTTCTCCCCAAAGCCCCCGGGTACATAGTTGTATATTCTTCATTCTGGGTCCTTCTAGTTGTGGCATGTGGGATGCTGCCTCAGCATGGCTTGATGAGCAGTGCCATGTCCGCACCCAGGATTCGAACCAATGAAACACTGGGCCACCTGCAGTGGAGCGCACAAACTTAACCACTCAGCCACAGGGCCAGCCCCCAGAAATTGGATTTTTATGAAAATCTGCTAAATTCTAAACTTTAAATCATTTTAAAAAGTACACTGTGTGGGTCAAACAAATTATATCTGAAGAAGGGATTTAGCTTGTATTTTATTGGTGTCTACTAGAAACTGGGGATTCAAATATGAATTATCATGAATGATAATTACTTCCAGAAGTTGATGAATGAGGCACTATTTCATCTTTTACTTAAAATTCAGTTCAGTCATTTAGGGATCTTAATTAGTGTAAACAATCTCTCAAGTTCACAGAACAGACAACATCAGAGTTTGTTTCAGTTTACTTTCAAAATCATAGCATGCACTTACGTTCCAAGGCTATTTGGGGTAGCGCTAGTGAAAGGAGGAGATAAGACCATCAGGGTATAACTTGGCAGCACATAGTGGAGTTATGTCAAAGCCACGTTTTCATAATCATATTTAGTCAGAGCCAGATAGTAAAACAGTAAATTGTTATAGGCTTATTAGAAATTGTTTTCCCTCAGACATGATGTCATTAGAAATGGTATACCTTCACTTATTTGTAATTCAAGAAGATATTGCCTAAGTAAATCAAATGAGGTGAGACAAATTGTCTTTGATTTTGATAGTTGAAAAATATAGAAATTTAACTGTTTGTAAATTCCCAAATGTAACTTAGTTATTCAGGAGCCAAACATCTCAGATTTGTTGCTTAATTAATTCTTTTATTTATTGGGCTTTTTTGCTGGCCTTTTTGCATATTTTGTCATTTGTGTATAAGGAGATAATAGGAGTGAGAAGAAGATGAAATTTTCATCCATTGATTTTATCCTTTAAACGTGTCTTTTCTTTTTGTGGGGTGAGTATTTTATGGGAAGCCCTACAAGGTTATAGGTATGCTGAATTTTCTGTATCTTTTATTTATACTATTAATTGAGAATAGTCTAAATCATTGATATATGCAACAGCATAAAAATATGGCTTAGGTTAGAATATAACTGGAGGTTGCTAGTGGCATCCAATCCCCTCACTCATTGGCAGTGTTCTCGAAGGTTATTATCTTTTCCAGAAAATTAATATTTCATTGACTACCCATGAACTTATCTGGAATTTCTTGCTTACAATTAAGGTGAAAAGAGTAATAGTTTTTTTGTGTGTGTTAAAATTGTCTCTCTTTTTGTTTTTAACAGTTTAGCGGTTTGTTAGAATGTGCGATAGTGCGTCTTTGTTTGTGTTTATGTTGATAAGCTTTATCAACTGTGAAGCTATTAAAGGTATAGAGGAAGTCACAGGAGGGTTGAGGCAGGAAAGTCATTGCCAACAACATTCTTATTGGTTAGTTTGTTTGCCAATGTTACGTGGAAAAAGATATCTGAGTTCCAGATTGTTTAATGTTAAGATTAATTAAAATTTACTCATCAATATTCCCAAAGAAATCTATACTCATGTGTTATTCCTCACCTTCTGAAATAATAAATTCTATTCTGCAGACATGTGCAAACACAGAATTAATAAGCAAAGTAGAATATGCTGTATATGCTATTTTGGACTACACCCTAAAGACTATTTTAAAACCTTTATTAGGTTTCATAAAGTCATTTATAAGTAAGAATGTACCTGACTAATTTTCACAGCTATTAAGATTTAATAGTCTAGCTCTTAAAATTAAAGAGTTAAACATGGTTCTTTGGGAAAACACCCAAAACATTTGGGATTCATTTTTAAAGAATTGTTTCATACTTTGATATTATTTAGTTCAGTTTCTCTCTAAGTATGTGAGTATTTTAGAATTCTTCCTCCTGAATTTCCTTTCCTCTATTTTTCTGTACAATCCTGATTATGCAACCCGGCTTCACCTAATATTGTTATGTCTTAATCCTTTATTCCCTTGGGTATGCCCCATGTTGTTTTCAAATGTGTAACATTGAGATAACAAATATATCAAATTAGAACCCTCCAGCTTATGATCTGAATTTTAAAAATGGCCTGTGAGTAGTTGGTTTTCATATACAGAATGAAAGGAGCATAAATTTTCCATGGTTACTTTTCCTACCTTTTAATAAACTTATTCCCCAAAAGAAATTAAATCAAACACACATACAATAGGTACCAAAGACGTGTCATATGTTGGGTGATATGCATTTTTGTCTAAATAGAGACACTTGTGAAAGTGGACAGTGTTAGGAATTATGTTAAGATCGTAGTGATGTACCAGGAGAGTCCTGGACTAACTGGGACTTGTGTATGAAGTCTAGCTACCAGAGTTAATTATATTTTAATGAGCATTTCATGTTAAAATAAGAGAAGTGATACATGCGCCTCTTATAAAATGACCTGATTTTGTTTATAATACAAGGGAATCGATGATACAAACATTTAATATATAATTTTGTGGACTCTCTAACCTAGTACTTTTCTCTGAGATATGTCACATTCTTAAAATCCATTCTTTCTCCTAAACTTATGTGAGTAATGCATTCTTTCTTCATTTCCGATGGGTCCTATTTCCAAAGATTGCCCAGGGGTAGGTCGGCAAACTACAGTTGAGAAGATGTGTAATTTCAAATTTAGACATGACAGGTCACTTTCTTCTATCAGGACTAATCTTTAAAGGACATGATGGACAGCAAAAAGTTATTCTAACCTTGGGGGTGAACAGTGTTTGGTAGTGAAAATCATCTGGCAGATTAAAAGAATAACGAGAGTCTAAATGTTTGTTGAAGAGAAATGCTCTAGAAACAATTTCACAGAGATTATAGTGAGATAGTCAAATAACTACAGCATATCATATTTTTCCTTGATTTTTAGCAAGAATGTAGGCAAACATTCAGATGTTCAGTTCATTCTTCTAACGTGTTATCTGCTTATCAGTGGAAAGAAAAAGGAAAAAGGTTTTAACCATGGGGAACAGAACATTACATTAATACTTTGAAAGAGAAAATCTTTTAGTTTTCTTAGATTAGAAATTCATTTCGTAGAGGTCAAAAAATAAACACTGAAGACGCAGTGAGGTGAAGAATGTTTGCATGTCATCAGCTTTAGCAATTTGACTAAAAAGTGACAACTACTTATCTAAATCTTTTAATATTCTTAGGCATAGGGAAAATCTTTTTGTTGTTGCTGTTCCCCTCAAGTCCATTATGTCAAAATGTCAATATATGCAGGACCATTCTGTATTAGAGAGATGCTAGGTTCTCTCGTAAATAAAGTCTGCAATTTCAGCGGCTTAACACACAAAGTGTGTTTCTTGTGCATCTCAGACTACAGAGTTGTAGCTGTGGGAGGTGTTTTCTTTCATATGGTTATCAGAGAACCTAGGATCCCTCTAACTTGTGATTCTTTTTTTCTCTAAGACCTAGGCGTCCCCAGCATCCAGCTAGCAGAACAGTCAGGGGACATGAACCAGATGCAGAGGAAACCTAACCACTCCTTGGCCTGGAAGGGTCACCCATTGCTTCCAGTCACAATCCACTGGCAAGGATTAATCAGATAGCCACACCTGATAAAGATGTTCTGCTGGTCTATAGTTTCTTTTGGCAGCTACTTCCCACACTCTCGAATAAAGAACATGAATTTTTGTTGAATAATCTGCTGCCTGTACCACAGTAACCATGGTAAGTTTAATTTGGTAGTGAGACTCCATTTGAAAGATGACGATTAACAAGCCCTGAGAGTAGTACCTCTAGGGAGCTGAGCTGGGTCCCTAAGGGGAAAAATATCTTCGGTGAATATCTCTTTTACATTTTGAATCAACACCATGTTGACGAAGTAATTGATTAAATATTAATTATTATTTTTAATTTTTGTGTAAATCTAATGGAAAGGAATCTTAGTAATCATTAACTCATCCACTCTAATGTTTTAGTGTAAACCATACACATATCTTATTCACTTAGCACATTATAAAATGGAAATTTGATCATTTAAAGAGAATAAAAGTTGAAAATATGAAATAGGATTTGCTTCATTTTCCTTTTGGAAAATGTTTCTACTAATTCACATGATGAGAAAAAAGTTCCTTTATTCTAGTCAGATTGAAATGTGGACAATCTAAGTGTACGATGAGTACTTTAGAAACAAAAGTAGATCTAGCTCAATACTTGGCGTGGTTTTGATATCATTCTATCTTTCAGCTATGAGGTTGTTGTGAATTTTATCAAATGAGGCATTTACTGAGGGAAGCCTGCTCTCTTCACCTTGTAAAATTGCCGGGTGATACAGTCTGCTAAAAGACTCCTTAGAAACCAGAAACAATAGTCAAAGGCTCACCAGATGCTAGATGGGAAAAGGAATGATGGTTATTCTCATGTTTTGTCCTGAACATATACACGTTTACCTAATTGTTGGATCAGCCAATAGTATGTAGAGTCTTTTAACTAGTTTCCAAAGAGTTCACCTTATGGTAATGACTTTTTCCTTAATTTTATGGCATGGTTGTTACCTTTGGTAGATCTAGCAACACACCTTGAGAGAGAATTAAAAATAAAGGCACTAAAAAAACCCCTTAAATGCAAAAATCAGTCTCCTTTTTATCATTGAGAAAATGGATTATGTTGCTATCTACAAAAAGGTGATGGATTTGGGCTTTTGCAACCTCGTATGCTGAATAAAGGAGCATTTATAGATTTCCCTGCTCTGAGCACTGCTAAATTATTTATCGTTATATCTTCCATGTCTGAAATGGGGTGCTCGCCAGTGTAGTCTAGCCAATTTGAACAGAAGACTGGCAGCCTCACGTTAGGTTTTATTAGGTGTAACCCCCAGGGCGTGACTGGTAGCTGCTGTCTACTTCAAGCGAAAAAGGGGAGAAGAAGAAATCCTAAAGCTTCTTTAAATCTCAACAGAGTGAATTTGTTTCTTTTTTATTTTATCATCCTAAATCACTATATAGTATGTCTATGTGCAAATTTAGACGCAGTTCCTACCTTCATAGAGCTGAAGTAATTTAACAAAAATATTAAAGGAGCATATTAGCTCCTGAAATTAAATTATCATATCCTGTGCCTTACCGTGGCCTTCATGGCTTCATATGATGTGAACTCCCACGTCCTGTGTGACCTCCTCTCCTGTTGTGTTCTCCATGCTCACCAAATTCCACCTGCGTGTTGCTTATGGCTCTGGATATGTTCTTTGTATTAGTCTGGGGAAGCTTTGCAGCTGACCTAAATAAGAACATAGTTTGTATTTCTTGCCCCTATTTTTCTTGTTTTGAATATTTTATTACAGAAAATAATATATTTAAGGCCTAGGCATAAAATTCTGTCTTCTAAAATTCTTCACTGATGTTTTCTAAGGATTGTTGTATGTTTAAAAAGTTGGTTAAGTGTGGGTTCTGCTTACGTACTGCAGTAGTAGATTCAATTATAATAATATTAGTACATTGTTAAATGAAATATATAAACCGAGGTACAAATATCAGAATATAGCTTGTATAAAAATGAACAATGTGATAGCCACACTGCAACTTGATACTATTGAGTGCAAGATTGCAACCCTGAAGCAAGAAGCACGTGTTAAATCCCTAAATGACACGCATCAAAACCGTCAGTGTGAATTTTTCCAAAATTTATTGGCAAGGATGCTTTATGGATAATGTTTATTCCTCACATGTTTAATTTTTAACAAAGTGGAAAAAAGTAGTATTTTTTACAAAGGAAATAAAATATCTAGAGCCCAACAAAATATTCCAAAGTAAAAAGATACTACCGCTATCTATATTTGTGATATTCACTGGCCCCAGCCTGCACAGAAATGAAAGTTGTCTCTGAAAGACTCAAAGGCTGCCAGCATACTACTCAATACAGCACTCTCACTAATAGCATTATGCATGCTTACATTGAGAGTAATCTCAAAAAAATTGAATTTATCCCAAGTGGCAAACTTCAGAAGGATCTCTTTCCAAACTTTGTAGCATGCAGTTCAGAAAGTGATTGATCTCATTAAGCAACTGCTGTTGTCTGCTGTGAGGCAGCTGATGCTTAAGGTCACTTCTTATTCTGTGCACCTTTCATCCCTACTGTGAATACTTTCACTGCAGGATGGGAGCAATCAGTTGAGATCCTGATGACTGAAATATAAAGGCGACCTTCTGATAGTTTCAACAAGCCACACTAGATTTAAAGCCCCTTTTAGCGTGGTAATCACCCTATTGCTAAGAGAATTAAGAGAAATTTGTCAAGTTTAATAGAGAAAGAAAATCCAGGGTGCCAAGAAAGGAGATAGTGCACATGGAATGATTCCCTCCAAACTTAGTCTCTACTTAAAACTCACCTCGAAGAATCCTTCCTTGACCTCCATGTCTAAAAGCGCATTTGTCCTCCTATTATAATCTATTTAAATTTTTTACTTTTTCTCACCCATTGAGAATATCAGCTCTATGAAGGTAGAGACTTTGTCTTTTTTGCTCACTGTGATATTCCAGTGTTTAAAAGAGAACATAAAAGACATTAAAAAAAAAAAGTATGAAGGATGGAATGTAGCAAGATGGAATGTACTACTTTCTTACTGGAACCAAACTAAGGAATTTTCTATAAGTCATTTCATAATGTAGAAAGAATTTTACAAGGAATCTTTTATAATGAAAAGGAAGCTATTCATTTATAGGAAAATGAAAGGAAAAAAGTAAGGGGCTGCCCGGTGATGTAGTGTTTAAGTTCATGTGCTCTCCTTCAGTGGCCTGGGTTCACGAGTTCGGATCCTGGGTGCTGGACCTACACACAGGGGCTCATCAAGCCATGCTGTGGTGGCATCTCCTATACCAAATAGAGGAAGATTAGCCCAGATGTTACCTCAGGGCCAATCTTCCTCACCAAAAAAAAAAAAAAAAAGGAAAAGAAAAGAAAAAAGGAACAACTGTTTGAAAGGAAACAAAAATGAATATTAATATAAAGTATGCCTAAGGATGATGATTTTAAGAAATCTATCATTACCTTGACTTATGATTCTTATAAGTTTGTAATAATTAAATTATTTTTAATGTGTCCAACATTGTGCTAGACATTAGACATAAAATAATGAGTTCGAGCATATGTCTTGCCCTTCAGTGGTTCACACTCAAGAAAGAGTCAAGAGCAACTAAAAAACATTTAAATCAATAACGTATGTGCTAAAATAGAAGCTAGTAGGAGGCTGTGTGGGAACAAAGAGGGGAAATGCCTTGCAATGTTAAGGGAAAGCTTTGAGAAAGAAGTACTGTTTAAGCTGAATTTTGGAATATGAGTTGGGATTTGTTGGTTGGTTAGATAAAAAGGCAAAACGGATCAAAGATGTGAGAAAGAACTTGTATATTCTGTTTGGATGTGTGTGTGTGTAGGTGTGTTATGTGACAGAATGGCAGGGGACTCTGATGGAGAAAGAGAAAGGGAGCAAATTATGGTTTTGAATGTAAAATTAGAGAATACATTTTTAGTTTATTCTCTAGGTGATAGGAAGCTGCCAAAGAATTTTAAGCAGAGGAACATAACCAGGCTTGCATTTTTTAAAAATGATTTCTATGGCTAGAATGTAGCAAATAGATTGGAGGAAGACAATGTGGCAAGGTTGATATCTTAGCCCTCCAATGTTTCCCAAAGTTTGTTCAATGGAACGCTCGTTTTAGTGGATGGTCATAGAGTGTGTGTGAAAAAGGATTGCATGGTCAGGTATGTTTTGGAAATATTAAGTTAAGCAAAGATAAGCAGGTTTATTATTTGTATTATTGTCATTTATTATTGTCATTATAGTAATTATTATTACAGAACTTCATAGCAAATGCAGTATGTTCATGTGCATCATGAATCTGTAAGATGGGGGCATGTTATTTGTATTTTCTAAACATAATTGACCACGCATGGAACCATCTACTTTCCCTCTTCCTATCGACTGCCACCCACCCAATCTGATATGACACTCTTGAATTTTCAGTAGGGCTAGTGTTTAGGCAGACTTTCTCAACTGGGCTTCTGTGAGAAAATTAAGCCCTATAGGAAATTATTTGAGTAGTCTTTTGGCAATTCTCCCAAGCATGGGTCACACGTAGTACCATTCTAGCTGCATAAGAGTGAAGCTAATTCTTTTCACACGGTGAATGCCCTTGGACATTAGAGATTGATTCTTTTCTGGGATCCCAATTGAGAGGGAGACACTTTGGGAAATACTGATAGAGCTAATTAATTATGAGGGCTTGAGCTAAGGTGATAGCAGTGTTAATGAAGAGACTGCCTCCTACACTTTAGTGAGTTATTTTGTGGTTTCTTTGTGAATTTAGGGCTTGTATTGAAAACTGTTTTCATAGGTTTTCTTTACTGAAGATATATATTTGAATTCATCAGTCAGATTTTTTTCCCTCATAATCACATTAAATTACAGTAGAGTTCTGTTCAAATTCTTTTAGAGACACCTTGATATAAGGAACAAACTTGTTCTGTAGAAAATAATGGATAAAGGGAAGTTTGCCCTCTCAGAGTTTGGGAACAGATGTTTCAATAAAACTGGCTATTTTGTTGAATCACAGGAAGGACATTGGAAATATAGTAAAGATCATGTTGAACATTATGAGGAAATTAAAGACTGAGAGAAAATGGTCCAAACGATATTTATTTTTAAAGATTGATAGAAAGTGGTAGGAAAACAAAAACATGGATTTTGAGTAAGTTATGTCATCAGAATTATTAGTAGTTACATTATAACTGTGACTTAGGGATATGTTGAAAACTAAAACATTATTAGAAATGAAAGTTTTTAAAAGTAGTGTCTTACTGAAAATATGAAAATATGCATGGTAGATGCCTAAAACTCATAGAATTAACATTTTAAAGTACAATTTAAGGCCATTTATATTTTTCTTTTGAGAGTGAAAGCTATTGAATAGTTCAGTGGGCGAAGCAATTTCCTCGCTACTGGAGACTGATTTTCACTTCAGTAATCAAGAGGAAGGAATTTACATTTTTCTGTCCTTAAAAGATGTCAAGTAGAATTTTAAGGAACTCAAAGACCACAAGAGAGGCCTTGTTTTTCACAAACAGCTTGATTGGTGGAAGATTTCTTTTTTTTTTTTTTACAGAGTCTATTTGCCAGTTGGATACATAGTGTCTATCCAACTATTGACTACGACCACCCACGTTGACAAAGATTTCCTTTATAATTTTGATTGATACCTGGAATAGGAAGGCTGGATTTCCAACACTAGTTTATGACTTTCCATTCTGTCCTCCATACTATACAATGTAACTGATGAGAAAAAATAATCTTTTATGTTATTAATATATTATCTTCACTTCCATTGGTATCCAAAATTAGAAAATTTATTAATTTGGATGGATTCTTAATATTTAAACATGATCTTATCATATCCAATTTCTTCCTAAAATAAAACCCTATCTTTATGATATGGTGAATATTTCTTGTTTTTATTACATTTCATGAAAATCTAGACTTTCAGGGGTACTTTCGTAGGCAATAAGATGAATTTTGATTCCTAAGGATTTTGATCACAAAATACAGATGGTCTGTGGTTTTTTTTTTCCTTTTTTTTTTGAGCAAGATTAGCCCTGACCAAACTACTGCCAGTCCTCCTCTTTTTGCTGAGGAAGCCTGGCCCTGAGCTAACATCCATGCCCATCTTCCTCTACTTTATATGTGGGATGCCTACCACAGCATGGCGTGCCAAGCGGTGCCATGTCCACACCTGGGATCTAAACCTGTGAACCCCAGGCTGTTGAGAAGTGGAACGTGTGAACTTATACCACTGTGCCACCGGGCTGGCCCCCAGATGGTCTGTGTTGTTCGTTAGAATGGTATTTTCCCCATATTTTAAATATGGGGAAAATACCACCTTACATATAAACAGTATACTGATTTTATTTAATATGATGCTTATCAATTTTGATGTATGTGTTATCTTTGGTAAATGCTGGCCTTTAGAATTTTTTGGTGATTGAATGCATCTATATTTCAGTTGTTTTCTTCTCTCTTCATTTTAACCTTTCTTTCCATTGCACCATTTACATTTTCTTAAGCTTCAAAACCCAAAATCACTTACTTCTTTTAAGCCATTTCATGAACACTTTCTTTCTAGGTCTTTAATTCCTCTCATCATTCTTGATGATCACTGACTGGTTTTTCCATCTCTTGCTTTTTCCCCATAATTACTGTGAGGGCTTCTTGAAAGGCCAGCACCTCTGCAGCTCAATGAGAGGGAATCTTCTCCTTCAAAGCTGCTCTGTCTATAGAAAGGACAAGTAAGAGGCAGCAAAGACTTCAAACTGCATCTACCCCCAACTCAACTCACTTTAATGTTTCTTGATCAACGGCTCTACTTTTCATTTCTTGAACTGTGAAACTTATTGATGTAGCTTGAAACTGAAGATGTGCTCAATATTTCATTCCTTCAGCAAAAACCTGGACCTGTTCTCTGTTAACTTTTGTTATAAATCCCAATTGAATATCTACTCACCCATTTATCTTACTGTTTACCTATTTACTTTATCTGTTTCCTCCCCAGAGTCTCTCTGACTGCTCTGTATCAGCCAAATCAGAGAACTTGTACTAGTAAAGTCAGCTCAATAACATAGATTTAAAATCTGCTATTTAAAAATATTTAATACTGGACTGAGCATTAGGGCTTTGAGGACAATAAGACATCTTCTTGACTTTGAAGAGTTTAAAGTCTAGTGGGGGAAAAAAGTCACATCAGTAGATAATTTCAGCCTAATAATGTAAGCCCTGGAATTGGGGTGTGATCAGGGTTTTATCGGAATCCAGAAAGAAATTCTTGGCCTGAGCTTGAAATTGAAGGATAGCTTCTTGAGGAAGATTCTATCTTGGAAAAATAAGCAAAGTAGAAAGATATTTCTAATAGCAGAAGCCCAGAGATATGAATATAAGGAAAACATATTTTTTAATAAAAAGAGTGCTGTATTATTTTTGATACTTGTTTCGAAATGTTAATTATGTTTTTATCCTTGTAAAGTTTAATCAAACTAAGATAATACATAAAATTACTGTATCAGCTGTTTCCGTTTAACAAATTACCTCAAAACTTGGAGTCTTAAAACAATATGCATTTATCAAATTCACAATTCTGTTGGTCAGCCATGTGGTTCTTCTGATCTGATCTGGGCCTGCCAGGCTGGGGCTTGATGGCCTAGCATGGCCTCTCCCACAGTTCTAGCGACTGGAAGCCTGATTAGTTTGGTACGAGAGTTGGAGTGATCAGATGAGACCGCTTGTTTGAGCTTTCTTTGGTTTCTGGTTTCCAGGCTTCTTTATAAGGTGGTCTCAAAGTTCCAAAGAGCTGCAAGCAAGAGAGCAAGACCCAATGTGCAAGCACTTTTCAAATCTCTGCTTGACTCAGGTTTTGTTTTAATGAACCATTAACGAAAGCAAGTCATGTGGCCAATCTCAGAAATAATTTTTGAGAAAGAAACCCTACCTCTTTAAGAGAGTAGTTGCAATTCAATTTGCAAATAGATCATTGTATAGGGATAGGAACAATCTGTGGCTATCTTTGCAATCTACCAGTTACCCTGTAGACTTGATTTATAAATTTTATCATAATTTTATTCATTTTTTCATCCTTCATTGTATTGTTTTCAGACTGAAAAATCACATTCCAATTTGTCTTGGGGCCAATTATTAGTTATAAGTTTACGACAAGAGAGCCAATCTGTTTTTTTGTTTGTTTTTGTTACTACTAATTGAATATATTAACCTCCTTTGTTCTTTCTACTTGATCTTTTTTATTGTAATCTTCCATAAACAAATTCCCTCCAATACTTTTTTTCCCCTAGAAATCAAAGGCAAGAAACTAATTTTTTTTCTTTGGAAGGAGATATTGGAATTATTTTTTAAAGAAATTTCTTTGCTACTCAATATCCACATTTGCAATACTCTGTTTTTGTTTGATGGCTTTATTGCTAGGCTTTTGCAGAATGTGTTGTAGATATCTATTTTTCTGTCATGCTTTTGGATTTAAACAACTTTTATGATATTTTGGATCCAGTTTTTCCCTGGTGTCCAAAGTCCTCCTAGCTAGTAATAGAAACTCACAAGGTGGCTCATTGCTGCTTTCTGGCCACCAGGGTGCCATTCAGAGCAGAGCCACTATAGCCACTGCAGTTCACACTTGAAACTTCTAGGGCCTGACTCGTAGCTCATATTTTTCTTTCTTTCTTCACTCAGACTATACCAACTGTTTCAAAAGAAACACATCCTACCAAAGAACTTTACGTTCTGGAGAAGGCAAATTTAATTTCTTGAGGTTACTGCTGACTAAGCCAAAATGTGCTGCTCCTCACCGTGGTAGGAACAAAGAGTTAAAATTTTGTCCACAACAAATTTCTGGTGGGATTTTTACCAGTAGAAAGAGCAGAGCAGAGTAAAATTACGGAAGAAAATATTTAAAACCTACTCTTAGATAATTTAGGATATTTTTTTCTGTATTTTAAGAAATATATACACATATATGAATGTATTTATGTTTATATATGCATATAAATGTGTATATATGTATATATATATATATAAATGTACAAATAAAATAAGGCTGGCTTTAGGCTTATTTCTTAAAAAGTTAGGGGGTTCCTTAACAATGTGGAAAAATACAAACAAGAACACTTCCCAGTAAATGTAACAGACTTAACTCATACAACGAATTTCCCTTCTGAAACCCGTACTGAAATGATAGTAAAGAGATTTTTACAATATAAATTCTACAACAATGGGAAGAACAATAAAGGCAACAATAGCTCCACAAGTTTGAAAGCTGCAAAGTAGATGGATGAATGGCAACTAATTGAGTATATTTGGGAAATTTCAGTTCTAAAATGACATTGCAGAAAGCCTGAAACCAATCATAGCTGAAAGTCTAAGGGATTGATGGTTCCAGGTCCCTCTGGAGGTAGAAAGTAAAAATAAAACTATTGAATAAAGCAAGTCGCAGAGAAGCCCAGGTACATGAATGCACACATATGTCTCTTGTATCCCTTTTACTCTCTTTCCCCATCTCTTATGCAGTAGTAGAAAAAGACACAGTTTAGTTAACTTATTTTCTATTCTTGTTTATAGTGTATGTAATGTAAATTATGACTTCCTTTAGGATAGTTAATTTCTGTAACTGTTATGATTTTATGGGTTCATTTGTTGTTTTTCTTTCTAATTTTCTTTTCCATTTTGTTTTTTGTTTGTTTTAAACAATAAAGTCCCCTCAGGACTTAAGGATTTCCTTCATTCAAAGAGTGCACATTGATAATGAATAGTCTCCTGGCTTTATTGAATTTTGATTAATGCTTTTTCTTAAAAAAAATTATTTTGTTGGTGAGGATGACTGGCCCTGACCTAACATCTGTTGCGAATCTTCCCCTTTGTGCTTGAGGACAATTTTCCCTGAGCTAACATGCATGCTAACCCTCCTCCATTTTGTATGTGCCACCACAGCATGGCTTGATGAGCAGTGTATAGGTCTGTGCCCAGGATCTGAACCTGTGAACCCTGGGCCGCTGAAGCAGAGCTTGTGAACTTAACCACTACACCACTGAGTTGGCCCATTGACTAATGCTTTTTTATCTTTTTTTCTTACTTCTTTTCTAGCTTCTTCTTTACCTATCTCTCTTCTCTATTATATAGCTTATTTTAATAACATGGATAGATTGAAGCCTGTTATTATCACCGATTAAATTCTTGTTTGGAGTTTAAACAATACCAATGGTGACGAACACATGGTAATAACTGATAAGTTCTAAGAAAGATGTTGCACCCCACCTTTTCCCCAGTAGAACTCAAGATGCTGTAGGTTTGCTGGAAATTTCTTAGTGTTTATAATTGTGAGAGTACTTTTCATGGTAAATTAGTAAAATCTGAATGGAAAAGGAAATTTTAGGAATTTTGAAATTTTTTTATTTTTAAAGAAACTTCAATGTTAGGATTTTATCATATAGACTAACATTTTGTTCCTCTTCACTCAACTTTTTTTTTTAATATTGTGCTTTTGATATTAATAAAAATCATTGTAAGTATATTACTCATTCTCAGTATAACTAATAGTATTCTTTTTTTGCTCAGCGGTGCTTAGTTAATTCTTCCCAACAGCTAATTTTACTTTTACTTACTGCCACCAGGATAGCAGAGCTAATTAATCTAACTACAAGAAGGCAGTTTTTAGGGTTTTTTTTGTGGTTTTAATTTCTGTTGTGAAATTTAAAATTAAAGAAGAAAAATAGTTATACCTCTCCTTTCCTGCTTGAAAATGGGAAAAAGGCAATTAATTTCTACCTCCAGAATTTATTCAAGTGAACACTAAGGGAATTGCTGTTTTCATCTATATCTGTACTTGTAAGCAAAATTTTGGTCAATTAAACTACAGTAATTACTCGTCAAGAGGCTGCCTGCATGTCTGTGGCTGCTGTTGTATATTTATATCAAAACAGTGTTGCTTTCAGTGTTTTCTGAGAGTTCACAGAACCAAGTTTGAGGCATATGTACAAAACAAAAGTTTGGGACTGTATTTCTTTTAAACATTGCAAATAAAGTAGTCTTTTAATGGAAAATTATATACCATCATTGACCTGACATCAGCGAGCCACATCTCTCTGTTTTCATTTAACACATTCTGTAAATCCTTCTATATTCACTTTGGGGATATTCTGTTAAACTAAGAGAAAACTAATGCAAACCAATATGAATATTGATATTTTTGGCCACTGGATTAAAAAGAAGTCCATATGATGTTTTCACTGAGTGTTATAAAGGACTCATATCTTAACATTCTTATCATCCCTCCCATTTCCTCACAAATTCAGTCTGATCTGTTAAAATATCATTTTATACATATGTTGGGATAATGATAATGAAAATAACACTAATAATAATAATATAAGATGATGATAATGATGGAGAAGAAAAGGAATAGTTAACATTTATTAAATATTTGCTGTGTGCCAGACATTCTGTTATGTGCTTTATGTGGGTTATCTTATTTAATCCTTACAACAATTGGGTAGGTAAAAACTTTGCTTTCATTTTAAAAACTCGACCAGAGAGAATTTAAAAATGTTTCCCAAAGTTGTGTCACTAGGAAGCAGAGGGCTCAGATTGATATCAAAGCAATTATTTATTTATTTTTTTAATTTTATTGAGGTCATACTAGTTTATAACATTGTGAAATTTCAATTGTATATTATTATTAGTCAGTCACCATATAATTGTGTCCCTTATGCCATATGCCCACCCCCGACCCCCTTCCGCTTTGGTAACTGGTAATCTCAAAGCAGTTATTTTTAAGAACTCACTGTACTCATAACATACTATTTCCTCTTCCTCCTCAACAGTAAGTTTAGTCATATCATAAAGTAACTATGATGATGCCATTCTTCTCAGGCAGAATTAAGCAAAAATTGAGAAAACCAGCTGTTTAGTCTCCAATCTTTTCACCTCAGAAGGAAAAAAAGATTGGAAAATAAATGCTTAGTATCTTACAAAGGTCATAGTAATAGGCTAGTGATCAGGAAAGTGCTGTAAAAGATAGCTTGAAATCGCTTGCCTTTGTAACCAAGTATCGCTCTTTCCCATAGTGCCTAGAGTAGCATTTCTGCAATTTGAAGAAATGACCCAGTCTCACCTACTTTAAACCTTATCCTGCAGTCCCATTTTGTCTTTGCCACACATCTTCTCTAACTTAAGGTCCTCACTTTTTCTTCCCTTGCTCATTTTATCCATTCACACCTTCCTGTTAAAACTAGTCCTTACTCAGAAGGGTCTTGAATGCCCACGAGGCCATCCCAGGCAGTATGCTTTGGCCCATTCAAACGTGGGTGGATTAAAACATAACTTTATAAAAGTTAAAAAGGAGAGGGATTGTGTTCAAGCAGAGCTGTGTGGTCACAGCCTTATAATTTAAAAAGATTTTAATATGAATGAATTGGCAACACAAAATACTCTATCATCTTCTTTCATGTAGTTTGAATTTTAGGATATAATCTTTTAGAAATTCCTCTTTGTTGATTTCTCCAAAGAAAAAACACCTTCATCTTTCACAAACTGGTGCAGTCTCTTCCATCATTAGCTGTATTTGCCAGTAACCAGTATTCAGCTTGTCTCTGATCTTAATAATTTCAGCAAATATGTACTGTGTTCCTAATACGTATTAGGCACTATGCTAGGTGATAGAGAGAACATAGTCTATATAGAAGGAGACAAGTAATAACCCCAAGAAGTATTTATTAGTCCGATAGAAATGCTCTGAAGGGGGCCAACCCCGTGGCTGAGTTCGCCCGCTCCGCTTCGGCAGCCCAGGGTTTTCCTGGTTCGGATCCTGGGCGCGGACATGGCACAGCTCATCAGGCCATGCTGAGGCAGCGTCTCAAATGCCACAACTAGCAGGACCCACAACTAAAAATATACAACTATGTGCTAGGGGGCTTTGGGGAGAAAAAGGAAAAAGAAAAAAAAAAAAAAAAAGAAGTGCTCTGAAGGAGAGGAGCACTGTTCTGCAAGAGTATTTAACAAAGGAATCTGAGCTAGTCTAGGAGGGTGGGGACGTGTCATGGGAAACCACCCTAAAAGCGATGTGAGCTGAAACGCAGGAGAAGGGTCAAGAGATATGTGGAGGTGAGATGGAAATAGTGTTCAAAGAAGAGGAAACAGGATGGCCAAAGGCTCTTCTGAGGAACTTAAAGACTCCATTTACAGTGCGTGACTGGTGCTCAGAGGGCAGGGTGGTGAAGGAGTACACAGTGAGGGTATCGATACGGGAGTGTCTCAGATCTTGCAGCATCCTGCTGGCCACATTATATCATGTTAGTTTACACTGAAAAGCAATAAAGCGCTGTTGAATGGATCTAAGTAGTGGTACAAAACAATGTTAGATTTGCATTTTGAAAAGATCTGGCTTCAGGGTGGAGTTTAATGGCAGGATATGCAGAGTGGATATCCAGATTGAAGTCAGGAAACAGCTCTTGTAGATTATTAGAGTCTAAGGGAGGGCAATAGCAGTTGGACAAGCAGTGATGGATAGGATATAGGATATGAGGCCATGAGATGTGTTCAGCGTGACTCCTGGGTTTTGTTTTTTTGGCTTGTATTGCTCAATGGATAACAGTAAAGAAGGAAAAAATGGAAGAAGATCAGGTTTGGGCGGAAGATTCATTCAGCAAGTATTTATTCAGTGCCACCTCAAGCCCTTCCCAACCTAGCTTCCTTGAAAGAATTAAGTCCTAAATGCTGTTTAAAGCATCCATTGTGTGTAATGAATTACTTCTTTCCTTTGTGTCTAAAAGATAGCAGTCTTGTAACATTCCTTGGAAGGACTGAGAAAATAGTCAATGAAATCATTTTATGTAGGGTTTAATTGAGAAAGACTGGCTTACTTTATGGCGGATACTATTCTACCTATGTTTTGCATATAATGAATATGAGATGTCTTTAAGCATTTGAAGTGAAGAAACATCATTGTCATGACAAGATTAACTATAACAACTTTATTTTATTTAATAGTTAAGGTACCTCAGAAACAGCTTACATATTTTGTTATATGTCATTAAGAAATACCTTTTAAAAACTTATAAAACATCTCCTTGAAAATTACACTATAATAGTAATATGCATCATTAATTTACCCTTTCTCAGATGCTTTAGAGATGAATTTTGTGCCTTCTATTAAAAAAAGCACATGCTACATATTTGCAGTTCTTTCTGAAGTATGCCAAGTTTATTCTTTTTGAAGTATGCCAAGTTTATTCTTTTTGAAGTAGAAAACTGGAAATTACCTTGAAAACTTTCCTGTGTGGTGATAAAGACCCCAAAATAATCTTAAATGTTGAAAATGAGATGTAGAAAGTGAATCAACGCCATTTGAACCTTAGATGTAATTACATTAAGGTAAAGTATAATTTTTCATCCAGTCATTCAGTAATTATTTATTTAATGCTTGGTTTATGCCAAGCAGTATTCATGACACTGGGATAAATCAGTAAAGAAACGAGGTAGAGTGTATGTGTGCAGGTGGGGTAAGTGAGGTTGCCATTTACGTAAGATGTTTGGAAAAACTCATAAACAAGATTGATAGTATTTGTGACAAAGAGTGCATGGACTTAGTTTTTAAACCGTTATTTCATGCTAATTTTTTGCTCTTTCTTAGACAGTAATCTTAAGCGTTAGAAGGAACAAAGCCTATGTATATTATTTAGTATATGGAGATTTAGATACTGGTTACCATGTTAATTTAAAATAAAAAAAATACATCTATAGGGGCTGTGGCTTAGTGGTTAAGTTTGGCATGCTCTGCTTTGGTGGCATTGGTGTGGTTCCCGGGAGTGGACCTACACCACTCTTTGGCAGCTACACTATGGTGGCAACCCTCATATAAAGTAGAGGAAGATTGGCATGGATGTTAGCTCAGGGCCAATCTTCCTCAAACAAAAAAGGAAGACTGGCAACTCATGTTACCTTAGGGTGAATCTTCCTCAACAAAAATAAATAAATATATATATATATATATATGTGTGTGTGTGTGTATATACACACACACACACACACACACACACACATCTATATATGCCAACCCTAATTAGATGTTTTCTAGTTTGTAATTTGAATATGGGTCATTTGTCCTTTCACAGACTTTATCATCTTAATGGAGGTCAGGCAGGGCAGATATATAAAGATGCATAATACTAAGCTAAGAACTTGGATGGGGTCAATACAGTGTGACAGGAGATCACACTGGTAAAGCACGTAACTCAGCATGGGTCTTCACAGAGAAGATTAAAGGAAGAATAATATTTGAAGGTGGAACAAAGATAAATAGAAGTATGAGTGTGGGTACTCTGGGCATATCGTTAAAACTAATTTTTAACAGTAAATACATACCGGGAAAAATATTGCATTAATTGACAATATTTTCTTTTGCTCTATTTTGTATGTTTCTGTATACCATAGAATGAAGATCAAGCAGTCTTGCAAGTGTGCAACTATTTAAGTAGAACTCTAAGTATTTGTAGAGTAAATTAAATGCCATTAAATTATATTTGCTCAGCATTTTGCAGTTTAGAATATATGTTTACATGGCCATTTATTTCTTCTTCATATCAAATGAGAAAACTATAGGTAGAGATATTAAATAATTTCTCATTTTAAAATCTATAGGAATCAAAGGACTGATTTATTTTTTATGATTTAATAATATATTCAGAGATATTACCATGATAGTGATTAAATGAATATTTTACACAGAATAACTTTTGTCTATGTATATCTTCAGCTCCCTTTCCTTTTCTCTAAATATCCATTTATTTGGATTAAACCACTTATTCAGTACTCATATTTTAATATAATTCATATTCACCATATTTCTTCAAACGTAAAAGCTGGGTACAACCAAGTTGTAGTCACTGACTGTGTGCTATTTATATTCTCCACAAACTTTTTGAAAAGGTAATTTTTTTCCCTTTTGATCTCTGTTGTATTATCCTGTCAGTATTGCCTACCCTCTGGCAAGGTTGAAGTAGTAAAATTTCTTCTTCCTCAAGAGGGGTCAAGAACAACAACAAAGTAATTAATCCTTAATTAAAAGTTGTATTTAAGGTCCATGGATATGTTTCCTAATTTATGCTTCTAAATTGTTTACTTTCAAATTCGATTTTCAATTATAGCTTTATGAAGGAAAACTCTGGAAGTAGTCTCGTGCTGATGAACGAACATGGGCTTTATAATGATACAGACCTAACTAAGTTAAATAATTTTTGTTTGGGGGCCAGCCGGGTGGTGTAGCGGTTAAGTTTGCACGTTCCACTTTGGCGGCCCAGGGTTTGCCAGTTTGGATCTTGGGTGTGAACCTACACATTGCTAGTCAAACCATGCTGTGGTAGGTGTCTCACATATAAAACAGAGAAAGCTGGGCACGGATGTTAGTTCAGGGCCAGTCTTACTCAGCAAAAAGAGGAGGATTGGCAGCAGATCTTAGCTCAGGGCTAATCTTCCTCAAAAAAAAATTTTAAAAAAGTAATAATTTTTGTTTGTCAATGAAATTACCTTTATTTAATCTCCCTGTTTTTTCCTAATCTCTAAAATAGGAATAATAATATGAAATATATAGTTTGTATGAAAATTAAATGAAATTTCATATACTTGTCACGCTGCAATGTGTCTGACATACAGATAGTGAACAATTGTATTTCCTTTTGCCTTCTAGTCTTCATTTATTGAATTAGACATCTACCATTATATTTGATCACCTAAAATAATAATGTATTATGTCAGTGAATAATTTTATTTTTTATTTTCATTATTTTTGTGTGTGCATAAGGAAGATTGGCCCTGACCTAACATCTGTTGCCAATCTTCCTCCTTTTGCTTGAGGAGGATTGTTGCTGAGCTAACATCTATGCCAATCTTCCTCTGTTTTATGTGGGCTGCCGTCACGGTATGGCTTGACTAGTGGTGCTAGGTCTGAGCCCGGGATCTGAACCTATGAACCCCAGGCTGCCGAAGTGGAGCACATGAACTTAACCAGTACGCCACCAGGCCTGCCCCAGTGCATCATTTTAATCTAGATTGCTCTTTTTCAAAGAAATTAGAAAAACCCTCTACCCCTTATTGCTTCTGATTGATATTAATATTTTTATTGTCCTTTCCCTCCTGTATCAAGGGACATTGTGATTCTGCTGTTCTGCAGAATTTTGTATCTTTACTTGACCTTATATTCATTTATGCCTTATTTAAAATTTGTCTTTACCACTTGTAGCTTGTGAACAATAAAACTCGTTTTTTCCAAAGTGTTCCCATATTTTCCTTCAGAGCTGGCACATTGGTAACTATTCTTAACAAATACTTTCTCTCAGTATATTGGAATTACAATAACAGATTGCATTAAAATAAGTAAAATAAATGGCGGAGTTTGGGTGCTTAGCCCACCCTGCCTTCTTATAGTACCTTAATTTCCCAGTCATTTAAACCCTTTTTTGCATTCAAGTTTCTTTTAAAATGTGAACACATTACTTTGAAGATTACCTCCGAGTCACTGTCATATATTCTGTGACTGGCAGGAATAGGGATTGAAGAGAGGAAAGGAGGAGATGCAGAAACAAGTCTGTACAGGTAGGGAGCAAACCTAGGTAACAGTGACTCTTGGAACCAATTGGTGCATGTTACATTGTAGCTCCCCATGGAGTTAACTTGATAGCATGGTAGGAAGAGGTACACAGTATCAGAGTGATGGTAATAGTAGTAGCCGCTAATATATAACATGGCTATGAGCAAGGTTTCTATTAATTTTATACAGCCGTTAAATATAAGTACTATTATTGTGTCACGTTATAATGTGAGAAAATTGGCACAAAGAGATTAAATCACTGTGTGTTAAATCATGCAGCCATGAAGACGTGAAGTCTGGATACCCATCTGAACAGCCTGATCCCGGAGTCTCTCTGCTCTTAACTATTACCCTACCCGGCCGATCTGATGAGCCTTACTGTCCTGACCTAGAGATACTACCACAGGGACTTAATGATTAGTAGGAGGAAAATAAGACATGTTTCCAATTCTTTGACAAAGTATTTGTTTTAAAACAAAGGCGATTTGGAAGAATAATGAGTATTTATAATGGGGTTTACTCATGACTGCGTGGATTAAGCAATTTTATTTAATATTATGCATCTCACTGTTGATGACTTTGATTTAATTATAAATGAAAAGTAAGAGTTTAAATTACAGTTTGACATCTTAACCTGCCGACTTGGGAAGTTTGGATATGGTTCCCTAGCATGAAAGACAGTTGGTTCTTTTCTCCTGCAGATTATTCTTTCCATTTTGTTGCTCCTATTCTTGTTGAAGTTTTCTTTTTGTTTTTTGTTTTTTTGTGAGGAAGATTAGCCCTGAGCTAACATCTATGGCAAGCTTCCTCTATTTTATGTGAGATGCTGCCACAGCTTGGCTTGATGAGCCGTGCTAGGTCCACACCTGGAATCCAAGCCTGTGAACCCCAGGCTGCAGAAGCTGAGCGTGCGAACTTAACCACTACGCCACCAGGCAGGCCCCTTCTTGTTGAAGTTTTGAGGGCAGTGTTCATTTCTCAAAGAGATGGCTATAAGGGTTTGGGAACTGCTTTGCCAAAACTCAGCATTTTCGACTCCAAAATATAGGTTAGGGACAGTTCTGCTTAAGAATCTCAGTATTAAAGAAAATAAAATTGGATGTTGCTCTTTTTGATAATATATAAAACCCCAGAGAATATCTACTGCCATGGCCTGGTAGTGGTACTTTCTGTTTACATAGCACCTATTCCTACAAAGCAAATATAACTTTGCCTGTGTCTGAGAATGAGAATGAGAGCCCCTGAGTCTGGAATGTGAGATCTTGCGACCGCATTTGACTAACAAATTGATGCTGAAGAGACTAGTGAGACTTTGGTGAGAATGATATGATTTGCAGATCAGGAAGGTGAGAATGAGTGAAACTTACCATGTACAGATGGAGACTCTCTTTAGGAACATTTTTGCCTTAAAAGTGGTATAGAGATAGAAAAGATTCATTTTCATTTTCTGAAAGGACAATTTGTAACATTCACAAGCAATTGATTATGATACTATTAGAAATTAATAGTGATAAATGTATAACTTCACAGCAATGTAGTGAGATTACTGTTATTTCTGCCCCCATTATTATTAACTCTGCAGACTTGTACTTGTATTTAAACAACATAGATCTTTCATCTTTATTCAGGGCCATCGATTATTAGTATCTGAAGTTGTAATGCTTGTTTTTCCTCCATGTCAAAAACAGTCCAAGTAATTTGGATTCATCCAAAAATCATAATGCCGACTGCCAAAATGAGAGTCATTTGCATTGAACATGTGTCCTAATTGTATCCATGTGTTGGCATCATATCCTGTAGAGACTAATTCTAATCAATTCTGTCTAAACATTCTGAATTTCCCATCAATTGCTCTGCTAAGTTGTTGACAGAATTCCTGCCAATCTTTGGGCATGTGCCTCCCAGTACTGCCAGTTTAACACTCCAGAGTGAGGGGCACATGACAGATCTCTTCATTGATGTATTTTGCGGACCCACCTTAGTTAAATGTGAAAGATTACTCCTGCAAAATTGGTATTTCAAGGGTATTATACTTTTCATGGATTTTAATGTGCTGTATAGATCAGGACAATATATTATCCCAGTTTTCTGAACAGAATTGGCCATTAAATGATTATAATATGTTTATACACACGTAATATTTCAGGCATGCCTTAACCTTCCTAACTAATGTAATGTTACCTAAAAGGTGAAGTAATTTTTTCACTACTGACATTATTAAAATTTTGTGTATGGAGTATTATTCATGACATTTCTGTTTTAATTGTAGGTCTTTTTCCTGCAGGTGATAGGATCTCAGTAAGGAATACCTTGATTGGAAAAGAAAACTTTTTGGAAAAATATTGTGTTGTCAACAGACTTCACATTGTTCTAGAACAAAGAATTGTAAAGACGTCAGGGACGCAGAAGCTACATGTCTTTCCCTCTTCCTCTCGCTCTCTCATTCTCTTTTTCCCCCTTACTCTATAACTTTCTCTTTTGTTCACTCTATTTTTCTCACTGTTAAATGTCTCTTACAGCTAATGGTGCCAATGGCCAAAAAAGTCTCATAGAAATGACATTTACATGTCTGCAGTTTGAGAAACCAGCCAAGGCTGGCTAGCCAAATACCCAGAAAAGAACATTTGGGTTAGGTTGTAAATATCAGTCACAAAGTAGATATATATGCACTTTGCACACATTCATATAAGTATAGAGCCTTTTTTAAAAAAACAAATTAATGTACCACTTAATTCTTTATTTTTTTTAATGTATTTTTTTAAGGTATGCTTTTTGGTGAGGAAGATTGGCCCTGAGCTAACATCTGTTAACAATCTTCCTCTTTTTCCCCCCCCCAAGTCCCAACACACACTTGTATATCCTAGTTGTAGGTCATTCTGGTTCTTCTCTATGGGATGCAGCCACAGCATGGCTTGAAGAGCAGTGCGTAGGTCTGCACCCAGGATCTGAACCAGCGAACCCCAGGCCACTGAATCAGAGTGTGAAAACTTAACCACTGGGCCATGGGCCAGCTCTGGTTTAGAGCCTTTATATGGACAGGGATATTGATGGTAGTTCTCAAAGAAGAGGTGGGCAGACACCCTGAAAGATGTCTCTTACATTATTTTTAGAAGATATTATAGTTCAATCCTTAAGCTTTTATGGTTGAAATAGGATCAGTTTTTCCTTTAGTAGCCACCTTCCTAGCCTAAATAATTCTGAAGACTAAGTAAATATTTATTGCATGATTAAATGAACTAAGTAATGCATAGTAGATATACATACCAGTATATATACTTATGTTGATAATACCGTTGTTTTCCTATGTCCCAAGCTAAAAACTGTGGCCATTATCTTTGACTAGTCCTTCTCTCTCATGCTCTCTTACAGAACTCTCAGAGGTTTTTCTAGTTGTTGTTCCTTCACCCTGCTTAATGAATTTGTACCTTTCTCAGTATTTCCAGTAGCGTCTCCCTAATCCTGACTTCACCTAGATCAGCACTTTCTAAATTCGGTTTTGTGGAATAGTCATATCCAGTGAGATATTAATGAGTGTTCTGGGAAAAAAATAATAAAATGTTTCTACGGTCAAATAAATTTTGGAAATCTGCATACTCTATCACCCCTTGGAGACTCACAGTACACATTAGTGCTTTGAGAAGTTCTACAATAAAGAAATCTGTCTAATGTTGATTATCCCGGCATTTCTGTAAACATTTGACCAATGAAACCTCTTATCATGGACTATCTGTTAGTATCTCATGAGACTGGTGCAGGGTTTGGGAAATGCTGAGGTAGACTATTAAAAGGTATTCTTAACTGCTTTGTCTTTGTTTATTGTCTGTCTCAGTCTCTGCATCCTATCCATTGTTGTGGAAATAAGTATTATGAAAGAGCACCATATAATGGGCATATAGAAAGTGGTTACTCAACCTCTGTTGACTAGATTAATTACCTAGATGAAGAAGAAAATGAGTTTCATTAAAATCAGAAATTACTTGCTAAAGTGTAACATTTGTTAGTTACTAAAAATAAGCTGAAGTTAATTTCGAAAAAAGCAAATTTAACAAGTATTGTTTTACTGACAGACTACTATTTTCCATACCTGTATCAGGGTGGTCCTTTCAGGGAACTAGGAAACAAAATATTTAGACAATTTCCTACAAAATACACACCAACTCAAAAATAATAATTGCTAATAGTTAGGACAAATCAAACTGTATAAGTTTTGATTCTTACTTCCTTCATTTTTATTTGCCTTTATGTCTATTTACTTTTTGTTTAAAATGATGATACTAGAAGATGAGTTTTCCATTTTTAAACTCCCATGCAGAAAGATACTTATTTTTGTGTATCAGAAATTTTAAGGCCATAATAATTTTTTTGATGTTAAATAAAATGTCTGTGTGACAATTTCATAGTGTGAAAGTCACATTAAGAATGAGAATACAGGGTCCTGCCCAGTGGCATAGTGGTTAAGTTTGCATGCTCTGCTTCAGCTGCCTGGGGTTCGTGGATTTGGATCTTGGGCACTGACCTGCACACCGCTCATCAAGCCATGCTGTGGCGGCATCCCACATACAAAATAGAGGAAGACTGGCACAGATGTTAGTTCAGCAACAATCTTTCTCAAGCAAAAAGAGGAGGATTGGCAACAGATGTTAGCTCAGGGCCAATCTTCCTCACCAAAAAATTTTAAAAAAGAAAGAAAGGATGAGAATATGTTATTGAGTCTTTAAATCTCCATGAGTATTAGCTTGTTAAGTTAATGAAAAGAAGCAATAGTCATCATCAAAGCATATATTGTTTAAAAATCAATGAGAGAACTGCCCTCTGTATTGCTCTTTCCACTTTAATTTTTTTCTTCTCCTGCCTGGAAGCTTATGAAGAGTCTTTGTTCAGTCTTTAGATGTACCGTCTGGTATCATGCCTCTTAAGTCCACGATAAAAATGAGCTAGTGTCCCAGTCAACCTAGATACTGGTCCTTTACATTTTATACCAGGAAGCTAATTACTGTCTCCCTTTTCATAGTTTCATTACCCCTAAACAACTTTTCTCTTCGTGTGATTATTTTATTTCTCTTGCTAAGGATAATTGCACATAGTTCTTATTGCTTTCCTCAAAGGTATAAATATAAATTATGAATACACTGTAATTATTAGGTGAGGTAAATGACCTTTCTGGGTTTCCAGAGTGTTGATCTCCCATTGATCTATTGGTGGCATTGGTGTACTATACATGATCCAAGTTATTGATAATTTAAAAAACATTACTTCTTTTTTCAGGAAATAACATTGATAACTAGAAGTTTGGAGCTTCCCAATGATAATGGTGATATTCACATGTTACAGGTGAAAAGTGATTTATAGGTTTTCAAATGTGCCTTCAATATCTTATCTTATTTGGTCCTTGCTGCAACCCTGTGAAGAGTATGACTGTTATTATTTCATACAACGAAAGGGTGAACTGCATATTGGAGAGTCAACTGCACTGTGTCCTCATACACATAATATGTTTTGCAGCTGGGACTCCAAAGCCAGTTTTTCTTACTCCTTTATTCCCTGAATTAGTAACTTGATAAAACTGGACCCATGTTGCAGTTTTTAGTTTGAAAGTATGAGTATTGTTTGGAACACGCACTTAGGATTAACATCTATTTCATGTACAGCCCTGTTTAGTTTTTCTTGTACATGTCCCTTTTATAATGCAAAAATATGATGGACAGAATCTCAATATTAATGTTAATTGTAAGTCACTTCTGAATTAACAATCCTCTGTAAGCATATGATTTCATACCTTCTAAAGGCACAGGAAAGAAACAAGTATTAGTGTTCTGGGACATAAGAGCAGGAGAGCAGTCAAGAGCTCTTTGTAAAGTCAGACCACCTGGGTTTAAATTCACCCCTTCTGTGCTCTATGACCTTGCCCAAGTTACTTAATACTCATTTTTTTACCTGTAAAGGGGGCATCATTAAAGTATTTTCCTTGTAGAGTTGTACTGAAAGTTAAATGGCATATTATGTATAATGCCCTTAATACAGTGTGTCTATTTAGTAAACGCTTGATAATTTTTAGCTATGAAAAAAGTAGTAGAATGAAAACTTCAAACTATATAGAAGCCACTGGAACATCAAAACACATAGGCATGAAGAAAAAAGGGAAATGAAAAGGAATAGAAACAGGGAAATGAGAAAGGGTAATTACAAAGAAATGTGATGGGACTGCTGTTTCTATTTAGGATGGAGAATGTTTCAAGAGAATGTCCCTCCCAACCTAATAATAAAAACAAGCTGTATAAACTACAAAATCAGTTATTTTAGCCCATCAAAGAGTCAAGCCCAAAGCAACTGAATAAATTAAAATCTAAAATTTGACAACCGCCTCCTAGGATATACAGTACCCAAAAATGCTTTCATTTTTGAAATGTGGGAGGAGGAAGTCACTATGGATGCAGTAAAAAAGAAAAAACACCAGCTGAACTTTTAAAGTTTTAAATGCCAAATGTGGGCTGGTATAGGAGTTTAGAATTCTTAGGAGTCCTAGATACAAGGGGAATGTTTACTCGCTCCTCATTTCTCTTCCATTGGTCTTCACTAAGAGTTCATGAGAAAGATTGGGGTGACGGCAAGAGAACTAAGAAGTGCCCGCTAGGAGAAGTAGGCACACTGTCTGCTGTAGTCTTAGTGTGGAGAATGAGAACCAAGAGAAGTGCTTCTGCATTTTGGGCCTTACATTGAACAAGTGGCGCAGGCTCTCTGCCACAGGAGAAGGGGCAGGAAAGACCCCTTCATCTGCGGTGCGTACGCACAAGCCCGAACCTTAAGCTGAGTAGAGTGTGTGCTGGGGGGAAGGTTAGGAGATCTGCAGTTTCCCATGCAGCCTGCCAAAGTTTGAGGGCAATGGGAGAACTGAGGGAAGCCTCATAGGTGCTGTCCACTGGATGAGTCAGTGTCTGTCTTCCTTAGGAGAGGGAGAGGACAGTTGAGAGAGAAATCCCCTGGGACACAGATGCACAGAACCTAAAGATGGAGCAGGAGTAGGTGCCAGTGCACTGCAGGCAGAGGTCAGAACTGAGAGAGACCCCACGGGTACTCTGGGCCCGAAGTAGCCCTATACCACAGGGGCAGGAAAAGGAGAGCTGAGATACACCTCTGAGGCATCTGAGCACAAAGTGGCACACCTAAGAAAAAAGGCACTTAGACTCCAAGTCCTGTGAAAGTGAAGGTTCTGATTTTGCCCTGGCAATTTATGCTTTTAGTGAACTGAATTTAATTAAAATAACGAAGCCTAGATCCATTGTATTAGTTTGAGGTATGCCATAATAAACAACTAGAGACTGAATGGCTTAAACAACAAAAATTTATTTTCTCCTGATTTTGGAGGCTACACGTCCAAGATCAAGGTGTCAGCAGAGTTGGTTTCTTCTGAGGCCTTTCTCCTTGGCTTGTAGATGACCGTCTTCACCCTCTGTCTTCACGTGGTCTTTCCTCTGTGTTTGTGTGTACAGATTTCCTCTTTCTATAAGGGTACAAGTCATACTGGATTAGGGCCCATGCTAATGGCATCATATAACCTTAATTACATGATCCAAAACTGTGTCTTCAACCACAATTATATTCTGAGGTACTGGGGCCTAGCGCTTCGACATATTAATTTTGAGGTGACACAGTTCAGCTCATAACACCTATCTAAATTGTATACTAGGTTGACTCAACCAGCTATACTAATAACCAGTCCAAACAAGAGATGTGCCCTTTTTTGTGTGTAAATATTATTTACCTCAGTCCTTATTGTTCTGTTATACACATTGTTCACTTTCAATCAAAAAATTACCATACACAAAAAGGCAAGGAAATTTGATCCTTTGCCAAGAGAGGAAAGAGTCAATGGAACCAGATACAGACATGGTCAGGATGAAGCAATTATCAGATAGGATTTAAAAATACCTATAATAAATATACTAAGGGATTTATTTGAAAAGGTGGATGGCGTGTGTGAACAGATGAGGAATTTCAGCAGAGAGAAACAATGAAAAAGAATTAAATGTAAGTACTAGAAATGAAAAGTACTGCATTGGAGATGAATAATTCTTTTCATGGGCTTATCAGTAATCTAACATAGGAAAGGAAATATCAGTGAACCTGGCCAAAGACAAGGCAATAGAAGTTTTCTAACTTGAGACACAGGGAGAAGTATAACAGTAACTGACTTCTGTGGAACTGAGTTTAATTAGAATCCCAAGAGGAGAGGAGAAAGAGAATGGGAGAAAAAATACTTGAATAATAACTAATAACTTTCCAGACTTTATGAAAATCATCAATCGACAGATCAAAAAGCCAGAAAACTTCAACCAGAGAGAAACATAGCTAGGCATGTTGTAATGAAACTCTGAAAATCAAAGAAAAAGAAAACTCATGAAAGCAACTGGAGAAAAAAAGACATTAAATATAGGACAAATGATTTAAATCATGGGCAGTTTCTCATCAGAAGCCATGAGATAATAGAATAGATAGGTCTGTTACTCTAGAATTAATACCCCACAAAAAATATTTTCAAAAAAGAAGGTAAAATGAAGACATTTTCCTAAATTAAAAAAGCCAAATTTTTCTCTAAGAGCTATCCATTACAGATATGCTAAAGAAAAAAGACAACTTCAACCTTCAGGGAAATGACACCAGATTTGTATCCAGTGCTCTTTCAGTAAAGATCATATGTCAGTCAATATAAGAAACTTATATAAATGGAATATATATATGAATATATAAAGGCATATACAGGAATATTTATATATAAACATAATACATGCATAAATGTATATAATACAATATACACATATATTATTAACCTTTTTAAAGACATTAAGTAAGGAAAAATAATAGCAATATAATGTCTTTATAGCATATATAGAAGTAAAACATGATAAGAGCACAAAGGATGAGAGGGTGATAATTGGAAATACACTGTTGTAAGGTTTTTATGTTTCTTATGAACTAAGAATATTTTCTTAAAGTAGACTGCGATAAGTTACAGATGCATATAATAATATTTTGAGCAAAAACTAAAGTCAGCACAGAGAGGCATTGTTATAGGTTGAATTCTGCCCCCTGCCCCCAAATTCGTATATAACCCCCAGTACCTCAGAATGTGACCTGTTTGGAAATAAATACAGAAATGTAATTAGTTAAGATGAGGTCATGCTGGTTAGAGTGGACCTGTAATCCAATATGACTGGTGTCCTTATGAAAAGGGGAAATTTGGACACAGACAGAAATACAGAGAGAGTGCCATGTGAAGATGAAGGCAGAGATCAGGGTGGTGTTTCAACAAACCAAGGGACACCAGAGATTTCCAGCAAACCACCAGAAGCTGGGAGAAAGACATAGAACAGATTCTCCTTCACAGCCCTCAGAAGGAATCAACCCTGCGGACACGTTGATCTCGGACTTCTAGTCTCTAGAACCGTGAGACAATTAATTTCTGTTGTTTAGGCCACCCAGTTTGTAGTACTTTGTTATAGCAGCCCTAGCAAACTAATGCAAGAACACATAAAAAGTCAATAGAGAAGATAAAATAGAATACTAAAAATAATAGAGTCACCCATGCCCAGAACAAGGCAGAAAGAAGGAACAGAGAAACAAAATACAGATTGGAGGAAATGAACTCAACCACCAGATACTAGAATTAAATCCAAACATTACAATAATTGCACTGAATATATATGGACTAAACACTCCAGTTAAAAGGCAGAAATTATCAGACTGGATAATAACTGTTTTTCATTCTCCTAAAAATTAATGTACATCAACTTTATCACCCAGTAATTCCAATCCTAAATATTTATTTATGAGAAATGAAAATATATAACCACAAAAGTACTTGTACAAGGATGTTCCTAGTAGCTTTTTTGATAATAGCCCAAAACAGGAAATAGCCTAGATGTTCATCCATAAGAGAATGAATAAACAAACTAGTATATTCCAACAATATGAGATTACTCACCAATAAAAAAGAACAAACCACTGATACATGCCACAAAATGAATAATTTTCAAAAACATAGTTGAGTGAATAAACCAGACACCACAAAGTATATACCATATGAATTCTTGGTAATAGAAATCAGATGAGTTGTTTTTTTGTGCCAGTTGAGTGGGATTCAGTGGGAAGACGTTTTGGGAACCAGGGTAATAGGAATATCCTCTGCTTCATAGTGGTGTGGGTTAGATGGATCTAGGCATTTGTCAAAACTAATCAAAGTACATTTAAGGTCTCTTCATTTTATGTATGTAACTTGGAAAAAAATCGGAATGTAAAAAACCACATTTACTTATACTGGCATACAATCTTTTTTTTATTTGACTTTATCTTTGGTGATGAATGTACACCATGTTTTAATCTACTAGTGTAATACTACTACAAATAGTTAATAATGATTATGCTCTGAGTTTCAGTTTACGGAGTCTTCTGCATAGTGTTTTATTCAGGCTTCCCAATTACTCTGGGTCAAACAGGAAAGGCTCAGTATGATTATTCCTACTTTATAGAGGGGATCATGTCGCTTATATGTTTATTTATCCAGAATCAGTGAGGTGATCAGTGGCCAAGACAAACTTAAATGACTATGTTTCGACTCTGACTCACTCTAGTAAATTTCTTCTACTGAAAGCTCAATAGTATGTAAATTTAGCGTCGTCCCCTTCCCCCCCCCCCCCACCTCGCTTAACTTGCTGGCTCTTATGTCTCATTTATGTGAAGTAGTTCTTGTTGAGCATCAGATCTCATAAGGCTTGGTGAACTGACCATATGTCCTAACCTAGCCATATTTGTACTTCTATGTTTTGTAATGAACCCCGGTTATTGAAAGCAGCCAGGAGACTGGTGACAAGTTGTGACAAGATGTGACTAATGACAAGTGTGAGACTATTTCTTATGTGCATATAATAGGTTTAGAAGTGGACGAAATGCCAACTCAAAGTATCTTTGTACTGCAAAGTGGAAAACTAATTTTTTTAAACTATATTCTTCTGACATCTCCCTTCCCCCACCTCCCCAGGGCTGTTAGATGTGTTATCATGATTATTAAACTTAGGTTGTTGAGGCCTTAGGTCTTTACAACTTCTCTTAAGAGAAAGATAAGACTTTGGAATGATGTTTAATGTATTATGTGAATAATTTAATATCTTCAAAATAAAATGATCATGCACAAAACTTTTTAAAAATGAGAAAAACTGTCTACAAAAAATAGAATAAAATGTTACTGCTGCATTCTGCAATTGGTTGTCAAAACGTATATACTTGTGAGATCTCAGAAAGGGCATTTTAAGAGCTACGTTTGCAAGTCGACATAGGAAAGGGTGAATATAAATTAAAATCCTTCTGGAAAGTAGGTTTATCATCCAAAATAGGACTGATTCATTAGGAGAATTTATTTTACTCAATTAATAAAATATATTATAACATCCTGCTGAAGACTCCACTGAAGCAAGTATAAACTGAAATAGCAGAGAGGTCATAAAATCTCATTAAAAAGGATTTTAAAATTGTAGTCTCAGTAGTGGGTTAAATTAAAGAGAATGAGTCTACATATTTCTCATTCAGAATTATGTGTTCATAACCATAATTTTAAAACTTCAGTCATATAGCCCATATTAAATCCTAATTAATATTGACCATCTTTTCAAATAATTTTAGTACCTATCTAGATTTCTGCTTAGTCCTTCATGTTACAGATTACATGGAAAAACAATTGAGACCGTCTATATTTCACAGCGGCTAACCAGTACTCACACTCATTAAAGGAGAATGGAATTGTCTGAATAAATTACATCTGACTTTCCTGCTGACAGCTGGAATCTAGGGAGCAGTTCAGAGTATAATATCCTTACCTCCCTGAGCACGAAGTGGTCAGAATAGTTAACACCTCCTTTTACTTTCAGTAAACTGACTACTTAGAATCATTTAAACTACTGTGACTAAATCATTAGATTAGATCATGCTGCTGCCGCAAATCAAAGCTGTTCAATAAGCAGAATGTGCCAAGAGGAAATGATTGGGTATATCTTCATTTTGAATAGAAAAATAGCAAGAAAAAGTAAAATACAAATATGATGTTTTTAACAGATGCCGTCGTGTGAGAATGAGTTACATAAAGGATCATTCTGCCTTGACATCATCCATTGGAGGCCAGCATTGCCCTCTGTGGTGTGAACTAGAAAGGTTAATGGTGCCCCACAGAACATTCCGGTTTGCACAGTTAGCCATAATTGCTTTTTTAGGGCAGACAGTCTCATTATGTGGGGTTTTGTGAGCAAACCCTTATTTGCTATATTCTCCGTGGGATCTTATGGTTGTGACACATTGCCATTACCCTTTTTGATTTATTTGTCCATATCTGTCTCTTGTCTACGGAATAATCTGAGTGTGAAAGCTGCTTTTTATGAATTTATCTGTAGTGGTAGTGATCCCTGGCTCAGGACTTGACACATATTAAGGTGTTTTTTATTTGTAAGTAACACTTTTTCTTAAGAAAATTTTATTGATTTCCTTCACTCAGTACTTAGAAAAAGAAACCATTTTACGTCATTTTTTACACATATTGGTCAATAGGTCTCATTATCATTCTTGAGTTCTGCTTGGATGGGCTCGTTTTTTTTTCTTTTAAACAAAAAAACTGCTTTCTTTTTTTAGGATAAATTTATTTTCCTTTGCGAATTAAGCAGAGTTTGAGAGAATGGGGTTCTGTTTAATTTTCTTCAAATACTCTATGTTTTGGATTAATTGATTGATATGTCTTTCTAAAATTTTTAAGACTTTATTGTTTTTAAGCCGTTTTAGATTTACAACAAAATTGAGAGAGTACCGAGATTTCCCTTATACCCCCTCCCTCCACACATGCATGGCCTCCTCCATTATCAACATCTTTCACCAGAATGATACATTTTTTACCAAGGAACGTACACTGACATATCATAATCACCCAAAGTCCATAGTGTACTTTAGGGTTGACTTTTGGTGTTATACATTCTGTGGGTTTGGACAAAAGTGTAATGACATACATCCATCATTATAATATCATCCAGAATATTTTCACTGCCCTAAAAATCCTCTGTGCTCTGCCTATTCATCCCTACTGCTGCCCCACAATGCCACACACCCCACCTACTGCCCTGGCCACCATTGATCTTTTTATTGTGTCCATAGTTTTGCCTTTTCCAGAATGTCATATATTTGGAATCATACAGTATGTCGCCTTTTCTTATTGGCTTCTTTCTCTTAGTAATATGCATTTAAATTTCTTCCATGTCTTCTCATGGCTTGATAGCTCATTTCTTTTTGGAGCTGCACAATATCCCTTATCTGGATGTACACAATTTATTTATCCATTCATCTACTGAAAGTTGTCTTGGTTGCTTCTGAGTCTTGTCAATTATGAATAAAACTGCTATAAACATCTGTGTGCAGGTTTTTATGTGGACATACCTTTTCAACTCCTTTGGTGAATACTGAGGAGCACAATTGCTGGATCCTACAGCAAGAGTGTGTTTAATCTTGTAAAAAACCGCCAACCACCAAACTGTCTTCCAGAGTGGCTGTGTGCCATTTTACATTCCACCAGCAATGTATGAGAGTTCCTGTTGCTCCATATCCTTGTTGCCATTTAGTGTTGTCAGTGTTCTTGATTTTGGCTGTTCTACTTTGTGTATTGTGGTATCTCTTTTATTGCTATTTTAATTTGTATTTCCCTGATAATGTATGATGTGGAGAATCTTTTCATGTGCTTATTTATCATCTGTATATCTTCTTTGGTGAGATGGTGAGATATCTGTTAAGATCTTTGACTCATTTTTTAATCATGTTGTTTTCTTATTGCTGAGTTTTAAGTGTTTTTTCTACATTTTCGATAACAGTCCTTTATCAGATGTTTCTTTTGCAAATATTTTCTTCCAATTCATGGACTGTCTTCTCATTCTCTTGATATTGCCTTTGGCAGAGCAGGAGTTTTTGATCTTTTATATTTGATCGAGTATTCTAGTGAGTAGTTTTTAAGAGTTGGGGAATGAAATCTACATGTGTTTTTCAGTTGACGACAAACCTTAATGAGTGATTTTTCTGTTCAGCTGTGTTGGAATTAGACACATTCCTTTCTAGGTCACTAAGTTAATCAAGTTAAGGATTAGTCTCCATTGTCATTCTTGCTGGTCGCAGATATTATTTGTATTAGGAGGTTTGATTTTTTTGGGTTTTGTGGGGGTTTTTTGACATTTTTAAAAAGTCTTTTCCTATGTTGAATAATCTTCTTTCAAGCCTTTGAAGCTAAATGTCTAATAAGCTGTGTTTCTGTTCTCTAATTGGGAGAGAAAGAAGAGTCTAGAATATGAAGCATCATTGCCTCTCATTAATGAACTAGGGAGGAAGATGAACAAACTGGCATTCATTTAGTAGCTGCCATTTGCCAGACACTATTAAGCACCTTACATATATCATTTTACTTGCTTCATCTAATCCAGTCATTTAGATATTGTTCCAATTTTATTGATGAGGAAATTGAGGAGTGTTGGATGTAGTGATGTTTTTTGTTTGTTTTGGGGTTTTGTTTTTGTTTGTGAGGAAGATTGGCTCTGAGCTAACCTCTGTTGCCAATCTTCCTCCTTTTGCTTGGGGAACATTCTCGCTGAGCTAACATCTGTGCCAATCTTCCTCTATTTTATGTGGGATGCCACCACAGCATGGCTTGATGAGTGGTGCTAAATCTACCCCCTGGTTTTGAACCTGTGAACCCTGGGCCCCTGAACTGGAGCATGCAAATTTAACCACTCGGCACCTGGCTGGCCCCAGAAGTAACCACTTTTAATAATCATATTTTAATGCTACATATATTTAATATATATAAGAAAATGGGATCCTTTGGTATATATTGCTCTGCAACTAGGTATTCGAAGTTAAAATACATTTTGGAAATGCATGCTAGTAAATATAGTGCTATCTCATTCTTTTCAATAGTTATGTATGGATGTACCATCACTTATTAATTAATGAAAAAATCAAGCTCATAAACTTTTATGATACTATAGTAAGATATGTATCCCTCTAGTATTTGATATTTTATTAATAATATGTAGGTCTATAATTTATTCATCCTTAATAGCAGCATCTAAATTTTCCAAATAAAGTTTTAATGCTATATGTCTCTTTTTATTCTCAGAATGTGTTTATCTTTTACTTGTATGCCTTCAGTCCTCAGTAAATTTATAGGTCAAACTTCATTTTGCCTTTTTGTATTATCCTTTATTTTCTGGAGGGCCTTTATTTCTTTTGAAAGATTTATGGTTTATGTACTTTGTAGAAGAGTTTAGCCTTTTGTCTCATCTCTTTCTTTTAATGATCTGTACTTTTTTTTTTAGCACTTAGCAAAGCACAAAACCTCTTCTGGGCTAATCCTAATGATTGGTTCTCTTACCATTTACATCCTTTGTTGTTTAAGATGAAGGTTTTAGAGAGAGTCCAATCCCTTTTTTGTAGATGAGAACAGTAATGTATCAATCTCAAGATTTTCTACCTGTCAGGAGCAAAGTTAGAACCAGAGCCAAGAACCCAGTACAGCTCCTGTGTCAGTTATTACCTCTACAACATATTGATCTACACACACGTGTGTGTGTGTGTGTGTGTGTGTAGCCGTGAATTTGATTCTCTCAGTTTGCTTTCCTGTTATAATGACCTTCATATTTTAGGAGGGAATTGTGATTTGTGTTGCAGTAGAGTGACAAAAATTTACTGATCTAGCCTTGTCCAGGCTTCACTGTGACCTTTTTCAGAATGGGCAGTTGGAGTTAGAACTGCAGTCCATTGTCCAGTACCGTTTCTGCCCTTTTAGAAAAGTATTATACCCAGTTAAGAATAGCCTGTATTGTAACAAGCTAACAGTGTGAAAGTGGAGAAGCAGTTTAGGGCAATGAAATCTACCAAGAGAAGTGAAAGCTTTTTATCTTTGTCTTGAACAATAGTATACGCTTTCATATGTCTTCTTATGTTATAAGGATGTACACTGCAAATTTATTAAGAGGATAATCAATAAACTAGAATACCACTTTATAAACTATAATCAAAATTAGACTTTGATTCTCTCTCAAACACATTGCTTTTTAAAAAGTAAATTTTTATTGTTGGTGATACATACTCAGTAACATTAGAAAAAAGTGCATTGAATGGAAGCATATTATAAGACTTCCAAAAATTTTACCAGGTTCATTATGAAGTCATATTATTAGCACTCTTATCTTGGCTGAAGTTTTTCCATTGTATATTTTTTGTAATGATATATTGCTAAAACTTAAATAGTAAATTCTAATTTTAATGTTTTTACCACAGTGTTTATATAAAAAGCTGTAAATATTAGCCTTCATGTTTTTGTAATTTTTTGTATTTTATTTAAAATTCTTTTTTGTTTTGTTGTTTTGGAAATGTTTTGCTGTAAAGGTGACCACCAAGTGAACTAAATGAGTAAATGGTAATAATTTGACATGGATTCTTATGAATTGAAGAAGAAACTTGACTTTCTGACTTCAAGGTCATGATGGAGATAATCCTTCACCTTACCTATGGTACATAAAATAATGAAAATAAAATAAAATATGAAAATAATGAAAATTAATATGGTTCCCATATTTATATATGAAGTGAGAGTGAGCTGGCAAAATCCATGCTTATTTTGCACAATAAATGATAGAGAATTTTAGGAAGAGTATCTTTTGAGCATCTTTTTGATTGCCTGCTTAAGAAAAACAAAGGGGAATAATAGAAAAATCCAGCCAGGGATCAGCGAGAGAACAAAGAGGTTTAAATAATATAATCAACCTCAATCATTGTGATTGTTGGACAGAATGATTTTCTTTAATACTAATTTGGTAGTTTTAAAATGTTGGGAGGAAAGATTTTAGCTTATGGAGGCACTTTCCATTTGAGAATGAGGTTAAAAATCTTAGCAAATCATTAGTGGTGCATTAGAAAGCAGAAATGACTCTTTTTGGATCATATTGCAAGGATAATTGCCATCGCCAAACAATGCAGATGGGGTGATGAAAACTGATAAATGTGCACAATGAATATAAATCCTTTTTATTTATACTATTTCCTAAATCACTAAAATATCACTAAATGTATTTCTACTGTACTGTTGCTTAAATCAGTAAAAAAATCACAAAATTGCTAACATTTCTGTGTCGTTAATTGTGAGAGCACTTCTAATATACAATAGCCTTATCCAGCAGTTGCAGTTTTGAAAATATATTTCAAGTGGTGGTGCTTTTGAGATTTGGAGTGAAAACTCTTCATAAAGAAACTAAGATTTCTTTTGGGGAGGGCTGAAAACATTTATTGAGTAATGTTTTTAAAATAAATTACTTTTTAAGATAATTTTAATAATGTTTCAAAAAATAAAAATTTTATTGGAAAAATAAAAAGAAATTATTAACCCAATTAAAAAGAGGTAATTGGATTAAGTATTTATTTTTAAGCAATGTTTCTGACAAAGTTTGTATATGCATGTTAAAAATGAATTTTTTTGTAATACTCTAATAACTGGAAAATGTATGAGAGAAAACATAACTTATTTTCTTTGTTTTGCTAAACATCTGTGGGATGACCCATAGCATAGATAACTTCATCAGAATATTGGAAAGTTTTTTTTTTTTTTGATACCAACTTATGCATGGAATGAAAAGCTATATAATTAAATTGGGGCAATTTTTTTGTGTTTAGTTATAGAATGCATAAGATCTTAATAATTATCTTTTATCTTATTTTTTTTAATGCTTTTGGGTTTATAATGATAATTCTCTCTCTTTTTTTTAAGTATGCTTTTTTTGTTGAGGAAGATTGGCCCTGAGCTAACATCTGTTGCCAATCTTCCTCTTTTCTGTTTTTTTTTCTTTTCCCCAAAGCCCCAGGACATAGTTGCAAGTCCTAGTTGTAGGTCATTCTAGTTGTAGGTTCTTCTGTGTGGGATGCCACCACAGCATGGCTTGATAAGCAGTGTGTAGCTCTGTGGCCCGGATCCAAACCAGTGAACCCTGGGCTGCTTAAGCAGAACACGCTAACTTAATCACTCGGCCGTGGGCCGGCTCCCTATCTTATTTTTTACACAGTCTGAAAGTTAAAGATATCTCTTATTGTTGATATCAAAATAGAAAATTCTTTGGATTGATTGATTAAATAAAGCAGAGGACAGCAAGTAATGACCCTTATTCCAAATTAAACCTGTTGCAACACAGCTTAATTTGTTTATCATCTGTGGAGGCTCTCTTGCTACAAAGACAGCGTCAAATAGTTGTGACAAAGCCCATCAGTCTCACACGGCCTAAAATATTTACTATCTGACCTCTTAAAGAAAACTTATGCTGATCTTTCAAAGAAATATATACACACAAACTATGTATATGTCATCACCATATTATGGTGTATTTTAAAAATCCCTTTGCAGAAAAATATTTGGATACAGAGCCAATAGGCTCCTCTAAGATTGTGTCCATTTATAATTCCCTGGCCTACAATATTTATAGTTTTGTTATAATTATAGCCCTCCCTTTTTTTCTTGTAAGATCATTTTTCATATAATGGCTGTCAATAGAATGATGAATTAATGCATAAATCAATTACTGAGCACTTGCTATATGTAAAAAAAGTAAGTTCTCATGATATAAAAGTGAATAATGTTGTTCCCAATCCAGTGGGAGAGTCACAGATAACATAAATCAACACATGCATTGTGTGCACAAGACAAGATGTAGTCAGGTCTGAAAGAAACTCAGCTATTGAGGACTCTCAATTGCAAGGAGCTCAAGCCTAACTTAAAATGACTTACAGAGAAAGAAATAACTCTTTTTACTGAAAAGTCCCAATTGACTTTAGGTCTCTCTTCATCCAGGTGCTCAAGTGAGGCAATCAGAAATCTGTCCTTCTCCACTTCTCTTGTCCTTTGTGTGGGACTTCATTTTAAGGTATTAGCATATTGGCTCCCAGCAGCTCCAGGCTTTAGTTCTTTACCTTTCAATCTTAGTTTTAGGTTACCAGCAATCTTTTTCCCAGTACTTTCAGCAAATATTCCAAGTCCAGATATGATTGGCTTCTCTTGGATTGCATGCCCATTCTTGATCCAGTCACTGTGAACGGGAAGATGCATTAGGTAGGCATGGTTCACATGCCCAAATAGATTGAGAATATGAGCAAATGATTCTGCAGAGCAAAATCCTGGTGCTTTTGTAGGGATGGGTGCTAGGTGGGCAAATAGATGTTGACATTGAATTAACCTGAAAGTTGTTCTAGGGAAATTTTTTGATAATGCACTAATTCCATATACTTAGGATTTCCTGCAGTGATCTTTCTGGGAGATATTTTGAGCTAAAAAGAATGTGGCTTTGTCTTTGATGATGTACGTTGAAAAAGTAGTCCATGGGAGAAGACTGTGCTAATTGTAATTTTTCTTGAAAATTTTGAATTTCTCATATTGTGTCCATCCTGGTAATTAGTTAATCTGGAAATTTGGAACTTCCAACAAAGCTTCTGATTTTTATCATTTATATCATTTCATAGTGATGAAAATTTTTATAACAAATGTGACTTTTTCATTAAGATAAATATATTTGAACTTTCTCTCAGTACCAAAAATTTTACAAAAATCTCTGTAAAATTTGTCTGAATACAAATATGACATGACTTTTATATTAAATTTGATTCTCTTGGGCTGGGCCCATGGCCAAGTGGTTAAGTTTGTGCACTCTGCTTTGGCACCTTAGGGCTTTGCTGGTTCAGATCCCGGGCACTGACCTAGTACTGCTCGTCAAGCCATGCTGAGGTGGTGTCCCACATATCACAACTAGAAAGACCCACAACTAAAGATATACAACTATGTACCAGGGGGCTTTGGAAAGAAGAAGGAAAAATTAAAAAAATAAAATCTTTAAAAAAAATTTGATTCTCTTATTCATTATTATGTATGAGGTGAGTTTTAAGTATTTCCAGATGAATATAAAATTGTTAATGTGCTGTAGGATAAGTAGCGACTTGAAAATTGAACGTTAAAATGTTTTAAAACTTTTGTCCTTCTTAGAATTCTATTTCATTTCATGTTCGATTATTTCTTGAAATAAAAGTGATTATGAAATTTGTATTATATAATAAGAAGGCCTGAATCTACTTTAAAGAAAACTTTATTCTTTAATTGTTGTGTGGGTAAATGTACAGAGAGAAATGGAAAGGAAAATTGTTTTGGGGATGTAGTTCTCCAAAAATCATGACCTTCCAAAATGAGCTGCCTTTCATTATTATTTTCTTTTTGTGGCTCCTATCAACACTATTAATACCTAAAAGAAAGTATCTTCTTTGTGAGCAGTATTATACTTACACATACTATATGACTTGCCTTTTCAAATTCATACAGAAACCCTATGAAGTGTGGATACAATTATTATGTTCATTATATAGATGAGGAGTTTGAGACTTACAAAGTTAAATAACTTGTATATTGATAATATTGATATAGTGATATAGTGATAATTTACTGTCCCAGGATTCACTCTCAAATTTGCCTAATTTTTAGGCAGATGTTTTTAACTTATGCAAGGCTGCCTCCTTACCTCTGTCATATAATTTGAAAAACATTATAATAAAAGCAATAGTATATATATAAAATCTTCAGTAGCAAATCTTTTATGATTGCATTTATTAGAAATGTGTTTCCTCAGGCTTATCATTAAGTCAAGTCAGTATTAACTAAGATAAATAAAATGAAATAAAAAGTAAGAAAATACCTTTAAAAAATACCGTTACATTAGGAAAAAGTTACCTAAAGTTTGAGCTGCTTTTGTGCAAATGCCCATCTTACCTATTTAGCATTTTTGGCTCAAAATTCAGATTGTGGTTAGTAGCAACCGAGGCCTTCACTTTTCTCTAGATTGATAAATTAATTCAAAAAAAAAATTTTTTTTTTTTTTGAGGAAGATTAGCCCTGAGCTAACATCTGCTGCCAATCCTCCTCTTTTTGCTGAGGAAGACTGGTCCTGAGCTAACGTCTGTACCCATCTTCCTCTTCTTTATATGTGGGATGCCTGCCAAAGCATGGCTTTACAAGCAGTGCCATGTCTGCGCCCAGGATCCGAACCGGGGAACCCCAGGCGGCCAAAGTGGAACGTGTGAAATTGACTGCTGCACCACCAGGCCGGCCCCATTCAAAAATTTTTTAATCAGTGATTTCTATATGCTGGCTGCTATGGTAAATGATAGTATAAGATGGCAAATTAGACCTCTGCATGAGTCAAGTTCCTCACTAAGGTTTATTTTACTTTTCTTCTATGAAACTCTAAGTATAGAGTTGACTTTAATTTAATTCAGTAAAAACAAATATAATGTTATCATAGCTTTAGATTTTGAGCAAAAACATGTATTTTCTTTGGATTCTGAGATTCTAGATATATTTGGAATATATTTTACTCACTGGTATAAAAGAAAAGTACCTGCTTCCTTGTCAGTGTTGAAATTCAAGATTGGTGGTTGACTTAGTCCCACCTGTTTGGTTTTCTCCAGTAGCTTTTGATGCGTTTTCTTAATCATATGTTTTTGATGTTGAAATAAAGCATTAAATGTTCACTTTATTGTGAAAAGGGCACTCATTGTTTTAGTGAGGCATGCTTTTCATCTTTCAGCAGACAACGAGACAAATGTTATTAATGTTCTTTACTGCTCTCTTTTGGTTCCATCACTTGTATGTATAACTATAAGCCAGCATCTTAAAATGTCTTTAAAAGTTTAGTGTGAATCGGGGCCGGCCCCGTGGCCCTGTGGTTAAGTTCACGCGCTCCGCTATGGTGGCCCAGGGTTTCTCTGGTTCGGATCCTGGGCGAGGACATGACACCACTCATCAGACCACGTTGAGGCAGCGTCCCACGTCCTACAACTAGAAGGACCCACAACTAAAAAAAATATATACAACTATATACTGGGGGAATTTGAGGAGTAAAAGCAGAAAGAAAAAAAAAGAAAAAGAAGATTGGCAACAGTTGTTAGCTCAGGTGCCATCTTTAAAAAAAAAGATTAGTGTGAATCATTAGCTTAGTTTTTCTGTATGAAGTGAAACTTATATGTGATCATTTGCTGAGTGAAAAAAAAAAAGCCTTGCAATAAAGCTACACGAATTGGTAGAAACATAGAAAAAATATGTTTTGTTGCACTTTTCTTCATTTCTGCTTGCATTGTACTCAAGAAGTGCTTGAAGATTAGGGTAAATATTTATCAGACCCCATCTCCCTTAATTTTGGAATATAAATTTTAAAACCGCATGTTAGAAATGACTACGTAAGTGAGTTATTTGGTTCCTAGGTAAAATGCAAGTCAGGCAAAGGTTTTTTGTATTTTTGCCTTAACATTTTGTAGATGTTGGCAAGTTGAGATGTAGAAGTCATATGCTACATTCCTAGAGTGAGTCTCCATTGATGTAAAGAAAAGTCCATGTATGATTAAGAGAGCTGAAACAATGAATTTCCTCCCTTTAACTACTCCTCACCTGGTGGATACCATCACATTTTCTCGTTGACTACTTGTTCACGTCCATTTAGACATTTCAGATCTAGTTAGCCGTTGCAGCTGCTTATTTTTAATCCCCTGCTGTTTTCTCTCTTTGCTAAACTTCCACTGCATTTCTAAGTTGGCATGCTATTAATGGCAATCTCCCAGTATTCTTTTCCCCTTGTAAAAGCAGCAAACACATCCTTCAGTTTGCATACACTTGCCAAATGTCTACTTTTCTGATACTTTTTATTTGTAAAATGTGTTTACTTATCAAGTGGATTAAAATACTTGAAATATGGTAACCAATAAAAAGCATATGTGGTTTTTTCCCCCTTTTGTTCCTGTCCATTCTTGTACATTCCTTTTAGGCTTCTGCGTTTTCTTTCCATCATTTTTATGTAACTTGCTTCCAGCCCAGAAGCCATGAGAGTGGCTTTCCCTCAAGCTGACGCAAGTATCGCTCTATAATTAGACCACAGGGAATGCTGCAGAAGGAAGCAGCCACCTTCCGTCTCGCCTTTAGGGACTATCTATCATCTCTGCACACACTCAAACTTCATAACCCTCAAGCGCTAAATCTGCAGATGTACAAAAACACCTTAGGTAAATAAATGTTTATTCATAATTGCATGTGTTCGAAAATATATTGCCAATGGATGGTAACTGAAATCAATATCTGACAGTATGGGAGTTTTATTCACATAGATGTTGTTCTCTTTGGAGACTCATTTCTTTAAAATGTGGTGTAAAAATTCCCATTTAATACCAAAGGCCAAGAAATAAAGTTGTCTTTTTTTTTTTTTTTTTGGTGAGGAAGATTGACCCTGAGCTAACATCTGTTGCCAATCTTCCTCTTTTTACTTGCGGAAGATTATCCCTGAGCTAACATCTGTGCCAGTCCTCCTCCACTTTGCATGTGGGACACTGCCACAGCATGACCTGATGAGCCCTGTGCAGGTCCGTGCCCAGGACCTGAACCCGAGAACCCTGGGCTGCTAAAGCAGGGCACACAAACTCAACCACTATGCCAATGGCCAGCCCCAACAAGGGTGTCTTTTTAATTCTGTAGCTAACCAACTAACTGACTATCTAAACCATTTCTTATCTTTGCTTTTCTGAGAAATTTGAGTCTTTCTGACTAATTTTGAACATGTCTCTTTCTTTGGAGAAGGAACAAACAACAGCCACAACAAAATCCAATTATATAAATGTATGTTTTGGATTGGAAATTGCTAAATATTTCAGACTATCTATTAGAAAACCAAAGGATGGATACCCAAGTTATTTCTTTTGAGGTTTAGGTTTATATCTTAATCTCTTTGGGGACAACAGAAAACACTGGAAAGCAAGAGACAGGAGTCTATTAAGAGTGCTGTTCTCTGCCATGGTGCCACATTATAGCAATGTCGCAGAGGGGCGGTGCTTGTGGAAGGACACTGGAGGTTTACCAGCAGCCATTCAGAGCTCCTATTGTGTGCACATCAACACAGAACCAGCGCTTCATTTGTCACTTTCCTAATGTAGATCTGCTGTAACTTCTGCCCCTGGTTGTGTTCTCTGTCTTAGTGGGTTGCACCACCAGCCATTCGATTTTCAAAGCTGGAGTCAGCCTTAGTTCCTCCCTCCTTTTAATTCCTGACATTCCAACCAATCAAGACCTTCCAATTTTACCACCCGAAATATTTCTTGGATTCACCATTTTCTCCATCTCTGTTATGAGATCCCTATGCCTATAGGCCTTTACTCCACAAATTCTAGTTCTCCAGACATGGCAAATTAACCTATGTTGAAAGCAATGAGAGCTTAGTATTTGCTTGCTCATAACACATTCCATGGTTCCATTTAACCAAATAGTTCACGTCCACATTCATTTAATACCTAGCTGGATAATGTTTATATAAGTCACATAATTTCCCAAAGCCTTGGTTTTCTCACTTATCCATGTGTACAGCCTTATTAGGGTCATTGTGAAGATTACGCAAAATAATGTGCATAACGCACTTTGTAAAGTGCTGAACACAGAGGAAGCGATCAATGCATGTTAGCTACTATCATTTATTAACATGTTATACAAAATCTTTGTATTTGAGCCTCTGTTCACCTGTCTAACCTGTTCTTTTGTCAGCCTGCACCTTCTGCTCCAAGAGCACCAAATGGCTTCTAGATTTCAACATTACTATGCTGTTTCAATTCCCTTTCTCTCTCTCTCTCTCTCTCTCTCTCTCTCTTTTTTCTTTTTTGGTGAGAAGATTGGCCCTGAGCTAACATCTGTTGCTAATCTTCCTCTTTTTGCTTGAGGAATATTGTCACTGAGCTAACATCTGTGCCAATCTTTCTCTATTTTTTGTATGTGGGATGCCACCACAGCATGGCTTGATGAGTGGTCTGTAGGTCCGTGCCTGTGATCCAATCTTGCAAACCTTGGGCTGCTGGAGTGGAGTGTGTGAACTTAACCACTACGCCACCAGGTCAGCCCCTCCTTTCTCTTTTTTCTTTGCCTGCAATGCCTTCTCTATTCTTTCACTAGTTTCACCAACACGACTTACTCATCTCTTAACAGTTAGTTCCAGTGCCAACCTCCCCCAGGAAACCTGCCCTGATATCCCCTATTCTGTCCAGGTTAGGTGTCTGTATTAGTTTCTAGGGCTGCTGTAACAAAGTACCACGAACCAGGTGGCTTAAAAAAACAAAATTTCTTCTCTCACAGTTCTGAAGTCAGAAATGCTTAGATCTCAGCAGGGCCATGCTGCCTTCGATACTCTGGGTAGAATCCTTCCTTGCCTCTTCATAGCTTCTGTTGGTGGCTGTCAATCCATGGTCCTCCTTGGTTGGCAGCTCCATCACTCTAATCTCTTCCTCCCTCATAATATGGTGTTTGTCAAATCTGTGTCCAAATTTCTCTCTTCTTTAAGGACACTCATCATATTGGATTAAGGGCCCACTCTACTCCAGTCTGACCTCATCTTACTTCATTACATCTACAGCAAGATTAATTCCAAATAAGGTCATATGTTGAGGTACTGGAGGTTAGCACTTAAACACATCTTTTTGGGGGACGCAATTCAACCTGTAACAGTGGCCGTTACGTGTACTCTCATATCACCTTGCATACATACTTCTCTCATTGCACTTAACTCATTGAGTGTTAATAATCTGTTCATGTGTCTGTCACCTCTAGTAGAGTTCAGGCTCTTTAGAGCATGTGCCATGTCTAATCTATCTTTGTCTTCCTAGCCCGGGACACATGCAGGGATTTTAATACATGTCAGTTAAATGGATAAATCATTCATCCCTATTTAAAAAACAGGTCTTGTGAAACAAAAGATTACAAGGATTGATAATGTCAGATAATTCCTAATAATCTGATTTTTATTTTCCCGTTACTACAAAGAGAAAGGGAGAAGGAATATTCTGAATTAGGAACGAGGAGAATTTAATTCTTTTCCCAGGGTCCTCATTGTTAATGCAGCCTTGGGGCAATTACTTAATTTCTTCATGTTTATCTATAAAATATGAATGAAGGAAGTTAGAGCTTACAAATTCACTTTCAGGTATTTATATTTTGCCCTTTCCATTCTAGAACCACCAGAGACTTAATTTAGGCAGAAAGTAGGGGCTACTTATGAGGATCCTGGTATGTTATGTTTGGTTTTTAACCTGGAGGAAATGAATTGTCATGAAAATCAAGTTGAGTTTATGAAAAAGCTGAACTACAGCCCCAGTAGTGAAGCTGGTTGAGAAGGGATCCTGGAGATGAGAGGAGCACGCACAGGGTATGAGGCTGAGTGGATGCTAGAGGGAGGGAAGAGAAAGAGATTCAAGAAGTGTTGTTGAATGAATCTGTTGAACACTTTATCAAATGCCGCATAGGGTGCTATGGATAATGGAATCTAAAATTTCAGACTTTGGTAGAATGATACTTTTGATAACTATTGGAGGGTCTACATGTTTTTATCTGTGTATCTGTGCTTCAGTGAGACCTCTGTTGAGATTATTACATCTTGTAATTATAGCACATTTACATTTCCCTCACTGTTTCCCCACTTCATATTACTCTTGATGTAGGGAGATGACGCCCTGTTACAGTTGTTTTACACTTGAGTAGAGTAAAGCTCAGAAGGATAAATGATTTGTTTGTACAATTATTACTTTGAAAATGATCTTTTAATTCAAAATCTCTTTCTTAAAGTAAAGCAAATATGTAATTTTAATCTTACTTTCTCTGACTATGACCACACATATTCCATTCTCTTAACTACTGAAAAATCAACGAATGTTTCTTAATCATTATCTGTCTTCAGGGGGATGTCCTATAAAGTCAAAAATATTGTGTGTATTTGGAGATGGACGTGGTTTTAAAGTGCAGCACAGCTCTCCCAAACTAAATGGTTTTCTATTTCGTTTTCTGTTAATCAAGCATATTTTAATTAAGCTGTTCATGAATAAAATCTGATGGCATATTGGTATAAATATTACCATATATTGATAGTTTTAGTTGATGGTAATCCAGTGTGAAGGAAAGAAAGTGAAGCACGCAGTGCTAGGTGGCTTTTCTTGCTGAGTAACATTTCTACATTGAACCTAATTAATCAAAAATGAAACCATGCGGTTTGGATGTGGAATACTTTACTTGGTTGCATGTGAAGTTGGTTTTATTTTACTTGGAATTCCAAATTAAAGACTTAAAAGAAACTAATTTGTTTTAGAAAACATTTATTTTATCTTTACCTTTTTAATAATCACAATTTTTTAATATTATCATGTATCTTCGATTCAGGAAACCAGCATTTATTGAATACCCATGCCCTCCTGGGTTACATATTGTGTTTTCCTGTATATTATTGCTTTTAAGCCTCAAAATAGTCATAGATTATAATTAAAATAAACAAAGATTGAGGCCCTGAGAAGTTACATACCTTGTCTTGTTTTTCACAATAGTATGGGTTCCAATGTAGGCTTCTGAATTTAATTTTAGAACACTTTCTATATCACTAATAGTATCTAACCTCTTGGTTCTGGATTTTTTAAGTATCTTAAAATTATTTCATGGTGCACGCATTGTTAGATGCCTGAATACTTCCATTGCACATTTTGCGTATTTTAAACATATGTGTAAAATCCATTGTGAATAATACAATATAAATCCTTTTAAAAACAGAGAAGATAAAATGATCACTTTCCGTTGTAGACTTTTTCAATCAAAAAACAAATCTACAACTACTATTTTATAGTAGAATTGTATTTTTCTTAAAAAAATTATATTCTTGAAAAAAATATATTCTTGAAAAGATTGGAAACCATTACCTTAACATCAGAGCATTGTCCTAGTTAAGTCTTATAATATATGTGAATAATGAAGTCTAGTAAGTGCATTGTAGGCACATAGTACGTATTCATAGAAAACTCTAGTTTTTATTGTGTGTTTGTTAATTAGAATATTCATGAAACTTTGTTTCTCTAAAGGAAACAATCCTTAAACAAAAGAACGATGTAATGACTGTTGAATAATATTGATATTGATTGATATTTTATCTGTCCAGTTTAAAATATAAGTAATGATTGTGTGTATTTCATTATAAAATTTTCTAGAAGTGTACATTAGGCATTCTACTACATATTTTATTTCTATTTCATATTGGTGATTTTATAATCAAAATGGAAACTCTAATAGAACACAAAAGTGTTTAATCTTGTTTGAGTTCAGAAATAAAAAGTTCTTTCATTTAAACTTCAAATTGTGCAGAATATTCATTAAATTATCTGTCTATATCTATCTATTTACCCATCCATTTTAAATGCAGGAGGAAACACAAATGCCAATCATTGAAAATGGTAACAAAGAAAATAAATATATTGTATTTACCTGTTACTTATTCTCTGTAAAAAGTAGGTTCTAATACCAGATTTTTTTGTTCCTTTTTCTCTTTCACCACAAACCTTAAATGGTTGGTGTCTCTCTCAACCATGAATAAATTATGAAACATATGTCCCAGATAATTTATTGTGTTGGATTGAGTATTATAGTCCTGTTTGAATATATGTCTCTCAGATATGGAGTAAGGACCACAACTTTGGAAAAGATCAATGTGAAACACTCTCTGAAGACAATGTCTGTCCTCATTATAAGATGTCATAAATTGTCATCACAGTCATTCTAAGATGGATCAACTAACACTGTTACCATCTTAAGCCCTTTAGCAACTGTAGCAGAGGTTATCCAGTTGTGAATATTTATCAGCTTTCTGGACATGTGGCAAGGTAGATTTCCATTGAACCAGAGCTTCTAGGTGACCCACACCTGTACATTATCTCTAGAAAGAGGCTATTTCTCATTTCCATATCGAAAATAAATGTAATGTTTCAGAGGCAGAGAGATGTACAGTAAATATAGGAGAAACTTTGGAAGAATTTTACAGAAAAATAACTTCCATGAAAGCTGGGTTGTATAGATGTTATTATGTAAAATTTTAAAAGAGTTAAAGTTATCAAAATATGAAGTAGTTAATATGTATACTCCTGAAAGAATTATCATCCTCTTTAAATTTTAAATATGCTTTGGAGTGATCTTGAAATAATAAATGTTCGCTTTGTTTTTAAAAGGAGAAAAAGTATTAAGGAACTGAAAAATCATATTTATCTTACATCTCAGTGATAGTCACTGTTGCTACAAATCCCTCATAGCTATTCTCTACATTTATGCATGCAAATAGCTATACAAATATTTTTTTTGTAATGTTTTCATTTTAAATTTCAATATGGAAGTTTTTCTCATGTTGATAAAGGAAGAGTTACTATATCCTTTTTAATGGCTGTCTAGCATCACTTAGTAGGGATGCATTTTTATGTATTTAACCAGACTCTATACATTAAAATGCTCATACCATATACTTTCAAAGTAAAATACATACTGTGTTTTAAATTTGAAAAAAGACTTTCTTTATATGTCCCCACATGTTTTTTGGGAACTATGCTACAAACTTTATAATGTCTTTAATATGAGGGGCTTTTCACTTGAGAAGGCATGTTAGATACTGTTATTTGCCTACCAAAAACCCATCCTCTGACTGCCCCCACCTTCTTCCTCATTGTCATAACCCTGATTTGTTCACTGTCTTCTAAGCAGCCAGGTGCTTCAGAGGAGACTGGGTCCGTCTCTGGCCCTGTCATAATGAACCTTCACTGGATAAAACCAGTCATGGGGATGCCCTTCCCCTTGTGATTGTGTTAGGCATAGACATATTGACCTAGGCGTAGGCACTGGCTCACTTTGGCCACTGTTCTTTAAGGATAGTCGGCTAAGAGCTTTTGTGTAGAACATCCCTACACTTAAAATGAGACACAAGATAGGAACTTTAATTTTTCTGGATTTTATCTCCGTGGAACCGCTGCAAATGCAGTGGCCATCCTAAGACCATAGGACAAAATCCAAGAGAATTTCATCGAATCTAAGTCACAGCCATGATTTTATTAAATCTCTGAATTAGCCAACTTGAACCAACCCATCTTCCAATTTTTAGTGTGTGAGATGATACAACCCCTGCTTTTAAACCACTTTAATTTGTATTTGCTGTTCTTTGCAGCCTAAAGCATTCTCATACAAATAGAAATGTCTTTACATATTTCTTGTATTTATTGCTTCCTGGGGATACCATGAATCAAAGCAGGTAGGATATATGCTTGAGATGAGTCTCTGTCTGATGTCATGATGACTTAATTCAACAAAGCCAGCCCAGCAAGCCCTGCTACCAGACGATGAAGCAACTCAGAGGAGAGGGACCCACGAGAATTATTGGCCTTCAGTCACTGGCACATGTGTTGATTTGCAAATACTACATATTGATGAAAAAAAAGCCTAAATGACTCAGTATGGCATACCTCTCTTACCCCTGTCATGCGGATAGGACAATTTTGGAGCTCTGGGAAGAAAAGAATGCCTTACAGCACTCTTAGGAAGTATAATGAATTAAGTCTGTCTCTGGCTTTAAAAAAAAAAAGAAGAGTAGAACAACATAAATAGTCCTGGAAAATAGATTCATATATTAATATCCTAATTAATTCTTGGCAAAGTGGACACTGTCTTCATTTAAGAAAAATATATGCTTATAAAATATATGTACATATAAACTATTGCTCCTTTTTATTTAAGAGAAAATGAGCAATACCTTTACCTGCTGTACTTTCAGATAATGAATGTAGACTTGTACTCTGATTTATTTGGTTAACAATATATTGCAAGTAAAGAATGTGCAGCTCTGAAATGCTGCCACAAGTGGATGGTAATGAACTAATACAGATGTAATTCCAGTTATTTTTAAGTGAAAAGTTTTAAATAATTTTCTATAGCCATTGTTATAGCATTCAACTATTACTAGAAGACTCCAGATTAAAAATCACTGATATAGAACTCAGGACTGAAATGCTTTCCAAGCAATGTTTGTGAACATGTTAATTTTAAAACCACATTTTTATTTATTTTGGACGCATGCTTCTATGAATTGTATTCATGTGTCTAGCATAGCTGATCATTTTGTTTTTGGAGTGGGTTCCATAAATGTTCTATGAATGTTGACTGATGATTATGATAATTTGTTCTATGAAATATTACCCACAGACATGTAGAATATTTGGAAATTAGCCTTCCTTGCAAGATTACAACATTTTGAAACATTTCTATATTTTCAGAATATTATTGTCAATTTGAAAAATTTGCAGGAATAAGCCTCTATGGTTCATAAATTTGTAAATTTATGGTATAATAAAACAATCTGAAAAGGGTTCTATTTTTTAAATTGCCATTGAAAAGTTTAGAGCATAGGCAAATAATATCTTTTCAGTGCAGTAGAGACTTAGTATTTTAAATTAGATTTTGTCTTATTAGAAAGGTATAATAACACTGAAGCATAAGTTCCATTTAATATGAATCAATAGGGTTTCTTCAATAATTTTTTAATGTTTGATATTTCACATTTTGCAAGATTTTATCAGTCAAAAACGGAAACTACATCTGATTTCTGTAAAATGCTTTAAAATTTAATTTATTGTTCAGGTAAATCTAGCTCAGTTTCTAGTTCAGTAAATCAAAATTTATGCGCTGAGAATTCTGTTGTGGTAAAACAAAACAAACATATATCTTTTAGCCAAATTATACTCAAAACGTCTATTTGCGCTGCAAGATAATATATGTAACTGGAGGTCTATGCATCCTTTTAATAAATAAAACTGTATATTATGGATACATTAAACACCTTAGCCATGCTCTGCTGAAGTGACATGCATTTTACTATGAAAGACTTCTTCAAGGTGACTTCCTTATGAGAAACAGTTTTCAATATGTCTTTTTACTTAAATTCTTGTGGTAGGCTAAATAATGCCCCGCCAGTGGTGTTGACATCCTAATCTCCATAGCCTGTGAATGTTACTTTATACAGCTAAAGGAACTTTATACATATGATGAAGTTAAGGATCTTGAGCTGGGTGAGTTGGAGGTGCAATCACAAGGGCTGTTCTAGGACGGAGGCAAGAAGGTCAAAGAAGGAGGAAGGTGATGTCATGTCAGAATCAGGCCAAGAAAAGATCATGTGACAAGGGCCCACAAGCCAAGGAATGAGGGAAAGAAACCAGGAAAAAGCAAGGAAACAGATTCTCCCCAGAGCCTCCATCTGGAACCAACCCTGCCAACACATTGGTTTTGGCTAAAACCAAAGACTTACTTTGGACGTCTACCTCCAGACCTATAAGAGAATAGATTTGCATTGTTTTAAGCCACTAAGTTTGTGGTAATTTGTTCTGGAAGCAACAAGGAAAATAATAAAGTACCCTAGTTTCTATGGTCCTTCTTTTCACTCATCACTTTGGTCGACTTTTCACTTGCTTGTATCAAATTACATTTCACTAATGTAAAGGAATGTTCGTGAAATCACATATAAAAGAATATAGAAAGATAAAAGACTGGAGGCTAGAGAAGCACCTTGTGAATCATAAAACTTGGTTTACATGCATTGCCACAGTGTGTTCTGAAAGATCCTGCATTACTTTTAGTTTATGATTTAGAATCAATGTTCTCAAAAATGAAAACAAGTTAGGGGCCTTATTACTTTTGTTATTCTTCTTAAATTGCCACTTAAATTGTATGTGGACAAGACAGGCAAATTCCTTTGTTAATGCTAGGGGTGTACAAAAGAATGTTTTTATTTTTAATGATGCTGTTTGATTTCTTTTTCTCTGACCACTTAGTTCTCTTACCATTTGAGATCTAGATAATTCCTTTATGACATATCTATTCATATTCTTCCGTGAGATAATTGCCTTATCCTGCCAAGTCCAAAATGAATGCCATATCAACATGCAGAGTGACAGGCAGTGGAGAATAGGGAAAGTACTGTCTGAGGAGGAGAGGAGAGTTGTCCTGTCAATTGATATTGAGAATATTGTTGATAGTCACACACCAATTTAGGTTTTCTTGTATTCCTGCATTTCACCCTAGAATTAAAAACTACTACTTACCCTAATTATCCAAACCATTTTCAGGTTTTAAACATTAACGTATTATGATGACGGCACCTTTTTCTTTTTTAGCATGAACAGATAGCTTTAAAACATTTTCTTCTTAGAGCATAGCTCCTTCTTGTATGATTCAAACATTGATTTATCATACGTTAGATGCTGTGAACTACTTGTGTATAATAATTGTATCCTTTTCTTCATTACATATGCTTTTGTATAAATGTCATTTGATACATGCTAATGTAAATTTATATGATTAATTTTACTAACAAAAAGACACTCACAAAGCACCTTTTCTGTTTTTTTACCCTGTCGTATCTTGTCATTCCAGTGATTTTCAGTGGAGTTTTATATATTTACATTGCTGAAGCATCAATTGAGAAGTTTCTTAACATTCCCAGGAATGGCTTGTTTGTGCAAACTGATTTTAGAGTGTAATAACATGTGATTGAAGAGTTTATTAATGGAGAACCCCTGTAGATTATACTCCCTGTACATAAATACGACAATATTTTATTTAAATTATTTTAATAGTACAGTGTTAGATTAGTAGAGCTGTGGAACCAACCATACCATCCTTATATGTCTAGTTTGTGAAAATGTTTTAAACTATTGTTATATTTAAGGCTCATTTTTATTTACTTCATCTATAAATATGTTGTAACCAAACATGGGATAAGGGGCTGCTAATTTTTATCCGGATAATGGAAGTTAAAACAAACATCACTTTATTGAATTTAGCAGAAAAGAGGCTGATTAATTTATTTCATATATAATAAGAACTTATCTGAATAATTGCCATACACATAAACCCAAATATGTCATGTTTACTATATGCTGCAGTATGCTGTCACAAATAAAGGAACTTATTTTGCCCAGAGATGACTTTTTCATTCTCATGCTTAACTAATTTTGTTCTTATACTGCTATGAACCATACAGGAATGAATTAGTTAGCAGCAACTGATTCTGTATCCTATTACTAATCATGTGATTATGTGTTTCCTCCCTGGCAGTCATCATAACACATCTTGTTAAGTTAATCAATATTTCTGTAAAATTAGTGCTAATAACCAATATCATTCAACATATTAAATAACATTTATTAAATAGACTTGATCCATAGATGGCAATTATACTTAAGTTGGAGATTTATATGTGGGTTGAATTAAAACAGCATGTTTGTGTTTTTTTTTCTTTGGGAATAGTCTCCGTATAAATATTCATTCACCCTATTACTCCTTCTTCCTTATGTTCAGAGATTGATCTTTCTGATTCCTGCATGCCAATTTGGGGTGAGAGGCCCTGGTTATGAAATGTTAATTTAAATTCAGAACCTCCTTGGAATGCCTGATCCACACCATGCCTGAATGAATCCCGGGCCACTGAGATATTTCACAGCTGGTCTTTACCTTCTCAGATCATCACAGTACTCCTGAGAACCTAACAGAGTGAATTAACTCAGTTTCCCAGAGTGACCATGAAATGTATGACTCACGCTCTCTCAAGACGGCAGTAGCATGGTTTTCAGGTCATTGTTCTGGAGTCCAGTGACTATCATTAGATTACTGAGAGTCTGGAAAGTCATTTAGCATCTCACACCTAATCCCTCCTCTGTGAAATTGGGAGTAGTAATATTCATCTCAAAGAAGAAGGGATGAGTAGGATCTATGTGAACATGTTTTCCAAGTTTAAAAGGTGACACAGCTATCGGGCATTGTTACTATAAGTCTTGGACTTTTCTTAGGGTATCCCAGGGAAAGTAGTTTGTATAAAACTAATGACTTGGCTTACAGTTGTTTTGTTTTTTTTTTTTAATGTAAATCTGTGTTTCCTGTTTCTACTCTCAACCAAAAGAATTTGTGTGCTTTTCTGTGTGTCACTTCTGTGTTATAAGTTTCTCTCAAAAGGCTCAGTCTATCTGGAATGAAGTGTTATTAACCCATTCTGAAACAGATGACTAATGTTAATACTGATAACGATGACAACTACAACAACAAAAAGTCTGCCAAGTGCATAGATATGACACTTTATAATTTTTTCTAATGCATTTTTATAAGCACATTAACTTTGTGAGTAGTAAAATAACTGGCCCCCAAGTTATGTATGTGAAAATTGAAGCTCCAAGAGATTTCATTCAGAATTCTGTCTGATATTTGTCAGTATCATCTGCTTCTGCTGTATTTTAAAATTGTCTATTGTTGGAGTAGAAAATTTTTTATCACATAGGTTTTTCTGGATAAAATACTGAAACTGTAGCACTGTAAATAAACCTTAATACTTTCATAAAATTATGACATTTTCTCTGTGAATATCAGTGGATTAGGATGCATTTGACCATATGATAGCAGTCTTTTCTCATTCTTTTTTGTGGGTTTAAAAAACATCTTTAATATCAGGGATACTGAAAATCATTTTAAATTTGTATTTATATTAAAAGTAAATAATGAAAAATTTGAGGTTAAAGCACATGAGAACATTCAATTATTTTATTTCTCTTTTATCGTCTATAGTATTTTATAATGAATTTACTTGTGACAATTTTGATGTAACTATAAAAGTACTCTTACTGGTGTAAATTGTTCAATAATCTTTAAAGTTAATTTCATTTTGACTCACAGTAACTCAAATCATGAAAAAACACACAAGAAAACAGACCTTTAAACTCTTGTTTTCAAAATATAGCTAGTCTTTAAACAATCAGTATTACTTATGCAGAAATAATACTCCAGAGATTGTCTGCCTCTCTCCTTTTGATTTTTATGAATCTTAATTTATAAAAAGCATTTGATATAAAAATGGTAATGAAAGGCAAATGTTATATAGCATTGTTTTCTACAGAACAATGATGACAATGACTGCGATATGTTGTAGGTATAGCATGTTTTGGTTTATATTCCTCTTCACATTATCTCATAAATTACAAGGCTTTCTTGATTCATCTTTGGTTAAGATTAAGTAAGATATTTTGGACTCATAACAGTGTCTCATGTTTATAACAAATGATCACTTGTTTCAACTTTATTACATATGTATACATAATTAGTATTTTTATAACTTAGTATGTAATTTTTAAATTGGTCAATGCACATGTTTCGATAATTGGATGGATGGATGGATGTGTATAGTGCTCATATTATATTTTTTAATCTAGTCTGTGTAAACAACCACTTGAAATTCTTCTTGATTCAAGGTAACTTTCTGTGCAACATGTTAACACTTCCATAATTGTAAATTTTAACCTTTATGCCCTACTCATAATTAGGTAGTAATCTATCTGTTGATATCAAGCACTGATTTTTTTTAAGTAATAAAATAATTGCAATTGCCTTTCTATAGCTGATAATTATAAGAATAACACAGTTTCTAAGTGAATTTTATTATTAGAACAGTAGTAATTAGAATAAAAGGTTGATAATAGGGAGTAAAACAACAGCAGACCAAGAAAGAAAGTATTATATATATATATATAAAATATATATAATATGAACATAGATATAATATATGTATAATTTGAAACATGCCATAATTTAATGCTTGGACATAGAAATGATATATTTACAGAATATTTACATTTCACCAAATTTTATCTTGTATGCTTCTTTCATTCTTTGTTATTTCTAGTTCAAATGCTTTCCTCATAATAGCCACGTTTTCTAAAACAATTACAGAAATAATTAGTATAAGTTTATATAGCTGCTCATTGTGTAAAAACCCGCGATAGATTTATGAGTTTATTTTTTCAAGGAGTGATGTGAAAATTGTATGCCTTAACTATGAAAAACATGTCTTTTAATTTGAGACAGCTTCTTCAAGTGGATTTTCTTTGTAATAAGGAAGTATTGGTAATTTTTAGAAGTATGAGTACAATTAAATTGGCAAGCTAATCTGTCTGCAGTGCACGTGTGAGGATAGCCACATTTAGATTAATATATAATGTACGGCCACCTGATAATCATTGTCAGACATTAAATAGACACAAGAGAACTTTAGAACATGCTGATCCTCAGGATTAACTGTTACGCTAAATTGCCTGACAAGTATAGAATATTGGCTTTTATTAATCTCTCACTGATAACAAAGAATATATTTTTCAGCTTAAGACATTCAGTAATGAATCAGTTTTCATTTAGGGACTAAGTAAAATCCTCATTAAGCCTGGCAAATAGTAGCCTCAAGTAAACACAAAGCATTTTCACTGTAAATCAAAATGAGTTCTGCTCTAGATGCTCCTTATCCTGCCACTATCCTCGCCAGGATTCAGAGGTATCTCATATCAGAGAATGAAGCATCTCGTTAAGAAAGTGACAGAAAAATCTAGCCCTGAGGTATTATGTTTCTGTGATGAATAAACAAGAACATGAAACAGAAGATAACTAGAATGTCTCATCCTATACACCTAGTACCAATATTTTGGGTGGGAAAAACCATTATTTTCCACAGACACTTCTAATTATTGATAAATTACTGAATCTAGAATGTTTCTGAGTAAAATTTACCATAACAAGGCCACTCTGAAGTTATGTCTTTTTCATAGTAAGAATTAATTTTATTATATGTATGTTTACCCATGATTAAATGTGGGTAGCCCAGATCTAGTTAGCCAAAATACCACAAAAGATGCCTAGGTTTTATTTCTATTTAAATAGCAGTATTTGATTATTTTCTTTGGCGATTTAAAGTTATTTTAAATTATAGAATATTGACATTTGTGAATAGCAGTCTGTGAGGTTGGCATCATTATTTGGCTGAACACAAGGAGAATCAACTCTTAAAAATGATTTTACCCATGGGTTAGTCATATTAATTTATATAAATTAGATTTTAAGATATATTTTAATATTTAAATCTTAACTTTAACATTCTTTTTAGATTTGACTAAAAGCTTTTCAACACCATATTTTCCCTGCCTTCAAAATGAATGCCATAATAATCAATGAATTTATTTTATAACTGTCTAATAAAACTGTGTTTACATTTTCTTAATTTTTTTTTTGATGAGGAAGATTGTCCCTGAACTAACATCTGTGCCAGTCTTCCTCTATTTTGTATGTGGGACGCCACTACAAAACGGCTTGATGAGCAGTGCGTAGGTCAACACTTGGGATCTGAACCCACGAACCCCAGGCTGCCAAAGTGCAGTACGTGAACTTAACTACTATGCCACTGGGCCGGCCCCCTTTTTTTTCTTTTAATAGGAGTGAATCTTTCCTACCAAATAATCTTTCTTACCTGTCTTCACATTAACAGAATCCTGTGGACCAGTTATTGTTGCTTAAGCACTATTTAACTCTTCACTCAAAATCATGCTGTGTTCAATCAAGTATTAAATTAGTTAATATGAATAAACTGAATGAATTGATTTTTATGTCTAATTTTTTAAAAGTATATTACAGATATTTCCTTCATAAGTCTGAAACACTAAATTGACCAAAACCTTATTTAAATCTGTATAACAGGAGCTAAAGTGAAATTAGTATTGATGTTAATGATGATTTAAGTTTGCATAACTTACTATTTCTTCTTTTCTTTTCTTTTGCCTTCAGGTGCAATAACAGAACCCAGTGTGCAGTGGTGGCAGGTCCTGATGTTTTTCCAGACCCGTGTCCGGGAACCTATAAATACCTTGAAGTGCAGTATGAATGTGTCCCTTACAGTATGTATATTCCTGTAATTTTCTTATAAAAATAAGTTAAACTTTGTTTTGCATGCATTGACAAAATATTCTCCAAGAAAACATAAAAATAATCTCATAAATTATGTGAAAAACAAAACTGGATAATTTTAATTTTTCCAGATAATAAACCCTCCCCACCATTGGAAGGATTAGATGCTGCTGCATAATACTACAGCATTTAATTTGGAGTATACATTTCTGTACATCAGTACCTATTCTAAAACTCTTTTATACAAGACTATAAGTATTTAGAAAAAGGTTGAAAGAGTGGTATGTCAACATTACATCCTTCCAGGTCCAGGCAAAAGTAAATAATATGCTTGTATAGATAGTGGTATAGAAATTGATAAATTTTCAATTTGATGGAAGGATTATATCTAACCTTTCTGTGCTATCAACATTTGGAAGATTAAAAATATATTCATTCAGAGGGAGCAGACTGAAAATAAAATACAAGGATTCCATGAACTAAAGCACTCTTCAGAATGTATCTTTTACAGCCTCAAAAAGCCTGTCTTTTCAGCCTTTATGTCAGATAGGGTGTATGCCAACAGCTTATTTTTTCTCCAGGAATAATGAAGAATCAAACAATCAAAAATGAAACATTTTCTGACTTTTTTACCCAAAGGAAGAATCACCATCTCAAATAAAATATTTTTGATCTAACTAGTTAATTATTCATGAGATTTCTTAGTGAAGATCACTCAGGAAATCCTGTATTCTCATCTTACATATTCAGCTGATCCCAGAGGCATAAAACACCTGGGATCATAAACAAATCCCAGATTCCAACTTCCTTTGACATCTCAGAAGAAGTGAAGTGTCTGGGGACCAGCAAGTTTACTGAGCCAAAAGATAGTTCTAGACTTGCCTCATTTATGCTTATTTAAGAAGCAGCACATTGCTTGTGAGCTGTCAGTGTACATATTCCAATAATAGCAATTTGGCCAGCAAGAAATGCATTAAAATTTTAAAATAATAATGAAAAAATAACAGAAAATTTTATTTTTGCTTTATTTATTGTGTGATTGATTAGAGAAAGTTTATCGAGTGAAGTTTTGTAAACTAATTTTCTTTGTAATCAAAAAGCGTAAGTGTATTGAAATCTCGATTGAGGTTATGCTTCTTGCATTGTTATCTCCAGAGACCCTTCTAGGAAAATATAAAGCTCATCCTGACCATTTATTATTCATTAGTGATATGTTAAAGAAATAACATTTGTAGGCCATTTTGGAACTAGGACAATTATATTTGGATTGCATAATAAGATCTTTTTGAAATATGTAGAAGAGCTGTTTCCAAAAGCATTTGATAAAAATATACAACAAAGTATACCTCATTTTTAAAGACAATTTTAGGAAGCTTACAATCATATTTTTGAAACATGAAAGCTAAAATAGAAATGTCAAATTACAGATTTTTTTCACAATTTTTAAAAATTAAAGATTGTCACAGCTGTCTCTTCAATTTTCTGTATTTCTTCAGAATTTCTTTGAGGATAGCTACTTGAAAATCCTCTGCCAAACTCATTCCAGAAAAGTCATCTACTTAAATCATTTCAACATAAATAAGAGCTTGCTCAAACACTTTTTGTGTAAAAGAATTAGGATTTACCACAGATTTCCTTTCTCTCTTAAAAATTTCCAGAGATAGTCAATTTGATTCCTGAATATCTTGTATTTACAGGTTTCTGGTAATCCTGAAAATTTACTTATTGCCTTAGAAGTATGTCCATATTATATTAAAGTATTTATTCAAGTTTTTTCATTAAATAAGAATTACGGACTTAGGTGCAACCACTTGCCAGATTTTATACCAGTTTAATTTGTATGGTATAGCATGATTGTGTTTATTTAAATTATCTTCGGTATACTTCAGTTAAAAGTATGATCATAATTGGGAATTCTTTTAGTAAATTTAACATGATTTTTAAAGCAAATAATCCAGAAGAAAGTATAAACTATAGTGACTCATTGGAAAGGTAGGTTGGTTTAGTAGAAAGACAACCAGAAATAAGGGAGCCCGGGTTTCAAATATATTTTGGTTACTTAACAAAAAGACTGGGTCCTTAGCTCAGGTGAGCTATTAAAATTGTCAGGATCTCACCTTACAGACCTTTCCTAATCTGTAGTAAGTCGTGATTTAGATCAACACTGAGCTCTTTTCCTTGTCTCTAGCATAAAAGACACAGACTTTTCCAATGCTGAAAAGATTCACTTATTTAAGATCACTATCATTTATTGGCACTTACTACATGTCATTTACTACATGGGTTACATGTTTACGTACATTATTCTATTTAATTCTCACGGTATCCTCCCCGTTAGGCATGAGTATCACCATTTTACTGAAGAGGAAACTGAAGCTCCGTTGGATAAGTGAATGTCTCCTGTAGAATGTAGACTAGCTAGAAAATGGCAGCGCCGAAACTTGAGTCTCTCTCTAATTCCTCTTCTTAAGGACCTAGCTATGGTTCTCCCCATAGATTTTTCCCTTTGTATTTTCATTAGTTAATCAGCTTTGTTCAATATTTAACTCTTATAATTTTCATCAGTACAGTAATGGCACATGGTGAAAGCAAGTGAAAGATGAAAGGCCCTTTTTCTTAGTTCTTTTGCTACTTACTTTTAAAAGGTTTGTATTCTTTTCTTAAAGCAGCTGAATCACTGCAAACTTTTGTTTTCCCAAACACCTAATGAAGCTTTATGGCAAAAACTAGTTTGTGCTATCAAAATACCAGCCACAATTTAGAATGAGCCTCTTATCTAAGTAGTAACTTAAGAAGTTGTTTAAATTAGCTGTATTATAAGAGAAAATCTTTGTACTTAATATGCTTGTTAAAAGACCCCTGTTGTATTAGCAGAAGGCAAACTTCAGATTTAGGATTCAATATTAATATTTGAAAACTTTTGAGTAAACAGTGAAACAAATAAATAATGTTAGGTTCTATTTTTTATACAATTCAGTAATATTCATTTTCATTTTGAATTTAAGATGACAAACTTCAGTATATATAGTGAGATATTTAGTGTTTATGAATGCTTTCCTCTTAATATTGATATGTGGAAAAAATGTTATTGATATTTTCTTTCTTTATAAAGGCTCTGTGTGTGTATGTATGTTTCCATGGTTAGACTGATTTTTAAGGTGATACTTTTTCATGGAAAAATACAGGAAAAAATGAAAATTATAGAAATATAGAAAAACAAAAATATATAGGAAAACAAATATTAATGATGTATAAGCACATTAGAAGTAAGATAGACAAAAAATTCAACAAAGTTCATTGTATCACACAGGAGAGTAAAGTTAAAAATATCCACGGTTATCTTGCAATAATTTTTGCACAGTTTTAGGAGTCAGTAAATAGGTACATAATTGATAATTTCAGTTTTAGAAGAAACTTAGCTTAAATTAAGCAAATGATATGACTTTTTTAAAAAGATGTTGATAGAAAAGAAAGTAAGAAAAATTAGTGATTGTAAGCAATTTAGTGAGGCTGCCTTCTTTTGAGTGTCTTGTATTCAATTTTTCTGAATCGCCAGTTATAGTTAATCTTTTCTAAGTCTTAACTTCGTCCTACTGTCTGTATTTTCTTGTTTGGGTTCACAGATACTCTGTGACCAAATTTTGTACAAGTGAATCAATAGTTTTCTCTATTCCAGTCACACCTTAGTTCCAGCGTGACTTTTATAGCCTTCTATACTCTTTGTTTTCTTTTGAGGTTTCAATTTCCTCATTAGTGATATTTTCTCCCTAGGAGATGACCTAAATATTCCAGAGGTTAAACCTCAGGGCTTACCAATGCCACATTTTTGCCCTCTCATCTTCCTTCTCACCCCACCTCCATCACTTCTGGCCTGATTTGGGATGGAAATTGTGGCATCCTCAAGTAGAGCTTTCTTCATTCAGCCAGTTTACAGGGAAGACTTGTGTTAGAGAGAAGACAATAAAACAACTAATCACCTACTTAGGGTATTTCTGAGCAAAGAATCTTTACTTTGTATCCTGCTGACAATTTGTCTTTCTTCCAAGGCATACAATTTTACGCACATTACACTCAAAAAGTGCTTGTCTTCTCTCATAATCCGGTGTTTCTCTTCAGTCCTTTGTTTCTTCTCTTCAGAAATACAAAGCACATATTACTTATTCTAGCAATCTTCTCTCATGGTGGATTTTCTTAGGAAATAGATGGGGGAAGCACACAATTTGGAGAGCTACTAGAAAAGAGTGTGTGATTAACCCATCTTATGTTATGGCACTTACAGACTTTCTCACCATTCGTATTAGCCAGCTGAAGAGTTGTGTAGGTGATTGTCTTTATGGAAAGACATTCAAAATGAGTATTATTGGAAAAGTAATATTAACAAATAATTATATAATCTGTAAGTTTTGTCTTTTTTACTATAAGAAAAAGTGTTATACTTTTTTCAGCATCTAAAACAGAGAAAAGTCTTTAAGTATGTATTTAGTTATAAAAACTAAATACATTTTTGCAACTAATGTTCAAATGAGTACATACTTTAATATGTGCATACTTTGGTTCCTATTATGTAAATAAATAATTATGTATTTTAAAACATGCTGAAATTAACCCATATGTTTAATGTTTAAAAATCACAGAAATGTCAAGATATAATTTGATTCCCAATACCTCAGTACCTTTTCGACTTTCTGGCATATAGGAGACATTCAATAAATTAGTATTGAATGATTGAAAGAAAAAAGAAACTGTAGTCAAAATGGCTCCTACAAAAGCATGTTCATCGCTGGAATGATAAACACAAGAAACTCTTCTCTACAAACAAGACCTTTTTACTTCAAAAGGAAGATCTATGGTGAAAATGTAGATTATATGAACTTTAGTTTCTCCAAATTGCTTGTGATTGTGATTGTATTCCTCAAGAATGCTGCTAGCATCCAATTTATTTTTCATATTATTCTTCTGTATGTATCCCTTCATAAAATATAGCAAATATTGTCCCTTAAATATCACTCCCTTTATAAGAGGAGTGTCAGTTATGCAATTCTCCTTTTTAGAATGATATTTATAACAAGAGCAACAGAATTCATCCTTTCCTTTTTTTCTCCTTTTCCTCCCCACCAATTTCTCTCTTTCTCTTTCAGATAGTTTCTCTCTGCTTGACAATATCTGGCATCTAAGAGATAATTCATAAAGCTTTTGCAAATGATCAATGATTAATTTAAATTTTGTCTTCCCAAAATATTATATATTCATAGAAATTGCTGTCATCAGTTTGGAAAACAGGAGGCTAGGTGGACTATATTTTCCTGGAGGTCCTCATCCTAAGCTCTCTCATACCCTCGTCTAGCTGCTTCAAAGGTTCTGGGAAATTCTCTCAGCTAGATTATATCATGTGCTTTCAAAACTTCCCTCTTTATCTTAGTTTCATCACTCAAAATCTCTTGCAGACCAGGCACCATGCTAAACACTAGGATAGAAAGCTAAGATAAAGATTCTGCCCTCAAGGAATTTAGTCAAATGGGGCTCAAGGTCCTCAAAGTTACAGTGTTAGTAGTTCAGCAAAGCAATTGTACATCTCGTATTAGCAGTGCCCAGAGAAGACACACCCATCCCATGGTGGCTGGTGTTTGTGTGGGGTCGGAGCCTGGAATCTTCAGGGGAGGTTTTCCAGAGGTGACCCTTGAGCTGAGTCTTGAAAAATGAATAGACTTTAGTGAGACGGGCCTTCATTTTTAGAAGACGGGGCAATGTAAGATAAGAAATTATTATGGTGAATGTAAAAATCAAAACAGTTTAATGTTTGCATAAAACACAGAACACAGGAGTAACAGGAGATGAAGCCATAGGTAAGCAAGGTAGACATCATGGCTTCCCTGCATGCTGTGACTCCTCTGGGACCTAATACCCGTCACAGTGTGGGGCACAAAGACGATAACCTATTTCTGAATGTAACTAACTGATATATTAATAAGAAATGTTTGTTTGCAAATCTGCAAAAACCAGTTTTGACTAACTTAAGTTAAAAAAAAAGAAGCATTCGTGGAGGGGAAAATACAAAGTAGTAGTTCCAGAATCAAAGGAAAACAAGGTGAAAATGAGGTCCAAAAGAGTAAGATCCAGAGATCTAGAGAGCAAGAAGTAGTGGACAGTCTCTTAGGGACTCTGTGTTTGGATGAATCAGTTTCAAAAATGTTTTGTCTAATTCCTGGCTGATCTAGGCTGGGACATTATGATTGAATGAAATCCAGTGTCCAGGTATTGTTTCCAAGGAAGGAGAATGGGGCTGGCAAAGAACCTGTATATGATTATGAAGGATCAGATCCCTCAGTAGACTTTAGAGCAAAGACTTCAGGTTAGGGCCCTGGGCCAAATTCAGCCTGCAGAGGGATTCTTTAGGCCTTAAACGCTTAAAGCACTTAAAAGTCAGATTTAACATGAAGTCTGAAGCAACACTGGGCCTGCATTCCCTTGGGCAACAATAGGTTAGAGCTGAGTAGGTGCTGCCCCTTTAAAATAGGTTCTGTTCCTTTCTATTTGCTGTATTTTCCAGCACTTACTGTATTGTACTTGGTTCACTATAATCATTTAAAACATCTCCTGCTTCTGGGGGGCCGGCCCCGCGGCCAAGCGCGGACATGGCACCCCTCATTAGGCCATGTTGAGGCGGCATCCCACATGCCACAACCAGAAGGATCCACAACTATAGTGTACAGCTATGTACTGGGGGGATTTAGAGAGCAGGGAAAAAAAGCAGGGGGAAAAAAAAGAAGATTGGCAACAGTTGTTAGCTCAGGTGCCAATCTTTAAAAAAAATTAGTAAAACATCTGCTTCTGAAGATACTTAAATTTGCAACTTGTTCTAGAGATTGGATCTAATCATGCTAATAGATGTAAAAGCACTCCTAAATTATTACTATATTTTTTAATTTCCAAAATATGGCAATAAGTTCTTGCATCAACAATAATTCTACCAAAAGAAGTTTATCGGTGCCTACTATCTGTCAGTCACTACATTAAGTGCCAGGGAAAAATAGATTTTGGCTCTATAGAGCTAGCTGGGTCATGGGTAAGGCAAATAATAAGCACGTGAACCTACATATAATCATTAATGATAAAATGCAAGAAGAAAATAAACTTGATTGTGTGAGAGAGAACAATGAAAGGGCCAGCTTATATAGGGTGTGATGAAAGACTGCTCGGAAGACGGGATATCTGAGACATGAAGAATGAGAATGAAGTCAGGCAAAGAGCCTGGGAAAGAACTTTCAAAGCAGAAAGATCATCAGCTCCAAAGACCCTGAGGTTGGGGAGAGGTCAGCGTCTTCTAAACCCTGATAGGAAGTCAGTGTGGCTGCAGTCCAGTTAAGATGGAGGAGAGTGACTTAAAGAGAGAAGAACCAGCAATTAGTACGATTAATACCGTTGATAATGAAGCAGCTATTTCTTGCACATTTCTAGGATTTATTAAGAATTAAACTATATTTGCAGAGTGAAATTGAATAAATTGACATTCCCTTTAAAATATACATTGTGGAAAATATTACATGATTCTATAGCAACAGAAAGGTAAACTTAGATTAAATAAACCAAACATCAAATGGTATCGACACCTAATTAGGATTTATTTGTATTTATAGTAGATTAATAATGTGTAAATGTATGCTTGGATGCTAATTGTAAAGAAACAAGATGAATTCAGAGTATTAAAAGTTAATTGGATTACTGGAGTTAGGAAAATATTTGGTTTGGGAAGTAAAATGTTATTACAGACATAAATAAACTTTGAGCGATTAGCTGACCCATGCTCATTTGCTTTTTTTGAAATGGTAAGATTATAGAGTTTACGCACTTCAACTTAATTCAAAGAAATTTTTATATGGTGCTCAAATTAAATGGCATAATCATGTGGGATTTAAAAACATGGAATATCACAACCAGAGGCACTCACAACTAGAATATACAGCTATGTACTGGGGGGCTTTGGGGAGAAAAAAAAAATCAGATTGGTAGTAGTTGTTAGCTCAGGTGCCAATCTTTAAAAAAACAAACAAACATGGAATATAATGTTTTGTTTTAAAAACATACTGCAGATGGGAGGAGAAGTAGTGAAAACATATGAAGAGGTTTTTTTCCAAAGTGTTTCTTGCAAAGAAATCTTATAGCAAACATTATGATGTATGAGATCTATGGAGTTAATTGTGCAGACAAAATTTTCCTAAATACATGTAAAATCAATTAAAATTCTATGAAAGAGCATTGTTAATTTTCTTGTATTCCAATCACTAATCTTATGAAACTAGAAAAAATTAATCAATTTGCTTAGGAAGTACTTCATTCACATATTTAAAGTTTAACATAATAGTACCTCATTAAAACAAGTAGTTAGTAAAAGGAAAAATCTATATAAAATTTAATGTTTTTGTTTTATTTTTTGAGGAATTTCTCAAATGGTAGGAGATCACAATTCCTATGAATGTTATAAAATTTGTTAATTGCTTAAAAAATTTTCAGAACCCTCCTATAAAACCCAGTCTTTCAAACAATTAAATACTTGTATGGTAAACTCAATAATGGTCCCCTAAAGAATCCATATCCTAAATCCCCAGAACCTGTGAATATGTTACTTTAAATGGCAAAGGAATTTTGCAAATGTGATTAAATTAAGGTTCTTGAGAGGGAAGGTTATCCTGGATTGTCCAAGTAGACCCAGTCTAATTGGAAATGTCTTTATAAGAAGGAGGCAAGAGGGTTAATGTTAGAAAGAGAAGATAGGACAATAGAAGTCGAGACTAGAGTGATGTGCATTGAAGATGGAGAAAGGGGCCACCAGCCAAGGAATTCAGGGAGCCTCTAAGAAGCTGGCAAGAGCACGGAAATGAATTTTCCCCTAAAGCCTCCAGAATAAACACGACTCTATTGACGTCTTAATTTCAGCCCTTAAGACCCATTTTGGACTTCTGACAATTTGTGTTGTTTAAAACCACTAAGTTTGTGGTAATTTGTTACAGCAACAATAGAATGCTAATACAACCTATTATAATATTACTTTTTTTTCTAAAATGATTAATATAGTTTAAAAACTTCATTGTTTACTTAGGATATGAACTAATAAAGACATAGTTTTTTTTCCTAAATAAAGATTATCATATATTTCTGCTATGATATTTTTAAAATGTGAACATTTAAACCTTTTCTCTCATGGACTGGCTGGATATGGGGTGTGCAGCATGTCATTATAGACAAAAGTCATTTTAGTTCTCTTTATGAGTATATCAAACCCAAGGCAAACCTGAGTCAAGTTACTGTTTAGTAAAATCAATTTTACTATATTATGCTTATTTTCTATTTGTATGAGGCAGCAAAAATAGTGAATGGGTAAATAAGGAGTTGATTGTGAAAATATGAGCTAGACAAATAGGATTTCAAATAAATGTAGTGAGTTTCCATTTAAATTTCTTTATATCTTTACATAGAGAAGAATTTCTCACAATAACTGACTTGTAATCCTTGAATTAAATCCATGTTTATGGACTCCCACTACTGCTCTGTATGTATTTAATTGAGTTTTGCCAATACTTAATGCAAACCTAGTTATTTTTGGAACATTGCACAATGTCCAAATGCCCCCAGTAATGTAAATATGACGGGTTCCTAACTTCCAAGAACCCATAATCTCCTCAGCACTGTATCATCCTTCAAGTAATCATATCAATATAGAATCAAAGACTAGATTTTATTACTGTATATTATAAATATATTTTCTTCTTTCTACGCTAATAGCTTTTCTACTTCAATTAGAGCAAAAACCAATGCAGAATAGAATAGTAAGTGATACAGAGGAAAAAGAAGCTGCTGTTTCTAAGTATGTCTCTATGGCAAAGAGATATTTCTAAATATTACTTAGGCTCTTTGTCAGGTCCTACCACATTTTCTCTGTCTTTGCCTTACCAAGTTCTCTCAAGCATGAGACATTATAACATAGTGTTAAGAATGAGAGCCTTAGAATTTACGTTCTGACTTTGCCAATTATTAGCTGTGTTCTAGTGAAGTTGTTTTACTGCTCTGTGAATGAGTCTCTTCATATAGAAAATAGAGATGATAATCAATTTACAGAATCTGTGAAAATTAAGATTAAATCTATGTAAAGAGCTTTGTAAAATGATGGTCACATTAGAAATGCTCAGTATATCATACCCATTCAGATTAACATGGCTGTTCCATCTCACCCATTTTTGAAGTCTTTTGACAATCAGTGTTATCATCCACTGGGGCTTGGAATTATGTAATGCTGTTCACTTATCCCACGATTTGGGGAGTCCCAGGTATCATAGAGTTACAGCATTCTCTAGTGCTCTTGATTATTGGTATAGTTTTAAAGACGACTTCTGTCTTAATTCTTTATTTTTTATTTCAGATCACCTCTGAATTTTGAGTCCTTCTCAGAGCTAGTTACAAGGGAATCTGTCACGTAATTTAGCTCTTAAACCAGTTCTCTCTTATGGGGTTGTTCTCTTTAACCCCAAAGTAATACTAAGACACAGCAGGCAAATTTTCTTAATCCCCATTCAGCCCAGTGGGTTTGTGTGGGTACTTTTACCACTTAAATTTTGTGCTCTGCATCCGTTTTGAACTTGACCTGCTGGTACTGGTAATTGCATGAATCACACCCAAGCTTGCCTGGAGTTTTGGCAATGTGTCTTTTATTTTCGTACTTTCCTCACTGTTATTAGCTTTTAATACTAATTTATTTACCTCCAGTCCCATTTCTCCCCATAGATAGCAATAGATAAGGAGGTGCTAGTGTCTTCAAATGTGTTTAGGTGGACCCTGGCCATGTCCATTTATATCATTCAACAAATATTGGTGGAGCCCCTATTATCTGAGTTTTCACATAATGTCTCTAGGTAGTAACAGTTAAATTTCATTATTAAGCACTCTAATCCCATCTTTTAATTTTTTTGAGGAGTGAAGACCTGAGCCTTAGAATAAGTAAAATAGTCGATGATTATAGAGTTAGAATTCATTAACTCTTAATTGCTAGTTGTCTTTCCATCATGCTACTCTGTTTCTTTAAATGTCAGGGTAGTTTTTCCATAGCCTAGAAATGGAAAGAGTGATTAAGGCTTACTCTCAAAAATACAAAAGATTCAAATATATTCTCTTTAATTGAAATTTGTCATTCTAACCCAATTCCTCATTTTAATTCAAATTCTTCCAGAAAAATTTTGGAATTCAAAATGGTCCTAATGTGATTGCTTGATGACTTGGTCTTTGTTTGCCCTCAATATAGCTTATAATTAACACAATTAATGATGGCATATTGAGATATCAAAAACCCAACTTTCTCAGTGTTATGACAGAGCAATCTTTTGTGCATACAACTAGGTTTCAAGCTTCATGGCCTTTCTCATAAATTTATTTCAGAATTGCCTGGGGAAAGCCAGTGAGTGAACATTTTTAGAGAAGGTGGGGTGTGAAGTTTGCTTTTATGTCACAACACACTAACCATTTGCTGCTGAAAGCCTTCAAATATGCATCCAAACTTCCGTGGCAAATCTTTTCTGTCTCAGTTTTTAGAGCAGCATTAAGTAAGTTCCATACTCAGTAATATTAAAATTTCATAGATGACAAAACTCTCTACAGTTAAAACAAAAACAGAAAAAAACCAACAACTAGTGGAATTATGGAGAGAAGAGCAATGAATCTCTCCCTAAAGGCAGAACATAAGATTTCCTTTACTATGATTTTACCTGACTTGCTCTCTCCTCTGTTCTTCTTACCTCTTAGAGAACTCGTTGATGTTAAGCCTATCAAGATAACAGGAAAGGCTCACCAGGGAGATCATATTCAGATTTGTTAGAAACAAAATGTATTATTTCTACAACAAGCCTTCCGTTTTTTTTTTTCTCCTGGATTCATTTGATTGTTCATGCACCAATAGAACTGATAGGCAGCTATAAATGTGCTATCAGGGATATTATCAAGGCAAAACTCTAAGAATTCCTCATTCTGCTTTATCATGCACTCGCTAATGCTTATATCAAATGAGTTCAAATACCAAGCTCAGATCTGATAAATGGTGAATGACTGCCCTGCAACAGACGGCATGTGTTACTCCTTTTAAGAATGAGTGATAAGTGTAGAGCAAGAAACATAGGCCATTCTGTGTGTTTAGGAGTTGACAAAGCTTCAGTCGTTTATTAGTATTGCCCTCTGTTTGTGATTAGCACTGATTCTAATAACAAAATTCAAGAATTTATGATGAGTTATATTACTTGGTCGAATCTTACCAGCTGTTGCTCCTTGGGGGTATCAGATGATATTTTCTAAATGTTGCAACACCTTATCTTTATCCTCAAACAGTAGCTGGACCACCAGTAGGAGGTTTTTACTAAAAATCCCATTTAGCATTGGTTCTAAAAGTGTTGAATATCCAATGCTGTTAGAGACCAGCCTATAAGGCTATTTGACTTTGCCTAAGTAGTAGAAAGTCGGGACCTTTTCTTCCTCTTTGATGGATAATAAAGATGAAGAGCCTTATTGTTTATTAGAAATATCCAAATGAATTTAGTGCTTTTGAAATATGATTTATTTCTTCTATGCAAGCACTTACTCTAAAGTTGTTTTGACTATTCAAATAAGTAATACACACAACAGAATTAAAATAGTTTCTAGCATACAATTAGTGCTTGATAAAAGTTTGCTATTATTTTAATGTCTTCCATACAATATGGATAGAGCATTTAGCTTATTGTTGAAAACACTCAATCATAAAATTCTGAATACCAAGCTATAAATAATATTGTACATTCCCAATTTAAGCTCTTGAGATATTCTATCTGGGTGTATTTTTTAGAGTTAAAATTCTGACATTGACTAGTATTCATCTATCTTTGAATCCTTTTAGTAGATTGTAGACTTTTACAGAAACTCAGATCTAATTTTATGTTAGTGATAGTTGCTAGGTAACTATTTGATGCAAATTAATCGTTAAACATTTAGCAGCGCATTCTCTGACTGGAATGGAAATTGGAGTGACTTAGAAGCTGATGGGCCAGGAAACAACTGATTGAGAAATAATATCTTGAGGTATTTAATAAAAGTAGGTTATTTAACTCCTCTACCTGACTTTCTTCCTCTTTGTCAAAACCAAAAAAGAAAGAAGAGAAATTGCTAGAGAAAAATGAGAGCTTTTTCCTAATAGTAGACACTGTTCTCTGAGCAAGTACCAAGTGCTTACACTGTGCTAAATACTTTGTGTACAATATCATATTATTCTCACAGCAATCTGTTTATTTAGGTAGTATAGTTCCTATTCTAAAAATAAAGAACACAAGAATATAAACTAAGTCCTTAACTTGTCCAAGTTCCCACGCCTAGTAGATGGGAGGGGAAAGGGCACAGAGATTTGAATAGAGGTCCCTTGGACTCATGGGATTTTTGCTTTTTCCATTATACTAAAGAAGGCACGGAAAAATATCCTCTTCTTTGGAAATTGACAAATCTAACCAGCTATCTTTTGCAAAATATTTTACTGCCCTCTAGCCTGGTACCTAAAAAGTGGAGTTGTGTGCTGAAGTTAGCTTGACTTCAAAAGAAATTTCATCAGGAGGTAGGAATCATTGTTAGGAATCTAGCGTTAGGACAGGAGGTAGAGAACCTGCAGCTGCTGAGTGGGGTGAGCACTGTCACTTATTCTGTAACTCTTGCCCTGAATTGAATCTCATTTATAATGTTCTGTTGTTGTTAATAACTGTTAAGCTTTTGCATTAGGTTTCTACTGCTGCTATATCAAAGTACTGCAAACCTGGTGGCTCAAAACAAAACAAGTTTATTCTCTTACTGGTGTAGAGGTCAGAAGTCTGAAATCTGTGTTGGCAGGAGGCTCCAGGGGAGAATCTGGTTTCTTGTCTTTTCCATCTTCCAAAAGCCGCCTGCACGTTATAGCTCATGGCCCCTTCCTCCATCTTCAAAGCACTTCTCCCCAGCCTCTGTTTCTGTTCTCACATCTTCCTCCTGACATGGACCCTCTTGCCTCCCCTTCAGAACCACCCTTGGGATTAGCTTCAGCTCACTGGAAGATTCAGGATTCTGTTCTTATCTTAAAATCCTCAACTTAATTACATCTGCAAAAGTTCCTTTCTCCATGAAAAGTGAAACATTCACGGGGTCTGGGGATTAGGGTGTGGACACCTGGGTGGGGGTGCATTTTTCAGCCTGCCACAGGTTTGTTTTTGTTTTAATTAACTACAGATTTGTATTTTAAAAAGAGGACAGTTGGGTACAGAACATGTGTAAAACTCTATTTGTCTTTTTTTTAGAGATTGGCACCTGAGCTAACATCTGTTGCCAATCTTCTTTTTTTCTTCTTCTTCTCCCCAAAGCCCCCTGGTACATAGTTGTATATTCTAGTTGTGAGTGACGGGGCCGCCGCAGTGGAGGGCATGAATGTAACTGCTCAGCCACAGGGCCAGGCTCTAAAAACTCTATTTCTTAATGCCCACATATATCTGATTAGCAACTGTTAATGACTGCAGAGTGCTCACACTATCTGGAGGAGAAAAATGGGCAGTCCACAGCTGATTTCAGACTGATGGATTAAATTGAAACCAATCCATTTGCTTTTTTCTTCTACAATAAAATGACTTTTTCTGGTTACATATAGAAAGCATAAATACACAAATAATAAAAATACTACAAAAATATATGTTAAGATGAAAGTAAACTTTACTTGAATTTCTAGCACTGGCGATAAATTCAACTAACATTGTAATGACCATTTTTTATATATTGCTTTACACATATAGACACACACACATGATTTTCCAAGGATAGGACCCCCACATATACATACATACAAATACACACATACCCACAAATTAATGTATATTGTTCACAGTTTTATCTGTACTCAGGTGTCCTGGGGAAACCATTACACGAATATAGATTTATATGTGTGTGTGTGTGTATTTTCAAAAAGGGGATCATATTATAAACACATCTTGCTTTTCTCACTATAGAATATCTTGTGAAGTTCCCCCTGAGTCAACTGGTATAACTTTGTTTATTTTCAAGGGCTTTATAATAGTTCATGAGTTGATACAGGCAGTGTATTCAGTCTTTTCCCTATTGATGGAAATTCGTTTTTGGTTTTGCTTCATATGTGATAAGGTGAATGAGGTTTAAATCTTTACCAGTAAGATTGTCTCGGTTGATCTACTGAGAACCATTTGCTTCACCTCACTGTTCAAACAGCATCGAGGCATTTGCCACCTGACACAAGAGAACCTGTCTGCTGACTGGAGTTCATGGTTCAAGCTGTGGAGCAAATCTGAGTGGGATCGGATGGAGCCTGTGACCTTTAATTCCCCAGCAAAGTGACTGACCCAATACTATTGACAGTTTTTAGCCTCTGCTAACGTTTAGGGCATGTGTGTTATGTATCTGTACAGTCACTTGATTTGGAGAGTTTTCATTAAATAACCTTTGGAAGTATCTCATAACATCTGTCACAGGTAGTGCAGCTCACCTAATCGAATACCTACGGAGACGAAGCAAAGTAACTGAACTGCTCAGAAAAGGAAGGAACGTGACACATCTGAACTGATTTCTGTAATGGCAGAAGGCTGGAAGATTTTTGTTTTTCTTTTTTGCCTTAATGATATACTTGAAACATTTAGTGGCTGCCTCCTTGCAGCCTGTCTTTTCCCTTCACCAATTTAATGAAAATATTTAATCAAAACTCATCTGAAACTTTCTTTGGAGTCAAACTTTTTCTCAGAACTCATCCTTCAACAGTATCTCTGCAGTAGTTGTGACCATTTACCATCTTCTCCTTTACTAAGCCCTTCCTCTGACTTATGTGAAAATATTATCTTCTACAGAATTTCTCTCATTACATCTCTCAGTTTTCTTTTTCTTTTCTTTTTTTTTTTTTTTGAAGGAAAATTAGCCCTGAGCTAACATCTACTGCCAATTCTCCTCTTTTCCCCGAGGAAGACTGGCCCTGAGCTAACATCCGTGCCCATCTTCCTCTATTTTATATGTGTGACACCTGTCACAGCATGGCTTGACAATCAGTGCGTATGTCCACACTGGCATCCAAACTGGCAAACCCTGGGCCGCCAAAGCGGAAGGTGTGGACTTGACCACTGTGCCACTGGGCCAGTCCTCTCAGTTTTCTTACTTCATTTTATCAGTCTTTTCCTTCCATCTTCTCTGCACTCCCTTTTGTTTCCCTTTGTTTCTCAAAATTCATATAAGGAACTATACAATCGAGGTTCTGGTTTGAATTTTGTTTGCCTTCTGACTGACCATTAGTCATTCAGTCTTTTTCTCTCTCTCTCATATGATAGGCTCAACACTTCTTTACATTTTGAAGAACCTCTCCCCAATTCAATCTCATATTGCAATTATTATTTTACTTTGTTGAATTTCTTATACCTTGAAGAATTCAGAAACCCTAATACTTCGACAAACATGTAGTGGGTAGCTTCAGTGTGTTCCTGACTAGTCATAGAAAAATATGAGTTCTTATCTTGAAAATTAGTATACTTCAGTCCTTTTGCTCCTTAGTAATTCCTTCATGTCCCCAAACTATTGTATCATTTATTTATTTATTTATTTATTTATTTATTTATTTTGGTGAGGAAGATTCACCCTGAGCTAACGTCTGTTACCAATCTTCCTCTTTCTGCTTGAGGAAGATTTGCCCTGAGCTAGCATTTGTGCCAGTCTTCCTCTTTTTGGTATGTGGGTCACTGCCACAGCATGCATGACGAATGGTATAGGTCCACTCCTGGGATCTGAACTCGCAAACCTGGGCCAGCGAAGTGGAGTGCACCTAACCGTTAACCGCTAGGCCATGAGACTGGCCCCTAATTTCATTTTTTATAAAGCTTCCCTGTATGAAAGTAATTTAGTAGTTGGGGGAAGATGCCAAAATCCATGAACAGAAGTCTTAAAGTTAAGGACAGGGTTTTTTTCTCTCACTCTTAGCTTTGTAAGGCTTACTGATCTCCACTTTTGTGAAAAGAAAAGCCATAATTGGAATAATAACAGAAAGTGTATCCTTTTGTTTTATGTATTCCATTATCATGCTTCAACTCAGTATTATCACGGCTTATTTAGTTTCCTACATTAAGTAACCAGATTAACCGTTAAGCTATCATGTTCACTTTTCTAAAGCTTCAAAGGAAATGGAAAACTTCAGCTCCAAACAAAATTTATTCTATTTTTTTATGTGTGTTTTAGACAAACCAAAAATATAGCATGCCAGAATTTTAACTGGCATGCTTAAGGCTTATAATTTTATACCCCTAAAATCAGTATTATTAAATCACTAAGAAGTTTCAGAGTGGCAGAATAAAGATTATGTTAAGTCTGAGATTAAGCTGTCACATCAGAGTAATTTGATTTTAAGTATGGCTCCACCACCTCCATTAGTAATCACATCTTGACAGAGACAAAGTTCATCCAATATGAGTTCTCATTGTGGATGAGGTATTGATGTTTTCGTGTTACTTTGGTCAGTCAATAAGGTTAAAAGGATAAAATTTATTTAGTTTTCAACATTGCCTTCTTGAAGTCAAATGTCTATTTAATTAAATTTTCCAGTATTTGGCAAGAAAGGATTGGTAGTGTCAGCTTTCTTCAGCTTGATATTAAATAGCATCTTGTGAAATTTGGTAAAGACTATGTACAGTAATAGGAAACAGATACACTGAGAGTCCACTTAGGAGAGCTTTAGGAAGTCCAAATTCTTTGTCAAGGTATTTAATAATTTCTAAGAGTCTCCTAATGCTAAAAGTTTGAAGTATGTGTGCAAGTCTTAATTATGATATTCATTTTCTAACTGGCCTATGGTAATCTGTAGTATTCTGCTTGTTCAAATATTGAGCAAAAAATATATACATTATATAATTCAAAATTACTTCTGAACCAAGCAGGTGATAATGACTTTAAAATAGTATGTCTTCTACATTTTGTTTGTAATCCAGTCACCCATCATATAATTATCTCATTTTTCTGCTCTACTCTATTGAAAAATTTACAATTGCTTTTTTAAGATGCTGACTACATGTATAAAGGAAAAACAAATAGAAATTCAATTTTTGAAAAACTTGGCCACATTTGAGGTATGAACATTTTATTTAGTCAACAAATATGTGTTTTTTGAGTTTACTCAAGAAATTAAAAAATTTACTCAACAGTTGAATTTTGTACGAAATTAATATAGGTACCATGTTAAAGACTCAGCATGGAACAATGAATAGGAAGGATAAGATTCTTGCCCATATGGTGTTTTCTTTCTAATGTGACAAACAGTCATTAAATACAAACAGTCATTAACTACATTTATGATAAACAAGTTTTACAAAGGAAACTTCTAACAAAACATGTGAGTCTGGTGATAAATTTTTGAGGGTAAAATTTCTTGATTGAATTTGTCTTTTCTGAAACTACATCTGACTTGAACCCACAAAGTCAGGGGGAATATTCTGTTCCAGAAAGTGTGCTTCCTAGGACAGGGTTTTGGCTCTCTAGGAATTTTACTAGTTACCTACAGATGATATTTAATCTTCATGATATTTTTCTTTCCATAACAAAATGGTAGATTAACTGTGATTTTAATTATCTAATTTATTTCTTTTCTTTATCACTATGGTCATGGATTTAAGTGATGATTTATTAGTTTAATTATTTAGTAGACTTTCAGGCCTATGAGCTTATATTTTAATTATAATTGCAACAGATGCTATATTTTAAAATCCGACCTACCACAAAAAATTTTTCTCATGCGCATTCTACAAATATTTATTGAATGCCTTCTATATAAATGATAAGTGATATATATTTTCCCCAAGTTCTACATGGTCAGGAGCTTATATTTCTTGTCCATGTTCATATCCCATTATGTATCACATTTGCCCAAAATATAGTAGACATTTAGGTAGTATTGGTTAAATGATCAATTGAAGACTAAATACAAAGATAACCTCAATAGCCTTAAAAAGCTTATCACTAAATAGGTGAGATACTGTAAATGCACAAGTAACTATTATAGCCCTAGATGTATAAAATCAAAAATACCATGTGTCAGCTTCTAGAGAAGTAGAGAGAAATATTCAAAAACAAAAATAATTGAAGACTCTAAGGTAGAAGAAATGCTTGTGGTAAAGTGGAATTAAAAATATGCCTCAATAAAGTTTTAAATCAAACATATCTGATACTATTTGAAAACTGATAAAAATAGATGGAAATATCAAAAAGTTCAGTGAAACATTGGAGGACTCCATACCGGAACTTTAAGTAGTAGAGGGGTTTCCAAGAAAACACTGTCACTTGGATTTTTGTCCATTTCTGAATTCCGCAAGAGCTGGCCTAATAATTTTAGCCTATTTTGGTTGTGCTTGGAAGACTCTGCTGTGTCTTTGAACTTGAACCAGTGCTCTCTTTGGAAACCCACAAGGTAGATACAAAGCTTCTGCACCTGTTCTTCCTCAGAGGGTGTATGCTATTAGCATGGAACCTCACTTACTAATTGTAAGTTAGCCTGTTATATATACCACTTAACCACAGAGAAATTCTGCCACATTAAGCCCAGGAGAAAGCATTAGACTTTAGCAGATCCTTCTGATCTATACCATTTTCTATCAGGCATAAAGTAGTTTAGAATGAGTAAATACTATTCAAAGAACTTTCCACCTTTAAGAATTGGGAGCCATAGAAGATAATATTACTAACCTTAGTATTCTGTGTGGGTTTATGACTCTTCCTTTGAGGTCTTTGAGGTGCTATATGAAGTTAAACAGTATTAATGATTGTGAAGTTTATGATTCATTCAGAAAATATTTCTTAAGCTACAGTGCTATATGTTAGGTATTGGTTGAAAAGCTGGGGTCAAAGTGAAAAAATAGGTGGTTGCTAACCTTATAGAGCAGAAAAGAGATTACACTCATTCACGTTCTTGTGACATTCTCAAATGCTTATTTTTTAAATTCCACCAATTATAGATTAAATAAATTATTTACAGAATTTGTAGTACGTGAGTTTATCTTATGAAAAATGTGATTAAGTATTATAGAGAATCATTTTGGTGTGTGATTCTCCATTGAGTCACGATGCATTGCAATCTTTGATTCCAGCTCCTGCTTGTAAACTGAGATAATTACATATTACATAGACTTCCAGAAAATCCACTTTAAAGTTATATCTTATGTAAATGGCAGACTATTCTTACGTGAAGGGTGGCATTATTTAATCCAGTTAAAATTACTTTCTTTTTAACTCTGGAGCTTTGACTTAAATTAGTTTATCTCGAGGCTTCAGCATCTCACTTAAACCATTAGTGTGCTTCTTCCTCTGGGGACTCCCATTTATACTTTCCCATTCAGAATGTAATCCTATCACATATGGTATAATACTTTGCTCTTAATAACATCTTTCATCCAAAGAAGTCTCGAGCACTTTCAAATATGACCTTGTTGATGTTTACAACATCCCTGAGATGGTTCCAGGAGCTGAGAAGGATTCCTTCAGTTTTACAGTTGGGAAAATGGGATGAAGGAGAAAGGCTGAATTCTCCAAAAGTGATTTTAAGAGGGCACGCTGGCATGATGCAATGTGCATTTAAGAGTGATGGAAGAGCTGAGAGAAGGAGTTAGCTGAATATCAGATACACTCCAAAAGAATGTAAGAATTTTGAAGTAACATTTCCTATAAATTCTAATATTTAATTTTATTTCTCATTTTTCAGTAATTATTTATTACCTGGTTACTGTGTGTCCTGTGGTACACTATATACTGAATATGGCAGGAAGCAAAATCGAACAGTGTGAGATTAGACAGGCTGACACAAGTTCAGCAGAGCCTCGTGGACCAGGGAAGGGGTTATGGACTTGGTCTAAGTTTGTTGAAGGGCTTAAAGCAGGTTTTGGTTTTTAAAAAAGCATCAGTCTTGGTAGAATGTGAAATGGGAGGTTTAAGAGAGTGAACAGAGAAAACCCATTGGGATTTTTATTTCTAACATATATTGGCTGTTTTTGCCCTTATGTCTTAACCACGTGCTCAGTGGTTCCTAAACACATAGTAATCATTTCTAGAAATCCATGCAATTATATAGGAATAAGTAGTGTTGAATATTGAATTTTGGAATAAAATGTGCTATTTCATTCGTTCAGGAGCTACTTGAAAATTGCTTAACTTGGAAGAAAGTACTTTGGATAAATCATGCTGACAAGAAGTTACAATCTGATAGGAAAGTGCAGATCTGTACTTAGATAACAAGGATATATATATGCATAAAATATTTATATAATGTGGGTTAGATAAGATCTTGTAGGAGTTCCAAAAAAGAAAATCCTTACTTGAGGGGAAAGTGACCAACAAGGGAGAAAGAGGCTGATATGAGACTATCTATGAAAATGTGTACAAATAAATTCACAAATATTGTGTCATTTATTCCCAAACACTATGGAAGGTAGGAGGATATAGATGTGAATAAGACATTGTTTCTGTGTTCAGAGTGCTCATAGTCTAGTGGAAGAAATAATAATTGCATAAAAAGATTCTACTAGGCATACTGCCATAAGTACCACAAAATGGGAATATGAAAGAAGAAATTTAATCCAACTACAGAACCCAAGTAGATTTTACATTAGAGAATAGGAGAAAACAAAATGGCAAGTTTTGATTGAATAAAGGAAAGATCTTCCTTTAAATGTCAGTTTAAAAGAAGACAAAAGTATTACCAGAGCAATTTTAGAGAATACTATGGCAGCTGCATTCAGGGTGCCTTAGATTCGGGAAAGAATAGGCAGGTGAATGAATTAGCAGATGAATTGCACAGTCTAGATACTGAGCAATCCCAACTCAACTAAGGTGCCAATGATGGTAATGAGAAGAAATGAGATTGGGGTGAGGTGGTGAAGAAACTTTGCAGAAACTAGCAACTACCTGTATGTGGTAAAAAGTCCGTAACTGAGTTTTGAGCCATGGTGATTATGCAAGTGGTGATACCGTTATTTATAATAGGGAAATCAAGAAATATTGATTTGTAGAGTTAAGTGATGTGGCATTGGAAGTAAGTCTTAAACATATTAAGTTTGAGGTGCTAGTGAAATATACAGTACTCAACAGTGATGATAGCCTGGGGGCCAGAAAACAGCTTGGGCTAGGAAAGAAAAATAATAGCTAAGAAGTATTTGAAGCATTTTACCTGAAACGCAATTTAATTCTCAAATCTTGTTGAGCAAATACTACTTAAACCCAAGGTCACATAGCTAAGGAAGTAGAGACCTGAGGTTTGAAGTCCTTTGCAGTTATTAAACTACACCACTATGCTGGAAGGAACTAAACCTTTGAGAATCATTAGTATAGAGGTACAACTGAAATTTTGAGAGTGGTAGGGAATATCTGAAAATAACTAAAGAAAAGGTAAAGAACAAAAATTTGGAAAATTTAGAGGGCTGGAGAAGGAAAACAAGCTGAAGACGTGTACAGAGAAGGTGTGTCAAAGTTAAAAGGGGGTATTCCAAAATCTAGGAAAGAATCTAATGTCGCAGATACTAGGAGAAAGAAGTTAAAAGAAAGAGAAGCACATTTGCTTATGGAATGTGTCGAACGGCATTTCTCACAGTCTATTCCATGGAACATCAGTCACACAATACATTTGATGGGGGAAAAGATTCCATACATCATCCACTAAGTTTGAGAGACACAAAATAATACCTCCCTCCCCTTGTCTTCTAGAATCACAATACACATTAGCACATTAAAGGTGTAGGGAAATAATTAAAAGAAGGTGTTAACTTATGGCAGTTTAAAAGACATCGTCCTTTTTTATTTTTTTAACCTAGAAAATACAGATTTGAACACATTTTTTAACAAAAGAAGCATTTAGGGATAGGATGAAGATTCTAAGAGAGGCACTCTTGAGTTAGTAGGATCTGAGGAATGTTGAAAAGGGTGTTGCGGAAATAAAGTAGTTTAAATCTGGACATGAGGGTTAGAGATACAAAATGAAGAAAAGTCATGAGACAGACAGAATTATGGAATTGTAGAATTAGAAAGAAAGGGCAAGACCACTAGTTTAGTCACTGTGTTAGAATTACCCTGGAGGCGGTTCAGGTACAGGACCAATCAGAGGGGATCTGGAATGTGCAAAGGGTGAGTGGAATACCAGGCCCTGAATTATTTCTTCCTACCAAATACCCCAGGTTTTTTTTTTTTTTCTCCTGGCTTCCAGATCCTACTCCTTTCTAGTTTCAGTCTTTGGACCAGTCCCCCTTGATGATGCTGCTATCAAAATATGTCGCTCAGAACTGAAAACAGTACTTCAGTTCCCTTTTCTAGGGCTCTGTGTGTTTTATCTCTTTTGACAACATGATCAGAGGGCTTGTTCCCTTTGAATTTCAGTCAATTTTATTCAATTTGTATGAATTTTTAAAATTCTTCTAGTAACTGTACAACTTTTGTACATGAATGAAACAGCTTTTTAAGCTTATTTTATAACTTTAGAATTTGCATTTACATTTTCTTACTATCAGCCCTTTATTCTTGCCTGGTATTTAAAGAACTTTTTCAAATATTCATTCTGACTTCCTTTTTATTAGAGGCCCTACCTTTGTGTGAATTACAGATTTTACTTTTATACTTTTGATTTCTCCAGCTGAATATTAACATTAAAGTGATCAATATAAAGCACAGAGATTTCCTGAAAACTACTGGAAATCTTGTCCAACCTTAACTTACTCAGGAATCTCTTTGGGTACAGTTATTGTCACCAGTTCATTGGGTACAGCTTTGTTAAATGAACCACCACTATTATTTTTATTTCTACATTCTATCCATGTATATATCAGAATAAACTTTGTCAAAACCATCTGGAGTCCTGTCAAACCTTTACCCCTGCATTTCCTGATTTTCTATCTATAAAGAAAGTGTTACTAATTTAATATAATTTGTAAGTGATTTCATTTTCATTTTTAGGTACTTAGGAGCCATCTCTTCATTCCTTCTAGAATCTTGCTTCTGCCTTAAGTCAGTGTTTCTCTAAACATCCATTTCCTCTCTTTGATAAAAGGTGTTTGTCTGTCCTTGTTTCTCCACAGCTTTCCTGTGTGTTTTATCATTTTTTTTATTTGTGAGATAGTTTTATCCTAGTGGCATTGGATCCTTGAGTAATTTACTCAAATTCTTAGAGCATCAGTTTCTACATCAGTAACATGGGAATAATTATAGTATCTACCTTATAAAATTTTTGTGGGAGTTAAATAAATTTCAATGGTTACAGCCTTACCTGACACAAAGTAAAGGCTCAACAAATCTCAGTTGTTATTTTTTCCGTACCTTAGTCGTGACTAAGAAGCATGATCCATTTACGAGCCTAGTGTGAATGTGCTTTTGGGAATTGTAAATTGTTGAATAAATACAAAAGTTTCTTTTAACTACCAAGCTTGAGTAGTGAAAGGGTTGTGCTGGGGATTTAGTATTTAATTATTTCTACATAAACAGCTTATGGGAGACATTGACTCAGTTAAAAATATGTAATAATGAAGGGTTCTGTTTATCCATCCAACATCTGAAAATAACTTTTTGAATTTGAAGTTAAAATGCCAAGTATCAGAAGGATAGGATATGGTTTTAGAAAAAAATGAATCAATTTATAAAAAAGATAGACATCAAGACGGTTATTTCTATTGTTAGGGAGAGCAAATTAGGACGGTCTTGCTGGGCAGTGACTCAGAAAGGCAGATGACAGTGAAAATGGGTGCTAAAAAAAGACTAAACCCTACCACCACGGAAGCTACCTCCCCTTCCTCCACCAGACATATGACGCCCCTTTATGATATATTTCTCCTATTGTTTCCTTTGATGTTTATTTTAACCATTTTTCTTATTACATAAAAGATTTGTTTGGAGGCCAAGATAGAGAAAAGATGAGGAATAGTATCTGCACCCTAGGAAGTGGTCATTTGTCATTGTGGACTCAGAATCACTTGCTTCAAAAGTGCTGAGCAGGATGCTCTTTCTTTGGGGTAGCACCTGTGCTCTCTAATGTGTAACAGTCTTTGGAATCTAATTAACAATGCTTCATGGGACAACACTATCCCTGGCTGAGGGATTTTAATGGGAACATAAAAATTATAATTGCAAAAGAAGGTCAAGTTTACCCAGGCTTTGTTATTTGATATCACAGCAAATCCAAGATTGATTGAAAAATGTATCAGAGTCTCTCCACTTACCAATGAATAAACATTTCCATAGGAACCATAGGAAGTGCCATTTTGTGAGTACTCATACTCTCACAGAAAGGTAAAATACAGAACGTGAGTTTTAATTTAAAGAAATAGCAATTTATTGATTTCTTTTTAGTGTGTTAGGATTACTATCTTTTTTGTAATTCTTTTTTTTTTTTTTTTCTGGGACAGATTCACCCTGAGCTAACATCTGTTGCCAATCTTCCTCTCTTTTAGTTTTTGTTCTTTTTCCTGCTCCCCAAAGCACTAGTGTGTAGTTGTATATTCTAGTTGTAAGTCCTTCTAGTCCTTCTATGTGCGCCACTGCCACAGCATGGCAACTGACAGACGAGTGGTGTGGTTCTGCACCCAGGAACCAAACCCCGGGCCACCAAAATGGAGCACACTGAACTTTAACTGCTAGGCCATTACTGTCTTTTCAACTGATTTTAAAGGTGTTTGCTTGACCTTGGTTTTCTTCAGGTTGTGTTCATTTAGCTTTGTTCAAGCATGTGAACATTTTTAGTTGTCTAATCAGATCTTAAAAATACTTTTCAGCATGTTTAAATGTAGTGAGATTTATTTTTAAGCAAATGAACAAGAATTATGGAAATGAAAACCCTAGAGTTTTGTGTGCTTGTCGTTCTTCATATGTATCGCAGCATGTGTCCTGTAGCATGTGAAATCATCCACTGATCTGAGGCCCCCTGATGTTGGGCCCATATGTGCTCACATACCTACTGTAAGCCCGACAGGAGCCCATAACAAGCATTGTGGAGGGCTTAACTCACCATGTCACTGCTTGTATTAATTTATTTCAAACTCAGTGTGGGTCACCCTGTCTTATTTTTACTCTTTCCCTCCTTTTGTGTCTGTAATGTGTAATTTAACTAAGTTTTCTTCAGAATGTTACATTCAACTTAGCCAAATTCCAGACGTTCCCTTCTGAAATTCAGGTTTCGTGGCTCATTTCGCACAGAGTTATTGGCTTTTTTCCAAACTTGCCATCTCCCTTTTGTGTAGTACTGCTGACATTTCTATGTTTATTCATGAAAAATATCATGTGAATTTGCACTGGCACTGGGAGAAAGTGGCCGCTGTGCCAACAATAAGTGTCATTTGGGATGTAGGGGGATTTAGAGCCATAATAAATTGTCTCATTCTAAGTAGAGTAATGTATCAAAGTCATAAATCTTACCTTTCAAATGCCTTTCTTTAATTGCAGTTGCTGGTATTTTTTTTTCTGTATTACTAGTAAGAAAGCTTTGATTATTCTTAATATTTTTAAAGAAGGGGTAAAACATGTTTTAAAGGTACATTTTTTTACTTAGTTACTGGTTGTTCAAACTATTGAAGTCTTATTTTTTTTAATACAAAATTTCCAAGTTGAAAATTCAGAATTTCTTAGATGTATTTTTTTAAGTAGGAATAGGAACTCATTAAAAATTCATGTGTTTTCTAATTATTTTTTCAGTTATAAATGAAAGCTGATCAAAGTGAAAAGATCACCTATTCCATTCCTGATAATTCTTAAACTTTCAGGTTAAGTCCCACCTTCCCCATAGAACATTTCATAATTAGTTGTATTGATCTTGCTATTACACCCTTCTGACCATTTTTTGTGTATTATATCTGCTTCTTAAATTTAGCCTATTATTTTAGCCCAATTTATATTTAATATGCTACTTTGTTTCATATTTTAGTGTTGCCTAATTGGTCCATGTAGTTAATTTTTAATTATTCATTGAGCAGAAGTCATATCCTCAGCAAAATTATAAAAACCACGAAAGTAAGGAAACCATGTTTATAGGATAGTAATAATAATAAGAAAAATAATAATATCTAGGAGTTACCAAGCATTTACTCTGTGCCAGGCCCTGTATAAGCTTCACAATAAGCCAGAGAGGTAGAAACTTTTATTATAATTCTTTTAACAGCAAGGAAACTGAAGCATAGAAACATTATGCCACTCAGCCAATGTTACATAGCTATGCAGTGGTAGACTTAGGATTTGAACCCATTTGAAACTATGTGACTCAAAAACCTGTTCTCTCAACTACTACAATACCTGCCCAATCAAAAAGATCATCAAATGAAATGTTTGTTGAATAAAGTATTTTAAGCGCATAAATCTGAATTCTGCTAGTAATGGTTAATATAAACTTCATTAATGATTACAATCAAATGTCTAGTGTCTTCAGGGGAGTTAATACTTGGGCATAGACTATAAATGGTAGTATAGAATTTAAGTAGGCAAATTCATCTCACTTCCTGGAGTGACTCGTGAATCCTAGTGACCTTTATCAGGGTATGGGCTTGCTATCTCTTAGATAATTATTCAAAGAAGTATATGTTTTTACTGTAGCCAAGTTAGTTTTGCTATGGCTAAAACTTTGAAATATTTAACAAAGAAAACATGCTTATTATTTCTTAAACTGAAATTGGTTAATGGAAGCTACTCTTATGGATGTTTAAAAATGTGGTAGGCTCTTCATCTTATCCAAATATCTAAACTGTGGCATTAAATGCAGTTCTGAAGTCAGTGGCTGGGTGGTAGGTTTGTCCCTGGCTTTGGAGTCAAAACGTTTGTGAAATTCTTTATTTCTGTATTTGTAAAGGAAAGTTTATTAATGACTTTATTGTTCAGAAACAATCGGTGATATTTACAGAAAAGAAAATCCAATGGGTCGGTCTTGGGGAATGGGCATTGATCCAATCTTGAACTTCTAGCCTCCTAGGTTCTCTAGCAGGGGCCCTGTATTTTGGATTGACAAAAGACAAATTAACAAGAGAAAAGCATACAAAGTTAATATAAGTTCTTTGTGACACAGGATCTTTCATAAGGAAGACCCAATAAAATGGTTAAACCTGAGTGTTTTTATACTTGGTTTGATGAAGAGAAGAATGCTGTGGAAAGTATGATAGGACAATAGGGTATGCATTAAGGGTAGTAAACTGGGGGTAATGTAGTCAAGCCTGTTCTTTTGGATTCCTGTCAGCATCCTTCCATCTTCAGAGATAAGGGTGCTTCTTTCTTCCAGGTATTGAGAGGGCACCTCTCACAGGAAGGTCTAAATACCTGCTTCAGGGGATAAGGGGAAGGTCAGGGAGTTCTTCCTGCACCTGCTATTTCTCACGTTCCTCAGCTTGAAATATTCGATATGCCAAGGGGCCACATTTTAGGGTGGCATATTCTGATCCCCTGCATGGTCCATACAGTTACACAGCTCATACCACTATGTGAGCATGCTTGTCACCTATTTAAATTCAAGAGATGGCTGCCATCTGCATGGAGCCAAATGATCCCTTATTCTTCACTGTGATTTTCTTCCTTTTGTCTCTTGAATTAGTGCTCTCTGTATACACTTATGTTCTGTGTTTCTGCGTTGAAATGTATTGTTTTAAAATTCAAGTTGCCCTTTTTTGACAAAGATGACTATCATATGCTTTCAAGATTGTCAGTTAAACCTAGGTGTCTGAGTTGCACAACATCCATATATGTGGAAAATGATGAGGACTGATTTTCAGCTACTGTCAAGTACCCTGCTCATTAAAAAGTAATTATATATACATGTAATGATAAGACTTTCTCATTATTTAAGTATGTAAATATGAATGCATATTACTATATCACTAGCTGGATTCTGAACCTACTTTTATATTAATAAACATACTGCTGTTTTATATCAATTATCCCAGTAGTTAATGGTCGTTTGTGCTCATTTCCTCCAATGAGAAAACATTTTGGAGCCAATTATGCTTGTATGAAGAGCACTGAGTGTACTCATTTTTTTTTTCCTGTATGTTCTTCCTCCATCTAGAAATTAGTTCTTATTAACTCATCATTATGTTCATTAAATCGATCAATCAGCAAGTACTTATTGTGTACCAGTGTTCACCAAAGCATACATTTTGTTGCCTTTCAATTACTTATAAATATTTCAGGTTGCTTGCTAATTCACTGGTCAGACTAATTGACCTTGAGCTAATTCGAGGTTTAAATTATGTCCTCTCAGTATCTTAAAAGTTTCAAGGGCTTACTTTTCTCTATAAAAGTTAGTAAATGAAAAGATATGAGTTGAAATTTCATGCCTTCCCCATCTCTTTCATACTCCTTATTCAAGAATTCTAGACTCCTTTTAACTATACTGTATTGTAACTATGCTGTATTTTAAAAGGCCAAGAAATAAGACCCCAGAAAATGAGAAGTAATTTTTATGTAGGAAGTATTTTAATGGTTTCCTACAATAGAGGTCTACCTAAACACGTTTTTGTCTTATCAAAATAGGAAGGGCTGTCCAAGGGCTAAATTTAAATGAATGTTATCATATCATAAAATAAAGTAGGGAAAAAGAAATATTCCCCCTGTCAAAGCCCCTCTCACTAGCTGGGTCTCAGCTGCTTGTGAACTCAGGATGCGTGATCTAAGTGATTTATCTTTCTCGGTCTCCATTCCCAAGATTGACATGACAATAGACAGAATCAGCCACAAGAAGTTCTGCTTTTCCCCTTTCTGTGCCTCCAGCAGGAGGTCTGTGGAATGTGTAAATTTTAGACCTCTGACTATAGTTCTTTTCTGAACTTTTCACTCTCAGCTTCATGTAGCTGGAAATGATGTTACAAAAATCAGCTAGGAATATTACAGTAGTAAAAGAAAAAAATGGTTTTTTAGTGGAGAAAGAGTGAAGAAAAATTGCCATGTAAAAAACTATGAGATCATCAATATCCTTTGCAGTATCCAAAATTGAAGTGACTGCTAAATAAATGTAAAACCCAGTATTATGAGAAAATAGAAGTTAAAGATTATGGTCTAGGTGCTGTTTTGTTTATGTGAGCTCACACACACACATGCACACACACACACAACTTAGCAGATGCCTCTGGTATATATGTATATAGTATCCCCTTGGCTCAACTCTGATTTTACCCAACCCTAAAGTGAATTGTTTTGTGGGAACTCAGGCCTCCCTCATTTACCCAGTTCTCACCCTAAATGCATTTCACATTCTGCTAAACGGCTTTTCCCAAGGCCAGTAACTTGCTTGGCTGACACATAGCCATCTGCTAGTATGCAGGGGAGTTCATGCTGGCGAAATTGTCTTCAGCCACTGGGGAGGAAGGGCCTGAAACATTACCCCAATTTTTTTTTTTTTTTCTGCTTTATCTTCCCAAACTCCCCGTACATAGTTGTATATATCTTAGTTCCAGGTCCTTCTAGTTGTGGGATGTGGGATGCCACTTCAAGGTGGCCTGATGAGCAGTGCCATGTCCGCGCCCAGGATCCGAACCCTGGGCCACTGCAGCGGAATGCGCGAACTTAACTGCTCGGCCATGGAGCCGGCCCCACTCCAACTCTATATATCTCAGAAATCTGGGCAGAATTTGGTCCTCCTTACCAACAGCGGCAACTTCAATTACAACATATATTATGGCTTCTCTTCCTTTTCTGTCTCTCCCTCCCTGTTCCTTCCCACTTGTTTCCTGAGATCATCTCCCAATAAACTACCTGTGTCAAAGTCCTTGTCTCAGGCTCTACTGTCTGGTGATCCTAAATTAGGACACTATACCACATAGGAACATTTGGATTTATTATGTTTGAGTAACTCAGAACATTTGTGGGCATCATCAACCAATAAGTATTTACCAAAAATTATTTAATTATTTATTGTTATTATGAAAATATTACATAGCATTTTGTAGATCTGATTTGACAAAATGTTAATCACCTTACCATCTCTTTTAACATTTAATATATGATCTGCCTTCTTGGAGAACAGCTGTAATCTTGTTGCTGAACTAAGATTTACACGTTTGAAACAGTTGGCCGATATTGTAGAGAACCATCTCCTTTTGGGCATCCTCCTGATTGATGAATTTCTTGTTAACATACTGATTGGAGTGATATCTTACTCCACATCTCCCAAGGTGATCAGTTTCGGCAAAACTTTCTTCTTAAGGCTTATCTTTCAAAAGCAGGCCTTCCTGAAAGCTGTGGTTCACGTTAGAATTGGCTGAAAACTTTATAGAAGAGGTGGGATTTCACCTAATCTTAGATGAATGTATTGGAAATTGTGGAAGTCAGTATTAGGTGATACATCGTATGTTCAAGGGCACAGATATAAGAGAATCATTGTGTTTCAATCCAATAGAAATGGTTTAGGAGAGAGTGACCCTATAACCAACTTGCTTTTTCTTTTGTAAAAAGGGAAGTTTATGTTCAAGAAAATAGTATATAAAAATGAAAGCAAGATATTCATTCACATACAGCTTGTCAGAAGTAAAATCAAATGTGTCATTATAAAAATTCTGGCATATATCTACCGAGAAATATTTTGTACTCACGGTAGGTGTGTAGAAGATGTAGTATAGCTTTTTGACAGCTGTGGGCATGATCTGGTTTAATAAACATCAATATTTTTCTTCCATTGTATTGTCATAACCAAGGATAAAGTGATTGTCACATAGGAGTGGGAGAGAGCAGGTTGTGTTATCTCTGAGCACCTATTCAATTGGTCAGATGGCTGTAGGGGATCAATTATAATAAGCCATAGCCACTACCATCTTGTGTGGGAGTAAGGGACTGAAAAAAGGTAGAATTTGTCTGTCATCAAGGTAAAAAATCTTTTCCTCTGCAATACTGTCAAGAGAAGTACTGACTATTACCAACATTTCGTTTATCCCTCAATTATCCATTTAGAATATAGGAATAAATTTGCTTTTATTTTATTCTATTTCTCCAAATGGAAAAAACCTACGTTTGTTAATGACCCATTTTTTCTGGTGGTAAATTTAAGAAATGCATCAAACTAACATAAAATTCAACCAATTAACTAAGATATCTTTCCTCTCTCGGTATCAAAAGACTTGTATGGCTCTAGAAACAATAGATAGAATCTTTTAAAGTCTTAATATACCCCTCATTAGCCCTTTTCTAAATAATCCCAAGCACGTATCAGAAATATATATATCCTATTAAACTGCCGTTTGTTAACATTAACAAAGTAGCATTGCTGTTGGGGCAAAAAAAGAAAAATAACCTCTTTCTCTGCCTTCTTGAAGTTTGCAAGATAAATATGTGCTGATTTTAAATGAAAGTGAACATCAGTAAACTAGACAGATTTATTGAGTTAGCTTGTAGCAAAATGAGCTTGCTCCATTTTCACATACTTTTTCTAGTGGTAAATGTTTTAATCTACTGATGCCATGGAGAAATGCTACATTAGCTATAAAACAGGAAGAGGGCACTGTTCAGTGACAGGACCCATAATATGCATAGTGCAGTAAACACTCTGCAAGAATTTAATGGCCCTGAATTCAAATAGACGATATATAGTTTACTAAGCTGAGGGGGTAGATTCATAAAAGACTGCGATTCCTCCAAATGCGTAAACTTAACTTAGACGTGATTTTAAGACATCAGTTTTACAGGGGAGAAGAAACTATACTTGATTTCAAAGAGAAGGAAAACCCATTCTCATAGCACTGCTGCACACCAGAATTTTATGCTCTGTTCCTCCTTTCGTAGTGTAAGCATTTGATTTTTACTGTCATTGCTAAGGAGCTATAATTTTTCATCACAGATCTCTCCTCTTCTCTAAAATTGGTGGGCACAGGAGAGCACGGAAGCTCACTGTGGTCTGATGAACCATGCTACATGCATAATAAGTGAACTAATGGTCAGAGAAGATTTGTGAGTTAAGATGTCATAGTCATTAGAAAATACCAACCTGAGAAATCTAAGACATCTAAAACTTACCTCCTCACTCTATTTCCAAATGGATATGTCATTTATTTGGAAGTTGATACCAGATTCTATAGACCACATAGTTTTTATAAAAGTGGCAAATCAGCTAAAATTCACAACTTGAGGTTTCATTCAAAACATCATACATTTGAATCTATTTGTCAAATTTATCGACATTTGAAACAGGCCATCAAGCTGTTGTGTTACTTCATTTTCTGCGTGAGGAAAATTAGTCAGTATAAACTGATCAGTAATCTTCTTGGGAGACTATGTAGACCATCTGATGAGCATCAACCTTGGAGCCAGATTGTCTTTTTTCCCACTCTTAGTTCTGTTTCTTACTAGAGTTGTGACCTTAAGCAAGTAACTTGATTTCTCTGCCTCACACTTTCTTCATCTGTGAAATGGCGATTATATGCTTACTTTAGATAGTAGTTTTGATAATTAAATGAGTTAATAATAAGGGTTTCCACATAGTAAACATTAAATAGCTGTTGGCTATCGTTGCTATAAATACTTGTTGTTTCAATATTCTGCACTTATCCATTTGTGTTTGAAAATACCCCAAAATGCAAGTTATTTTGTTTTCAGTGTTCATTATTTTAAAATGGAGCATAATGGAACAGAGTAGATTTTGGAGGGTTTTTTGGTAATTATATATTGTCAGCAAAAGTTTCTGGAATACAGGAATTTACTTAGGAAAGCTTTCTTGCTCATCCAGTCTGCGAACAGGGGAGTCAGCCTTCAGCAGCAAACTCTCGGGAGAACAAAGGCAGGGGACTATCTTATAGAAAAAAGGTTCAGGCCCAGGTTCCCCCACTGGTCTGCTTATGCAAATGAGGGATGCAAACATGCTTAGTCCTGATTGGTTGGTGAAGGTCACAGTTTTATTGGTTAGGTCCAGGTGGCTGTTAGGGACTTTTGTAAAAGTAGGAACTTGGGCAGAGTCAAAGCTTGGGAATGAATTCTGTGGTTTTTCCGAGAACAGAATAGGTGACTGCATCCCGGTCCTGTCCTGGCCACTTGACTCCATTTTGTTTTTAGGTCCCGGTTAACCACACGGAGTCCTTCTTCTCAGAGGTCTTCTGATTTCATTTCATTCCATAATATTAACCTCAAATGTCAAATGGGTTTATTAACTGAAGGTCATACTCAGAAGATATTTACTTCAGCATAGCAATCCATATGCACATTTTATTTTTAATTTTCTTCCTTTTATTTTGCCTTTGGTAATATGAGTAAAGTTATACCAGTTATTCAAGAGCATCTAAGACAGAGTTCCTTTATACGGATTTAACAAATTTAAAATGTTTGCTGAGTAGCTTCTGTAGTCCAGGCACTGTTCTAGGTGCTGGGACACAGCAGTGAATAAAATGGAGAGAGTCCTTGAACATATATGTCTAACTTTCTAGTATATTACAGAGTGTGTCGTAATATGAGGGTTCCTGAAAAAATATAGTTTCTATTTGAACTTTATTGTTTCTTTAATGTTGTATTTTTTCAAAAATCACCTTTTGTGGTAGATGTAATAATAATATTTATATAGTACTTACTGTTGCACCTGTAAACATGAAATTAAAAATTTAATAAATACTATCTACTGTCAGTTTACTAAATATCAATTGTTTTTTTTTTTTCTTTTTGGTCTACAAGAAAGTTTATTTTATTTCATTAAAAAGTGAAAAAATAGGGGCCGGCCCCATGGCCGAGTGGTTAAGTTCTCACGCTCCGCTTTGGTGGCCCAGGGTTCAGATCCTGGGTGTGGACATGGCACCACTCATCAGGCCATGTTGAGGTGGCGTCCCGCATGCCACAACTAGTAGGACCCGCATCTAAAATATACAGCTGTGTACTGGGTGGATTAAGGGAGAAAAAGATAATATGAAAAAATACACCGAATAATGTTATAATGTTGATATTTCCTTCCTCAGTGCTCTAACCAGCAAATTCATTTTTATGACCCTTCTACGGATAGCTTTTAAGGAAAAACAAACAGACAAACAGTTGGGGGCTAGTTAGTTTAAATAGACTGTGAAATATGTTACCAGTGGTCCAATAGAGCAAAAAATAATGTGATCGCTTGTTTCATTCTCTAAAACTTGCTTTTCCTCTAATTTGACACATTTCACTGAAACAAAAAGTGCATTTAGTGAATTACTGAGCAGATGTTGGCTGAGTATTATAAAGAGTGAGAGAGAAAGCAGGCTTTATGTCATTTGTTTTAATTTAATTTTAAATTTAGTATCTCAGCTTTGGATATTGTACCACATTATATACATTTGAAGGGCTGTCTGCTTATTATTTCCTTTCTCAAATCTGACGTAACTAGTTTACAACCATCTTTTAAGGAGTATCTATTCCTTCTGTTGCTGTCTCTCAGAGGAAGAAGATAAATTCATAAGGAAAAGAGATAGGGAAGAATATGGTCCCATTCTTAGGAGCATGCACTTCTTGTGTCAGATATTATAACACTGCAGAACTAAACTCCATTATGAATGCTTTCAACTATGAGTGGGAAATAAGTAGAAACTATTCACCATCCAATTAACTATGTTTGGCTAGGCCAATGGCATCTTGCTACTGAATTATCAGATACACACTATGATGGACATAGAAGAATTAAAGGAGAAACAGGAGACTCCCATGAGAAAACTGCTACTTCTACAGTTTACTCTAAGATGCATAATTAATAAAACGTGTTTTTCCTTCAAGTAGGGAAAAAAGCAGCAAATAGTTTTATGTATGCCAGCTTCTTTTTTTGGTGTATTTAATTCTTGCTGTCCCTGCATTTCTTTCACCTCCGTCAGACATTATTGATTTAAGTCAAATGCAGTCTCCTCACTTTACAGGTGGCATGTGCCTTGTGAGTCTGGAATGTGACACTGCCCTAAAAAGTGTCCAAAGAAAGCCTCTTGTCTGAAAAGAGATCTTAAACAGATGGCTCTGAGAAGAGACTCTTTAACAAAAATCAGTGTAATGCTTTTTTCAACATAAGTTATTACTAGTTATTAATACTAACTTAAAAAAAATTTTGTTTGTTGAAATCACAATCAGATATTTTCATTGAGAGCAGGCCATCAGATCATTTTCTCTACTTGATAAATATAACTTAGTGGATAAAGCACTGCTGGCATTTAGAAAAGTAATAGGGGTAACTGAGAACTCTATTTCCTCCCTCAGTCAATGGAATTATTCAACAAAAGTAGCTTGCATTTGAAAGATATTGGTTTAGCACTTGGGTTCTGGTGACAGCCCTGGCACTGGGTCCTGGGACTGCCACTTACTATTTATTTAACCTATCCATACCATGGTTTCCTTCTTTGTAATATTGAAATAACTGTGCTATCTACTTTATAGTGGTACTGTGATTATTAAGTGGATAGTACATGTAAACTGTTTAAAACTATAGACCATCTAGTAAGTAGTAAGCACTTCGTTGATATTAGTTATCCTCATTAGTTTCATCATCATCACCTTCTTTTTTGTCAGGGAGCTTAGCATAGAGGTTAAGAGTGTCGGCTCTGAAGCTCAAATACCAGCTGTACTGATTGCTAGTTATATGACCTCTGTCTAGGTCATATTAACCAATTGCATACTGACCAATTGCTAGTTATATGACTCAGTCCCCTTATCTGTAACTGGTAGCAATAATCTCAACAGGGTTGTTGTATGAGGATTAAATAAAATTATATAAATAAAGTATTCAGCAAATAGACTGTCATAGTGTAAATGCTAAATGAATGGGACCAAAAATAACTTACGTCTCAGTATCATTAAGGAGAAATTCCACAGAGATTACAAAATCTTTCTTAGAGATTTACTCTAGAATAACTATTTTGCAATATACAATTATATAAGAAGATAGAGAGAGATATAATGGGCTCCATTACAGAGAGATAAGAAGTACTACCTAAGGAGGATTTCATGTGCCTACTTAGAAGTAAAAGACGTACTTTGTCATTTGTAAGATTCACCCCCTTCTCCTTTGTTCATATCATTGCACAAACCATACAGAATTCATATTTGGAGACATTTGTTCGAGATTTTAAAAACATGTCAGTGCCAACATTTATTGACCAACAGTTATAACAGAACATTGAGATAGAGCCTGATAATGCCTGGGTGAGTGATACAGGGTTTTCTGCCTTTAAGAACCTCCAAGGGGCAGGCCCTGTGGCCGAGTGGTTAAGTTCGAGCGCTCTGCTGCGGTGGCCCAGGGTTTTGCCGGTTCGGATCCTGGGACCACATGGCACCACTCATCAGGCCACGTTAAGGCAGCGTCCCATGTACTACAACTAGAAGGACCCACAACTAAAATATATACAACTATATACTTGGGGGATTTGGGGAGAAAAAGCAGGAAAAAAAAAAGATTGGCAGCAGTTGTTAGCTCAGGTGCCAATCTTAAAAAAAAAAAAAAAAAAAGAACCTCCAAGTGCTTCCAGAAGAAGGATAGTGAGAAGGTAAAAGTACCAAGTACTAAGAGGGTAGTAAATGAGACAACATAAGTGAAATGAACTAGAATAGATAGTGTCAAATGATAGCAACAGGATAAACATCTAGCTGGTTGCTTCTGTACTGGCCGTGAGCTTAGAATGTCTTTTACATTTTTTAAAGGTTGTAAAAAAGAAAAGAAGACAAGGATTGTGTGACTTGGACTGTACGTGGCTGACAAAACCTAAGTTATTTATTATCTGTCCCTTTGCAGAGAAAGTTTACCAGTCCCTGGACTAGAACATATTGAAAACCCCTCTCTGCCTCAAACTGTGTTGAAATTATACAGTTATTTGATGTGGGGCTGGTAAATAAAGTAATATTCATGAAAACCTAAAGATAGAGTTTGGCTTAACTGGGAGATAAGATGTGTGAGGCATTCTTAACAGGGGCAATAGAATGAGCAAAAGTTGAGAAATATATATAGGTGTGGAGTATATGAAGTAAAAAGGGATAAACCATTGTGAAGAATGTGGTTAACATAGGATTAGTAAGACATAAAATTAGAAAAATATATAAGAAACACATTTTGGCAAATGGCAGTAATGAAACTGAAGACCTGGAATTTTTTTCTAGATGAATTGGTATCAGCATCTCAATTTTACCAAACCCCCAAAAAACTGAATGAGTAGGGATCTTAAATCTACCTTTCAAGGTATTCAGTTGACATTTTAAGGACGTATTTGGCATGTATTTTTTACTAATGAATTCTGAAATTAATTTTGTTTGATTTTGTTTTCAGTACTAGAAATCATATTGGTATTATTAATCTTGTTATTACTATGTTATTACAAATACAAAATATTTTCTGCTCCCTGGATAGTGAATCCAGTCCCAGGTTGTTAGGGGTTATCTGGAAGACTTCTACAAAATGTGCAAGTATTTAGTAGCTCTTCCGATTCCTAAGCTATTCCTCAGAATGTTGGGATTTTTCCTTCCTAAATCCTAAATCTGTGGGTTTTTTGTCCGATTCTCTGGCACCAAGGGATGAAGATAACTTTCAATTCCAAGATTAATTCGCAAGATCTTAAGAGCTCTGGCAAAGACTGAAAGAGCGATGTTTGTCAGAATAAGGTAACGACTTCTTTCAGCTTCTGTTTTTCTCGTCAATAAACTTAGGATAGCCACTCCTGCCCTCACAATACATAAAATTGTTAAGTATATCAAAAAATATTGCGTTACTTAATAACTTTTTAATACTATTAAGAATTAAAAAGTAAACCATGATTTGGGGCTAATCTCTTAATTCTCTGGCATCATTTTTCTTATTTGTAAAATATCAGGTGGAACTAAATATCTAAAAAACCTTTATGCCCCAAACTCTGGGAATATTAATTATAAAGTATTTGATAAATCTGGGATTAGATCTAGATTCATTTTGAGAAACAAATAGATGACATTTTCCACAAGAAGTTTGATTTTAGTCAAACGCTTGTGCCTTGTGTTTCTAACTTAAGCTTCTCTTAATTCCTTCTCTCTCTGCCATTCACTTCTATTCTTGTCTGTTTTTAATCATTTTATACAGGTTCCTTTGGAAGCATCTTAAAATAGCTTATTGTTGGTAAATAAGTGTATTAGAAATCACCAATTATTAGACTGTAAGCTTCCCTAAGGCAGAGATCAGTTCCTCCTCCGTGACAAATTCATAATAGTACCACTAATTCACAGAGTTTCTGAGAGGATTAAATAAAATGATCCACAAGATAGCTACTCACATAGTACATGTTCAGTAACTGTTAGATATTATAATTATCATTGCTTATCTCTGTATTTATAGCTCTAAGGGTCCTGCACATAACAAATGAGTTCAGTGAATCTCATATAAGCATATATACACTTACAGACTCTGAGGAGACTCTGCCTTTTTTTGTTGTTTAGCAACTCTAAATGCCATGTGGTTGTTACATAGTGGTGACAAATCATTATGACAAGGGTACCTCCTTGATGAACTAAATGGAATGTTGACTTTGTGTTACTAATGATAACTTTGAAGAATTATTATTTTTACTAGAAGCTATTAACAACAGATTCTCAAAAGAGTCTGCTAATAGCACATTTTCTTTTAAAAAGGCTAAATTAACAGTTTGAAAGATTCTGCAGACCCATCAATGGGATGGAAAGCTAATACAAAACAAGAGGGAGTCTCAGTTTCTGCAGCATCTATGGATATTGTATTTAAGTGTTTAAATTGGAATGTGGCTAGTGAAAGCATTTTATGAATTATTGACATTTTCGAGCTCCGTACTCCAGCATGAAATTCGTCAGGAGGTGATAATTTTGGAAACACATTACATAAAGCTATTGTAATACAAGGTGCTTGAGCGACACTTTTATTCACTGATGCACGAGTATTATTTGAAAAAGGTAATTTAGAAGCTCAGCTGCAGAGATTATCCATGTCTTTCATTAAATAGAGCATTAGCCCTTTATTTACTGAAAGAGACAGATGTCTGTCAGAATTTTTGATATGCAATATATCAAAAAAATAATGAACTTCACAGATCTTTTTATTTCTGTCTACTGAAGTGCTTCTGTATTTTCTTGGTGGATGTGAAATGAAAGAAGAGAGAATTTTCTCTGTTTCACAATAATAAGAATTAACAGGACATGAGGTATTCAGCACAGGTTTGTTTCTGGTGATAAGAAATATCTTGTTTCCTTGGCCAAGAAATGAGAAATCCGTTTTTTTTTTCCTATTATATTTTCTATTCTGGAGAGATGCTTTGCATCACTAGTCTGAGGCTTGATAGCACTGAGAAGTATGACATTCAGTCATTTTTTTGAAAATACCACAGTGCAATTCATCATTGGGTAGAGGCGTAAGAAATATTAATTGAGCTCTTTCTTTATGCTGGGCATTGGAGATACAATAAGGAATAAGGTCAAAACTTGAATTTGAATTCCAGCTCTACCACTTATTAACCAAAGAGCCATGGGTCTTTGTACCTGTTTCCCCATTTGAAGAGTTAAGATAATGACAATATCTACCTCTTAAGATTGCTGTGAGATGAATAAATTCGAATTGTATGCAAAACTGTAGTGCAACTTGTGGCACATGGTACATGCTTAGTGAATATTAGTTCTTATAACAGACATGGTGCCTGCCCTTGGGGAGATTCCATTTGCGTTATTTATGTCCTCTAACGTGCACTTCCATGTAGAGGTAGTGACAGAAATGAAATGGAGAGTGTGAACACAACAAACACTGTTTCACTGAGTTTACATGTAGTGAGACCAGTGTTTGATATTAGACAAATGACAGGATTCTGCCACCTGCCAGTGTTAATCTTGGTCAAATCCCTTTACCTTTTGAGTTTCAATTGACTCATCTCTGATATGGGAATAATAAATACCACGTCATAGTGCTGTTTGAAGAATTAAGTGATTCATGCGAAAACATTTTGTTACATTATAAAGTGCTATACAAGTATAAAGTATTATTTTGAACTTTTGATTATCCACTTATAGATGACTTTGTGGATGATGCACCAGCAAATTTGCATCCAAGACTGATTTTTTTCTTATTTGCTTAGTTTGCCTTTCTGCCATCTTCCTTACTGCCCGGCTGGTCTGTGATAAGGGTACCAAAATGTATTTTAGTAGTCTAAGCCAAATGTAACCAAGAAAATAATTGTCTAAAATACTACTATATTTTGATGAACAAATATTTATTTATATATTATTTAATATCTTATAACCATCTTATGTTTCTCATAAATGTCTTTTTATTTATATATTATGGAAATATAGAGGGCTCAGTGTATTATACATTCTACTCATTTAGAACATTTAAATTGTAGATAGAAAATGTGTTGCATGTCTGATAGTTTAAAAGAAAAGAAAATTTAAGCTACATTAAGTACAATTTCGTAGTTCTTAGCTTGGGCATTAACAATTTTGGGCATGCAACAACTTATTTCTCATTGTAATTTGTATGTCTTCATTGTAATTTGCTATGCAATTTGAAAAAACTTGGCAATGTGTGCATATGCTCTCTCATCCATACCTTTTCTAATTAAAGAATGCAATTCAAAAGTATTGCATATGGTGCAGATATGTATAGAACTAATGACATCTTATTTTTCTAAACAATAGCATGACTATATATTATATCTATTTTATGAACTGTTGGCAAAGGAAAGGAAAATTTACTAGTCTTTTTTTCCTGTTTATTCCTTTTATACAGAATAAAATTACCCTTAGTTTGAATTTGTCATTTACTCTAACCACAGGATATAGCCTATGTCATTAAGTTTGACAAAGGACAACAATGAAATCACTTTAAGGAAATATATAAACATATTTACAGAAGCTGAATGGAGAATAAAAATAGTTTGGGGATTAAAAGTGAGGAGAGAAAAGGAGAGAAACTAGTTCCAAAGAGGTTTGGAAATGAACAATGACAGCTCTAATGTCAGAATACAGGATATTGGACCAGACTAAAAGACAGGAGGTCCTGAAGAAGTCTTAGCACAGTTGTCATCGTACAATTCATTTATTTATGATCTCATTACAGAGAGAAGAGAGGGAGTATTTTTGGCCTGTGTTTTTAGATCATCTGAGGCTGTTTTATAGCAACAAATTTTTCTTGCCAATATAACCCTCAAGACTATCCACATACTATTTCTTCTTTTCCTTTTTTCCCTACATTTTTACATTTAATGAGTTGGAGATACAAATTGCTCATAGATTTAATTTTCCTCTCCATCTATTGAAATATTTAAAGACATGATGCAGATAATGCATTGCACATATGATTCTATACAGTAAATGCAGATTCTATTTCACCACTTTTTTCTTTTTACTGCATGCTTAAAATATCAAGAAGCAGAATTAATCACCTTTATTTGGATTATGTATTAATTCAGTAGCAGGTTTACTGAGTAATTATTATGTGCCAGGCACTGTGAGGATGTGAAGGATACAGTAATAAGCATGTTTCTTGTACCTATGCAGTTTGTTTGTTTCAGAGGAGGGAAGCATCTAGAATCAGAATTACATGATGGACAATGACTGGCTAATCCTAAATGTTACTGAGCTTTTCAATGACAAATTACGTTTGCCTTGCCAGTTTTTGTTATGGGAATATGATTTGTGTGTGCTTATTTCAACTTGAATTATGGAATTATTTTATTTCAGTCTTGAAAATAGCAAATAAATGATAAATGAGCTACAGCCAGTCATGACATAGCCAAGACCATAATAATTTTCTCCAAAGTAGAACTGCCTAATAAATCTTAATTTTGAGTAACCAGCAAGTAACGGAGGCAAGCTTTACTTGTGCTACAGCTGAGGCTAATTTCTCTGAAATGAGACCAGGACTAGAGAATTAAAAGCAAAATTTTTACCTAATGACAATTGAGAAAATAGAGGTAAAAGTCCTTTAAAAAATAAAAATGTCCATTAAGTTATAAGACAGTGCTTACAGAATGTAATAAATACCTTATCAATGCTTTTTATCACATATTCCATCTTCCTCATTAAGTATTTTTTAAAGAGAGAAATACAAGTCATCAAGAAGTTAGGTTATTTGCCCATAAGTATAAGACTACCTAGGAGTTTTATGGGAAATAAGACTAAAGTTGTCTGAGTGTACATTTGATGTTGTAAAATATAATACCTCATATATAATTTTCAAAAGGAGATATGGTTAGAGCTATTTCAAGGAATAAAATTAGTTCTAGAAATTTCTTTGTAGGCTAATCATTGAAAAATGTCAACTTTAGTATGACTTCCTACTCTCAACCTCTACCTTCACTGTAATGGGCCTCAAGTCCAAACTTTTGTGACTATTGATTAAATGATTTTTTAAGGTGTTTAGTTAATTGCTTCTTCTAGGTGTCAGTCTGAACAAAGGGTTGTTAGTACTCTAGTCATGGCATGAAGTGCATCTCTTAGGTATAGCTTTTAACTGACCTAGAATGAGGCATACAGTCCAGGGAACTCTGCAGGTACTTGATAAAGATTGAAGATAATGATAAATTAGAACAGTATAATAGTTTTTAAAAGAGCCCTGGAAACAAGTGTTAAAAGTAAGATTTGTAAACTAGTGAGATAAGGAATCTAAAAAAGATAATCCCATTTGCAGCTTCCTAAGCATAACTTTTGATATATACCAATTTTGTCTTCTAACACATCCTGATATTCAGGTTTCAAAGAAGTCAAAGGAGAGAAATGAATATGATTTTGACAGTAATTGAAGACATGAGCTTAGGTCAAAGCCCAGAAATCTCACTGAAATGTAATTACCCAACACAACATTTCCCCCTTGTTTTGAAACTTGCCGAGAGTTTTAAATTTATTTATTGTGCCTAATATGTCAGTTTACCCCTTCCACTGAAATTATCTTACATTTACATCACTTGCAGTCTGTGTTAAGTTTACGTTATGAACACATTCTTCCCTGACTCTTCCTCTCCCTTTTATTTTTTTGATTGGTGCCTTTTTTTTCTTGTTGTGATCTGGGCAAATTGTCTCTGATGAGACAATTGTTTATAAGATAAAGAAGATGCTGCTTGATGAGTTTTGTGAATATGTTAGAATTTCCCAGAATTTTCCCTGACTTGTATTTATCAGTACCTTAAAAATAATAATGGATTCTAATCTGAGAGATCCATAGCCGTAACATGTTTGAGGATCTCAGTTTATTCTCACAAGAGTATGTTGAAAGACTCAGTTAAGAATTTCAGGAAAGGCCAGAACAGGTGGCTCATTATTTGTATCAGCCTTCTAATACAGATTTTTCTGAAAGTATTTTTCCACAATAATATAAAATATTGATGAGTAGGAGGAAGAGAAGTTTCTTCAATAAGGATTGCAAATCCATTTATTCAGGGAGAGAGCAGTCTCTGTTAATGTGTAGCCTCATGAGGTACATTTCTCATAAGACTGACAAGATATGGAAAACCTTAGGCCTTGGGAAATGAGTTGCAGAGTAGTTTCTTCTGAAGAGATGAATACTTGAGATGGGTAAAAAGCAAGAATATTACATTAAATAGTGGTATAAAGCAGAATACTTTATAAATGAAACTAGCCAAATTATTGGAAAGCTTTCTGATTACCTACCTGCCTTTCAAATGGAAATATTGGTGTTCTTATTATGAATATTGTATTTCCTATGTCTGTAGTTTGGAATGGTATGTTTATTCAATCTTAGCTTGATTAACTTTTGCCTTACTTTTTCCAAGTTTGTACTGTATTTTTAAGCTTATAATATGATTGCTTTTAAAAAATAATTTTACTGGAAGAATGGGTTTGTAAAAAAGCATAATTTTCAATAAAGCAAGTATGAGTGAAATAAATTATTTACTTTCAGTTTGCAAGAGGTGAATAAAAAGTGCTTGGCCAATACCGTACCATTAATCTATTCTCTTTTCTCCTTTCTCTCTTTACTTCTCTCTCTCCAATAGAAGTGGAACAAAAAGGTAATTAAATACCTTTCATAAATTATATACTATTTATAGGCTAAGTTATTTAACAGCTTAACATTTAGTTAAAATAATTTTGTTATTAATTCTTATCTATTTTATGAAAATTTATTTACTACTTCTGCTGCTCAACTTCACTTTAATCTGTTGTACTGACCAGTGCTGGTTTGATCCTTTGGTCCTAAAACAGTTTAATAGTGTAAATTTTCAACCATGTATTTTATTACTCTTTATTTTTAAGTAATCAGGAATCCTGTAGATGGTGATGGAGAGTGATTGCTTTAGATTTTTTATTTCTATACTAGATAATTTTCCATAGCTCTGGTGTGGTTTCCCCTGTTCCTTTAATTTTCAACTAATGGGGGTGAAGGTGGAGATGGTTTTCTGAAATACCTTAAAATAAATTACTTAAGTAACCAAGGGCTGATTATTCACTAACATAAAGTTTATATACAATATTGACAGCAATGCCTACCCATCCTTTATGACTATAGTTATCATATCAGAATCCTGAGAAATTTTCCTTTTTTTGAGGAAGGTTAGCCCTGAGCTAACTACTGCCAATCCTCCTCTTTTTGCTGAGGAAGACTGGCCCTGAGCTAACATCCGTGTCCATCTTCCTCTACTTTATATGTGGGATGCCTACCACAGCATGGCTTTTGCCAAGCGGTGCCATGTCAGCACCCGGGATCCGAACCAACGAACCCTGGGCCGCCGAGAAGCGGAATGTGTGCACTTAACCACTGTGCAACCAGGCCGGCCCCCTGAGAAATTCTTCTAATCATCAATTTTGTTATTGAGTATAAATTGATGATGGCCCTCTATCCTTGCTATGGAAGATTTTGACAGTCAACTTCCCCCCAAACTTTTCATTTCTCCAAAAGTAAAACTTTGGGCATTTTAATAATGTACTTTCCTTTTTAATAACCTCTAAATCCTAGCTGAGTTTCATCTTAGATTGTTTTCCATTGGATCTAGGCTTATAGTTGCTGTTAAAGAGCTAATGACTAATATCAAGAGAATACTGTTTTAATCATTAAAATATGGGTCAACATCCAAATTCCTTGTGATCTCCTAATTTCTCCAGTACACTTCTAATCATTTCAAACATAACAGTGGACTGCATGATTATTTTTCAGTATGTTTGCTTTGCAAAAATATTAGAGCAGTGTTTCCCATAGCAGGTTCAGCAGAACACTACACTCGAAAAAGACTCTGTAGAAAGGGTTGCATGATCAAATTAGTTTGTGAAATTTGCTCACCCTCCCACTTCTGACTTGAAGATTCACTAATGTACCTAAGCTATTAGAATCTTTGTCACAATTCTATTAATATGATCTTTCTTAAACACATATAAGGATCTAAGGATCCTTTTTTCTTTCTGTGTAACACCTCGGTATACCACTTGATTTAGATGCTTCAAGGACCACACTTTGGGAAACATTGCTTTATAGCCCCTTCATTACAAATGAATCAGCCAAGCCTCCTTAACCACCACTCACACAACGTGCTACTGAATCATGCTAAAAATCAACTGAATCAGATAATTCCTGCCCATTTCATTCTGAAGTATGAGCAGCAAAATATTATAGCAAGTAATCTTGTTTTTTAATGCTCTTCTCATGTAACAGTAAAAGGTACATGTTTTTAAGTTCCAATACTACTGTATTTAACAGGACATTTTTAACTGATTAAAATCTAGATCTTGGGTTCTTCTCTGGAACCTTTCACCTTTTCTTCTTTCCTTATTCCTTCTTTCCTTTCTTTTTCTTCCTTTCTCTTTTTCCTTCCAGTATCCATCCATCACTCATTTTTAATTGTGTGGGTTGCATGCTCTGTGTGTGCTATAGCAGCTTTAAAGGCTTTTTGGCTAGAAGATTCAATGGCCTGTTTTACAGGGATTTTCTTTTCCTTTATTATTATTTTTTAAGTACTATTGGATTTCCATTTGTTTCTTAATGATAACTATTGAATAGCTAATATCGTAGAGTGAAAGTAATGTTTTTAAAAATTCCTAAATAAGATACGTAAAAACATCGTGTATAAACATTTTTATTTGCTATTATGTCTATCATATACATAGACATATGTCACATCTGTATACATATATTCAAAAATATTGTCACACATCATTAAAAGGTAAAATCCAAAGGAAAGCACAGCTACTCATAAAAAGGCCAAATTTTTTCAGCAAATGAAATCAAAATGATTTTGAGCCAAAATCAAAATCAATGTGGAAGACTATACTTTGTGTTCTCAGAAGAATGCAGCAAAATAATTAAGTGGTGGTGGGTATCTCTTGTTAGAGTTGCATTCCATTTGGTGAAAAATAAGAATATATTACAAAATATTAAAATTAATGTGTATATATATTATTTTAACTCTTTTTCCCTTCCAACAGTTTTTCTTTGTCCTGGACTACTAAAAGGAGTATACCAGAGTGAACATTTGTTTGAGTCCGACCACCAATCTGGGGCATGGTGCAAAGACCCTCTGCAGGCTTCTGACAAGATTTATTATATGCCCTGGACCCCCTACAGAACTGATACCCTGACCGAATACTCATCCAAGGATGACTTCATTGCTGGAAGGCCAACTACAACCTACAAGCTCCCTCACAGGGTGGATGGCACAGGATTTGTAGTGTATGATGGAGCTTTGTTCTTCAACAAAGAGCGCACCAGGAACATAGTAAAGTTTGATTTGCGGACTAGGATAAAGAGTGGAGAGGCTATCATAGCAAATGCCAATTACCATGATACCTCCCCTTACCGATGGGGAGGCAAATCTGACATAGACCTGGCAGTGGATGAGAATGGGCTATGGGTAATCTATGCAACAGAACAAAACAATGGTAAAATTGTCATTAGTCAATTGAACCCTTACACCCTACGGATTGAAGGGACTTGGGATACTGCATATGATAAAAGGTCAGCTTCCAACGCATTTATGATTTGTGGGATTCTGTATGTGGTCAAGTCTGTATATGAGGATGATGACAATGAGGCCACAGGGAATAAGATTGACTACATTTACAACACTGACCAAAGTAAGGATAGTTTGGTGGATGTACCCTTCCCCAATTCATACCAGTACATAGCAGCTGTGGATTACAACCCCAGGGACAACCTTCTTTACGTGTGGAATAACTATCACGTCGTGAAATATTCTTTGGATTTTGGACCTCTGGATAGTAGATCAGGTAAGTTTGACTTTTAAGGGTACTCCAGGGGGAAATATTTGCAGTTTGTTCTCAATAAGTTTATTGTATGTTTTGGTTAGACTTTCTTTGTGGCCTTCCTTCTTGCCTGTGTACCTGAAAATTGTTCATTGTCTTTTCATCTAAAAAAATGTTGCTCGTAATACTTTCAGTTGTTAAAAAGTAGAAGAAACTGACTCTCCTTTGTGCAGCTAGTTTCCAATCTTTATCTCTTCTTTGAATGGCATGTTTATTATCAGCTGGCCCATTCGTTGTGAAGTATACAAAGCCTTTGCTAAAATAGTCCGCCATCCTGTCTAATTAATTGTGGCATGCCCTCTGAAGTCAAAGGGTTGGAAAACGTCAGACAGTTGGCGTGATATAATACTTCGAGAGCCCTACAACAGTATATTCACCTAGCAGAGAGCATCATTTGTGACCACCCCTATTGAGAATATTGTTAGTTTGAGTCTGAGTTATATTTCTGAGTGTACCTCATTGATATATACAGAAAAATGTTGATAACATAAAGAAAAAATAGATCTCAATTTTATTAAAAAAAACTATACAAAACACAGCTTTGAGTAAAGTTGAGATGATCTTTAATTCCCATTCTTTAAAAGGGACTTTTTCCCCTCTAGGACATACTGTTTCCTTTTAATGTTGTTTAAAGACAATCATAAATTGCCTTATTTTAAAAAATTTTTATTTGTACAACTGAGCAGAATTATCTTAGTTAAAAGTTAAATTATTTTAGCAAGCAATAATACTGTTCTCCGTGATAAAGTATAAGGGAAAACTAAGACAAAGGTGTCTGAATTTTGATAGTGATATAGGAATTCAAAGATTAAGTTATTTTTTTCATTCAGTGTTTACATGTTAATATTTCTTATTTTCTGCATTATTTTTACTATGCTTTTACTAGCATGCCATTCTACTTCCTAACTTAGTTCATTATATACATGTCTTCTATACAACTAGATTCTAAGTTCCATATGGCCAATGACCTTGCCATACCCACTCTCTTATTATATATATATATATTTTTCATTATATTTTTATCTGACCATTATTTCTGCCTTCTCAGACATAAGTGTAATATATGGCATATATAAAATAAAGTCTCAACAACTCATTGTTGATTGAAGAATGAATGACTTTCCACTTCCTATACTGATAGAATGTCAAATGAGGTGACATTTTCTCTCATCTCTGAGAGGTCTTGGTCAGAGTGACAGCAATTCTTTCCATGGCCAGCAATGCTGATATTATGTTGAATTGCCTCTCATGGAAGGAGAAGCCTAAATATGCAGCAGCAACAAAAGCCACTTCTCCTTACTTAGTCCTCAAAAAATCCCCCAGGTCAAGTGCAGTCTCTGGCTCGCCTCTCTACAGGTAAGGTGTTCCAATCCAATATACCCTTCAGTTGAGAACCTAAGCAAGAATCAATTATCTGGGGTATTCTGGGAAGACAATTCTTTCATAGCTGTGATGTTCCTTAACCACAATTTATATGTCACTGAAAACTCTGTTGAACGGTGGTTCTTAGCCTTTTTTGACTGTTAATTGGAACAGGAAGTAATTTCTAATTGCCTGCAAAGAAATAATAAATAATGGCTCATCATCATCTTTTGGGATTAAACAGTGCATAATGGGCAATAATGTATTTCAAATTTTATTTATTGGAAATATCATGCATTATTTTTATTTAGAATAATAGGTTAAAATTAATTAGAATTCTAGGTTTTGATTTGATAGACTAAAGCAAATTATTAGCTTAACTATTATAAATTATCCTTAAAGAGTAAGATGATACCATAGTCCCATGTATTTAGAGACTTGCCAAAAAAATATTTCTAACATACATTAATAAACTTATATGTGTGTGTAACCTTATGTATGATAAATCATTGTAATTGTGGACAAAAGGAAAATTATACTACTCATTTAATTTTGTTTATTTATGAGAGTTAAAATATGGGCCATCTTGCCCACATGTACTAGTGTTCATATTTCTTAAAAGTGGCAAACACTGATAACTGATAAAGTTCAGATTCTGAAAACAAATTCCTAAGCCAGGAGATTTGGTTTTCACTCTTTTTAAATGACACGGCAGACCTTCTCTGCTTGGCAAAGAGTGAGATTTCACCTGTATTAAATTTGTAAGTAGCATCACAAGAAAAAGTATCAATTTTCATGCATGAACACGCAAATTAAAAAGTTCGTACTTTGGCATGGACTTACTGCAGTTTAGAGGTGGAAAGAATAAGTGTAGAAGTACATTTTATGCATGATATGTGTGGATGTGAGGATTTCAATTAGCATTAATAGAGGCTGTTCATCTCATTCCACACATTTTCAGCTGGGTGTTTTTCTTTAGTAAATTATGTTGACATTTTTCAAAGAAATTGCCTCTAGTGAATTCCTATTATGCATCTTCTTATGTGTCTATGTACGGAAAGTAACTTATTGTAAATATGTTGGGGTCAAAAGACTAATTTTGAGTGTAGAGCTAAAGTATATTTGCTGTTGCTATCAGTTCGAAGCAGGCTGAGTATTTTTTTGCTCTGATTTTAACTGAGTTCTACTCAATGAAATTTTACTCTTTTGAAGTTTATATGTAAAGGAGTAGCTATATTTTACTTCTACTGAATTTTATACCATTCTGTACGATAAAGGATCTGGGTGCTGGAAGTTGAGGCAAATATGTTTCTCTTCGGTATATAAAAGTCCTCTGGTGAAGCGTACATGTAAGTGGCGTAGGGCTCCTGAACATGGGCTTGGGAGGCTGAAGTGCTGGGTTTGAATTCTGCCTCCAGTGCCTGTTTGACTGTGGGCAGGTTGCTCAGTCTCTTGGTCTTCATTTCCTCAGCTGTAAAATGGAAAAAACAATACCTACCTCAGAAGATTATTGTTAGATTTTAATGAGATGATATATGTAATAGACATAGCAAGCTTAACCTAATAGCCACTCACTAACCCTATTAGAACCATAATGTCCACATATTCTAAATGAGAGACCTAAGGCACTAGAGCTCCTATAACTTATTCAAAAATCGCACAGCTATTCAACAGCAGCCTGACTTCAGATTCACCCTCCCCTGGGTGACGCAAGTAGTGGAAAGTATGCTTACTGAGGCTGCGTGTCTAGATTCATTCATTTGATGGAAGTGATCTCAGTATCTCCATGTGCCAGGCTCTCTAGATGCAAATCTAATTTGTAGTTCTCACAATTGCATAATTACTGTAGATTTGTGCTCTGAAAAATTGTATCTATTCTTGAACCATAAAATCAGATGTATTTTTTTTTAATAGGAATGGATTTTAAATTCTGAAATCGTAAACTTTAAGGAAGAATATGAAGAAAAACTTTGCTTCTCAGATATATCCTAAAAAGTAGTTTCAAAAGTCATTTCATTCCATTTCCTGACTTTTCCCAACACCTGGTCTCAAACTGCTAGTTATCCTGTATTTTTTCAGGTTGGCTCAGTTACATGGCATTATGTTTGGAAAAGAAGGACAATGTCCTGGGCAATGGTACAATTTGTTAAGTGTGTTGTTTTCAACAATATATGTATAAAGAAATTAATTTGATTTTGATTTTTTTAAAACTTATTTCAAATATTCATCGTTGACTATAAGTCAGGTTTCTCCTTTGAAAGTTCTTTAATGGGCCTATTCTTCAGGGAAAAGTTTAAAACTTGTTCTCGTTTTTCTCTAAAAACATTTTCAGAACATTAGACTGTCATCACTTACTCTGCATTACATTAAATGCAAGTTTGCCAGCATCTTTTGTAGTTTTCCAGCAAAAAGTTAGTGGGAAATTGAATCAGAGCTTATTTGATATTGCTATTCATATAACAATTTATATTTGTAAATTTTGTAGAAACAACTTTTTAATAATATAGTTATATTTTGCAGGTTAAAGAACATACAAACACAAGAAAACTTCCAGTTTATAAAACGCTTTTGTTCAGTAACTCTTGAGACTGATTCACATTGAAATAATCTTGTCGATATTGTTTTAGCCATTTTTGTTTCTAAATCCTTATGACGTGCCTGATGAATAGCAGGTCCTCTGTTAAGACTTGTTGAATGATTTAAGAAAACATAATATATATTTTTAAGAAATATATATATATGTATATGTTTAAGAAACTTCTTATTCAGAATATTATGGGAATGGGAGTACTACTCCTAAAATTTGTTTTATTAAGATTACATGTATGCTTCTCAGGTAGTTATCTTCACTGTTGGCCACACACTTCCATAATCTAGAAGTTTTATAAATCACCCCAGTCATTCCCCACCCACTCTTAGCCTCTTCCCTTCTTCACTCAAATCGAGGTCAGCTTTGATAAAGGAAGTTTAGCAGGTGTTAAGGAGATGTGCCAAAGCACGTTAACACCTAATGTGCTTTCTTCTAGAAGTAATTAGAAGAAATTAAAGTCAGTAGTCTTACAATAGGGAAGTAAGTGAGCAACTGTTGAATGACTTTTATATTCAGAACATATTTTCAAATTTTTCAGTTGGCAAATTGCAGGAATTTCTTCAACTTAGAGAAAATGGAAAGTGTAGTATATTCAGAAATGAATAATAATTGTGTTCTATTGAAAATACATTTTCTCTGCAAAATGAGTGATTCAGTTTTGGACACCTGTATCAAAAATGCTTGTAAGCATTAGTACCTGAGTATAAACGTGAAAATGCTTTCTCTATTTATTCGGAGCAGAGTACCAAATCTAGAACTATCAGATCTTTTCTTGAAATGTACTTTTAACTGAGCCTTTTTCCTATTTTATAAAATATGATATGAACTATACATTCATCAGTTGCCTCCAATTGGCTATCTTTTGTAAGCTATACATTAAAAACCTCCAAATAATACTTAGCTATTTCACGGGTTATTTGAGTGATTCTCAGGGTGGCATCATAATTCTATATCCAGTGTGAGGGAACCAAACAGTTGTATCACTTGCCTTTAGCTACTATTAGTGACTGGTGTTGCCTGATTTTCACTCATTAGTTCTTTCTTTCAAACTACCTGTGCTGAGTTTATCATCCATTAATAAACTGGTGTGAGAGCCAGTCCTGATGGTCTAGTGGTTGATGTTTGGCGTTCTCACCGCTTTGGTGGCCCAGGTTTGTTTCCTGGTTGTGGAACCACACCACCCATCTGTCAGTTGCCATGCTGTGGCAGTGGCTCACGTAGAAGAACTAGAAGGGGACACAACTAGGATATACAATCATGCACCAGGGCTTTGGAGATAAAAAAACAAAAAGAGGAAGATTGGCAACGGATGTTAACTCAGGGTGAATTCTTCCCTAAAAAAATAAATATGTGTGAGACATGAGGTATTTTCTTTGACTCTTCTAGTTTGTTTCTAAACTGACCATAGAACAATTTAAACCTTGCTTCTCAAATATACAAATGTTTTCCAGTATTTCCTACTGAAGGAGGAGGAAGTAGGCTCAGGTTGAATAAGAACAGGCAGAGAAGCCCAGCTGCAAACATTTTCTAAAATTAGTATGTCTAACAGATTGAAAAATCTATCGGTTGAGATTTAGTGAAAGACATCATGCCATCAGTAGGAACAATAGAACGGTAAAGACACGTAGCTACTGTCTTGTGCCGGCTCTTCTACTTCCCAAACAGAATTCACGTTTTCTTGGAAGCCATTGGAAAATATGTAAATGTAACCCTTCTTATGCATGCTGAAGATAGTAGAATCTAAAACAACAAAAAAACCTACACACAACAGTTTAACAATGCAGATAAGGTGAACCTGCTGTCCTCATAATATGCTAATTAACTGCATTTGTGTCTCTGGTAAAAGCTGAGGCTATATAGTGATGAATAAGAACTTTAAACACACATGACACCTCGTTAAAATGTAATTTTCACATCGTATATCTGAGCCCTTTACTTTGACAGTTGAGTAATGTGAGTGCTGGGCAGAGAATCTTGAACATTTTGAAACTGTCACGTGTTTAATAGGTAGCTGAATCTGCTTCCTGAACGGTTTCGTTATATATGGTGCACCTTAGTCACAAAATAGAGCCTGAAAGCAATGGGATCTTAAATCAAACTTGTCCTCAGCCTGTGGGTTCTGGTTGCTTCACAGTTCCACTTGAGATGCCACATTGTCTCTAAAGTTTAATTTACATCAATCTTAGCAGCTGAGTGAACTTTACAAAAAGAAAAAACAGTCAGCTACTTGTTGCTAATTTTATCCTGGTCTGAATGTTTATGCATCAGCTGTTTCTCTGTCCGCGGAGGAGCCCCCTCTTTCTCTTTCCACTGCCCCCTCCTTCTCTTTCCAGTGCTTCTTCGTTGCTGGTGGTGACAGCTGCTGCCTGAAGGGCGTCGCTGTTGGTAATTTTTCAGGGAGCACGGCCAAAATATGCAAAATTTGCCATGGCTATTACATTGCTACTTAGCATCAGCTGAATTCTCTTATATTTGTTTTTACCTTTCTTGTAGTTTTCTTTTTTCATAATTGAAGGTTAAACCTTCCCAGAATGACATCTTCTGCTTTTCAGGCTCTGAATATCAATATCACAGTCCTGTACCATGCAAAGCTGGACCTGGCTTTTTACAGCTGAACTCAGTGTTAGCTATTCATCTAACAGCTAGGTGACCTTCCTAATAAATGAGACAAGATGCAAGGATAAAAAGGTTCACAAATGTTACTAACTTATTAATTTTTTTCTACAGAATGATGTCCTTGGTAAATGTATATTTATTAGAAAAGCAATCAAAATCATTTCTACATGCAACTCGCAGTCATAAAAAGATGACTGACTTGTGAATAAGCTTCCCACTCACACCAGCTGTCCTTTCTGCAGCCGTTTCACTGCTCATTAGCACATCCACCAGAGGGCAGGCAGGTGGAACTGAAATAGCTTTGCTGCTCATTATTAGCATATCTTGTAAGCCTTGGTGCTAGTGGCTAAAATGAGACTTCTGATTATCTAGGGCTTCCCCTTTCGAATACTCTACTTCTACCCACATTAGCACAGATAAGTGAGAACTGACTTTATTATATATAGCTGTCTGACATTTGCTTTATTCCCCTGTTTTTTTAAATTTTAGAAAATCTTCAAGCACCTTAGAATAAGATTGACAAGCAAAAGTATGAATTTAAGCACAAAGGTTTTTTTTTCCCCCATTAATAACTGCTTTTCCACCAGAAAGCTAAATTCTCAGATAATAATGATTCATGACCAAATAATTTAAGATACACAAATGACAGGTAAAATCTACCATGCTGTATAATTTTATGGGACGAGACATGTTGTTAAATTTCCCTGAAAACAAATGGAGAATATCTTTTTTTTATTTGCTTAATAAGAATTCTGCCTGTTTCTCTTCATGTCTTTCAATAGTAAAAATTTATGGTCAAGGTCTTTGCATCCACTCACCCCAATGAAGATACAAATTCAAATTATCTAGTGCTTTCTCTCTGAAGCGTCTAGCAACCGAAATGTTTTAACCTTAAAACTTGGAATTTTTTTTTTTTCTTGGTGAGGAAGATTGGCCCTGAGCTAACATCTGTTGCCAGTCTTCCTCTATTTTGTATGTGGGATACCGCCACAGCATGGCCTATTGAGGAGTGTATAGTTTCACACTCTGGATCTGAACCTGTGAACCCTGGGCCACTGAAGCAGAGTGCACGAACTTAACCACTACACCACTGAGCCAGCCCCCAAATTTGGATTTTTTAAGATGATGTTAGAAAAAACAATTCTACCAAAAATACACAAAGGCAAGTGAAGTGTTAGGTATTTGTTGATTTGATGACTTAGAATTATCTCTTATGCTAATTTTTTTAATGAGAAATGTTTGAGGAAAACTTTGCCTTTCAGAAACAAGAAAATAACACTTTATTTAGGAACACACTATTCATTAAAAATATAAAATAAGCAACAAATGGGACTTCATCAGACTAAAGAGCTTCTTCAAGGCAAGGGAAAACAGGATTGAAACAAAAAAAACAGCCCACTAATTGGGAAAAAATATTTACAAGTTATTTATCTGACAAAGGGTTAATCTCTATTATATATAAAGAACTCACACAGCTCAACAACAAAAAGTCAAACAACCCAATCACAAAATGGGCAAGGGACATGAACAGACATTTCTCCAAAGAAGATATATGGATGGCCAATAGACACATGAAAAGATGCTCATCATCACTAATCATCAGGGAAATGCAAATCAAAACTACACTAAGATATCACCTTACACCTGTTAGAATGGCAAAAATATCCAAAACCAAGAGTGACAAATGTTGGAGAGGCTGTGGAGAAAAAGGAACCCTCATATACTGTTGGTGGGAATGCAAACTGGTGCAGCCACTATGGAAAACAGTATGGAGATTTCTCAAAAAGTTAAAAATAGAAATACCTTATGACCCAGCCATCCCACTACTGGATATCTATCCTAAGAACCTGAAATCAGCAATTCCAAAAGTCCCATGCACTCCTGTGTTCATCGCAGCATTATTCACAATAGCCAAGTCATGGAACCAACCTAAGTGCCCATCAAGTGATGACTGGATAAAGAAGATATGGTATATATATACAATGGAATACTACTCAGCCATTAAAAAGGACAAAGTCGTCCCATTCATAACAACATGGATAGACGTTGAGGGTATTATGTTGAGTGAAATAAGCCAGACAGAGAAGATGAATTCTGTATGACTCCACTCATAGGTGGTAGTTAACATATGGACAAAGAGAACTGATCGGTGGTTACCAGAGGAAAGGGGAGGTGGGGGAAGGGCACTAGGGGTGAAGTGGTGTACCTACAACATGACTAATAATGATGTACAACTGTAATTTCACAAGGTTGTTAACTATCATAATCTTAATGAAAAAATATATATAAAATAAGCGGTGATTTTTAAGACAGTAAAGTTTTCAAAATCTAGGATAATGTTGCTATGTAGCATACATATTTACACATTAAACAAAAAATTTAGACTTTTATATTTTATAGAGAAACCCACTGAGAGACACAAATGGTAATGGTTTGTGGAGATGAAGCTTGAAAGTGGAACTGGAAATATTAAGAAAAAGCCAAAGAAGATAGTGAATTCAGGCACAAAATCAGACCTGCTATAGGAAGCAGAAACAGGAAATAAAAATTGAGCTTAAGTCAGAAACCTGATGATTGATTGATTGATTCTTTGTTTCCTTCCTTTCCTCCTCCCTCACTCCTTCCCTCCCTCCCTCAGGACACCTGTCTTTAAGTATAGCTGAAGCCAGGCACTGTGCTATGCTCTGTGGTTACAATTGTGAACAAGCAGGCTTTGACCCTGCCCCCATGGAGCTTACAGAATAGTGAAAACGGGAAACACAAAGGTAGTTGTCAAAAAACGTTGGTACTACCCACTGTTTATTGAGTGTTTTCCTTTCCAGCATTTACATAGATTATCAAATTTAATCCTAACAAAATTCATGCTGAGAAAGCATCATTTCCAGATGAAGAAATTGAGGATCAGAGAAGGTATATAACTGAAATATCACGTACATAGTCCAGAGCTGCAGTTAGAATCGTAGTCTGTCTTTCTGCTGTGTCATGTTGCCTCCATCAGTGACTACAAAGAATACAGATGCCACAGCAAAGGAAGAAGGGGAAAAGCAGGAGGACAATGCGCATGGACTAGAATGTAGGTAAAGCAGGTAACCTGAAGGAGCAAATGCAAGGCAGCAAGGATACATCAACCTTAAGTAAGGTGGGAACAAGCAAACAATAACTGGTTTTGTGGCGCACCCACCATCCCCTCCAGATTGTGCTAGGTTTCCCACACATACCTTAACCCTTAAAAATACACTCTATGAGGTACAGATGAGGAAATTAAGACTCAGAAATGTAGTCACCTGCCCAGAGAAACCCAGTTTGTAAATGTAGATGTGGACTTCAAAGACACCCAGGTTTATTTGACCCTGAATCACTTGAAGCTGAAACACTATATATTTACAATGAAAAAAATTTTAATGCACACAAGCATACAACAGAATGTGAGATAACGGTGCATGGATTTGGTGTGATGGGGTGTGTGTGTGTACATGCATGTGCATGTGTGTGTGTGTTCTTGGAAATGCTTGAAGAAATAGATTTAATTATTAGAGGATTTTATCAATGTTGGCTAATTAGTTGTGACCAATGTATCAGACTAATATAAGATCTTAACAGGTCAAAACAGGCAGAACGTATGGAGAGCTCTCTATACTTTCTCTACAACTTTTCTGTAAACCTAAAACTTGTAAAATAAAAAGTATATTAAAAAATTCTTAGAGGATTGGAAGGCTGAGAAACTTTTTCAGAAATTCTGAGCTATTTGAAAGACTTTAGAGATTTGGGTACTCGCTTTTTATTAGATTTAATTCTATTTAACATGTATTATTCCCATTGTCTTAATTCAGATATATTGCTAGCAATACTCTGATGGTTACTATCTATGAGCAAGATTGGGAAAATGGTGGAAAACTACAATGAAGACAGAAAAGAGTTATACAAAATAGATATAAAAGGGAAATAAATATATTTTCCCCTAAAAATAGATGGACAAGAAATGAATGAATTCCCTTTCTTCCAAGGGAAGGTGATGAAAGAGCATGCTTTTAAAAATGTTAAAAAGTTATTTCCCAAGGTTGATTTAACTACCTCAAGTGGTTAAAGATGAAATTAAGGGCAAAGTGTGGAATGCTTATATATTGCTGGTTGGAGTATAAATTGTTATAACTACTTTGGAGAGCAACTTGGCAATAGTAGTAAAACTCATGTCTAGAGGCTAGGCTTACTTTATATAGTAGCAAAACCACTTCTTGTTTTCCTCCCTAGAGAAACTTTCGTACCTGTGTGCGGAAAGATTTATACGAGGGTGTTTGTTACAGCAATGTTTCAAATAACGTAAAAGTGCAGAATGTGAACTGCCCCTCAGTGGGTGAAAGGTTACAGGATGGGGTAGGGAAGAGGGAAAGAGCACAGTTTGTGTGCAGTTGCCCCTGTGAATAATAAGCAGCTGAAAGAGAAGATTGGAATGTAAAAACTATCTGCACTGGCACCAGACATTTTGAAAGCCCTAGTCAGTATGCAGGGTAGAGGGAAACACTATGTGATCACTTAGCCCTTAGAAAGAAATATACTAAGTCAAATATTGGTACCTGTGAAATGATAAATAAGACAAGACCTTATGCTGGATTTTCCTCTTTCTAGTAATATAGTCCCATTTGGCCACAAACTGACTTTAATAAGTCAAAGAAACCGGAATTACAACTTCCCAAAGCACTAACAACCTTTGACTCCTGTACTCTTTCTACTAAATCATTACACTGTTAGTAAAAGCAACCCTTTCTTCTCAGAAAAGGCACATTTTATTCGGTAATTTTAATTGAGTGTGGCCTGTAATAGTAACTATTGTGTTTCAGGTACTGTGCATATTAAGCAATTCTTAAGAATTTAACTGCTTGAAAATTATTCTTTATGTCACCTTCACTGAATTTTCCCCGAATATGAGTATGAATATATTGACTTGCCGTATATCCCAGATTCCTATGACAGCTTTTCCTATGACAGCTTTTAGTATCACTATAATTTTTAAGCTTTCAGGAATATGGCAAAGTACTTAGTGGAGAAATGGGACTATTGACGTGGTTGATCATGCTCCAGAGTTAAGAATTTGAAAGACCATGAGACAAGTTCAAGTGCCCAGATTTGCAAGCATGGAAAAGCTAAAATATTCCAAACCTAACAGTGAACAAGAAGACTTATATATGAATGAATGTGGGGATTTTGGTTTTCTGACTTACTACTGGAAACAAGAAGCCAATCAGAAGAGATATGTGCCATCAAAGTATTGAATTTCAAGACATAATTCACATCAGGAATATCAAAAATAATCATCTAGTGGAGTTGAAGTGTATTATTGGGGTTAGAGTCTGAAGTCATCTATTAAAGAAAATATTAAATATAATTAAAATTATTTTTGAAATTCTTTTAATAGTTTATAACATATAGTGAGTTTTAAAAATATATCCTTATAGAATACAGAGGTAGTATTATATATGTATCATTGTGCAATGTATATTGTACATAATAAAAAAGTACCTTTGCAAGGTATAATTTTGCAGTATTTTAATTACATAACAGAACGACTTGAATTCGTGTAAATTAAATGTATTTATGATGCAACTCCTCTGTATTAACAAAGAGTTCTGTAGTTACTTCTGTGTAGATAAATCTTTTCTGCGAGAACTTTTTTCCCCAAATAATGTGTATATTCTTCGTGAATATATTGATTTGTACTTTCCCATTAAAACTTGTATACAATTATTAGATCACTTATTAAATGTCTCAACACTGCAACTAAAAAAGTTAAGTGGTATAAGAGTATGTAATGATATGGGAAATGTTCATTATGTAGTGCTAAATTTTTTAAATAGCAGATTTAAATAATTTGGAATTTAGATGATTATAAATTTTCTCTCCTTTTGTTTGTGTTTACAATTTTTTATAAACAGCTTTTTAAAAATGATTTATGTAGGATAGGCCTGTTTTTATTACACATAGCACATATTTTAACAAGTATATAATCCAAAGTTTTAATGGAAGTTAATTTCTGAATGGTTCAAATTTGAGCTACTCTGGTTTTTGTCAAATTTCTTTAGTGAATACGTTCAGTCTTTGAAATAGTGAAATCGATTTCTGAAAATTAAGCTAGTATTCTGCGTGAATAGAATACCAATAATCTGTTGAGAATTCTGTGATGGAATATAAAAAAGGCCTAATTATGTTGAGGACGGTTATCCAGCTAACTAATTAGCACCTTTGTGTGACTAGGACACACACCTAAGAAAGTGCCAAAGCCTTACTGAGAGAATGACACTGTAAAAGAGGAGCCTTACTCTATTTCTAGTTTTTTCATTCGTTTGCTAGGGAAGATAAATTTGTAGTTCTTAAAAGTATTGAGTATTCCTAGAGACTTTTCTACTCCTTGATTACAGAGCCCTACAAAAGTGTGTAACGGATTGAATCTACTCTCATATGGAAGCATGGAATAACAGAGTAGGGTAATCTGTTACTGCAGAACCTTAAGAAATCATTCTAATGTTCCATTACATTATTTGATTTAGTGGTACTCTCTATCAATTATGACTTTTAAACAGTTCAAACCATCAGTTTTCGCCAGGTGTTTGTAAGGATAAAAATTGAAAAGGGAAAAACATAAAAAGAAAACCATCATTTTAAATACACGAAGAATGAATTTGAATGAAAGGAGAGTCAACCATTCTAATCAGAGATGAAACTTTAAAATTTTTACTTGTAGCTTTGACAGTAAAACGGGTAAATTTGCCCATCTGAAACATTCAATATTATTTTTTTATTCATACAACTATACCCTTTTTATGTTCATGATTATATTTCCTAGACAGGAATAGTAACTATATCCTTTCAATGAATACTTTTGATGAGAGAGAAGCACTTATGGTCCTTATCATGGTGCAATGATATTAAAAATCATTTATAGAGAAAGTATTAGAATGTTTTTACGATGATTTTATGTAATTATTTTGGGAGGCAAATATTTTTGTTCTAGTAAATAGTGGATTTAAATACTTTGGTGAATTAGAAGCCTCTTTTTATATTTCTTTGTATAATAAAACATTTGCGAATAGATTACAGGTAACTGATTCCTAAATTATATAGGATAAAAGATCTCAAAGTGTGGACCCACAAGAACTTGTTACAAATGCAAATTCTCAGGCCCCCCCCCCCCCCCCGATTGAATCAGAAACTCTCAGGTGGATCCCAGTAATCTATTTTTAACATTTAACATTTTCAGCTAAATTTGAGAATTACAGTATAGGCTATAACCCGTATTAGGTTCGTATATACTGCAGAGTGTTATAAAAACATTAAACTATTTTTTTAATTTCTTGGACTATTTTTGTTGACTGCCTTTAAGTATTTCCCAGTCCCCATCTAATGACTTCTGCAAAGAGCCTGTATAAATCACTGAGGGAGGGAGCATGTTAAAACGCATATTTCCTGTCTCTTTCTCATCCCATCAAATCACAGCCCTAAGACATTGATTCTGTATGTGAAGTGAGGCCCAGGATAGTATTTTTTAGAGATGATTCTGGTTTGGAAAAGAGTCACTACTCTGGATTCCCTAACATTTAAGTAGAATTTATATCTTAGCACAAATATCGTCTTAATGCATGAAGAATGTGTGGAACGGTATATACTAAGTACACCCTCTCTGGGTTAAGGCTGCTCTGGCAGTGAAATGCATCACTCTTTTATTAAATGACCCTGTTTAGTGTCCTCATAGAATTACCACCTGTGTGGTTAACAGAAAAGAACAGCAGCCTGATACAGGATGGACACGTCCCCTCTCAGGCTTGTCCTGGCAAAGCAAGGTGCCATTTATCTTGACCTTGAATAGCTGGAATAAATTAACACAGTGAGAAGATCAATGAGAATGTAGGCAATCATGCAGTCCTTTGCAACTGCTCATGGTCTGTTCATGCGTTGGAGAAACAAACAAAAAAGGTGACAAATGGGCAGGAAAACAAATTAGACCTGTCACTATAGTTGAAGGAGTATAGTAACCAATGGAATCCCATCCCCACTATGAGCAGTAGCTAAGGCTTGCAAATTTTAATTTAAGGCAAAGGTTTGTTTGATAGTGAAAACGGGAGTAGGTAGAATTCTGAATTTTTCATTTATGTTCGTAATTTTCCAAGTGTATAACACATAGTCTGTAACACATGATGGTTCCTCCTTCTGTCCACTCCCACTGACTTTCCGAAACATGGACAGATGAAGAGCTGTTTCGAAATGCTGTGTTGCTGCTTGAGTCCAATCACTCTTTCTGACTGTGTTAATGTATTCTGGCTATTCAAGGCCAGCATAAATGGCACTCAGCTTTGCCAGCTGAGACCTCAGTGAATGCAGAGAACGTGCCCATCCTGGTTCAGGCTGATGTGTAACCGTTGTTTGGTTCAGGCCCCTCCTGTTCTCACTTTTCTTTTTTAAGACAGAAACATCTGTTGGCTTTGACTCAATAAGACTGTAAAATTTAAAAGCACGTTTTCAAATGTGAATCTGTTGAACTAAATAGTCTGATATGCTTAAAAGGAACTCAAAAAATGTATATCTTTTTCATTTTTAAATTAAAATGGTGTATGAAAGTGCTGTCTCACTTAATGAAATAAATATTTTTAAGAGAAATTTTTGTTTATGTTAAATTCTCCCTTCACCACTTTTTTAATATCTGTCATTAGAATTATCCCTCGAAATAATTGGCTTAGTGACTGGGGTGAGTAGTTGTTTGTTCCAAAGATCTTTTATTCACTTTCCTTTGGTTCTTTTAATTTTACGCCAACTCTTCCTCCAATTTAGAGCTGAAAATGTAGTCATTCATTCTTATTGCATGAAGTTTGATTTATTTAGACTGTATTCTACTCCAATTAGGATGTAAGGCAATGTTGCTGTTATTCTTGTTTAAAATAATATGAAATAGTAAAAGCAAAAATAATGTAAAGCCTCACACAAACCTTGGGAGTTTTTTTTGCATTTCTAAACTATAGGAAAAAAGGAAAATCTAAAAGATGGATCAGTTTCTTGTTTTGCTAATGGCCAGCATGATTACCTATTTTAGATTCTAAGTATATTCTCTCAGATGATTCAGAGGCCTTTTAGATTTTCTTAATTATTTTACATAGTAAGGCTAAAAAATTTTACATACTTCACTCTGTTAACAAATATTTATTGAATTCTTAATTTTGTACCCAGCTCTATACTCAAGATCTTAAACGAATTAGAATGAATATGTAATGGAATTGATCCTTTTAAATTCCAGAGCAGTTCTTTTTAGTATTAAAGTGAACTCATTATACTGCTTGAAATGGGATGAATAGGATAGTTATCATTTGGCAGAATATCAATGGGTATTATAGGCAGAAATGCAACACTGGCTGCATCCTAAATATGTGAGCTTCCTGTTATTTTGACATGCATAGTTTATACTAAATTCCTTTCTTTTTCCATTAATGAGAAGGAATAATATTCACTGATTCACTCTGTAGCACTTGGCCATTATTTGCTGAGCTGTATAAACAATGAGCAGCTGTATCATTGTTTGTATTGCATGATTTTGTTTATTCATTTAAAAAATGTTATGGCAGTAGTGTGGCTTAGCAGCATGCTTATGGTAATGAAGAAGTTAATTAGCAATATTGAGCAAGACTTCAAGAGATGAGTTTTAATAAGTAATGCTAAAAATATTACAGTAGTCATCCATAGATAAACATAATAAGCCTCAGACAAATGGGAAAAATGGTCAGATTACAAGAAAAATCATGTTAGAATCCTTTAGCTTTCCGTTTCAAAGCAATAGTACAGATAAACACATAGCCCTTCACATACTGAGGACAATGACTGTAATTTGCCTGTTATTTTCCTCCCTGACGTAAAACTACTACATGGGTAGAAAATGGAAAATTACTTTAATAAAAAATAAGCAATCATCTTTTAATAATAAATTCACTGTGATAAAAGAAGACTCTGCCAGTAAATGAGTCAGACAGCTTACCAAGAATCCTGGAATTACATGAGCTTTCCAGCCCAGAAATATTGATAGACATAGTCTGAGTGTGTTAGTCGGCTTCATTTTAGAGCCAAAGAAGTCTTAATTCAAGCACTAGGAAATCCATAATTGGAAAGAATCCCATAGTCACTGCTGATATTTTCCTCTAATTATAAGTGACTTTGTAGTGTGATAAGCCCACTTTAAGAACTCTGGATTTTGAAAGTATTCCCAGCCTCCATTGACTAGACCTGGTGTTATCAGAAATTCACTTCTCTTGGCTGTGCATTAGAGTGTCATGTAGTATTTGATATACTCACATGAAAATGCTAATATTGGGATATTTTAATACAGTATCAGTTTTGCCTGAGGGCCAACAGAGGTTAAATTTACATTTCTTGACATTAGTAACTTAGTGGACACTATGACTCACTTTGAGAATTCATTATTATTGTGGCAGACGATGGTCCTTTATTCTTTTGTTGTGTCTCCATGTCTGGGTGATTAAGTACGTATTCAATTCTCATAGACCTGAAGAGATTACTTTTAATGAGGAAAAGGGATTTTTTTTTCCTGTTTATAAATTTCAGAGGTATGAGTCTCATATGAGTGAGAAGTACCCAAAGTTATTAAAGCCAAGAGGAGTTAGATTGGTGAGAGGAGATGTTTTGAAAAGAGATAGCTCCAGGAAATTGTGTGTAAAGCCTCTCAATGAAGATTCTTTCTTGGATGAGTTATGACCACACTCAAAATACTTGATTTTATTTATTTGACATTCAGTGAGTGTTTATTGTGTGCAAAATACCTTACTGAATGCTGTGGGAGGTAACCTAAGAGCCTTGGCCCCATAGATAAGAAACTTATAATTTAGTTAGGGAGCCAAAACCCTTGAACAAAGTCAAGTCATGCCAAGTAACCAAATTTCTTAGTTTTTTATAAAACTTACCAAGGTAATAATAATAAATCTTAATAAATAAATGAAGTAATAAATTTTGCAAAACTCATGTTTGACCTGGATTTAGTTTTGTTTAAATGAGATGTTTAGCAAAATCTCATATGACACTTAAGAAAGGATGAAAAAATGTGGATTGAATTAGATTACATCAAATTATATAAAATTGCCAATATTTGAGCGTTTTGATGCACAAAAATACCAATTTCATATGACTTGATCTAATCTAATATAATGTCTTCCTAATTGGCTTGAATTACTGAATGAGAATGAAGCAGTGCGTTGATTCCTCAGACTCAGCCTAGAAAGTGGTCTTCTGGGCATATTGATAAGCTTTGTCACTAGCCCTCTCCTGGTCAATATGTTTTTTTTTTAAAGATTTTATTTTCTCCTTTTTCTCCCCAAAGCCCCCCGGTACATAGTTGTATATTCTTCGTAGTGGATCCTTCTACTTGTGGCATGTGGGACGCTGCCTCAGCGTGGTTTGATGAGCAGTGCCATGTCCGCGCCCAGGATTCGAACCAATGAAACACTGGGCCGCCTGCAGCGGAGCGTGCGAACTTAACCACTCGGCCACGGGGCCAGCCCCTCCTGCTCAATATTTTTAATCAATAACTTTGCTGAAGATATAGAAGATGTAACAATTTGCATTGCTGGATGACAGATTATTGGGAAGGAATACACTAATAACCAGATGATTAAACCAGGAATCAAATGGGTCTGGACAGCCTGTATCAATGATCTAAAATGGAAAGGATGAAATCTAACACAGATAAATGTAAAGTCCTCTGTTTATGTTTGGTTTTTTTTGTTTGTTTATATACAATTCCAAAATGAGAAGACTCTGCTAGACAATTCATGTGAAAAAAAAAAACCCTTTAGTTCATTTTCCACCAGCAAATACATATTTTTTGACTCACTCCTTGGCCAGTCACTGCATTATTTACTGGAGATTCAATGACCCAAAGGCAGTCAGTCCCCATCTTTATAAGCTTACAGGATTTGGGGGACCGCAGATTAAATTTGTATCAACAGTTTGGGATATAGGGTGGGAAAGATGAATGCAGTGTTCAACTGTGTTGATGATGATGATGATAAAGCACCTAGAATAAAGGAGAAAATTTCATGCTGCTCCCATTTGACCAGACCATTTCCTAGGAGTTTGGTTCAGAACTTTTGGGCATCAGCTTTTAGGAGCAATGTCAGTATGTAAGAGTTCGTCTAGGTTGTTGTGTATTCTGGGAACTATGATCCATTTGATAAAAGGTTGAATGATCAGGATGTTTAGCTACAGGCTGTGAAATCTAATTGCCCCTCTTCAAAAATGGCTCCTCCATTTACTAGTTGTGTGACTTTGGGCAACTTAGCCTCTCTTCACCTCAGTATCCTCATCTATAAAATGGGAATTCTAATAGTATCTCACATTTATTAAGAAGAGTTAGTGAGTTAATATTTGAAAAGAACTTAAAACAAGGAATGGAACATACTAAGTGACATACATGTGCTAAAAATGGTTATAAATGGCTAGATAAGTGGTTAGGTAGATATAGAGAGAGATGATTGATAAATAAGGGAGTTCAGGAGGGAAATCAAGAGGTGTCTTCAAATATCTGAAAAGAAGTCTGTGGATGAAAAAGAACTAATACTTCATTCTTCCTACAGGGAGCATGAGCAAGTGGTTAGAAAACATAGGGTAAGACAAATCATATTCCTTTATAAAATATAATTTAAGAAAATTGTAATTCAACCACTTTTAATTCTGCACTGCCCTCCTCCTTCCTAAATTTTGGTCATTTCCAAAATGATGCAGAATTTGCAAAATTAGACTCAACAACTCTGCAAATTGACATCTTTCATCTGAAATAGGTAACAGTGTTTTTAAGGTCTAAACAAAGTTCAGAAATGTTGTCAACTCCTAATATGGAAAGAAAATTTATTCTAATAATGATTTGGAACCTAATTGAGTGCATGCAATGTTAAGGCATGCCTGGCTGTTGACTGATAATATAGCTGACTTATAGTGGTAACCAGAATTCATAGTCTCTGTTGCAGTAACTCTTCTGTGAGAGATTATCTGAATAATCAAGTAATTTCTTAGTCTTTCTTTTTCTCTCTTTTTCTTTAACCAAATAAAATCTCATCAATGGAGTGCCATTACTAACATTATCAAAGTTTTATTGTAGTAACTGGTCATACTACAATGACTTCATCTTTCGTATAGTGCTTGATTATTCTTAATGGTTTTAGTGAAAGGTCTTTTGCTAACTTTAATGTAACATTTTCAGAGTAAAACCTTGGTTATGAAGAAACGGTGGAGCTTTCGAAATGGTATTTTTAAAAATTGCTTCCTTAAAAGGGAATTGCTTTTTTCCCTGGCATGCTAAGGCTACAATATTTTTAGGCCATCCAAAAATAATCCAGAAAAACAAGACTTTTAGAACATCTACTGACACTGTGGCTCAGTAAGATTAGCTGTGTAGTTATATAATTGAACAACAGAGGCTTTCCCTTATAAACTTGAAGGCTATATACCTAAGATAGTTGTATATACCAGCTGGATAATATTTATGGCTTCATCTATAGAATGTTAGTTTTGTGTCTCCACTGATACATTACAAACACATACACTGATATCTACATTAATGCTGATGGAAAGCCATCCAGTGTTGTTTTGGCTACTATTTTCAAGAAGGCCAATTTCTCCTTATTAGAAATGTGTATAGTTTGGGATGTGATTGGCAATCAGTCAGTTTTGAGCATTCAGTAAATAGTTCTCTGAATCTTCTTCCTACAGTTAAAACATTCATTCATTGATTCATTCATTCAGTTTTGTGTGAGGTTGTTTGGTGGGCACTGTGTGTGTATTTAACATATATAAAAATATGATTCTTGCCTAAAATGAACACAGTCCAGCTGGGGACATAGACTTTAAGTGCATAAACCACATGGGGAAAGAATGGGAAGAGCCTTCATAAAATGATGAAATAATATTCAAAAAGGTAAAAGGCTGAGACACCAGGGAAAAAAAAGGAGATGTAAGCTATTTGGAAAGGCACTCTTACTTTAGTTGCTATTACCATTAGCCAACAAAGTATTACATTTCCTGTGACTTTTGTTTTCACTCTTTAACAAATAACCTGCCTGAAAAGGACATCATATTGGATAATATAAACACTGAATTAAAAAAAATTGTAGTTCTTTCCCACAGATGAGCTTATGAACTAATAATATATTTTTATCCTAAATGAGTTTTTGGTCCAAAAATATTCTAATGTTTGCCCATTATGTTTTCACATATCTATTGTAATATAATTTCTCAGTTGATAGATTTTATTTTGAGAGCCACTCAGCTTTCTGAAAAAATAGAATAGAATTCATCTTGCAGTACCCCAAATGACCCTTATATAATGATTGTAATAGGCCACATATCCAAGATAGATTTATTGATAAAAGCAAATATGTTATATTCAAGAAAACTTGTCACACAAAGTGATGCTGCTAATACTGATGGCATTCACCAGTATACAAAAGATAAAGAGAAATCTGGAACAGGAATTAATTAATTAAAGTAAATTTGTTAACATTTCTTAATTTCCTGTACTAAATATGCCCTGGGAGGTTGTTGGAGGCAAGGGAAAAAGGCAAAGGGTTGCTGTTATATCCTATAAATGACAAACTTAGTGAATAACTTATTAACATTACAATAGAAGGTATCATTTTTCTTTAATTGATATGTCGCATAAGATGAATTATTGTTTTCCACTAATTGCATATGTTATCCAGGCATTCCTAGACTTCTGTAAAAATTTGCAGTTAGCCTCACATTATTTTTCAAGTATTCCAGCATTTAGTAAATATAAAAGTACAGTCATGGGTTTAAAAAAGCATAGGCACATATGACACTGAATTTGGGTTAAATAATATTTTGCCAGATCATATCTTGCACTGTGTTCTTTGAAAACTTTATTGTATGTTCTTTACAATATTAGGAAGTAACACCATAAAGAGTGTTTTGGGGTATTTCAATATTAGTTTATGCCTGTGAAGGGAGAAAAGAATCCAGTGTAATTTAATATCCAAAACAAACCCGTTGAAAATAATTTTATTTTTCTTGCAGTTTACCATTAATTGAAAGCATGCCAGAACTCCTTATATGTTATTTTCTTTATTTTTTAATTAAGGTTCTACCTTATTTCAAAAAGTATTTTTCCATTTTTTTTAAATTAAAGAATAAAATGTATACGGTAAAATGCACCCATTTTAGTGTAGGTTTCTGCAAATTTTAACAAATATAGGCAGAAATCCACCACCACAATCAAGATATGGAAGTTTCAAAAAAATCCAAAAAATTTAAGGTGGCTTACATTGGTACATAAAACAAAATAAGAGCACATAAATTAAAACTGAAAAGGACCAAGAAAAACAATAAAGAAAATAAAGTGAAGAAAGTAATGAGGCTAAAAGTGAAACTACACAATCTGATATCTGGCCACAATTTTGACAGTAAGGATCTGTTTCTATAAATGACAACGTGATAAAAAATATTATATCCGTATGTACATATGGACATATAACCAGGTTATCAAATATTAGAACTGAAAAAATGATTAGATGTTACTGTGTCCATGAGCTCTCCCTGTACAGAAATACCTGCTATAACTTCTGTGCAGATGGCCATCCTTTTTCTGTTTTTTGTGGTGTGGGTTCCATTTTTGAGAATGGATCCACTGTTGAGAATTGATTCCATTGTTCCACTGTAATAAGTTCTTCCTTACACTGAATCGATATCTTTCTCTGTACATTTTACCCAGTTAAAAAAATTGTTTTCCACTTCCCTTTGGAGGAGGATGCAATAAATCAACTTTCTTTTAAATACAGTGGCCCATCACAAATTTAATAATTTCCCCTTTTCAGTCTTGTCTTCTCCAGTCTGAGCACCCTTACTTTTCAACCATGTATCTTTATGACATGGTTCTCAAGATTTTGGTTCTCCCTTTCTCTTCCCATTCTCAAAACTGGACACAGCATCAAGATATAATGTGATCAATGTAGAGGTGGTTTGACTATCACCAACAGTAACCACTAAAATATGTTGAGCTTTTCCAATGAACTGTGAGGTTTTATTTCTCCATTTTACAGACAAAGAATCTGGGAGTTACATAGGTTAAACTGTATCTCCATGATCACATAACTAGGAAGCTTAAGGATTTCAACCTACATCTGACATTAATCAGAATACTAAACCATTTAATATAGACTGAGTATGTTAAAGTTTAAGCGTCTGTATCATTCTGTTGATTCATAATGACTTTATGGTTAAGGAAACCAACTAAAACTTTCTAAAATATGACTCCTTTGTGTGAAATAGCAAGCCATATCTCCTCTACACTCTCTATATATACAATCCACATTTTAAAACTCAAGTTCAGTACAATTATGGAGTCTTAAATTAAGTCAGTTCTTCACTTTTAAAATTTAAGTAGAGAATAGGAAACATTTTAATAAATTTTAAAATAGGAACCATAATATTAGAAATTTGTATATTTTTATGGCATTAAAGCTGTGCTATTTATCTAGACTTTTTTCACTTATTTTCAATATTTTGTTAAGATAAATATACCTTAAATTTTAGAGCATACCTATTGTTGGCATGAAAAGCATGATTTTGTTTGTTTGGTTTTTAATGAATTTAGGTTTTCTTGGAACACTTTTCACTAAATGATACAAGTAAAAAATATGAGTATGAGTTGGTCTTTATTAACAAAAGAAGAAACTCTCAGAGAGAAGAAACATCCTATGAGGGCTTTATATGACACACTTAAAAATAGACCAATTAATTACCAAATGTGCTGAGTAAAGTAATTCCTTTGTGACTTGCTAAATGAAGATCTCAGATTCCACAATCACTTTTTCCCAGGTTTATCAAATATGTGGGCAATTATATACAAGATCTTACTCATTTTCTTTAGAATTTAAAATGTATTACTGTAAGTTTAGATTTTCTAATTATGCATGGAGATATTATTGCTAAGTAATAGCATACTAAGCTTTCTTTGAATTGACAACTTGGAACTTTAAGTATTTAATTGCTATTTCATAATAAAAATGACTGATAGTCCACCTTCAAAGGATTCTCTAAGGAATGAAAGAAGTCTTCATTACCAGCAAGGTGTAATTAATTTTCAATTATTTTCACTTTGCCAAAATATGTTCATACACTAGAACAGACATTATGTAACTCCAATGCTAAAAGTTTCAAAAAGACACTGGAAAATTGTTGCATAATCAAAACTGGAATGTACAGTATAAAGTGCAAATAATAAATGAACCATGCCCTTTTCTCAGCACCTATTATTAAAAATAGAATGAAAGTTTTCCTATTTGAATCTCTCAGAAAATGAGTCATTCTGAATAGCTGAATTTTCCAGCTAGATGAGAATGTTTAAGCACTAAACATTTAAGACACGTTTTAATTGTTTTGGAAGGATCCTTTTTATAATTTTTGCACGACACTTTTTTCTAAAACAAAGCTAACAGTTTAACTTTTAGCTTTTCCTTGGTCACTCCAGATTATCATTATGCTTGTGGATTTTGGCCTGTCCTACATATTTTGTATTTAAATTCCTGGTTTCAAAATAAATAGGTTATTTTTACTGTGACATTATGGGAAATTAAGTACCTATAACTTAAAACATATATTCGTCATGAACATTTTTAGTTCTAAACTAAACTTTGAGAATGTAACACAGCTCCTATGACAACAGTTAACTGTACTTTTATTTATGTAACCGTCAGTTGCTTGTGTTACGCTGAATTAATGTATTTGTCATATTATTTAAAATAAGCAAAAACAAACTAGAACCATGTTGAGGCAGTAGAATACCTCCCTTGCCTCGATTCTCTTCAAATTCTGATATGCTAGATTTATTCTTTTTTTTAAATCATGTAACCTTAGAATCCCCCTTTACACCCCTCTGGCATGTTCTAGTTCATTCCATTGGTTCTCTATTCAGGTTCTGGGGGGAATTATGGATGATAATCACTTGAATACATATCAAGGTTCTGAAACCTCCTCATCCTCCAGAGTTTCACCTGTTGAGAATGACTGCTATGGGGGTCACTCTTTCTGAAGGAAGTGTGTCTTTCCTTTAAGTATCTGGAGGCTGAAAAGCAAGAGAACTATTGGTCCAGGCTCCCAACATCACTTGCCTATTCTCTTGCAACGACTAATTTTACTTCCAGCCTCCAGTCTCAGCATACTCCTCTTTTCACCCTCATTCCCACTCTCAGTCTGTCCTCCTCACAGCTACCAGATAGTTCCAAAACTCAAAACAATAATTTAAATCCTATAGTTTATCTTCTTGACTCTTTATTGCTTTTATGATAAACCCTATGAGTCCTATCATTAGAAATATGATCTCAACATATAGGCCACAGCATAAACAATGTGTTGTCATTATTTCACCTAAATTTATACTATGAATGAGAATGCATTTTATATAATTTCTAAAAAAGAGAATATTAATTTAAGCTTAAGTGAAAAAAATAGATTTTAAATACGTTAAAGAGCTGGAGAAGGTAGAATGAATCTCTAATACATAATGATCAGCACATTGAATCATGAGAAATCTATTCTACCAAAAAGGATGCTAGGTGCCATCTCTGTGGTGTTATAACCTACATTGCCGACACAGTCATAGTTGATACGGTTGTATAACCTTGAGAGAACCAGGTAGATCATACTTATTTTCGTAGTTAGAAGAGTCTTAAACATGTAACCTAGTTTAGTTGACAGTACTTACACAAAATGCCATTTAGCCATTCCTCTACTTATAAATTTATTTACCAGTGAGGGGTGTGGAGGGGGAATCATTGTCACTTGAACATTAGCAAGGGGGTCATTTTGTTCTGGCAAAGTAAGGACGTAAGTGGGTGAATTATTACAGCATGCTGTCTTTAGTGTTTTTTCCACTATAGGAGTTTATACCTTTGTGATATCCTTTACTACCATATTCAAAACAGGAAGGAAATTTCTGTTTGTAATGCTTTCTGAAAGGACAAGATTGGTTGGTTTTTAAACCAATTAATCTGACAAGAGAGCACCTGTCTCTTAAATAATGAGTGTGATGTTTTCCCCTGAATTCAGTTTGAGATAATGGTAATCTGAATAGCCATGATTCACTTCTAGTTGTCTGTTTCTTCCAATTTGAAACAAATAAAGCTTCTGTTATTGAGGTTCCTGGAAAGGAAAGACAAGTGATTGTTCTCTTGCCTGTGGAGATATTCTTAGAGAAGAGGAACTCAAATGTACTTGGTGATGATTGACTGACTTAAAGAATAGGGTAGCAGAGTTCTCAGACGCCCTTGCTCATTTGTAAATCGGAGCGCCTAAGTGAGGTAAACTGTTAGGTGATGGCTCTCTCAGTTTTCTGTTATGTTTGCTTGTGAACTAATGACCATTTTGAGCATAGATCTTCACTGCAAATTATTCTAAAGAAAGTCACTTTTTGCCATTGCTTTTGCAATTACTTTCACACGAATAACTTATCTCTTAACCTCTTTTCATGCCTAAGCAGCTCAAAAAATTCCTATGCAATAAATGCATTTTACATGAATAGTTTTATGTCAGGTCACTGAGGAGAAATTGAAGAGCTAGTCATTGGATTTTTTGTGTATCAAATAGAAACAATAATAGCTATTTTCTAAAAAATGGAAAAAAAATCAGTTTTAGCTCAAACTGGATTTAAAAAAGAACAGGTCAAGAACGATTACAGAGCACCTACTGATTAGAATTCTTGAGTTTTATTCCTTTCAGTTCATATGTGACCTTGAGCAAATCATTTAACTCATCTCTATTTGTGGCTAGAGTTACATATATTATGCAAATTTTGAAAATAAAATATATATACATAAAGAAAATGAGTCATTTTTCCAGCTTATCAGTGATCCTCTTCAAAGTAATACTTTTCAGCTATTCATGGGAGCTTTTCTATTGTTTCTTAGAAGTATGCCAAGTTCCGAGAAAAATTGAAAAGAACTATTACTTTTTGAGAAAGGATTACTTTTTATTTCATTCCCCCAAACAGATTGATCTGCCACCATGTTGGAAATGCAACCATAATCTGATCCTGCTTATGTTGCTTATCTCATATCCCACTTGTTACTCCTCGCAGTTTGCACCCCAAAATAATGAACTGTTGTGGTCCCTGTGCTGCTTCATGCTTCATACTCCATTGACCTCTGAACAGCCTGCTGCCTCGGCTCTCCTCACTCAGGAGGCAAACTCCTCTGTACCTTTTAAGATTGGGATGATCATATAATTTATCACCCAAATTGGGACACTTGAGAAGGAAAGGGGAGCTAACCAATCAGGAAATCTGAAAATAACTGTCAACAGGGCCATATGGTCACATTACTTAAGAGCCATCTGGAGCATTATCTCCTCTGTGACGGTTTCTTCCTAAACAGAGGTGCTTGTTTCCTATTTTTGTTGCTGATGTACCTCTGTTATGGCACTTTACATACTGTAAACTTGTTGTTTGGATACCTCCCTGTCTTTCCTATTAGAATGGGATCTTTTAGGCGAGGTTCTTTTACTGCAATTGTTTCAAATCCTCATCATACTTTCCTCACAGGGAGACTCAGGATTTTTTCCACCCTAATGTCTGAGGGACTTCTCCTCTCATCAGTGTTTGTGCCTCATTACCAGAATAATCCTTGCTGGAGATGGAAAGTCTGTCTCTCCCTGGATTGAAGATAAAGGGACCAAATCAGAAACTGAAATCAGAGCTCTTAAGAAATTTGAAAATACCCTAAAGGTGTTTCTGAGGGAGATGGGGCTAGAGAATGAATCATCAGCTTAACACCTTATGTGGACTTAATAAATATTTGTTGATGAATTAGTAGGAGGGATGCCTGTTCTAATAATAACACTCGATTAAATCTATTTTAACGGAAAAAGACTTTACTCGTTTCTCTTTTTCTTCACTTTTTTCATGCTAAATCTAAGTGTCTCTCTTTTTTGTATTTGTTGTTATTTTACTTTATTGTTAGTTATTTACCAGATATGATTTGAAATTTTTCCTTAGAATAGTTTAAACATGAATGGATCTCATTCTAACAAAGTAGAAACAAGTTTCAAAAGCAAAAAAAAGGCAGTTTGCTCCCCTTCTAGATTTTGGGTTTTGTGGTTGAACAATATGATTTTGTGGTGGAGTTATTTTCCCCTGTTCTTTACAATTTTTGAAGTTTGGCATTTACAACCTTTCCTTTTCTTTTTTCTTCTCTTAAGCTGGCTTTACCTTTGCTTCCCAAACACAGCATCCTTTCGCTTCTCCAAAGAATTAAAGGGATTTCTCAGAAGCCCTTGCCTTTTTTCCTTACATGACCAGTTCAAATGAAATTTGGTGATACTTTTCCTTCTTGCAGTTCTCTGATGGCTTTGCATCAACAGAGAAGTTAACCAAGGTGGGTTTATAGCATGAGAAAATCAAAGTTTGGGTTAGGACTCTGGTGTCTAAAGGGATATTCAGACTTTATGATGCATGATGACTAAGGTTTTAAAATATCAATTGTTTAATTTTAGACCAATATGGAAATTCAGTACCCTACAAAAAAGTTTTTCTAAGTCAAAGCATTTAGTATTAATTTGGGAGTCATATTTTCTCTGAAATTACCACATTTGTGGCAGAGCATGTGGAAAAAAATACTCAATTTAGACTGAGCCTTAGTTCCCTCATTGGCTAAACAGGGGGAACTATAGCAAATACCTCATTAATTAGCGTGAGGATTCAGATGAGATTATAAAATACTTAACAGAATTTAGCACAGAGTTAAATACTCAACAAATATCTTCAACATTATCATTATCCTCATTTTCATATTGTCTTTATAACAGATAAAAACCCAAACGCATATTCCTTTTTAGATTAAATTTGACTATCATGTATATGAATTCTCAAATTCTTAATAGATGGATTAATTTTCTCTTTCGTGGTCAACTTGCATATCAGGAGCTACGTCATTATTGTTAATTAATGTACTTTCATTCTCTTTAGCTATTTTATTTTCATGCCCACCTCTTGTGGACTTGCTTTACGACTTTAGAAAAGTCACTGGATCACACCCATCTACTAATATAGGAAGGCATAGTCTTCTATTACATTTGGCAAGTGGAAGGGTTAGGATGATCAAAGGATACTTAGAAAATGTGTCTCAATCTTTATTATGCATACTCGGTTTCATTTCAACCTTTGCACCTTATGGACAAAATCAAGAGCATGCATTTTCTAAAGCAGCGAACTCCTACTCTCTTGTCTTGAGTTGTACTGAGTAGTTATAACAAGCGGGACTATCGACAATTACTTCTCAGAGCTAATATCACACCAAATCACATTGGAAACCTTTATCATTTCTGAGTCCTATAGTATGTGAGTGTCCCTTATGACAAAACTGAGCAAACAATAGGTACACACAAAGCAGCACCCACAATACTTTGTGTGTGTATGTGTATATTTGTGTGTATATATATGTCTCCTAATGGAGATCTCTCATATAGAACACATTTGCATTAAGTACAGCTGCATGAAACAAAATGATCTAAACTGTTTTTGCCAAGTAATTTCTTGCAAGGATAATATAATAATCCACCTCTGCCTTATTTAGTGTAATTCTTTAAGCAGAGAAAGAAAAACCCTGTTGGAATGTTCTTTCTAATGAGTTTAGAGTATCAGCTATTTCTGCATCAGCAGCTAAAGGTGGCATAAGAAGAATTACTGCTTCCTTTGCTGTGGCATTTAGATGAAGACTTAGAAGGTTAGTAGCAAGAAAAATAACTACAATTATGCTAAGTCTTCTGCTTAGTGTATTTCATATATTGGCTTCTTTAATGATCACAGTAATCCAAAGACACAGATCAGCAACTTTTTCTGTAAAGGACCAGATAGTAAATATTTTAGGTTTCGCAGACCACATCTGGTCATTAGTGCTGCTGGTGCTGCTGCTGGTCCTCCTCTCCTCCTGCTCCTCCTCCTTTTCTCCTACTCCTTCTTTGTCTTCTTCTAGCCTTGTAAAACTCAAGGAGCAATTCCTAGATCACAGGCCATGCAAATCAGGGCATGGGCCAGATTTGGCCTGTGGGCCAGAGTTGGCTGACCCCTGCTCTGTGAAATATCTAGCACTAACCCTGTATTTCAGATGAGGAAATGGAATCTCCAAGAGGCTAACCAACTTGCCCCGTGTTCCTACGTTGACGTCAGTGCTTTGATCCTCAGCTAATACCATCTCCAAATACCATCTCCTAATCACCAAACTAAAATACCTTGTGCTCAAAGGGATCTGATTAACAGTGCTTGAATTGTCTGGTTTGTCTCAGAGGAAACAAGTGTGAATTAGTGATGTTGCAAACAATGATGACAAGAGGTCAACATTCAGGTGCTTATTAAACATTTTTTTTTTAAAACCCTCACCATGAAATGGGATTGTTATTGTTTGTGTATAATAGATGAAGAAATTGGCGCTAAGAGATTAATATACCCAATGCCACAGAATGCACAAGTGACGTAACTGCAAAGAGTACACACAGGTCTTGTGTCTCTAAAACCTCTGGTCTTAGCCATGGCACTATACTGCCTCACCACTGAATCTCATGTGTTCTGGCATATGTGGCTTTGATTAGAGTTAGTTAAATCTCTCTCAGCTCAGTCTTGTAAGGTCTAGCAAAGACTAACCTTATTAAACATATAGTAACAGTGAGCAAAGGAGTGAAACAGAAATAGGAAAAAAATATATATGTATATATATATGTATTTCTTTTAAAGATTTCCCTAGTGAGTACAATTGAGGCAGGACCCGAGCTGTCAGCATGGGATTCAGCAGGAATGATTGCTGTTTTAGAATACTGAGTGACACTTTGAACACTGACAAAACTTGGTGAGACCTGTTAGCTAATCGTTTTCATGTGTCTGCTTTAGGGAGTTCATTCTTGTCTGTACCATCTTTTTGGCTGTTTCTTGATAGGAAGATGACATTTAGATAAGGATAATACCCATAAGTTCTCAACCTCAGCTGAGATAAATGCAGATGTAGTCAGAAAAATTTAACATGTGGCCATCGGTGTATTGAAAATAATTGGCTTACAGCTGGGAAGCAGAGGTTCTAAGCAGAACTAGGAATTCTTCATATTGTTTTGATAAGAAACCTACCAAAATCAAGAACTTCTGGAATTATCCTAAAATATAACTAAAGATACTGGTTCAGGAATTTTGGGTCATTTTCTAATGATTTAATTTCTTCTAATGGGTTATCATGAACAGCTGGGTTTGGACTAACCACCTCTAGAAGCTTCTCAATATTAGAGCCAACTGGAGGCCATCAAGTGGAATTCTAAGCAGGATTTTCATGAAAATGATCCCTCCATGTGTATGATATTGTCAAGATAATGTGATGACAGTATTCTGGAATAACTCTTTTTTTCTTTTAGATGTATGCTTTATGGCACTTAAGTCAAATTGCTTGTTTGTGAGCAGCTTTACTTCTCAGCCAGTTCCAGTGATCTCCTCCTTCATACCTGGCTTATATAGATGCGTCTGCTGTCCTGTACAGTTCAGTGTGCAGTTTGATCAGAGTGAAGAGATAGTTGAGAAGGTCCACTGGGTTCAAACCTTCCGTGGACTTCGCACAATGTCACCTTTGATGTTCAGTGGCAGATGATTCAGCTCATCAGTATTTGACATTGCTTTGCTGGTTTTGCACCTGTAGGTAAGACCTCAGGCCCTTCTGCACCGATAATCTACTTGAGAATATGCTTATTTTTCAGAAATGAGCTTAGTGATTGGTACTTGGTAAAGCCATCACTAAAATGGAAACTATGGGTTATGGCTTTTGGAAGGTTTGTGTGATTTTTTTTTCTCGAGATGACATTTCTTTGAGCATCAAGCACTTAGAATATCAAGGCCATTTGAGTATAGCACCAACACTTGATGTAAAATATTAATGATAAGAAACAGTTTATGTGCATCATAACATGGAGTAGATTTTGAATTAAATTAAAGGAGGATTTAAATTCTATTCATTGTCTAGCTTTTTTGTTTTTAAATAGAATCTCACATTCATCTCATGAAAGTAAGGTGTTGGGTAATAGAATAAAGTGAAAAAAGCAGCACTCCTTCACTGAAACCATAACATCTTGTTACAAGTAGAACCTTGGACCACCACATTCTACGTCACTGTAGCCATGAAGCACAGAAAGAAAAAAGTAAGAATATGATGATGCCTCATGGTACAGGGCATCAATTGCTCCTTCTGTACTAAAGGAGGATGCACTAACAAGTCTAGCATGCCTATATCATACAACCAGCTCAGAGTAGGGTTTGTTAAGGGCCTTGGTTGATGCCTAGTGTCCCTAAAAAGCATTATCAAGATATAACAGTACTTCAAACATGTTGGGTTTTGACATAATTAATTTTCCAGAAATGAATATGCTCCTTAATGGTTTAATGATTTCCTGTTCTCTGAATATATGTAAAATAATATGCATGAGTATTTCTCCCTCATAATATGTGAAGTGATTTACTAAGTTTCTCTATTTTTCATTTGTAGACATTGCTAAGATTTCTCCCCTTTATTACTAATTAATAAGCACTTTAGGAACATTGATAATTTTTTAAAAAGCATATATTAGCCCTCCAAATATTCCCATTTAAAATGTAATGTATTAAGATGTGTTAGTTAAGTTACATGTGGCTAAATTGAATTGAAACCATGTTAATAAATTTTTGAGTGGCCAAGGGACAAAGCTGAAGTGATTAGCTTCCTGTTATAGTGTGCACTTATTAAAGGAAGAAAATATTTCTGCTTCCCCAGACACACATGCACACATCTGAACATACAGTATTAGTCAAATGCTTTTGTTTTAAAGTAAGAAAAGCCCAAATCAAACTAGCTAAAGCTAAGGTAAGGAATTTAATCTCAAATAACTGGACATCCAAAGGGTGAAGCTTGCTTCAGAACTAAAAAGGAACTGTTCATATTCTGTTATCAAGGCTCTGTCTCACTCAGTCCCCACACTCTGCTTGCTTCTGATTGGCTCCTTTTTCACATATACTTCTTCCACGTGGCAACAAGATGACCACTGGCATCTCCAAGCCTATATTTTTCGTGAACATCAGGTTCTCATAGAAGGAGTGTCCTTTCTCCCTATTAGCACTAGCCATTTCTGGGGAAGAATCTGAGTGTCTTCTGATATATTTCATGGAATGCTCTCAGTAGCCAAACCTGGGTGACAAACTTACCTCTCAGATTTTAGAGGATACTGGAGAGGGTCAGCCTACCCAATGTATTTAAACCTAGCAGGATTAATATTGAATATTCTGTGTATCCTGAAACAAAGGATGCTGAACAAAGAAAATAGACATATCATTCTATACAACAAAAAACTCATCTAAATTTACACTGGTAGAGGTGTTTTGGTTTTTATAAAGATGTCCTTGGAATCCTGCTTATTGTTTCTTGGCTTGTTTCCCCAAATATAAATCTTAAAAGAAAATCCTTTATGAATAAATATTAACGCTTTAATCTAACTTGAAGTAAACTAAAATATCTCTTATCAGATACTGTTTCCTTGAAGCCTGAAGGAAAATCATAAGACTATAATATGCAAAATTTTCACCAAAATGAAGTTATAATAGGAGCCAAGAGATTCATTTAATCATACATTAAATTGCAATAATGAAATAGAATGACCTGTTTAGAACTATGAAAATAAAATATGTCTCTTAAAGAGGAAAACATAAAACTATCAAATAATATGGCATAACTATGAAAAATATAATTCTCAGTAAAATCTAATATACAGTATCTTAAAATCAATCCAACTCTATACTTTTACTTTATAAATATTTTCACTTCTATGACGTCTTGTTTTTTGTAGATAACTGTGATATAAATGCCTAGTACCTCCAAAGTATGCTAATAGTGCTTCCTCTTCTTTGAGTGTAAAGCTAAATTCTAGCTTTTCCAAATTCCTTTGATTAAGACTGCAAACATAAAAGTCGGATAAATCTGTCAAAAATGAACAATTTGTACAAAGAGTTCAGATTTTTCACCTGGCAGCATTTTAGCACACAGAGGGGAGTTGTCAAAATTTCACTACAGGCAGTTTCATTCTATACAATGATATATTTTAGAGTTTATTGAAAAGAATTAGGTGTTGAAATTCACTGTCGTCATCCTGGGAGAATATCCATATTCTTTTATTGCTCTATGTGTCAATCTGGTCTTGTTATGCTTGGGTCATTCTGATCCCACTTTTGTAAGTCTGTGCGTGCAATACCTTTGCATGGAATTTTCTGATTTCAGGTCTTTGGGGGCGTATATTGATCTCAGTCAACTAACCAAGCATGCTGGCAGGTCCTGCTGGGCTATCTTCCTGAGAGATCCTCTCACAGATTGCACAGATTGATGAGAAGGAAGGAGAGATTCTGACCTAATTGTGGGGAAAATGAGCATCGCCCTGTCTCTTTTCTTTCAAAGAACAGTTATTTTCACAAACAAACTTTACGTATATCCTTATCAGAACCTTCTCTGATTCTTCATTATCTTGCGTAACTATCTCATACATAGGAAGAACTTCCTTGAACACTGGACCTATAATGAATGTATTTGAAATTTTCTACTCTTCTCTGAAGTAAGCTGAGGTACATTTAGTTTACTATGACTCTACTATCCAAAAGTGTCATTCTAATTCTCCTATACATAGATCTGCCCTCTCTAAGATTTACAGACTTAGGAGCTGAGAGGAAAAATGCTAATGGGCATCATTTGAGAGTAGTACATGATGTGTACCCATGATAGTAGCTTTGACCTTGAGATCTCCGTTGTCACACTTCTCCATTGATAGCATTTATTCAGTCAAATCCAGGCTGCTTCTTTACCTATCTTGGAGCCTTCCTTAGGGGCAGGGGCTAAATGGGGCGGTGTTAGCATTTTGTTGCTATCCACCTATGAACCTTGTTTCAGATACTTCAAACATGCTTTACTATTCCTCTTTTTGAGTTAATGTTACCGGATGTTTTCTGATCTATCAGCAGGGAGGACAAAAAATTTAACATTTTATGTTTTTCTTAGCATGCTAGAATAGTCTTTGAAGCAGAACTTTAAAAACATAAGCACAGCAGGCCAGCTTCCTGGCTCTGTACTCTAGGGAGCAAACCTCTTTGTTGTGAATACCCTGGTCTATGCTTTTCCTCTTGCTGCTTTCTTCTGTAGTTCCAGAAGCAAATTTTCACCTGCTGGTTCTCCTTTGAAGTAATTCTGATATCACTTTTCAGGCACCATAACCCTTTCTCCTGAACATGTAATTTCAATCTTTCCTTTATGGCATCAACTATTTTCAGTTCTGTTAAATACAGATAAATAATAGAAATATGGTACCAATTTATCTAAGTTTTTCACAGTTTATCTTAATGATGTCATTGCCGCCTACTTAATTATATTATTGGGAGAAAATAAAATCGATAAAAGTACATAAGAAGAGTAATTTTTAAAAGATCTACTTTACATAAATGCATTGGATTAAAGTCTGTATTTGGAGAATTGGTATGTGTCTCATTTGCCAGAAACTTTTTCAAGAACCCCATGAATGTTTTCTGCTAGAAATGAACAGGCTGCGAGAATTAAGGTAGTTACCAAATATGTAACACTTCTCCATTAAACAAAATTAGTTGCACTATGAATTTCTTTCCATTTTTGAAAGAAATTTTCCCAGAGTTTTACTATTTGCCTTCTTTATGATTTGAAGTGTAGAAATTTTACCATTCATCTTAATTTCTTTTATGTCATGAATGTGAATTTTCACCAGAAATGCGTTGAGTTCTTACAATGTCTAAGACGTTTGAGTGGGTCCTAGGATGACAGAGAAGACATAGAAACTATAATTGATATGCTTCCACCCCTCGTGGAGTTTTATATCTGAATTGTCCTATGTACATAAAGTCCTCACTAAATGTGTTCATTTAGATTATTCTTCCAATGAAGGCAGATTAAAGAAGTGAAATGATGTTTCAGTTTTATTACTTATAAAATTATAGCAGATGTTAAAATAAGTTTCAGAAATCCAAGAATTTGAAAGTAGCCAAGGTGTGTGTGTGTGTGTGATTATAAATATAAATATACACACATACTTGCTATTCATGTTTTTCATGTAGTACACAATTTCTGGAGAACATAAATTTTTAAATATTATATAAATTTTCATAACAGAGAAAATGAGTATAAAGCTTATGTCAACCCTTTTTTTCTTGGAATTTGATATCTAGGCTACCTGTTGAAAAAGCTTAAATAATTAGTATCTTCTTTTAATGTTAAGTTTTGATAGGTGAATTGAATAATAGGTAAAAATATGTATTCAAGAAATTCATAGACTATGCACTTTATGTAATTTTTGCCATAAATAAAAAATCATGGAAAACACCTCATCTTTTTCTCTCTTAAAAGGCACTTTATAATATAGTGAATCATATTTCCAAATATCACAAGTGAATTAGGAGAATGAACATGACAAATAATTTTAGTCTTAGACTCATAGGATGCGCCTTGTAATCATTCCTCTGCCAACCTTTCCTGAATCACCAAAGGAGATTTTGCTTCTCACTTATTACAGTTATTTTTGTCTTTCTTATAGACAAAAAATAATGAATATTTATTGAACATCAACTGTGAGTCACACACATATTTATTGGGCTCCCTTTATCTTAGCAAATGGATTTCTCAATTAAAGCCCATAATTTTGTATCTCTACGTCCCAAGAGTTGACAGTTCACTGGTTAATTCCAGTACTTGGTGTCAGTCACATAGTAGGCACTCATTAAATATTGTCCAAATGAATAAATGAGTAATTGGGGGAATTAATGAAAGCTAATTCACAGGTACTTTCTTTCTCTTTTGCCATTATTTGGGTCAAAGAGTTATTTTACCCAGTCTTTGTAAGCTCCAGGATTAAGAACTGGCATAAAACTAACATTAGATAATTTATTTTAAAAATTTACAATTCTGGAATGACTCATTCTTAAAGCTATATCATCAAGAAGATCATATATGTTTCATTATCATAATCCTGTACAGAATATCTGTTATATTCTTAAAGAACCTTGAAGTTTCTGAATATTAACAAGAAATGCAGCTGATACATAACAGAAAATTTGAATCAGTAGCCAAGCTTGCCTACATTTTAATATACCACCACATAATCAAATTCTGAGTATTGGAGAACATAACAGAGAATGATTCCAGGTCAATCCAAAATTCTTATGTCTTAATTTCCTCCCTCCAAAAATTAGGTAATAAAGAAATTTTTTTTAATAATTTATTTTCCATTGCTTATGTTTATCATTTTTGTTTACTAATGAACAAGATGTTGGAAATGCACAACATAGCAATGAAATAACCCAAAGGAAATACTTATTAAAGGAGTGGGAAGGGTAAAGAAACTAACATTTAATGAACCTTGATTATGTACTAGACACTAATAATCTGTATGTCACCATGAATTTCATTCTCATAGTATATCTGTGACCTACATAATTTCAAAAAAGTGGATTGACTCTAAATTTTACTGTAATACAAAACTTTAATTTCCTATATTGCAGCATTCTTAGTCCTATTTTGTTAGCCAAACAAGTTTTTACACTTTCTATATTTTCTACCATAAAAATAAAAAGATAAAGAAAAAGGAGGAGGTATGAATAGGCAGAGAACAGAGGATTTTTAGTGCAGTGAAAATACTCTCTATGATACCATAATGATGGACGCATATCATTGTATGTTTGTCAAAACCCATAGAATGTACAACACCAAGAGGGCACCCTACTGTAAACTATGGACTTTGGGTGATGATGATGTATCAATGTAGTTTCATCATTTAACAAATGCACCACTCTGGTGGGGAATGTTGATGATGGCTATGCAAGGGGGTGAGGGGCAGGGGATATATGGGAAATCTCTGTACCTTCCTCTTAATCTTGCTGTGAATTTTTTAAACTGCTCTAAAAAAATAGTCCTAATAGCAAAAAAAGAGAAAGAGACAGAGTAGTATAGAGGAAAGAGCACATGACTAGGAGCCTATGACTACTATCCTATGTCTTCTTCTGCTCTTAAATAGAGGTCACCTCAGGTGTGTCCTCTATTTCATCTGAGCCTATTTCTTCCTCTGTAAATTACAGCAGTTAGATTAGATAATTTCTGAAGAAACCATTTCATCTTTTGATTTCTTGTTTTGTCCAATTGACCATCTCATTATAATAGTGTGTTTTATGCTTATTGTTTTGTTGCAATCATCAAGTTATTACATTGCCTTATGAAATGCTCTCCTATTTCGGATTAAAAGAATGTCAAGTGGTCTGTGCCATTGGTGACTTAGATCATGGTACATTCTTAATAATGTAATGCAAGGATCTCTACGCATTAGAATGTTGTGGTTAAACAATAGAAACTCTAGATTTACTTTTTAGAGCAGGCTTGGCAAAATGCAGCGTATTAGTGTGTTTTAATATGACAACAATTCAAATGAATAAATATTTGTGATCGTGTGTGTGTATGTGTATGTGTTATAGGGGCGTAGAATAACTCCACAAAGATATACAAAATACTGAAAGGAGAGATTGCCTCTGGGAGGTCATCAGGTTGGTGAGATGCTATCATTTATCCCAGTTGAATATGTACCATGTAAATACAATATCTATTCAAATAATTAGTACATTTAATAAGAACAGAAGTTTTTAGAATTAAAATAAATATCAGTTATTAAACTGTGTATTAGTTTTCTATCACTGCTGGATCAAATTACCACAAACCTAGAAACTTGAACAATGCAAATTTATTATGTTACATTTCTCTAGAAACAGAAGTTTGACATGGGTCTCACCAAGCTAAAAGCAGTTCTTTCTGTAGAGTCTTGTCACTTTAAGCTTCAAGAAACTGCCACCATTCCTTGCTTCTGGTCCCGTTCCTCCATCTTCAAAGCAAGCAGGGGCTTGTCTAGTCTTTCTCACATTACATTACTCTCACCTACTCGTCTGCCTCCCTTATCTCCTTTAAGAACTGGTGTGATTAGATAGGATAATCTCCCCATCTCAACCTTAATCGCATCTGCAAAGTCCCTTCTGTCATATAAGATAACACATTCATAGGTTCTGGGGATTAGAAGTAGACATCTTTAAGGGACCATTGTTCTATCTACCACAAGCTGTAAGCAGATATCTGAGGTAACTTTAATTCCTAAATCAGAATTGCTCTGGCAGCGAAGGGGGCCTAGAAACAGTCTCTTGTGTGTCTGTCGTGTGTTAGTTGACCAACTGGAATTATTGACCCTGGAGTTCACACTGACATCTCAGTTCTGCTGATTAGATTTGCCTATGTTAACCAAATTTTAACTTTTCTAATCCAGCTTGTCATGCTCCCCACCCTGAATACGCACACCTTCAATGGAATAGGCCTGAATGTTAACCGCTTGGATAGTAAAGTATTTTCTTTTTACTCTATCTGCAAAACATGAGCTCAGTACATTGGTGATAAAGAATAGGAAAGATGTGAGTGTGTGTGTGTGGCAGGAGAGAGGTCCACTTCAAATCTTTTTACTAGCTTCTGGAAATCACAATGATTCTAGGAGATCTGTATGACTGAACCCTAATAACCCTTTTTAAGGAATCCCTTAAAATAAAGAAACTCCAGAAGAGGGCTAATATAACTACCCTCTTGTTAAGTAGAACATAATGTTTTGCTCATTGTCTGAGAAAAGTAATTTTAGAATCCTGATGGTTTTGTGATTTAGTCTTTTAGTAATGTAAACACTTAATTTTAGGTAGCCTGGAAATGGAGAACTAAAACTTTCTAATGTTTTAGAAATTGTAGTATATTTGCTTTCTCTCCCCACCCCCGTGGATATATTTATAGGATGTGGAGGCAGTAAGCTATATAGAAAGAACATGGTCTCTGGATTTGGAACCTGATTCCCACATACACTATTGTGTAACCTTTGAAAATGCACTTAACCTTATGGAGCTTTAGTTACTGCATTTTTAAAATAGGACACAATGTTTACCTCACATGGTGCTGCTTAGTATTAGCTTTTCAGAAAACAGCCATTTTTATTAATATGATCTTCAGTGTTCTAATGTGTTCATTCCTGTTTATTTTTGAAGGATTGTAAAAAACTAGAAATTTAGGGAAGATAAATGCTCTGATTTCTTTTTCGTTTTTTTCCTCCAGTTTATTATTGTAATGCCTGCTACAATAGGTTTTTGAGACTTCGTGGAATAATTTTTGAAGTGGTACTTCCAAACTGCAGTGTTTGTCATTTGACTACCAAGTCTATTTTTCATGCTTGTGAAAGAAAGAAAAGCATTTATATGGCTTTATAAAATAGATTCCCTTCTCTATCCGTGAACTCCGGTATTCATCATAAATATAAAGCATTCCTCATTCCAATACACACTTTGAATACTATGACCAATGGGATATTTTGCAGGCTAAAGGATTCACTCTTTCAGAGTTATTAATTTTTTCCTGACAATTACTTTATTGAATTTGAGCTTCTTAATTTTTAGGTATCATAATGGTATTATAGTTATTTTAAAGAGCCCTTATAATTTATAGATACATACTCAAATAATTGACAGATGAAATTATATGATGCATGGAATTTGCTTCAGAATATTCTAGGATGAGAAAGGGGCATGGGAGGGGGGAGATGAAACAATACAGGCCTTGAATTGACCATTGTTGATGGTGGATAATAGGCATATTTTCTTTATTCCTTCTTTTTTATGTACATTTCAGAAAATTTTTATTATTTTTTAATCATCCTTTTTGCCCACCCTCCACTGTGGTCCCTGTCCCCTAGCCCTCTTACTCATATGATCTGTAAGCATCCACTCATAATGTTCCCTCTGCTGCCCCATACCCACCATAGTCTTTCACTAGACGACCACTTGCTGTTCCCTCAGTCTCAGCTTCCCTCATTTCATTTACCTCAGTTAGAGGCTATTGTGCTCTTTTCTCTCACCTCTGTCAAGGTAGGTATCACACTTCGATGTAGTTACTTAATCCTGCATCTAACCTGAAACGTCTCAGGGGAGGGACATTATCTTGTTTATATAGTCTTGTTAATATTGACCACCAAAGGGAGTGGGTACTGAAAAAATATTTGCTGAGTGAAATACACACATATACACACACAAACAAGAAAGTTACCGTTGCTTCAAATGACTCCATCCGTTTTCTGTGTGACAAGTAATAGCCACTGGGGAGAAGCCCATCAGTGACCTTTGCACCTCCATCAATGACTTTATATCCTGAATAAGTCAAGCATGTAGTTGTTTCTCTGCTACCTCATATTTTACTAAATTCACTGGAAATAAGTATGAATAACATGATGAAGGGGGAAAAAAGCCAGAGTGAAAAGATGGGTATCAAATTGGCAACTTCACAACTCTTCTCTTTGATGATTACTTTTGATTGGTGTTTACATCTTCAACTGAAAGCTCACTTTAAAAATGACAGATGGTTATAGTCAGACTGGGATTTGAAGACAAAAAAAGCAAGGTTTTATAATGCTGGACATGCCCAATTTTCCATCAGCACAAACTACACATTGACCTCTGGTATTCTTTATCATAGCTCAGATTATTTTTAACCAGAAATTAAACTTTTGGGGTTTTTTTGAGGAGGCTTAACTACTTTCAGAGTATTTGAGAAACCTGTAAAAATTCCATATGTCGTTTTTAAATGTAGTTTAGTACAGGTTCCCATATTCCACATGGAATCGTTATTGTAGGAGGGCAGAGAGATGCAGAGATATAACTTGCTATCATCCAAAAGATTTTAAAAGGAAAATGATAACATTGGTAAAAATCCCAGGAGCAAAAATAGAGATCTATTTTACTGTTTTTAAGGAGGGAGAGATGTCAGATCTCTAGAGGAAATAATCAAGATTAGCAGTTGAAAATTTAAAGCAAACAAACAAAAAGAAGGCTTAAAATCTGCCTGGAGGGCCATAAACTATTAAACTTGTTTACAGCACCATACAGAAAATGAGGAAAATTTGAGTTGAAAGATGGTATAACTAGAGAAACCAATGGGGACTCGATGGTAGGAAAATATGGCTTTACTTTAGGAAGAAAGTTGTGTTTGTTTTTCCAACTGCATAGCTCCGTATTTTATTTATGTCTTCTTTTATTCATTTGTCATTGATGACATTATTAATATGCCTATGAATATGTGTAAAATTTGAAATTAAAGTGTGAGAAAAAAGCATCTGATACCAGCACATTTCATTCTTTCGTTGTTAATCATTAAAATTAGATTTGGGCCCTTATCTATGCTTTTACCTTTTTGCAGTTTCCTATAAAAGTCAGATATTATCTCCTGTCTTTTCTTGAACTCTTCAAATGCTGTTCATGGAAATTAAATTAGGCCTTCCCTGATGACCTTGTTTAAAATTGCAACCTGCCCTTCTCACTCCAGATCCCCTTTAGCCTGTTCTAATTTTTTCCATTGCCCTTAGCATCTCATATATACAATATTATTGATGTATTTATTGTGTTAATTGCTTACTGTCTGTGCCCCTCTATGTAAGAGTGTAGATTATCATTTATTTGGTTGTGTGATGTGTGCCAAACACCTAGGAAGGTACCTGTCATGTGTTAGATGCTCAACTAATATTGGTTGATGAAGAAATGAATGAGTGATCTGTAATAATAATAATGATAGTAATAGCTAAAAATTCTAAATACTTTACTTTGTACGAAGAACTGTTCTAATTCCTACATATGTATAAGTTGATTTAATCTTCAAAAAACCCCTATAAGGTAAATGGTTTTATAATCCTCATTATACAAGTGAGGAAATTGAGGCACATAGAAGTTAACTTGGTAATTGCTGGCTGATAAGTTACATGGCTGATTGTTAAGTGGTTAAAAAGTGGCAGAGTTCAGATACCGACACAGGCAGTTCTGTTCCCTGGGCATGATCTTTTCTGTTATGCTAAATTGTCTTTAGTTTGTAGGCATAGCCTTACGGGAAAAAAAGTACATATATCCATAAATAAATAGTTTTCAACGTTTTTATTGTCTCAACATGTGAAAGATAATGCCTCTCACACCTTGAAAATAATAAGGAAGGCCTCAGAGGTAAGAGAGGATGAGGGTTGTGGGCAGTTTCCTGGAGGCTAGCTGTAAAGTGTCCCCTTTCTTACCATCCTCTGACATCACTCTTGACAACCAGCACCTTGATTTGACTTTTGAAAGTCACCAATTTCTCAAGATGTCTGTTTCCTGATTCTAAAATGTAGGTTTGGGATTATAAGCTATCAAATGCATTTTTCCTTCCAAAGTCCATGGTTCTAAAAATGTATTTCGTTGCTCTGATGTGCAAGTAAAGTATTGACAGTAGAAGGAAAGAGAGAGAAAAAGCCTTTTCTTGTACCAAATGCTGGTCAAATATTTTCTATATTTGAACTTTAGTAGAAATTGAACAGGATTCCTCAATGAAATAGAAATTAAATGAAAGTTGAAAAAGAGATTGAAGATAGAAAAATAATGGCTTTTCCAGAATCCATAATGGCCTTTGGGTTTTTGCTATAGTGATGGGTTCTGTTGACTATCACCCTTAAAATTTCTACATCTTTGGCATAAATGACACTGGAGAGTCCCCACATTTTCATTTTAGAATGTGAAATGCTGTTTTTTTTTTTTTGGCTGAATCATTTTCCGCCTTCTATTTTCTCACTGTGGATGAACTATACAACTTCTGACCCAAACCCTCTGTTTTATCTTTCAATATTCACTTGAGGAGATTGATCCCTTCCTAGATTTCACAATTGTCCTAATATTAATTATTTCAAAATCTGGTCAACTCTAACTTAACTACACTACTACTGTAAAAAAAAAAAAAAACTGAGAAAGGTCTCTATGATATTGGAACCCTCATATACTCCTAATAAAAAGTAAAATGGTACAGCCTCTTTTGAAATCAGACTGACAGTTCCTCAAAAGTTTACACATAGAGTTAGAATATGACCCAGCAATTCCACTGCTAGGTATATATATTCAAGAAAAATGCAAATATATGTTTATACAAAAAGTTGAACACAAAGGTCCATAGCGGCATTATTCATAATACTCAATAAATAGAAATGATCCCAAATGGCCATCAACTGATGAATGATTAAATAGAATGTGGTATACAATGGAATATGATTTGACAACAAAAGGACTGAAATACTGATTCATGCTACCACATGGATGAACCTTGAAAAATTGCATTAAGTGAAAGAAACTGATCACAAAAGACCATATATTTGTGTAATTCCATTTATATGAAATGTCCGGAATAGGCAAATCTGTAGAGATGCAAAGTAGATGAGTGGATGCCTAGGGCTGGGGTGTGTTTGAAGGAAGTGGGGAGTGACTGGTAATGCGCTTGGGATTTCTTTTTGCAGCAATGAAAATGGTCTCAAATTGATTGTGGTGTTCGTTGCACATTATTTTAGTATAATGTGATTATACTAAAAGCCATTGCGTCCTTTAAATAAGTGAATTGTATGGTATGTAAATTATATGTCAATATAGATATATCACATAAGTGTACACATATATGTACATGTATATACATATATATGTATATATACGCACGCACACATATATATGATATCTCCACATAAATGTATCATAAGCCACCCACCTGTTTCCCTATTGCCATTATTTTTTCAGACTCCTTAGCAATAAACCAGGAAGCATTTCTTTTCCCTTCCCTTTTAATTCTTTTACGAAATCTATCATTAAGCATTGTGCATTTCTTTGGTGAGTACTTTGTAGGAACTTAAGGTAAAATGACAGGTGAATAGCAGCACCAGGAAACTCTGTCCCCTAAATTGGACATCCTATAAAATCAATCTTTAAAGTTTAGATTCTACTGCACAAAAGAATTAAATACTGAGTAACTAAAATTTTATTATCAGTGTATCTAACTCTAAGGAACTAGGAAGGTCAAAGTCAATAACTAATTCCAACAATAACCATCAAAAAAGTTCAATTAAAGTTATCGAGAAAATTTTAAAATTTTGTTCAAAATAGGGAAAATAAAATACTTAAAATATTCCTATAACTAAAATATAGAAAACTTCAAAATTGATTTATTGCCACTTATTAAAAGATAGTTCAAACAAATGGAGATTCATTTAAAAAATATATGAAGACGAATATTTTAACTGTTTATTTTCCAAATTATAGGATTAATGTAATTCTAATCAAAATCTGAGTAAGATTTTTTTGCTTTAAAGTTCAAGAAAAATAAAATAAAATTCAGGAGGAAAAAGAAGCAGATATATATCTTTTTAATTCGAAAAAGTAAGGGCAAAATTGGAGCAGCACGTCACATATTTGGATATATAAGATATATAAAGTTTCTGTTACAAGGACCGGGCAAGTCTAGCATGAGACAGTAGAGCATTGTGGAGAATGTGATACATGAGAGAGTAGTCATGCTCCCTGTCTAAGAGGATTCTGGTCTGATCTTTAAAAACAGTATGTGTTTGCCATGCTTTTTATCTCCCTAAGCTCTTTTGGAACTCATCACATTTTTTGTTGAATATTATTCACCAGGTGTCTAAGAGAAATGTATATAGAAGTTATTTATAGTTTTAACTGGAATTTATTGTTATTACTATTATTTTGCAGTAATTCTTAATGGAGAGGGTGGAACTTTGAGAGTCAGTGGGGTTTTTTTCAAACTCTGCACAGCCCTCCCACAGGATGCTCCCTCCCAGATGAAGTGATTACCACCCTGAGAATTATTGCCTTAGTTAACTACAGATTAGAATAAGTTTTATTACCTTTTATATGTTTTTGTGGAGATAAATGTGTGAATACCACAGATCTAAAGTGAAACGGAAATCGTTTTAAGTATTTGGTTAATGGAATCCATCAACAGCAGCCTCCATAATTTCTAGTTTTTGTTCTGTAAATCAGAAATCTCAATCACCAAGTTGAAATTTATGACTGCATTTCTGGCCTTCCTCTAAGGCTTAGTGTCTCAGTCAGTTCCTACCACTGTGGCTTTCTCTGCCACACCTCATCCTGCAGTTTGCTAGATTTCTCCTTGGAGAGTGAATGAAAACCAAGTTCAGGACTTGGCTTTCAATAATCCTGGTCCCATTGCTCTGGCTCTTTGATAGCCCCATTCCCCTTGGGGATATACACGCTGTGATCTCGGGCGACCAAAGGTATTCCTGTTGAGCACCCTTGAAGTTACATGCTTATCCTGAGAACAGAAGCAAATGTGACATTTAAAGGGACTGTTTATTCAACCTGAATGTAGGGGTGACAGTTCCAAAAGCAGTTACTTGTCAGAGTTCAATCATTAAAATCTATACATATTTTTTCCAGGTTTAGTATACTGAAAAAATATAATATAGATGAAAACACTTCAGATTTGGAGTCAAAATGCCGTTGGCCTTGCCATTTACCAGCTGCATGTACTTGAACAAGTTAGTTAATCTTCTCTGCTTGTTTCTATGATTTAAAAATATGTATAATTAACATAGAACTTAGCTTTAAATCCTCATAGTGGTGTTGGTTGCATAAGAGGAGATGATGTATGTATGAGTGCATGGTGATTATTATTATATGTGGTAAAAGCCGTGTTCCTTGATGAGACATGAAATCAATATTATTTTATATGCTGAGATTATTTTGAAGCAATATGAAGCGAAAGATTCTTATTTTCATTTTCATGATCAATAAAGTTTCAAACCAATTCATTTGTAATGACACAGGACCTTAAAAATAAAAATGTTGGGGCCGGCCCTGTGGCCGAGTGGTTAAGTTCCCGAGCTCTGCTTCTGTGCCCCAGGGTTTCACTGGTTCAGATCCTGGGCACGGACATGGCACAGCTCATCAAGCCACGCTGAGGCGGCATCCCACATGCCACGCTAGAAGGACCCACAACTAAAAATATACAACTATGTACTGGGGGGCTTTGGGAAGACAAAGGAAAAATAAAGTCTTTAAAAACAAATTAATAATAATGTTTTTGCAATCAAGTGTGCAGCTTAGGTAAGCATCAGGTGTTTGTATAATTAAGATAATCTGAAGTTTTTAATAAGCTGTATTACACATGGACTGCTAACAGTGCACAATCACCATCTTATTTCTTTTATAATAGTGCTTTTAGTATTCCACTGAAACATGGCCAGTGAATGCACAATATTCTTAGTTACCATTATGAGGGGCTCTGTATATTACAGCCTCTCCACTGTGTCTACTGTTAGCTAGAAAAATGCTGGGAGCAACAGCAGCTACTATCAACAGGGAGCCATATTAATTATTTGAAATGTGCCTCATAAGAGGAATCAGCAGAGTTTATTACAAGTCGAATATTACTTGAAACAGGAAGGTTACTCTAACTGTTATCATAATCTATGTATCATTAACTTTCCTTGTTTAGGAAAAGAGATTAACAACCCTGTAAATTGCTATAGTAAATGTGTAAAATATAACTGCATATTCCCATTGTAGAAAGAAAGTAGTGGGTCCTCCACTTCTACCCAAACCTTCTTTATATGAAGTAGCTTTAGAATTTGAATTGACTCTGTAGCTATGCTTTCTTGCCTCAAAATCCTAATTGCTTACTGGATCATTAGTATACAAGCTATAGCTACTTTGAGCATTAGAAACTTTTTTTGTTTTTAAGCTAGCAGTTTTTTCGGTCAGCATCTGGGCCTTCAAATCTGTCACAAGACAGAAAGTATACTACAAATATGTATGTGAACTGGCCGAATTCTTTGCAACCAATAAAGAATGAATCCATCTACCTGCTCTTTATATTGTGGTTAATTATTATTTTTCCATCAAATACAATAAATGGATAGGAGTAGTTTTCTATTCAAATAGTAGAAGCAAATCTTAAAAATAAAATATAAATAATCAGGATTATAAAGTTATCTAAATAAGTGCTACTCAAAGTGTTATCTGACATTGATGTCAGTCTGCAGACTGTTTATTACTGATCTACAATGAAATAAGTGCAGAAATTGAGAGTAAATATTTAGAAGCACTTACAGCAAATTGATAGAGTACTTAATGTCTATTTAATCTAACAATAAAACCTGAGGACTTGTATTTTGTCTTATGTTTAGTTTTTACATTTCACTTGTCTTGTCAATCATTTTTATTGTATTTTTAAAGTGTCACTCCACAATAAATTTGTAATTTAACCAGAAAAAGAGAAAAGCTAGATAGTTTAAGAAGAATTGATTTAATTGGTTGATGGTTGGATGACACGTAATGTTTCTATGTTTGGATAGATCTGTCTCAACTTTGTAATGGCTATTAATTCAGTGTGAAGAGAGATAATGTGACATCATAAAGACAAAAAAAAAGTGAAGAGACATAACTACAATGTCTTCTCACCATTTATTTTTGGGTCCACAGGGCAGGCACATCATGGACAGGTGTCCTACATTTCTCCACCAATTCACCTTGACTCTGAGCTAGAAAGACCCCCTGTCAGAGGTGAGTTGTTTTTTTTATCATTATTTAAAGAAAGAGAAACTCTATTCATTCTTGGATGAAGGCAAGTAACTAAATTAAAGATGGGTGTAAATATATAGTTTACAATGCAGTACCTGTTTAAAAAGCAGGGGAAATGGTGTGTAAGGAATCTGATAACAAAAGAGTAAGTCTTCTTTATAAAATGAAGTATAAATATTTTTCTGTGAAATGTTTGTAAACCAAAACAAGAAATGGGGATCCTTAGCAATTCAACTAGTGGAAGACTAGTTGAAATCCAACTAAATTTAGAGCTTATCAGATAACCATTACTATTTTTATTGGAACTTTCTTCTTCTACTATCCTATTTTTTATAAATTAAGATGTTTTAATCTGTCATATTGACAGATTTATTTCCTTGCAGAGTGATATTTTATATTCTATTATTATTCTTTCTGAAAGTCATTTTAGTATTTAATGATCACTTAGTTTTAAAACTGTGTAAGTTAGGGCCAGCCCAGTGGCACAGTGGATAAATTCATGCTCTCTGCTTCTGTGGCCTGGGGTTCATAGGTTCGGATCCCAGGCACAGATCTGCACACCACTTATCAAGCCATGCTATGGCAGGCATCCCACATATAAAATAGAGGAAGATGGGCACAGATTTAACTCAGGGCCAATCTTCCTCAGCAAAAAGTTGAGGATTGGCAGCGGATGTTAGCTCAGGGCTAATCTTCCTCAAAAATACCCACAAAGTATAAATTAAAATTATGTATTTTAAATTGATGCCTCCTGTTCAGAGATTTTTAAAAATAACATCATACAAATTGAAAGTAACATTTATTGTCTCATAAGCTAAATACAGAATTTGTCTTTCTGCTTTTAAAGAAATACTTACTAATGATTTCCAAAATGTTTTATAATGTTCAAAGCTGATGTAATATAGACATACCTTTGAATTTTATAAATACCAAATATCCTAAGGTTAATTTTTCAGTTTTAAGTAATGCAATATATTTTCTTATACTTTCAACAGTATTAGTTACTTGATACAATAGAAGTCATTAGGTCTGACTTTTATGAGCATGTTTTCTATTCATGCTATTTTCTCTGCCAGGAGTCTCTTACCTTTTCTTTTCTACCCAACAACTTTCTACCAGTGTTTCAAGGCTCTCCTTTATCTTCAGTTCCTGTTAAACCTTCTCTGACTACCTGACTACGTACTAGAGAGGAGCTAAGTGCATGTCTCTGTTCTCCAAATGTCCTTGTGCTTGCCTCACTTATTGCACCTAAGACATTGTATTTTATTTTTCAGTGTACATGTTTCCCTTTCTCTTCTGTAAGGTCCTTGAGGGCAGAGAGGGTCATAATTATTATTTCTCCTCCAGCCACTGATCTGTGCTTGGCACATGGTAAGAACTCATACAACGATTCCTATCTAAGTGACTGAAAGTGAAGGTAGCAACCGAGATTCTAAGGACGCATCCTCATTTTTCAAGAAGAAAAGGGAGTAGGGATGACAATGGGAATCCCACAAAGAGCAAGCAGAATGAACCAAAACACGACTATGGGAAAGTTTGTGATATTTTTAAGGAAATGTGCTGAGTGCACAGTAAAATGGGAGCAGTTTTAGAGAAAGAGACTGGAAGATGCAATGAGGCAGATTGTGAAGGATTCTGTATCACATGCCAAAGAGTCTGTATTTTATCCTGGAAAAAAAATCATGAAATGTTTTTAATTTTTAAAAAAATATTCCTAAGTCAGTGGGGTGTTACATCATAACATTATCAGTTCTTGATATGAGAAAAATAGCTTTCCAGTCAGTGTAGATGATGAGAGATTGGCAGAGGGAGATGGTTTCAGTAGTCCAGATAAAAAATGACTGGGAAATTAGTTAACAGTGTGTTGACAGCACTGTCAGGGCCTGAGAAATATTTTGAAGAGACATGGCATTTGACTGAATGGATTCAGAGAAAGGAGCAGAAATGTCTCTAAAGTTTTTATACTGATTAACTGGATGTTGATTACATAATCCTGCATCATGAGGAATAGATGAATTTTAAATTGATGCATAGTTTTAGACTTGTTAATTCTTAGTAGAATGTTGTTCCTACCAAAGCTGGAGGCCTATTTCTGCAGGTTGGTAACTTCAATATAACTCAGTTCTTTAGACATGATCCCAGTGTGATTGGGGAAGAATACTGTAAGGTTGTGGGAAGGGTAGTGTAATAATCCACTCCAAAAGATAATGACTTAAAGCATGAAACATTTATTATGGTTCTCAGAGTTGGTTGAGTCATGTGTGTGCTCACTTGGCTGAGGCTGGATGTTTACTAGTTAGCAGGCAGATTGGTTTTGCAAGGGAGGGAACTCACTCACTTATTTGGTATTCACTTTGATGTCATCCAGGGTGATGGCCATATGGGCTTTCATCATCCAGCAGGCTCATTCCCATTGTAACAGGATTCCCAACAGTAAGTAATCAAGTCCCAAAGTTCAGGTATTTTTCAAGCTTGTATCTTTGCTATGTCCCATTGTCCAAAACAAGTCACATAGCCAATCCCAGACTTAAGAGGGTAGAAATAGACTCCATCTCTTGATGGAGGAACAATGTCCAAAGGACTATGAATGCAGGAAGGAGAGGAATTTGGACCATTTCAAACTGCCATAGGTAGACAGATAAAGAGTAAAATATATTTAGAGTGAAATAAGACAAAAACTGATAAAATGAAGGGATTTAGAGCCAATAAATTTAAACTTAGGAGTTCTAGACCTTTCTTATCTTTAGTTTCTTCAACTACTACGTAGAAGGTCAGAAATAAGAACTTTGCAGTGTCTTTGTGAGGATGAGAGATAATACAGAACAAAGTCTGGCATCTGGTAGGCCCTAGATAAAATGTGGCTATTACCATGTGCTTTTGGGTTCACAGCTGTGGCATATGGGACGAAATTGGGTTTTGGAGCCAGGCAGACCTGCGTGACCTTGGGCAGCTTCTGTCTGCCCTCTGTAAAACAAGGATAATAATGCCACCTGGCAAGTCTATTAGGATGATTAAGTGAAAGAGTAAGTATCAAGTTCCTGGCAAATACCTGATATAAACTAGACCCCGAAGAGGAAATAAGTAGGTAGGCATTATTAAAAGTTTCACTTTAAAACGGTATCACCTTAAGAGCCGGGCACGGAGGTGGAACAGTGATTAAGTTCACGCACTCTGCCTTCTTGGCCCGGGGTTCACAGGTTCATAGCCGGGGCATAAACCTACACACTGCTCATCAGGCCATGCTGTAGTGGCATCCCACATACAAAATAGATGAAGATTGGCACAGATGTTAGCTAAGAGACAATCTTCCTCAAGCAAAAAGAGGAAGATTGGCAACAGATCTTGGCTCAGGGCCAGTCTTCCTCTCACCAAAAAAAAGCATCATCTTAGTAAAAGTAGTGATGTTATTGACCTGGTAACGAATGAATCACTAGAATCCAACAGTTGTCTCTGCTTGATATCTGCCTTATATTGTGCTCTGTCTACATTAGGACAACTGTCTTCATAACTTCTAGTTCTCATATCATTCCTCTACATATATTGATCCAGAGACCCTCCTAAACTACCCTGTGGTTAATACAATTGTAGTTATAGTGACTAGCTCATGTGCCACAGTCCTGCAATTTTCAAAAAATTAACATTTAATTAGATAAAGAGGTTTGCATAAATCATCAAAATAATATTGCAAAAAAATCTTGTGCTTTGTTCTTAAAACTAATTCATTTAAAAATGAATATTGCAGATAGGATAGAGTTGGCATAATAATATCATTACGTTGGAACCACAAAGTATTTCCTTTCAACTGTCACCTCTCATCTTAATTTACTATTTTTAATTATACTATACACTGTTGTTATTTATATGCAGTCAAATTATACAAATGAACTATATCGATGTCTATTTACATATATAAGTATATATATAAACAGAAAGAGAGAATCTCATGTATATTATATGTTTTTATTTGAATTTATACAATAAGAAAAATTAGGTTCTTTAAATAATTTGAAATTCTATCTCCAATAATTGTTTCTTTTGTGTGGAATTATATAGCAATATCCTTTGAACTACATAAATATTAACATTAGCTAACCCTTTTAGCTTTCCTTTTTCTGTTTTTCTACTATAATTTTATACATATTGAGAATATGAGAGATGTATCTAGATATTCCCTTCCCCATTGACCTCTGGCTCTCTCTATTCTTTCTCTCCTTTCTTGTATCAATTTCCACTAGTCTATGTGCATGTTAATATTTTGGGAATTATTGCTTTATATGTTAATTCCTTGTATATTTTACAGACAACTAGCAATACAAAACAACAATGTTAAAAAATGTGTTAATATAGTTATCAATATTAGCCAGGAAACTTTTCAGTACAAAATATGAACTATCTAACCTACAATAACACATCAGATTGCCTACATATTTTGCCATTTTATTCTGTTCTCATCTGAAGTATTTTGGATTATTTGGTACTTTTTTTTTTTTTTATTAGCAATTGTGCTTTGGGTGTTTGAGACAGAGAATTAATTATTGGTAACTTTGGAATTGTGTTTTAAAACTCTGTTTTGAAAAATAATTGTATAATTATTTTTCCAAAAGGAAAAAAATCACATTTTCATCCTTTTTTTGTGTGTGTCCTCAAGTTGTATATCGCCTATGAATCATTTTGTGGGTTCTTTTGTTTTTTTATTTCTCCTCATTGTTTGATATCTCTTTCTCCTCTTTGCTAACATGGCAGCAGCCTTCTAAGTGATTTCTAGCTTATAGACCGGCCTCTCTTTAATCTGTCCTCCATACTAAGACACCCTCTGTCTAAAATCCTTCACTAGCTCCCGTTCTTTTTTTTTTTTTTTTTGGAGGAAGATTAGCCCCCAGCTAACTACTGCCAGTCCTCCTCTTTTTGCTGAGGAAGCCTGGCTCTGAGCTAACATCCGTGCCCATCTTCCTGTAGTTTATACGTGGGACACCTACCACAGCATGGCTGCCAAGCAGTGCCATGTCCGCACCCGGGATCCGAACCAGCGAACCCCGGGCCACCGAGAAGCGGAACGTGCGAACTTAACCGCTGCGCCACCGGGCCGGCCCCGCTCCCGTTCTTTTTTTTTTTTTTAAATTTCAGTGTACATCACTGTATTTTGATTACTGTGTAGATTACATCATGTTCACTACCCAAAGACTAATTACCATCCATCACCATACATGTGTACCTAATCACCTCTTTCACCCTCCTCCCTCCCGCCTTCCCCTCTGGTAACCACCAATCCAATCTCTGTCTCTGGTGTTTGTTGTTGTTTGTTTTTATCGTCTACTTATGATTGAGATCATAGGTATATGACATTCTCCCTCTGACTTATTTCACTTAGTATGATACCCTCAAGGTCCATCCATGTTGTCACAAATGGCCAGATTTCATCATTTTTTATGGCTGAGTAGTATTCCATTGTGCATATACACCACATCTTCTTTATCCATCATCCCTTGGTGGGCACCTAGGTTGCTTCCAAGTCTTGGCTATTGTGAATAATGCTGCAATGAACGTAGGAGTGCATGTATCTTTACACATTCGTGTTATCATGTTTTTTGGATAAATACCCAGCAGTGGAATAGCTGGCTTGTATGGTAGTTCTATTCTTAATTTTTTGAGGAATCTCCATACTGTTTTGCGTAGCGGCTGCACCAGTCTGCGCTCCCACCAGCAGTGTACGAGGGTTCCCTTCTTTCCATATCCTCTCCAACACTTGTTGTTTCCTGTCTTGTTAATTATAACCATTCTGACAGTAATGAGGTGCTATCTCATTGTAGTTTTGATTTATGTTTCCCTGATGGTTAATGATGTTGAACATCTTTTCATGTGCCTGTTTATCATCTGTATATCTTCTTTGGAGAAATGTCTGTTCAGATTTTCTGCCCATTCTTTAATTGGGTTGTTAGTTTTTTTGTTGTTGTTGAGATGTATGAGTGCTTTATATAATTTAGATATTAACCCCTTATCAAATATATGGTTTGCAAATATCTTCTCCCAATTGTTAGGCTGTCTTTTCGTTTTGCTAATGGTTTCTTTTGCTGTGCAGAAGCTTTGTAGTTTGATGTAGTCCCATTTGTTTATTTTTTCTATTGTTTCCCTTGCCTGGTCAGACATGGTACTTGAAAATATGCTGCTAAGGTTGATATCAAAGAGCATACTGCCTATGTTTTCTTCTAGAAGTTTCATGGTTTCAGGTCTCACATTCAAGTCTTTAATCTATTTTGAGTTAATTTTTGTGTATGGTATAAGACAATGGTGTACTTTCATTCTTTTGTATATGGCTGTCCTGTTTTCCCAACACCATTTATTGAAGAGACTTTCCTTTCTCCATTGTATTTTCTTGACTCCCTTGTTGAAAATTAGCTGTCCATAAATGTGTGGGTTTATTTCTGGGCTCTTGATCTATGTGTCTGTTTTTGTGCCCGTACCAGAATCATTTTGGTTTTAATCCACATGTCACCGTCCTATCTCCTTGCAAGTCTCTTGATTTCTTTCAGTTTTCCTCTCATTTTTTGGGGAAAAAATATTTTGTGAACTTGATGCATTTGTTTGTCATAATATATTTCTTCTTTGATATTGTACATTTTATTTGTGACCAACGTGCTCTTACTAACCATATGGAAAATGTAGTAGCAAGTTACCAAATAGCCTTGAATAAAATGTTGCAATCTACATTTTAAAGTAGCCCAAGTTTATAAATTCAGTGTCAGTTACTCAGTGATGAGTAAATGTGAGAGATTCTGTTCTTTAAATCTAATGTGATCATACATGTCGTTTGGTTACCTAATTTATGCCTGTGATGACTTTATGTGCATTTTTCAATTTACAGATTTTATTACTGAAAGAGGATATAAATTCCAATAGTTTACTAGTGCATTAATGTCACAATGCATTACAAGGTAATTAACCAGAGCTGCCACTATAAATAGAGAAATAGTTACAGCCCTCACTATAAACTACTTAATAAAAATAAGATCCTGAATCAGCATTCACCGTTATGGTAATTTTTCTTGCCATACGTCTCATTAATCAGGACTTTAAAAAAAATAGCTTCATCTAGAAGCACTATTAAACCTTTCATTATTAAAACAAGTTTGTTACAATTTTGTAGTTAATTTAATGGGATTGATTATATACTTCTGTATGCAAATAAGTTCTACGTGCTTTTCAGACATATTTCCCAATTTTGTATGTTATAATTGGAAATGAAAGACTACTTTGGTAATTTTGTAGCACATTTCTAAGTAAACGCAAAGGAGTTCTGAGCAGGGATCATTAAGAGTTGCAGTTCTGAAGGTCATGTGTCCTTACCAACTGTCCTTTCTCCCCAACCTTTATTTTGCCTCCTAACTATTCACATGCAAAATACTTTACCCCCAGAATCAGGTCTGTATTACAGGCAGAATCACTCTGTGAAGGTGGTTGGGTGGGAGTTTGTGTTGGAAATAGAATCAGAATCCTAAGCAGAGACATATATTATTTGAGATTCAAATATACCAGTTGGGGCACGCCCTTCAGTTGAAACTTCGTTTTAGTTTTGGTTTGGTTTGGTTTCATTGTGTTCCTATACAATTTGATGACAGTCTTAGCAGTCAACTTTAGAACCCAACCTAGAAATTCTTCACAACATCACTAACAATTCAAGTTAGATAAATTCCTGTCGATAATCAAGAAAAGACACTAACTTCTGAAAAACGTCCTCCATTTATATTACTAAGGATGATATTTTGAATGTTCTGCTACATAAAAAATTTGGTGGTAACCAGATACACTCCACCTTCCAGTATGGTAAACCACTAGTAATAAAGCTGGTAAAAATATTGTATTTATTTTGTATACTCTTTCTTTAAATAGGGTCTTATATTTAATCAGAAATTTAATACTAAATACTAATTTACACATTTGCTAATTGTTGATAGCTACAGTTTATCCTCTGAAAAAAAGCTAAAATATTTGGACACATTTGAAAAACGTTATCTATTTTTTAAAATTTTTTTGCATAATAAACTGAGTAATATAAACATGGTTCAACTGGCACATAATCAATGGACTAGAATAATGCCAGGCATTAAGTTTCATGTGTAAATTGAATTACATTCAGCAAATCTACACATTGAAAATATTTTTTAAAGCTCAAAATAAACAGATGGTCCTGCCTGGTACATCTATATTAAAAGTAGGCTATAGCCAAAGATTTAGCATCACAAATTAGAAATTAACACACGATATTATCTAGTGAAATGTAAAAACATTTGAAATTGATTAAAATAAAATAGGAAGGACACATCTGGCATTCTTATTGAGTAGTCTCCAGGCCTATTCTTTAGTATTCCATGACGGTGTTTTTCTAGCTTATCTGGCTAGCCAACATTATATCGTAGAACATAATTCCTTAGCTTTATCCATCCTTAACCCAAGGGAATAAAAATGAAACTTGCATATAACAGTGTCTTGACCATATTAAACACCCTTTTCGTACACTTGTAAATGCCAAACATTTTTTACTGTATTTAAAGTACACTGTGAACACCTACAAGACAAAGGTAGAGAATGTAGCTTGTTAATACTAATGGTAGACACCACTCCCATTTATTAAGCATGTATCTTGTGTCAGACACAAGAAAAAGTATTTTGTACGTTGTCTCATTTAGTGCTACAAAGATCATATCACTTTTTCATTCAGACTTATTGGTCATCATCATTATATTTTTAATATCAAACATACTACTATAATTTGTTATATAGTAATAATTGAATTTGTGTTGAATTTAGTTGAAGTTAAATTCTGAACTTAATGGTAAAATGTGCTTTTTATTCAATATTAATAGGAATAAGTATGAGAGTTTTGTAAAGTATAATTTCCAAATATGTTATTGTTTAAAAAACAACATTTATCATTTGAAATAACTTAGCACACTTCTGCAGGCCCTTTGTGATATAAAATTCATAGGTTGAGAATAATTATTCTAGAAAGTAGTGTGATCTGGGAATAATTATTCTAGAAAGCAGTGTGATCTGGTCGTTTTTCACGTTAAGTTCTTAGTCAACTTGTCTTGGCGACCTCTCAATGATCCTGAATGAGAAGGGATATAGAGTTTGAATTCTGCTTTCCCATTGGCTGGTAGAATGATATTTAGTATTCAGAGGGCTTTAAATAGAGGTTTGATGCTGTTGTGATCTGAACATTCTCCTTCAGGTTCTATGTGGCTGATGGCAAATTCCGTGATAATAATCCTCAACTTGAATACGTTAGTTGCTCCGTGGAGCTGTTGCTCAAGGCAAGGGAAAGTCTCCGCGATTAGGATGTCTCTAAACAGCTATGACCGGAGTTCAGTTCTCTAAACTTCACTCCTGCCCATCCCCACCCCTAGTGTCCTGTGCCCTCTTTCCTAACATTGTTTACCGGCCCAGCTCTCCCAAAATTGCCACTATAGGTTCCAGGACTTACTTCTCCGTCTTATTTTGTTTTTAGTCTCATTCAGAAAAATGGGACTATAGCTGCTCTATCTTGTTCAGAGAGAAAATATTTAGTATTTTCTAAATGTTACAACTTTTTACAGTGAAGTATTACTTGTCAATAATAATAATGATAGCTAAAAATTATCATACAAATTAACTTTAAATCATATGTGCAAAGTAAAAGTTATCCATATGACACTCTCTCAATTCCTGAAGAGAGCCAATCATAATATTCTTCAGGATATTCCAATAGATATCATCTTTTTGAGTGAACATGGTATGAACACAACATTTGTGCCCAGCTGTATTCTAAGCACTTGACGTGGATTATTATCTCATTGATTTTCTGAATTCCACAAAGCAGGTAGTATTATTGTAATTTTGCAAATTAAAAGACTGAGACACAGAGAGGTTCTTTGACTTCATAAAGGCCAGACAAGTATTAAGTATTGAAGCTAGCATTTCAACTCAGGTATCTATAAAAATCTGTTTGGACAGTTTTTCATCTATACAAAGGGAATTTTGTTTTAATTTCCAAAACTACATACAATACCAAATAATTAGTAATGAAACATATATCAGCAAGGGATGGGGGCATCTGATCATCCAGATTATAGTATTTTTAAGAAACTCTTTCACCATCTCCATTATTTATCTTAAGAGCACAATGTGATACAAGTAGTTAGAACACTTACGTACTATCTACTACTGACAAATTTTTTGCATGTTTGTTGTCTTCTTTTCTAAAATAGAATATCTTTGTTCTATTGCTACTTTGTTAACTTTTACTCTTTTCAAAAAATGTCTTACTGTTTCTTTCAAAAAAGGTATCTAAAATCATACCATACAAAAAGAAGTCAGGCTTTCTGATAAAGTTTTACAAATTGTATAGAAATTAATGTGATAAATTTTGTTATATTTTATTTGTGATAAAATACCCTATTTTTGTGTTTTTCAATATTCTCTCCTCAAAATGGTTGTTATTTTTGTAATCACCAGAAAATAATTTTATACCTGTATACTGAAAATTAATTCCCTTACTGCCTGGAGCAGACAGCTGTGTTGACTCTCCCCACCAAGCCTCGGATAGAGGGAAGAAGGAGTCGGCCTTGACCGCTAAATGTAACATTGACCCTCATCTCCAGCAGCTGAATACCCGCAGCTGCAAGGTTCCAATTCTTTGGTGTACCCACGCAATGCGTGCACACAAACACACACACACACACACACACACACACAACGTGCCACTCAGGACTATCTTCTTTAATATAACAATTCTTGCTCGATAATAGATTTAGAAGATAGGTATGATACAAATTTATATATGGTAAATCCTTAAATTTTAAAGTATCTTTTATTCTTAGAGTCAATTGCCTGAGATTACATAAAGACCTTTTTTCTCTAGATTTATCTTTTATACCTGCACAGTAGGGGTTGGGACTGTTACAGGTACAACATCCACTTACATATCACTGCTTGGAGAAGATCTTGTTTCCTTAGCTGCTAAAAGGCATATGCTTCTGTATGGAAGTTTTCGCTTTGGCTATTACTTATCCCATAACGCCCAAACAGCATTTCCTTCATGCTAAGAGGCATTTGACTCCCTTCTTACTAAGAAGCACTTTTCTCTTTGTTGGTTATAGCTCTGAGTCCGGGAATTATTTCCAGTTCTTAAGAGTCCAGCAAAAACAATTTCCCTCACTGGAGTAGGTACTCCTGTTAAGTTTGGCTCAGATTCTCCTGGGTGGAGTCATACAGAAGTGTGCAGCTTGAACACTGATGCCTGCATTTAATCCTGATAATCACAGTTTGCTAACTATATGATCATGGACAAATCCCATAGCCATAGCTACTACCTCTTTCCCAAGATTAAGTATCAAATATCAGTATGATATTATGTGTAAATGCTTCATACCCTATAGAATGCTATACAAATATTGTGTAATATAATTTAGCAGAAATACTTTAGTGCTCTAATCTAAGACTCAGTATAGCTCACACATGATAAGATCAAGAAAATAAGTCCTCGGGAGAGTTTGCAATGTTCTTATGCTCTTTAAATCCTGTTGGCTTAATTATGATACAGTTTTATGTTAAAAATAACCATGTTTTCCCTGTGAATGGCAAATACATTTAAAATCTCAAACACGTATCAAACAGTAAAACTATACATCAGCTTTTCTCTGTGCTCTCCTGAAAGACTAACTTTCATTCAGGATTCAACAGACAAATGTTTTCTATGCAGTTACCCCTTATGCATGGGTTAGATTCTGAAGTTAGTGGGTAAGGCCAAAAAAACAAAACCCACCTTGATAAACCCTCTGAATTATCCATAAAATATAATATATCCGACAGTAAGTTATTCCTCAATATCAGAAAACATGAATACAAAAACACCCAGGATCTCCCTTGGGTATGAGAGACTTATGTGATGAGCAGTGTGACGAAACAAAGAAATGAGGGAACATGGTTCTTGCTCCTCTAGTCACCCTGGGCCCTGTGCTCATTGAGTGAAATGGTGAGCAGAATCTTTCCTCCAATTATTTTTGAATATATATAGTTGAACTTAAGTCAAATTAATTTTGATGTGACTATACTATAGCAATGCCTATTGTATGCTGTGCATTCCACAGGGGACTGCAAATACAGTGATGTACAAGAGAGAAAAGAAGTTTGCCCTCATGGACTTTACCTTGTAGTGGAGGAGGTGAACTATAGATCAATTATAGATTAAACAATCAAGATTATGAATAGGTTATGGTTAGAAGTATAAAGAAGATATATAAGGTGAATGGTCAAGGAAAACCACTCTAGGGAGGTGACTATTGAGCTGAACTATGAAGAATGAAAGTGAATTGGCCATGATTAAAGTTGAAGGATAGTGTAATCAAAGACCCTGAAGTCGAAAAGTCGTGATGTGTTAATTCATTTGTTCACTAAGCAAATACTGATTAGGGCCTCATAGGGGCCAGGCATTGATGGAATCGTGCAGTTTGCAAGTCTGTCAAGACTTCTGTTCTCAGGAAGCATATACTCTAGACAGGGTAGAAAAACTGTAAATGAATACAAAAATTAAACAAATAAATGGACATGATAATTTCTGGAACCTAGTGATGGGAGGACTGGGGATATTGGCAGAGTGTTTAGGCAGGACTCAGATCATGCAGGGCTTTTTCAAAGAAAAACCAAAGCTGGACGATAGTTAAAACAACAGATTTTTTTCCCCCAGAACTATCGCAATAAGGGAAGAGAAACCTTGGTGTAGAATAGGCATCAACTCTGAATACATCAGGGACAAGTGAATTATAGCCAAGGAACAGGGCAGGAGTCACTGGATGGAAAATTACTAAGAGGAAACATCAGGGATGAGGGGGATTCTGGAACCAACTTGTTAGGATTCATGCTGAAGACAGGCCAGGGCAGTGGGACATCACCGAGGGGATGGTGGAGGATGAGGAAAGTGATCAGATGGGGAGGGTGATGAGATATGGAGGGCGGGGGGTTCTGGTTGAACTGACTTAGCAGTGTTCTTGCTAAAACTGGATTTTATGGGGAAGTGTACAGATGGGCCTAGAAGAACATTCAGGAGACTAATTAAAATTTGGTCAAGCAAAGAATCTTTGTCAGCCTTGTAGGCCATAAAAGGAGTTAGGGTTTTGGGGCTGGCCCCGTGGCCGAGTGGTTAAGTTCGCGCGCTCCGCTGCAGGCGGCCCAGTGTTTCGTTAGTTCGAATCCTGGGCGCGGACATGACACTGCTCTTCAGGCTACGCTGAGGCAGCGTCCCACATACCACAACTAGAAGAACCCACAACGAAGAATACACAACTATGTACCGGGGGGCTTTGGGGAGAAAAAGGAAAAAATAAAAAAATCTAAAAAAAAGGAGTTAGGGTTTTATTTTAAGAGCTGTGAGGATCCTGAGGAGTTTTTACACAGAGTACTACATAATCTGATTTTGATTTTTAAAAGATGGCTCTAGCTACAGGGTGGAGAGTAGTTTAGAGAAAGGTAAATCCAATCATGTTGATGTGGCCTTTCCTTAAAATTTCATTTACAGCATTCCCTTCTGCCACTTAAATTCTCTGAAGATTCTCTTTCTTTCTTTCCCTTCCATTTTCCACATTACTGGCCTCTGGGTAATGAGTGGTTTCCCTTCTCTGATCCAGAAGGAGTAGAAGAATTTGGAAGCAGGCAAATTCAAATTGCTGTGGGACTGAGTGCTGAGCCCTTTAGAAGAAGGACCTGAGGGAATGCATGCCTGGATTCCAATAAATGCCCTGGGGTTACAGTCCCTGCCTGGAGGAAGAGCAGTAACAGCTAACAGATAACCAGCTGAGCCCATAAGGATCAAATTCTCAAGCTGGGCACACTCAATATTGATCCTGTTAAAGCAAGAAGAGTTTTAGACTCTTGGCTGGTGATTGTGAGGCTGTGAATCTATCGGTCAGATTAGTCTGTATTGCCTCTGGAACCGGGCAAGTCTTCAGTGTCCACAATTGATATGGTGTGATCTGGGAAGAAAGAAACTGGTGAAACAGCTTGTAGCTCAGATTATAACAAATCTTTGTGTACTAGATCTAGCAATTCTAAATATCCTATAGATATTGGAAAACCACAAAGGACTTCAGGCATTGAAGGCATTAATACAACTATTTTGCAGAGAAATGTTGACTCCAGTACGTAGGATGGATTGGGAGCAGAGAAATTTAGGAGGTTATTTCAAGAAAGGGTTCTTGAGAGCGCAAACTGAAAGACAGTAGCAATGACAATAAAGAAGACATGATGGATTCATAGATACTGCAGTTAAAGCATAATAGGACTTGGTGACTGGTTCGGTATGTTGAGACAGAAATAAAAGATAATTTCTTAATTTCTAATTTGGATAATTTGGATGGATATTGATACTGTTCTGGAAGACAAGGATAATTCATGTTCAAACTGAAGATCACCCATTATTAATTCTGTGAAAATACATGTAACATGAAATATGAGTGGAAATCATTTCCTTTCAGTCTATGGGAGATGTAAAAAATAATTTCAGGGGTGTCTGAGACCTTTAGCCTTTTACAAGTAATTGAATTGGCCCTTTGGTCACCAGGTGGTTAGTTATCCCAAGATGTAATTTATTTAGAAAAGTATGACTAGTGGATTTATGTGATACTGAGTCTGATAAAGTTCCTTCCTGGAACCTGAAAGGCATGCCTGCCAGACTTTATTTAGGTTTTAATGAATGAATAAATGAATCCAAGGCTCTAGAGTGAAAACCACCTCTGGTCACCAAATGGTGCATGCCTTTCCTTTGTTTCACTATTTTGAACAATTGTACTTCTTCATTTCGAATGTGTGTGTTCATTTGAGAGGGGCACCTCAGGGCATACTTGTTTGTTTGTTAGATAAAACCATTCTTGATGACTGAACGCACAGTGTACAGCACATAAAATCTGGATTACCAGATGGAGAATGTCTTAGCCTTGTACTTCTAATTTCTTTTAAAAGAAAAAAAGGATAAACATTCAAACTTTGTTTCTTTTGTTTCCCCGTTATATAAAAATGTGTTGCTACCTTATAGAAAATGGGGTTTTAGAAGCAAATCTTGAGAGTTTTAAAATAATTTCCCCCCCCAAAAAAATCTGCGGTATTATTTTTCTTTATAAAATCTACCCAGCTAAAATATTTTCTGATGAGTTTAAATGCATATGAACTGCTTCTCTGGAGGATTTCTTAATTGAGTACTTCATTTTGCACTTTATTGAAATGTGTCCTTTGAAAACATTGGTGGAATTTGCCATTTCCCACCTGGCATCAGCAACAGCTGGAGCCTGGACCATTTCCGATGGCCACACTCATGCAGCAGTAATCTAAAGCAAATGCCACATTAACAGCTACCTCCCTGCCCCTTCTGTTAAACATATCTAAGGTAAAAGAAAGAGCATCATATTCTATTTAAGCTCCAGCTATTTTCATTTTTCTCCTCTTCCCTTTCCATGCCTATTACTCTAAAACTATTACTAGTGGTCATGCTCTTAACTTTGAAATATTTATAGGAAAGGGATTTGTTTTAAATGAGCAGATGGGCCAGTTCTAAGACAAGCTGCTATATTAATAAACATGTGTGGTGCTTTATCAGCAAAGGAGCCTATTTTGACATTTCTTCTGGATGATTTGTATAGCCTATCACTATCACACCTGGTGCAGGGACAATAAATGGGCACTTAATAGTCCAGCAGTGTGCGAACACCTTCCATTATAACTTCATTATGTCAGATATAATCATCTATTACTGAATGTCAGGCATTTAATTTATGATCAGTTGCCCTATGGAATTAGTGGCCACACAAATGAATGGTCCATTCATGTCACTTTTACTGTAAATTTCCTTCTCCCAGTGCTGGCTCCTTTTTTAAACACATGGAATTAATTTGATAGCCTTTTGGGATTTTAGAATACAAGATGTTTTGTTTATATTCTTGAAATTTGAGAAGAGGGTAAATTTGAAGCACATATGATGTAAAATTCCTTATGTTAATGTACTAGTCTGTTTAAAATGCCAACACAATTCTTTAGTTTACCTATGAACTTTAGTTTGATTTTGGTAAAGTAACAGTGCTCTTGGGAAAAAACAAAACTCTTCCCTAGAGATCTACAATGATATGACAATGTGCATATAGTTAACAATACTAGACGGTACATTGAAAAATTCGCTGAGAGTAAATTTCATCTTATATATTTTTTTACCACACACACAAAAAGCCTTCTCCATTGGACAATATAAAGTATATAATCATCTGTGGCACTATCAACAGGATATGTACGAGAGTGACAGTGAAAAGAAAAGAGAAGCTTAGGTTTGTGAGAGAGGAGCTGAGGGAAATAAAAAAAGAGCCAGAGAACTAGGACTTTATAGGCTTTTAGAATTACTGTTCCCTACTGGCATCTGCAGAACTCTGGCCTCTTTTCTTTGCGCTAAGAAAATACTGTCAAAACTTTCCACATCTATTTTCAAGATCTCTATTAGAGAAAGCTTCAGTTCTTGTGAAGATTCCCAACTGAAATCATTATCTATGAAAAAGTTGCTTTCAGAGATGTCTCAGCTGCTATCTAATGAGGACCCTAGGACTGGGGCAATATAAAACCCTCTCTATGGGAAAAGAAATCTTAAAGGCTGTTTAGCAATCAATAAAACTATCGGACCTGCCAGGTTAGGAAGGAAATGAGTATTACAGACAGGAAAATATTGATAAACTGATAATAAAATTTGATTGTATGAGAATGAATGTACATTAGTATCCTCACCAACATTAGTAAGTGATTGTCTTTTGCCATTTAAAAGACTGGAGCTGCCAAAAAGGAGGTCCCACCTGTATTATAATATTATGGCCCTGGCTGTCTTCCACCCAGTTCTAGCTTTCTAATGTGATGAATGGTGGCATTCATGCTGGAAACGAGGTAGCAGAAGATTATTAATGTCTTCATTGACATTATAAACTTAAAGAAATCATGCATTTTGGAAGAAGTGTCTTCCATAGTTGAAAAATGTCATCAAGGAGAAATAGGGGAAGATGCTAGGTGGAGGATAACAGTGGGTTTGTTCTTAATATCCTAAAGAATTAAAAAGCTCTGTACTCTGAAAAAATGTAATTGCAAAGTTGCATTACACTAATACATTTGTAATTGACATGGACATAGCTGCCTCTGATTTCTACTCTCTGTAGGCACCGGTAGTCAATAGACATATTAGTCTATAGACTATTCCATTGTCTTGAATAACTGGAAAACTCATTAAGGTACCCAGGCTGTAGAAGATGACCTATTAATGACCAACTCAAATAATATTGTTAAGGTTTGTTTGGTGAAAACTCATGCTAAGGTGCCTTAGAGTGACTCTGGCAGAGACTCTTCAGGGATTCAACAAGATGGCTGTCTTTCAGAGATCTGAACCTTTGGGCAAATGTAACCAGAATCAAGGGGGAGCTGGCAGCAAGACTCAGTTGGCTGGCAGAAAATTCCAAAACTTGCAGAGAAAGCTTCACGTAGGAGAGCCCTGAGCCAGTGCAAGCACTAGACAGCTGACTAGACTTCAATGTCTCTTCTAAACCACCAGAGTAGTACTTGGCAGGGACCTCTGGTAATTTATCTGCTTTCCCCAACGTCTCATATGTATTTTTCTCAAAGCTTCATTGCATCTGCTGCATCAAAAATCTAACTTGATCATCTGGAACCTTATTGGAGAACCTGGTTTTATAATCACTTGACTGGTCCAGAATCATTGTTTTTCTTGCCTTTCTGACGATTAGGTTTGTGTAGAGCCATATATAGTTCCTGTAGTGTCTACAGGCAAGATCTTGAGTGTTTTTGTGTGCAAAGTAAAGACCGTTAAGAAACATCACCATCTGGAAATTAAAAGAAAAGTATACACATTTATTTGTATCCTTATCCTCAAATTCATTTTATTATTGCTGGTTGTGCCAAGACTGAATTGAGACTAGAGGCACATATCATGTTATATAGGTGATAGGAAAAACGTGGGCTATGCTGAAATTTTATGTAAAATAGCCAGCATAATTCTTGCAAGGGCACTTGGTTCATACTATATTAAAAAGAGTGCGAAGGTGAACACTTTGCTTTTTTGTTTCCAGCTATATTTATGGTCTTTAAAAACCATATTAGTAAGTAGCTTTAGTTTTCAAGCTGAAATAGAGCTTAACCCCTGCTAAGGGACAAAGCAAATTCAAGAAAATATATTTTAAAATATTTTAAATGTTTAAAAAGAAAAGAGAAAATGTTAATAAAAGTAAAAGGAATGTTTAAAAAAAATTTAAATGAAATAGCACATGGTAGATGATAGCATGGCAGTCCTTTTCTAATAGCAGCATGGAGGAAGCCTGTGTCTAATTATAATTTATTCAGGGTATGTACAGTCACAATGAAAAAACTATAAATAGTGATATTTACAGATCTTACCTTGAACACTAATCATTCAATAAATGTTTGTTGAATTTAACAGAAAACTGAGATAGAGCATCTATTTAGGCTATAGGGCAACAAAACATAAATTGCTTTCGGTTCAGCAAGAAATGGAATAATTCTAAAATGTTAGCGACTCTCTTTTCCCTCTTGGGTATAATTAGAGCCATTATTAAATCAGACCCATTAAACTGCTGGGAATTTGGGACCAAAAATTAGATTTATTTGCAGAAATTGAGTAAAGAATAGCTAATCTAAAGAAAACTGACAAATTTTTGAGAATTCACACTTTTTCTGATTTTACTTCTTTTTTATATTTCACATAGATTGACTTAATCTCTTTTCATTTTCTAAACTAGAAAAAAGACTCATTACATTAAAGCCCCCAAATTTTATTATCTCTGAGAAAAATATTCTATAACTAGATTCCCATCAAAATGTGTAAACCCATTATTGTATTTACCCTTGAATAATATTTGCAAAGCAAATAATTGAAACCTTGAAGTCATAGAATCATAAAAGCCAAGAGGAAGCTATTTAAGTGCATTGTTTCCTTTATAAAATCCACTGGATTTTTTAGTTATTATTCTGTAATTTAGAGTAGATAGTGTTAAATGATTGGTATGAAACTTCATGGTCTCTTGTTCATTTTACCAATAAGATTTAAATGTGTGATATTCAGGACATTATGCATTTCTAAAACTATATGAATCTGAAGTACTCATAATTTCAAATCAAGAGACATGTAAAATCCAAATGTCTTCTTTATGCTAATATTTTTCCTTGAATAAAAATATTATTCATGAATGCTTATTATGGTACTTATTAACATTTCACTTTTAAATGACTATATTTATCATGAAACAAATTTCTGTGGAACTTTTTGATATGTTCTTGATTAGGAAAAAAATTGCTAAGTGATTTCCATTTATTCTGTCATGTGAAATCTTTGCCTTTATAAACATGTAATTTAAAATATCACTTTTACTCAGCTTCTACCCACTGTAACTGTAGGAATAATACTGAATAATAGAAGAAATATTGCAATCCAAGACTTAGGAAATATTGTTAGAAATGCCATTAGCAAATAAAATAAGAACAAGAAAGGTCACCACTGACTGAATGGTAATTTTAAGACTGGTACACTGTTTGGTGCTTTATATAGGTTATTTCTGGTTTTTATGAAAACTTGGGAGGGTAGGCATCTTTCTTCTGATTATAGGAAGAAGAAGCTAAGGTTTAGAAAAGATGAGGTAGCTCATCCAGGATTATGTCACTATTAAGTGCTGGAGCTAGGACTGTGGGAAAGATTCTAAACAGCAACCACATTTTTATAGTCAGTGAAAGATATGATAAAAGATGAAGAATACTAGTACCTTGTAGGAAACAACTTTAAAAAATAACAATTATAATAGCTTTCCAGGAAGAAAAGATCACACACTGTTATCAGTAAATAGGTCTTATTTCCCAGAGGTGGAGTTGGGGGGATGGCAGTGAATTATTATTTTAAAGTTAAATGAAGTGAATTGAATTCTATTTGTCATGATGTATTATATAGAGGTAGGAGTAAGCTTTAGAACTGTGTTGTTTGTTGTTGTTGTTGATAAAGTTTGTTTCTCATCAAACTCTCATTACCATGGGTCACATTACCCAGACCCCAACCTGTAGGTAAATGTAAACCACATGCTGATGATATTTAGTAATAATTACACTTGCTGGATTCTGTCACAGGGAGAAAGAGGAAGAAATGTTCATGAACCATTTTGACCATCTCAACATATATAAAGATAAATATCAAATTTAAAGTTAAGAAACCTCATGAACAATTTCTGAAAAATGCAGAGCTATTTTAAAAGTGTGTTTACAATGGTTTAAAATTACTTACCGGGAGCAATATGTATCTAACTCTATCAAAAGGAAACTTAGAAATAGACAGGAAATTTTTATAGAATTTCTCATGGTAGTTAAGAATTTGTCTTATTTAGGATTCTATTTAAAGGAAGATTGTCAAGCAGGTAAACTCAAGACCATTCTTTTATTTGTTCATACTTCAAATTTTGTTCATATGAAGTAAATTAGAGCTACATATGAACATATACAATTGAGTTACTTTGGTTAAATATAGATGTGGATGTCTAATGTATAAATCTGTCTAACATCTTACAGTAGAAAAATTGAAGGATCACCAACTCTGTTATATTAACGATGGAAGTTTTATCACAAGAAAAACCTGAACTTCTCTTATTGAAAGTAAAAACAGTCTGTACCTTTTTTCTTTAGGAAAATATGTGAAGATGTTGATTCACTTAATTTCTTCCCTTTGTTTTATTTTATTGTGGAGGTGATAAGGGGGTTAGTTCCATTTAATGAAAAATAAAACGCTGTCTATAACTTAACCCTCATTCGTGTGTAAGTACCTATGCCAGATGGAAAGGATCTTTCAAGAAATCTAGTTGAATGCTAGTGAGAATAACACAAAGGTGATCTTCAGAATCACTTAATATAAAGAGTTGTGTTGACAGCGATTTTCTGTTAAGGAAACCTGGTAGGGAGAGTGGAGTGGGAAAATGGGGCGGGAAGGAAGACAGTAGGTGCTGAAGTACTTAGAACTATCATACTTTATGTGATAATTTTAAAATATGTGTTGCTACTCATGGTATTCTTTGTTTTTAAACTATAAGTTTGTAGTTATATTGGAGTTCTTGAACTAATTAACAGGAAAACATGTATTCTGATGTTAATTTTCTCTATTAATTGTCATAATTAGTTTCTTTTTAATTGGTTGGTGACTTTTAATTTAGTCATAGGTTTTGGAGATAAGACATGAAAAATTACAGTCTGCAAAAAATGGCAAATCCAGCTTCTCATGTAATGGCATAGAATGATGTTACCGTTTTTATTTAAAGGAATTAACCCTTACCTAGTTTGTGCCATTTAATTTTCACAAATACAAATGATGTAATATAAAATCCCATTTACATATGTTAAAAGATAAACTGAGGCATGTTAAAAATTTTAGAAGTTTATCTGAGCAAAAATGAATTTAAAATTGGGCAGCATCCAATCTAGCAGATAGAAAGGAGCTCTGAGGAGCTGTACAAGTGAAAAACTTACAGGGAGATGGGAATGGGAACGAGGAAGTTATAGTGGGCAGAAAAGCTGGTTAGTTACGGCAAGGTTACTTTCCTTTAGGGATAGTTAGTCTGTCAGGTGGATTACCTAGCTAGTGTTCATCAAGCAATTCCTGATTGGCTGGTTTAAGATTCCACTTCTGGGAGAGCTGAAACTATAATTAAGTCAAGTCCCAGTTTGGTGATGTGGGGCTTAGCATAAGCGACTCCTTTTGGGGCCTATTGTCTTGTTTTTTACATGTGGGGAAAGAGAAGCTCTAACAGTTTGTGACTGGTAATAACCCATTTTGAGTGTACCCTTTAGTGAGTGTAAGTCTGAGCTCACTCTTCCAGATTACTTAGCATGTCCATACCTTACCTTTAACTGGCCAAACAGTACTGAACTTCTCCATTTTTGCTCTTCATTTTTTCAGTGTTTATTTTACTAGTTACTGTGCTAGGTCCTTGGGAAGTTCAGATAAAGATGTTCATTGTTGTTTGTTTAGTTTTCTTTTTTTTTTCCCTTTTTCTCCCCAAAGCCACCCAGTACATAGTTGTATATTCTTAGTTGTGGGCCCTTCTAGCTGTGGTATGTGGGATGCCGCCTCAGCGTGCCGTGTCCGCACCCAGGATCTGAACCTGTGAAACCCTGGGCCACCGCAGCGAAGCGAGGGAACTTAACTACTCGGCCACAGGGCCAGCCCCAATTGTTGTTTGTTTAGTTTTCTTGCTAGCTCCTCGTGAAATGAGAATTTCTCCTTAAGAGAATGAGTCAGATAATTTGGAAAACAGCCCATGTTCCTGAGCTTGCATCTGGATTCGGAGGAGGGAAAGGGTTAAAAGATTTGCTGCTCCTTCTGGCTGATCAAAATATGCTACTTAAGGGAAAGTTTCCCTGGGAAAGTTTCCCTCTTCAGTGAGAGGAGAGGAGATTGTTTTTTGTTTGTCTGTTTGTTTTTGTTTTAGATTTCGTCTTTTAAAATTGCTTCCTTCCTTCCTCCATCTCTTTTTCTATTCCAAGTCTAGCAAAGATTTCCCTTTCCAACTTCCTCTAATCTCAAGGGAGAGTATTAGCTGCATTCCAGGTGTACTTTCTCATGGTAAACTGAGAATTTGCATTGGATAGGTTTTTAAGTCTAATACTCCACATTCCCCTAAGAGGCAAGCCGTTAGCCACCCCTTTTCTTTCTTCATGTCTTGCCTTCCCTACTCGAGACCCTCTCCCTTTCCTCTCTCCTTTTACCTAAACAAAAATAACCATGACAACAATGAAAATCCTAGTTCAAACCATAAACATTTGAAAACTCACAGTATAAAAATCCTTAGGCGTAACTGAAAATTATCGGTCTCCACCAAGCCTTTCCAATAAGCTAGAGGCTTCCTTATGTATTTGTTTATAAATTATGTAGTTTCTTAAATTTCCATATACATCCTGAGGCCTTACAAATATTCTCAGATGATTTTCAAGTCAAAATCACAGTAGCCTGTGCCCTTAAGGAAGTTCTTTTTGAATTTTCTGTTCTCCATACCTTTTCATCTAAGCATTCACTGTAATTGATCCCAAACTTCATGTCAGCATCACTTAGTTGATGGAGATTTTGAGAAGGGAAGATAAGAAAAAAGGAGTAAAGAAGGCAAAACAAATTCGTTTTGAAGACTTTCACACAAGAAGGGCAAATTGTCTTTGGGAGAATAAGGAACACGTCCATAAGATAATTTAACCCATGAGGTAATTTCAAAATTGTAGAATGGAAGAAATTTTTTATTGGAAAAGTAAAATATTTATCATGAGGAAAGAATAATTTCCATTACTGAATACCTATATGAATAGTGAAATCATTTGTACCTGCCTGGTGTTCTCTTGAAAATTTTGAATTCCTTGCTGCCTAAACTTTACTCAGATCTTTGCACACACTGTTATTATAGTACATACTCGTAATGGGGGAGTGAGAGGGCATGGGAAGAGGCCAGCATGCACAGAGATAGATGACTGAAATTTGGCTTTAGTTGTCCATAGTAAGAGCCAGCAAAGTTGACACTGTGGGTATTTTGCAATCATTTGGTTAATTAGCTGAAACTCCTAAGGGAAAATTTTATGAAATGGCAAACTCCCAAAGCCTGATTTAAATCTGTTTTTCTATGTATGACAGAATTTCATAAAACAGAGACATTAAAAAGGCACCAGTGAATTAAACTCTCTACCATCGAAACCTTTTAATACCAAAAGCGATATCTTATAGAGGATGTGAAAATTAATTATATAGTTTAAAAACCATTCATGTGAAAGAACTGATGTAAATGTTTGTGGGTGGCTAAGAAAATCTATTTTGGCTCGACAGATTTTTTTTTTTATTCCCTCCATTTTCGTCCTTTTTTGTTTCCTGTGGATTTTTCTACATAGGTAAGTATATAATCAAGTTTACGTTCTATTCTTGTCTAGTAGAATTTTTAATTTACAAGATATTTCTTTTAGAATAACTAAAGGGCTGTCAAGGCTATAAAGCCTTTGTCACTCTGCCTTGGTGCTTTCAGAGTTTAGATTTAGGTAACTGGTTGATTGAAAAGGCCGATGAGCTAGGTTTTCTTTTGTATTTGGTTACACAGGCGCAAAAAGCAGCTGTGGACTGAGTCATCCTCCCATGGGAAGAATGAGAGGCAAAAAGGATCTGGCCAAAGAGCCATCTAGAGTCTCAGGTGTTCTTGGTTAAAAAAAAAAGAAAAATCCGCTCTATCATTTAGAAAATCAAAATCTTATTAATGTATTGATTCCAGATGAATAAAATCCATCAGTTTTGTCATAATCCTGAGGCTAGAGGATGAATCTATATAAACTCTAGTTGAAAGCAGATTGTGTTTTATATGAAGCTGCATCTTTTGCTGTTTTCAGGCACTGGTGACTTTGGTATAATTTTCTTGAAATGATTAGCTAAATGGGGGCTTCTAGTCATGAATGCATGTAGTCTGTACTGAAAATATAGTCTGCATGTTGGAGACTGGAAACAGGTGTCTCAGCACTGGTTCTATAAGGATTGTTACAAATTGCTTGCATTAGCCTATAAGGAAACGTGAGAAAAGAAAAAGAGCAACTTATAATTGTTACTATTATTGCCTCGTCTATACAAGTATTCTGTGACTCAAATGGAAAAAGGGAGTAAAGAACAACAGGGGATTAAATCTTTCAAAGTGTGGGTCTGGTGGAAAGGTGGGTCTAGGTGAAAGAAGAGAGACCGATTCATTTTTCATGCTATAAAATTTGTTTAATTTCCTTCACTCTTAGCAATTGGGTCAAGTTGATGTCATTTCTACATTGATAGATATAAACCTATAGATATGCAAAATCCATGTAGCAGAGACAGCTAGGTGTCCACCAGCATCTGTTTGCCCTGTTCTTCTGAAGTAATGGAGCCCTCATTTTTAACTGGACTTTCAGCATTTCCCAACTTTCCCTTGCAGCTGAAGTGTGTCTTAGCCAATAATACGTAAATAGAGGTGGTGTGGGCAACTTCCAGGAAGTGTTCTGGAATGAAAGTGGCATTCTCTTTTCCATTTTTATCCTTCCTACTGGCTGGTTGCAGTATGCTAGAGGAGCCACTGTAGTTCACGAAGTGGATTCATGTATTAAAGAAAGCAAAGAACATGATAGAAGATGCCTGCTTCCATACTAGCCCTGGAAATCAGTTCTCTCTTACGAGAGAAGAAAATGATCTCTTGAATTAGCCGTTATGTTGGATTTTCTGTTACTAACAGCTAAACCTAATCCTATTATAATCTAGCATAAGATCCAATAATAATTTCACTGATAGACTGTGCCTACATCACGTTCATGAGGATCTCTGCCTTTCAAAAATGCATTAAAAATTTGAAAACCTTAGTTTTCTAATTCATCTTTGCTTATTTTTTTTTTCTCTGCCAGTTTTATGGATAGCAACTGCTATCATGAAAACAAAAGTAGCGGTCAGAACAAGTTTAGAAGAAATTTTAATTAAAGTCTCTATATTTACTTTTTTCCCTCTACAAATTGAGACAAGACTGCCTGAAAGTGAAGACTGGCAATCAACTCACTGTTTCATAGTTTGAACACTACTGCTTTAATGATCACCATTGATGTAGCCTTCATTCCTTCCTTCATTCATCCATTTCAATTGTCCTTGCCTTTTTGTCAACCTGCTCATCTCTTGTTTGTGGTATTCCAACAGATGCAAACTACAGTCACTGCTTTTGGACTGTTTTCTTTCTCCTCTCTGACCAGCTCCCTCATTCCCTTGTGCTACCATGTATTTATATCACTTTAACACTTAACCACACTCTGTGCGATTCTTCTTTACATGTCAGTCAAAAACAACTGAACTGTTCATTCCTGCAGGGCATTTGTGTATCTAGATTAATGGGCATATAGTAGCTACCCATTAAATATTAGGAAAGAAGAAGAAACAAGGGAGGGTAGGAAAGGAGGTAGAGATTTTTTCTTAAAGTAAGCCAGCTTTCCTGTTTCTATTCATTTTTAAAATTTTATGTGGATAACTGCAGTCATCAAATACATTTCCAGTATGTACAATAAAAATTTTTATTACAATTTTGTGTTTTGATAGTTTATTTCTTTGCATTTTAATATTCCTTGAGGCATAAAATCTCTTGGAATGCCCCTTACCTCTTCTTTTCTGGATAGTCTCATATGGAGAAATGGGAAGAAACTACTCATAACCAGTGGTCAAGTCTCCCATTATATTTTTCTCTTCTCTTTTATTAACAATGATCACTCTCCACTGTGCTCTACTTAATGACCCAGAATTTGCTCAGTGGTATGATTAACCCTAATGGCAGAAGTCAGCAGCTTCTGCGGAAGGTATGGCAGTTTGGCAGAAAATCGGAAGAGATTATAGGCATCCAGTAACATACTTAAACTGAGACAATGTAGATGTTTACATGATGGGATGTAAGCCAATTCTTGCCAGCAATTGCCTCCACCAGTACTATTCCATTAATGTGTACTGTTCAGTAAACTTTTAGAGCATTGATTGACATATCATTATTTTAACAGCAATTCCTTCAGTCTTTAGTTGCAAAATTTCATATTTACATAAAATCTTTTTTTATTAAAAAAGTTACACATGCTCATGTAGAACATATTAAAAAAAGAATAAAATTAAAAATGACTCCTATGACCACTTCCCAGAGGTTACCAGTATTATCTTCTTAGTTTATAGCCACCTAGCCTTCTGTTCTATTTATACAGGGAATACTATTGTACATTCTGTTTTGCAGCCTGTTTTATTAATTTCAAAATAGATCATGAAAAAACCTTCCACGTCCATAAATATTTTTCTACAATATTATTAATGTTGATGTAATATTTCATTTGTATGGGTATAAAAAATGTATTCAACCAATCTCATATTGTGGGATACTTACGTTAATTCCAATTAGTCCATATTATAAATAGCACTGCAGTGAAGATTCTTGTAAATTATGTGATTATATTTTTTGTACCTATCTGTGATTGTGCCCTTAGACTAAATTCCTAGGTAATGCAATTTCTAAATTAAAGGATAAGGAAAATGCTTTTAACATCTTTTAAAATATTCTCTAACAATTGTCCTGCAGAAATATTCTACCAATTACCAATCTAAGCAGCAGTATATGGGAGAACAGGGATTTCCCCCAAATCTCACCAACTCCATAGAGCCATTTAAAAAAATGTATGCCAGTTTAAGGGGAGAGTTCTATGTATGTATATGTGTATCACATGAAAGTAAATATTATACTTTTTGTGTGCAGAATCATTAAATTTCTATCATAGAATTCTGTTGCTTAAAAGTCCAAAATGAGAATTTTTGTTAAATGAAAAGAATACATATATTTAAATAGTGATAGAAGAAGGGCAGAATGTTTTTAAATCATGTAGCTAAAATTTTATCTTATGAACTATAGTCTTATTTTTAGTATTGAGATATTGTAGTTCTTACTTGTAATCCTGAAACCATGTATGTTAGTTTCCTGGGACTGCTGTAACAAATCACCACATACTTTAATGGTTTCAAGCAAGAGAAATTTATTCTTCCGTAGTTCTGGAGGCTAGAAGTCCAAAATCAAGATGTAAGCTGGACCACGATCACTCCAAAGCCTCTAGAACAAGATCCTTCCTTGCCTAGTCAAGCTTCTGGTAGCACCAGGAGTTCTTGGCTTGAGGGAGTGTAATTCCAATCTCTGCCTCCATGTTCACATTGCTGTCTTCCCTCTGTGTGCCTCTGTCTCTGGACATCAATTATATTGGATTTAGGGCTCACCCTACTCCAGGGTGACCTCATCTTAACTTAATTACATCTGCAAAGATCCTATTTTCAAATAAGGCCATATTCACAGGTACCAAGGTTAGAATTTCAACCGAATTTTTTGGAGGACACATTTCAAGGCACAACCCCATGTATCTTAAATTTTATCCAATAAATTATAGTCTAGTTTTGGAAATGTGAGAAGAGTAGCTCTTACTTGTAGGTCAATAATTTTAAGAGTATTACCCTGGCAAGGAACAATGAATTAAATGACTAAGCAAAAGGCTTAATTTAACATGCTTTGACTACTGTCTGTTCCAGAGATCCTCATACGTACAAATAATAGCAAAATTAAAGTACACTGAGGATTTTCTGAGACATGCTACTGATGTCACAGCTATCTAGATCATGACAGAAGGCAGTGAAGAAGGTTCCAGCCCATTCAGATTTCTGTCCATACCAATATTTAGAGAAATGCTTTATCAACTATCTAAATAGTTCATAATGACTGAACCAATGCGCCTATGTAAGAAGTATATGCATTTTAACAAGTTCAGCTTTTAGCAATACACAGTGACATTATGATGCTAATCGATTTTCTTCTAGTAAAATGTCTTAGCCACTGTTGTAAAAGAATTATTCATTTTAAACTAGTCTGGATTTCTTTTTTCTGTGCTTTGTTTAAGTTCTAGTGATCTTTTTCTGAAATTTTTTTTTTTTTCTCACAGTAGCCTATTATTGGATGTCACTTTCTTTTATTAGGACCCTTATTACTATTTGTAAAAGTCTCAGTCTGCCTACAGAGATGCTCAGATTTTACTTTAAATCTAATGATTTTTTAGCATTGCATTACCAATGAAGTATTGCTTCCTTAGGGCATAAACTTCTAAATGCTGTCTGCTGTCGTTATTACCTAGCTTCTCTTAGTACTGAAGATCTCTGTATAGTTAGGATGGATTCCAATGTGTTTTCTGCTTTTCTGTGAAGACGGAACATTTTATATAATTTTTGTGAGGCATGGGTCAAAAACTGGATCCTCCTTTCATTGGGCACGAGCTGGTGTATGTTAAGACTTCCTGTGTGACCCCAGTAAACATTTCTCTCTGCAGCATTTTTGGGGGGTCTTTTTTATCCCTTTTATATAGAAATTGTATGCAGTCTTTAGAAACAGTTCTGTATCTTCTGTTTCTCATCTCTGATTTTAATCATCTTTAGGTTAAATTTCTTTCTTGCAAATTCTTTCTTACAAATATTATACTCATTTAATATCTAAATGCCAGCTGCGACTTCATTTCTTACAAACAAAGAGAAAATGCAATCAACATAACCAAACACATTTAGTTTATTCCTAATTTGAAGATTGCTTAAAATATTTTTGTATTCCAGTAAACATTGCCGTGGGTATTTTAGGTATAAACACATTACATGTACACAGAATGCTTCAGCAAAACAGATTGACTTGAAAAATATTCTCTCGAATTATATGGCATAGTATAGCATATCCAGGCAGATTTTCAGCCTTATTTTATTTTCCTAGATTCTCCTATTGTGGGCATCCAAATCTTAAAACCTAATAGATGTGTGGTGTCCTCTGTAACAGGACTTGGTGAGAATGATAACTAAAGGAATTCTCTAACTCAGAACATTGTGATGGTCAGTCCACATTCGCTTAGTATTTATTGAGCACATGCCATGGGTCACATACACTCTAAGCACCTTATGTTTATTATTTCCTTTTATCCTCACAATAATTCTGAGTTATTATTAGATTTTTTTCATTGTAAAGGTATAGACACTGAATCTTAGAGAAATTAAATAATCGAGTTTCTTGTCCTAGTTTTAAATGCTATTATTCAACTTACTACATACTTACCATCAGTGAAATATAAAGAGTAGAATGGATTCTGATATCAGGCTTTAGCTTCTTCTATCATTTTCAGCAAGATAAAGTTAACTTTAGTAACTAAGTATACAGTCCTGATTCATTTTAGATCCTCTTACATAATTTTGTTCTAGGTCAAAGAGTGTCAGACTATGCAGGAAAATTGCATTGTTATGACAGATAAAATGTCAACATAACAACACTGGTTTTCTGAAATCTCTCTAAACAGCATTTTACACCTAAAATAGATACTTTATCAGGGCAGGGCTATTACTTCTTTATTATAGCATCAAATATCTCCCATATTATATGGGATTGTAGTTAGGTGGAAATTTAAATATAGAAGGAAAGTCTAAAAAATTTCGTGAATAGTCTTTTTAGAAAGTATCACCTGTGCAACAAAAGGGAAAAGACAAAAAGTAACTTTAGTTAGAGCAAAATATAGATCACTCACTATCAAGATTTGGTGCTATTGAAAACTGCGTTCCCAGATGGAATCATCATCTCCAATGGTGTTACTTTATTGAAATAAAGACAAGCACATTGCCTAATAATGGAAGTAAATTAAAAAGTGAGCCAAATGGCATTTTTAATCATTGAACAGAAGAAATTTGAATTAAATGCTTCATGTCTATTATTCTAAAACAAATGTAATTTTATCTTCTTTATCTACTATTTTTATCATGTATATTACTTTGATATCCAAGTCTTTTACCTGTTTCTTTTTAAATAGAGTGATTTATCCAAAAGTCTTATTACACAGAGGAATTATGAAAATGTTTACTACTAATGTAAGTGAACAAAGATGTGTACCTCAGAAAAGGATAAGTATTCGTTTCAGTAGCATTTTTTAAGTATCTATAATGTGAATAATGAGTTGAGGTTCTTGGTTTAATGCATTGAGTGTCATTTTTAGGGCCAGATACTACAGAGTGACTTTGGTGGAGATTTTGTTAAGAATTTCACTCTAGGCTAGTGTTTCCTGAAATCATATTTTAAAGATTTCTTTTTCTCTTTGACATATTATATATACTAAACCTCTCCAATGACATGTGAAACTTTACATGTTTTTGGCATAATATAATGGATACAATGGATTTACTTTTTTAAATCTTGAAAGACATTGTCAGCATACAATAGTAAAGACTTGTTTTGCCACAAGCCTAGAAAAAAATATCACCATAGCTTTTAATTTGTCCGGAATTGATTATGTAGCTATGTATGTGTTTATGGAGAAATAAAATGTCATAGCTAAAATATATATTGTTAGTGTCTAAATTTTTCCAAAACAATTTAAAATTTAGATCTTAAAGTTTACATGTTGGGAGGCCTTCAGAATGGAAAATAACAAATTTGAGGGTGGCCATATTACTGTGTTTTTATTTACTTTTAGAACAAGTAAAAGATAAAAAAATGAAAGCTTGTCTTTCTAAATTCGGCTTAGTTGGCATTGATATTGCATTGATATATTATTTAGTCCAATAAAAAATTGTTTTTGGAGTGTGGATGCCATAGTTAGTTTATTTAGTCTGTTTAGTGCATTTAGTTAGAAAATGTAAAATTAAATATGGGAAAATCTTTGAGTCAAGTCTCAAAATGTGTGAAATTACCAGGTAGGTATTTTGGCCATGGAAGAATCCTGTTTTACAACTCAGCTTTTTACTTTTTAAAAAGACATCTAACTCCCCTCTTATGATATCACCAACTACTGGCTGAGGGAGAAAGAAACTTGTTTTGTGCCCTAGAGGGTGTCCCTGTCAGCAGCTTTCCTTCTTTGCACTCCTGTCCTTAATTAGCACAATGTCTATAGTCTGGACGCTCAGGGGCAAGATTTAATAATCCAGTCTTCACTGATTGCCTCAAGCAATCAATATTTCTAAAAGAAATGTAAACGTAAAATAAATGTAAACCAGTGTCGGTTTAAGGACCTAGTGGTTGTATATTTTAATATACATAAGAATTACCTGAGATGAAGGTACCAGGGCCCATCTCCGAGATTCTGATTCTTTAGGCGTGTGATAGTGAAACAGCATTTGCATTGTGAACACACATTTTAGGAAATTTTGGTAATTGTAACCCACATATCCCTCTAATTTGATCCGTTATAACACCACCACTTTAATTGACAGCTTATGTTACTGACATTTATTAAACACGTGGTGTGCTAGGCAACACTGTATGCACTTCTTAAAATACTCTGGTTTTTTTGTTTTGTTTTGGTTTTTTGCTGAGGAAGATTAGCCCTTAGCCAACATCTGTGCCAATCTTCCTCCATTCTATATGTGGGTCACCACCACAGCATGGCTGACAAGTGGTGTAGGTCCGTGCCCAGGATCCAAACCGGCAAACCCTGGACGCCGAATCAGAGCATGCTGAACTTCACTACGTGATGCAGCTGGCCCCTAAAGTACTCTGTTTTTATATTCGTACAACAAGTTTATATAGTAGACACTATTTGTCCCCATTTTACAGGCAAAGTATAACCAAAGTTCAGAGAGTGTGGTAACTTGCGCAAAATTACAGAGCTGATAAGTCAATTTGTGGAAATCCCTCACCTTAAGGTCTTAACTTTTATTTAACAATTATTAATACCCCCAAAGGATTCTCACAAAATGAGTAAAGAAAAGCAATAAACCAAACTGGACTAATATGTACATTATACACATGCAGTCTAATATCTACTAAACAATGAATTAATTTCTCTCATTAGAGTGGCACTGATTTTGAATGTAAAAATCAAAGATCCTGTTAATCACCCTCACAACTTCTCTTTAAGTCCCCACCCTCATTAGTCTCAGTCCAGATCACCCCTCTTCTGGCAGTAATCACTTTACAGTCAAGGATGAGCACAGCCACCAACAGTCGTCACTGAAATTTACCTGTTCTTAACTAACTTCAAGAAATGGGAAAGATGCACTGCTTTTCAGTGATAAATAATGCTGGATGTTTTTTATGCAGCTCTATACGCCACCCTTGTCACCTAATCTGTTATTATCTTGAATTGTTATTATCCTAACAATTCAGACGATGTGCCCTAGAGGGACTTCTTGTACTAGTAAAACTTAACCAAATAAATAGAAATATACATAAATAAAGGATGAGAAACACAAGATTGACAACTTTTTATTTTTCCAAGTAAGGATATCAATTATATATATTTTTAAAAAACTATTATTGACATCATTTTATAAGAAGAAATAATATTTTAGATCGTTCTCCAAGAGGAAGGGGAGAATAAAGGTCAAAATCTCAGAATAAGGGTGTTGTTTTCAGTTCTGGTAAAAAAAAAAATGAAGTGGATTGGTATATGCTTCTGGGCTGGCATTTGGGAATCACTGTTTTATGCAGTTACCTATGCTGTCTTTTCAAGAGCTTCCTAATGACTTATTCCCTGCCTTTATACTTCCTTATAAAATGCTACCCTTCAAATTGTCAAAGAGTTTGAAAGAATGCAATATTTTAAGATTCCATTTAAAATTTAAAATTTTGTAGCATCCTTACAGCACCATTTCCTCTCTAAGTGGCTAGCAATCTGCATCCCCACAACAGTTTTTACTTTTCAATTTCTATAAAAATGTATTCCTAGTGTTTCTCTGTTTGCTACTTCCTTCTTTGTTAGCATTCTAAATATATTCTCAGTATTCTAAAACATATTTAGAATGCCACTGGTGCCTAATATTATGTTTAAAAAAAGAAAAAGTTCACTGTTGCCGTTTCGAAATAGAAGCGATAGTTCTTTTGTTTGTTTTTATTTGTTTGTTTTTCTTACTACTGCACTGAAGGCACTAAGAAAAGAAAGCCTGGAATTAAAGAGTATTTAGGGCCTAAATGTTATATCTTTATTAAATATTGTCATTTCTTTAAGGTGTGTTTCCATGTTGTTTGTGTGTTGTGTTTTCTGACACTAACTCCCAGATAAGGACAGACCCCACGGGTTAAAGGCTCAGTCTAAGAAGACTGCCCCCACTTCAGACACCAGCCACAAATGGGTATCCAGGCTACCCACGCTTCTACCCAGCTGACAAATTCAGGGGGTTCCCATGACTCCCTCCCCCAACCACAGGTTCGATGATTCAGTAGAAAAGCTCATAGAGCTCTGACCTCAGTTAAGTGCTCTGCTCCTGATCATAGCTTTATTATGAAACATATGACTCAGGAAGAGCCATATGGAAGTGATTTATAAGGCAATGTACAGGAATGGGAGTGGGGTTCCTCAGAGCTTCTATGCCCTCTCTAGGTGGGCCACTCTCCCAGCATGTCATTGTGTTTACTAACCGCAAGGATCTCTGAATCTTGTTGTTCAAGAGTTTTTATAACCCAATCTCCAGCCTCCACTCCACTTCAGGAGGTTGGGGGTCCACCTTCTAATTGTGTGTTCAGTCTTTCTGTTCACCAGCTGCCTCTTGAAGGTACCTTGGGTCCCCACTCTGAGTCACCTCACTAGCATAAACTCACATGTGCCAGAAAGAGACTTGTTATGAATAACAAAGGACACTCTTATCACTTAGAAAATCCCAGGGATTTTAGGAGCTCTGTGCCAGGAACTGGGGACAAACACCAAGTACAATTTTTTTTTTTATTATACCACAGTTTGACTTCTGAGGAGAGTGGAATATTATTAGCAGATTTTCCTCTCCCAAACCATCAGTAAGCTTTCACAGTGTGTTTACTGTCCCATCATTGGCTAATTTTCTTATATTCTATTTCACCTTTGGTTCCACTATAATGGCTGTGAAAATACTTAGAAAAATTAAAAAATACTCTCTGTCTATAAATTATTATTATTACTGTAATTATGTTGAGGAACATTTCTCTCCTGGACACACTCGAGAAGCATGTGGGTGTCCTCTGCCTCTGACCCACTGAGAGTGTCAGCTCAAAGCCACCTGCTGAAGCTGTTTCTCTCTACATGATTTGCATTCTTTGAATTGATGTTTATACATAGTTCCTAATATTTGAGATTTATTCTTACTTTCCAGGATCCCAGTCACAGTCCCAAGGGACAGGTTCATTTGTAAAGCTCAAGAAGGGAGAGCCAGTGTGGGAAGTTAGAGCTATAATGATTCCTGAACATAATTGTTTTTATTGATAGCCTTTCTATTCCTTGTACTTAAGAGATCTATTACTTGACACTGAAAGCATATCTATCTGTTGGGATAGTTACAGATGTTGATAAAGTGCAGTTATCATTTGCAGATATGGTTTGGTTTATTTTCTAAGAAATCTTCTATCTTTGCATATTTATAAGGCAGAGTGTCTGGGAATTTATTGCCTCTTTATTGGTAGAAATATGTGTGCATGTGAATATGCTTGTATTCATATTCATGAGTAGGAGCGATGGAATTGGAATGGAAGGCATCTAGCAAAGTTGACTGGTCAATACTTTCCTCACAAAATTGAAGCCAAATTCAAAAATAAAAGAAATCATTCAGCTCCCAGGTCTTGATTTCTAATACAATTCTCCAATAAAATGAACCAGGCTCTTTGGAGAAATGTCTGATTCTGGGGCAGGAAATAGGCAACATGAGCCTGGAGAATTGTGCAACATCAAAAAGTAAAGAAGTGCTCAAAAAATAAAATGATGGGATATGTCAAAGAGAGAAGAGAACAACCAATCAGAAAGAGCTCCCATGGCCAAAGCTAAAATAATTTGTGCAACAGATTAACTAATGTAGCATTGGATTCCTATCTAGAATATAAAATAAGTATCCTTGAGTTGATACTGATACAAAGAAATGACTGAATAAATAAACAAATGGAGGAGGAGAGACAAACTCCTGTAGAAAAGAATTCCAAATAATTTGTGTAGATACTCCCTCCTCAATGAGACGGAGCTTAATCCCCACACCTTTAGCATGAGTTACAGTTAGTAACTTTCTACCAAGGAATACCATATAGAATGGAAAAAAACCCAAAAAAGTAGATTTACAGTAGATAAACTTGGGAAATACTACTTCAGTCAGATGATCAATGCTAACATCATCATCAACAGGACATGTTAATAACACATATTCTCAATATGTTGTCGTCAAAATGGCACTTCACCTCTGTGGTCATCCTTCCCAAAACCCATAAGCCCAGTCTAACTATGAGAAAAGTACATGAGACTACCACACATTTAGGGACATTCTACAAAATACCTGAATACTCCTCAAAATTGTCAAAATCTTCCAAAACAAGGGGAGTGTAAGAAAGTAACACAGTCCAGAGGAAACTTAGGATATATGACCAATAATGTAATGTGATATCCTGGATGGGATCCTAAAACAGAAAATAGGCATTGGGGAAAAACTAATGAAATCTAAATAAACTACAGAATTTAGATAATTTATTAATATCAATGAGGTTTTTTTGAGGTCTAATTGACATATAACATTATATTAGTTTGAGGTGTACAGCATAATGACTTGGTATTTGTATATACTGCAAAATGATCACCACAATAAGTCTACTTAACATCCATCACCACACATGATTTATTAGTTGTGACATGTGTCCCATAGTACCATAGTAAGATGTGAAAAACAGGGGAAACTGAGTGCTGTGTAAATAGGAACCCAGTTGCAAAACTGTCTTTGCAACTTTTATATAACAAGCTAGAACTCAGGTTTTTTTCAGTTGTGAAATAAAAAGTTAATTAAAAAGAAAATAAATTTATGAGACCAAAGTGTCACATTTATGGAGTTGACTGAGTTTTTGTATGGAAGAATATTTTCTAGAAATAGTCAAATCCAGAAAAAACTTTGAAAAGTATATGATATTTGCTTGCTTTTCAACAAATAAAAGTTCTGATTTAAAAGACATTGTTTTGGGAGTGAACTGACTATTGATAAAGAATATAGAGATATAAGGAGATTGATAGGAAATAGTGATAAAGATTACTTTTTGCTTTTAAAAAATTCCCTGGGACTATTGAAAATATCATGACAGATTTAATTATGTTCTTTCAGATACCAGCAACTTGTTAGAAATGAAATGCAACGGGCCCACACTGGGGCTTTAATAACCCACCTGAAATCATTTAATTAAAGTAGTTCTATGACGGTTATGAGCTATCAATAAAGAAAAGAATACTTGTCTAATGGTCACCTGAAAAGTGATAAATGCAATTCCTTTCTTTTTTTCAGCCAACATGTACTGAATATCTACCAATTGCTAGTCTCTGGGGGATACAAACTTAGTCCCTAATTTCAGGAGTCTAGTAGAGGACAATGAGCATATAATCAATAAGAGCAATTAAGTAAACTCTTTGTCCAGGTCCATGGAGAGCATTGAAGAAGAAGTCATCAATTCCAGCATATGAGGTCAGTTGGAAAAGGCTTTGCAGGACAGGTGATTCCAGTGCTTGAACATATTTCACTGTGCCTAAAAAAATTGGGAAACCAAAGGCATAGTCAGAGAGCTGAAGCAGTATGTCAAATTTACTCAGCTGCTAGTGTTGAGAATTTCTCAATCATGCTGGAACTAGAGATTCTACCAAAGGAAAGGTTATAAGAGAAAATCCTGGAAATACAGGCATACTCCAGGTTATGCGGGTGAGGGGTATAAAACCTGGGTAGAGTTTTAAATAAGAAAATAAGATGATCAAGTCAATCTAGCAGCTGTTTATCAAGGACAATGAGGGTGGCTTGCCTGTAAGAATGTCTAGGGGCTTTATTTTATCTTCCTATGAACCAAACACTGCTAATTTCGTCCTCTATGATGAATCGTACCTAAGAGTCTTGTTACAATAGCCCTTAAGTGAGTGAGAAAAGCTTTGGAGGAGAAGAAGATTGTAGACAGCTGAGAAAGGTGTTGAATAACAATTTTAATAGTCCATGTGAGAGATATAAATTAAGATTTAGCAATAATGATAGAGAGGAAGACAAATGTGAGAAACTTTGATGAGACAGAATCACTTGGAACTTGATCATTATTAAGTGGTAAGAATAAAGATGTCACAAATGACTTCATTATTGAAAGGAACAGAAGTTGGTTTGTGAGGAAAGATAATGAAATAAGTTTTAGCATACTGAGTTTGAGATATCTTTGAGACACAGAGGTAATATGCCCAAATAGCAGTAAATAAAATGATCTAGAGCAGGAGTGGGCAACCTCCTCCTGTAAAGGACCAGGTAGTAAATATTTTAGTCTTTGAAGGCTATAGGAGGCCTCTAACACAGCTAGTCAGTTCTTTTGTTGTAGCTGGGAAGCAGCCATAGACATTATGTGAACAAATGAATGTGGCTGCATTGCAAAAAAACTTTATGAACACTGAAATTTGAATTTCATATGATTTTTACATCATGAAGTATTCTTTTTTTCCCAATTATTAAAAAATGGAAAAAACATCCATGAGTGTGGACTGTACAAAAAACAGATGGTGGGGCAGATTTGGCCCAAGGTTCTTAGTTTGCTGACCCTTGATCTAGAAAGAGATCTGACTTAGAGATAGGAATGTTTTTGTTACCAATTTATAGATAGAAGTCTGAAGTGATGGTTGTGAATACCATCAAGTCTGTGGATTGATGGAGAAAAGAGTATGGCTAGGATATAGCTAGGGAACCACCAGAATTTACTGTATAAAAGTCAATAAATGATTTTTGGGAAGTAAAACAAACCTGTTTTGTTGTGTATAATCCCATAATCATTGTGTTGTACACATATCAACCGTATGAAATAAGTGTATATATACTATCCTGGTAGCACTTCTGGGCTCATTCTTCTGTGTATTTTTCAGGGCTTAGTGTACTACCTGCGACATAGCTGGCATCTGAAAAATGTCTAAGGGTTGGATGATTAGTAAAATTTTTAAATACCCTTATTGAGAAGTATTTGATATAACACTGGAACTTGTGGGCTGTATTGTTTTGTCTACATATGAATCTAGATAAGCAGAAAGGAAACTAAATGAAATGCTTAAAACTTTGAAATAATTTGCAGGTGAAGAAATAATAAAAGTATTAGTGATGGTGATATGGCAAATTAGTGGCTAAATTTAATTTTTTCATACTGTAGTCATGATGGTGTTAAATGTTGTTGTTTTTCCTAGTTCTTTGGTGTTGAAAATTGATTAAAAACATTTACTAATAAAGTTCCTAATCATTAAGCAGATTGTAATGATCCAAATTCCACATTTCTTCAATGCTATTTTTCGCTTTCCAATTTGTAAGTTGAAAAGCATGACAGAGAAACAACAGAAATCTCATGCAGTTCTGTAAGAAAGAGAAGAAATTAAAATGACCAAAAAAATTAAAACACTATTAGAGATATTTATAACTTAGTTCTGATTAAATGTTGGGAAATAGCTGCGATTATGGATCTGTGCTAATGATCTGTTCTGCTGTCTGTAGTATTAAAATGGCATTATTCTTACCAAAGAGACAACCACTAAACAGAGCCAGTTATCTCATCAGTAAAAGAAATTTTAAGGAAGCAGGTTAGTGCCTGATTATTCATGTTAAAGAAATAAATGGCATTATCTTTTTCTGATGCTTATCTGATTTAGAGATATGGTCTCTTTGCTTTTAGCTTAATAAAATAACACTATACTGAAAGCTAATAGGTATTTTTCAAAGTAGAAATCCTTCTATTTACCTTAAAAATAGAAATGAAGGCATATATCTATGTTCATGGTTTTGGAACTAAGCTTCTAACTACAGGGTGTACTTCAGAATTACTTATGGAGAGTTTTGATTCAGTAAATTCAGAGTGGCAGGGCACTTAATTTTTAAAAGCTCTCCAGGTGTTTTTTATCATGCAACTCAAAGTTAAGAAACACAGTTGTGGTGTGTGTGTGTGCTCACACATTGTTTCATTCTTTCTTTGTCCCAGCTTGGGACAGCTAATCTGAAGAACACTCCATTCTCTCTTACATTTTTTGTCCTTTTCCTAAACAACATGGAGATCAACTTAAGCCCTTTTACTCACTGGCACGTTCCAAAATTGAATTATCAGAGTTGGAGTGAAATGTGGAATCATTTGCATTGCTGATCGGAAGATGAACAAATTTGCCCCCAAGCAGAGATAGGATAACAGCAGATGCCAACTAATCCTTTTATCTCTCTGAATCTGGGGGTAGAGTAGAAGACTTTTATGATGCTGGCGTCAATACGGTGTACTGATGCCAATATCTGGGCTCCTTTGTTGATGCCGACATCATACAAATCTCATCCACTCCGTCTATGGTACTTACCCTGGGTGCTGCAGCTAAGAGTTGTCACTGAAATTCCCCATTCCAGTGCATTCATCTCTCGGACCTCCTTCATGTTATTAAGAGCTGCCATTAGAGTGCCTGTCATGTGGCAATTACCCTTCTGGGCATTTTAAATCTTCTCACATAATGATTACAGTATTTTGAGATGGTTGTTATTACTATTATCATTATCATCCTCATTCTATTACCAATAAGTAAACTGAGTCTTAGCAAGTGTAAAGTAACTTATCCAGCAATAGAAAGTGATAGGTCCATGTTTGGTCTAATCCTTAAGTCTTTGCTTTTTTCTCTAAGCCACACTACCAAATATTACTATGTTAAATCGCTCATCATATTGTGTCAAATTGGAAAGCATTTCTACATATGAAATATTAAATAGATTTCTTAGTATAATAGAATATAGAGTGCTGATTTGTTATAGGAGACTCAATTTTGAAAAAGAATAGATGTACAAGGGCACTTACGTCCTGATCTTTTAAAAAAGCATAGTTCCAATTAAGAAAACCAGTGTCAGCGTTACCAGTGAAGAGCAGAGGAGTATTACATAATTGCTAAAAGCAAGGACCTTAGAATGAGGCATGTATTTGAATTTAGAATCCAGTGCTTATTAGATGTCAACTTAGGCATCTGTGAAGTTGGGAGAACAGCATCACCAGGTGTTGTGAAGATTACAGAAACTAATATAGGTTATTGATTTAGAGTAATGCCTGATGCATACTTGTGCTTATAAGTATTTAGGAAAAAATTCTGAAAGACTAGATTACTGGGTTGGGTTAAATCAAGGAATTAAAGGGGTAGAAGATTAAATTCAACTGGAAAGCAGCATGCTTGGGCAGCAGTCGTCACAGAGCCACATCTAATAGAAACAAGGAGGATACCTTTTTGATTAGGTGGGGTTATGATTAGCTATTAGAGAATAATAAACCACCCCAAATTTAGTAACACAGATTGTCATGTTATTCTGTTTGTGAATTCTGGGGTCAGCAGTTCATCCAGGGTGTAGTGGAAGTGCTTTGTTTGTGCTCCACGATGTCTATGGCCTCAGCTGAGAAGACCTGAACACTAGAGATGACTTGAATGACTGGTGATTTGAATGGAATCATCTGGAATCTCCTTCACTCACATGTCTACTGCTTGGGCTTGATCACTTGAAGCCCAAACCCACTGAGAACTGACAACTATAACACCCACATGTGGCTTTTCCATGTGGGGTTGCCCTGTCTCAGCATGGCATCTGCTTTCTGAAAGAGAGTGGCCCAAATTAAAGTTTCTAGACAGCAAATGTTCCAAGAGAATAGTCGAAGTCACACAGCCTTTTCTGGCCTAGCCCTGCAAGTCATTTAGCATCACTTTGGGAACATTCTCTTGATGCAAGGCAGTCATTAAGGATAGCCAAGATTCAAGGAAGATGAATTAGACTTTCCCTTTTGTTGAGCAATGGCAAGGTAGAGTGGCCAACCTTCCTGGTTTCCCTAGGACTTAAGGGATTACAAAGACATGACCCTTTCAGTTTTAAAACTGGGAAAGTCCCAGGAAAACCAAGATAAATTAGTTTCTCTGTGGCAAGGTCAAATTCAAAAGAGCTTTGGGAAGATGATACTATTGCTCAAAATATAGTCTGCAAAGATGGAAACTCTAGGGCAGAGCTGTAACTATGACAAACCAGAGTCTACATCAGCCAGAACACAGGCATTTGCATGTTTCAACTGGCCTGACCCACTTTTAACTGAAGTTGTTTGTTGACATTGTCAAATGTGGGTTAGAAGAGAAGGAGACTGGCCTATGACAGGATTGTAAGTAATCCAGGCCCTGGCTGAAAACAAAGACTACTGTTGTCCCCTCACACATATTCCCTGGTGTTACGTGCACTCCCCCACCACCACCACCCTTGGCAATTAAGGTGCCTCTGCTCCAAGTCCCTGCCTACACTGGTGGCCTAGCAGTGCAGTTCAGAGTTTGATCCCTGGACTGGTAGCATTAGCCTCCCACTGGAGCTTGTTAAACTACAAATTCATGGTCTCCCTCCCAGACTGACTAAATCAGTTAGAATCGTTGGGAGGTGACCCAGGAATCTATGTTTACACAAGCTCTCCGTGATTCTGATGTTTGCTAAAGTTTGGGAAACACTGCTCCAACACAACTACTAGGTTAGTGGTTCTCACCCTGAGAGTGCATCCAAACCAAAATTTTGTGGGGAGAGGGTGGTTTGAGATTGTTTTTAAATTACATTAAATTCAGCTGTCTGGATTCATCACCAAAATGTTTCTGATTTAGTAGATGGGGGAAACAGTGACATAGGCAAACGAACACAGGACTTGAATTTCAGAAACCAGAGCGTGCAGTCCAGCTTTGCTACTTACATACTGTGTGGCTCCTCTCTGAAAAGGGCAAGTTGAACCAGATGAACAATATGACCCTTTTCTGTTCTGACATTCTGTGATATGCATGATATCCTGAACTCATTAACACAGACCAGTGCATTATCGACAAGGAGCCATTCTACTGCACAGAGTGTCTAGAAATCATTTGTTCTCAGTAATTCTAATCCCATATCTTGTAGGGAGGTGTGAAAAAGTGGGTATTTATGTTGGCAGCAGTATACACAGAAAAACACACTGAGGTACACATGAAATTCTTTTATTTTCAAACATTATTTAACACAAGTCTTACAAATATATCACACTAGTTGTAGGCGGACTTTAGATCCTTTGTGCCTTCAGGGCAGTTATTCATTATTGGCAAGAAAAGGCGTAAAAACCTCACTACCAGCATGAGGGCACAGTGTGAAGCGATTGAAATCATGCAAGCATTGCTTCATAAGCATCGATTGCTGTATGGCATAGTTTTAGAAAAGACTGATATATTAAAGGATATTTTAATTATGCTTTAACAGGTGTTTGGCATGAAATGCTGTTATCTCTGTGAAGGTTTGGTCACTATTGATTATGCTGAATGTCTGCTTTGCAAGAGAGCAAAAGGAAAGTGGTTTTAGATAGACAAAGTTGATAAAATATATTTTATTTTAATTTTTTTTTTTCTGAAGATTTGCCCTGAGCTAACGTCCTTGCCAGTCTTCCTCTATTTTGTATGTGGATTGCTGCCACAGCATGGCCGCCAACAAGTGGTGTAGGTCCGAGCCCGGGAAGTGAACCGGGCCACCGAAGCAGAGCGCACCAAACTTGGCTGCTGGGATGGCCCCTAGAAAGTGTATTTTTTATGATTAGTAGTTACGTTGTCATCAAAACCTTGAAAATAGGCTCAATATACTTAAGTGAAAGATGGTGTACACTAAGCTGCTATGGAGCTGAACTGTATGTAGCTTGTCCTTGGAAATTCACTTATTTGAGTTAAAGTCCTGAGTTTTAAAGGCTTACAGTAATCTATTTAGATCTTCTTTTCAAATCAGTGTACTCATGAATGATTGCCATGTATTAATTCTAATTTATCAGTAAATTGGCAGGCAATATTGGAAATCGATCTATGAAGGTAGCTTCTCTAAGCCAATAATGATTTCCCCACTGATTTTGCACTCCCAGTCAGAGCGAGAAGGCAAATCACTAGTTTTCCACTCAGTGTAAAAGACCTTTTATGAGCCTTGGTAAATATTGCCATGTCCAACATAAAATCGTGGTTCTTCCCTATCTTACAGTTGATTTGGACATTTCAAAGCCCCAGAATATCTGATACTTATGTTAAACTGAGCTCACCAGAAAGCCAAGCTTTTAGGTGTTATTGTGACAGTCACTTACTGCCTAAAACACATGCAGACGCTATAGTAACACTGGCTTTACAAGGTCAGAATTTTGATCTACTATTCCCTTTGTTTGTGGTTAGAATAACTTTATGCTACTGAGGCAACAAGTAAAGCTAAGGCTACTAGCAGAAACTGGAGCAAATAGAATTTTCAAGTAAGATTCCTTTGAATCTGGTGTTGAACTGAGAAAAAAAAATGTTACATTTACTGAACTAAGAGAGTTCTTTGAATAGTTCCCTGAAGAGACATAAAAGGAACAGGTTAGAAAAACTGGTAATATGGTGAAGCTGTTGAACTAAAATGCAATGATCAGAAGCATAGTATTTAGTGTTTCATTTAATTTTATTTTGTTGATGTTTTGTTTGGGGGATGTACACTGTCGCATGTTTGTTCCTTTGATCCAGAATGGCCCAAATATCTACATAATGATGTAGAACCTAGTGGGTTTTAGACTGTTAGGATAGAATATAGAAGCTCTATTTGCTAAGTATTCTACTTATATCTCACTGAATGAGGTTGGTTTAAACTAACCGTTAACTATAAATTTTGATAAGAATAAAATGAATATTTAGATGAGAACCTTGAAACCATCTGAGGAAAAACAAAAACAAAAAACCGAATTGAATGCATCAGTTTCTTCAGGACCTTTAGTGTAACTCTCTTGTGTCCTGGTATCACTTCACCCAAGATGCAGATTCCCAGAAAGTCTAATTGGCTTAGCGTGACTCACAAACCCAGCTCTGGACCAGGGAAGGACATCTTCAGTGGCATTTCACAAGTTTGTAGGCACAAGAGGCTGGATAATTTCTCAAAGCAAAATTGAAATGCTTCGCCAAGAAGAGAGAGTAAAAGCCAGGGAAGCAAAAACAAACACATTCACAGAAAGCAAAGTGGAAATCAGTTTTTATTATTTATTATTTTATTATTTTTTACCAATCTGACTTTCTTCCACTTCAGCTAACAGGTAGGTTGCCAAATATCCCTGAACAACACACAGACACACACACACACATACAAACTCTCTTTCTCTCTCTCTCTATTTGATAATAAAAATTTATCCAAAAATCTTGTGCCCATTTCTTCTCCCTCTTGCCTACTTTAGGGGTTCTCAACTTCGACACTTTGGGCAGATGCCCATTTGGCATTTTGACTTTGGAGCAGGATAATCCTTTGTTGTCAGCATCCCTGACCTCTATCCACTGATACCAGGTGCATCACGCGAGGTGTTACAACCAAAAATATCTCCAGATATTGCCAGGTGTCACCTAGAGCACACCATTTTCACCACTGAGACCCACTGAACTCCTAGACTATATTTGAAGAAAATCTTTTTTTTTCTGTGAAAATAAATATGCTAATACATTTTAGCTATTTAAAAGAAATTTCACGTAGAGGAAGATTGGCCAATGTACTAGTATTAACGTTTCTTTTTGTGATGCTTGTTTCTTGATGTGATTTTTTTTATACATCATTTGTGTTATGGACCATTATTTTCATAGTCAGTTTTCTCTGGACCAAAGCAGTATGTGAGATATGTTTGGATGACGAATAACTGTATCTGTTAGCAGTTAACAAATTGCCACCCCACCTCAACCCAACAAAACTACTTAAAAAAAGAAACTCTCTAAATCTCAGATCTCAGTAGCTTCAAAAAATTATTAGCCTTTTACCATCCACCATCTTGGAGACAGTAGGGCTATACCTGGGACAGGATTTTTAAAACAGCGTGTATGCCTGGAAGGCTGTGGTTCAGCATTTCGGTCTACCAATATAACCAACTGGACTGTAATCAACACATTAAATAAAGATTTTGAGTCCAATCATGAAACAACTTTATTCTAATCCTACCATACATCTTCCTCGCCCTTATAGCCCCCTTTATCCCACAATCATCATTTTTAGTCCCAAGAATAATCCAACTTTTAAAATTCAATGTACAATTTCACATGGTAACAAAATTTCTGAACTTCATTTAGAGTAAAATTTCCTCAAAACTTTTCCCCCTCCCCAGTGCTGTCGGTGGGAAGCTTGCCATGTGAAGTGGGTGCCTAGCAAGCTTCCTTCCTATTTCCCCACCTGATCCTTCTTCTTGTCTCCTGTTGACTAGACTGCCTCTGGCTCCTAATGGTTAAGCGTGAGAGGTGTGGAGGGGAGATAGATAAGGCACAGGGAAGATTTTATATGATAAGTTTTGATGGAATAAAGGATAGTTTCTCCTTAGGAAGATGGATAGAGGTGAATCTCTGGCTTGGGCAGATTTTTGAAAGCTGGAAGTTTCCATTGAGGAATATTTCACTGTGCTTCATGTAAAAATGAATGATGCCTGTTCTTCCAGCTTGGTGAGCACTTACATTACCTCCTCATGCCCTTGAGAATCTACTTGTGTACCTCTTCTGTTGGTAATCTCTTTTCACCTTCAAAAAGTCACCTTGGGTTTCCAGGCGTGCAGTCTGCCCTGGTCCCTGAGAAACTCATGCAGCCTTGCTTTTATCTGTAGAGTAGAATTATATCTAATTTCTCATGCATCTTGGTCTTTCTTTCTCTGCTTTGTCCCCAAAGTCTGGGGCACACATATTAAGCTCCCATGCATCCTTTCTCATTAGGTTTAAACAAGGGGTGAGCAAATGCCACAGCCCTTCAATAACTTAAATGACTTGATAGTGGTATATGTCACCCTTCTCACTGTAGTTTGTTCTTCATTGTCACCTCACTTGTACAAGCTGCCAGGAGTACAGTGAACTTCCTTAAGAGTACAATCTTTAGAAGACATCAGATTTTTCTGCTCTGGAGCTGGTCAGCCTGTCCTCAACATGTATGTTCTCTGTGTCAGGAGAAATTCAGATGCTATTGGTACTGGCCCAAAGCTACTTCAGTCTCTTCCTTCCTGTCAGCAGTGAGGCTGGAAAACACTTTGATTTTAGAATGCCTCCCAGCTTTCCAATATGCTCTCTGAAACCTCATAATTAAGGAACTCCCTGTACAGTCGGTCTTTTCTCTGAGGACTCCTTTCACTTCCTGGCATTCACTAAAATGCATCTCTCCCCTGAGCACATGCTCAAGCCCTCTTTGAAGGAAGATTATTTTCTCATGTCTATGGTAATTCTATTTTAGGGATTAAAGGTAGCGTCACATTGATCAGTCCTCCACATGCTTGTTGAATCACAAAATTAAACAAGACAAAAGGAACCCTCCTGTGCTCTTCTGAAGCTCATGACATTCAGCTGTACTCTATGAGAGTCAACTATAGACACAGTAGAGATTTTGGACAGACCCTATAAGGATCATATTGGCTTTGTTGCAAGCTTCTTTTGAATACAACATGAAAAATTCTTGGTACTTGGCCTTCAATTTTGTTTCTTATATCAAAAGAAAGAAAAATAGAAAAGGGATTATGATATCAGCCCATATCTATTTTTCTAACAGATATGCTAAGGAATATTTGCATTTTTACTGGGTAGATTAAACCAAACGTAAACCTACATCTAAATGTAAATGATTTTTTGAGATAATCATATCAATACCCAATAGTAAGTTAAAGAATTAAACTTAAAAGTTAGAGAAGGAAGACTATTATGAGAGGAAGAGAGGCAGGGGGTGGAGAAAGTAAGCCTGTGTGAGGGTATTCAGGCAGATGAAATAGGACCAGATTTCACCTGGTTAAGTAGAGAAGATTCACCTACGAGTCAGACCTTGTTTTGATTCCCCGCAGTAGTTCCAGGTAGCTGTTTTTGATAGCTACTAGCATTGCCCTTCCCAAATGATGCAGTAAGTCTTTTTCCTGAAACATTACCAAACAAATGAATTTAAGTGAAGTGGATTTTAAGTAGGCTCTAGTAGAGTCGAAGATCAAATAGTGGGTATATCTGTTAAAGTCGAACCTGTAAAACTACAACTTAATTTGTGCATTAATGGTATAGAATCATTTAAGCAGCGCATTAAACTAGTAAATTTATTCAATGTTTATGGTAAAATGTGAGCAAAGAGTTTAGTTTTGCTATTTGAAGTTGTTCCAGTAAGGAAGAGCATTGTTATTTGTTTATTTTTTAAAGTTATTTGAATAACGCTATCTTACAGTTTTACCAAATACCTTTGGAATACTTGATAAGAGGTAATGGGTTTTTGCTTTTATGATAAAGGTGAATTCATACCTTTTCTTTTTGATGGGAAATGCCAATCAAAATGTTGCCGTTGTGTGTTTTTGATAGTAGTAATTTATTCATATGAACATGTGCCGTATTCCAAAAAAAGGAATATAGTTGAACTAATTTTAAAAGAGGGTGCAGCAGAGAACTTTTTAAAATTGCTTTTACATCCAAGTATCTTTCATAATATGCATGTTAACACAAAATGTCAATTCTTTATTTAGATCAGTGTAATATGTGAGAGCGAGACTGATTTTTTTGTTGCTGTTAACAGTTTACTGATTCAATATATAGGGTAATAAGTGATAATATACATGATACAGATAAGTTAGAATATTGGTGTGACAAATGCAATATTATTCTCAATAACATTGCTATATAAAGCTATGTCTATAAATATAGTCATATATTTAATTCCCAGTGAAGTAAGGAGTTTGAGATAAAAAATCAAAGACCATAAGACAGCCTATAATAGAACAATATGGACAGCAGGGTTTTTCTCTCCTATTGACTACTTAGCATAGCTATATATTTCAATCCAGAAATGTAAACTATACGTTTTAGCATGTAATAGTGTTTATGCTCTATTCCAGTGCTATGCCAGTTACTCAATTTTTACATGGTTAGGTCTTCTACTTTTTATTTTTCCTCTTAGATTTTATATACTCTCTAAAATTTTCTTTTTTTTAATTAATTTATTTTATTTGTTTTCATATGTACATCATAATATATGTCGAATTCTGTGTAGATTACATCGTGTTCACCACCCGAAAACTAATTATAATCCATCCCCTCACATGTGAGCCTAACCACCCCTTTTGCCCTCTTCCCTCCCCCCTTCCCCTATGGTAACCACCAATCCAATCTCCAATGCTATGTGTTTGTCATTGTTTTTCTCTTCTACTTATGAGTAAGATCATATGGTATTTGACTTTCTCCCTCTGACTTATTTCACTCAGCATGATACCATCAAGGTCCATCCATGTTGTCACAATTGGCTGGATTTCGTCATTTCTTATGGCTGAGTAGTAGTCCATTGTGTATAAATACCACATCTTCTTTATCCATTTGTCCCTTGATGGGCACCTAGGTTGCTTGCAAGTCTTGGCTATTGTGTATAATGCTGCAGTGAACATAGGGGTGCAAGTATCTTTATGCCTTTTTCCTTTCAAGTTCTTTGGATAAATACCCAGCAGTGGGATAGCTGGATCATATGGATTAAAATGGATTAAAGACCTGAATGTAAGACCTGAAACCATGAAACTTCTAGAAGAAAACGTAGGCAGTACGCTCTTTGACATGGGTCTTAGCAGCATACTTTCAAGTTCCATGTCTGACCGGGGAAGGGAAACAAAAGAAAAAATGAACAAATGGGACTACGTCAAACTAAAAAGCTTCTGCACAGCAAAGGAAACAATCAACAAAACAAAAAGACAACCTAACAATTGGGAGAAGATATTTGCAAACCGTATATCAGATAAGGGGTTAATATACAAAATATACGAAGAACTAATACAGCTCAACAACAAAAAACTAACAATCCAATTAAAAAATGGGCAAAGGATCTGAACAGAGATTTCTCCAAAGAAGATATACGGATGGCCAACAGGCATATGAAAAGATGCTCAACATCATTAGCTATCAGGGAAATGCAAATCAAAACTACTATGAGGTATCACCTCACTCTGGTCAGAATGGCTATAATTAACAAGACAGAAAACAACAAATGTTGGAGAGGATGTGGAGAGAAGGGAACCCCTGTACACTGATGGTGGCAGTGCAAAGTGGTGCAGCCACTATGGAAAGCAGTATGGAGTATCCTAAGAAAATTAAGGATAGATCTACCATATGATCCAGCTATCCCACTACTGGGTATTTATTCAAGAACTTGAAAGCACAAAGGCATTAAGATTTTCTATGTAGCTTATATATTTATCACATTTTCAGTGGCAATAATCTATGGGCCACTTAAGTCATTCCCAAATTGTGCATATTTATATTCTTTTCATCTCATCCCTAATATATAGCCCAAATCTACATCACTTTATATCAATGAATGGATTTCTTTTGTAAAATTCCCTTGTGATATATTCCCTTAAGTGGGAATATAAAGAGAAAGGGTTATAATTTTTTTCCATTCTCTATATATTGTCATTTATTTCATAGCCCTGATTTCTCTTTGCTTGAACTTTTTAATATCCTCTTTTAATCCTAGTTAGTTATAGAAAATGCAGCTTAGCTAGTGATTTAGATAACAAAGTAACAAAAAATATGAATTGAAACATATGTTTCCAGGAATATGTGTATGTATGTTTTCTTTGTCTACAAATAAATAAAATGTCTTTGATTTTTAAATATCCTAGAAATATGAAAGTAATTCAGTGATTAAGACTTTCAACAAGATTCTCTAGCTCCTCTTATGTTTTCCATCCTTTTCCTTACCTGTAGGTTTCAGATTACCTTAAATACCAATTCTGATTCTTTTAAATACCAAGTGATCTCTCTCTCCTTCTCTCTTCTCTCTCCTCCTTAGCTCCATCTGTTCCCACATCTATCACTAGCACTTTTGAATAGATAATTACCAGATCTACATATCTAACCCAAACGCATTCTGAGCTCTGGCTATGAATTTCCAATTCCCTGCTTGACATCTGTGTCTCAGTAGCAAACTCATAATAGGAATGCATTTAAAATGTGCACTATCTTTTCCATTGCCAGTGCCATTGTGACTCTATTGTCTTTTAACTCTACTGTTTATTATAATAACCTCCAAACTGTTCTTTCTACCTCTTCTTTCTTTCTTTTTTCTCTTACATTTTATATTCTGTAGCCAAATTAATCTTCTTAAAACAGAACTTCATTCTCTGTTCATAAACCTCAACAGAAGTTTTAATTTCTAATGTAGTAGGCAATTAAAGTCCTTAGCAAGACAGTCAAGGGACTGAAAAGTATTACTTCAGCCTGCTTTTGTAGCTTTGTAAATTTAAATGCCTTCTGTTGGTACTATTAGTCTTCAGAGTACTACCAATCATCCAAGATCCATCTGAAAGGTCCTTTGTAACTTACCAAACATTGACCAAGTGCCTGTTATGTAGCAAGCCCTGAGAGATTCAAAACTGAAAGAAAAACAAAACAAAACATGGTAGCCGTCCTGGGAAACTCATTGCACTGATTCAAGTTTTAAAACAACACAGTTATATAATTGTTGACAGCGTGAGTAGAACTTGAGTTGCTTTGAATGGTGGGTAGGTACACACTAGACACAGCAAGGTAAGGACAAGATAATTCAATGGGAAAGGAATAGTAATCTTTTCGACAAATGGTGCTAAGACAATTAGATATCCATATCCACTGATTGGAGCTGGACTCAGACCTTATACCACACGCAAATATTAACTCATGAACCTAATCATATGAGCTGAAACTGTAAAATTGTTAGAATAAAGTGTAGGAATAAATCTTCATAACTTTGGATAAGTCAGTGTTTTCTTAGGACACCAAAATCACAAGCAACACCAAAAAAATAGATATATTGGTCTTCATCAAAATGAAAAACAAGTGTGCACACTGTCAAGAAAGTGAAAAAACAACCACAGAATTGCAGAAATTATTTGCAAATCATATATCTGATAAGAAACTTGTATTCAGAATATATGAAGAATTCTTACAACTCTATAACAAAATAACAAATAGCCCAGTTAAAAATTGGGCAAAGCATCTGAATAGACATTTCTCCAAGGAAGATATACAAATGTCCAATAAGCACCTGCAAAGATGGGCAATATTATTAGCCATCGGTGGAACGCAAATCAAAACTACAAAGAGATAATGCTTCATAGCCACTGGAAAGACTGTAATAAAAAACACAGCTAACTATAAGTGTTGACAAGGATATGGAGAAATTGGAACACTCATACACTGCTGGTGGGATTGTAAAATTGTATGGCCATTTTGGAGAACAGTCTGACAGCTCCTCAAATGGTTAAACAAAGAGCTACCATATGATCCAGCAATTTCACTTGTAGGTATTTTCTAAGAAAAATTAAAACATATGTCCACATAAAAAAGTGTACACAAATGTTCATAGCAGCATTTATTTATAATAGACAAAAAGTAGAAACAACCCAAATGTCCATTACCACATGAATGGATAAATAAAATATGATATATTCATAAAGAGAATATTGTTAAGCAATAAAAAAGAATGAAGTACTGGTTTATGCTACAACATGGAAGAACCCTGAAAACATTATACTAAGTGAAATAAACCAGGCACAAAAGGCCACATATTGTATGATTCCATTTATATGAAATGTCTGGAATAGGCAAATCTCTAGAGACATAAAGCAGATTGTTGTTTCCTACAGCTAAGGGTTTGGGGAAAGTGGGGAGTGACTTCTAATTGGTCTGGGGTTTCTTTTTCGGGTGACAAAATTGTTCGAAAATAGATTGTGGTGATGGATATACTCTTCTACGAATATGCTAAAAATTGTTGAATTGTATAGTTTAAATAACTGAATTATATGGTGTGTGAATTATATCTCAATAAAGCTATTTTAAAAAGTTAAGGAAAGAAGGATGCAGAGAGGCATGCTCCTTTTACTTGCTATTCCCTCTGTATATAATGATCTTCCCTAGTTATCTCTATGACTCATTGCTTCCTTGCCTTCGAATGTCACCTTTCAGTTAGGTGGGCCTGCCTTTATCACCAATCTAAATTTCAAAATTTTCTCCTTTGCACTCATTAGTATCTAACATACAATTGTTTTAGTTATTTATTTTATTATTTCCTTCCTCATGAAGGGAAGAATTTTTGCTCGTTAATTTCTTGCTCTATCTCTAGTCTCTAGAAAATACCTGACACATAGCAGATATTTGGTAAATATTTGTTCAATGAATGAATGGTATCACATAAAAGAAGTGACAGATACACCCAGATCTCAAACAGCCTGGTATGTTTGGACACTAAAAATAGTTCTTAAACAACTGGATCAGAGGATAGCCAATGGAAGTGGTTATAAATAAGGCTGTAGAGAAAAGGAGAAGCCGTGTTATTGACGATCTCTTATAGACACTCTAAAAACGTTAATCTTATACCCTATAGACAGGAGAGAACCATGGAAAGGAGGTGAGCAGAGGAATGTAATGATCATTGTTAGTCGTGTTGCCTTCTTGGAGGCAGAGAATTGTCTTTTTTTGTCTTTTTTTATTTCTCTCTCTCTCTCTCTCAAGTAAGAAGGGGTCTCTGAAACTATTTTTGATTTTCCTGCTCTTTCCATACTAGTTTATATCATCATGTACTTAGGAGTACTGGTGACACTAAGGATATATAATCTGTAGGATGATTTACATTTGTCTATTTATTATTTTATTTTAGACTTTTTTTTCCTGTGGCTTAAATCAGACATTTATTTAATACATCTCAAGTCAGTTTCTAGTCTCAATGTTAACCTTCCTTATTTAAAAAAATAGTAGAAATTCAGACAAGATAAAACCTTTTCTATTCCAGAAAAAAACAACCAACCAAAAAAAAACCAGAGTATTTTTTCAATTTACCTTGGTTATAATGGTATTTAGATTTTCACTCTAAAATTGGGGTAACTTAAACAATGTTCATGGGCAAAGTGAGAAAAGTAGTAATTTTCTTTGTTTAGCTTTGAAATTATTATTTAATCCAAGAAATGTGAACATAAAGTGATCAGAGTTTCTTTTATGCTCTTAAGGCAAAATCAGTTTATCAACCCATAAGGAAATTACAAGCCCTGCTTTCAGTTCTTTGTTTAAAATGCACGGCAGTGTGGTATGATTTGCATGTTAATGATGTGAATCCAACTGTATAATAAATGGGAAAGGGAAGATACAAACTAGTTTCAGAGAACAGGTTTGTTTGTTTTTCATGATTCCTTCCTTAAATGTTTAACTTGAGAACATATCTATGAGGTGTGCTTATGTGAAAGCTAAAAATGTGTGATCACCGAATGGAATGGCAATGAAGCAAGAAGTTTCGTCCTCAGATTTCTCACTCAAAAAGCAACTGGACACTAGAGGCATTTGAACATCTTTGAAAGGCAGATAGAATGTAGTAAACAAGAGGCTGGCAGAATTCATTCTGTGCAGTGCAATCTCTGGAATCAGAAAGCATGAAGCCGCTACAATGTCTCTTTCTCTCACCAACTCCTCCCATCTTTGACCCAATTCAAGCATGCAATTGGGATGCTTTGTATTTTGTGCTTTTCACTAATGTCCTGGTGTGTTGTTATGCATGTTCTCCTTAAGTGAAACAGCAAAATAAAACCAACGTTTAAATATTAACTGTGGTTCGTGGAAGTGTGTCTTAGAAACATTGAATCACTAGAAACTGAAAAAGCATAACCTGTTTTTGAAAGCCATCCAATTTCCTTTATTTACAGCCTTTGAGCCATTTCACAAATTGAAAAGCAACCGTCCAGTCATTTCATGTTTAGATTAATATATATTTAAAAGATCCTAAAACCATTACCAGCATGCAATAGCCCTCTCAATGAACAAATGCAGATTAGAGGTAAACGAAGAAATTCCTCTAAATCAGTGGTTCTCAAACAGAGGTGATTTTGCCCCTAAAGGACATTTGGCAATTTCTAAAGATATTTTTGGTTGTCACAACTGGAGGTAATGAGCACTACTGGCATATAGTGCATAAAGTCCAGGGGTGTTGCTAAGCATCCTACAACACACAGGACAACCCCCCCGTCTCCCTCCAAAACAAACAATTGTGTGCCCTAAAATGCCAATAGTATCAGGGTTCAGAATTCCTGCTGTCAATAAAGATATGAAGCCAAATCATATCCTAAATTTTAAATTCTAATTCCCAAATGTTTGCAACTGAGAAAAGAGTTAGGGATTCAATTTTCTATGGTATATACCAGTGCTACCACAAATCTAGTGGCTTAAAACATGCACATTTATTATCTCAGAGATTCTGTGAGTCAGAAATCCAGGCACAGCTTAGGTGGGTTTTCTAAGGCTGAAATCATAGTGCCACCCAGGGATGAGTTCTCATCTGAATGCTCGACTGACTGGGGAAGAATCGTTTCCAAGCTCATGTGGTTGTTGGCAGCATTCAGTACCCTGCAGACTGTCAGACTGAGGGCTTCAGTTTCTTGCTGGCTGTTGTCCTCATCTGCTTGTCCCATGGCCCTCTCTATAGACAGCTCACAATGTGGCAGCTTACTTCTTCAAAGCCAGAAGGAAAAGTCTTCTGATAAGACAGATGTTATCATTATATGTAATGTAAATTGTGCACATAATCACTTATATCCCACCACCTTTGCCATATTCTCTAGGGTAGAAGCAAGTGAAGGTACTGCATTCCTTACTCAAGGGTAGGGAATTACACAAAAGTGTGAATACCAGTAGGTAGGGATCATGGGGCCACTTAGGAATCTGTCTGCCATAGGGAAGTTATTTTTATGTTCTTCTATTTGTTTTTGCATTTTAAAAACGTTGCTATTCTTTAAAAGTTAGTAGATTAAATGTAAAAAACTTGCTTGTGACATATATGCATTATCATTTAGGGAACTAGAAGGAAGGGAGACCTCAGATGACTGTCACATAGTAACTATGTGTACACTACGTGTACAGTACTTTTTCATTTGTGTAGAATATTTGCAATAACATCAAAGTGCTCTTTCTAGAGTCAACTCACAAAATTGCTTCACTTTATTTGTGCCTAGCTTTTTTTCTGTAGACTTGTGTTTTGCTACTGTTTGCTTGCCCCCTCTTCTGTCTGTTTCATTTTCTTTCTCTGTATTAAGAATTTTCTCATTATTTGGAGGTTGGGTATATGGGGTTTGGGGAGTGGAAAGGCCATTTTGGGTTCTTTCTCCATTGCTAGTGATAGGGAAAGATTCTTCTGCATTTAGAATATATAATTGTAAATAGGATAAATAGAATAACTAATAATTGAAGGTAATGTGAGTTACATAACTCAAAAATCGTATTGAACTGGGCTTGGCCCCACGGCCAAGTGTTTAAAGTTCCATGCACTCTGCTTCAGCAGCCGGGGATCATGGGTTCAGATCTTAGGTGCAGACCTACTCCACTCACCAACCACGCTGTGTAGGTGTCCCACACACAAAAAATAGAGGAAAATTGGCACAGATGTTATCTCAGGGCAAATCTTCCTCAGCAAAAAAAAAAAAGGTATTGAACCTCTCTCTACCATAAATTAAATTTGTCTTGTTATAGTAAATTTTGTTTACTAGATCCTTGGTGGGGAGATTTCTCTGTTTACTTTTACTCTAAGTGTATGCTGAAGTTTGGTTCCTTGATGTGCAACTCTGTTTCTTTTTTCATTTCAAATTGGATTAATTTGTACACAATGTCAGAAATTAATTTCAGCAGTGAGAGTGTGATACTACAAAGGTTATAATACTAAAAAGATTCATTGTTAAGCAAATAGGGACGAATGTTAGTGAGTAAGAGTTTTATGATTACATTGAATCTTTTATCCATTTGTGTTGTGTTAAGATGTGCAAATAATTATAGTTCTTTCAGCTATGATTTGATCTATTAGATATACTGTAAGACATATTCTGTGGTATTTAATATATATGTGATGACTGATAAAATTGCATTATGGTAGATATCAAGTGTACTTTTCACTTTCACAAGAGAATTCAGAATTTCTATTTTATATAAGTTGTACTCAATGCGTAATTTGGAGGGACATGGAAATTATATAGTCAAATAGATTTTTTGTTCTTTACAAATAACTTCCTTGTGTGAATGCATCATTTATGTATCTCATATAGATAGTCACAAGCACACATAATATTTATTGAGCACTTATTATATGCCAGGATCTGTACTAGATACACAATATTACATTATTATTCGTAAGTCTATTTTACCCAATTTTTTAAAGGGAACTAATATTCTTCCTAGTTTAGAGATTTGCCCAAAGTTTCACAGCTAGAAAGTGTAGAAGCTGGTACTCATATGCAGACAGACACCATTTCATGTGGCTCTACCTAGCTAGTGGTGTAAAAAATTATCACTCCCAGGAAGAATGAAATCTTGAATTGTTATTCTGAGTTAATATCCTAAAAATAAGAAACATATATTGAATACAAGTGTGAGTAATCCAAAATGACAGTTTCATCCATTCTTTCCCATTTTCTGCTTACAATCACTACAAATCACAGATATCAAAAGGATTAGTGATTTAGCCAACCAAAGGGAGTGGGATGTGGGAAGGAAGAATAGTTAAGATCGAGAAGAGAGTATTCCAGAAAGAAACATTCACGTCTTTGAAGTTAAGAAGGGGCCTTTTTGGGACACAGGAAATAAATCCACGATGGTGAGAAGGCAGAGAGCAAAAGAAGGGAGGCTTAAGTGGATGCTTGAGAGGTAGTCAGGGTGAGGATTAGAGGGCCTTTTAAGCCGTGTTTAAGGATTTCAAATTTATAATCAGATCAGTTACGAGCTTTTAAAGAGCAACAACATCAGATTTGCATTTTTCAAAGATCACTTCAAGTACAAGGTGAAAGATAGATAATAGGTATCCATGTGATGATGCAGGGAGATGACTTAACTATTGATAGCTGCAACTACCTGGATGGACCACAAGAGCATAATGCTTAGTGAAAAAAGTCCATCGCAAAAGGTTTCATGCTTATGATTCTGTTTATATAACATTCTTGAAAGGATGAAACTATGGAGATGGAAAATACATAAGTCTTTGCCAGGAGATAAGGATGGTGGTCTTTGGGTATGAAATCAAAGAGATGACACAAGGTAATTCTTTTGTAGTGATGGAATAGATCTGTATCTGGAATGTGGTGGTATCTATACATGAGATAAAATTGCATAGAACTATACGCATACATGCATAAATGAATGCAAGTTTAAAAAAATGGTGAAAACTGAGTAAAGTCTGTAGTCAAATTAACAGTTATGTACCATGCCCATTTCCTAGCTTTGATGTTCTGTAGTTATATAATGTCTCTTCATTGGAGGAAGCTGAAGATAGGGACTCTACTTTTTTTGCAACTTCCTGTGAAGCTATCTATACCTATTTCAAAATAAAAAGATTTTTAAAAAGGCTATTGTAATAGGACAGGCTTAGGGGAACAGTGGTGAAGAATTAGAAAGGCATTATTCTTAGGGTGTAACAGCGATGAAATTTCAAGTCACAATGTTAACTTTGTGGAGTGAGTCGAGGCGGTTGATGTTAGAGTGCCTTTATTGAACAAATATTAATTGAGCAGCCTCCTCTGTGTCACAGGCTGTAGAAGGCATTGAGAATCACTGCTGAGCAAACAGCAAGAGTCTGTCTTCATGGGGCTTTTGGGCTAGCAAAAGAGTCTAAAGCTTGGCCTGCAGAGAGTGTTACACAAATTTTTACACTTACCTATATAAAGATCAGGCTATGCTTCCAAGAGATCAAGCTAAGGACAGAATTCTGTTATCACTTGTGGACTTTAAATTATGTGGGCAATCTATAATTTTGATTACACAATAGTTTGATCTTATTCATATTATATATTTCAATATTGATTTAAAATGTCCCTTTCCTTCCCCAACTCCCCCTTACCCCCACTATTTTACTTTCAACGCTAAATACTGAATTTTGTTTTTTGAAAACAGATTTGTTATATCGTGTGCTCCTAAATACTATCATCTCAAATTTTGAAATACCACAGAGCAGGCAAATGATTTCGAAGAAATATTTTTCTCTTTATTTACATTATTCTTCCTCCAAAAATATGTTATTTCCCTTTGACGTGCAAATAACAGTATCACTGATCTTTTCCAAAGCTAGTTTGGATAAAGTCAGTGCTTGATTACTAAGAGGGTTTTAAATGTTGTTCAGAGATTAAGGTGAAAAAGGTGAACTTTATAATTTTACTTCAGGCTGGTTTAAGTTCAGTTCTTGTTATATAAATGCAGGAAATAGTTCACTTTTTTGAGTTAGCTGGCTGTTTATAGCTCTCCTGAAAGAGGTGATGGCATCTTGCGATAACTTGAATTTGATTATAATATTATTATTACTGAATGTCTATTGTATGTCAGTATTATCAAAGTAAATATAAGAATCCACATTTTAAAATCCATAGTTTTAAAGATAAGGAAATTTTGAGTTTCTGGAAGATTAATTTGCCCAAAGCCACACAGCTAGTAGATGACCATCTCATATTTGGACCTAAAATCAATGCTCTTTTCAGTACACCTCACTGTCTTTTATTTTATTATTAATACAGTAAATGAACTGTTTTGTGAGGCTTTCGAGGTCTCTTGTAAGCCTCTGAAAATGAGCATAATTCTTTTGGAATAGAAGAGCTCAGTATAATCAGTATCCATTTTATTTACTTAGGTTCCTAGCAAGTTGGAATATTTCTATGATGTGCATATATTTGTGTGTGTGTGTATTTTTTTAGCAGAGAAACTTGAAAAATCATTATCAGGTGGGCAGATTTTCTCTAAGCAATTTGCTTCTCTGACTTAGATATCACTACTTGTGGAATGCATGACTCCATCCTCTTAAAAAGAAAATAATCAGGAGAGAGCAAAAGGGGAGGTTTTTATTGCTCTATTAATTTGGAGGGTGTTGGATAGGCAGGGTTGGCGTGATAGTTGGAAGAAAATAAATTGTTTGGTACATATATGAGGGAAGAGAAGTCACTAAGTTCTCAACTTGAGAACTAGTCCAAAGCATTTGCCTTAGAGATAAATGTCCTGAATTTTATTCCTGAATCTATACAGAAAATACATTGGCCTAATCACTCAACCACTTAATCCTCTCAACAGAGATGATTTCTACCCCTTTCTTTTATTTTTGAAGCAAGTAATTGTCAATTAGTGTCTATAGAAATATTTATTTCTTCAGAGTCTAGATCTATAATTTCTGTTACATGTGTTTGACTATTAATGTTGTGTAAGTGAAAATTTGAAACTCTGGGATATTAAATCTTCTTACAAAGTTTAATCTGGAGTGAGCGATCAAATTATTTAATCCAACTTTATGAAAATCTCAATGTAATTAAGATATAGTAGTATACATAGATCTGAAAATAGTTTTAAAAATAAAGCAAAGATATTTATTCTATTACTCAGATATTGTGCATTATTGAATATTTAATATATGTCATGTAGTATATTTGCATGGAAAACAAAGTGGAATGTCCAATTTCCTTGCACCCAGGAAGAGTTGTAGAGTTTAAATGTGGTTTTGGCAGATTGATTTAATTTATCAAGTCTATAGTTTACATGCTGATTATTAAGTATTTGAAAGGAACTCCAATATGTTTGTGGTTTTACTTGAAATTAAGAATCATTTATATGCCAATTATGCAGCTTTCTTTTTTATAATTTAAATTATTTGAAAAAATGAAATGTTTACTGGCCTCATCAGTGTTAGAGAAAGGATGGGCACAGTGAAGAGTCAAGATTTGACTTTCTACAACCCATAATAAAATTAGCCTGCCCACCCATAAACTCCTTGAGAAAGGCCATGTGTTTTTTGTTTGTTTTTCATTTTTTTTTAAAGATTGGCACCTGAGCTAACAACTGTTGCCAGTCTTCCTTATTTTTTTTCTTTCTGCTCTTTCTCCCCAAGTCTCCCCAGTAGATGAGTGTATATTTTAGTTGTGGGTCCTTCTAGTTGTGGTACGTGGGACGCCGCCTGAACGTGGCCTGATGAGCGGTGCCATGTCTGCGCTCAGGATCCGAGCCAGCGAAACCCTGGGCCACCGTAGCAGAGTGTGCGAACTTAACCACTCGGCCATGGGGCCGGCCCACCAAGGGCCATGTTTTAAGCAACTTTGTGTTCCCATTCTAGCAGCTAGTTGGATCTCCTGTTTGTGTCGTTCTTAAGTTTATTTGATGAAAAATCAGTGCTCAAGGTTTTTTGTTTTTTTAAGAAATATTTTGAGGTACTTAAGCAAAATAATATCTTCCTTTTCTCCTGATGCCAAACATAAACAACAAAACAACCAACCAACAATAATATCCACCCTGAAATAGGACCTTGTATTTTATCAGTTTCTTGGAAACATGCGTATGTAACAAGGACAAGTACATAAATATTTTTCAAGTATCTGCAATAGATCAAAGTTACTAAAATTGCGTTCTTAAAAAAAAAGCAACAGAGCTTAAATTATGAACCCCTTCACTTTGAGTGTTTCATGTCCAAACACAGAGAATAATTTTGTTTTTCTTGAATTTATTTTAACTTTGAACTTATATATAAGTCATGCATAACTCTTGTATTTCAATATCACTTTATCTTCATAGGTAAACTACAATTTACAAGTTAATAATAAAACATATGTCACTGCAAATATGAGGCAATAACTCCAGTAACTGGATAACAATGATATCCAAACCAGGAGAATAAAATACAGTATTGAGACTAGGAGTAAGAAATTGTTCTAAATCCTGACACCAATTTAACTGCTTACCCTCTTTGAATGTTTTACTGGTTGTTTGAGAAATCAGTAAACTCAAATGCAGTTGAATTTATTTCCCCAGTTTGTTTGTTTTGCATGGTTTTGTCACCACCAAAGTTTATTTAATATTCTCATAAATTAAAACTTGTAGAAATTTTACAGTAATGAGAACACTAAGGTAACTTGGTTATACCTCAGGAATCTTCAGGAATATTTTCACGCTGTTTGAAGTTAATGTTTATGTGGTTGTTTCAATTTTAAATAAGTAATAGTAACTGAGTTGGAGCCGGAAAAGAATTTACATAAGAAGGGCTAACTCTTCTTTTGTTAAAATGAAGAGGCAACGTTAGTTCAATTCAACCAACAATTATTAAAGGCTTCCCATGTGCCGGTGAGGATCATAGTGTCCATACTCAAAAGCTATCACCTCCTCTCTCACACCCCCAAACTCTTGTGTGTGTATGGATCCCCTAGTCTTCTAGTCATCATCATCGCCACCGCCACCTCAGATGTAGAGCCAAATAGATACTTGTTCTCCCTACTTCCGCTCTTCTCCCATTCAGTCACTCTTAAACACAACCACCCAAGTGAACCTAAGTCAGGTCATGTCACTCCTCTGCTCAGAACATTCCAATGACTTCCCACCTAGGTAGGGTAAATGCCAAAGTGCTCATGTAAAGGACTATGGGCTACAGACCCCCACCACCTCTCCAATTTCATTTCACACTGGTTTTCCCTCACACACTTTGCTCCAGCCACACTGTCACCTCCCTGTGTCTAAGGCCTTTGCAGATGCTGTTCCCTCTACCTGGAAAGCTCCCCAGTTATTACATCTTTCACTCCACCACTTCCATTAGGTCTTCCTTGTCACCATGACAGCTGGGCCATGCCTGACATCCTCTTGAAAATTGCAGTTCCCTTCCCCCAACACTTCCTATTATTTACCCCTGCTTTATATTTTCTTATTATTATCCTTAAGCACTTTTAAAATGTCTGATATACTGTGTATTTTACTTTTTTTGTTCTATTTGTTATTTATCTCTCCTACTAAAATGAAAGCTCTGTGAGAGCAGGGTTTTTTTATTTTTTGTTGTTTTTGTTATTTACGTCTCTATCCCCAGCATTTAGAATAGCAATTCGCACATAGTAAGCAATCAATAATTCTTGACTGAATTAAGGAGTAAATATCAATATTATTACTGATACTAAATGTTTATTAATATATTATTCTCTGTCATTTACTATGCTAAATATTTTAAACCCATATTGCCATTTCTTTCTCAAATTAGTGTGTATATTATTATCTCACTTTAGTGAAAATAAGATACAGAGAGGTATTATAATTTGTCCAAATTCACATTTCTTTAAATGATAAAGTGTTTATCTCATTGTGCTAAAGAGACATTTCTGTAATTACAATATTTTATCAGCTCTAAGATTCTCATTTTTTCACCTTTTAGCATTTCATAAGTTAGAATATACCTAACAATTGTAGTCAGGTCCAAGTTTAATTGGCAGAAATTGTTTTTTCCTTCTGAGTGGCGGAAAGAATAATTGATGGTGTTGTAGCTTCCACAAAATATAGTACATTAAAATATTCTTGAGGGTGGTCTTCTTGGCTTCATCCTGGGATCCTTGATGCCAAGTACCATGTGTAATATAAAACAAACACCAATCGATGTATACTGAATGAATACATATAGTTAACGTATTTCTCCTCTATTTCCTACCTTCCTCAGTAGCTTTTTCTATAAAGCTTCCTAGAGGGGACTTCATGAGGACAAGGAACATAACTATACTCAACATTTTACTCCCAGTACAACACCTGTCATATGGTAGTTGGTTAATAAATATAGATGGAGGGGCAGGCCCCGTGGCCGAGTGGTTAGGTTCGTGCGCTCTGCTGCAGGCGGCCCAGTGTTTCATTGGTTCGAGTCCTGGGCGCGGACATGGCACTGCTCATCAAACCATGCTGAGGCAGCATCCCACATGCCACAGCTAGAAGGACCCACAACGAAGACTACACAACTATGTACTGGGGGGCTTTGGGGAGAAAAAGGAAAAAAATAAAATCTTTAAAAAAAATAAAATAAAATAAATAAATAAATATGGATGGAGAGATTTAATCTTGTAATTCTCAGAGGTGAGCTTTCTTATAGGCAAATAATATATGCCATACTTGATACTTAAAAAAGAAATGACATCAAACCTTTATCAGATAATATGGATACACATGAGTTTCAGAGTCAAAATATCTGTATTATAATCCTGGCTTTACCACTTATGAACTGTGTAAAGTTAGGAAATTCACTTAACCTCTCTGTAGCTCAATTATGCATGGAAAGCATTAGCACACTGCCTAGGATCTAATATATGCTTGAGAAAAGCCAACTCTTATTTCACATTATTGTTTCCTGTTGTTTATTGCCTCCTTGTATACGGAACAATGTATTAAGTTTTCTGGATTCTATGGTTTTTTCTTAACTGGTCCTGAATCCTTACCTCAGGAGGATTCAAAATGCCATAAAGAGAAAGAAATTAGCTCAAAAAGAATTACTTCCTCCACTCTCAATAGCAGTGGGCAGCTGCTTTCCTGTGGATCAAGTTCAGGTTCTCAATATTCCCTCCAAGTTAATGTGGTTAAGAGTGGGGTCTCTGCAGCAGTGCCTAGGTTGTTTCTCTTTTCTTCTACTGATGAACGTTTAACCTTTGAAAAATTACTGAATCTCTTGGTGCTTCAGTTTCACCTTCTATAAAATGAGGATAATTAGTAGAACCTTCTCACAGATTTGTTATCAGAATTAAATGGGCTGGTTACTGTGAAGTGCTCAGAATAAGCGTGATCCATAATAAGTGTTCAGTAAGTACCCGATAGGTCTGGGCCATAGCAATACCAATAAAAGTACATGTGAGCAGTGTTTGAGACAAATTAATTTCCAAATTCATTGAGTTTTTGCATATGTGTTTCTGTTAAATTTTGCCTGAATTTTTAACAACATAGACCTAAGGGAAAGGGAGGGATTTTGATATTGTTGGATAGAATCCTGATCCTGTCACTTGTCAGTTATGTAAGCTTGGGAGAATTCCTTAATTTGACTTTTTTTTCCCCCTTTTTCTCCCCAAAGCCCCCCGGTACATAGTTGTGTATTTTTAGTTGTGGGTCCTTCTAGTTGTGGCGTGTGGAGTGACGCCTCAGCATGACTTGATGAGCGGTGCCATGTCCGCGCCTAGGAGTCGAACCAGTGAAACCCTGAGCCACCAAAGTGGAGTGGGCGAACTTAACCACTCAGCCAGGGGCCGGCCCCTTAATTTGAATTCTTTCATCTCCAAAATGAAAGTACACATACCTACCCAAAGATTGTTCGGAGTACCAAATTAGAGCACATGTATAAAACATACAACATAGTTCCTGGCCTGGTAGGGATTAAAAATGTAGCAGATAATTTTAATAAGATGCCCACAAAATCCTGTATTTTAGCCTCTTATGTTACAAGGTAAGGCCATTACAAGTTCATGTTTAATTAGAATAGATAGTTTCCTCTGTTTACAACAAGGATAATATCCTATTAGAGAATCAGAAAATATGAATGGATCAAATTACAAAAATAAATATACCCCTACATGGCTGGTAGTATGTGGAATTTCAATGTCTCAAGAGGCTGTAGAGCCAAGTATCATAAATGGATTCTGAAAAGAATTGGATAATTTCATGACTGGTAATATTAAAGTTTCTTTTTAAAAACTAGGTGTAATCAAATCTGCTACCACCAACTGATGGGGTCAGGCAGAATTTCTTTCTTCTACACTGAGCACTGCACAAGTAGACAAAAGCCATTTACAGTGTTGTTATGGTTTTACTATTCTTATGTCCTCTATCAAGCCCTAGGGAAGGTTTCTTCAATAATTAACCATGGATTTAAATAAATATTTGGAGAGTGGGGAGAAGGAAAGACTTCTGTAGTTAGTCAAAATATTATATGTGAGAATGAAGTTAGCACAATAGAAAGGTTTGTAAAGGGAAAACCATGAGGGGAGATACATATTTCAGAGAGGAAAGGAAAAAAGGAAAGAGAATCAGGAATAAAATCTGTGTACTTTATGAGTAGAAGGTAAACATTTCTTCTATTGTGAAGTGAAGTTTATCCTATCTTTGATTCTCTAGTTTTATATTCTCTCTTAAATATTATGTTTTTTAGAAGATGCCCGTATTAATCTGCTAAGGCCATAACAAAATACCACAGACTAGGTGGCTTCAAGAACAGAAATTCGTTTCCTCACAGTTCTGCCGGCTAAAAGTCCAAGATCAAGGCTCTGGCAGGGTTGGTTTCTCCTGAGGTCTCTGTCCTTGACTTACAGATGGCCGCATTCTCACTGGTTCTCACGTGGCCTTTACTCTGTGAGGTGGTGCTTGGTATCTCTTCCTTTTCTTTGAAGGATACCAGTTCTATTGGATTAGGGCCCCACCCTCTGACATCACTGAACTCTAATTACCTCTTTAAAGGCCCTATCTCCAAATACAATCACGTGTGGGTTAGGACTTCAACCTGAATTTTGGGGGAAGACAGTTAAGTCCATAACAATGTTCCTCCAAAATAATAAATATGATTTGTGATCAAGGATAGTAATATTTTATTAGAATCATTTTATTTACTTCAGTCTCTTCTTAAAACACTGTGGAAGACTCCTAGCTGTAGAATGCCTGAAATAATTCAGAATATCATTTTTGATAGCATATTATGAAAAACATGGAACGTGGACTCAGGGGACACTGATTTACTTACAACATGTATTATTATGATTCACTTACCGTTTGATTCACTTACCATTTCCCTCTAGTTATCTTTCCCATATGTTTGCTCGTTTGTAAAATTAGGAATTCATAGTTACAATTACTGGGCACATCTTTTAGTCAGAATTCAAGGAGATAATAGAGATAAAGAAAAACATTGCAAAATGCAAAGCACTATACAAGTGTTGGTTATTTTTACTGTTTTCCGTGGATATACTGCACAAACTATAACTTGTAGTAACAGTCAAAATAATATTCATTCTTTTCAAAGCAGTCTGAAGGAAAAATGAATTAAATAAATAAACCAAAATATAAGAATGAAACAAGCCATGGGCAGTAAATTTCAGGGGACAGGAAAATTGAAATTTTCTTTTGGAAATAAGGTTAATTATGAGGAGAAAATGTTAATATGGAGTTTTGTTTAGTTACTTTTATGAAAATATTAATCTACGTAAGCACAAGAGCACAATACTGACAGCAAAATTATAAGGTATCATAATAAGGTAAATTACTCAATTTTGATAAAGGGTTACATGTATATAGTCACTCAAACTTATTTTCTGTTACACCATAACCTTTCTCTGATATACAACCACAACCACACTTAATAACATCAGGTTTTATTAACTAGCTGTATCATCAGGTAAGACTCAATAACGAGCTACACTAGAAAAGTGTCATATTGCCTCTCGCTTACTGAAAGATACAGTAAGACCGTTCAGCACCTGACATGGGCTGGAACTTGGCCTATCAAAGTGTATTGCTACGATTCTTCAGTGAATCTAGGTCTTTTTTCGCAGTACCTAGTAATAAGACAGGTTCTGTCTCGGGCACTGGTGACAACATGTATATCACTAGTACTTATTTTGCTAAAAGCTGGCCTTGAGAGGAGCCCTTGGGAGTCTTACATAGCAGTAAAGGGAAGGGCAGGGATGGGAGATTAGGGACAGCTTTTAAATTTGACTTTTATTGTGCTTAAAGTCAAATGGAATAATATGTCACTGCTTGTAGACATCTCTCTGAGGCAAATTTCCAAGAAAATCAGTTCTATCCTGATCCTTAATGTTAGCATGTCTGTATTAAACTAAGTCCTTGCAATGTATTTCATAACAAATCAAACTTTAAAAAAAATCTCTTTTATCAGTGTTATTGCTTCACAAGAGTATATTCAATTTAAATCTGAATGTTCTGAGATGAGGTCATTTAGGGGAAGAGGAGGCTTCATATTCTCCCTGCTTATTTTGTCTTTGAATGGTCTGCTGGTTTTCTTAATGATAGGATAAGATGCATTTATAAAATGACTTTGCAGCCTCCCAACTGTAGGGACTCTTAGCTACCCCGTTTGCTATTTCCCTCTAGTTATCCTTTCCCTTCTTTTGTGCTATTTCACAAATGAACCCTCCCCTGCTTCCTGACCTATCCGTGATGTTCATGTGTCTTGACTGAGAGCTTATTTACTCTTGATCGGACACAGGCTAAAAGCTGAGGAGATAATCTTGAACAAAACACGTGTTAGTATATAACCCCATCATGGTACATTTGAAAAGGCTCCTTGATAGAGATGGCATCCAAGCCAGGCCCCAAAGGATAAATAGGAATTAGCCAGGTGGAAATGGGGGCAGGAACACTGCAGCATGTGTAAAAGCCCTGAGGCAGAAAGAACAGGATGCGGTTGGGAAATTACTGGTAATTTTGTATGGTTTAAGAGTAGAGTTAAAAGATGAAGAGGCATTATAAATAACTGGAGAAATAAACTCATGAAGGGCTTTAGGTATGAAGAAAAGGAGTCCAGCCTTTGTTTGGAGGACAGATAGAACTGTTTAAGGATTTTAATCTGGGAGAGATATATTCCAATTTATACTCTATGAGATGCCTCTGGCAAAAGGTATAGAATTGTTTGAATAGGATGATTTTAGAGAAAAATAAAGAACATTGATTTCCATTACATGGTGCTATTGTTAAATACATTTTGATGTGATACTATAGTCTTTACAAATCTGAAATCTAGATCATTTAAATAGAGCAAATGATACATATATTAAATCAATGCTAAAAGACAAATCTATTCAGAATGGCAAGTCCAGAGTCATAGCGAGCAAAAATCTTGCGATAGTGTGTCATTGCTCCTTGTATATGATTTGTGTGACAGAGACAGTGAATCTTCTCACTGCATATCGGATTATATACATAGATATCAAAATACCAGTATTGCCATTTTGTTCTGGTCTTACTTTCATTAGGGAAACAGTTACAAGGCTGCTGTATTCATCCATTGATGATGGTGGGGTGAACATAGATAGTGGTGATTGGGGAGGAGAAAAATAAAGAAATGAGACAGAATTGACAAGACTTGGCAGTTTGGGGGATCTGGGGCCTATGGAAGAAGAAGGGGAAAAAAAGATACTCTGCCTTCTTGTATGAACGTTGAGTAAATGTAATCATAAACCTTACCATTCACATAGAGAGGGAACACAGAGAAAGGGGAGGAAAGCTGAGAAGAGGGAGAAGAAACAGAAGACCAAAAGCAAGAGGACAAATAGCAAATAGCATCACTTTAGAAAATGCTACAACTTCAATGATTAAATGTCCAGGAAGTTCATAATCCCTTCCCCTGGCCACCTCTATCCTGTTTTTGGAACCTGTATATACACCAAATACACTGTGATGAGTTTGGCATCTCTTCGGGGCAGCAGAGTCAAGTTGATCACGTATTAAAGAAAGCAGACAATGAATGACAAACAGCTGGAGACTCATCACAGGACTCCCTGTAGTTCCCTAAACCTGAGCTACTTTGAATCTGATGACAGCCAATCCCCTACAGTTTATTGCGAGTAAGTGAGGTCAAGAGTAGTTTCTAATCTTACAGTTAGGAAGGCAGAGTATATGTGGAGATCTGGTGTACTCTTGGATTCCTATGATGGGAATATGAATATATTTTCCCAGAAAGTTAATTCTCTCCAGTGATTATTTCCATAGTGTTGTTAGAACATTCCCTTGGAAATATTATAGGTTTAATAACCTGTTAATATCTGGTCAAGGAACCAAACCAGTTTTATTTGGAACTTGGAATGTATTTCCCATTGCCATTTGTTCTGGTTTTAGATTTTTAAAAATCTAGCTAGAAAATAATTTATGGGCACAACTAATTGAAAACTACTTATATTTTACCCCTGTAAATGTCAAGTTTGAAAGTTTTGTTAAGATGAGTTAGTTCTAAGAGCATCAGGGTAGATTTCCAGGCTATTCTAATTTGTGTTAAGGAGACTATACTCAGAATTGCTTTTTACTTTTTAGCTCATGAGCACTTTAATCTCTGATCTCTCTCTCTCTTTATTTTTGTTTTGTTTTACCTTTCCCCAGTTTGCACCATCTTCAGAAACTCATGTGATACTTAATGGGAAAAGAATGCTGTATATGGCTCTTCCTTTTCTATGCCAAGTTTGAAAATTCTAAGGAGAGGGCTCTAAATTTTAATCGTCTAGTTGTCAAAAAGGCCTGAGGCATTAAAAAGCTTCCTGAAGGGCTGATTGTACTGTAATTTTTTTTCTGTGACTTGAATCATGAAGAATCATAAACAAGCCTATGTTTGGCATTGGTCAAATGGCTCTTTTGGTACTCAAGTGGCACTCTGACACTTTCGTATTGGCTTATTTTCCCCATGTTTAAGGTTTTTTGAGTTAAGTACAAGTGGTTTCTAAAGTATTAGGACATCGTGAGGTCCTACTGAGAATCAGCAATGTGGGTGTTTTCTTTTGAATTTTATTCCAGAAATCTCTACCACAGGACCTCTTGGCATGGGAAGCACCACCACCAGTACCACCCTGAGGACCACAACTTGGAGCCAGGGCAGGAGTACCACCCCATCAGTGTCAGGAAGAAGAAACCGGAGTACCAGCACCCCATCTCCAGCTGTCGAGGTGCTTGACGACATTACCACACACCTTCCATCAGCATCGTCCCAAATCCCAGCTCAGGAAGAGAGCTGTGAGGCTGTGGAAGCCCGAGAAATCATGTGGTTTAAGACCCGTCAAGGACAGGTGGCAAAGCAGCCGTGCCCTGCAGGAACTATAGGTAAGTCTGTCCTACAGAGCTAAGCTAGAGGTGTGTTACTTTGGCTTGCTTTTGTAGCATGTGTTTCTTTTCTTTCATCACTACATATTTTTGTTTCTTCACTTTGGTTAAATTCTGAACTCCACTAAATTCCCATTTAAAGCAGCGTAGTTTCAGAGTTTGAAAATGCAGTCTGAATAAGTCACAGGTGAGAATTTGGTGGGAATACATGTGAGATCAGTAGTTTTCAGCCAAAGGTGAGGTCTCTGGGTTGAGTTACAGTTCAGCTCTGGATGGCCTGGCTGCTACAGAGAGGCAGCTCTTCCATGCAGCAGCCCAGAGAACTCACTGGATCAACAGGGGCTGGTTCTCTTGCTTGTCACCAACTGCCAAATATTGATTGCAGAAAATTAGGATGAGGACTTCTATGTTGAAAATGATCATTGAAACTACCTAAAATTTAACAAAAGAGAAAGTTTGTCCTTCTTGCCAGTTTTTTTTTTTACTGATATAATTCATAATATCCCCAAATAGTAACCATATTATTCCCTGCAATTTTTAAGCCAGAAATAGTCTGCTTTTCTTTGTTACATAGATTTATCTTCGTAAATCTAATACTTGATACACTGAATAAAATTTGCATCATTCCATAGAATATGGAAATAAAACAAATTAAACAATAGATGACACAATACTGTCATTAAGGACGTGTCTTCAGGTGAAATTGATTTGGTTACTTTAAACAGGTTTGTCTTAGAAAAGAAATGCATATATCACTATGAATTCCATGGTATTTGAAGTGGCATGAAGACTAGAAAGTATATTGGTTTTTATAAAAGTGCACATTTAATGTTTTTTGTCAGCAAAGTGTTTAAAAATATTCTGAAATCTTCCTTCCCTGTACGAAGGGGGGCAATGTTTAGTTCTAAAGTTTTCTGTGGTAATGGAATCAGAAAACAGTTTGAAACCTTCTCTCTTAGCACTGTCCCCTTAGTTAGTTATGGGCCTCAGTTTCTTCAGCTCTAATAGAGAAATAATAACAGCCCCCCCTACTTCAGATGTTTGTTCTGAAGGTTAGTGAAAAGACTTGATTTGAAAGCACTTTGCGAACTACCAAACACTGCAGAAGTACGTTGTTATTGTTCAGTGAATATGGGGAAAGCAATTTAAAGGAAACCTTCTGAAGCCCTCCCAGGTGACTGTCCATCTCCTGTAGTCTTATGTGTACCCTTTCTCTGCCCCCTCTGCTGCACCCCTGTTCAGGCCCACACGGTCTCTCACTTGAATTATTGGAATAGCTTCCTCACAACCTCCCCTTCACTCCTTCAAATTCATCCTCCATGCTACTGTAACAGCTGTCTTAGACCTAAATCAGCTCATTACTCTCCTCTGCTTAATGTTCTTCACTGATTTTCTAGCATCCACACATGATAGATAAGGGAATTTATGATCTGGTGTTGCCTACCTTTCCAACTCCGTTAACTAAAGCTCCGCTATCCAGTAGACCTCAGTTCAAAACAGTTGAAGTTTCCCAAAGAGAGCATATTGTTCCTCCACCTGGAACGTCTTTTCCCACTTTCCTGAAAAACTTGCAAACAAATTCTTTTAAGACTCAAGTGCTACCTTGCCTCTGAAAACTCAAGTAATAAGCCCCATGGAGGCAGGTATCACATCCATCTGATTCATTAAATTATTCCCTGTACCTAGCATAGTTGCCAGCAAGCACTTTAAAAATATTGAATGTTTTTGGTTTTGGGATTATATTTCACTGAAGCCAGTTGCTTGCCAGGCATCGTACATGGCGTTTTAATCAATATTAACTCAGTTTAATGATCTCATTTTTACCTTTGCTCATATTTAAACATACCATGGATATAAAGTCATTGTAAGAACAATGGTTTGAATATTTGAAGCAGACCTATTTCTCTCATTATTTTAGGAGTATCAACTTATCTATGCCTGGCTCCTGATGGAATCTGGGATCCCCAAGGACCAGATCTTAGCAACTGTTCTTCTCCTTGGGTCAACCACATAACACAGAAGGTAAATCATGTGACTGACAAGAAATGCTTCGTCAAACCTACATCCTCTGTTGTTGATTATAACTGCTGCAAACAAAACAGTCAAAATTTTTTTAAAAATTAGTGTGGAAAAATTCTCCCAGTATAATTTAATTTCAGATTTAATGACAACCTCTGATATACTATGAGCTAATTCTGGAATTTTGTTGTTCTTATAGGGCAAATCCATGAACTTCCTCTAAGCCAGACTATATTGCTTATAATAATTTTATTATTAATAAAATTTTTATGGTATTGTGAACTACAAATATGAAAGTCCAAAAGGTATTATAAATCCAGCAAGCAAAAGCTTCTGGTATACGTACACATGGATTTTCCTATGGAAATAATAATTACAGAAAAAAAGTCTACCTCTGGAATTTTAAGGCATTTAATAAATGTTCTGTAACGTAATCACTTATCAGTGTTAAAAGTATACACATGTGTGACAGAATCTTGCAGACTCAAATTTGCAGGGCTTATTTGGTTGCAATATGTTGAACATTTTTATTATTAATGCACTGTGGGGCTTTGAATTGATTTCATTACAAACAGAGACCAGATGTGCATTTATGCCAAAAGGGCTATGGGATGAATCCTTATTATAGCAATTTGTGTGGATTTATGCACTCCTAAAATGAAGAGTCCTTCTATGGCACATTAGCTATGCTGAGGAATTTCTGAAAGAGATTTTTCCTGAGAAATATTACAAATGATGGCCTTACTAAAAGCCTGTCTGTGCCATTTGCTCTTTTCTCTATTTGTTTTTAACCAGGCTGATCCTCAATAATATACTGTATAATAATCCATAAATATCTACCCAGTAGATCATTTAGCAGATGAGCCGTAACTATCTATTTACCCTAAATCATGGAAGAACAGTGGTTATATTGACTCTAGTTACCCTCTTACATATGCATCCCCATACTTGTTGCTATTCATAATGATGCTTCTCCAATTTCAGCACTGTTCCTGCTGCAGTTTTTATGTCCTTTGATTTTATTACAGTGTAGCTCAGACCCCAGGGCAAATAACTCTTGCTGGATGTGATCAGATTAAGAGATCAGTAGCATATCTCCTTACATTAGCAACTTTTAAGAAATACTCCCTGCATACTTAGCCCAGGGGTTAATATTAATTCAGTAATAATTCACCTAGAAAGCTGCGTATTTTCATAATTCCTAAATATAGTTGGACTATTTCATTGCAGAAATTACTGGGTGACTTTAACTGATAATGATGCTTAATTCTTTTCTTCCCTCTGCAGACCTGCTAATCTTATGACAAAAGAGATAATTCTTTGCAAAGACCAGACAGCTGTTGCCCATTTGATTTATGGATGGGGTGTTTTTGTTTTAGAAGAAATATGTTTCATTCTTCCAGAGCATTTCTGTTTAATCCTGTAGAGTCTGTAAAATTGTATTATAATTATGTTAAGGTTATAGAATTTAGGCAATTGGAATGTGTAATAATACCTTAGCTTGATTACTCATAAATTTATAAAATCTTCAAAAGTAGAACAGGAGGCTTTGGAGCACTCTGAATCGGCTTATGCAGCTAACCCAAGGTCAGTGTTGGAGCTGAGGTTTTGGCCAGGTCTACCTTTATCAAGATATCATGCTTAGCCACAACACTGGTTAAACTATGGATGGATTATGATTGCCTTTATCTCACACACCCACTTACCTAGTCGCTCTTCACTTCTGTTCACCCTTTTACCTGGTGTGTGCCTTTTACCTCCAAATATTTATACTACTCATTGAATATAAATGGTAGTTGAACAGGTTTCTTTACCACAACACTCCAACATTTTAAGTATTTACATTGTAGACCTCCAAGAGAAAATTTGTGTAGAGTGTTTGCAGAGTTATTTGTCCATATTTTCTCCCCCTCCTCCCCAAAATGTCTTCTACAGAATTTATACCTTTGCTCGTTTCTTCCCTCAGTTCCAGATCCCAACAGCAATTAGATGGGACATTCGAAGAGGGTTTGTTTAGAGTGGTATTAGGGGAGCAAAGGTGAACTGCAAGGGATTAAGCAGGAACCCAGAGCTAGTAACAGGGACTGGAGCTATTCCCAACCCCAGACCTGTGGTTGCTGGATCAAAGGAGTGGCTACATTTAGAACCAGGGTGTCCTGGAGAGGAAAGATGACTTATAGATGAGAGACACAGCCTAGCCTGAGAAGACTTATCGGAAAGAGAGCTAGGGTGATAAATATCCTGACCTCACTCTCCATCCTTCCTCGTTCACCTCTCCAGCCTCCCCATTGGCCAAACCCAAATGGAAGCCGGAGAAGAGGGGCTCTCTTAATGACAGCCATGTAAGTCCACCTTCTGGGGCAGAGAGCAGGATGGAGATAGATGGAAAGGGACCTTGAACTAGCAAATGGAAAATACCCAGCATAGTTCTCAGCTTTTTGCTCTCTTCCTCCCACTCCTCCTCTCTTTCCTATCTCCTTCTCTGCCTTTCTTCCTCTCCCCTGCCTTTCTTTCCCTTGTCTAATCCCACTCTCCTCTGCTCCCACCTTCCCATTTTTCTCTAACGGATTATTTTATGCCATGTTGAAAAACTAAAGTGAAATAGGTATCTTTAAAGATTCATTCCTTCCCTCCTCCCCCCATTGTAGTTCTGTGAATTTCAGACTTTTAAAGTAAAGGAACACTTTTTAACCCCAATGAAAGCTTACGTGAAAAAACAACATACATATGCCAAAAGATAGGTGATTCTTTCACTTAAATAGTGTATTCAGTTTCCCCTCCCCGGGAGTTTGTGGGTGAATGTACCCTGGAGTGTGAGGTACCTCCTTTATGGCTTTACAATGCCTCTGGGGAATTCCTGCAGGTTTTAAAGGAAAGAAGATGTCTGGAGCACAGTCTCCCCATCTATACAAAGGGGAGGATCATTCATTTCATTATCAATAGTATTCACTCACTGTATGTCAGGCACCATTATAGACAGCAAGTATACACAAATAAAGGAATTAGGATGTTTACTTTAGTTGGAAAAGGCAAACTTTATATTTTCATTTTCTTTAAGAAGTGAGTTATGTTTATTCCCCTGTAGTCAGGCCAGGAGGGAGAAAACAGACAAACAATTTTGAGGATTTCTGACTCACAAATGAATTCAGGCCTTTTGTATACTGGTGAAATTACAGATTAAATTCTGTGCAATAATAGCACATGGACATTTCGCTAGAGAATATGTGCGCCTTCAAAGTCAGAATATCACAAAAAAGTTTGTCACAAAATAACCAGAATACTCTCGTAATGATGAGATTTAATAGAAGCGTAATTTGTACAGCAAGGGAAAAGCAAAAGGTGCACACAAGGGGACCTTTACCCCAGCAACAATAGAAGGGAAGGAGGGGAGGGAGAGAGAAAGAGAGTGATTGGCAGGTGGATGGATGGATGGATAGATAGATGGATGGATAGAAAGGTAGATGGATAGATATTTTTTGTTGTTTGTGCCATCGAGTCAACTCCCACTCCTAGAGAGCCTGTGGACAGCAGAGCAGAACCCTGCCCACTCTTTTTGCACCATCCTCTCCCATTCAGGCACCATATCAGACAATGTTCCACTGCTCTTCATAAGGTTTTCATGGCCAATTTTTTTAGAAGTGGGTGGCCAGTCTTCTAGTCTGTCTGAGACTGAAAGCTCCACAGAAACCTGTCCATGATGGGTGACCCTGCTGGTATTTGAAAACTGGTGGCAGAGCTTTCAGCAGCACAGCAACACGCAACTTTGCTGGTGACACAGCATGATATCCGACAGACAGGTGGTGTAGTTCCCTAACTGGGAAACGAACTCAGGGCTTGGCGGTGAGAATGCTGAATCTTAACCACTAGACCACCAGGGCTGGCTATAAATAGATATATCTGTCTTCAAATTAATGTTTTAAAAATATTTCCAGGGGCCAGCCCAGTGAAACAGTAGTTAAGTTCGTGTGCTCTGATTCAGCAGCTCGGGGTTTGCAGGTTCAGATCCCTGGCGCAGACCTAGCACCGCTTATCAAGCCACACTCTGAGCACATCACACATAAAATAGAGGAAGACTGGCACAGATGTTAGCTCAGTGACAATTTTCCTCAAGCGAAAAGAGGAAGATTGGCAACAGATGTTAGCTCAGGGCCAATCTTCCTCACAAAAAATAAATAAACAAAAATAAAAATTTCCAAGTTTTGTTGAAAGCCACAAAATTACTAATACAGAGCTCTGCCTCCTCAAACATACTTAGCAAAATATCCTATTTTCTTATCTTTCTTAATATCTGCTTACTAAAATCATAGTCTCTGGCTTCAGCTTGATCTCTTTCTTAGACTCACATTTTCAAAAAAAATTTCTATTTTGCATACCTTTAAAGAGTTTATTGTACTTTGTGATCCCTCCAGTCTTTTTCAATTTAAAATTCTGTGAAAATAGTTTTGAACAGCTTCTATATTTATTTATATGTAAAGTGAGGTCTGCTTCCTACTTCATTACTTGGTCCAACCACTATATGGAAAAGAAATGCCTGAATTGTCACCGGGAAATAATCTTTCTATTTCTAGCAAACCGGTGTCTTTTTCGTTTGTACACAAGCTATTGACAGATTTTGAGATAAGTAAGTCCTTCCTGCATTTTCTAAAGAAAGATGTGACGATCTAGATACATTGTTGCTATTTTACACTATAAAATAAGTCAGTTATTTGCCCTGGAAGACTAGGTTGAGTCCTGTCACCTAGATTTTAATTTCTCCATTCTCTTATCACTGTAGATCTAATATGAAATGAAAGTAAATTGCCTCTTAGTTTTATCAGAGGTTGATGGGGTTTCCAAGACTTCAGGCTTGTTTAACCCACTTTCAGTTGTAACATAGAAGTATTTTATTGTTTGTATACCTACTTGACTGAAATTTGTAGCAAAATTGGGAGATCTTTTAAAGAAATGGTAGCTATATACTTAAACACCATAAATAACTCTTTCATAAATTGCTTTGGCACCCAATTCATGTTTCATGTAATAAATCTCATAAGATGTCAAAGCTTATTTCAAAGAAAATTGTTTTTACTTGTGTCAAAATTTGAAATGTAAATAGTATCCGTCTCTGTCATAATTATTACTCTTAACTAAAGCCTCAGGTTTTCCCCTCCCCTATTCAAGTCCTAGATATAAGCCTACCATTTCAATACAGGCATTAATTTACTAATCCTAACAAAACTCATATGATTTCTCAGTGTACATGTGCTTATTTCAGAGGAATAGTTTGGTAGAATTTAGTAAAAGAAGTGTTAGAGATAGACATTTTAACGAGGTCTGTAAGTTAGGATATGTGGAATAATATTATTTCAACCCTCTCTGTTTGCACAGAAGACTTGAGGCAGATTCAAGAGATGTGTTTATTTTTGTATGGAAATAAGATAATTGTAGTCCATGAGAACTGCAATGAAAGAAAGAAATTTGGCGATTGAAAAGACAGTAGAGTAGCTTCCAGATGCCACTGGAAAGAATATGGTCACTGAAGACCTGGTCTGGAAAGGCAACCTTTGAACTGAGCCATTAACATTGGGGTCACAGTGGCTATGAAAGAATCCTGTTAATGGTACCAGCACTGAGTTGTGTAAACAAGAAACCTGAGGATGGCTATTGGTGCCTCTCTTTCCTTCCCCTCTCACGTCCACCCAATCATACAGTAGGCCTGTCTGTGTACATCTGAATCCCTCACAAATCAGGCCACTTTTCACTTTTCTTCGCTGCTACCACCCCAGTCTACAGCAGCTGTTGCTCTAGCCTCACAGCAGGGCTCCTTTTATTCACTCATGAGCCCTGGAATCCTGAGTTCATTTCAAATACTATCCTGATCAGACCACTCCTTTTTAGACACGTTAGGCCTTCCCTTGCTTTTAGCACAATTCCCAAAATCTTCATCATGACTTCCAAAGGGGGACCACTTCATCTGCTCCTCACTCACCTCTCCAGCTGCCCGAAGTCCAGTGACTATGCCCTTTGTGCGCTGTCCCGGAGACTCCATACCCCTTCCTCTGGAGAGCTATGCTCTCTGCCTGGAGGCGCCACCTTCATCCCAACCTAATTCCTTCCTTTCCATTCCGTCTTAGATTAAACATTCTTCCTCAAAGAAGCATTTCCGAATTACTCCCCAACTTCATACGCCAGGTTCAAATGCCCTTAAACTGGGATTCCATATTGCATGCAACAAAATTGAAATTACGTAATTGTGCAGTTAATTTAACAACGCTTTCCATTGCTAATATGTAAGCCCCTGTCATTGGGAACCACTTTATTCAGTATTGTATCCCCAGACTTTAGCACAGTGCTTAGAAATTCAAATTTTGAAGAACAAATGAACGTATAGACTAATCAAACACTTGTTGAAATGCTAGATAAATAGGTAGATAGATATAGTTATCCTATCTTTTAAAAACTAGATATAACATATTTTTAATACATATATACATAATTTATGCTATGTAGATATCAATATTGAATTCTGAAGGTAAAAAATGTATTTTTTTTCTTTTTGTTGTACTTCAATGCTCCGTCTTCTCAAACCGTGGTTATTCTAGACTCTAGTTTTTATGTAGCATCCTCTTGGCTTTCTCCCCACCAGTATTCCATCTTACCTGGTCACTCTCAACTTATCTTTTAAAGCTTCACTTAGTTGTTACCTCTGTTGGCTTCTCACCCTGTTTGCAGGTGTTTATTACCCCTTTGCTATAGTCCCATAATATTTCATATACATTTCTGCTATTACAATTGCATTCTTGAATTAGTATTATCTGCCTTTACATACCCTTCTCCTCCCCTAATCCTGGCTGATAGAATGTGAGCTTCCTGAGTGCCAGAGCTGTATGACATTCCTCTTTATTACCTCAGGAAATAGTGTCCGAATGGTTGTTGAATGAATGGAAGATTTTTACTATGATTTCTTCAATTTTAAGAGGAAGAGAGGATCAGAATGAATAATTAGTTGTATCAATTTTTATTTTACTTTAAAAACATACTTTTCATATTTTTATTGTAAACATTTTTATGATTTATTTGTACTTTGTTCTTTTCCCTACAACTTTCTTGTTGGGGAGTGTTAAGTTTTGGAGTTCTTTTGTGGGATTAATAGATTTATTCCTCATAAATAAACACTTCTTGAATGCTAAAATGTGACTACTATTTTTAAGATAATCCACTAGTGATTTTCATATTTGACTCATTGTTTGACAAAACTGTACTTTCTGCTATTGTCATAGGCAGTGTCATTTTCTTTTATATTGAGAACATTTATGTTTTGGATTATTAGTCACCTACATTTTCAACTTTTTCTTTACTGTACATAAAGAAAGTTTCCATTTTTATATAAGGGAATTACATAGGCTTTCTTTTCCACCTTATCATGTTCTACCCCAATATTATAATAATAAATATTGAAGACTATACTTGTACAACTGCACAGAAAAAAAAAAAGAAATGGAATTACAGTATGAAAATACCAGTGCTATTATTTCCTATTTTTTCTGTTTCATAAATAATGTTCCTTTTAAAAATGTTCCATGGTAAATGTAATGAAAGTCAGTACTTACATCCTGACTACTGCAGATAATGTTGATCAAAAAAATTGTATTGTCTAGTTCAGTAAATCTCAAACTTTTTTCAACATGGCCCATTTAAGTGAATCAAAAGATTCCAGAGGTCCATCTGCCCTGACATTTTGTCATAGAAAAGTACTAATGGTAATAAAGAAATAGAAGAAAACAATATATAATAATAATAACAACAATAGAAATAAAACAATTACACAAGAACACAATAATTAATGAAGTAAAACAATAGTAATTCTACAAATATATTCATTATTGTAAGTATAGCATAGGTGAAAAATTACAACCAGTTCAAGACACTATGAATGGTGCCTTGATCAAAACAATATCCCTTTGGGAAATTACAGGAATTCCACCTATCTGGGTATTCATGTGCACAGTAAGAGTTTCGCAAAGTTACCAAGCTATTGTATCAGGTGTTCAGACTTATTGATGGAATACTGAATTTGAACACTTAGTGAATACTAGCATTTCACTAATTTAATTAATGGATATTGAATTTTATAAATTGTTAATTGACTTACTAGAGTAGTAGTATGTAGCCCTAAATTATATGTAAAAATTAAAATGTGTGGATTATAATCACATTTATGTCACTCTGTGACCACTTAAAGTACTTTCATGATCCATTAGTGGGCTGTGAATACTACTTTGATCTACACTGAATTTGTTACATACTTGTCTTTGAGCCCTATACTGTATTCTGTTTAGTCTTACAGGTATCTTAAGTCTGCAGGGCTGACCATATTTTACTAATTCTTTAAACTTAGTGCTGGTGTTTTCCTTTTTAAGGATTTCTAAAAAGTACCAATTAACTATATAATAATACTTTAACATACTCTTCTTGTAATACATTAACATATTCTTCTTGTAAAATATATACATTACAGAAAAAGATTTTTCTTTTGATTCTCATCTTTCAGACTTTGATCTATGTATTTAAATATATATACATATATAAACACATGAAATATTTTATATAATATTTTTTATAAGAAGCATATTTATATGCTACTAGTGTTGTGTATTTATGTTTCACAAATAGCATGCTAAAATATATTAGCATCTATATAAATAATTTTTTATACTTGCATTTGTTTTAACTCAACAGTACATCTTGAAGATTGATGTTAACAATATTGTTCTCCTTCATACTCTTAAACTGTTGTATAATATTCCATGGTATTTATATACATGAGCAATTTTCTACAATCATAACCCATTTTGTTTTTTATTATAAAAAAACAAAATGAACATCTTTGAACATTTCTTTTTTATATCTATAGGATTATTTCTTATGGTTGATAGTGATACTAGAAATCTCTGGGTTATACAGTCTTCACATTTCAAAGTTTACCAGACACTAGAAATTTGCTCGACATGGGGGCTGTACAAATATTCACTCCCAGTAGTAGTGTACGATGGTGATACACATTTCCACAAATCCTTGACAGCACTTTATGTTACTAGTTTTTCTTTTACTTTTTGAATTAGGAGTTTTCTATATGCTTGAGGATGTGATTGTTAATAATTTAGATGTTCTAGTCACTCCAATTTATTCATTTGTTCTTTAACATTCAGTTTTGCTACAAACATTTATTAAGTATCCCTGGGTAGATAAGCAATGACCTATTTGACTGAAAGTTTTATTCGCGCTCCTTGTAGTTTTCTGAATACCCATTAAGGAGATAGCCTTACAAAGAGAGGGCCTTTCTGTTTGTGATCCTAAATTTTATATTGGGCTGTGTTAAAAAAGGAAACAGAAGAAGAGAAAAACATTTCCTAAATAATGACATTGTTATATATTTAAGTAGTAGTAGGGCAGTTTAGAAATATGCATATCAAACCTTTAATCTCTGAGAAATGGGAATATACAGAGGCAAAAGAAGAGACATTCATCATTTTTCCATTGCTTGCTTGTATCTAAATTGTGTAAATGTGTTATAATCTTATTTTGGTTTATTAACTTGAAATTTAATTTAGTTCAAGTTAAAAATTAATTAAAAAATTAAATTTAATTAAAAAATTAAATTTAAAATTAAAATTTGAAAAATTAAATTTAATTAACAAATTAATTTAAAAATTAATTAAAAGAACATAACAACTTGGGAAATTACACTTGTAGGTATTTATTTGTTTTTTTAAGCTTCCTATGCCTGTCTTACAAACTAATATATATTCCTATCTTTTTATTATCAGAACTACTAAATTTGTTCAAGTGATTATGGAGTATTAGTTTTTATCTCTTTTAACATCTTTGGAGTGTTGACAATTTGATATATTCTTGTAGAATATGCTTAAAATCAGCATGTAGTTTCAGAAAAGGAAAAGCCTGGAAACTAAGGAATAGCTTGCTACCCAATGTGTTGGGAGCAAAATCTCTTAGTAAGAAGATGAAGACCACTCTTGAAAAGAAGAGGTTTTATTTGGGATGAAGATTTTTGCAGAGTTTTGCAGCTAATGAGTCTTCATTGTGAACTAAGTACTAAATTAGGCAGCATGGAAAATTTACAGTTGCCTCTGAGAACTTGGAACATGGTTGGGAGTTCACAGTGTGCACTCATCAACATCCAATTTAGAAACTTATAGAGAAAATCTTAGGGCAAACCTTAGACTTAACCACCCAAATGGATAATTAAGGTGAGAAAAATCTGTAGAAGTGCATTTCCTCAGGAGGAGCTTCCTAAGGACATGAATTTTGAGTCAGATACTGAAGAAAAAGATGAATTAACTGGGAAACTTGGGGAATGTATTCCAAGTGAAGATGGAGTTTAATAACTATTTCTTGCCTCAATGATTATAACTTACATGCAAAGACAATTGTCCAAAGAGACCAGTAAAATTACTTATTTAAGATCTCTTTCTTTTTTATTTTGTTTTCAAAATGGCAGTTGAAATCTGGAGAGACAGCTGCCAACATCGCGAGAGAGCTGGCTGAACAGACAAGAAATCATTTGAATGCTGGAGATATCACCTACTCAGTCCGTGCCATGGATCAGCTGGTAGGCCTCCTAGATGTACAACTCCGGAACTTGACCCCAGGTGGAAAAGATAGTGCCGCACGCAGTTTGAACAAGGTAAGGCCCTCAGGTATATGTATCTTTAAAGTTGTAGTAAAATCAGTGAGACTTCCCTGATTGACTTCTCTCTTTCTATAGAATCAGATTATTCTCAAGAGAATCACTAGTTATATTCAGTTCACTTCACTATTTCATTATAATAATGGCCCTGTTTGTCTTTCAACCTAAAGAAACAATCAATGATAATCTCTCCATGTATATTTTGAATTTACAGTTCTATTTTTCATAGTAGTTACTCTGTTTTGCATGCTAAATTTGACAGTTAATACGGATAACTGCAACTTGTTTCTTTTTTTCTTTAAAACCCTTATGTTAAGATAATTAACAATAAAACAAATGTGATATCAATAATTAGAAATTTAGAAATTTAGCAACAATGAGAAAAGATATTAGTAATCCATTATAGATATTTTAAAAATGAAATAATTTAACCTAATCAATGTTACATTTAAAAACTCATGGAGCAAGTAATTAAGTTTTCATTTTTGTTTGCTTTTGATTTTTTAATTACTCAGATTTTGCATCACTATCATTAAAACTTAAAAGGTTTAAGTGTATTTCAGCACATTTGAATTGTAAATAATGAAAATAATTCATTTTTTAATCTTCAGGGGAGGTGCATTTTGTGTATTTTTATTTATACTTATACAACATGTATTTATAAACATTAATACACATATATAAGCATTTTATATGTGTATTGTATTTAACCTATATTCTATAAAGCATTTTGTTTACATAAATATATAAAATATATTTTAAATACTGATAAGGAATATGGTTTATTTATGTAACAAAATATCACATGGTGAATTAACCCATGGTGAAAAGATATTAGAATTGCTACCGTCAGATAACGTGTGTTCCCTGTTTGGTATTTGTGTAGTAGAAATGATGAGTTATTAAAACTGAATTTTAAGGCCTTGGGTATCAATGATAGTCTCACTACTTAAAAAATCAAGAATTTGGCAGTGACAGACTAGTGTCCTCTATGGAACTCACTAAATGAACATTTTGCTTTAGAATGAAAAAATGACCCTGCAGAGTGGTCTTTAATATGTTGATTCTTTTCTGTCTTATTAGACTGAGGGTCTCTCTTATCAAGATGGAAGAAATTTTTTAAATAATGATGATTCCACATGGAAAAGCCAGATGTTTTTTATCTGGCAAATACAGGTTTTCCTGAAATTTCATCCTCAGAAAATAGATTCTGTTTTATCTATTAGATATAAATTATTATTAAAGTTTTTTTCATGCTGAGCATAAAGGAGTTATTTTTGATACTTATACCACTTATAGAATCACAACCAAGCTCCTGATAGAATATAATCCGTAGAGCTGCCTACGTAATCTGGGCATGCTGTGATTTTAATGTGTTATTAGCCAGACTGACTCGATGCTATTAATGAATATTGCTGCCAGCTATTGTTATCATAATGTACTGGAGGTAGTAATTTCTATTAATGTTACATATCCATAACAGTACTTGTTATAGCAATACTTTGTATCTTTATTTAAAAATGGTGTTGATGTCTGACAATATCAGGTAAAGCTGGCAATTAATGTCACATTCTAACTGGCTACAGCTAATCAGCTTGCCTACTCTGAATATCAAATAACTACATAATGGGCAAATTTCCATTTGTGAAGCTTTTTAATGCTCTCTTTTGTTTCCTATTTGGCTCTTTTCAATTGTTTATATAATGTGGTTTGTCATATGTTAATTTGCATGATGGGGTAAGGAGATGGGAGGGCAAAGGTTATTCACATGCTTGCTGGCTTGCTCTCATTTCCTGTGGTTCCCACTGTTCCCTGAAGCAGTTATAACCCATCAGATTTGCAAAGTCAACTTGATACAAATCAATTGCACTCCACATTGAAATTTTGGAGGGTTTAGCGTCCTGCAAAACCAAGATGCGAGTCAGTGATCCAAATGACAGCGCTGGCAATTTACTTGCATTCATTCCTCACTTAATTCTTTAGAGGAGTAACCGCTCTATGCTCATTGAAGAATGCATGAAATAAAGTTGGGAGAATATTAGGCACACAAAAAGCATCACAGTAATTGCTTCTTAAGACTGGGTAATTTTCTCCTTCAACAATCAAGGATACTGAGGGAAAAAAATGGGGTGGAGGAGGAAAACGGCAATCTATTTTATAAAATTTGGGGTCATTTATTTAAATAGGGCAAATAAACTTATTAATTGTTCATTTTATCACAGGAAAAAATGTTTGGAACTGAATATAAGTTGCTGTTAATCTTTTGCCCAGAAAAACATCACTTTGTATGCAACCAAATGAACAAACAAAAATGGCTTCTTATCTCACGGACATTTCTAAAATGTATAAATTTTTTGGTCAAAACTGTCAACAGAAATTCTTCAAGAAATAAAAACAGTGATAAACTAGGAGCTTGATCACGTTCTTTTAATTAAAAGTTACTTATCTCTTAGTATTTCTCCCTTAGAATCAAATAGTCACGACGAATGAGCATTTCTATTTTCTGAACAAACAGAAATTTTTATGTGTGTGAACAAATGGTTTGTGGTGCATATTAACCATGTATATAATCTGTAAACCACAGACAACATACTATCTGAAAAATGGGTTCCGATTTTTGACATAATTTACTTAACTTCATATGTGTTCATTTGTGGCCCATGAATTAATAACTAACCTCATGTGAAATGATTCATGTCAAAAGAATGAAATATATTGATTTTTACTAATTTCTACTAAATTTATTACAAGATTTCTTTCCATCGTTAACAGCTTTGTACCATCCAGTTTTCACCTGGGTTGTTCTGAAAGGGTGTTGGTTACTATTTTTCAAGTCATTGCTTCCATTTTGCTGCTGCTTAGCTTATTCTCTTCTAGAAAGTAGTGCACAACAAAATAAGGTGTTTGTGTAGATGTGTTCTTTTATTTTTCTTGTTTTCTCCTGTCACTAACTTGTTTTTTCTATTCTGTGTTTAATCTGCTGTCTTAATGGATTCAGCTTCAGAAAAGAGAGCGCTCTTGCAGAGCCTATGTCCAGGTACTTTCTGCGTTTTTATAAATGTGTTAAGTTGTTGAATTGTCTCTTTTGGTAATACCATGTATGGGCATCTGATAAAAAATGATGATGTACCCTGTTGAACTAAAGGAATTTCAGAAGGCATGGAGGGTGGGAATGGAAAGACACGTGAAAGGGTATGGGCTTAAAAGAAATTTGGCAGTGCCAACGCTCTGTCGTACAAAAAGGAACACAGACTAACAAGGAGGTGCAACTTGGCATATGAGAATTTTGATCATCACTGAAAGGTGAGTTGGGTGTAATATATAAAACTCTAATTTCTTCATAGAGGTGTGTATAAAAACATTTCATTAATATATTGGGCCAGCTAATATTTGAGTAGCAAGTCATTCAGAAATGACACTCAATCAAAGTCATATAAGAAAATGAATGGTCCAGGATACTTGGAATATCATGCCTCTGTACCCAAATGTTCAACACACGCTGTGACTATCTTACTTTCTTACCCATTATAAATATGTTAATCCCAATGTAAATGTAATTTTTCTGCAGGTAACATGTTACAACTTGTTTCTAAATATGTTAAAATCCATCCCTGTGTTTAAGGTTTCTGTGAGAAAAAGAATCCCGGAAACAAGCTTTATAGTTCTTTTTACAAGAAGGGAAGGAAGGCAGGAAGGCAATTTAGAGGTAGAAAATCTTCCCTTCTTCCCTTCTATGTTCTTTGGCTGGTCTAATAGTTAAATTGACATGAGACAGATTAACAGAACAAAAATAAATTTGATTACGTATGTATGAGAACCCCACAAAGATATGAGACTCAAAGTCAATCAGGCAATTGAGGCTTCTGTGCCATCCTGAGCTAAGGAATGGAATACGGCCCCGGGGCTTCAACGGAGAACAGGGAAATTCACAGGACGATAAGAAGAGCAGATGTTTGGTAATCAGATGTTTACCCTGCCATATTGATAAGTCTTTCAGATAAAAAACTTATCTCTGGTAATAGCTCTTTCTAGTACAGGCCCCCTATCTAAATTCTTTTAGGCAGTTAAAGGAGAGGTAAAAAGCTTTCCCTGAGTTGCTGAATCTTGATTGCCTTCAGCTCAAAATAATCCACATGCCAAAGTGGCACATTTTGGGGCGGCATATTCCTCCCCTTCACAGGCATACAGGAAGGAAGGAAAAATATGAAATTGTGTGACTGTAAACTTTATTCTTTATGTAAATATATCACAGCATTTTTAAAGAAGAAAGCGTTTATAAAGAGAGATGCCCTCAAGAACCAAGTTACTGGTTCTCAGATCAGCAGTCCAGAAACTAAACCTTATCAGTTTATTCACAATCAGGGCATTTTGTGAGACAATCATTTAAAAGGAAATAATAATTTGAACGTTGAACAGATGTTAGGAAGATAAGCTTTTAATTTGAATTTTACTTTATAAAATGCATAAGAAACTGTTCAGGTTGATTTTTCTAAGGTTTTAGGAAAGAAATTGCTTTGGTAGAGAGAGAGAGAGATATATATATATATATATCGTATACTCTTAGTGTGTGCAATAAGTAGAGAAATTGAGGTATTCTTCAGCACTGAAAGCCAAAGATCATTTTTGAGCAATATTAGGATTGTTTTTGATTGCAATCTATGCTGTCCCTTTAATGGGACCTTGGAGATAATTAGCCTTTCGGTATTTAAATCTATGAAATGCATGGTCATTCAAACATGACTCTCTGATGGAAAACTAATAGCACAGTTTATTCAATGGCTGATTTCCTGGTGTTATAATGGGCTGGCTATGAAAAAATGTTTCAGCTCTTGACTAAACATCTGATAAGACCAAATGCAAACAGAATATTGGTGAAGGGGAAATGCTCTGATCACTAATACACAGCATTACTTCTGTTCATTTTAATGTGGATCACTATTCTATGAAATTCTAGAGTGAATAATACTTTAAACTTTAGTCTATTTGAATTTTAAAGACTTGTTTTGGTTCCCTGTTGTTTCTATGTTCAGAGCATTTTCTGAGCTATCTATGAAATAGATATGAAATACACTTGAAATGCTTTACGCATTAAATTTGGAAAAAGATATTGTTTAGTCATCATGAGATTCTTAAAAAACAAAAAAATGGCCCTTCCATGGACAAAAGCAATGATTCTTCTAGGTTGATTTTGACCATCTAAATCCATTTAGCTTTTAAGTATTTAGAGGTTTGGTGTTTACTTTATAAATTACCTAAATCCATCTTTTACTTCTTGCTTCCTCCCTTTTACAAAAAAAAAGCACAGTGAAATCTGGACTGTCAGCTGTCAGCTATGATAGCTGATCGGTAGGTAAACTATTAAAATGTGGTTGCTTTGATTTTTTAAATAATGTGTGAATCTCCTAAAACTCACTGTGCTTGTGCCTCAAGAATTTTAACCAAAACAAAAAATTGGGGCCCAACATATTTTATTTTTCTTTATTTACTTGTAATTGTAGATTACTCTTAAATCCTCCTTGACTACCAAAAGTTAGAAATTGACATGAGTTATAGTGAAAAATATCATTGACCTATCTTGGGCATAAAACATACCTTCACTTAACAAGAGAGTTTTAAGTTTTATACCACAGAAGACAAGTAACGCCTGTATTACATATGCATATTAAACATCTACTATGATATAATATTACCAGAAGGGACCTTAGAGATGAAGATGAATTAGCTGAGATCTAGAGAGATGTAATGACTGGCCTAAGGTCACACAACTAGCACCAATGGCATTAATGCTGCTCTTCTGACATACATTCAATGTTTCTTCAACCCCAACAATGATTTATCATTAAGAATATCTACATTTATTAGGCACTAGTTATGTGGCCATCACTGTGCAGAGCATTTTACGTACATTTTAATTTAATATTCACCACAATCCTATGATATAATTATTGCTATTCTCAACTTAAAGTGGAGAAAATGAGGCCCAGAGAGGATTAAATGACTTTCACAAGGTCATACAATAATGATTGAGAGAGTCCTGCATTGAAAGCTAGATCTTCTTGACTCAGAAGCTCATGCTCTCAATCCCTGAGATACTGCTGTTGCAGCACTGATGTCATTATTTGGTTTTAGGAGTCACAGGATATCACTTGGTTTATATTTATTGATTTATTGTACTGTATTTCAGGGATGATAGAGAGTAAAACAGTTTTTTTTTCCTTTTTCTTTTTGTTTGAGACCGAGTTCAAATGGCTGTATGGTAATTATTTTGTACTGCTCTATTAAGGTCGAATACAAACATAATTGGCTTTGGGGTCCTTTTGTTTTCAGAGGAGATTATGATTAAAAAATTATATGGAGAGAAGAAAAAAACAAGTAGACAATGTGATAACTCTATGTTAAAGGAGGAACTGTCAAACTGTTTTTCAAAGTGGCTGCACCATTTTATATTTCCATCAGCAATATATGAGGATTTCACTGTCATCACAACCTCAGAACACTTGCTATTTCCTGTCTTTTTGATTACACCCATCATAGTGCATGTGAATTGCAGAACTCCTTAAGTCTAGTCATGGAATGGGGGCAGAGGAAAGCTTGGGAGTGTAATCCATGAATCAGTAAGAAATTACATAGCTCCAAAGAGAGGTCTGTGGTTTTCATGAGAATTTGGGAGTAGAGTACATCTTAAATAAACAGCCTAAGAACAACTGCCTTCATGTTCTATAAATGTAACCAGAACTTAGATTTACTTGTTTTTCTCATTTTTCAACCCCAAGTTCTCATCTTTTAAATAGTAATGTTTGTTAGCATTATTCTCTTCTTTAGCAGGAAGTATTAAGAATTACTGACATTCATTTTTTTACTGCTTTAAAAGCAAGACATTTTCCTAGTTAAGAAATATATTTTCATTTTTATCAGCAGTTTCTTTTGTCCTCCAAATCTCAGAGGTGGCATGTACTCCCTAGAGAGTCTGCAGTAGAAATATAAATACATATAGTTATTGATGTGAATTTTTTGAGTTGTTCTTTGGAATATGCTGTTACCTGCATAGTCAGGTTGAGAACTGATTTAAAAAATTGATAGGTAGATGCAAATTAAAACACACACACACGCTCCTGGTGTCCTTCTTTCGTTCTTCATTCCTTCCTTCTTTCTTTCCTTCCTTCCTTTCTTCCTTTATTTCTTCCTCTTTTTTGTTTTGAAAGGCAGGTGGTCTATGTGTTCTTTAAAGCTTACAAAGTATTTGCACCAAGCCCTCTATTTATTTCAATTTTGAATTATAATTTTCTCATTTTATTTATTTATTTTGTTTGTTTGCTTGCTTTGCCTTAATTATCCGGTAGAAATCTCCATCCTTGGTACCAGCAGTGCAAAAACAGTTTCTGTCTTCGACTGGAAAAACATCACATAGTAATTAACAAAAACATCCAAGAGTTAATAGTTGAGTATGTGCCCAGTAACCTTATCAGCACTGGAAATCAAGCAGTGCGTATAACAGGCAAGAACTCTTCTCTGTCTCCTAGGTTGAAATTTCTAGTGGCAGAATATAAACAATACACTACACATGTGAAATATATGGTATAGGAGATGATGATAAATGCTAAGAAAAAGAAAGCAAGAAATACATCAGTGAGGTGATATTTGAGCAAAATTCTGAATGAAGTGAAAGAGTGAACTATGTAGATATGCTGGAGAAAGCATTCTAGCAGAGAGACAGAAAGTTTCTGAGGTGGAAATAAGCCTCTGGTGTGCCAGGAGGCCAGTGCAACTGCAGCACACTGAAAGAGGAGGGTAATAGGGCATGAATCTGTGGAGTGGCAAGGGCCCAGATCTGATAAGCCATTGTAAGGACTCCAGCTTTTATTCAGAAAGACACAGTAAACCGCTGTCAGTTGCTAAGCCAAGGGATGACATGACCTGATGTGTTTTAAATGTGGAGAATAGATTATAGCAGGAAAACTAAGGGCTGAAACAGGGTGACCAATTGGGCAATAACAATCACTTAGAATAGAATGTGAGTGTGGGATGCTGAGATGATTATTCAGGTTCAGGATTTGTTTTTTAAGTGGAACAAACAGGATTTGCTAAGGGATTGTATGTGAAGTGTCAAAGAAAGAGAGGAGTTGAAACGACAGAAAGTGTTTTGCCTGAGCAACTGGAAGGATGAAGTCACCATTTATTGAGATGATCTATCTGTGACCAATTTGGGAGGGGCACAAAAAGAACTTCACTTTGGGGCATGTTAAGTTTGAGATTCCAATTAGATATGCAATATAGATGTTTCATATGCAGTCAGATATACAAGTTTGAAGTTCAGCTGAGAGGTCAGGCTAGAAATAATCATTTGGTAATGTTTCACTTAGAGTGGCATTTACAGCCAATATACTAAATGAATTTATCAAGGGAATGAGTGTAGAGAGAGAAGTGAAAAGAATCTAGGATGGAGCCCCAGGGTACAGTCCTAGGAAGAGATCAGGGAGAGGAAGAGAAACCAGCACTAGAGACTAAAGAGCAGCCTTAAGGAAGGGGGAGGACTTGGAAAGTATGGCATCCAGGAGTCAACTCAAGCTCTTGTTTCACAGAGGAGGAAATGATATCAAGTGCTGCTGAATCTGCTCAGAAATGCTGATAAGGCTTTTCAAGGATAAAAGTAGTGTCAACTTTTGATTAATTTTAAAAATTCCATAACCCAAATATCTATATTATTCTATGTGCTATCTAAACATTTTTACCTATTCCTTTCCTTTTTTTGCTTTTCGAGCAGACTTTCTGTGAACCAAAGTTGCTACTTGCACCTTTGACAAAGTGCAAATTGAATTATGCCAGTTTTACTTGTGTGCCTTTGGTGCATATGACAAGAAGGATTCTAACCTCCATTTATATTGCTGGGAAACAATTAATGAGTATTTTCAAGTTCCTTGTTTGGTCACTTAATTGGCTGTGTGACAAAGAGCTCCGTGGTGCATGTCAAACAACTTTCAGAGTCCTCTAATGATTTGTGCTTTGCTTGACTTGTGATACTATTCTGTGGGGCCTGTCAGGCTGGATATCCTTGTTAAAGTGGCTAGAATAAATTGGCTAGCAGTGTGCAGACAATGTAGTATATTAACTACAGCAACAGGGAGTACTTTTAGCAGCTCTTTCAAGAGATTTCAATGTTTGGCCATAAGCATCAAAGCCAGCCCAAACTTTCATTTAATATAATTAAAAGGACATCTGAAAGTAGTTTGAATCACAGCAGGTTCTTGAGGTTTGGTAACCCTTTGTTAAAGTCCTGTGAACTTAATATATTTCACAGCTTGATAAATCTGTACTTGATTTGTGTCAGTAAGAGAGAAAATATAAATCTGCACCCTGCGTCTTTCTGGTGCCCTGAACCTATTGCTAAAAGATGTTGAGATCAAAGAAAGTGACTTCCATCTACAAAACTAGAGTAGTTTTCTGTAGATAAAGAAGTTATCAGAATTCTCTCCTATAAGTTGTAGTCATTAAATGCTGTCATAAAGCAATCGTTGAATCAAAAGACAGTAAAACCATATGTAAGATAGGCAGCGTAAAGTATATAGATATTAGTTAAGAGCTTGGACAAGTCCATTCATAAATATAATAACTCAAAAACCTCCAAAGGACATTGGCAGATGTTGATAATGGAGACCCTGCTTTGACATGCAAAGAACATTCTGGGAATGTCTCAAAATTCCTGTGGTGAATGTGTCAGGTCAGGCAGAGATGGCTGCTTTACAAGGTCATTTCTGACTCTTCCGTTTTGCACATTTCCTATAAATAAACAAATGTTCCAGCTGCTGTTTGTATATACATGGTTTGTGAATGCTTCAGGAAGTAATTCCAATGAGGGTGAAAAAAAAAAAAAGCCCTCTGTTTTTAAATAAAATGCTTCCATCTAAAACAAAAGTATTTTCTCACTTCTCTTCAAGTTATATTCTCTTTTCTCTTATAATTTTCTGATAATTTATGTTAAAATTGTTTATTTAAAGTCCATTCTAATGCATCATTGCTTTCTGAACATGTGTTTACCTTCAGAAAAGTTTTAAATATATAGACTATAAATAGATATTATTTCCATGCAAACACAAGAGAATACACATCAGTTTACTCTGCTATTTCTTTAACAGCTTTATGATCACATCGCTAGCCAGAGGAAAAAGATATTAAAAATAGCATTACAGATTTAAGATCCTACTTTCTAAAACTATCTGGTACAGGTCAGAAAAGAAATGGAAATTTTACAGTGTAATTTGCAGTAAAGTAGTCGCCTGCTGGCTTGGAACCAAACAAATGATTTTTTAGAATGTTCCCAATAGAGTTATAATTTTTCTATTTTCTCTTATCTACTGTATGAATTTTGTACAGCTAATAGTAACAGAAACTAAACTATGGGAACTTAAATGAGTGTTTTATTCTTGCACATGAAAAAGAAATGCAGACAAGGCAGTCTTGGATTAGCATGAAAACTCCACATCAGAGACCAAGGCTTCATCTGTTTTTCTGCTCTATTATCTTTAGGACATGGGCTTCCATTTTCAAAATGACAAGATAGCTACTTAGGTTCCAATAATCACTTCATGCTAATCTCTAAACAGGAAGAAGGAGGATAACTGACTAAAAGATTCATCTCTTTTAGAACTTTCCAGAAGTCTCACCCAACTACTTCTGACCATATCTCATGGGCTACTCAATTTGTATAGCTGAAGACTGCATTAATAGATATAGCTTTGCAGCTGGGCATAGCATCTGATGATTCTGCGTCTAAGGCAAGAAAGTTATTGAGCAACTAGCATTCTTAGATGCAACCCAAAATGCTTTTTTTTCTTGTTTAATGATACATGTTGATATTTTCATCCAATTTTGACGTAATAACCTATTACAGATTTATGACAATATGAGGGTTACTTTTGATCCCTAAGCACAGATTTGAATGTTCTTCAGATTCTTCTGTTAATTATTGTTCTTTGAGCAATCATTTTCTTAAAAAGAAAAAGTTATTCAAATCATTCTCAGATGGCATTTTCTTCTTTTTAAGTAATTTTTGAACAGCTAATGTAGGCACACGGTTTAAAATTCAAAAGATAGAGTAATAAGTATGTCTCCTTCCCACCTGGGCCGCTGCATTCCTCACTCTCGAGCATGACACTGACTTTGCGATCTATTTGAATGGTGCCCCTTGGAGTTATGGAGTGCAACCCTGCCCCTCACCTCCCTCTCCAGTCATTCACTCCTCCTTCCTCAGAGCGATCACTGTTATCAGCCTCTTAAGTACCTACAGAGAAAACTGTTTTTACTCACATCCACTTTATTATAATGTTTCTTTATAAATCTTGTCATTCAATCCCAAAAGTCTTGTTCACCTTACCTAGAGTAAGGACTTTGGAAGTAGCATGTGGCAGACCCACGCATTGGGGTAGCATTCTGCCATCGAAACAAAGAAAATGGGTAGAGATGATCACAAGGTAGACTCATATCATAGTTTATATCAGCAAAGCAACTTACCTCTTCATCAGTAGGAAACCAGTTGACTAAATTGCTGCGCCAAATAGTGGAATACTCTTAAGCCACAGAAAGAATGGGGTAGATCTTGTATTGACTTAGAAAGATGGATGTGATATATTATGAAGTAAAAGCAAACAAGCAAGCAAAAACCAACAGATGATAGCATTATTATAGTGATCACATTTGTTTGTGTGTATGTAGAAATATTTACCGATCTGGAGGGATCTACAACAACTTGTCAAAAGTGAATCTTTTTGGGTGAGATGAGTGTTGTTCACTGAATACACTTTCAGGTTTTAATTTATATATTTCTGTATTTTTTTAACTGTTTATAAGCATATACTTTTTAACTGTTTTAGTAATAGACACTACTTTTGGAACAATTTTAGATTTCCAGAAAAATTGATTAGATAATACAGTCCCTATATATCCCCCCTACACACAGTTTCCTCTATTATTAATATCTTACATTAGTATGGTACATTTATTACAATTGACAGACCAATGTTAATATGTTATTATTACCTAAGGTGCATAGTTTCTTCATATTTCCTTAACTTTTACCACTGTCCTTTTTCTGCTTCAGGATCCTACCCAGGATATCATATTGCATGTAATCGTCATGTCTTAGGCTTCTGTAGACTCTAACAGTTTTTCAGACTTTCCTACAACCTTGTCCTTTTTAATGTCAGGAAAATATATTTTCCATTTAAAAAATAATTAACCATATAGTTTAATCCTGGCATAGAATTATTCATTCATTCCCTCACCTAGACAATATTTGTTGAGCTCTTGTGTTTCAGACACTGTTCCACATGCAGCAATTTAGGAGT